>NC_064614.1:65092500-67592500 GCF_023898315.1 Schistocerca nitens
TAAGAGTGATTTAAAATGGAATGATCATATAAAGTTGATCGTCGGTAAAGCAGATGCCAGACTGAGTTCATTGGAAGAATCGTAAGGAAATGCTATCAGAATACAAAGGAAGTATGTTACAGTACAGTTGTTCGCCCACTGCTTGAATATTGCTCGCCAGTGTGGGATCCGTGCCAGATAGGGTTGATAGAAGAGAGAAGATCCAACGGAGAGCAGCGCGCTTCGTTATAGGATCATTTAGTAATCGCGAAAACGTTACGGAGATGATAGACAAACTCCAGTGGAAGACTCTACAGGAGAGACGCTCAGTAGCTCGGTACGGGCTTTTGTTGAAGTTTCGAGAACATACCTTCACCGAAGAGTCAAGCAGTATATTGCTCCCTCCTGCGTATATCTCGCGAAGAGACCGTGAGGATAAAATCAGAGAGATTAGAGCCCACACAGAAGCATACCGACAATCCTTCTTTCCACGAACAATACGAGACTGGAATAGAAGGGCTAACCGATAGAGGTACGCAAGGTACCCTCCGCCGCACACCGTCAGGTGGCTTGCGGAGTATGGATGTAGATGTAGATGATGGCTTGATCTAAATCCAGGAACCAATAATTTTGGTTAAAAATCTATAAGGGGCAGTCAAAATGTTTCCGTTTCAGAGCGTTGCTGTAGCATGTACTCAGTGTTCATTTCAACTGAAGACATTGAAGTATCTCGAATACTGCACATCGCATGAAGAAAGTTATAACTCCAATTTATTTGTCTCGGAGGGGGGACTTCGAACGACACCACACTCGGCCCTCCACCCCATCCCGTGCGTGAGAGGTGGTGGCGGGGGGGGGGGGAGGGGAGCAACTTGAAATCTTCAATGGGAATCCTCGTTTTTTTTTTTTTTTTTTTTTTTTTTTTTTGCTGCATATTACGGTTCTACAGCAGAATCTACATTCATATTTTTCTGAAGTATTTTCTTCGGTCTGCCACAGATGACGCTGTAATCAAATAGAAATAGCGGAATTTAGGACATGCTGCTCAATGGCCCCCGAATATCCAATGGCACTTGGGACCCCATCTCCATGCTTCTGGGGTAGGACAGGCCATTATTTCGTAACTTCTAATAGGAAACCCCATTCGCAACGTTGTATGCCACCGACATATCGAACAGGGGACTACTAGAAGCTCCACCGTGGTCCTGTAGCGAACTACAACGTGTCGTAACAGGCAGTACACTACGGCCGCAGCCGACATATCGTAAAGAGCTAGAACAGATAACGGCTCTAAACAGTACAATCCTGAAACTTCCTGGCAGATTAAAACTGTGTGCCGGACCGAGACTCGAACTCGGGACCTTTACCTTTCGCGGGCAAGCAGACACTCCGCTGCTGAGTGAAAATTTCATTCTGGGAACATTCCGTAGGCTGTGGCAAAGCTATGTCTCCGCAATATCCTTTCTTCCAGGAGTGCTAGTTTTGCAAGTTCCGCAGGAGAGCTTCTGTCAGGTTTGGAAGGTAGGAGACGAGCTACTGGCGGAATAAATGCTCTCAGGACGGGGCGTGAGTCGTGCTTGGGTAGCTCACTTGGTAGAGCACTTGCCCGCGAAAGGCAAAGGTCCCGAGTTCGAGTCTCGGGCCGGCACACAGTTTTAATCTGCCAGGAAGTTTCTTATCAGCGCACACTCCGCTGCAGAGTGAAAATTTCATTGTGGAAAGTACAATACTTGCTCCGTGTTTATTGCCTGCAAGCCTGCCTATCATTCGGAGAAAAGGCGTGCAAATAGACGATGAATGTTGCAACCCCAGAAGAAGAAACTGAAATGATCCTGATTTATGGAGAATGTAGGAGAAGTGTTGATGCTGTTGTTGCCTTGTATGTCGAGCGATTTCAAGACAATGCTCGCTCTCATTGTTCTTTTACAAGGTTGTGAACGCCTTTATGTCCGATGGCAGATTACAAATCGGAAAAAGGAAACGTAGCAATCGTGTTACAGGAGAAGCTAATGCAGTAGGTACTGGCGGAAGTAAAGCTGTGAGGACAGGGCGTGAGTCGTGCTTGGGTAGCTCAGACGGTAGAGCACTTTCCCGCGGAAGGCAAAGGTCCCGAGTTCGAGTCTCGGTCAGGCACACAGTTTTAATCTGCCAGGAAGTTTCAGCTAATGAGATAGCTGTACTTGTGGCAGCGAATCACAACCGACGGATAAGCACCCGACATTTACACCGCGATACCGGTATCCCGTAGGTAGTATTGTCAAAATACTGCATCGTCATAAGAATCATCGATACCACGTGTCACGTCATCAAGAACTTCATGTGGCTGATTTCCATAGCCGGGTAGTGTTTTGTGAAGATGCAAGTCAACAAATGTAAACGACCGGCCCACGTTCTTTGCCGAGGTACTGTTTTTCGATGAGTCTACATTCGCAAGCCATGGTAGCATCAACCGGCATAACATGCATTATTGAAGTGAAGACAATCCCCACTGGTTTTGGCAAGCTCACCGTCAACGTCCTTGGTCGGTTACCGTATGGGGTCGGATCGTGAGGAACAAACTCTTTTATCGACGGCACATTGAATAGATGCAGGTATCGAACGTTTTTTGGAACAGGAACGCGGCGCGGGCTAGCCGCACGGTCTGTGGCGTCCGTCCACGGTCCGCTGTCCCCCCCGCCCCCCTCTCCGCCGGAGGTTCGAATCCTCCCTCGGGCACGTAAGTTAAAGTTAGATTAAATAGTGTGTAAGCTTAGGGACCGATGATCTCAGCACTTTGGTCCCATAAGATGTTACCATAAATTTCCAATATGGAACAGGAACGACTGGTACTAGAGCAGGATGTTGCCCTAGACGTTCGACAACGTATGTGGCTTCAGCACGACGGTTACACAGCGTATTAAGCAACTGAGTACAGGATATGTTAGACCGTGTTTTAACTGGTCGGTGTATCAGCAGAGTGGCCTTATTAATTGGCTCAGTAGGTCGCCGGATATGACGTCACCGGATTTCTTTCTGTGACAATATTTAAAAGGTAAGGTGTACTAGTAAGTGCCAATATGCCATGAAGACATGGTCAGCCGCATCAGAAACGCATGTGTCACCATTCCCGTGGATATGTTTCTGTCCTGTGTATGGTAATTTGAAAAGCAGATCACTAAGTTTATTGAAGTTGACGGTAATACGTTTGACCACTTACTCTCACTGGGAAAGTAGAGAAGCGTTCTTCTCGAACCACGGCCACAATGGCGCGTCGAGTAGACTCCTATTCCATATGTCGGAGGAATAGAATGCTGCGAATGGGGTTTCGAATTAGAAGTTATGAAATACTGGCCTGTCCCACCCTCGGAGCATGGATGTGGGGTCCTACATGCCATTGGATGTTAAAGGCCCATTGAGCAGCATCTCGTAAATTCGATTGTGTACCCATTTCTATTCCTCCGATTACAGTGCAATCTGTGGCGAAATGAAGAAAATGCTTCAGACAAAGCGTATGTAGAATTTACAGTAGAATCGTAATCTGTAATAAAATACGGGGGTTCCCACTGAAGATTTTAAAACGGCGCTCCTGCAACCACAGATGAGGTGGGATTGCGCGTCGATAGCGGCATGATTGGATGTCTTGCTCAGAGACAAACTACTTGGAATTATAAATTTTTTGATCTGATTGTTATTTTCGAAATATTTCAATGTCTTCTCTTAAAATGAACACCATTTATGCAACCAAGCACGACTCCGTAATAGACTTACAAGCACCTACATGTAAGCAAGTGGTTATTGAAACTTTTGAACGGAAACATTTTGATCGCCCCTTATAGGTCCTCTCAAAATGTTTCCATCACACTGTGGAATAATTAAAGTTTTGAACATGGCTGCGTGGTCAGCGACCGTTTGCAAAGTAAAACTAAAGCACTAGCAGTCCTCGGTCGCAAAAAAGGAGTCTTTTTGACCTAATTCGGCACTGCTACGAGTGCCTTCATCAGACGTAAAACACTCAAACTGGCCTATAACGTAATTACGAATATCAAGCGATAAAGCTTTAGTCACAAAATTTTTAAAACAGAATACGTAGAAGGCAAGCCACTATGAAGTGCTCACACGCATCGAGATACAGTAGAATGTAAGTACTGTTTTTTTGTATTACTAGTTAGTACTTACACTTAAATAATTTTCTTCTATAATTTTGTAATTATGTTATAGCCCAGTTTGAGTGTTCTACTTCTGATGAAGGTAGTCATAGCAGTGCGGAAACCTTAGTCAAAAGACTCCGTTTTTGCGACCGAGGGCTGCTATTGCTTTAATTTTATTTTTCTGGAATTCTGTTTTTCACTGGATCATAATTGTGTTACGGTCTCCTTCCTCGCAGAATTTTTAAAGAGGAACTAATGTGCATTTGAAGATGACGATTTATCGAAATAAAGTCGATTACACGATAATAAGTTCACTAGCGAGTTGACACAGGAACTGCTATGATATGTTTCGAAGATTATTTTCTTGGTGTCTATTTCTTTGTTAGACCCCTCGTGCGAACAAACTTAAACGGGTCGAGATACGTTGCGAGCCTGGCTACAGTCTACATCTACGCTCCGCGAGCGTAGCGGAGGGTACTTTGAGTGACACTGTCAATACCCCCCCCTTTCCTGTTCCAGTCACGTGTGGTTCGCGGAAAGAAAGAGTGCTGGTAAACCTCCGTTTTGGCTCAAATATCTCTAATTTTTATTCGTGGTTTTTCTGCGAGGTATACGAAAGAGGAAGCAGTATATTGCTACGAAGTCTTTCGCGACGAATTTCTTGAACAAAGATCTCTCGGTGTACATGCCGCGTCAATTCTGGATAAAACTCCAAGCTTTCGACCACTACCTCAATGGTCGTCGTCAGGGCTAAAACTGACTGTCGTGAGCTAGCGAGGTTCCCACTTTTATATGCCAAGGACGGCTTCTGATTGGCTGGAATACGTCATAGCAACAGCGATATGGCGCGTAGTGAAGTGGTGCCCTCTACTTCCATAGACGTAGTTTCTATCCTGCGTTGCTTGCAGCGCCATCCCTTGAATCAGGAGGTAAAGTGCGGGAAGTTTTTCTCTGCGATTTTTCTTTATGCAGTGCACTCTTCCAAGTGTTGCTAAGTGCATAGCCGTTGTCTCTGTTAAAGTTATTATCGCTGAGTCTAATTTCGACTGCTTCCCGGATCACAGAGTCCCATTAATTCGATGCGTGGGCTATTACTCTGGTTTCTTCAAATAAAATCTTATGCTTGTTAAGCAGGCTGCTTTCCAAATACCTGTATTTTAGGTGGCGCTGGTGCTCGATGCAGCGGTCGGCAACGGTTGTTACAGACTGGCCCACGTAATTCTTGCCGCATTCGCAAGGAATAGTATAAATTCCCGGCACTCTTAAGCCGAGACTATCCTTATCTCAACATTTCCTTAATTTACCTAGGTGGTCGGAAAACTGGTTTTATTCCTTGCCTCTTCAGGACTCTGGCTATCTTGCTCGTTGTAGCACCGCAAAAAGGAAGCCGCGCTATGTGTTGGGCCTCTCCTTGTATATGGCTGGCATCGTGTCTTACTTTCTTGGACAAAACTGATTTAATTTCACCGGCAGAATAACCATTCCTCTTGAAAACAGTCGTCAAATGGTTAATCTCGGGAACGAGGTGGTCCTTGTCGGAAATAGTCCTGGCTCTGTGTATTAAAGTATTCAGCATAGTTCTCTTCTGAGACGGATGATGGAAGCTATGGCTATGCAGATCTAAGTCTGTATGGGTTGGCTTCCTGTACACAGAATGGCCCAGTCGTCCATCCGGCTTTCGCTCTACCAACACATCTAAAAAGGGTAACTTCCCTTCCTTCTCTACCTCCAATGTAAATTTTATGTTTGGATGTACACCATTTAAATGTTCGACGAACTGCTGCAGCGTGTCGCTGCCGTGTGGCCAGATTAAAAAAGTATCGTCGACGTATCTGTAGAAGCATGATGGGCGGAGGTGAGCACTGTTCAACGCTCGTTCTTCAAAGTCCTCCATGAAAAAATTCGCTATAGCTGGTGACAACGGCGAACCCATAGCTGTTCCATCCGTCATTTCATAATAATTTCCACTGTATAAAAAGTAAGTGGTCGTCAAGGTGTGCCGGAACAACTTCAAAATTTCTGAGGAAAAATGAGCAGCCAACAGTTGTAAGGTGTCATTCACAGGTACTTTGGTGAACAGAGAAACCACGTCGAGGCTGACCATGATATCACTTGGGCCTATCTTCATCTGTTTTATGATATCAACAAACATTTTTGAATTCTTAATATGATGTGGGCAGTGACCAACTATAGGCGCCAACAATTTAGTTAAGTGTTTTGCAAGCCTGTACGTAGGAGAGCCAATAGCGCTAACAATCGGTCTCAACGGGACGTCCTCCTTATGAACCTTTGGCAAACCGTACAGTCTTGGTGGCCTAGGCGCTCTCGGCCGTAAGTTCTTCACCAGTTCGTCGGAGAGGCCAGAGTTTTTTAGTAGCTCCCTTGTCTTCCTGCTGAGCGCCGATGTGGGATCCCGTCTGAGAATCCGGTATGTGCTATCCTCCAGTAATAATCCAACATTCTTGTGGTAATCTGTAGCATTGAGGATTACCGTGGCGTTTCCCTTGTCAGCAGGTAGAACAACTAGATCTTCATCTTTCTGCAGTATATTGTTTGAATCTTCTAGGAACGTCCACTCTCGGAACTTCAACAGTAGAGCATACCGTGATACAGAGCGCCTCTCTTGCACCGTCTGCTGTTGGAGTTACCTGAGTATCTCCGTGATGCTTTCCGGCTAACTAAATGAACCTGTACCGAAGCACGCTGGTCTTATTCGGATCTCTATTTCTTCTGTCAGTCTTGCCTGGTACAGATCCCAGACTGACCAGCTACATTCAAGTATTGAGCTTTGGTGTTAAGCCCTCAACTCCACTCCTGGGATTGCTAAAAATGTCCTAGATATTTTTTATGAGATAGCCTGTACCAAGTTTGTTTGACAAGATCGCAGTGTTATCCATTACATGTCATCATGTTCTGTGGCTAGCCTAGAAGTTAACTGTCATGGGACTGTCACCATCAGTCTATCTGGTTAGAAAACTATGGATTCTAAAGTAACGTATTACGTTCGCCATTATAATCACTTTTTCGACCTGCCCTTGGGATCTCTCACTGAAACAATGATGTTTTGCATATCTGTACCAACTCTGTCTGAAATTGTTCCGTGTTAAGGAGAGAATTATATGTAGCAGTCAGTTCTGTGGTACTGTGCATTAACGTGAGGCACACAATATAAATGTTAACTAACACTAAAATATTTGCTATCAGTGGAACGTTGCATGGGCGATAAAATATGTAACAATGAGAAGTTGCAGCATCCTTCAGGAATGGAATAAATATACACTGAAAGGAGCACGTTAATCTCGTATCTCTTTTGTGATTCGATAAGTTTCTAACTTGTCAAAGACCATATTGACTATCCTGTCTGATTCAAATGCTGTTTGTTCGCACCAACGCCTGTAGGATATGTTCTGCATTTTATTTCATTTTGCCTAAATAGAATAAATTGATGAGTAGCCTCTAGTCGGTGTATATTCTGTACCTTATATGGACTTCCATATAATATGCTTGGCAGTGAGCTGCCGCAGGGAGAGTCTGCGTTCGCTTTTGCGGGACAACTGCAGTATGGCTCTCCCAAAAGAACGAACAGGCTGGACCCCCTACACGTTCCTGAGCGGACCACGTGACGCTTTCGGTCCACACTAGGAGAAACTTCAACAACAAAAATGAGGCTTTCCGCCTGTTTTAAGGGCGAGACGTTTCATTCGCTTCTCTGGGTTCTCTGCAAAAATACAGAAATTTCTCGTATGTTCTGTAAGGAGGATAGAATGACTTCCTACAACGCTTTCTCCCAGGCCCTCACTGGTCCAGCGCATCACGCTTTCGGAGCACAACTACGGATCAGTCACTTAGGACCTACACAAAAATTTCCGTCACGGCACGTTGCGTCTTGCGGACGCTAGATGAAGGCAGTTGGGAAGAGGACACAGGATGGAGCGATTATGCAGGGGACTTCGGGGAATCGGTCTTGAAGAGGTCTTGCTTGTGGAATGTAAACGTGATTCTGGTCATGTACGATATTAGGATGTGGTAAATCCTTATAGAATCAACGCTTTCAGGGATAAGGAGTGTTTGTTCATATTCAAATTAGCTTTGCGTGAGAGATTAGCCTTTTTTAGTCAAACTTGGTGCCGTGACTTCAGTACTCGAAAGGAACCACTGTCCACTCGTGTGCAGATTCTTGATTCATAGAAGTCCGTCCTTATCTTGTGAGTAGACATTATATATAACAGATCTCTGGACTTCCCAATCACGTTAAATACTGGGTTCATTCTACGGTAAATGCAACCAGAATTCATCCTTTTTCCTTTCTGCTGTTTAATGTGAATGCATAGCTTTTGCATAGTTAGAAACCGATCCATTAGCCGATTGTTCCTTCAGTGCACAGAGACGCCCTTTGCTGATCACAATGTAAACTCTGTTTACGTTCCACAGTAAATGGGTGCTGAACAAACACAGTTAGGAACTCAATAAAAATTATGTTACTTGATTTTCTTTTTTGTTCACCGTATGTTAATAAATAATTATTATCTGCTAGATTCATTCATCTCGTTCGCTCTCCTACTGCCACCTTTGCATGTTGTATATGAAATGTGTTAGATTTGAAACTGAATACGAAACCATGCTAGTCATCATAATGTCAAACCGCGTTCTGGTATTTCCCTTGCATCGGATTTGTTTGAGTATGTATCAGTTTATCTTCAGAGCTTCGATGATACATGAATAACTTTGAAAGCAGTATGGTCATGGACAGGGTGAACGAACATGCAAGTATACAAAAGAAAGCATTTGTTGTGGGAGTAGCTTACTAGATACACAGCAGTAGGCAAGAAATCAGTGAGAGGTGCAAGCTCCCTTTTCGTAACTGGTAACTATAATCTTAATCTCCTTACAGATCCTCCCGTAGTCGTGAAAATAAAACTAAGTAGACACCTTTCAACATTATAAATAATTTTATTGTCTATTTACTAATTACTTCAAGCAAAGGGTACATTTTATTACGGTACCAATTTCAGAACACCCCGATATTATCACACTAATTGGATGATATTTAAGAAATTAAATCCTCACTTAGCAAATTAATATTTCGAAAAATTAATCTTACTGTCTGTGGCCTCAGAGTCACTTTTCATGGGTGTAAATTCTTTTTGGCTTTGAGACAAACTCATGTTGATGTTTCTGCATTTCGCTACCACACTGAGAGTGATGCCGTCTTATGGCTGACAGATGGCTTCCACATGGCATTCCTGCAACTGGTAGCCAGTATTGATTGTTAGAGACCTGCACACGACACTACAGATCTTTTCCAAATTCTACCTGCAATGCATGACAGTTGTCTTACCAGAGTTTACTTTTGAAGTGTAAGTCAAGCCACGGTCTTCAAAAATTTTTTGTAATGGGGTTTCCATTCCCTTTACTTGAACAAGAACATTAGTTACACGTCGAGTGTAAGCTGACATTTCAGCCCACGACAGCATCCTGTGGCTGGCTGTGACCACACAAAGAATTAATACTACGGGGTACTGCAAGTCTGCAAATAAAGCGCAAGTCCGTCGTACTCCTCTGAGAAATCCCGCCAGAATCAAACACCAAACCGAGGCCAAGCTAACAGCGTAGGTGATCAACGAGAAAACAGCCAGTGCGCACGTTCTAAGCTTGTGGACTTAATACTTTAAGTTTGTGGACACTGGCTTGTTGTCGCTGCGTGGGAAGCTTGATATCGCTCTGGAGACTTCTAGATGGCTCCACGTCACCTTGTAACCTCGCCCTTCCTAATCAACCTACTGGGTTGCGTTATAACTGACCGTGATCGCATATGCCTAGTGAAATTTTACAGTGAATAAGGGTATCGTTACCGAAGAAAAATAACACTGCTTAGTTGGAGGAAAGTGTGCAACAGACTGTTCTGAAGGAAGAACCTACTCTAAATTTAAGCTAAATTTAGATGATAACTTTGAAATGGGTGGAATGTAGTGCAATCGCTCTTCAACCACACAGGGGGAAAAGGGTATCACGTAATGTTTTCTAGAAAAATCACTGATAACACGAAGGAAACAATGATTAGCTAAAAAAAGGGGATAATTAAACGATCACCAGTCCACTAAGGCAATGAATCTCCAGAATCTTGAGAAAGGTAATGACGAAGAAGTTTAAGAAAATAATCACTGGCGTTGCAACAGAAAGATGCCACGCTTTTCCAGCGCACAAAAGCAGTTCACGAGAAAATAAATCAATCAGAAAGCATTGAGTTTGAAGTTACTTATTCTGAAATACTAAATCCTGAAAGTAGCTTTAAATGAAATTACTGGTTAAATAAGTGACTGCTTAACTTGAACTTTGTTAAGTAAAAAAATATCTTTCAGAAACCTCAGTGTAGCTTAATCCAAAATCTGAAAAAAGGCAAGCAATTTACTTTTGATTATTGAAAGACTGCTTTGAATTTCATTTAAGCAAATGATCAATTGGTTTTACTTTCAAATGACAACAATAAAATACATACCAAACCAGCAGAAGTCACTTACTAAGATAAATACAGAATAAATGAATTTGCGGACTCTTAATTTGTGCTATATCTTTAGTTATTAGTTTTGACAGTGAAATTCTACTTTTAAGTAACCTCTGAACGGAATGAGATTTTCACTCTGCACCGGAGTGTACGCTGATATGAAACTTCCTGGCAGATTAAAACTGTGTGCCCGACCGAGACTCCAACTCGGGACATTTGCCTTTCGCGGGCAAGTGCTCTACCATCTGAGCTACCGAAGCACGACTCATGCCCGCTCCTCACAGCTTTACGTCTGCCAGTACCTCGTCTCCTACCTTCAAAACTTTACAGGTGCTCTCCTGCGAACCTTTCAGAACTAGCACTCCTGAAAGAAAGGATACTGCGGAGACATGGCTTAGCCACAGTCTGGGGGATGTTTCCAGAATGAGAAAGTAGGAGGCGAAATACTGGCATAAATAAAGCTGTGAGGACCGGCCGTGAGTCGTGTTTCAGCAGCTCAGTTGGTAGAGCACTTGCCCGCGAAAGGCAAAGGTCCCGAGTTCGAGTGTCGGTCGGGCACACAGTTTTAATCTGACAGGAAGTTTCAACCTCAGAACAGTTACTGAGGCACAACATTTAGACTGAAACTAGTCAGTACCAAATACACAAGACTGGCGGTAAATATTTAATCGATTTTAATATTCTTACGACACTCGGTGATTGCTTGGATAGTAAAGGGACCGTGCTTGGTAATAATGTCCCAGTACAAAGAGAAAACAGATGCCCTACAAGTTTTAGCTATTGCAAGTTATTATTCAAGTTATTCATACCTTCTGAACGAAACGTTGCTGGGCAAAGCCTCTAAATTACTGCATTTGTCAGATAACAGTCTTGCGATGTTTTAGCTGTGCAGTCGACGAAGAATGTAGCCGACGACAATGCTGAGCTACAGTTGTTGCTGCTGCTGCTGTTCCGTGAGAAAAACTCCGGGTCGTCTCCAGAGCCACGGATAATTATAGGACAGGCAGTAGTTGGAAGTCCAGCTTCTTCCGCCTGTCCACGCCTACCGTTCCCTCAATGCTCGTGGGTTAACAAATCCGACGCGTCTACATTGGCGGGAGCATAGCTGCACGCCGCGGCGGCGGCAGCGGCCAACCAACGCTTCCGTACTCTTTCATGAGTCAAGCTGCTCTGACTCCTTTCTGCTAGCAGCGCGACAGAGACTCTGCATGTAGTTGCTAGCGGTACATTTCAATGAAGTTCTCTTGGCTATTACCCAGCAATTTACCATACTTTCATTAAAATTACAGTCAACTATACAGGATGGTCCTTTGATAGTGACCGGGCCAAATATCTCACGAAATAAGCATCAAACGAAAAAACTACAAAGAACGAAGCTCGTCTAGCTTGATGTGGGAAACCAGATGTCGCTATGAATGGCCCTCTAGATCGCGCTGCCATAGGTCAAGCGGATATCAACTGCATTTTTTAAAATAGGAACCCCCATTTTTATTACATATTCGTGTAGTACATAATAAAATATGAATGTTTTAGTAGGACTACTTTTTTCGCTTTGTGATAAATGGCGCTGTAATAGTCACAAACGTGTAAGTACGTGGTATGACGTAACATTCCGCCAGTGTGGACGGTATTTGCTTCTAGATACCTTACCTGTGATAAAATGCACCGTTTACCAATTGCGGAAAAGGTCGATATCGTGTTGATGTATGGCTATTGTGATCAAAATGCCCAACGGGAGTGTGCTATGTATGCTTCTCAGTATCCTGGGCGACATCATCCAAGTGTCTGTACCGTTCGCCGGATAGTTACATTATTTAAGAAAACAGGAAGTGTTCAGCCACATGTGAAACGTCAACCGCGACGTGCAACAAATGATGATGCCCAAGTAGGTGTTTTAACTGCTGCCGCGGCTAATCCGCACATCAGTAGCAGACAAATTGCGCGAGAATCGAGGATCTCAAAAACGTCGGTGCTGAGAATGCTACATCAACATCGATTGCACCCGTACCGTATTTCCACGCACCAGGAATTGCATGGCGACGACTTTGAACGTCGTGTACAGTTCTGCCACTGGGCACAAGAGAAATTACGGGATGATGACAGATTTTTTGCACGCTTTCTGTTTAGCGACGATGCGTCATTCACCAACAGTGGTAACGTAAACCGGCATAATGTGCACTACTGGGCAACGGAAAATCCACGACGGCTGCGACAAATGGAACATAAGCGACCTTGGCGGGTTAATGTATGTTGCGGCCTTATGGGAGGAAGGATAATTGGTCCCCATTTTATCGATGGCAATCTAAAAGGTGCAATGTATGCTGATTTCCTACGTAATGTTCTACCGATGTTACTACAAGATGTTTCACTGCGTGACAGAATGGCGATGTACTTCCTGTATGATGGATGTCCGGCACATAGCTCGCGTGCGGTTGAAGCGGTATTGAATAGCATATTTCATGACAGGTGGATTGGTCATTGAAGTACCATACAGTGGTCTGCACGTTCAGCAGATGTGACGTCCCCGGATTTCTTTCTGTGGGGAAAGTTGAAGGATATTTGGCATGGTGATCCACCGACAACGCCTGTCAACATGCGTCAGCGCATTGTCAATGTATGTGCGAACATTACGGAGGGCGAACTACTCACTGTTGAGAGGAATGTCGTTACACGTATTGCCAAATGCATTGAGGTTGACGGACATCATTTTGAGCATTTATTTCATTAACGCGGTATGTACAGGTAATCACGCTGTAACAGCATACGTTGTCAAAAATGATAAGTTCACAAAGGTACATGTATAACATTGGAACAACTGAAATAAACTGTTCAAACGTACCTACGTTCTGAATTTTAATTTAAAAAACCTACCTGTTACCAACTGTTCGTCTAAAATTGTCAGCCTTATGCTTGTGACTATTACAGCGACATCTGTCACAAAGCGAAAAAAATTGTCCAGCTTAAACATTCATATTTCCTTACGTACTACACAAATATGTAATAAACAATAGGGGTTCCTATTTAAAAAAAACGCAGTTGATATCAGTTTGACCTATGGCAGAGCCATCTAGCGGGGCAGCCATAGCGCAATCTGGTTTCCCCCTTCAAGCTAGACAAGTTACGTTCTTTGTTGTTTTTTCGTTTGACGCTTAATTCGTGAGATATTTGGCCCGGTAACGGTCAATGGACCACCCTATATACAGTCAAAATGAAGTACATCAGTACGTCGATCACATATTAAATATAGTTTCTGTAATACAGCTTACAGCTTCAGAATCAAAAGTACATTTCAAGGAGGAGGAGGAGGTGAGAATTCCTCAGTTGTGGTGTGGTCGCTTGTAACACCTATATCGGTTAGAAGTAGGTTTATACTTTGTAGTTGTGTATCTGTGTTAATGAAGTGTTTGTTCTTTGTTACTTAAGGACATTGACTTGCGACAAGAAATTTAAAGTTTGTAATGTATGTATAGAAAACCTAAATAATGTTTAAATTAGGGAAATTTAAAAGTGTATGTATATTTATACGGAAAACATTGTATATTGGAAGCTGCTTCGTGCTAAGGACACTTGTATAACTTAAAAGATGTAGGGAAGTCCCTCCGCAACGGTAGTGGCTTGGAGCGACGTAAAAGGTGATCTTGGCGGTCGAACTAGGCGGCTTCTTGGTTGGAACGTCACCCATTCAGTTGCTAGTTCTTGCACGGTACACATAGAGGGTGCCAAGGGAGGCATTTGGAAGCGGGTTTGTAAAGAATTTTGCCTTGGATGTGAGTTTTTCTGTTGTATAGTACTTACAGCAATGAGGAATGGCTGTAACACGCTAAAAACCCGTCGCCAAGAAGAAATTGTAAAGAGAATTCAAACATCAAGAGCCGTGAGTACAGTTAGCCGCCATGTCGTTTGCCAGCACTACTTCGTCACTGCTCCACCAACTTCAGGCATATAGATATATATTAGAGCATGGACCTGTTAATTTCTGTTTTCAGTAATAATCCAAGAGCTATAAACCTGTGTTTAGAACCACAACTTTTATTCTAATCATGAACCTATGCAGTATCCCCTTCTAAGTGTTCAGAAAACCGAGTATCCTGTTTCAGGCAAACTAGTAATTTGTTTCTGTGTATTAAATGGACAATAATTCAGTGCCAGACCGTATAAATGTTGCTGTCTAAAATACCTGCTTTACAGGTGATTAAAAAAAGGCAAATACGTTTAACTTATTTAGAACATAATTTTGCCTTGATTATTATCATGAACGATTCTTTTGAAGTTAATCGAGCGCAGTGTTGAATAATTTGCTTTGAAAAAATAAAAACATAAATTATTCCAAGTGAGGCTAAGAAATAAATTTAGTTGAATGTAATCTTATTACTGAAGTAATCATAGAGTTTGACTAGTGATACAGTATCAGTTCATGGGTCCCCACCATGTTCTTCTCATATTAGAAAGATAATTGGAATATTATTGCTACTAAAGAAATCTGATATATTTCTATGGATGGGAGTACAAACAGTGTAATTGTGGTATTATTTAATTTTATTTGTGTTATTTATATGTCAGTTAAGTCAGAAGCCCCTCCAAGTCCAATTGTAGTTCAGTGCTTCCTGCAGTAACATCTCAATACTGAGTCACGTAACGATCTTGATTGTAACTGTTATTATTATGAGTTGTGTTAAATTTACTTTCTATGATTACTGGTTTGTGCATTAATGGTAACTACTACTAGCCACAACTTAGATTGCCCTGTATTCGTGTGTATCCAGTGTGCTATTCAAATGGAGTGTTAATGAAAGTCACTACAACAACTAATATTCAATTTTCTTGAACATAATATTTCAAATTAATGTGCCTAATTGGGCTGGCGACCGTTTATTGGTTCATTCGTATCAACTTTTCTACTTTCATTGAACCCCAAAGTTAAATCCTGTTTAATTTTTCTATTTATTACAATATAATCAAAATTACTGTCTGATACCTTCATCCATAAGACACACACACGGTCAAAATTAAAAATACTTGCACAGGTAACATTGGTTTGTGTCACAGCAAGCGAGTGTTATACGCTTCAGGTAAGCAGCACCTCCAGTTTTTGGAACAAGTAAACCGTCTCCCTGTCTGAGTCACTGGCTACAGAAAAATGAAATACGTAAAAGCATTTCCGCGTCCTGTCAGAGCCTCATCAAATACTTCAAAGAATATGCCTTGCATTGAATTTACTAACTTTTATCTTCAAGACTGATACAAAGATTTACATTATCCACAATATTTTTATATCCCACCAATACAATACAATTAATCATACAATATTAGCAAAATACTACGCCATAAAAAATAATAAAATGGTGTAGCCTCAAAGAAACAAAATAATTAAAATTTTTGAAAAACGACAGACTCATTTATAAAAATAAAGAAATTTCTAAACTGCCTATAAACGTTATCACCACTCAAAAGACAACTTATTTCATGTCAGTGTTTCACTCCCCATGAGACGCAGAACACTGTTTACCAACGACCACTGGACACAAGACATAGGAGGGCTATTCGGAAAATAAGGTATGATCGGGAGCGAAATATAGACCACAGGGAAAATCTCATGACACCTAATACAGATATGTTGAGTAGTATTCCTGTTGATTGCGTCACATCTCTCTTTTCAGTTCTGAACGCACAGTGAGCACATGAAGATATCTAGAAGAACAATGTCTCCCGCCAGGTATGAGGACCTGGTGAGAGATTTCGCCTGATGTCATGCAGCCCACATAACATAACTGTCATGCGTTTCCTTCTTCATGACAAAACTCGGGCACGCTCTGCAGTGGCAACAAGGATGCGTCTGCAGCGTTTTCCGTGATAAGTCTTTGATCACGCACAATACAACCCGTAATTAACCCCCCTGAGTTTCATCTCTGCTCACATACGCTGTTTCCTATGAAGTCAACTTCTGGCACAGCCAACGAGTTGTAGCCCAACGCAGACAATGGCGGAAAGAACACGTGGCTGCCTTCTATGACGAGGGTATTGGGAAGTTGATACAACGCTACGAGAAATAGCTTTGCCGGAGGAGCGATTATGTAGACAAGTAGCTGGAACGTGTAGCTCACTGCAGTAAATAAAACATTTTTCATTTCACCAGTGGTTTCCATATCGTGACCGATCGGACGTTAGTTTACGAACAGCCCTCGGGTAACACAGACCTATAATGCCCAGTGCGCGACGCTTGATGTACGACGTTACGAGCTACTGTCTCTACACATCCCAAGGCATCAGAAATTGATTTCTTGCGCACCGCATTTTAGATACCTTTTCGCGCCGTAAGACAGATTTATTCAGAAGTAGGACAGAGTAACAGTTATTACATTTTCATATACGTCCTTATGCAAGATAATTAACAAGTATACTTGTATAAGGGGCAGTGGTGCTCACATATAAACTTAAAATCAGGGAACAGTCCAACTGAGGCGCAAAAGATAATTCTTATGACAGTGCTTATAATTAAATTAAATACGACACTAGTCACCAGGATAAAAATGTGCAGACTGTGCTTTATCACATCTTACAAAGACATCAGCTTTCTGCTCACACTTAATATGGCAAAAACGTAATTACGCTTCTCGGCGTTTTTCATCACAGTGCGTAATGCGTATAATACTTTCACAGGCGCTACTGCGAACGGGCGAGCGCCTCGCTTTTATCGTACGTGTGGTACCAGGAAATAAACCTCAACAAGATTTTTAGATACAGACAGAAAAAAGTGTAACACTAAAAGCTAATTAATGTAGGGTAATGGAGTTTCGGGAATACATTAGTCTAGGTAATATACTCCTATTTACTGATTAACATTGCAAGACCACAGGTTAATGTAGGCGTGACATAAGCCAGTGCAACTGTGAAGTGCTGGTACATTAACAACCGGTGTAACCTTCCCATTGTTGAATGAAAGCATGCGTGCGTGAATGCACCGGACGTCGTTCGTGGGATGGGGCTCCGTGGTTGTAGCATTTAGTCGGTCAATGTAGACATGGCTCATGCTGGTTGTGGATGATGCTGGAGTTGTCATCCGATGATGTCCCGTACGCTCTCGACTGGAGACAAATATGGAGATTGAGCAGACCAAGGGAATGTGTCGAAACTTCGAAGAGCATCTTTTTTTCACAAAAGCGGTTGTTCTGCCGTTCATGTACGGCAGCACAACAGTTCGAGTCGCCAGATTGACACACCATTTGGCAGTCAGGGTGCATGGGACAACCACGAGTGCTGACAGACACATTTTTTATATTTTGGCTTCTTCAAGCTAAGACATACTTTTATTATTATTATTATTTTCGGTTATTCCCATTTAAGAGAGCGTTTGAACTTGAATTCCTTTATGATGATTGTTTATGTTTTTTCTGAGCCCAAATTTTCTTTATGTGTTCACTGTGTTGTTTCTTTCGCTCCGCTGTCCATTTGCATCCTGGTCTCTTCTTTGTTGTGGTGTCAAATTTATGTTTTTTGATGATGTTCCTGAATTCAGTTCTATTTTCTGCATCGTTTACTGTTATTTGAGCTTGTCTGAGGTCCTCTTCAACTTCTTTTATCCATTTTGTTTTTCCCCTGCCTGAGTTGATGACTTTAAGAATTCGCTTTGAAATTCTGTTTTCATTCATCCTGTGGATATGTCCGTAGAATTGCATTCTTCTTTTCCTTATTGTATCCGTAATCTTGTCTGTGTATTTATATAATTCTGATGTTGGTTTCTTCTTCCAGATTCCTTGCTCTTGTATCGGGCCAAAAATTTTCCTGAGAATTTTCCTTTCTTGTTTCTCTATTTCTTTGATTTTAGTTTGCCCACCTATTTGTGTTGTTTCAGATGCACACAGTGCCTCCGGAAGTACGACAGTGTTGTAGTGCCTCAATTTTGCGTTAATGGATATGGACTTTTTGTTATAATAGTTCCACGTGAGTTTATATGCTTTCTGTAATTTTTTTATTCTTTCCTCATTGGCATTTAGGTTGATCCCTGATGGCTGGATGATTTCTCCCAGGTATTTAAAATGTGGTACTTGTACGATTTTCCCATGGGTTGTCACAACAGGCAATTTGTCTTGTGGCACTCTTTCTATGTACTGGGTTTTCTCATATGAGATTTGCAGGCCAGTTCTTTGTGCAATTTCGTGTAACTTCTCTATGGCGTTAGTGGCTTCTTTTCTATTATTTGTGAGGATTGCAAGGTCATCTGAAAAAGCTAAACACTTCACATTGAATCTATTATCTATTCCAATGCCAATTTGGATTCCTTTGACTTCTTTTTCCCATGTCCTGATGATTTTTTCAAGAATGATATTAAAGAGTAATTGTGAAAGTCCGTCACCCTGTCGCACTCCAGTTTGGATTACAAATGGTTCCGAGATATACCCCATAAATTTAACCTTGGAGACTGTGTCAGTTGATGTTTCGTGAATGATTGCTCTTGTCTTTCTGTCAATGCTGAATTCTTCCAGCGTCTTGCAGAGCACTACTCCGTCTATTGAGTCGTAGGCCTTTTTAAAATCTACAAAAGTAACCACTGTGTTTCGGGTGTTTCTCATCTGGAGAATCATTTTCAGATTCCAGATCTGCTCTATGCATGATCGTCCCTTGCGAAAACCAGCCTGGTATTCTCCTATTTGTGGGTCAGCTTGTTCTTCTAATCTATTCATGAGAACTTTTGATAGGATTTTATATGTGACCGGTACGAGTGAGATACCTCTGTAATTATTTGGTTCAGTTTTGTCCCCTTTTTTGTGGAGTGAATGGATGAGTGCGCATTTCCATTCAGATGGGATCTGTTCTGTTTCCCAAATGTTTAATATGATTTTGTGAATTTTTTCCTGTTAATCTTTCATCATTTAGTTTCCATAGTTCTGCAATAATTCCATCTTCTCCTGGGGCTCTATTGTTTTTCAGTGTCTTGATAATTTCTACTATTTCGTTGATGGTTGGCGGTTTAGCGTCAGGATTTGGTATAGACGTCTCGTAGTGAATGTCCTCTGTAGGTCTTTCGCAGTGGAGAAGTTTGTTGAAATAGTCTGCGAGGATTTGGCAGTTATTCTTCGTGTTAGTTTCTAGTGAACCATCCGGTTTCTTGAAGCAAAGATTGGGTGGCTGGTATCCTGCAATATGTTCTTTAAACGTCTTATAAAAATTCCTGGTGTTGTTCTTCTTAAAGTCTTGTTCTATCTCATCTAGTCGCCGTTTGTCATAATTTCTTTTTTTTCCTCCGAATAGTTTTCAGTTTTCGATGTTTGTTTCCGGATTACTAGCATTTCTTCTATTGCTTGGTCACATATTATATTCCACCACCTGTGTTTTCTCCTTCTCGGGGGTTGACCCAATGTCATTGTGGATTTGAGGACGTCCACAAGTTCTGTCCAGTTTGTGGTGTTTGTCTGACTAATTTCCTGTAAGATGTTTTCCTTGTTGAGTTTTATGTATTCGGGGTCTGGTCTCAGCACTTTGTTTAGTTTTGCCTTTTTTTCCATTGGGTTGTAATCTGGTCTTTATCTGTAGAAGATGGTGGTCTGAGTCAAAAAATCCTCTTCTCGTTTTCACATTCAGAATTTATGCTGTGTTACTCTTGGAGATGGCCACATTATTATAATTATTATTATTTTAATTTTTTCTGAAGTCCACATCATATCATCGTCACTGCTATCTGAGTCTGTGTCTGAACCATCTGATTGTAAATTTACGATGATAGGTTCAAAATTACACTGAAGAGCCAGAGAAACTGGTGCGCCTGTCTAATATCGCGTAGGGCATCCGCGAGCACGCAGAAGTGCCGCAAAAAGACGTGCCGTGGACTCGACTAACGTATGAAGTAATGCTGGAGATTCGAGATCTCTTCTGAACAGTACGTTGCAAGGCATCCCACCTACGCTCAATAATGTTCATACCTGGGGAGCCGGCCTCTGGTGGCCGAGCGGTTCTAGGCGCTACGGTCTGGAACCGCGCGATCGCTACGGTCGCAGGTTCGAATCCTGCCTCGGGCATGGATGTTTGTGTTGTCCTTAGGTTAGTTAGGTTTAAGTAGTTCTAAGTTCTAGGGGACTTATGACCTCAGCAGTTGAGTCCCATAGTGCTCAGAGCCATTCGAACCAACCTGGGGAGTTTGGCGGCCAGAGAAAGTGTTAGAAGAGTGTTCCTGGAGACACTCTGTAGCAATTCTGGACGTGTGGAGTGTCGCCAGTCCTGCTGGAATTACCCAAGTCCGTCGGAATGCACAAAGATCATGAATGGATGCAGGTTATCAGACAGGATGCTTACTGTACGTGTAACCTGTCAGAGTCGTACCTAGACGTTTGACGGGTCCCATATCACTCCAACTGCCCACGACCCACACATTTACAGAGCCTCCACCAGCTTCAACAGCCCCCTGCTGACTCTTCCGCTCAGGGAACATGTTTCCAGTCATCAACAACAGTCCAGTTTCGGTGTTGACGGAACCATGCGAGGCGTAAAGCTTTGTGTCGTGCGGTCATCATAGGTACATGAGTGGACCTTCGGCTCCGAAAGCCCATAACGATGATGTTTAGTTTTATTGTTCGCACGCTGACACTTGTCGATGGCCCACCATTGAAAACTGCAGCAATTTGCGGAAAGGTTGCACTTCTGTCGCTTTGAACGACTCTGTTCAGGCCGTTGGTCCCGTTCTTGCAGGATCTTTTTCCGACAGCAGCGTTGTCGGATATTTGACGTTTTACCGGATTCCTAATATTCACGGTACATTCGTGAAATTCTCGTACGGGAAAATTCCCACTTTATCGCTGCCTCGGAGATGCTGTGCCCTGTTGCTCGTGCACCGACTATAACACCTCATTCAAACTCACTTAAATCTTGATAACCTGCCTTTGTAGTAGCAGTAACTGATCTAACAGTTGCGCCAGATACTTGTTGTCTTATGTAGGCTTTGCTGACAGCAGCGCTATATTCTGCCTGCTTAGATATTTGAATACGCATGCCTATACCAATTTTTTTTGGCGCTACAGTGTATATACTCACACATCTTCGCCCCCCCGTCAGAGCCTTCTTCCTGAATCGTTTCTGCATGCTGCACAGAATATACCCATGGTATTGTTGTCTATGGCTTCATGTGCAAGCGTTTCAGTATCTGTTATCTTGATGTTTTTTTTTTCTTCCACATACCCTTTAACCTTTGCCCAAACTAATTCCATTCCATTCAATGACAGTGGTATGTAGATAAACGCAAAATAGTGTGTCCTCGTTCACGTGCGAGAAATCAAGTTTGTACATTCTGTCACGTGACTTGAACAAATTTTAAGCCAGGGCACAATACCCACTTTCGAGTTGTTTGTAGTTGTGTTTTCTGTGTATTATCTGAATTGTAACTGGTATGGTACATAACCATAACCAACTCCGAAGCAAGGTGGGGTAGACTCAGTACGGTTGAAACAATTTGGCTTTTATCGTTCATATCATTGTTGCTTATGAACCAATCGACAGTGGTGATCCGCCAAATTAAAGAGCGCGTTTCTAGTTGCGAAACGGCTAAACCGCTTTTGTTCCTGCAAGCAACTTTTACAAAGATTCACAGCTTTTGTTCCTGAATGCAATTTTAACAAAGATTCAAAATTAAAAAAAAAACAATCGGTTTTGTTTCAATCACTGCCATACGGCTGAAACAGTGATTGAACAGTGATTGGGGTTGGTTGAAACACATGCAAATAATACAAAATATAGTATTGCAACATGTTTTATTTATCATTAATTCTAGTTATATACGTAATTATGGCACTGTATGACAACATTAATCAGTCTTAATGGTTTTACTGCTAATAAAGATATTTCTAAATAATAAACTAAAACATTTCTTCAATCAAATAAACATAGCCTACAGCATCAACTAAAAGTGAACATTTCTTCAATCAATTAAACATTTAGCTTATGGAGCAGTCTGAGTATTTTGAGTCACAGTTGTGCCAAACATAGCTAAGATCACCTGTGCATTCTTCGTGAGCCCACTGTTTACAAGTGGTGCACTGTATCCACTTCTCTGCAGGTTTGCTCTCTGAATATGGTGACAAGCAAATAATAGAGTAGCCTACTTCCTTTTCTGATAACATTTCCTGCTGAGTATTTTTTTTGTTTTAAAATATTTTTTTTTTTACCTTTTCTTCCATCCAATCTTTTCTTAACTTGCTTAGCTTTGGACAGTTTCAGTCTAACTTCATGTTCTTTTCTTATCTCTTCTTCCTCTGATATATCTGTGTAAATTGTAGACTTTCTAGTTTTTCGCTCTTCAGGCACATTATATTTCCTCGTGGGAGGTTACGGTAATGGCTGTATTGCTTTCGATGTACTTACAATAGCATAATTAGAAACTGCCTGTGCACTTGTAGACGATCTCAGTGAATTTTCCTGAATGATAATGCTGCTGCAAAGTCTAGGTGGTGTAGCCCTATTCAAAATTTCTTGATGGTCATCAATGTTTTCTTGCTGGGTTATTGGAACAGTTGAGTTATTGATAGCCAGTGGTTGAACCTTTGCCTCTGCTACTGGAGATTCAGTTGTATTTACAGGATTAAGTATATCCGTTAGAAATCAGGCGCAAAATCGAGCTCAGTAAACAACTGCCGTTTATATGGATAAATTCCCGTTTTGCGAAGGCCGGCTTACAAGTTGGAAGATCTCAGAGTGAGGGGCATGGCAGACGCTACAATTCTCAGAATGTCCTAAATCGACACTATTTGTCCTGAACGGCTTCGCATCCACGCACCACAGTTTGAGTTTACAGCCTTCTTAAAAGGGCCATATGCCGATCGATCAAGTGGCTGGAGTTTATGAGAGCAATGCGAAGGGAAGGATAGTAAGACAATGCCAGTGTTCTTATAAAAGTTCAGTGCGTTAATATGAACATGTGAGGAACGGTTATCAAGTATGAATAAGACTCTGTGAGACGGAGATACATTTGTGAGCTAGTCAGAGTTTTCCTGGAAATTCAAGTGCCCCGTGCATCCAACCAGAGGGATTTGAAGTTCCAGCAGATCCTATTGGCCCGCACCTGACAAAATGGTATTGATCGTGAAAAAACGAAGAATGGACGAATAACATTGCCAATGGCGTTTGCTGCAAAAGTTACTTTCACTAAAATACCCCTTTCAGCTGAAGTTACTGAACGTACTTGACGAGCACCATATCTAGCTACAACACTATCTGGTTTTTGAACGGTTCTTTTGCTTGTTTCATCGGTGTTAAGTATGTCTTGTGGTTCAAAGTTATGACGGTCCATGTTGTTGTTGTTGTTGTGGTCTTCAGTCCTGAGACTGGTTTGATGCAGCTCTCCATGCTACTCTATCCTGTGGAAGATTCTACATCTCCCAGTACCTGCTGCAACCTACATCCTTCTGAATCTGCTTGGTATATTCATCTCTTGGTCTCCCTCTACGATTTTTACCCTCCACGCTGCCCTCCAATACGAAATTGGTGATCCCTTGATGCCTCAGAACATGTCCTACCAACCGATCCGTTCTTCTAGTCAAGTTGTGCCACAAACTCCTCTTCACCCCAATCCTATTCAACACCTCCTCATTAGTTATGTGATCTACCCATCTTATCTTCAGCATTCTTCTGTAGCACCACATTTCGAAAGCTTCTATTCTCTTCTTATCTAAACTATTTATCGTCCATACAAATACTTTCAGAAACGACTTCCTGACACTTAAATCTATACTCAATGTTAACAAATTTCACTTCTTCAGAAACGCTTTCCTTACCATTGCCAGTCTACATTTTATATCCTCTCTACTTCAACCATCATCAGTTATTTTGCTCCCCAAATAGCAAAACTCCTTTACTACTTTCAGTGTCTCATTTCCTAATCTAATACCCTCAACATCACACGACTTAATTCGACTACATTCCATTATCCTCGTTTTGCTTTTGTTGATTTTCATCTTATATCATCCCTTCAAGACACTATCCATTCCGTTCAACTGCTCTTCCAAGTCCTTTGCAGTCTCTGACAGAATTACAATGTCATCGGGGAACCTATAAGTTTTTATTTCTTCTCCATGGATTTTAATACCTACTCCGAACTTTTCTTTTGTTTCCTTTACTGCATGCTCAATATACAGATTGAATAACATCGGGGAGAGGCTACAACCCTGTCTCACTCCCTTCCCAACCACTGCTTCCCTTACATGCCCCTCAACTCTTATAACTGCCATTTGGTTTCTATACAAAATGTAAATATCCTTTCGCTCCCTATATTTTACCTCTGCCACCTTCAAAATTAGAAAGAGAGTATTCCAGTCAACATTGTCAAAAGCTTTCTCTAAGTCTACAAATGCTAGAAACGTAGGTATGCCTTTCCTTAATCTAGCTTCTAAGATAAGCCCTAGGGTCAGTATTGCCTCACGTGTTCCAATATTACTACGGAAACCAAACTGATCTTCCCCAAGGTCGGCTTCTACTAGTTTTTCCATTCGTTTGTAAAGAATTCGCGTTAGTCTTTTGCAGCCGTGACCTATTAAACTGATAGTTCGGTAATTTTCACATCTGTCAACACCTGCATTTTTTGGTATTGGAATTATTATATTCTTCTTGAAGTCTGTGGGTATTTCGCCTGTCTCATACATCTTGCTAACCAGATGGTAGAGTTTTCTCATGACTGGCTCTCCCAAGGTCATCAGTAGTTCTAATGGAATGTTGTCTACTCCCGGGGCCTTGTTTCGACTCAGGTCTTTCAGAGCTCTGTAAAACTCTTCACGCAGTATCTTATCTCCCATTTCATCTTCATCTACATCCTCTTCCATTTCCATATTGTTGTCCTCAAGTACATCGCCCTTGTATAGACCCTCTATATACTCCTTCCACCTCTCTGCTTTCCCTTCTCTGCTTAGAACTGGATTTCCATCTGAGCTCTTGATATTCATACATGTGGTTCTCTTTTCTGCAAAGGTCTCTTTAATTTTCCTGTAGGCAGTATCTATCTTACCCCTAATGAGAAAAGCCTCTACATCCTTACATTTATCCTCTAGCCATCCCTGCATAGCCATTTTGCACTTCCTGTCGATCTTAGTTTAAGTCGTTTGTATTCCTTTTCGTCTGCCTCATTTACTGCATTTTTATATTTTCTCCTTTCATCAATTAAATTCAATATTTCTTCTGTTACTCAAGGATTTCTACTAGCCCTCGTCTTTTTACCTACTTGGTGCTCTGCTGCCTTCACTACTTCGTCCCCCAAAGCTACCCATTCTTCTTCTACTGTATTTCTTTCCCTCATTCCTGCCATTTGTTCCCTTACGCTCTCCCTGAAACTCTGTACAACCTCTGGTTTAGTCAGTTTATCCAGGTCCCATCTCCTTAAATTCCCACCTTTTTGCAAAAAATGGTTCAAATGTCTCTGAGCACTATGCGACTTAAATTCTGAAGTCATCAGTCGCCTAGAACTTAGAACTAATTAAACCTAACTAACCTAAGGACATCACATACATCCACGCCCGAGGCAGGATTCGAACCTACGATCGTAGCGGTCGCTCGGCTCCAGACTGTAACGCCTAGAACCGCACGGCCATCCGAGCGGGCACCTTTCTGCAGTTTCTTCAGTTTTAATCTACAGTTCTAAATTCAATAGATTGTGGTCAGAGTCCACATCTGCCCCTGGAATTGTCTTACAATTTAAAACCTGGTTCCTAAATCTCTGTCTTACCATTATATAATCTATCTGATACCTTTTAGTATCTCCAGGATTCTTCCATGTATACAACCTTCTTTTATGATTCTTGAACCATGTTTTAGCTATGATTAAGTTGTGCTCTGTGCAAAATTCTACCACGCGGCTTGCTCTTTCATTTCTTATCCCCAATCCATATTCACAAACTACGTTTCCTTCTCTCCGTTTCCCTACTACCCAAATACAGTCACCCATGACTATTAAATTTTCGTCTCCCTTCACTATCTGAATAATTTCTTTTATTTCATCATACATTTCTTCAATTTCTTCGTCATCTGCAGAGCTAGTTGGCATATAAACTTGTACTACTGTAGTAGGCGTGGGCTTCGTGTCTATCTTGGCCACAATAATGCGTTCACTATGCTGTTTGTAGTAGCTTACCCGCATTCATATTTTTTATTCATTATTAAACCTACTCCTGCATTACCCCTATTTGACTTTTTATTTATAACCCTGTATTCGCCTGACCAAAAGTCTTGTTCCTCCTGCCACCGAACCTCACTAATTCCCACTATATCTAACTTTAACCTATAAATTTCCCTTTTTAGATTTTCTAACTTACCTGCCCGATTAAGGGATCTGACATTCCACACTACGATCCGTAGAACGCCAGTTTTCTTTCTGTTGATAACGACGTCCTCTTGAGTAGTCCCCGCCCGGAGATGCGAATGGGGGACTATTTTACCTCCGGAATATTTTACCCAAGAGAACGCCATCATCATTAACCATCCAGTAAAGCTGCATGCCCTCGGGAAAAATTACGGCTGTAGTTTCCCCTTGCTTTCAACCGTTCGCAGTACCAGCACAGCAAGTCCGTTTTGGTTAGTGTTACAAGGCCAGATCAGTCAATCATCCAGACTGTTGCCCCTGCAACTACTGAAAAGAGTGCTGCCCCTCTTCAGGAACCACGCGTTTTTCTGGCCTCTCAACATATACCCCTCTGTTGTGGTTGCACCTACGGTGCGGCTATCTGTATCGCTGAGGCACGCAAGCCTCTTCACCAACGGCAAGGCCCATGGTTCATGGGGGGGGATGACGGTCCATGACAACAGCGAAATTGTCATAGAAAGCATCGGCGTTAATTTTACTGAAGCTAGTTACCCTGGACAGGCTTGTAACCTGCGCAGCACGTACGGAAATTTCCGGGTTTCGCCTCATACGCATCCGGAACCATTCCTCACCAGCGATTTCGTTGTCGCCCGAAGTTCGAGGTCGTGATAAATTATGCTTAATGGTATTGTATGTTCGTATGGCCAACTTTCTCTCCTCTTTCTTAGATAGTCCAAAACATACATCTGCACATCGAATCAAATATTCTGATTGTTCTTGATCTTGTTTTTCGTGTAAAATTCTGTTGTGTGCTCTATACCCCATACCTTCATTGTCCTCACCAATCACATCTCGCTTTCGTATATATCTCAGTAGATAGCAGTCGCTTATTTCACCTATGTCCGCTGCTTCTCGTAATGAGTTTTCAGCTTTTACCTCTTCATATGCATCTTTATACCTCGACAAATCAGTCTGCCCCCTGGATGTCTTTCTCGCCAGAACTCTAGGCATCTACAAAACAAAAGAAAAATAATATACTGACTGTTTCAAGCGTACCCAAAAAAAAAATTGTTTCAACCGTCCGTAGCCCCACCTTTGGTAAAAGACAGTTAATAGTACTGGTGGTAATAATAACACAATAAAACTAGTCATTATTCCGAACTCAACAAACTACGTAAAAGTCACAAACATACGCTCAATGTTTTGGGTTAAATAACGCACACGATATTAGCATAAATGTAAGAAGGGAAATACTTTCTTTTGGCTGTTAAAACACAATAGGGCCTCCTGTACGTGACGACAATGCGCAAGGAGTGGCCCAACACTAAGATTCGTGTTCAGACTGTCGCCCGCTTCGTTGTCCCGTTATACCCCTTGCTCCCTGCGCAACCGTCACAGAGATATTTACTTTGATTCAACCGTCTTTTGTTTCAAACGTACCCAGTCTACACTACGACACGAATTTCATGAAACTGACAGCGTTCGTTTCTGGATAGTATTCACTGCTGTTTTTCTTACATTTGAACACAAGTTTACTCCCAAGAACAAAACCAGGAGAAGAGACAGTATGCAGAATAATTATCCGAGAACCCATTCCTATAGGAACTTTATAACCACCAGTAACACCACTCATTTTCCAGGAGGTATTTCTGGAATGATCCTGATTCACCCATAGTTCATCAGGGTTTCTCAAAGGTGAATATAACAAGTGTTTTTAATGTTGGGTAGTCGGCAATCATGTGGAACACTTTGAAACATCGTTGCAAAAACCATCCATTTGTCTTACAGGTTTCTTCCGATTTCGATGCTTTCCATACGACGGAAAACCATTTCCTAAGTTTTATACAGCTCTGACATTTTCGTTTACAGTTCTCTTATCTCTTATTCTCTGTACAATTCTCTTGCCGACACCACATGCTTTTGCAGTCTGTTATTGTGTCTTCATATTTCAACAATAGGAGTCCCGCTTTCAAATTCGCGTCTGAAAAAATTATGAATGTGGAAAACATCCCTCTCGCGCGCTCGTGAAGCACTTAACGTTTATTGATATAAGCTGACAGTTTTTCCTTAATCGCACCAAAACATATACAGATACACATTCACAGTTGTATAAACAGACTGATTAAATCAAAGAATCTTATTGGCTGTCAGCGGTTAATGGAGAGGGATGTGCCGAACGCATGAAAACTGGGCCGCTTTTCTGTATGCCGCGGATATTAGCAGCGGATCAGCGACCCACAAGTCCGACACCGCCGAAGGCTCTCTCCCCCCTCTCCCCCCTCGAAAAAAAGCCTCTTTCAGACTGTGACAGGAGGACAATAATGAGGTTTTGTTACGACAGATTATCCTCCGAATGGTTTAACCTAGTCGACAAGCTCTTGCACAATCTTGCCACTTCCTCTAGTTGTACCGTAAACGGAGTGAGGGAGCGCTTAACGGCTAAGAGTCCACTAAAGTGCGGCAGTAGCTTCACCGAGACCTTTTCTCTGGCCTTACATGTTGCAGCAAAAGTCTGATGAACGCTTTTTCACTAAACATAACTACAAGGCTGCCTGTTCTCATTATAAAGCTTCTCACGTCGACGATATGCCCTCTTACGTCGTTCCAGGCTTTCGGCCATCGCTTCTGATAGCAGCAGGTGAGATTTTCTGGTGCAGCAAATCGTCAGTTCCCCTCAGATTACTTAGCGGGAAATTGCATTCATAAGAAAACATGAAGCATGCTGGGGTGTTCAGATGACTTTCATGTTTGGGTCCATTACAAGTACATGCAAGACATTTTAACGTTTAACAGCTCAAACCTCAGACAGTCGTAATGACCAGATGTTAACTACTGAATAGGCTAGCTAGTATACGATGAGATGAATCGTAACTGGACTTAGATTAATCGTAATACATATTAGTACTTGAATGCAGTGAAAGTCAATGGCACTTCTATATGAAGACTCAGCTTAACGCTGCTGTTAAGACTGGGCAAACGATAACTACTTACGGGCTCGAGATCTGATACGTCACAGAGCTCCTTCGAACCATTACTGGACATTTAACATGCACGACGCGAGTGTAGAGGATATGTGACAAACTACGAACCAGCTACAACAACAAGCTGCTACTCTACTTACAAACCGACAACGTCTTGGATCTCATAAGAAATAGCATTAAATATTACCACTGCACGAAGTGATATCGTATTTGAATAAATCCGTAGTAAGTGTGTTCATACAGAACCGGTATGTATCTGTATATAAACAATTTTGATGATTTTAAAGCAAAGGAACAGGAAAAGGCAGAAATGTTGTCCTCTAAGAAAGTTACTTTGCTGTACCCAGTGCTATGTTTTACTTGGTTGTGCGAGAATAATGACTTACTAAACGGGTTGCAGGTTCGAATCCTGCCTCGGGCATGGATGTTTGTGATGTCCTTAGGTTAGTTAGGTTTAACTAGTTCTAAGTTCTAGGGGACTAATGACCTCAGCAGTTGAGTCCCATAGTGCTCAGAGCCAACTAAACGGGTTGCGAAACAGCATTTCAATCCCTCTTTACATAACATAATAATAGCTAAATCGGTCCCGAAATTAATCAGTTCGAAAACAAGATGGCAACAATCAAACGAAACAAAGAAAGGCAGTTAGCCAAGAATTAAATGCCTAACAAACGTCTTATATCCCGGCAAGCTGACTGTAACTGCTGACGCGAGAACAGATTACTATACAATCTTTGAGATAGTACCATCAGAAGTCACTAGAGCGTGGGACGAACGAAAGCTCGAGAATGGGACGAAATGACGATTGCGATCTCTTATTAGTTTATGAGTCGCCGTTCTTACATGTGACACGCTCCGTAGAAGACCTTTTAGTCCGTGTTTCACGGCTACTTTTACTATTGAACTCCATACCGCATTACAAACGTTAAGATTGATCGTGGACGTAGTACCAACAACAGTCAGTACGTCGCGGGCTAATTGAAAGATCGAACAGGTCCCGAACTGTGTCGTAATCTCTTCGAACAGTTCCAGTCCTGTTCAAACTCTGTCCTAGCTGTTTAGGTCACGTGAAATGTTTAAAGTCTCATTCCCCCAACTTTTTTCCTACACAGTTCGATCGAAACCATGCATCATGGAAATAAAAATTATCCTAGGTGACACGACTCAGTTTCTTTCATTCTGCCTCTGAAGCCGGCCGCTGTGGCCGAGCGCTTCTAGGCGCTTCAGTCCGGAGCCGCGCTGCTGCTACTGTCGCAGGTTCGAGTCCTGCCTCGGGCATGGATGTATGTGATGTCCTTAGGTTAGTTAGGTTCAAGTAGTTCTAAGTCCAGGGGACTGATGACCTCAGATGTTAAGTCCCATAGTGCTTAGAGCTATTTGAACCACCTCTGAAGGAGATGGTAGGTTGGAGTACGGTATAGCCCTCTTCAGCTGATTATTATACTTTGTGCTGTTGGAACACCATTTATTTAGGACAGTTGGGTGATTATTCAATTCTATAGGAATTTTAATTGCATATGGATGGACAGTTGAGAGGACGACAATGTTCATTAAGTTTCCTTCGTTCCAAATCCCGGCATTTTCCAGACGGCTGGCGGAAAAACATTTCGTTCGAAAAAATCCCAGCCGGGATTGACTGCCTGTTACAATGAAATGAATACCCCTGGCTGCATACAGGCCTGTATGTCAACAGGGACAGTCGCAAATGTGTGCCCCGACCGGGACGCGAACCCTGGACCTCCTCCTTACGTGGCAAACGCTCTATCCTTTGAGTCACCGAGGACACAGAGGACACTGCGACTGCAGGGACTTATCTCTGGCACACCTCCTGTGAGACTCACATTCGCAACTTATTGTCCCGCACTATATTCATAGTGCCCTTGCCCATTATACTTATTACTCGCGGCTTTACTGCCGATTCCCGTAAGAGTTCGGGCACTGTTTGTGCATCTGCGCAGAAGAAGATGGTCAAATATATATATATATATATATATATATATATATATATATATATATATATATATATATATATATATATATAAGACGTTATCTGTTCTTTCGGACATCATACCATCTTCATATACAGGGTGGTCCATTGATCGTGACCGGGACAAATATTTCACGAAATAAGCGCTACAAAGAACGAAACTTGTCTAGCTTGAAGGGGGAAACCGTATGGCGCTATGGTTGGCCCGCTAGATGGCGCTGCCATAGGTCAAACGAATATTAACCGCGATTTTTAAAATAGGAACCTCCATTTTTTATTCTATATTCGTGTAGTACGTAAAGAAATATGAATGTTAGAGTTGGACCACTTTTTTCGCTTTGTGATAGAAGGTGCTGTTATAGTCACATACATATGGCTCACAATTTTAGACCAACAGTTGGTAACAGGTAGGTTTTTTAAATTAAAATACAGAACGTGATACATGTACCTTAGTGAACTTATCATTTGTGAGAACGCATGCTGTTACAGCGTGATTACCTGTAAAAACCGCGTTAATGCAATAAATGCTCAAAATGATGTCCGTCAACCTCAATGACTTTGGCAATACGTGTAACGGCATTCCTCTCATCAGCGAATAGTTCGCCTTCCGTAATGTTCGCACATGCATTGACAATGCGCTGATGCATGTTGTCAGGCGTTGCGGTGGATCACGATAGCAAATATCCTTCAACTTTCCCTACAGAAAGAAATCCGGGGACGTCAGATCCGCTGAACATGCGGACCATGGTATGGTGCGTCAACGACCAATCCACGTATCATGAAATATGATATTCAGTACCGCTTCAACCGCACGTGAACGATGTGCCGGACATCCATCATGTTGGAAGTACATCGCCATTCTGTGATGCAGTGAAACATCTTGTAGTAACATCTATAGGACATTTCGTAGGAAATCAGCACACATTGCACCATCTAGATTGCCATCGATAAAATGGGGGCCAATTATGCTTCCTCCCATAATGCCGCACCATACATTAACCTGCCAAGGTCACTGATGTTCCACCTGTCGCAGCCATCGTGGATTTTCCGTTGTCCAAGAGCGCTTATTATGCCGGTTTACGTTACCGCTGTTGATGAATGACGCTTCGTCGCTAAATAGAAAGCGTGCAAAAAATCTGTCATCGTCCCGTAATTTTTTCTTGTGCCCAGTGTCAGAGCTGTACACGACGTTCAAAGTCGTCGCCATGCAATTCCTAGTGCATAGAAATATGGTACGGATGCAATCGATGTTGATGTAGCATTCTCAACACCGACGTTTATGAGATTCCCGGTTCTCGCACAATTTGTCTGCTATTGATGTGCGGATTAGCCGCGACAGCAGCTAAAACACCTACTTGGGCATCATTATTTGTTGCAGGTCGTTTTTACGTTCTGTATTTTAATTTAAAAAACCTAACTGTTACCAACTGTTGGAGCCATATGTTTGTGACTATTACAGCGTCATCTATCACAAAGCGAAAAAAGTGGCCCAACTAAAACATTCACATTTCTTTACGTACCTCAGGAGTATGTAATAAAAAATGGGGGTTCCTATTTAAAGAGACGCAGTTGATATCCGTTTGACCAATGGCAGCGCCATCTAGCGGGCCAACCATAGCGCCACCTTGTTTCCCCTGTCAAGCTAGACGAGTTTCGTTCTTTGTAGTTTTTTCGTGTGATGCTTATATCGTGAGATATTTGGCCCCGTCACTATCAATGGACCACCCTGTATATTGATTGCTTGTCGGTCGGCTTGTACAAAAATGGTTCAAATGTCTCTGAGCACTATGGGACTTAACATCTGAGGTCATCAGTCCCCTAGAACGTAGAACTACTTAAACCCAACTAACCTAAGGACATCACTCTTCTTCCCCTTACCCAGTGTTGCTTCCGGCCCTCCTTCTCTGCTGAGGACCAACTCCTCAACCTTGTTCACCTTCTGTCCCTCCAGCTGGACCTCCAAAATGCCTATGACCATGTATGGCATCCCGGTCTCCTCTTTAAACTCCAAACCTACGCCCTGCCTATCAATTTTGTCCGTCTGGTCGCTTCCTTCCTCTCGCACCGTCCTTCCTATTCTGTGACTGCTCCGGAGCCTCATTTGGTAGCAATAAACCTTTGAACTGTTTCTCGAAAGTGCGCGATGGGATAAGTCTGGTTAATGGTACGAACAGACAAGTCATCGGTTTATTTCTTTCATTCAAACTCGGAAGCCTGGCCCTCACACACTGTTAAACACAGTTTTGAATAACAAGATTCGCAGTTCGGAGCACAGGACACACCGGTCAAATTTCAGTCCTAAATGCGTAGGATATTAAAATACCCCATCTCTAGTACGTCTTAAAGTTCTCAACATTGGTTTTATTTGCCGTCGAAATGAACTTCGATGTAAGCGCTCTTGTAACTTGCAAGTTTCTGGTTCTAGGAAGTTGTGAAACTTTCTTCCTCTTAAAGTATTAGCAAATTGTAGCTATCATAGTGCAGGAGTCATCTTCTAGAATGTTCCATGTTCGACTCGTCTTTCCCCGCAAATAATAACGTTCTCCGTCTCACATTTACTGTCCCCGATCTCTTAAACCTCCCTTACTTGCAACCCCGCAAAAATTATTCTTTTCTGCACAATTTAAATAATTTATCAGCAACTTACACACTGCGGTCGCGATCGATCGTCTTAACACTTCCACCGTCCCGCCTCTAACTAACTGCTCTTCACCCAGACTGCAAATTCTGTTTTTTCCACCGAGCGAGGTGGCGCAGTGGTTAGACACTGGACTCGCATTCGGGAGGACGACGGTTCAATCCCGCGTCCGGCCATCCTGATTTAGGTTTTCCGTGATTTCCCTAAATCACTCCAGGCAAATGCCGGGATGGTTCCTCTGAAAGGGCACGGCCGACTTCCTTCCCCATCCTTCCCTAATCCGATGAGACCGATGACCACGCTGTCTGGTCTCCTTCCCCAAAACCAACCAACCATCTGTTTTTCCGAACTTCTCCTTCCCACCAGTACTACTAAGAAACACTTCTCTTTGCAAAATATACCTGCCTTTTAACCAATAACACTTTTGAGGTCTTCTTTGAACTAACTCACTCAAAAATTGTTCTCTGGCGGTCATAAAACTTCTACGCAAATACCTATTCCTCTACTCAGTAGAAGCTTCCGGAAGTAAATAGAGAACATACACATGTGCCTTCAGATTAGTATTAGAGTTCAGAATAACGCTATTAATTAACAAAAAAAATTCACAAAACATTTTACGTAAACATATGGTCAAAAAATTTCAAAAAACTTCAAAGAAAGAAAACAAAGAGAACACTTACGGTTTTATATTGTTTCCTATTAGTGAGGAAGCTTGTTACACAAACATGAAAAGGACTAAAATATGCCCGTCTCAATTTTTCGTCAATCTGGGATCTTTACTAGGTTTCATTAACAGAGTGGATAGAAAAGATGCAAGGAAAAGCAGTGCCATTTGACACGGGTTCGTCTGGTAAGTGCAATAGCAGTAGATGCTTAAGGAATTACAACGACGAACGTTACAAGAGGGGCATCGTGCATCACGAAGAGCTTTACCGTTGAAATGTCGAGTGCACAGATTCCAGAAAGTCAGACTGCGTATTACCTCCTCGCACTTACAACTCGCGAAGTGACCACTGCGGGAAACGAGAAACGTAATCAAGTATAGAGCTGTAGCGACAGTTCTTTAGTCTTCGCGTCGTTCGCTTCATTGGCATACGAAAGGTAATAAATGATACTGGTACCAGAAATGTCGTCCATCACACCCCGACTGATAGGTTGCACAACATAGGTGTAAATGTCAGAGTTGATTAAGATCTTCGCCTGTTTCTTTAAATAGTGGGACAATGTATGACGTCATTAACTTCCACTGTTTTTGTCACAGTGGGAATTAACACACACAGAAAGCGTTCAGAGGAAATTCCTGGTACCTCTACTACCAGAGACCGTCTAGCCTGTATTACACTGCCTCTGTGTGTCTGTTGTGAGACCATCGCACTCCCCTGTTTTATGATCCAGAACTGATGAAACCCCTGCGTAATCATGAACTCTGCTTTTCCCTATATGTTTCTCTTAAGATATTATTTGCCAAACCTTTGCCCTCCGTTCAATTTTTCCTCTTGGCATAACACAGGAGTTGGGTAGAAGATTCGAACACAGATTTTGCTTGTGTTTGTTGCTTGTAATCATGTTCAGACCTCTCTCTACAGCTGTTTGTTGTGTCTGAAATGTGCTTTCATGTAGAGCGAGACATTACAGCAACAGACAGGCGATTATGAAAGTCGCAATGTCCATTAACAACCATGTTGTGATACAAGGAATTTCCGTCAGTTCACTAGGAAAGTAAAGCCTTAAATTTATGATTCCCTTTGTGCAAGAGAGAGAGATTGTAATAATTTACAGAGAAAAACAGAATAGGAACAGAAAGCAATTTTTATCACCGAATAAATTTGATTTGAATGTTTACATATCACTCTCGGTGGCTTAAATAGATGGGCTTACAAGTATTTGTGTGAACCTCAAGCATAAATATAATTTAAGAGGTGATATATCGTACGATATAATATGTGACAAATGAGAGTATGTTGCCATGGATAGATTACCTGTTGTCTGCTCTAGAAAAGAGCTGCAGAGAGTAAAAAGTGAAACATGCTACTTATCACCAACAGCATCACGTCACCAGTATGTCAACCCTTGGCGTAAAGGATATGTAATTATCAGGATAGAACCATTATTTTAGAGGTGGGAGATCTTCAAGACTGACAACTGTTTCGATTTGGAGCACATTCTGAGACCATAGTATGCACTGTTAAGTCAGCAAAAGAAGTTGGTGACCGATAACGAAAGAGATCACTGTCACATTCCGTATATTACACTCTATGTGCCAAACTACCCGAAGACACCGACAACACAAAAGGACTGAAACTACAGAGAAAAAGCGACCGTTCAATTTGAAAACTACGACAGTGTTTTTTTTCTTTCATTTTTATTGGACGTGCACCCTGCGTACCCGTAAAAGAAACTTTACATAACAAACAAAGTCCGAAAGTTAGATTTCAGAGAAGAACAAGAGTTTATTTAAGAGGAATAAACATTAGAAACGAAATTGCGACAGGAGATACAAGCAGATCAAATTAAAATTAGATTAATAAATACCTCAACAACTGGTACGAAAATATAACACTTCCCAAATTAAAATTATTTTATGAAGAGGCAGGATGGAGAAATGTTGAACGACGTAGAGAAATATGGGAAGATAATTTGCAAAAACAAAGCAGGCTTAAAGTACAGGGTGTCCCAGAAAGAATGACCCGATTTTAAATAAAATTATTTATTAGAAAGAAGGGCTTAACACCAACAAATTGCATACTAAATTACTCAGAAAAGTCCTCCATTAGCTGCACGTACGACTTCTAACCGATAACCGCTTTCATTCCAAACTGGGTGTAAGGTGTCTTCTGTCACTGAAGCGACAGCAGCTGATATTCTGGTTTTTAGTTCATCAGCGTCACGAGGTAAGGGAGGAACGTAAACACATTGTTTAACACATCCCCACAGGAAGAAATCTAATATGAAACTCCGGCTGAACTGTGATCACTGATTGAGTACGACTAAATTCCATAACACAATACGCCTTCTGTTGCGCGGACGCCATATTGCGCGAGACTGGATGCACACTCCAGGTCAGAGCTCCTAGCCACGTCCAACGGATTTTTTCTGAAACTTTAGACGATGCCGATTACATCTAGCGCTGTTTCAGTTACCTAGTGATATTTTTAGCTATATTATTACAAATTAAAATCGGGTCATTCTTTTTGGGACACCCTGTATAACCCTTGAAGTGAAGTAGTACTAGTAGTAGAAGAAAAAGAAGAAGGTGGCAATACATTTTAAATTATTTCCTGACCTAGAACACAAAAGGAATAAGATTATGCTACTGTATGTGATACTGTGAATGGCTCTAAAACAACTACGGAAAATATGACAATGACACTCGGAAAAAGTACTTCTTATTATCCTGAGAGTAATATATCAGATAGTCTTAGCATGGAATATAATGTATCGGATGCGAATGCCATCAAATTTTCGTGATGAAAGCTCTCTTTCGTAAACGCAGTGAACTAATGTGGTGGTTAATGCAAGGAAGTTGCCTTTTCGAGGACCAACATTCCAATTTCCGATAATGTGATTAAAATTTTCCATCGAGTTCGTACATAGCTTCTTCCCCGTACTGATGAGGTCCCATAACATGGTCACAGTCAATTTTCTTCCTCGCCTCGTACATCTGAGCTATGACTCCGTCTTTAACGACCCTGCTGTAGACGAAACGTTTCGGTTAAACTGCCTTCATTCCATGTTTTCTCTAACGTGCATGCAACGATATGCTACGTTTAGATCAAACTGTACAGTGACCTTTAACTCGGTGCCATAAATTGTGCAGCTCAGACACAAGTGCACGCTCAGGTAATTTAAAGTCTACGGACGTGGCTGCTAAAAGTCATAACGTTAAGTCCTTTATAGCCATTAGCTTAATTGCATACGTTTCTGTCAGCCATATACTGTCTGAAGTCACGAGACGTTCAAAATCCGTTGTTGGTGCTATTCTTTCAATAGTTTCGTGACACTAACGTCAAGTAGGGCGAAGTGTTGTACTTGGAGCATAACGTAGCACATAGACTGTTAAATACAGTGTTGACAAGATTTTCTCGATTGCAAAACTTACAAATTCTGGGGGTACAGGACTCTATTGTACCTTGGAACAGTTTTCCACATTTGGAAAAAACCTTACTTTTCTGGACTAATTTTTGTAATTTCAGCGAAAGACTGCTACACACGTACATTAATGCTATTATTTCAATATGGAATAATAAACGTATCTAAATCCATTTCAAGGCTGGCCGCAGTCTCCCCTACGTTCTATATACTGTCGAGGTATATTAATGTGACCACCTGTCAAAAGCCTGAATAAATCCGTTTAGCAGCGCGTATCGCTACGAAAAATTCAGGAAGAGAGTCATTGAGATTCTGGAAGCTGACCAGCTGGACTAGCGTTCTCCGATGAGGAACCATGGCACAAACAGCACGATCGATATGGTCCGACAAATTCTTGATTGGGTTGTAAGGTGGCTACAATTTCGTACCTTACAAGCACCCATCCACATACTTTGCCATGATCTACAAACACAATTAGGTATTGACAGATGTGAAAATTACCGACCTATCAGTTTAATAAGCCACAGCTGCAAAATACTAACGCGGATTATTTACAGACGAATGGAAAAACTGGTAGAAGCCCACCTCGGGGAAGATCAGTTTGAATTCCGTAGAAATGTTTGAACTCGTTAGGCAATACTGACCCTACGACTTACCTTAGAAGAAAGATTAAGGAAAGGCAAACCTACGTTCTTAGCATTTGTAGACTTAGAGAAAGCTTTTGACAATGTTGACTGGAATACTCTCTTTCAAAGTCTGAAGGTGGCAGGGGTAAATTAAAGGAGCGAAAAGCTATTTACAATTTGTACAGAAAGCAGATGGCAATTATAAGAGTCGAGGGACATGAAAGGGAAGCAGTGGTTGGGAACGGAGTGAGACAGGGTTGTAGCCTCTCCCTGATGCTATTCAATCTGTATATTGAGCAAGCAGCAAAGTAAACAAAAGAAAGTTCGGAGTAGGTATTAAAATCCATGGAGAAGAAATAAAAACTTTGAGGTTTGCCGATGACATTGTAATTCTGTCAGAGACTGCAAAGGACTTGGAAGAGCAGTTGAACGGAATGGATAGTGTCTTGAAGGGATGATATAAGATGAAAATCAACAAAAGCAAAACGAGGATAATGGAATGTAGTCGAATTAAGTCGGGTGATGTTGAGGGTATTAGATTAGGAAATGAGACACTTAAAGTAGTAAAGGAGTTTTGCTATTTGGGGAGCAAAATAACTGATGATAGTCGAAGTAGAGAGGATATGAAACGTAAACTGGCAATGGCAAAGAAAACGTTTCTGAAGAAGAGAAATTTGTTAACATCGAGTATTGATTTAAGTGTCAGGAAGTCGTTTCTGAAAGTATTTGTATGAAGTGTAGCCATGTATGGAAGTGAAACATGGATGATAAATAGTTTAGACAAGAAAATAGAAGCTTAAGAAATGTGGTGCTACAGAAGAATGCTGAAGATTAGATGAGTAGATCACGTAATTAATGAGGAGGTACTGAATAGAATTGTGGAGAAGAGGAGTTTGTGGCACAACTTGATTAGAAGAACGGATCGGTTGGTAGGACATATTCTGAGGCATCAAGGGATCACCAATTTAGTACTGGAGGGCAGCGTGGAGGGTACAAATTGTAGAGGGAGACCAAGAGATGGATACACTAAGCAGCTTCAGAAGGATGTAGGTTGCAGTAGGTACTGGGAGATGAAGAAGCTTGCACAGGATAGAGTAGCATGGAGAGCTGCATCAAACCAGTCTCAAGACTGAAGACCACAACAACAACAACATGATAGGTTGTACATCGTATACATGAGTATACAGGGTGTTACAAAAAGGTACGGACAAACTTTCAGGAAACATTCCTCACACACAAATAAAGAAAAGATGTTATGTTGACATATGTCCGGAAACGCTTAATTTCCATGTTAGAGCTCATTTTAGTTTCGTCCACCTACGCTCAATGGAGGACGTTATCATGATTTCATACGGGATACTCTACCTGTGCTGCTAGAACATGTGCCTTTACAAGTAGGACACAACTTGTGGTTCATGCACGATGGAGCTCCTGCACATTTCAGTCGAAGTGTTTGTACGCTTTTCAAGAACAGTTTCGGTGACCGATGGATTGGTAGAGGCGGACCACCTCCATGGCCTCCACGCTCTCCTGATCTCAAGCCTCTTGACTTTCATTTATGGGGGACATTTGAAAGCTCTTGTCCACGCAACCACGTTACCAAATGTAGAGACTCTTCGTGCTCGTATTGGACGGCTGTGATACAATACGCCATTCTCCAGGGCTGCATCAGCGCATCAGGGATTCCATGCGACGGAGGGTGGATGCATGTATCCTCGCTAACGGAGGACATTTTGAACATTTCGTGTAACAAAGTGTTTGAAGTCACGCTGGTACGTTCTGTTGCTGTGTGTTTCCATTCCATGATTAATGTGATATGAAGAGAAGTATTAAATGAGCTCTAACATGGAAAGTAAGCGTATCCGGACACATGTCCACCTAACATATTTTCTTTCTTTGTGTGTGAGGAATGTTTCCTGAAAGTTTGGCCGTACCTTTTTGTAACACCCTGTATAAAGGACACTGACATTGTCACATACGCCTTGTAAATAATTGTTAAGGCTTATTGCATGAAAGGTGACAGAGTGTCTTTATTATCGGAATGGTGAAATGAACGGTTGCCTGTACTACTAGAGGTAGGAACGACAGTGGAAATGTAACGGCAGGCGGAACTGAAGCCCTGGGTGGAAAGTTCACACAGGTGTGGTGGTGAAGCTCCGCATAGGAAGTGCCAAGACGATCAGTCTGGACACATGAGAGCGAAGACACAATACAGGAGGGCCGGCCACTATCGACCGCTATTGTAGTAAGGCCGGAAGGATAACCGGATAATACTTCCGAACTCTGGAAATATTGGACGCAGATGAGAGGAACGAAAAAGCGGCACCTCGGAAACCACGCAGGCTGGGTTATTTCCAAGGGTTTTTACTCAGAATCGTACCATCGCACGGATACATGTTTTTCCTCGCAAACTTTCCGCGCTGGACGACGAAAGACTAAAATATGGTTGGTTGGCGTTATGAAGAATAGGTAGAGAGGGAGAGTATTCCGTGGTTTCGGGAATATGATTCGTTTTCGGAATTACGAAGGTGGGGAGCCGAGCCTCGCTGGGAGGCAAGCAGTGGGGATACGAGGTCTTCCGTTGTGAGTGCCTGTGTGTGACAGCTTTGTTGGTACAGACGGACTTGCTGTCTTTGCTGTCAAGAGAATTTATAGTTAGAACAGTTAGGCACTTTACTGTTGCGAACCTATACAAATCTGGGCTTCACTTCCGGGTTGGAAGTTGTCGTTGAGTACGCAGCGCTCAGTAATTCAGAGCAATTCCTCTGCCTATACTTCTTTTAAACGTTATTCGAACTCCGTCCTTGTGGCTGGGAGTTCGCGTTTCTCGTCTGTAGAACACAGCGAGGAGAAGAGAGTATTATATTAGTCGGAGGACCGCCTTCTGCCATCCTAGTGTTTGAAAGAGTTTATTTGTGACTGGAGTTCTTCCATCGTTGCAGACGAGTATGAGAACCATCACCTCGATGCACCGGACGCAGTACCTACGGTGATATCGCAAACTGCTTCAGCTTATTAGGGCTATAAAAGCTAAACAGCTGTGATCACATTAGTTTATTTCTACTGAGGTTCACACCACCGTAGATCATCTTTGAAAGTAGTGTCTTCTAGTTTTTGGTACGTGGATGATGTCAGTCATTTCGCGTTATTGATATTAGATTGCGCAGTCATAATAAGGGGCGGAGTTGGTAAATTGATTAGTAATTTTACTTACGAAATGGTAACTTTGTAATATAAAGGTTTGTTTTAATCTACAATAAATATATAAGCAGGAACAGCGTGTATCATTTAATAGTGTTGAGTGGTACTTAAGATAGATAAATAAATTAGTGAAATCAATGTGAAGTTATGTAAAAATTTGAAAATAAATGAAAAACTTAATTTAGTTTAGTTTAGAAGAACTGGCAAACAGCGGACAGATCACCAGTGGCCACGGCTGGCGCTTGCAAGTCAGCACAGCACATTGAGGAGAAGCCATCGCCCTCCCCACATAAGCGGAAGCTGTCGACTCAGCCGTCAGGGCATCGCCCGACTGGCTCACCTGTTTCTTAATTGTCACATGTGATCAAAGGCCCTCCCCTACATTCCAAGAGCCAATGACCGACGTTAAGAAGATTCTTCGAGGAGCTATTAAACGTGACAGAAGAGGCAATGCCCGTGAAGTCATTCATCTCCAGTGAACTGAAGTGAATAAATACGCGAGACGCAGTGGGCCCGAGAAGAGGAGTTGTTTTCAGTTCAGTTTTGGAGCTGAAGACCGTCATGTAGGAAGAGACTGCATCGTACACAGAAGCACCAAGTCCGCCGCTGTGATGGAATAGCAAGCCGCAGCCTCGCCGCCAGAAGACAGAAGTAAAAGGTATTTGAAGACTGATTTTTACGTACCCAGGTGACTCGTGAGGACGGAAAGCAGTCACCTGTGAGCTGCGATGTAGATCTGACAGCCGAAGACTGGCAAGCGGGAGTCCGTTGTTCGAGTCCGGGGCACTGGCCTTCCCCCGCCGCGCCGCTCCGCTGGCCGACGCACAACACATGCGGCCGCTTAGAGAAGAGAAACACTGGAACGCCACATCCAAGGTATCACCATCCGATTCACGACTTCATTCTCAATAATTAAATGGGCCACCTCAAGAGGCGCGTCTCCAGTCAACTGGGCGAGACGGCAACACGAGATACACACCGCCACGCGTAATCAGACGCCGCCGCTGCCGCAGCTTAAGGCTTCGTAAACGACACAGCTGCTGCTCTCCCAGCCAGAACATCCAGTAAGGAAACAGTTGTACAAAACTTTCAATAAAGATTATCTTATGTAAAAATGCTGTTTCATTATACCTCATACCCGAGCCAAGGAAGAACCCACCCTGCCCACATGTTGTTAAGAGAGAGAGAAAGTAATGTATTTAGCGTTTTTCGCCCTGACATAAAGCTATAGAATCAAAGGTCCTTTGCAGTAATGCTCAACCTGACAATTGACTAGCATCAAAAGAGCAATCCCAGTTACAGTAGGTTTATATGCCATCATAATTCATTTATGTTTAGATTGTAATTTATAGAATTAAGAGAACCTAAGATCTGTTTCAGGGCTTGAAGGCTTCGGCGCCGATGAATAGCAGCCAGCATGCATGAACCAGGTGCCTGCTGCGGAGGCCAATACGCAGCAATGTCAGCTGAACAGTCATAGAGGAGACACACTGACGGCCAGCCGTCTCATGGATCACGAAAGTTAAGTCTTCCTCTAGAATTTTTACCCTCTTTAAGAGGTGTTTGGAAATTCCGTGCAAAGTCCGAGAGATGGCACCACCGGCGCGTATCGAGGTCATGTTTAGTTAGTAGCATCTTTGGAAAGAATGCACACCACGCTTTAGCCATATTGGTCTATTTCCTTGTTTTTGGCATTCGTGTGACTCAAGGAAGTCGAGTGACTGTCAAAAAATGGAAGAAAAAGAATTTCATGTGGTGATTAAAAATTACTTTATCAAAGGCAAAACGCCTCAGGAGACTAAAGAGAAGCTTGATAAACATTATGGTGACTCTGCACCTTCGATTAGAACAGTTTATAAGTGCCAGAATGAGATTTTCTCTTTGCAGCGGAGTGTGGGGTGATATGAAACTTCCTGGCAGATTAAAACTGTGTGCCGGACCGAGACTCGAACTCGCGACCTTTGCTTTTCGCGGGCAAGTGCTCAAGGCAAAGGTCACGAGTTCGAGTCTCGGTACGGCACACAGTTTTAATCTGCCAGGAAGTTTCAGAATAGTGGTATGTTCGCTGCAGAGTGAAAATCTCACTCTGGAAACATCCCCGGGGCTGTGGCTAAGCCATGTCTCCGCAATAACTTTTCTTTCAGGAGTGCTAGTTCTGCAAGGTTCGCAGGAGAACTTCTGTAAAGCTTGGAAGGTAGGAGACGAGGTACTGGCAGAAGTAAAGCTTCCAGAATGAGATTTTCACTCTGCAGCGGAGTGTGCGCTGATATGAAACTTCCTGGCAGATTAAAACTGTGTGCCCGACCGAGACTCGAACTCGGGACCTTTGCCTTTCGCGGGCAAGTGCTCTACCAACTGAGCTACCGAAGCACGACTCACGCCCGGCCCTCACAGCTTTACTTCTGCCAGTATCTCGTCTCCTACCTTCCAAACTTTACAGAAGCTCTCCTGCGAAGCTTGCAGAACTAGCACTCCTGAAAGAAAGGATATTGCGGAGACACGGCTTAGCCACAGCCTGGGGGATGTTTCCAGAATGAGATTTTCACTCTGCAGCGGAGTGTGCGCTGATATGAAACTTCCTGGCAGATTAAAACTGTGTGCCCGACCGAGACTCGAACTCGGGACCTTTGCCTTTCGCGGGCAAGTGCTCTACCAACTGAGCTACCGAAGCACGACTCACGCCCGGCCCTCACAGCTTTACTTCTGCCAGTATCTCGTCTCCTACCTTCCAAACTTTACAGAAGCTCTCCTGCGAAGCTTGCAAAAAAATGGTTCAAATGGCTCTGAGCACTATGGGACTCAACTGCTGTGGTCATCAGTCCCATAGAACTTAGAACTACTTAAACCTAACTAACCTAAGGACATCACACACATCCATGCCCGAGGCAGGATTCGAACCTGCGACCGTAGCAGTCGCACGGTTCCGGACTGCGCGCCTAGAACCGCGAGACCACCGCGGCCGGCGCGAAGCTTGCAGAACTAGCACTCCTGAAAGAAAGGATATTGCGGAGACACGGCTTAGCCACAGCCTGAGGGATGTTTCCAGAATGAGATTTTCACTCTTCAGCGGAGTGTGCGCTGATATGAAACTTCCTGGCAGATTAAAACTGTGTGCCCGACCGAGACTCGAACTCGGGACCTTTGCCTTTCGCGGGCAAGTGCTCTACCAACTGAGCTACCGAAGCACGACTCACGCCCGGCCCTCACAGCTTTACTTCTGCCAGTATCTCGTCTCCTACCTTCCAAACTTTACAGAAGCTCTCCTGCGAAGCTTGCAGAACTAGCACTCCTGAAAGAAAGGATATTGCGGAGACACGGCTTAGCCACAGCCTGGGGGATGTTTCCAGAATGAGATTTTCACTCTGCAGCGGAGTGTGCGCTGATATGAAACTTCCTGGCAGATTAAAACTGTGTGCCCGACCGAGACTCGAACTCGGGACCTTTGCCTTTCGCGGGCAAGTGCTCTACCAACTGAGCTACCGAAGCACGACTCACGCCCGGCCCTCACAGCTTTACTTCTGCCAGTATCTCGTCTCCTACCTTCCAAACTTTACAGAAGCTCTCCTGCGAAGCTTGCAGAACTAGCACTCCTGAAAGAAAGGATATTGCGGAGACCGGGCTTAGCCACAGCCTGGGGGATGTTTCCAGAATGAGATTTTCACTCTGCAGCGGAGTGTGCGCTGATATGAAACTACCTGGCAGATTAAAACTGTGTGCCCGACCGTGACTCGAACTCGGTACCTTTGCCTTTCGCGGGCAAGTGCTCTACCAACTGAGCTACCGAAGCACGACTCACGCCCGGCCCTCACAGCTTTACTTCTGCCAGTATCTCGTCTCCTACCTTCCAAACTTTACAGAAGCTCTCCTGCGAAGCTTGCAGAACTAGCACTCCTGAAAGAAAGGATATTGCGGAGACACGGCTTAGCCACAGCCTGGGGGATGTTTCCAGAATGAGATTTTCACTCTGCAGCGGAGTGTGCGCTGATATGAAACTTCCTGGCAGATTAAAACTGTGTGCCCGACCGAGACTCGAACTCGGGACCTTTGCCTTTCGCGGGCAAGTGCTCTACCAACTGAGCTACCGAAGCACGACTCACGCTCGGCCCTCACAGCTTTACTTCTGCCAGTATCTCGTCTCCTACCTTCCAAACTTTACAGAAGCTCTCCTGCGAAGCTTGCAGAACTAGCACTCCTGAAAGAAAGGATATTGCGGAGACACGGCTTAGCCACAGCCCGGGGGATGTTTCCAGAATGAGATTTTCACTCTGCAGCGGAGTGTGCGCTGATATGAAACTTCCTGGCAGATTAAAACTGTGAGCCCGACCGAGACTCGAACTCGGGACCTTTGCCTTTCGCGGGCAAGTGCTCTACCAACTGAGCTACCGAAGCACGACTCACGCCCGGCCCTCACAGCTTTACTTCTGCCAGTATCTCGTCTCCTACCTTCCAAACTTTACAGAAGCTCTCCTGCGAAGCTTGCAGAACTAGCACTCCTGAAAGAAAGGATATTGCGGAGACACGGCTTAGCCACAGCCTGGGGGATGTTTCCAGAATGAGATTTTCACTCTGCAGCGGAGTGTGCGCTGATATGAAACTTCCTGGCAGATTAAAACTGTGTGCCCGACCGAGACTCGAACTCGGGACCTTTGCCTTTCGCGGGCAAGTGCTCTACCAACTGAGCTACCGAAGCACGACTCACGCCCGGCCCTCACAGCTTTACTTCTGCCAGTATCTCGTCTCCTACCTTCCAAACTTTACAGAAGCTCTCCTGCGAAGCTTGCAGAACTAGCACTCCTGAAAGAAAGGATATTGCGGAGACACGGCTTAGCCACAGCCTGGGGGATGTTTCCAGAATGAGATTTTCACTCTGCAGCGGAGTGTGCGCTGATATGAAACTTCCTGGCAGATTAAAACTGTGTGCCCGACCGAGACTCGAACTCGGGACCTTTGCCTTTCGCGGGCAAGTGCTCTACCAACTGAGCTACCGAAGCACGACTCACGCTCGGCCCTCACAGCTTTACTTCTGCCAGTATCTCGTCTCCTACCTTCCAAACTTTACAGAAGCTCTCCTGCGAAGCTTGCAGAACTAGCACTCCTGAAAGAAAGGATATTGCGGAGACACGGCTTAGCCACAGCCCGGGGGATGTTTCCAGAATGAGATTTTCACTCTGCAGCGGAGTGTGCGCTGATATGAAACTTCCTGGCAGATTAAAACTGTGGGCCCGACCGAGACTCGAACTCGGGACCTTTGCCTTTCGCGGGCAAGTGCTCTACCAACTGAGCTACCGAAGCACGACTCACGCCCGGCCCTCACAGCTTTACTTCTGCCAGTATCTCGTCTCCTACCTTCCAAACTTTACAGAAGCTCTCCTGCGAAGCTTGCAGAACTAGCACTCCTGAAAGAAAGGATATTGCGGAGACACGGCTTAGCCACAGCCTGGGGGATGTTTCCAGAATGAGATTTTCACTCTGCAGTGGAGTGTGCGCTGATATGAAACTTCCTGGCAGATTAAAACTGTGAGCCCGACCGAGACTCGAACTCGGGACCTTTGCCTTTCGCGGGCAAGTGCTCTACCAACTGAGCTACCGAAGCACGACTCACGCCCGGCCCTCACAGCTTTACTTCTGCCAGTATCTCGTCTCCTACCTTCCAAACTTTACAGAAGCTCTCCTGCGAAGCTTGCAGAACTAGCACTCCTGAAAGAAAGGATATTGCGGAGACACGGCTTAGCCACAGCCTGGGGGATGTTTCCAGAATGAGATTTTCACTCTGCAGCGGAGTGTGCGCTGATATGAAACTTCTGCTTCTGTAAAGTTTGGAAGGTAGGAGACGAGATACTGGCAGAAGTAAAGCTTTGAGGGCCGGGCGTGAGTCGTGCTTCGGTAGCTCAGTTGGTAGAGCACTTGCCCGCGAAAGGCAAAGGTCCCGAGTTCGAGTCTCGGTCGGGCACACAGTTTTAATCTGCCAGGAAGTTTCAGAAGTAAAGCTGTGAGGACGGGGCGTGAGTCGTGCTTGAGTAGCTCTAGCTTGTATGGTAGAGCACTTGTCCACGAAAGGCAATGGTCCCGAGTTCGAGTCTCGGTCCGACACACAGTTTAAATCTGCCAGGAAGTTTCAGTTTATAAGTGGTTTCAAAATTTTCGGAGTGGCCATATGGACACAAGTGTTGCTGGACGGGTTTGGACGCCTTTTGGAGGTTACGACTCCAGAAATCATTGATAAAATCCATCATATGGTGATGGATGACAGAAGAGTTAAGATACGTGAGATTGCTACTGCTGTGGGCATGTCGAATGAACGGGTGCAAAATATTTCGCATAATCATTTGGACATGAGAAAGCTATCCGAAAGATGGGTTCCGCGATTACTCACGCTTGACCATAAACGGTATCGTGTGAAATGTTGCAAGGATGGTTTGCAGCTGTTCAGGAAGAAATCTCAGGACATTTGGCGTCGTTTCGTCACTGTGGATGAAACATGGATACATTACTAAACTCCTGAGACCAAACAAAAATCTAAACAGTGGGTTACCAAGGGAGAATATGCACCAAAAAAGGCGAAGACAATTCCTTCGGCCGGAAAGGTTATGGCGACGATCTTTTGGGATTCGCAAGGGATAATCCTCATCGACTATCTCAAAAACGGTAAAACTATTACAGGTGAATATTATTCATCGTTATTGGACCGTTTGAAAACGGAGCTGCAAGAAAAAACGGCGGCGAATGCACTGCAAAAATGTCCTTTCCAGTCACGACAATACGCCAGCACACACCTCAACAGTTGTGGTTGCTAAATTAACGGAAATAGGATTCCTACTCGTTTCACATCCCCCCCCCCCCCCCTTATTCTCCAGAGTTGGCTCCCTCGGACTACTATTTGTTCCCCACTTTGAAGAAATGGCTGGCGGGACAAAGATTTTATTCAAACGAGGAGGTGATTGCAGCAACCAATAGCTATTTTGCAGACTTGGACAATTCCTACTATTCGGAAGAGTTCAACAAATTAGAACAGCGTTGGATGAAGTGTGTAAGTTTAAAAGGAGACTATGCCGAAAAATAAAAAAGGTTTACCCCAAACACGTAAGTGGATTTTATTTTTGCACGGATTTTTCAAACGCCCCTCGTAGCTTCCTTTAGTACCATGGAAGTTATTCCGTGATGTCTTGACAGACGTCCTACCATCCTGTTCCTTCTTCTTGTCAGTGTTTTCCGTATGTTCCTTTCCTCGCTGACTCTCTGAAGGTCATCCACATTCCTTGCCTTATCACTCCACACAATAATTTGCAACAATATTCTGTAGCACCACCTCAATTGCTGTGATTCCCTTCTTTTCCTTTTTCCCTCAGTCCATGTTTCACTACTATACAATGCCGTGCTCCAAAAATACGTTCTCAGAAATATCTTCTCAATTTGAGGCCTGTTTGATACTAGCAGACTTCTCTTGGCCAGGAATGGTGTTTTTAACAATGCTAGTCTGTTTTCTATGTCCTCCAGGTTTCGTCCGTCATGGGTTATTTTGCTGCCTGGATAGTTGAATTCCTTAACATCAACTACTTCGTGATCACCAATCCTAATGTCAAGTTTCTCGCTGTTCTCGTTTCTGACATATCTGATTACTTTCGTTTTTCTTCGATTTACTCTCAATCAACGTTCTACACTCATTTGACTCTTCATTCCATTACAAAATTCTCCAATTCATCTTCAGTTTACTGAGGATAGCAGTCATCGGTGAATATTGTAATTAATATCTTTACATTTTGAGTTTCTATTCCACAGTTGAACCTTTCTTTTATTGCCACTGTTTCTTCTTCGGCGTGCGGATTGAACATTAGGGACGAAAAACTACATCTCTGTCTTACATCGTTTTGAATCTTAGCACGTCGTTCTTGATCTTAAACTGTTATTGCTTCGTCCTGGTTCGTGTGTATATTGAATATTACCCGTTTCTCCCTACACCTTAACCCTACTTTTCTCGGAATTTCGAAAATATTTCATTTGATATCATCGAACTCTTTTTCTAGGTCCACAAATCTTATGAACATGTCTTGATTTTTCTTTAGTCTTTCCTACAATATCAGCAGCAACGTCAAAACTGCCTCTCTGTTGCCTTTACCTTTCCTAAGGCCAATGGTCGTCATCTAACACATTCTCAATTTTCTTTTCCACTCTCCTGCCGCCGTTGGATAAACAGCTGCAGCAGCAAGTCGTATACTCCTAGCTCACTCATTTGTTACATAGTTTAATTCTTAATTTCTTTGAGTGTTTTTGGTACTTGCATTGTTTGATACATAAATTTCGGGCGTATTATAGTATTTGAGAGTTGTAGCATCGCGTTTTAGTACCTGAATAGTGTAAATTCGCGTAGTCGTTTGTCTTTTGTTTTTGTTTTGAACGGCCAGTGTCGGTTGGTCACAGTCAGTGTGCTCCCTGCCGCCGTTGGATAAGCAGCTGCAGCAGCAAGTCGTATACTCCTAGCTCACTCATTTGTTACATAGTTTAATTCTTAATTTCTTTGAGTGTTTTTGGTACTTGCATTGTTTGATACATAAATTTCGGGCGTATTATAGTATTTGAGAGTTGTAGCATCGCGTTTTAGTACCTGAATAGTGTAAAATCGCGTAGTCTCCTTCCGCCGCTGAGCAGTGTGTCAGCAGTGCGCAAGTAGCAGCATTACTGCATTTACTAGGCAATCTTGTATTTTAATAACCGTTTAAATTTTGTCGATTTGTTTGCGCTCTCTGTAGATTAGTTCAGACGTTCTTTGCAAAACAGTTTTTAGCATGGATAGGGACTGCAACTGCTGTGTTCGGATGCAGGCTGAGTTGGCATCCCTTCGCTCCCAGCTTCAGGCAGTGTTGGCTTCGGTCACACAGCTTGAGGCTGTTGCCAATGGGCATCACTGTGGGGGTCCGGATGGGGGTTTGTCGGGGACAGCCAGCTCGTCCCACGCATCCCCCGATCGGACTAAGACTGTGGTTGCCCGGGATACTGCCCGCATTGCGGCTGATCCCTCACCTGTGGTAGAGTGGGAGGTCGTCTCGAGGTGTGGCAGGGGACGAAAGACATTCCGGAGGGCTGAACGGAAGGCCTCTCCAGTTTGTCTGACGAACCGGTTTCAGGTTCTGTCTCAGGCTGATACTGATCTTCGGCCTGACATGGCTGCTTGTCCTGTTCCAGAGGTTGCCCCTCAGTCTGCAAGATCCGGGCGGTCGCAGAGGGTGGGCTTACTGGTAGTTGGGAGCTCCAACGTCAGGCGCGTAATGGGGCCCCTTAGGGAAATGGCATCAAGAGAGGGGAAGAAAACCAATGTGCACTCCGTGTGCATACCGGGGGGAGTCATTCCAGATGTGGAAAGGGTCCTTCCGGACGCCGTGAAGGGTACAGGGTGCACCCATCTGCAGGTGGTCGCTCATGTCGGCACCAATGATGTGTGTCGCTATGGATCGGAGGAAATCCTCTCTGGCTTCCGGCGGCTATCTGATTTGGTGAAGACTGCCAGTCTCGCTAGCGGGATGAAAGCAGAGCTCACCATCTGCAGCATCGTCGACAGGACTGACTGCGGACCTTTGGTACAGAGCCGAGTGGAGTGTCTGAATCAGAGGCTGAGACGGTTCTGCGACCATGTGGGCTGCAGATTCCTCGACTTGCGCCATAGGGTGGTGGGGTTTCGGGTTCCGCTGGATAGGTCAGGAGTCCACTACACGCAACAAGCGGCTACACGGGTAGCAGGGGTTGTGTGGCGTGGACTGGGCGGTTTTTTAGTTTAGATGGCCTCGGGCAAGTACAGAAAGGGCAACAGCCTCAAAGGGTGCGGAGCAAAGTCAGGACATGCGGGGACCAAGCAGCAATCGGTATTGTAATTGTAAACTGTCGAAGCTGCGTTGGTAAAGTACCGGAACTTCAAGCGCTGATAGAAAGCACCGAAGCTGAAATCGTTATACGTACAGAGAGCTGGCTTAAGCCAGAGATAAATTCTGCCGAAATTCTTACAAAGATACAGACGGTGTTTAGGAAGGATAGATTGCATGCAACCGGTGGTGGAGTGTTCGTCGCTGTTAGTAGTAGTTTATCCTGTAGTGAAGTAGAAGTGGATAGTTCCTGTGAATTATTATGGGTGGAGGTTACACTCAACAACCGAGCTGGGTTAATAATTGGCTCCTTTTACCGACCTCCCGACTCAGCAGCGTTAGTGGCAGAACAACTGAGAGAAAATTTGGAATACATTTCACATAAATTTCCTCAGCATGTTATAGTCTTAGGTGGAGATTTCAATTTACCAGATATAGACTGGGACACTCAGATGTTTAGGACGGGTGGTAGGGACAGAGCATCGAGTGACATTATACTGAGTGCACTATCCGAAAATTACCTCGAGCAATTAAACAGAGAACCGACTCGTGGAGATAACATCTTGGACCTACTGATAACAAACAGACCCGAACTTTTCGACTCTGTAAGTGCAGAACAGGGAACCAGTGATCATAAGGCCGTTGTAGCATCCCTGAATATGGAAGTTAATAGGAATATAAAAAAAGGGAGGAAGGTTTATCTGTTTAGCAAGAGTAATAGAAGGCAGATTTCAGACTACCTAACAGATCAAAACGAAAATTTCTGTTCCGACACTGACAATGTTGAGTGTTTATGGAAAAAGTTCAAGGCAATCGTAAAATGCGTTTTAGACAGGTACGTGCCGAGTAAAACTGTGAGGGACGGGAAAAACCCACCGTGGTACAACAACAAAGTTAGGAAACTACTGCGAAAGCAAAGAGAGCTTCACTCCAAGTTTAAACGCAGCCAAAACCTCTCAGACAAACAGAAGCTAAGCGATGTCAAAGTTAGCGTAAGGAGGGCTATGCGAGAAGCGTTCAGTGAATTCGAAAGTAAAATTCTATGTACAGACTTGACAGAAAATCCTAGGAAGTTCTGGTCTTACGTTAAATCAGTAAGTGGCTCGAAACAGCATATCCAGACACTCCGGGATGATAATGGCATTGAAACAGAGGATGACACGCGTAAAGCTGAAATACTAAACACCTTTTTCCAAAGCTGTTTCACAGAGGAAGACCGCACTGCAGTTCCTTCTCTAAATCCTCGCACAAACGAAAAAATGGCTGACATCGAAATAAGTGTCCAAGGAATAGAAAAGCAACTGGAATCACTCAACAGAGGAAAGTCCACTGGACCTGACGGGATACCAATTCGATTCTACAGAGAGTACGCGAAAGAACTTGCCCCCCTTCTAACAGCCGTGTACCGCAAGTCTCTAGAGGAACGGAGGGTTCCAAATGATTGGAAAAGAGCACAGGTAGTCCCAGTCTTCAAGAAGGGCCGTCGAGCAGATGCGCAAAACTATAGACCTATATCTCTGACGTCGATCCGTTGTAGAATTTTAGAACATGTTTTTTGCTCGAGTATCATGTCGTTTTTGGAAACCCAGAATCTACTATGTAGGAATCAACATGGATTCCGGAAACAGCGATCGTGTGAGACCCAACTCGCGTTATTTGTTCATGAGACCCAGAAAATATTAGATAAAGGCTCCCAGGTAGATGCTATTTTTCTTGACTTCCGGAAGGCGTTCGATACAGTTCTGCACTGTCGCCTGATAAACAAAGTAAGAGCCTACGGAATATCAGACCAGCTGTGTGGCTGGATTGAAGAGTTTTTAGCAAACAGAGCACAGCATGTTGTTATCAATGGAGAGACGTCTACAGACGTTAAGGTAACCTCTGGCGTGCCACAGGGGAGTGTTATGGGACCATTGCTTTTCACAATATATATAAATGACCTAGTAGATAGTGTCGGAAGTTCCATGCGGCTTTTCGCGGATGATGCTGTAGTATACAGAGAAGTTGCAGCATTAGAAAATTGTAGCGAAATGCAGGAAGATCTGCAGCGGATAGGCACTTGGTGCAGGGAGTGGCAACTGTCCCTTAACATAGACAAATGTAATGTATTGCGAATACATAGAAAGAAGGATCCTTTATTGTATGATTATATGATAGCGGAACAAACACTGGTAGCAGTTACTTCTGTAAAATATCTGGGAGTATGCGTGCGGAACGATTTGAAGTGGAATGATCATATAAAATTAATTGTTGGTAAGGCGGGTACCAGGTTGAGATTCATTGTGAGAGTGCTTAGAAAATGTAGTCCAGCAACAAAGGAGGTGGCTTACAAAACACTCGTTCGACCTATACTTGAGTATTGCTCATCAGTGTGGGATCCGTACCAGATCGGGTTGACGGAGGAGATAGAGAAGATCCAAAGAAGAGCGGCGCGTTTCGTCACAGGGTTATTTGGTAACCGTGATAGCGTTACGGAGATGTTTAATAAACTCAAGTGGCAGACTCTGCAAGAGAGGCGCTCTGCATCGCGGTGTAGCTTGCTCGCCAGGTTTCGAGAGGGTGCGTTTCTGGATGAGGTATCGAGTATATTTTTTCCCCCTACTTATACTTCCCGAGGAGATCACGAATGTAAAATTAGAGAGATTAGAGCGCGCACGGAGGCTTTCAGACAGTCGTTCCTCCCGCGAACCATACGCGACTGGAACAGGAAATGGAGGTAATGACAGTGGCACGTAAGGTGCCCTCCGCCACACACCGTTGGGTGGCTTGCGGAGTATGAATGTAGATGTAGATGTAGATGTTATTCTTCTCATCAACTTCAATGCCTGAGCTTGTAAGCTGATTGTGCGATGATTTTTGCACTACTTGGCTCTTGCTGTCTTTGGAATTTTGAGGGTGATTTTTTTTCCCCGAAAGTGAGACGGTATATCACCAGACGCCACAATTAACGTGAATAGTCGTTTCTGATGGAATGTTATCTATTTCTCCTACCTTATTTGATCGTAGGACTTACAAAGCGGTTTTAAGTTCTGACTCGAATATCGGATCCCCTATCCCTGTAGACTTCTATTTCAATTTCTATCGAGTCATCAAACAGGTCCTCCCGTTGTAAGAGGCATTTAGTGTGGTATTTCCATCTATCCGCTATCTCCTCTGCATTTAACAGTGGAATTCCCTCTTATTGTTAACGCCCTTGTTTTTAATGTCACCCAAGGTTGTTTTGACTTTCCTCTGCGCTGAGTCTCCTTCCGACAGTAAACTCGTTTTCGATTGCTTCAAATTTTTCGTGCAGACATTTTGCCTAAGCTTCTCTGCGCTTCCCATTTATTTCATGCCTGAGTGACTTGTATCTGAACATTTTTGTACTTCCTTCTTTCGCCTATCAGCTGCAATGTTTCTTCTGTTACCCATGATTTCCTCGTAGATACTTTCTCTGTATGTATGTTTTTCTTTCCAACTTCTGTGATCGTCCTTTTCAGAGACGTCCATTCGTTTTCAATTAAACTGCCTACTAAATTATTCTTTAACGCCATTTTTATAGCCTCAAAGAACTTCAAGCGTATCCTTTCATTTCTAAGTACTTCCGTATCCCACTTCTTTGAACATTGATTCTACCTGACTTACCTCTTAAATTTCATCCTACTCTTCATTATTAATAAATTGTAATCCGAGTCTACATCTGGTCCTGGGTAAGCCTAACAATGCAATATCTGATTTCTATGCCTGATTATGATGTAAACTAACTGAAATTTTGGCGTGTCTTCAGGTCTTTTGCAAGTTCACCTCCTCCTCTTGTGATTCTTGAACAGCGTGTTAGCTATTACTAGCTGAAATATTTTCCAGAAGTGAGACTTTTATGTCTGTCGTTCCTGGTACGAAGCATAAGTGCTCCCGTAACGCTTTCTACCACTGTTTTCCACACAGCCGTACTGCAGTCGCCCATGACAATTAGATTTTCATCTCCCTTTTATGTACTGTATTACCCTTTCATTATCCTCATATATTTTCTCTGTCTCTTTATCTTCAGCTTGCGACGTGGGAATGTATCTCTCTGCTATCATTATCCGGGTCGATTTGATGTTCTTCTGATGAGAGCAACCCTATCACTGAACTGTTCACAGTAACTCCCTCTCTGCCCTACCTTCCTGTTCATAACGAATCCTATTCCCGTTATACCATTTGCTGCTGCTGTTGATATTAACCTGTGACCAGAAATTCTTGTCTTCTTACCATTTTACTTGAGTGATCCCCATTGTAATTACATTGCGCCTTAGCATTCCCGATTTCAGATTTCCTATTTTCTCTGCCACGTTCAAAGTTCTCACATTCTACGCCCCGAGTCGCAGAACGTTATTGTTTCATTGGCTATTCAGTCTTTTTCTCACGCTCAGCCTCCCCCCTTCCACAAATTCGAATGGGGGACTAGTCCAGAATCTTTTGCCAACGGAGAGACCATCGTGACGCGATTTCAATTACAGGCCGCATGTCTTGTGAATAAACACTAGGTGTTTATAATTCAGTGCTTTCAGTTGCCTTTTGCATCCTAATGCAGTTGATGATTGCTGATTCTTCCGCCCTTAGGGGCTGTTCCCCACCGGAGGGAAAGAGGGCGCCCTGAACCTCTGTCCGCTCCTCCACCCTCTTTGACAAGCCCTTTGGCCGAATGAGGGCTACTTCTTATGCAGAAAGTCTTTGGCCGCTGTTGATGATTAATTTCTGTCAGAATTTAAGAGGCGGCGTGGTCGAATTCGGGTCCGAGGACGTTTTGATTACTAATAAAAGGCACTACCTCTGGATCACTAATCGAATTAGGGTTACCACTGATCACACCGATAGCGATTTTCAGGGTTCTTGGTTTATGTACATTGGCGTACAGAACTTAAAGGCGAAAGAAATTTTGACATGATGTATCACTGCCAAGTAAAATAGCTTGATGAAACTAGGACCCATGTAGAGCGGAGTTCGATGCGATCGCCCATTATCATCCGTAAGAATGAAGTCAGCGCTGAATGCAGCCACGAAAAGACGCACATGGGGAGGGAATATAGTGAGACAATAACGTTGACCTTTGAGTGTATCCTGTTCAAATGTTTGGATGTCATTACGCCCATGCAACACTATGTCCCCCCGCACCGACAGGTGAACCAGCAAAACAAGGTCGACAATGTTCCTGCGTGCATTACACGTTCCCACCTCTCAACATATGAGGATGCGACCAGAATTATCGAAATTGATCCTTTTAGTGGTACAGGTGTCATGGTATAGGAAGGCATAATGTTGAACAAGAGTGCTTACCTCCATATCTTTCAGTAAGGTGCTGCGACCGGTCTGCTTTATCGCGACACTATACTCCTTCCCGGTGTTGCGGCCACATGTGGTAAGCGTTGCTTCACGCAGTGGAGAATGGCAAAACAGAGGCAGCCGGCGATCGCGGCATTGCGAGGTAGGCGCAGCACAGATAGCCTTGCTGACAGTTGCAGTCTACCAACCGGCTCACGCAAGGACGCGCGCAGACCGAGCGCTGAGCGAAGCCTGGAGAGTGCTGGGTAAGGGAAGTGAGGCCTGCACGCTAGGTTATGCTGCAATGTACTGCGGGAGTAATGACAAGAAGCTGCCACCGAGGGTAAAAAACGTCCTCCTGCCGAATATAAATAGTGGAGCGCAGGCAGCAGCGGACAGAAGCAATTAGGAAGCTGTTCGGATCTGAAGACGGACGTGGTCCGTCTCCGAATGTTCAGTCTTCGTAGGTGACGATTCCGAAAGTCTGTTCCAGCTCGCAGGAGTCATCCGTTTGCCGCCAGATGTCAACTTCAGCTCTGGGGGTCGGCCCGAGTTCGGTTGGCATGGCTGACTAACTACAGCGAGAACTTCCAGCAGGACCGGCCGCAGCGCGGTCTTGGTCACAAGCGCCGGCGGGGACTTGTAACAACAACTACTGTACATATAATAATTTTTTCTTCTGATTTTCGATAAATTAGTGTAAGCGATGTTCTGATTTCATTTCTTTTTTCTTTTCATGTCATTATGTTAAAGAAACTGTAAACAATTTTCGATGTGAATATTAATGTTTATGTCAAATTGCAAGCAATTTTATAACAAAATGGAAATGTAAGAAATGTTGAAACTGTTGTAAGATGTTAAAGTTGTAATTGTGCGCCTGGTCCATACGTAGGCAATGTATTAGGATATGTAGAATGCAAAACCCCGGATGAATACCCTGTCTGTAGGGGAGCGGTAAAAGGTGGATGGTAGGCGAGCGCGGGAAAATGCACACGGGCGCGGTACGGCATAACGGGCTCAGCAGTAGTAGTCGGAGTTGGGCATCGGTCTGAGAAACACGCTCTGGATCGAGGAGGCTCTCCTGGGAAACGTGATTTCATTGAGCCTCGGATGTGCCGTTTCCGACGACTATACAGCATGGCTATATTCCATAGGCACTAAATGGAAATGTATTGCGACGCTAAGAAGAAGCAAAGTGCCAATACATCAAGAGCCATAGCTGTGATTGTATGTGTGCTTTGCGCCTCGCCATCTCGCCGCCCGCCAACCGCCGCATAGACACGAACAGGTTGAAACTTTTAGTACTGTATTCGTGTGGACCAGTGTTACTTTTGTTCCTGACTGTTCAATAACAACTTAACTTTTACCAGAACTGTCCTATCATTTAATTATCCTCATCACTAACCTAGACAGGGTCCTTCCCACATGTTGTGCAATCCGAGTGTCCCGAAATGAAGATTTACAGTTTATGTTAATAATACTTAGCTGCAGACCTATCTATGTTAGAATGATGTTTAAAGAACTTTGTTGTTAATGAATATATAGGTAAATAATATAGGTCTGACGAAGTTGGAAGATAATGTTGAAATTGGTTTAGTAATGAAGGATAATTAATTTGAGGCAAAAATAATGGTAGTTAAATGAGCAAGAAATAAGACAAAAGGAGTAGTAACTCATATATTGGAAATCTTGAGTGCTTAACGATTTCGATAATCAAAAATTTCAGTACAGTGATCATAACAGTTTCAGGGTCCCCCCTTTTCTTTGGTATTCATGTAAATTCTGAAATGTACTGAACTAATTTGACCAGCAAAGTTAAAGTCGAGATAAAACCAAAAGTTATTAGTGTTTTACCTTTTTCAAAATTGACATTTTATGTGTGTTTCGAAAGAGCTATTTCTAGGGTAACCTATGCCCGATTTTAATCAGATCAATAGACTGTACGAAGTTTGTAGTAAACATTACAGTATATTGTTGTGTATTTATGGCTTGTTCATATTAGTACAGAAAGTGAAATTATTAGTTCAGTAGATTTTCTGGTTCTAAAATTTACCATATTATGCAGTGTTATTACGTGTTGTTTTGCATACACGTACTTCAACTTGTACAGGGAAGAAACTCAATTAATGCCTAATTAGGCTGGCGACCGTATTATTAACAATTTGGTAGCATCTGCTGTGTCGTTTCTGGTCCGTCCTAACGTGTGGTTGCACTTCAGACTTGCTTGACGTATCATTGTTGTTACCGAGTGGGTGAAAGTCTGATTTTGCCTCCATTCTGGTACACGCGGTCAACATACACTCCTGGAAATTGAAATAAGAACACCTTGAATTCATTGTCCCAGGAAGGGGAAACTTTATTGACACATTCCTGGGGTCAGATACATCACATGATCATACTGACAGAACCACAGGCACATAGACACAGGCAACAGAGCATGCACAATGTCGGCACTAGTACAGTGTATATCCACCTTTCGCAGCAATGCAGGCTGCTATTCTCCCATGGAGACGATCGTAGAGATGCTGGATGTAGTCCTGTGGAACGGCTTGCCATGCCATTTCCACCTGGCGCCTCAGTTGGACCAGCGTTCGTGCTGGACGTGCAGACCGCGTGAGACGACGCTTCATCCAGTCCCAAACATGCTCAATGGGGGACAGATCCGGAGATCTTGCTGGCCAGGGTAGTTGACTTACACCTTCTAGAGCACGTTGGGTGGCACGGGATACATGCGGACGTGCATTGTCCTCTTGGAACAGCAAGTTCCCTTGCCGGTCTAGGAATGGTAGAACGATGGGTTCGATGACGGTTTGGATGTACCGTGCACTATTCAGTGTCCCCTCGACGATCACCAGTGGTGTACGGCCAGTGTAGGAGATCGCTCCCCACACCATGATGCCGGGTGTTGGCCCTGTGTGCCTCGGTCGTATGCAGTCCTGATTGTGGCGCTCACCTGCACGGCGCCAAACACGCATACGACCATCAATTGGCACCAAGGCAGAAGCGACTCTCATCGCTGAAGACGACACGTATCCATTCGTCCCTCCATTCACGCCTGTCGCGACACCACTGGAGGCGGGCTGCACGACGTTGGGGCGTGAGCGGAAGACGGCCTAACGGTGTGCGGGACCGTAGCCCAGCTTCATGGAGACGGTTGCGAATGGTCCTCCCCGATACCCCAGGAGCAACAGTGTCCCTAATTTGCTGGGAAGTGGCGATGCGGTCCCCTACGGCACTGCGTAGGATCCTACGGTCTTGGCGTGCATCCGTGCGTCGCTGCGGTCCGGTCCCAGGTCGACGGGCACGTGCACCTTCCGCCGACCACTGGCGACAACATCGATGTACTGTGGAGACCTCACGCCCCACGTGTTGAGCAATTCGGCGGTACGTCCACCCGGCCTCCCGCATGCCCACTATACGCCCTCGCTCAAAGTCCGTCAACTGTACATACGGTTCACGTCCACGCTGTCGCGGCATGCTACCAGTGTTAAAGACTGCGATGGAGCTCCGTATGCCACGGCAAACTGGCTGACACTGACGGCGGCGGTGCACAAATGCTGCGCAGCTAGCGCCATTCGACGGCCAACACCGCGGTTCCTGGTGTGTCCGCTGTGCCGTGCGTGTGATCATTGCTTGTACAGCCCTCTCGCAGTGTCCGGAGCAAGTATGGTGGGTCTGACACACCGGTGTCAATGTGTTCTTTTTTCCATTTCCAGGAGTGTATATACCAAAATCCTTTCTTATAAGGTGAAGCTCGTCAACTTACCATAGTACAGGCTTTAATATGTATCGTGCGCAGTAGCGTAGTGTTACAGACTGAAGCCCGGACTCCACGACAACCCGGCCCCACGCCGCGTGGTCCGCCCATAACGGGAGCTCGCGGACATCGCGACTGACGGTTTCCCAGCCGCCAGTGCAGCAGGCGGCGGCAGCTGACGTCACGGCGACGCGGCTCCGTGGGGGTGCCATGCTGGGCTGCCGAGCGGCGACGAGTTCATCTCAACCACAGGGCATCTGACTTCAGCGGAGCAGTGGTGGCGCGCACTGTGCGCTTTGTCGGAGAATCTACACAGCAGCAGCCAGGCGGAAGGATCCGCAGGGCTGGGCTGCGACGACGAGGGAGTAATTGTAAAGAAAGTTCAATAAATAACTGTAAAACTCCACGCCGTCTCAGTCTTTGGCGCAGCCGCTGTGTCTACTGCTAACAAGTGGTGCAGAAGTCGTAACAAGTAGCAAACGGCCATAACAAGTACTGCAGAAGTCGTAACAAGTGGTCATCTGACATAACACCAGCTACACCTTTTCAGCTGTTTATTCGTCCCTGACTTCATTTTTATGGATATCAATGTACGGTCGCGACGAACCATGCAGGGGCAGGAGCTTTTGGGACGAGAGGATGTTCGGCGAATAGACTGGCCTACAAGTTCCACCGACTTAAATCCCATGGAGCACGTGCAGTATGCGTTGTTGAGGTACATTGTAGCACGCCCACTTGAACCAACGGCGCTCGTATAGGAATGAAACGCCCTGCCGTAGGAACTACCAATCTTGTGGCCAACACGGGAACACGTTGCAGAGCAAGCGTTACTGTCCTTGGTGAATACGAAGGCTATTAAGAACAATGTTTCGCCTTTTTACATGTGCGGGGGGACCATCATAAATCGCGCTAGCTGCAATGTCATTATTGCCGTTGAATAAAAATGTATTTTCTGCTCGTCTCATCGCGTAATTTTTCTTTTACAAATTTGTTTGACTTCAGTACAGAAGCCAAGCTCTAGTCGCAGTAAATTACAGTTTACATGACTAGTAACATGTACGAAATAAGTCGACTATTACTTATTATTTCGTACTTGTTACAACAGATAACGGTGACTCAGCTTCACAGAAACCAATCATGTAAACTTTCTGTGGTTTACTGCGACTGTGTCTTGACTACTGTACTGTGATTAAATAAATCTGAAAAAAACTTATATATTTGTGCAGAGAACCTTGTAGGTGGGGCAACAACAGGTGTGAATATCTCTGCTGGTCCATCTCGGCCAGGGGACATCGGTTAGTACGTACTTTCGAATTCAATAAACTTTACCAGCAGCCGTACACTTTAAGATATTTTATTTTATTTGCTGTAACGCTTTCCTATGAATCAGCTGCACAACGATTGGGATTCACGATATCCAATTTTATGGTACTATACGATAAGTTCGTTGATTCGAAAAAAAAGCCTATGGTGCCTGAAGATGGCAAAATGAATTGCCGAAATTAGTTGCTTTCAAAATAAAATAAAATAAAATAAAATATCTGAAAGTGTACGACACTTGGTAAAGTTCATTGAATGGAAAAGACAGGTTTCAATGGTCATCTTGGGTATAATAACCGCTTAAGCTGTATTCAGTTCTTTATTACTGGATCACTACCGGTTTCGTGGCACTAAAATCCCCATTTTCAGCAGGAGTATGACAGATAACGCGGCCGCGTTCCCTGTACACGGATCAGTATAGATCGAAGAAGCAGACCCATCCAGTGTATTGGAATCGACCCATTTTATTCTACGCCATACTGCCTTTTAGCGGCGGTTTGTTCCCACGGACGACGAACGTTGGGTAGAAACATTCCGAGATTTTGCGCTCTAATATTTTAGTCATATGTTCACCTGAAGATGTGGCTTTTAGTGCAACGAAACCGGTAGTGATCCAATAATAAAGAAACAAATACAGCTGAAGTGGTTATTAATACCCAAGAAAGCTTATACGAGGGGCGTTCAGAAAGTAAGCTCCGATCGGTCGCGAAATGGAAACGACTATGAAAATCCGATAAAGCTTTGCACAGATGTGTTGGGTAGTGTCTCTAGTATAACCCCAGTTAGCATCACGTCGCTCTTCTCATTTCTGAGCTCGCAGTGAGTGCGTAAAGATGTCCAGAAAATAGTGTCTGCCGCCAAGTACGAGGGCCTGGTGAGAAATTTCGCCTGAAGCTATGCAGCTAACATTGCATAACTGTCGTGCTGTTTCATCTTCAAGACAATTCTCAGCCGCATTCTGCAGGGGCAATGAAGTTGCTCCTGCATCGTTTTCAAATGGAAATGTTAGATTACCCACAATACAGCCTGCAATTGTCTCCCCCTGAGTTTCATCTCTGGTCACATGAACCGCTGTCTTTGAAGACAACATTTTGACACAGACAACGAGGTGTAGGCCAGCGTGGAGAATTGGCGGAAAGCACTGGCGGCTGCCTTCTATGATGAGGCTATTGAAAAGTTGGTACAACGCTATGACAAACGTCTAAGTCAGAACGGCGACTACGTAGAGAAGTAGCTGAAAGGTGTAGCTAATTGTTACAAGTAAAACATTTCTGATGTTCACTGTGGTTTCAATTTGGCAATCAATCGGAACTTACTTTCTGAACAGGCTTCGTATTTAGTCGCGCTCCTTAAGACATTCATGTCAACTCACAAAACTACTTTTACCTTCGGAACGATACTGTAGCTTTTCTTCCTATGTATAATTCAAATTTCATCGAGCTATGTTACTTGACACTAACCAGTAATCGGAAAGTTACTTTCATCCTTACGTTTTGCACATCAATTTGTATAAAAAAAGTGGAGACAGCCCCTATTGCAGAGCTGCACTCTGCAAGTGGAAAGCTAACAGGGCTTCTAAGCACTCTACTGAATTCAAGCATCTATTCATTTATGTACTAATTACAAATAGCAGATACGCCGGTCCTCATTTCTTTTCATGATGTTGAATTTATGAAAATGAGTGTTGTGTGACTATTTTTCACTTATTTTCGAGTCAGATCTCGGTACTAAGTTTATTATCTTGGGCAAGCACTACACCATGGCAAGTAATTCACTACAAACTCTACTTTCACACAGTAACATAATTCGTTTACTGATGTGTTTTCTGCATTCTTTAGATACTGTAGTTCGTAGTAACAAAGAGGCTGCAGTAGAAGCGGTGTGTTTCATAGGATCCAAGGCAGAAAAGTGCTCACAGCTCAAAATTTGTACAGTTTAGAGCCCATATTTGTAGGTTAGAAAATTTAAAACGGGAAATGGATAGGTTAAAGTTAGATATAGTGGGAATTAGTGAAGTTCGGTGGCAGGAGGAACAAGACTTCTAGTCAGGTGAATACAGGGTTATAAATACAAAATCAAATAGGGGTAATGCAGGAGTAGGTTTAATAATGAATAAAAAAAATAGGAGTGCGGGTAAGCTACTACAAACAGCATAGTGAACGTATTATAGTGGCCAAGATAGACATGAAGCCCATGCCTACTACACTAGTACAAGTTTATATGCCAAATAGCTCTGCAGATGACGAAGAAATTGAAGAAATGTATGATGAGATAAAAGAAATTATTCAGGTAGTGAAGGGAGACGAAAATTTAATAGTCATGGGTGACTGGAATTCGACAGTAGGAAAAGGGAGAGAAGGAAGCATAGTAGATGAATATGGATTGGGGCTAAGAAATGAAAGAGGAAGCCATCTGCTAGAATTTTGCACAGAGCATAACTTAATCATAGCTAACACTAGGTTCAAGAATCATAAAAGAAGGTTGTATACATGGAAGAATCCTGGAGATACTAAAAGATATCAGATACATTATATAATGGCAAGACAGAGATTTAGGAACCAGGTTTTAAACTGTAAGACATTTCCAGGGGCAGATGTGGACTCTGACGCACAATCTATTGGTTATGAACTGTAAATGAAAACTGAAGAAATTGCGAAAAGGTGGGAATTTAAGGAGGTGGGACCAGGACAAACTGACTAAACCAGAGGTTATACAGAGTTTCAGGGACAGCATAAGGGAACAATTGACAGGAATGGGGGAAAGATATACAGTAGAAAACGAATGGGTAGCTCTTAGGGATGAAGTAGTGAAGGCAGCAGAGGATCAAAAAGGTAAAAAGACGAGGGCTAGTAGAAATCCTTGGGTAATAGAAGAAAAATTGAATTTAATTAATGAAAGGAGAAAATATAAAAATGCAGTAAATGAAGCAGGCAAAAAGGAATACAAACGTCTCAAAAATGAGATCGACAGGAAGATCAAAATGGATAAGCAGGGATGGCTAGAGGAGAAATGTAAGGATGTAGAGGCTTATCTCACTAGAGGTAAGACAGATACAGCCTACAGGAAAATTAAAGAGACATTTGGAGAAAAGAGAGCCACGTGTATGAATATCAAGAGCTCAGATGGAAACCCAGTTCTAAGCAAAGCGGGGAAAGCAGATAGGTGGAAGGAGTATATAGAGGGTCCATACAAGGGCGATGCACTTGAGGACAATATTATGGAAATGGAAGAGGATGTAGATGAAGATGAAATGGGAGATACGATACTGCGTGAAGAGTTTGACAGAGCAATGAAAGACCTGAGTCGAAACAAGGCCCCGGGAGTAGACAACATTCCATTAGACCTACTGACGGCCTTGGGAGAGCCAGTCCTGACATAAATCTACCATCTGGTGGGCAAGATGTACGAGACAGGCGAAATACCCTCAAACTTCAAGAAGAATATAATAATTGCAATCCCAAAGGAAGCAGGTGTTGACAGTTTAAAACTGTGTGCCCGACCGAGACTCGAACTCGGGACCTTTGCCTTTCGCGGGCAAGTGCTCTACCAACTGAGCCACCGAAGCACGACTCACGCCAGGTACTCACAGCTTTACGTCTGCCAGTACCTCGTCTCCTACCTTCCAAACTTTACAGAAGCTCTCCTGCGAAGGTAGGAGACGAGGTACTGGCAGAAGTAAAGCTGTGAGTACCGGGCGTGAGTCGTGCTTCGGTAGCTCAGTTGGTAGAGCACTTATCCACGAAAGGCATAGGTCTCGAGTTCGAGTCTCGGTCGGGCACACAGTTTTAATCTGCCAGGAAGTTTCATATCAGCGCACACTCCGCTGCTGAGTGAAAATCTCATTCTGCAAACATCCCCCAGGCTGTGGCTAAGCCATGTCTCCGCAATATCCTTTCTTCCGGGAGTGCTAGCTCTGCAAGGTTCGCAGGAGAGCTTCTGTAAAGGTTGGAAGGTGGGAGACGAGGTACTGGCAGAAGTAAAGCTGTGAGTACCGGGCGTGAGTCGTGCTTCGGTATCTCAGTTGGTAGAGCACTTTCCCGCGAAAGGCAAAGGTCCCGATTTCGAGTCTCGGTCGGGCACACAGTTTTAATCTGCCAGGATGTTTCATATCAGCGCACACTCCGCTGCAGAGTGAAAATCTCATTCAGGTGTTGACAGACGTGAAAATTACCGAACTAGCAGTTTAATAAGCCACAGCTGCAAAATACTAACGTGAATTATTTACAGACGAATGGAAAAACTGGTAGAAGCCGACCTCGGGGAAGATCAGTTTGGATTCCGTAGAAATGTTGGAACACGTGAGGCAATACTGACCTTACGACTTATCTTAGAAGAAAGAATCAGGAAAGGCAAACCTACGTTTCTAGCATTTGTAGACTTAAAGAAAGCTTTTGACAATGTTGACTGGAATACTCTCTTTCAAATTCTAAAGGAGGCAGGGGTAAAATACAGGGAGCGGAAAGCTATTTACAATTTGTACAGAAACCAGATGGCAGTTATAAGAGTCGAGGGTCATGAAAGGGAAGCAGTGGTTGGGAAGGGAGTGAGACAGGGTTGCAGCCTCTCCCCGATGTTATTCAATCTGTATATTGAGCAAACAGTAAAGGAAACAAAAGAAAAATTCGGAGTAGGTATTAAAATCCAGGGAGAAAGAAACTTTGAGGTTCGCCGATGACATTGTAATTCCGTCAGAAACAGCAAAGGACTTGGAAGGGCAGTTGAACGGAATGGACAGTGTCTTGAAAGGAGAATATAAGATGAACATCAACAAAAGTAAAACGAGGATAATGGAATGTAGTCGAATTAAGTCTGGTGATGCTGAGGGAATTAGATTAGGAAATGAGACAGTAGTAAAGGAGTTTTGCTATTTGGGGAGCAAAATAACTGATGATGGTCGAAGTAGAGAGGATATAATATGTAGACCGGCAATGGCAAGGAAAGCGTTTCTGAAGAAGAGAAATTTGTTAACATCGAGTACAGATTTAAATGTCAGGAAGTCGCTTCTGAAAGTATTTGTATGGAGTGTAGCCGTGTATGGTAGTGAAACATGAACAATAAATAGTTTGGACAAGAAGACAATAGAAGCTTTCGAAATGTGGTGCTACAGAAGAATGTTGAAGATTAGGTGGGTAGATCACGTAACTAATGAGGAGGTATTGAATTGGATTGGGGAGAAGAGACGTTTGTGGCACAACTTGACTAGAAGAAGGGATCGGTTGGTAGGACATGTCCTGATGCATCAAGGGATCACAAATTTAGCATTGCAGGGCAGCGTGGAGGGTAAAAATCGTAGAGGGAGACCAAGAGATGAATACACTAAGCAGATTCAGAAGGATGTAGATTGCAGTAGGTAGTGGGAGATGAAGGAGCTTGCACAGGATAGATTAGCATGGAGAGCTGCATCAAACCAGTCTCAGGACTGAAGACCACAACAACAACAACATTTGTTTAACATTGTTATCTTGTTTGCGGTGCATGCTAACACCTCTCAAAAAAGTGAAATTCCTGTCTTTAATACCCGGTATAAATGATATAGCGGATAACGTCGGAATCTCCGTGATAATTTCCTGCGTACGCCAAGGGAGTGATACACGACTGCCAAATCAATTATACAGTGCAGCGGTTCTCAACCCATGAGCCGCGGCCTACATTTTAGTCGCAGGCATTTTGGTACTGGGCCGTGACCGCTGGACGAGAGTGGAAGACAAGCTAAAGTTTTAGGGAGCTTCAGGGTTTACAGTCGTCTAGGTCAGTGAGTACTGAATGATAAGAGCTGAAATACTTTCTGGCTACACTGTAATGTGGAAACTTGCCCTTTTCTTTATACTCACGAAAATACATCAAAAGAAGCTGCCAGTATTTTTTTAATGTTAAAAACTACCAATATCATGTGCAACCAGGTGGCTGGAATTTTTAAACCTCTACAGACTGAGCTACAGTGCTCGCGCGCGGCCTTGGCCAGCTGCTAATGGCGTAAACAAACAACATGCCTCAGGCCGATCGTAATTTGTCGAGGTAGTTTCTAGGACACAGCTCCTGACAAGAACGACACGCTTGAATGTGCTCATTTAATAACCAGACTTAACAAATAGGAATGAAGGGAGACTTGAGTTTTACGTCCCGTCCACAGCTAAGGTTATTAGAGATGGAGCTTTTCTTGAAATTATTAGTGCATGAGAGAGCTTTGCTCGGATTTGTTACTGCTTGAGGGGAAGGATGCAACAACGGCTTTTTTAAGGAACCATCCCGGCATTTGCACAAAGTGACCTGATTCACCGCAGAAAACCGATACTTTGATGACCAACCAGAGAACTAAACTTTGACAATTGGCTCAAAAAGTGGAACACGGTAACTTTGACTTATCTTTATTTAGTTTTACATGATATTCTGGAAACCAATAAAGACAAAAGTGATAAAACAGCTGCAACCATAAAAGATTACCCCAAATTCTTAGCGTCCAGGCTAAGGATATAAATAATTATCTATTTTCTTTAATTTTATGAAAATATTTTTAATAGGTCAAATTGTAAACACTAATTTTCTTTGAACAGTAACTTTATCTAAAACAGCTCGTTTTTCAAAGTAACAGTAATTTATTTTAATTACTTGTCTTCTAATTTAACTATAGATTATTATTCATTACTATGACTAAGGAATCTACTAACTGTACTCACTAGAGCAGTATCGCCATTTCATGTGTCTTTTAGGAGCTACTTCCCTAAAACTGGGGGCGAAATCCAATGGATGAGATGTCCCTTTGAAGAAGATTCCTTAAAAAATTACTTTAAACTGAAAAGTCATGAAATGAAGAAGACTTCTTAATTAAACTCTCATATAGCCAGACTTTTAAATAATTTTATTTTAAACAGCCATTGGTTCCATTCTGGACAAGTGATCGCAAAGAGTATCCAGCATCTGTCAAAATGCGTAGAGACACTTGATGGTCTTCGATAACCTATCTATGTAAACGACCCTCTTCAACTTGAACTGTTTTGAAGAATAAGTGCAGGATTAGATGGACTGCAGACAGTGATTTGAGGCCAAAACTAACCAGTTTTAGCAGGGCGCGGTATCCGCGCGTACTATCGCTTCTTGTCACGGTTCACGCGGCTCCCACCGTCGGGGGTTCGAGTCCTCCCTCGGTCATGGTTGTGTGTGTTGTCCTTAGCAGTTTAAGATATATTAAGTAGTGTTTAATCTTAGGGACCGATGTCCTCAGCAGTTTGGTCCCATAGTCCTTAACACAAATTTTCAAACTAACCAGTTTTAATCCAGGTATTGATTCTCCTACAAGAGACTAATCATGTCAAAAATGCCATTGAGTTCTTTTTGACATTGACCACCACTGATTTAGAGTTTTCATATAGCTTTGAAAGCTAAACGAATACAAGAAATATCTTTTCTTTATTAAAAATTGTACATATTTCTCAGTCCTTCTCAAGCAGTATGTTTTACTAATTCAGCTGCACCTACCACTGAATGTTGTGTAAACCGTTAGTCGTGCAGAAAAATGAACAGTACGTTTTTCTAGGAAATTTAATGTCGTTAAATTTTATACTGGAATACGTTTCCGTTGGAGGTCACGTTTTTCAAGTTATTAAAAAAAAGTTTTTGAAGGTAATTTTTGTTCGTTTTTCTTGAATAATTCAAAACTTCATCCTAGTGCAAAAATTTACTACATTTAAGTTCCTACGAAAAGTTCCTGTACATGTTTTCTCTAACAAAAATAGTTTTCACGTAGTGAGCGAGAGAAAATGAAAATGTTGCACGTGGTGTTTAAAGGCGTTGCTGGTTTTATAAAACACAGCTGTAAGGCCAGCTGAATCACCTATATAAATAGTTACTGGGTTCATAATCTTACAAAATAGCTGTCTGCAAGGTATATCTAGAGGATAACGTCGAAATTTCCGTGGGACTTCTTGGAGACGATGCTCTCGTCAATAGAAAGGTTGCAACGCCACAGGACTGAGGATCGATGACTGGTGTAGGAACTGGCTGTTGAAGAGTCAACAACCAGTCCCACATTATGAAGTGTAAAATATTGCCCCTAAAAAGATGAAGAGGTCCATTATTGTCCGACTACATTGTTGGTGAAAAATCCTTAGCAACAGTAGCTACCGTAAAATATCTAGGACTAAAGTCTGGAACGATCTAAAATGGTATATTTAGTGAATCTAGCTGCAGAAAAAGCTGATACCAGGCTGATATTCACTGGAAGAATCTTAGGAAAGTGACTTACAAAACACTTGATACATCGGATCTTGAGTATTGCTTATCAGCATGGGACGTTTACCAAACGGCATTAACAGAAGGGATAGAGAGGATCGAACCAAGAGCAGGGCGTTTAGTGTCAGGGTCGTTCAGCAGGCGAGAGAGCGCCACAGAAATTCTCAACAAACTCTACTGGTAGTCGTTACAAAACGGGCTCAGCGTCTCAAGGAGAAAGTTACTGTTGAAATCCCGAGTGCGTTTTCGAAGAACAATCAAATTACTTCGTCCCACGTGGTCGTTGTGAAATAAAATGCACTAGAAAATAAAAAAAAAGAGAGATCTTACTGAAGGTTATCGACCGGTCTTCTCAAGCACCTTTCTTGAGTAGAACAAAAATGGTAGAAAGTGAGAATGGTGTCATAGGTACACTCTACCATATTCCGTAAAGTGGCTTGCCGAGCATAGATGCAGATGTGGATGGGACCTAAGATGGACAGCTCTCTTTTCAGTCGATGCATGGGGAGCTATCGTATTGACTGATTGATGTGGCCCTGTTACATTGGCCACCACGGCCTTGCAGCGTTGGTACTGTGAACCACTGAAGGTAAGATGTTCATGAGAGTGGTTTATTTTTTCTCAAAAATTTAGCTTTATTGCTTTACTACCACTTTTCCCCATGGCTTCGCCCATGCCTGCGTCGACATATATACTGAATACATATTCTCCTCTCTCCCCTCTGTCTCCACATATTCTTCCCTTCATATGTTCCTCTCATCAGTACACGTCTAATTATCTTCTCCTCCCCACTGACTCTGCATTTTCAGCTCCTCCTTCCCCTGTCTTTGTCCATTTACATCACCCCATCTCTCTGACTGTATCCTCCTCCTCTCTCTCATTTCATCTCCACCTCCCCCTCATCCTTTTCCACTTGCCTATTACCCTTCTGCACCTTCTATCTGCCTCACGCATCTCCTCCTCTTTGTCTATTTATTCCACCACCTCCCTCTGTCCACCCCCTCTTCAGTCAGTCTCAACCTGCCATACCCATGCCCATCATCACGTGTAGCCTCTGGAATACAGTTCAATAAAGCAGGCCGATCCCACCCCGAGAACACATCTGTCATGCAGGCCAGCCTACATTTTGGGGCCCTGAAACTGTTTCTTGCCACTGTCATATAGTTTAACATGCTGGTTGATTAGGCAGGCCGATACTGTTCCCGCATACCTGTCGTGAAGGGCATCCTGTACGCTAGGGGATGTCAAAAAACACAAAAAACACGTTTTGTCCTTATCTCCACTATTGGAGCTAGTAGGGTGTAAAGACCCCACAGTGCTGACACTCATGAGGCCTGCAGTTTCAGTGCCAAATTAGCTTGAAATCCATCCAGGGCTTTGGGATGAAATCCCAGACATACACCTACTTCTACACCTACATCTACATGAATACTCTGCAAATCACATTTAACTGCCTGGCAGAGGGTTCATCGAACCACCTTCGCATTAAATCCCACACAGCGCGAGGACAAAACGAAAGCCTATATCTTTCCGTGCGAACTATGATTTCCCTTATTATATTATGATCATCGTTTCTCCCTGTACAGGACGGCGTCAACAAAATATTTTGCACTCGGAGAAGAAAGTTGGTGATTGAAATTTCGTGAGAAGATTCCACTGCAACGAAAGAAACCTCTGTTTTAATTATGTCAACCCCAAATCCTGTATCATTTCAATGAAACTCTCACCCCTATTTCGCGATGATACAAAACGTGCTGCCCTTCTTTGAAGTTTCTCGATTTTCTCCGTCAGTGTTATCTGATAAGGATTCCACACCTCGCAGCAGTATTCTAAACGAGGACGGACAAGCGTAGTGTAGGCAGTCTCTGTTGTATGTCTGTTACATTTTCTAAGTGTCCTGTCAGTAAAACGCAGTCTTTCGTTAGGCTTACCCACAACATTTTCTGTGTGTTCCTTCCAATTTAATTAGTTCGTAATTGTAATTCCTAGTTACTTAGTTGAATTTACGGCCGTTAGATTTGACTGATATATCGTGTACTCGAAGTTTAACGGATTCCTTGGAGCACTCGTGTGGATGACATCACACTTTTCGTTATTTAGATTCAATTGCCAATTTCTACACCATACTAATATCTTTTCTAGCCTGTTTTGCAATTTCTTTTGGTCTTCTGATGACTTTGCTAGTCGATAAACGACAGCATCATCTTCAAACAACCTAAGACGGTTGCTCAGCTTGTCTCCTAAATGGTTTATATGGATAAGCGAAGGGCCTAAGTCTACCTTGGGAACGACAGATATCACGTTTGTTTTACTCGATGACTTTCCGTCAGTTACCACGAACTGGGACCTCTCTGACAGGAAATCATGAGACGATATTCCATAAGAAGACAATTTCACTACAAGCCGCTTGTGTGGTAGAGTAGCAAAAGCCTTTTGGAAATCTAGAAATATGGAATCAATTTGAAATCCCTTGTCAATAGCACTCAATACTTCATGTAAGTAAAGAGCTAGTTGTGTTTCACAAGAACGATGTTTTCTAAGTCCGTGTTGACTGTGTGTCAATAGACCGTACTCTTTGAGGGAATGGATAATGTTCGAATACAATATATGTTCCAAAATTCTGCTCGGTATCGGCGTTAATGATATGGGACTTTAATTTAGTGGATCACTCTTATTATCTTTCTTGAATATTGATCTGACCTCTGCAACTTTCCAGTCTTTGGGTATGGATCTTTCGTCGAGCGAATGGTCGTATATGATTGTTAAGTATGGAGCTATTGTATCAGCATACTCTGAAAGGAACCTAACTGAAATACAGTCTGGACCGGAAGACTTGCTTTTGTTACGTGATTGCAGTTACCTCACTACCGTGAGGATATCTATTTCTACGTTACTCACATTTGAGCTGTTCTTGATTCGATTTCTGGAATATTTACTTCGCCTTCTTTTGTGAAGGAATTTCGGAAGGCTGTGTTCAGTAACTCTGCTTTGGCAGCACAGTCGTCGATAGTATTTCCACTCGTATTGCGCAGAGAAGGCATTGATTGTGTCTTGCTGCTAGCATGTTGATACTTCAAGTACGACTAGAATCTCTTTGGATTTTACGCCATGTTTCGAGTCAAATTTTCGTAGTGGAAACTATTGCAAACAACTCTCATTGAAGTCCGCACTAAATTTCCAGCTGCTGTAAAAGACCGCCAATCTTCAATCTTGGGGATTTTGCGTCCGTTTTAATTTGGCTTGTTTCTTTTCGTTGTTTCTGCAACGGTGCTCTTACCGTTTTGTGTACGGGGCGTGGGGTGGGGGGTGTGAGGGTGGGGGGAGAGGTCAGCTTCGTGATTTGTTAATTTGTTTGGTATAAATGTCACAATTGCAACCGATACTATTTCTTTGAATTCAAGCCACATCTTGTGCACACTTACATTGTTAATTTATAAGGACTGGAGATTGTCTCTCAGAAGGTCGTCAAGTGAATTTTTATTTGCTTTTTTGAATAGTTGTAATTTATTTTAGGATGAATAGGTATGATTTACTTTTGGAGGATTTGGGGTAACAATTTATCAGTGTCACTATGACAACCCTGTGTGCACTAATCCGTGTACCTGTTTTTATGTTTGTTACCAGCTCATGATTTTTTATTGCTAAGAGGTCAAGTGTGTTTTTACAACCGTTTACTGTTCGGATGGACTCATGAAAAAACTGCTCGAAATAATTTTCAGAGAATGCATTTAGCACAATTTCGGATGATGTTTTATGCGTACCTCCGGATTTAAACACGTATTTTCGCCAATATATGCAGGGTGGATTAAAAATTGAATGAGTCGGGTACATGTTAAAAATTAAACTCAAGTTTTCTTTGAACTTTACAGAAATTCTATCATCTGAATTGGAAGGTCGGCAAAAGGATCCCAGTAGTATTTTATTCCCGTTACCTAGAATAACCTCTGTCCATACTAGCTCAAAGGAATTGAAGATAAACTACTTCTAACAGCAATAAACACGTCACCGTCAATTGTGTTTAATCTATCGTTTCAGAACACTGTTAGGTTCTTCGCAAAAATTTCGGCAGAACTTATCTCGGGTTTCAGCCCTTTCAGTGCCTATACGTATTTAAGCATCAGTTCTTTCTATCAGTGATTGGAGCTTTGATATTTTCCCATCACAGCTACGTCAATTTGAAACTGTATTACCTATGGTTCCTGCATCTACGTTCTGCCTTTGTTCGGCTTGCACCTTTTGAGACTCAAGCCCTTTTTGTGTTTTCGCGAGACCCTCCAACCTAAAAACCCACCCAGTCCACGCCACGCAGCCCATGCTAACCGCGAAACCTACTCCTGCGTGTAGTGGACTCCTGACCTGTTCAGCGGAACCCAAAACCCAATCACCCTACGGCGAACGTCGAGGAATCTGTAGCCTACACACATGATTGCTTTATTCTAGCACTTCACTGAGGACTGGTTTGAGAACATTTTTGCACAGAAGTAATTTATCATTTTTCCCTCGTACATGTTCACTTGGGTCAGTTTTAGCTGCAAATTTTGATGCGTAATGTATAAAAATCTGGCACTTTGCATCCCTGGTGCCCCATTCGAGTCCAAGATGTCCGCTACTGATTGTGGTCCGTCCCACATAGGAATCTTATAGTTGTTGCGCCCCTGGCAATCCTCTCAGAGAGCGACAGCTTTTGCCTCTAGGGCTTTAACACTTTCATGGCGGCGTGTGTCGCTAGCGGCTCACACTACATCCTCCCATCGGCTCATGCTAGATCCTCCCATTGAGCGACATATCCTACCGGTGGCTCATGCTCGATTCTACCAGTTATGCTACAAGAAACACAATAAACATGATGTACTACCTATGATCCAGGTGCAACGAACAGCTATGATTACAACATCGTGTGACCCTTCAGTGAGAGTACTTCTGAGTAAATGAGACGCCTCATAAGACGTCCTGGCAGATTAAAACTGTGTGCCGGACCGAGACTCGAACTCGGGACCTTTGCCTTTCACGGGCAAGTGCCCTACCAACTGAGCTACCCAAGCACGACTCACGCCCCGTCCTCACAGCTTTACTTCTACCAGTACCTCGTCTCCTACCTTCAAAACTTTAGCTGCGAGGACGGGGCGTGACTCATGCTTGGGTAGCTCAGTTGATAGCCAGCACGGTAGCTCAGCGTGTTCGGTCAGAGGGTTATCTGCCCTCTGTAATAAAAAAAAACTGAGTTAATAGATCAACAACGGACTTAAAAAGGGTGTCTTACGACGTCCGCCTCGATCAGGTTCAACGAACAAAAACGAACAAACTGAGAATTAAAGAAAAAAAATGTTGGTAGAGACTTGCCCGCGAAAGGCAAAGGTCCTGAGGTCGAGTCTCTGTCCGGCACACAGTTTTAATCTGCCAGGAAGTTTCATATCAGCGCACACTCCGCTGCAGAGTGAAAATCTCATTTTCGAGATGCCTCATAGTTTGTGAGTTATTTAGTGTAAAATAATTTTGTGTCATCTCCTGTTGTTTTAAAAGGTTGTACTTACGCTATTGTCAAAATAAAAGTTCAGTGTATTAAAATAGTAATCATTTGAATATGACCCTTGGGGTACGGTGATAATCAAGAAAAGCAGCCCTGTCAAATGAAGGAAAGCATGAACACCCACACCGCCCCATAGCGAGAAACACAATTCTCAACGCCGGTGTGGAATTGTTAAACTGGCTCTGACCACACCAGCTCTTGGATGCCAAATGCCTCTTTGAAACAGTTGCTGCAACTGTCAGATAACAGACTACTTGTCAAGTATAGCAAGCAGAAACGCTAGAGTGTAGGGGCTGAGTAGGAGGGGAGCCCGGTGGTGGGGAGAGCGTCGCGCATGCGCGTTTGCGCCTCCGGCGGCGTCGAGGCGGCAGACTGCGTGGGGGCAGCGCCGCCAGTGTCGGTGCGGACGCCGTCGCGAGCAGACGTGACGTCACCCAGTGCAGCCAGCGACGACGCCTACGGTCAGGCGGCGGCGGCGGGCTTCCGCGAGTGGGACGGGAAAAACCCGTGAGCAGCGGACCGGCGTCCTAGCGCGCAGATTTCGGAGGCGGACAGTTGGGACGCGTGGCGCCAGACGCTGAGAAAGCCGAAGAAGTCGAGGAATGTGAGCGAAGGTCGTGATGGGACCCATGCTGCCGCCGATCGTCACAGCAGTAATACTGCTCGCCGCGCTCCAAGGTAAGCACTTATGCCTGACGAGTGCACTGGAGGGTACCTCTGTCTTCTGCAGCTGCAAACTGCTTTTACAGATCTTACAGGGCTGTGTGTAAAATGACTATCAAGTGCTGAAAGTAAATGTTGATTGTTGAATCAATCAAATTGTCTATACAGGTTAAAACAGCAATGGACCACTGTTAACGATGCTATTCATTAAGAGGAGATAATGCCATTAATGGTTTCAAACCGACAAGTTCATCATCAGACTGCTGTTCACGTTTGAAATTCCATTTAGCTAATGGAATGTTGACCATTTTTCGCTGTGGTGCAGGTTACTTGTGGTGGTGACCTACAACTGAAAACGATGGAAGAAAAGTAATTACGTTACTGTAATTGAACCTAACCATTAATTTAAAAAAAGCATATATTCAGTGTCGAATTGTTTAAATCAGCTAAATTATCGACACAAAACCCAATAAAAAACTTCAATAATAATACGATATATTTAGAGCAATTAGCGACGTTACTGGTTTCGTTGGAATCTAGTTGATCATCAGGCGGCCGTTTACATTTAAACTTACATCTGACGTATACCACGTTGACTGTTTCTCCTGGCCCAATTTCCTTGAGGTGGTGGATTACCTAACAGGGAAAAAAAAAGAAACATAAATGCAAGAAACGCGTGAAAATGCTATATTTTAGTGTAATTGCACCCGACGATGGATTAAAACAATGAAAACAACTTTCAAAGATAATAGGAGATTTTTTTATATTCTCGGAACGAAATTCTTTCCACTTTTTATATCACTGTTGACTGTTTTGAGTAATAACATACTGTGCGGAATAGCAACAAACGTTCAAAACTTTCCAGAAATTTGTTGATACGTACAGTGCAGATCACCATTTGCACACACCTAAATATTATTACCACAAGGATATTTACGTACCAAGATGGCGATTTACAAAGACGAAACACTGCCAAACAATGTGTCTCGCAGAGAAGTTACAATACGTACAAAAATGTTAGAAAGTTTGCAAAGCATTAAAGTTTCAGTGTATGCAATATACATTGTGTTATCATTAATTATGAGTAATGTGAGCAAGGAACTTTCACAAACAGCAAAAATCTCGTCTACAACATGAACTGAGTAATTTTAAAGGTCAACAGCCCTTCGGAAATGAACCTGCTCATTGTAAACCGAGAACGGCGTTATTAACGTTCATTAGTCACTGTTTTAAATTTTTGTAAGCATTAACGTCTATTTTTACACGGCAACGGCCTTAAAAGGTCAATTTTCGACACAGTACGATCAAATTGTTATATTTAGATGGTGCATGAGATGATTAATGTAATTCAAAACGTCAGCAGTTCAAACTGTAGATAAAGAGTAGAGAGCCGTTGGAAACGTCGCAATCATAACCACAAACTGACGACGAACTGTAGCAATAGTCCAGTTCTCCATTCACAGGTGGCCTAGCGATATGACACTGTAGAAGAGAGACCGGACTCACACCCGTGTGGAGGGTGGATTTCAAATCTCCCTCCGATCGAGAAGATATACTACCTTCCTCGAGTCCAAGAGAACTGTGATGATCTATTTTACTGCCAATTTTTCATTTATTTTCTGTACAATAGCAGTTTCAAGTACCGCGTTAAACCGTTTTCATAAGAACAATATCATGTCTTCACTACAGCACTTGTCAGCTAGTCTAAAACACGGACTAAACAACACACAACGTTTGCTAGGTGCAGTAGCTTAGCACCACAGATTTTTGATGACTCTACAGCCAACAAATGTATGCTGTAAGTTACCGCATCCAACATATAAGTGGCAGTCAAATGAAAATGACGCGCATGGAGTAAAGGTAAATAAACTGTTACTTCAAAAGTAGTTACCGAAACTCTTTATAGATTTGTCTCACTGTGAGACAACGTGGTCAGTGCCCTCACGGAAGAATGTTTGCGGTTACCTACGGAACCATGGTTACCCACGTGTGGTCCTCTTCGTTCGATGGAAACCGACGGCCACGAACGTCTTCCTTTAAAGCTCCAGAAATGGAAAGCGTATGAAGAGAGATCGGTACAGTATAGAGGATGTGTAGGGCTTCCCAGCGAAACGTCTGCAGCGTAGTCGAACCAACCGTGGCATCGTGTGGGTGGGCATTATTCTGCAACACAATGATGCCGCCCTGGACGTTTAGAATTTACAGCGTGCTCCAATTTTTCCAGTGTGTCGACGTACCACTGTGTCTTAATTGTGGAAATGTTTTACAGAACGTCAGTGAGCGGTGGGTTGACGGAAGGCATCATTCGGTTGGAGGATAGTGCCCGCCCAAATGTCGCCAAAGTTGTTCCTGCTGTGCTGCAGAAGTTTCGCTGGGAACACCGTACATATCCTCCAGACAGTTCTGATCTCTCCCCAGAGATTTTTATGATTTCGAAGCCCTGAAGAAATACATTGTGGCCGTCGACTTGCTTCGGACAAAGAGTTGCACTCCAGGGAACAATCATAGTCTCGTTGGCAGCCGCCAACAATTTTACTTGAAGACATTGACCATCATGTCTCAGAGTTTCATAAATATATTAATATTTACGGCAATTACTTTTGAAACAAGTAATAGGTTACTAGCTTTTTTCCATCTGTCTCGTTTTCCTCTTCCGTATAAATTGTGTTGTGTTTAGCGCCTGCTGGTAATTGATGTACTGAAGCACGAACATTGTTTAGGTAAAAACTTTTTAGCAGAGCGTTTGAGAAAGGCCATATACCGAAATTGTTTGGTAGTACAGAAAAAAACCAAAAGTGTTAACAATTAGGGGACACTGGTACAAAGGAAACCATGTATTTTAATGTTTTGACAAAATCCTCGTGGTGGACGTACTTTCTTCATTCTATATACAAAAATTCTCATCTGTTGTGGTTGTTCTCACGGCTACAACGGCCGTTCTGTATTTTTATTAAAAACACTATTAAACGTTCTTCGTTCCACAATGCCGCTTGGATCGTAGAGCGCTACAAGCGTTTTAACAGAATTGCTGTTTAATGTCGCTTGATTACGACTGCTAATATAAACAGCAATATGTATGAAAATCTATTAAGCTGTGCTTCAACAGCTGTGCCGTTTTACATATACCATCAAGAGGCTTAATACTGCTGCCACTACTTCTGACTATGTTTCCATTATCTGGAAGTGAAGGACACAGTCTGTACTACTAAACGAATATCCAGCAAAACGGGGTACGGTACGCTGAGGGAGTTGCAGGTTGCCGATCTGACAGCTTCCAGGGGCATCAAAAATTTTAATTTCAATATTTCGCGTAGTTATTGACCAAATATAAAAATTTAAAGCATTTTAATAAACTACCTATCAAGAGGTATAACACAATAAGACACGTATCACAGGTAGAAAACGTGTGTTTGTTTCGAGGCAAGGTAATTGACGGCTTGCCAATGCCCGGACTTTATATTTACCCCTTTTGAGAATGAAAGCACTCAGCGACTTCCAGCCAACTCTACACATAATTTCAAACTTTTTCTCGCTGATATCCCCTCATCTGCTCCCCTCGTCCACTAGCAAGAGACAAAACGAAAGAAGTTTATCGCTTACTACTTTTCCGCCGTTCATTCAGTAAAACGGCAAGGTCAGGCATGACGATTTAGTTTATTACTTCTTTACTACTAACTCCATTCACAACAGTTTGCACATAGTATCCACATACATCACTTAATGTAACGGAAAAATAATGTCATTGTACAGCACATAGTTCAGGAGAAACAATTACATGCTTGAGAAACTGGCGGCTGCTTGAAATGGCTGGAAAAACAGGCATGAGGTTTTAGTTTATTACTTCTTCATTACTTCTATTCGTAGCACACTATGCAGCCAGATCTACATATATCACCCAATGTTCCTGCAAAATTATATCACCGCACGACACATAGTTCACAAGTCATAAACACTAGGTTATTCCTTAAAAAGGAGCGCAGGGAAACTTCAACATCAGGCCTGACATTTTCACTTATTACTTCTTTTCGCAATGCACTCTGCACACAGTACCTACGTGTATCACTGAATCTACGTCCAAAATTATATCATTGTACGACACTTAGCTGAAGAGATACGACGTCATAAATATTGAGATTCGTGCTAAACGAGCTTTTACATAAACTGCAGCGCAAAATAACCCAATTTGTATTCATCCACTATTTAATAAAGAGAAGACTTAGCGATTTCTGTCAAGCTTGATGAATAATTTTAAACCTTTCCTAAGCTTTTTCTTGCTTGCATGCTTAATGCATATTTAACACACTTACCCATTAGTAATCAGATGTCTGAAACAGTTTATACAACGGAATTCGATTCTTTAAAAAATCAGGGGTTTACTGATATACAATAAGAGGACAAGAAAAAGAGATAAATGGTTTATCATATTTACAGTGAAAATAAGCGTGAGTGAAAGTCTGCGATAGTCGAAGTGTAAACGTTCTAGTAACTAAAGGTCGCCAAACCAGCTGTTTACGAGATAACTGCGGATGTGTCGTTACGAACAGTCACTAACGTGAGATATTGTCTTAGTTAGTGCAAATACATTTTAAATATGAACTCAATGTCTCTATCTAGCTGGGTTCAAATTTTAATTATAGAACATTCTAGAGTAAAGTGGTAGATGGCATAGTGAGGTTTCGACATGTATTGCTATCGATGTAAGAAGATAATTAACGCACCAATAATGTAAACGATGGCTACGTCTTCAGGTCCTGTCTCTTGTCCTCGAAGACGATATAGTGTTTCATATCCCTTACTTTCAAAATGTTCATAGAAGTACAGAAAGTAAATATCCTACGTCCAACTAACTATTATAGTGTTTTCGGAGTTTATATAATTTGATAAGGGCAGAAATATTATGTTAGCAGATACATGTTTCTTATCTTGCTATGGCTGTCTCGCTGTCTAGGGTGTCGGTTCCCGTTTATGTCTTCCTATTAATAGATCCAAGGTCTTTTTGTTTCAGTAAAAGTCACTGAAATACTGTTGCTTTTTGACATCTTCTGTATTTATTCATAAATTCTTGACACTTTTTACAATACCACTTGTTAAGTAAATGCATTATGCAATATTTCAACACAAGACAAAGAGGTGGATGACCGGTAGATTAGTGCTTAACGTATTGTCGACAAAGGTCGTTAGAGATGGAGCACAAACTTGGATTAGAGATAGATAGGGAAGGAAATCAGCAGTGCCGTTTTTCGAAGGAATCAACCCGGCATTTGCCCTAAGCGATTTAAGGAAATCACGGAAAACCTATATCAGGATAGCCAGACGCGAGTTTGAACCGTCGTCCTCCCGAATCCGAGTCGATTGTGCTAACAACTGCGCCACCTCGCCCGATACAACACATAGAACCTGATAGTTACACTGACCAATATCGACAACAATTGCCGGCCGCGGTGGTCTAGCGGTTCTAGGCGCTCAGTCCGGAGCCGCGCGACTGCTACGGTCGTGGTTCGAATCCTGCCTCGGGCATGGATGTGTGTGATGTCCTTAGGTTAGTTAGGTTTAAGTAGTTCTACATTCTAGGGGACTGATGACCTCAGCATTTGAGTCCCATAGTGCTCAGAGCCATTTGAACCATTTGACAACAATTGAAACTATTTTGGCGCCTCTGGTGCCTAAAATTTCTATAAATACTACTTACATAGCTTCCACACCCTTCTAGAACAGGATGTAGTACAAATTACTTTTCTGATGATTGTCTTAACTGAAATTATTTTACAAGTACAATTTACATAGTGTTTTCCGGTAATAATTAATTATATAAAATTCATATGCCTAATAATTTTTAATTGAGGCTGCAAATTTTGACAATATAATAACTATCACCTTCCTGTCTTTTTATAATAGTCGATTGCATTATTGATAGTAAATTAACACAATTAAGAATGAAATCAGAAATTTAAGTTAACAGTTGTGATTACTAATGTTCTTGGTTCAAGATCGATGTTGCTAAGTGTATAGATATGAAAAATAAAATTAATTTATTACAGAAATAGTATTTTGGTGATCAGATATGTACAAAATTATCTTTAGATGTGGAATATATAATTTAAGTATAATAATTAACTTCAGTTAAGCAGCAATTTATAAAGTATCGAACATTTCTGTTGAATTACGAAAATCTGATGAGGTAAGAGTCATTACAATGTCTATCCTATGGATTTTTTTGTTTGATGTCATGTCAGAGGTGATGCTCTCAGACCTGGCGTTGATTACGTTGAACAACAGGAGCTGATTTATGGGATGATCCGTGGGGTGTTTGAAAGAACACAGAGACGAGTACAGTTTTGCATTCAGATGCTAGAGCAGATCTCTGAACAGTATGAGCGTGCGTGAATTGTAATTTGTAGCCCACTGAAGCACTATTGTATATCTTGATAAGGTAAGGCATGGCTCCAATTTGAACGAAATTATATGGGCACTTTGTCGAAAAATTTACGTTGCATTCACATTTGTACTCAGTTAGGCAACATTTCATGTTGCAGTCAGTGATGGCTGGCCGCGGTGGCCGAGCGGTTCTAGGCGCTACAGTCCGGAACCGCGCGACTGCTGCGGTCGCAGGTGCGAATCCTGCCTCGGGCATGGATGTGTGTGATGTCCTTAGGTTAGTGAGGATTAAGTAGTTCTAAGTTCTAGGGGACTGATGACCTCAGAAGTTAAGTCCCATAGTGCTCAGAGCCATTTTGAGCAGTCAGTGATGACTCGTCAACACACATTGAAAGTTGGCTCACAAACGCCTCGTTTGCAGATCCTTGTTGACTTGAAAGTTTTGCTTCTGTTGTATATTTACACTCATGTCACACAGCTTTCACTACCAATTACGAGACACTGTTTATGTTGTACCATAATTATACTACATCATTAAGACGTACTGGAAAGCTTAAAATGGTGTACATCAGTGGTAGTCAATCTGGTTCCCTCCGCCCACTAGTAGGCGCTCCAGCTTTCATGGTGGGGCGTAGATGGTAGTGGTTTTAAAATCAATTTAATCACGTTTCCGTAACTATTTCTCATAAAGTATTTGGTAAATATTTGTAATATTATAATACGCTTTGGCTTACTGTAATTTCGCTTCATAATTTTTATAAAGTGAAGTTACTTCCCTATTATTATAAATCACCATTACTGTGGACCCATCTGGAGGTATCGAAATTTTGCTGTTAACAGGGATTCAAAAGTGGGCGGTAGTGAAGAAGTTGATTACTCCTGGCGTACATTAATGCAAGTTGTGTTAAATACATAGCCTGTAAACATAAGAACCAGAACCATGGCACTACACATAAATACCAGCTACTTTTCATACTAAAGCAGGAATATGACTTCTTTCAAGGAATTCATATTTACCTTTCCCTTGGGTTCCCTGAAGCCCTTCAGGCGACTGCCTGAACTGTTCCTCAACAGGTGATTTCTTCCCCACTTCCTTTTCCTATCTGTTTACTTGCGCTGTCAGTAACGATCCATACATCGACGGAACATTGAAACTTAGGCTTTCTCATTATTCAAAAACCCCCCCATAATTTTGTAGGCAATTTATTATCCCTTATTTGAAACTTTTAACTGGTACCGCCCTGTTTGAGAGTTCTGTCTGCACACTAATGCACAGGAACTTTCGTAAGAAATTATTTTCAGAGTTAATGGAACGAAACAAATGAGATGCTATCATCACGATTTTTCATACTGTTATCGTGCTACTGGGTACTTGTCAATCTACATCCAAAAGATCCATACGCCATGGTCGCTGTCCGGATATAGTGTTGTACAAACACTGCAATACTCTTATGTTGTTGACATTTTTTGGCTAAACAGCCCAAAGTGGCTTAAAATTATTTTTAGTAGACCCAAAGAGATGTCTTCGCAAACGAAGGATTTGGGAAGTAGCTCAAGAACAAAGGATAGTATACGTCACATTGTTATTGTGGGAATCACACGGGAGTTAGACTGTAGCGGTCTACATGAGAAAGAACGTTATAGACAGTTGAGTCTAATGGTTAGCGTGGTGACCGCAGTTCTTTAGCAGAGCGCTAGCAAAACGTTTGTCTTGCCTTCCGCAATGTCTGCGTTACTTCAGTTTCCTTAACCGTCTTAGTATCCGTACAGCAGCCACCGCACATGGTTAAAGAGCACACTAGACGCTCGTAACTTCTGTTGTCAGCTGCTATGTTGGCGACAAATACACATAAGCGTGTCGGCTTTCAGACCAAATACTTTCCTGGATAACATTTCAAAAATGGTTCAAATGGCTATCAGAACTATGGGACGTAGCTGCTGAGGTCATCAGTCGCCTACAACTTAGAACTACTTAAACCTAACTGACCTAAGGACATCACACACATCCATGCCCGAGGCAGGATTCGAACCTGCAACCGTAGCGGTCGCGCGGTTCCAGACTGTAGCGCCTAGAACCGCTCGGCCACTCCGGCCGGTGGATAACATATGTGAGGGGCAATGTCGTTGCTTGACATAGGCCGACAGTAACATATTTTAATTGGTAAAGTGATGACCATTCGTGATCTTAACACAAACATCACATTCATACTTGATGATTTTTCTAAAAATGGCTCTGAGCACTATGGGACTCAACTGCTGAGGTCATTAGTCCCCTAGAACATAGAACTAGTTAAACCTAACTAACCTAAGGACATCACAAACATCCATGCCCGAGGCAGGATTCGAACCTGCGACCGTAGCGGTCTTGCGGTTCCAGACTGCAGCGCCTTTAACCGCACGGCCACTTCGGCCGGCTGATGATATTTCTATCAGCTGGAGAGGGCTGAGAACTTTTTCTAGCCACGTTGCTCCTCTGTGGCAGTCTGTAGCTACTCCGTATACCATATGACATGATGATGGTGATGTCTGGTTTGAGAGGTGCTCAACTGCGTGGGCATCAGCATCCGTTCAAACTCCCAATTTTTTAACAGTCCAATTTATTTACACAGTCCAATCCAGCCACTCTCACGAATGATGATGATGATGAGGAGGAAATGATGAGGACAACACAAACACCCAGTCACCGGCCAGAGAAAATCCCCAACCCCGCCGGTAATCGAACCCGCGACACCGTGATCCAGTGCCCCCTAGACCACGAACTGCGGAAGATACCATATGACATAGCATTGATATACACCAGAATATGAACCTTAACGTGGAGTCTCTGATCGAGTTAAAGAAATACAGCTACTTTGGCCAATTTGACTATTCATTAATGCCGGCCGTAGTGGCCGAGCGGTTCTAGGCGCTCCAGTCTGGAACCGCCCGACCGCTACGGTCGCAGGTTCGAATCCTGCCTCGGGCGTGTATGTGTGTTATGTCCTTAGGTTAGTTAGGTTTAAGTAGTTCTAAGTTCTAGGGGACTGATAAAAGTTAAGTCCCATAGTGCTCAGAGCCATTTTTATTCATTAATTTTTACATTATAATAGTCTTAACACCTGTATTTAAACACCTTTTGTACTGTACGAATTGTCAATCATGTACAACGTCAGTGGGACTATTGGGGGATTCAACCCAGCTAATGGCAATTAAGACTTCTGTGTCTTAAATCAAATGCAGCATAGCTCGTTGTGAGAAAACGTGTAAATATTTCACAAGTAGCACGTTCCCTTCATTCGTCAGAAAGTGTATTTCATTTTCCGTCGACGTTGTTTACTGATTTCATTTTAAGATTATACTACAAGAACTCTATTGAAAGTTTTAGCAGCTTGTCCCATTTCTGCTGTACCGGTTGTGGATTGAACTTTCTTTTCTATCTTCTTCTCGCCTGTCGTCCGGGCTCTCAACAAAATTGTGTCTAGTGCCGTTTACTTCCGATGCTCCCTCTCTTAGTTGCATTCTCCTTTTGCTGTAATTGTGCAGAGAGGCAATTTCCTCTCAGTCTTGATAATACTGGCCCACTTTTCTGCTGGAAATCTCGCTCTCTATCGTGCAAAACAAAATCCTTTTCTCCAACACAGTGACACATTTCTACGCTCGGTACACTCCAGAAAGTCCTTACTGCTTCCCGCCTCGTCGTTTCTGTGCGAAAATTAATAAAGGGAGAACTGCGAGCGGTTGTTCTCCGTGTTCTTCTGATTTCTTGTATCACGCTCCGTCTATAAACTAATTACTTGCAGCTACCTTTAGCGTCAGCGTCCGTGTTATATAACTGGTTTTTACAGGAACTGCCCTTAACTGCGGAAACGATTTCATCGTCGGGATGAAAGAGATCATATCCAAGAGCAGGCGAGTCCATGCCTCTTGTACCTCCCGCCACACTCTCCAACCCTTCTATTCCATTTTCAGTTTGGCTTGTGAGGGTAAGCTAGTGAGTTGTGAATGTACGACAGCGTTGTGGTTGTGTTTACATATAGGAGCTCTGGTAAACGCAACCATTATGGTGATTTGATGAAAAATAAATTTCCTTTCGTTGGCATCATAAGCCAATATTTCTTTGCTGTTCTTGAAACGACAGCTTCCACTTCCTGTCTGGTGAACATAGGCACCTTCTTGAACTGGGGACCAGCAGGTCTTCAATAATTAATTCATCCCTGCTACATATTATTTGGTAGGTGTATAAGTTCGTAGCTTTTTAAAAAAAAAATGGTTCAGATGGTTCTGAGCACTATGGGACTCAACTTCTGAGGTCATCAGTCCCCTATAACTTAGAACTACTTAAACCTGCCTAACCAAAGGACATCACACACATCCATTCCCGAGGTAGGATTCGAACCTGTGACAGTAGCGGTCGCGCGGTTCCAAACTGTAGCGCCTAGAACCACTCGGCCACCCTGGCCGGCTAGCTTCTTTCCATAAGGTTAATAAACACAACAGATACACATAAAAAGGAATCTTTAGTAATCGATAATGTATTCTCCTTCACCATTTACAACAGTCTGCCAATGCTGGGGTAACTTTTCGATTCGACAATTTTAGAAATCACACGGTTTTGAGGCGAGGAACTCGTCGGGCCACGTTCAGAGCGCATTTTTATCAAAAAAAATGAGCTGTCCGTCAGAGAGCGGAAAAGGTGAATAAGGTGGTTGCGGAATGACTTTCCAACCCAGCTCCTGCACATCGTGTTTTGTCAGTGTAGTAGAATGCGGGGTGGGGGGGGGGGGTCGTTATCGTGGAGTGGCATCACTTCATTGAATCTTCCCGCTCGTTGTTCTTGTATTGCGTCTGTAAGACGTCTCAGTCGTTGACAGTAAATATCATTAGTGATCCAGAATGAGATTTTCACTCTGCAGCGGAGTGTGCGCTGATATGAAACTTCCTGGCAGATTAAAACTGTGTGCCGGACCGAGACTCGAACTCGGGAGCTTTGCCTTTCGCGGGCAAGTGCTCTACCATCTGAGCTACCCAAGCACGACTGAAAAGCTGTGGTGGTGATCTCCGTTTGGGATCGAGATATCAAATAGACAGAACTTGTTGGTATGAAGGAAGGCAGAGAGAAAACTATATCTGGCGTAAAGAAGGAATAATTTCACAAATTCTCAAGTGAAACAGAAAAACAAACGAAACTATGAGGGAGAGAGGTAAAGAAAAATCTCTTGTCTTACCACTGCATGAGATTATTTATGCTCGATGACAGGAGTACAGACCGATGTTCAGTACTACATTGCTAGAGCATAACCCAAACATACATCGAAAGTAAATCTGCTTCGTGCATTTCATTGCACAGCTAGTCTTTACTGGTGTTTCGACATGTTCCTGGATATCTGTTACTCAGGAGTCATTTTCTTTAATGGAAACGTGTAGGATGCCAACTGTTAATGCACAAATAGTTACATAGTACGGCAGAACTTGATACCCTTAAATTCAGGAGTACCGTGTTTCTATCCATATCTACAATGAGGTGACAAAAATCATGGTAAGCCTCGTAATATAGTGTCGGTTCTCCTGTTGCCCGACCTAGTGTAGCAGGTCGATGTTCCAAGGACTTAACAAGTAGTTGGAAACCCCCTGCAGAAGCACTGAGCCGTACTGCCCATATAGGTATCTATAATTTCGAAAGTATTGTCAGTTCAGCATATTGTGCACGAGCAGACACGTCGGTTAAGTACCATAAATGTTCGATGGGATTCATGTTGAGTGATGTGGGTGGCAAAATCATCCAAACCAACTGCGGACAACTGTGCACCAATTACACGGCGCATTGTCATTCATAAATATTCCAACGCTGTTTGGGAATATGAAGTCTCTGAACGGCTGTCAATCGTCTCCAAGTAACCAGAGGATTGAGTCCATTAGATGTAAACAACCCATGCCATTATGGAGGTAGTATCGGCTTGCACAGTGCCTTGGTGACAACTTAATCCATGGCGTCGTGGGGCTGCGCTAAACTCGAACGCTCGAGCTCATAGCAACAGAAATAGGGACTAATCTGGTCAGGCCATGGTTTTTCAGTCGTTGGCTCCATCCGCTGTGGTCACGAGCCGAGGAGAGACGCCGCAGGCGATGTCGGCTGTTAGCAAAATGGCGATCATTCTATTAGGGACCTGTGGAAGGTACATCAGCCTATATTGTTTTAGTTGTAAATATTTGTCATGTATTATTGTTTTTCTAACATTTTCTACATCCTGGAGGACTTCCTCACTACGGATGGATTGGAATGAAAGTAAATCTTACCGCCAAGTTTCGCAGCACTGTCCAAGCCGATACTTTCGTCGTACGTCCCACACTTATTTCTGCTGTTATTTCACGCAGTCTTGCTTGTCTGTTAGCACCGACAACTCTACGCAAACGCCGCTACTCTTGGTCGTTAAGTGAAGGCTGTCAGCCACTGCGTTGTCCGTGGTGAGAGGTAATGCCTCAAATTTGTTATTATCGGCTCACTCGTGACTCTGTGGATCTCGCAATATTGAATTCCCTAATTGGCTCTGAGCACTATGGGACTTAACATCTATGGTCATCAGTCCCCTAGAACTTAGAACTACTTAAACCTAACTAACCTAAGGACATCACACAACACCCAGTCATCACGAGGCAGAGAAAATCACTGACCCCGCCGGGAATCGAACCCGGGAACCCGGGCGTGGGAAGCGAGAAGGCTACCGCACAACCACGAGCTGCGGACCCCTAATGATTTCCGAAATGGGATGTCCCATGAGTCTAGCCCCTACTATCGTTATGTGTTCAAAGTCTGTTAATTACTGTCATGCGGACATAATCACGTCGGGGCCACTTTCACTTGAACAACCAGAGTGCAAATGAGAGCCTCGTCGGTGCACTGTCGTTTTATACCTTGTGCACGTGGTACTACCGTGATCTGGCTATGCGTGTATCACTATCCCACCTCTATGTACTTGATATTAATAATTTCGCGTAGATAAGTGCTCTTGGTGCAAGTTTTTCAACTGGATAACAGTTCGACAACTTGCGTGAACCTAATCTACACCAGTTACCCAACCGGATGAAGGGTCCCTACGGCTTAACATTGACTCTGAACGAGCAGTCCTTCCTGGTGACTCGTCACATCGTTGGGAGGTGAAGGCAACGTTGAAAAGTTGACTGAATAACCCGTCGTTCAACCGAGAGTCTATGCCGCGATCTCCTGGTTCCCAGGCACGGGATATACCCAAATCGTTTCCACACGTCAACTATCTTCATTAACTGATTTCCTCAGGGTATTCCGAAATCACTAGTCTGCTCGTAACGTTTATTCTTGTGGAAGACATTCACTTCTACGTCATACGTTGAAAAAAATGTTCAAATGCGTGTGAATACCTAAGGGACCAAACTGCTGAGGTCATCGATCCCTAGACTTACTCTCTACTTAAACTGACTTATGCTAAGGACAACACACACACTCGTGCCCGAGGGAGGACTCGAACCTCCTGGAGAGGCCGCGCAATCCGTGACATAGTGCCTGAAATCACGCGGCCATTCCTCGTGACCATACGTTGAACATTTCACGTTTAACTTAAACTTCGAAGACAGAGAATACGTCCAGTCGCACCAATAACTAATGATATGGTTTTAGAGATATGAGCTGCTTATTATTTGGCTTCACAGAAGTATATAGTCTGTCCTACAGACAACATATTTTTTTCATATTTACAGTGTCTCCCTTCCCTTCGAGCCAGTTGAAGAGACGTTACCTTTTGAAAGGATTGCAACAGCGAGTAAGAAGTAACCCAAAAACAATATAGGTGGCATACTTTTACTTTTTCCCACCAGTTTCGCGTATTATATTTCTTGGTTCGTTGGTATATTCGTAACAAAGACGTTTCTTTCATGAATATTTTTCACATACTAATTTATTTGTTTCGTATAAATGTGTGAACTCCTAGACACGCTCGGAAAACAAAGTAGCATTTCGTAAAATGTGTATCTAAAAGTTTTCGAGCATAAATGATCAGATAAAGGCTAATCGGAAGAAGTCACTCAAGTGCTGTTCATATAAATACTGTGAGGCTGATACTTCACCATCATCATCGTCATCGTCAGTTATTTGTATCATTAAATCATGTACGTTCTCCAATACTGAGCTTAGCTATGCCTACGACTTCTTCCTCCGTGCGTAACGGTGTTCGACGATAGTCAGTCCGCATTCTACAGCTTTCTTCCTCAGGTCTCTGTCCATCAGCCGACATTCTTCTCGTGGTCTTTGCCACTTGGACGTCATTCCGCCATCGCTTTTGCTAACTGACATCACTTTTGCTGGCAAAATCTCCAGTCTATTGTAACTTAATAATGGCTGTTCTTTCCAGGGCGCCCTTTACGTCGTTAACTGGTCTGATGTCTTCTGCGCCTTGTTTTTGTCTTTCCTTGTAAATCCCAACATAAGCCTTTCCATGCCTCGCTGTGTAGCTCTAAGTTAATGTCTTGTAATGTTTTTAAAGTGTCCAGGTCTCGTAGCCTAAGTTATAAGCAGGACGCACTGATCACAAACTATTTTCTTTTTTTTTTCAATTTTACTGCCGTCTTTGACCATGAAGATAGTTGAATGCCCTCCAAATGTCTGTAATTTTTTAGATTTCATACATCACAAGATTTCCGATCTTACGTCTCCCGTGTTATTTAAAAGCTATCGAAAGTAGGTGTATTCTCTGACAGTGCCCAGAATTGTGATTTGGATTTGTAACTTTCCCCCGTTTTCTATTTATTAAGATAACTTTTGTCTTAAAAAACGTTTATGCTCAGTCTCCCTGCCTGACATTCCGAAATGACGTCCGGTACCAACGTCTGTGGTTCTTCAAAACAATTTGCCATTAGCACATCTACAGCTACATCCATACTCCGCAAGCCTCCCGACGGTGTGTAGCGGAGTGTACTTTCAGTACCTCTATCGGTTCTCCCTTCTCTTCCAGTTTCGTATTGTTCGTGGAAAGAAAGATTGTCGGTATGCCTCTGTGTGGGCTCTAATCTCTCTGATTTTATCCTGATGGTGTCTTCGCGAGATAGACGCAGGAGGGAGCAATATACTGCTTGACTCCTCGGTGAAGGTATGTTCTCGAAACTTCAACAAAAGCCCGTACCGAGTTACTGAGCTTGTCTCCTGCAGAGTCTTCCACTGGAGTTTATCTATCATCTCCGTAACGCTTTCGCGATTACTAAATGATCCTCTAACGAAGCATGCTGCTCTCCGTTGGATCTTCTCTCTCTTCTATCAACCCTATCTGGTACGGATCCCACACTGGTGAGCAATATTCAAGCAGTGAGCAAACAAGTGCACTGTAACCTACTTCCTTTGTTTTCGGTTTGCATTTCCTTAGGATTCTTCCAATGAATCTCAGTCTGATATCTGCTTTACCGACGATCAACTTTATATGTTCATTCCATTTTAAATCACTCCTAATAGCTACTCCTAGATAATTTATGGAATTAACTGCTTCCATTTGCTGACCTGCTACATTGTAGCTATATGATAAAGGATCTTTCTTTCTATGTATTCGCAGCACATTTGTCTACATTGAGATTCAATTGCCATTCCCTGCACAATGCGTCAGTTCGTTGCAGATCATTGTGCATTTCCACTGTTACGATGTCATGTGCAAATCTCAGGTTGTTAAATTTCTTCCCTTCAATTGTAAGTCCTATTACTTCCTAATTCAATTTTTACGTTGTCATATTCAGAACGGCAGATAACAACATGGGAGTGATACTTCGTGGCAGATTAAAAATGCCAATAGTGCAGTAACTCACACTGAGAGCCTCGCCTTCCGAGGGCAGTGGTCTTACCGGTTGAGCTATCCAGGCAAGGTTCACGATCTGCATTAACAACATCACTTATGTCAGTATACTTATCCTATTTTTCGAACTTCACAAAAGGTCTAATTGCATAACTTGCCGGAGTAGCACTCATGGAAAAATCGATATTACTGAGAACTGGCATAGGCGCATCCAAGGGCTATTGTTGCCAGAATGAATCTTCCTCAGTGCAGCCAACTGTTCGCTCTTTTGACTTTCTCCGTCTCGTTCTACATCTTACCATACAGTATTGGTAGCGCTTGTTTACCATTGAGCAGTAAACTTCAATGGCACGTACTTCAGTCTATTTTTACTTTTTTATCTGCTACACTCCGCTTCACTACTTATTTATCATAGGTTCCTAATATCTTGATACTCCATTTAATATTCCCGCGCAGCGGACGACATCGATAGCAACTCGACGTTGTTTGCAGCTCATGAGTGTAGAGCGCCACCAGAGGCATGAAAGACGCCGCACGTGGCTTCAACCGCTCACAGCAACAGGCTGAGAAAGCACCTGCGGCTCCGTCGTAAATGGTACGCCCCACCCTACCATTCCGAGCTGCTTTACGAATTCCGACTTTGCCCTTGAATTTGACTCTCTGGGTTCCGTTATTGGTATTCTGTCTGTGTATCGGTGAGACGAACTTAGATCTGTTAACGTTTTACGCATTAGTTTCTCGAGAGTACATAAAATTCATCTTCTGATGTCCTTACAGTTTAAGACACACTCGATATGTTTCATGATGGCCAGAATATTAACAATGTGTAGAATTTTCATACACTTTAAATATTCTATCAGAAATTCTTAAATGTACAGAGAATATATAAGCAATCCGTCTTCAGGCCACAAGTAGCCCATCGGGACCATCCGACCGCCGTGTCATCCTCAGATGAGGATGCGGATAGGAGGGGCGTTTGGCCAGGCTTCCGCTCTCCCAGTCGTTATGATGGTTTTCTTTGACCGGAGCCGCTACTATTCGGTCGAGTAGCTCCTCAGTTGGCATCACGAGGCTGAGTGCACCCCGAAAAATGGCAACGGCGCATGGCGGCCTGGATGGTGACCCATCCAAGTGCCGGCCACGCCTGACAGCGCTTAACTTCAGTGATCTGACGGGAACCGGCGTATCCACTGCAGCAAGGCCGTTGCCCAAATTTGCAGAGAATGATGCTATTTTATTTTGCAAATATAACTATCTGAATGTCTGTTTAGGAATGACAGTCCATTGTTCCTCCAGAGCCGAAGCCAGACGACATTATGATGCTGGACGCTAAGGCCTGGTCAATAATCGAAGCGTTTACTCAATCCTAACGTGGTCCATTGCGTTCACCTCGGGATTCTTGGCAGACCAGGCCATTTTAGAAACGTTACTGTCCACAAACCATTGCCTCACAGGTTATGCTCTATGACAGGATGTTCTGTCGTGCTGATATTAACATTCACTGGCTCCGAACTGTTGCTCTACTGTATGCAATACAAAACACTCTAAAAATGCTCATATCCTTCCGCATTTAGCGTTTCCTTAAAAGCAGTAACGGGACCACTCTTTAGCCACGAAAACATCTTCATACGGTAACACTACCTCCTCATTACTTCACTGTTGGCACTACGCATGACGGTAGAGAATGTTCTCCAAGCATTCGCCAAACCCAAAATCTTAGGTCGTATTGCCACAGGGTATATCGCGATTCATCACTCCAAATACCCCATTATTTTTAAGTCCCTATTCGCAATGATAGTACTAGCTGGACTACTGGCAGCACTTTGCAACCCACAACCTTTTTACAACCAACCTCTGCAACTCTCGACATTACCCGCCCTTCAGTAAACAAGGTCTGCTTGGTCTTGTTTTAGCCACTGCTAATCATTCACGTTTCAACCTTACAGTCATATCCTCAACAGTCGACTTGCGCAGCTTTAGAATGATTGAAATCGATTTGACATCCAATTACAAGTCCACGTTCGATGTAACTGTGCTCTCCTGACACATTCTGCTATTACTGCCTCCCTGCTGATTACCACAACACTCCCCGCCTCGTTTTATACTGTGGAGTCCGCCATTGCTGACACATAATAGTCAATTCCACACTACAGTGGGGGGTGCAGATACTTTTCATCAGGTATTGTGTACGTGTTTAAGTCCGTAGTGCAGACTTACACACAGGCATACTGAATGTTGTTTTACAACGGAATGTATCGGCGCCAAATTTAGCGTTAAGCGAAAGATGCCAGTTTTCGGACAGAGACATTTCAGTTGTAAGTACTAAGGCCACAAATTTATCCTGTTGGCTTTAACAGGAATTTATTCTTGATTTTTGGTTCCATTCCGAAAAATTCTTAATTTTTAGCAGTACGTCGTTGCACACGTAAATGCAACAGCTGAAGCCGGCTGACGGCAAAGATAATATTCGAACCAGCCTTCTTCTGTTTCTTCCTAGTTCTAAGCCGTGTTTCCATGTGCTTAGCATAATAATTCGTATTTATCAATGTTAGTTCAAATGGTTCAAACGGCTCTGAGCACTATGGGACTTAACTTCTGAGGTCATCAGTCCCCTAGAACTTAGAACAACTTAAACCTAACTAACCTAAGGACATCACACACATCAATGCCCGAGGCAGGATTCGAACCTGCGACCGTTGCGGTTGCGCGGTTCCAGATTGTAGCGCCTAGAACCGCTCGGCCACTCCGGCCGGCTATCAATGTTAGTGACAGTGGGTGACCGGATGCCCTTCCTGTCGCCTCTTCTGCCTTCCCCTCCCCCGCCGCCACACCTTCGCGTCCCCCAGATTGGAACTTAAGTATCTCAATCTGCCGGAATAAAGTTTATGTCAAGAACAAATATAAAAACATTCTCTAAATATTTTCGAATAATGGAACTGAGGCAAAACTTAGGTAACAGCCCGGTATTCACCTAGTCGGATGTGGGAAACCGCCTGAAAACCACATCTATGCTGCCTGGCACACGGGTCCTTGGCGTTCAATCGCCAGGTGGATTCCATTCGGGACCGGCGCGCCTCCCCGTGTCCCGGAAGCTGTAGGGCGCTCGGCTATCCGGGTGGGTAACACTCCAAACTGGTAAAGGAATGAAAAAGTAAGTGATTTTAAAAATTCGTCATCCCTTTAGCGCCTGGTATCTGCTTTAAATTGTATCTTTACAGAAAACCACGGTAGCTTTGAATTGTCGTCTATTGACAAAATACCATTAAACTGCTAGTGGTCTATTTTCTTCTGAATTCTTCTCCCTGTTTCTGTTGACGTAATGTCCATGGAACTTTATACCCCTCGATTAGTGCTTACTCGTGAAAGTGATATTTTCAACTCCATTCTTTAGTATTCCCGTTGCCATTTAGCAGTACTATCCCCAGAAGTAAAAGCAAAACTTGGACAGTCGATGCTCACTGTAGAGAATTTTTAATTGCATTCACAATCAATTGCTAGCTTCGACTGCGTAAAGGTTAGCTAGGGATCGTAGGCTGTTGCAGGAGAATATTCAACTCCACCACATGTTGAGGTCATGGTATAGAAGTATAGAAATCTTACTTAAGTTGTGATCAACAGCTTTCATGAAACGAACTTTTACGTATAACCATCACAAAGTTGCTACAATCTTACAATTTCTGCAGTTGGTTTCGACAGCATATCATCTTCGAACAGATAAAACCATTTTCAAATTTTAAGCTCTGCTAGACGAAGACATACTGTTTAAACGCGTAGCCGAAAAACAAAAGGTTTTGACGGTTTTGGAGTGGGTATACGTCAGAAATTTCAAAGTATTTGAAGATAGCGTCAATTAAGAAAACAGACTGAAAGCTAACCAATCACAGTGATTTCCGTTACGTCATGAAGTCGTAATTTGCAAATCTGCACTGACTGTTGTTAAACGTCTAACTGCTTCAGTACTTCCGATTTCTTTTTAATTTTTACAGACGCGGCTCTTTACTTGAACAGTTTTCTTGCTGTTGCTAGCTCCTGCTAGAGGTAGTCGATAGTCTCGCTGTAAATTGACGTTCACCGCCGTCGCCTCAAAACGGCTATTTTCCGGGAATACATCAAATTCCGTCAATGACCAAGGGGTCGGCTCTGCGTATAAAAGACATCTGCACGTAAACAGTGGATTAAGATAATTATCGTCATTGTGGGCAAACTGGGTACAACGTTTATCGCCTACTTCGAGCACGAAAAGCACAAACACGCCGCCGCTAGCCGCCGCATGGCCGTGGAACTTAACGAGGCTGCTGTTTAAGCCCCCACGTTTGTTCTCTACGTCAGACGTAATGACTGCTGTTACCCAGTACGTGGCCGCAATTTCGGCAATTAAACGACGGCGCAGGGACACCCACGATGTGGATGTAAGGAAACGCTTTTGAACTGGGGGAGCGAACGTTGCGAGTCTATTTTGTCGTAGGCAGTTAAGTGACTCCCCACACGATACGCAACAAACTTGCACCATAAAGTGAAACTCGTCGCTCTCCGTCGATTCCTGCCTGGACCACAACCTTCTCGGTTACACAGTTGATGAAAAGGCAAGCCGGTTGTCGAGCCACCTAGCGGTCTGAATATTAACGTGCCGTTGGATTCACTTGCGTGTTCTTCCTTTAGGCCAGATTCTAGCAAGGGAGTAATGTGTACAGTGTACTGGCCACGGAGCGGTTTTCCCCAGGCGAAACGTTCACCCCATTTCACCTCCGAGTGGTTCAGACTGAATAAGGGCGCGAAGGATATTTCAAACACTCTTTCCCTGTGGTCTTTTATTTCATGTTCTGTAGGTCGTGCTGTGTTGGTCTAGAGAGGATGGTGCCTTTATATTCACAGTACAGTGATTTTCACAACCTTATAACAATCATAGAATATCTGAATTCATAACTGTATTACACTAGCGACCAATCCCGGCTACAGATGGATAGCGTTAAGTATCTAGCGCCTGTCGATTCGCGTGTCGCGTTGGTAATCTATTCTGCTATATAAAGACAAGTCGTTGTTTAACGTTGCTACTAAAAATTTTTAAAAATTATTGACCTATTTACTTAAAATTTTTACACGACACGCTTATAAACGTTTGGACTTACACACTACATATATGTATTTAAAATGCGTATCGTATACAAAGCGGACCCTTCCGCCAGGAGGGACAAACGCTAAAGAAAAAGAAGTAAATCGTATAGAAAGGGGAAACGTTGTTGGCAAAAATATCAACAAATTCTTCACGGTTTACTTCAAATTTTTATACAATACTCTAATAAATATTTGGACGGACATATGCTACCTATTTTAGCATCTAAATGAGTATGTAATACATATGTCAGAGAGAAAAGTTGTCAGCAAAAATCCCTACATTTCTTGACCGACTTTTGTAGTGTAGTAAACACTCAAAGAGCTATATATTCTTTTAAACAACAGTGTACCATTTTTTAGTTAAAACTGACTGTCATAAAGAAAATGCTGTGCTATGCTGTGCTGATAAAAAAGTGCGGTTTCGTTTTCTTTCACGAAGTCAGGTTCAACCACGATAGCAGCGCATCTAAACGTTACTCCCATACTGTCTTTCTCCTTATACACTGTAATATCAGAAATTGAGTCCTCCTTGATGCATAACACCTTGTTGTTCGTTTATTTCTTTATTATCCCTAACTAGTTTCGGCGACAAATATCACCACCATCAGGGTTTTTTTAAATCTTGTTTATTGTATGTCACAGCATGCTTTAAGCAATTATTGGCGCTGTTTGTGACATATTTTCTGTGCTTATACACTGTAGCACCAAAGAAACTAGTATAGGCATGCGTATTCAAATTCAGAGATATGTAAAAAGGCAGAATACGGAGCTGCTATCGGTAACGCCTAAATAAGACAAAAGTGTCTGTTGTAGTTGTTGGTTACTGTTGCTGCAATGGCGAATTATCGAGATTTAAGTGAATCTGAACGTTGTAGCCGGGGCACGATAGATGGGACACAGCGACTCCGCGGTAGCGCTGAAATGTGGATTTTTCCGTACGACCATTTCACGAGTGTACCGAAAATATCACAAATCCGGTAAAACATCAAATCTCCAACATCCCTGAGGCTGGAGAAAGATCCTGCAAGAAGTGGACCAAGGAAGACTGAAGAGAATCGTTCAACGTGACAGAAGTGCAAACCTTCCGCCATTTTCTGCAGATTTGGATACTAGAGCATCAGCAAGTCTCAGTGTGCGAACCGTCCAGGGAAACATCATCGATATGGGGTTTGGGAGCCGTAGGCCCACTCCTGTACCCATGATGACGACACAAAGCTTTACGCCTCACCTGGGTCCGTCAACAGTTAATGACTGAAAGCATGTTGACTGGTAGGACGAGTCTCGCTTCAAATTGTATCGAGTGGATTGACGTACGGGTATGGGGATAAACTCATGAATCCATGGACCCTGCACGTCAGCAGGGGACTGTTTAAGCTGGTGGAGGCTCTGTAATGCTATGGGGCGCGTGCAGTTGAAGTGATATGGGATCCATGAACGTCAGCATCCAGTCTGATCACCTGCATGCATTCATGTCCATTGTGCCTTCCGACGGATTTGGAAAATTCCAGCAGGACAATGCGACACCCCAAACGTCCAGAATTGCTACAGAGTAGCTCCAGGAACACTCCTGTGAGATTAGAAACTTCCGCTGGCCACCAAACACCCCAGCCATGACCATTAATCAGTATCTCTGGGATGTCTCGCAGCGTGTTTTCCAGAAGAGATCTCCAGCCGCTCGTGCTCTTACAGATTTATGGACAGCTCTGCAGGAATCATGGAGTCAGTTCCCTCCAGCACTACTTCGTACATTAGTCGAGTCCATGCCACGTCGTTCTGCGGTACTTGTGCGTGCTCGCGTTATCCCCTACACGGTATTATATAGTTGTACCAGTTCCTTTGGCTCTTCAGTGTACATTATTACAACCAGTTTACCCATTCTGATTTCATGTAATTTTCTTACAGCCGGCCTCCACAGTGCTCGACAATCTCTGTCCATCAGCAAAAAAGGTCCACCTGGTTTTAGTTTAAACGTGGTTGTTCTTTCGCGTTCACAGTCACATCATGAAAAGACGGCTTGGTCAGCTTTTGAAAGGTTGGATTTGTCCCTGACGAGTTTCTTACGCAGGTGGCATCCAATGACCAGACCACTGAGCTTTCCTGGCCTTCCTTCTCTACTGACAACACAATACTCCCCGTCTCCCTTTATAATCGTAGGTCCGCCTTACGTGATCTGTAGTGGTCAACTCCGCATTGCCTAGCGCTATTCCAATACAGGGTTATTACAAATGATTGAAGCGATTTCACAGCTCTACAATAACTTTATTATTGGAGATATTTTCACAATGCTTTGCGCACACATACAAAAACTCAAAAAGTTTTTTTAGGGATTCACAAATGTTCGATATGTGCCCCTTTAGTGATTCGGCAGACATCAAGCCGATAATCAAGTTCCTCCCACACTCGGCGCAGCATGTCCCCATCAATGAGTTCGAAAGCATCGTTGATGCGAGCTCGCAGTTCTGGCACGTTTCTTGGTAGAGGAGGTTTAAACACTGAATCTTTCACATAACCCCACAGAAAGAAATCGCATGCGGTTAAGTCGGGAGAGCGTGGAGGCCATGACACGAATTGCTGATCATGATCTCCACCACGACCGATCCATCGGTTTTCCAATCTCCTGTTTAAGAAATGCCGAACATCATGATGGAAGTGCGGTGGAGGACCATCCTGTTGAAAGATGAAGTCGGCGCTGTCGGTCTCCTGTTGTGGCATGAGCCAATTTTCCAGCATGTCCAGATACACGTGTCCTGTAACGTTTTTTTCGCAGAAGAAAAAGGGGCCGTAAATTTTAAACCGTGAGATTGCACAAAACACGTTAACTTTTGGTGAATTGCAAATTGGCTGCACGAATGCGTGAGGATTCTCTACCGCCCAGATTCGCACATTGTGTCTGTTCACTTCAGCATTAAGAAAAAATGTTGCTTCGTCACTGAAAACAAGTTTCGCACTGAACGCATCCTCTTCCATGAGCTGTTGCAACCGCGCCGAAAATTCAGAGCGTTTGAGTTTGTCATCGGGTGTCAGGGCTTGTAGCAATTGTAAACGGTAAGGCTTCTGCTTTAGCCTTTTCCGTAAGATTTTCCAAACCGTCGGCTGTGGTACGTTTAGCTCCCTGATTGCTTTATTCGTCGACTTCCGCGGGCTACGCGTGAAACTTGCCCGCACGCGTTCAACCGTTTCTTCGCTCACTGCAGGCCGACCCGTTGATTTCCCCTTACAGAGGCATCCAGAAGCTTTAAACTGCGCATACCATCGCCGAATGGAGTTAGCAGTTGGTGGATCTTTGTTGAACTTCGTCCTGAAGTGTCGTTGCACTGTTATGACTGACTGATGTGAGTGCATTTCAAGCACGACATACGCTCTCTCGGCTCCTGTCGCCATTTTGTCTCACTGCGCTCTCGAGCGCTCTGGTGGCAGAAACCTGAAGTGCGGCTTCAGCTGATCAAAAATTTATGAGTTTTTCTACGTATCTCTAGCGTGTCGTGACCATATGTCAATGAATGGAGCTACAGTGAATTTATGAAATCGCTTCAATCATTTGTAATAGCCATGTACTTATGATCAGACAAGGTATAAAGAACTTTTGCAAGTGAATTCACTGTGCAACGGGTAAAGTGTCCTAAAACGCAGAGTGTCGTGTCCGTCCGCCCTGTGTCCTCAGAAGACTGCCTCATCCATTTCCTCACCGCCTCCTACTGTAGTTGTGCAGACAACTCTACGATGCGCACAAGACGGAAATTCCGATTAATCTCCTGTTACCCGGAACCTCTAACAAGCAACCTCCAGGCGTCAGCTGGTCAGAATGGTACCATAGGTCACACAGAGTGGCAACGAGAACTCAGATGTAGTTCGCGCCATGCACTGTCACCTGGAAGGACGAGCGTAAACGGTAAGTAATAAGTGACACCTGACCTGCGGAGCACAGGAAAAGCGTAACTGTGAGCGTCTGTCGCTCAGAGCTCCCGTGTGGAAGTCAGTAGCGAATTAGTTTGCCGTACAAAGGATCCTGGGTTCGAGCATTAGTCATTCCAGGGTTTGTACTGTAGTACGTGAGAAACTGTTATATGGGCCAATATGTTCCTGACATGTAAGAGGACTCACCAGAGCTTACAGCAATGTTCTATTGGAAATCGGCTTTCGCTTCGTTTACTTGAAAGCAGCAAACCTATAATTCCTCTTTTTCTTCTTCTCTCATTATTATTATTATTGCCACTATTAATACTTCTGCATATATGATGAAACTGCTTCTTTGTTCTTCTGTTCCGATTGTTAACGTCTATTCTATGAAACTACAAATGTACTCTGTAGATCTGCTACTTTCGAATAAACTTAGCAAAAGCCGACTGTCAATAAAACGCAGACGTCACTCCGAACAGTCCTTTTACGTGTCAGGAACATGTTGTCCCATTTAACTGTTTCAGGCATACTACAATACAAAAACTGGCATGGCTAAGGCTGGAACCCAGGACCATTGGTTCGACAAACGAACGCCCTTCTAATTTACCCAAGGGATCTCTTCGCGACACTCGCTCACAGTTACGATTTTCCTATTCTCCGTAGGTCAGGTGTTCCTTATTACGTACCGATTACATACGTTCTCCTGGACGACAGCACAAGGCACAAACCATGTAGGAGTGCTGGTTGATACTCTGTCGACGTACAGTGTTTGGTACCGATCTGACTGCCTTGCATCTGGAGGTTTGGGTGTAAGTAGATACACTGACGAGCGAAAACATCTTGGATCACCCGCTTAGAAGCCTGTCGGTCCACCTTTCGTACGCAATACAGCAGTTACTCTGCCTGGCGTGTTTTCGGAAAAGCCTTCTTAAGATTCCGGAGATATGCGGCCAAGGTCACGCAGTTCCCGGATTTTACAAGTCATTGTCTTGTGGCTGCTGAACTGTCTCCCAACAGCGTTGTAGATGTGTTCCATACGGTTCATATCAGGTAAATCTGGTGACTAAAAAACATGAATTCACTACCGTGCTTCTCAAAATACTTCAGCATGGTTCAGGCTTTGTGACATGGGCAGTAAAGCTACTGCATGATGCTTTCGCCATCGGGTAAGATATCGAGCACGAAGGATTGCAGTATTGTTTACTGCAGTTCACAGCTCGCCTACAATTAACGCCACTACTAGCGCCACACTTATGCGACAGGCATGAAATCTGAACAGACATCAGTTTTCAGATGTAGAAATATGCATACCAACTTCCGTTTATGTTGTACTTCCCCGACTTGGTGTCGCGATTTTTCTTGTGGTAGTGTTAGTGTTGAGTTCATAGAATCTTAGAGTAACTGTGACATTTTACTTTTATACGGATGTCAATTCCAATTTTTGTATTTTACCACGAAACGAATCACTGTATTTTTATAGTTGTATGGAGTAACTGTCAACTATCGAGTGTCTCTTTCATACATAAATTATGGTAAGTACATGTAGAAGGTCATGTATACTTAAACCGGGAGTGAATGATGTATAAAATACAACAGGTGAAAGTGACAGACGCAATGTAATTCTTTAACGCTAGCAAACTGCATTTCTTTTCCTACAACGTGTGTATTTCGTTTTTAGTGTGAGTCTCGATCTCCTCAGCTTTGAACTGTTAGCCTGTTTAGTCTTTCTGAAGATTTCGAAGGAAACTGAAGCAATATTGAAAGTTTATTTTATCATGAATGCATTGAAGGAGAACTAAAGTTTATTAATCAGTTTTGTGATCCTGACTGGAGTAATATTTCCTGGATCACTGTGCGGCCTTATTGCAAATATGTCGCAATTCGTGAATACTTAGTCTGTCGAATCTCACAATATTTCCAACTAAATAATTAAATATTTTGTATCATGAGTCATGAGTCGCCAATCGAACCGAAGCTCGCGGCACTTCTTAGGACTTTTTTTTTTTTATTTACAAGAAACAGCCTGGATCAGCCGATGATTCTGTGGTAGAATACATAGCATAACTTTTATCACACACCACACAAATCCGGGAGCGTGCGGACATCTTGCGGACCACCACGCCATCTGAGGACGGGGCAAAGGAATGTTTTCAGTGATCCCTCACAAAATAAATCCGGCAATGGCATCAAAGACTCGTCATGAAGAAAATAATTTCCATAGTGTCCCGGAGGATGAGGTCGAGAGTTGTTGTGAAATGAAGAAATTTCAGGTAGTCGATGGCCGTATGAAACAGTATCATGTCAATGAAACGATAAGCGTTTACGAAGAAAAATCAGTAAGTAAATGAAATTCTTTTGGCTCCCCATATTGAAAGCACTGACTCGACACTGCCATATCTTCATTGTTGTTTTGTGCCAGCTGTGTTGGTGTAGCGTATAAATATATTCATACTGATTTCAGACTTATAGCGTTGGGTGCTCCTTTATCCCTATGCATCGTTACTTCTACATGGATAATCTGCAAATCACACTTAAGTGTCTGGCAGACAGTTCACCAAACCCCTTCACAATAATTCTCTATTATTTCAATCTCGAACAGCGCGCGGAAAGAAAACCAACACTTATGCCTTTCCGTACGAGGACTGATTTCCCTTATTATATTATGATGCTCGTTTCTCCCTATTTAACTCTGCGTCAGCAAAATACGCTCCTGGAAATTGAAATAAGAACACCGTGAATTCATTGTCCCAGGAAGGGGAAACTTTATTGACACATTCCTGGGGTCAGATACATCACATGATCACACTGACAGAACCACAGGCACATAGACACAGGCAACATAGCATGCACAATGTCGGCACTAGTACAGTGTATATCCACCTTTCGCAGCAATGCAGGCTGCTATTCTCCCATGGAGACGATCGTAGAGATGCTGGATGTAGTCCTGTGGAACGGCTTGCCATGCTATTTCCACCTGGCGCCTCAGTTGGACCAGCGTTCGTGCTGGACGTGCAGACCGCGTGAGACGACGCTTCATCCAGTCCCAAACATGCTCAATGGGGGACAGATCCGGAGATCTTGCTGGCCAGGGTAGTTGACTTACACCTTCTAGAGCACGTTGGGTGGCACGGGATACATGCGGACGTGCATTGTCCTGTTGGAACAGCAAGTTCCCTTGCCGGTCTAGGAATGGTAGAACGATGGGTTCGATGACGGTTTGGATGTACCGTGCACTATTCAGAGTCCCCTCGACGATCACCAGTGGTGTACGGCCAGTGTTGGAGATCGCTCCCCACACCATGATGCCAGGTGTTGGCCCTGTGTGCCTCGTTCGTATGCAGTCCTGATTGTGGCGCTCACCTGCACGGCGCCAAAAACGCATACGACCATCATTGGCACCAAGGCAGAAGCGACTCTCATCGCTGAAGACGACACGTCTCCATTCGTCCCTCCATTCACGCCTGTCGCGACACCACTGGAGGCGGGCTGCACGATGTTGGGGCGTGAGCGGAAGACGGCCTAACGGTGTGCGGGACCGTAGCCCAGCTTCATGGAGACGGTTGCGAATGGTCCTCGCCGATACCCCAGGAGCAACAGTGTCCCTAATTTGCTGGGAAGTGGCGGTGCGGTCCCCTTCGGCACTGCGTAGGATCCTACAGTCTTGGCGTGCATCCGTGCGTCGCTGCGGTCCGGTCCCAGGTCGACGGGCACGTGCACCTTCCGCCGACCACTGGCGACAACATCGATGTACTGTGGAGACCTCACGCCCCACGTGTTGAGCAATTCGGCGGTACGTCCACCCGGCCTCCCGCATGCCCACTATACGCCCTCGCTCAAAGTCCGTCAACTGCACATACGGTTCACGTCCACGCTGTCGCGGCATGCTACCAGTGTTAAAGACTGCGATGGAGCTCCGTATGCCACGGCAAACTGGCTGACACTGACGGCGGCGGTGCACAAATGCTGCGCAGCTAGCGCCATTCGACGGCCAACACCGCGGTTCCTGGTGTGTCCGCTGTGCCGTGCGTGTGATCATTGCTTGTACAGCCCTCTCGCAGTGTCCGGAGCAAGTATGGTGGGTCTGACACACCGGTGTTAGTGTGTTCTTTTTTCCATTTCCAGGAGTGTATTTTCACATTCAGGGAAGAAAGTTGGTGACTGAAATATCGTGAGAAGTACCCGGCGCAACGAAAAGTGCCTTTGTTTTTTTGACGACCATCCCAAATACTTTATCATGTCAGTGACACTCTATCCCCTAGTTCTCGATAGTACAACACGTTCTGATCTTCTTTGAACTTTCTCGATGAACTCCGTTAACCCTATCTCGTATGGATCCCACACCCCGCAGCAGTACTCGAAAAAAGAACAGACAAGTGTAGTGTAGGCAGACTCCGTAATAGATCTGCCACCATTCCCCTCTCGCCAAGAAAAAACATTTTCTGTGTGTTCCTTCCAGTTTAAGTTCTTTGTAATTGTAATTCCAAGGTATTTATTTCAATTTACGACCTTTAGATTTGACTGATTTATAGTGTAACCGATGTTTAACGTATTCCTTTTAGCACTTACGTGGACGACTTCACACTTTTCATTGTTTAGGGTCAACTGATATTTTTTCACCACACAGGTAACTTTTTTAAATCGTTTTGCAATATGGTTTTGTCTTCTGATGACTTTAATAGATGTTAAACGACAATTTCATCTACAACCAACCTAAGGCGGCTACTGATATTGTCTCCTAAGTCGTTTATACATATAAGGAACAGCAGAGGGCCTATTACCTACCTTCGGGAACGCCAGAGATCACTTCTGTTTTACTCGATGACTTTCCTTCAGTTACTGCGAACTGTGACCTATCTGACGGGAAATCACGAATCCAGTCGCATGATCGAGACAATATTCCATAAGCACGCAAATTCACTACAAGCCGCTTGTAAGATGCACTGTCAAAAGCCTTCTGGAAATCTAGAAGTACGGAGTCAATTTGAAATCCCTTGTCAATAGCATTCAACAATTCGTGTGAATATAAAGAGCTAGTTGTGTTTCACAAGAATGATGTTTTCTATAACCGTGTTGACTGTATGTCAATAGGCCGTTCTCTTCGAGATAAGTCATAATGGTAGAACACAATATATGTTCCAAAAGCCTGCTGCATGTCGACGTTAATGATACAGTCAAGTACTTCAGTGAATTATCGTACTGCCTTTCTTGAATACTGGTGTGACCTGTGCAACTTTCCAGTCTTTGGGCACAGATCTTTCGTCGAGCGACCTATCGCATCAGCATCAGCACCTGAAAGGTACCTAATTGTGTACAGTCTGGACCGGGATTCTCGCTTTTATTAAGTGAATTAAGTTTTTTCACTATTCCGAAATTATCTACTTCTAAGTTATTCATGTTAGCAGCTGTCCTTGATTCGAATTCGAGAATACTTACTAAGGAAGAAAATAAGGAGAGTGATTCGTTTAGTATGAACTGATTGGAGTAAAGCTGCAGAGATTACTCGCAGACTACTGCTGCAGTACGCTTATACTGCTAGTGGATAAAGCAGAATACTAAGAGACAGAGAAAGTATATGAGGTCACTCCACGAGTGATCTAATAATCAACGGAAAAAGGAACTGAAGAAACAGTTTTGGGGAGAATGTGCGCTGGTAGTGGGAATGAGGAGAAAGACAGAATTCTGCTATGAATTTTAGCTATTAACAGCGAATATATTGTTTAAAAACAAAAGGAGAAGAGACAAGGGCTGACAATAATATGTCAATACCAAAAACACATTACTATGCCTACTACGGTGTAGGAAACCCGTGGGCATTCAGAACGGCTTTTAGTCTTCTCGGAATAGATGAATACAGCTTCAGTATGATTTTCAAGGTATCTATCACCATTACTCTTACAAAATAGTGCCAAGTTGAGTTGATGACTATGGATATGGATAGCGATCACCTCGTACACTCTCACGGCACACCATGGTCCTCTGTGCGATAGTATGTAGTGCGTAAGACTACTGTTATTCTGGCTTATAGCCTACAGCTTCTCGTATTACGTTGCGTGAGACCCTACTGACTTGGTGGTCAGCTGATGCAGTGCTCGCTCCGTCGTCAGCAGTTGCTACATTCAGTTGTTTCCCTGCGCTGCTTTGTATCTGTATGGCAAATGTGAAAAGTGGGAGCTGTGAAGTCTGTTGACTCTTAGCCTTGTACCTTTGTTGAAATCGGATCGCAAGCCTCAAGCAAAGGAACAAACATATTGGTTTTTCTCTTGTTCATCACCGATCATAAAGTGAAAAGTATGGCACATGATGCCCGCACAAACGTCGCAAATTTCTGCTACTGACCTTTTTGTAGGCAGGTGCCGACCGTGTATGTTTATTTCCCGCATGGACAAGAAAATTGGCTCTGAGCACTATGGGACTCAACTGCTGTGGTCATTAGTCCCCTAGAACTTAGAACTACTTAAACCTAACTAACCTAAGGACATCACACACACCCATGCCCGAGGCAGGATTCGAACCTGCGACCGTAGCAGCAGTGCGGCTCCGAACTGGAGCGCCTAGAACCGCACGGCCACCGCGGCCGGCACAAGAAAATTCTCGATCGAAATGTGTACATCTCGACTAGTGTTGGGATGAGTGATATCCAAACAATTGTTCAGATTTTAAATTCTCTGTAACTTTTGTAAATGGCTGTAAGCATGAGCGTCTTTTTCAATAGTTGTAGTGGCATCCCTGCTTCATCTTTGTCTTTATCACACTTTTTCGTTCCCTCAACATCATAATCAGATCCTTTATTATCAGTTAGTTTCATTTTCCACGATAAATCTTAATGACGTAGAACGAGTCATTTTACATTCACATCGGAAATTAATTTGTAAATATGGCTACATGCTCAGATTTTGCAATTTTTTATTTAATATAGAGTTGTGATTCTTTTTAAGTATTCAGATGTGAGTTTTACGCATTGGAATTATAACTTAAGTCTTAATTTACATAAGTGGTTTTAGACCCGGCCCAAACGCATTGTGCCTTTGGAAATGCTGTTGTCCTTCGTACGGAACTTATCTTAAGGCGCAGGGTCCCAAAAAAAGCAGTCATGCATGTTTACGTATAAGGGCTGTTCAAAAATAAACGAATTGGTGGCATACTTACAGAAACCAGCACCTGTATGTAGAAGTATTGACCCTGGCTGTCTCAATGTGTTACAAGGCGGTGAATGGTTGTCTGATAAAATTCCCGGTGCTGCGATGTTACCAGTTCCGCACGTACAGCTGGACGTCGTCATCCGAGGTGACTCGTTTGCCCTCAGAGCATTTTAAGGGGACCAAACATGGCGTAATCACAGGGACAACGGTGAATGCCCAGCGTTACTCGCAAACCTTGACCACCCTTCGCCAAGGGATCAAATCAAAACTACCAGGCAACCTCACCCGTCGGGTCATTCTGCTCCACGAAAATGAAAAGCCTCATACGGTCAACACTGTCGCGGCACTCCTACAGAAATTCAAATGGGACGTTCTCGGCCACCCTCCATAGAGTCCGTACATCTCTCCTTGTGATTAGGCCATTTTTGGTCCCCTTAAAAAGGCTCTGAGGGGCAAACGATTCACCTCGGAAGACGAAGTCCAGCTGTACGTGCGAAAGCGGTTAACATCGCAGCCCTGGGGAATTTTATGAGACAGCCATTCACCGTCTTATGTTACAGTGGGACAAACGTTTCAACAGCCAGGGTGAATACTTGTAACGTACAGGTACTGGTTTCTGCAATTATGTCTCCGGATGTTTTATTTTTGAACGCCCCTTACATATCATAAACGAACAAAACCACGTCGTAGCCTTAAAGCAATACCTAAAAAGAATTGGTGGTTGATGGTTGGCAACACAACATCGTTGTTACTGGTAGTCTGCCACAACCAGTTCGTAGATGTTGGCCACTGATGAATCGTGAATACGACTGGTGTTAACCCCCTAAATGTCAATTAAGGCCTGAAGGTGGTGCACTGAAGCACCGAAACAGGTAACCATTTGATAACGTGGTAAGGATGGCTGTAGGTGTTCCATTTTGTAGCATAAGTGAAGGGCCGAAGTCCCTCCTCAAACCTCCAACCAGAAGGATGGATACACACACACACACACTAAGTAAAGAAATCTGTTTGAGAGGATAGTAGTGCTACTTTATGGTAAAAAAGGTCCTCAATCTTTGCACAATCCTCGTAAAAGTAGCGAGGAGAGAACGTTTCAAAATAAGAAATCGAGAAAAAATAAAACAATATTTGTAGCCTCTACATCTACATCTACATCTATACTCCGCGAGCCACCTTACGGTGTGTGGCGGAGGGTACTTATTGTACCACTATCTGATCCCCCCTTCCCTGTTCCATTCACGAATTGTGCGTGGGAAGAACGACTGCTTGTAAGTCTCCGTATTTGCTCTAATTTCTCGGATCTTTTCGTTGTGATCATTACGCGAGATATATGTGGGCGGTAGTAATATGTTGCCCATCTCTTCCCGGAATGTGCTCTCTCGTAATTTCGATAATAAACCTCTCCGTATTGCGTAACGCCTTTCTTGAAGTGTCCGCCACTGGAGCTTGTTCAGCATCTCCGTAACGCTCTCGCGCTGACTAAATGTCCCCATGACGAATCGCGCTGCTTTTCGCTGGATCATGTCTATCTCTTCTATTAATCCAACCTGGTAAGGGTCCCATACTGATGAGCAATACTCAAGAATCGGACGAACAAGCGTTTTGTAAGCTACTTCTTTCGTCGATGAGTCACATTTTCTTAGAATTCTTCCTATGAATCTCAACCTGGCGCCTGCTTTTCCCACTATTTGTTTTATGTGATCATTCCACTTCAGATCGCTCCGGATAGTAACTCCTAAGTATTTTACGGTCGTTACCGCTTCCAATGATTTACCACCTATGGCATAATCGTACTGGAATGGATTTCTGCCCCTATGTATGCGCATTATATTACATTTATCTACGTTTAGGGAAAGCTGCCAGCTGTCGCACCATTCATTAATCCTCTGCAGGTCTTCCTGGAGTACGTACGAGTCTTCTGATGTTGCTACTTTCTTGTAGACAACCGTGTCATCTGCAAATAGCCTCACGGAGCTACCGATGTTGTCAACTAAGTCATTTATGTATATTGTAAACAATAAAGGTCCTATCACGCTTCCTTGCGGTACTCCCGAAATTACCTCTACATCTGCAGATTTTGAACCGTTAAGAATGACATGTTGTGTTCTTTCTTCTAGGAAATCCTGAATCCAATCACAAACCTGGTCCGATATTCCGTAAGCTCGTATTTTTTTCACTAAACGTAAGTGCGGAACCGTATCAAATGCCTTCCTGAAGTCCAGGAATACGGCATCAATCTGCTCGCCAGTGTCTACGGCACTGTGAATTTCTTGGACAAATAGGGCGAGCTGAGTTTCACATGATCTCTGTTTGCGGAATCCATGTTGGTTATGATGAAGGAGATTTGTGTTATCTAAGAACGTCATAATACGAGAACATAAAACATGTTCCATTATTCTACAACAGATTGACCGAGAAAACGTAGGGTGAACGTATTTGCTCGCTCCGCCAGACTTTTCTTTAAGGTATGCTACTACTGGCAAAGGGAAGAACACAAGAGAAATGCCAACTCCGTGCCTTACGGGCAAACCGCTTGCAGCGGAGTTAGCTAATTTTATGCGTTCACTTTTGCAACGAAGATAGAATATGGTAATTCCCTCAGCGCAGATCAAGGAAAGTTTTTCTGTACCGGGCAATAAAAATAAATCTGGTAATGTGGAGGAAAATGTGTGTTCGACAAAGTTTCCAGAGCTGCCTCTGGCAAGTTACCCCCAGCAAGTGATTCAGTATCGGTGAAACGAGTAACGATCTCTCGGTCGCTTCGAGCAGCAGTGTGAGGCGGTATGGGACTTCACGTAGAGCTCAAACTTTTTAACAGAATCTGTCCTTAGGCGCGTTTTGTGAGCTAAGGAAATCGCTGTGCTAAAGCCAGCTTTACTTATGACGTAGAGGCTGCAACGAGGAAATTTAAAATAACAATAATAAAAAACAGCTTAAACACTACCTGTTGTTCCTTCACTGCAACTCGTGGGACGATGTACTGGTATTAATAAACTAACAGAGGCACCGCAGCTGAGTTAACGTCCTGTGTCCAGTGGGAGCAGGAGAGCTTTCATTCACAAAATGTTATACCAATGACATTGCGTACTGAGAAACACCTGTACGTCGGAGAGAGACTAATGAGCCCCTGAGAAGAATGAGGATTATGTGCAGGTACATACGTGTAAACTACCCAGTGTGCAGAAACCCATTGTGTGTAAAGACCGTGGAAAAAGAAATTACGCATACCAAAGTTACACGTGAAAGAAGCAGTATGAGACGGCAATAAAAAATTAATCGGAATAAATCTCTTTTTGGGTATTGATGTGACTTGAGCAATTTTCCAGTCTTTAGGTACGGATCTTACTGTGAGCGAGCGGTTGTATATAATTGCTATATGAAACTCGAGTGGAGAATCGGCGTTTAAAAGTTAAATTTTCAATTGTCTGATGACGAGTATTCATCCAAGAAGGTACATTGTTTCAAAGTATCTACTCAAAACTGAATGTCAGTTCAATGCATTAACCCTAATAGGTTTTTTTTTAGCACAGGACTTAACGGTGATACAGACTTTTAAGACACATCAATATGGCGGACAGACTTCGACTGACGTCTGTGCTCGACATAGATAACGTCGCCTCCCCTTTATTCTAACCTCCTTGGGCGTATCAAGCCCCAGACCTCAGTCCGTGTGATAATTGGTTGTTCGATTAGCTGGAGTCGCAAGTCTCCCGCGATCGTCCAATCTCAACAGGAGTTCTAAGAGATATGCAGTACGCTGCTGTTCACACCATGTCCCTCGACTACAGATATTGCTGATGAGCGACGGCGGAGATGCTGAGCGTTTGTTTTAGAGAACATCGTCTTATGGTAATTATTGCTTTCGTATTATATGAAGCGCCGTCTGTTGGTCATTTTGCGCACATTTGTTTGGTTTCATCAAAAGGCCATGTCATTTCAGGAACGTGTGTCAGTTTTTACCTCTGTATCTTCATTAAATCGTGAAGTATTGAATTCTCAAATGTTACGGGACTTCTACGTCACCCTGTAAATGTCTAAATGTCTTTGTTTCAATGTTTTGATAGTTGATTTGACGTTTCATCCTCGCTGGTTTCCCTCATAACATCTTCATTGGACTTACTTCTTGCCCAGCTGTTCCTCGTTATTATTCTCAACAGACACATTTCTATCGACTCGAAGCGCCTTCTATCTGTCCTCCACCGTCCGGTGTCGCTAAACGATACAGCACACAAAGACCAGAATGTTAAGCCTGCAGCAATAAACTCGGAAACTGTAAATCGTTGTTCTCGTGCAGCAACATAAATGGGACAAAAGTGCAAGGTACGTCCACCATAGAGCATACTGTGTGTTCCCTGCTTAAGAACAAATGTGTCATAAACAATCGACGATTCCCATTCACAGCAGAAGATTTTGCCTGATACGAGTTGGCTATTTATGGCATGTGCGGCAAACTGGTCCGTCGTAAAGTAGTGCATATGAAAATTTTTACGATGTTTCATAAAACAAAAATCTTTATGTGCTAATAGATTGCAGTCGTGTCCACACAACCCGTGACGCCATAATTTTCACTCTGTTCTTTATGGGATCCGTTATACCGTTGAAACTGAGTAAGCTAACGAAACGTCTCGTTTCCGTTTTGAAGCTGACTATAAGTTCTGAAACATTTCCGATCTATTACGTGATGGACGATGAATGGCCAGCCGAGTTTTAATCACGCCATAAACATTCACACTTGTTTGCGCTTTGTCTAAAGAGAAGCGTTTGAATAAAGGAAGCTGTAACACTATCGAAAAGATGAAGAAGGTAATTATCTTTTCTTGGGAGGGATTGCCGTCATATAATCTTTTTCAAAGTCATTGGCATCTCTGACTACTCAAAAATTTCTTTGTGATGTCCGTTATTACACTTTTGGCCTTTCGCCAATTTCAAGCGCGCGTGTGCGTGTGTGTGTGTGTGTGTGTGTGTGTGTCTGTGTGTGTGTGTGTGGTACATCTCCAGCGGCTGTGTATATAATGTTCATCTACATCTACATGATTACTCTGCAATTCACATTTAAGGTTTTGGCAGAGGGTTCACCGAACCACAATCATACTATCTCTCTACCATTCCACTCCCGAACAGCGCGCGGGAAAAACCAACACCTAAACCTTTCTGTTCGAGGTCTGATTTCTCTTATTTTATTTTGATGATCATTCCTACCTATGTAGGTTGGGCACAACAAAATATTTTCGCATTCGGAAGAGAAAGGTGGTGACTGAAATTTCGTAAATAGATCTCGCCGCGACGAAAAACGTCTTTGCTTTAATGACTTCCATCCCAACTCGCGTATCATATCTGTCACACTCTCTCCCCTATTACGTGATACTACAAAACGAGCACCGAGCGAGGTGGCGCAGTGGCTAGCACACTGGACTCGCATTCGGGAGGACGACGGTTCAATCCCGCGTCCGACCATCCTGATTTAGATTTTCCGTGATTTCCCTAAATCGCTCCAGGCAAATGCCGGGATGGTTCCTTTGAAAGGGCGCGGCCGACTTCCTTCCCCGTCCTTCCCTAATCCGATGAGACCGATGACCTCGCTGTCTGGTCTTCCCCAAACAACCCAACCCAACCCTTAACACAGACACAGGCAAAACGAGCTGCCCTTTTTTGCACCCTTTCGATGTCCTCCGTCAATCCCACCTGGTAAGGATCCCACACCACGCAGCAATATTCTAACAGAGGACGAACGAGTGTAGTGTAAGCTGTCTCTTTAGTCGACTTGTTGCATCTTCTAAGTGTCCTGCCAATGAAACACAACCTTTGGCTCGCCTTCCCCACAATATTATCTATGTGGTCTTTCCAACTGAAGTTGTTCGTTATTTTAACACCCAGGCACTTAGTTGAATTGACAGCCTTGAGAATTGTACTATTTATCGAGTAATCGAATTCCAACGGATTTCTTTTGGAACTCATATGGATCACCTCACACTTTTCGTTATTTAGCGTCAACTGCCACCTGCCACACCATACAGCAATCTTTTCTAAATCGCTTTGCAACTGATCCTGGTCTTCGGATGACCTTACTAGACGGTAAATTACAGCATCATCTGCTAACAACCTAAGAGAACTGCTCAGATTGTCACCCAGGTCATTTATATAGATCAGGAATGTTCTTGGCATTCTTTATATAAATAACAGCAAACTTAAGTATACGTTTATTTACAGCCATCAAATTGTGAAAAATATATTTAAAGGATTCAAATCAAATGTTCAAATGTGTGTGAAATCCTATAGGACTGCTAAGGTCATCAGTCCCTAAGCTTACACACTACTTAACCTAAATTATCCTAAGGACAAACACACACATCCATGCCCGAGGGAGGACTCGAACCTCCGCCGGGACCAGCCGCACAGTCCATGACTGCAGCGCCCTAGACCGCTCGGCTAATCCCGCGCGGCAAAAGGCTTCTATGAACGTTATGTACACAGCCATTGAAAAAGGACCATATGATGATAAAGTATGCTTACCTCACGTGCTTTCCACTGTAAAGGGGCAAGGGGCACGGGGCACGGTAAGAGTAAAGTGCCCTATACGCTAGCGCAAGACGATTACAGAAGTCCTGAAAGCAAGCATCGGTCATTTCTTTGTTGCTAGTAGTAGCGTTGTAAGTGGGCCAATTTTCTACTTAACATTGCAGCGTCGGCGTCGCTTGATGTATCTACCAGTTGCTGCGTCTCCTCGTGATAAGCGTACATTCATATTTGTTAATTTGGTCGTGTGTAGCATATTTAAGTTCTCACAGTACTCCATTTCAAAATGGCTGATGACTTCAAGTGAAATCATTGACATCATAAACAAATAACTTTAGTCCATAGGGGCAATTACATCGTTACAGTGAAAAACGTTATCTGTTTATTTGCCAGTTACATTTTCCATAACTAAATTACACGATACATCGTAATGGTGTATACTGATTCCGTTTACAACCATACGTTGGTAGAAACAGACCAGATGAATACACACAATACTACTGTAGCAACTGTATAAACCTTTTTCTTTTGTTACGCCATGGGTTATGAAGAAAGTCAGTAAGTATCAGAATTTGAATCTCAGATGAGGATGCGGATAGGAGGGGCGTGTGGTCAGCACACCGCTCTCCCGGTCGTTATGATGGTTTTCTTTGATCGGAGCCGCTCCTCAATTGGCATCACGACGCTGAGTGAACCCCGAAAAATGGCAACAGCACATGGCGGCCCGGATAGTCACCCATCCAAACGTGGGCCCCGCCCGATAGCGCTTAACTTCGGTGATCTGACGGGAACCGGTGTATCCACAGCGGCAAGGCCGATTCCCGAAACCTACAGGGGTTCGTCAAAAGTACGGGAAAGTCGCGAGAAATGCGTACTTGGACATAAATGCAGATGCTAGACAAGCCTGCAGGTTGCGCTTCTGTGTTTGACGAAGAACGACACATGTTAATTGGCCTCAATACGTTGCTAGTATCAGTCTTGGTCAGAACATGTTCTGTGTAGGTCTGAGTGCATTATATCGGTGCTGAGTGACTGTGAAAGTCGGCAAATTATTGGTGCTCATATGGTGGGTGCTTCCGTAACGAAGGTAGCTGAAGCATTAGGTCCATCAAGAGGCTTCGTCTTGAAGATTTATACCGCATACAGGGAAAACGGAAAACGTCATCCGCTAGATCACAACTTGGACGAAGGTCTGTGTCGAGTGATCGTGATAGACGGTTGTTGAAGAGGACTGTGACGAAGAATAAGACGACAACTGCAAAAATCACTGCAGAAATGAATATCGCACTCACGAACCCTGTCGCCATCAAAAGAACTCCATAAGCAGGGAACTGCAGAGCGAGTTGGACTGCCAAACCGACTCATCAGTGATGTAATGCACGTAACAAGAAAACGTGGTGCCGAAGCCGTACAAGCTCGGCTCTGGAGCAATGGCGGAAAGTCATTTGATCAGATGAGTCTTGTTGCATACTGCTTCCAACTTGTGAACGAGTTTTTGCCCGAAGAGTCAAACGTGGCTGGGGGTTCGGCGTTGATTTGGGCAGCCTTACATTGACGTTCGAAGGGCCCCATGGGTACTCTGCAATCGCATTGTAGTCAAAGGTTATGTAGCCAATTAGCTTGATCAGCTCCATCGCAGCCTCCAGACTTGAAGGGATGATGAAGGGATATTGGAGGACTATCAGGCTGGATTTAGGAGGAACAGATAATGGATCAGATATCTTTATTAAGACAAGTGCTAGAGACGTTTTTTGAGTATGACAAACAACTACATCAGTTATACATTGATTTTAAGCAAGCATACGACAGCGTACACAAGAAGAAAATTATACAGATTATGAAAAAGTTTAGAAACCCACTAAAACTGGTCAGTTTAACAGAAATGACAAAGAAAGCAACAATGTGTAAAGTAAGATTAGAGCAAGAACTGTCTGGTGAATTTTAAGTACAGAGGGGGCTACGACAGGGAGATGTGATCTCTACAATGCTATTTAATTTAGCTTTAGAAAAGATGATGTGGCAAATGCCGATAAACCCAGGAGGAACAGTACTTAATCGACAAGATCTAGTGGCAGCATATGTGGATGACGTACTATTAATGGCAAGGAATGTAAGGGTACTCAAGGAAAACTACGATACGTTAGATGAAGTAGCAAGAGAAGTAGGTTTAGAAGTAAACATATACAAAACAAACTATATGGTGACGCGGGAGCCCAATATAAATGGACAAAAGAATTCAATAGTAATGAATAGGGAAGAATATGAAAGAGTGAGAACATTTAAATATTTAGGTTCTGTAATAACGGAGGCAATAAAGTAGCAGTAGAAATTCCAGAAAGGACAGCGAGTGGAAATCGTTGCTATTTTGCCTTTCAGAATGTATTTAATTCCAGGAATGTTAGTAGGAATACAAAAATCAAAATATACACGACCATATTAAGACCTATAGTACTATATGGATCAGAAGGCTGGGTATTGACATTAAAGGAGGACAACTGGTTATTGAGTTGGGAAAGAAAAATACTGAGAAGGATTTTTGGAGCAGTGAGAGAGGAAGGTGGCTGGAGAGTAAGGACGAATGTAGAATTACAAACACTTTTTGTACAGGTGTTAAAATTAAGTCGTGAAGAATAAGATTGGCAGGACATGTACAGAGAATGCCAGAAGCTCGGAGTGTCAAGAACGTTTTCATGGGAAAACCTGACGGGAGAAGGAGAAGAGGTAGACCCAGGAAAAGGTGGCTGGACGATATGGAAGAAGATCTGAACGCGATGGGAATAAGAAATTGGAGAAGGAAGGCGATGGGCAGAGAAGAATGGAGGCAGGTGATACAGGAGGCCAAGGTTCTTGGAGAACTGTGGAGCCTACCACGAATAAAAAGAATAAGGTCCATCTCACGGTACAAGGTTTGTTCCTCAATGGTGATGCTGTGTTTTAAGACAGCAGGGCTCCTGCTGACATAGCTCGCATCCTCCAGGACTGGTCCAGTGAGTGTGAGGATGAACTGTCGCATCTGCCCTGGCCACCACAGTCATCATATCTCAATATTATTGAGCCTTTGTCGTCTACTTCTGACAGAAGGATGCGTGGTAGTTATCTACCTCCAACATAGTTGCCTGAGCTTGCCACTTTTTTGCAGGAATAATGGTAAGAGATTGCCTTAGAAACCATACAGAACCGGTCTTTGTTCATTCCAAGACGACTGGAAAGTGTTCTGAATGCCGTCGGGCTTCCTGCAGCGCATTAGTCATGGTAACATGTTGTGTCTTTGGTGTTTACATACAGGGTGTTTCAAAAATGACCGATATATTTGAAACGGCAATAAAAACTAAACGAGCAGCGATAGAAATACATCGTTTGTTGCAATATGCTTGGAACAACAGTACATTTTCAGGCGGACAAACTTTCGAAATTACAGTAGTTACAATTTTCAACAACAGATGGCGCTGCAAGTGATGTGACAGATATAGACGACAACACAGTCTGTGGGTGCGCCATTCTGTACGTCGTCTTTCTGCTGTAAGCGTGTGCTGTTCACAACGTGCACGTGTGCTGTAGACAACATGGTTTATTCCTTTGAACAGAGGATTTTTCTGGTGTTGGAATTCCACCGCCTAGAACACAGTGTTGTTGCAACAAGACGAAGTTTTCAACGGAGGTTTAATGTAACCAAAGGACCGAAAAGCGATACAATAAAGGATCTGTTTGAAAAATTTCAACGGACTGGGAACGTGACGGATGAACGTGCTGGAAAGGTAGGGCGACCGCGTACGGCAACCACAGAGGGCAACGCGCAACTAGTGCAGCAGGTGATCCAACAGCGGCCTCGGGTTTCCGTTCGCTGTGTTGCAGCTGCGGTCCAAATGACGCCAACGTCCACGTATCGTCTCATGCGCCAAAGTTTACACCTCTATCCATATCCCATGTTGCAGTCCCATCGTCCCTGCAGCCTCAAAAAGTACTGGTCTGGGCCGCCATTTCTTCCAAAGGAATCATTGGCCCATTTTTCAGATCCGAAACGATTACTGCATCACGCTATCTGGACATTCTTCGTGAATTTGTGGCGGTACAAACTGCCTTAGACGACACTGCGAACACCTCGTGGTTTATGCAAGATGGTGCCCGGCCACATCGCACGGCCGACGTCTTTAATTTCCTGAATGAGTATTTCGATGATCGTGTGATTGCTTTGGGCTATCCGAAACATACAGGAGGCGGCGTCGATTGGCCTCCCTATTCGCCAGACATGAACCCCTGTGACTTCTTTCTGTGGGGACACTTGAAAGACTAGGTGTACCGCCAGAATCCAGAAACAATTGAACAGCTGAAGCAGTACATCTCATCTGCATGTGAAGCCATTCCGCCAGACACGTTGTCAAAGGTTTCGGGTAATTTCATTCAGAGACAACGCCATATTATTGCTACGCATGGTAGATATGTGGAAAATATCGTACTATAGAGTTTCCCAGACCGCAGCGCCATCTGTTGTTGAAAATTGTAACTACTGTAATTTCGAAAGTTTGTCTGCCTGAAAATGTACTGTTGTCCCAAGCATATTCCAACAAACGGTGTATTTCTATCGCTGCTCGTTTAGTTTTTATTGCCGTTTCAAATATACCGGTCATTTTTGAAACACCCTGTATTTCTGTTCACCCCATGTAGGTCGATAGTGCAGTTCTTTATATCACTTACCTATTCTTTCACACCTGTCCGTGCTTTGTTAATAGGAAAAATGTGAAGCTGAAGAATCATTCCCCTCTAACGCTCTGCGTTATTTCAGCTGTAAAAGAATGGCAAAGGTATGCCATCTCCAATAGAATAATGCCTAGTGAAACACTGTGTTGTATTCAAACCAATCTATGGATTGAAGAGAACTTTCTTTACCCTACATTGTAAAATTTTGGTAAATGAAATTTCGGCAATGCAATGGAAGCAGATACGAGAGTTGGAACTTTAATAGTGCCAACTATTTATTTACAGCTCGTACAAAATATATACCTGTTTCAAAGTTTCATTGGCCTTCAGAGTAGTCACCAGCATTGTGTATAACCCGTTGCCAGCGATGTGGAAGTCGTAGGATACTTTTAGCAGTGCCAGTCGTGTTGAAAGTTCGAGCGGCGCGGTCTATTGACCGACGAATTTGTAGCAATTCTGAAGCGAATACCGTGACGTGTTTCCTCCAGTTTAGAAATCGAGTTGAACTCACGAGGGCTTAAGTCAGGGGAGTGCATTAGGTGGTATAGCACTAACGAGCTCCATCAGTCAAACAAATCAGTAAGAGCTTGCACTGTACGTGCTTGAGCATTGACCTGCAAAATGATGATCAGATCCTGCAGACAGTGTCATCACTTCTGTCTCTACGCTGTTCATTTTTGAAACACAGCCTATGACTAGCTCAGAGTCAGAAATGATGACACTTAATGCATACCTGACCATTTTGCAGGACAATGCTCAAGCACTTACAGTGCTCTTACTGATTATTTTGACTAATCGAGCTCCTTAGTGCTATACCACCTACTGCACTCCCCTGACTTAAGCGTTCGTGAGTTCAACTCGATTTCTAAACTGAAGGAAACACTTCACGGCATTCGCTTCAGAACTGCTACAAATTCGTTGGGCAATAGACCGCGCCGCTTGAACTGTCAACACAATTGGCATTGCTAAGAGTGTCCTACGAGTTCCACATCACTGGTAACGGGCTATACACAAAGTTGGAGACTACTCTGAGAATAAGTAAAACTTTGAAACACATATCTGTTTTGTACCAGCTATAAACAAATAGTTGCCACTATTAAAGTTCCATCCCTCATATATATATATATATATATATATATATATATATATATATATGTGTGTGTGTGTGTGTGTGTGTGTGTGTGTGTGAAACAAGAAGACAGAACGGTAACCCACCCATGACGCTAATATATTGCACCTGTAGGCAACAAACAGCTCTAATCTGTTTGATGATGTGCCAATGGATATTGAGATCAGTGATCGTGAATGTGATGTAGCTATAGCTATAGCTATAGCTATGGCTATAGCTACAACAAAACTAGGAATTTCGTGTTGTGTTGGCAGAAGAGCCAACACCGTGTTACTAGAGGAGAACGAAATGCACGCGTTTTAGCTCACGCAGGCGGGCATGAAGAGGGAAGAACTATACTGATCGTGAGGTCTGGAACGTGACAAGTAATTAGAATTCACAAAGCGGACATAATTAGTTTGATACTTAACTTTAATCCATAAATGATGAACGCCGCTCTTGAAGGTACATGATTCACAATATCAATAGTAACTGAATAAGGCGCCTTGCTAGGTCGTAGCAAATGACGTAGCTGAAGGCTATGCTAAACTGTCGTCTCTGCAAATGAGAGCGTATGTAGTCAGTGAACCATCGCTAGCAAAGTCGGCTGTGCAACTGGGGCGAGTGCTAGGGAGTCTCTCTAGACATGCCGTGTGGCGGCGCTCGGTCTACAATCACTGATAGTGGCGACACGCGGGTCCGACGTATACTAACGAACCGCGGCCGATTTAAAGGTTACCACCTAGCAAGTGTGGTGTCTGGCGGTGACACCACATTTCGTACGACAACTGAATTAAATAATGAGGTCACTTCATTTCGCAGAGTGGAAGTGGTGTCATTTAAATCATAGAAAGGGAAATCACAGTTACAACAGAGCATATTTAAACGAGTTATTGATGAAATTAAAGGACGTTGGCCGTTTTAGTGGCAAGAAGAAAGTCTATCAATTGATGTTAAGTTTTATACTAACCGCTGAAACTGGAACTCTCACATTATTACATATTTATAAGATGTACATCGCACAACAACCACGAGCTACGAGTATTTCAACGAGATGCAGTTCCTGAATAATGGACACGAAATGTGTACCACTTTGAGAATAAGCCATCGTCGTTTTTGTAGTGAACTTTACGGTCTCTTACAGCGTTCACAAGGTGAAACAAACACTTTAATTATTTTTTTAAGTTTTTAAACACTGACCTACAGAATTTCCTCTTACAAAGACAACTCAAACTTAACCTATTCATTTGTTACCTACAGTATACAAGCCCAGTGCAATCTGACTGCTACACTTTGACAACAGGACTTCCAATAATTAACACAAAACAATGACCCTAAATTGCAAGAAATCCTAACAATAATACAAATACAATAATACAAATCCCAAAAAAAATGAAATTAAAGAAATATGAAACTACCTCCAACTCTGTTAATTGCCTAAACTAATTTCAGTCACGAATCCCAGCAGTGCAAACCCCATTCTTTTTCATATATCACTGGCCTCAGCAACAACGACCAGCTAAATAAATAGTTTCTAACTACTATAGGTTCTAATTACTAGGAGGCATAGGGTTAGCAAAATGAAACATTTTGTTGAGAAGCAAACAATGTATTTAGAAAATTTTACCTTATTCATGTGACACCCAGTTCCAAAAATTATGTAGTTGTCAATAATTCCACTACCCAAACATTATCAACAACAGCCATCGTCATACATTTCCTTGCGTATTCTCTTATAAACACATCATTTCATCTCAGTTTACAATGCACAGAGTCTCCACTAAGAAAATCATGTCCATACACTTCCCTATCCACTCACTAGCTGCTAGTCCGTCCAACCACAGAATCTCTTTCCGAGGGCTCAGAGCGCAGTCAGCGATATTAACACAGTCTATAGCGCTGCCAACATACAAACAGGCTACTTACAAAGGCGAAAACGGTCTGGTGCCACGTACCCTCACGTTCGTTCTTTACAATTTTCCTTTAACACTTGTGCACACACGCCAAAAAAGCGAGTTGAAAAGCCGCTGGGAACGTGCGAGCTGGAAAGGTGCAAGGTAAACGGTTTTGTCAAATACATCCTTAACATAAAATACCTCACTTGTGTTCTACATGCATGCAGAATAAAAGGCTGTATATTTTACGTGCTCTCCACTGACACAGTTAGGGGCTGCCTGCGCTGCACACACACACACACACACACACACACACACACACACACACACTCAACACCGGAGCTAGCACTGTGAATATACTGTCGCTTCTCTGCAATTTAACGTATAGAGTGCACTCTCTTTATTCAGTAGTCCTGTTATACGCGTCTTCTCGTACTTGTGGAAACCAGAAATCGAGAAAGGAAAACGTTGTATGTTACCTCCACGAGCAGACAACAGAAAATCGCGGGACGTAGGTGGAAAATTACGTCTTTACAATATTTTGCAATTAATGACGTCATTAAAATTTTTAACGATCCGGAGGGTAAGTTTGATATTACTTTGTGCATTCCACGCCTTATATTTGATATTTACTACCCGTATCTAGTCTAGACGTGTAACTTCTCAGGTTCTCTTGAAGTTTCGAGGCTTGTGCCATACGACCAACGAGGAAAATACACTCCTGGAAATTGAAATAAGAACACCGTGAATTCATTGTCCCAGGAAGGGGAAACTTTATTGACACATTCCTGGGGTCAGATACATCACATGATCACACTGACAGAACCACAGGCACATAGACACAGGCAACAGAGCATGCACAATGTCGGCACTAGTACAGTGTATATCCACCTTTCGCAGCAATACAGGCTGCTATTCTCCCATGGAGACGATCGTAGAGATGCTGGATGTAGTCCTGTGGAACGGCTTGCCATGCCATTTCCACCTGGCGCCTCAGTTGGACCAGCGTTCGTGCTGGACGTGCAGACCGCGTGAGACGACGCTTCATCCAGTCCCAAACATGCTCAATGGGGGACAGATCCGGAGATCTTGCTGGCCAGGGTAGTTGACTTACACCTTCTAGAGCACGTTGGGTGGCACGGGATACATGCGGACGTGCATTGTCCTGTTGGAACAGCAAGTTCCCTTGCCGGTCAGGGAATGGTACAACGATGGGTTCGATGACGGTTTGGATGTACCGTGCAATATTCAGTGTCCCCTCGACGATCACCAGTGGTGTACGGCCAGTGTAGGAGATCGCTCCCCACACCATGATGCCGGGTGTTGGCCCTGTGTGCCTCGGTCGTATGCAGTCCTGATTGTGGCGCTCACCTGCACGGCGCCAAACACGCATACGACCATCATTGGCACCAAGGCAGAAGCGACTCTCATCGCTGAAGACGACACGTCTCCATTCGTTCCTCCATTCACGCCTGTCGCGACACCACTGGAGGCGGGCTGCACGATGTTGGGGCGTGAGCGGAAGACGGCCTAACGGTGTGCGGGACCGTAGCCCAGCTTCATGGAGACGGTTGCGAATGGTCCTCGCCGATACCCCAGGAGCAACAGTGTCCCTAATTTGCTGGGAAGTGGCGGTGCGGTCCCCTACGGCACTGCGTAGGATCCTACGGTCTTGGCGTGCATCCGTGCGTCGCTGCGGTCCGGTCCCAGGTCGACGGGCACGTGCACCTTCCGCCGACCACTGGCGACAACATCGATGTACTGTGGAGACCTCACGCCCCACGTGTTGAGCAATTCGGCGGTACGTCCACCCGGCCTCCCGCATGCCCACTATACGCCCTCGCTCAAAGTCCGTCAACTGCACATACGGTTCACGTCCACGCTGTCGCGGCATGCTACCTGTGTTAAAGACTGCGATGGAGCTCCGTATGCCACGGCAAACTGGCTGACACTGACGGCGGCGGTGCACAAATGCTGCGCAGCTAGCGCCATTCGACGGCCAACACCGCGGTTCCTGGTGTGTCCGCTGTGCCGTGCGTGTGATCATTGCTTGTACAGCCCTCTCGCAGTGTCCGGAGCAAGTATGGTGGGTCTGACACACCGGTGTCAATGTGTTCTTTTTTCCATTTCCAGGAGTGTATATACTTTGCAGACCCGATGTAGTTCCTTCTCTTCTTCAAGGCAAGAACAACATAGCCATTATATATAAGCATGGATCCGACTGGTACAGGTAGTGGAGGCATTGCTCGCTAAAACAGGACTGCTAGAATGAAACGTTGATATCTGTCTGAAACGTTTGTGTTTGTACCGTGCCAGGCTTGTGCGTCCCTTGATCTAGGCGAACTGGGAACCTAAAATCTCGATAGTGAGAGTGCATTTGAATTGCAGGCGTGTTAATTAAAAAACGCAGACACACTGCATTGTCATCTATTGGAAGTTTATTCAAGCGAAACATATGTTGTTTGCTGATGCTAGTAGCTAGTCACTAACACAGTCTCTAAACTCGTACAAAAAAATGGTTCAAATGGCTCTGAGCACTATGCGACTTAACTTCTGAGGTCATCAGTCGCCTAGAACTTAGAACTAATTAAACCTAACTAACCTAAGGACATCACACACATCCATGCCCGAGGCAGGATTCGAACCTGCGACCGTAGCGGTGAAACTTGTACAAATTCCATTATAATTATTCACATGCATGTAGTCAATTAAGAGTTCAGTACAGAATATAGCCGGCTTTGTGGCTGAGCGGTTCTAGGCGCTACAGTCTGGAACCGCGCGACCGCTACGTTTGCAGGTTCGAATCATGCCTCGGGCATGGATGTGTGTGATGTCCTTAGGTTAGTTGGGTTTAAGTAGTTCTAAGTTCTAGGGGACTGATGACGTCAGACGTTAAGTCCCATAGTGCTCAGAGCCATTTGAACCATTTGAACGGAATGTAGCTCGCACACCACTGCCATTACATTAACATAGTTCTTCATAACGCTGATAGTATCCCTGCGCTGTACCTTAGACATAGGCATTCACCATTTACATTAACGTACTCCGTACTCTCATGAATTTTCAGTGCCACTGCAACTGCAGAAACGAAGATACAACTGACTGCTCCCGGCTCAAGTTCGTCTATTTGCAACGTCGTCCTTCGGGAATACGTTATTGATCGTTTTTATTTCTTTGCAAGAAATGAACATTAATGAATGATACAAAACTGAGAAATTACAAAAATAACCAACCCGGTTTTTTTAAGATCGTTTACGTCATGAACCGAATGTTCTGTATACCTCTGTTCCATAAAACAAAAGGTACTACTTTTCGATATCGTAATAACACGGTACCTTCATTTTCATTACAAGTTCCCCGGTTTCACATAGACCCGACATTTTCGATTTATTTAACAAAAGTTTAAATTTTCAATATTTGCTGTAATTATCAAGATATGCAGATATCTACGAACATCACTGTGTTCGGAAAACTTCGCGCTTCACCATTATCAGAACATATCTTTGAAATACTGCAGGTTATAAAAGCAATAGGGGTTTTGAAATCGTATCTAAATTAATTAATAGATTTAGAACTATGGTCAGTTAAGCAAAACTAATCACTTTCACAGAATCAAGGAAAACTGGTCTACAAAGTTAGCGAGGTCGTTGATTCTTCGGTTTCAATTTTGACACGTGAATGTTTGTATGGTGATACACATTATGATATCTGAAAAATCCTGATATCTGCTGAATTAATTAAGTTTAAGTTAAAACAATTTCACCACAATGGTCCTGGTTGGATGCAATATAGCTGTGATAACAAGAGTATGAAATCATTTACGAAATGTGAAAGTTGACAAATTCTTGAACACTTATGGTGCAGTCACGATTCAGTATTTGTGATAACGTGATAATGAGAGGTAAACATCTGTAGCATGTTAATTCGTTGGAATAAACACGCTTAGTTTCAGCGCCTGTAATTTGAAATGATACAGATACGAGTTCGCAGAGCTCCCATTAGCACATTCTCAAATCCACAACTCCCATGGATTAGTTTACCTTGTGGTCGCGCGTTGTCCAGGGTTGCTGGTCCACGACTTCATATTTTCATAGAAGTGATTTTTAACGTTTTAAATAAAAAGAGAGGGGAGGGGACAGGGATGCAGTCCTTCGTCTCTGACGTTTAATCTGCACATAGAAGAAGCAATGACAAAAATAAAAGCAAGGTTCCAGTAGGATTAAAAGTTAGAGTGAAAGGATGTCAGTGATATGATTCGCTCATGACATTGCTATCCTTAGTGAAGGTAAAGAAGAATTTCAAGACCGGCTGAATGGACCGTCTAATGGCCGAATGGATGCCGGCACAAGAACTCAGCGTTTTCTCCAATAGAAAGAGATCTGCACAAAATCAATGGCAAAAAAATCCCCGAACGAACGATCAGAAACAAAAAAAGAAAAGGAAAATGGTTCTCATCGCTGCCTTCGGCGAGGAAGGACCCGTGTTCGATTCCCTGTACGTTCTCAGATTTATTCTGGTGTAGGGAAGTCTGATACGGGATCCAGTGTGCCCTTGTGAGGCCATTTAGAGAGCTGCTTGAATGAAGAAGCAGTGGCGTCATCAGGGCTCATCCACTGCCAATAACGTCTGGAGGGATTGGCAACATGGAGATCACGTATTCCATCGTACTACCCTGTAAGCAGCAGACGGCTTGTCGGTAAAGGCCTAATAGGAGTGCTTTTCACGTTTACGTTTCTATGAGTGGACTGAACAGTCTAATGAGTATAGAATTTGGAATGAGAGTAAACTGAAGAAAGACGAAAATAATGAGAAATAGCAGAAATGGGAATAGCGAGAGACTTAACATCAAAATTGATTATCACAAAGTAGGTAAAATTAGGCAATTCTGCTACCTTGGAAGCAAAATAACACACGAGAGACGAAACAAGGAGGGCATAAGGAGCACACTAGCACAGGAAAAGAGAGCATTGCCGCTCATCTACATGGTGTCAATACTCCTGCTACTGCCCACTCTCAACTGAGACAGCCTATTAGAGAGGTCTGTGGCGCCATTTCCTGGGCGTGAGGTATGACGTACCTCACAATTAGGATCTGTCTTTAGAATCAAAATGAGGAAATGCAGGCTTTCTTGGCGAATATCATTCACGGAATCTTCGCAGCTTATTAGCCAAGTCGTGGCGTCGGTTTGGGGCAATATTCCAACAGGTCTCCTAATCGTCATCTTAAAGGTGATGTGTCGCGTTTATGTCCAGTGCCGTTCCTTTATAGCTGCTGGACCGCAAATCCCTCTGCCGAGGGCTCAACGAGTAGGCCAGTCGTGTGCCACCGGAAGAGATGTCGTGGGTGGTGATGGCGGTGGTTGGTGGAAAGGGGGGAAGGGACAGTGGAGCAATGGATATACATGACTACCTTGTGAACCGGCACAACGTTTTCCAATTGAGTTGTATGTGGGATGTGGCGCTAGAAGAAATACGTCAGGAATGCTTTGATGTGAAAGCGGCAGGGGTAGCGGATGGAACACTCAAGCAGTACCAGGAATCGACGCTCTGATGCCCCTCACTTCGCCTGAAGTTGAAGAGTAGGAAACTCGTCGAAACGTTGCGACACTGTGGCGGCACGACTTGGCTGATAAACTAGAAGATTTCAACAACGAATCAAATTAGCTTCAATATAATTTTTATCTACGCTGATGGCATATTCAAAAGGTTCAAATGACTCGAAGTACTATGGAACTTAATATCTGAGGTCATCAGTCTCCTAGACTTAGAACTATTTAAACCTAACTAACCTAAGGACATCACGCACATCCATGCCCGAGGCAGGATTCGAACCTGCGACCGTAGCAGCAGCGCGGTTCCGGACTGAAGCGCCTAGAATAACCTGGCCACAGCGGATGGCATATTACGCAGATAATTGAATGCATTAAATTGACTTTGGTAGTCCCAAACAAAATGCCGGCTCTGTTTGCATGCATATCGTATTTATAATACCGATTACACTTGGCTGAAAGAGTTGTGGAAGTGCTAAAGACACATAAGAACAAAAACCACTAAAACGATTCCTTCGTATCAGAGGATTTCTAAGTTGAACTGAGGTTTTAAGCAGGCAAAGCTTCACGAGAATTTCCAATATGTCTCTATCTATGTTCTATTTAAAAAAACTAAACTCTTCCAGAACAGACCATGAAGGACCAACGGTACCAACCGGCCACCGTGACATGTTCAGCCCATAGGCGTCATTAGATGTGGGTATGGAGAGGCATGTAATCAGCACACTGCACTCCCAGCCATATGTTAGTTTCTGAGGCCAGAGCCACTACTTCCCAATCAAGTAGCTCCTCAGTTTGCCTCACAAGGGCTGAGTGTCCGCTTGCCAGCAGCACTCGGGAGACTGGTGTTACCACTGCGGCAAGGCCTTTGGTCATGTTGTTGTTGTGGTCTTCAGTCCTGAGACTGGTTTGATGCAGCTCTCCATGCTACTCTATCCTGTGCAAGCTGCTTCATCTCCCAGTACCTACTGCAACCTACATCCTTCTGAATCTGCTTAGTGTATGCATCTATTGGTCTCCCCCTACGATTTTTACCCTCCACGCTGCCCTCCAATACTAAATTGGTGATCCCTTGATGCCTCAAAACATGTCCTACCAACCGATCCCTTCTTCTGGTCAAGTTGTGCCACAAACTCCTCTTCTCCCCAATCCGATTCAGTACCTCGTCATTAGTTATGTGATCTACCCATCTAATCTTCAGCATTCTTCTGTAGCACCACATTTCGAAAGCTTCTATTCTCTTCTTGTCCAAACTATTTATCGTCCATGTTTCACTTCCATACATGGCTACACTCCATACAAATACATTCAGAAAAGACTTCCTGACACTTAAATCTATACTCGATGTTAACAAATTTCTCTTCTTCAGAAACGCTTTCCTTGCCATTGCCAGTCTACATTTTATATCCTCTCTACTTCGACCATCATCGGTTATTTTGCTCCCCAAATAGCAAAACTCCTTTACTACTTTAAGTGTCTCATTTCCTAATCTAATACCCTCAACATCACCCGACTTACTTCGACTACATTCCATTATCCTCGTTTTGCTTTTGTTGATGTTCATCTTATATCCTCCTTTCAAGACACCATCCATTCCGTTCAACTGCTCTTCCAAGTCCTTTGCTGTCTCTGACAGAATTACAATGTCATCGGCGAACCTCAAAGTTTTAATTTCTTCTCCATGGATTTTAATACCTACTCCGAATTTTTCTTTTGTTTCCTTCACTGCTTGCTCAATATACAGATTGAATAACATCGGGGAGAGGCTACAACCCTGTCTTACTCCCTTCCCAACCACTGCTTCCCTTTCGTGTCCCTCGACTCTTATAACTGCCATCTGGTTTCTGTACAAATTGTAAATAGCCTTTCGCTCCCTGTATTTTATCCCTGCCACCTTTAGAATTTGAAAGAGAGTATTCCAGTCAACATTGTCAAAAGCTTTCTCTAAGTCTACAAATGCTAGAAACGTAGGTTTGCCTTTCCTTAATCTTGCTTCTAAGATAAGTCGTAAGGTCAGTATTGCCTCACGTGTTCCAGTATTTCTACGGAATCCAAACTGATCTTCCCCGAGGTCAGCTTCTACCAGTTTTTCCATTCGTCTGTAAAGAATTCGTGTTAGTATTTTGCAGCTGTGGCTTATTAAACTGATTGTTCGGTAATTCTCACATCTGTCAACACCTGCTTTCTTTGGGATTGGAATTATTATATTCTTCTTGAAGTCAGAGGGTATTTCGCCTGTTTCATAGATCTTGCTCACCAGATGGTAGAGTTTTGTCAGGACTGGCTCTCCCAAGGCCGTCAGTAGTTCCAATGGAATGTTGTCTACTCCGGGGGCCTTGTTTCGACTCAGGTCTTTCAGTGCTCTGTCAAACTCTTCACGCAGTATAGTATCTCCCATTTGATCTTCATCTACATCCTCTTCCATTTCCATAATATTGTCCTCAAGTACATCGCCCTTGTATAGACCCTCTATATACTCCTTCCACCTTTCTGCTTTCCCTTCTTTGCTTAGAACTGGGTTTCCATCTGAGCTCTTGATGTTCATAGAAGTGGTTCTCTTATCTCCAAAGGTCTCTTTAATTTTCCTGTAGGCAGTATCTATCTTACCCCTAGTGAGATAAGCCTCTACATCCTTACGTTTGTCCTCTAGCCATCCCTGCTTAGCCATTGTGCACTTCCTGTCAATCTCATTTTTGAGACGTTTGTATTCCTTTTTGCCTGCTTCATTTACTGCATTTTTATATTTTCTCCTTTCATCAATTAAACTCAATATTTCTTCTGTTACCCAAGGATTTCTACTAGCCCTCGTCTTTTTACCTACTTGATCCTCTGCTGCCTTCACTACTTCATCCCTCAAAGCTACCCATTCTTCTTCTACTGTATTTCTTTCCCCCATTCCTGTCAATTGTTCCCTTAAGCTCTCCCTGAAACTCTCTACAACCTCTGGTTCTTTCAGACTGGTGTTACCACTGCGGCAAGGCCTTTGGTCATGTTCTATTTAATTAGTAATAGTTAAAACATTGCATTTTAAGAAAGCCTATTTATCAGCTCGAGGTACCTTCACCCCGCGCTGTAACTGAAGTACCTCAACTGCTTCAAAAGATTTCTAAAGATAGTGTCAATATTAAGATAAGCAGTTGTAAGGTGGCAGAATAAATGGTCAGATTCTCACCTTACATGAGACCTTTACAAATCAGAATGAGAAGGTGAAGATGACACCTAACGTAAATAGACGGTAATGAGAACATTTGCCTATCAATATGTTAGGCAAAAGGGGATGGCAGTCAATCGATGGTAATTAACACACTATTCCTAAACGATGCATGTGTTTGAGCGGAAGATAAAACAGGGAACGCGAGTCGAGTCGCTTTTAGTTTTGAAAAGCCAGCTCCACAACGGCTTAGCGAAACCGTGCTGCAGGAGTTCCGCTGGCGACCACTTAAGGGGGTGGCAGGAAAGAGGACGGCGACCCCGGGCCAGGTGATTCAAGCTGGAGGGCCGCCTGTAGCGAGGGCATCGGTACAAGGGCAGAGTAGCAGCTTTAGCAAACTGCGAACAAAAGCAAGTGACACATTTTCGTCTACCAAGTGCGACACACGATAAGGTCAATGTACTTTAAGCATCTAGAATGGGCACAAATCGTCCAGTTGGTGGAAGCTCACTAGGAAGGAGAAAACTACTGAAGTTTTGATTCAGTTTGATAGAGGGTACGTTGCGATTGGCAGAGGGTGTTTCTACAACATGAGAGGAACGCTTCTATTAGTCGAAAAAAGCCATGACGTGAGAAAGAAACCCAAGTGGAGGATGGCAGTTCTGCCATGAGAGGGCAAGAGAAAAACTTTGTTGGAGGGACTCTTCTCTGATCCGGTGTCAAGTGCAGAATGGAGCACTTAACACTCCGTACGACACAGAGAAGGAATTGGTGTGGACAGCGGCTGCACCCCAGCTAAAATTAGCTGTAGCAACGTTTAGCTCCAACTGTGGAGAAACGAACCAGCCAAATTAGTTAACTGTTCTTGCGAGAACTGAGAGGGCACTATAATATGCACGCTGCTCCACCCATGCGCGTGTATATCGCCAGATAATAAGACTAGGGCTGGGTAAATGTTTTTTTTTTTTTTTGTAACGAGAAACATAGGGAAAGTTTCTGCTGGAAAGTTCAGTAAAGGCCAAATTAGTTTTGTAGGAATTTCAGTGGGAGAGAGCAGCCTTGCAGACAGCACGTCGCAGCTTAAGGTAAATACCGCGTACTGAGGCGTAAACTTTGTTGGTTCACCAGCTTGCGACCACTGTAAACTCGAGCGGCCTTGAGTACTCTTGTGCTCAAATTTGACACTTGACTAACCATCCACGGTAGACTTGAATGTCATCCTAAATGGTACCAAACATCGAACCGGAATCGGATGATTTTCGTAGTACTGACCAACATCATAACGTGTGTGTAGGAGCAATTTTGTAAGGCAACGTCCAACTGAATTTTCATATTATTGTGCTTAGGGTTAATGTAAAGAAACTTCCAACTAAACTTTCATAATATTGTGCTTAAGATTAATGTTGTTTCAGAGAATTAATATTTAACATTGTTGTGTATAAACTTATTTTACTTTTTGATGTTGGGAAGATGCATTATCCATTCGCTGTTTTTATGTTGGCGAGTTGAAAACTGTGTGAAAATCTGTAATTTGGTGGGAAATATTGCGACATTAAACTTGTCATTTCACCTCACACAGTTGTTCTCAATTCAAAAATGAGCAAGAACGACACAACCCCCGCACCTTTACACAGTGTTCTCAAGTAATACCACGTATGTTCAAAAAGAAACCCAACTTCTGCCGTGACACCTTCACTGATTATTGCACAACATTATAAGCACTGTCCTCTACAAAACAGTCCCCTCTACTGGTTTCTTTCACTTTTGGAAAGTCTCCTGGAATGCATTTCCTTGGATGGCGCGCAGCGCTCTTGTCGCATTATCCTGAATCTCCTCTGTGGTTTGGAGATGACGTCCTTTCAACGTGGTCTTAAGTTTGGGAAACAAGAAAATGTCTGCTGGGGCTAGGTTCGCAAAATACTGCAGACGGGAATGTGATGTTTTGGCAGACAGCTGCCGACAAGGAGTCACGCACAGTCCGGTGCATTCTCATGATGTAACACCCACGCCTGCTTTTACCTTAGTTAAGGCTTACGCTTTGTAAGCAACTACTCGAATATTTAAACGACGAGTTTCGTGAATCACAGCACAAACTCTCTCGACTTGGTCATCATCTGTTGATGTGGAAGATCATCCAGATTGGGATCGTCACTGACCAGCGTTCTGTCATGACGGAAACCTTTAAATCAATCATAGCACTCTGTGCTTCTCATGCAGTCCTACCCACATGCCTGGCTAAGCATTTGCAATGTCCTGTGAAAGGTTTGCAAAGTTTGTAGCAAAGTTATACACACACGCATACACATAGACTCTCTCTCACACACACACACACACACACACACACACACACACACACACACAAATGATTCAAATGGCTCTGAGCAGTATGGAATATAACTTCTGAGGTCATCAGTCCCGTAGAACTTAGAACTACTTAAACCTAACTAACCTAAGGACATCACACACATCATGCCCGAGGCAGGATTCGAACCTGCGACCTAGCGGTCGCGCGGTTCCGGACTGTAACGCCAACCGCTCGGTCAACCCGGCCGGCGGTGACATTAAAGGAAAGGGTGATAACATTAAGAGTGCAATGGGAATCCCACTGTTAAATGCAGAGGAGAGAGCGGATAGATGGAAAGAATACATTGAAAGCCTCTGTGAATGGGAAGATTTGTCTGGTGTGATAGAAGAAGAAACAGGAGTCGATGTAGAAGAGATAGGGAATCCCATATTAGAATCAGAACTTAAAAGAGCTTTGGATGACATAAGATCAAATAAGGCAGAAGGGATAGATAACATTGCATCAGAATTTCTAAATTCATTGGAGAAGTAGCAACAAAACGATTATTCATATTCGTGTGTAGATTGTATGAATCTGGGGACATACCATACGACTTTCGGAATCCACACAATTCCGAAGACGGCAAGAGCTGACAAGGAGAATGGAATATGGAGGGTGCATTAGGTGACGATCAGTTTGGCTTTAAGAAAGGTAAAGGCATGAGAGAGGTAATTCTGACGTTGCGGTTAATAATGGAAGCAAGAATAAAGAAAAAGGAGAGGATCGAAGCATTTGAGATGTGGTGCTACAGACGAATCTTGAAAATTAGGTGGACTGATAAGGTAAGAAAGCCTGCCACTAAATGCGGTTAGTAGTCACAGCATGCTCCCTCTGCCCGTCGGCGGCTCTATTCAAATGTTCGGTTTCCTTTTGAACACACCTCGCAGTTTTCAGATGCACATATTAGTTCAGTCTGGAAAGAAATACTGTAGGGGTAAAAACCAGCAGCCTACTACACGGGGCAGCATGATACTGTGGAGAGAGAAGAGGGAAGAGGAGGTAGGCATGGATAGGGGATCAGAAGGAGATGGACAGAGAGAAGAGGAAGGGGAAATGGACAGAGAGAGAGAGGAGAGGGAGAGATGGACATGTAAAGGAAAGTGGAGGAGACTGACAGAGAGAGGGAAAGGAAGAGATAGATAGATAGAGAGAGAGAGAGAGAGACAGAGAGAGAGGGGGGGAGTGAAGAGGTGGAGATGACAGGCAGAGGGGGAAGAGGAAACGGACAGAGAAAGGGAAGAGTAGGATACGAACAGAGAGAAGGGCGAGGAGGAGATGGATAGAGAAAGGGAAGTGAAGGAGATGAACATGGACAGTGGGAGGAAGAGATGGACAGTGAGAGAGGCGGGAGGGGGGGGGGCGAGTAGGAGCAGACTGACAAAGAGAGAGGGAGAAGGAGATTAACTTAGATACAGGATGAGGAGATGGACAGAAGAGGATGATGATGTTTGGTTTGGTGGATGCTCAACTGTGCAGTCATCAGCGTCCATACAAAGTCCCAGTTTTTACACAGTCCATTTTTTTTTTCACAGACCAATCTAGCCTCTTCTAGCCTCTGTCACGAATGATCATGATGAAATGATCAGGACAACACAAGCACCCAGTCCCCAGACAGAGAAAATCCCTAAACCAGCCGAGAATCGAACCTGGGGCCCAGTGATCCAGAGACAGCGATGCTAACCACTAGACCTCGAGCTGCGGACGGCCAGAAGGGGAAGGAGCAAGTGGAGGGAGGTTGAGATGGACAAAGAGTGGGAGTTGAGCTGGTGGATAGAGAGAGGGTGTGGAGGAGATAGAGAGGGAGTGAAGGAGCAGATGGACAGAGGGAGAGGGTTGAAGGACAAGATGGACTAATAGAAGATTGGAATAAACTCTTACCTGGATAGTAGTGGTACTCAGCTTGTCATTTACATAAATTAGGAATAGCAGAAGGCTTATAATAGACGTAACATCTGTTTTACTCAATCACACTCCGACAGTCACTACTAGCTGTGACCTCTGTGATAGGAAATTAAGAATCCAGTTGCATAACTCAGACGATAATCCATTAGTACACAATTTGTTTAGTAAGTGCTTATGAGGAGCGGTATCAAAAGCCTTCTGGAAATCTACAAATAATAACCATTCAGAGAACCTCTAAAGAACTATCTGTGTTGCACAGGAACGATATTTTATGAATCCGTGCTGACTGTGCTCGTTTCCTTTGAGGAAATTCATAATGTTCAAACGTAGTACATGTTCCGAAAACCTACTGCAAATCAACGTCAGTGGTATGGGTTTGTAATTCAGCTCATTATTCCTATTTCCTTTTTTGAGTGTTTACTTGGCTTCTGCAACTTCTCGGTCTTCACTTACAGTTCTTTCGTTGAACGAGCACTTGTGCCTGATTGCTAGGTACGGGGCTACTGTATCAGCATACTGCGGGTATACATTGACTGTGTTCTTTCCCGTTATAGCTATTCCATCCCCCTCGCACCATGTGGGCGAGGGTGGGTCGTCAGCAAAATATTGTGCTCTTCAGCCAAGGGAATTAAAAAATGTAAATGGGGAAAAACGATATGACTGTGTTTCCATTTTAAATCAAAAATCGACGATGGACAGCTAAAAAACGAAACTGTAAACACAATAAAGCACCCACCGTAGACTGGTGAAGTTCATCTTCTTTCACGTAAAATTTGAAGGACCTATATTGGGTGAGAAGTATTTCGGGAGTAGAGAACATGCTTCATAGGGTTGAGAAGTGTAGGTAGAAAAGATAGTTTACAAAAGCTCTGGGGTTGAAAAATCAAGTTGGTGTGGACAGTGGGAATGCAGATGAGAAAGACAGAGGATGAATTTTGGTGTGTGGATAGGTTAGCAGTAACTGGAGGAAAGGGGTGTGTTGCATGGAGAGGGAAAGGAGTCATGATGTGGATTGGAATGGCTGCTAAGAGTTGGAGTTGATAAGAGGGAATTGGTTGAAGTTTCGTTGGAATACAATGAGGAGTGCGTGTGGATGTAGGGACTGTGAGATGAGATTGAAAAGGCTGTGGAGTATACCAGGGTTGTTGATCAGAGGGAAGACAGTGGGGTTATTGTAATCTAGTTTGCAGGTAGTATAGGAGATGCAGAAGTGTTCGATGTGGCTGGGGAGAGGTGGAATTTGATGAGATGGTAGAGCATCCCTGTGACAGAAGGTAAACGGATATGGAAAGCGAGAAGGAGTGCATGACGTTCAAGGATTTGGAGCAACCTATAGGATTTTGGTGGGGCAAACTCCACTGGAAGACTTGCTTTTGTTAAGTGACTGAGTTGCTTCGCTACACCGAGGATATCTACTTTTAAGTTACTGATGTTGGCAGCAGTTCTTGACTCTAATTTCCGAATATTACCTTTGTCTACGGTAAAAGAATTTCGGAAACCAGCTTTTAGTAACTCCTTGTAATCCTAATCCTAATGCACAATCGGCACGAAGAAGATGCTGTGATATGCAAATGATTAGTTTTTCAGAGCATTCACACAAGATTGTTGCCGGTGACGACACCTACAACGTGCTGACATGATGAAAGTTTCCAACCGATTTTTCATACACAAACAGCAGTTGACTGGCGTTGCCTGGTGAAACGTTGTTGTGATGCCTCGTGTAAGGAGGAGAAATGCGTACTATCACCTTTCCTTCTTTGATAAAGGTCGGATTGTAGCCTATCGCGATTGCTGTTTATCGTATCGCGACATTGCTGCTCGCGTTGGTCGAAATTCAATGACTGTTAGCAGAATATGGAATCGGTGGGTTCAGGAGGGTAATACGGAACGCCTTGCTGGATCTCAACGGCCTAGTATCACTAGCAATCGAGATTACAAGGGATCTTATCTGCATGGCTGTAACGGATCGTGCAGCCACGTCTCGACCCCTGAGTCAACATATGGGGACGTTTGCAAGACAACAACCATCTGCACGAACAGTTCGACGACGTTTGCAGCAGCATGGACTATCAACTCGGAGACCATGGCTGCGGTTACCCTTGACGCTGCATCACAGACAGGAGCGTATACGATGGTGTACTCAACGACGAACCTGGGTGCACGAATGGCAAAACGTCATTTTTTCGGATGAATCCAGGTTCTGTTTACAGCAACATGATGGTCGCATCCGTGTTTGGTGACATCGTGGTGAACGCACATTGCAAGCGTGTATTCGTCATCGCCATACTTCGTATCACCCAGCGTGATGGTATGGGGTGCCATTGGTTACACGTCTCGGTCGCCTCTTGTTCGCATTGACGGCAATTTAAACAGTGGACGTTACATTTCAGATGTGTTACGACCCGTGGCTCCACCCTTCATTCCATCCCTGCAAAACCATACATTTCAGCAGGATAATGCACGACCGCATGTTGCAGGTGCTGTACGGGCCTTTCTGGACACAGAAAATGTTCGACTGCTGCCCTGGCCAGCACATTCTCCAGATGTCTCACCAATTGAAAAACGTCTGGTCAATGGTGGCCGAGCAACTGGCTCTCACAATGTGCCAATCACTACTCTTGATGAACTGTGGTATCGTGTTGAACCTGCATGGGCAGCCGTACCTGAACACGCCATACAAGCTCTGTTTGACTCAATGCCCAGGCGTATCAAGGCCGTTATTACGGCCAGAGGTGGTTGTTCTGGGTACTGATTGCTCAGGATCTATGCACTCAAACTGCGTGAAAATGTAATCACATGTCAGTTCTAGTATAATATATTTGTCCAATGAATACTCGTTTATCATCTGCATTTCTTCTTGGTGTAACAATTGTAATGGCCATTAGTGTATAATCTTGTGAAATTGAATTAATCTTGCTGCAAACTTTGTATCTTGAACACATGCCAAATTTATAACTTATCACGAATCAAAGTGTTTCAATAACCAAACATTTTCAACGGTATAAGTAACTGCACGATCAAAGGTTATATGTAGATGCAGCGTTTTCCGAGGCGCGCAGTGAGGTTAATCTAGGAGTGACCGCGTGTTTACGTAATCGCGTAATTGGGGAGAGGAGTACTTAAAGTCTAGTGGCAGGTTCACCACGTATGTGTACGTGAAAGCATAACCATCCGAAACACGTGAGAGCAAAGCGCCCAACATCATACGCGCAGGATAACATGGCGCAAGTACCTCATACGCTTAACGTGTTCCACATTATGGAGACAGGCAATAAACGTAATGAAATAGCGGGTCAATAGCTCTCGTGACGGGCGGATGGCGCTTTCACTGCGACATCGTCCGTGACTCCGTGCGACAGCGTTCTGGCTTGATGCTGGCGGGCGCGTTTTACGAGGCAAGCGATGCAGATGGCTCTGGGGGAAACACTGCCGGTGCTTCATTTCGTCGTGGAGGTAAATGTTTTATGAAGTTCCTCCAACTCACTGAAGACAATGAAGACTGCAGCTCTCACGAACAGACGCGTTGCCTATGTGTCGTATCCGGAAAACCCCTCGTCGTCGTGCGAAACACCATTCGCGATCACGGCTAGAATACACCCACGCTTAAGGCGTCAAGGACGTAAAAACATACATGGACGACGAGCTGGTGACGTCAGAAAGCGGACTTCCACCTTCCACTACATTGCGAAGAGTGAAATGAAGAATCTGCCGTGTTAGACTTTTGCCTCGGGGAGAGGAATGTGGCTGATAAGTTGGAACACTGGTTTTGCAACCTAAGCCATATTGTATTAAGTCGTACGGAGTCGAACTCAGTTTTTGGTGGTTTTTGTATTAGAGCGTACGTAGTACGACTATACGCTTTTTGAAAGCACCGGCACATTGAGGATCTCTGTGGGTGGCCAAATGATTCGCTCGAACAGTCCAGAATCTTAATGATACAAATCGCGAACAACCTTTTTCCCAGTGAGATGGCACATCGTTATCTATAACAATTCCATCTCTGTTTGCGAAAGATGAAGTCCACGAATAGCGGCAGATCGTCTTTAAGTAGCCGAACCTAACCATTTCCGATCAATTACCGGTTCAGTTGGACCAGAAGACCCAATACATTCAGTATAAACACATTTCGCACCATTATGGAGCCACCACCGGCTTGCACGGTACCTTGTTGATATCTTCTGCCCATGGCTTCGTGGGCTTTGGGACTCATCTGACTAAGTCGTGATATTCCAGTAGTCTAGGCTCCAACTGACGTGGTCAGGAGTCCAGGAGAAGGTGCTGCAGGCGATGTCGTGATGTTTGCAAATGTACTCGCTTCTGTACTAACACGTTTGTCGAACGTACCACAGTGAGATGGCACATCGTTATCTATAACAATTCCATCGCTGTTTGCGAAAGATGAAGTCCACGAATAGCGGCAGATCGTCTTTAAGTAGCCGAACCTAACCATTTCCGATCAATTACCGGTTCAGTTGGACCAGAAGACCCTATCCGTTCAGTATAAACACATTTCGCACCATTATGGAGCCACCACCAGCTTGCACGGTACCTTGTTGATATCTTCTGCCCATGGCTTCGTGGGCTCGGCTCTACACTCGAACCCTACTATCAGCTGTTACCAACAATCTGGGACTCATCTGACTAAGTCGTGATATTCCAGTAGTCTAGGCTCCAACTGACGTGGTCAGGAGTCCAGGAGAAGGGGCTGCAGGCGATGTCGTGCTGTTTGCAAAAAAATGGTTCAAATGGCTCTGAGCACTACGGGACTCAACTGCTGAGGTCATTAGTCCCCTAGAACTTAGACTAGTTAAACCTAACTAACCTAAGGACATCACAAACATCCATGCCCGAGGCAGGATTCGAACCTGCGACCGTAGCGGTCTTGCGGTTCCAGACTGCAGCGCCTTTAACCGCACGGCCACTTCGGCCGGCTGCTGTTTGCAAATGTACTCGCTTCTGTCCTAACAGGTTTGTCGTACGTACCACAGTGAGATGGCACATCGTTATCTGTAACAATTCCATCGCTGTTTGCGAAAGATGAAGTCCACGAATAGCGGCAGATCGTCTTTAAGTAGCCGAACCTAACCATTTCCGATCAATTACCGGTTCAGTTGGACCAGAAGACCCAATCCGTTCAGTATAAACACATTTCGCACCATTATGGAACCACCACCGGCTTGCACGGTACCTTGTTGATATCTTCTGCCCATGGCTTCGTGGGCTTTGGGACTCATCTGACTAAGTCGTGATATTCCAGTAGTCTAGGCTCCAACTGACGTGGTCAGGAGTCCAGGAGAAGGTGCTGCAGGCGATGTCGTGCTGTTTGCAAATGTACTCGCTTCTGTCCTAACACGTTTGTCGTACGTACCACAGTGAGATGGCACATCGTTATCTATAACAATTCCATCGCTGTTTGCGAAAGATGAAGTCCACGAATAGCGGCAGATCGTCTTTAAGTAGCCGAACCTAACCATTTCCGATCAATTACCGGTTCAGTTGGACCAGAAGACCCAATCAGTTCAGTATAAACACATTTCGCACCATTATGGAGCTACCACCGGCTTGCACGGTACCTTGTTGATATCTTCTGCCCATGGCTTCGTGGGCTCGGCTCTACACTCGAACCCTACTATCAGCTGTTACCAACAATCTGGGACTCATCTGACTAAGTCGTGATATTCCAGTAGTCTAGGCTCCAACTGACGTGGTCAGGAGTCCAGGAGAAGGTGCTGCAGGCGATGTCGTGCTGTTTGCAAATGTACTCGCTTCTGTCCTAACAGGTTTGTCGTACGTACCACAGTGAGATGGCACATCGTTATCTATAACAATTCCATCGCTGTTTGCGAAAGATGAAGTCCACGAATAGCGGCAGATCGTCTTTAAGTAGCCGAACCTAACCATTTCCGATCAATTACCGGTTCAGTTGGACCAGAAGACCCAATCAGTTCAGTATAAACACATTTCGCACCATTATGGAGCTACCACCGGCTTGCACGGTACCTTGTTGATATCTTCTGCCCATGGCTTCGTGGGCTCGGCTCTACACTCGAACCCTACTATCAGCTGTTACCAACAATCTGGGACTCATCTGACTAAGTCGTGATATTCCAGTAGTCTAGGCTCCAACTGACGTGGTCAGGAGTCCAGGAGAAGGTGCTGCAGGCGATGTCGTGCTGTTTGCAAATGTACTCGCTTCTGTCCTAACACGTTTGTCGTACGTACCACAGTGAGATGGCACATCGTTATCTATAACAATTCCATCGCTGTTTGCGAAAGATGAAGTCCACGAATAGCGGCAGATCGTCTTTAAGTAGCCGAACCTAACCATTTCCGATCAATTACCGGTTCAGTTGGACCAGAAGACCCTATCCGTTCAGTATAAACACATTTCGCACCATTATGGAGCCACCACCAACTTGCACGGTACCTTGTTGATATCTTCTGCCCATGGCTTCGTGGGCTCGGCTCTACACTCGAACCCTACTATCAGCTGTTACCAACAATCTGGGACTCATCTGACTAAGTCGTGATATTCCAGTAGTCTAGGCTCCAATTGACGTGGTCAGGAGTCCAGGAGAAGGGGCTGCAGGCGATGTCGTGCTGTTTGCAAAAAAATGGTTCAAATGGCTCTGAGCACTATGGGACTCAACTGCTGAGGTCATTAGTCCCCTAGAACTTAGACTAGTTAAACCTAACTAACCTAAGGACATCACAAACATCCATGCCCGAGGCAGGATTCGAACCTGCGACCGTAGCGGTCTTGCGGTTCCAGACTGCAGCGCCTTTAACCGCACGGCCACTTCGGCCGGCTGCTGTTTGCAAATGTACTCGCTTCTGTCCTAACAGGTTTGTCGTACGTACCACAGTGAGATGGCACATCGTTATCTATAACAATTCCATCGCTGTTTGCGAAAGTTGAAGTCCACGAATAGCGGCTGATCGTCTTTAAGTAGCCGAACCTAACCATTTCCGATCAATTACCGGTTCAGTTGGACCAGAAGACCCAATCAGTTCAGTATAAACACATTTCGCACCATTATGGAGCTACCACCGGCTTGCACGGTACCTTGTTGATATCTTCTGCCCATGGCTTCGTGGGCTCGGCTCTACACTCGAACCCTACTATCAGATGTTACCAACAATCTGGGACTCATCTGACTAAGTCGTGATATTCCAGTAGTCTAGGCTCCAACTGACGTGGTCAGGAGTCCAGGAGAAGGTGCTGCAGGCGATGTCGTGATGTTTGCAAATGTACTCGCTTCTGTACTAACACGTTTGTCGAACGTACCACAGTGAGATGGCACATCGTTATCTATAACAATTCCATCGCTGTTTGCGAAAGATGAAGTCCACGAATAGCGGCAGATCGTCTTTAAGTAGCCGAACCTAACCATTTCCGATCAATTACCGGTTCAGTTGGACCAGAAGACCCTATCCGTTCAGTATAAACACATTTCGCACCATTATGGAGCCACCACCAGCTTGCACGGTACCTTGTTGATATCTTCTGCCCATGGCTTCGTGGGCTCGGCTCTACACTCGAACCCTATCAGCTGTTACCAACAATCTGGGACTCATCTGACTAAGTCGTGATATTCCAGTAGTCTAGGCTCCAACTGACGTGGTCAGGAGTCCAGGAGAAGGGGCTGCAGGCGATGTCGTGCTGTTTGCAAAAAAATGGTTCAAATGGCTCTGAGCACTACGGGACTCAACTGCTGAGGTCATTAGTCCCCTAGAACTTAGACTAGTTAAACCTAACTAACCTAAGGACATCACAAACATCCATGCCCGAGGCAGGATTCGAACCTGCGACCGTAGCGGTCTTGCGGTTCCAGACTGCAGCGCCTTTAACCGCACGGCCACTTCGGCCGGCTGCTGTTTGCAAATGTACTCGCTTCTGTCCTAACAGGTTTGTCGTACGTACCACAGTGAGATGGCACATCGTTATCTGTAACAATTCCATCGCTGTTTGCGAAAGATGAAGTCCACGAATAGCGGCAGATCGTCTTTAAGTAGCCGAACCTAACCATTTCCGATCAATTACCGGTTCAGTTGGACCAGAAGACCCAATCCGTTCAGTATAAACACATTTCGCACCATTATGGAACCACCACCGGCTTGCACGGTACCTTGTTGATATCTTCTGCCCATGGCTTCGTGGGCTTTGGGACTCATCTGACTAAGTCGTGATATTCCAGTAGTCTAGGCTCCAACTGACGTGGTCAGGAGTCCAGGAGAAGGTGCTGCAGGCGATGTCGTGCTGTTTGCAAATGTACTCGCTTCTGTCCTAACACGTTTGTCGTACGTACCACAGTGAGATGGCACATCGTTATCTATAACAATTCCATCGCTGTTTGCGAAAGATGAAGTCCACGAATAGCGGCAGATCGTCTTTAAGTAGCCGAACCTAACCATTTCCGATCAATTACCGGTTCAGTTGGACCAGAAGACCCAATCAGTTCAGTATAAACACATTTCGCACCATTATGGAGCTACCACCGGCTTGCACGGTACCTTGTTGATATCTTCTGCCCATGGCTTCGTGGGCTCGGCTCTACACTCGAACCCTACTATCAGCTGTTACCAACAATCTGGGACTCATCTGACTAAGTCGTGATATTCCAGTAGTCTAGGCTCCAACTGACGTGGTCAGGAGTCCAGGAGAAGGTGCTGCAGGCGATGTCGTGCTGTTTGCAAATGTACTCGCTTCTGTCCTAACAGGTTTGTCGTACGTACCACAGTGAGATGGCACATCGTTATCTATAACAATTCCATCGCTGTTTGCGAAAGATGAAGTCCACGAATAGCGGCAGATCGTCTTTAAGTAGCCGAACCTAACCATTTCCGATCAATTACCGGTTCAGTTGGACCAGAAGACCCAATCAGTTCAGTATAAACACATTTCGCACCATTATGGAGCTACCACCGGCTTGCACGGTACCTTGTTGATATCTTCTGCCCATGGCTTCGTGGGCTCGGCTCTACACTCGAACCCTACTATCAGCTGTTACCAACAATCTGGGACTCATCTGACTAAGTCGTGATATTCCAGTAGTCTAGGCTCCAACTGACGTGGTCAGGAGTCCAGGAGAAGGTGCTGCAGGCGATGTCGTGCTGTTTGCAAATGTACTCGCTTCTGTCCTAACACGTTTGTCGTACGTACCACAGTGAGATGGCACATCGTTATCTATAACAATTCCATCGCTGTTTGCGAAAGATGAAGTCCACGAATAGCGGCAGATCGTCTTTAAGTAGCCGAACCTAACCATTTCCGATCAATTACCGGTTCAGTTGGACCAGAAGACCCTATCCGTTCAGTATAAACACATTTCGCACCATTATGGAGCCACCACCAGCTTGCACGGTACCTTGTTGATATCTTCTGCCCATGGCTTCGTGGGCTCGGCTCTACACTCGAACCCTACTATCAGCTGTTACCAACAATCTGGGACTCATCTGACTAAGTCGTGATATTCCAGTAGTCTAGGCTCCAACTGACGTGGTCAGGAGTCCAGGAGAAGGTGCTGCAGGCGATGTCGTGCTGTTTGCAAATGTACTCGCTTCTGTCCTAACACGTTTGTCGTACGTACCACAGTGAGATGGCACATCGTTATCTATAACAATTCCATCGCTGTTTGCGAAAGATGAAGTCCACGAATAGCGGCAGATCGTCTTTAAGTAGCCGAACCTAACCATTTCCGATCAATTACCGGTTCAGTTGGACCAGAAGACCCTATCCGTTCAGTATAAACACATTTCGCACCATTATGGAGCCACCACCAGCTTGCACGGTACCTTGTTGATATCTTCTGCCCATGGCTTCGTGGGCTCGGCTCTACACTCGAACCCTACTATCAGCTGTTACCAACAATCTGGGACTCATCTGACTAAGTCGTGATATTCCAGTAGTCTAGGCTCCAATTGACGTGGTCAGGAGTCCAGGAGAAGGGGCTGCAGGCGATGTCGTGCTGTTTGCAAAAAAATGGTTCAAATGGCTCTGAGCACTATGGGACTCAACTGCTGAGGTCATTAGTCCCCTAGAACTTAGACTAGTTAAACCTAACTAACCTAAGGACATCACAAACATCCATGCCCGAGGCAGGATTCGAACCTGCGACCGTAGCGGTCTTGCGGTTCCAGACTGCAGCGCCTTTAACCGCACGGCCACTTCGGCCGGCTGCTGTTTGCAAATGTACTCGCTTCTGTCCTAACAGGTTTGTCGTACGTACCACAGTGAGATGGCACATCGTTATCTATAACAATTCCATCGCTGTTTGCGAAAGTTGAAGTCCACGAATAGCGGCTGATCGTCTTTAAGTAGCCGAACCTAACCATTTCCGATCAATTACCGGTTCAGTTGGACCAGAAGACCCAATCAGTTCAGTATAAACACATTTCGCACCATTATGGAGCTACCACCGGCTTGCACGGTACCTTGTTGATATCTTCTGCCCATGGCTTCGTGGGCTCGGCTCTACACTCGAACCCTACTATCAGATGTTACCAACAATCTGGGACTCATCTGACTAAGTCGTGATATTCCAGTAGTCTAGGCTCCAACTGACGTGGTCAGGAGTCCAGGAGAAGGTGCTGCAGGCGATGTCGTGATGTTTGCAAATGTACTCGCTTCTGTACTAACACGTTTGTCGAACGTACCACAGTGAGATGGCACATCGTTATCTATAACAATTCCATCGCTGTTTGCGAAAGATGAAGTCCACGAATAGCGGCAGATCGTCTTTAAGTAGCCGAACCTAACCATTTCCGATCAATTACCGGTTCAGTTGGACCAGAAGACCCTATCCGTTCAGTATAAACACATTTCGCACCATTATGGAGCCACCACCAGCTTGCACGGTACCTTGTTGATATCTTCTGCCCATGGCTTCGTGGGCTCGGCTCTACACTCGAACCCTACTATCAGCTGTTACCAACAATCTGGGACTCATCTGACTAAGTCGTGATATTCCAGTAGTCTAGGCTCCAACTGACGTGGTCAGGAGTCCAGGAGAAGGGGCTGCAGGCGATGTCGTGCTGTTTGCAAAAAAATGGTTCAAATGGCTCTGAGCACTACGGGACTCAACTGCTGAGGTCATTAGTCCCCTAGAACTTAGACTAGTTAAACCTAACTAACCTAAGGACATCACAAACATCCATGCCCGAGGCAGGATTCGAACCTGCGACCGTAGCGGTCTTGCGGTTCCAGACTGCAGCGCCTTTAACCGCACGGCCACTTCGGCCGGCTGCTGTTTGCAAATGTACTCGCTTCTGTCCTAACAGGTTTGTCGTACGTACCACAGTGAGATGGCACATCGTTATCTGTAACAATTCCATCGCTGTTTGCGAAAGATGAAGTCCACGAATAGCGGCAGATCGTCTTTAAGTAGCCGAACCTAACCATTTCCGATCAATTACCGGTTCAGTTGGACCAGAAGACCCAATCCGTTCAGTATAAACACATTTCGCACCATTATGGAACCACCACCGGCTTGCACGGTACCTTGTTGATATCTTCTGCCCATGGCTTCGTGGGCTTTGGGACTCATCTGACTAAGTCGTGATATTCCAGTAGTCTAGGCTCCAACTGACGTGGTCAGGAGTCCAGGAGAAGGTGCTGCAGGCGATGTCGTGCTGTTTGCAAATGTACTCGCTTCTGTCCTAACACGTTTGTCGTACGTACCACAGTGAGATGGCACATCGTTATCTATAACAATTCCATCGCTGTTTGCGAAAGATGAAGTCCACGAATAGCGGCAGATCGTCTTTAAGTAGCCGAACCTAACCATTTCCGATCAATTACCGGTTCAGTTGGACCAGAAGACCCAATCAGTTCAGTATAAACACATTTCGCACCATTATGGAGCTACCACCGGCTTGCACGGTACCTTGTTGATATCTTCTGCCCATGGCTTCGTGGGCTCGGCTCTACACTCGAACCCTACTATCAGCTGTTACCAACAATCTGGGACTCATCTGACTAAGTCGTGATATTCCAGTAGTCTAGGCTCCAACTGACGTGGTCAGGAGTCCAGGAGAAGGTGCTGCAGGCGATGTCGTGCTGTTTGCAAATGTACTCGCTTCTGTCCTAACAGGTTTGTCGTACGTACCACAGTGAGATGGCACATCGTTATCTATAACAATTCCATCGCTGTTTGCGAAAGATGAAGTCCACGAATAGCGGCAGATCGTCTTTAAGTAGCCGAACCTAACCATTTCCGATCAATTACCGGTTCAGTTGGACCAGAAGACCCAATCAGTTCAGTATAAACACATTTCGCACCATTATGGAGCTACCACCGGCTTGCACGGTACCTTGTTGATATCTTCTGCCCATGGCTTCGTGGGCTCGGCTCTACACTCGAACCCTACTATCAGCTGTTACCAACAATCTGGGACTCATCTGACTAAGTCGTGATATTCCAGTAGTCTAGGCTCCAACTGACGTGGTCAGGAGTCCAGGAGAAGGTGCTGCAGGCGATGTCGTGCTGTTTGCAAATGTACTCGCTTCTGTCCTAACACGTTTGTCGTACGTACCACAGTGAGATGGCACATCGTTATCTATAACAATTCCATCGCTGTTTGCGAAAGATGAAGTCCACGAATAGCGGCAGATCGTCTTTAAGTAGCCGAACCTAACCATTTCCGATCAATTACCGGTTCAGTTGGACCAGAAGACCCTATCCGTTCAGTATAAACACATTTCGCACCATTATGGAGCCACCACCAGCTTGCACGGTACCTTGTTGATATCTTCTGCCCATGGCTTCGTGGGCTCGGCTCTACACTCGAACCCTACTATCAGCTGTTACCAACAATCTGGGACTCATCTGACTAAGTCGTGATATTCCAGTAGTCTAGGCTCCAACTGACGTGGTCAGGAGTCCAGGAGAAGGTGCTGCAGGCGATGTCGTGCTGTTTGCAAATGTACTCGCTTCTGTCCTAACACGTTTGTCGTACGTACCACAGTGAGATGGCACATCGTTATCTATAACAATTCCATCGCTGTTTGCGAAAGATGAAGTCCACGAATAGCGGCAGATCGTCTTTAAGTAGCCGAACCTAACCATTTCCGATCAATTACCGGTTCAGTTGGACCAGAAGACCCTATCCGTTCAGTATAAACACATTTCGCACCATTATGGAGCCACCACCAGCTTGCACGGTACCTTGTTGATATCTTCTGCCCATGGCTTCGTGGGCTCGGCTCTACACTCGAACCCTACTATCAGCTGTTACCAACAATCTGGGACTCATCTGACTAAGTCGTGATATTCCAGTAGTCTAGGCTCCAATTGACGTGGTCAGGAGTCCAGGAGAAGGGGCTGCAGGCGATGTCGTGCTGTTTGCAAAAAAATGGTTCAAATGGCTCTGAGCACTATGGGACTCAACTGCTGAGGTCATTAGTCCCCTAGAACTTAGACTAGTTAAACCTAACTAACCTAAGGACATCACAAACATCCATGCCCGAGGCAGGATTCGAACCTGCGACCGTAGCGGTCTTGCGGTTCCAGACTGCAGCGCCTTTAACCGCACGGCCACTTCGGCCGGCTGCTGTTTGCAAATGTACTCGCTTCTGTCCTAACAGGTTTGTCGTACGTACCACAGTGAGATGGCACATCGTTATCTATAACAATTCCATCGCTGTTTGCGAAAGTTGAAGTCCACGAATAGCGGCTGATCGTCTTTAAGTAGCCGAACCTAACCATTTCCGATCAATTACCGGTTCAGTTGGACCAGAAGACCCAATCAGTTCAGTATAAACACATTTCGCACCATTATGGAGCTACCACCGGCTTGCACGGTACCTTGTTGATATCTTCTGCCCATGGCTTCGTGGGCTCGGCTCTACACTCGAACCCTACTATCAGATGTTACCAACAATCTGGGACTCATCTGACTAAGTCGTGATATTCCAGTAGTCTAGGCTCCAACTGACGTGGTCAGGAGTCCAGGAGAAGGTGCTGCAGGCGATGTCGTGCTGTTTGCAAATGTACTCGCTTCTGTCCTAACACGTTTGTCGTACGTACCACAGTGAGATGGCACATCGTTATCTATAACAATTCCATCGCTGTTTGCGAAAGATGAAGTCCACGAATAGCGGCAGATCGTCTTTAAGTAGCCGAACCTAACCATTTCCGATCAATTACCGGTTCAGTTGGACCAGAAGACCCAATCCATTCAGTATAAACACATTTCGCACCATTATGGAGCCACCACCAGCTTGCACGGTACCTTGTTGATATCTTCTGCCCATGGCTTCGTGGGCTCGGCCCTACACTCGAACCCTACTATCAGCTGTTACCAACAATCTGGGACTCATCTGACTAAGTCGTGATATTCGAGTAGTCTAGGCTCCAACTGACGTGGTCAGGAGTCCAGGAGAAGGTGCTGCAGGCGATGTCGTGCTGTTTGCAAATGTACTCGCTTCTGTCCTAACACGTTTGTCGTACGTACCACAGTGAGATGGCACATCGTTATCTATAACAATTCCATCGCTGTTTGCGAAAGATGAAGTCCACGAATAGCGGCAGATCGTCTTTCAGTAGCCGAACCTAACCATTTCCGATCAATTACCGGTTCAGTTGGACCAGAAGACCCTATCCGTTCAGTATAAAAACATTTCGCACCATTATGGAGCCACCACCAGCTTGCACGGTACCTTGTTGATATCTTCTGCCCATGGCTTCGTGGGCTCGGCTCTACACTCGAACCCTACTATCAGCTGTTACCAACAATCTGGGACTCATCTGACTAAGTCGTGATATTCCAGTAGTCTAGGCTCCAACTGACGTGGTCAGGAGTCCAGGAGAAGGTGCTGCAGGCGATGTCGTGCTGTTTACAAATGTACTCGCTTCTGTCCTAACACGTTTGTCGTACGTACCACAGTGAGATGGCACATCGTTATCTATAACAATTCCATCGCTGTTTGCGATAGATGAAGTCCACGAATAGCGGCAGATCGTCTTTAAGTAGCCGAACCTAACCATTTCCGATCAATTACCGGTTCAGTTGGACCAGAAGACCCAATCAGTTCAGTATAAACACATTTCGCACCATTATGGAGCTACCACCGGCTTGCACGGTACCTTGTTGATATCTTCTGCCCATGGCTTCGTGGGCTTTGGGACTCATCTGACTAAGTCGTGATATTCCAGTAGTCTAGGCTCCAACTGACGTGGTCAGGAGTCCAGGAGAAGGTGCTGCAGGCGATGTCGTGCTGTTTGCAAATGTACTCGCTTCTGTCCTAACACGTTTGTCGTACGTACCACAGTGAGATGGCACATCGTTATCTATAACAATTCCATCGCTGTTTGCGAAAGATGAAGTCCACGAATAGCGGCAGATCGTCTTTCAGTAGCCGAACCTAACCATTTCCGATCAATTACCGGTTCAGTTGGACCAGAAGACCCTATCCGTTCAGTATAAAAACATTTCGCACCATTATGGAGCCACCACCAGCTTGCACGGTACCTTGTTGATATCTTCTGCCCATGGCTTCGTGGGCTCGGCTCTACACTCGAACCCTACTATCAGCTGTTACCAACAATCTGGGACTCATCTGACTAAGTCGTGATATTCCAGTAGTCTAGGCTCCAACTGACGTGGTCAGGAGTCCAGGAGAAGGTGCTGCAGGCGATGTCGTGCTGTTTGCAAATGTACTCGCTTCTGTCCTAACACGTTTGTCGTACGTACCACAGTGAGATGGCACATCGTTATCTATAACAATTCCATCGCTGTTTGCGATAGATGAAGTCCACGAATAGCGGCAGATCGTCTTTAAGTAGCCGAACCTAACCATTTCCGATCAATTACCGGTTCAGTTGGACCAGAAGACCCAATCAGTTCAGTATAAACACATTTCGCACCATTATGGAGCTACCACCGGCTTGCACGGTACCTTGTTGATATCTTCTGCCCATGGCTTCGTGGGCTCGGCTCTACACTCGAACCCTACTATCAGCTGTTACCAACAATCTGGGACTCATCTGACTAAGTCGTGATATTCCAGTAGTCTAGGCTCCAACTGACGTGGTCAGGAGTCCAGGAGAAGGTGCTGCAGGCGATGTCGTGCTGTTTGCAAATGTACTCGCTTCTGTCCTAACACGTTTGTCGTACGTACCACAGTGAGATGGCACATCGTTATCTATAACAATTCCATCGCTGTTTGCGAAAGATGAAGTCCACGAATAGCGGCTGATCGTCCTTAAGTAGCCGAACCTAACCATTTCCGATCAATTACCGGTTCAGTTGGACCAGAAGACCCAATCAGTTCAGTATAAACACATTTCGCACCATTATGGAGCTACCACCGGCTTGCACGGTACCTTGTTGATATCTTCTGCCCATGGCTTCGTGGGCTCAGCTCTACACTCGAACCCTACTATCAGCTGTTACCAACAATCTGGGACTCATCTGACTAAGTCGTGATATTCCAGTAGTCTAGGCTCCAACTGACGTGGTCAGGAGTCCAGGAGAAGGTGCTGCAGGCGATGTCGTGCTGTTTACAAATGTACTCGCTTCTGTCCTAACACGTTTGTCGTACGTACCACAGTGAGATGGCACATCGTTATCTATAACAATTCCATCGCTGTTTGCGATAGATGAAGTCCACGAATAGCGGCAGATCGTCTTTAAGTAGCCGAACCTAACCATTTCCGATCAATTACCGGTTCAGTTGGACCAGAAGACCCAATCAGTTCAGTATAAACACATTTCGCACCATTATGGAGCTACCACCGGCTTGCACGGTACCTTGTTGATATCTTCTGCCCATGGCTTCGTGGGCTTTGGGACTCATCTGACTAAGTCGTGATATTCCAGTAGTCTAGGCTCCAACTGACGTGGTCAGGAGTCCAGGAGAAGGTGCTGCAGGCGATGTCGTGCTGTTTGCAAATGTACTCGCTTCTGTCCTAACACGTTTGTCGTACGTACCACAGTGAGATGGCACATCGTTATCTATAACAATTCCATCGCTGTTTGCGATAGATGAAGTCCACGAATAGCGGCAGATCGTCTTTAAGTAGCCGAACCTAACCATTTCCGATCAATTACCGGTTCAGTTGGACCAGAAGACCCAATCAGTTCAGTATAAACACATTTCGCACCATTATGGAGCCACCACCAGCTTGCACGGTACCTTGTTGATATCTTCTGCCCATGGCTTCGTGGGCTCGGCTCTACACTCGAACCCTACTATCAGCTGTTACCAACAATCTGGGACTCATCTGACTAAGTCGTGATATTCCAGTAGTCTAGGCTCCAACTGACGTGGTCAGGAGTCCAGGAGAAGGTGCTGCAGGCGATGTCGTGCTGTTTGCAAATGTACTCGCTTCTGTCCTAACACGTTTGTCGTACGTACCACAGTGAGATGGCACATCGTTATCTATAACAATTCCATCGCTGTTTGCGAAAGATGAAGTCCACGAATAGCGGCTGATCGTCTTTAAGTAGCCGAACCTAACCATTTCCGATCAATTACCGGTTCAGTTGGACCAGAAGACCCAATCAGTTCAGTATAAACACATTTCGCACCATTATGGAGCTACCACCGGCTTGCACGGTACCTTGTTGATATCTTCTGCCCATGGCTTCGTGGGCTCGGCTCTACACTCGAACCCTACTATCAGCTGTTACCAACAATCTGGGACTCATCTGACTAAGTCGTGATATTCCAGTAGTCTAGGCTCCAACTGACGTGGTCAGGAGTCCAGGAGAAGGTGCTGCAGGCGATGTCGTGCTGTTTGCAAATGTACTCGCTTCTGTCCTAACACGTTTGTCGTACGTACCACAGTGAGATGGCACATCGTTATCTATAACAATTCCATCGCTGTTTGCGAAAGATGAAGTCCACGAATAGCGGCTGATCGTCTTTAAGTAGCCGAACCTAACCATTTCCGATCAATTACCGGTTCAGTTGGACCAGAAGACCCAATCAGTTCAGTATAAACACATTTCGCACCATTATGGAGCTACCACCGGCTTGCACGGTACCTTGTTGATATCTTCTGCCCATGGCTTCGTGGGCTCGGCTCTACACTCGAACCCTACTATCAGCTGTTACCAACAATCTGGGACTCATCTGACTAAGTCGTGATATTCCAGTAGTCTAGGCTCCAACTGACGTGGTCAGGAGTCCAGGAGAAGGTGCTGCAGGCGATGTCGTGCTGTTTGCAAATATACTCGCTTCTGTCCTAACACGTTTGTCGTACGTACCACAGTGAGATGGCCCATCGTTATCTATAACAATTCCATCGCTGTTTGCGAAAGATGAAGTCCACGGATAGCGGCAGATCGTCTTTAAGTAGCCGAACCTAACCATTTCCGATCAATTACCGGTTCAGTTGGACCAGAAGACCCAATCCGTTCAGTATAAACACATTTCGCACCATTATGGAGCTACCACCGGCTTGCACGGTACCTTGTTGATATCTTCTGCCCATGGCTTTGTGGGCTTTGGGACTCATCTGACTAAGTCGTGATATTCCAGTAGTCTAGGCTCCAACTGACGTGGTCAGGAGTCCAGGAGAAGGTGCTGCAGGCGATGTCGTGCTGTTTGCAAATGTACTCGCTTCTGTCCTAACACGTTTGTCGTACGTACCACAGTGAGATGGCACATCGTTATCTATAACAATTCCATCGCTGTTTGCGATAGATGAAGTCCACGAATAGCGGCAGATCGTCTTTAAGTAGCCGAACCTAACCATTTCCGATCAATTACCGGTTCAGTTGGACCAGAAGACCCAATCAGTTCAGTATAAACACATTTCGCACCACTATGGAGCCACCACCAGCTTGCACGGTACCTTGTTGATATCTTCTGCCCATGGCTTCGTGGGCTCGGCTCTACACTCGAACCCTACTATCAGCTGTTACCAACAATCTGGGACTCATCTGACTAAGTCGTGATATTCCAGTAGTCTAGGCTCCAACTGACGTGGTCAGGAGTCCAGGAGAAGGTGCTGCAGGCGATGTCGTGCTGTTTGCAAATATACTCGCTTCTGTCCTAACACGTTTGTCGTACGTACCACAGTGAGATGGCACATCGTTATCTATAACAATTCCATCGCTGTTTGCGAAAGATGAAGTCCACGGATAGCGGCAGATCGTCTTTAAGTAGCCGAACCTAACCATTTCCGATCAATTACCGGTTCAGTTGGACCAGAAGACCCAATCCGTTCAGTATAAACACATTTCGCACCATTATGGAGCCACCACCGGCTTGCACGGTACCTTGTTGATATCTTCTGCCCATGGCTTCGTGGGCTCAGCTCTACACTCGAACCCTACTATCAGCTGTTACCAACAATCTGGGACTCATCTGACTAAGTCGTGATATTCCAGTAGTCTAGGCTCCAACTGACGTGGTCAGGACTCCAGGAGAAGGTGCTGCAGGCGATGTCGTGCTGTTTGCAAATGTACTCGCTTCTGTCCTAACACGTTTGTCGTACGTACCACACCGACTTCTGCAGTTATTTCAAGCAGTGTTACTTGTCTTAAGACTGACAACTCTACGCAAACGCCCCTGTTCTCAGACATTAAACGAAGGCCACCGGCTACTGTGTTGACCGGTCGTGCCTGTTCAACAATTTCACAGATAGCAAGCTGCTTCTGTACCACCGTTTATGAGCCTGGGAACCCGACCATCCTTCAGGGAGCTTCTGAAGTTGGAATAAGAACGTGAGGCAGCCACTGTATCTCAGTCACCGACACTGTTCAAGATCTTTCCGTGTGACACAGGATTACTGCTCCTTCTAAGTAGGCAGCACTGTGCTGCTGCAGTAAAACCCCTGGGAACAGTCCATCACAGATGTCGACCAGCTGGGCAATGTAACTGCAAACATTTTTTGTTGAATGCAGCCTTGGAATTTACGCCATAACTATGTCGCAGCCACCAGCACTACTGCCGGACTCCGAATCTGCGACCGCTGTCTGACTGTCCAGGACTTGGCAGGCAACACTCTGCTGCCACCTCTAGGGGGCCGCTTGCCATCTTGTATGTCGCCGGCGTCCGCCATTCAGTGCTGTCGCAAATCAGAAGTCACCGCAGACTGTCTCGTGCTTGCAGCAGAGACGCCTTATGTGCCCAGCCCGCAACTGCCTACCCAGCACCCGCCACGCCAGCTACGCCAAGTCAGTGCGTCACGTACTGAGCAGTATGCGTATGTCGCAGCCTGTGTTCCAACTTCCTCTCCCGCCACGCCGAGAGGAACTATTACGTGGCAACACCAACCACGCCTGAAGACGCCTGTTCTATTTTAATGTTCATCGATAGTTTGTATGCAGCTGCCTTCAGCGTCAAACCCGTATGCCAGCACATAAAAAGAACCCATGATGCCCAGGTGGGAGCCGAGCCCACACTGACGCACAGAAAAAAGACTCTCACCAACCAGTAGCCATCGGTGCACAACCAGATCATTACACTTTGTTTACATCCGTCCAACTAAACGTGTGCCTCTGTATTTTGTCTGGGTGAGATTAAGATATGTGAACACAAAATAAGCAGTTTTGCATATGCAGATGACTCAGTTGTGATGGCAGATTCGATTGAAAGTTTGCAAAGTAATATTTCAGAGCTAAAACGGATTGAGTGCCAAATAGGAGGAACAAAGTTAGAACAGGTGGACGGTTTCAAGTACTTAGGATGCATATTCTCACAGGATGGCAACATAGTGAAAGAACTGGAAGCGAGGTGTAGCAAAGCTAATGCAGTGAGCGCTCAGCTAGGATCTACTCTCTTCTGCAAGAAGGAAGTCAGTACCAAGACTAAGTTATCTGTGCACTGTTCAATCTTTCGACCAACTTTGTTGTATGGGAGCGAAAGCTGGGTGGATTCAGGTTACCTTATCAACAAGGTTGAGGTTACGGATATGAAAGTAGCTAGGATGATTGCAGGTACTAGTAGATGGGAACAATGGCAGGAGTGTGTCCACAATGAGGAAATCAAAGAAAAACTGGGAATGAACTCTATAGATGTAGCAGCCCCCCCATGAACCATGGACCTTGCCGCTGGTTGGGAGGCTTGCGTGCCTCAGCGATACAGATGGCAGTACCGTAGGTGCAACCACAACGGAGGGGTATCTGTTGAGAGGCCAGACAAACATGTGGTTCCTGAAGAGGGGCAGCAGCCTTTTCAGTAGTTGCAGGGGCAACAGTCTGGATGATTGACTGATCTGGCCTTGTAACATTAACCAAAACGGCCTTGCTGTGCTGGTACTGCGAACGGCTGAAAGCAAGTGGAAACTACAGCCGTAATTTTTCCCGAGGACATGCAGCTTTACTGTATGATTAAATGATGATGGCGTCCTCTTGGGTAAAATATTCCGGAGGTAAAATAGTCCTCCATTCGGATCTCCTGGCGGGGACTACTCAGGAGGGCGTCGTTATCAGGAGAAAGAAAACTGGCATTCTACGGATCGGAGCGTGGAATGTCAGATCCCTTAATCGGGCAGGTAGGTTAAAAAATTTAAAAAGGGAAATGGATAGGTTAAAGTTAGATTTAGTGGGAATTAGTGAAGTTCGGTGGCAGGAGGAACAAGACTTTTGGTCAGGTGATTACAGGGTTATAAATACAAAATCAAATAGGGGTAATGCAGGAGTAGGTTTAATAATGAATAAAAAAAAATAGGAGTGCAGGTTAGCTACTACAAACAGCATAGTGAACGCATTATTGTGGCCAGGATAGACACAAAGCCCATGCCTACTACAGTAGTACAAGTTTATATGCCAACTAGCTCTGCAGATGATGAAGAAAATGATGAAATGTATGACGAGATAAAAGGAATTATTCAGGTAGTGAAGGGAGACGAAAATTTAATAGTCACTGGTGACTGGAATTCGTCAGTAGGAAAAGGGAGAGAAGGAAACATAGTAGGTGAATATGGATTGGGGGGAAGAAATGAAAGAGGAAGCCGCCTTGTAGAATTTTGCACAGAGCATAACTTAATCATAGCTAACACTTGGTTCAAGAATCATAAAAGAAGGTTGTATACCTGGAAGAATCCTGGAGATACCAAAAGGTATCAGATTTATTATATAATGGTAAGACAAATGTTTAGGAACCAAGTTTTAAATTGTAAGACATGTCCAGGGGCAGATGTGGATTCTTACCACAATCTATTCGTTATGAACTGCAGATTGAAACTGAAGAAACTGCAAAGAGGTGGGAATTTACGGAGATGGGACCTGGATAAACTGAAAGAACCAGAGGTTGTAGAGAGTTTCAGGGAAAGCATAAGGGAACAATTGACAGAAATGGGGGAAAGAATTACAGTAGAAGAAGAATGGGTAGCTCTGAGGGATGAAGTAGTGAAGGCAGCAGAGGATCAAGTAGGTAAAAAGACGAGGGCTAATAGAAATCCTTGGGTAACAGAAGAAATATTGAATTTAATTGATGAAAGGAGAAAATATAAAAATGCAGTAAATGAGGCAGGCAAAAAGGAATACAAACGTCTCAAAAATGAGATCGACAGGAAGTGCAAAATGGCTAAGCAGGGATGGCTAGAGGAAAATTGTAAGGATGTAGAGGCTTGTCTCACTAGGGGTAAGATAGATACTGCCTACAGGAAAATTCAAGAGACCTTTGGAGAGAAGAGAACCACTTGTATGAATATCAAGAGCTCAGATGGCAACCCAGTTCTAAGCAAAGAAGGGAAGGCAGAAAGGTGGAAGGAGTATATAGAGGGTTTATACAAGGGCGATGTACTTGAGGACAATATTATGGAAATGGAAGAGGATGTAGATGAAGACGAAATGGGAGATAAGATACTGCGTGAAGAGTTTGACAGAGCACTGAAAGACCTGAGTCGAAACAAGGCCCCGGGAATAGACAACATTCCATTAGAACTACTGATGGCCTTGGGAGAGCCAGTCCTGACAAAACTCTACCATCTGGTGAGCAAGATGTATGAGACAGGCGAAATACCCACAGACTTCAAGAAGAATATAATAATTCCAATCCCAAAGAAAGCAGGTGTTGACAGATGTGAAAATTACCGAACTATCAATTTAATAAGTCACAGCTGCAAAATACTAACGCGAATTCTTTACAGACGAATGGAAAAACTGGTAGAAGCGGACCTCGGGGACTGGGAGATGAAGAAGCTTGCACAGGATAGAGTAGCATGGAGAGCTGCATCAAACCAGTCTCGGGACTGAAGACCAGAACAACAACAACAGATGTAGCAGACAGGGCGAACAGGCTTAGAATGTGGGGTCATGTTACACGCATGAGAGAAACAAGGTTACCCAAGAGACTAATGGGTTCAGCAGTAGAGGGTAGGAGGAGTCGGGGCAGACCAAGGAGAAGTTACCTGGATTCGGTTAAGAATGATTTTGAAGTAATAGGTTTAACATCAGAAGAGGCACCAATGTTAGCACTGAATAGGTGATCATGGAGGAATTTTGTAAGGGGGCTATGCTCCAGACTGAACGCTGAAAGGCATAATCAGTCTTAAATGATGATGCTTACCTGCTGGTTTTAGTTTTCAGTTGATCCAAAAACTTTACGTTTGTTTTGCACCATGAAGTCAAATTGCAAAAAATGGTTCAAATGGCTCTAAGCACTATGGGACTTCACATCTGAGGTTATCAGTCCCCCAAACTCAGAACTACTTAAACCTAACTAACCTAAGGACACCACACACATCCATGGCCGAGGCATGATTCGAACCTGCGACCGTAGCAGCGGCGCGGTTCCGGACTGAAGCACTTGGAACCGCTCGACCACAGCGCCCGGCGTCCAATGTCAAATGGTCTAGGAATACCAGCTACAGGTGCAGGAAATGGTTGCAAATTTGTATGCAGATGACAATTCCAGATGCCATTGGAAAACGAGACGAAAATGTAGTAAGTAAAAAACCACTTAAGTAGCTAGTGAAATGAACTATTTCTAGATCTAGAATCTAACCAAAATTGTGAATATATTATAGACCAATGACGATTAAGGCTGTAGGGTTGTTGTTGGATTGGGAGAGGTAATTATCTGGTAGATGTTAAATAACATTTTATTTAATTTCAACAGGCGCCAATTTTTATTTCCACTTGGGTGTTAACAACATCAAAACAACACTAAGCCACCAAAACTACAAGTTAAACAATACAGTAGGCCCAGTTAATAAACTTCATAGATTAATCCAGAAACCAATCTTATCACAAATAAAAGTTCAAGTATTAAAATACAAGTATTATATACCTTTCATTCTTTTCATCCAGATGAAAGGTTGAATATACGTCAGAGATGACCATGTAAATTCTCAGAACCCGTATATATATGGTTAGTCACTAACTATTGCCACCAAGAATAACTCCGAAAGTATGATAGGAGGTGAAATGTTTGTGGGACAAAAGTTGCATGGGACAACGTGGGCCATAATATGACGTTGGTTTTTGTTACTAGGGGCGGTCACTTCAGAGATATGAAGGTCAACTTTGTTTTCTTAATTGGGATGCTACAGTTCCGTACTTATTTTCTCATAGCGGCTATCGAGACGAATCCAATGATGCGCAACAGTAAGGTCTTTGAAGAGCAACGAGGGACACAAAGGTGGCATGAACGTCAATTTACAGAAGGTGTTCCAAGTGATGCCAATTGGTTTCAATGCAGTGCTGCAATCTTATCATCTTGGATTGCGTGGTATTCCTTAACACATCGGTACTCATCGAAGCACATGCTCTAACAATTCTCTCTCGCATATCTTCGGGTGTAGTTGGAAAGGTTTTATAAACAATGTCTTTTTTTAGAATCATCACAAGAAAAAATCCAGAAGCGTCAAGTCTGACGAACGAGCCGGCCACGACACATCTCCTCCGCGTCCAATCCAACGATTTGTGAATTGTCTCTGCAAATCATTTCTAGGCATTAGCGAAAAACCTGCCGGGCACCCATCGTGTTCATTCCACATTCTGTTCCTTGTTCCTAAAGGTATTTCTTCCAATAACAGACCTAATGTTTCTTGCAGGAATGTAGTGTACTTCCAAACATTAAGATTTACTTCGATGAAATAGCGGCCTGTAATTCTGTCCTCCAGAATCCCACACCATAAATTCACCGACGACGGTAACTGTTGTGCAACTTGCCGCACCCAACATGGATTTTCAGTGGCATGTTATGCAAATTAACAAATGCGTGGTTCGTGAATGTAGCCTCGTCAGTAAATAAAATCAAATTAATAAATGTGTCCTCCCTCTTAATATGAAGTTGAGCCCATCGGCAGAATTCAATGCGACGCATACAATCTGTATCATTTAATTCTTGGTGGAGAATGATATGGTAAGGATGATATTTTTGGTGAGGCAGAACACGAACAACACTACTCTGGCTCATGCCAGATTCCCTTGCGGTTTGACGCGAACTAACACGAGGATCTCGAACCACAGTGGCAAGGGTTCCAATTTAGGTTTCCTCGTTAGTAACTTTCCTTTGCCGGATATGTTTCCGATGCATTAAATATCCAGTTGTTCTCAATTTATCATACACATATTTAAATGTACTACGTATAACGTGTGTACGTTTAGGGCATGTTTCAGCGTATAAGTCTTTATCTCTCACTGAATTTCGTTGGCATTCTCAGTAAATGAGAAGCATATCGACTTGTTCTTCGATGGAATACATCATTCACATTCGCTTGATTCGACGATACTAGTCTTACCTTTCTATTGGTGTTGTATTGGGAAACCGTCGAATGGTGTTTCCATGTCAATGGCACGTTAGATGGATACGCCACATTCGGCGAATATTTAGTATTTGCACGATATAGGAGAGAGAATTTTCAGAGCATGTGTTTCGATAAGTGCCGAAATGATAAGGAATACCACTCAATCCACGACAAAAAGATTGCAGCACTGCATTGATACCAACGGTCATCACGTGGAACACCTTCTGTAAATGGACGTTCATGCCATCTTTTTGACCCTCGTTGACCTTCAAAGACGTTACTGTTACACGTCATTGGGTTCGTCTCGATAGCCGCTATCAGAAAATAAGTACCAAACTACAGCACCCATTAAAAAAAAAACCTTGACCTTCATATCTCTGACGCAACCCCACCTAGGGGCAAAAAACCAACGTCATATTATGGCCTACGTTGCCCCATGCAACTTTTTTCCCCAAACTTTTCAGCTACTATCATACTTTAGTAGTTATTCTAGGTGGCAATAGTTAGTGACTCTCATTCTCTATATATACACCTTTAGTTAATTCGTCACTTTTTCAGCAACGTGCTATGTAAAGTAGAACCAATAGGAAGCAAGAACGCTTCTTACGTCACAGGCAGAAAGCGAAACGCCATACTGTATTTGTCAGTTCGGCAGAAGCCAATATTCGGTGGTTTTTATGTTATATGTTTCACCCTATGAGTGTACATTGTTTCTAAGCAGCATCAGCACATTGAATGTCCTCGAGAACGAATTTTATTGGTACGATTTATTGTAATGAAATGACGGGAAACGTTATATTGGGGGTTAAAGAATATTCATACTAATTTTTTTCGCGGTTTAACTCTGTAGCTCACGTGTTACGAGAGTAAGCCGTATTAAGGCAACGACTCGTTGAAGATTCATGTAAACCTGTCGTTCTTCTTAGGATTTGTTTTAATTAAATGTCGATGACATTTCGGCGATTAAAGCCTTTAGTATACTGCAACATGAAATACCAAGTCGCTCGATGCAGTGTATCAGGATACGGTAGTTGCTTCAGGCGCCAGGTTATAGAAATCGGGAGTGGATAGGTAGAGGGTTTGCGTCCTGCTGTATACAGATTTTTTCCCCGCCTTTGTGGTTTCTAAAATGTTGTAGGTCTTCCTTATGAATCAATAGAAACCATTTCTTTAATATTTGGTGTTCTGTAAATACACTGAAGCTCCAAAGAATCTGATATGCGTATTCAAATACAGAAATATGTAAACAGGCAGAATACGGCGCTGCGGTCCGCAACGCCTATATAAGACAACAAGTGTCCGGCGCAGTTGTTAGATCGGTTACTGCTGCTAAGATGGCACATTATCAGGATTTAAGTGAGTTTGAAAGCGGTGTTATAGTCGGCGCACGCGCAGTGGGACACAGCATCTCCGAAGTAGCAATGAAGTGGGGATTTTCCCGTACGACCATTTCACGAGAGTACCGTGAATATCAGGATTTCCGTAAAACATCAAATCTCCGACATCGCTGCGGCCGGAACAAGATACTGTAAGAAAGGGACCAACGACGACTGAAGAGAATGGTTCGCCGTGACTGAAGCGCAACCCTTCCACAAAAAATGCTGTCGATTTCAGTGCTGGGGCATCAACAAGTGTCAGCGTGCGAACCATTCAACGACACATCATTGGTATGGGCTTTCGGAGCCGACGGCTCACTCGTGTACCTTTTAAGACTGCACGAGATAAATCTTTACGCCTCACCTGGGCCCGTCAACGCCGACATTGGGCTGTTGATGATTTGAAACATGTTGCCTGGTCGGACGAGTCTCGTTTCAAATTGTATCGAGTGGATGGACGTGTACGGATATGGAGACAACCTTGTGAATGCATGGAACCTGCTTGTCAAGTTGGTGGAGGTACTGTAACGGTGTCTACATCTACAATTACATGGATTCTCTGCAAACCACATTTAAGTGCCTGGGAGAGGGTTCATCGAACCACCTTCACAGTTCTCTATTATTCAACTGCCGTCTGCTTCACATCTCCTGTGTAGCAAGCTACATAAATTTAAGTACTATCTGTGTTTTTATAACTTGTCATTTCTTTTCCGGGGTGTTTTTGCTTTTAGGAAGCTTTAATTTTCGAGTACTAGTAATACCGTTCCATAGATTTCGTGTTTGTTTTGAATACAGTCCAGAGAGAGTTAGTGGTTATTTTCATCGTTTCCAACAAGAAGTGTCTAGTAACCACAGTTTAGTCAGCTATCAGCCGCCGTTAATAAATTAGCAGTCTAGTTAAAAGTTGATTACTTAACTCTCTACAATAAATTGTTGATTTTTGAGGATGGATAGGATGTGTGACTGCTGTGTACGGTCCCAGGAGGAGCTGGCCACTGTTCGCGAAAAGCTGAAGGTGCTGATGGCCACGGTGAGCCGTCTTCAGGCTGCTGCCTCGGAGTGTAGCGGCATTGGGAAGTCTGGTGCGTCGCACAGTACACGCAAGGTGTTACGTGCTTCACCCACGGTCCCTGCTATCCAGACATCTTCGCTGGTTCCGGGCGCGGTTGGGCCATTCTCTCCCCAAGGAGAGTGGCGGGTTCAGCGGCGTTCGCGTCGCACGATGCGGAGGGTCAATGTGGAGGCTGGCTGTGAGGCGTCGCCAGCTCTGTCTGTGAGTGGACATGTGGCCGCTCCTTCAGCAAGGTCCGAGCAGGCACACAGGAGGAGGGGTTTATTTCTGATTTAGTGCTCCAGTGTTAGGCGGGTGATGGAGCCCCTTAGGGAAATAGCGGAAAGGTCGGGGAAGAAGGCCAGTGTTCACTGTGTCTGCTTGCCGGGGGGTGTCATCTGAGATGTAGAGGAGGCCCTGCCGGCGGCGATAGAGAGCACTGGGAGGACCCGACTACAAATTCCTGTTCATGTCGGCACCAATGACTCCTGCCGTCTGGGTTCAGTGGTCATCCTCAGTTCATACAGACGGTTGGCGGAGTTGGTGAAGGCGGAAAGTCTCGCTCGCGGAGTGGAATCTGAATTAACTATTTGTAGTGTCGTTCCCAGAATCGATCGCGGTACTCTGGTTTGGTGCCGAGTGAAAGGCTTATACCAGAGGCTCAGACGATTCTGCGGATATCTGGGGTGCAAATTTCTCGACTTCCGCTATCGTGTGGAGAAATGTAGGGTCCCTCTGAATAGGTCAGGCGTGCACTACACGCAGGAAGCGGCTACAAGGGTAGCGGAGTACATCTGGAGTGCACATGTGGGTTTTTTAGGTTAGAGAATTCCCTTCCTAGGCTCGATAAGACGCTTCCTGAGACGCGACGAGGTAGCAGTAGGCAAAACGCAAAAGGGAATGACAATATTAATCTGCTAATAGTAAATGCTAATGAAATGGGAGATAAGACACTGCGTGAAGAGTTTGACAGAGCACTGAAAGACCTGAGTCGAAACAAGGTCCCGGGAGTAGACAACATTCCATTAGAACTACTGATGGCCTTGGGAGAGCCAGTCATGACAAAACTCTACCATCTGGTGAGCAAGATGTATGAGGCAGGCGAAATAACCACAGACTTCAAGAAGAATATAATAATTCCAATCCCAAAGAAAGCAGGTGTTGACAGATGTGAAAATTACCGAACTATCAGTTTAATAACTCACAACTGCAAAATGCTAACGCGAATTCATTACAGACGAATGGAAAAACTGGTAGAAGCGGACCTCGGGGAAGATCAGTTTGGATTCCGTAGAAATGTTGGAACACGTGAGGCAATACTAACCTTACGACTTATCTTAGAAGATAGATTAAGAAAAAGCAAACCTACGTTTCTAGCATTTGTAGACTTAGAGAAAGCTTTTACAACATTAACTGGAATACTCTCTTTCAAATTCTGAAGGTGGCAGGGGTCAAATACAGGGAGCGAAAGGCTATTTACAATTTGTACAGAAACCAGATGGCAGTTGTAAGAGTCGAGGGGCATGAGAGGGAAGCAGTGGTTGGGAAAGGAGTGAGACAGAGTTGTAGCCTCTCCCCGATGTTATTCAATCTGTATATTGAGCAAGCAGTAAAGGAAACAAAAGAAAAATTCGGAGTAGGTATTAAAATTCATGGAGAAGAAGTAAAAACTTTGAGGTTCGCCGATGACATTGTAATTCTGTCAGAGACAGCAAAAGACTTGGAAGAGCAGTTGAACGGAATGGACAGTGTCTTGAAATGAGGATATAAGATGAACATCAACAAAAGCAAAACGAGGATAATGGAATGTAGTCAAATTAAATCAGGTGATGCTGAGGGGATTAGATTAGGAAATGAGACACTTAAAGTAGTAAAGGAGTTTTGCTATTTAGGGAGTAAAATAACTGATGATGGTCGATGTAGAGAGGATATAAAATGTAGACTGGCAATGGTAAGGAAATCGTTTCTGAAGAAGAGAAATTTGTTAACATCGAGTGTAGATTTAATTGTCAGGAAGTCGTTTCTGAAAGTATTTGTATGGAGTGTAGCCATGTATGGAAGTGAAACATGGACGATAACCAGTTTGGACAAGAAGAGAATAGAAACTTTCGAAATCTGGTGCTACAGAAGAATGCTGAAGATAAGGTGGGTAGATCACGTAACTAATGAGGAGGTATTGAATAGGATTGGGGAGAAGAGAGGTTTGTGGCACAACTTGACTAGAAGAAGGGATCGGTTGGTAAGACATGTTTTGAGGCATCAAGGGATCACCAATTTAGCATTGGAGGGCAGCGTGGAGGGTAAAAATCGTAGAGGGAGACCAAGAGATCAATACACTAACCAGATTCAGAAGGATATAGGTAGGAGTAGGTACTGGGAGATGAAGAAGCTTGCACAGGATAGAGTAGCATGGAGAGGTACATCAAACCAGTCTCAGGACTGAAGACCACAACAACAATAGTAAACTGCAGGCGGGTCTATAGAAAGGTCCCGGAACTGCTCTCATTAATAAACGGTCACAATGCCCATATAGTACTAGGGACGGAAAGTTTTCTGAAACCAGATGTAAATAGTAATGAAATTCTAAACTGAGATGGAATGTATACCGCAGAGACAGGCTGGACAGCGAAGGAGGAGGCGTGTTTATAGCGATAAAAAGTGCAATAATATCGAAGGAAATTGACGGAGATCCGAAATGTGAAATAATTTGGGCGAAGGTCACGGGTAAAGCAGGCTCAAACATGGTAACTGGATGTCTCTATAGGCCACCAGGCTCAGCCGCTGTTGTGGCAGAACACCTGAAGGAAAATTTGGAAAATATTTTGAGTAGATTTTCCGACCATGTTATAGTTTTGGGTGGAGATTTTAATTTACCAGATATAGACTGGGAGACTCAAACGTTTATAACGGGTGCCAGGGACAAAGAATCCAGTTAAATTTTTTTAAGTGCATTATCCGGAAACTACCTTGAGCAGTTAAACAGAGAACCGACTCGTGGCGATAACATATTATACCTTCTGGTGACAAACAGGCCCGAACTATTTGTAACAGTTAACGCAGAACAGGGAATCAGCAATAATAAAGCAGCTACAGCATCGGTGATTTCAGCCGTAAATAGATATATTAAAAGAGGTAGAAAGATTTTTCTGTTTAGCAAAAGTGACAAAAAGCAGATTTCAGAGTACTTGACAACTCAACACAAAAGTTTTATCTCAAGAACAGATAGTGTTGAGGATCAGTGCACAAAGTTTAAAAGCATCGTACAGTATGCATTAGAGAGTGTGTGACAAGCAAGATCGTTGTTGTTGTTGTGGTCTTCAGTCTTGAGACTGGTTTGATGCAGCTCTCCATGCTACTCTATCCTGTGCAAGCTTCTTCATCTCCCAGTACCTACTCCTACCTATATCCTTCTGAATCTGGTTAGTGTATTGATCTCTTGGTCTCCCTCTACGATTTTTACCCTCCACGCTGCCCTCCAATGCTAAATTGGTGATCCCTTGATGCCTCAAAACATGTCCTACCAACCGATCCCTTCTTCTAGTCAAGTTGTGCCACAAACCTCTCTTCTCCCCAATCCTATTCAATACCTCCTCATTAGTTACGTGATCTACCCACCTTACCTTCAGCATTCTTCTGTAGCACCACATTTCGAAAGTTTCTATTCTCTTCTTGCCCAAACTGGTTATGGTTCATGTTTCACTTCCATACATGGCTACACTCCATACAAATACTTTCAGAAACGACTTCCTGACAGTTAAATCTATACTCGATGTTAACAAATTTCTCTTCTTCAGAAACGATTTCCTTGCCATTGCCAGTCTACATTTTATATCCTCTCTACATCGACCATCATCAGTTATTTTACTCCCTAAATAGCAAAACTCCTTTACTACTTTAAGTGTCTCATTTCCTAATCTAATCCCCTCAGCATCACCCGATTTAATTTGACTACATTCCATTATCCTCGTTTTGCTTTTGTTGATGTTCATCTTATATCCTCCTTTCAAGACACTGTCCATTCCGTTCAACTGCTCTTCCAAGTCCTTTGCTGTCTCCGACAGAAATACAATGTCATCGGCGAACCTCAAAGTTTTTACTTCTTCTCCATGAATTTTAATACCTACTCCGAATTTTTCTTTTGTTTCCATTACTGCTTGCTCAATATACATCGGGGAGAGGCTACAACCCTGTCTCACTCCTTTCCCAACCACTGCTTCCCTTTCATGCCCTTCGACTCTTATAACTGCCATCTGGTTTCTGTACAAATTGTAAGTAGCCTTTCGCTCCCTGTATTTTACCCCTGCAACCTTCAGAATTTGAAAGAGAGTATTCCAGTTAACGTTGTCAAAAGCTTTTTCTAAGTCTACAAATGCTAGAAACGTAGGTTTGCCTTTTCTTAATCTATCTTCTAAGATAAGTCGTAAGGTTAGTATTGCCTCACGTGTTCCAACATTTCTACGGAATCCAAACTGATCTTCCCCGAGGTCCGCTTCTACCAGTTTTTCCATTCGTCTGTAAAGAATTCGCGTTAGTATTTTGCAGCTGTGACTTATTAAACTGATAGTTCGGTAATTTTCACATCTGTCAACACCTGCTTTCTTTGGGATTGGAATTATTATATTCTTCTTGAAGTCTGTGGGTATTTCGCCTGTCTCATACATCTTGCTCACCAGATGGTAGAGTTTTGTCATGACTGGCTCTCCCAAGGCCATCAGTAGTTCTAATGGAATGTTGTCTACTCCCGGGGCCTTGTTTCGACTCAGGTCTTTCAGTGCTCTGTCAAACTCTTCACGCAGTATCTTATCTCCCATTTCATCTTCATCTACATCCTCTTACATTTCCATAATACTGTCCTCAAGTACATCGCCCTTGTATAAACCCTCTATATACTCCTTCCACCTCTCTGCCTTCCGTTCTTTGCTTAGAACTGGGTTGCCATCTGAGCTCTTGATATTCATACAAGTGGTTCTCTTCTCTCCAAAGGTCTCTTGAATTTTCCTGTAGGCAGTATCTATCTTACCCCTAGTGAGACAAGCCTCTACATCCTTACATTTGTCCTCTAGCTAACCCTGCTTAGCTATTTTGCACTTTCTGTCGATCTCATTTTTGAGACGTTTGTATTCCCTTTTGCCTGCTTCATTTACTGCATTTTTATATTTTCTCCTTTCATCAATTAAATTCAAAATTTCTGCTGTTATCCAAGGATTTCTATTAGCCCTCGTCTTTTTACCTACTTGATCCTCTGCTGCCTTCACTACTTCATCCCTCATCGTAAGAGATGGAAAAGAGCCGCCGTGGTACAACAACCGAGTTAAAAACTGCTACGGAAGCAAAGGGAACTTCACAGCAAACATAAACATAGCCAAAGTCTTGCAGACAAAAAAAAAATTACACGTAGCGAAATGTAGTGTGAGGAGGGCTATGTGAGAGGCGTTCAACGAATTCGAAAGTAAAGTTCTATGTACTGACTTGGCAGAACATCCTGAGAGATTTTGGTCTTATCTCAAAGCGGTAGGTGGATCAAAACAGAATGTCCACACACTCTGTGACAAAAATGGTACTGAAACAGAGGATGACAGACTAAAGACCAAAATACGAAATGTCTTTTTCCAAAGCTGTGTCACAAAGGAAGACTGCACTGTAGTTCCTTCTCTAGATTGTCGCACAGATGACATTATGGTAGACAACGAAATAGATGACAGAGGGATAGAAACACAATGAAAATCGCTCATAAGAGAAAAGGCTGCTGGACCTGATGGGATACCAGTTCGATTTTACACAGAGTACGCGAAGGAACTTGCCCCCCTTCGAGCAGCGGTGTACCGTAGGTCTCTAGAGTAGCGTTCCAGAAGATTGGAAAAGGGCACAAGTCATCCCCGTTTTCAAGAATGGACACAGAACAGATGTGCAGAAATATTGACCTATATCTCTAACGTCGATCGGTTGTAGAATTTTGGAACACGTATTATGTTAGAGTATAATGACTTTTCTGGAGACTAGAAATCTACTCTCTAGTGATCAGCATGGGTTTCGAAAAAGACGATCGTGTGAAATCCAGCTCGCGCTACTCGTCCACGAGTCTCAGAGTGCCATAGACACGGGTTCCCAAGTAGATGCCGTATTTCTTGACTTCCGCAAGGCGTTTGATACAGTTCTCCACAGTCCTTTAACGAACCAAGTATGAGCATATGGACTATGAGACCAATTGTGTGATTGGATTGAAGAGTTCCTAGATAACAGAACGCAGCATGTCATTCTTAATGGAGAGAAGTCTTCCGAAGTAAGAGTGATTTCAGATGTGCCGCAGGGGAGTGTCGTAGGACAGTTGTTATTCACAGTATATATAAATGACCTTGTGGATAACACTGGAAATTCACTGAGACTTTTTGCGGATGATGCTATAGTATAACGAGAGGTTGTAACAATGGAAAATTGCACTGAAACACAGGGAGATCTGCAACGAATTGACGCATCGTGCAGGGAATGGCAATTGAATCTCAACGTAGACAAGTGTAATGTGCTGCGAATACATAGAAAGATAGTTCCCTTATCATTTAGCTACAATATAGCACGCAGCAACTGGAAGCAGTTAATTCCATAAATTATATGGGAGTAGGCATTAGGAGTGATCTGAAATGGAATGACCGTATAAAATGAATTGTCGGTAAAGCAGATGCCAGACTGAGATTCCTTGGAAGAATCCTAGGAAATGCAGTCCGAAAACAAAGGAAGTAGGTTACAGCACACTTGTTCGCTCACTGCTTGAATACTCCTCACCGGTATGGGATCTGTACTAAATAGGGTTGATAGAAGAGACAGAGAAGATCCAACTGAGAGCAGCGCGCTTCGTTACAGGATGATTTAGTAATCGCGAAAGTGTTACGGACATGATAAATGAACTCCAGTGGAAGAGAGACGCTCAGTAGCTCGGTACGGGCTTTTGCTGATGTTTCAAGAACATACCTTCACAAAGGAGTCAAGCAGTATATTGCTCCCTCCTACGTATACCTCGCGAAGAAACCATGGGGATAAAATCAGAGAGATTAGAGCCCACACGGAGGCATACCGACAATCTTTCTTTCCACGCACAATACGAGACTGGTACAGAAGGGTACTCAAGTTGCCCTCCGCCACAAACCGTCAGGTGGCTTGCGGAATATGGATGCAGATGTATATGTATAGGGCGCGGAAAGAATGAACATCTATAACTTCCCGTACGGGCTCTGATTTCCCTTATTTTATCGTGGTGATCGTCCTTCCTATGTAGGTCGGTGTCAAAAAAATATTTTCGCAGCCGGAGGAGAAAGTTTGGAATTTCGTGAGAAGATTTCGTCGCAACGAAAAACGAGTTTCTTTTAATGATGTCCAGGCCAAATCCCTTTATCATTTCTATGACGCTCACTCCTATATTTGGCGATAATACAAAACGTGCTGCCTTTCTTTGAACTTTTTCGGTTACTCCGTCAGTCCTATTTGGTAAGGATCCCACATCGCACAGCAGTATTCTAAAAGGGGTGTGTCCAGTTGGTTCAAAATGGTTGTGAGCACTATGGGACTTAACTGCTCAGGTCATCAGTCCCCTAGAACTTAGAACTACTTAAACCTAACTAACCTAAGGACAACACACACATCCACGCCCGAGGCAGGATTCGATCCTGCGACCGTAGTTGTCGCGTGGTTCCAGACTGTAGCGCCTAGAACCGCTCGGCTAACCCGGCCGGCTGTCCAGCTGGAATGATAAGGGATCCCTGATATGTTTAGATATGACTGTGACAGGTGATACATACGTAAGCATCTGTCTGGTCACCTGCATTCATTCACGTCTATTATGCATTCCGACAGACTTGGACAATTTCAGCAGGACAATGCGACATCCTTCAGATCAAGAATTCTACAGAGCGGCTCCAGGAACACTATTCTCAGTTTAAATAGGTCCGCTGCCCATGAAGCTCTCCAGACATGAACATTATTGAGCATATCTGTGATGCCTTGCAATGTGCTGTCCAGAAGAGATCTCCACCGCCAGGTACTCTTACGGGTTTATGGACAGCCTTGCAGGATTCATGGTGTCAGTTCCCTCCAGCACTACTTCAGACATTATTCGACTCCATGCCTCGTCGTGTTGCGGCACTTCCGCTCGCTCGCGGTGGTCCTACACGGTATTAGGCAAGTGTACCAGTTTCTTTGGCTCATCAGTGTATTTTTTATACCAAAGACAGAGCAACATGACTAGGATACGGTGGGTTGTAATGGAGCTACTGTAGGTATTACACGGACGTTTATTTTCATGAGGGAACTCTATGGTTTTGCGAGCGTAAGAAAACTGACAATTGCCTGCGGAGAGCGCAGAGCACGACGTCACGTTAACCAGCTCGTGCCGTGTGCCGCTGACGCTGTGTCTTGTATCATTGGACATCCCGTCTGTATGCACGTCAACGTTAGCTGCCTTGCCCCGTGTGCTGCCAGATTTACGCAAGGATGGCAGAACGATAATTCACATGCACAAAACCAAACGCAAGTAATTAAATAAATACGTGTATTTAGAATTGGCATAGATGGGTACGTAATACGTTAGGTAAGCGAATGTGTCAGTGGCGATACCATTACTGTTGTGTGGAAGCGAGAGTTGGGTAAATAAAAGGACAGATGAAGCAAAATAAAGAAGCAGAGACACGGAACTTGAGGAAAGTGTAGTGCTACTCAGGTATAGACTTAATAAATAATGAAGCTGTTCGAAGTGAGTTTAATGTATTTGCATAATTGAATACAAAGACAGATGGTGCGGTGATACGCGCTCCTGCTCGTAATATTGTCTTGGTGTAATGTATTAACTTCAGTGACACGTCGAAGTATTGGCCTACGTCCAGCTTCGTAGTACCGCTAGTCGTATAACAAGCGCTAAGCTTGTATTTTTATTCAGTGGTTACAATACTCACTAATATTACGCAGGTGTTTAAGAGTGCAATATGCGCTGAATTTATCAAAACTGTTCATATTTCAGTTCGTTCTGGCATCATAGGAGATAAGAAAAATGTTCGTAATAAAAACGTAGCAGTTATGTTTATACTGTGAATAAGGATAGACGCTATACCTTTTTTGCAACAATTTCAGTTACAATAGACGGATTATATTTGTTTTCATTTACATGATGAAGATAATTGGAGTAGCGATTGATAAATAATGGATGTAAACATTTGTAAAATTATGGCAGTCGTTTTTCTCACGTAATTTGCAGTGATGTTTTGCTCTTGGAAAGACACCGTATAAATCAAAGTATCCGTCGACTGTTCTTCAATATCTGTTACCTATTAATAAATCCAAATTTGTAATTTAATTTTATTGTTTGTCTATATTCGAACTGATGCTGCAGCGAAGATAATCAGATTAACCTTTTGTGCTCCTTTCTGTTTACTTGGTGGCGAACATTTTTTTTTCACTAACTCCATCGACAATGAATAGTGTTAACGTTTCATATGATCACTGTAGGGAGTGAGAGAGAGAGAGAGAGAGAGAGGGAGAGAGAGAGACTGTATATATATATATATATATATATATATATATATATATATATATATATATATATATATATACGAGGGCAGTTCAATAAGTAATGCAACACATTTTTTTTCTCGGCCAATTTTGGTTCAAAAACCGAAAATTTCTTGTGGAATATTTTCAAACATTCCCGCTTCGTCTCGTATAGTTTCATTGACTTCCAACAGTTGGCACCGCTGTACGGAGCTGTTAAAATGGCGTCTGTTACGGATGTGCGTTGCAAACAACGGGCAGTGATCGAGTTTCTTTTGGCGGAAAACCAGGGCATCTCAGATATTCAGAGGCGCTTGCAGAACGTCTACGGTGATCTGGCAGTGGACAAAAGCACGGAGAGTCGTTGGGCAAAGCGTGTGTCATCATCGCCGCAAGGTCAAGCAAGACTGTCTGATCTCCCACGTGCGGGCCGGCCGTGCACAGCTGTGACCCCTGCAATGGTGGAGCGTGCGAACACACTCGTTCGAGATGATCGACGGATCACTATCAAACAACTCAGTGCTGAACTTGACATCTCTGTTGGTAGTGCTGTCACAATTGTTCACCAGTTGGGATATTCAAAGGTTTGTTCCCGCTGGGTCCCTCGTTGTCTAACCGAACACCATAAAGAGCAAAGGAGAACCATCTGTGCGGAATTGCTTGCTCGTCATGTGGCTGAGTGTGACAATTTCTTGTCAAAGATTGTTACAGGCGATGAAACATGGGTTCATCACTTCGAACCTGAAACAAAACGGCAATCAATGGAGTGGCGCCACACCCACTCCCCTACCAAGAAACAGTTTAAAGCCATACCCTCAGCAGGTAAAGTCATGGTTACAGTCTTCTGGGACGCTGAAGGGGTTATTCTGTTCGATGTCCTTCCCCATGGTCAAACGATCAACTCTGAAGTGTATTGTGCTACTCTTCAGAAATTGAAGAAACGACTTCAGCGTGTTCGTAGGCACAAAACTCAGAACGAACTTCTCCTTCTTCATGACAACGCAAGACCTCACACAAGTCTTCTCCCTCGCACCGTCGGATTTCCGTATGTTTGGCCCAATGAAGGACGCAATCCGTGGGATGCACTACGCGGATGATGAAGAAGTTATTGATGCAGTACGACGTTGGCTCCGACATCGACCAGTGGAATGGTACTGTGCAGGCATACAGGCCCTCATTTCAAGGTGGCGTAAGGCCGTAGCATTGAATGGAGATTACGTTGAAAAATAGTGATGTTTAGCTAAAAGATTGGGGAATAACCTGGTGTATTTCAATGCTGAATAAAACAACCCCTGTTTCAGAAAAAAAATGTGTTGCATTACTTATTGAACTGCCCTCGTATATATATATATATATATATATATATATATATATATATATATATATATATATATATATATATATATGTGTGTGTGTGTGTGTGTGTGTAATCAAGAACAAAGTAAAATGTGTAGCTCTATCTCCAAATAGTTATACTTTCCCTTGAAATTTACACTCACTAGATTAAAAAAAAAATTAATGAATAAAGATCGCGCTGTAGTTGCAAAAGCTGTACATTGTAAACCAAAGTAGGACTGACCAGCATCTAAATGCAACTGTATCTCATCTGCAACTTAGAGACAAACTAACAGCAATGGAACGCGACTGCAAACCAATCGTTTCTATTCATTTTTGTAACGCAATAGTTATTATTTCTAATCATTGCACAATATGGATCGATCTTGTTCGGTGGACAGGAAACATGTGAAAATAACAGAAGAAGTAAAGGCTCTGATTTTACAGAGTTTAATTAAAAAAAAACACTCATTTCTTGTTCTCGTCGCAGTGCTGCTGAACCGGGAGAAATAGACTGAGGGAAAAAAATCACAACACCAAGAAGGAGTTGTGCACAGCTAGCGAAAGTTGGTAGACTGTTTCTAGATCTGAAAGATGGGTGCCTATTCAGATTTCGCGCCAGCCGCATAAGTGTCGCTAGCTGCGCCACGATCGTGAGCGTTAGTTACCTTGGAGATTGGACTTGGTGAGTTCATGTTAGTCAAGAAGTCTTTAAGGTGACAAAGGCGCCATTATCGTTACTCCACTGAATTTGAAAGGGGTCGTGTAGTACGGTTAGAGAAACTCGATTTCCCTTCTGCGATACTGCAGTACATGATTGCTGCTAGCGGTAGTCACGGAAATGTACGATCGCAAGAAGACCGGTATTCAGACGGCCACTTGTCGCTTCCGATAGGGAAGACCATCGGGTTCGACGTTTGGCTCTGGCTCGTCGTACTGCATTTGCAACAGCAACTTCAGCAGCAGTTGGCACTGCGGTCACACAACGAACTGCTTCAAATACACTCCTGGAAATGGAAAAAAGAACACATTGACACCGGTGTGTCAGACCCACCATACTTGCTCCGGACACTGCGAGAGGGCTGTACAAGCAATGATCACACGCACGGCACAGTGGACACACCAGGACCCGCGGTGTTGGCCGTCGAATGGCGCTAGCTGCGCAGCATTTGTGCACCGCCGCCGTCAGTGTCAGCCAGTTTGCCGTGGCATACGGAGCTCCATCGCAGTCTTTAACACTGGTAGCATGCCGCGACAGCGTGGACGTGAACCGTATGTGCAGTTGACGGACTTTGAGCGAGGGCGTATAGTGGGCATGCGGGAGGCCGGGTGGACGTACCGCCGAATTGCTCAACACGTGGGGCGTGAGGTCTCCACAGTACATCGATGTTGTCGCCAGTGGTCGGCGGAAGGTGCACGTGCCCGTCGACCTGGGACCGGACCGCAGCGACGCACGGATGCACGCCAAGACCGTAGGATCCTACGCAGTGCCGTAGGGGACCGCACCGCCACTTCCCAGCAAATTAGGGACACTGCTACTCCTGGGGTATCGGCGAGGACCATTCGCAACCGTCTCCACAGGTTGATGGTCGTATGCGTGTTTGGCGCCGTGCAGGTGAGCGCCACAATCAGGACTGCATACGACAGAGGCACACAGGGCCAACACCCGGCATCATGGTGTGGGGAGCGATCTCCTACACTGGCCGTACACCACTGGTGATCGTCGAGGGGACACTGAATAGTGCACGGTACATCCAAACCGTCATCGAACCCATCGTTCTACCATTCCTAGACCGGCAAGGGAACTTGCTGTTCCAACAGGACAATGCACGTCCGCATGTATCCCGTGCCACCCAACGTGCTCTAGAAGGTGTAAGTCAACTACCCTGGCCAGCAAGATCTCCGGATCTGTCCCCCATTGAGCATGTTTGGGACTGGATGATGCGTCGTCTCACGCGGTCTGCACGTCCAGCACGAACGCTGGTCCAACTGAGGCGCCAGGTGGAAATGGCATGGCAAGCCGTTCCACAGGACTACATCCAGCATCTCTACGATCGTCTCCATGGGAGAGTAGCAGCCTGCATTGCTGCGAAAGGTGGATATACACTGTACTAGTGCCGACATTGTGCATGCTCTGTTGCCTGTGTCTATGTGCCTGTGGTTCTGTCAGTGTGATCATGTGATGTATCTGACCCCAGGAATGTGTCAATAAAGTTTCCCCTTCCTGGGACAATGAATTCACGGTGTTCTTATTTCAATTTCCAGGAGTGTAGAATACTTCAAGGCAGATGCCCTGTTGCGTGCATTCCACTGACCCCAAACCAACTTCAGTGATGTCAAGCGAGACCTCATTGGAGGACAGTGTGCAAGTGTTTTGCGTTTTCTGATGAGAGATGGTTCTACCTCGGTTCCAGTGAAGGCCGTCTTTTGGTTAGATGGACGCTGGTTGAGGGCCTGAACCAAACTGTCTGTCTGCAAGACACACTTGACCTAAACCTGAGGGTATGGTCTGGGGTGCGATTTCGTATGACAGCAGCAGCAATCCCGTGGTTATTCCACGTACCATGACTGCAAATCTGGTGATTCGATCTGATGTGCTGCATTCATGAAGAAAAGTCCAGGGGGGGGGGGTCAGGAGGATAACGCTCGTCCACATACCACTGTTGTAACATGCTCTACAGATGTCGACACGCTATCTTGACCTGCTCGATCATCAGATCCTTTTCTAATCGAGCACATATGCGTCATCATCGGACTACAGCTCCAGCACCATCTAAAACCAACATAAGCGTCCCTGTTTTGACCGACCAAGTGGAACTAGCATGGACCTCCATCCCACAAACTGATGCCCAGCCTCTTTACAGTAAAACACCGCTTATAAACGTAACAGCGTTTCACATCTGCAATGGTTATCTCGCGCTTACGTTAACCTATGATCTTGCTACGTTAATCACTGAAGTATGATACCTAACCATTCCCGAAATTTTATTACGCTACATGAATTATTTTTTGGTGTTGCGATTCCCATTTTCGCTAGTGAATGAGTGATGTTGTCCACATTTTGTGACGCAACAATTTAAACATGTAAGAAGAATTAGAACAGAAAGTCTGCAAAGAAAACCATGATCTACAACTCAGACAGAGGGACAGACGTAGGTAGACCAAGAAAATGATCTACATAAACTTCGTGCAGAAGGACCTGATAGATAGCTAACCGTTGTACATAAGACGACGATGGCGACTACAGACCAGCCGCCGACGTAGCGACACAAATGAAGAAATAGGAAGTGAGCGAGAGTAAGGGGACATGTAGGAGAAATAAACTGGCTCGACTTACGGGAGATGGGAAGTACGTGAAAGCTGTCAGCGGTCAGCGGACAGGATGTGGGTTTGTAGGATGGGGTGTGAGAGAGACGCGTTCAGGGTGAGAGTACAGAGGGAAACGGACAGGACCTGCAGGGGGGCGTGATGTCACGGGGCGGCCCAGTCGTACGGCGGGCAGCAATCGCCAACGGAAAACTGTTACGTGTCTGTCGGCAAGTCCACACGACCGAAATGTCCATAAAACTTCTCGCTTCGCATACCTACGTACTCCCATCAACTTCTTTACGCGTCATATTTGAGTAGATTACAGTAATTACTGCTGATTGTGCTGTTAAACTAACAGCGATTGAAGCAGAGATTGTTAATTGCCCTTCAGCGAAAACAACTGTAACGTATTGCGCATAATCAGGAGAAAGACGTGTTATTGTGTGCCAGGCGAGCATGTCGAAACACACACTGATTGTGAACTTCCCATTAAAGGCAGCTCAGAAGATTACAAACTTCACTGTAAGGCGGAAGGCGTGGAGGGGGGGGGGGGGGGGGAAGAATTATTCTTCCGGTTGGGATGCCATCGGTAGATGCGATATAAACATGTACATCTACATTTACAGATACTCGGCAGATCACATTTAACTACTTGGCAGAAGTTTCATCGAACCACCTTCGCCGGCCGGTGTGGCAGAGCGGTTCTAGACACTTCAGTCTGGCAGGTTCGAATCCTGCCTCTGGCAAGGTTTAAATAGTTCTACGTTCTAGGGACTGATGACCTCAGATGTTTAAGTCCCATACTGCTCAGAGTCATTTGAACCAACTTCGCAATAATACTCTGTTTCAATCTCGCAGAGCGTTAGGGAAAACAAACATGTATATGTTTCCGAGTGAGCTCTGATTTCTCTTATTTTATTATGATGACCGTTTCTCCCTATATAGGTCTGCGTCAACGAAACATTTTCGCATTCGGAGGAGAAAGTTGGTGATTGAAATATCGTGAGAAGATTCCGCCGCAACGAAAAAAGCCTTTGTTTTAACGATGTCCACCCCAAATCCTGTATCGTTTCAGTGAAATTCTCTCACCTATCCCGCAATAATACAAAACATGCTGCCTTTCTTTGAACTTTCTCGATGCACTCCGTCAGTCCTATCTGGTAAGGATACCTCACTGCGCAACAGTATTCTAAAGGAGGACGGACAAGCGTAGTGTAGGCAGTCTCTTTCGCAGACCTGTTACATTTTCTAAGTGTTCTGTCAATAAAACGCCGTGTTTGGTTTGCCTTCCCAACAACATTTTCCATGTGTTTTTTTCTAATTTAAATTGTTTTTAATTGTAATTACTAGTTATTAAGTTGAATTTACTGCATTTAGATTTGACTGATATGTCCTGGAACCGAAGTTTAACGTACTCCTTGTAGCACTCATGTGGATGACCTCACACTTTTCGTTATTTAGGGTCAACTGCCAATTTTCACACCATTCAGATATCTTTTGTAAATCGTTTTGTAATTTGTTTTCATCTTCTGATGATTTTACTAGTCGATAAACAACAGCATCATCTGCAAACAACCTAAGACGGCTGCCCAGATTGTCTCCTAAATCGTTTATGCAGATGAGGAACAACAAAGGGCCTATAACACTATCTTAAGGAATTCTAGAAATCACATCAGTTTTACTCGATGATGTTTCATCAGTTAGTACGAACTGTGACCTCTCTGACAGCAAATCACGAATCCAGTCACATAACTGAGACGGTACTCCAAATGCACGCAATGTCACTACAAGCCGCTTGTGTGGTACAGTGTCGAAAGACTTCTGGAAATCTAGAAATACGGAATAAATTTGAAATCCGTTGCCAATGGCACACAAGACTTCATGTGACTAAAGAGCTAGTTGTGTTTCCCAAGAACGACGTTTTATAAATCAGTGTTGCCTGTCAATAGACCATTCTCTTCGGAGTAATTCATAATGTTGGAACACAATATATGTTCCAAAATTCTGCTGCATATCGATGTTAACGATATGGGCCTGTAATTTAGCGGATTGCTCCTAGTACCTTTCTTGAATATTGGTGTCACCTGAACTTTCCAGTATTTGGGTACGGATCTTTCGTTGAGGGAAGAGGTTTATGTGATAAGTATGGAGCTTTTGCGTCAGCATACTGTGAAAGGAACTTAACTGGTATACAATCTGGACCAGAGGACTTGTTTTTGTAACGTGATGTAAGTTGCTTCACTACTCCGATGATATCTACTTCTCCGTTACTCATGTTGGCAGTTGTTCTTCATTCGGATTCTGGAATATTTATTTCGTCTTCGCTGGTGAAGGAATTTCGGAAGGCTGTATTTCGTAACTCTGCTTTGACAACACATTTTTCCGTAGTGTTTCTATTGCTATCACGCAGAGATGGCATTGATTATGTCTTGCCGCTAGCAAGTTTCGATACACAGTTTTGTTGAAGAAACTATGATAAGCATCTCGCACTGACGTCCGCGCTATATTTCGAGCTTGTTTGAAAAATTGACAATCTTGGAGATTTGGAGATTCGGCGTTCTATTAAATTTTCCATGTTCTTTCGTTGTTTCTTCATCAGTGTTCTGACCAGTTTTGTGTACCAAGTAGGATCAGCTCCGTCGTTTGTTTATTTGATATAAATCTCTCAATTGCTGCCGATACTGTTTCTTGAATTCAAGCTACATCTGGTCTACACTTACATTGTTAATTTAAAAGAATGGACGTCGTCTCTCAGGAAGGCGTGAAGTTAATTTTTATCTGTTTTGCTGAGTAGGTATATTTTTCGATTATTTTTCTGGGATTTGGGGGTTACAATATTCAGTTTCGCTACGCCAACTCTGTGCTCACTAATCCCTGTATCCGTTTTGATGCTTTTTATTAGCTCAGGATTATTTGTTGCTAAGAGGTCAAGTATGTTTTCACAACCGTTTATTATTTGCGTGAGCTCATGAACTAACTACTAGAAATAATTTTCAGAGAATGCATTTAGCACAATTTCGGTTGATGTTTTCTGCGTACCTCCGGATTTAAACATGTAAAACACGTATTTTCGACCAACATATCGAGGGTAAATGAAATTCACCACCAACTATAACTGTATGAGTCGGGTACGTGTTTGAAATTAAAGTTTTCTATGAACCTTTCAGCAATTCTATCATTTGAATTGGGAGGTCGGTAAAAGGATCCAATTATTACTTTATTCCAGTTGACAAGAATATACTCTCCCCATACTAACACACAGGAAATGGCTCTGAGCACTATGGGACTTAACATCTGTGGTCATCAGTCCCCTAGAACTTAGAACTACTTAAACCTAACCAACCTAAGGACATCACAGACATCCATGCCCGAGGCAGGATTCGAACCTGCGGCCGTAGCAGTCGCGACACACAGGAACTATTTACTTCCATTTCGCGACAAGATAAACTACTTCTAAGAGCAAGAAACACGTCACCTCCAACTGTGTTTAGCCTATCCTTTCGGAATATCGCTAGATTCTTCGTAAAAATTTCGGTTGAACTTATATACGGCTTCAGCCAGCTTTCAGTGCCTCTAACGATTTGAGCATCCGTGCCATCTATTAGCGCTTGGATCTCTGGTACCCTTCCAACGCAGCTACGACAATTTACGATTGTTATAACGTTCTTACTGTGTTCACCCTGCAACCTTTGAGAATGAAGCCTTTTCTGTGTTTCCCCGAGACCCTCTAACATAAAAAACCGTCCAGTGAACGCCACACATCCCCTGCTACCCGTATAGCCGTCCCTGCGTGTAGTGGACTCCTGACCTATTCAGCAGAAATCGATACCCAACCACCCTATGGCGCAAGCCGAGGACTCTGCAGCCTACACGGTCGCAGAACCCGTCTGAACATCTGATTCAGATCCTCCACTCGGCTCTGTAGCAGAGGTCCACAATCGGTCCTGTCGACTATACTGAAAATGGTAAGCTCTGCTTTCATCTTGATAGGAAGCCTATGCCACTTTTGTTCGCCGCTCGAAACCAGAGAGAGTCTCTTCTGTTCCAAGTGACACACATTGTGGGTACCGACGTGAGCCACCACCTGCAGTTTACTGCATCCTGTGTTCTTATGGCGTCCGGAAGGAACCGTTCCACGTCTGGAATGACTCCTCCCAATACGCACACGGGTTGCACATTGGCTTTCTTCCTCTTCTTGGTAGCCTTGTCCCTAAGGGGCCCCATAACGAGCTTCACATTGTAGCTCCCAATTACCAACTATCCCACCCTCTGTGACAGCCCGGGTCATGCAGGCTGAGAGGTTTCCTCTGAAACAGAATAGGCGACTGAATCTGGCTGAGCGACAGTGTTTGCCACAGACAGCACCTGGAACCTGTTAAACAGACTAACAGGGGGAGGCCTTACGTGCGGCTCCCTGGGAAGTCTTTCACCACCTGCCAGGCCCCAGGACGACCTCCCACTCGACCACAGGTGATGGTTCAATCTCAGTGCCATCAGTAATTGGGCTGACCACCGGTGAGGACTGCTCGGTGAACATCCGTTGGATCCCCACGACTGGCCACAACAGTGATGCCCATCCACTGCAGCTTCAGGCTGTGTAACCTAAGCTATTAAAGCGTGGAACTGAGAGCGAAGTGTCACCAATTCGGCTCGCATCCACACAACAATCGCAATCCCTATCCATACTAAAGACCGCGGGAAAGTAATGTACTCAGACAAACGGACTATCGACACGTGTTATGGAACTCTACTGTAGACCCTAATGAAAACGCAAGAAATGTGTCTAATAAATTATATTAATCCGCGGAAATTCAAAACCGAACTTACGAAACATTCAGGTGAGATTACATAATTCGCCCTGATTCGGAACTTGTAATATGTCACAATATCAGTTTGCTTTCCGACGCAAACTAAAACCCGAACACTGTGTCTACTGGATATTAAGTTAACACGCAGAAAACACAAGAAACTAAACTATCAAAGCACACAGATGAAACTATACAATTCGCCCCAATTTTTTTTTTTACTCATTATTCCTCTGACGTGTGTGATGCGATCCGCCACGAATTGCTCTCCTGTGCTAACCTCTTCATCTCAGAGTAGCACTTGCAATCTACGTCCTCAATTATTTACTGGATGTATTCGAATCTCTACAGTTTTTACCATCTACAGCTCCCTCTGGTACCATGTAAGTCATTCACTCATGTCTTAACAGATGTCCTATCATCCTGTCCCTTCTCATTTGTTTTCCACGTATTCCCTTCCTCTCCGATTCTGCGCAGAACCTCCTCATTCCTTACCTTACCAGTCCACCTAATTTTCAACATTCGTCTATAGCACCACATCTCAAATGCTTCGATTCTCTCTTTTTTCTTTAGTCTTGCTTCCATTATTAACCGCAACTTCAGAATTATCTCTCTCGTGCCTTTACCTTTACTAAAGCCAAACTGATCGTCACCTAGTGCACCCTCAATTTTCCATTCTTCTATATATTATTCTTGCAAGCAACTTAGATGCATGAGCTGTTAAGCTGACTGTGCGGTAATACTCGCACTTGTCAGCTCTTGCCGTCTTCGGAATTGTGTGGGTTATGCTATTCAGAAAGTCGTATGGAAGGTCGCCAGATTCATACTATCTACACATGAACATGAATAATCGTTTTGTTGCTACTTCCCCCAATGATTTTAGAAATTCTGATGGAATGTTATCTATCCCTTCTGCCTTATTTGATCTTAAGTCATCCAAAGCTCTTTTAAGTTCTGATTCTAATATTGGATTCCCTATCTCTTCTACATCGACTCCTGTTTCTTCTTCTATCACACCAGACAAATCTTCCTAGTCATAGAGGCTTTCAATGTATTGTTTCCATCTATCCGCTCTCTCCTCTGGATTTAACAGTGGGATTCCCATTGAACTCTTAATGTTATCACCCTTTCCTTGAATGTCACCACCGGCCAGGGTGGCCGAGCGGTTGTAGGCGCTACAGTCTGGAACCTCGAGACCGCTACGGTCGCAGGTTCTAGTTCTGCCTGGGCATGGATGTGTGTGATGTACTTAGGTTAGTTAGGTTTAAGTAGTTCTAAGTTCTAGGGGACTGATGACCTCAGGAGTAAAGTCCCATAGTTCTCAGAGCCGTTAGCACCATTCTTAATGTAACCGAAGGTTGTTTTGGATTTCCTGTATTCTGAGTCTGTCCTTCCGACAATCGTTTCTTTTCCGATGTCTTCACATTTTTCCTGCAGCCATTTCTTCTTAGCTTCCCTGCACTTCCTATTTATTCCATTCCTCAGCGACTTGTGTTTCTCTGTTTCGGAGTTTCCCGGAACATTTTTGTACTTCCGTCTTTCATCTATCAATTGAAGTATTTCTTCGGTTACCCATGGTTTCTTCGTAATTAACTTCTTTGTACTTACGTTTCCCTTCCCAGCTTCTGTGATGGCCCTTTTTAGAGATGTACATCCCTCTTCAACTGTACTGCCTGCTGAGCTACCCCTTATTGCTGTATCTATAGCCTTAGAGAACTTCAACCGTATCTCGTCATTCCTTAATACTTCCGTATCCCAATTCTTTGCGTATTGGTTCTTCCTAAACTTCAGTTTACTCGTCATCACTACTATGAAGTGATCTGAGTCTATGTCTGGTCCTGGGTACGTCTTACGATCCAGTATCTGATTTCGGAATCTCTGTCTGACCATGATGTAATCTTACTGAAATCTTCCCGTATCACCCGGCATTTTCCAAGTATACCTCCTCCTCTTGTGATTCTTGAACAGATTATTTGTTATTACTAGCTGAACCTGCTTGCAGAACTCAATTAGTTTTACTTTTGAATACATTCGGGAAAGGCAGTGATCAATGTCTTACAAATATTTACTATTAAAACAGTCTTGATCACGATTTATTTATCAATTTGATAAATAAATCGTGATCAAGACTGTTTTTAATAGTAAAAAAAAATCAATTAGTTTTTCTCCTCTCTCTTTTGTGGACCCAAGTCCATATTCCCCTGTAATCTTTTCTTTTACTCCTTCCCCTACAACTGCATTCCAGTCACCCATTACTTTTAGATTCTGATGTCCCTTTACGTAGTGTATTATCCTTTCAATATTCTCATACACTTCCTCTATCTATTCATCTTCAACTTGCGACGTCGGCATGTATACCTGAACTATTGTCGTCGGTGTTGGTTTGCTGTCGATTCTGATAAGGGCAACCCTATCACTGAACTATTCACAGTAACACACTCTTTGCCCTACCTTTCTATTCATAACGAATCCCACTCGCGTTATACCATTTTGTCCTGCTGTTGATATTACGCTGTACTCATCTGAGCAGAAATCCTTGTCTTCTTTCTACTTCACTTCACTGACCCCTACTATATCTAGATTGAGCCTTTGCATTTCCCTTTTCGAATATCTAGTTTCCTTACCACGTTCAAGCGTGTGACATTCCGCGCCCCGACTCGTAAAACGTTATCCTTCCGTTGATAATGCAATCATTTTGTCATGGTAACCTCCTAATTGGCAGTCCCCTCCCGAAGATCCGAATGGGGGACTACTCCGGAATCTTTTGCCAATGAAGAGATAATCATAACACTTCTTCAATTACAGGCCACAAGTCCTGTGAATTCACGTTGCGTGTCTTTAATGCAGTGGTTTCCATTGCCTTCTGCATCCTCATGCCGTTTACCATCGCTGATTCTTCCGCCTTTAGGGGCGGTTTCCCACCACTAGGACAAGAGAGTGCCCTGAACCTCTGTCCGCTCTTCCGCCCTCTTTGGAAACGCCGTTGGCAGAATGAGGGGCGACTTCTAAGCCGGAGGTGATGATGATGATGATGCTTGGTTTGTGGGGCGCTCAACTGCGCGGTTATCAGAGCCCGTACAAATTCCCAACCTTTGCTCAGTCCGTTCACGCCACTTGCAGGAATGATGATGAAAAGATGAGGACAACACAAACACCCAGGCAGGTGAAAATCCCTGACCCCGCAGGAAATCGAACCCGGAACCCCGTGCTCGGGAAACGAGAACGTGACCGCGAGTCCACGAGCAGCGGACGATGCTGGTAGTCGTCAGCCGACAATGTTGATTATTAATCAAAATTTAAACAGCGGCGGGATTCGAGCTCGGGAACGAAGACGTTTTGATTGTGAATCAAAGACGCTACCCGTAGACGAGGGGTCCCTGGTTAGCAACTCGTAAAAGTCCCAAACCGGTTACTTCGCTGTGACTACTTCCGTCTCGTCCGATTACAGCTGCCTGGCAGACTGACAGACTGACTGACGCCAACAAGCGGTCACACTAGCTTGCAAAACATACAAATTACAAATGATTACAATTTTAGGAAAAGCGGATGGTTGATTCAGTAGAAACATTTTCACAAACTCAGCTAGTCAATAATGCGTTGGTCCACTTACGGCCCTTACGCAATCAGTTATTCGGCTTGGCACTGATTGACAGAATTGCTGGATGTCGTCCTGAGGGGTACTGGGCCGAATTCTCTCCAGTTGCGGCTTTGGATCGTCAGAATACCGAGGTGGTTGTAGCGCCCTGCACCTAATGCTCCAAACGCTCTCAAGTGGGGAGAGGTGTGGTGACGTAGCCGAGCAAGGTAGGGTTTGGCGGGCACGAAGACAAGCAGTAAAAACATCCCGTGTTTGCGGGCGGGCATTATCTTGTTGTGAAGTAAGCCCAGAATGTTTTGTCACGAAGGGCATCGAAACAGGGCGTAAAGTATCGTCAGCGTACCGGTGTGCTGTAAGGGTGTCACGGATGACACCGAAAAAGGTCCTGCTATGAAAAGAAAATGGCACTCTAGACCAATGCTCGTGGTTGTGGTCTGTATGGCGGGCGAAAGCCAGAGTGGAACCTCACTGCTCACCAGGGTGTCTCCAGACACGTCTTCGGCCTGGAATCTCATTAACCGGAATAGAATTGTATTCAGTGATGAGTCCCGCTTCGAAATGAGCCCCGATGACCAAGTAAGAAATTGTTATCATTTGTCTCTACATGTACTTCACATCTATGGATTTCTGTCCCATTCGGATAATTCCTTGATAGTTTTCATAATTTTCTACGTATAACGCAACATCTTTTTGGAGCTATTGCGATTGATTCTGAGGCCTTTATTTAAAGTTGCTCCATATGCGTCGTTGAAGTTTCACTGCACGCGAAAGTACAGCGTCGTTCAAAAATGGTTCAAATGGCTCTGAGCACTATGGGACTTAACATCTGAGGTCATCACTCCCCTAGAACTTAGAACTACTTAAACCTAACTAACCTAAGGACATCACACACATCTATGCCCAAGGCAGGATTCGAACCTGCGACCGTAGCGGTCGCGCGGGTCCAGACTGAAGCGCCTAGAACCGCTCGGCCACACGGGCCGGCTACAGCGACGTCACCAAAACGAAAGTAGTTCCTTAATCTTGAGTTTCGTGATCTTTCATTAACAAGTATTCCTTCTTCATTTTACGAGTTTAAGAATGTGAAAAGTCTCTCTGGGGCTACTGAGAATGCTTATGGTTCTATAGAGCAGCAAAACCATTTAAATACTTAATGCGTTTACTGATTAGTAACTGTTTCGTAACTTACCTCCACCCCGTTTTTATTTGCAATGTGCATTACTAAACTGATGGAACGATTAGCACTGAACAGTTATTTTAGAGAATTTACCCGATCGTTTTATAGCTAAAAGGTTTTATCAGAACAAGTGAATATACAATACGTTACCTAACTCTACAAAGCTATCATGTTTCCATGCACTTAATAGTACGGAAAGTGTGACGCACGTGACTCTTATAAATTCATCTCAAGACTCATTACGTAGTGTAGACAATATCGAACACTAGATAGGATCTTACGTGGGCACGCCATACGACCTGGTTAGTTCGTGCAGGGGTGCAAGTCAGCATTATATCTCTGGTTGTAGTACTGCTTGTCGGAACGTTACTGGTCATGAGAGCTACTACCGTAATACTAATCGCGTTGTATTTACTTAAAACTAGACCGACCAGTTTCTCTGATACGGCAATGACATTGTCTATGGAGGTGTATCCAATATTCAGTTAAGCTATCGAACTTCATTTGGCGGAGATTGTAATGAAAAGATACAACGACGGTTTCAGTCCATTTCACACTGCTATAAAAGGATTTGTTCCGCAGTAGCATGGTGAATATAGAAGAATACGAGCACACATTGGTTATGCCTGTGATACAACCACAGTCACAAGAACTGTGCTAATTTTAACAAACGGTCGCCAGCCCAATTTGAACACGAACTTTCGTTAATAATACGAATACTAAGAAAGTGCCAACTTACTATATAAATTTTAGCACCTGTTTCAAATGAAAACATTTCGAAAAGAACTGAACGGATAAAACTCTAGTAAGCTAATTTGAACAGTAATCAAATACTTTAATGTAATCTCCTATTCATGAAGACAAGTACTAGTATGAGTTATTAATATTTTAGCAACATACTTACGGACATGAGTATTGATTTGAATGGGTAACAGCACAATAATAACGCTGATAAAAGCTACACGGTAATAGCACATTAAGGAAAGTCAATGTGTGTACTTATTTCGATATTATTTTTAGAGTGTGAACTTGTTGAGAAAAAAAAGGTTGGTAATTCCATCTTTTCCGTCTGTATCAATCCTATGTTTCATTTTACTTAAAGAATTTTCAGTGGTTAGTTTATCAGCTCCTACATTATTTCCATGTATTCTTCTAAAGCGTTCGAGTGTTAGTGCACTGCCCTGCACTGACGCACAACATTTTCTCGTTTGCATGTTTTTGTACATTCCGGTCACCTCGTGAACTCTGTGCACAAGAATTGGATTTTTTTGCTTATGTTGTACCACGGCTTCAGTACATTGTGTAAAATGCCATTTTTACGTATTTATCATACTAGAACTTTTTTCTTTTGATCGAGTTACTTCATAAATGTGACAAAGCAAAATAATGCCTCACTTCATAAATAACATTACAGGTCCCGCACTTGTAAAGAAATAGTATCAATACAACAAATGTTTGCTGTATGAGGATATTTATAATGGCTCGAATATATAAATATACCATCGAAAAATAAACAATGCTCGTAACTAACTGTGGAAAAATAAAATACGAAAGGAAAACAATAAATTACAGCTCTGGTGGAATGTACCATCAGAAATGCATTTCAAACATGACGTAAAGTAGACGTACACATGAAAGTTATTCACTCTCAGAGAGCTTTGTAAGTGTGGGACTAGATGCCAGACAGTCGGGCTCTGCGAGTAGATCTCTCGTGTAGACGGCAGTCTCCGTCTCTTTAGAGCTGCTCTCGTAGCTCTCAGACAAGAAAAACTATACCAACGTTGCCGGGAGAGCTGACAGTACTCGGTGAGAGCTGAGTGGCCATACAGCGGTTCACGTCTGTGCCGTAGTTCACAGTTTGTGGACTACCGCATCGTGGTACTACACTAAAGAACCAAAGAAACTGGTACACCTACCTAATATTGTGTAGGGCCCCCGCTAGCACGTAGACGTTTCGCAGCACGACGTGGCATGGACTCGACTAATGTCTGATGTAGTGCTGGAGGGAAATGAACCATGAATCCTGCAGGGCTGTCCATAAATCCTTAACAGTACGAGAGGTGGAGATCTCTTCTGAACACCACTTTACAAGGTAACCCAGATATGCTCAATATTGTTCATGCCTAAAGAGTTTGTGGCCAGCGGAAGTGTTTAAACTCAGAAGAGTGTTCTTGGACCCAGTCCGTAGCAATTCTGGACGTGTAGAGTGTCGCATTGTCCTGCTGGAACTGCCCAAGTACGTTGGAATGCACGATGGACATGAACGGATGCAGGTTATCAGACAGGATGCTTAAGTACGTCTAACCTGTCAGAGTCGTATTACTCCAACTGCATACGACCCACACCATTACATAGCCTCCATCAGCTCGAACAGTCCCCTGCTGCCTTGCTGGGTTCACGAATTCATGAGGTCGTCTCCATATCCTTACACGTCCATCTACCGGATAGAATTTGAAACGAGAGTCGTCGGACTAGGCAACATGTTTCCAATCATCAAAAGTCCAATGTCAGTGTTGACTGGCCCAGGCAAGGCGTAAAGCTTTGTTCCGTGGAGTCATCAAGGGTACAAGAGCGGCCCGTCGGCTCCGAAAGCCCATACCGGTGATCTTTCGTTGAATGGTTCGCTCGTTGACACTTGTTGATGGCCAAGTATTGAAATCTGCAGCAATCTGCGGAAGGGTTGCACTTCTATCACGTTGAACGATTCTCTTGAGCCGTCGTTGGTCCTGTTCTTGCAGGAGCTTTTTCCGGCCGCAGCGATGTCGGAGATTTGATATTTTACCCGATTCCTGATATTCACGGTACACTCGTGAAATGGTCGTACGGAAACTCCTCTCTTCACCGTTACCTCGGAGATGCTGTTCCTATCGCGTGTGCGGCTACTAGAACATCACGTTCAGTCTGACTTAATTCTTGATAACCTGCCATTGTAGCAACAATAAGTATAACAACTGCGCCGGCCGGGGTTGCCGAGCGGTTCTAGGCGCAACAGTCTGGAACCGTGCACCGCTACGGTCGCAGGTTCGAATCCTGCCATGGGCATGGATGTGTGTGATGTCCTTAGGTTCGTTAGGTTTAAGTAGTTCTAAAGTCTAGGGGCCTGATGACCTCAGAAGTTAAGTCCCATAGTGCTCAGAGCCATTTGAACCATTTTTGTAACAACTGCGCAAAACACTTGTCTTACATAGGTGTTGCCGACCGCAACGCCGTATTTTGCCTATTTACACATCTCTGTATTTGAAGACGCATGTCTATACCAGTTTCATTGGCGGTGCAGTGTATATGTTTTCCTGCCAATGCTCACATTAAAGAAATCTACACACGAAACAGTGAAATTGGAGCTATAATATGTGGCCGTGACATGTTTCTGACAAATTACCCATTTTACGTCCTAAGCCAACAGCAAGAGCAGTTAGCTTATTTCGAAAGTTGTAGACTGAAACAATCTTTGTCTCTCCGTCCGAACACGCCTTGGAAGGCTCAACGCTATCACCCGGCCGCCGTGTCATCATTAGCCCATAGACGTCACTGGAAGCGTATATGGAGATGCATATGGTCAGCACACCGCTCTCCTGGCGTATGTCAGTTTTCTCAATCAAGCAGCTCCTCAGGTTGCCCCACAAGGGCTGAGTGCACCCCGCTTGCCAACAGCGCTTGGCAGACTGTGTGGTCACCCATATAAGTGCTAACCCAGCTCGACAGCAGTTAACTTCGGTGATCTGACGGGAACCGGTGTTACCACTACGGCAAGGTCATTGGCAGACTTAAGCAATGCTACGCAGCAAACAACATATAAAAACATCTTAGACATGTTATAAATAATTAACAAACGAAAATAAAAACATTGTCACCGTAGTGACTCAATTCCACGTTAATGAGAAAATATCAGTGAAACGATATCGCACTAGCCCCTGCGCAACATGAACACCGCGAGGAAGTCTGTACAAACGTGTAACGCCATTGTCAGACTCGTTGAAACTACTGTCACGGTGGAAACGCACTGTGAATAAATGTTGGCACGTGTCGGAAAAAAGTAGTTGGATAAAGCTGCCAGAAAGTGGATTCAGTACGAAGTCGTGCATTTTATTAGTTCGTACGAGGAACGGCCAGCATTATGTAATGCACAATTTAATGTACTAAAAGAACTCAGATAAGAAAGAAAGTTTTAACACTTCCACGGAAGAAATTAACGAATATATCCACAATTCAAGAAATCAGGCAAAGTAGTTTTATAATGTAGAATAATTAACAAGAAAACAAATGAAGTTATGTTTGAAAGTAATCATATTGGAAATCGAAAAATTGGATTCTAACTTCAATTTATACAGTAGTATCTATAATTTTATGTGGTGTGGCATTTATTGGTTATGTAAATACATAAAAATGCAACCAGTCACTTTTGTGAATAGTTATTTATTATTCCAAGAACTGGTTTCCGAACTTTTCCAGGTTCATCTTCATATGGTTTTCTGGAAGTTACATCAAAGTTTCTGGCATAATGCTGGGTGCTGGCTTGCGACGGTATGGGCGGCTTTTCCCATTAGTGACCATCTGCCTGCTTCCATTTTGATGACCAGTTGGTTCATCACACACTTTTACAGAATGACATCATTTACACTGTGTAAACGTGTGTGAACTGATGTACCAACTGATCATCATAATGGAAGCAGACAGATGGACACTAAAGAAAAATGCCGCCCATACTGTCGGAAGCCAGCACCCAGCATTATGCTAAAAATAGTGCTGTAACTTTCAGAAAACCATCTGAAGTTGTACCTGAAAAGGTTAGTAAACCAGTTCATGGAATAATAAATAAGTATTCAAAAAAGTGACTGGTTGCAGTTTTATGTATTTACATTTAGTTAACAGTCACAGGTTCTAAAATATCCATAGTGGATAGGCTTAATTTATTGATTATATTATTATGTTTGGTGTTGAAGAACAGACCTTCAGGAATTATCAAGTGATTCCTTACGTCAACACAAATAAAATCGTTCAAATAAATACATGTCTGGAATCGTTTCACGTTTCAGATATCCGCCATTTTTGGGTATCAAGATGCAACTGGTGTAATGCTATTCATCGTAATTGTTACTTTACCAAATATCAAAGAGAATAATCGTAGCTGACGCTAGAAATATTAGTGTCACAAGCAGTCTGTGTTTCGAAACTAACGGATTTACGCTTAATAGTACCTATATTGGCAATTTGGGTCCAGTTATAAAGAGTATATCTTCCATCTCCATCTCCGTCATTCTCGTAAAATTTCGATATTGTTGTGGATTTTCCATCACAAGCTCTATAATGTGATTATTGCATGCTGTAAAATCATCGCGTCGCTTAATGATGTTTCTTATCCAACACGAAAGTGGTAGTTCACGATTTTTTTGTGTTCCAGTAAAAGTATTAAAAGTGTAGCTGCCACCCGACGCTCCTCCACCGCTCCCACATCCTACCCGCTCAGAACTATGATAGCAAAATGACGCGGGGAGTGATCTCTCAGCTCTCACAGGCACTCTCACCCTACTCTGTGTAAACGCTTCCGACATGTACTCTCGCGAGACACTCAGGCACTCACAGAAAATACTCGCAAGAAACTGTCAGCCACTATCTCAGAAATTCGCCTCTGGTGCAAACAATTCTCCGAGTACTGTTCGAGAACCTTAAACTGTTTGAAGGGAAAAAGAAAGTCACGTGTATCTCAGTCCTAAAAATTGCAGTAGTTGGTAAGAGAACATAAGACGATGTGTAAGTGTTATGGGAACCAGTAAGTAGCTGTCGGCCGGCCTGTGTGGCCGAGCGGTTGTAGGCGCGGCAGTCCGGAAACGCGCGACCGCTACGGTCGCAGGTTCGAATCGTGCCTCGGGTTTGGATGTGTGTGATGTCCTTCGGTTAGTTAGGTTTAAGAAGTTCTAAGTTCTATGGGACTGATGACCTCAGACGATAAGTCCCATAGTGCTCAGAGCCATTTGAAACGTTTGAACAGAAATGTGTGACTAATTGGGACCTGCTCAACATTCGTACCCACTCTTTTAACTACTTAAGCAGTCAGGCTTTGCACCCGTCCTATAGCTGTACCTTCTCTGACTAGTGTTCCAAACGTTCCGGGGCCCCGGGTTCCAACTTCTTATCTTCTTTGATTAGTGTCCTGGGTCATGGGTTAGAACCTTGCCATTGCATAATCTTTGAATAAAAAAAATTGGTGGCATAGGAAAGATATCCCCGTTCTGCCAACGGCTTTCTGAAAGATGGAGGCGGAACGGACAGAGGTTCAGGGAACTCTCTTGCCGTTGTGGTGGGAAATTTTTCCTAAAAGACGGAAGAATCAGCATAGTGTTTATCCACAGCACATGTGGCCTGTAATTGGAAACGTATCATGATGATCTCTCCATCGGCAAAACATTCCGGATTACATCCCCATTCGGATCGCCAGGAGGGAACTGCCAAAGGTGAAGTGATAATGAAAAATAAATGGAAAAAGCAAAAAACACGATAACATTTTACTGGTCGAAACATGGATTGTCAGATATCTGACCGTAGAAGGAAAGCTAGAAAATCTGAAAGGAGAAATGCTATGACTCAATCTAGATACAGTGTGGGTCCAGTGAGGGAAAAGAAAAGAAGACAAGGATTTCTGAAGAGAAGAGTGTAGGGTAATAGGAAGAGTAGCAGAAAATGGTATAATGGGAGAAGGATTCGTAGTGAATACGAACGTAGGACAGATAGTGAGTTACTGTGAACAACTCAGTGATAAGGTTCCTCTCATCAGAATCGAGAGCAAGCCAACACCGATAACAATAGTATACAGACTGACATCACAAGCGGAAGATGACGAAATAGAGAGAATATATTAGGGTATTGAATGCGTAATTCAGTCCATAAAGAGAGAAGAAAATGTAACAGTCATGGAGGACTGGAATTCCACTGCAGGGGAAGGAGTAGAAGAAAGGGCTATGGGAGAATATGGGCTTGTTACTAGGAATGAAGAGACAAACTAATTGATTTCTGCAATACGTTTTAGTTAATAATAGCGAATTTTCAGCTTAAGAATCACAAGAAGTGGAGGTATACCTGGAAAAGGCAAGGATATACTGGAAGGATTCAGTCACATCACATCAAGCAAAGATTGCGTAATCAGATATTGGATGAGGCGTACGCAGGAGCAGGTGTAGACTCAATTCACAATTGAGTAATCATTTACGGTAGGCTTAAATTTAAGAGACCTCTGAGGAAGAATAAATCCGCAAACAAGTGGGATACAGAAGTATTAAGGAATGGAAATATGGTTGAAATTCTCTAAGGATGCAGATACTGAGATAACGAATAGCTCTAAAAATGGCAGTGATAGAAGTTGGAAAGAAAATATGTATACAGGGAAGGTAACTACGAAGAAACCTTGGGTGACAGGAGAAATGCTTCAGTAGATCAACGAAAGAAGGAAGAACAAAAATATTCAGGGAAATTCAGGAATACAGAAACACAAGTCACAGAGGAATGAAATAAACTGGAAGTGCTGCAGGAAAAATGTGAAGAAATGGAAAATAAATGATTGTCTGAAGGATTGACGCAGCAAATGGAAAAGACTAAAGAACCTTCGGTGAACTTTAAAGCAAGGGCGTTAACATTTAGAGTACAAAGTCCACAAATGCGGAGAAGGGAGCGGTTAGATGGAAAGATTACATTGAAAGCCTCTGTGAGTTTGATGACATTATAGAATAAGAAACATGAGCAGACAGGGAACAGACAGGGAATCAAGTATTAGAATCAGAATGTAAAAGAGCTTTGGAAGACTTAAGATTAAATAAGGTAGAAGGTATAGATAACATTCTATTGTTGGGAGAAGTGGTAACGAAACGACTTTTCACGTTAGTGTGTTGAATGTATGAAACGGCGAAATTCCTTCAGCGTTTGGGAATCGGCATCCACACAGCTTCAAAGGTAGCAAAATCAGACGAGTGAGAGAATTATCGCACACTCAGTCTAACAGTTCGCGCAGCTAATTTGCTGACAAGGATAATATACAGAAGAATGGAAAAGAAAAATTATGGATCGGTTAGATGACAATCAGTTTGGCTTTAGAAAAGGCAAAGGCACCAAGAGGCAGTTGCGATGTTGCTGTTGATAATGGAAGCAAGACTGAAGAAAAATCGAGACACGTTCATAGGATTTGCCGACCGGAAATAGTGCTCGACGTTGTAAAATGGTGCAAGACGTTAGAAATCCTGAGATAAACAGGAGTAAGGTATAGGAAAAGACTGGAAATATACGCTAGGTACAAGAATCAAGAGGGAACAATGAGACTGGAACACAAACAACGAAGTGCTCGGACTGAAAATGTTGTAAGATAGGAATATAGGCTTTCGCACCTACTGTTCAATCTGTACAGCGAGGAAGCTGTAACGGAAAAGAGTGGGATTAAACGTCATGGTGAAAGGACACCAATGGAGATTTTCTGATGACATTGCTATACTTAGTGAAAGCAAAGAAGAAATCCAGAATCTGTTGAATGGAATGAACAGTGTGATGAGTGCAGAATATGGGTTGAGGATAAATCGAAGAAACACGAAAGTAAAAAGTAGTAGCAGAAATGAGAAACATCAGAATTGGAGATGACGGAGTAGACGAAGTTAAGGAACATTGTACCTAGGCGTCAAAATAACCTATGATGGAGGGAGCCAGAAGAACACAAAAAGTAGACTAGCACTAGAAAAGACGACATTCGTGACCAAGAGAAGTCTACTAGTATCACACATTGGTCTTAATCTGAGGAGTAAGTTTCTGAGAATGTACGTTTGGAGCACAGCATTGTATGGTTGAGAGATGTGGACTGTGAGAAAACCGGAAAAGAGGAGAATCGAAACCCTTGACACGGGGTACCACGAAAGAATGGTGGAGGTTTGCCATTGAATCGATGCGGAAACGAACATATGGAAACACTGATTAAAAGATGATAGGTCATCTATTAAGACGTCAAGGAAAAGCTTCCATGATACCAGAGGGAGCTGTAGAGGTAAAAATTGTAAGGGAGGACATAGATTGGAATACATGTAGCAAATAATGGTGGAAGTACGCTGCAACTGCTACTCTGAGATGAGAAGACTGGCACCGGAGAGAAATTGTTGGCGAGCAGCATCAAGCCTGGTTCCTTAGACTAATTCATATGATTTTTAACAACCACACACCGCAAAGCTCGACAGACCTTGTCCATCATTACATGACGTATGCATGGTCTTCGTTTAATAGTGGTCGTTCCTTCGTGTTTCCATTTCCCAGTCATATCACCAAAAGTCGACTTGCGTAATTTTAAGAGTGTTTGTTATGTCTCAAGTGGATTAATTACGCAAATGACGTCCAATGAGAAGTCCACATTCGAAGTCACTGAACTCTCCGATTCACCCTGGTACTACCGCTTCTCCGCTGAGATATCTAGTGGTCAAATTAATATTACGTGGGGGCAGGGAGAATATTTTTGATCAAACAGTTTAAACCACTAAATATGATTCGCTAGGAATTGTTGACGTATTGTTTACGACTTGTGGCTGGGGCTGCTTGGATTTGAAGTAAAAGAAGCGACAACGATGCTGTTGGAGACTAAGTGCGGACTGGACAATGATGGGATGCAATATTGGCCTTGGCGTTATTTAAGAACAACTTCGGCATTTTGTTGAATGTGTTTACGGAAACCACGGAAACCTAAATCTGGATGGCCTAACAAGCATTTGCTCCTGTATAATAGAGAATGCGAGTCTAGTGTGCTTTTTATTCGATAGTTTACGCAAGGTACACAGTCGTGGTTCTTTAAATCTTCATTTTTATCGTACCCGTAAGTTTCTTGCTGATATAGCATGAACACAGTTCGACTCTTAAAGCGTATTTTCACTTTCCTCAGGCAGTATGTGAAACTTTCAGCGTCAACTGTTATAGTTTCTAAGTGCAGTAAGTGCTCCGAACTTTGGTAATCGATACGGACAGTTTAAAAGCTGGTCCTACTTGCCTCCGTGCGACTTCACTTCTTGAAGCGTGCAGGAGTTGAGAGTTTGTAGGGTGGCTGAAGCGAGTTAAAAATCTACCGAAGACGAGGGAAAATTGTAATTCGCTGTTAAAGAGTGGAAGTCGGCATTTGTGCGCTCAAAGGTAAAGCGATACGGTTTTGATTGCGTAGAAGCGTATGCAATGAAAGTTCCGTTATTCAAGTACAGTATGGGGTAGCTAAGATATGTCACCCAAAATACATCTAGAAGAAGTAAATGCATAGAGGAGCGGCCTTCGCTGGGCTATAGCCAATAACGTGGAGAATTTTTTGATACCTGCGAGTAATTTTTAATATCTGTGGCTGCCGAATGTGTGCCTCCGTAGCTGAGTGTTCTGTGCAAGTGACTTCCCTGCAGACGTTCTGGGCTCGACTCCAGGGACTCCCAGGGATTGTTGCTTTGTTATAGGTCTGGAACGAGGCCCATTCAGCCTCGTGACGCCATTTGAGGAGCTCCTCCAGTGAGTAGTAGGACTCCAGGTCACGGTGATGACAACGACCAGGAGACCAGTTACTGATTCTATGTCCTCCATACCGTATCCAACGACGTCCTTGGCTGGCGTGGTGGTCGGTACGTACTGATGCCCACCCCCCACCATTCCCCCCAGCACCTGTGGACGAATTTTGAGTTCACGTTGCTGCCGAGTTATGACATCGATCTTTTCCGTATACTTTTTCTGTGGCACTGGAAAGAGCCTTAAAGGCACTTTAAAGCCACCACGCAACGGTGTCAAACAGCATCAAGAAACCAGCATCACAAATCATTGCCCCCCCCCCCCCGCCTCACAAGAAGCTCCCCAAAAGTCTACTGTACCGTACAAAACGTCGAATAATCCAGAGCCATATGATGTTTCGTTTTTGTCAGTCTCATAAAAATAATTGTTTGTGGATTTTGCTCTGTAGTTTTTTTGTTGCCGTTTGTTTTCGTATGAACCCGGTCATGTATAAAGCGCCGGAGATCATGTGACAGTCTTGAGGAGGTTACGATATAGGGAGGCTTAATCACTTTGTATTTCAGAGGATATAAAGTCTTGCCACGGATGTAAGTCACATTGAGTCTTGTGAAGGGAACAGCTGGAACGAATAGGCATGAAACACACTCGCCAGCGTTTCGAAGTCTCGAAACGTAATTGATTCACGTATTTCAGATGAATGTGGGACAGTAGCAGGCAACAGAGTTTTTCTTATGTATACTGAACTATTTAAATGAAATTGAAATGTAGCAGGTATAAAATATGAGACGTTAGAGGAGGAAGGGAGGAAGGTTAAAGCAGCCAGACAGGAGTAACGTTGACAAAGGAGATCAACAGAGTTGTGTAGCCTTTATCCTAAGTTATTCAGTCTGCACATTGAGAGCTATGAAAGAAACAAAGCAGAAATTTATAAAGGGAATTAAAGTTCACAGAAAAGAAATTAAAACTCTGAGAGTTTCCGATAGCATTAGAGTTTTGTCATAGGCGGCAAACGACTTCGAAGAGCAGCTGAAGGGAATGGATATCGTTTTGAAGAATTTATAAGGTGAAGATAAACAAAAGTAAAACAGAGGTAATGGAATGTAGTCGAATTAAATCAGGGGATTCTGAAGGAAGTAGGAAATTAGATATTAAATGATACACAGAAAATGAGTTTGGTTATTTGGGTAGCCAAATAAGTAAATATCGCAGTAGTGGAGAGGGTAAAAGATGCAAACTGACAAGAAAAGCATTCTAAAGAAAAAGAAATTTTGTGATACCGAATAAAAGTTTTAAACATTTTTGGAAGGTGGCCATTAACAGCCATCAGCTAACGTATAAAATGCATGTTTGCCTATCAGCTGTTTTTTTTTTTTTTTTTAATTTCAAACTCAAATATCGACCAATTTCAGTCACAGACAAACTTCACGGGTTAGCGTTAAAACAATTGAATCCAATCACATCTGCGATTTACTCAAGTAATGACAGATGTGATGTTGAGGCTTAAACCGTTTTAATCCTAATCCGTGAACATGGTCTGTGACATAAACTGACGATATTTGAGTTTTTAAAGAAAAAGCAGCTGATTGTCAAACACGCATTTTATGAATATAAATTTAAATGTTACAGATCATTCCTGAAGGCACTTGTCTGGACTGCCTCTTACGGAAGTGAATACAAGCTTTTGAAATGGAGAATGTTGAAGGTTAGATGCGTAGATCGAACAACTAATCAAACGAGGAGGTACTGAATCGAACAGGGGAAAAAAAGAAAAATGGTACAAATTTACTAAAAGGAGGGATCGATTGATAGTACACATCCTGAAGCATCAAGGAATCGTCAGTTTTAAGTTTCACTCGATTAAACATGTTTAAATGGATACAGGTTGCGGTAGTTATGTAGAGAGAGAGAGATTTGCACTGTGCAGACTAGCATGGTCACCCTAACACGCTAATCTTCGGACCGCAGACCACAGTAACAACAACGACCAGTTTAAGTATGACTGATGTGTCTTATGAACAGCAGTCCACATCTTTAGAAAGTACGAGGCGTTTGATTGTGATTCAGGTGTTGTTGTTTTTCTGATCTTCAGTCCAGAGACTGGTTTGATGCAGCTCTCAATGCTACTCTATCCTGTGCAAGGTTCTTCACATCCCAGTTCTCACTGCAACCTACATCCTTCCGAATCTGCTTAGTGTATTCATCTGTTGGTCTCCCTATACGATTTTTACCCTCCACGCTGCCCAGCCGATCCCTTCTTCTAGTCAAGTTGTGCCACAAATTTCTCTTCTCCCCTATTCTATTCAATACATCCTCATTAGTTATGTGATCTACCCATTTAATCTTCAGCATTCCTCTGTAGCACCACATTTCGAAAGCTTCTATTCTCTTCTTGTCTAAACTATTTATCGTCCACGTTTCACTTCCATACAAGGCTACACTCCATACAAATACTTTCAGAAACTACTTCCTGACACTTAAATCTATACTCGATGTTAACAAATTACTCTTCGTCAGAAACGCTTTCCTTGCCATTGCCAGTCTACATTTTATATCCTCTCTACTTCGACCATCATCAGTTATTTTGCTCCCCAAATAGTAGATCTCATCTAGTACTTTAAGTGTCTCATTTCCTAATCTAATTCCCTCAGCATTACCCGATTTAATTCGACTACATACATCTGACAGAATTACAATGTCATCGGCGAAACTCAAAGTTTTTATTTCTTCTCCATGGATTTTAATTCCCACTCCGAATTTATCTTTCGTTTCCTTTGCTGCTTGCTCAATATACAGATTGAATAAAATCGGGGATAGGTTACAACTCTGTCTCACTCCCTTCCCAACCACTGTTTCCCTTTCATGCCCCTCGACTGTTATAACTGACATCTGGTTTCTGTACAAATTGTAAATAGCCTTTTGCTCCCGATATTTTACCCCTTCCACCTTCAGAATTTGAAAGAGAGTATTCCAGCCAACAGTGTCAAATGCTTTCTCTAAGTCTACAAATACTAGAAACGTAGGTTTGCCTTTCCTTAATCTATCTTCTAAGGTAAGTCGTAAGGTCAGTATTGCTTCACGTGTCCCAACATTTCTACGGAATCCAAACTGATCTTCCCTGAGGTCGGCTTCTACTAGTTTTTCCATTCGTCTGTAAAGAATCCGTGTTAGTATTTTGCAGTCGTGATTTATTAAACTGATAGTTCGGTAATTTTCACATCTGTCAACACCATCTTTCTTTGGGATTGAGATTATTATATTCTTCTTGAAGTCCTGCTCACCAGATGGTAGAGTTTTGTCAGGGATGGCTCTCCCAAGGCTATCAGTAGTTCTAATGGAATGTTGTCTACTCCCAGGCCTTGTTTCGACTTAGGTCTATCAGTGATTGTCAAACTCTGCACGCAATATCGTATCTCCCATTTCATCTTCATCTACATACTCTTCCATTTCCATAATATTGTCCTCAAGTACTCCTTCCCCTTTATGCTTTCCCTTCTTTGCTTAGAACTGGGTTTCCATCTGAGCTCTTGATATTCATACAAGTGGTTCTCTTTTCTCCAAAAGTCTCTTTAAGTTTCCTGTCGGCAGTATCTATCGTACCCTAAGTGATATATGCCTCGTACCCTTACATATGACCTCTAGCCATCCCTGCTTACCCATTTTGCACTTCCTGTCGATATCATTTATGAGACGTTTTTATTCCATTTTGCCTGCTTCATTTGCTGCATTTTTATATTTTCTCCTTTCCTCAATTAAATTCAATATATGTTCTGCGACCCAAGGATTTCTACTAGCCCTCGTCTTTTTACCTACTTGATCTTCTTCTGACTTCAATATTTCATGTCTTAAAGCTACCCATTGATCTTCTATTGTATTTATTTCCCCATTCTTGTCAATCGTTCCGTAATGCTCTCTCTGAAACTCTCTACAACCTCTGGTTCTGTCAGTTTATCCAGGACCCATCTCCTTAAATTCCCACCTTTTTGCAGTTTCTTCAGTTTTAATCTACAGTTCATAACCAATAGATTGTAGCCAGAATCCACGTCTGCCCCTGGAAATGTCTTACAGTTTAAAATCTGGTTCCTAAATCTCTGTCTTACCATTATATAATCTATCTGAAACCTTTCAGTTTCTCCAGGCCTCGTCCATGTATACAACCTTCTTTCATGATTCTTGAACCAAGTGTTAGCTATGATTAAGTTATGCTCTGTGCAAAATTCAACCAGGCGACTTCCTCTTTCATTTCTTATCCCGAATCCATATTCATCTACTACGTTTCCTTGCCTTACTTTTCCTACTAGCGAACTCCAGTCACCCATGCCTATTAAATTTTCGTCTCCCTTCACAATCTGAATAATTTCTTTTATCTCTTCATACATTTCATCTATCTCTTTGTCATCTGCGGAGCTAGTTGGCATATAAACTTGTACTACTGTGGTAGGCATGGGTTGCGTTTCTATCTTGGTCACAAAAATGCGTTCACTATGCTGTTTGTAGTAGCTTACTCGCATACCTATTGCTTTATTCATTATTAAACGTACTCCTGCTTTCCCCTTGTTTGATTTTGTATTTGTTTGTTGTTGTGGTCTTCAGTCCTGAGACTGGTTTGATGCAGCTCTCCATGCTACTCTATCCTGTGCAAGCTTCTTCATCTCCCAGTACCTACTGCAACCTACATCCTTCTGAATCTGCTTAGTGTATTGATCTCTTGGTCTCCCTCTACGATTTTTACCCTCCACGCTGCCCTCCAATGCTAAATTTGTGATCCCTTGATGCCTCAAAACATGTCCCACCAACCGATCCCTTCTTCTAGTCAAGTTATGCCACAAACTTCTCTTCTCCCCAATCCTATTCAATACCTCCTCATTAGTTACGTGATCTACCCACCTTATCTTGAGCATTCTTCTGTAACACCACATTTCGAAAGCTTCTATTCTCTTCTTGTCCAAACTGGTTATCGTCCATGTTTCACTTCCATACATGGCTACACTCCATACAAATACTTTCAGAAACGACTACCTGACACTTAAATCTATACTCGATGTTAACAAATTTCTCTTCTTCAGAAACGATTTCCTTGCCATTGCCAGTCTACATTTTATATCCTCTCTACTTCGACCATCATCAGTTATTTTACTCCCTAAATAGCAAAACTCCTTTACTACTTTAAGTGTCTCATTTCCTAATCTAATCCCCTCAGCATCACCCGATTTAATTTGACTACATTCCATTATCCTCGTTTTGCTTTTGTTGATGTTCATCTTATATCCTCCTTTCAAGACACTGTCCATTCCGTTCAACTGCTCTTCCAAGTCCTTTGCTGTCTCTGACAGAATTACAATGTCATCGGCGAACCTCAAAGTTTTTACTTCTTCTCCATGAATTTTAATACCTACTCCGAATTTTTCTTTTGTTTCCTTTACTGCTTGCTCAATATACAGATTGAATAACATCGGGGAGAGGCTACAACCCTGTCTCACTCCTTTCCCAACCACTGCTTCCCTTTCATGCCCCTCGACTCTTATAACTGCCATCTGGTTTCTGTACAAATTGTAAATATCCTTTCGCTCCCTGTGTTTTACCCCTGCTACCTTCAGAATTTGAAAGAGAGTATTCCAGTTAACGTTGTCAAAAGCTTTCTCTAAGTCTACAAATGCTAGAAACGTAGGTTTGCCTTTTCTTAATCTTTTTTCTAAGATAAGTCGTAAGGTTAGTATTGCCTCACGTGTTCCAACATTTCTACGGAATCCAAACTGATCTTCCCCGAGGTCCGCTTCCACCAGTTTTTCCATTCGTCTGTAAAGAATTCGCGTTAGTATTTTGCAGCTGTGACTTATTAAACTGATAGTTCGGTAATTTTCACATCTGTCAACACCTGCTTTCTTTGGTATTGGAATTATTATATTCTTCTTGAAGTCTGTGGGTATTTCGCCAGTCTCATACATCTTGCTCACCAGATGGTAGAGTTTTGTCATGACTGGCTCTCCCAAGGCCATCAGTAGTTCTACTGGAATGTTGTCTACTCCCGGGGCCTTGTTTCGACTGAGGTCTTTCAGTGCTCTGTCAAACTCTTCACGCAGTATCTTATCTCCCATTTCATCTTCATCTACATCCTCTTCCACTTCCATAATACTGTCCTCAAGTACATCGCCCTTGTATAAACCCTCTATATACTCCTTCCACCTTTCTGCCTTGCCTTCTTTGCTTAGAACTGGGTTTCCATCTGAGCTCTTGATATTCATACAAGTGGTTCTCTTCTCTCCAAAGGTCTCTTTAATTTTCCTGTAGGCAGTATCTATCTTACCCCTAGTGAGACAAGCCTCTACATCCTTACATTTGTCCTCTAGCCATCCCTGCTTAGCCATTTTGCACTTTCTGTCGATCTCATTTTTGAGACGTTTGTATTCCCTTTGGCCTGCTTCATTTACTGCATTTTTATATTTTCTCCTTTCATCGATTAAATTCAATATTTCTTCTGTTACCCAAGGATTTCTATTAGCCCTCGTCTTTTTACCTACTTGATCCTCTGCTGCCTTCACTACTTCATCCCTCAGAGCTACCCATTCTTCTTCTACTGTATTTCTTTCCCCCATTCCTGTCAATTGTTCCCTTATGCTCTCCCTGAAACTCTCTACAACCTCTGGTTCTTTCAGTTTATCCAGGTCCCATCTCCTTAAATTCCCACCTTTTTTGCAGTTTCTTCAGTTTCAATCTGCAGTTCATAACCAATAGATTGTGGTCAGAATCCACATCTGCCCCTGGAAATGTCTTACAATTTAAAACCTGGTTCCTAAATCTCTGTCTTACCATTATATAATCTATCTGATACCTATTAGTATCTCCAGGATTCTTCCAGGTATACAACCTTCTTTTATGATTCTTGAACCAAGTGTTAGCTATGATTAAGTTATGCTCTGTGCAAAGTTCTACAAGGCGGCTTCCTCTTTCATTTCTTCCCCCCAATCCATATTCACCTACTATGTTTCCTTCTCTCCCTTTTCCTACTGACGAATTCCAGTCACCCATGACTATTAAATTTTCGTCTCCCTTCACTACCTGAATAATTTCTTTTATCTCGTCATACATTTCATCAATTTCTTCATCATCTGCAGAGCTAGTTGGCATATAAACTTGTACTACTGTAGTAGGCATGGGCTTTGTGTCTATCTTGGCCACAATAATGCGTTCACTATGCTGTTTGTAGTAGCTAACCCGCACTCCTATTTTTTTATTCATTATTAAACCTACTCCTGCATTACCCCTATTTGATTTTGTATTTATAAACCTGTAATCACCTGACCAAAAATCTTGTTCCTCCTGCCACCGAACTTCACTAATTCCCACTATATCTAACTTTAACCTCTCCATTTCCCTTTTTAAATTTTCTAACCTACCTGCCCGATTAAGGGATCTGACATTCCACGCTCCGATCCGTAGAATGCCAGTTTTCTTTCTCCTGATAACGACGTCCTCTTGAGTAGTCCCCGCCCGGAGATCCGAATGGGGGACTATTTTACCTCCGGAATATTTTACCCAAGAGGACGCCATCATCATTTAATCATACAGTAAAGCTGCATGTCCTCGGGAAAAATTACGGCTGTAGTTTCCCCTTGCTTTCAGCCGTTCGCAGTACCAGCACAGCAAGGCCGTTTTGGTTAATGTTACAAGGCCAGATCAGTCAATCATCCAGACTGTTGCTCCTGCAACTACTGAAAAGGCTGCTGCCCCTCTTCAGGAACCACATGTTTGTCTGGCCTCTCAACAGATACCCCTCCGTTGTGGTTGCACCTGCGGTACGGCCATCTGTATCGCTGAGGCACGCAAGCCTCCCCACCAACGGCAAGGTCCATGGTTCATGGGGGGATTTTGTATTTATAACCCTGTATTCACCTGACCAGAAGTGTTGTTCCTCTTGCCACCGAACTTCACTAATTCCCACTATATCTAATTTTAACCTATCCATTTCCCTTTTTTAAATTTTCTAACATAACTGCCCGATTGAGGGATCTGACTTTCCAAGCTCCGATCCGTAGAACGCCAGTTTTATTTCTCCTGATAACGACGTCCTCTTGAGTATTCCCTGCCCGGAGATCAGAATGGGGGACTATTTTACCTCCGCCACATTTTACCCAAGAGGACGCCATCATCATTTAACCACACAGTAAAGCTGCATGCCCTCTGGAAAAATTACGGCTGTAGTTTCCCCTTGCTTTCAGCCGTTCGCAGTACCAGCACAGCAAGGCAGTTTTGGTTAGTGTTACAAGGCCAGATCAGTCAATCATCCAGACTGTTGCCCCTGCAATTACTGAAAAGGCTGCTGCCCCTCTTCAGGAACCACACGTTTGTCTGGCCTCTCAACAGATACCCCTCCGTTGAGGTTGCACCTACGGTACGGCCATCTGTATCGTTGAGGAACGCAAGCCTACCCACCAACGGCAAGGTCCATGGTTCATGGGGGGAGTATTCAGGTCATAAGGTGAGATATGTTTCAATAGTTCCTTGGGCTCTTCTTCGGGCAAAAAAAAAAAAACTTATTTTGCACCCCTAAATAGATCGGAGTATATAGTTTAATCGAAAGATTTCACGGATGGGTCGATTTGCATCAACGGTAAAACGCTCTCGCTTTATCTACTTTTGTCTTAGTGACAGCGCTTTGAGTCACAGCCACTTATTTGTCACGTTTTGACGATTTAAATTAATTGGGTGCTTTTGTGGAGTGTTACAGCTTCAGCCAGGATGTTTGATGAATTTATAAGCGGGTTGAATTGGTCGATTCCACTAATTTGGCAAATAAGAAATAACGACTATACAAGTAAAACCTGAAAAAGCTTAGCTTATGAGAAGTAGAGAAATAATCGGGAAACTTTGAACAAAAATGGACGTAAAACGAAAGATCCAAATTTTTCATCAACACGTTACATATTGTATCCAACGTTCTCGGGTGTCCAGCCGGATCCGTTCGTCGAAGTTCCACGATATTTCGGCGGATAACCGTTCCGTCATCATCAGGTGGTGCTGATGGAATGATCTGTCTGCGCTGTTGTCCGACAACAGAAGTGTATCAGGAACCGAGATGAAGAACAACCCGAAGAAGAAAAGCAAGCTCTGGCCTTTCTGCCGTTTGCTCGCAACGTGTCGTCAAAAATAGGGAGACTGTTAAGGCGACACAAGATTGACACAGCCTTCCGGCCACCAGCAAAGATTCGTAACCTACTATGAACGGCAAAAGATGACGTAGGGCTGAAGAAAGCGGGCGTATACAAAATCCCGTTCGGCTGTGGCAAATCCTATATCGGCCAAACAGTTCGCACGGTCGAGGACCGAAGCAAAGAACACGAACGTCACACCCGCTTACGCCAACCCAGCCATTCGGCGCTAGCAGAACACTGCATTGAAACCGGACACACAGCGAAATTCGAAGAGACAAAAATCCTGACTGCCGCAAGTGCCTACTGGGACAGTATCTACAAGGAGGCCATAGAAATTCGAGTAACAGATAACCTCATCAACAGGGACACCGGGTTTCAACTTAGCAAGCCCTTGAAACCGTTATTAAACACCATCAAAGAGTAACGGCACGAGCGGACGCGAGATCCTCCCCCCACGGCGGACGGAGATGGATTGCGCCTACCACCGGACGTGGCTGCAGCTTCCCCCACCCCTCCCACCACGCGGCGCCCCGCCGGCCGCCCGCGCCGGGGTACGACTCGGGACCCCGCGGACATAAATACCACGGACACAGCGCAGACAGATCATTCCATCAGCACCACCTGATGATGGCGGAACGGGTATCCGCCGAAATATCGTGGAACTTCGACGAACGGATCCGGTTGGACGCCCGAGAACTTTGGATACAGCACATTCGCCGGGAAATCCTGAGATCTCATACGTTACATATTATCATATTCACTTCCACGGATTAGGCTAACTGCCGGTTTCGTCTTCAAAGGTCATTGTTGAACTCACCTCATTTAGGGTCTTCCAGGTTTCCTTCTTCCTCTTGGCCTGTATTTCAACAGTTGTTGCGTTAGTCTTTCTCCTGGTGTTCTGCTCTTTCCACCTGTTTCTATATTTCTCTGCTGTTTATCCCTTCAAGTTCTTCTCAAGTTTTTTCATTCTTAATCCGGTCTTGGCGGGTACAGTCGTTCACTGTTCTTAAAAAACTCATTCCAGCTCTCTGTTTCGTGACCTTATCCCTGTTAGTGACCTAGCGAGGTGGTGCAACGGTAGCACACGGGACTCGCCTTCTGGAGGACGACGGTTCAAACCTGCGTCCGGCCATCCTGATTTAGGTTTTTCGTGCTTTCCCTAAATCGATTCAGGAAAATGCCGGGATGGTTCCTTGAAAGGGCACGGCCGATTTCCTTCCCCATCCTCCCCCAATCCGATGGGACCGATGACGTGGCTATTTGGTCCCCTCCCCCAAATCAACCAACCAACCCTCTTTGTGAGAACCCAGCTTTCACTCCCATACAGCAGGAACGTCACAGCTTTAGTTTCATAAAATGAATTATTGTTTCCTTTCTAACTCCGTTCTTTGTGGTTCTGTTGATAGTGTCACATATATACTGACACTGGCGGAGCTTGTTGTCTATGTACTGATAATGCTGCTAACTTTGGTTTAATAATAAATACTGTTATTGATAATGCTGCTAACTTTGGCTTAATAATAAAAACTGTTATTGATTACAATGTTGGATTTAATGGCCTCGAACCCTTTAAATGCCGTTTTCTTCATTTTATTGAGATTTTCTTATTGCATGCTAAGCCCAGCAGGTGAAATTTATGAGTCGCTCCTTGTAATTTATTTTTATCGTCAGTTACAATAAACTCATCGTCTGCAAAACAGCCGGTGTTTATCGTTCCACAATGTGATATCTTCAACCCAGGGCGTACTTCTTGTTTGATTCTTATTAAGACGTCTTCAGTGTATATGAATTAATTTCGGCATTTGACACCCTGATTCACGGGTACCATATCAAAATTCTTACACCTCGTTTAGTAGTTCAAATGGTTCAAATGGCTCTGAGCACTATGGGACTCAACTGCTGAGGTCATTAGTCCCCTAGAACTTAGAACTAGTTAAACCTAACTAACCTAAGGACATCACAAACATCCATGCCCGAGGCAGGATTCGAACCTGCGACCGTAGCGGTCTTGCGGTTCCAGACTGCAGCGCCTTTAACCGCACGGTTTAGTAGTTATTTTACTGTATGTCTTCATGTATTCAGAACCTTTATGTGTTTAGGATAGCTTGGTTCACTAGTTTTCTCCATAGTATTTGCCTCTTTACAAGATCGAAGGCTTTTTCATAGTGAAACTCCTTTCACTATAAGGACGTTCAGATCGTACTCACATTTAGCAGCTGCTTCGTTAAGATCATTCAATTTGACGAGTAAAATCAGCCGACGAACGACGACAGATATATCTTTCCAGTTCAAAGATGTATCTGCGATCGTGAGCACCTATGAACAGAGAAATCACCAAGTGATCAAAATCGACAGATTGTTACAACTGGCACCAGTCTTCGGTTGTGGCATTCCGAACATAAAATCGTTTCGCGTAAAAGCATATGTAGGAAAGAGCAATTATCTGAGGACCTGGACAATTATTGGAACTACTACGAGAACATCAATAAAACAGACTTCATGAATGTATGTACTGTATGTAATGAATGTATACATAATGTATGTATACGTATGTACGACTTAATGAAGGTCGTCAGCCTTGTTTCGGACCGCGAAACAAAGTCGACAGTGTATTTGCTTCCTGTATTGCTAGCCCGGAAAGGTTAGTAAAGTTTGAGAAGTAGGGGGAAGGTAAATATTTTGTTGGGGTAGGAAGATCCTGTTGACATTTTCTTCGCGTATGGGAATTAAATTGTATATTTACCGAGACATGTATGATCCTGTGTAGGTCTCGATTTATTTCTGCAAAAATATTTCGCGTTGTTGGTGACTGTGTTTCTGCTTTGAGCCTAAAAAGCATCGCATATGCGTTTTCCATTTTGTTTGGTTGCTCACCTGCGTTTACATTAATTGTGAAATTGGATTTGTACAGGTTGGTATGCGTACATGCTTTTTTATCGTTTTACAGAATATGATTTTCAAAGCACCCGGAATAATTTGAATAGACAGTTTTTAATTTTGAAAAGGCGAAATAAGTTTGGTTTCATCTTGTTCTGTGTACAAAGGCGTGTGATACCAGGTGAGTGAGAAGCGTAAAATGTGTGAAAAAGATAGAGTGTAATTACAGTCAACTAACACACAGGTTGGGAAACATACGTCCGGGAAACACACCACCATTGCTCTCGGAAAACGATTTCAAATTTACTTACTCTAAGCATATTATTCCAACTATTTTGCCGATGGCACACTGTAAAACCACAAAAAGGTGTAAAAACTAGTCGACGTGTACAAATCCGCTTTCACAATTAAAGAAATTTCACTCAAGTAATCAAAACAAAAAGTGCATGTATTAGTTTTTAGGCTTAAAATAGAAAATAACCAAGAACTTCGTGTAATACAACGCTTGCCCGGAAAGTAACGCACCGCATTTTTTTTTTCTGAGCCGAAAACAATGCTACGAATACGAAACGTTACGTGTGTACTATTTGAAGTCTCTTGAGTGAGCGTGCCAAGTTTCCGTCACTTCCGACAGATAGCGTAGCTGCAGGACAGTTTCAAAATGGCGGCTGTAGGTGATGTACGTTTCAAGCAAGCTGCCGTCATTGAATTTATCACTGCAGAGAAAGAAACTGTGGGGAATATTCACAAATGCTTGTACAAAGTCCATGGAGCATCTGTTGTCGACAGAAGTGCAGATACTCGCTGGACGCAGAGGATGATGAGGTCATCGGAAGGCGGTTCGGCGGAGCTCCACGATTTGCAGTGGTCGGGGAGACCATCCATAGCTGTCACACATGGCAGCCCTGACCTAACCACCTCGGACTTCCACTTGATAGGACCATTAAAGGATATCATTCGTGGAAGACATTTTGAGGACGATGAGGAGGTGATTTACTCAGTGAAGCACTGCCTCCATCACAAGGACAAGGATTGGTACCGACAGGGCATACACGCCCTTGTTTTGAGCTGGAGGAAGGCCATAGAACGGGATGGAGATTACGTGGAAAAATAGGATGTGTAGATAAAACACCATGCTTTCGTCTGTGTAATTCTCATTATGTTCAAGTTCAATAAAGAACTGTTGAAGAAAAAAAAAGAGGGCATTAATTTCTGGGCAACCTTCGTATTTTTAGAAAAATAAATTTAGATCCGCAGAAGACGACTAATAGGTGTCGAAATTTGTCTCGGTAGATATAAAAAAGAAATAACTCGTATACTGCATAAGGCGGAGTTTGAAAACCCAAATTTAGGGCAAAGGTAATGAAAGAAGTGAAACTGTGAGGGTGGATGGTGAGATTTCCTGGACTGCTCAGTGGGTAAAAGCATTGCTCGCAAAGACATGGTTCCGAGTTCGAGTTTCTGTTTGGTACATGTCAACTAGTTTCAGGGTTAAAATAGTCAGCTCTATGGCGGCGTAAAATCTCACCGCCACCACAGTCGAGTTCCGGCGGTCACATCGTGACTGGGACAGACCATCACAGGTAGTCGCCGTTTATCAGAACCCGCATGACCAAGACTTCATAGAACCGTGCACGACCTACAGACGCCCTTGTTTCTAGTCACCTGTCGTTGTATTAGTATCTTGAACGTTTCCGGCCGAGCTGTTCCAGTTTGTTACGATTATGAAATCTGCTTGTGCTTCATTGACCGTGCTAATGGCTGTTAAGTTTCCCACGCGGAGCTCAACTCTTTATAACTATTACACCAGCATGTTGGCCATCCGAACCAGACGATTCCTAAGTGATTAGGCTGACTGGGGTTGCATGCTGCATTTTTACCTTGTACATTTGTAAGTAGGCTGCTTAGGTTTTTATATTGGTAACGCCACGTAGCGTTCTGTATGAAAATCACTGGCTATGCTGTGTGCAGTCTGTGGCTGGTTTGCATTGTTGCTAGCTATTGTAGTGTTGGGCAATTGGCTGTTAACACCGCGTAGCGTTGCGCAGTTGGAGGTGAGCCGCCAGCAGTGGTGGATGTGGGGAAGTGAGATGGCGGATTTTAGAGAGCGGATGATCTGGACGTGTGTCCATCAGAAACAGTATATTTGTAAGAATGGATGTCATGAACTGCTATATATATATATTATGACTTTTGAACACTATTAAGGTAAATACACTGTTTGTTCTTTGTCAGAATCTTTCATTTGCTAACTATGCCTATCAGTAGTTAGTGCCTTTAGTAGTTTGAATCTTTTATTTAGCTGGCCGTAGTGGCGCTCGCTGTATTGCAGTAGTTAGAGTAACGAAGATTTTTGTGAGGTAAGTGATTTGTGAAAGGTATAGGTTAATGTTAGTCAGGGCCATTCTTTTGTAGGGATTATTGAAAGTCAGATTGCGTTGTACTAAAAAATATTGTGTGTCAGTTTAGTGTTGACCAGAATAGGTAAAGAGCGAAATGTCTGAGTACGTTCAGTTTTGCTCATCTGCCTGAAAAGCAAATAATGTAAGAGGTTTATTAGCACAGTAATTCATTAATTTTTCTAACGGGACGTTACATATGCCAACAACAATGCAAACCAGCCACAGACTGCACACAGCATAGCCAGTGATTTTCATACAGAGCGCTATGTGGCGTTACCAATATAAAAACCTAAGCAGCCTACTTACACATTGTATGTTGTTGTTTTAATAAAAACAGAACTTAATACATCAACTGCGGAGAGGCAGATGTTATTCTTATAAATATTTGTTTCAATGTGTGTTCCCTCAGTTCATTTTCAACTCGCCATAAAAGTGTGATGTTTGCCGTCTAACTTACTAGCTCACAGGAAGGAACGATAAAATACTGTTGCATTAAAATTTATTGACAAGGTCGCAGATGATGACTTAGGAGCTGCAATAGCAAACAGTATGTTCTCAGGTAGTTCGTACATCATTCTAGAAAATGCACAGTTCTTACTCAGAATAACGCAATATAATATCTATAAAAATCCCGTCATCCCATTAGTTGAAGAACGAGAAAGAGTAAAATTTGACAAAACATTTCTTCGCCTTAAAACTCTGAACAGAGGTTGTGCAGTGCTTAGCACAGTGGACTGGAATTCGGGAGGACGACGGTTCAAATCCGCGTCCGAACATTCTGATTCAGATTTTCCACAATTTCTCTAAACCATTCCAAGCAAGTCTCGGAATGGTCCAGTTGAAAGGACACGGTCGATTTCCTTTCCCATCCTTGAAACAATCCGAGATTGTGTCCTGTCTCTAACGTTTTCGATGTCGACGCGATGTAAGACTCTGTCTGATCTTTCTTATTCCCCTTTTTAAAAACAAAATACTTTTTTCTTCTTAATTTTCGCTTTGACCTGGGATACAATATACATTCTCTACGTTCCTCCATCAACCATTTCTGTTCCTGGCTTTCGTAGTTCCTCGTTCCTCAGGCCTGTCGTCTCCGTGTCCCTGCAGGTATCATCCGTCCATTTTGTTTGTGGCTTTCCGCAGCCCCTTCTGCGCCCCACGAATCCTATGTATGCTATTCGCGATAGTTTTTCTTCTTTCATTATCATAATTAGGTGTCCTGCCCACATCAAGCCTTTTTTCCTCCGTACTTGGCCAATATCAGCTTGTAAGTATAGTTCCGCCAGTTCCAGCTTTTTTAGTATCCTCCCTTCGTGTGATTGGATGTCCCTCTCGATGACAAATACTTTTCTTAACATGTTTCTCTCAAAGACTAGCAATTTTGTTCATCCAGTTTGCTTAATGTAAATGTTTGAGACCCATGTAGAGCTACCGGGAGAATTAGCCACAGTTATAGTCTGATTTTAAAACATCTCGAAATTGATGTACTCCACAGCACGTCCCGCAAGCCACAATATACTCCATTTACTGCTGTGACCATTGCCTCAATTTCGATTTTCTTCCATTCTGTTTTTGCTAAAAATGCTTCCATACCGCGTGGGATTAGCCGAGCGATCTAGGGCGCTGCAGACATGGACTGTGCGGCTGGTCCCGGTGGAGGTTCGAGTCCTCCCTCGGGCATGGGTGTGTGTGTTTGTCCTTAGGATAATTTAGGTTAAGTAGTGTGTAAGTTTAGGGACTGATGACCTTAGCAGTTAAGTCCCGTAAGATTTCACACACAATGCTTCCCAAGTATTTAAGCATGTCTGTTCTTTTAAAAGTGACTTCATCAGCTTTCAATGAGGTCCCATCACTAAGCGCCTTTCTGACGACCACGTACTCCATTCCTTGTTATTGACTTAAAACGTTGCTTTCTTTGCAATATTTCTGTAACAAAGGCCTCTTTGCTACCACCTGTTAGAATAATATTATCATGAGGGTATTTTCGTTCTGTCGTTGCAACTACAAGAAATGTGCTTTTTCTTTCACCAGGCGCGTTTCGCATTACTGAGGTAAAGCATCAGCAGTGATCAGTAATTGTAGTTATTTAATTCACACTGCTCTGTGTGAATACATTTACCAGTCAGTTGTACACATCAAAAGTAACATTGGTAATTACTGCACAAACAGCTCTGCGTATGACCATGGAACAAGAACTAAACTCAACTAACATTTACCAAGAAAACATAAACATAAAACTCAAAACACCATTTTCTAGCGAGGAATAAAACTGTACAATAAATTACCAAAAGAGAGTAAAGAAACTCCAAAAATACACTTATTTAAAAAGGCAGCTAGGAAGTACCCCTTTTGCAATACATTTTATACACTGAAGGATTACTTAGGTAAAGCAGAGTAGGGGTTTTGTAAAAAAAAGTTAAACAAATAAATAATAATAATGATTATAAAACATCCAACATTACACACAGCTTCACTCTATTTTTTTCTTCCTTTTCCCTTTTCTAGCAAAACTTGCCCCCAAGCTGTGCATAGCACAATACTAACACCTCTTTCTGAGCTCAACATCTCACCCATTATGGAGGGTTGCTGATCCAGGTTTTCAGGACACAAATGGGAAGTTAAGGTACAGAAAATGGCCCAGAGATCACCAGGGTGTGTGAGTGTGTTTGTTTGTAGTGGGTCAAGTGTTATGAAACAATGTGTGTATTGTGTATGCACTGACAGATAGTGAGATATGAGTGAAGTGTGGCATTACAGTACTTAATATGTTATTTGCAAAAAGCGTATTGTGTACCAGGAGTAAATCTAATGATTATCGCTAACTAGAAGTCTGTAATTGTACGTGTATACGAATTAGCTTACTTTAAATTGGTCTAATCTCGTACATACTTTGATATGTCCTATATCCTTGTAAAAAGAGATCTACAGATGACTAAAGCTACTACTAGTATTACTACTAGTACTACTACTACTACTTGTAGTCTAATTTTTGGCCTGCAGAACTACACGCTTCTCACGTTTTACACAGCACACTTTTCCACGCACCACTTTTTTTCTGTTTATTTTTATACTTCTACGTTAAGTGAGTATTGTGGTTTGTGTTTTGCAATGTTACCAACATAAGATTGCCACTAGTTTGTCTTTGACCTTTACTCTTTTTTTTGTATTTTAGTCAATTGTATGTGTGTAATTCTATTTAATTATTTTGCCTTGCACTTATATACTGTGTGAGGGTAGTGAAGGAATAGTGATTTTTTTAGGGGAAGCCTTGGTGAGTGAACATAAATGTATAGTAGTGGAGAGTGAGTTGGAGGAGAAGGTGAGGAGCATGAAGTGAAATGAAATTGGGAGGGGCGTGTGGGATTCTTTCTCTTCCATTATTACTTCATACAGAAACTGTTTGTTTCGTTTTATTGCTTTGGAGAGAGAGGAGGTGTCTGTCTTTACTAATTGTTATGATGTTCATATCTTGTTCAATACTGCTTGGTCTATGGTATTCTTGTTTTAGGGCATCTGCAAATTTCTGCCCCATGTGTCTTATATTAAATTACTAGTCGCAGCGGCATTGCGTCGCTTCGGGTGTTTTTAAACGTTAATGAGACTCAGCCTGTGTATTATGGGAGCGGTCAACATACAAAATGCTTTCTTTACTACCTGACAATGCTGAAGATAAACTAGTTCTTAGAGCAGGAATGCACTTGTTGGCACTGGAATCGTGTCCCCAAGTTTCAAATTCAGCGCTTGATACAACTCTGTCTTCTGTACAGGTTCACAGTGCCGCAGCACTCGGCGGCTACGAAATCTCAACCACCACTGAACCCGTCCAGAATCGCCGCAATTTGAATCGTTCACCCCTTCCGGCAGTTTGCCCCCGAGAAGTAGGCAGCGCGCACTCTGTGGTTAACACCGGGACGTCCAGCGCTCGCCGACCGCAGCGCAAACCGCACAGTAGCTTATACGAGCGTTGCCGCGTGCAGTTGCGGTCCGGAACCGCCTGATGACGCACGCAGTAGCGGCAGGTGTAATGCGGGGGCAGTAAAGCCACCCCGCGGGGCGGCGCCGCCCATTACGCCGGCGCTAAAGCTTTTATACGTGCCGCGCGCGGCGCCGTGTTTACAGGCGCCGTAAAAGAGCAGGTGACCGGCGCGCCACCCCTTTACAACGGAGCGCAGCCCGCATCGGATCGCGGCCTCTCCATAATAGATTATCGGCGTCGAGATGGCGCCGGCGGGCGCTCCTCGCAAATGAAACGGCACGCCCGCTTTCTCGGAAGGCCCGCCGTCGAGATACCGTCCGTGCGGCGGAATCGCTTCGTAGAGCGTGGGCGCTACCTAAAGGGGAAGGCGGCGATGGCCGCGGTGATAACTCGGCGTCTGCGGGTGACCGCAGTGTATCGCAGGTCCCTGGCGCGGTCGCCGCTTCCGGCAGTAGATGGACGCCTGGAGTTCCGCAACCCGCGCTGCCGGCGCCTGCGGCTTCAGAGCGAGCGGGCCAGCCTACGCTGTTACTAAAACTGAACAACCTGGCAAAGTGCGACATCGTTGACGCTTTCTCTACAGAATACTAAAATGCCCAACAGTCCAGAAGTCTTAATAGACGTTGCTCGATTAGCAGTTTCGAAACATTTCTTGTTCTTCTTTCATGTAGACGACGTACTTTCTGCAACCTCCTAAGAAAGCGTGCTGACAAGTAATTGCCTCCGAAGTTTTCATATGAAAACTCTTGAAGATTTTTAAATGAAACAAACATTATTAACATTCCACACTTTTGTTATTCATGTCTACTCACGTTAAGTCCGGGAGAGTTGGACCACTTTTTTCCTTCAGCACAATATTCGTGTTTCTTTCGTCTTAGTTTACTTCTGGCAGCATTTTCGTGTAGTCTGTCATATAAACTTACTGAAGGGGGGTAGGACGTCAAACGGGCCGACTTTGAGCAGGAGAGGCATCATAGGACATTTTAATTTCCAGTGTCTACACTTTTACAAATAAATTCATAAAACTTTGTCAGCATCACCAGGAAGGATTCAGAATTCACACCTATTGCCGTGGAAGTTAGAAAACATAACAAAATAAAATTTTCAAGTGTCTGAAATTTCATCATTTTTTCACTTACTAATGGCTGCATTTGTTGCTATAGGTACACTTTTCTTCATAAGTTAGAGAGATTCTTCGATGAATTTTGCACATCATACGTACCATACTCACAGGTGTATGGAACTCTAGAATTTATTTAATTTATAAAAAAACGAATGAACTGTTATATTTTAAACTTCAAGTTTAGGAAAAACACAAATTTTATAGTTAATTACCTCAATTTTTACCATAGTTTTAAATAGATTTCGAAAATTCTAGAGTTTCATACACCTTTAAGTATGGTTTGTATGCTGTGCACAATTCATCGAAGAATCTCTCTTACGTATGAGGAAAAGTGTACCTATAGCAACAAATACCGCCATTTGTAAGTGAAAAAATGATGAAATTTCACAAGTAAAAAAAATTATTTAGTTATGCTTTCGAACTTCCATTGCTTTGAGTGTGAATTCTGAATCCTTCCTGGTCATGCTGACAAAGTTTTATGAATTTTTTTGTAAACGTATAGACAGTGGAAATTAAAATGTCCTGTGGTGCCTCTCCTGCTCCAAGTCGGTCCGTTTGACGCCGTACCCCCCTTAAAATATATTTCTGACTCACTGCCACTTAAATTCAAGATATATAAAACGAAAATATACATTGCTAGTCCATCTCACCCATACATCTATGGGTGAAATGGACCAGTCTACTGGGAGAGATGGACGGTATAAAAATGGCTATACATGAAGAAAGAGTCAGTCAAAATTTCATATTTTTGTTAAGAATATGTTGTAATGCATGCAGAATTATGCTATTAGATATTTTAGTCGAAAACAGTTTTAACAGTTTATTATAAATTTTGATTCAACATTGGCTTTCTCTAATGAGTTGTTGCTCTTGTTGAACCTTTAGCCTGGTTTTCTCTCACCACAGCAATTAAACATATTAGCAATTAATGTTGACTATCGTGAACAGACACAATATTAATCCAATTGTAATTTTTATTAGTTTCATTATAGATTTCACCGCAGCCAACACATTCATCCTCATCTCATTTATCAAAGTTATTTTCGTGACCTCCTATACACTGTCTGCTCCTGAGGAACTTGGTGAGCTATAGGGAGGATTTTTCTTGTTGAGCCTTTCTTTTCTTATCCTTCTTTTTATTTACAGATTAAATATTTTCGGCAGAGCTTAGCCCTTTGGATGCAGTTGCTGCCTTCCTCTTAAAATTCATGGCTTAATCAATACAAGGAACAGCTGATATTTCTTCCAAATATTTTGTGTATGTTGGCTTAGGTGCAGTTAGTTTTGAGGTGGTAGTCTTGAAAGTTAGGTTTAAAGGGGTAGAGTTTTTATCTCTACCATCTATCCTGTACATGATTTTTCTCCAGAACTAACACGAAATTGACGTCAACACCTGTACCACATTCGTCCACAAAAGAGTTTTCTTGCTAGTAGCGCGTAAGAGCTGTACGGGAGACAGAGACTGGAATACATCCAGCAGAGAACTGAAGACGAGTGTTGCAACTGCTACTCTGAGATGCGGATACTGGCACAAGAAAAAAATTCGTGGCGGGCTGTATCAGACCAGTCAAAAGACTGATAGAGAGAGAGAGAGACAGAGAGAGAGAGAGAGAGAGCGAGAGAGAGAGAGAGAAAGAGAAAGAGAAAGAGAGAGAGAGAGAATACGGTCCGAAGGTGTCAGTGAAGGAATTTGACTTGTGCTGAAAACTCTGCTTTTTTGGTGTGCTTCAGATCAGTAGGTCTTTTGATTATCTTTGAAATGGTTGGCTGGCCAGCGTACAAGATTCTTCTCTTCCATTTGTTGTCACAGACATTTCTTCTGACAAATAAGTATAATCTTAGACTGCAGCCACATTCAGTGAGATTATTACACATGTTCAAATGGTTCAAACGGCTCTGAGCACTATGGGACTTAACATCTGAGGTCATCATCCCCTAGCCTTAGAACTACTTAAACATAACTAAGGACATCGCACACATCCATGCTCAAGGCAGGATTCTAACCTGCGACCGTAGCGGTCGCGCGGTTCCAGACTGAAGCGCCTAGAACCGCTCGGCCACAGCGGCCGGCTATTGCACATGTCTTGATGTCTTGAAGCTACAATTCATTATGCTCCATCTCTATCTCAGGTTAGAACAAGTCGTTGAAAAAAAAAAGTCTCGCAAATAACAGTAGTCCGTCTCTCCCGACTTTTGTCTGTAGGCAACGAACTCGGTGCCCATCTTAGGTTAATTTCATGTCCACACATTTGTCAAGCTAGCAGAAAAAAAAAAAACTCCATCAATATTGTGTAAAATAAGTCTTAATACTAAAATTATGTAACTACACGTTAAAACTTTTCGGCTTACTAGAACAAAGAACTTGATTTTTATCCATTCTGCGCCGGCCGGCTGGTGTGGCCGTGCGGTTCTAGGTGCTTCAGTCTGGAACCGCGTGACCGCTACGGTCGCAGCTTCGAATCCTGCCTCAGGCATGGATGTGTGTGATGTCCTTAGGTTAGTTAGTTTTAAGTAGTTCTAAGTTCTAGGGGACTGATGACCACAGATGTTAAGTCCCATCGTGCTCAGAGCCATTTTTTCTTCTGCGCCATGTTTGTTCACAAAATAGCTTCCTTGCAAGTAGCTGGATCAGTTATCCAGCCACGTATTTGTAAAGTGTGCCACTGGTCCGTCTCACTCGGTGACCCAACTCTCCAGGACTTAACAATATTTATTTCTCAACTTCGCTACCATGGTGACGAACGTATTACTCCGAACCAAAGACCAGGATTTTCATACCATTACTGATGAACAATTGACTTTGTTGACGTAACGATAAACGTATCTCTACTTGCACCGCTTCATCGCTGTCAAAGTGAAGTCCCTGAAGGCGTTCTTTTAAGTTTTGGAAACAGCTGCGGATGGGGCCAAGTCGGGACTGTATGGAGGATTGTCGATGACAGTGAATGCTAGGCATCAGATTGCTGCATGTTTCTCAGCGCTTGTCTGCGATTTGGCATTGTCATGATATGGAGATAGCGCTCCATATGTGGACGAACTGTTCGAATTCGAAACTCGATTAATGGACGCTGTTTCTCACGCTACGACATAGTTACGTAACATCGCCATGTTACACACTACAGTTCCGAGTCCTCTGGCGTCAAAGGACTGCAAATACGTAGGCAAAAAGAATAAACATGTTGAATTTTAATAACCTTCGTTTTATTTAAAAAGCCTTAAGAGTTTTCAAAAAAATGGCTCTAAGCACCATGGGACTTAACATCTGAGGTCATCAGTCCCCTAGATTTTGAACTACTTAAACCTAACCAACCTGAGGACATCACACACATCCATGCCCGTGGCAGGATTAGAACCTACGACCGTAACAGCAGTGCGGTTCCGGACTAGAGCGCCTAGAATCACTCGGTCACAGCGGCAGGGGAAGTGTTTTCACGTAAAAGAAATTCGGACACGTTACTTTTCAGCACCCCTTCGCCCTTTGGCTATGTTTACATATGTATTGTCTTGCTACATAGGATGTTACATTTATCTTGACTATCCCAATTACCTTTTTGTCCAGAAACAAAATCAGATTTTCTCTAGCATATGTTGTTTAACTATCACAGTGGCATTAACCAGCTTAATTGATTTTGTTGTAACTTTCTCCGTTACGAAGGTATGAGCAGCAATATGTCTTTTTTTTAAATAGCATCCTGTACTCTTTCAAAAATGGTTCAAATGGCTCTGAGCACTATGGGACTTAACATCTGAGGTCATCAGTCCCCTAGAACTTACAACGAATTAAACCTAACTAACCTAAGGACATTACACACATATCCATGCCCGAGGCAGGATTCGAACCTGCGCCTGTACTCTTTAATTAGAAATCCATTTCCTCTTCTCAAGCACTGTTCAAAGCGTAGCACAGAGTGCGATTAAAGTAACCGTTACGTTATTAACATCATGACACAAAACTGAGTTTGACTCTTTTGTACCAGCACACTGCGCAGATACCAATGGTAATGTGACTCATCCACTTGCTTGAGTTGACAACAAACAAACAGAAACACTCGTTATTCAGTCAACCGTCCTCGGTTGAAAGTTTGTATGTAAGTGTAATGTACAGGAACGAAGCGAAGGTAGAAATGCTACTCATCAGTGGACAATCTAAGTTAGTAGCACCGTACTGCAATAATGTTTTCTTATTTACAATGTTTGTCAGTGAGAAAACCACTACCGAGATCACAAAGCTCGAGTAGACAACAATGAGTCACCCGTTATACAACCCTGATCTGCAACAGTCTGATTACCATCTAATCGGCAAACTGTAGGAATCCCTTCGCAGAACGAGATCTCATCATCATGACTCCTTCATGAAGGTTTCAAAACAGGGATCTGGTTGAAGCTTGTTGGTTCTACTATGACACGACGCAACTCGACTTGGCATGGACTCGACCAATGTCTGAAGTAATGCTGGAGGCAAATGACACCATGAATCCTGCAGGGTTGTCCATAAATCCATAAGATTATGAGGGGGTGGAGATCTCTTCTGAACAGCACGTTACAAGGCATCTCAGATATACTCAATAATGTTAATTTCTGGGGAATTTCGAGAAAAAAGGAAGTGTTTAAACTCAGAAGAGTGTTCCTGGAGCTACTCTGTAGCACTTCTGGACGTGTGGGGTGTCGCAGTGCCCTGCTGAAATTGCACAAGTCCGTCGGAATTCATAATGGACATGAATGGATACAGGTGATCAGACTGGCTGATGTAAGAGTCGTATCTAGACGTATCAGGGATCCCATATCATTCCAACTGCACACGCCCCAGGCCATTACGGAGCCTCCACAATATTTAACAGTACCCTCCTGACATGCGGTGTTCACGGATTCATGAGGTTGTCTCCACACCAATACACGTCCATCCGCTGGATACAATCTGAAACGAGACCCGTCCGACCAGGCAACATGTTTACAATCATCAGCAGTTCATTGTCAGTGTTGACGGGCCCAGGCGAGGCGTACAGGCACACGAGTGCGCCTTCGACTCTGAAAGACCATAACGATGATCTTCCGTTGAATGGTTCGCACACTGACACTTGTTGAGGACCAAGCATAAAAATCTGCAACAATTTGCGGAAAGGTTGCACTTCTGTCACTTTGAACGTTTCTCTTCAGTCGTCGTTGGTCCCGTTCTTGCAGGATATTTTTCCGGCCGCAGCGATGCCGGAAATTTGATGTTTTACTGGATTCCTCATATTCACGGTACACTCGACAAATGGTCGCACTGGAAAATCCCCACTTCATCGCTACCTCGGACATGTTGCGCCGACTATGACACTACGTTCAGACTTACTTAGATCTTGAAAACCTGCCATTGAAGCGGCAATAACCGATATAACAACTGCGTCGGACTCTTATATAGGCTTTACCGATCGTAGCACCGTATTCTGCCTGTTTACATGTCTCTGTATTTGAATACGCATGCCTATAGCAGTTTCTTTGGCGCTTCAGTGTAAATGTTGTGTAAAGTAAAGGCAGTCATGTCAATAGCACAGGAAAGGCCAAATGCGAAGACAGGGTCGCCAATGAAGTGAAGCACTTAGAAAGAAATTAAAGTACGTTTATTACTGACACCAACTTACAGCCACAACAGAACTGCACTCTTGCGCGGAGAGTGCAGCTATTTATAGAAACAGTGAATATTCCAAAATATTCACGTATTTAATGAACCTTCGAAATATGTAATATCGTAGGTTTCCGCGGTAGTTGTCATATTTGCAGCGGCCGAAACGTAGAATACTCCGGTATAGTTTGTTTTCTTTTTTTTACGTTATGAAACGGTACAATACTCGGAATACTTTTATTACTGGTGTTCAGATCTGAACTGGCCAGCCACAGTACGCCAGCACGTTAACAACACCTGGCGCACCACAGCTCGGAGCATTACTTCCTCTCCTGGAAAAACAGCGACCTGCTGTTTCAGAAGAATCTAGGTCTTGTCAGTGGTCGTCTGTATGGCTTCACTGTCGGGTGCTCGCGTCTTGGGTTCTGGTCTTCTTTTTACATCATCTTCAGTATGATGAGCATCAAAGGTAGCCTCTTCGTTCGAACCTTCGTGTTCGTCGAGTGTGGCTCCAATGGCCTTCAGCCTTACATCGTCAATCTGCGCCTCTGTATCGTAGTCTACATCTAAATCCACATTTATACTCCGCAAGCCACCCAACGGTGTGTGTTGGAGGGCACTTTACGTGCCACTGTCATTACCTCCCTTTCCTGTTCCAGTCGCGTATGGTTCGCGGGAAGAACGACTGTCTGAAAGCCTCCGTGCGCGCTCTAATCTCTCTAATTTTACATTCGTGATCTCCTCGGGAGGTATAAGTAGGGGGAAGCAATATATTCGATACCTCATCCAGAAACGCACCCTCTCGAGACCTGGCGAGCAAGCTACACCGCGATGCAGAGCCTCTCTTGCAGAGTCTGCCACTTGAGTGTATTAAACATCTCCGTAACGCTATCACGGTTACCAAATAACCCTGTGACGAAACGCGCCGCTCTTCTTTGTATCTTCTCTATCTCCTCCGTCAACCCGATCTGGTACGGATCCCACACTGATGAGCAATACTCAAGTATAGGTCGAACGAGTGTTTTGTAAGCCACCTCCTTTGTTGATGGACTACATTTTCTAAGCACTCTCCCAATGAATCTCAACCTGGTACCCGCCTTACCAACAATTAATTTTATATGATCATTCCACTTCAAATCGTTCCGCACGCATACTCCCAGATATTTTACAGAAGTAACTGCTACCAGTGTTTGTTCCGCTATCATATAATCATACAATAAAGGATCCTTCTTTCTATGTATTCGCAATACATTACACTTGTCTATGTTAAGGGACAGTTGCCACTCCCTGCACCAAGTGCCTATCCGCTGCAGATCTTCCTGCATTTCGCTACAATTTTCTAACGCTGCAACTTCTCTGTATACTACAGCATCATCCGCGAAAAGCCGCATGGAACTTCCGACACTATCTACTAGGTCATTTATATATATTGTGAAAAGCAATGGTCCCATAACACTCCCCTGTGGCACGCCAGATGTTACTTTAACGTCTGTAGACGTCTCTCCATTGATAGCAACATGCAGTGTTCTGTTTGCTAAAAACTCTTCAATCCAGCCACACAGCTGGTCTGATATTCCGTAGGCTCTTACTTTGTTTATCAGGCGACAGTGCGGAACTGTATCGAACGCCTTCCGGAAGTCAAGAAAAATAGCATCTACCTGGGAGCCGGTATCTAATATTTTCTGGGTCTCGTGAACAAATAAAGCGAGTTGGGTCTCACACGATCGCTGTAGTCGCTGTAGTCGGGCTTCATATGGAGGACGCAGATGACGTCTCTACGCTGTTGCCTTCTTGATGAAGGATCATAGTCCTCGACTTCATACGTGACGTCAGACATACGACGAAGGATACAATACGGCCCAAAGCAGCGCTTCATTTTCTTTCCCGACAATCCTATTTTCTGCACAAGCGTAAATATCTAAACCGAGTCTCCCGGAGTGTATCCCACAAACCGGTGCTTGGCATTGTGGATGGGTAAGCAGTTGTCGTAGTGTGAGTAATGTCTCCAATGGAAAACGTTTCCACAGAGACCATCACAAGCGGCGCCCGTGCTTCCAAATGACGTTTTCTGCATGGAAAGTTGCGATTTTCCGAGCTTCGGTGATCGGCACAGCTTTTGTGACAGCATAGAAAGTGAAGTGCTCAGTGCGGACCTAGTTACATGTAGTAGTACTGTTAAACATTGTGTTGGGTACAGTAAAGGCAGTCCTTGGTTAAAAATTACAACGTTACTGTTCTTTTATTGTAGCTGAGCGCGTGCTTTATGCCACTCAGGCAGAGAAACTCTACAGAAACACGAAGGATGTTTTCTCGTGTTGAATAACGCCGTGTCTAAGTAACTAGAAAACCATAACACGTTTTTGATAAGGTGTTGATAAGAGAAAGGAGATTACCGAACAGAAAACACATGATACTATTAAAAAAAAGGCTACTGCTGCCCATATCTTTATAACTAACAAAATTGCAAGAAAGGCAATAGTTTAGTAACATTCGCTTGATACCTTTTTTATTCTCGTTCTCGACAAAAGCCGGCCGCGGTGGCCGAGCGGTTCTAGGCGCTACAATCTGGAACCGCGCGTCCGCTACGGTCGCAGGTTCGAATCCTGCCTCTGGCATGGATGTGTGTGATGTCCTTAGGTTAGTTAGGTTTAAGTAGTTCTAAATTCTAGGGGACTGATGACCTCAGAAGTTAAGTTCCATAGCGCTCAGAGCCATTTGAACCATTTTGTTCTGGACAAAAAGATAACTGGAGTTTTCAAGTACTGCGCTTCCCTCTGCAAGCATGTGTACGTTTCATGGCGGAGAATATATTTATTAAGATTATCGATTTATTGTCCTATTCCAATACATCTACATCTACATCTACATCCAAAATCCGCAAGCCACCTGACGGTGTGTGACGGAGGGTACCTTGAGTACCTCTATCGGTTCTCCCTTCTATTCCAGTCTCGTATTGTTCGTGGTAAGAAGGATTGTCGGTATGCCTCTGTGTGGGCTCGAATCTCTCTGATTTTATCCTCATGGTCTCTTCGCGAGATATACGTAGGAGGGAGCAATATACTGTTTGCCTCCTCGGTGAAGGTATGTTCTCCAAACTTCAACAAAAGCCCGTACCGAGCTACTGGGCGTCTCTCCTGCAGGGTCTTCCACATTATCTATCATCTCCGTAACGCTTTCGCGATTACTAAATGATCCTGTAACGAAACGCGCTGCTCTGCGTTGGATCTTCTCTATCTCTTCTATCACCCCAATCTGGTAAGGATCCCACACTGCTGAGCAGTATTCAAGCAGTGGGAGAACAAGCGTAGTGTAACCTACTTCCTTTGTTTTCGGATTGCATTTCCTTAGGATTCTTCCAAAGAATCTGACTGGCATCTGCTTTACGGACTATCAACTTTATATGATCATTCCATTTTAAATCACTCTTAATGAGTACTCCGAGATAATTTATGGAATTAACTGCTTCCAGTTGCTGACCTGCTATATTGTACCTAAATGACAAGGGATCTTTCTTTCCATGTATTCGCAGCACATTACAATTGTCTACATTGAGATTCAGTTGCCATTCCCTGCACCACGCGTCAATTCGCTGCAGATCCTCCTGCATTTCAGTACAATTTTCCAATGTGTATCGAGCGGGAGGAAAACGTCAGTATACAGGGTGAGTCACCTAACGTTACCGCTGGATATATTTCGTAAACCACATCAAATACTGACGAACAGATTCCACAGACCGAACGTGAGGAGAGGGGCTAGTGTAATTGGTTAATACAAACCATAAAAAAATGCACGGAAGTATGTTTTTTATCACAAACCTAGGTTTTTTTAAATGGAACCACGTTAGTTTTGTTAGCACATCTGAACATATAAACAAATGCGAAATCAGTGCCGTTTGCTGCACTGTAAAACGTTAATTACATCCGGAGATATTGTAACCTAAAGTTGACGCTTGAGTACCACTCGTCTGCTGTTCGATCGTATGTATCGGAGAGCACCGAATTACGTAGGGATCCAAAGGGAACGGTGATGGACCTTAGGTACAGAAGTATGTGGTATCAGCATGATGGTGCACCTGCACATTCCGCAATTAACACTAGGCTGACCCTTGACAGGATGTTCGACGGGCGTTTCATAGGACGTGGAGGACGCATAAATTGGCCAGCCCGTTCTCCTGATCTTACACCTCTGGACTTCTTTCTGTGGGGTACGTTAAAGGATAATGTGTACCGTGATGTGCCTACAACCCCAGAGGATATGAAACAACGTATTGTGGCAGCCTGCGGCGACATTACACCAGATGTACTGCGGCGTTTACGACACTCATTACGCCAGAGATTGAAATTGTGTGCAGCAAATGATGGCCACCACATTAAACATCTATTGGCCTGACATGTCGGGACACATTCTATTCCACTACGTAATATAAAACGGAAAGCACGTGTGTACGTGTACCTCACCCCTCATGGTAATGTACATGTGCGTCAGTGAAAAAGACCAATAAAACGGTGTTAGCATGTGGACGTAATGTGCTGTTCTAGTCTCTTCTGTACCTAAGGTCCATCACCGTTCCCTTCGGATCCCTACGTAATTCGATGCTCTCCGATACACACGATCGAACAGCGGAGGAGTGGTACTCAAGCGTCAACTTTAGGTTACAATATCTCCGGATGTAATTAACATTTTACAATGCAACAAACGGCACTGACTACGTATTTCTTTATGTGCTCAGATGTGCTAACAAAACTAAGGGTGTTCCATTAAAAAAAAACGTATGTTTGTGTTAAAAAACATACTTCCGTGCATTTTTTTATTGTTTGTATTAACCAGTTACACTAGCCCCTCTCCTCACGTTCGTTCTGTGGAATCGATTCGTCAGTATTTGATGTGGTTTACGAAATATATCCAGCGGTAATGTTAGGTGACTCACCCTGTATACGCTGATCAGTCACAACATTATTCCCACCTACCTAATAGCCGTTATGTCCGCTTTTGGCACGGATAGCAGCGGCAACGCATCACGGCATGGAAGCAATGAGGCCTTGGTAGGTCGCTTGAGGGATTTGGCACCGTATCTGCACACACAGATGCCGTAATTCCCGTCACGGTTAATCACCTCTCAGATGTGTTCGAGCGGATTCAGATCTGGCGAGTGTTTGGGGATTGGGTTGGGTGGGGGGGGGGGGGGGGAATTCACCAAAGTGTTCCTCGAACTGCTCCATCACACTGCTGCGCTTGTGACATGGCGCATTATCTTGTTGAGAAATGCCGCTACCGTCGGGAACTTGATCGTCACGAAAGGTCTGCAGGCAGCGTGCGATATCCCTTGTAAGTCACTGTGCCTTGCACGGGCTTCACTGCATCCACGGATGCCCACTTGAGTGTTCCCCAGAGCATAATGGAGCCGCCGCCAACTTGTCTCCGTCCTGAAGCACAGGTGTCAAGGAGCTGTTCCCATGGTAGACAATGGATTCGCGACCTCCCATCGGCATGATGAAGAAAGTATCGGGATTCATCAGACAGTGCAGCGCTCTGCCTCTGCGCCAACGTCCAGTGCCGATGACCAAGTGCCAATTTCAGTCGTAGTTACTCATCTCGTGGTGTCAACATTGGCACATGCATGAGTCGCTGGATGCGGAGGCCCATCGTTAGGGGTGTTTGGTGCACTGTGTGTTCAGACAAATTTCTGCTCTGCTCAGCATTGCAGTCTGATGTTAGTTCCACCACAGTTCGCCGTCTTGCCTGTTTTACAACTATGCTGAGCCTACGACGTCCGACATGTGTAATGAGGTGGTGGCTTCACCATGGTTTCTCCACTTGTTGAAGACACTCACCACAGTACTTCTCGAACTCCCGACAAGACATGGAATTTACGAAATGGAGCCTCCGGGCCATCTCAGTCTGCCCTCGATCAAACTCATATAGACCGCACGCCTTCCTCATTCTACACGCAGACAGCACGCTCAGTGACTTTACATGCCTAGTGCATTTGTCTGATCTTTTCTTGCCAGGTGATGCGCGCTGCTATCGCCTCGACGGGTTTATATTGATAGTAAGTGGGTGGTCATAAAGTCCTGGCTAGTCAGTGCATGTCTCTGTACAGACCGTAACACGGTCTCTCCCATTCTTATGTTCAAAAAATGTGTGAAATCTTATGGGACTTAACTGCCATTCTTATGATTCTTCCTCAAGACATACCATAATGGCGGTCACAGCTAGGACCTGACGCCTGAGCCGGCCGCGGTGGCCGTGCGGTTCTGGTGCTGCAGTCCGGAACCGCGGGACTGCTACGGTCGCAGGTTCCAATCCTGCCTCGGGCATGGGTGTGTGTGATGTCCTTAGGTTAGTTAGGTTTAAGTAGTTCTAAGTTCTAGGGGACTTATGACCTAAGATGTTGAGTCCCATAGTGCTCAGAGCCATTTGAACCATTTGAACCTGACGCCTGACGCCGTCGCATAGCTGTATGTGCGGCAGTCAATGTGTCAACGTTTACCTCGAATGTTGTCTTTCCAAGGTTTAGCAAACAAGGTTTCTCGAGAACTACATCTTCTTGCAAGGGTTTCCATTTGAGTTCCCTGTGCAGCTTTGCTATATTTTTGGATGAGCTATAGGGGTTGGGTTGTTTGGGGAAGGAGATCAGACAGCGAGGTCATCGGTCTCGTCGGATTAGGGAAGGACGGGAAAGGAAGTCGCCCGTGCCCTTCGAGAGGAACCATCCCGGCATTTTCCTGGAGCGATTTAGGGAAATCACGGAAAACCTAAATGAGGATGGCCGGACGCGGGATTGAACCGTCGTCCTCCCGAATGCGAGTCCAGTGTCTAACAACTGCGCCACCTCGCTCGGTGTATGAGCTATAATATCCTAGCAGTGCGCCCCTGAATTTGCTACCATGTCTGCCTGATAAGGATTCAAGATATTGGAACAACACTACGGAACTGTTCGGAACAGTCCTTCATGCGATCTTCTTCAGGGATTAACTGCGTTTTCCCAGAACCCTTCCAATACAACCAGGTCTTCGATTCCATATCATTTTATACGATAACTGATTTCATTTCGCATCCCAACGTTACGTTCAAATGCTTATGTGATATCATACGCTCAAGATGTTCATCAAACACTCCTCCCCATGCCCCATACACCCTCTAACTGACTCTTTACATCCTGACAACGTTGATTTCAACGCGAATAACCTACCACAATATTCCAGATTTTAAAATCGCAATTATTTCAGTGTGCGTACAGTTCAAGTTGTAATCATTAGATCGTTTGTATTACTATTTCCCATATCAAAGTTCTTATTTCTCTGGTAACTACGACGTAAAAGAAGATACTGTATGTGTGTAAAACTGGTCTGATTTAAGAGAGGGCTTGTTGGTTCCAACATGATCAGCTTAAGGAAGAAAATAGATAAACATTGTAAGTGGAATTAATCAGTACATACAGAGCTACACATTCTATAGTTAGTAGCGCTATGGTCATCATTTTGCAACGCGGAGTGTTCTACAACATAGAGCCATTTTGTGGAAATTGTTTATGGTATGGAAACCTGTTTTCATTCTTCATTGACATTGTCACTGGAAATAATTCCTTGACTTTTTTCAGTCTTTCGGAAACTGACTTTTGACACGAAATAAATAATAATTTTAAAATCTGCAATTATTTCAAAGATAAAGGTCCCATTATTGCTAAATATGATTATGTTCAGTGTTACAGAGTGCGTACATTTAAAGTTCTAATCACCAGGTTGCGTGTAACTTCTTGGCGTAAATGTCATAAGGTAACTTAATTTGTGCACCAAACCTGAGCGAGCGATCTTGCGCGAGATACACATCAGTAGATTGAGCCACATCACGTCACGCGTCCGTACAAAGGTCACGTAACAAAGAAAAGTTTGATCACTACTCTCGGTCTTTCCCCACAAACAGCGTCCAGGAGAATTATGTGTAGATCGCATAAAATTTTAAAACGATAACGAAATTTAAAGATCTTACTCGTTCTTTTAGACCTGTAGAACAGTTAACAAAGAAGTGAAATAAACTTAATTATTGGGGAAGAGCTCTTTACCGCTAGATAACAAGAAAAAAATCCAGCGCTGGAACAGTGTTAGAAGTTATATTTACTATCATAAACAGTTCTTGATCGCAATGTATTTATTACGGTGACCGGTTTCGACCACTACTGTGGTAATCTTCAGACCAATGAGTAAGAACCTCCTTCTTACAAGGGAACCTCCCCATCGCACCCCCCTCAGATTTAGTTATAAGTTGGCACAGTGGATAGGCCTTGAAAAACTGAACACAGATCAATTGAGAAAACAGGAAGAACTTGTGTGGGACTATGAAAAAAATAAGAAGAAAATATACAAACTGAGTAGTCCATTTGCAAAATAGGCAACTTCATGGAGAGTGTGAGCTCAGGAGCGCCGTGGTCCCGTGGTTAGCGTGATCAGCTGCGAAGCTAGAGGTCCTTGGTTCAAGGGTCAAGTCTTCCCTCGAGTGAGAAGTTTAATTTTTTATATAATCAGCTTCACTCTACAAAATTCCAGGACATGTTCAGATTTGCTTGGACGTAAGCAGGATTTGACGGTCTACACACGGAAAAATCTGAAAATGTTAAAAACATCTGTTTTGACAGAGCACAGGGAAAACTGTGCGACTGTGAAACTGTTGCATTCCTTTTTTTTTAATCTCATTTTGTTCCCTTTTGTTCGTTGTATCTGCTCGGGGCGGCCGTCGTAAGACATCCGTTTAAGTTCGCTGTTGATCGATTAACTCAGTTTTTTTTTATTACGGAGGGCTGTTAACACATTTGTTACAGTTTATGTGACAAACTCTTATGTTTTCATCACTTTTTGGGAGTGATTATCACATCCACAAGGAAACCTAAATCGGGCAAGGTAGAACAATCTTTTTACCCATTCGCCAAGTGTACAAGTTAGGTGGGTCGACAACATATTCCTGTCATGTGACGCACATGCCGTTACCAGTCTCGTATAGAATATATCAGACGTGTTTTCCTGTGGAGGAATCGGTTGATCTAAGACCTTGCGATCAAATGTTATCGGTTCCCATTGCAGAGGCACGTCCTTTTGTCTACTAATCGCACGGTTTTGAGGTGCGGTCGCAAAACACAGACACTAAACTTATTACAGTGAACAGAGACGTCAATGAACGAACGGACAGATCATAACTTTGCGAAAATAAACTTTTCAGCCGAGGGAAGACTTGAACCACGGACCTCTCGTTCCGAAGCTGCTCACGCTAACCTCGGGACCACGGTGCTCCTGAGCTTATTCTGTCCTTGATGTTGCTTATCATGCGCATGGACTACTCAGTTTGTATATTTTCTTATTTTTTTCATTGTTCCACACAACTTCTTCCTGTTTTCTCGATTTATCTGTGTTCAGTTTTTCAAGGCCTATCCACTGTGCCAACGTATAACTAAATCTGAGGGGGGTGCGATGGGGAGGTTCCCTTGTTAGTAGTCGAAACCGGTCACCGTAATAAATAAATTGTGATCAAAGACTGTTTTTAATAGTAAATATTTGTAACACATTAATCACTGTCACTCATAATGTATTCAAAAGTAATTAGAAGTTGTAATTCTTCAGGCTTTTCCGTAGATATGTTGACGTGTTCTGCTGACTGTTCGCGTCGTTCTCGCACATTATCTCGACGGCGTAACTCACTGTCTTCCTCAGGTGCTCCCTGAAACGCAGCTGCTGAAGGAGGAAGAAACATCAGGTTTAACGAGCCTTTAACGTCAATATTATTAGAGACGGAGTACAGGCTCAGATTGTGACACGAATGGGGAACGAGATTGCGCATGCTCTTTCAAAGAAACCATCCTGGCATTCACAATTTAGGGAAGTCAACGGAAAACCTAAATCGGGGTGGCCTAGACGCGGGTTTGAACCGTCGTCTTCCCGAATATGAATCCATTGCGCTAACCACTGCACCACCTCGCTCGGTGTTCCTGAGGAAGACGGCGGGAACGACGCTAAAACCGACAGAGGACTCGACTATCTAACATGTCAGTAGTAATAATTTTTTCATAATGCGCGGCCATAGTCATAATATATTTCTTTAAAGTCAGTACCGGCATTAGACAGTTGTTTATTTACGGTGTTGCCGACCGGTGTGGCCGAGCGGTGCAGTTTGGAACCGTGCGACCGCTACGGTCGCGGGTTCGAATCCTGCCTCGGGCATGGACGTGAGTGAGGTCCTTAGTTAGGTTTAAGTAGTTCTAAGTTCTACGGGACTGATGACCTCAGATGTTAAGTCCCATAGCGCTCAGAGCCATTTGAACCATTTACGATGTTACATTTACACTTACACAATCATGATTTTGGCTTCTAAAGTGCCATTATCAAGTGTTTTAAGTGTTATAGATTGCCTGAGATGGCATACTGTCGTATTAAAATACACTATTAGACTCATTGTCTAAGAGTCGATATTTATGGCAGACCTTACTGCTTTGTTTCATTACTGAGTACACCATCTTGACTCATCATTGCGTAAGTGTAAATGTAACACTGTAAATAAACAACAGTCTAATGACGGTACTGATTTTAAAGGAATGTCAGTAGTAGCTGCAGCACGACTTCTACAGAATTCAGATCCAGTCCTTACGACATCCCCGTTGATATCCTTGCATTTAGCGTGTTGTCCACCACTCAGTATGAACGAAAATGTTCAGCCATAACTAAGAAAGAACCGTAATGGCACAACAAAGAGCTATTACGTAAGCTAAAAAACATTCAAAATATCATTCTTGAAGAAATGGAGCTCCATGTGTCTGTTGACGAAACGTATTTTGGAAGATTGTGGTTGGGGGTGTAACTGTAACGAGACAAAACGTCTGGCGTTGTGATGTGGGGTGGTTGCCCATCTCTCACCGACAGCCTCTTGGCGCCTCAGGCCGCTGACAGGGCGTCACTGCCGCGGTCGCTGTCGGATAGGAGGTGGTGCAGGGGGGTGTGGGAGCTGTGTCCGCTGTTTTCATCTCCTCTGAAGGCCAATCAGGGGGACAGACTGCCGCAGCGTGGTTACGCGCCGACATAGGCAGCTCGCGTTTCGCATCGGTTTTTCTGGCGTCTCTTGGCCTGAAAATAGTGGAAGAGCTGTTTCGCAGTCTTTGCAGTGACGTATTTTCTTAATATGCTCTGCGTCTGTACCTTCATGACGTTAGGACGTACCAGCGAGTACTGAAAACTCGAAGGCGCTTCCTCGGCTGATAGGGTAAGGTAAAGTAAGGTAATTTCGCAGCATCTTGTTACATGCTAGCAGCGATGTTCCCAATCAGTCTCGTGTTTCCTGGTTTTGCACATTTATTCTAGAGTAGCATTACAGCTACGCTATCCCGCGGTCAGAAGTCTACACTGACAAAACAAGTTACTGTAGTGTGGCACATTTCATGGTGGTAGTGAAGCAGTTATTTTCTCCATAGTTGTGAATCCATTTTCGGTCAGGAATAAGAACGAAGTGCACATCTTATTTATACACGTTAGGTACTATGAGATGATACATAAATAATTTGGTTTATTTATTTTGCGAAATATGTGAGCTCTTACGTCAGTTCTACGCCTTTCTGCAAGACGTTTATACTAAGCGTTCTTGGAGCAAGTATTGTACACACGTGACTGACGTGAAGAAAGAAAGAGGTGCATCATGGAGACAGTGGTCTTTTTGCTTCATACCCTACCATGACAGCTGCCGAAAACAGCCGACGAAGGAAGCTGTCTGCATGTGTGATAATTGTCGGGACCATTCGTGTTCTGAAAACGAGGACTGATGCAGTAGGGTGAATGAAACGTGTAGTGAAGTGCCTTACCGCTACTGCAGAATAGTCTTAGCTATTGCAAAGTAACCTTCCTGTGTTTGCTTCAAGGTTACGTACAATTATGAACATTGTCAACAACAATAAGAAGAGAGTAATATGTTTATAACATGTAGCACACGTATGTAGTTACTTAATAAACTTAATTGCATAATTTTTTGTTATTTCACTCTAATAAAACAATAGGTTTTTGAAAATACTGCCAAATTACCTTACGTTACTCCATACCAGGCGTCATCAAAAAGTAAGGGTAAATTTTAATTTTTTTTTCTTGTGGGTACACATGATACTGATGTATGTTTGCATGTTTAGCTGGTATGAATATTTAGTTTATTGTTGACAGCCTAAAATGTTGTAGGTGCTTTCGAGTGCTCAGCAAATTCTTACTTTCGAAAAACATGGATCAAATAACTTGCACTAAATTTCGCTTGGGAAATGGACTAATGTGCGGCACAGCATTCGAAATTTTGGCTGTGGCTTTTGGAGAATCTGCTATGAGTGAGAAAAGAGTGGTAGAAACTTTTCAAAGAGGATCGAGAAGATGATGAAGATGACGACCGCCTTGGACGCCTTAGCCAATCAATTACTGACGACACTGTAGAAGAAGTAAAGAAAATGGTTGTGGACTAACATCGGATCACCATCAGAGAGCTTGCTGATGATGTCGGCATATCGTTTGGCTCATACCAAGTAATTTTTTCGGCTGCTTTGGGCACGAAACGTGTACCAGCGAAGTTTGTTACGAATTTGTTGAAGGTTGTCCAAAACACAAAATCATGTAGACATCGCTCAGAAACTGCTGAATGAAGTCGAGATCGATCCAGAACCTCTAAAGAAGCGTATGACAAGTGGCGAATCATGGATGTAGTGATACTACGTCGAAACCAAAGCCAAATCGTCCGAATGGAAACTGCCTGAGGACTCTAGACCGGAAAAAAGAAAATCGAGAATTTCGATAACATCTGGAGGTTCTTCTCGCTGTCTTTGAATACAGTGAGATAGTGGATCGTGACATCCTGCCTTATGGTCGTACGGACAATAAAAGGAATTCTGTGCCGGCCGGTGTGGGCGAGCGGTTCTAGGCGCATCAGTACGGAACCGCGCTGCTGCTACGGTCGCAGGTTCGAATCCTGCCTCGGGCATTGGTGTGTGGTGTACTTAGGTTAGTTATGTTTAAGTAGTTCTAACAAGGGAACCTCCCCATCGCAGCCCCCTCAGATTTAGTTATAAGTTGGCACAGTGGATAGGCCTTGAAAAACTGAACACAGATCAATTGCGAAAACAGGAAGAAGTTGTGTGGAACTGTGAAAAAATAAGCAAAATATACAAGCTGAGTAGTTCAAGGGAAGATAGGCAACATTAAGGAGGATGTGATCGCAGGAGCGCCGTGGTCTCGTGGTAACGTGAGCAGCTGCGGAACGAAAGGTCCTTGGTTCAAATCTTCGATCGAGTGAAAAGTTTAATTTTTTATTTTCAGTTTATGTGACAAACTCTTATGTTTTCATCACTTTTTGGGAGTGATTATCACATCCACAAGAAAACCTAAATCGGGCAAGGTAGAAGAATCTTTTTACCCATTCGCCAAGTGTACAAGTTAGATGGGTCGACAACATATTCCTGTCATGTGACGCACATGCCGTCACGAGTGTCGTATAGAATATATCAGATGTGTTTTCCTGTGGAGGAATCGGTTGGCCTGTGACCTTGCTATCAAATGTTTTCTGTTCCCATTGGAGAGGCACGTCCTTTCGTCTACTAATTGCACGGTTTTGCGATGCGGTCGCAAAACACAGACACTAAACTTATTACAGTGAACAGAGATGTCAATGAACGAACGGACAGATAATAACTATGCAAAAATAAAGAAAGTAAAATTTTCAGTCGAGGTAAGACTTGAACCAAGGACCTCTCGTTCTACAGCTGCTCACGCTACCACGGGACCACGGCAGTCCTAAGTTCATATTGTCCATTATGTTGCTTATGTGGCCCATGGACTACTCAGTTTGTATATTTTGCTTATTTTTTCACAGTTCCACACAACTTGTTCCTGTTTTCTCAATTGATCTGTGTTCAGTTTATCAAGGCCTATCCACTGTGCCAACTTATAACTAAATCTGAGGGGGGTGCGATGGGGAGGTTCCCTTGTAAGTTCTAGGGGACTGATAACCCCAGATGTTGAGTCCCATAGTGTTCAGAGCCATTTTTTTCAGAATTGTGACAAAACCACACATGGAAATTGCATTATGAGTATGCTCCCGCGCACACCTCCATGTTTTTTCGTGATTTTTTGGAAAAGAACAAAATCGTTATGTCGCCTCAGCCAGTGTATTCGCCGAATATGTTCCCCTGCTAGTAATTTCTACTCCAGATTCTGAGAAGATGCATTAAAGCACATCCTTTAGGCATCACTGCTGCTGGTGTGTTCAGTGCGGCATTCATCCGCAGGACCTCTGCACGTTTAAGAGGGAGAGATGTCACCATTAGTGTTGCTGCAGGTTCACCTATCGGTACTTGTACAGTCATTCATTGTAGACATGCTGAGACAACATGGCTATCCTGACCACAACCTGAGCAAGTTTTCCGCTGACCATTGTAAGTGATTATCGCTCTACAGCAGGGCTTCACAACATACGTGCTCGCGGAGCAAGCTGTGAGCAGCAAGGCGCGAGCACTGAGCAGCGCGAGCACGCTACCCCCACTACGGGACCAGAGCGGAGAGTGGGGAGAGTCACGTGGGGTACACAACAGCTGCCGCCAGTCGATGTAAATCCGCGGCCACCTGCAGGGATATCACCCACGAATTATTACCGCGACAAATGAAACAAATAAAGGAGAATGTACACGTGCCACATAATTTTATTAGCTTAGTGTATGCCTCTACCATCTGTAGATACTGAAACTAAGAATTCCACGAGAATCCTATATTTTCAACCCTTTCTTCAACACTACTTAAAATATCACCTCCAGTTGTAGTGTTCTTCATGGCTACTACATCGAGGAGCTCCTCCCTCACCTGAAGATCTCTATTAACACCTCTAATAAATATGGCAAGCTGCGCTGTTCCAGTGATATCAACACTTTCGTCCAGAGCTAGAGAATACGCCATAAAATCTTTACAGATATTTGCAAGCTGGCTCTGGACGTCGTCTGCCATGTCCTGTATGCGACGCATAATGGTCATATTAGATAATGTCACAATCCAAAACTGTTCAACTTGAGATGGACACAAATGTTCCGCTGCAACTACCAAACATTCCTTTATTAAATCGCCATCAGTTAAGGGGCGCAGGGATTTTGCTAAAAGCAAAGCGATTTTGTAACCCACTCTGAGAGCTGCCTCAGTTGATTTTTCTTCGTCGTCCAGATCTTCTTCGGATAGCTTCCTTTTAAGTTTAATAACTTCCTGTGCACGATCTGGTCAATCACATTTTCCACGTCCGTAGTCTTCCGCGTGGTATGACATATAATGTCGCTGCAAATTAAATTTCGTAAAAGAATTCAGCGTTTTGTGACGTACTAAACATTTTGCAACACCATCTTTTTCTGTAAACAGATACAATTCCCCCCAATGGGGGTTGAACTGCGAAAGCATGGTTGGGGTTACACAACGGCGACTTCACATGATTCTTAACCAGCGAAGTGACTGTTAAGAGCTGATCGTAGTACTTTAAACATTACACAGTCGGCGCGAATTCAATAGGCACGCTGCGGCCCTATTCAAACGTGCGCGCGCATTTCCCCTCCCTCCCCTCCCTTACTACTCCGCGACCTTGCAGCTGCTCGCGAGCACATGCCTGAGCAGACGCGAGTACTCTCGCTCAAAACCGGCCAGTTGTTAAGCCCTGCTCTACAGCCTCCATTTGTGAGATAAGCTGGCACATATTTTGATTCCTCGATCCGTATTTGTCTCACCCATCAAGTATCAGGTATGTGGTAATGTTTGACCATTCTGATACATGAATGAGTACCCTACCAGAGGGTTGCAGCGCAGCAACCACGATGTCAGCCGGAACCTCAAGTGGTTGCTCGAGTAGTCTTGACAGTTCTTAATCCAAGCCACCGCATCGACATGGCCATAAGAATGTTTAAATTTTGTCACACACCGTGTCACTGATCAATTTGACATAGATCACACTGCTTCTGATAGAGAAGTGAATTCCAGTCATATCTTGTAGTTAAGGTTTAATTTCTTCACATGTAAATCGTTCCACTTCAAATGCCTTCGGTTGTGTAAATTCATTATTACAGGTGATCGTGGTGGTAGACTATCGGTACGAATGAGTCATTACACATCGAAAATGCAGGCACTGGCAAAGGCTGACACGAAGTAAACAACCACGTGCGCGCGAAGCTGCGCGACTGCGGAAACCAGACTGACAGTTTCGGCTATCCGTGCACGCTTCATGGCTAAACATTAACTTTCACACATTGCACTGCAGTCGAAAGCTGTGTAACCGAAGCCATCACAGCCTGAAGCTGACAGCGAAGTGTCGCCAACTCGGCTCGCATCCGCACACAGAAATCGCAGTCCCTGTCCATACTAAAGACATACCGGACAATCAGCACATGCTGCGCAACTCTACCATAGACCTTGACGAAAACGCAGGAACTGTGTCTAGTAAGTTAGATTCATATTCTGAGACTCAGAAACCTAGCCACCGAAGTACTCAGGTGGGACTAAATAATGCGTCCCTCATTAGGAACTTGTAATTAGTCACAAAATCGGTTTACTTTACTACGCAAGAGAACGAGAGAACTGTGGTTATTAGATATTAAATTAACATGCAGAAACTCAAGAAACTACACTATTGAAGCACATAGATGCTATTATAAAATTCGTTCCTGGTTAGGAACTCGTAAAAGTCACAAGATCGGTTACTTCCCTGTTGCTGCTTGTGTCTCGGCCTGCTTCTGCTGCCTGACTGACTGGTTGACTAACGTCAACAAGCGGTTACTAGCTTTGTTATATATACAGCTATATAAATCCGTTATTGCAGCACCTGTGTTTGTGAGTTGTCCGATGCCTGCCTTCCATTCTACAGCTGGGGGTTAAACGCGTCGCAACTAGTCGCCGTAGTATCTGTTGCTCCACACAAACTTGCATGCACGTCTGAAGGAACACTGCATAGTGCCTTTTACAAAGAGATGTCGTGCGGTATCGTAAGTCTCATAGATTTCAGTTTCAAAAGAGGGAAAATTATTAAGGCATTACACAAATGGTTCAAATGGCTCTGACCAGTATGGGACTTAACTTCTGAGGTTCAAATGGTTCAAATGGCTCTGAGCACTATGGGACTCAACTGCTGAGGTCATTAGTCCCCTAGAACTTAGAACTAGTTAAACCTAACTAACCTAAGGACATCACAAACATCCATGCCCGAGGCAGGATTCGAGCCTGCGACCGTAGCGGTCTCGCGGTTCCAGACTGCAGCGCCTTTAACCGCACGGCCACTTCGGCCGGCTAACTTCTGAGGTCATCAGTCCCCTAGAATTTAGAACTACTTAAACCTAACTAACCTAAGGACATCACACACATCCATGCCCGAGGGCCGGCCGATGTGGCCGTGCGGTTCCTGCCTCGGGCATGGATGTGTGTGATGTCCTTAGGTTAGTTAGGTTTAAGTAGTTCTAAGTTCTAGGGGACTGATGACCACAGATGTTAAGTCCCATAGTGCTCAGAGCCATTTGAACGATGCCCGAGGCAGGATTCGAACCTGCGACCGTAGCGGTCGGGCGGTTGCAGACTGTAGTGGCTAGAGCCGCTCGGCCATCCGGTCCGGCCAAGGCATTAAGGAAACACAGTTCATTTACTAATATCTATAATAGAAGATCTATGATTTCAAGGTACAGGACGATAAACGGCTGACGAAGTAAGGTTTAAGTGTCTGCATACTAAGTAATTAGTTTTAAAAAATATTTTGAATTTTGAAACTTCCTGGCAGATTAAAACTGTGTGTCGGACCGAGACTCGAACTCGGGACCTATGCCTTTCGCGGGCAAGTGCTCTACCAACTGAGCTACCCAACCACGACTCACGCCCCGTCCTCACAGCTTTACTTCTGCCAGTACCTCGTCTTTTGCATTTTGCTCGCCACAAAACTCAGTAACTGAAAATTAACAATATCCTTAAAACAGTTTTAACATATTATACGTCACTTAGATACGTAGAATTTTTAATAGTTATAAACGCTAAGCAAACAACAAAAACAGAAAATGCAGCGAACTGCTTGTAGCGGTCTGTAGTGTGCGTTACCTCATGCGATGCTAAAATCGGTCACTAGATTTAAGTCTAACCTGTAAGCGACGTGTGTCTCTCTGTACACTACCCTAGTGCCACAAGTCTCCCGTAATACTCGTATACAAAGATTTCGATATTGAAGGGATTGTGGAAGAGTATAAAGACAACGCTACAAAGGATCCAATAGAGCGACAGCCAGAAAGGCAATATTGGAAACAACAGCAGCAGTCTGAATCCGGTCGTAAGTGGGCAGCAATTAACTGTTCTGCGGTGAACGATAGTAGTTATTGATACGTCCCTACTTTGTGGCGGAGCATCGAAATCAGTCCTTTTTTTTTTTTTTTAGACGACGTGTGCATCTCTCGTCTGCGCAGAGTTGCGCACCTAAACAGACTGCTGCGTCTGTGCCTTCCGGTGTACGAGGTTGCTGACCGTGCCTTTGTGTTCCGGTAAAAAAGAAAAAAAAATGAAAAAGAGAGGGCGCGGTACACAAAAAGCCGTTATCCCGGCGGACTTGGCGCGCAAAGCTTTTCAGCCGCTTTGTTGCTAAAAGAGAGAAGGTGGGCGCGTCCACTCTTTTGCAGTGTTGTCGCTCTTTCGGCGCGCGCAGCCGCGGGAATGCCAGACGCCTCCGCGGCGTGCGGAACGCGACGCTTCCCGGCCGCTGCGGATGGCTCGCAGCGCCCCCGCTACATAATTACCACGTCCGCAGCTTTGCGGGCGACGCCGGCGACGCCAATTGCCGGGCGAGCCTTCAAAGCCGGCGGCGTCGCTCGTTTGGCCGTGCTCGGGGCAGTAGACGACGCTGCCAAAGGGCGGCGGGCGACCGCACTGCTTCCAGGAAGGGGCGCCGCTACCTGCAGCCCGCGCCCCTGTGATCGCCGCTGACGTAATCCAATTAGCGAGGTCCGGCGCCGCGCAAGGCTGACAGCCGATGCGACGCGATGCGGACCCGGCCAGCCCTCTGACCCTCGATTCCCTCGGTGTGATATCGCCGCCGGCGTCACCACTGACGGCGGCCGGGCCGTAAAGGTCGATTCGCGCTTCTTTTCGACCCACGCGTCGTATAGGGCACCCGGATTTAGTAACTCTTGTACGGAACCGATGTAACGCGAAAGATACACTTGCCAATTCCTGATCAGTTTCCTCAAGTTACCTCGACTTAACCACAGCAACCCTTTGTTTCCAGCCATTGAAATTAGCAACGGTTTAGCTAATGTCCGCAATGGAAGAACTGCAGAACGACGACGAGATTCTGTAAGCGTGTCTTGTTATTCAATTTCTAGCTGAGAAACCAGTGCTGTCCATGCACTTATTTACTCTAATCTTCTACGAGCCTCCTCTCACGTCTCCCTGTCCAACTCTTCTTTCCCAACTCTCAACCTCTCTCTTCTCACACCTTTCTCTTTTCCAACGTCTGTTCCCTCCTCTCTCTGTCCATCGCATCACCCCCCCCCCCCCCCCACTCTCTGTCAAAAAAATGGTTCAAATGGCTCTGAGCACTATGGGACTCAACTGCCGTGGTCATTAGTCCCCTAGAACTTAGAACTACTTAAACCTAACTAACCTAAGGACATCACACACACCCATGCCCGAGGCAGGATTCGAACCTGCGACCGTAGCAGCAGCGCGGCTCCGGACTGGAGCGCCTAGAACCGCACGGCCACCGCGGCCGGCCACTCTCTGTCCATCTCCTTCTCCCCCTCTCCCTGCTCCTCTCCTTTCCTTTCTGTGTCCATCTCCTCTTCTTCCCTCTCTCATCCATTCTGCCTCTGTTCATTTTCTCCTTGCCCTCTACCTACTCATCTACTACTCCTCCGCCTGCCGGAGTGGCCGAGCGGTTCTAGGCGCTTCAGTCTGGAACCGCGCGACCGCTACGATCACAGGCTCGAATCCTGCCTCGGGCATGGATGTGTGTGATGTCCTTAGGTTAGTTAGGTTTATGTAGTTCTAAGTTCTAGGGTTGGACAGTGTCTTGAAAGGAGGATATGAGATGAACATCAACAAATGCAAAACGAGGATAATGGAATGTAGTCGAGTTAACTCGCGTGATGCTGAGGGAATTAGATTAGAAAATGAGACACTTAAAGTAGTAAAGGAGTTTTAATGTTTGGGGAGCAAAATAACATGATGGTCGAAGTAGAGAGGATATAAAATGTAGACTGGCAATGGCAAGGAAGGCGTTTCTGAAGAATTTTGTTAACATTGAGTGTTGATTTCAGTGTCAGGAAGTCGTTTCTGAAAGTATTTGTATGGAGTGTAGCCATGTATGGAAGTGAAACATGGACGATAAATAGTTTGGACAAGAAGAGAATAGAAGCTTTCGAAATGAGGTGCTACAGAAGAATGCTGAAGATTAGATGAGTAGATCACATAAGTAATGAGGAGGTATTGAATAGGATTGGGGAGAAGAGAAGTTTGTGGCACAACTTGACTAGAAGAAGGGATCGGTTGGTAGGACATGTTCTGAGGCATCGAGGGATCACCAATTTAGTATTGGAGGGCAGCGTGGAGGGTAAAAATCGTAGAGGGAGACCAAGAGATGAATACACTAAGCAGATTCAGAAGGATGTAGCTTGCAGTAGGTACTGGGAGATGAAGCAGCTTGCACAGGATAGAGTAGCATGGAGAGCTGCATCAAACCAGTCTCAGGACTGAAGACCACAACAACAACAAGTTCTAGGGGACTGATGACCTCAGATGTTAAGTCCTTAGTGCTCAGAGCCATTTGAACCAACTACTCCTCCTCCTCTCTGCCTGTCTCTTCCTCCTCCTTTCTCTGTCCATCTCCTTCTCTCCCCTGTGTCTGTTTCCCACTCCACTAGCTCTGTCCTCCTCCTACTCCTCTCTGTACTTATTTCCTCCTGCACACACATTATCTCTCTACTGTCCGCCGCCCGGTAGCTGAGTGGTCAGCGCGACAGAATGTCAATCCCAAAGGCCCGGTTCGATTCCCGGTTGGGTCGGAGATTTTTCTCCGCTCAGGGACTGGGCGTTGTATTGTCCTAATCATCATCATTTCATACACATCGACGCGCAAATCGCCGAAGTGGCGTCAACCCGAAAGACTTGCACCAGGTGAACGGTCTACCCGACGGGAGGCTCTAGTCACACGACATTTATTTATCTCTCTCCTCATCCTCCCTTCTCTCTCCACTTTATCTCACTGATTGCAACAGAATGATGGTGGATCTTACACCAACAGTATTTCTTTTCAAATTGTAAGTAATATGTGTACCAAATTTGATTGAATTCATTTCGGACGAGCTTTATACCCATGACTATGTTTGCACATGTGCATGTCAAATATACACTCCTGGAAATGGAAAAAAGAACACATTGACACCGGTGTGTCAGACCCACCATACTTGCTCCGGACACTGCGAGAGGGCTGAACAAGCAATGATCACACGCACGGCACAGCGGACACACCAGGAACCGCGGTGTTGGCCGTCGAATGGCGCTAGCTGCGCAGCATTTGTGCACCGCCGCCGTCAGTGTCAGCCAGTTTGCCGTGGCATACGGAGCTCCATCGCAGTCTTTAACACTGGTAGCATGCCGCGACAGCGTGGACGTGAACCGTATGTGCAGTTGACGGACTTTGAGCGAGGGCGTATAGTGGGCATGCGGGAGGCCGGGTGGACGTACCGCCGAATTGCTCAACACGTGGGGCGTGAGGTCTCCACAGTACATCGATGTTGTCGCCAGTGGTCGGCGGAAGGTGCACGTGCCCGTCGACCTGGGACCGGACCGCAGCGACGCACGGATGCACGCCAAGACCGTAGGATCCTACGCAGTGCCGTAGGGGACCGCACCGCCACTTCCCAGCAAATTAGGGACACTGTTGCTCCTGGGGTATCGGCGAGGACCATTCGCAACCGTCTCCATGAACCTGGGCTACGGTCCCGCACACCGTTAGGCCGTCTTCCGCTCACGCCCCAACATCGTGCAGCCCGCCTCCAGTGGTGTCGCGGCAGGCGTGAATGGAGGGACGAATGGAGACGTGCCGTCTTCAGCGATGAGAGTCGCTTCTGCCTTGGTGCCAATGATGGTCGTATGCGTGTTTGGCGCCGTGCAGGTGAGCGCCACAATCAGGACTGCATACGACCGAGGCACACAGGGCCAACACCCGGCATCATGGTGTGGGGAGCGATCTCCTACACTGGCCGTACACCACTGGTGATCGTCGAGGGGACACTGAATAGTGCACGGTACATCCAAACCGTCATCGAACCCATCGTTCTACCATTCCTAGACCGGCAAGGGAACTTGCTGTTCCAACAGGACAATGCACGTCCGCATGTATCCCGTGCCACCCAACGTGCTCTAGAAGGTGTAAGTCAACTACCCTGGCCAGCAAGATCTCCGGATCTGTCCCCCATTGAGCATGTTTGGGACTGGATGAAGCGTCGTCTCACGCGGTCTGCACGTCCAGCACGAACGCTGGTCCAACTGAGGCGCCAGGTGGAAATGACATGGCAAGCCGTTCCACATGACTACATCCAGCATCTCTACGATCGTCTCCATGGGAGAATAGCAGCCTGCATTGCTGCGAAAGGTGGATATACACTGTACTAGTGCCGACATTGTGCATGCTCTGTTGCCTGTGTCTATGTGCCTGTGGTTCTGTCAGTGTGATTATGTGATGTATCTGACCCCAGGAATGTGTCAATAAAGTTTCCCCTTCCTGGGACAATGAATTCACGGTGTTCTTATTTCAATTTCCAGGAGTGTATTTCACACATATTTCACAGGTATTTGTACACAATTTTCACCTGTTTGTCTACCGAAAATTTCTCCCTGCAATTTCCTTTCAGCAGATTAATGTTTTTGCCGTCGGATCTTGTGAACTACGAGGGTAATCCCCAATGTAAGGTCTTCTGACCTGTTTATTTCTACAGTGATTGACATCAGTTTACAGCTTGAACATTTAGCTATTTTTCGACATAATCACCATTTCTGTCGATGCTTTTTGTAGACTCTGTGGCAGTTTTTGTATGCCCATGTCATGCCAGCTCGCCGCCACGCTGTTCAAAAGTTATGATCCTCTTATTTCACCTCGTCGTCGGAGCTGAATAGCTTCCGGCCAAATGTTCTTTAAACCTAGAGAACCGGTGATAATCACTGGGCGCCAAGTCATGAATATATGGTGGGTGGGTGATTATGTTCCACTGAAGCTGTTGCAGGAGAGCAACGGTTTGCCGAGCGATGTGTGGGCGAGCGTTGTCATGGATAATGTGTACACCCTTGTTCAACAAACCGGCTGGTGTGCCCGAGCGGTTCTAGGCACTTCAGTCTGGAACCGCGCGACCGCTACGGGGACTGATGACCTCAGATATTATGTCCCATAATGCTCAGAGCCTACCCTTGTCAACATTCCTCTTCTCCGGTTCTGAATTGCCCGTTTGAGTTTTTTCAGTGTCTCGCAGTACCTGTCAGCGTTAATTGTGGTCCCTGCGATTCAGCTCCAACTACGAGGTGAAAGAAGACGTTCATAACTTTCTAAACAACTTGGCGGCGAGTTGGTATGACATGGACATACAAAAACTGCCACAGCGTCCACAAAAAATGCATCGACAGAAATGGTGATTATGTCGAAAAATAGCTAAATGTTCAAGCTGTAAACCGATGTTAGCCATTGTAGAAATAAACAGGTCTATGTACTTATAAAAAAATAGGAGACCTTACTTTTGGGATTACCCTCGTATGTTGTGTACAGTGATATAATTTTGCAGGTACATCCAGTGGTGTACGTGCTTATTGTCTGCGAAAATATTGTGAAGAATTTTAGTAGAAAAGAATTAATAAATTAAAACTTCATGCATGATGCGGCAGTTTCTTCCAAAACTATGTGTCTTACGATAACATATTTTTGTAGGCACTTTTCTGCAGCTAATATGGATACTGCCTCATAAATGTGTTGCGAGTGGAGTTATTAGCAACGAAATCATAAATTTAAACGTCTTGCATGATGCGATAGTTTTTCACATAGTCGCTGTTTATTATGTATCTACTGAACTTAGTGTTGTACAATGATGTAATTTTTCTGCTAAATTATACGTGAACACTGTTTGCCAAATGAGTGAGGACTACAGTTGGTAGTAAAGAAGTAATAAATAAAAACGTCATGCTTCCTGTCCCATGAACAGCGAAAATACAGTAAGCGACAAAATTTTTACTTTCACCGTTTTGCGGGGTTCGTCGCAAGGAAAAGGTTTGACATTTTGTGCAAAGTTCGTTGCAAGTCTCAAGTGCTCTCATTCTCAATTACTGGATAACTAAAGTATGCGTATTCTCGCGTTTGACGAGTGAGTTCTTCTTACCCCCACAGTGCTTCTTTGCAGACAGTAAATGATATGTGTACCAACTTTTGTTGGTTTAGGTTTGGACGTGGAACATACATACATAAATATGTACATCTATTTTTGTAGTTTTTATGCATTCACTTTCCAACTACCTTGAACCAATGCTGTTTTGTTGTCAACAGACTGTTAGTCCAGTATTAGCCCATTATAGCATTAAAACAGCATTTTCCAATACTTTTTTGGGTGCGTTTTACGTGTTTGTCATAAGACACTATGGATTTGTATCTCGTGATAACCATTTGCACATTTGTAGATATTTAGCAATAATTTGTTTTGACAGTTTTCTCTGTTGTTGAAAACTGCCGCTGGAGAGCGCTGCAGTTGCAAATAACGAAAAGGGGCGCGTTCCGTGAGAAGTAGTAAGTCGTTTCAGAGTGCGCAGCAGCCGTGACGGACATGACGTCCGGCGCGCTTCACGATGAGAAACACCTGTCGTGTGAGGTTGGCCTTAGGGGATTTCATAAAATTATGTGTTATTCGTAGGTGCTTCTGGGGTTTCGGAAGATGACTGCTCGAAAACTGCGACAGACACGGATAGTAGAGACATCAGTCCATGGAGTACCTATCCAAGTTTTTACCTCACATTCCAGGTGCTCAATATGCGCACCATTTGTGACGTGGTATATTTCGGTACGATAAACGCTTGGCTTACAGTTCGTTATCAGCAACTGCATTAATTAACGTAACTTGCAACCCTTCTAAATTAAGTGGCAGTGGAGGCGGGAACATGATCTCTGACGTAACAGCACATAACACACATGGAGTAAGTAAGGTGTTCATGGACCCATCTAAGGAGAGAAGAGTCATGATGGGAAGCACATGCAATCCCACGCTGAACTAGTTCAGCGCCGATGTAGTCAAGAAGACCTGAAACAATATGTGGTGCTGCACCGTCTTGTTGCAAAATGATTTCTCCACTGTCTTACTGCTGCGTGTCCACTTACGTAATACCGTCTTTCTTCGGAAAGACGAATGGTTCCTAAACTTCCGAACAGGACGTGGCAAAAAGCACGTTAACTTTAAGTCCCTGGTGATCCATTGAGAACAGTGGGACAGCTGCCGGACGAGAAGCACTTGAATAATGAAAATTGAAACCAACAACTCTATTGTCATTCAAACGTCGTTCACAATAATAAAAGCGTCATCTTCAGGCATCAAGCTTATCTACCATCAACGTATGAAGCGCAATGAGAATGACCAACAGAGTCAAATGGAGGCAGTACGACTAATTAAGAACGTTATGCCAGCGTGTGCAACCAACGAGGTTGAATACAAGCCCACCAATGGTCAGAGAACAACAGTTGTTGTCTAACCATTGGTGGTCTTGTTACGGTAAGTTCCAGAATCCAGCTGCACTCAACTTTGTTGGTTGCACAAGCTGGCGTAACATGCTTAATAAGTTGTATTGTTCCGTGTTGAAGACGCAGCTGGTCCTTGTCATTGTGGCTCGTATGTCGATGGCAGATTACGCTTGACACCTGAAGATGACGCTTTTTCGCGTCGAAACTGGTAGCATGCTTTAAAAGAAGTGATGTTTGAATTAGAATACATTTGTTGGTCTCTCTTTTCATTATTAAAGTACTTCACATTAAGTTTAGGTGAATGATGAATGTATGCCATAATCTTGCGTGGATATCCTGTGCCCCAGACAAGCATGTTATGACGTCTCACCTAGAGCTCTCTCATGATGACCTGCATTCAAGTGGAGTCTGAGTACTGTAGCACTGTGACTTACAAAAGAGCGACATTTACTGTATTATGGTACTCTTCGCTGGTGTGGACAGAAGCACTAAAACGACCATATCACTGCATCTAAATTACTAGAGAACACTTTAAAGACAGTGAAAGTTAACGAGACAATTTCCAAGGAAAAGCTGTGTGTTTTAATAGGACTTACGCCCATAATTATTAAAATATGAGGAATTTCCAAATAAAAGGGGCGATCAAAATGTTCTACGCTATACAGTGGAGGACCAGTATGCCAATCAGGCACAATCGTCTTGAGCACTGAGGCTGTAACTTCCCTCCTACTAATCGGCCTATCCCGATTGTGATATAAAATATGACCGTGGATCGCGTGTATGCCTAATGGATTTTTTCTAGTTGTATAAGGCTATCTTTCCCGAAGAAGTGATACCGATAAGTAGGAGGAAAGTGTACAACCGACCCTTCTGATGGAAAGTCTAGCCCGCATCTCGTGATCGTGCGGTAGCGTTCTCGCTTCCCACGCCCGGGTTCCCGGGTTCGATTCCCGGCGGGGTCAGGGATTTTCTCTGCCTCGTGATGGCTGGGTGTTGTGTGCTGTCCTTAGGTTAGTTAGGTTTAAGTAGTTCTAAGTTCTAGGGGACTTATGACCGCAGCAGTTGAGTCCCATAGTGCTCAGAGACATTTGAACCATTTGGAAAGTCTACTAAAAATAAAAGTATAAAAACCGAACAGGGCTATAAGTTGGAAAATGAAAGTTATTTTGTGCGTTTACTCACGAACAACACTGAACAGAAATGGGTACAACTGATCATGTATTCAAAAGTTACACTAATGAACGAAAAGGAAGTAATTAACGGTCGCCAGCCCACTAGGGCAATTTGCATCCAAAATCCTGTACAAAATGATGGGAAAGGAAGAAAATGTATTATTAAACACTGACGTCGCAACTAAAGGTTTCCACGTTTTCTTGACACTAATTTCAAGTGAGTACGTAATGATAAAGAAAACTGAGAAGTCAGTCTTACGTTATGTTTAGCATTCAATTTTGAAAAAGGCAATCGAGTAATGATTTGAAAATATGCAATTAAACTGTATGTTAGTACTGAACTTCGTTACGTGAACAATGACTTCCAGTGACCTCAGCATAATGGCATCAAAGAAATTTAGAAAAAAGCAGGCACTTTCTACTTTGCCATTACTTATTTCGCAAATTGGATTTCATATGATCGTCTGAAAAGCTGAGCCTTTTTTACTGACTTGAACAGAATTAAATACTAGAATACTTACCAAACAAAACAGCCATGTGCTCGAAGCTATACCTAAAAATAAATAAAACTTCCGCACTCTTAATTTGTGCATTTCTTTAGATTTGGATTTTTTTAGTGATTGATTCTCAAACGTAAAAAATGAAATTGCTTTACTTTATTCATATACTGAAGCCTCTGTTGTACAACAGTTAATTGAAAGTGGACTGAGGCTAAAATTCTTAAAAGAGAAATTATTCATTAATCAACTGGCTGCAACTATTCAATTTGTTTCTTATGACACTCAGTTAGCATATTAGGAAAAAAAGGAACAAGGATCCTGCTTGGTAACAACGTCTGGGGGCGATGAGGACACAATCGCACTTACTTTAACTGATTATTATTTAAATATTTCTTATCAATTAAATCACATTCAGTTGTGCTGCTGGGTTAGCCGTTAATACTTTCTATCAATGAACAGTCTTACTTCAGTGCTGTGGATACTTTGAAACCCGGAGCCGATGACGAAACTGTGTTGCTGGAACTGCTTCTGTTGTTGAAGATGTTAGCATATTTTGGAGCCACAGCTAATTATAGGAACAGGCAATTGTAATTAATACAGCATTGTACACTGCGTACAGTGTGGGAACGCTTCAGCGATGATCACTGTTTGCATTCTCATGATAGTGCACCGAAAGCAACATCTGTTAGGCAATGGCCTGTGAACAGTAATATCTACATCTACATCTACATACATACTCCGCAATCCACCATACGGTGCATCGCTGAGGGTACCTCTTACCACAACTCTCTTCTCTCCCTGTTCCACTCCCAAACAGAACGAGGGAAAAATGACTGCCTATATGCCTCTGTACGAGCCCTAATCTCTCATGTCTTATCTTTGTGGTCTTTCCGCGAAATATAAGTTGGCGGCAGTAAAATTGTACTGCAGTCAGCCTCAAATGCTGGTTCTCTAAATTTCCTCATTAGCGATTCACGAAAAGAACGGCTCCTTTCCTCTAGAGACTCCCACCCGAGTTCCTGAAGCATTTCCGTAACACTCGCTTGAAGATCAAACCTACCAGTAACAAACCTAGCAGCCCGCCTCTGAATTGCTTTTATGTACTCCCTCAATCCGAACTTACAGGGATCCCAAACGCTCAAGCGGTACTCAAGAATATGTCGTATTAGTGTTTTACTAGCGGTCTCCTTTACAGATGAGCCACATCTTCCCAAAATTCTACCAATGAACCGAAGACGACTATCGGCCTTCCCCACAACTGCCATTACATGCTTGTCCTAGTTCATATCGTTCAGCAATGTTACGCCCAAATAATTAATCGATGTGACTGTGTCAAGGGCTACACTACTGATCGGGTATTCAAACATTACGGGATTCTTTTTCTTATTCATCTGCATTAATTTACATTTATCTATATTTAGAGTTAGCTGCCATTCCTTACACCAATCACAAATCCTGTCCAAGTCATCTTGTATTCTCCTACAGTCATTCAACGACGACACCTTCCCGTACACCACAACATCATCAGCAAACAGCCGCAAATTGCTATCCACCCTATCGAAAAGATCATTTATGTAGATAGAAAACAACAGCGGACCTACCACACTTCCCTGGGGCACTCCAGATGATACCCTCACCTCCGATGAACACTCACCATCGAGGACAACTTGCTGGGTTCTATTGCTTAAGAAGTTCTCGAGCCACTCACATATTTGGGAACGAATCCCATATGCTCGTACCTTAGTTAGGAATCTGCAGTGGGGCACCGAGTCAAACGCTTTCCGGAAGTCAAGGAATATGGCATCCGTCTGATACCCTTCATCCAAGGTTCGCAAGGTATCATGTGAAAAAGGGCGAGTTGCATTTCGCAGGAGCGATGCTTTCTAAAGCCGTGCTGATGCATGGACAGCAACCTCTCTGTCTCAAGGAAATTCATTATATTCGAACAGAGAATATGTTCGAAAATCCTTCAACAAACCGATGTTAAGGATATTGGTCGGTAATTTTGAGGATCCATCCTTCTACCCTTCTTATATATAGGCGTCACCTGCGCTTTTTACAGTCGCTCGGACATTAAACACTGATCTCCGCCTCCTCCTCCTTTTAAACCTCTACAGCCAGTGACTGTGCTACCTGCACTGCTGCTAGTCCTCTGGAGATCACTACTGATTTATTCCGCTGGTTTCACACTATGGTTCAGTAATACTCGACTGCCCTTCGAAACATGTTTCCTGGCCTATCAGTTGTTGTATTAGTGCTTTTCCACTGACAACACAGTAGTCTCCGCATCCCTTTGTAGTGGTGGGTTCGGCCTCTTGTGACATCTAGTGGTCAATTCAGCATTACACAAGGATGTCTACAAGCAGTGGAACATAAGACAGAAAAGAGAAAAAAAATTATGGAGTGAAATATGGCAAGCGGAAGTATTCCACCTTGCGTGTTCCACAGTAAAGAAATTTCCATCCCCCCTCCCCCTTTCCCCTCATCTTTAGAACAGAACCCAGGAGAGGCACCTCATTTCAGCTGTACTTGGCCAATGCCTCGGCTTGTACAGAATCCTCTCGACTTTGTTTTTTATCGGCGCCTGACCTCTTAATCCGCGCGGCCTCAGGCTAGCGCCGTCGTCGTAGACACGACTGCGACCGCACTGCTCTGCCCGGAGGAACGGAATTCGACAGGCGTCCGCCCGGGCGCCCCCCGACCACACGTTGCGGTATTCGCTGCGACGCATCGCCTGCCCGCCGCAATGTATGCGCATATTTTAAACCGCCCGGAATGCAATTAAGCACCCGTTCGGCCTTCGGCGGATTCCGCCGATCCGGAAGCGGCCCGCTGCAAAAGCTGGTTGGCTTTACTGCGCCCTCCACCCCCTCCCCTGTTACAACAGTTCCCCGATTCCAGCCCCCTTGCGAATGAAAACTGTGTTCTAATAGCCGACAGCAATAACTACAGAACCTGGTGTCCTGTCCACTGTTACACGGACATGCATTTTTTTATATGAATGCACGGTGTGTGTTCTGTGGGACATGTCCGAAAGAACAGGCACCACGCATTCATGAAATTGATTCGCCTGGAGGGCCAACGGATCCACCTTCTTCATTGCGGATGCACAACTACGTCCGACCTCTGTGGTAATCTCAAGAGTAGCGCGCATGGAGGAAATGGACAAGTACTGCCGATACGTAGTGGTTGGTGGGGGTATGGGTCGACCGTGAGGCATGCCGAGATAGTACTCGCGCATACGGTAACAGTCTACCGGATGTCGCAGTGGTTAACGCACCTGCCGAGTAAGCAGGAGATCCCGGGTTCGAATCTCGCTGTGGTACACATTTTCACTCGCCGCAGCTCATTCCATGTAATGTCTAGAAACACAGACATCAGTAATTCTCTCCCTTTCCCTTTGCTTCTGCCCCTCCCCACCTTCAATACACATGTAATCCATTTATTTGATCCTCAGCAGTGTAGTTAACACGCTAAACGAATGACTGTACCTGGCCTATTTAATGGTACTTTAATATTTCATTGACAAAGATACGTTTCGGACATCAAATTCAAGCCCTTTTACCACAACACGTATGTTTCGTGGTGGACAGACTTTTCCTGTACTTATAAGATGCGGTTTCATGTCGTAGTTTTTTCTTATTACAACTTATATCCTCCAAGTTTGTTGAACACAGCGGAATAATACAGACAGCAAAGAATTTCAGCCAGTTCTGTATTCTCTGCTGCGTGCCAAACATTCTTCTTTGACTAGTAGTATTAATTTTCATTTTTAGACTTTCATTTTCGGCTTTGTACACCGTGAGTAGGGAAAGATAATAGGAAAAATCATGCAGTAATGACGACTGTGATACATTTGTAATATATTTGTTATCAACAACACACGTTACGTTGTCGTTGAATGGCGCAGATGTTTTATACACGGTTCAAACATCATCATCAATATCGTTTTGCAACTCCAGTTTCCCGGGTGTGGAGTACAACCACTCGCCATCTGCTTCTGTCTTTATACACCTTCTGTTCCAAGACAGTTTCTCATTTGTGTCCTTTCTCCTCCACATCTGACCTTACAGTCTCTTTCTTGGTCTTTCCCGTGGTCTTCTTTCTATGAGGTTCGGGTTGCTGCACCTTTTCGCAGGTCTTTGCCTGTTCATTCTCATTATGTGCCCATAACACTGAAGCCTACGTTCCTTTATGACATTGGTAAGAGGAACCTCGATACCTGCTAGTTTTCTATTCACCTCATTCCTTATTCTGTCCTTTCTAGTTGTTTGGTTCATAGTTCTAATGAGTCTTATTTCTGTTGCCTGGATTCAGCTGAGGTCTTTGTTTAGTAGGGTAGAAGTTTCTAAACCATATGTTATAATTGGTACGAAATAAGTGCGGTGCATGGTTGCTTTTGCTTTTCATGGCATTGTGTCACCCCAGAGAAAATTTCTGATGTGACAGTAAAAATTAGATTCTTTCTGCGTCCTGCTGGTTATTTACTGCCTAATGGTATTCTCTTTAGGTTCAAATATAACAAATCAAATGCTTTTCTCTCAAAATAAAATTCATAGGCTTAAATAATTCACCTCTCCAAGCTGCAGCGTACCATAAATATTTTAACACGTCCTTCATACATATTTGCATCTCCTCCATAAAATTCAGTATACTCAAATCCAGAGCAAATGTTTCTCCAACTTTCAATTTTCAACAAACATTTAACGCTATCATAAGCTTTGTATATTAAAGTGAACGAACGTTTCAGATCAACTAAACTCCACGCTATTGAGTTCCATTAACACAAAGTTGCGAATCACGTTAAAAGACTCAAGTAAAAAAAGGAAAAAATATGTGATCATTGCTCTGAGGCAACATGGCCTTCGGCACCTTACGGCTAGTGACCAGATAGTAGATAACGAGGCATGTCTTGAACTGCGTCATACGTTCTCCCCGCAATTACCCGCTACATAGAATGAGGGAAACACAGTTTCTGTAGTCAAGTAGCTTACATACATATAACTCAAAACATTACAAAAACATGAATAAAATTTATCAAAAATCCATTACCTTTGCTGTTGCAAAAGGTAACTCTCACAAATAAGTTCGCGACATTGCAAAAAAATAGTGTCGAAAAGACCTCAGTCGTAGGACAACACTGAAAAATCTTTATGCTCTGTCAACACTCATATATCTTACACGGCCAATATTCTCAAAAAGTAAAGTCCTCTTAATGTCCTTATTTGATCATTCAAGTACGATACTCTACCGGAGACGATCATAGTGGGCAGCGAACAATCTGTTGTCGATATAAATATTACTAAAAAGGGTACTCACACAACCATGGCTCTAAAGGACAGAGTTCTCACGGCTTCACTAGCGCCTTTCCGCATCGAGTGGCTGCCACGCAAATTTAAATGAAAGTTCCAGTATGACAAAAGTAAGAATTGTTATCTTGGGCCAGAGTCCACGCACTTACACGAGCAACTGACGGCCTTGAGGTAAGGAACAGTCCTTGCAACACATATATAAAAAAAAAACTACGTTCACCCGGTATCCAACTGAACACATGGTATTACAGGGTGCTGTAATGTAGCATCGAAATTTATTGCAGACAAAATAAAACCTATAAGTCTAGTTGAAGGTGCCAGCCCTAAGGCCCATAGAACGGGATATAGTTTCATTACTACCTCTGTGGTGTTTTATGACGAGGAGGAAAATTAATTTTAAGATAAATAAATTACGATGACAGACTCACATTCTACCGCTATGGACTTTACGTGGGCATCGACGGACCAAAGACCTTGAAGTAGATGAACTTTAGGACATAGTGCGGCTGCCGCCTTGTGAAAATTAACAGTAACTGTTGTTAAATTTTAAAATTCAATGTTAAATGTAGTGTAAGTAAAACTACATAGCCGAATTCTCCCTTATGACGGTGGACAGTCGTGCCTAGGCGTCAGTTTTTTTACGTCCTGTTGCGTAGGTGGGGGCTTATGTAGTGTCCTTGAGCATGTTTGAATATATATTTCCTTCTGTGCAGCATATTCTTAAGTCTGAAATGTGTCTTAGACCAGTTTCTAGCGGAGGCCATCTTTTGTAGCCCAAGAAATTCCTCGGCGTCTTCCATGATCATTCGAAAGTAATATATATATATATATATATATATATATATATATATATATATATATATATATATATATATACAGGGTTAGTCACCTAACGTTACAGCTGGATATATTTCGTAAACCACATCAAATACTGACGAATCGATTCCACAGACCGAACGTGAGGAGAGGGGCTAGTGTAATTGGTTAATACAAACCCTAAAAAAATCCATGGAAGTATGTTTTTTAACACAAACCTACGTGTTTTTAAATGGAGCCCCGTTAGTTTTGTTAGCACGTCTGAACATATAAACAAATACGTAATCAGTGCCGTTTGTTGCATTGTAAACTGTTAATTACATCCGGAGATATTGTAACCTAAAGTTGACGCTTAAGTACCACTCCTCCGCTCTTCGATCGTGTGTATCGGACAGCACCGAATTACGTAGGGATCCAAAGGGAACGGTGATGGACCTTAGGTACAGAAGAGACTGGAACAGCACATTACGTCCACATGCTAACACTTTTTTCTCGGCCTTTTTCACTGACGCACATGTACATTACCATGAGGGGTGAGGTAAACGTACACACGTGGTTTCCGTTTTCAATTACGAAGTGGAATAGAGTGTCCTCCCTCGGGCATGGATGTGTGTGTTTGTCCTTAGGATAATTTAGGTTAAGTAGTGTGTAAGCTTAGGGACTGATGACCTTAGCAGTTAAGTCCCATAAGATTTCACACCCATTTCATTTTTATTTCACAGAACAAGCACGAAAATAGGAACAAGGTGTACTGAACTGTGAAAACTAAAGATAAGAAACTTCCTGGCAGATTAAAACTGTGTGCGGGACCGAGACTCGAACTCGGGACCTGAACTGAAGATAAATCTAAACAAAACATCGATCGGTCCAAGATCAAGATAAGCAGCATCAAGATAATTTGATCAAACTCGGCATTGTGGTTTGTGGCCACAGTGATGTATTGCAAAGGGAGAAGCCCATGTTCAAATCTCCCTCGACCATAATTTTTTTTTCACAAATTTATGAACTTCTCGTCCGGTCATTGACATGGTCTGTTCGCTGTATTCAAATTTGTGTCTGTGGCGTGGTGTAAAGAGGTACCCCCGTGCCTCCTATTTGTTCTGGAAAAGTACAACATATTTTTGTGTTCCGTTTTGTAAGTTTTGAGTTTTGAATTCCTTTGTTGTAAAATAGTTCACACCCAGTCATTTGTTGTTTTCTTTCCTGTGAGAAGTGTATGCGGCATGTGGCCTGCTCTCACTGTTCATCACATTTACTTGCGACGGTAATATATTCTTAAGGGGAGGTTTACTATCTTCTAGTTCAAAAAATCGATTTTTTAAATTGCATTTTTGGATCCATAAAAGTCTTTAGAATCCACCCCTGAAACGGTTTTTCCGAATACGGAACGGAAATGTTTGTTATTCGCGGTTGAACGCAAAAATGCACCTGCCTGAAATTGGCCTTTTTCACGCACCAGCTTTTTTCTTTCGGAGGACGAGTTATTGTACCGGTCCCTGGGAGGAAACACAAAAAATTCAAATGAAAGTTTGAACGCGTGTGTTTGTAATTTAACCCCGAAGCATTTGTATTCTGGTGTGAAGACTGTGGAGATTGCGACCTTCCTGACAGTGAGCAGCTTCAACAAAGGGTATTCAGCAATTCTGAAGACCATGACAACGATAGACGCTACCCTGGGACTCTATTCGACGCAGTTCGCCAAGAATTCGGACGACCACCGGATTCAAGCGGCCGAAAACCGGTTGTCACCGGCCGTACGAGCGGCTCTGGAGCAGCGCAGGATGGCCCAGATCGAGCAGAACGCCCTCCATGATGAAGAGGAAGGACTATATGGACACGGAATAGAAGATTGAACGTACGTTGCATAATATTGCATTTATATGTGGACAAACTTCAAACGCGTTTTTCTCGAAATGACGTTTTTTTCCCTTTTTTTCCGCACGGTGTGGTAACTTCAAATCTACTGAACCTATTAGCATGATTCTTTGTTTCCGACGAAGCTAACTAAATTGTCTAGGGGTTTTACCAGTTTTATTCCGATCCATCAACGATAAATATTTTTACTTGGCCGACGAAGTCCAAAAATCGATGAAAAAAACCCTATTTTTTTCAAATGACCGCCATTTAGTTTACTATAGTCCAAATAACATAAGCGAGCTACAACTCCTAAAGAAACTTATATACTTCGCTAACGTCAACTCAATTTTGATTTCAGACGAGCCGGCTGGCCTGTGATTTACCGCGCGTGGAAGTCTAGATCGAAATTTTGTTACGTTCCGACGGCACTTCCGCCTTTGCTCTTCCACACTTCCGGTCGAAAAAATTCTGGTTTTTAGAGGAAATATCAATAGACCAAATTTGACACTGATATCTATAACACATCCCGATAAAAAATTTCTTGAAAACATGCTTTTGTCGGGCCAAAGATAGTAAACCTCCCCTTAACACGTGAGTCATTATCTATAACCAATGTATAAAATGACAGTTTGCAAGACTACAGAAGGAGAACAGCCATGTGAATGACCGGATGGAAAGTTCATAATTATATGAAAAAAAGTGGTACAAAGGAGATTTGAATACAGGTTTCCCACTTTGTAGTCCAACACCGTGACCACACAACCCCCCACAACCACGACTGCATGAATCTTGCGGTTTGCTCGATGTTCACTGTTTCTATTTTGCTTCCTTTTCCACAGTTCAGTACACCTTCTTCTTTTTTTATGACTGCTATGTGTTAAATTTTTGACGGGATATCAACTGGGGCATTTTACCACCTATCTGAGGGGGGTGCGTAAGAAGTTTCCCTTGTCAGTTTTTCCTCTTTCTTCGTGCGCATGTTGTATATCACCCACCTTTCCCTATAACTTACACCTATTTTCACGAGAATTTGTAACATCAAGCACCATTTCAAATTGTCGAATTCCCTCACACAATGGACAATAAAAGTTTGTCTCTACTTTATCTCAAGGATACTAGTTAAAATTTACAACTCTCGTCATATTTCAAAGTTAACCGAATTCAGAGTTTGATTAAAAATTTTTATATTGGCAGTGAGACAACCACCTGCACGTTTAAGCCCTCGTGAGTGGCGCCAGCTTGTCTAAGCGAACATATTGTGCGCAACGAAGCAAAGTAATTGCCCGGAAAATTGAATTAAATTTTTAATTTTTGCACGAAAATTAATTTTTAGAATCCAGTCGTTCCAGGAAGTTGGTAGACATACTCTCTCAAATGTTGCTGGTGCTACATTTTGCGCAGGGGGGGTGTACTGAGTGCATTTCACGCTCCGCTGAAATAGGAGAATGCTGAACACTCTCTATTTCACAGTGGAGTGGATGGCGCTCGGGCTATTAAGCGCAGCGGAGTGCGGACGGGGTGAGCGCGCTCATGTTTGATTCCTTTTTTGTTCCCCTTTTTTTTTGCAGCGGCCTGCGTGGGCGGACTGAAGCTGCTGCGGCTGCAGGTGCCGCAGTACAAGCTGCGCGGCGACCAGGCGCTGCTGCAGTGCCTGTACGACCTGGAGGACGACGCGCTCTACTCCGTCAAGTGGTACAAGGACGACGAGGAGTTCTACCGATACGTGCCGCGCTCACACCCGCCGCAGCACAGCTACAAGATCGACGGCGTCAGGGTGGACGTAAGTAGTCCGCCCAGCGTCGCTTTCTTCTAAAAACGAACACGAACAGTCACAACAGCAAGGAAATTACTTTTTAATGAGGTTAAGGATTAACGGTCTGTTTTAGACCATCTTCAGACTTCATGCCATTATGGTAGATGGCTCTGAGCACTATGCGACCCAACTTCTGAGGTCATCAGTAGCCTCATGGTGGTAGACAGTGGCAGCGAGCGGAGCAGGCGCTACTGCTCCACGAACGCTAACTGCTAAGCGGACTACCATCATGGCGTGAGGTCTGAAAGTGGTCTAGAACAGACCGAAATCGGTAACTTGCGACTTCAGGTAACACCAAAGACAATAATCGCATGGACTGAAGTTTCTTGCGGTTGAGACTGTTCATATTATTTTAAGTAATAAAGAAACAGCTGTTCTCCAGGATAAATGTACTCAAAAATGCCGGTCGAGGTGGCCGAGCGGTTCTAGGCGCTACAGTCCGAAACAGCGCGACCACTACGGGCGCAGGTTAGAATCCTGCCGCGGGCGTGGATGTGTGTGATGTCCTTAAGGTAGTTACGTTTAAGTAGTTCTAAGTTGTAGGGGACTGATGATCTCAGAAGTTAAGTCCTGTAGTGCTCTGAGCCATTTGAACTATTTTTCTCAAAAATTACTGTTGCCTTTTCGTTTCACTAGGGGTGGCATGGTCAAGCTCAAACAGTGTGCGCAGAGTATGGCAGTGCAGTGCAGGAAAGCGAGGTCGCATGGTCGTCGTAGTGGGACTAACATCTGAATCCACCAAAAATTAATGAATTATGTAACTGATTGAATTTCCTCTTTTTGAGAGTACAGAAGGAGCCATGAGGTCGTTGTAATGAGACTGAACGCCCTAATATCTGAATCCACCAAAAATAAGCGAATAATACACTCCTGGAAATGGAAAAAAGAACACATTGACACCGGTGTGTCAGACCCACCATACTTGCTCCGGACACTGCGAGAGGGCTGTACAAGCAATGATCACACGCACGGCACAGCGGACACACCAGGAACCGCGGTGTTGGCCGTCGAATGGCGCTAGCTGCGCAGCATTTGTGCACCGCCGCCGTCAGTGTCAGTCAGTTTGCCGTGGCATACGGAGCTCCATCGCAGTCTTTAACACTGGTAGCATGCCGCGACAGCGTGGACGTGAACCGTATGTGCAGTTGACGGACTTTGAGCGAGGGCGTATAGTGGGCATGCGGGAGGCCGGGTGGACGTACCGCCGAATTGCTCGACACGTGGGGCGTGAGCTCTCCACAGTACATCGATGTTGTCGCCAGTGGTCGGCGGAAGGTGCACGTGCCCGTCGACCTGGGACCGGACCGCAGCGACGCACGGATGCACGCCAAGACCGTAGGATCCTACGCAGTGCCGTAGGGGACCGCACCGCCACTTCCCAGCAAATTAGGGACACTGTTGCTCCTGGGGTATCGGCGAGGACCATTCGCAACCGTCTCCATGAAGCTGGGCTACGGTCCCGCACACCGTTAGGCCGTCTTCCGCTCACGCCCCAACATCGTGCAGCCCGCCTCCAGTGGTGTCGCGACAGGCGTGAATGGAGGGACGAATGGAGACGTGTCGTCTTCAGCGATGAGAGTCGCTTCTGCCTTGGTGCCAATGATGGTCGTATGCGTGTTTGGCGCCGTGCAGGTGAGCGCCACAATCAGGACTGCATATGACCGAGGCACACAGGGCCAACACCCGGCATCATGGTGTGGGGAGCGATCTCCTACACTGGCCGTACACCACTGGTGATCGTCGAGGGGACACTGAATAGTGCACGGTACATCCAAACCGTCATCGAACGCATCGTTCTACCATTCCTAGACCGGCAAGGGAACTTGCCGTTCCAACAGGACAATGCACGTCCGCATGTATCCCGTGCCACCCAACGTGCTCTAGAAGGTGTAAGTCAACTACCCTGGCCAGCAAGATCTCCGGATCTGTCCCCCATTGAGCATGTTTGGGACTGGATGAAGCGTCGTCTCACGCGGTCTGCACGTCCAGCACGAACGCTGGTCCAACTAAGGCGCCAGGTGGAAATGGCATGGCAAGCCGTTCCACAGGACTACATCCAGCATCTCTACGATCGTCTCCATGGGAGAATAGCAGCCTGCATTGCTGCGAAAGGTGGATATACACTGTACTAGTGCCGACATTGTGCATGCTCTGTTGCCTGTGTCTATGTGCCTGTGGTTCTGTCAGTGTGATCATGTGATGTATCTGACCCCAGGAATGTGTCAATAAAGTTTCCCCTTCCTGGGACAATGAATTCACGGTGTTCTTATTTCAATTTCCAGGAGTGTACATCTGAGTAAATTTTCGTATTTTGGGAGTACAGAAGAAGCGATCTGTTTTACTTGCTAAAAATATTCAGCAGCCTATATCGCATAAAGCATTTCTTTGTGTAAGACAACAGGTTTCGACAGAATTTGCTGTACCAATCGGGTCTGAAAAACTTTGTTGTTGTGAAACGTGTTTCCTTTACCTTTTACCTCACACAGTGTTGCCAATGGGATAAAAATCAGCGCATTACAAAAGGTATATCCTAACTAAAATATTTAAAGACATAAACCACCTAGTGCAAACGAAGGTCTCTCTCTCTCTCTCTCTCTCTCTCTCTCTCTCTCTCTCTATATATATATATATATATATATATATATATATATATATATATATATAGGGTGATCAAAAAGTCAGTATAAATTTGAAAAAAATAAACCACGGAATAATGTAGATAGAGAGGTAAAAAATGGCACACTGCTCAGACGCCACTTTCGTCATGCTTGGCCTCCCAGGTCCCCAGGCCTCAGTCCTTGCGATTATTGTCTTTGGGGTTACCTGAAGTCGCAAGTTTATCGTGATCGACCGACATCTCTAGGGATGCCGAAAGACAACATCCGACGACAATGCCTCACCATAACTCCGGACATGCTTTACAGTGCTGTTCACAACATTATTCCTCGACTACAGCTATTCTTGAGGAATGATGACGGACATATTGAGTATTTCCTGTAAAGAACATCATCTTTGCTTTGTCTTACTTTGTTATGCTAATTATTGCTATTCTCATCAGATGAAGCGCCATCTGTCGGACATTTTTTGAACTTTTGTATTTTTTTGGTTCTAATAAAACCCCATGCCATTCCAAGCATGTGTGTCAATTTGTACCTGTCTATCTACATTATTCCGTGATTTATTCAGTTTTCAAATTTATACAGACTTTTTGATCACCTGGTATATTAGACACCGTGAGAGCAGAATGGGGCGCTCCGCGGAACTAACGGACTTCGAACGTGGTCAGGTGACTGGGTGTCACTTGTATCATACGTCTGTACCCGAGATTTCCATAGTCCTAGGTCCATTGTTTGGGAAGTTTCAGTGAAGTGGAAACGAGAAGGGACACCTACAGCACTAAAGCGTACAGACGGACCTCGTCTCTTCGACTGACAGAGACCGCCGACAGTTCAAGAGGGTGGTAATGTGTAATAGGCAAACATCTATCCAGACCAGACACAGGAATTCCAAACTGCATCAGGATCCACTGAAAGTACTATGACAGTTAGGCGGGAGGCGACAAAACTTAGATTTCATGGTCCAGCGGCTATTCATAAGCGGCTATGGTTGGTGTAATGAGCGTAAACAGTGGACGATTGAACAGTGGGAAAACGTTGTGTGGAGTGATGAATCACGGTACATAATGTGGCGATCCGATGGGAGGGTGTGGGTGTGGCGAATGCCCGGTGAACGTCATCTGCCAGCGTGTGTAGTGCCAACAGTAAAATTCGGAGGTGGTTGTGTCATGGCGTGGTCGTGTTTTTCATGTATTGGGCTTTCACGGCTTCTTGTTTTTCGTGCCATTATCACAGCACAGGCCTACATTGATGTTTTAACCACATTCTTGCTTCCCACTACTGAACAGCAATACGGGGATGTCGATTGCATCTTTCAACACGATCGAGCACCTGTTCGTAATGCACGGCCTGTGGCGGAGTGGTTAGACCACAATAACATCCCTGTAATGAACTGACCTGCACAGAGTCCTGGACTGAATCCTATAGAACACCTTTGGGATGTTTGGAGTGCCGACTTCGTGCCAGGCCTCACCGACCGACATCGATACCTCTCTTGATTGCAGTATTCCGTGAAGAATGGGCTGCCATTCCCCAAGAAGCCTTCCAGCACCTGATTGAACGTATGCCTGCGGGAGTGGAAACTGTCATCAAGGCTAAGTGTGGGCCAACACAATATTGTATTGCAGCACGAACTTGTAAGTCTTTTTCAGCCAGGTGTCCGGGTAGTGCATATATATATCCTCACCGATGCTTGTTACATCACAAAAACACAGTCCACAGTAGTAAATGTTTACATAAGCTGGACATATTCTAAACCCTGAAAGTCGACTTTACACGACGTACAAGGTACAACTAACAGGTAGTATTGCGTCGTCGCAATACTACGTGTCAGTTGTACCTTCTACGCTGTGTAAAGTGGATTATCACTGTATGCTAATTGATGTACTGCTGCATGCTGTGTTTTTGTGTTGTAACAAGCATCTGTGAGCGACATATATATGGACATGGACTCTTGCACAAGGGTCTACAATTTTTTGAAAAATATTGTAGTTATGACAGACCTTTTATAATGCGTTGACTTTTATTCACATGACAAATTCGCTAGAGATTCAACGTAAAATTAACACGTTTCACAATAAAAAAGGCTTTTAAGAGCTGAAGATGACAGCAAAGTCTGTCGAAACCGGTTGTCTTAAATTAAGAAATATTTTTACTCGATCTACAGTGCTGAATGTTTTTTAGCGAATAATATATCCATCTAGAATAGGAGATACGAATTCGCTTGACCCCTTCCTAACCGACAGTCTCCACAGATTCCAAACTACTTATATGAGCAAAGAGCAGGTGTGGTTTAAATTAAAAGAAATACGCGGCACAGTCACATTAAGTGACCACCGCTTACATTTGACGTCACCGTGCAATAACCACTCAAAGACGACAGATGCCAGCACGAGAAGTGGTTAGGTGAAGCATCTGCGGTGGTGTCGGTGGTGGTGGGGGGGGGGGGGGGGGTCGAAAAAATGTGCAGTCGTCCTAATGACTTCCAAAAGGGCATGAGCATTGGCTTTCGGGCCAAGGGTGGAAGCTTTTCAGAAACAGCTATTTGACTGCCTAATTGATTAGAGTATACCGTGCATGGCGAAATGGCGCTACCCAAAATCGACGCTGATGTAACTGTGGAGCAAAAAATGGCTCAAATGGCTCTGAGCACTATGGGACTCAACTGCCGTGGTCATAAGTCCCCTAGAACTGGGAACTACTTAAACCTAACCAACCTAAGGACATCACAAACATCCATGCCCGAGGCAGGATTCGAACCGGCGACCGTGGCAGTCGCACGGTTCCGGACTGCGCGCCTAGAACCGCGAGACCACCGCGGCCGGCAACTGTTGAGCACCAAGGGCCATACAAGAGAGGGGTGAACGACGGTTCCGAATACGTGTATGAGAAAATCGACGTGTAGTTGTTGAGCAACCGACCGCCCAGATGAACGAAGGACCTACCAACAGTGTCTCCTCAACGATCATTCAGCAAACGTTGCTACTTAAGGGCCTCCGTAGCAGGCGCCTGTTTCACGCACCCACGCTAACTGCTGTTTATCGGCAACGAAGACTGGAATCTGCACGCAAATATCGCAAGTGGAAGTCCACTGAATGGCGACAGGGGGCCTTTACAGATGAGTAACGTTTTATTCTCCTTTGGACAGATGGGCGTTGGCGTGTAGGGCGTGCAACGTCTGAAAGCAAACACGCTGTAACACTCGACGGAAGGGTACAGGTCGGAGGATGGAGCGTTATGGTCTGGGTAATATTTTCGTGGCACTCCCTGAACGATCTAGTCATTCTAGAAGGCACAGAATATCAACACAAGTATGCATCTATCGTAGGGGATCATGTCCACTTTTACTTCCAAGCTAATTATGTAAGTGTAGACCAGATAGGGCTCAAATTCGAAGATACAATATCGACAGCAATAGATAGATTCATACCGCATAAGTTAGTGAGAGACGGGACAGATCCACCATGGTACACAAATCACGTCAGAACACTGTTGCAGAAGGAACGAAAAAAAGGATGCCAAATTCAGAAGAACGCAAAATCCACAAGACTGGCTAAATTTCACGGAAGCTCGAAATTTAGAGCGGACGTCAATGCGAGATGCTTTTCAGAGTTCCCACAATGAAACATTGTTTCAAAATATGGTAGTAAATCCAACGAGATTCTTATCGTATTTAAAGTACACCAGTGGCAAAAAACAGTCAATACCGTCACTGTACGATAGCGATGGAAATGTTACCGATGATGCTGCCACTAAAGCGGACTTACTAAATACAGTTTTCAGTAATTCCTTCACGAAAGAAGACAAAGTAAATATTCTATAATTCGAAAACAGAACAGCTGTTAGCATGAGTGACATAAACGTAGATATCTTAGGTGTTGCGGAACAACCCAAATCACTTAAGAAAGGCAAGTCTTCCGGTCCAGATGGTACACCAATTAGGTTCCTTTCAGAGTATGCAAACACAATAGCGCCCTTCTTAACAGTCATATACAACCGCTCACTTGACGAAAGGTCTCTTCCTAAAGACTGGAAAGTAGCACAGGCCACACCAATATTCAAGAAAGTAAATAAGAATAACCCATTGAACTACAGACCCATATCACTGACCTCAATTTGCAGTAGGATTTTGGAACATATACTGTACACGAACATTATGAATCACCTTGAAGAAAATGACTTATTGATACATAACCAACACGGATTCAGAAAATATCGTTCTTGTACAACACAGCTAGCTCTTTATTCCCATGAAGTAATGAGTGCTGTTGACAAGGTATCTCAGATCGATTTCATATTCCTAGATTTCCAGAAGGCTTTTGATACCGTTCCTCACAAGCGACTATTAATCAAATTGCGTGCATATAGAGTGTCGTCTCATTTGTCTGACTGGATTCGAGATTTTCTCTCAGAGAAGACACAGTTCGTAGTGATGGACGGTAAATCATCGAGTAGAAGAGAAGTGATATCTGGCGTTCCAGTTTCAATTACAAAATGATCTAGAGGGAATTTCTGTATGGTGCGAAAAGTGACAATTGGCAGCAAACAAAGAGAATTGCGATGTCGTCCACATGGGTACTAAAAGAAATCTGGAATACCTAGAAATTACAATTACGAGCAACTTAAATTGGAAAGACCACATACATAAAGTTGTGGGGAAGGCGAAACAAAGACTGAGCTTTGTTGGCAGAACACTTACAAGATGCGACAAACCCACTAAAGAGACAACCTACATTACACCTGCCCGTCCTCTGATGGAATATTGCAGCGCGGTGTGGGATCGTTCCCAGGTAGGATTGACGGGCGACATCGAAAAAGTGCAAAGAAGGGCAGCCCGTTTCGTGTTATCGCGCAATAGGGTCGAGAGTGTCACTGATATGATACGCGAATTTGGGTGGCAGTTACTGAAACAAAGGCGGTTTTCTTTGCGGCGAGATCTATTCACGAAATTTCAGCCACCAACTTTCTCTTCCGAATGCGAAAATATTTTGTCGCCATCAACCTACGTAGGAATAAATGATCATCATAATAAAACAAGAGAAATCAGAGCTCTAACAGAAAGATTTAGGTGTTCCTTTTTCTCACGCTCCGTTCGAGAGTGGAATGGTAGAGAAGTAGTATGGAAATGGTTCGATGAACCCTCTGCCGGGCACTTAAGTTTGAATTGCAGAGTAACCATGAAGATGTAGATGTACATGGAGTTTGTTTTTGCTCAGTACGGTGGTATCTAGTAGCAGGACAGTGCAACGTGACACACAGCTGGCAGTGTGGTTCGAAGAACACAAGGAGGAGTTTACTGCCGTGCTCCCCTGGGCACCGAATTCCCCAGATTTAATTCCAATCGCGAATCTGTTGGACCACCTCGATCGGGCTGTTCGTGCCACGGATCCTCAGCCGAGAAACCTCGTGCAGCTCGTCCCGTCACTGGAATTGGCATGCCTTCATATCCCCGACGGTGCCTTCCAGACTCTCTGCCTCTCTTCCTGCACGTCTCGCGCACTGCAGGAGGTGGTTATGCAAGACTCTGACCGGTGGTTTCATTAATGTGATTGGACAGTGTAGTATGGATAGCAGTTGGGAGATTTGTACCAAATAAATTAACAGGAGATGGTACGCAAAACAGGTCGGAACATTTTTGCAGAAGCAATGAGAAAAGCTTGATAAATTTAAAATAACAAAAAAATCTTCAGGACAGGCCATGTTCTACAGAAGCTCGAAATTTAGCGCAGACTTCAAAGCGGGTTTTTAATTGTTTCCACAACCAAACTGTCTGTAAAGTACACCAGCGACAAGACACAGTTAGTACCTTCACGGTGCAATAGCAACGATCTCTCAGGTTATCTCAACAAAACACCCGGAGACACACTATTAATGGTTATGTTACTGACGACAGTGCCACTAAGGCGCAGCTAAAAGTTGTACAACTTCGCTTCCGCCGTTTGCCGATAGGTGGTGACAACGGTAAGCAGCGGTCGAAAGAAACAGATCGCAGACATCAGGCATCTTGGACCTCGGTCAACGTAACCTAATTCAAACATTAGTCGATCATAAAGTTGTTCTTGATTGAAAATATCTGTTTACGAGCCTAATTCTCGCCATTTGCGGGACGTGTTACAGTTTTGTTTCAATATGAAGAAAACAGCGTCTGAGTCTCATCGAATGCTCTCACGTAGGTATGGTAAGGACGCTATTCGTGAAAGAACGTGTCGTGAGTGGTTTCAACGCATCAAGAACGGTGATTTTAACGTCGTAGACCGGCATAGTGATGGAAGAGAGAATGTTTTCGAAGATGCAGAATTGGAGACACTGCTGACTGAAGACTCGCGCCAAACTCAAGAATAATTCGCTCGATTAGTGTTGGTGACACAGCAAGCCATTTCAAAACGTCTCAAGGCTATGGGTATGATTCAGAAAGAAGGAACTTGGGTCCCGTGGGAGTTGAAACTAAGAGACGTTGAACGGCGTTTGTGTGTTTGTAAACAGTTGCTTCCCAGGCAAAAACGAAAGGGATTTCTGCATTGCATTGTGACCGGGGACGAAAAATGGGTTCATTATGGTAACTCTAAAGCCAAAAAAATCATGGGGATATTACGGCCATGCTTCCACGTCGACGGCCAAACCGAATATTCACGGCTCAAAGATCATGCTCTGCATTTGGTGGGACAAGCTCGGCGACGTGTAGTATGTGTTAAAACCGATTGAAACAATCACAGGTGCTCGTTATCGAACGCAAGTAATGCTTTTGAACAGAGGATCAAAAGACAAACGGCCGCAATACAGCGAGAGGCGCGAAAAAGTGATTTTGCAGCAGGACAACGCTCGTACCCTCGTTGCAAAAGAGATCAAAATGTACTTGGAAACGTTAAAATGGGAAGTCCCACCCCACCCGCCGTATTTTCTGACTATTACCTGCTTAGTTAAATGGCGCATGGCCTGGCTGACCAACACTTCAGATCTCATGAAGAAGTTACAAATTGGATCGATTCGTGGATCACTTCAAAAGATGAACAATTTTTTCGACGCGGGTTTCGTACACTGCCAGAAATATGGAAAGTAGTAGTGGCCAGCGATGCAAAATACACTCCCGGAAATTGAAATAAGAACACCATGAATTCATTGTCCCAGGAAGGAGAAACTTTATTGACACATTCCTGGGGTCAGATACATCACATGATCACACTGACACAACCACAGGCACATAGACACAGGCAACAGAGCATGCACAATGTCGGCACTAGTACAGTGTATATCCACCTTTCGCAGCAATGCAGGCTGCTATTCTCCCATGGAGACGATCGTAGAGATGCTGGATGTAGTCCTGTGGAACGGCTTGCCATGCCATTTCCACCTGGCGCCTCAGTTGGACCAGCGTTCGTGCTGGACGTGCAGACCGCATGAGACGACGCTTCATCCAGTCCCAAACATGCTCAATGGGGGACAGATCCGGAGATCTTGCTGGCCAGGGTAGTTGACTTACACCTTCTAGAGCACGTTGGGTGGCACGGGATACATGCGGACGTGCATTGTCCTGTTGGAACAGCAAGTTCCCTTGCCGGTCTAGGAATGGTAGAACGATGGGTTCGATGACGGTTTGGATGTACCGTGCACTATTCAGTGTCCCCTCGACGATCACCAGTGGTGTACGGCCAGTGTAGGAGATCGCTCCCCACACCATGATGCCGGGTGTTGGCCCTGTGTGCCTCGGTCGTATGCAGTCCTGATTGTGGTGCTCACCTGCACGGCGCCAAACACGCATACGACCATCATTGGCACCAAGGGAGAAGCGACACTCATCGCTGAAGACGACACGTCTCCATTCGTCCCTCCATTCACGCCTGTCGCGACACCACTGGAGGCGGGCTGCACGATGTTGGGGCGTGAGCGGAAGACGGCCTAACGGTGTGCGGGACCGTAGCCCAGCTTCACGGAGACGGTTGCGAATGGTCCTCGCCGATACCCCAGGAGCAACAGTGTCCCTAATTTGCTGGGAAGTGGCGGTGCGGTCCCCTACGGCACTGCGTAGGATCCTACGGTCTTGGCGTGCATCCGTGCGTCGCTGCGGTCCGGTCCCAGGTCGACGGGCACGTGCACCTTCCGCCGACCACTGGCGACGACATCGATGTACTGTGGAGACCTCACGCCCCACGTGTTGAGCAATTCGGCGGTACGTCCACCCGGCCTCCCGCATGCCCACTATACGCCCTCGCTCAAAGTCCGTCAACTGCACATACGGTTCACGTCCACGCTGTCGCGGCATGCTACCAGTGTTAAAGACTGCGATGGAGCTCCGTATGCCACGGCAACCTGGCTGACACTGACGGCGGCGGTGCACAAATGCTGCGCAGCTAGCGCCATTCGACGGCCAACACCGCGGTTCCTGGTGTGTCCGCTGTGCCGTGCGTGTGATCATTGCTTGTACAGCCCTCTCGCAGTGTCCGGAGCAAGTATGGTGGGTCTGACACACCGGTGTCAATGTGTTCTTTTTTCCATTTCCAGGAGTGTACTTTGATTGATACATGTGTAACCAATGTGTTTCATTAAAACTGAAAATTTTGGGGAAAAAAAGCGGAAGCAAAGTTTTACACCTTGTATTAAACACGGTTTCACGAAAATCCTTCACCAAAGAAGATGAATGAAATATTTTAGAATTCGAATAAAGACAAGTTGACAAAACAGGTAACTTAAAATTAGAAACCGTAGTGAAGCAACTTAAATCAATAAAGGCAAGTCGTACGCTCCATATTTTACAGCAATTACATTTCTTTTAGAGCATGATGATATAATAGTACCGTACTTAGCAATCATTTAAAAACGCTCGCTCGACGCAATATCCGTTACTAAAGACTGGAACGTTGCACAGGTCACACCAGTACAGAAGAAAGGAAATAGCAGTGATCCGCTGTATTGTAGATCGATGTCACTCGTGTCGATTTGCATTAGGATTTTGCAACCCATACTCAGTTCGAATATTGTGAGTTATATCGGAGAAAACAATGTATTGACACGTAGTCAGCACGGATACAGGAAATATCGTTTTTGTGAAATAACTACCTCTTTATTCACACGAAGCAATAAGTGCTAGCGAAAGAGGACCTCAAATTAATACCCCTTGTTTTTGGATTTCCAGAAGGGTTTTCACACCGTTCCTCACAGGAACCATCTAACAAAACTGCACGTCTATGGAGTCTCGCCTCATTCTCAGTTGTACGACTATATTCGTGCTTTCCTCTCAGAAATGTCACAGTTTATAGTAATTCACGGAAAGTCATCGAATAAAACATAAGTGATATCGACGATCCCCAGTGTCGTTTTCCCTCCAGGGATTCGCATTTTCAGTTGTGAAGCATCTCCGTAACACTAGCGAGTTGGTCGAACCTACTGTTAGCACATTTAGCAGCACGTTTTGAATAGCTTCGATGTATTCCTTTAATCCGACTCGGTAGGTATACCGAACAATCAATGTTACTGAAGAACAGGTCGCACAAGTGTAGATGAGCTATACTTTTATAAACTCTCTCAATAACAGTAGTCGAACAATCGCCGTCCCTACCGTGGTGGTAGCACAGTGATTAGTACACTGGACTTCCATGTGGGAGGACGACGGTTCACACCGGCTTGTGGTCATAGTGATTTAGGTTGAAATTGCCTGGCAGGTTAAAACAGTGCGCCGGACCGAGACTCGAACTCGGGACATTTGCGTTTCGCAGGCAACTGCTTTACCTTGTGAGCTACCAAAGCACGACTCACAACGGGTCTTTACAGCTCCTCCCGAGTTCTAGCCTCGTTCTAGCACACAGTTTTAATCTGCCAGGCAGCTTCATATCAACGCACACTCTGCTGCAGAGTGAAAATTTCATTCTGGAATTATCCCCCAGACTGTGTCTCGGCCATGCCACCGGAATATGCTTTCTTCCACTTGTGCTAGTTAGCAAAGTTTCGCAAGAGGTGCTGTGAAGTTTGGAAAATACGAAACGAGGTACTGGTGAAAGTAAAGTTGTCAGAAATTGTCGTTAGTCGTGCTTGGGTAGCTCAGACGGTACGGTATTTGCCCGAGAAAGGTAAATGTCCCGAGTTCGAATCTCGGTCCGGCACGCAATTTTAATCTGCCAGGCAGTTTCATATGAGTGCACACCCCACTGAAGAGTGAAAATTTCATTCTGTTTATTTAGTTTTCCGTGATTTCCCTAAATACCTTTAGGCAAATGCCGGAATGGTTCCTTCGAAAAGGCACGGCCGCTTTCCTTCCCCATCCTTCCATAATCCGAGCCTGTGCTCAGTCTCCAATGACCTCAATGTCGACGGGACTGTGAATACTAATCTCCGCCTCTTCGCTTTCCCTACGTTAAGAATGGCTCAAATGGCTCTGAGCACTATGGGACTTAACATCTGAGGTCATCAGTCCCCTAGAACTTAGAACTACTTAAACCTAACTAACCTAAGGATATCACACACATCCATGCCCGAGGCAGGATTCGAACCTGCGACCGTAGCGGTCGCGCGGTTCCAGACTGAAGCGCCTAGAACCGCTAGGTCACACCGGCTGGCCCTACGTTAAGAGCTCGTTTCATTTCTTATCGCTTTGCAAGGTTACGACTACGTATTTCATCTTCGTGATTGCTTCAAGCAGCACATCACTAATTCTGCATTCGAACATTTATAGGATTATTTTTCGCACTCATCTGCACTAGCTTTCATTGTCTTACGTGTAGAGCAAGATGCCATTTATCACACCTATTATAAATTCTGCCTATGTAATCCTGCATGTCTACAGTCACTCGACGACAGTACTGTCTAGTATGCTGTAGCGTTATTATCAGACAGTCGGAGGCTGCTGCCGTCATATCATTTATACAGACAGAGAACAAGAGCAGAGAGAGATCAAAAAATTGCCAACTATAGATATTCCACTATTTAAGGCTTGCAGTATTTGATGAGTGAACTTATAAAAAGCACTTGCAATAGAACTGTATTGCAAACTGTGCTAAGTAAATTCTTTATCCTTAAATGTGAGAGTATTCTAGTGTACACCACTGTTTAGAACGTTTTGGAAAAATGCGTCAGTAGGAAACTGCATGATAACTATTTAACTCTCTCTTGTCATCTTTCTAATGGCTTAACAATGACAAATTTTAATAGGTCTGTAAAAATTTCTTGTGCAATTTGATACCTTTCACAGTCCTTCAATCGCATTCCATAAACCTTTACAACCGTAGCATACGAACAGCCGACCAGTTTCGCGGTTCCTGAAACCCTCGTTACCAGGTGTCGGGCTAAAATCTTCCCCTGTTCCCCTGATCAAGGTCTACAACCACAGAAAACACAAGGTCCGTCGACAAGTGCAGTAGCAGCAACACTCTTCACTGGTATGCGGTTCTTCTTGTCTCCAGATGTTGAGGCGAACTCGATGTTCTCGATCGTTTTATAAACTGTCTGTTTAGAACGGCGACAATGCAGAAGGCGAGATATAAGCTGATTTACCAAAGTCTTTATTTGCAAGTTCTGCCAGGTGGTACGTACGATAGGCGATAATGTCTCTATCAACGAAACTTTCAAGTCCAGGTACGTTAGGAACTCCAGTACCTCCACGTACAATGGCTACAGTGAGCCAACCATTACCATGATCAAAAGTATCATTAATGTCAATACTAAAATTAAGTGTGCAACCACAGAAAACACAAGGTCCGTCCACAAGTGCAGTAGCAGCTACACTCTTAACTGGTATGCGGTTGTTCTTGTCTCCAGATGTTGTGGCGAACTCGATGTTCTATAAATAGACTTATCGCTTGACCTTGCTGACCTCCCGAAACAGCGTCTGCCTTACGCAATCGTGGCGGCACGCCAGCGGACGCGCACACTCTAGAACAACCCAGTGTGCGCGTACGGGATAACGTTCCGCTGGCACTGTGAAAATATTCTAAGTCCAACCTACTGCATATACTATAGAAGCGCGCGAGAGCCGCACAGAGGCTCATTCGCGCTGCTGCTGCTTCACAGGCAACTGCATTGAACGCCGCCACGATGCCTTACAGGAGAATTCGTCGCCGTTCTAAACAGACAGTTTATAAAACGATCGAGAACATAGAGTTCGCCACAACATCTGGAGACAAGAACAACCGCATACCAGTTAAGAGTGTTGCTGCTACTGCACTTGTGGACGGACCTTGTGTTTTCTGTGGTTGCACACTTAATTTTAGTATTGACATTAATGATACTTTTGATCACGGTAATGGTTGGCTCACTGTAGCCATTGTACGTGGAGGTACTGGAGTTCCTGACGTACCTGGACTTGAAAGTTTCGTTGATAGAGACATTATCGCCTATCGTATCACATGGCAGAACTTGCAAATAAAGACTTTGGTAAATCAGCTTATATGTTGCCTTCTGCATTGTCATTCTATACTCGTAATAAGAGAAAAATATCTGTAAATCAATCCGTATTCATTTGGGTTAAAGGTAAAGGAGTATGTGAATATGTAAAGTTCCTAACGTACCTGGACTTGAAAGTTTCGTTGATAGAGATATTATCGCCTATCGTACGTACCATATGGCAGAACTTGTCTCTACTCTATTTATGTAGTTTTTACTACCACATGACATGCCCCCAGCACCACCATATCAGTTCGTTATATGTTCCAGAGATCGTTTGAACGATTCTGCTATGGGAATGAGGTGGAACAATTGAATTTACGGGATGTGGAGACGTGACTAGCATTAACATTGTTGATCATGTTAATTTTTTAGTCCTACTCACATATCTATACTTTTCTTTGCTGTCTGCCAATTTTTATGTTATGGAATAGTCCAGGAGAAATGATTTCAAGTTGGATTTGAAACTTGCTTTGTTACCTGTCAAACATTTTTGTTATTGATCATAAGATCAAAAATTTTTGTTGCTGCATATTGAACCCCTTTCTGAGCCACTGAGAGCTTTAATAATGGATAGTAAAGGTCATCTTTCCCTCTAATGTTGTTGGTATGGACGTTACTCTCCCTCACAAATTGTGTTGCATTATTGATGACGAATTACATTAGCTAATATATATACTGTGGCGGCGAAGTTAAAATACATAGCTCTTTGAATAGAGTCCGCAGTTCATGGTCGTGTGGTAGCGTTCTCGCTTCCCGCGCCCGGGTTCCCGGGTTCGATTCTCGGCGGGGTCAGGGATTTTCTCTGCCTCGTGATGATTGGGTGTTGTGTGATGTCCTTAGGTTAGTTAGGTTTAAGTAGTTCTAAGTTCTAGGTTACTGATGACCATGGATGTTAAGTCCCATAGTGCTCAGAGCCAGCCTTGAATAGATACCTAAATGATGTCCATCTGTAAACTTCATACATTATTCTTACTATTCGCTTTTGTTCAATCAATACTTTCGTTCTGAGTGATGAGTTAGCCCGCAAAACTATTCCATAGTATTGACTCGAAATATGGAAAACGTATCAGAAGGTTGATTCGTTTGTTTCCAAGATTAGCAATTGTACGAAGAGCAGAAATAAGTGAACTTTGTAATGCGTTTCTCCCATTTCGGGTTTTCATCATTATGTACATCCAAAAATTTGCGGCATTATACCCTACTTACTGACTCCTGCTCTTGTGTTACATCAACTGTTAGTATGACTCTGTTTGTTGTACAGATCTGAATATAGTGTGCTATTTCAAAATTCAGGGAGAGTCTATTTTCTGAGAACTACTGTATAATTTTTTTAAAATATCGTTTACAACCTCTTCGGTTGTTTTCTTTCTAATGGGACTTACTATAACATTTTCTCGCGGTGAAACTACCAGTTGTGGTTGATGAATTTTAAGTGGAAGTTCATTCACATATACAAGGATTGGGAGCATACTCAAAATTGAGCCCTGTGGGACTCCCGTTGTGATTTATTCTCTGACATTAAAATTTTCTACACTTCTGACATCGACTTACTCGGCATGACCTATTTGATTCTGTTTGTTAAAAATGAATCAAACCAACAGTGGGTAAGTTCATCGGTTCCAAAACATGACATTTTCTAAGAGAGTAACGTAATATACACAATCAAAAGCCTTTGCAAAAAACACAAAAAATACCAACTGACGTTATTTTAGTACTTAAAGCTTGTACTACTTGATGAGTGAATGTATAAACAGCATACTTGGTCGAGCTACCCTTCTGGAATCCAAACTGTGAGATGCCAATAATTTCTTTTCACTTCAGTGTGAGGCTACTGTTGATTGCATTAAATTTTCGAATAATTTGGTAAAATAAGTCTGAAAGGAAACTGGACGATAATTGTTTGGATCTTTCTTGTTACCTTTCCCATAAAGATATTTTTACAGCTACATATTTTAGTCTGTATGGAAAAATTCCCTCTGCCAGTTATGTATAACATGTGTCATTTAGTAAATTGGTTTAACTTTTCAGGAACTTGTCCGAAGTTCCATCAACATCACATAAGATTTTGTTTTTTACAATTTTTATAATTCTACTAATTTCAGTGAAGGATATCGGTGCTACTACCAGTTATTTAAAGTTTTGCGTAATGACGTTTTCAGTCTATTCTCCTGCATCTTCAAGTGAGTCATTTAATCCTACTTGTCTTTCTATATTAAAAAGTGATTCTTAAAAGTACTCGCCAACTTGTGGATTTTCAGTCACAACATTGTCATTTAGCTTAATTTTTATGGTGTTCTGTGCAGTGACTGGCTGTCATGTCTCCCATTAGATAATATCCCATATACTTTTAATGTTATTATTCACATTGTTTCCTTCTGTCATGATGCACATACCTCTGGACATTTTAACGTCTTTCTTTAAAATACTACAGTATTTTTTTGTAGTATGCAAATAATGTCAGATCTTGATTCTTTCTGGTGTTTGTGTAAATTTCACTGTTTCTCCTTTATTAATCGAAAGGTTGTTTTTTTAATGGATATTCTGGACTTTTTTTAGGAAAGTAATTCTCAAATATTGACACAGATTCACTATGGAATAAATTGTACTTGAAATTAGCCTCCATTATATACATCACCTCATATTCCTATTCTAATCAAGAAGCCTGTCTCCTGTTTCCTTAGGGTTGTAAGGCACCATATCGTTTATTTTCATTAACTGTGCATCGTGATCAGATATTTCATTAACATTATTGTGTACACGTTACTTGTTTCCGCTTTAGCACTGTCTATAAAAATATCATTCTGTGTGTACAATCCTGCTACATACAACTTGGAAAATTCACTACAGAAATCAGATTGAGACATCAAAATAATGATTCTAGTTCATTGTTCCTGCCTTATCTTTTAACAAATCTAGACTGAAATCTCCACAGACTAATCACTGTTTCTTCTTGTCGTACACATAGCTCAATAACACAGCTAGATTTCTCACAGTTGGAAGTTTCCTAGTGGGGATACGTAGACAGATTACCTAGCAATTGGTTCACACCTCTCCATTGACTGTTATCTAATAGCGAGATTCTTCTCTTTCTGCATCTACATGAATACTCTGCAAATCACATCTCAGCGCCTGAAAATATTCCTCTATTATTCCAATCTCGTACAGCGCGGGGAAAGAACGAGCACCTGTATTTTTCCGGGCGAGCTCTGATGTCCCTTACTTTATTATGATGATCGTCGGCATCAACAAAATATTTTCCCATTCAGAGGAGAAAGTTGTACATTGAAATTTCGTGAGAAGATTCCGCCGCAACCAAAAAGTCTTTGTTTTAATTATGTCCACCCCAAATCTTTTATCATTTCAGTGGCACTCTCTACTCTACTTCGTGGTAATACAAAGCGTGCAGCCCTTCTTTGAACGCCCTCGTGGTAGTCCGTCAATCCTACCTGGTAAGGATCCCAGTATTCTAAAAGAGGACAGACAAGTGCAGAGAAGGCAGTCTCTTTAATAGATGTGTCACATTTTCTAAGTGTCCTGCGAATAAAACGCAATCTTTGGTTAGCTTTACCCACAACATTTTCTATATGTTCGTTCCAGTTTTAGTTGTTCATAATAGTAATTCCTAGGTAAGTAATTGAATTTAAAGCCTTTAGATGTTACTGATTTATCGTGTAATTAAAGTTTAACAGATTACTTTTGGCACTCACACTGTTCGTTATTTATTGTCAACTGCCAATTATTGCACCATACATATATCTTATATGAACCGTTTTGCAATTGGTTTTGAACTTCCGATGGCTTTACATGTCGATAAATGACAGCATCAACTGCAAATAACCTAAGACGACTGCTCAGATTATCTCCTAAATTGTTTATGTAGATAAGGAACACAAGGGCCTGTAACACTACCTTAGGGAACGCCAGAATTCACTTCTGTTTTACTCAATGACTTTCCGTCAATTGCTACGACCCGTAACCTCACTGGCAGAGAATAACAAATTCAGTCACATAACTGAGACAATATTCCATCAGTATCGCTTAGCATTTTCTGCCAGGTTTCGAGGCAAAAGTTTCATTGTGGAGACTATTATAAGCATCTCGCTTGCTGTCAAAGCAAAAATTTCGAGCTTCCGTAAAAGATCGCCAATCTTGGAGATTTAACGTCCGTTTAAATTTGGCGTGCCTGTTTCGTTGTTTCTGAAACAAACTTCTGACTCGTTTTGTTTACCGAGGAGTATGAGCCGCGTCGTTTGTTAATTTATTTAGTATAAATCTCTCAATTGTTGCCGATACTGTTTCTTTGAATTCAAGCCACATCTTGTCTACACATACATCGTTAATCTGGAAGGAGTGGAGATTGTCTCTCAGGGAGGCGTCAAGTTAATTTTTATCTGCTTTTTTGAATAGCTATATTTTTCGTTTATTTTTGGAGGGTTTTGGGGTTACAACATTCAGTCTCACTACAACCTTGTGTTCACTAATCCGTGTATCCGTTTTGGTCCTCGTTATTACCTCAGGACTATTTGTTGCTAAGAGGTCAAGTGTGTTTTAACAAACGTTTACTATTTGCGGGGGCTCATGAACTAAGTGCTCGAAATAATTTTCAGAGAATGCATTTGGCACAATTTCTGATGATGTTTTATGGGTACCTCCTGTATATGTTTGAAATAAACTCAAGTTTTCTTTCAACCTTGCAGCAATTGTACCATCTGAAATGGGCGGTCGGAAAAAGGATCCAATTGTTACTCTATTACTGTTGCCCTCTCCCATGAGGCACCGCCTTATCGTAGCACTGTCCGTGTGGGCGGGAGAGTTTGTGTGCTCCAAGGAAGCTGAGAGCTATATCGGCGGTAGTGTAGCTACTGGCAGGTCCAACCTAGCCGGGCAGGTCTCAGCAGAGGAGCCAGACAAAGTGTGCCTCACAACGACCCGTCTTATATCCTATATCCTATATATACTATTCCCTACCCTCTCCTCAGTTACCATTCCTTCTCTTTCTCTAATTACCTTAACACACCACGGCCTTGTGGTTGGTCTCGGGAGGGATGAAGGCTAAGGGAGAGAACCCTGAAAGAAAATCTGGAGTGGGGCCCCAAAGGCGGTTGGAAGGCGTACTACGTCCCCTTTCGGCAGCTCCTGCAACAGAAGTGATACCAGACGTATTGGCTTGCCTTTCCTCTGGATATTATCATTTAGGTCGAGAGGGAGACCGTGATGATTGGGCATCTCACGCGTCTTCATATTTATCGCTCAGGCTTGTAGCATCCTGGAGAGGACACTTCAGCGGCGTCCAAGGACTTCGGCACAACACGGGAAGAGGCAGTTACCGGTTATAAGCACTGTCTGATTGGCGTAAGACTCGAGTGCCAGGGGCCACTTCCGACGGTGGGAGAGATCATTGCATCTCATTGGACAGCTACCGCCCGCCTCAAGCTGGGCAGCCCCCAGCCAATGAGGTGCTGTCCCGCCACTATCCGTCTGCTTCACGGGGTGTGTGAAGCTTAGAAGTAATCTTCGACAAGCGGGTTGATATAGTACACCTACCAACAACAAAAATGAAATAATAAAGAAATCAGTATTTCGTATTGCCACCTGGAATGTTAGGACAATGTGTCCAAGGTACATTGACGATGCCCAAGAGGTTGATTTCATCCGTAAGACTGCCGTAATTGACAGAGACCTCCATCGTTTGAATGTAGACATTGCGGGACTGCAGGAGACGCGGCTTCCAGATGCGGGCTCGATCAGGGAGGATAATTACACATTCTTCTGGCAAGGGAAGTCTCAAGACGAGCCAGGACTTCATGGCGTAGGATTTGCTGTTAAAAACGACCTCCTGGACTGTACTGTGCCACCATCCGGTGGAACAGAGCGAATTATTGATTTGAAAATACGCGCCTCAAGTGGCACTGTCAACATCCTAAATGTGTACGCTCCTACCTTATCATCCAGCATGGAAGAGAAGGATCTGTTTTATGACTTACTCAGTGACAGAATAGCCAAGGTACCTAGCACCGAGACACTGTATATTCTAGGGGACTTTAATGCTAGAGTTGGATCAGATAACGACATATGGCCGAATTGCCTGGGACATCATGGGGTGGGAAAAATGAATGAAAATGGCCAGAGACGGCTTGAAGTTTGCTGCTTTCATGGACTCTGTACCACAAACACATATGTCCAGCTTAAGGATCAGCAGAAGGTGTCTTGGAGACACCCGCGCTCTCATCACTGGCATCAACTTGACTTAGTCATAGCTAGGCGTACTGGTCTCAAAAATGTGCTACTGACACGAAGTTATCATAGTGCTGATTGCAACACAGACTACGCCCTAGTGGCGTGCACATTGAGGCTCACTCCTAAGAAATGTCACCACGCTAAACCGAGAGGTCATCCCCGTATCAACACAGATCATGTTCATGACACACAAAGAAAGCAGGATTTTGCCAGTAATTTTGAAAGTGCTTTCCCAGGAAACGTGCAAGCAGAAAGGAATGTTGATGAGAAATGGGCAAAACTCTCGGATGCAATCTACAACTCAGCAGTATTGGCCTATGGAATAAAAGGAAAAAGAAATAAGGACTGGTACGAGCAAAATTTGGAAGAAATGGAACCAGTCACTGAGGCTAAACGGAAAGCCCTGCTTGCTTACAGAAGAAACCCAAATGAAAGAACTCGAGATGACCTACGAAAAGCAAAGAACAGGGCACAGCAAACATCCAGGAGATGCGCAAATAACTACTGGCTGAATTTATGTGTAGGTATACAGAAAGCGGCCGACTCTGGGAATGCTAAGGCAATGTACGATGGTATTAAGAAAGCAATTGGACCAACTGTCAGAAAAACAGCTCCTCTGAAGTCCAAACAAATGGAACGCTGGGTTGAACACTACCTCGAGTTGTATGCAGTCGAGAATGAAGTTAGCAAGGATGCATGTGACGCCATCAAACAAATTCCAGTTATGGAAGAACTAGATGCAATGCCTACTATGGAAGAACTTAGTAGAGAAATAGATTCTCTTGCTAACGGAAAGGCCCCAGGTGAAGATGGGATCCCTGCAGAGGTTATTAGGTACAACAAGTCTGTTATTCTCAAACATTTATATTCACTTATCACAACCAGCTGGGAAGAAGGTTATGTCCCGATGAGTATGCGGAATTCGAGGATAGTTACTCTATATAAACAGAAAGGGAACAGAAGTGACTGTAACAATTACCGAGGCATTTCATTACTAAGTGTAGCCGGGAAAGCTTATGCAAGAGTCATCCTAATGCGATTACAGATCTTAGCTTCCAGAATCTACCCAGAATCTCAGTGTGGCTTCAGGCCCGGCCGATCAACCGTAGATATGATCTTCTCCTTAAGACAGCTACAAGAGAAATGTCGTGAGCATCAGAGGCCACTTTATATTGCTTTCATTGACCTTGTTAAAGCGTTTGATTTAGTGAGCAGAAATGGGCTTTTCAAACTGTTGCAGAAGATTGGATGCCCACCTAAACTACTGCAGATAATTGTCTCTTTCCATGAGAAAACACAAGCAACAATTTGCTTCAACGGTAAAACATCAGAAGCATTCCCTGTTAATAGCGGTGTGAAACAGGGGTGTGTGTTAGCTCCTACATTGTTTGGGATTCTCTTTTCCCTTCTGCTCAGATTTGCCTTTGAAGACTGTGAGGAGGGAGTGTATCTACATACGAGGTCTGATGGAAATCTTTTCAACATTGCTCGCCTCAAGGCCAAGACCAAAGTAAATACAGTTGTTATCCGTGAGTTGTTATATGCGGACGATGCAGCTCTAGTAGCGAACACAGAAGATGAGCTGCAGTAAATAATCAACAAATTATCAAATGCCTGTGAAAAGTTTGGTCTACTCATCAGCCTTCAAAAGACTAAGATCATGGCGCAGAGCACTACCAACCTTCCATCCATTAGCATTGATGGCAATCCTCTCCAGATAGTTGATGACTTTACCTACTTGGGATCCACAATATGTAGCAACTTGTCCATGGACACTGAACTTACTAACAGAATCGCAAAGGCATCATCTGTCATGGATAGATTGAAAAACAGAGTAGGGAACAACGGACTGCTTACCACAAAAACTAAATTAAAAGTCTACAACGCTTGTGTTATAAGTACCCTTCTCTATAGCTGTGAGACATGGACAACTCTTTCTAGGCATGAGTCTCGACTCAACAGCTTCCATGTCCGTTGTCTCCGGAAGATCCTTCAGATCTCTTAGAGTACCCAACACCGAAGTCTTTCATCGTGCAAGCACAACCAGCACCTTTGTACTCCTGAGTCATCGACGTCTAAAATGGTTGGGACATGTCAGGCGCATGGATCCTGAGCGGATACCGAAACAGCTGCTGTACGGCGAACTTCAGGAAGGTGTGACGCCAGTGGGACGACCGCATCTTCGTTTCAAGGATGTCTGCAAGAGAGACCTGACTGAGACCAGAATCAATCCAAGTCGCTGGGAAAGCATTGCAGATGACCGTGTCAAGTGGCGAGTAACTGTGCGCAACGGCGTCAAGCTCTCAGAGGACGAACGCACACAGGAACAAATCAGGAAGAGGACAAAGCGAAGAGACAGAGCGGCTTCTGTTCGAAGTCCCTCAAATTTCACATGTCCAAACTGCAGTAGGGACTGCCACTCTCGAGTGGGACTTTTTAGCCACAGCAGACGCTGCAGACTCTGAACCAAGCATGCTACACCATCATCCCTCAAGGATGGACGGATGCCATTAGTAAATTACTGTTGCCAAGAATGACCTCTACCCATACTAACTCACAGGAACTATCTACTTCAATTTCGCGATAAGGTTAACTACTTCTAACAGCAAAAACACGCCACCGCCAACTGTGCTTATCTTATCCTTTCGGAACACCTTAAATTCTCCGCAAAAGTTTCGGCTGAACTGATCTACGGCTTTAGCTAGCTTTCAGTGCCTATAACGACTTGAGCATCAGTGCTTTCTATTAGCACTTGGAGCTCTGGTACTTCCCCACCACACCTACGACAATTTACAACTGTTAAACCGATGGAGCCTTTATCTACGTTCTTACTGTGTTCAGCCTGCAGCCATCGAGACTGAAGCCCTTTTCGTGTATTTCCGAGAGTCTTTAACCTAAAAGCCGCCCAGTCCACGCCACACAGCCCCTGCTACCAGTTTAACTGCTTCCTGCGTGTAATAAACTCCTGAACTATTCAGTGGAACCCGAAACCAAACTACCCTAAGGTGCAAGTCCAGGTATCTGCAGCCTACAAGGTCGCAGAACGGTCTCAGCCTCTGATTCAGACCCTCCACTCGGCTCTGTACCAGAGATCCGGAATCTGTCCTGTCAAATATGCAACACTGGCAGCCCTTGCCACTTCTGTTAGCCGTTCGAAACCAGAGAGAATCTCTTCCGATCCAAAGCGAAACACACCACTGGTACCAACGTGAGCCACCACCTGCAGTTGGCTGCACCCTGTGCTCTTCATGGCATCCGGAATGACCTGTTCCACATCTCGAATGACTCCACCCTGTATGCACACGTAGTGCACATTGTCTTTCTTCCCCTTCTTGGCAGCTGTGTCCCTAAGGAGCCCCATAACATGCCTAACATTGTAACTTCCAACTACCACTAATCAGACCCTCTTGGATCACCCGGGTCTTGCAGGCTGAGAGGTATTCTCTGAAGCGGGGCAGGTGACTGCATCTGGCTGAGCGACAGTGTCAGACACAGGCAGCATCTTGAACCTGTTTGTTAGACTAATCGGGAAGGCCTTACATCCGGCCCCCTAGAATCCCCACTGGCAGCCCACAACAGTGATGCCCATCCACTACATCTTGAAGCTGTGTAACCGAAGTCATCACAGCCTGGAGCTGAGAGGGAAGTGTCACCAACTCGGCTTGCATCCGCACACAACAGTCACAGTCCCTATACATACGAAAGACCGTGGTAAACGACACTACTAAGACAAACGAACTATCGACACGTACTGCAGAACTCTACTGCAGATCCTGACGAAAACGCAAGAACTGTGTCTAATAAATTAGATTAATACGCATAGTTTCAAAAACCTAACTACCAAGGTGCTCGGGTGAGACTAAATAATTCGCCCCAGTTTAGGACCTTGCACTATGTCAAAAAATCGGCTTACTTTCCGACACAAACGAAAACACGAGAACTGTGTCTATTAGATAATAAATTAACCCGCAAAAACTCAAGGAACTTAGTTATCAAAGCACACAGATGAAATCATACAGTTCACTCCTTGTTAGGAACTCATAAAAGTTACAAATTGGGTAGCTTCCCTGTTGCTGCTTCTGTCTCAGCCGGCTGCTGCTGCCTCACCTCTCTATTGTCCTATGAGTCTGCTACACTCTACTTCGTTCAAAAACTGGTTGGGGCTCTCCTTTACTTCAGGTAGCAAATCAAGCTGATGTTAACCACAGTTTGAAATGTGATTTCTGATGTTTCTCTTCATTTGTCTATTACTTATGAAATTCTTCCAGCTCCCATTGTGTCTTCCTACCTCCAGCCTATCTAATGCAGAATATGCCATTTATAATTCTGCCTGAAGCGCACCAATTCATCTTCCCTGTTCCATGATTTTCTTGTCTCGACTATATGATAAGCAACACCATTGAAGAGCTTCTCTTACACTTTTTCAGCTACCCTGCTGCATTTTCCCCCATTAAGCGCCAACCTACAATGACATAAATAGTTAAGGCACAACAATATCCACATTTTTCACATATGAGTTAAACTATAGACTGTTATTGTTTATTAATTCGTATGGCTAGCCGCCCCCCCCCCCCCCCCCCCCCCCTCGGGCAGACCGTTCGCCGGGTGCCGGTCTTTCAATTTGACTCCACTTCGGCGACCTGCAGTCGATGAGGATGATGATGAGAACAGCACAATATTACTACACACATCCTCAAAAACAGTTGCACAACATCTTTTAAAAAACCGGCCTTTCAATAGCCACTAATAACAAATATAATTATAAACCTTCTACAGTCTTGGTAAGATTATACGGAATGAAACGAGTTAAGTAAAGACCCTTCCTTTTAACTAAGTAACAAATAGTCCAGATAAATATAGATGACAAGCATAGCTGCCCACAAATTTAACAGTAATTTACCGGGACTAAATCCGCATTGGCAAAACAAGCAGTAATACAGAATATTAAATAACAAATTTTAGGTAAAAGAGTAAAATCCCAAAGGGAATCTTAAACCAATAAACAGATCATAGAACAACGGAATTCCACCAATTATATAGTGACGTATTCTACTGAACTCATTCGTGTAATCCCTTTCAAGTATAACAACAATGTTTAGCAGAAAAAAAATAGTTATCTTAATAGTCAGTTTAAATTTCACGCAACAGTGGGCACAGCCCAACGGATGACCCACCCAAAAACAAGAGTGGCCAAACTACTAGCAACAGAAGAGGCACCTTGCCGCAGCCCGGAACACATTAACGAGATGAATCTCCAATCATTACGACACAGAATACTGAACTTCTGTCAACGACTGGGGCGAGCAGCGACTCTGACGGGATGCAGCAAAGTAGCGCAGAGCGTAAGACGTAGCTGGCCGAGCTGATGCCGTCCGAATATATTTCAGTCAACGCGCCGCCACCTGTATTGGTCAATCCGGAACTGATTGTGCCCGCCGCTCGTAGTACACTGTAACATTAAAAGAAAACAAAGGACAGGCAACGAAACCCAAGGACACAACGCAAACTCTCTCATTTCAGAGTTTTGCCCCCTCCCCCCTTTACATTTATTACCCTTAACACATGTAAGACCTCAAACAAATAGCCTGGAAAACTATTCACTTCTTACAGTTCATAATTCTTTACGCTTACAGCTCAGACCCCAATAACAACCATTAGCCTGGAGAAGTTAACGGCCTGCCGAACCAAGAGCCTAAAAGCCCGCAAAACAAGACATCAGAGTCACGAGCCCTTCAAACGGAGACCACAGAATCAATTATAAGGCACTCAAGTAACGTTACAAGAACATCGTCTTGAAACCAAACATATCCTGTGCAGTATCCTAGAATGACCCATGCAACCTTTACGTTACTCACGCTTAGTGCTTCCGCTGCTGAGCAATATTTCACAATCTTAACAGCACTCCTCAACATATACCGGAACCAACAGTGAATTCCTTATCCCCTCCATGGCGGGGATAATCACATACAAATCACTATTTCCGTCTGTGAACATAAATTACGATCAGATTGATCACAAAACTCAAACTTCAAAGAAACAGCAGATGCTCTCCGTTAGTAGCAGCAACCGACGAGAATCCACGTAGCATACATAGGCATCCAGCATCAGGTAGTACAATACACACACTTGCTGGTGTATTGGAGGCCATCACCACCAGCCCGCAGCCGACACACTCCTCAAACCATAACACAGTGCCGCCAGCAACCAACGCTCCTCCGTAACGGTCACTCTAAGGCTCGCCAACATAGCATATGCCCAAGCAACAGGCAAGCACAATCACTACGGCGGAAAACCAAGAGAACCATAGTCAGAAATGCCACGCTTAAATAGCGGCCAGAAGAGGAAAACCAAAGAGAAAACGATCGTGCCAGCTCGAACGGGATTGCTGCCCCTACTACACTCATGCTAATAAATTAAGGATAATGACAATGTGGTACCACACAACGTGGCACTACAAAAAACCGGCGCTAATAGCATAGGCACATTGGGAACACACACGACACAGATCTGTAAGTCCACGGTATTGGCGATAAGTTGAGAAAACCGCCCCGAAACACATTTGCTACAAAACGCCACTGTTTCCTGCGCATGTACCCCGACATCAGTGTGGGATATGATCATCACGCACATGTACACAGGGCACATAACGGGTTGGCGTACTCTGGATCAGGTGGTCGAGTAGCTGCTGGGGTATAGCCTCCCATTCTTGCACCAGTGCCTGTCGGAGCTCCTGAAGTGTCCTAGGGGTTTGAAGACGTGCAGCGATACGTCGACCGAGAGCATCCCAGACGTGCTCGATTGGGTTTAGGTCTGGAGAACAGGCAGACCACTCCATTTGCCTGATATCTTCTGTTTCAAGGTACTCCTCCACGATGGCAGGTCGGTGGGGCCGTGCGTTATCATCCATCAGGAGGAAGATGGGACCCACTGCACCCCTGAAAAGGCTGACATCCTGGTGCAAAATATCTCGATACACCTGACATGTTACAGTTCATCTGTCAAAGACATGCAAGGGTGTATGTCACCAAACATAATTCCACACCACACCATCAAATCACGACCCCCATACAGGTCCCTTGCAAGGACATTAAGGGGCTGGTATTTGGAATGAGATTTTCATTCTGCAGCGGAGTGTGCGCTGATACGAAACTTGCTGGCAGGTTAAAACTGTGTGTCGGATCGAGACTCGAACTCGGGACCTTTGCCTTCGCGGGCAGGTGCTCTACCAACTGAGTTCCAGTCTCGGTCCGGCACACAGTTTTAATCTGCCAAGAAGTTTCGGGTTGGTATCTGGTCCCTGGTTCACGCCAGGTGAAAACCCGGCGAGAATCACTGTTCAGACTATACCTGGACTCGTCCGTGAACATAACCTGGAAGCACTATCCCAATGACCATGTACTATGTTCTTGACACCAAGCTTTACGGGCTCTCCTGTGACCAGGGGTCACTGGAATGCACCTTGCACGTCTACAGGCAAATAAACCATGTCTGTTCAGTCGTCTGTACACTGTGTGTCTGGAGACAACTGTTCCAATGGCTGCGGTAAGGCCCCGTGTGAGGCTACCTGCAGTACTCCGTGGCCGTTTGCCGTCACTCTTGGTGAGATATCGGTCTTCTTGTGGTGTTGTACACTGTGGACGTCCTTTACTGTAGCGACTGGATACGTTTCCTGTCTGCTGGAATCGTTGCCCTAATCCTGAGATCACACTTTGTGGCACACAGAGGGCCCGTGCTACGACCTGCTGTGTTTGACCAGCCTCCAGTCACCCAAGTATTCTACCCCTCATAACGTCATCAAGATGTGTTCTTTGAGCAATTTCAAACACACAGACACCATTAGCACGTCTGAAAACGTCTGCACACTTACTCGCTGCACCGTGGTCTGACATGCACGAACACACCTCTGCCTATGTGGCTATGTGGACTGCTGCCAGCGCCACCGTGCGACGACCTCAGGTCAAATGCACCACATGGTCATACCCCGATGTGATTTAAACCGCCCACCAGAGCGTTGTTCCACTATGTATCAACATTATCCTTATTATATGAGCATAAGTGTAGATGAGGGACTCCACCACTTATATCCTCATATTAAGAAAGGTTCTGATTATGCGGGTATGATCTGGTTACAGTTGTACGCCAAATGTCTACTGACTGTGCTCTAGATCGTTCTGTAGCCTTCTCGACATCATTTTCACGACACATGCTCTCATTTCTTGATTGTGATCAATCTATTGCCAGTTGTTTAAGGGGCTCCGGAAAGACTCAAAATCATGAAAAGTTCAATTTTTACTTTTTTGCGTTTTCTGAATCTGCAGACTATTACCTTTTAATAGATATATAATTTATTCAATTCCGAAGACTACAACTATTTTTAAATTTTTTTTTGAAATGTGTTCTACATGGGCGTGACCCACTGTGGCGCTGTTAAACTGCTGTCGAATGGTGTTATTATTAACGTCCGTGTTCATCAGGTACAGTTTAGTGATGTGAGATAAAGTATGTGTTGTGGCTAACCTGTGATGGTTCAATATATATCGCTGGTGTGATTGTCGATTGTTTCATGTTTATTTACTCTGTCGTTATCTCGAAAATATTCGTAATTAATTCTGTTTCTTGAGTCTCTGTTTTGTTGAAGTATAATAATGAGTAAAAGTAAAGTTATTAGAAATCCTCTGAAGGCTTTTAAGAAAAGGAGAAATATTGGAAAGCCAAAGGTATGTGTTATTACTGTAAACAATAAAGACGATAACCAAGTACACCTGCCCATAGCAGTCAAAGTGGGAAAGAAAATACTTCACAGAAGAAGCTTGGTTCAATGAGTGAAAACTATGAATGTTTTATGGGCGAATCGGATGTGAATGAAATATTTGATATGTCGGTTCTCAAAGGAATTTTTTCAAACTGTGTAAGATGTATTCATTGTAGTGAAGTTGGTCTGGAACTCTCCATAATAAAGCACGTAGGACTAGCTAGTGAAATACAACTGAAATGTGATAAGTGTTCATACATGACCACCTTTTGGAACAGTGTTGCAGTAACTGCAACTGAAGAAAATGGTAGCAAAATCTACGAACACAACATTAGATTTGTTTATTCCTTGCTTTCAGTTGGTAAGTGTGCTACTGCAGGTGCAATTTTCTGTGGCATCATGAATCTTCCAAATCCCCCAACCAAGTTTACGACCTATAACAAATTAATAGGGTCTAAAGTAGAAGATGTCTGTATAGAATCTATGAAGAACGCTGTGGAAGAGGCAATAATGGAAAATAATGGTAACAGAGATTTGACTGCAGCGTTCGATGGTACCTGGCATAAACGGGGACACACATCTCTTCATGGTGTAGTATCTGCCACCAGTATGTATACAGGAAAAGTTTTAGATGTAGCAGTAATATCAAAGTATTGTAGATGTCCACAAAAATATAAAGGTACACATGAAAATAATTGCAAAGCTAACTATAGTGGCAGTAGTGGAGGAATGGAAGTGGCTGGTGTTGCCAGTATATTCCAGCGTTCTGAGGCGTGTGATAAAGTGCGATATGTTAATTACCTTGGTGACGGTGATTCTAAAAGTTTCAAACATGTTCAAGGACTGAAGCCCTATGGTGATGATGTTGTAGTGCAGAAATTTGAGTGTATTGGACACGTACAGAAGCGAATGGGAACAAGACTTCGGCGACTGAAAGCTTCGTACAAAAAACAAAAACTCAGTGATGGTAAAGGGTTGGATGGGAAGGGAAGGTTAACTGACAGTATAATTGACAAAATACAGAACTATTATGGAATGGATATTAGGCAAAATACACAAAGTGTCGACGAAATGAAGAAGGCTGTTTGGGCTCTTTTTTTTCATATATCTTGAACCGATGAAAATCCCCAACATAGCTTGTGTCCCAAAGAAGAAGACAGTTGGTGTAAATATAACAAAGGATTACTAACTGGTGAAGTGTACACTCATAAGCATAGTCTGCCTCATGCAATAATGGAGGTGATGAAACCTATTTTCAGAGACTTAGCAGCACCTGAACTGTTGAAAAAGTGTATTCACGGAAAAACTCAAAACCCCAATGAAAGTGTAAATAGTGTTATATGGTCGAGAATCCCCAAGACTGTATTTGTTGGAATAGAAACACTTCACTTTGTTGTGTATGATGCTGTTGCGACTTTCAATGATGGCAACATTGTAAGGTGCAAGGTATTTAGAAATATGGGAATGAAGATAGGTTCTAACATGGTATGAGCGATGCTTGCTTTAGACAAGGAACGCCTTCGGGCTGCAGACAGGGCTGTAAAGAGTCTAGAAATACAAGCAAGAGTAAACAGGAGGAGGAACAAGAGGAAGCTGGAGGAGGAGTTTGCAGAGGATGAAGATAATCCATCCTATGGACCTGGAATGCACTAAATAATTAATCCAATCTTTGTCGCTCGATTCCCAAAACTTTTATTTTCTCATACTAATTACATGTTTTCTAAGGATCTTCCAAACATATTTGTTTCAAACTTTCAGTAAATGTTACACAGTACCTTCTGCATAATTTAACACAGCTTTTTTCCAAAAAACTGTATATTTTTGAAAATATAAATAAAAAATTGCAAAAAAATGTTGTGAATTTTCATTACAATTGAAAAAAAAAATCATCTTTAATAACTGAACTAAAATTTTGTAAAATCCCTGTGTTAAGTTGTAGCCCATATTCCAATAAATAATCTGTAAAAAGTTCAACTTCCTACCTCAAATACTTTGTGAGGAAAGATGTAATTTATAAGCGTTATTTTAACATTGCAAGTATAGGGCGTTCCGGAGCCCCTTAACAATAGATCTTTTCCGTGTCACATGTTTTGAAGTGAGTGATGTGCATGTACGGTGTTCGCAGCACCAACGCTCGGACGACAAGAAAGTGGTGCTGCACAACCTCAATCTCAAGTCCTCGGGCGACTACCGGTGTGAGGTGTCAGCCGAGGCGCCGTCGTTCGCCTCTGCGCAGGCTGAGGGCCACATGGACGTCGTCGGTAAGTGCTCCCTCTTCTACTCTAAACAGTCATAGAGCTGAAAGAGCTGGTTGCGAAGTTTAAGTGGCTCACACACCGATGAGGGAAAACATTACGACCACTTGCTTAATAGCTTGTGTGTCCGTCTTTGGAAAGAAATACATCAATGATTCTGCATATCAGGAGACCGGCAGTTTCTTGATAGATTTGTGGAGGTATGTAGCATTAGATGCCTACGCAAAGCTGTGTAATTCGCCTAAAGAACGGAGCGATGATTTGCGTACGTGGCGCCCGATAGCGACCCATATGGATTCTATAAGATTTACATTAGTCGAATATGGTCGTCGAGACCCGGCCCCGGATCGAATCCGCCCGGCGGATTAACGACGACGGCCGGCGTACCGTCCAGCCTGGATGTGGTTTTTAGGCAGTTTTCCACATCCTACTAGGTGAATACCGGGCTGGTCCCCACGTCCCGCCTGTTACACGACTCGCACACATTTGAAACACATTCACACTGTTTCACGATTTACACTGGACGCAGACAGCTGGGGTACACTACTTCCGTCCCAGGGGGGATGGGGTGGCGGCACGAAGGGCATCCGGCCACCCCTTACAATTAACATCTACATCTACATCTACATTTATACTCCGCAAGCCACCCAACGGTGTGTGGCGGAGGGCACCCTACGTGCCACTGTCATTACCTCCCTTTCCTGTTCCAGTCGCGTATGGTTCGCGGGAAGAACGACTGTCTGAAAGCCTCCGTGCGCGCTCTAATCTCTCTAATTTACATTCGTGATCTCCTCGGGAGGTATAAGTAGGGGGAAGCAATATATTCGATACCTCGTCCAGAAACGCACCCTCTCGAAACCTGGCGAGCAAGCTACACCGCGATGCAGAGCGCCTCTCTTGCAGAGTCTGCCACTTGAGTTTGCTAAACATCTCCATAACGCTATAACGCTTACCAAATAACCCTGTGACGAAACGCGCCGCTCTTCTTTGGATCTTCTCTATCTCCTCCGTCAACCCGATCTGGTACGGATCCCACACTGATGAGCAATACTCAAGTATAGGTCGAACGAGTGTTTTGTAAGCCACCTCCTTTGTTGATGGGCTACATTTTCTAAGCACTCTCCCAATGAATCTCAACCTGGTACCCGCCTTACCAGCAATTAATTTTATATGATCATTCCACTTAAAATCGTTTCGCACGCATACTCCCAGATATTTTACAGAAGTAACTGCTACCAGTGTTTGTACCGCTATCATATAATCATACAATAAATGATCCTTCTTTCTGTGTATTCGCAATACATTACATTTGTCTATGTTAAGGGACAGTTGCCACTCCCTGCACCAAGTGCCTATCCGCTGCAGATCTTCCTGCATTTCGCTATAATTTTCTAATGCTGCAACTTCTCTGTATACTACAGCATCATCCGCGAAAAGCCGCATGGAACTTCCGACACTATCTACTAGGTCATTTATATATATTGTGAAAAGCAATGGTCCCATAACACTCCCCTGTGGCACGCCAGAGGTTACTTTAACGTCTGTAGACGTCTCTCCATTGATAACAACATGCTGTGTTCTGTTTGCTAAAAACTCTTCAATCCAGCCACACAGCTGGTCTGATATTCCGTAGGCTCTTACTTTGTTTATCAGGCGACAGTGCGGAACTGTATCGAACGCCTTCCGGAAGTCAAGAAAAATAGCATCTACCTGGGAGCCGGTGTCTAATATTTTCTGGGTCTCGTGAACAAATAAAGCGAGTTTGGTCTCACACGATCGCTGTTTACGGAATCCATGATGATTCCTACAGAGTAGATTCTGGGTTTCCAAAAACGACATGATACTCGAGCAAAAAACATGTTCTAAAATTCTACAACAGATCGACGTCAGAGATATAGGTCTATAGTTTTTCGCATCTGCTCGACGACCCTTCTTGAAGACTGGGACTACCTGTGCTCTTTTCCAATCATTTGGAACCCTCCGTTCCTCTAGAGACTTGCGGTACACGGCTGTTAGAAGGGGGGCAAGTTCTTTCGCGTACTCTGTGTAGAGTCGAATTGGTATCCCGTCAGGTCCAGTGGACTTTCCTCTGTTGAGTGATTCCAGTTGCTTTTCTATTCCTTGGACACTTATTTCGATGTCAGCCATTTTTTCGTTTGTGCGAGGATTTAGAGAAGGAACTACAGTGCGGTCTTCCTTACATGCCGATTCTGCACTTAACACTGCCAACCCTGCGCACAACGGGGGATAAAGTCGGTAGCAAAAGTAAGAAAGTAGAAAGAAAGAATATGGTCGTCGAGACATCGATGTGAGTTCACTATAGTGCTCCTCAAACCACTATCGCACCGTTCTGGCTCCGAGAAGCGGACATTTACACTGACGACAGATGGCATCGCCGCCGGGGAAGAGATCAAGCATGAATGGATGCATGTGGTTTGCACCTAACAGCACGTCTTCTGTTTCTAAAACAGGTCCCATGCAAGCACAGAAGAATGTCTCCTGCAGCATATTACTGCTCCCACCAGCCTGCGTCCGTGGTACGGTGCATGTTTTAAGCCGCCGTTCACCTTGATGACGCCATTTGTGGAGATTACCATCGCCTTAGTGTCGCAAAAATGTGATTCACTTGAAGAGCCGACACGTTTCCATTGACCGACGGTCGAATCCCGATAGTCACTTGCCCACTGGAATCGTAATTGACGGTGTCGTTTGGTTTACATGTAAACACGTAGCCGTGGTTTGCTGATGAGCTCCTTGTTCAAAAATGTACGATGAACGGTGTGCTGTGCAACACTTGTGCGTGCACCAGCATTGTGCTCTTTCGCCAGAGATGCCACATATCACCATATATCCTACTTTACAAAACAGACAAGCCTCCGAATCCCACGTTCTGTGAAGCTGGGGGCGTCCAACTATTTAGTGCCAAGTGGTCGTTTCAGTGTCTTATCTCTTTCCGTAGATGTCCACAAGAGCAGCACGTGAAATTTCAACCAGCTTCGCCGTTTTCGAGACAGTCGCTCACAGGCTCTGTGTAATAATAATCTACCCTTTGACGAAGTCATTTATCTCAAAGGATTTCCCCATTTGCAGTCCTATCTTCGCTAGGGTGATCCCCTGTCCGTGTCTCCTGTGCTTACAAAACTCTGTAACCTCATCACGTGTCCGGAATGTTACCAGGCGGCATCAAAAATGGCTCTGAGCACTATGGGACTTAACATCTATGGTCATCAGTCCCCTAGAACTTAGAACTACTTAAACCTAACTAACCTAAGGACAGCACACAACACCCAGTCATCACGAGGCAGAGAAAATCCCTGACCCCGTCGGGAATCGAACCCGGGAACCAGGCGGCATACAACGTCATGGTGGGCTGTTGTCATAATAACTCTTCAGGCTTTTTCGGCGATCAAATGACATCTTAGGTAGTCGGATGTTCTGCCACATATCAGCATCGTACTTGCGTTAGGATTTTTTTTCCACTTCTTGAGGATTCCTAAGCTGACTGCTTAGGAGATGAGCACTAATCAGCCACGGGATTTTTGTTGTTCTGTTGGGGCTCTATTTATTTCTATTTCTGTGTGGGAGAAAGGGGAGAGGACTTATGTGTCCCAATTGGGAATTTATTTGCAGGGAGTTTTGAGGACAGCTCCGGTATTCACCTTTTGGCCTTAGAAAAACCTTCAAAACCCGGCTGGAGCTGCTGGTGGTTTAGCACCTTTTATGTTGCGCACTTTATTAGTGCTTGTCATCTCGCTGGTCGCTCGAGCCGTAGTCTTCCCACTTCTTGTGTTTATCCCTCTTCCAGAATGAAATGAGGGAGATGGCTTCGAATTTCTGTTTCTTCCAGGCGATGCTTTGTTGCGACTGTAGTCTGTCGGAGATATCGAAGATCTCCTCCGCCATGACTACCTGGTCCGTTGTTTGTTCTCTGGGCGCTGTCTGCCTAGTTTAACCTTTCCAGAGGCATCGGTTTGGGACGCCAGGGCGTCTTTTTGCCATCGCGTGCTGTCTGTGTTGCCCGTTCGGTAGTGATCTGGTGTCCAGTTTGTGTGGTGGCCACAACGACCGTTGGTGCGTCCACCTCCGCGGCCCTCGACTCCTCGCACGGCTGGGGGCGGGAGGCCTGCCTCAGCATGAGGCAAACTGCCTTTAACTCTGCCTCCGTCAGGACAAGGTCGATGCCTGCGTTTCGGATATTGCTGGTGCGCCGCCTTCTGCCACTGTGGCGACTTGGTCCACTCGGCGATTCTGAGTCGTTTAACGTCGTCCGTTCGTGCGCAGCCGTTCGCCACCCCCACCTGTCTCACTGGCGGCGGTGGAGGCAGGCCGCGTGGGAGGGCGGCTCGTAGTCGTCTCGCCCTTTGTCTTCTCTGGAGATGAGGCCACGGGTTTCTCTCGTCATTTTCTCCTATGTTTTATCTTCCTGGCACTATCTGCGGTGGCCTGGTTCGTCGTTGTCTTTCTCAACGGCGCCGCGGGCGATGAAGGCCTTGAAGCCACGCCAGCTGGCCACGTGTGGCCCACCACAACGGGAGCACGCTGATGGGACTTCTAGCGTCATTGGGCAGGTGTGGCTGTCGTGATTGCCAGCGCACTTTACACAAGTCGCGCAGTTGCGGCAGTGTTTTGCCACATGCCCCTCTTGTGGACACTGTGGCTTCGGGTCGATCTCTGCTGAGAGAGGCGTCACTGTTACTTTGAAGCCCATGAGCTTCCTCAGCTCATAGACTTTCTCAGCGCGCCGCTTCTGCTGACCCTCAGCCTTTTCCACAGCTAGAATTAAGTGCGGTGGTCTCTTCTTATTTGTCCCATTATGTAGCCAAAATTCGACTCTCTCTAACTCCCGCAGGTACAGTCCTTATGTGACAGTGTCTTGCATAGCCAGGGCAGTCCTTTCGCGAGTCCTCCGTCCATGGTTCTGCGTCGTTCGTCGGTTCTACGACGATGTGTGGCGCGAGGTAGCGCGCGAGTTTCGTCGCTTCGCACTCGCACTTGGCTTGTACCACAAAAAGCGAGTCATCATCCAAGCTCTTCACTTCTATTGCTGCGACTCGATCGAGGTGGTCCACGAACTGCGTCCAGTCCTCACCCTGGAATTTGATGTAGACCGGGAGAGTCGGCGCTTCGAGGTTGCACCGGTTCTCGGTGTGGCAGTGGTGAGAACATTCGTTCCTCCTTGCAGCGTGTCTTTTTCACTGGTGCTGCGCGAGGTGTCTACCACCAAGTGCTGGTTGTCGGGGCTGCCCAGCTCTTCAGCCGAGTTATTTTATCCTCTCGCTCCGTTGGCCCGGTTTTCTGTGTCTTCCGAGTTTTTACGCTTGTTATAAGGGGCACCCACCAGACCCGCCCCTGGGTGGTCCAACATCGGTCTGGTGCGTTTGGAGTTCTGTCGTTTTCCGTCCGCTGTGGTTCAGGGTGTTGCCTGAGGCCGAAGCGGTTGCGTAACTGAGCGGACGTGTATTCGAGTGCGCTCTGACACAAAAACCTAATTCACCAAGGACAGGTTTTTGGGCAAAATTTTGTGTGTTCTCTTTTCACCACATCCGAATTAGGAGCAGGTTAGTGGACCGGGTTAGCCGATCTTGCTAGGATGCTAGGATTAGGGGACACCAGTGTGCTAGTGCCCCACCCGAAGGTGGCAAGCTCCCGTTCCCCTCACTAAGGCAGTAACAACAGGGAAAGAACAGATATCGGCAGCAGGACCATCTCAGGTACGGACAATAGCCAGACACACACAACAGAAAATGCAGAAAATACATACAAAACTAGACACCACGACGCACCACAACAGGATAATTCACGTCACAATGCTACTGAGCATCCTGTCACGCGCCAGGAAACTCAGAAAAATATCGCTACACCAAATGTTCAACACCCACCAATATGGACTCATCACCCAAAGAAACCGACCCTGCTTCGTCTGGAGAAGTGGAAGACGCGCGTTGGCTGGAATAAAACTCGAACGTAAATGACGAACAAGACTTCACAACAGTAAATTATGAAAGACAACACCGAAACACACATCAATCAACCGAAGAAAACGCCACGCTGAAATAACTACAAGCAACAGATCTGAACCGATCTCGCCCGCAGACACTCATAAGCCAATAGCAGAGAGCAATGCAACAACCAATCGTGAACAAGCAGCTCCGGCGGCACAAATGAATTACCAGATTCCACTGATTACAATCTACTATACTGAAAAATATACCCTACTCAACAAAGCTTTAAAAAAACTACTTAAAGGAACTCTCAAAGCTCTGTATCAAGGAGATCGAGTAGAATACCACTTTGACTCGATTGAAGATCATGCAGCAGCACTCCAATTTTTCCGACATTATCATATCCCGTTCTTCACGCATCAAGCATATGAAAATAAAGAATTGAAGGTCTTCATTAAAAAATTACGAGCACAAATCACGGTGGGAGAACTAACAGTTGTGCTACAAGAGAAAGGATTCACATAGGCGATAGTTTACCAATATAAAAAACGAGACGAAAAAACTAAGAACCTCATCCCACTTGCTAACCACTCCGTTATATTACCCAAAGGAAGAGAGAGTCTCAAAATTTATGAGCTCAACTACTTACGACACACAAAAATCAGAGTAGAAGATTACGATCCTAAAGACGGCCTGTCACAATGCAAAAAAATGTCAACGTGCCGGTGACACAGCTAGATATTGCGAACTCCCGCAGCGGTGTGTCCGTTGTTGACAAACTGTACTGTACCACGAACATCTCCACCCAAATGTGTGAACTGTGAAGAAACACATCCAGCATCCCTCCTTGGATGCAAAAAATAGCAAGAACTTCTCAGAAAGCATAAAATTTGTAAGAACATGTCTCAGAACAGACCAAGACAAACATGACACATACAACAAGCTGCTCCTAAACCGCCATCCAGTTCACAATATGCCACAACGCCCCGACCAGCAACAATCCAGCAACCATCCACATCACAACCAACCACGTGCCACTTATCCATAGGACAACAGAAGATCTGGACACAGAAGGAAACATCAATCAACGTGAGACTGGGACGGAACGATCCAACCTCTCCTGATCCACAACACAAGAACTATTAATACTATTCAGATGCAGCTGCATGCAGGCAAAGTACGAAACCGGACGAAGCAAGTTCACTGACCTCAGCCACCATCATGCAGCCCTTCTCATAAGCTCAACAGACATTGCGACACTTCTGACCAATCTCCAACAGAAAATCACATGTTTCCTCAGCCTAGTTGAGGAAGTTGTAAAGGATTTCGTAGCGCCGTAAAATGGCATTCGAAATATCAACGGGACACTTTAAATTTTGTAACTGGAATACAAATGGCTGAAAACCTAAACAGACGGAACTAAACGAATTTAACGCCCGATTTAGACTCTACGTTGTAGCAGTTACAGGAACGCATTTTACAGCGACGACGACCTTTAGAGTGCGCAGTATGCATAACTATAGAACAGACAGAAAAGAGCGAAGCGGTGGCGGAACTGCTATATTCATTAAACGAAATATCGCACACCATTACGAAACGATACCACCACTCCAGTCGTTATAAGCCACCGCAGTTACAGTACACACAGCTATAGGAAACATCACAATAGTTGCAGCATACATTAGCCCAAATAAACAGGTAATAAAAGACGATCTCACTGCAATATTCCATCGTTTTCCAAAAGCCGAGCGGGGTAGCCGTGCGGCCTCAGGCGTCTTGTCACGGTTCGCGCGGCTCCTCCCGTCGGAGGTTCGAGTCCTCCCTCGGGCTTAGGTGTGTGTTGTTCTTAGCGTAAGTTAGTTTTAGTTCAATTAAGTAGTGCGTAAGCCTAGGGACTGATGACTTCAGTAGTTTGGCCCCATTGGCCTTATGACAAACTTCCAATTTTTTTTCCAAAATTTTAATGATAGGAGGCCTGAACGTAAAACATGATTCCTGGAACTCGGTAAATACGAACCGAAATGGACGACTATTATACGACATTCAAAACGAATTTAAATGCACAATTCATGATCAACATCAACCTAAAAGAATTCCAGACGTTCCAAACCAAACAGCAGACGTCTTCGACATAGCCCTGGTCAGAAACGTCAGTCGTAACCTTCACTCCTCACCGTCAACGATGTCTCTTCCAACCAGTCCTAGGAATGATCCACCGGGCAGCTCTACGCATACCACCACCACCACAGCAAATACAGATAAATTCGGAACAATACCAAAGATATCTAACCAACAACTTCCGACAAACAATGAATGTAGAATACAGAATAAACAAAGCAATAGAAGTTTTAACCAACAAAATTAAAACTGCTGAAAAAAAGACCTCAACAGCAACCACAATTCCAGAAGCACACCACGAGACATTTCCACCGCTATTAGAAAATCTAAAAAAGCAAAGAAATGGATGCGGAAGAAGATGGCAACAATTCCACAATCCACGAGACCGACACGAGATGAAAAAAATATCCCGCGAACAGCGTAAGAGAGACATACACTATGTGATAAAAAGTATCCGAAAACCCCAAAAAATCATAAGTTTTTCAGATTAGGTGCATTGTGCTGCCACCTGCTGCCAGGTACTCCATATCAAAGATCTCTGTAGTCATAAGACATCGTGAGAGAGCAGAATGGGGCGTTCCGCGAAACTCACGGACTTCGAACGTGGTCAGGTGATTGGGTGTCACTTGTGTCACACGTCTGTATGCGAGATTTCCACACTCCTAAACATCCCTAGGTCCACTGTTTCCGATGTGACAGGGAAGTGGAAACGTGAAGTGACACGTACAGCACAAAAGGGTACAGGCAGACCTCGTCTGTTGACTGACAGAGACCGCTGACTGTTGAAGAGCCTCGCCTGGTGTAAGGAGCGCAAAAATTGGATGACTGAACAGGGGAAGAACGTTGTGCGGAGTGACGAATCACAATCCGATAGCAGGGTGTGGGTATAGCGAATGCCCGGTGAACGTCATCTGCCAGCTTGTGTAGTGCCAACAGTAAAATTCGGAGGCGGTGGTGTTATGGTGTGGTCGTATTTTTTATGGAGGGGGGCTTGCAACCCTTGTTGTTTTGCGTAGCGCTGTCACAGCACAAGCCTACATAAGCCTACATTGATGTCTTAAGCATCTTTCTGTTTCGCACTGTTGAAGAGCAATTCGGGGATGGCGACTGCATCTTTCCACACGATCGAGCATCTGCTCACAATGAACGGTCTGTGGCAGAGTCGTTACACTACAATAACCTCTCTGTAATGAACTGGCCTGCACAGAGTCTTGACCTGCATCCTACAGAACACGTTTGGGATGTATTGAAACGCCGACTTCGTACCAGGCCTCACCAACCGACATCGATACCTCTCCTCAGTGCAGCACTCCGTGAAGAACGGGCTGCCACTCCAAAAGAAACCTTCCAGCACCTGACTGAACGGATGTCTGCGAAAGTGGAAGCTGTCAACAAGGATAAGGGCTGGCCAACACCATTGAATTCCAGCATTGCCGATGGAGGGAGCCAGGTGTCCGGATACTTTTGATCACATAGTATAGAATGGGGACAGCAAACACGGAAGGATAAAATGGCAGCCTTCGTGTTACACACCCAAGACGAGTGGAAATTAATTCGAAATACCAAACAACCACCACCATCCCACACAGCAATCGACGGACCAGACGGCTTAATATTTGATGCACTAGAAAAAGCAGAACATTTTGCAGAAGAATACAAGCAACAAATGTCATTACCGGATAATGAGCTACCTAATCAAAACTAAATAAACTAAATAGAAAACGAAGACGACAGAATCCAATACCTCCTACAGCATTTGCGTGATACACATGCGACTTCAAGACTACTACTCACAACACCAGCCGAAATAAAGAAAATTATGTCGTAAACGAGAAACACAGCTCTAGGCACAGACTAAATCTCCAACATTCATCTCAAAAATTTACCAAGAAAAGCAATAGTCTTACAAACACGTATAATCAACAGTTGATTACTATTCGAAGACTTCCAGACACGTGGAAAATAGCTGAAATAATTCCTATACCAAATCCAGGAAAAAACCCATCAGAACCGACAAACCACAGACCAATAAGCCTCCTACCGACTTTCGCAAAAATCCTGGAAAGAGCCATCCCAAAACGATTACAACTCTGCCTAACAGAAGAAAATATTATGCGCCCAGAACGATTCGGCTTCACATGTAAATTATCGGCAGAATTACAACTAATTAGAATCACACAGTACATCCAGAAGAACTTCAACCTCAGTAAGTCAACAGCAGCGGTATTCTTCGACATAGCTAAAGCTTACGACAGAGTCTGGAAACAAAATTTAACATTTAAACTTTATCAAGCAACTCCCATTCTGTTACATTAAAGGCATAGACAATATTTTACAAAACAGTTTTTCGTTACTATACTTGGCCAAATATCACCTATCAAGACACCAGAACCAGGAATGCCACAAGGTTCCGTCATTTCGCCTATATTATTCAACCTAAATCATCAATGACTTACCTCCTCTCCCAAACGTAACACTAAGTGTATACGCAGACGACACAACCTTATTAACATCTGGCCGCAGTACCGACATAATAATAATAACAGCCCAGAGACAGAAGGATATTATGAAAACATGGGCACAACATAATACAATCACTTTCAATGCAACAAAAACTGCAGCAATATTTATCACTAAAAAATGGAAACCAAGACTACGAACTCAGCTCCAAATACACTCCTGGAAATGGAAAAAAGAACACATTGACACCGGTGTGTCAGACCCACCATACTTGCTCCGGACACTGCGAGAGGGCTGTACAAGCAATGATCACACGCACGGCACAGCGGACACACCAGGAACCGCGGTGTTGGCCGTCGAATGGCGCTAGCTGCGCAGCATTTGTGCACCGCCGCCGTCAGTGTCAGCCAGTTTGCCGTGGCATACGGAGCTCCATCGCAGTCTTTAACACTGGTAGCATGCCGCGACAGCGTGGACGTGAACCGTATGTGCAGTTGACAGACTTTGAGCGAGGGCGTATAGTGGGCATGCGGGAGGCCGGGTGGACGTACCGCCGAATTGCTCAACACGTGGGGCGTGAGGTCTCCACAGTACATCGATGTTGTCGCCAGTGGTCGGCGGAAGGTGCACGTGCCCGTCGACCTGGGACCGGACCGCAGCGACGCACGGATGCACGCCAAGACCGTAGGATCCTACGCAGTGCCGTAGGGGACCGCACCGCCACTTCCCAGCAAATTAGGGACACTGTTGCTCCTGGGGTATCGGCGAGGACCATTCGCAACCGTCTCCATGAAGCTGGGCTACGGTCCCGCACACCGTTAGGCCGTCTTCCGCTCACGCCCCAACATCGTGCAGCCCGCCTCCAGTGGTGTCGCGACAGGCGTGAATTGAGGGACGAATGGAGACGTGCCGTCTTCAGCGATGAGAGTCGCTTCTGCCTTGGTGCCAATGATGGTCGTATGCGTGTTTGGCGCCGTGCAGGTGAGCGCCACAATCAGGACTGCATACAACCGAGGCACACAGGGCCAATACCCGGCATCATGGTGTGGGGAGCGATCTCCTACACTGGCCGTACACCACTGGTGATCGTCGAGGGGACACTGAATAGTGCACGGTACATCCAAACCGTCATCGAACCCATCGTTCTACCATTCCTAGACCGGCAAGGGAACTTGCTGTTCCAACAGGACAATGCACGTCCGCATGTATCCCGTGCCACCCAACGTGCTCTAGAAGGTGTAAGTCAACTACCCTGGCCAGCAAGATCTCCGGATCTGTCCCCCATTGAGCATGTTTGGGACTGGATGAAGCGTCGTCTCACGCGGTCTGCACGTCCAGCACGAACGCTGGTCCAACTGAGGCGCCAGGTGGAAATGGCATGGCAAGCCGTTCCACAGGACTACATCCAGCATCTCTACGATCGTCTCCATGGGAGAATAGCAGCCTGCATTGCTGCGAAAGGTGGATATACACTGTACTAGTGCCGAAATTGTGCATGCTCTGTTGCCTGTGTCTATGTGCCTGTGGTTCTGTCACTGTGATCATGTGATGTATCTGACCCCAGGAATGTGTCAATAAAGTTTCCCCTTCCTGGGACAATGAATTCACGGTGTTCTTATTTCAATTTCCAGGAGTGTAGCAGAGCAGAACATCTCATGGTCCGAAGAAACGAAATATTCAGGAATTCATCTCGGCAAAGCACTAACATTGAAAGGCAGCACAATAGATCGAAAGAGAACAGTAAAAAAATGATGAACGCGCACATACCATTCCTCAAAAGCAGAGAGTTAAACACAAAAACCAAAATAAAACTATACAGATCATCAATCCAACAGACAATCCTCTACGGAGCAGCAGCTTCTGGCAGTACTTACGTAACGAACATCAAACAACTCCAACTACTACAGAACACCTGCCTGAGGTGGTTTCTCGCGGTACCTTGCTAGACAAGAGTCGCCGAAATCCATCAAGAATTAAATGAAAAAATACATTAAGGGAAAAAAATCAAAGACCATGCAGAACAAAAATTCCAAAAAATTGACACTATCAGAGACAGAACATGCAACTCGCAGATGATGCCACAGTAGACCCACAATCATGGCACAGATAGAGAGTCTGAAAATCTATAATATCCAGATAACACTGCAAAATTGTACCTAAGAAGACATTCCATCTGACGATGATAACTAACAAGTTGGGCAAGAACTTCAAGAAGAAAAGCAAATAGACAAGACTTCGACAGAGAACAGAATAACAAAACCGAAAATCTAACAATAAGAAACGACAACAAGACAGAAGAACCAAGGACCCGTAGGAGAGCCGAAGCGCTTCTACAAGTGCTAAAAACGACCGTGCAACACCTATTCTTCCTCACTACATAAAAACAAGTAGAAACCGTTAAAGCTGGGCGCACCTGCGCACAACACATGCCGAAAAAAAAAGGCGGCAACGCACCAGCAGATGGCAGTGTGCGGGAGTGGACTGCAGGTGAACGCCTGGCACCTGAGATAGAAATCCAAACGCACCAGACGGAAGACGGAACACCCAGGAGCGGGTCTGGTGGTCGCGGACCACAGAGGGAACACCCAGAACCGCAGTGGACGGAAAACGGAACGGCAACGATCCAGAAGATCGCAGTGAGCGGACGCGGGCCGCAGAGGGAACGCCTACAAACGCCGGTGGAGGGGACAAAGGTGACAAACATAAATACTGGACCAGATCCACTCGAGGATTAGTCTAAGGTCGCACCTGATGAAAGTTACGAACTACGTCACCGAAATATCGCGCAAGTACAACGCTGATATCCGGCAGAACACCCGAAAACCCAAGATGTCAGTGGTCAAGATGTTTTGACTTACATGAGTAGGTTACGCGTGCGTGGAGCTCTCTTAGGAAAACAACGTGAAATGAATGATTTTTCGTCTCACTAGAAGCAAAAACGTTCAGTTGTATTTACTGGTTTCGATTGTCGCAGGAACAATAGAGCATTAACGTAGCTTCATCCATTTGTGCTTTACTGAATGATGGGACAACAGCCGATATGTATATTAAAAATATGAGGAATACCGTCAAGCGTAAGTTCATTTCCAGTTTATTTGCCACCTGTGCCCGCCGTTCAGTATGCCATCTTGAGGCCCCTCAACCGCTGTCTGTTATAGAGGATATCAAGACTGTGTATTGTAAAGCGGAAACCGGTAGCCAATATACTGGAGATGAAATTGGAGATGCCGGTGTTCTTAACGTTTTTAACGGTACTGGGTTATTCATAAGCGCCTCTAAAGTTCAGTAGATGACTGCGCGGAAACAACAAGGCTTATAAACGGATAGGACATCTCTCGAAGTTTTTTAATTGCACTACAGGTGCAGAATAGAGCCGCAATTGCGGTGCTGCTAACGTCTATATGATAGTCAAATTCTCTCCAAACACGTCCTAACACGCATGGCCGCACCAATTATCTTTCCTTCATCTCTTCCAGTGTAAGTGTTAGTGGAGGCAGGATTACATGGTCTGTGTCCTAACCCTGTACGAACAAATCACATGTAGACGACAGTGAGTGCCACTGAAGAAGAGGAGATTCATGATGCCAAGCACGTCACATTCTTCAACATTCAGATAATCACGAAAGTTTGTTGGTTGGTTTGGGGTGAGGGGACCAAATAGCGAGGTCATCGGTCTCATCGGATTGGGGAAAGGATGGGGAAGGAAATTGGTAGTGCCGTTTCAAAGGAACCATCCCGCCATTTGCCTGTGTCGATTTAGAGAAAGCACGGAGAGCCTCAGTTAGGATCGACGGACGCGGGGTTTGAACCGTCGTCCTCCTGAATGCGAATCCAGTGTGCTAACCAGTGCACCACCTCGCTCGGTCCTCGAACATCTGAAAGAAAGTATGGTGGAGCAGCGTCTTGTTTGCAAAATAAAGTCTTCACTGTCTTGATGTAATTGTGGCCTAACTCATTGTTCCAGCATATCCAGGTATACCAGTTACAGGTTCCTCTGCAAAGAGAGCTTTTACACAGAGTATAGCACAGAAGATGTTAACTCTGGATAAATCACAAATGAGTTCATGTCTCGTGAGGATCTCTCGAGTATGCTACGAAGGTTCACCTTTCTATACAAATGAAACGTGACTTCATCACTGAAAACCAACTGATGTGGAAGAACCGTCTTTCTCCAGTAGCTGTTGCAACTCATTGCAAGAGTCAGAATGAAACGCATTGTCCCGAGTATTCACTGCATCCAACAACTGCAGACGTCATAGGTTTACATGCAGCCGTTTGCATAGATTGCTCCAGGCTGTTGACAGCGGAATCTGATCCCGCTCTTGCGGGACTCGTGTCGAATCATGTACACGTTCCATCTTTTGTCTGCTGAAGGTTTTTCCTGGTCTGTCTCTTCGAACCATATAAGCAGCAAGACTTACAAAAAGTATTTCGTGTATTGGAGCTTTTTCCTGATATTGGTATGAAATAACTGCTGAACCGCCACAACTGACTCACAGTTACCCAACTCGTTGACACAGAACGCAATCATCGCTCTATTTTACACCATGTTCCGACACATCTGATCCCTTCAAGTACTCTTAGCACCAACACCATGAGACGTGTTACGAGTTGAGATGCTCTGTCCATCGATATATCATTTTTCTGCGTCTTATAGTTTCCGAGAAGCCATTTTCTCAATCCCTGAAGAAGCTTGCGAATAACTACTAACATAGCAGGATTATAACGAATTATTTCATCTTCACATCAATGAAATGTCAAAAACATACATCCCACAGTACTGCCATGATATGAAGCAATGTGTTGTGAAGAATTCTACGCCAACCGAAATCAGTAATACCCTGTGAGATATTGTCCGTTGAATAAACACTGAACAAATTTTGTGGGAACCATAATAAATGGTATTTTCTCAGAATAAAAAAGTATTTCCAGTGATATACTTTGAGATCAATGTGTTATCCAGTAACATTCTGTTTCCTAGCATTCTGAAAAATTATCCTTATTTTCACGTCTGCACAAAATTTGTTTATGTGGCGGATGTAATAGTAATCAAAAGTCTTTTAAATAGGTTTCTCTCCAGTATATCCCTGCCGAATATTCTTCACGAATCTGAAGGACTCATGAACAGAATAACGTCTCGCAGCCAGCCGTATGCAGTGAGTAAAATTCCACGAGTTAAGAGTGAATACTTAATGTTGTCTCTTTTGAGCAACCAGCTAATCCTGCCTATCATCGAGGAACGAGGCGAAGAGCAAGTTTGCTGGCACTATTTAGCTTGCGGGACTAACCAGATATTAACTGTGAAATTTAGCCGTGATTGTAGCTATTTTAACGGAAGAGCTTTTTGTACAATTTGTTCACAATGTCATGTACGAGAGCTCCCTAATTATTGGTAGGTTGAAGCTAGAAGAAATCAAGCGACTTCGAGTCACGTGTGTTTTACTTCTGACCTCTGCCAGCATTGGTGATCTAACAATACGAGTACAGCAACTTTGTTTGTGCAGCCGTAACGCAGTGACTGTCGTTCCGTGCTGAGCCGAAGCAGTATGCACAGTTGCGCATGTGTAGTACCAGCAATGCGTGAGGAAAAGTGCAGCTTGTTACTCCGGAACCGCCACTCTACCCGCGGCTTCAATGTGTTGTCCTTGGGTGGGCGGAAGTGGTTTCTTTCACTCCCCCACGGCCATTACAAACAGCAAGTCATAAACTAACTATTAGTGTATGAGTAATTGCGATAATGTTTTGGCATGTGACAAGTCTTTTGCACCAAGTGCTAGCCTCTTCAAAAGACTGTGCCTCTGCGCTGGATGATGCTAGCTGACAAATTGGGGATAGTGGTTTGGGCTCCAATACATCAGGGTTTCCCAAACTGTTCCGCAGAACGCTGGTGTTTCGAGGGTAGTGAATAACTGTTCCGCGAAAAACTATTAATAACATGACGGGATATTTTTGTCATTTTGATGAAACTAATTATATTTTTTAATTTTATTTTGATTTGTGTGTTTATTAGTTATGATTGAAGTGATCACTGAATAAAACGAAATTTTCTACAAGTTGTACAACTTTGCTCCCGCCGTTTTTTGCCCTACATTTAAGGCTTAAATGAAAAAAAAAACTGGTTACACATGTATTATTCAAAGTATTTTTCATCTACTTTCTCCCATTTTTGGGGCAGTGTACGAATCCAGCGTCGAAATAATTGTTCATCTTTTGAAGCGATCCACGAATCGATCCAATTTGTGACTTCTTCATGAGATCGGAAGTGTTGGTCAGCCAGGCCATGCGCCATTGATCTAAGCAGGTGACAGTCAGAGGGAGCAATGTCTGGAGAATACGGCGTGTGGGGTAGGAATCCCCATTTTAACGTTTCCAAGTACGTTTTGACCTCTTTTGCAACGTGGCGTCGAGCGTTGTCGTGCTGCAAAATCACTTCATCACGCCTCTCACTGTATTGCGACCGTTTGTCTTTTAATGCTCTGCTCAGACGCATTAATTGCGTTCGATAACGAGCACCCGTTATTGTTTCGCTTGGTTTTAACACCTCATAGCACACGACGCCGAGCTGGCTCCATTAAATGCAGAGCATGATCTTGGACCCGTGAATATTCGGTTTGCATGGCCGGGATATCCTCAAAATTTTTTGTGTTTAGGGTTATCTTAATGAACTCATTTTTCGTCCCCTGACACAATGTGATGCAGAAATCCCTTCCGTTTTTGCCTTTGAAGCAACTGTTGACGAACACACAAACGCCGTTCTACGTCTCTTGGTTTCAGTTCACACGGGACCCAAGTTCCTTTTTTCTGAATCATACGCATAGCCTTGAGACGTTTTGAAATGGGTTGCTGTGTCACTCCCACTAATCGTGCCATTTCTTCTTGAGTTTGACGCGAGTCTTCACTCAGCAATGTCTCCAATTCTGTCTCTTCGAAAACATTCTCTCTTCCATCACTATACCGGTTGACGACGTTAAAATCACCGTTCTTGAAGCGTTGAAACTACTCGCGACACGTTATTTTACTAATAGCGTCCTTACCACACGCACTTGAGAGCATTCTATGAGGCTCAGCCGCTGTTTTCCTCATATTGAAACAGATCAGGAACACCTCTCGCAAATGGCGAGAATTAGGCTCGTAAACTAACATTTTCAACCAAGAACAACTTTATGATGCAGACACAAATCGAGTAATGTTTGAACGAGGATTTGTTGACCGAGGTCCAAGCTAAGTGCCTGACGTCTGCGATCTGTTTCTTTCGACCGCTCCTTACCGTTGTCGCCACCTATCGACAAACGGCGGAAGCAAATCTGTACATCTTCAAATTTTTTAAATATTTTAATTTTCAAATTAAGAAAGGTGTTCCATCAGTGTCAGGATTCTCAAAGTGTTCTGTCAGAGGAACCATTGCTATCGATCCACCCTACGATTGTCATGCTCAACGTTATACCGGAGGCCGATGACGCCGAAGAAGGGAAGACACGAGTTGCCTCTACTTACATTGTGAACTTGAAACGCTCATGAATATTGTGCAGGTGTTTCGAGATCTCTCCTGGTTTTTCGCGGCCATGCGTCCAGATAAGGTTCAAATGGCTCTGAGCACTATGGGACTCAACTGCTGTGGTCATAAGTCCCCTAGAACTTAGAACTACTTAAACCTAACTAACCTAAGGACATCACACACATCCATGCCCGAGGCAGGATTCGAACCTGCGACCGTAGTGGTCGTGCGGTTCCAGACTGTAGCGCCTTTAACCGCTCGGCCACTCCGGCCGGCTCCAGATAAGGTTTTCGAGCATAGCGACATAAGCAGATAGGCTTTTCTGGAGCGGTAACCGACGTACATCCCAAGATTTCTCTGTAGAACAACTTTTTTTGGCTAAAGTTAATCGATTTCCCGTCGCAACGGGTTTCATTAGTGAGACGTTGTCCAATCTTTGTCTAGTAGTCCCTGTTCTTTCAGAGTGTCTACGGGAAGAAAAGAGTAGTTGTAGAGACCAATATTGTATCAACTGTTTCTTAGCGTAACTTCTGCCGGGGACTAACGGATGACTCTATCCATCTGCAGCTCTTCCCAAGGACGGGCCGCACATCTACGGCGAGGAGCGGCTGTACCAGGTGGGCGACGAGATCAGCCTCAACTGCACATCCGGCAAGTCGCACCCGGCGTCGGAGCTGAAGTGGTTCATCAACGACCAGCAGGTGACTGCACTGCAGACTGTAATTCCTACTATGATACTCACTCATGGGAAGAGGTATTGTAGACGATAGAAATTGACTGTACAGAACCATTAAGCAGAAGACACTACCACTATGTACTATAAACCTTTTATGGTTTTCATGTTTTAGCTATTAACGCTTATTTTTTTATTTATTCAAATGAAACTATGTTGTTCCAGAAACCTTTTCAAGTTTCAAACATCTGCGATGAATATACGCAGACGGAAGCGCCGAACGCAAATTTCTACCAAGACCGGGATTCGAAACCGAGTCTCTCGCTCAGTAGTCAGATGCGCTGATCAGCTACGCTACGCTGGCAGATTCACATTGTACACCTGCGTGACATACCCTGTAATGCCTCCCTCCTCAATCAAAATTCCCATCCACGCGTCATTCGTCGCTTCCGTCTGCATATACAGAGTATTTCGGTACGAGCGTGAAAAATTTAACATTACAAATTGAGGCAAGGAACCTGGGGTCGGACAAGCCTTCTAAAAGATGTAATAGGAATAAAATCACATTACTGAGTACTTTTTTATTTATATTTAAAACCTGGTTGGTAGGTACTCAGAGAGCGCACAGTATAAGGTTACGATTGTGGATGGGGCATCAAACAGTTACTGTGAGTTGCACAATCAAACATACAACTTTATTTTTCTAAGAACCTCTAATTTACACATTGCTTTAAAAGACCACAGTTAGACAATACGGCTAAGGGCCTAGTTAAAGAAAACTTGAGATGCTTTCTGTGCTGAAGACCCAAAACCACACCAACACACCAAAAATAAGAACGACTGAAGATCTTGCTTGGAAATCAAAAGCAATTAAAAATATGAGGTAACAATTTTTATTTAAAAAAAACAAGCAATTGAAAACAATTAGCGGCTGAAGGCCGACACTACATGTTTAAAGGACAACTATAATTAAAATACGTTAATAAACAATTTTTTTCTAACCAAGAAACTTCTTTTTAAACTTGCAAAAGAATGGCCAAAAGCCAAATTAGAGAAATATTAACTTATTGCATGGCTGAAGGCCACAAACAAATTTGAAACAGTGGCTCAAGGCCTGAACAACAAGTCAAAATGGTTCAAATGGCTCTGAGCACTATGGGACTCAACTGCTGTGGTTATCAGTCCCCTAGAACTTAGAACTACTTAAACCTAACTAACCTAAGGACATCACACACATCCATGCCCGAGGCAGGATTCGAACCTGCGACCGTAGCAGTCGCACGGTTCCGGACTGCGCGCCTAGAACCGCGAGACCACCGCGGCCGGCAACAACAAGTCAGACAAACAATTTAAAATGATCCCCTTCCTTCTTATAAAAATTTTTCCTTTAACGTATACACACAGCTGAAGGTTCAAATGGTGCAAAGGGCTCTGAGCACTATGGGACTTAACATCTGAGGTCATCAGTCCCCTACAACTTAGAACTACTTAAACCTAACTAACCTAAGGACATCACACACATCCATGCCCAAGGCAGGATTCGAACCAGCGACCGTAGCGGTCGCGCGGTTCCAGACTGTAGCGCCTAGAACCGCTCGGCCACACCGGCCGACGGCTGACGGCCTTATTAAAAGGGGTTCACGTAAATCCTCGGCTGAAAGCTACACATAACACATCAAACAACTAACGGTTTAGGGCCTGGATTACAAAGAATTTCAGATAGAACAAATTTTAAATAAAAATATTTTTAAAAAATAAAATTAATCTTCAAAAATTTAACACGGCTGATAGCCTATACGTAGAATTTAAAAAGAACTGAATTAATACACGGCCGAAGGCCTCGCACAATACTTCAAACTAAAATGAAAATCCCAATATTAAACAAACAGAACAAGTGGTGCTCAGAAGTGTTCCAAGACTCGCCTGAGAAGGTAGCTCAAACGTGAGGTGAGACAGGCAGCCGAGAATTGAAGTTAAATAATCGGATGGCGAGCCAAGCTAGGGACGGCCCAAGGACCGACCAACAATTTAACCAATTCGTTTCCGTTCGACCAACGACACAACGATGAAAAATATCGGACCAGGACGAGGATACGAACAGCACTACGTCTTCAGAAACTGGCGTCTAAAAACAGCCAAGGGAACAATAACCACTCTAAGAAAAATATGAACCAAACAACTTAAAAGGCTGTCGAACTACACTCCATGCCAGACAGAATCAACACGACGAGGAAAGGCACACTACCGGAAAACTGCACCAACGACCAGGGCAGGTAACTAGGGCGTTAACGGCCACAGGGCAGTAAGTACCGCTAGTGCACTTTACTAGCATGTAAAAGTCAATTTAATAATTAATCACAATATAGGAAGACCGCTGAAAAAAGTATGGGTAAACTATAGGGAGAGACGGGTCATATACAATATGTACGACAACCAAGAGGGAATAATAAGAGTGGACGATCAAGAACGAAGTGCTCGTATTAAGAAGGGTGTAAGACAAGGCTGTAGCCTTTCGCCCCTACTCTTCAATCTGTAGATCGAGGAAGCAATGATGGAAATAAAAGAAAGGTTCAGGAGTGGAATTAAAATGCAAGGTGAAAGGATATCAATGATACGATTGGCGGATGACATTGCTATCCTGAGTGAAAGTGAAGAAGAATTAAATGATCTGCTGAACGGAATGAACAGTCTAATGAGTACACAGTATGGTTTGAGAGTAAATCGGAGAAAGACGAAGGTAATGAGGAGTAGTAGAAATGAGAACAGCGAGAAACTTAACATCAGGATTGATGGTCACGAAGTCAATGAAGTTAAGGAATTCTACTACCTAGGCAGTAAAATAACCAATGACGGACGGAGCAAGGAGGACATCAAAAGCAGACTCGCTATGGCAAAAAAGGCATTTCTGGCCAAGAGAAGTCTACTAATATCAAATACCGGCCTTAATTTGAGGAAGAAATTTCTGAGGATGTACGTCTGGAGTACAGCATTGTATGGTAGTGAAACATGGACTGTGGGAAAACCGGAACAGAAGAGAATGGAAGCATTTGAGATGTGGTGCTATAGACGAATGTTGAAAATTAGGTGGACTGATAGGATAAGGAATGAGGAGGTTCTACGCAGAATCGGAGAGGAAAGGAATATGTGGAAAACACTGATAAGGAAAAGAGACAGGATGATAGGACATCTGCTAAGACACGAGGGAATGACTTCCATGGTACTAGAGGGAGCTGTAGAGGGCAAAAACTGTAGAGGAAGACAGAGATTGGAATACGTGAAGCAAATAATTGAGGACGTAGGTTGCAAGTGCTACTCTGAGATGAAGAGGTTAGCACAGGAAAGGAATTCGTGGCGGGCCGCATCAAACCAGTCAGTTGACTGATGACCAAAAAAAAAGAAAAAAAAAAGGAAGACGGCTGCACGATTTCGCCGACTCCAACACATCATACATTGCTGCTAGCCCGAACGGGTCAGGGAGGAACAACCCGCAAATGAATGAAGAGATGTCACAATAGCTGCGGTTTCATAACAGGTTAACTGATCACTCAACTTCAGCGTCCAGGTTCAGTGGGCAACGAACATTGTCGCTCTCGTAGCTAGCGCCTCATGATCTGACAGCGCGTGCTGTCATACGAAATCGCACCCCATACCATAACTTCAGGTGTAGGTCCAGTGTGTCTAGCAGACAGACAGACTGGTTGCAGGCCATCAACTGGCTACCTTCGAACCAAGACATGGCCATCACTGGCACCGAGGCAGAACCAGCTTTCATCACGAAACAGAACAGACCTCCACCCTGTCCTCCAATGAGCCCTCGCTTGATACCACCTGCCTGGGGTCAGTGGAATGCACGCTACAGGGCTTCTGGCTCGGAGCTGTCCTTGAAGTAACCGATTTTTAACAGTTCGTGCCGTCACTTGTCCTCTGTAATTACTGCATGGCCTTTTATCTCCTTTTTTTAGCTGTTTTCCAGTCTTTGGGAATACGCTTCTTCTTCCAACATTCGTTGAAGAGATGTAGCAGTCGTTGGTGTAGTATCATTCCTCCATATTTTAATAATTCAGCATTAATGCCGTCTTTTCCTGTTGATTTTCGGTTCTTAAGTGATGTTAGTGCAGATGTTAATTCGTCAGAGTGTATTTCATGTAATCCTTTCTCGTCTAGTTGTTCAATTTCAGTTTCTTGTACTGTATGATCATATCACAGTTTGCTGTAATGATTCATCCACTGTTCTTCTTCAGTGCTATTTATTGGTATCTTCTCTCTTTCTGTTGTGTTTAAGATTTTTAAAACCTTATGTGCCTTTTGTTGTCTACTGTGGATATCATGTTCGATATTAGAGATAAACCTACCTCATTGTTCCTGGTATGTTTTCCTTACTACGCCATTTAGCGTTATTTCTTTTCTCCTTATAGTATTATTTGTTCTCAGTAGTAGGGTTGCTTTAGTGTTTTATATATACATGCTGTTTTTCTTTGACAGCTTCCATTATATCCTCATTCCAAATTTTTTGGCCTTTCCTTTTCCGTATTCTTTTCTTTTTACCGAGAGCTTCTCCTGCTACTCTGCATACAGTACTCTTCAGAATTTGCCATTCTTCTTCTGTATTGTCTTTAGTTTGAAAGTTTGCTAGTTCATCGTTTAATCTCCTTTGGTACAGGTGTCTGATACTGTCCTCTTCAAGCAAGTATACCTTACCTTATTAACAGTAAAAAAGTAAGGTGCATTTTCTAGTCCTAGATGGGCCAAACTAGCGCAAACTTTGCCAATGATAAGATCGGACGGGCTATGGAGAGGCATGTGCTCAGCACAACGCTCAATTGGTTGTTGTCGGGTTTCTTGATCTTGGAACCGCTATTGATTTGTGAAGCATCTCCTCAGTTGTCACGAGGCTGAATGCACTCCAAACAAGTTCTCTCACCAAGGAAAAGTTGTTGGCATTATAAAGAACTTAACCCGCGTCCCCCGCCCATCTGTCAGTCACGCTGGTCACATAGCTACGGAGGTGGACATTCGTCTCACTGTTGTAGTGGAAATACCCGCAGGGCAATGGAAATGTCGATGGTATGGGCTTTGTGCCTCGTTTTGAAACGAACTTGTTCCAATCATTCAAGGTAGTTGCTTGTTAACAACAGTCCAAAAATGGTTCTAATGCCTCTGAGCACTATGGGGCTTAACTGCTGTGGTTATCAGTCCCCTAGAATTTAGAGCTACTTAAACCTAACTAATCTAAGGACATCACAAACATCCATGCCCGAGGCAGGATTGAAACCTGCAATAGTAGCGGTCATGCGGTTCCAGACTGTAGCGCGTAGAATCGCACGGCCACTCCGGCCGTCTTAACAACAGTAATGCTCACTTTTCGCTCTGAAGCCTGCATTCAGGTCTGCTCATTTCTATCTCGGGTTTGTTTTTCCTGTATTGTTGGTTGTACATAAGGTGTGATACACAGCTATGTGATAGCTTTTTCTGACGAACGGTTGACTGGTATGCGCCTCATGCGTGGATTTACTGATTGCGATGGACGAACAGTTCAGTGTTATACTGATCTTTTCCAGCAGTAGCCCGCATCTCGTGGTCGTGCGGTAGCGTTCTCGCTTCCCACGCCCGGGTTCCTGGGTTCGATTCCCGGCGGGGTCAGGGATTTTCTCTGCCTCGTGATGGCTGGGTGTTGTGTGCTGTCCTTAGGTTAGTTAGGTTTAAGTAGTTCTAAGTTCTGGGGGACTTATGACCACAGCAGTTGAGTCCCATAGTGCTCAGAGCCATTTTTTCCAGCAGTAACTGGAGCCACATCACAGTACGTTCTTCATTGTCTGAAGGTCGTTGCGTTGTACTACACTTTGTGTTGTGCCGTTTGGTGATTACATATTATATGCTTTTTGTGTATTGTGAACGCACTTTCACAGGAATAACGATGATCAGGATAGCTAATAAAATAAATAATAATTGCAGTGATACTCAGTAAGGAGCTACGATACACCGTGGGTCCCCTGTACCAAAATACTCCCAAAATATCTTTGGAGTTCTGGTTCACACTGTATAAAATAAACGGCAGTGACAGGTGGAAAATTTGGAAATTTGTGGTAAGATCTTATGAGACCAAACTGCTGATCTCAACAAATTGTTCAAATGGCACTAAGCACTATGGGACTTAACATCTGACGTCATCAGTCCCCTAGACGTAGAACTACTTAAACCTAACATCACACACATCCATGCCCGAGGCAGGATTCGAACATGCGACGGTAGCAGCAGCGTGGTTCCGGACTGAAGCGCCTAGAACCGCGCTGAGGTCATCGGTCTCTAAGCTTACGCACTACTTAATCTGACTTACGCTAATGACAACACACACACTCCCATGACCGAGGAAGGACTCCTCCGACGAGAGGAGCCGCGTGAACCGTGACAAGACGCCTGAGACCGCACGGCTACCTCACACGACTCAGAGACAGATGTAAAATTACAGTTACTGCTAGTAAAATTGTAATACTGCACTTCGTTAATGAGTCTATTTCTGCTTCCTAATAGTGTATCTTTAACGTTTGACAGATGCGAGTTTGCTTCATTTTCTTTAATTCAGGATTATTACGGTCAGTCAATTCTCTTTATGTCTTTCATTCCCAACTTCGCTCCTGCGATTCACACTTTTTCTTATGTGTCGTCGAAGTCGCACAGTCTTCGGGGACGTTCACTTCTTGTTTGCGTGTGAAGTGAGGGTTTGGTTGTTCTTTTTTTATTACAGTTTGGAGGAGAAATGGAGAAACTATGTGAGGGTGGAGGGGTGGGGGTGGGGTGGGCGGATGAAGGTCCAAAAGACTCGCCTTACATCGTCGTAGATAACGCTACTGGAACTCTCGATCTATTCCGAGGGCGTGGTTTGTTCTTCCGATTTGTCGCAGTTGTCTTTGGTTACATTGACCTGATCCTTCCTGGTGTTAGAGGTGTTGACCGTTTCTGTATTACTACGTACATACAAGGGTCGCTGTGTAACTTGCTATTCTCGAATGCCGGGTTGCTTTCAAAATTCATCGTAAGAATTTATTCTGGACTACCCGTATTTGATGGATTCTAGTCTTACTCGTACTCTTATACACTCGAATCTTAGTTGCCACTCGTAATTCGTAGCTCATCACGAGGGGTATGAGGTTCTTTGCCTTAGCTGCAATTTAATTTTAAGAACCTCCACATATTTCTGGATGAACAAGTATTTCTCCAAAATTACATTCAGGTACCAGACACTGGTGATGCACGATGTGTTCCTATTTTGAAATCGCAACATGTCCCGCACCGTTGGTCGTTTTTTATGAAGTAGACAGAGTTTACGTGTACTTCGTGTTGTCGACACCATTCGCTACACAGATTGAGTTGTCGGTGGTTGTTGGTCACGGAGGACGCCGTATCGTCGGCGAACTGAGCGGTCTGCACCAGCGTCGCATCCGGGTGTGTCGGTGACAGAAGTTGTAAACTGGAGAAGAGACAGAACTGATCATTGTTTTAGGCCGTCGGTAGGAATTTTAACGTGTAACCGTTGTCCTTCGATAAAAACTGCGAAACGGCTGTTCTGAAGAAAGCTGGGGTTAGGCGATGGTAGCTCTCTGGTATGCTGTGTCTTTTCTTCAGCAGGTTCTCTTTCCAGACATTGTCGTAGTTGCGTTGGCGTAGAGCTGCAGTTTTGCGGAGACGTTCGGCTGGAATTCCAACTGTTCCGGTTGTGGTTAGTCTAACGCAACAGGTTCAGCGGTCTTCTTTACGTCCACGTGTCTTTTCTTCAGCAGGTTCTCTTTCCAGACATTGTCGTAGTTGCGTTGGCGTAGAGCTGCAGTTTTGCGGAGACGTTCGGCTGGAATTCCAACTGTTCCGGTTGTGGTTAGTCTAACGCAACAGGTTCAGCGGTCTTCTTTACGTCCACATGCTTCGCTAACGACACCTACAATGCATGACTGCTGGTGGTTGACTTGTAATTCTTCTGACGACATGCATGTGTACGTTACTTGAAATTAATGTAAATACTCTATAATCACGTACACAATTTTTTTGTGAATATAATACATACTTATATAATTATGTCTGCGAGAATGTTTCTAAACAAATAACTAGTTTCACAACATAAGAAAAGTAAGTTGTTAAATTGTATATTACATCGAAATATAGATATGTTACTATTCATTTTGTTCCCTTTGTATTCATGTCAATGTTTTCTGTGACCAAAGAAGATAACAAGAAAGCTTCTCTTACCAGGTGACGCATGTATGTGCTGACAGTTGCTGCAGTCTCTAGTCCCGTTGCCTCTGCTTCCGGTCCGCTGCTACCAATACGGGCGGCTATTCTTTTTACTGTAATTCGGCGTTAAAATTTTTGATTGCTTGTAAACGAGAACACCAATACTATGGGCGAAAATAATAAGCATTTCTTTACAATTTTTTTACAATCCCTTCATCGACTAGATATTCATAATAAGTTTAAGAACTTGCTACATGAAACACACTACTGGCCATTAAAATTGCTACACCACGAAGATGACGTGCTACAGACGCGAAATTTAGCCGACAGGAAGAAGATGCTGTGATATGCAAATGATTAGCTTTTCAGAGCATTCACACAAGGTTGGCGCCGGTGGTGACACCTACAATGTGCTGACATGAGGAAAGTTTCCAACCGATTTCTCATACACAAACAGCAGTTGGCTGGCGTTGCCTGGTGAAACGTTGTTGTGATGCCTCGTGCAAGGAGGAGAAATGCGTACCATAGCGTTTCCGACTTTGATAAAGCTCAGATTGTAGCCTATCGTGATTGCGGTTTATCGTATCGCGACATTGCTGCTCGCGTTGGTCGAGATCCAATGACTGTTAGCAGAATATGGAAACGGTGGATTCAGGAGGGTAATGCGGGACGCCGTGCTGGATCCCAACGGCCTCGTATCACTAGCAGTCGAGATGACAGGCATCTTATCTGCATGGCTGTAACGAATCCTGTAGCCACGTCTCGATCCCCGAGTCAACAGATGGGGACGTTTCCAAGACAACAGCCATCTGCACGAATAGTTCGACGACGTTTGCAGCAGCATGGACTATCGGCTGGGAGACCATGGGTGCGGTTACCCTTGATGTTGCATCACAGACAGGAGCGCCTGCGATAGTGTACTCAACGACGAACCCGGATGCACGAATGGCAAAACGTAATTTTTTTCGGATGAATCCAGGTTCTGTTTACAGCATCATGATGGCTGCATCCGTGTTCGGCGACATCGCGTTGAACGCACATTGGAAGAGTGAATTCGTCATCGACATTCTGGCGTATCACCCGGCGTGATGGTATGGGGTGCCGTTGGTTACACGTCTCGGTCACCTCTTGTTCGCATTGGCGGCACTTTGAACAGTGGACGTTACATTTCAGATGTGTGACGACCTGTGGCTCTACCCTTCTATCCCTGCGAAACCCTACATTTCAGGAGGATAATGCACGATCGCATGTTGCAGGCCATGTACGGGCCTTTCTGGATACAGAAAATGTTCGACCTCTGCCCTGGCCAGCACATTCTCCAGATGTCTCACCAATTGAAAACGTCTGGTCAATGGTGGCCGAGCAACTGGCTTGTCACAATACGCCAGTCACCACTCTTGATAAACTGTGGTATCGTGTTGAAGCTGCATGGGCAGCTGAACCTGTACACGCCATCCAAGCTCTGTTTGACTCAATGCCCAGGCGTATCAAGGCCGTTATTACAGCTAGAGGTGGTTGTTCTGTGTACTGATTCCTCAGGATCTATGCACCCAAATTGCGTGAAAATGTAATCACATCTCAGTTCTAGTATAATATATTTGTCCAATGAATACCCGTTTATCATCTGCATTTCTTCTTGGTGTAGCAATTTTAATGGCCAGTAGTGTACTTATCGTCTGCTCGTAGTCTGTATTACTTCTTACAGTGACACGTTAACTAATACTGTATAATTTAACAGATTCTATTAATTTGTCTCAATGTATAGATTCTCTTCTTTTTTTCATGTAATGGAGATGTTTGAAACCCTTACTAGAAGACACTTGATGATGTACGCCAAGTATCCCACGAAAGCCTTCTTACAAGTTTCCAAGTTTCAGTGTGAAGTGAAGAATCCGGCAATATATTACAGCCTCGTACGTATCGCTTCCTAGAGCCAAATCACCTCAGACTGGACTTTGAAGGCGGAACTGCGATCAGCCATCACTGCAGCACATCTGACACATGTATTTTTTGGCTCTCCGCGATACCTTTGTCTTCATTAAAATGCATTTTTGCAAATGGTAATAAAATCAGCAGAGCCACTTCGTACATAGCCTTGCGTGCTGTTGATCCTGTTCCGGCCCACTACTGTAGCCCACGCAGGCTTGAGGATGTCGGAAACTGCTTCTTTCTGAGTGGACGATTCTAGTGATGACGAATAAGAACTACATATATGCCCATTCTCATACATTAGCAATACCCCTTAACCGATCATAACTCTTAAATGCAATTTGTGTTAATTGTCAAAGTATTATTTCCATACCGCCAAATGAGCTTTAAATATAATTGTTGGGGACCGGCACAAATATATCATTTCTTCGACATAATTGCCGTATGTTTCTATAATTTTCCTTTTACTCACTGTACGTGACTGGCCACACAAGTGCACAAATTAGTTTCTCATGCTCGGACATTCTCATTTATTCAGAAACCCTGGACTCGTTCTTCAAATACACGTCCCATTAACTCGGAATTCATTTATACAATATCCAAGCTGTAATTTGTTTTCAACAACTGAACGTTATATGATTCAAGAAATTTCTAATCGCCAAAACAATGAAACATAGACTTTACATAGTACATTCATATGTTTGCAAAAATTGGATTGTATGGAGTTTCATTAACATATGTTCATTGAAAGAAAAATTGTGATCACAGTCTGGCACTGATAATGTCACATGACGCACTACATACCGTGGGAACCAGTCATCTGAGACCTTCTCCGTACGCTATTTGCACAGGCCCAAGATGGCCTCTGCAACTGAACTATGCAGGGTGGTCCATTGATAGTGACCGGGCCAAATACGAGGGCTGTCCAGGAAGTAAGTTACGATCGGTCACTAAATGGAAACGACTATGTAAATCCGATAAAGCTTTGCGAAGATGTATTGGGCAGTGTCTCCAGTATGACTCTAGGTGGAATTATGTCGCTCTTTTCATTCCTGAGCCCTTAGTGAGCGCGTAAAGATGTTATAGAAAATAGTGTCTCCCGCCAAGTACGAGGGCCTGGTGAGAATTTTCCCCTGAAGCTATGGAACCAACATTACATAACTGCGGTGCGGTTTCTTCTCCAAGACAATTCTCAGCCTCATTCTGCAGGGGCAATGAAGATGTTCCTGCATCGTTTCAATTGTAAATGTTTGGTTACCCACAATACAGCCCGTAATTGTCTCCCACTGAGTTTCATCTCTGCTCAAACGAACCGCTGGCTATGAAGACAACATTTTGGCACAGACAACAAGCTTTAGGCCAGCGTACAAAATTGGCGGAAAGCACTGGCGGCTGCCTTCTATGATGAGGGTATTGGAAAGTTGGTACAACGCTACGACGAATGTCTGAGTCAGAACGGCGACTACTTAGAGAAGAAGCTGAAAGGTGTAGCTAACTGTTACAAATGAAACATTTCTGATTTTCACTGTGATTTTCATTTCGCGATCAATCGTAACTTACTTTCTGGACAGCCCTCGTATCTCACGAAATAAGCATCAAACGAAAAAACTACAAACAACAAAACTTGTCTAGCTTGAAGGGGGAAACCAGATGGCGCCATGGTTGGCCTTCCAGATGGCGCTGCCATAGGTCAAACGGACATCAACTGCGTTTTTTCAAATAGGAACCCCCATTTTTATTACATATTCGTGTAGTACGTAAAGAAATATGAATGTTTTAGTTGGACCACTTTTTTCGCTTTGTGTTAGATGGCGCAGTAATAGTCACAAATACAAGAATATTTTTGCAAAAATTGGAATGCTCAGAGTTTCATTAACATTTGTTCATTGAAAGAAAACATTTTGATCACAGTGTCGCACCGATAATGACACATGACGCACTACATATCGTGGGAACCAGTCCTCTAAGACCTTATCCATACGCTTTTTGCAAAAATGTTGTATCCAAAATTGTTACGTGGTATCACATAACATTCCGCCAGTGCGGACGGTACTTGCTTCGTGATACATTACCCGTGTTAAAATGGACCGTTTACCAATTGCGGAAAAGGCCGATAGCTTGTTGATGTATGGCTATTGTGATGAAAATGCCCAACGGGCGTGTGCTATGTACGCTGCTCGGTATCCTGGACGACATCATCCAAGTATCCGGACCGTTCGCCGGATAATTACGTTATTTAAGGGAACGGGAAGTGTTCAGCCACATGTGAAACGTCAGCCACGACCTGCAGCAATAGATGATGCCCAAGTAGGTGTTTTAGCTGCTGTCGCAACTAATCCGCACATCAGTAGCAGACAAGTGGAACATCAGCGACCTTGGCGGGTTAATGTGTGGTGCGGCATTATGGAAGGAAGGATAATTGGTCCCCAATTTATCGATGGCAATCTAAATGGTGCAATGTATGCTGATTTCCTACGTAATGTTCTACCGATGTTACTACAAGATGTTCCACTGCATAACAGAATGGCGATGTACTTCCAACGTGATAGATGTCCGGCACATAACTCGCGTGCGGTTGAAGCGGTATTGAATAGCATATTTCACGACAGGTGGATTGTTCGTCGAAGCACCATACCATGGCCCGCACGTTCACCGGATCTGACGTCCCCGGATTTCCTTCTGTGGGGAATCTTGAAGAATATTTGCTATCGTGATCCACCGACAACGCCTGACAACATGCTTCAGCGCATTGTCAATGGATGTGAGAACATTACGGAAGACGAAATACTCGGTGTTGAGAGGAATGTCGTTAAACGTATTGCCAAATGCATTGAGGTTGACGGACATCATTTTGAGCTTTTATTGCATTAATATGGTATTTACAGGTAATCACGCTGTAACAGCATACGTTCTCAGAAATGATAAGTTCACATTGGAACAACTGAAATAAAATGTTCAAATATACCTATGTTCTGTATTTTAATTTAAAAAACCTACCTGTTACCAACTGTTCGTCTAAAATTGTGAGCCATATGTTTGTGACTATTACAGCGCCATCTATCACAAAGCGAAAAAAGTGGTCGAACTAAAACATTTATATTTCTTTGCGTGCTAGACGAATATGTAATAAAAATGGGGGGTTCCTATTTTTAAAAAAACGCAGTTGATATCCGTTTGAAATATGGCAGCGCCATCTAGAGGCCCTACCATAGCGCCATCTGGTTTCCCCCTTCAAGCTACTCAAGTTTCGTTTGACACTTATTTTGTGAGATATTTGGCCCTGTCACGATCAATGGACCACCCTGTATATTCGCCGGTGCGCAAATCTTCAGGACAGAAGCAACTTTCGCATGGTGTACCATTGTCACGTAACATAGCTCGCTGATACTTTGACCATGAAATAACTGCTACAGTATAGTAAAGAGGGAAATTGAAAGAAATTCGCAATGAAATGAACAGAAATGCCATATTCAAAGACAATAATTACAGTGAAATCAGCGCATTTCATGATGGTCCTTTGGACGTAACAAACGGCGGGACATGGTCCTTAGCCGCGCGGTATTAGCCGAGGGGTCTGAGGCGCTGCAGTCATGGACTGTAAGGCTGGTCCCGGCGGAGATTCGAGTCCTCCCTCAGGCATGGGTGTGTGTGTTTGTCCTTTGGATAACTTAGGTTAAGTAGTGTGTAAGCTTAGAGACTGATGACCTTAGCAGTTAAGTCCCATAAGATTTCACACACATTTGACCATGGTTCTTATAGACTGTGTAGTGACCACGGACACGAATGCATACTCTGCAAAGTGGTTTCAAACTACCACTAGGTTGGTAAGAATTTCTTGTGGCAGAGTGTTAAATTTGTTCACGCTTGACAACAGCACTCTGAGAGTTAGTGCATGCGGACGTGCTGCTATGCTTCTCCCCAACGCATCGCACACGTGCTTGATGTGTTTTTAGTAGGGCAAAGGAGCAGGCCACTCCATTCGCCGAAAATCCTCTGGTTCTATGAGTTCTACCTGCACTGTCCGATGCACTCGCGCACTACCATCCATAAAAATAAAGTCACGGCCGAATGCATCCCTTAAAAGACGAGCGTGCGGAAGGAGTACAATACCACAATAGCGGTGACCATTGAGTGTACGCCCATGCAACGTTATGCCACCGCCCACCATAACACCTTGGCCATGAAAACAATCACGTTAGACAGTGTTCCTGGAGCATTACATGATCCCACTTTTCCACATGTAAATGTACATCCAGCATTCTTAACCACGATCGTTTTAGTGTTCCAGGTGTTAGGGTGTGGCGCAACGTAGGTTTACTTGGGCGTACTCCCTCCAAATCATTGAACACGGTGTACTCACATGTCAACGTTATTGTGACACTGTAGTTCTTTTCCGGGGTGCCTTCGGCCCTAGCTCCATTTCTACGGATGAAAATGCGCGACGGCGTCTAACAGAGCAGGTAGCGATGCTCTTCGAACGAGAGGATAATCGGCAAAACGACCGGCCCTGTCCATCTTCCGTCCTCAGTGGCGTCGAGCAGGTGTGGAGCACATTAAGGAAACGTATTGCAGGAATCCACATGCACCAACGACCGTACAGCAGATGTCAACCACGCTGGCCGTTCAGCCCTACCATAAGAATTGTTTACCAGCATTGTAACCGCCCCCGTTAGCTGAGCGGTCAGCGCGGTGGAATGGCACGCCAAGGGACCCGGGTTCGATTCCCGGCTGGAGCAGGAGATTTTCCCCTCTCAGCGACTGGGTGTTGTGTTGTCCTGATCATCATTTCATCCCCATCTCCGACGCACAAGTCGCCCAATTTGGCGTCGAATGGAATAAGTACTAGCCCTCGGCGGTCGAACTTCCCTAAATGGGGGACTCCCGGCCCACAATGCAGTACGCTCATTTCCATTTACCAGCTTTGTGGTCAGCATGGGAGCACGATGTGCGGCATGCAGTACCATCTGTGGTGATGACACAACCTGTTAAAAACCAAGTATCGCCTCTGGGTAATGTCCAGGGAACCGTCATGGATCGTGGTGACTTCAGTGTAATTACTGCCCTTGAATAAAACTGTAGTTTCTGTTCGTCTTGTTGCGTATTTCCTTCAGATAGCTTCTGTTCTATACTGCAACAGTCCTTTCTATGCGTGGTCGAAGCTATTCGAGATATATTACTTGGCAGTGACACATTATGAGAAAGTTACTTTCATCCTTAATGTGTTCAAATGTGTGTGAAATCTTATGGGACTTAACTGCTAAGGTCATCAGTCCCTAACCTTACACACTACTTAACCTAAATTATCCTAAGGACAAACACACACACCCATGCCCGAGGGAGGACTCGAACCTCCGCCGGGACCAATCGCACAATCCGTGACTGCAGCGCCTGAGACCGCTCGGCTAATCCCGCGCGGTTTCGTCCTTAAGATTTGCACATCAGTATATATTCCCACGCTACAGAAGGTACATAGGTAACACGGAAAACGCTGAGGCTAACGACAAAACTTGACAAAGATTAGAAAATTACCTCAGATATTCATAAAGTTATTGACAAAGAGAGTACTAAAGTACTTGTACGATTCGTAAATTTTTCACAAATACAGCTTATCCTATGGGAAAAATAGTAAAAGTGGAATATTTCTACTCGGGACAGACGGTGGCAAAGCAAGTGACGCTTCAGACGCAGATACGCCTGAACTTTTTCACCCTAAAAAAATAGAGGAAAATAGTTATCTGTTGGAGTGTAGATATAGAACTGAGAGAGACGTTCCTAAAACGGGAGACAAGGAATGAATGAGCGTATGGCATTGTTGGGCGAGATGCCCCATGCGTGGAAGTCCGGCCGCCGTAGTTCAAGTACTTTTTACTTGACGCCACTTAGGCAACTTGCTTGCGCTAATGATGATGTTGAAGAACACACAACACCCAGTCATCACGAGGCAGAGAAAATCCCTGACTCGGCCGGGAATCGAACCTGGGACCCCGTGCGCGGGAAGCGAGAACGCTACCTCAAGACCACGAGATGTGGACGGGAGACAAGGAGGATGAATAGAATGGTAATGTGGACCTTGGAAAAGCATAGAAGATTCCTGTGTCACTATTCGTGTGTGTGTGTTTTCGGAACTGAGATGGACCTGAAATTCACAGCAGGAATTCAATACAATATGGAAATAATGTGTGATTTGAATACTTGTGAAGTGGGGAACGAAGGGCAGCTTTAAAAAGGGAGGACCACTGACGACATTATTCAACAAGTTTGATAATTCTGCTACTCGACGACATGTATCACTGAGTTAGGTAAAGCCATTTTCATTCTTCCACTATGGTTGTTCCAGATAATTAAGCAGAAAAACCTTGGGAGTTAGGAGGCAGGGGTTGTGTAATGTGGTACCAAGGGGAAGGCAATCAGTGCTCAAGTCCTCCTGAAGATGATAACAAGTTATCTTGCAGAAATATCGCACCATCTGAATGACACTATCGTGCTGGATTTCCGACAACATAAAAAAAAAGTGTTTCATTAACTCCTTATTTCACAGTTTAGCAAAAAGTCAACAAAAACTTGAGTTTTATTTATAATTGCACAGGGTTATACGGCCAGAGTCAGTTGACATAAGAGATTTCGGAATATCGTACCGCGTCATAATGCAGAAAACTATACCGGAGAAACCAACGTTTCGGCCACTGTGTGCGTAAGGTGTGAGAAGTGGGTTATATTTTGTCAAGCCGCTCTGTGAGCATGACTTTACGTTATAATTTTAAAAGGTCGTAGTTCTGATTGGTCACTTGAGGCAAAAGGAGCGGTAATTTTAGTACGCTGATAAACCAGAATATTATCACCAACATCTTAATACCTCGTTTGTCCATCTTTGGAACGAAATAGGCCACCGACTGCATATCAGGGATCCGACAGTTGGTTGGTAGGTTTGTGAAGACATGTTGCACTAGATGTCTAAATTGGTTCTGAGCACTATGGGACTTCACTTCTCAGGTCATCAGTCAACTAGAACTTAGAACTACTTAAACCTAACTAACCTAACGACATCACACACATCCATACCAGAGGCAGGATTCGAACCTGCGACCGTAGCGGTCACGCGGTTCCAGACTGAAGCGACTAGAACCGCTCGGCCACTCCGGCCGGCACTAGTTGCCTACGCACAGGTCATGTAATTGGTGTAACTAATGGGCCGCTGTTTTGCGTACGCGGTGACGGCGCCCGATAGCTACACATATGCGTTGCATAGGATTTACGTCAGCCAAATTTGGTCGCCGAGACATCAACGTGAGTTGACTATAATGCTCCTCAAACCACGGTACCAAGGCTCTGGCTCCGATAGAAGGACAATTGTGCTGCTGAAAGATGACGTATCCGTCGGGGAAGACATTAAGCATGAAGGGATACAGGTGGTTCGCAGCAGTCAGCGTGTCTTCGATTACAACCACAGATGCTACACAAGCGGAGATGAATGTCTCCTTCTGCTCCCACCAACCTGCGTCCGTGGTGCGGTGCGTGTTTTAAGCCGTCGTTCACATTGATGACGCCATTTGTGGACATGACCATCGTCTTAGTGTAGCAAAAGTGTGATTCAATTGAAGTGCCGACACATTTCCGTAGATCGACGGTCGAATCCCGATAGTCATTTGCCTACTGGAATCGTAATTGACGGTGTCGTTTGGTCGACATGTAAACACGTAGGGGTGGTCAACTGCAGAGCTTCATGTTCAACAAGGTATGCTCCGAAACACTTGGGTGTGCACTAGTATTGTGTTCTTTTGGCAGATATGCCACAATCACCATCTATCCTTGTCTTCTTTCTATTACACTTCAGTGACTCCTCTATATCTACACTCATGGTCATAAATTAAGGATAATGCTGACACATGGTGAAGCAACGCTCTGGTGGCGGTTTGCGGGTTTAAATCACCTCTGGATATGACCATGCGGTGCTTTTGACCTGCGGTCGTCGCACGGTGTCCCTGGCAGCAGTCCATATACGTAGAGGTTTGTTGGTGCATGTCAGTACGGTGCAGCGATTAAGTGTGCAGTCGCTTTCAGACTTACTAATGATGACTGTGTGTTGAAAATGGCTCAAAAAAACACATATTGATGACGTTATGAGGGGTAGAATACTAGGGCGACTGGAGGCTGGTCAAACACAGTAGGTCGTAGCACACAAAGTGTGATCTCAAGATTATGGCAACGATTCCACAGGCAGGAAACGTGGCCAGACGCTACAGTACGGGACGTCCACAGTGTACAAAACCACAAGAAGACCGATATCTCACCATTAGTGCCCGCAGACGGCCACGGAGTACTGCAGGTAGCCTTGCTCGGGACCTTACCTCACCCACTGGAACAGTTTTCTCCAGACTGATGACCATCGATGTTATGTCCCATAGTGCTCAGAGCCAGCCAGCCAGTGGTCTCCAGACACACAGTCTACAGACGATGAACACACATGGTTTATTTGCCCGGAGACCTGCAAGGAGTATTCCACTGACCTCTGGTCACAGGAGAGCCCGTAAATCCTGGTGTCAAGAACACAGTACATGGTCATCGGAACAGTGGTCTCAGATTATGTTTACGGACGAGTCCAGGTATGGTCTTAACAGTGATTCTCACCGGGTTTGATCTGGCATGAACCAGTAACCAGATACCAACCCCTTAACATCCTTGAAAGGGACCTGTATGGAGGTCGTGGTTTGATGGTGTAGGTGGGATTATGATTGGTGCACGTACACTCCTGCATGTCTTTGACAGAGGAACTGTAACAGGTCAAGTGTGTCGGGACGTCATTTTGCACCAGTATGTCCGCCTTTTCAGGGGTGCAGTGGATCCCACCTTCCTCGTGATAGATTGTAACGCACGGACACACCGAGCTACCATCGTGGAGGATTACCTTGAAACAGAAAATATCGGGCGAATGGAGTGGCGTGTCTGTTCTACACACCTAAACCCCAGCGAGCACGTGTGGGATGCTCTCGGTCGACGTATCGCTGCACGTCTTCGGACCCCTACGACAATGCAGGAGCTCCGACAGGCATTGGTGCAAGAATGGGTGGCTATACCCCAGCAGCTGCTCGACCACCTGATCCAGAGTATGCCAACCCGTTGTGCGACCTGAGTACGCGTGCATGGTGGTCATTTCCCATACTGATGTCGGGGTACATGCTCAGAAAACAGTTGAGTTCTGTAGCACATGTGTCTCAGGACGGTTTTCTCAACTTATCACCAATACCGTGGACTTACAGATCTGTGCTGTGTGTGTTCCCTATGAGCCTATGCTATTAACACCAGTTTTGTGTGGTGCTACGTTGTGTGGCACCACATTCTGCAATTATCCTTAATTTATGAGCATGAGTGTAGAATGAACCTCTCCATTTCGCTTTTCAGATTTTCTAGCTTCCCTATCATGTTCGGACTACAGATATTCCTTGCCCCGATTCATAAAACCTTATCCTTCGTTTAAATTCAATCTTCTTCTCAAGGTCTCCGCTCCTTGGTAGTCCCCTCTCCGGGTTCGTTTGTTGATGGAGGGCATATCATCAAACTTTCTCAGTTTCGGGCTTTATGTCCTTTGGATTCACATTATGCTTCTTTAACGCAGTGGTTTCCATTACCTGCTGTGCCCTCGTGCCGTTGATCAGTCCTGATTCTTCCGGCTTTTCGGGGCATTTTCCAGCCCCAAAGGCAAGAGAGTTTCCTAAACCTCTGTCCACTTCTCCGCGCACTTTGACAAACCGTTGGCAGATAGAGGTTGGCTTCTTAGCTCAAAGTCTTCGGCTGCCATTGTTGATGATTTTTATTCAAAATGTAGGCAGCGGCAAGACTAGAACCTGTGACCGATGGCATTTTGATTGCTGGTCAAAGACGCTAACCGTTTTTTTTAAATTCCAGGCTAAATTTGTCACTCAAAAAAAAATTAAAACTAAATCAGACTTAATCTTACATTAAAAAGTATAAAAAGAATAAAAAACGGAAGTTTTCCCTTTCGAGACGTTGTCTGCAACTATTATTTTAAACGAGGAGAAGACCAACAAGGCCACAAAAATTCAATAAACTGCGAAGCAACATAGATGGAAACTGTCCAGAAAGCCACATGGAACAGCTAACTCAACGGATACCTTGACGACGAAATATAGGGTTCAATATATTGCCGAATAAGTCACGATACCACGGCAGCGGCCATATATTGTTGGAAGGCGATTGGCTCCGTATCGCTCATCTGCCTACAATGTATGTCACAAATGGCCCAAGACCCGTTTCAGATGTATTTGACCCTGCCGTCGGAAAGTTGTCTGGACGCAACGACATATCAGCCGAAAAGGCAGTCTCAGCGGTTCGAGTAAGAAACACAAATTGTTTTTTAAACCAAACCCTATTCGCTTCGTGACCATGACAGATAAACCTATATTGTAGCCTGTGTATGGCGGGGCCAATGACCGCAGTGATCAGTGACACAAAGTCCTATATACACTCCTGGAAATGGAAAAAAGAACACATTGACACCGGTGTGTCAGACCCACCATACTTGCTCCGGACACTGCGAGAGGGCTGTACAAGCAATGATCACACGCACGGCACAGCGGACACACCAGGAACCGCGGTGTTGGCCGTCGAATGGCGCTAGCTGCGCAGCATTTGTGCACCGCCGCCGTCAGTGTCAGCCAGTTTGCCGTGGCATACGGAGCTCCATCGCAGTCTTTAACACTGGTAGCATGCCGCGACAGCGTGGACGTGAACCGTATGTGCAGTTGACGGACTTTGAGCAAGGGCATATAGTGGGCATGCGGGAGGCCGGGTGGACGTACCGCCGAATTGCTCAACACGTGGGGCGTGAGGTCACCACAGTACATCGATGTTGTCGCCAGTGGTCGGCGGAAGGTGCACGTGCCCGTCGACCTGGGACCGGACCGCAGCGACGCACGGATGCACGCCAAGACCGTAGGATCCTACGCAGTGCCGTAGGGGACCGCACCGCCACTTCCCAGCAAATTAGGGACACTGTTGCTCCTGGGGTATCGGCGAGGACCATTCGCAACCGTCTCCATGAAGCTGGGCTACGGTCCCGCACACCGTTAGGCCGTCTTCCGCTCACGCCCCAACATCGTGCAGCCCGCCTCCAGTGGTGTCGCGACAGGCGTGAATGGAGGGACGAATGGAGACGTGTCGTCTTCAGCGATGAGAGTCGCTTCTGCCTTGGTGCCAATGATGGTCGTATGCGTGTTTGGCGCCGTGCAGGTGAGCGCCACAATCAGGACTGCATACGACCGAGGCACACAGGGCCAACACCCGGCATCATGGTGTGGGGAGCGATCTCCTACACTGGCCGTACACCACTGGTGATCGGCGAGGGGACACTGAATAGTGCACGGTACATCCAAACCGTCATCGAACCCATCGTTCTACCATTCCTAGACCGGCAAGGGAACTTGCTGTTCCAACAGGACAATGCACGTCCGCATGTATCCCGTGCCACCCAACGTGCTCTAGAAGGTGTAAGTCAACTACCCTGGCCAGCAAGATCTCCGGATCTGTCCCCCATTGAGTATATTTGGGACTGGATGAAGCGTCGTCTCACGCGGTCTGCACGTCCAGCACGAACGCTGGTCCAACTGAGGCGCCAGGTGGAAATGGCATGGCAAGCCGTTCCACAGGACTACATCCAGCATCTCTACGATCGTCTCCATGGGAGAATAGCAGCCTGCATTGCTGCGAAAGGTGGATATACACTGTACTAGTGCCGACATTGTGCATGCTCTGTTGCCTGTGTCTATGTGCCTGTGGTTCTGTCAGTGTGATCATGTGATGTATCTGACCCCAGGAATGTGTCAATAAAGTTTCCCCTTCCTGGGACAATGAATTCGCGGTGTTCTTATTTCAATTTCCAGGAGTGTAGAATAGGCGCTCATTGGTGGATAATAGATTGTGTACCATTTGATACCACGAAGATGCCACCGCAGTTTTTAGAAGAGGAAAGCTAACATGAAACTTCACCGTCTTCCAAGAACTTTGCGGCGGTGTCCGTTCAATAGGCGCCGTACAGTCGACTTCTCGACCATGCGTTAACAAAATTTTGGTAGTAAGATCCTTCTTCTGTAGAATATCACCTCTCAAATAACTGACACCAATATAAAATTCAAGGACATGTTTTAACCGGAAATTCATCGACCAACATCGACAGGCAGTGCAAGACTGACGACTGCAGACAGTAGAACAACCGAGACGTGAATGTGTTTATTGAGTAGGAGAAGCTCAACATCGTACAAAAAATGGTTCAAATGGCTTTGAGCACTATCGGACTTAACTGTTGTGGTCATCAGTCCCCTAGAACTTAGAACTATTTAAACCTAAATAACCTAATGACATCACACACATCCATGCCCGAGGCAGGATTCGAACCTGCGACCGCAGCGGTCGCGCGGTTCCAGACTGTAGCGCCGAGAACCGCCCGGCCACTCCGGCCGGCCAACATCGTACACTGAACACACAACACAGATTATTTCCTTAGAATATCGGGAAGTCTCAAATCCCCTGATGAAACGGGCAAGCACAACCGCCTTGTATCGTAATCGAAAAATGTGATGCTTTAATAAAAAAACGACTTGACAGCTACTTTAATTTCCTAGCCACCATCGTGGGAAGGGGAAAAATCTAAGCGATATAAAACGCTTTAAATAATACACAAATATCCTGGATCCGAAATTTATGACGCAGGTTAACACCGTTCATGTTCCACGATAACTCCTCGTATTTTCTCCTTAACTTCCAATTAAGTACAGACACTTGGAGCGGAGATCCATCAGTTATGACTCCCCTAATATTTCTATCGACGACCGTCGTCAACGAATTGACAGCATTACCAAAGCCACGTAATTTCAAAAAATGGTTCAAATGGCACTGAGCACTATGGAACTTAACTTCTGAGGTCATCAGTCCCCTATAACTTAGAACTACTTAAACCTAAGTAACCTAAGGACATTACAACCATCCATACCCGAGGCAGGAATCGGACCTGCGACCGTAGCGGTCGCGCGGTTCCAGGCTGTAGCGCCTAGAACCGCTCGGCCGGCTCACGTAATTTCATCAAACGACGTTTGCCTTCGTTGATGCAGGTACCAAATACAAGGCAAAGAATTTCGGAAATGAATTTGCGGAAAGAACAGGCGGCTGCCTCCTATAACGAAGGTACTGGAAAGCTGGACAACGTTACGACAAAATTCTAAGTCGTAGCGGTGACTATTTAGAGAAGTAGCTGGAAGATGTAGCTATCTGTTGCAAATAATACATTTTTGATTTCCACAGTTGTTTCCATTTCAGGACGGACTAGATGATCGGACGTTACTTTCCGAAGAGCTCTCATGTAACCCAGTTCCACGGAACCATCACGATGCTCAAAGGGAAGCGGAGAACCTTTCTACCGGCTGTAGATCCAAAAACATAATGAAGGAGAACATTGTAACCGTGGCCGAATGATGTTTTTTTTTTAAATTATGACGTAAAGTCTTATGCCTACTTATTCTGGTCGCGGAAGTCTACACAGGTACTGAGAAGATGTAGTTATTAGTATCAAAATAGGCAGTACGAACCTCATCAAATTTCTTCATTTTATTTACACGTGAAGTTCCGTAGGACCAAATTGAAGAGCAAGTCTCCAAGGTCATGGAACATGTCAGTACATGAAATTACAACATGGTTAAAAAATGGTTCAAATGGCTCTGAGCACCATGGGACTTAACATCTATGGTCATCAGTCCCCTAGAACTTAGAACTACTTAAACCTAACTAACCTAAGGACAGCACACAACACCCAGTCATCACGAGGCAGAGAAAATCCCTGACCCCGCCGGGAATCGAACCCGGGAACCCGGGCGTGGGAAGCGAGAACGCTACCGCACGACCACGAGATGCGGACAATTACAACATAAAAGTAATAAAAGGTAAAAATAAAATGTTTAGGAACCCGAAAAAAGTCAGTCCATAAATTCAAGTCAAAGAAATCAATAATACAACAAGAATCAGCCTAATTTTTCAAGGAACTCCTCGACAGAATAGAAGAAGTGACCCATGAGGAAACTCTTCAGTTTCGATTTGAAAGCGTGTTGATTACTGCTAAGATTTTTGAATTCGAGCGGTAGCATATTGAACATGGATGCAGCGGTATATTACAGACCTTTCTGCACAGGAGTTAAGGAAGTCCGTTCCAAATGCAGGTTTGATTTCTGCCGAGTATTAACTGAGTGAAAGCTGCTTATTCTTGGGAATGAACTAATATTGTTAACAATAAATGACAATAAGGAATTACATATTAAGAGGAGAATGTCAGAATACCCAGACTCGTGAGCAGGGGTCGACAAGAGGTTCGCGAACTTACACCACTTATTGCCCGAAACGCCCTCGACTGAGCCAAAAATATCCTTTTGGAATGGGAAGAGTTACCCCAAAATATAATACCATACGACGTAAGTGAATGAAAATAAGCAAAGTAGACTAATTTCCTTATCGAACGGTCACTCACTTCAGATACTGTTCGAACAGTAAAAATGGCAGCATTAAGTCTCTGAATAAGATCCTGAAAGTGGGTTTTCCACGACAGTTTGCTGTCTACCTGAACACCTAGAAATTTGAACTGTTCAGTTTCACTAATCATATGCCCGTTCTGTGAAATTAAAGCGTCAGGGTTTGTGGAATTGTGTGTTAGAGGGAAGTGGCCCTAACACTGATCCCAGGGGTACCCCACACTTGACCATACCACACTCAGACCCCACATCACAGCCATTTTCAACATAGTGAATAATGACCTTTTGCTGATAGATATTCAGCGATCACAGGCCCGGCAGACCACACACTGCTTCCACAAACTGCCTACATTCCTTCCTGTTTTGTGCCCGGTTCCTCTAGGTGTCTTCAATTCCAAGATTGGTGTCTGTTGCTAAAGTAAAAGGTGAAACAATTGTGAGCTACTCCCCGTATTCCGTAATGGTCCAACTTCTAGAGCAATGTTTTGTGATCAACACAATCAACCGCCTTGCTTAAATCAGAAATATGCCTAGTGTTACAAACCTTTTGTTTTACCCATCCAGTACCTCAGAGACAAAAAGAGAATATTGTATTTTCAGTTGTTAAACGACTTCTAAAGCCGAACTTTACGTTTGATAACAAATCGTTTGACATAAAATGATCAATTATCCTTATATTCACAGCCTTTACAATAACTTTAACAAACACTGAATGCATAGAAATAGGTCTAAAATAGTCTACATTATCCTTTTCTCCTTTTTTATAAAGCGGTTTTACTACTGAGAATTTTAATCGCTCAGGAAGATGACCATTCCTAAAGGAAAAGTTACAAATATGGCTAAATACAGGGCTGACCTGTGGAGCACAGTACTTTAATATTCTGTTAGGCACTACATCATATCCATGAGAGTCCCTAGTCTTCAGTGATTTGATTATTGACTCAATCTCCCTCTTGTCTATATCACAGAGTACGTCAAACATCAATCTCGGAAAGGCATTTGCCAAGAAACTAAACTTTTATTTAATTCACCAGCAATGCTCAGAAAATAATTGTTAAATACTGTATATATCCCTGATTTATCAGTAACAGACATATTTTTACTACAAACTGACTTTATATCGTCAACCTTGTGCTGCTGACCAGACACTTCCTTCATAATTGACCACATGCTTTTCATTTTATCCTGTGAATTAGTTATTCTACTTGCATACCACATATTCTTTGCCTTTCTAATAACAATTTTAAGCACCTTACAATACTGTTTGTAATGGGTTGCTGTATCTTGATTGTGACCACTTCTAACATTTTGATATAATTACTGCTTTATTCTACATGATATCTTTATCCCACTAGTCGGCCACCTGGGCTGCCTATTACTGCTAGCACCCCGCTTAGAACGTTCTAATGGAAAGCAAATCTCAAAGAGCATGAGAAATGTGTTAAGGAAAGCATTATATTTATAAATTTTATCGGCACCGTAAACACCCTGCCACTCTTGTTCCTTGACAAAGTTTAAGAACTCTCTGTTGTTGTTGGATTAACTTACATGTATTGTATCAGTGAGCCAGTCAAAAAGCTCCAAGGATCCTGCCCTCATGGAACACATTAATTTGTTGAAACTGAAGCTCACTGTATCTTTTCTCGGTAAACAGTTGAAACCCATGGCCGACATTATGAGCAGACACGCCTCTTCTAACGGACACACACAACTCACACTACGGACAAAACACCGATGTGACAACCTCGAGGGCACAAGCAACGCTGAAGAAAAGCTGTCAAGGTGCGTGCGACACAGCAGTGGCACCGGTAAACTACGTAGCAGCTTTCCCGCTCGGCGCTCAAGGCGTAACTGCGTCCACTACACTACGATATCTCTATATAGTTGGAGACTGAAATTTTGTGTAAATATCTCACTACAATGAAACACGCGTTGGTTTTAATGATTGCCAACCCAACGCCCGCAGCTTATCCCTGACACTTTCTTCCCTATTTCATTTCTCTGAACTTTTGCAATTTCCTCCATCAACCATATCTAGTAAGAAACTCATGCCGCAAAACAGTGCTCTATCAGAAAAGTGACAAATGTAGAGTAGGCGGTCTCTTTAGTAGATTTACTGCATCTTCCAAGTGTTCTTCCACTGAAGTTCAATCCTTGGATTGCTTCCCCACGACAGTATTTATGTGGTCGTTCCAATTTAAGTTGTTCGTCATTATAGTTCCAATGTATTTAGTTGGATGTGATATTTACAACTTTTTTTGATTTCTACGGTTTATAGCGTAACCGAGATTTAACGGAGTCCTTTTAGGGCTCACGTGGATGACTTCATACTTTTCATTATTTATAGTCAGTTGTCACTCTTGGCATCATACAGATATCTTGTCTAGGTAGTTTGACAATTGATTTTGATCTGATAATGAGTTTACTAGACGGAAAGTGACAGCATCATCTACGAGTAACCTAAGAGGGCTGCTCAGACTGTCTTCTAAATCTTTTATCTATCTTGGGAATAACAGATGGCCCATATGCTTCTCTGGGGAACGGTAGACCTCATTTTCGTTTTACTCTATGTCTTTCCGTCGATTGCTACGAACTGTGACCTTGGTACTTCCTGGGAGATTAAAACTGTGTGTCGGACCGAGACTCGAACTCGGAACCTTTGCCTTTCGAGGGCAAGTTCTCAACAGAGTGAGCTACTCAGGTACGACTCACGACCCGTCCTCACAGCTTCAATTCTGCTGGTACCTCATCTCCTACCTTCCAAACTTCACAGAAGCTCATCTGCGAAGACAATTTCATTCTGGATACATCCCCCAGGCTGTGGCAAAGTCATGTCTCCGCAATATCCTTTCTTCCAAGAGTGCTAGTTCTGCAAGGTTCGCAGAAGAGCTTCTGTGAAGTTTGGAAGGTAGGAGACGAGGTACTGGCAGAATTGAAGCCGTGAGGACGGGGCGTGAGTCGTGCATGGGTAGGTCACTCGGTTAAACACTTGCCCTCGATAGGCAAAGGTCCTGAGTTATAGTCTCGGTCCGGCACACAGTTTTAATATGCTAGGACGTTTCATATCAGCGCACACTCCGCTGCAGAGATAAATTTTGAGTCTGGGAACTGTGACCTTCCTAACATGAAATGCATGGCAACGTACATCAAAGTTCATTGGCACTGATCTGTCTGTAAGCTCTGGTATAGTCTTAGATCTAGTGGAAAATGACTAACATCGGTGTTAGTGTCTTTAGTACGGCTCTTGTAAATGAGCCATGGGATGCAGTCTTCAGGTATTGTCTTGAGGTCCTATCCGTCTTCAGGTACTGTCTTGAGGTACCACAGATGGCAGAGGGGAAACACCTCCGCGTCAAGTCAGGCTAGCTGTTGGGAACCAGAGAAGCCTCTTCGACGGTAATAAAATAATATCAGTGTTCACTTATTTATTAACAATTTTGACGAGTCGTCATTCTTCCACAGCAGCCTATGCTGTTGCACATTCAGCAGAGTGTTCGATCCTAGCTGACGTCTGTCAAGTCACCTCATCGGCTGCTCGTCCGGGAGAAGTGTCGGCTACCCTGGCGCCGCGGCGGACTGCCGGCGAGCAGGCGCTGGAGTGTACTCGGTTCCATTCCCAGTCTTACGGTGATCCTTGATGACTCATCCACGATGTAGCTGGTGTCGGTAGTCGTGTGGTGGGTTGATCTCCTCCCTGTCCTCGGCAGGCGTCAGCACCCTAAGGTACCTGAGTGTCGAACATGAACGTGGACCCCAAGAGGTCCTGTTTCTGGCTTCTGCATTGAAAATCGTTATTGGCAGCAATCTTTGCTGTGATGGTGTCGGAAGAAAGCTTCCATCAGTAGATGGCAACCAGAGAACAGCATGATGTTCATCAATTTGAGTACATCTTCAGCTAGCCCAGAGGCTTCGCTGAAGAATCTACACTACAGTATCGCAATCATTGGATCTGTTGCTATTACTGTGAATGCCATTGATTCCAGTGATCAAATCATGACGAGAGCTTGAGAGCTAGAATATTTATAGTGCTACGACCCAAGGCTCTGTTCGTAATAACCAAATGTGTCCTCCTTATTGTGCTATATTCACTAAACAGGCTGTCAACTACTCCGTCGATCTCACGCCATGTGCTCTTATGAAAGAGATGGAGTCTCTCGCACGAGGTAACGAATATGCTTTCCTCGCTTACTTTTGTTTTCTGCAGCGTCTGCTTCCTGCTACATACATATCCTTACTCGGCACGTAGTGTTGTCGACTTGACTCACTTACGACATACTCGCTCACTTTCTGCTTCCGTTGCTGTCTGCTTCCGTTGCTGGCGTGACTTGAATTTGCCTTGGGAATGTCAGTGAGTTTTCTTAATTTTTTTCTAATTTCTACCCTTTACTGTTCTGTGCCGTAGCCGCGCGGGGTAGCTGCGCGGTCTAGGGCGTCATGTCACTGTTCGCGCGGCTACCCCCCTCGGAAGTTAGAGCCCTCACTCGGGTATGGGTGTGTGTGTGTGTTGTCTTTAGCGTAAGCTAGTTTAAGTTAGATTAAGTTGTGTGTAAGCTTAGGGTCCGATGACATCAGCAGTTTGGGCCCATAAGACCTTACCACAAATTTCCAAATTTTCTGTGCCGCAATAATATTATCTAACAACTGCGTTGACCAACGTTCATGCCTACAGGGTGTTACAAAAAGGTACGGACAAACTTTCAGGAAACATTCCTCACACACAAAGAAAGAAAATATGTTATGTGGACATGTGTCCGGAAACGCTTACTTTCCATGTTAGAGCTCATTTTATTACTTCTCTTCAAATCACATTAATCATGGAATGGAAACACACAGCAACAGAACGTACCAGCGTGACTTCAAACACTTTGTTACGGGAAATGTTCAAAATGTCCTCAGTTAGCGAGGATACGTGCATCCACCCTCCGTCGCATGGAATCCCTGATGCGCTGATGCAGCCCTGGAGAATGGCGTATTGTATCACAGCCGTCCACAATACGAGCACGAAGAGTCTCTACATTTGGTACCGGGGTTGCGTAGACAAGAGCTTTCAAATGCCCCCATACATGAAAGTCAAGAGGGTTGAGGTCAGGAGAGCGTGGAGGCCATGGAATTGGTCCGCCTCTACCAATCCATCGTTCACAGAATCTGTTGTTGAGAAGCGTACGAACACTTTGACTGAAATGTGCAGGAGCTCCATCGTGCATGAATCACATGTTGTGTCGTACTTGTAAAGGCGCATGTTCTAGCAGCACAGGTAGAGTATCCCGTATGGAATCATGATAACGTGCTCCTTTGAGCGTAGGTGGAAGAACATGGGACCCAATCAAGACATCACCAACAATCCCTGCCCTAATGTTCACAGAAAATCTGTGTAGATGACGTGATTGCACAATTGCGTGCGGATTCTCGTCAACCCACACATGTTGATTGTGAAAATTTACAATTTGATCATGTTGGAATGAAGCGTCATCCGTGAAGAGATCATTTGCACTGAAATGAGGATTGACACATTGTTGGATGAACCTTTCGCAGATGTGTACCCGTGGAGGCCAATCAGCTGCTGATAGCGCCTGCACACGCTGTACATGGTACGGAAACAACTGGTTCTCCCGTAGCACTCTCCATACAGTGACGTAGTCAACATTACCTTGTACAGCAGCAACTTCTCTGACGCCGACATTAGGGTTATCGTCAACTGCACGAAGAATTGCCTCGTCTATTGCAGGTGTCCTCGTCGTTCTAGGTCTTCCCCAGTCGCGAGTCATAGGCTGGAATATTCCGTGCTCCCTAAGACGCCGATCAATTGCTTCGAACGTCTGGAAACCTGTCTCGATACAAACGTACCGCGCCACGGCTATTGCCCCGTGCTAATCCATACATGAAATGGGCATCTGCCAACTCCGCATTTGCAAACATTGCACTGACTGCAAAACCACGTTCGTGATGAACACTAACCTGTTGATGCTACGTACTGATGTGCTTGATGCTAGTACTGTAGAGCAATGAGTCGCATGTAAACACAACCACCGAAGTCAACATTACCTTCCTTCAATTGGGCCAACTGGCGGTGAATCGAGGAAGTACAGTACATACTGATGAAACTAAAATGAGCTCTAACACGGAAGTTAAGAGTTTCCGGACACATGTTCACATAACATCTTTTCCTTATTTGTGTGGGAGGAATGTTTCCTGAAAGTTTGGCCTTACCTTTTTGTAACACCCTGTATATCCACTTCTGGACGACGTATATCGGATTGGTAACTAATTCCGTAACCTAAGGCGGAAGTGTAATATAGTCTTTGTCTTGTGTGTCCTCTCTTGAAGTGTGATTTTGTGTATGTTGGGCATTAGTAGTATGAAACTTGGTGCTCTTATATGTAGGTTGTGTCCCGCATCTCTTGGAGGATTGTTTCCGAACATAGTGGCATCATGTAAGAGAAGGCTGGAGGGAGGTAGAGTTTCGAACGTTTTCCGTCCTCAGGTGCCCGACGACGATCCGCGGCTTGAGGTGTTCCCGGATGAGCGAGACGCGCACGGCCTGGTGTCTTCGTCGCTGGGCCTGCGGTTCGCGGTGTCGGGCGCGCACTTCGTGTCGGGCTCCATGAAGCTGCGCTGCGTGGCGGAGGTGGCGCCGGTGCTGTGGCAGGGCGACAGCGAGAGCGTCGTGCAGAGGGTCACACCGCCCCCCAACACCGTGCGGGAAGCGCTCTTCCTCGGTAAGCTCACATGTCGACTTCGAACAGGTTGGCTGATGCATCTACATTGCCTGACTAAAAAGGTGAAGTACCCAGAAGGGGAAGAGAAAAACAAACGAAGCTTCCGATTTGAGGGGTACGTCATTACAAAATAGAATCAGTTGAGACAGTTCTCATCTACCGCTTCGTCTCAAAGTGCTAATTTTTAATTAGGTTACGTGTTTTGATCACTCTGCATCATTTTCAGCTCCAAGTAGCTTCATCAGCAACCCTTCTTGTCCTTTCAGAACCAGTACTGTACTCTGATATGTGGTTCCGAATAGAGAGCACCAGTTGCTGGCGCAACTGCTTGGATCTGAAAATGATTCACGGTGATCGAAACATGTAATCTACTTGAAATGTGCAACTGAGGCAGAACAATAAACGGGAATTATCTTAACTATCTAAACAGTTGCTGAATCAACTTGAACTGTGATTGGCCTGATGACGGCAGGTGGGAGGTTTTTATTTAGAGAATGAAAGCTTGCTGGTTAATGATGTTTTTTAGTCGGACCTTTTACTGCTTCAATGCTGTGTTCCATGTTACGTCTACATAACTACATACTGTACATGTGTGACTGAAATGGGTGGACGGTTAAAGAATCTTCAAATGTAATGTGATGTAAGTTATAATATTAGCATTTACAAATCGTTTATGTTCTTAGAAGACGTAAACAAGCTCTTATCGGGATGGCAGTCAGTCGTGATGTCTCGGCGAATTAAACATGTAAGTCTATCTTGGTAGAAGGTGCACCCTGTTAGTAGTCTAGTAATCATCCCGCGTGTGCAGTTTTCATGAACTTAAAACTAAACAACAGCTGTTTTAATGACGACTTAATCAATTTTACCATTTTCAGGTATTTTCAATTTTGTAGTGAATACTGTTTCATTTAATCATTCAATATCAGCCGAATTTGTCATATGATATTATGAAGTACTTCACGTACGATAAGATCAAAGGTTCACTCTAGAGGTACATCAAAAAGTCGTTGAGCTTAAAATGTCACTGATGTATTGTGAATAGAGTAGGTGTTTGGAACGAGGTTGAGAGGTGAGCAGGGGACATTTATTTGTAGACATATTTGTATTTCCTAAGTCGGGCCTTATAACTGCTTTAATGCTGTGATCCATGTTGTAATTGACGGAAAGTCATCGAGTAAAACAGAAGTGATTTCTGGAGTTCCCCAAGGTAGTGTTATAGGCCCTTTGCTGTTCCTTATCTATGTAAACGATTTGGGAGACACTCTGAGCAGCCGTCTTCGGTTGTTTGCAGATGACGCTGTCGTTTATCGACTAATTAAGTCATCAGAAGATCAAAACAAACTGCAAAACGATTTAGAAGAAATACCGGAATGGTGCGAAAAGTGGCAGTTGACCTTAAATAACGAAAAGTGTGAGGTCATCCACATGAGTGCTAAAAGGAATGCGTTAAACGTCGGTTACACGATAAATCAGTCTAATCTAAAAGCCGTAAATTCAACTAAATACCTAGGTATTACAATTACGAACAATTTAAATGGGAAGGAACACATAGAAAATATTGTGGGGAAGGCTACCCAAAGACTGCAGGACACTTAGAATATGTAGCAGTCCTACTAAGGAGACTGCCTACACTACACTTGTCCGTCCTCTTTTAGAATACTGCTGCGCTGTGTGGGATCCTTACCAGATAGGACAGACTGAGTACATCGAAAAAGTTCAAAGAAAGGCAGCACGTTTCGTATTAGCGAGAAATATGGGAGAGAGTGTCACAGAAATGATACAGGATTTGGGCTGGACATCATTGAAAGAAAGGCGTTTTTCGTTGCGACGGAATCTTCTCACGAAATTCCAATCACCAACTTTTTCCTCCGAATGCGAAAATATTTTGTTGACACCGACTTACATAGAGAGGAACGATCACCAAGATAAAATAAGGGAAATTAGAGCTCGTACGGAAAGATATAGGTGTTCATTCTTCCTGCTCGCTATACGAGATTGGAATAACCGAGAATTATGAAGGTGGTTCGATGAACCCTCTGCCAGGCACTTAAATGTGATTTTCAGAGTATCCATGTAGATGTAGATGTGATGTCTTCGTAACTACTACCCCAAACTACCACAACGCGTTTCTCACATTCTAGCCTTTGTCATCCCCTACTTTATTTCTCCTCTTCTACATTTACATACTACTCCGCAAGCCTCATAATACTGTGTGGTGAGGGTACTTCTGGTACCAATATCTGATCCCCCCCCCCCCCTCCGCTACTCACGAATGGCGCGAGGGAAAAATAATCGTTGGTAAGCCTCTGTATTTTCTCTAATTTCTTGAATGACCTGGTTGTGGTCATTTCGCGAGACGTATGCGGAAGGAAGTAATATGTTTTCCGACTCTCCACGGAAAGTATTCTCTCGAAATTTCAATAGTAAACCTCTGTGTCATACTCAACGCCTCTCTTGCAACGTTTGCTACTGTAGTTTGCTGCCCAGCATCTCTGTAATGCTCTGTAATCCCTTTCCAACGTCGATAAATTCCGTGGAAGTGTCTTTGCTAATAAAGCCTTTATGAAATTACTGCACAGCTTTATCGTAGGTATTTCATACAACATTATGCTTCGTTTGGGTACACAAATCGTTCTGTAGAATTGTGTCGCAGACCTTCTGAAAATCAACACGAGCAGATCGTGCAGGCATTCCTAACAATACTCGAGTCAATTAGGATATGCCACACATATTGCACAATGCGCAGAACAGCCCTTTTGCAGTTCGTCCATTAAGGTAAGCATCGAATGTTTGAGCGACGCGTGGCCGTCCCATTATGCGAAGTTTGCCGACGGACACTGCGAGCCCGTGCCGCCACCCCGGCTAAAGCACTAGTTCAACGCCATTAGAGCAGGCAATCAATTGTACGGCCGTGTCGGGCGGGCAGCCGAGCGCGCGGGCTATTGTGGCCGCCTGGCGCTTTTGTATCTGCGGGTATCGCGAGGGCCGCATGCGCCCGCAGCGGCACTGTTCACCCTCACGTAGACGCCTGTTTGTCGAATCGGAGCAGTGGTTCCCTACTAAATTCCTGTAATATAGCACTATAGTTGGGTAATATGTGTCTCCCATTAAAATCGTTTTGTCCGCAGCTCGTGGTCGTGCGGTAGCGTTCTCGCTTCCCGCGCCCGGGTTCCCGGGTTCGATTCCCGGCGGGGTCAGGGATTTTCTCTGCCTCGTGATGACTGGGTGTTGTGTGCTGTCCTTAGGTTAGTTAGGTTTAAGTAGTTCTGAGTTCTAGGGGACTGATGACCATAGATGTTAAGTCCCATAGTGCTCAGAGCCATTTAAAATCGTTTCCAGATCGTAAACAGATTATGTAATCCACATTTGTTACTTAAAAGGTCATCGGGCAAAATACGTGGCCCTGGAACGCTTGATGTAAGCCATAGCAGTGAACTGACGTGTATGTACCGGCCATTGTAAAGTTTCAACACAGTAAGCAGGGTTGAAATAGAGATGTGAACAATTGGCAGAAAGTAAATGTCATTTTTGGGGGGGTCATGACTGCACGGTGAACGGAGTATCAATGTGGACTATCCAGTGATCCTGCATGGAATGAGACACCACTCGCATTCATGTAATGCGGCTTAACAGCCGTCATTAACAGCCGAAGGAATAGGGTCCAGAGACGCCTTTTCAATAACAGCCGCGAAACGAAGTGGTACTTTCTTTGAACTCAGGCCGAGGTCAACCAGTTTCCGAGCCAACATTTCGAAGAGAACTGTATGCAGTAAAAGCCAAAGAGAATTTCCTGAAAGCGTATGTCTGGAGCACAGTATTGTATGGAAATGAAATATGGATGAGAATATTGAGGAAAGTGCTTCTAATGCTATTTAAACGTATCGCTTTTCTGGATTGACTATAAACACCTCATGATGCAAATATAGTTTTTGAAACCGATCGCGTGTCTGAATAAAAATTTTAGTCAGTCGCAGTGGTCCCTTTTATTCCACATGGATTATTTTGACTGTGGATGCCCTTAATATTAGGCCTACAACTTTACTTCCGCCGTTTTGCAATAAACGGCAGTAGTGGCAAGTGGTTGGTCATAGGTGTAATATAATAAGCTTAGGTATCTGTAAACGTAATACCATAAAAATGTTAGTCGACTTGTGATTGCATCATAAGGTTATTCTCGATTAAGTACGTCGACGTACGTACCCATTTTTCGCCATTTGCGGGAAGTTTTAATTTTCTGCTTTAACATGAAGCAATCTGCGGCTGTGGCTCTTAAAATGCAGGGTAAGACCAATGGTGAGGGAACTGTTAGTGGAAGAACGTGTGGAGAATGTTTTCAACGCCTTAAGAATGGTGATTTTGATGTCGAAGACCGGCAAGGCGGTGGAACACAGAACGTTTCCGTAGCTACTGAAACAGTGGAAGACAGTCACAGGACATCACAGCAATTGACGCGTTCGAGCCCACCACTGAAACACAAACGGCCACAATACAGCGATGGACACGTAAAGGTAATTTTGCAGCAGGTCAGTGCTCGACCTCATGTCGCAAAAACCGTCAAAATATACATGGAAACGTTGAGATTAGAAGTCCTATCCCTCCCGCCGTATCCTCCGTATGCTGCTCTCTCTGACTACCAGCTTTTTCGACCAGTGCATACAGTTTGGCTGACCAGCACTTCCGATCATATGAACGAGTGCAAAATTGAATCGATTCATGGATCTCCAAAAAGACGCCCGGCTCTTCCACCACGGGATTCGTATGCTACCCGAAAGATGGGAGAATGTAGTGGCCAGCGATGGGCAATATTATGAATCATAATTTTTTTGTAAGTTTTTCACAATAAAGCTCCGAACTTCGAGAGAAAAAGCGGACGCAAAGCTGTAGACCTAGTACAAAGTGTTATGTTCAGAGGAAAGACGGACAGGGTGTCTGAAATCCTAATAAAATTAGGCATACTATGGCTGCCTCTTAAGTTTTAACAAAAACAATGAAAAACCATTTTTACTAGAAACTTATTTTTTGTTTGTTTTGTGAACCGTGACCGCAGACTTTCTGCAAACCATGCACCCATCTATAGCGAAGTACTGTATGAATACAGATGCACTAATATTTTGTCAGATCTTGATAAGCTTGCAAAGAGGTACAGTGATTGGCCACTTGCTTTAAAATTTCAGAATTGTAAACTTTTGCACTTTACAAAACGGAAGAAAGATAGCATACTTTAACGTTTAGAATCGATCGACTCATGCAAATACTTTGGTGCAAAAATTTTTAGGGGTGTGAAACAGGACGATCGCATATTCTCAGTCGAAGGTAAATCAGGTGACAGGCGTCGCTTGACTGGACGAGTACTAGTGAAATGCAATCAGTCTACAATGGACATCGTTTACGAACCACTTTTGCGAACTATTCTAGAATACTGGTCAAGTGTATAGGATCTGCTCAAGATAGGCCTTAAAGGGGACTTCGAAAGTATGCAAAGAAAGGCAGCACGTTTTGTCACAGGTTTGCCTAGGTCATGGAAGATCGTCACGGAGATACAGAAAGAACGGGACTAGCAGACGCTTGAAGACGGACTCAAACTATCTAGTGAAAGGCTGCTTAGTAAGTTCCTAGAACCAAATTCAACGGACTAATCTAGGAACACATTTCAACCCCGTATGTGTCGCTCCCGTTGTGATCGCAGTGCAAAAATACACTCATGCTCATAAATTAAGGATAATGCTGATGCATGGTGAAACAACTCTCTGGTGAGAGGTTTGCGGGTTTAAATCCCCTCGGGTATGACCATGCGGTGCATTTGACCTGCGGTCGTCGCACGGTGGCCCTGGCAGCAGTCAAAAAATGGTTCAAATGGCTCTGAGCACTATGCGACTTAACTTCTGAGGTAATCAGGCGCCTAGAACTTAGAACTAATTAAACCTAACTAACCTAAGGACGTAACACACATCCATGCCCGATACAGGATTCGAACCTGCGACCGTAGCGGTCGCGCGGTTCCAGACTGAAGCGCCTTTAACCGCACGGCCACACCGGCCGCCTGGCAGCAGTCAACATAGGCAGAGGTGTGTTGGTGTATGTCAGAGTACGGTGCAGCGACTGGATGTGGAGACGCTTTCAGACGTGATAATGGTGACTGTGTGTTGACAATGGCTCAAAGAACACATATTGATCACGTTATTAGGGGTAGAATACTAGGACGACTGGAGGCTGGTCAAACACACCAGGTCGTAGCACGGGCCTTCTGTGTGCCACAAAGTGTGATCTCAAGATTATGGCAACGATTCCAGCAGACAGGAAACGTGTCCAGGCGCTACAGTACAGGACATCAACGATGTAAAACACCACAAGAAGACCGATATCTCACGATCAGTGCCAGCAGACGGCCACGGAGTAATGCACATAGCCTTGCTCGGGACCTTACTGCAGCCACTGGAACAGTTGTCTCCTGACACACAGTCTACAGACGACAATAGACACGGTTTATTCACCCGGAGACCTTCAAGGTGTATCTCACTGACCCCTGGTCACAGGAGAGCCCCTAAAGCCTGGTGTCAAGAACAAAGTACATGGTCACTGGAACATGGTCCCAGGTTATGTTCACGGACGAGACCAGGTTCAGCCTGAACAATGATTCTCTCCAGGTTTTCATCTGGCGTGAACCAGGAACCAGATACCAGTCCCTTAATGTCATTGAAAGGGACCTGTATGGAGGTCGTGGTTTGACGGTGTGGGGTGGGATTATGATTGGTGCACGCACTCCCCTGGATGTCTTTGACAGAGGAACTGTAAGAGGTCGGTGTATCGGTACGTCATTTTGGACCAGTATGTCCGCCTTTTCAGGGGTGCAGTGGGTCCCAACTTTCTCCTGATGGATGATAACGCACGGTCCCACCAAACTGCCATCGTGGTGGAGTACCTTGAAACAGAAGATATCAGGCGAATGGAGTGGCCTGCCTGTTCTCCAGACCTAAACCCCATCGAGCACGTCTGGGATGCTCTTGGTCGACGTATCGCTGCACCTCTTCATACCCCTACGACACTTTAGGATCTCCGACAGGCACTGGTGCAAGAATGGGAGGCTATACCCTAGCAGCTACTCCTCACCTGATCTTGAGTATGCCAACCCGTTGTACGGCCTGTGTACATCTGCATGTCGGGGTACATGTGCAGGAAACAGGGGCGTTTTGTAGCACATGTGTTTCGGGACGGTTTTCTCTACTTATCACCAATACCGTGGACTTACAGATCTGTGTCGTGTGTGTTCCCTACGTGCCTATGCTATTAACGATAATTTTGTGTAGTGCCATGTTGTGTGGCACCACATTCTGAAATTATCCTTAATTTATGAGCATGAGTGTATAACTAATTACGGCAAGGAAGCAAATATACTTCCCGAGCTACACGCGTGAACTGAAACAGAAGAAGCCCTGGCAATTGGTAAAATGGGAATTACGCTCAGCCATGAACTTCATTGTTTTGTAGAGAATGGATGTAGACGTAGATGGTTTTTCAAAATATTCACCTTTAATATATCTACATATCTGCGTATGTTCGAAGCAACTACTTTTATTATAATGAAACTCCTGTCAAGTGCTATGAATATTGATCTTCAGCACTGATACAGGTTAGAAGTATATACGGTGCAGGCGGTACTCGACGTTTTGTGTCATCTTTACTAATAGCAGCGCAGGTGCTCGTTATACGGAATTTATGTCTTCTAAAGTGATCGCTGTTCTTTGAAGACCGATAGTTTTCAGTTGACCCAAGTCCAGTGACGTTACGCCTGGTGAGCGTGCAGGCCGCTTTGCCTACACCGAACGACGAACCCAACAAGCTAAAAGTATTCTATTAAGAATGTAATAAAATGCCTGGAGAAACGGAAGGATCACAACTATGTTGTCGGTATCAAATGAATTTCCGTGTGTCCAATAGGAGGTATTCCAATATTTGCGGCAGAATATCTGTTACGAACAGTTGATACGTACGCCTATTTGAAGTCCCGAAAGTATAACAGGGAAAAGTAATGCTGTTATTAGAAAGAACGTACCTCATTTTTTTCTGACGAATGTCGTTGTTTATATACTTAAGTCAGCCAGAGTGAATTTTCAACTGAGCAGTAGAGAAATTTTTCGAACATTGATTTTCTTATGCATAATCTGTGGATACAATTTTGCTTCGAAACAAGATATCACTTACCATACTGAGAACTATAACCAGTTTTCAAAGTCTTTCGCGTGAATATGTTAAGGATGAAATGCGTAGGAATGTAATATTTGCAGAATACTAATTTGTTGATTACCATCGCTCGTTCAAGCTGCCTCATAGCAGCATATGGATTATATGTTACTGTTGCTTAAGTGTTAGTTGCGTTTATATCATCAGTTGCTGTTCTTCACACTTTCCTTCTTTTGAATTTTTAAAAAAATTATTATGCAGACAGAACTTGAAGGCTTGGCACAACCAGGATACCTTTTAGCATGGAATGACATTACCGCTCTTATAGATTGGCAACATTTGCCATAAAAGAAAACCGTATCTTCGGTTTTGACTGTCGTATTCATTTTGAAGAGTAGAACATGTACTGATGTACTTACGCATACTGATGGCCTTCACGAATCGTAGCTCAGTTACGTGTTTGTGTACTTACGGTACAGTAATGCAGATGTATGTGGGATCTCCTCTTTGACAATGGTGCACCCGCTAAGTTCATATGAGGCTGTCATTGCTGGATTTGGTAAACCTATTTCCCTATACCGCTTCTGACTGGTCACATAAACACTCAAGTACAGATTCTGAAAATGTCCTGCTGACTGCCATAATTCCTCTTCCATAGTCACTTCCTCTTCCACAGTCGATTTCCGCTCCTACGTAAACACACAACGTTTTGAAACATGCTTCTGTTGGCAGGTTACGTCTTTTTCTAAAAGATTTACGGCAAATCTGCATGGACAGATTTTTTATATTTATTTATTTATTTATTTTGCGGTGAAGGAGAAATAGAAATATTAGTCTGAACATGAAGTTGTCTACCCGCAGTATTTAACTGAAGAGAAACCGACTTTGTGCTGAATAAACCAGGAACCAGACGTTCTAATTTCCAGAGGTCATTTGTGATATCCAGCGTTACTGTCAATGTTTGTTCAACTTAGGCACGTTTTTTTCACGTGTCTGTGTTGCAATTCAGGAGATGTAAATCTTCTAAATTACTTGTGTATGTCAAAAACTTCGTCACATTCTCCGCTACAATGTAGTGAAAGCTACACACATCAAAAAAGTTTTGCATCACCTCGGTTCCCAGAACTCCTGAAGGTAGACGTTGACTGTGAATATTGTATCACAGGCACAGTCCCCTGGACTGTTCAGAGACGTCACTAAACCCACCCAAAGATGTAAAGTATCATGCATGAGCAGCGCCTATTAGACAGAGGGGGTCCGACACCCGATCAGTTCCAGTCATTCCACCAGGAAAGAGGTACACGGATCGTATTGTCTGGAGTTCAAACATGCCTAGACGGTCAGTACCGCGTTTCGATCCAGTCCGCATTGTTACTTTGTGCACGGAAGGGCTTTCAACAAGGGAAGTGTCCAGGCGTCTTGGAGTGAACCAAAGCGATGTTGTTCGGACATGGGGGAGATACAGAGAGGCAGGAACTGTCGATGACATGCCTTGTTCAGGCCGCCCAAGAGCCACTACTTCAGTGGATGACCGTTGCCTACGGATTAAGGCTTGGATGAACGCTGACAGCAACGCCACCTTGTTAAATAATGCCTTTCGTCTAGCCACAGGACGTCGTGACTATGCGCAATAGGCTGCATGATGCGCAACTTCGTTCCCGACGTCCAAGTCGAGGTCCATCTTTGCAACCACGACAACATGCAGCGCGGTACAGATGGGCCCAACAATATGCTGACTGGACCACTCAGGATTGGCATCACGTTGCCTTCACCGACGAGTATCGCATATGCCTTCAACCAGACAATCGTTGGAGACGTCTTTGGAGGCAACCCGGTCAGGCTGAACACCTTAGACACACTGTCCAGCGAGAACAGCAAGGTGGAGGTTTCCTGCTGTTTTAGGGTGGCATTATGAGGAACAGACGTACGCCCCTAGTGGTCATGGAAGGTGCCGTAACGGCTGTACATTACGTGAAAGCCATCCTCCGACAGTTAGTGCAACCATATCGGCAGCATATTGGCGAGGCATTCGTCTTCATGGACGACAAATCGATCCCCCACCGTTCACATCTTGTGAATGACTTCCTTCATGATAACGACATCGCTCGACTAGAGTGGCCAGCATGTTCTTTCGACATGAACGCTATCGAAGATGCCTGGGATAGATCGAAAATGACTGATTATGGACGACGTGGCCTACCAACTACTCTGAGGCATCTACGCCAAATCGCCGTTGAGGGGTGGGACAATCTGGACCAATAGTGCCTTGATGAACTTGTGGATAGTATACCACGACGAATACAGGCATGTATCAATGCAAGAGAACATGCTACTAGGTGTTACATGTACTGGTGTGTACAGTAATATGGAACACCAGCTCTGAAGGTCTCGCTGCTGTATAGTGTTCCAACACGCAATGTTTGGTTTCCATGTACAATAAAAAGGACGAAAATGATGTTTATGTTGATCTGTATTCCAATTTTCTGTACATCTTCGGTGCCGGCCGAAGTGGCCGTGCGGTTAAAGGCGCTGCAGTCTGGAACCGCAAGACCGCTACGGTCGCAGGTTCGAATCCTGCCTCGGGCATGGATGTTTGTGATGTCCTTAGGTTAGTTAGGTTTAACTAGTTCTAAGTTCTAGGGGACTAATGACCTCAGCAGTTGAGTCCCATAGTGCTCAGAGCCATTTGAACCATTTTTTTTTTGTACATCTTCCGGAACTCTCGGAACGGAGGTGATGCACACCTTTTGTTTTATGTGAGTACATGTTTACTAGTTCTGTCTGTATTTCGGGTGGCGTGTCTTAGTTTATCACCATTTATAATTAATGTTAAAATGCCGTCTATAAGAAACGAATCTCGTAAAGTTTATGCAGGGAAAATTAAGGGTTAAAATTGTTAAATTGGTGATTTGTGGTAAGTTCGTATGGGATCAAACTGCTGACATCGGCGGTCAGTAGGCTTACACACCACTTAAACTAACTTAAACTCACTTTTGCTAAGGACTACACACACCCATGCCTGAGATACACGAACCTCCGACGGGGCGAGACGCGGGAACCGTGGCTAGGCGCATAGACCGCGCGGCTACCCCGCGCGGCTAAAATTGTGATTTGGGGAAAGATATATTACATAAACAAACATAAGCAGTTTCAGGCGCTAGCACAGAACCTCAAATATACTAGATAAAATTCCTTGGGATATAGTTCATATAGAATACAGTGACTACCTACCTGCTAATCATTCGGTTCAAAAATTATTCAAATGGCTCTGAGCACTATGGGACTTAAGCATCTGAGGTCATCAGTCCCCTAGAGCTTAGAACTACTTAAACCTAACTAACCTAAGGACATGACACACATCCGTGCCCGAGGCACGATTCGAACCTGCGACCGTAGCGGTCACGCGGTTCCAAACCGAAGCTCCTAGAACCAAATTTTTCGGCAATAGATCAACTTTACATAGTAGTGATTAGCTGCAGCTCCATTTTACCTACTTTTTGAAGCTTATTGTTTTAGACGCTGTACTCCAGTGGGCTTAGAGCACTGTGGTGACATGTCACTTTGCTGAAGAATATTTTGATCTGACAAACCACCTTCTTCAGAACTCTAATAACTTTGGTAAATCACTGCCGTATTGGCCAGAAGCAAGGTGACACCCGAAACAGTTGCACTTTCGTGTCAACTTTCTTTATCTTACTACAAGCTTTCGACTTCGTCCTTCATCAATGTGACGCAGGCTTGTTTCAGCTAGCAAGCAGCGAGCAGCGCTAACAGCTGGCGCCCTCCCACTGTTGCAGTGCGCGGTCGGTCGTCGCGACCCCTGGCCGCCGCCGCCGCAGTGGTGACCTCGCTGCTCATCAGTGCCGTCACGTGACTGCTCGCAGTTTCGCCGCCGTCGGCGCCACCACCGCCGACGCGCCACTGTCGTCTGTGATAACCCCCGAAAACAACACCCTCTCGTCTCACGCGACCTGTACCTTGCCGTTGTCGCCTACGTTCTCCGTGCTCTTCGACGTCTAGCCTAAAGACACCTTGTGTGTGTGTGTGTGTGTGTGTGCGCGCGCGTGTGTGTGTCTGTGTGTGTGTGTGTGTGTGTTCATGTGCGTTTGTGTTTGGGAGTGTGTGCGGTGTGTGTGTGTGTGTGTGTGTATGTGTTCATGTGAATTTGTGTTAAGAGTGCGTGCGTGTGTAAGCTAATTTTATGCGAGCGATATTTTTTTGATATATGTGTGTTGTGTTCTGATCGTGGTGGTTTGTAACGTCTTGTACTGCGAGAAGAAAAATATGAATATATATATATATATATAAATGTATATCTAACTGTTAAATATTTCATTCGTGCTGATCTATAAAGTGCTATGACTTTCAAAGTACTAGTTGTTGCAAAATGTTTTTATTATTTACTCAGAATGTTGAAGCTTTCAGGAACAATTGTTTGTAACTGTAACTATTTTACCACACTAACAAAACATTAATTTGAAATATGCATTAAAATAAATGTTGAGACGATTAATAATGTAAGTGTTTCAGGCTTTTGTGTGAATCGATGTGTTACAGTTATGGAATCACACTCTATTGTATGTAAAACGAATAATAAATTTAATAAATTTTCATGGAACAAACTTTTTACCTTTTCCAGACTGAAACTTTCACTCATTAGTGGAGTGTGACCTTTCATTAAAGATTACAACAGCTTGCTGTATAAGGAAGGAATGGAAATATTTGTTTTTTGTGGGCAATTTTCTACAACAGTCATTTGAGTATTCCTCACTGCGCAGTGCAAAACTGCAGTCTGTCAGCAAATATCTCCTTATTTTCCATCACTACAGGGAGACTGTAATAGGTATAATTGAAACTGGCGACTGGAGGTTCAAATGCTTCAAATGGCTCTAAGCACTATGTCACTTAACAGCTGAGGTCATCAGTCCCCTACAACTACTTAAATCGAACTAACCTAAGGACATCACACACAGCCATGCCCAAGGCAGGATTCGAACCTCCGACCGTAGCGGTCGCGCGGTTCCGGACTGAAGCGCCTAGAACCGCTTGCCACACCGGCCGGCGCGACTGGAGGACAGTGAAACAAGCAAATAATTCTAGTAAACATAGTTCCGGAACCAGTGGTTTTCCCACTACGAGTATGACAGTCCCTGAGGATCCTAACTGCAAGACATACACCTGAAGTCCCAAATATTACAAGTGTTCCTCATGGCCACTGTTCCTCATCGATACCGGCACACATTATAAATCCGTGGTATGTTCTGAATGTATTGACAACGAACCGCAGTGCGTTCCCAGAGGTGGTACGTAGTGTTCAAAAAGTCTCACCGCAGTGCCATATGATTGTTAGCCGCGCGTGCCATATGATTTTTCGCCAGCTTCGGTTATTGACATTCAAGTGAACTCTCCCAACATTCCACTGTTTCGTTTATCTCAGCCAACGTCAGTAGTATCGATGGCGTGTGTCGGTACGAGTTGACGTAAACGTTTAAGTTTAGTTCTTTGTTCGTTTGTCTCGTTGTTGTCACTGTTAAGATTCTAATCGCTGAAGAACGTGTGTTTTTAGTCGAACAAGTGTCCAAAGCTGGCTGTAAATACACAGTTTCATTTGGTCAAACATTTAATCCGTTTTCCAGGAGACAACACTCCCACATCGCGATACTGTGCGAGATTTCATTGACAAATTTCGAAGTACGAATTCAGTGATAGATACTCCGAGAAGCGATCGTTCTAGCGTTTTGTCTGAGGATAAACTACTCGATATTTCCGATAAAATGTCCATGAGTCCAAACAAGTCAGTAAGAAAACTCGCCCAGGAAATCGATTTAGTGTCGGAACGGCCCACACGGCTGTAAGGAAAAAATTAGAACTTCTCCCATACAAAGCGACAGTCTTGCAAGAACTGAAAAATTCTGATCATGGCAAGAGACTGCATTATTGCCAATGGTTCAAAAATTTCGTTCAACAAAATGGAAGGGATATTCTTAATGAAACGGTTTTCACTGATGAGGCGTGGTTTCATTTATCCTGGTACATGAACTCGCAAAATTCTCGTATGTGGAGTACTGCAAATCCATGGTGTATTCATGAGGAACCACTTCATTCTGTGAAAATACGAGTTTGGATTGAAATTTCTAGACGTCGGATTGTGGGTCCTAAATTTTTCAACGAAACAATAAACGCACAACGATACTACAGTGATAGTCTGCACCCATTCATGGGAAAACTTGTGTAAAGTGAAATAATGAACGGTTATTTTCAACAAGATGGTGCAACCGTGCATACAGCTTGCATTTCAATGTCACTGCTTGTTGATGTTTTTTGTGATCGCATAATTTCATAGGGACTTTGGCCTCCACGATCGCCTGACCTAACACCGCCTGACTTTTTCTTCTGGGGTGCAGCGATAGCAACTGTCTATAAAAACCGTCCAAAACCAATCGACGAATTGGAAACTGCAATATCCACTTTCACAATGTTACAGCTTGTATTTGGAAACATGATTAGACGAATTCAATTGTGTATTCAACAAATAGGGCCCCAATTTCCACATTTAATGTGAGAATTTGTAAGTAAAAATGCATATTCAATAAATTAATAACTTGTACCGTATTTCACTGAGTTTCATTTCGGTATGTTCACTGCGGCATACGACACGCGCGGCTAACAATAATACCTCACTGCAGAGAGACTTTTTGAACACTCCGTAGAAGACCAAAGCTTTTAAATATCTCCACACACACACACAAAAAAACAATGGGTGCAAATCGGGGCATCTAGGAGGCCATGGGATTGACAAACCGCCAGCTGTACACTTGTTGCTGAAATGTTATTTACCAGTACTGAAGTACACGGAAGGATAATAAAATCTAACGATGTTTACCATTTCGTAAGGTAAGACTTATTTGCGGTGTTTCGAAATAAACGTAGTCCTAGGCATTAACAGTGCTGTAACGTGGCATGACTGTATTTGTGTATACGTCGTACTGGAAAAACTATTGGCATAAGGGCTTAAGTTAATTAGAGGAGGAGGAGGATATTGGTGTTTAACGTCCCGTCGACAACGAGGTCATTAGAGACGGAGCACAAGCTCGGATTAGGGAAGGAAGCCGGCCGTGCCCTTTCAAAGGAACCATCCCGGCATTTGCCTGGAGTGATCTAGGGAAATCACGGAAAACCTAAATCAGGATGACCGGACGCGAGATTGAACCGTCGTCCTCCCGAATACGAGTCCAGTGTGCTAACCACTGCGCCACCTCGCTCGGTAGTTAATTAGAGTTATTTGCTTATTTCATTGCGCTCTATTCGCCATTTTCATTTGTACCTATTATAGTCAAACAACCTGAATAGCGGCTATTGTGAGTACCCTCCTTGTGCTGCAGAAGACTATGCGGACGAAGAATAATCATTAGCGAAGTGATTGAATTCAGAGTACACCGGAAACGGTAAGTGTTTGCTTGGAAGGGGCGCCGACAGAGGAGGATGCGTGGTTATTTTATACTGTAATTACCAGTGTTTAATGGCGCATTCACGGTGAACTATGTCACAGGAATCTAACAGAGTTACAGGATCGCCACTGAGCAACCTACCTGTGTTGTTCGACATATCACTTGTCCCACAACGTCGCTGGTAGGCTGTACTAAACTGAAGTACCAATTTCTAAAGCGTGTTACATCCAAGTAGTTAAAATTCTCAGGAAACTCAAAGTTCAAATAATTTGCATGGTTTTCATTCTCGACGCCTACTTCTTTGCAGATGGCTCGACTCTTATCCTGTAAATACGAACAGAATGGAGAGTAAGGCACAAGTTCTTAGGATATGTCAGATAATTTACTTTCGAGTTTGGATTTCGAAGACACTAAGACACGGGATATATTTATATTTTAGAATTAAAAACAAGTATGTTTACTCATTTAATGTGAAAAAGTCATGCAGCATTTCCTGGAAACAGCACTCACTTAGAAGAAAACACATGAGGTGGCTTATCGTAATGCCCACCATCGTCTATTTTTAACATAAACGCTGATTCCAAAGACCCTAAGTAGGCTGCTGAAGGTAGCACAATCTTTATGTCCACAGCATGTTCGAACAAAAAATGCTACTGAAAATTATCACCGCTGATTGTTATTCCCTTTCTCTCTCCAGCAGTTTCTGTAGCAGAATAGCACTGATGTTTACGTGACAGTAAAACAAAGCATGCATCATGCATGGGTAACCTTACCACTGCAATTTAATAGCCTGGAAATTTCCATCATTATTTTACTATTCTGGCAGGCTGATGATTATAACAAATCCACTCTTGATTCTTCTACGTGGTATCTTTCTGATATATTGACGTCATACATCTTGTACCTTCTCCCAACTTGGCGATATTATACACATTCTACTGTTATAAAACATCAGAAAACTCCTTTACTCATTATCGCCTACTCAGTAAAAAATGTCATAACTCTACAATACACCGAGAACATATATAAGAAGAGAATACCTAAATGGCTGCACCGAAATGCAAATAACTGAAAATAAATAGCATCAGCATGTAAGCCATTTCGGAAATATCGTCGGTTTTTAATACTGTTTTTAAACGATAAAAATGCCGCTTCGCAAAGAAAATAGACATTAGGATTATAGAAAAATATGTAGTCAGTATTTTGGCAATACAGACCGAATAATTGTCTGAGGTGGAAATAAGTCCGTTTGGATATTTGCTTTTCAATTGACCTGGTGGGTAAATCGCCCAGGGAGCCGCTGCCGTTTTTTGAATGAAGCTCTTACTTCCATCTACATCAATACTCCAAAGGCTACCTGATGAGCTGTGTAAGAGAGTACTCGTACTATTAGGTGATCTCCACTTTCCTGTTCCGTTCATGAAGGGCACGTAGTAGAAATGTTGTCGATAAGGCTCTGTATGAACTCTAATTTCTTGAATTTTATAGTTGTGGTCATTCCGCGAGGCGTATGTGAGAGCAAGTAATATTTTGTCCGGCTCTTCTCGGAAAGTACTCTCTCAAATTTTCAATAGTAAACCGCTCCGTGATTCATGATGGCTGTCTTGCAGCGGTTGCACTAGAGTTCGGTGAGCATCTCTCTTACGCCAACTAAACTTCTTCCTGACGAAACACGCCGCTCTTTGTTGGGTCTTCACTCTGCCTTCAATAGTCCTACATGGTACGGGTCCCAGGCTGATGAACAAAAACTGGTCGAATAAGCTGGATAAACTGTACAGCCAGGAGGGAATTGCGCACCCCGACATCCGCACGAGAGGTAGCAGCAAAAAGTAAAAAGAAAAAAATCAGAAACTTTTGAAGCTCACCCCTATATGGCTATCAGCGCAAACCCACGACTAAAATCGAGAAAGAGCTTCCTCAGATCTACCGAGGCTCTAGTTGGGGCACCACAGCAATGCCGAATCGAACTATGGCGTCCAAGGCGTACCAGTACTGTGGAAAGCATTACACCAAGCGAAAGACTACCACCCGGCTACACAGAGAATTGGAGTAGATGGAGATCCCTCAACAGACTACGCTCAGGTGTCACGAAATGTAAGAGCAGTCTGACTAAATGCGGTTTCCTAGAGGAGCCACCACTCTGTGAGTGTGGAGCAACGCAGGCGACCTTCCACCTACTCCAGTGTGCCCAATGTCCACCAACATGCACAACAGAAGACCTGCTACATGCAACGCCAAATGCAAATAGAGGTCGCTAACTTCTGGGCGGCAAATGTGTAAATAATTGTCTTGTAAATATATATATATATATATATATATATATATATATATATATATATATATATATACACACGACATGTAAATATTGTACATTATTTTATACATCGTAAATGCTTCTGACATGAATAAATAAATCAATACAGGGTTATTACAAATGACTAAAGCGATTTCACAGCTCTACAATAACTTTAATATTTGAGATATTTTCACAATGCTTTGCATACACATACAAAAACTCAAAAAGTTTTTTTAGGCATTCACAAATGTTCGATTCGGCAGACATCAAGCCGATAATCAAGTTCCTCCCACACTCGGCGCAGCATGTCCCCATCAATGAGTTCGAAAGCATCGTTGATGCAAGCTCACAGTTCTGGCACGTTTCTTGGTAGAGGAGGTTTAAACACTGAATCTTTCACATAACCCCACAGAAAGAAATCACATGGGGTTAAGTCGGGAGAGCGTGGAGGCCATCACACGAATTGCTGATCATGATCTCCACCACGACCGATCCATCGGTTTTCCAATCTCCTGTTTAACAAATGCCGAACATCATGATGGAAGTGCGGTGGAGCACCATCCTGTTGAAAGATGAAGTCGGCGCTGTCGGTCTCCATTTGTGGCATGAGCCAATTTTCCAGCATTTCCAGATACCCGTGTCCTGTAACGTTTTTTTCGCTGAAGAAAAAGGGGCCGTAAACTTTAAACCGTGAGATTGCACAAAACACGTTAACTTTTGGTGAACTGCGAATTTGCTGCACGGATGCGTGAGGATTCTCTACCACCCAGATTCGCGCATTATGTCTGTTCACCATTAAGAAAAAATGTTGCTTCATCACTGAAAACAAGTTTCGCTCTGAACGCATCCTCTTCCATGAGCTGTTGCAAACGTGCCGAAAATTCAAAGCGTTTGACTTTGTCATCGGGTGTCAGGGCTTGTAGCAATTGTAAACGGTAAGGCTTCTGCTTTAGCCTTTTCCGTAAGATTTTCCAAACCATCGGCTGTGGCACGTTTAGCTGCCTGCTTGCTTTATTCGTCGACTTCCGCGGGCTACGCGTGAAACTTGCCCGCACGCGTTCAACCGTTTCTTCGCTCACTGCAGGCCGACCCGTTGATTTCCCGTTACCGAGGCATCCAGAAGCTTCAAACTGCGCACACCATCGCCGAATGGAGTTAGCAGTTGGTGGATCTTTGTTGAACTTCGTCCTGAAGTGTCGTTGCACTGTTATGACTGACAGATGTGAGTGCATTTCAAGCACGACATACGCTTTCTCGGCTCCTGTCGCCATTTTGTCTCACTGCGCTCTCGAGCGCTCTGGCGGCAGAAACCTGAAGTGCGGCTTCATCCGAACAAAACTTTATGAAATTTTCTACGTATCTGTAGTGTGTCGTGACCATATGTCAATTAATGGAGCTACAGTGAATTTATGAAATCGCTTCAATCATTTGTAATAGCCCTGTATATTACATTTTCCCTAATGATTCTTCCTGTGAATCTCACACTCGCATCTGTTTTTCCTGCTATTTGTTTTACGTGGTCATTTCACTTAAGGTCGCTCTGGACAGATATTCCTAGATATTTTAGTGTCATTATACAGTTTCAAGCAGTTTCTCACCAATAGGGTAGTAGATTTCGTTTCCTATGTATGCGAATTACGTTTCATTTATTGAAGTTCAGGGCCAACTGTCAAAGCCGGCACGATTTATCAGTCCTCTGCTGGTCCGTCTCCATATCGATGCTGTCACCTGGCGTTGCTAACTTCTTGTAGACAACTGCATCATCTGCGAACACCCTTAAAGGGCTTCAAACACTTTCTACTAGATAATTTATAAATACATTGTAAACAGTAAAGATGCAGTCAAAGTTCCTCGAGGTACACTTGAAGTTAGCTTTACATCTGTCAATTTTGTTGTTAAGAGCGACATGTTGAGTTCTGTCTGCAAGGAAGTCTTGAATCCAGTCGCAAATGTGGTCCGATACCAGGTAAGCTCACATTTTTTTTCTCCAAACGGCAGTGCGAGACAGTGTCAAATGTCTTCCTGACGGCGAAGAATATGGCATATATTTGAACGGCAGTATCTACAGCAATGTGGATCTCATGGAGGAACAGAACAAGCTGAGTTTCGCAAGAGCTCTGTTTACGGATTCCATGTTGAATTTTAGAGAGGATTCTTTCGTCCTCCAAAACGTCATAATATATGAACAACAGCATGTTCCGTAATTCTGGAACAGATTGACGTCAACAATATAGGTCTATAATTACGTGCATACGTCCTACCACCTTCCCTACAATTGGGACGAAATGGGCTTTTTTTCAGTCGCTAGATACCCTTCTGTGCTCCGGCAACCTACGATAAACACCTACTAGAAGCGGAGCAAGTTCTTTCGCTTAATCTCTGTAGAATCTTACTGATACCTCATCTGGTCCCGATTTCTTCCACTACAAAGCGACTGCAACTGTTTCACTTTTCCACAGGTACTTACCTCAATACCTGACATTTCGAGGTTATTACAATGATGGAAAGGTGAGACCTTGCTACTGTCTTCTTCCAGTTTCGGAAGAACGAAAAGTATTTCCGCCTGTACTAAACGGTGAAGTTGAGTCCGATCTCCGCGACATACATATCACTCAGCTCATTACTCCTTGTTGCTGAAAATAATGTTCCGTGCATGTGATTGACGAATGACTAGTTGGGTGTGGTGCAGTTGTCTTAAACAATAAAAAAGGTTGCGATTGATTGATATTTATTCGTCGCCGCTAAAGTACTGTACTGAATTGGAGAAAAGGTAAAACTTCTCATTACTTCACCTATCATCACTATGTACACTGACAAAAACATGTACCGACACCAAGAAGCTGTCCGACATAAACAAAAGTTCCCAGAATGAAATTTTCACTCTGCAGCGGAGTGTGCGCTGATATGAAACTTCCTGGCAGATTAAAACTGTGTGCCCGACCGAAACTCGAACTCGGGACCTTTGCCTTTCGCGGGCAAGTGCTCTACCATCTGAGCTACCGAAGCACGACTCAGGTCCGGTACTCACAGCTTTACTTCTGCCAGTATCTCGTCTCCTACCTTCCAAACTTTACAGAAGCTCCCCTGCGAACCTTGCAGAACTAGCACTCCTGAAAGAAAGGATATAGCGGAGACATGGCTTAGCCACAGCCTGGGGGTACCGGGCGTGAGTCGTGCTTCGGTAGCTCAGATGGTAGAGCACTTGCCCGCGAAAGGCAAAGGTCCCGAGTTCGAGTCTCCGTCCGGCACAGAGTTTTAATCTGCCAGGAAGTTTCATATCAGCGCACACTCCACTGCAGAGTGAAAATCTCATTCTGGAAACATCCCCCAGGCTGTGGCTAAGCCATGTCTCCGCAATATCCTTTCTTTCAGGAGTGCTAGTTCTGCAAGGTTCGCAGGAGAGCTTCTGTAAAGTTTGGAAGGTAGGAGACGAGATACTGGCAGAAGTAAAGCTGTGAGTACCGGACGTGAGTCGTGCTTCGGTAGCCCAGATCGTAGAGCACTTGCCCGTGAAAGGCAAAGGTCCCGAGCTCGAGTCTCGGTCGGGCACACAGTTTTAATCTGCCAGGAAGTTTTATAAACAAAAGTTGGTAGTCATCTTTCTACGCCAGAAAGAGGATGTCTGTTCAAATTTTGCACCAGTCACATAAGAGCGGTGCTAGCAGCGACATCATGAGGATGCACACGAGGTTTGCTTTAAATACGAGCTGTAACGGTCGTGAGCAATAGTTATCTTTGAGACTCGACCTAATGAGTTGATGTTAGTCAAGAATGCCTTTAAGATGACGAAGACGCTATTATCAACAGCTCACTACGTTTAAACGAGGTCGTGTAATAGTGATAGAAGAAGCCGGATGTTTCTTCCGCCTTACTGCAGAGTGTCTTGGCAGGCATCGGTGGCTACAGAAATGCGCGGTCGCAAGAACGCAGGGCTTCAGACGGCCACGTGGCGCTACCGGGAGGGAAGACCATCGTGTTCGGCGTTTGGCTGTGGCTCATCGTACTGCATCTGCAACAACATCTCTAGCACCAGTTGGCACCACAGCGACGCAACAAACTGTTACAAATCGATTACTTCAAGAACAACTCCCTGCCAGACGCCATGAAGCGTGCTTTCCACTGACCCCAAACCACTGCCGTTTACGACTTCATTGGTGTCAAGCGAAGCAGGGTGCCGATTTGGTGCGTTTTCTGATGAAAAGCAGTTCTCCCTCGCTGCCAGTCATGTCGTGTGTTAGTTAGGAGGAGGTCGTTGAGGGCCTGCAGCCAACCTGTCTAAGTGCAAGACACAAGGACCCACACTTGGAGGTATCGTTTGGGGTGCGATTTCTTATGAAAATGATCCCACGGACCCTGTCCCCAAACTTGTAGATCAGTCTGATGATTTGATCTATCATGCTGCTATTCCTGGGGGTATTTTACAACAGGGTAAACGGTTGTCACTTGAATACGTCACCTACAGAAATGTAGTTTCGAAATTTCATTACTCTACATTAATTACACTCCTGGAAATTGAAATAAGAACACCGTGAATTCATTGTCCCAGGAAGGGGAAATTTTATTGACACATTCCTGGGGTCAGATACATCACATGATCACACTGATAGAACCACAGGCACATAGACACAGGCAACAGAGCATGCGCAATGTCGGCACTAGTACAGTGTATATCCACCTTTCGCAGCAATGCAGGCTGCTATTCTCCCATGGAGACGATCGTAGAGATGCTGGATGTAGTCCTGCGAAACGGCTTGCCATGCCATTTCCACCTGGCGCCTCAGTTGGACCAGCGTTCGTGCTGGACGTGCAGACCGCGTGAGACGACGCTTCATCCAGTCCCAAACATGCTCAATGGGGGACAGATCCGGAGATCTTGCTGGCCAGGGTAGTTGACTTACACCTTCTAGAGCACGTTGGGTGGCACGGGATACATGCGGACGTGCATTGTCCTGTTGGAACAGCAAGTTCCCTTGCCGGTCTAGGAATGGTAGAACGATGGGTTCGATGACGGTTTGGATGTACCGTGCACTATTCAGTGTCCCCTCGACGATCACCAGTGGTGTACGGCCAGTGTAGGAGATCGCTCCCCACACCATGATGCCGGGTGTTGGCCCTGTGTGCCTCGGTCGTATGCAGTCCTGATTGTGGCGCTCACCTGCACGGCGCCAAACACGCATACGACCATCATTGGCACCAAGGCAGAAGCGACTCTCATCGCTGAAGACGACACGTCTCCATTCGTCCCTCCATTAACGCCTGTCGCGACACCACTGGAGGCGGGCTGCACGATGTTGGGGCGTGAGCGGAAGACGGCCTAACGGTGTGCGGGACCGTAGCCCAGCTTCATGGAGACGGTTGCGAATGGTCCTCGCCGATACCCCAGGAGCAACAGTGTCCCTAATTTGCTGGGAAGTGGCGGTGCGGTCCCCTACGGCACTGCGTAGGATCCTACGGTCTTGGCGTGCATCCGTGCGTCGCTGCGGTCCGGTCCCAGGTCGACGGGCACGTGCACCTTCCGCCGACCACTGGCGACAACATCGATGTACCGTGGAGACCTCACGCCCCACGTGTTGAGCAATTCGGCTGTACGTCCACCCGGCCTCCCGCATGCCCACTATACGCCCTCGCTCAAAGTCCGTCAACTGCACATACGGTTCACGTCCACGCTGTCGCGGCATGCTACCAGTGTTAAAGACTGCGATGGAGCTCCGTATGCCATGCCACAGCAAACTGGCTGACACTGACGGCGGCGGTGCACAAATGCTGCGCAGCTACCGCCATTCGACGGCCAACACCGCGGTTCCTGGTGTGTCCGCTGTGCCGTGCGTGTGATCATTGCTTGTACAGCCCTCTCGCAGTGTCCGGAGCAAGTATGGTGGGTCTGACACGCCGGTGTCAATGTGTTCTTTTTTCCATTTCCAGGAGTGTATTTCTTGATACTGGGATTCTTTTTCCGTCATTGTATATTACACAAATGTCCGTCATAATCTTAAAACTGACAGGCCACTGGATCGAATCCTGGCTGGACTACGGACATTTTCAATCTACCTTTAATCGAGCCTTCACTTCTCAACCAAATGAGGAGTCATCAGGAACGACACGTTAAATCGTAGGTCCCCTTTCTCCGATTGGATAACTGGGCTAGACTGGAGACATACCAGTTGCTGCGTCCACTTGAAAGGGTTGCACTCCGTTATTAAGCTACATGCAGCCTCAGGTAATGAGTAAAATAGCAGTATACAAAGCGAAAGTATAATCACAAGTTCGTCATAAGCAGCACTTAATGTGCCCAAGACTAAACCCATGCCAAGACTGACTTTACATGGTTATTAATTTCAGTACTAAAATATATTCAATCTTAGGGACGTCATCGTCTATTTTCACTTAACCACGAACTGTAAGATAGTCGCAAATGAAAGCTGTGATCCATGAAGTGTAGAATACAGTCCATGAAAACAAAAATTGTCCTCAAAATCTCAATTTCGGCCAATGGTAATCATCTTCGTATCGGCAGAAAAAGGGGCAGCCAAGTACAAATAAAAGACAGTCTACAGATTGTAAACAACGAACTATGACATAGTAAAAGTATTACGTTCATATACATAAAATATATGAGCTTAAACACATTATAAACCATATCTGCTTAGAACACATCCTAATAAAATAAAGCCAGACTGGCATCGGTAAGAGATAGAAAATCAGCTAGGCATCGTCGAACATAACTAAAAATATGGTGCGAACTAAGCCACAGTACTTGCAGAACCACCAAGTGGATGCTGGTGCTGTACACAATGAACTGACGTACAGTCACCATGAAAAACATGGTTGTGTCGTAAACTCGCCAGGTGTCGCTACTGTAACATATTTTACCAGTATACAATTACATAAAAATGCAGTTGACTGATAACCTCCAGTTAAGTAAAAACTACTCTTGGTTTGAACAGTGTTCCAGGTTTGTACAGTGATTAAGTCAGCACATTGAAAACACAAATGATATAAATTTTTAAACTTATAAAAAGTTATTAGAAAGGAAATGGATATGTGTCAAAACGCTGTTGCTGAGATTTCAGATAACCAATAACGACATACATAAGCAACAATCTTAAAGAGCTCACGAAATTCCATATATATGATAAAATAACCACTGGAAAGAGATCATAGATATAAAACTTATAGACTAGAGATAATAATCAGTGTTCTCTGTTGGCTTAGCTGCCAGAATGTGGGATATATATTTTATCACTGCCTGCTGATGACTTTAAAACCAGAATAATGTGCTGCATCATGCCGATTTGCAAATTTTACACACAATCGCAAAACTTTTAAGAGATTCAGTATGCTGGTGTTTCTGTAGTATGTTACGCAAAGGCTCCGCGTCTGGCAGCAGAAAAATCATGAGACCAGTTTAGCTGTGAACGTCACGTCACAATGACAGAAGAAGCCACAGCGCTGGGGTGGTTTGATTTTTTTGCATTAGTCGCTGTAAATAGATTATCCTAACAGCACTGGAACTGTTTCTGAATGTCAGACTTGCTACACCGACATAGCACAGCCAGGGCCGTGAAACCGCTGATACAAAGGAAAAGATGAGGGAATGATATCACGATTACTCAATGGCCACGCCTTGCCCCACGGTTATGTTGTGACACAAAAAACAGCGGACCAAGCTCACAAGTGTATTGCCCATTCAAACAGGCAGGAGGATTCCCCGCGAGTAGCCAGCTACGAGGGCAGATCAAGCTGCCACCGCCAGACACTTTCCACTAGTTGTGGGTCTTCTGTTCGCACTACATCGAAATGCTGCAGATTTGCTGCCTTCCAACTGGCGGGCCACCTGCTGATTAGCTTTCATCCAGTGCTGGTCACCTGCACTGGGGGTCCATGGTTCGTTCCTGGCTCACCTGGCTACCCATCTGCTTTAGCCTCTTTGGACAAACTGTTGGTGTTCGCCATCGTTGTTTTGGGCAGCTCTGTTGCTATTTGCTATCGCCTGCGTGACAACACGTCACTGCTGTGATCCACCGCTGGCGGCGCGGGGTCCACAGGAACATTCTGCATGCTCCGCATTGAGCAGTGTATTCCTACCATTGCATTGGACTGCCTACTATGGCTGCCGCATATCGCTGATCATGTAAGCTCATCTGACCGCCGCCCCATGGCCGTCTGCTGATCCCAACACACTTCATCAGTCGTCTCTGTCCTTTGCCTTGGGGGCGTTGATCGCCACCTACCACCACGATCAATGTACTTTGACATGGAATAAAAGATTACATACAAACCCTGTTACCATGATGGGATGCCAGGCACCCACCTGGTACCTACCCACCGCACTGTTGCCACTACACCTTAGGTGGTGAACCACAGACCTCTGAACACTTGCCTCCCAGCTCCAGCACCCACCACAGAGGTCAGTCACCCTGATCTGTATAAGTGGTGTCAGATGTGTTCCTGCCACAGGCAGCTGCATCAAGATAGCCTTCGGTGACGACAGCGTCCAGCGTTAGAGAACGCACTGGGGTGAGTAGACTCACCGTTTTCCTCTCTCACTCTCGTATTTTCTCTGTAAGTGTTATGATTTTGATATTGGACTGCCATATGCCCTAGAGGGTGGAGCTTTTTAGACCTGAAGGACAGTCGGTATTCCACAGTTTTCTCATTCGCCCAGTGAGGTGCACCTCGTGTAACCTCTTAGGCCACATAACAGTCAACACCAGTTAAGTGTCTCATGTGCCATATGCATGACCGTTTTGCTAAACAGTGTACCGAGTCGATATTGCTCATGGTTAGACATAATGAATGGGGGGTCTTGATTGGGGGTGTTGCGTTTCTATTACAGTTGCCTGAACTGTTACTATCTGTGTGTTCTTTTTCTGATGTATTTTTGTTTACTGGATAGAGGTCCCACAATGAGAGAGTCTGAGACACAGGGTGGTATCAGGCCAGCAGCGTTTGAAGTTACATTCAGCTGCCACTAATTTGCTCCTTTTTGGGTAACGTGTCGGAGCATGCCTTGGCATTTATAGATGACCTGTGTTCAGCTGCATGCCTGGGATTCTGGACAGATGACTAGCTGCTGCAGATGACGAGGCTGTGCTTTACGGAAGGAGCAAACATATACGTTATGTATCTCGAAGACTTGAAAAATGGGCCCCTAATCGGGCAACTTGAAGAAGATCTGGATCAACGGTCTAAGTAGAAGATTATCTCTAGATTCATTGGTAAACAGCTAAGTGGGGTATCAGAGTCGGAAATAGTTAGTAGAAAGTTATGTGGATAGAACAAGAAAGATTATTGCGAATAACCATGAATTGACAGGGAGTGACAGAGAGAGTAAAGTTATTCGTCAGTAGGCGGGCGTAGGATGCCTTTCTCGTAGCGATTCCGCCCAAGTCAGTGAAACTAACTAGAACAGATAGTCCGGAACACTACTTATAACGCAAATCTATTACATCTAATTACAACAAACAAATCTGAACTCCTTTAGGATGTCCACATAAAACCTGGTATCAATGACCATGAGGCAGCTATAGCGACAGTGAATACCAAACCAAAACAAGCTGAAATATTTATATGTACTGCAAACTAGACAAAGAAGTAGTATTGTCATATCTCAATGACAGGACAGGTATGTACCCAACACAACAGTTCACCATGGGAGGGGCCATCCATAGTATACAGTGACTGTAAGGATTCCAATACCGACCGTAGAAGAATATTTTCAAATGATCGTCCGCAAAAAACAAAAAAAATTTAGTCGGACGTAAAACTGTTTTTGTCATCAAACTTAGTGTCCAGTCACTAACGTGCGAGACAGTAATTGAAATTTGGAGCAACAAAGCGGTAGCAGAAATGATTAACTCTGTTTCCAAAAGTTCCTTTACGAAGGAAACCCTCAGTGTAATTCTGGTACCACTGAAAAGAAGAGTGAAGTAGATATTAGTGTCAATTGCTTCGAGAAACAGCTGAAATAGTTAAAATCTGACAAAGCTCCAGGACCAGATTGAATTCCTACCAGATTCTACATCCAGTTTGCGGTTGAGTTATCGCCTCTGTTAACTACAATCGCTCGAACAAAAAATCTGCCCATTAGATGGGAAAAATCACGTCACAGCTGTTTACAAGATGGATAGCAGAAGTGACCACAAAACTGTCGTTCAATATCCTTGACATCCATTTATTGTAAATTTGCCGGCCGAAGTGGCCGTGCGGTTAAAGGCGCTGCAGTCTGGAACCGCAAGACCGCTACGGTCGCAGGTTCGAATCCTGCCTCGGGCATGGATGTGTGTGATGTCCTTAGGTTAGTTGAGTTTAACTAGTTCTAAGTTCTAGGGGACTAATGACCTCAGAAGTTGAGTCCCATAGTGCTCAGAGCCATTTGAGCCATTATTGTAAATTTCAGAACATACTCTGAGATCAAACATAATGAGGTACGACTTCCTTCATGACAATCAACATGGACTTTGAAACTACCAGTCATATGACACCAAACTTGCAATTTCCTCACATGGACATACTGAACACCATGGGGCGAGGCAGTCAGGTAGATGCAGTATTTCTCAGTTTGCAAAAAGCATTTGACTCCGTACCACACTTAGCTTTATTATAAAAAGTGCGTTCGCATGGTTATGAAGAGAATTTTTGACTGGATTGGGGATTTTTTCGTAGTGAGGGCGCACAAAGTTATCTTAGAGGGAGAGTCACCGTCAGATGCAGACATAACTTTAGGTGTACCACAGGGAAGTGTGTTGGGTCTCTCGCTGTTTATGTTGTATATTAATGATCTTGTGGGTAATGATAACGATAACGATAAAAATTTAGTGTTTTATGACTACAGTATCAATTACACACAGCTGAAATCGGCAACCACAAACAAAAACTTAGGTGAAGTACTTTGTAAGGACATGACCTGGAATTCACTCATGGATAAAGCAGATGACACACTTCGCATTATTGGTAGAACATTAGAAAAATGCAACAAACCTACTAAGTTTTTTGCGTGCAAATCACTCGTCCGAACCATTCTGGAATGCTGATCAAGTGTATGGGGCTACCAACAAGTAGGCCTAACAGGGGAAACTGAACGTATACAGAGAAGGGCAGCACGAATGGTCTCAGGTTTGCTTGACCTGTGGGGGATGGCACAAAAATGTTCAAAGAATTCAAGTAGTAGAGACGTGCAAATAGGCGTAAACTGTCCAGAGAAAACCTACTTACAAATTTTCAAAAAACCTGTCTAAATGATGAATCTAGCAATATACTATATCCCCATAAATACTAGTCTCACGGGGATCGTGAGGACAACATTACATTAATTACAACGTTCACAGAGGCATTTAAACCATCATTCTCCCCATGCTCCGTAAGTGAATGTAACCGGAAAACGCCCTTATAACTGGTGGAAAGGGATGTACCCTCTGCCATGCACTTTATACTGGTTTGGAGAGTGCAGGTGTATGTGTAGATCTAGAAGATTTCAAGAAGATTATATGCCGAAAACGCAAAGGATCTGGCTGACACCTTCTGTGTGGCCTCAGATCTCAAAGAGACAGCTGTAGGATAAAAGGAGTGTGTTTTCTACTGACAGAGTGGGTCATCGAAGTATACATTCGGGTCACATTCAAACACAGTGTTGTCAACCACAGTGTAAAAACTTGGAGTTGTTGTGCAAAATGGTTACAATGGCTCTGAGCACTAGGGGACTTCACATCTGAGGTCATCAGTCCCCTAGACTTAGAACTACTTAAACCTAATGACCCTAAGGACATCACACACATCCATGCCCGAGGCAGGACTCGAACCTACGACCATAGCAGCAGCGCAGTTCCGGACTGAAGCACCTAGAACCGCTCGGCCACAGACGCTGAGCACAGAGAGCACGATTTTAGAAGTAAGAGGAAAAAGGGGGAAGAACAAACTGCTTGTAACGAATCACTGAACATCCATCAGGCAGCGTTCCCAGTAACGGGCAATTCTGCAAAGACCTATGTAGAGGCCAAATGTTGCTTGATTGGCGTAGTAGACTGTAAAGACCATAGATTGTTGTTGAAAGGTGGGGAGCGAGAAACTGGAAGTGCCAGGAGACCAAATAAGATCAATCAACCAGAGTGAAGATTTTAATTTACTTAATCTAGGATTGCACTGATTGAATGGACAGACAAATACACAAATAATTGTCAACAACAAAGGCGCAGAAGGAACCAGCCAGGTCCTTCACAATAAGCTGATAATGCGCCCAGCAAGAAGTTGGCGCTGGCCATCAGTACTGGATGTGCCCCCTCCCCCCCCTTCTCCAGTTACAACTTCTGTCTAAATTTATGAATCCCGTGCCTGTAATACAGCAGTTCATTAGATAGCATATAATAAATACGCTCGATAGCCAGGGCGATTTCTCTGCTGATTATTATGCCCGAGTGATTAACAAAATGCAAACAGCCAAAAAACACTGGCAATGCAAATAATTCTACAGTATGACAATTAAAAAAAATTTTCAAATGTATGTGAAATCTTATTGGACTTAACTGCTAAGGTCATCAGTCCCTAAACTGGCACACCACTTAACATAAATTATCCTAAGGACGAACACACACACCCATGTCCGAGGGAGGACTCGAACCTCCGACGGGACCAGCCTCACAGTCCATGACTGCAGCGCCATAGACCGCTCGACTAATCCTGCGCGGCTATGACAATTAAACCAATGAAGGAAATAACTGAGCATAAAACAACCTAGCAAAAGGAATAAAATAGCAATCTAACGTCTAAATAGGGCAGCTAGTTGCTATTTACGATCCAAGAACTTCGTGAAAGCCATAAAGAAGTTTAACCTAAACATCGAATGATACGCTAGAAAGACATTGTTGACAATACCCACGTCAGAGTTCAGGATTCTGTCCGGCGCTAAATCACCTGTGTACAAAATTCTGTTTAATTTACCACATCACTTACAACCAGTAACTGAACAATGCCAAAACAGAAAAAAATACTTGGCGTGGGGAGTACCAGCCATTATTGTAAAGAAGTCATTGGACAGTACAAAGAAATATAGATTCTGTTGTGATCATGGCAACCTAAATAGTATACCGATTACAGATGCACTTCTGATACCAAATATTACATAGAACGTGGAACACTTAGGACAGTGTAAATACATGTCCACAATACACCTAAACCATGGTTACCATCAGCTGGAATTACTGTCAGAGGACTGACCGAAAACTAAATTGGTAGGCCCTTGGGGCCAATACCTATATTGGTGAATGGAGTTCAAATGGTTCAAATGGCTTTGAGGACTATGGGACTTAACATCTGAGGTCATAAGTCCCCTAGAATTTAGAACTACTTAAACCTAACAAACCTAAGGACATCACACACATCCATGCCCAAGGCAGGACTCCAACCTGCGACCGTGGCGATCGCGCGGTTCCAGACTGAAGCGCCTAGAACCGCTCGGCCACTCCGGCCGGCAGTGAATGGAGTTAAGTTTAACAAATGCACCTGGCATGTTTCAACAGCTGCTGTATGGAGTATTAAAGGGTGGCAACGCATGGTGTACCTTGATGACATTTTCATGTTTTCAAAGGATATGGAGGAACATGTGCAACTGTTAAATGAAATTTTTGGGAGATACCGTTCCTCATATACGACTGTTACCATCGAGAGCTGCCATTTTGTGTTAAGGGAACTGAACTACTTAAGAAACAGAACTATCCAGGAGCGTAATAACGGATCGCAGATTGAAATATTCAGTGAAATGTTTCATAGCACCACAGACAAAGCCGGCCGGAGTGGCCGTACGGTTCTAGGCGCTTCAGCCTGGAACCGCGTGACCGCTACGGTCGCAGGTTCGAATGCTGCCTCGGGCATGGATGTGTGTGATGTCCTTAGGTTTGTTAGATTTAAGTAGTTCTAAATTATAGGGGACTGATGACCTAAGATGTTAAGTCCCATAGTGCTCAGAGCCATTTTTGAACCACAGACAAATAAAAGTTACAGTCATTTTTAAGGTTTTATAATTACTATGGAACATTTATGATGTGATTTGCGGACATTGTATGAACACCTATGCATCTTCTGGAGTCGCAATGGATAGTAGTATGTCAAGTTGCTTTTGCAAACTGAAGGAGGTATTAACAACTATCATTGTGTTGGTCTTCCCAGATTAGAAATAGGAATTTCTTACGTTGTGCGATTCAAGCAACTACGTGTTGGCTTGTATTCTCAGTCAAGAAGCTCGGGGTAAGGAACATCCAGTTTCTTTTGCTTCATGAGACTTAAACAAGACTGGGATAAATTACTGTACCATTGAGAAGGAGATCTTCAGCTTCATATACAATGTGAGACACTTCTGATGTAATCTGTGTGATAGGAAATTTAAGGTACTGGCTGTTCATGTGGCATTCATATGTTTTTAGGTTTAAGAGATCCATCAAGTAGACTTACATACACAGCTCTGAAACTATGTGAGTTTCACTTCTAAGTGATTCACGAAACAGGTAAGAAAGATTGTGTTCCTAATGGGCTTAGTAGGCAGACTAGTGTAGAACAGCCACTGGGTCATAGCCTCGTGGAACAGCAACAGGTAAAAGTCCCTGATGCGGATTGCTGCTGTTCATTGTTCTTGATACTTTGGTAGTGCCTGTTGCACTGCAGGAAAAAAATGTTAAAGGAAGCACATGATTCTGTCTCTTTGGGCCTGGAGAAGTTAGGATGACAGACCAGAGGGTATCTGCGCATTATTGGCAGAGGAAATGGAAGTGAGATAGCAGATCAGAATGCAAGAACTGTGTGCCATGTGCACACTGTGCAGATTGAAGTCAACAGGTGCCACTGCAGAGGTTACAAGAAGCAATCAAACACTCCATGATGACTGAAAGGGACATTTTAGAATCTTTCCGTCAGATACCAGTCGGAAACCACTATTTTCTGATTATTACACACATAAAGAAGTTTTCCATCACCCTGGTTCCCAGAACTCCTGAAGATAGAAGTTGACTGTCCGTTTGACTGTTCAGAGATATCACTAAACCCACCAAAAGAGGTAAATAACCATGCATGAGCAGCCAATTGGTTCCAGTCATTCCACCAGGAAGGAGGGACACGGCTCGTGTTATCTGTAGTTCAACCATGCCTAGACGGTCAGTACCGCGGTTCTGTCGCGTCCGCATTGTTACTTTGTGTCAGGAAGGGCTCTCAACAAGAGAAGTGTCTAGGCGTCTTGGAGTGAACCAAAGCGATGTTGTTCGGACATGGAGGAGATACAGAGAGACACAAACTGTCGATGACATGCCTCGCTCAGGTCGCCCAAAGTGCTACTACTGCAGTGGATGACCTCTGCCTACGGATTATGGCTCGGAGGAAACCTGACAGCAACGCCACCATGTTGAATAATGCCTTTCGTGTAGCCACAGGATGTCGTGACTGGGCGCAGTAGGCTCATGCGCAACTTCACTTCCGACGTCCATGGCGAGGTCCATGTTTGCAACCACGACACCTTGCACTGCCGTACATATCGGCCCAACAACATGCCGAATGTACTGCTCAGGATTGGCATCACGTTCTCTTCACCGATGAGTGTCGCATGTGCCTTCAAATAGACAATCGTCGGAGACGTGTTTGGAGGAAACCCGGTCAGGCTGAACGCCTTAGACACACTGTCCAGCGAGTGCAGCATGGTGTAGGTTCCCTGACTTTTGGTGTGGCATTGTATGGAGCCGATGTACGCCGCTGGTGGTCATGGGAGGTGCCGTAACGGCTGTATGATACGTGAATGCCATCATCCAACCGATAGTGCAACCATATCGGCAGCATATTGACAAGGCATTCGTCTTCATGGACGACAATTCGCGCCCCCATCGTGCACATCTTGTGAAGGATTTCATTCAGGATAACAACATCGCTCGACTATGGTGGCCGACATTTTCTCCAGACATGAACCCTATCGAACATGCCTGGGATAGACTGAAGATTATGGACGACGTGACCCACCAACCACATTGAGGCATCTACTCCGAATCGCCGTTGAGGAGTGGGACAATCTGCACCAACAGTGCCTTGATGAAGTTGTGGAAAGTATGCCACGACGAATACAGGCATGCGTCAATGCAAGAGGACGCGCTACTGTGTATTAGAGCTACCGGTGCGTACAGCAATCTGGACCACCGCCTCTGAAGGTATCGCTGTATGGAAATACAACATGCGATGTGTGGTTTTCATGAGCAATAAAAAGGTCGGAAATGATGTTTACGTTACTCTCTATTCCAATTTTCTGTAGAGGTTCCGGAACTCTCGGAACCGAGGTGATGCAAAGCTTTTTCGATGTGTGTTCAAACCATTTTTCACGATATGTTGCGATTGTTGCAAGTTCAAATCAACTGGTGGACAAGTAGCACATGCAATGTGCATATAGCGACCCTCACACAGATTTGCTACAACACATTATATTCACAACAGGGTAAGGGTTTACCAGTAATCAAACTCGCATTGTATCTTTCACTACTGATACAATAATTCTGTTCGCACTGTGTCTTTCGCTACTGATGCAGTAATTCTGTTCCCATACACATCACCACACTCAGAAGCCCATCAAAAACTGGCCACGTTCCACCCACAAGCTGAGCTGGAATTGTGCCTTCAGTAGGCAACAGCAGTTACATTTGCCGAAAACTGCAATTCACCATTTGAACCGAGCCAAGAGAATACACGCCGAGTGAAAATAAGAAACCACTGTGTACTACGTTCCAACCAGCACATACAACACAGCTCCATAGCGTACTATTAGTGCCTCGCTGACTCCTTCACTCACAGCAAGGAAGAGTGTTCACTTTTCAGTCGCGCCATGCACATTCCATTTGCACTCAGTATCTCCTCCTGCGCCACAGGGCTAAGTCTTTTACGCAGCCGAGCCAGTGTTTAGTAATGAGAACCACAAAATTAGAGCGAAATGTCGAACAATGTTTACTACGAACGCCGAAGCAAAGTCAACCGCGCCACGGTTCAAGATTAAGCTGACACCACATGAACTGTTCCTCAAAGGCAAACTTGCTCACCGACACGGCACGGCCAGGGCTGTGAAACTGCTGGGGCAGTGATGTTACGGTTGACCAACGACCACGCCTTGCGCCTCGGTTCTATTGTGACTAAGGAGAGAACTGCCACAATAGCGGACCAAGCTGGCACATATACTACCATTTCTAGACACGCAGGTGCACTCGCCAAACAGCAGGTAGCTACGAGGCGAGATCTACACCAGTTGAAACGCGTATGTATTCTGTACCAACGATGGCGAGGCATGACACAGAATCTCTGACCAGAGAATTATTTATCGTTGCTAGTCTGCGCTTGACCGCGCGAGTGTTCAGTTGCGAGTTGTCAGTTGTGAGTTGGACTCAGTCGGCCTGCCAAGTGTAGCCTCCCCGCAAAATTTTGAAAAGAAATAATTAAATGTAAATGGACATCGTGCTAAATGTAACCTCCCAGCAGAAATGAAAGAAAAGTCTATGATAATGAAAACGAGCCAAATGCTTGGTCCCCACAAAAATTATAGAATAATAATGACCCAAATGTAAACTCGACACAAAAATTGAGAAATGAACATTAATCATTAAATCCACAATAATAGGGCAGCATCGCTGACCTTAGGCCCTGTGCAATAATTAATCTGATAACTTGATTCTGGGAGGAAAGGCATAGGAAATATTGTTTCAATTGGAATGATTCTTTTTTTTTGTAAAACGATTGCTTTGAAAACAAATTATTATTGGGGCATTTCTTGAACAAATTAATTACAATTAACATACATTACATTATCAAATGTGCGCAATGCTGCTTCATTACCTTATTTAACAATATACCTCGTCCAGAACTGTGACCAGAGACCCATGTCGACGCCCGCCGACTCCTCACACACAACTTCCGACTGTGTCCAACTCACAACTGACAACTCGCAACTGAACACTTGCGCGGTCAAGCGCAGACTAGCAACGATAAATAACTCTCTGGTCAGAGATTCTGTCATGCCTCGCCATCGCTGGTACAGAATACATACGCGTTTCACAGTCTACGACTGGAAATAGGTCAACAGGCTGATGCCGTCGGATGCTGTCTCCAGGAACTGCAGGTCTACTGTCTACACTAAATCCGAATGCTACTGACACGCTTCCGAACCTGCAGGCCACTTGCTGGCAAACTATCCTCCACTGCTGGTCACCCACCCTGGGGGATGAATCGTGCCTGGGCCACCTAGCCATCCAACTGCCAATGTCTGTGTGGTAAAACTCTTTTGTTGTTCGTCAGCGCCTGTGGGAGGCTCTGGTTGCTAGTGCGAGTGCGGCCATCCGCGCTGGGGTCAACGGTTTGATTCTGCACGCTCTGGTGCAGCCCGGACTGAGCTCTTCATACCAGAGCGAGCTGGCTGGCCACTCTTAAGCCGTCGGCACACGGACCGTGCATCCGAACGTTGAGCGTTGAGCGTGCCGAGTTTCTGACGTCATAGCGTGGAATGGCACGGTTGGGGGTCTTTCCGAACGTGCAGAGCAATATCCGGCATGTCAGATATTCTGAGCGTGCGTCTGAGCGTTGACCAATGAGATGGGACAACGCCACTTACGTCGCACGCACGCCGTCTCCCTTCAGTACAGAGTTGTGAGGCGTCATATTGGCATTCAGTTCAAGTTTATATGTATATATGCCGTTTCTGAGGACCAGAAAATTGAGAATCACTGGAAAACCCGTTGTTAACTGTGTGATTCGTTCCAATAAACTGATGAGAAGCAACATATTCATGGCAAACGAATTATTGTAACTTGCGTATTATGAGAGTAGGCTATTTGAAGGCAACGACAAACTGAAGATACACCCAAAACGCATTGTTCTTGGTACAATTTGTTATAACTAAATTTCAATTGGTAACATATCTACGATAAGGTTTTCTGCAAGAGGTAACATACTATGATTAGTGACATACGTTGGTTTGTTGGTTTAGTGTAATGAGTAGCGTCGCTTTCTTGCTTTGGGTTGTTAGTTGGGGCGGTGGTTTGAGTCACGACACTCCTGAATTTTATTTCCTGACATTCGCGTTTATATTAGGTTCTGATACTTTATTATTAGTTTAATATAAGTATATACTATAATATGTGATGTTATGTAAATATAAGTTCAACTTTTTTTGATGGGTGACTTTGTTCGATTGGCTTTATCTACAGGATTGCTTGCGCTACTTGTAAAAAGATATTTTGCTCCTTTTTCTTTTACCCATCGTAATTCACATGTTGCAAAGTTTCTGCAACTGGGTAGGAACAATGATTAAGTAAGACCGACCTTGGGGTATTACTAAAATGCGGGAATGATGAAGTAATGTTTATCTTATGCGGAGAAGTATTCCAAATTTGTACCGCACTGTTTGTAATGTAACTTTTATAAGCCTGTGTCCTTATTGATTGGAAATGGTACTTTCCTTTTCGGGGACGATGGAGGAAATGTGCGTTTTAATAGAATTAACGAGGAAATTTTACGCGCGCACGTCGAGTAAACAGTGTGATTTACGAACTAGAAACATCCCTCAACTGCCGCTGGAGTGCGTTGCGATCGCGTATACGACGTCGGGGCCCACGTACCGTATGCACAAGTCGCATAGTTCCTGAGCGTTCAGCAGCACGTTGAACTTGGCACGCTCAACGTTAACGTTCGAGAGCACGGTCCGTGTGCCGACGACTTTACCACACACCGTCCTACTTTGGGGCCTTAGTCAGCGCTACACTCCTGCCTGTGACAATTGACAGCTTGCATCGCCCAGCACTCATCACCTAGCGAGTTCGTGCACTGCCGCCTAACAAGACTATCTGAATAAACTGACATGAAATAAAGATTACAAATAAATGCTGTTTTCACAATGGAACGTTGGGTTGCAATCACACCTAGGTTTGTAAACCACAGGCCTTCCTGACCACTTGCTGTCCAGCTCAAAATGGCTCTGAGCACTATGGGACTCAACTGCTGAGGTCATTAGTCCCCTAGAACTTAGAACTAGTTAAACCTAACTAACCTAAGGACACCACACACATCCATGCCCGAGGCAGGATTCGAACCTGCGACCGTAGCGGTCTCGCGGTTCCAGACTGCAGCGCCAGAACCGCGCGGCCACTTCGGCCGGCGCTGTCCAGCTCCACCACTCGCAGTAACATTAAGTGTCGCTGTGGTACGTTACTGAACCGTATCACCTTCATCTTTGCCTAGGAGTGGTGTGTCGTCTTCCGGAGCCCTGGCTTTGCTCTGCCGCGATTGGTCCGTTTGCTTTTAAATTTCGGAGGGCGCTGCGTTCTGTGGAGAGAGCTGCTGATGACGAGAGTATCGAGTGCTGCTGCCGGAGTGAGACGGGGAGTTTAGTTTCCGGTTGTGTGGCAGCGCAATGTTGCGGGAAAGATGGTATAACTTTCTGTGAACGCACGTGATTGCTACGAGCGTGTGTACTCGGGACGGCGGCAGTCGTTCTGGACGGGCTGTGTGATAAGGAAGCTCGGCGTGGCAACTGTTGACGCGGCGTGTCCGCGTTGCTATGGCGGAACTGGGGCGATTGACATAAGTCGAGTTGGTGCTGGTTGCAACCTGTCGCTGAATGCCTGTCTGCCTTCTGGACTAACGGTGAGAATTCATTGACTTGACGCGTCTCACTCAATTCCCGCCCGTGTTGTCGGGTGTGTTTTGCTCCAAGGTCGTGTGCCATGGTGTTTCGCAATTTTAGTAGGCTCAGGTGTGCCCGAAATCCCGATTCAGTGATCTGCTGTTATATTGTCAAGAGTAACTATCACTAGAAAAGAGTGTTAACTCTCTGTGCCTTAATAACTGAACCTAAAAAATTATCTGCGGTTGAAATTTTATTCTGACCCAAGTGCAATAACGATCTTGTATTTTACAATTTGTTGAGTGGTATTTTTATTTAGTACTGGCCGTCACATTTACTAAGTCGAAGATTTACGAAGGTCAGTGGGCGTCATTGACAGTTCCTGCCTAGATAGGCGTTATATTTTGAACCATGTGTTTCAGTGTTTAGCAATTTTTATTTTATATGTTACAGAGAGTTGCTGTCACGCCCTATATGTACGATTAGCCACGATGGTGAAGTTTCTAGTTGTTCTGCTGGTCTGTGCCATATTACTAAAGCAGGCGGTCCTAGCACAGCTGATTCTAAATTTTTCCTTGTGGTGAGGAGCACGGGCTGGTTTTAAGTGCTAACTCACTAACTTCAACCATTCTCAAATATTTATTACTACTGATATTCTGGCCCTTCAGGCCGAGTGGCGACGTCACTACCCCTTTTTGGTTATTAATTTTATTTTGTTAGCTTGTTTCATTTAAAAAAAATACCTTTGGTGTATGAATTTGTCTTTTGGTCTTTACTGCTCCTTTTGACGAAGTAAATTAACTGTTGATTTTGCATTCTTGTAGCATTATCAAACAGCATTTGTGGTTATATTTGATTGGCCCTTCTGGTCGAATGATTAAAGTTAGTCCTTTCAGTAACTTATTGTAATGGTCAATAATTAATCAAAGGTATTGGGTCCTTCAGACCATGATTATCTCCTTATGTTGAATCTTAAGGTTGTCATTCTGTCATTACAGTTGTGAATGTTCAGCGGCCCTTCAAGCCTGGAGTTTAAAATTTTTTATTGTGTTTTATATATATATTTGTACCAGTGAACAAGTGTTTTTTAATGTTTAATAAAATTAAATTGTGTTTGAAACTGTAACCTCATTTGGGTCTACGCTTTCACTCCCTGCAGCCTTTGATCTCTGCTTACCTTACGTTTTGGTTAAGTTTTTTCCATACGACGACGTATCAGTAACAAAGGGCTTTTCGAGAATGTATAAAAAACAATCAAATACGGTATCCACTATCCGTGTCACCGAGGAAGTCGAGAGCGAGGAGAGCGTGTTCAGGTTGGCATATTCGATGTTTTTGGAATCCAGACTAACTTTAATGGGTAAATTCGTTTTGTTACGCTAGTTTATGAAGTCTAAACTCAGACAATGGTCTAATATTCTGCTACATTTAAATATCAGTGTTGTAGGACAGTGGTGCTGTGGATAGTTCTATTTTCTTTTTTTATCGATGACTGTGACGTATGCAGCGTTGTTTAATGCAAGTGTTCTACCACTTACGGTCACATTCGAGGTCCAGTATTACCTGATTGTGAATACAGACTCTTGGAATGTGAACATATATCTTAGACAATTGTGCATATATCGGTATTTGACAAAGGATTCTCAAGTTTAGTATTTTACTCATCTTCAGGAACTGTAGCTGTATATATCAAAATAATCAGTAACCATCTGCATAAAAGAAATTTTATTTCTTTAACCGATTTCACGCACTTAGTGACCTTCTTCAGAAGGTTGCAACTGTCGCATTATTTGCGAGCGTCAACACCAAGACGCATGCAGCTTATTTCTGTGGTCATGTGATTCATAGAGCCGGAACAAAAATAGTATAAAGAAGCCAAAATAACAAATCGTACATCAGGTCAAAACTGGGGCTAATTAAATTATGACAATGATATGCCTGTCGTTAGCTGATCAGCTCCAGTTCTGCCATGATGTCAACACTTTTTTATTCTTGTTTATACCATTTTCGTATAGGCACTATGAACTACATGACCGGCCGGCCGAAGTGGCCGTGCGGTTAAAGGCGCTGCAGTCTGGAACCGCAAGACCGCTACGGTCGCAGGTTCGAATCCTGCCTCGGGCATGGATGTTTGTGATGTCCTTAGGTTAGTTAGGTTTAACTAGTTATAAGTTCTAGGGGACTAATGACCTCAGCAGTTGAGTCCCATAGTGCTCAGAGCCATTTGAACCATTTGAACTACATGACCACAATATGCTGTATGCATCTTACTGTTGACGCAAATAATGCGATGGTTATTATCTTCTGAATAAGGGCACTAAGTGCGTGAAACCGTTTAAACGAATAAAATTTCTGTTATGCAGCTGGTTGCTGATTATTTCGATATGAACTTCAAATTACTGAACTTCCACCATCTCATGGAAAACTAAACACATATTCATAAGACAAATATTTGTATTTAATGGAAATCGTCGAAAAATCCTCCCTCTCCTCGATGTATTTAACACTCCTCCAAAAGCGCCAACAATGGCAGGAACATTAAGGCCATCTTAATACTGTTTGTGGAACGTAAGGCGACCTAATTGTCTGACTGTATTCGTCTAGTCACTCTAGTCAATTCTAAAAGAATTAACTTAAAAAATAAGCTCTTGTAATATCATGCAATTCCGGACATTCTCTCTCTCTCGCTCTCGCTCTCGCTCTCTCTCTCTCTCTCTGTCTCTCTCTCTCTCTCTCTCTCTTTCCCTTGTTCTTCTCCTCTCTCTCTCTTTCTCTCTGTCTCTCTCTCTCTTTCTCCGTCTCTCTTCGTCTAATAACAGCGTATGCGCATCCTCCCACCCACCCACCCACACACACACACACACACACACACAGAGGACATTACTTGCTTTATTGCTCTCTTTTTTAACAAAGCAACACCGTTTTCAAGATTTTTCTTTCTGTCCGTAGTGAGAAAACAATCGCAAGAAAAGAAATAACATATGTTATCTTCTGAAAAGCCTTCTTGTATCTAATCTTTCCTTATACTTAATGAACCGTGTAATTCAACAGTTTGAACTTTTATTATAGTTTCATCAAATATAGAGGCAGAATCTTAGTTTTCACACCGTACTGGATTCTTCATAATGAATTTCACCGTCGAGCAGACATAATGCAAAATTAGCTTACCCTCTTGCTTAAACAATTTCCTTTGTGGACAACAAAAAAGAAGTTCATGTTGCATGCTTCCGAGCAATGCTCTGTCTGCTTGATTGTTGGTAAGTGTGGAAAGTTCACTTGACTGAAAATTGAGGAAAGTGTACAGATGCTGGGACGTTGTTTGGAGAAGTAGCCGCAGTAACTGACCCGAAAGAGTACGCTAGAAAACTGTGAACTTACACTATGAACTATATCCTATTTAAAAGAAAAGCGGTTCTACGGTCGCAGGTTCGCATCGTGCCTGGGGCATGGATGTGTGTGATGTCCTTAGGTTAGTTAGGTTTAAGTGGTTCTAAGTTCTAGGGGACTGATGACCTCAGATGTTAAGTCCCATAGTGATCAGAGCCATTTAAACCAATTCCTAAATACTGGATAAAATTTAGAGGAGTCATGGTAGCGTTTAACATTAATACATGGTAATTCAGGCAATAAAAGACTGCAAGGTCCAACACTGATTTCATGATATGACTTAAGTCCAGAAGAGAATACACAGACACTGACATGCAACTCCTAATGAACAATAACATTTTCATAGGAACGGCTCTGCACGAAGACTGCAAAGCTACTGTTGAAAGATACTACCGAAAATTATGGGAACTTGTGATCTTATGTGAAGTCAACGAATGGTTTCGAATGCTCCGATCGCTCTCGTGGATGAAACTGGCATTGAAACTGAAAGTAACAGAAAGTCAAGCTACGGAATTCTGCATTTAAATTATTATTATTTTTTATTTTATTTAATTTTTTTCGCTTGAGAATCCTACTGCCGTACCACAAGCTCACAAGCGGCTGAAATTGAAATATACTTTCCTGGTTCTAAAAAACAATTGAAACGACTCAGTGTGAACAAGGCACCTGTTTCTGTTGGTATACACATTAGATTTTTCCACTGGATGTGCTTCCTTTATCAACTGATATGTATGGAAGTTATTCAGCGCAACGCGAGGTTACAACGAACCAGAAAAAAGCGCGGATAAAGAATATTCACAAAAACGATTAAGAAACAGAAACACATGAAGAATCAAGAGCCGAAAAATGCGACTGTTTCAGTATTCTAAAGCATGCGGTAAGCTCGAGAAATGTCACATTTCTTGAGAAAAAACAAATACGAAAATAGAAAGTAGGAGCAATGTGGATCATGAAATTTACTTTAGAATGATAGCAAGAAAATGAACTTAACTTCCTTGAGCTGTCTGTCAGAAAGTAGAACCACTACCACACATCCGAAATTTTTAGAATACCTACAGCCGCAGCCTCAATAGTTAGTGCAACCTTCATCTATGCTCAGAACCATATACAATCTACAGTAAGATATATCTTTAACAAACTAAACAGAACCCCTCCCCCCCCCCCCCCCCTACCTTGTCTGTTGGCATTAACAACTAGATATTGTAAAACATTTAGCAGTACCAAAAGAATACAAATAGACAGAAGTAGAAAGAAGCATACGAAAATCTGGCAGAATTTAAAAGTAAACCAATCCAACACAAACACGAGAACACAAAAAAGAAAAAGATTAACTTGCTGTATCGATAAAGAAAATGAAAACTTAGATGCAAGAATGCACACACTGACATATCACGATAAATACATACACCGAAAACAGGCGTCATTTTCAGGTAAAAGTGAGATAATTATTGCTAGTACAACAACCAATACAGGACAATCACACAGATAAAAATGTAAACCAAAGGCTGCTAAGACTGATAAGGAATATAAACATGATGACTAGCAGGTCGTTTGACGCAAAGTACAAGGAGCAGATCAGATCATAGAGATACAGAATTCTATGTTTTAAGTCGAAATTGTTTGTTCACATTTGATACTGTCCTTTAATATTTTCCCGTGCTATCCTTTTCATCTCTACGTGAATACCTCACCAAAACCCAATCAAATCTCGTTTATATGGTCTAATTTTTCTGTCCCAATTTTTTCCCGCTCTACTACTTAATCGCACGAATTACTTCCAGAAGAACAAAAAAGCTGATAGAAGATCAATTTGGGTTCCGAAGAAATTTAGGAAGATCCAGGTAATAGTGACCCTATGACTTATGGTAGAAGGTAGGCTGAAGAAAGGCAAACTTAAATTTAAAGTTTTTGGCAATGTTCGCTGAAATACAATCCAAAATTTTTTAAGTAGCAGGGATAAAGTACAAAGTGTGAAAGGGCATTTACAACCCGCACAGAAATGTGGTTACGGTTGTGAGAGGTTAAGGACCTCAAAAAGAATCCATAGTTGACGAGTGAGTAAGGGTTGTAACCTATCCCCTATCTTGCTGAATATGTACAATGAGCAAGCAGTGAAGGCAAGTAAACCAGTAAAGCGAAATTTCGCATTCGGGCCCGACCGCCCGCTTTGTCATCCTTTGGTGGTGGGTTTGTTGGACGCGATACGGAGGTGCATCCGGCCAGCACACCGCTCACCCGATCTTTGTCAGGTTTATTGAACCTGGAGCCGCCACTAGTCTGTCGATTAGCTCCTCATTGGGCCTCACGAGGCTGACGGCACCCCGCAGCAGTCCTCCCAACAGAAAAAATCCCTGTCAGGACAGGGGCTCGAACCCTGGTTCTCCACGCGGATCGTAATAAAAGTGGTCCAACTCCTAGACAATTTAGTTAGCTTCTCGAGCCGGTGGTGGTCCAAATGCTTGGCGAACTGCGTCGAATAGAGTCCCAGGGTGACGTCCATCGTTGTCATGGTCTTCCGAATTGCTAAATACCCTTCGTTGAAGCCGCTCACTGCCAGGAAAGTCGCAATCTCCGCAGTCTTTGCACTAGAATGCAAATGCTTGGGGGCTAACATCCAAACACACGCGTTCAAACTTCCATTTGAATTTTGTGTGTTTCCTCCCAAGCACAGGTACAATGACTCGTCCTCCGAAAGAAAAACACTTGTGCGTCAAAATGGCAGATTTCAGGCAGGTGAATTTTTTTGTTCAACCGCGAATAACAAACATTTCCGTTCCGTATTCGGAAAAACCGTTTCAGGGGTGTATTCTAAACACTTTTATGGATCAAAAAATGCAATTTGAAAAAAAAATCTAACCAAAAGATAGTAGACTGCCCCTTAACGACATTTTGGACTAAAGGCATTTCACTACTTCCAATCTCAAAGGTAAGTAACTTTCACGACCGTTACAGCGTTTATTTAAAGATAATCTAATTTGCATTCTCTCAGTGAAGCTGCTAGCGCCACACGTATGCGACTGAAACAACATTTGAGTAGACATCAACTTTTAGATGACACGGCTACTGTACACACCGGTACCTCTAACACCCAGTAGTACATCCTCTTGAATTGATAAATGGCTGTATTCGTCGGTGCATACTATCCATAAGCTCATCAAGGCACTGTTGGTCCAGATTGTCCCACTCCTCAACGGCGAATCGGCATAGATCGCTCAGAGTGGTTCGTGTGTCACGTCGTCCATAAACAGCCTTTTTCAATCTATCTCAGGCATGTCGATAGGGTTCATATATGGAGAACATGCTTGCCACTCTAGTCGAGCGATGTCGTTTTCCTGAAGGAAGGCATTCACAATATTTGCACGAAGGGGACGCGAATTGTCGTCCATGAAGATGAATGCCTCGCCAACATGCTGCCGATTTGGTTGCACTGTCGGCTGGAGGAAGGCACTCATGTTTCGTACAGCCATTACTGCGCCTTCCATGACCACCAGTGGCGTACGTCGGCCCCACATGATGCCACTACAAAACATCAGGAAAACTCCACCTTGCGGCACTCGCTGGACAGTGCGTCTAAGGCGGTCAGCCTGACCGGGTTGCCTGCAGACATGTTACCGACGGTTGTCTGGTTGAAGGCATATGCGATAATCATCGGTAAGAGAACGTGATGACAATCCTGAGCGGTCCATTCGGCATGATGTTGTGCCCATCTGTACCGCGCTGCATGGTGTCGTGGTTGCAAAGATGGACCTCTCCATGGACGTCGGGACTGAAGTTTCGCATCATGCAGCCTATTGTGCACAGTTTGAGTCGGACCGCGACGTCCTGTGGCTGCACAAAAAGCTTTATTCAATATGGTGGCGTTGCTGTCAGGGTTCCTCCGAGCTATAATCCGTAGGTAGCGGTCATCCACTGCAGTAGTAACCCTTGGGAGGACTGAGAAAGGCATGTCATAAACAGTTCCTGTCTCTCTGTATCTCCTCCATGTCCAAACAACATCGCTTTGATTCACTCCGAGACGCCTGGACACTTCCCTTGTTGAAAACGCTTCCTGGCACAAGATAACAGTGCTGACGTGATTGAACCGCGGTACTGACTATCTAGGCACGATTCAACTACAGACAATACGAGCCCTGTACCTCCGTCCCGGTGGAAGGTTAAGGTTTGTATTATCGCGAAATATGAGAGAGAGTGTCACAGAATTGATACTGGATTTGGGCTGGACATCATTAAAAGAAAGATGTTTTTCGTTGCGACGGAACCTTGTCACGAAATTCCAATCAACAAATTTTTTTCTCCGAATGCGAAAATATTTTCTTGACACCGACCTACATATGGAGGAACGATCACCACGATAAAATAAGGGATATCTTTGCTCGTACGGAAAGATATAGGTGTTCATTCTTTCCGAGCGCTATACAAGTTTGGAATAATAGAGAATTGTGAAGGTGGTTCGATGAACCCTCTACCAGGCACTTAAATGTGATTTGCAGAGTATCCATGTAGATGCAGTAGAATGACTGGAGCTGATCGGCTATCGGACGCCCTCCGTCTAATAGGTGCTGGACATGCATGGTTGTTTACATCTTTTGGCGAATTTAGTGACATCTCTGAACAGTGAAAGGGACTGTGTCTGTGATACAATATTCACAGCCAACGTGTATCTTCAGGAGTTTCGGGAACAGGGGTGATGCAAAATGTTTTTTGATGTGTGTTTATACCTTATATAACTGTGAATCATATTCTGAACGCAAATATAATGAGGTGTCTCGACTAAAATGAATTCCTACATGCCAATCAGAATGAATACCAAATAGATTGATCATGTGAAAAACACGATTTTTTTCGCGTGACAGCCTGAAAGCCACAGATCAAAGCAGTCAGGAGCATGCAGTATTTCTCAATTTTCGAAGAGCATTTGATACAAAACTTCACCTTCACTTACTAGCAATTCTACGATCGTATGCACGAAATTTGTGACTTCACTGTGGATTTATTGATACGAAGGACGCAAAATATTGGACTATGGAACAATGGGGTTTTTGTCCCAAGAGTGTGACGTGGCGCTGGTTCGGTGATGATTTGAGGCAGCCATATCGAGGAGTAGCATGGGATACTGTCTACTCTGTAAGGGCGAAATAATACCAAGAATTATGTGAACAGTCTAGCTGATTACGTACGTCCCTTAGTTCAGTGTTAGTTCCCAAATGGAGACGCTCCCTCCAAGACAACAGAACCCTGTTAATAGTCCTGACTTTGTCAGTACGTGGATGAATTATTGCATCTTGCCTGGCGACAACAGAACCCTGTTAATAGTCCTGACTTTGTCAGTATGTGGATGAATTATTGCATCTTGCCTGGCGACAACAGAACCCTCTTAATAGTCCTGACTTTGTCAGTACGTGGATGAATTATTGCATCTTGCCTGGCGACAACAGAACCCTGTTAATAGTCCTGACTTTGTCAGTACGTGGATGAATTATTGCATCTTGCCTGGCGACAACAGAACCCTGTTAATAGTCCTGACTTTGTCAGTACGTGGATGAATTATTGCATCTTGCCTGGCGACAGAAGTCACCAGGTTTCAATGTTGTTGAAACTTTGTAGTCTACTTGAGTGAGAAGTGTGCGTGACAGCTGTGTGGCTGATCCCGCCGATGGTTCGAGTCCTCCCTCGGGTATGGGTGTGTGTGTTTGTCCTCAGGATAATTTAGGTTAAGTAGTATGTAAGCTTAGGGACTGATGACCTTAGCAGTTAAGTCCCATAAGATTTCACACACATTTGAACATTTTTTTGTTTGTGACAGCTATCTATCTCCAACATAGTCACCTGAACTTCCCACTGTTTCGAAGCAATAGTGATATAAGATTCCCTTGGAGGCCATACAGGACCTGTACTTATTTATTGGATGCTGCTTTGAATGGCAAAGGTTTCCCTACACAGTAGCTGGCACGGTAGTGTATCGTGCTTGTCGTGTTTCTATATTTTTGTCTACCCCTAGAGAATGCTTCGCAGCGTAACGTCAACAATCTAAAGTATTCACTACTCGTCTGAAGTCGAATTACGCCAAAATTCGCCAGGGAGTGTGACTTCCAGTGTATCTGTCTTACATCCTGTAGAAGGATGTTGGGAAAGGATTACTTTATCAACGACATTTTGCTGGTAGTGCTAGACAACACTTACATTATCCACAAGAGACATATTAAGAGAACCAAAGTTACATTAATAATTATTGTTATTTTCTATTAGTTCCGATCTTAAATCATCACCAGGTTGATAAAAATAACCAACATAACGTGAGAGTGGGGTTCGTTGATATCAAAACTACAAATAGGGAACAGGAGTATACGGTGTTAAGTTGTTAAGTATCATGGTCTTACAATGTAGTTGAGTGGTCAGCGTGACGGATTGCTGTCCTACGGGCCCGGTTTCGATTCCCGGTTAGGTCGGACATTTTCTCCGCTCAGGGACTGGGTGTTGTGTTCTCTTCATCATCATTTCATCCCAATACGACGCGCAGGTCAGCCAATGTGGCGTCGAATGTAATGTGACCTGCACCAAGGCAGCCGGATGTGCCCCTCAAGGGGCCTCCCGGTCAATAACGCCAAACGCTAATTTCCATTTCCATCATATCCACTTTCACGGATTAGGCTAACCTCCGGTTTCGTCTTGAAAGGTCATTATTGAACTCACCTCATTTTGGGTCTGCCAGGTATCCTTCTTCCTCTTGGCCTGTATTTCAACACTTGTTCCGTTAGTCTTTTTCCTGGTGTTTTGCTCTTTCCACTTGCTTCTATATTTCTCTGTTGTATTGTTTATCCCTTCAAGTTCTTCTCTAGCTTTTTCATTCCTAAACCGGTCTCGCCGTGTGCAGTCGTTCATTGTTCTTAGCAACCTCATTTCAACTGTCTGTTTTCTGATCTTATTCCTCTTTGTCACCGAGCGAGGTTGCGCAACGGTGGCACACTGGACCGCCATCGGGAGAACGACGGTTTCAACCCGCGTCCGGCCATCCTGCTTCAGGTTTTTTCGTGATTTCCCTAAATCGATTCAGACAAATGCCGGGATGGTTCCTTGAAAGGGCACGGCCGACTTCGTTCCCCATCCTTCCCTAATCCGATGAGACAGATGACCCCATTGTTCGGTCCCCTCCCCCAAATCTACCAACCAACACTCATTGTGAGAACCCAGATAACACTCCCGTACAGTACGAACTTCACAGCTTTTGTTTTATAAAATTAATTTTTGTTTCCTTTCTAACTCCGTTCTTTGTTGTTCTATACTGGTAACTTTGGCTTAATAATTATTCTGTTATTGACTGCAATGTTGGTTTTAATGCGCTTGAATCCTTTAAATACAATTTTCTTAATTTTATTAAGATTTCCATATTGTATGCTAAGCCCAGCAGGTGAAATTTATGTATGACTCCTTGTAATTTATTTTTATCGTCAGATACTCCGCCCCTGGTAGCTGAGTGGTCAACGCGACGGACTGTCATACCCAGCGTCCCGGGTTCGATTCCCGGCTGGGTCGGAGATTTCCTCCGCTCAGGGACTGGGTGTTGTGTTGTCATATGATCATCATTTCATCCCCATCAACATGCAGGTCACCGAAGTGGCAACCAATGACGCCAAACACTCATTTCCATAATGTAGTTTAGTTTGTAAAAGCATGATGTTTCTTGTACTGGAATCTTGTATTCTGCTTATACTTTTGATTTCAGTGAGCCATCCTCCCACATCATACTGATAATTTTTTGTTGACATTTTGGTAATTTGATATCGACGCTGTTCGATAGTTATAAAAATTATTAATGCAACAGTATTTGGCAGTTTTTTGGTATCTTTTTTCATCAAAGATCTTAGTATAATCTACGAACATTGTATGTACTTCTTCGCTATACTCCCAGCTTTTTATCAGATCCATTGTGAGGTAAAATCTGCTCTTTTTGGTGACTGATGAATATCAGCATACGAGACGGGAACAACGAAGCGCTAATAATAGTCCTCCATGTATCAGGTATTAATATGTTTCATTTACACAACGTTTTTCGACGTCCATTAAAAAAAACATAAAAGCTTGTTCTTGATTAGCGAAAGCGAGCTTACATTGGGAACTTCAATTTCGTTAGCAGTATAACACAATTTGAAACGTGGCGAGTGGAGAAAGTACTAGATCACTCGGGGAGCCACGTGTAATGAGTGAGCAGGGGTAGTGATTCGGCGTGGCGCCCGTTAACGACCTCGTTGTGATGTTAAAAACAAGTGGCCATCCGCTGCTGTTAGCGGCTTCTGCGCTTTTTGACGTTCCAGCGGCTCGGTCATTAACGACCTTGCTTGTTAAAATTAAAACGTGGTTACGTATTTCAAATCAATTAAACGACGGATGATCCGCGGACCAAAATAGGAAGCAAAAAGCAGTCCCGCTATATATTTCTGTACGTTCATTCCTGACGTCATCACGTTTGAGATTATGTTTGTTCATTAATTTTAAAGATTGAAACTCGCTAGTTCGTGGCAAAGTGCAGTATAACAGTCAAAATTTGACATGACTCCATTACTGCGAGGTTTCTGATTTGTTTGATTGATTCAAAAGCGACTATACTCACTTCTGTTCCGATATTTTCTTCTGAGCTGATCATAAATACTGCGATATTTTGGTTAGAACAGTACAAGAAGAATGGGTAGCTTTGAGGGATGAAGTAGTGAAGGCAGCAGAGGATCAAGTAGGTAAAAAGACGAGGGCTAGTAGAAATCCTTGGGTAACAGAAGAAATATTGAATTTAATTGATTGAAAGGGACAATATAAAGTGCAGTATATGAAGCAGACAAAAAGGAATATAAACGTCTCAAAAATGAGATCGACAGGAAGTGCAAATGGCTAAGCAGGGATGGCTAAAGGATAAATGTAAGGGTGTAGAGGCTTATCTCACTAGGGGTAAGATAGATACGGCCTACAGGAAAATTAAAGAGACCTTTGGAGAAAAGGGAACCACTTCCATGAATAACAAGAGCTCAGATGGAAATCCAGTTCTAAACAAAGAAGGGAAAGCAGAAAGGTGGAAGGAGTATATAGAGGCTCTATACAAGGGCGATATACTTGACGACAATATTATGGAAACGGAAGAGGATGTAGATGAAGATGAAATGGGAGATACGATACTGGGTGAAGAGTTTGACAGAGCACTGAAAGACCTGAGTCGAAACAAGGCCCCCGGAGTAGACAACATTCCATTAGAACTACTGACGGCCTTGGGAGAGCCAGTCCTAACAAAACTCTACCACCTGGTGAGCAAGATGTATGAGACAGGTGAAATGCCCTCAGACTTCAAAAAGAATATAATAATTCCAATCAGGTGATGACAGATGTGAAAATTACCGAACTATCAGTTTAATAAGTCTACTGCAAAATACTAACGCGAATTCCTTGCAGACGAATGGAAAAACTTGTAGAAGCCGACCTCGGGGAAGATCAGTTTGGATTCTGTAGAAATGTTGGAAAACGTGAGGCAATACTGTCCCTACGACTTATCTTAGAAGAAAGACTAAGGAAAGGCAAACCTACGTTTCTAGAATTTGTAGGAAAGCATTTGTTGGAAAGCTTTTGACAATGTTGACTGGAATACTCTCTTTCAAATTCTAAAGGTGGCAGGGGAAAATACAGGGAGCGAAAGGCTATTTACAGTTTGTACAGTAACCAGATGGCAGTTATAAAAGTCAAGGGGCATGAAAGGGAAGCAGTGGTTGGGGAGGGAGGGAGACAGGGTTGTAGCCTCTCCCCGATGTTATTCAATCTGTATGTTGAGCAAGCAGTAAAGGAATCAAAAGAAAAATTCGGTGTAGGTATTAGAATCCATGGAGAAGAAATAAAAACTTAGAGGTTCGCCGATGCACAACACAAGGGCCTTGGTTAATTGTGTGCTGCTCCTCTTGCAAAGCAGGTCGAACAGTTATGAAGCCAGATGGTGTCATAATAAAATATTGTTCTAACATGTGTTGTGTGGCAGTCAACGCAGTTGGCAACAAGGTGATTCGAACAATTCTTAATTTGTTCCTGGGATAGTGTTTCCCTCTTTACAGACGAAAAATGTAAGAAAGTATGTGTCGGTCATTCCCGCAGGAGGTTCCACGCCTCCTTCGGGCGTGGGTGTGTGTGTTGTTCTTAGTGTAAGTTAGTTTAACTTCGTTTAAGTAGTGTGTAAGCCTAGGGGCCGATGACCTTAGATGTTTGGTCTCTTAGGAATTAACACACATTTAAACATTTTAAGAAAGTGTGTGTGTGTGTGTGTCTGTGTGTGTGTGTGTGTGTGTGTCAGAAATAGAGAGAGAGATTATGATCCGTGATGTATAAATCTGGTAATTTTCTGTTAATGGAAAGGTCGAACAAGAGAACAAACACAGTGAGAGCTATTTCACTCACGAAGCTAAATTGTTTGTGTGTTTTGAGTACACAGAACTCTAACCCTCTGATGAGACTCGATTACTTCATATGGCGAAAATTCAAGAGCAATTAAGACTGTCATTAGAACTCTTACCTAGAATGCTCATTGAGTTCTAGCAAAAGTTCTTTCCTACTTCGACGGAAGATCCTTACATAGCAATATTCTGCGATTCCCAATGAATGAGCTGAGTAATTCCCTCGCCGGATTGATTTAGGAAACGGCGAGACCTGAATCGTTTTTCTGGAGTTAATTACTGTCAAATTATTTCTGCCTCCCAAAGTATACCTAATAATCGATGAGAATCTAAACTGGACTCAGCAAGAAATTGCATTGTCCAAGAAGGCATCAGCATTTCTCCATGCCCTACAAAAATATAAGAAGCTCTTCCCCCTTGACTTGAAAAAGTAACACTTATACGTCCACTTCTTGATTACAGAGATGCTATCACGGAAGATCTTTCTCAGAAAAGCTCACGGCTCCTGGAACTGGTTATGAACGCCTGTGCTCTATCTATCTGTGATGTTACATACTCTGATGATATGCACAATCATATTCACAGTTATCCTGGCTGCGTGCAGACAAACGCAGAGATTTCCGTACACTGTGTCAATGTACACTGTCCCTCACATATCTCCTCAAACTTAAAGATGTTGTCTGAAGAGCATGGCAGAAATGCCCGTTCTCATCTGAGCAAAATCCACTCTGTCCCACTATGTTGCTCATCCAATTTCTCGGAGTCCTTTGAAGTTGCAGGAACCCAATTCTGGAAAAAAACTCCACCGTTATATTAGATACCTGCGTAACATCTGCAGTTGCAGAAAACAGCTAAGACAAATTTACCCAAGCAACCGTAATGACTGTCAGTGTCGCTATACCCACTTGTTACCTCTTTACATCTTTCTTTCCAACGAGATATTCCTCGTTTCCCGGAATTCTACCCATTCTTCTCCCTAAGCTTCCCTTTCCCAGGATTCGACGTGCCAGAAAATATCCGTTTTGTACACCTACAAGTCCTTTTTATATCTGCCATTTCACAATTATTGTTATTGTCAATATTGTTATTATTGTTCGTGGCATCAGTGGCAGTAGTAAAAGTACTACCACTATTAACTTTGTTAGTTCTCAGTTAGAACTACTTGTTAACACTGTGTCTACCGACAATCAAATCATTTTGTTATTGTTTGCCATATTAAAATTATTGCTACTTCTTATGTAAATGTGATGTAAAAGAAATGCACAGTACGTGGGAAACGCTCGTTGGACGCATGAGAAGGCTTGAAGACCGTAATATGATCAGGTTCAATAAATAAATAAAGTTAACATTCACTGAAAGCACAAGTTCTCAGAAAGGCTTTGAAAACGAGCAGCACTAAATGTCTCCAAACGTGGAAAAGGTCAGCATTCAAAAAACGTTATTACGGTGCTGGATAGATCGCATGGGCTTTTGCATATTTATAGGAACATGTTAATGATCACGTAATATCACGATTTTGCAGAAGGCAGACTTTCTCTGTATCTGAACCGTGGTGTCGAAGTAGCGTCTTTCATTGGTAACGTAAAACGTCCCCAGTCCTGCGTTCAAAACCCGCCATCCCTTAAATTTTGATTAATAATCAGCATTGGCGGTCGAAGGCTTCCGGCATAAGACGTCACCCTCATTCTGGTAACGGCCTTGTCAAAGAGAGCGGAGGAGAGTACAGAGGTTCAGAGTACTCTCTTGCCCTTGGGGTGGGAAACTGCGGCTAAAGGCGGAAGTGTCAGCAACGATCAACGGCTTGAGGATACAGAAGACAACGGAAATCATGGCTTTAAAGACACATGACATGTACCCACAAGACATGTGGCCTGTAACTGAAAAAAATGTCATAATGGTCTCTCCATTGGCAAACGATTCCGGAGTAGTTCTCCATTCGGGTCTCCAGAGGGGAATGACAAGGGAGAGATGACCACGAGAAAAAGATTGAACAATCAACGAAAGAATAACGTTCAATGAGTTGGGGCGTGGAATGTCAGAAGCTTGAATGTGGTAGGGAAGCTAGAAAATCTGAAAACGGAAAGTCAAAGGCTCAATCTAGAGGTCCCATCAGATGAGCATAGGAAATATCAAAAACAGTAGATAATGGTATAATGGGAGAAGGATTCGTCATGAATAGGAAGGCAGGGCAGACAGTGTGTTACTGTGGACAGTTCAGTGACAATGTTATTCTTATCAGAATCAACAGCAAACCAACACCGACAATGACAGTTAAGGTATTCATACCGATGTAGCAAGCTGAAGATGAGGAGATAGAGAAAGTATATGATGATATTGAAAGGGAAATACAATACGCAAAGGGAGATGAAACTCTAATAGTCATGGGGAACTGGGCTGCTTTTGTAGGGGATGGAACAGAAGAAAAGGTTACAGGAGAATATGGGCTTGGGACAAGGAATTGAAGAGGAGAAAGACTAATTTGGTCCAGTAATAAATTTCAGCTAGTAATAGCTAATACTCTGTTCATGAATTACAAGAAGAGGAGGTATACTTGGAAAAGGCCGGGTGACATGGGAAGATTTCAGTTACATTACATCATGATCAGGCACAGATTTTAGTTTGTAAGGCGTACCCAGGAGCAGATATAGACTCAGATCACAATGTAGTAGTGGCGAAGAGTAGGCTGAAGTTCAAGACATCAGTCAAGAAGAATCAATATGCAAAGAAGTATGGATACAGAAGTACTACGGAATGACGAGATACGCTTGAAGTTCTCTAAGGCTGCAGATACAGTAATAAAGAATAGTCCAGTAGACAGTACGGTTGAGAGGAATGGACATCTATAGAAAAGGCAATGATAGAAGCCTGAAAAAAATGAGTACAAATAAGGTAATTGCAAAGAAATCATGGGTAACAGAAGAAATAATTCAGCTGATCGATAACCAAGGAAGTACAAAAATGTTCAGAGAAATTTAAAAATCTATGTCGCTGAGGAATGAAATAAATTGGAAGTGCAGGGAAGTTAAGATGAAATGGCTGTATGAGAAATGTGAAGAAATCGAAAAATAAATAATAGCCGGGATTCAGCACGTAGGAAAGTCCAAACAACCTTAACAAAATTAAAAGCAAGGGTGATAACAATAAGGTCGTAACGGGAATTACACTGAGAAATGAAGAGGAGAGAGCGGATAGGTGAAAAGAGTGCGGTGTAGACCTGTATTAAAGGGATGATTTACCTTATCTAATAGAAGAAAAAGCAGTAGGCGATTCAGAAGAAATAGTGGCTCCATTACAGAATCAGAAATTAAAAGAGCTTTGGAGGACTTCAGATCAAATAAGGCAGAAGCGATCGATAACATTTCTTCAGAATTTTTAAAATCATTGCGGAAAATGGCAACAAAACGACTACTCACGTTGGTGTGTAGAATGTACGAGTCTCAAAATATACCGTCTGACTTTCGGAAAGGTATCATCCATTCAATTCCAAGACAGAAAGAGCTGAGAAGTGCGATAATTATCGCACGATCAGCTTAACAGCTCATGCTGAAGTTGTTGACTTCAGAAGAATGGAGAAGAAAATTCAGGATGTGTTAGATGACGATCAGTTTGGCTTTACAAAAGGTAAAGGAACCACAGAGGCAATTCTGACTTTGCAGTTGATAATGCAAGCAAGACTAAAGAAAAATCAAGAAACGTTCATAGGATGTCGCCCTCGAAAGAGCGTTCGACAATATAAAATGGGGCAATATATTCTATGTACTGAAAAAATAGGGGAAACCTACAGGGAGAAACGGGTAATATACAATATGTACAAGAGTCAAGAGTGAATAATAAGAGTGGACGACCAACAGCGAAGTGCTTTGGTTAAAAAGGTTGTGAGACAGGCAAGTACTCTTTTACCCAACTGTTCAATCTGTACGTCGAAGAAGCAATGATGGAAATAAAAGAAAGGTTCAGGAGTGGAATTAAAATTCAAGGTGAAAGGGTATCAGTGAAACCATTCGTCGATGACTTTGCTATTTTTCGTAAAAGTGAAGAAGAATAACATGATCTGCTGGATGGAATGAACAGTATAATGAGTACAGAATGTGGATTGAGAGTAAATCGAAGAAAGGCGAAAGTAATGGGAGGTAGCACAAATGAGAACAGCGAGAAACTTAAAATCAGGATTGATGGTCACGAAGTAGATGAATTTAAGGAAATCTGCCACCTAGGTCGCTAAATAACCAATGACGGAGGGAGTAAGTAGTACATCACAAGCAGACTAACGCTGGCGAAAAGGGCATTGCTGGGCAAGAGAAGTCTGCTAGTATCAAACAAAGGCCTTAATCTGAGGAAGAAATTTTTGCGAATATACGTTTGGAGCAAAGCATTGTATGGTGTGGTGAAACATGGACTTTGGGAAAACAGGAACAGAAGAGAATCGAAGCATTTGAGATATCGTGCTACATACGAATGTGGAAAATTATGTGGATAAGGTAAGGAATGAGCAGGTTCTGCGCAGAATCGGAGAGGAAAGAAATATGTGGAAAACGCTGATAAAGAGAAGGGACAGAATGACAGAACATCTGTTAAGACATAAGAGAATGACTTCCATGGTACTAGAGGGAGCTTTACAGGGAAAAACCTGTAGATGAAGACAGAGATTGGAATGTTCCAGCATATAATTGACGACGCAGGTTGCAAGTGATACTCTGAGATGAAAGGGTTGGCGCAGAAGAGAAATTTGTGGTGGGCCGCATCAAAACACTCAGAAGAATGATGACTCAAAAAAGAAAAAAATCTCCTCTATTGAAATCAACAAGGATTCCGAAACTCAGCTCGCTCTGTTTGTCAGTTGACTTCAGGAAAGAGTTTGATAGACCTTCGCACTGCCTTTTAGCGAGTGAAATACGACCTCATCGATTAACGGACCAGGTTTAATACTAATTTCGGCACTTCACTGCACACAAAAGTCATTACGACACTCTTAACTGATCAATCTCGACGGATGTAATGGAAATTTCCGGAATACCTCATGGGAGCCTATGGCCCGTTGTGGTTTACGGAATGTGTAAATTATCTATCACATAACCTAAGAAGCTCTTTGCGGCTGCTTGAAAATGATGGCCTTGTCTGTAGGACGTAGCAACCTAAGAAGGCTGTAGTGAAACGCAGTAAGACCTGCAAAGGATCGATGACTGATGGGGGCTTGGCGGTCTTCCTTTCGCCCGACGTAGTGCAGCAACACGACGTGGCATGGACTCAAGTCGTTAGAATTCCCCTGCAGAAATACAGGGTTGTTCTAAATAATGGTCCCATTTTCAGACATTCGTATGTGTTCAGATACAAATACAAAATGAGCAAGCTTTATGCCAATGAAAAGCTGAAATTTCAAAGATTTTGGAGGGCGGCAGCAGGCGGCATCGGACGGGCGGTGATGGTTTCAGAAGCGCCCGGTAGAGTCTGCGTGGCAATAGGCCGTCATTTCGTTTCACTGTCAGTTGCGAGTGAGATCGCGACTGTGGAGCACGAGTTTTTTTGGGTTCTTGAGTTTGCGAAAGGTGAGTCGCAAATTGCAGTGCAGCGGGCATTTCGTACCAAATTCGATATTCAGCCACCAACTGGCAATTTGAACAGATTGGGAGTGAGTGCAAAGGAAAACGCACAGTCCTACCGCGTGTTTCAGAGGATGATGTCCGACGGATTCGAGAAAGTTTTGTGTGCAGTCCCAGTAAGTCTATCAATAGAGCCAGATGAGAACTTAGAATACCCCAACCAACTGTATGGAAAGTTCTGGGGCGGCGTTTGCTGTACAAGTCCTACCGATTACAAGTTCTGCAGACTCTCAATCCCAATGGCAAAGAGAAGCGTCTCGCATTTTGTGGTTATGTACTAGCAAAGATGGAGGAGGTCGCATTTCTACAGCATGTAATTTTTGCGATGAAGCGACGTTCCACCTTAGACGAACAATCAACACACACGATGGCCAAATGGCTCAAATGGCTCTGAGCACTATGGGACTTAACATCTGTGGTCATCAGCCCCCTAGAACTTAGAGATACTTAAACCTAACTAACCTAAGGACATCACACACATCCATGCCCGAGGCAGGATTCGAACCTGCGACCGTAGTAGTCGCGCGGTTCCGGACTGAGCACCTGAACCGCTACACGATGGTCACATATGGAGTTTGCAACACGAAGGATACTCACCAAATATCAACGTGTTCCGTGCCGCATCCCATACAAAGGTTTACGGACCACTTTTTGTGTGGAAAGATCTGTAACGGGGATGACATACTTGGACATGTTGGAACAATGGCTGTTCCCTCAAGTTACGGAAGATTCCCAGGACTTCATATTCCAACAGGATGGCGCTCCATCCCATTGGCACCAAGATGTACAAGGCTCTTTGAATGACTCCCTTCCTCAGCGCAGGATCGGTCGCAGGGGACTTGAGGACCTGGCTCTGCACTTCTGCCCACCGAGATCTCCTGATCTCGCGCCCTGCAGCTGTTTCTTATGGGGTTATGTAAAAGATCCTGTTTACGTCCCGCCTCCACCCAGCAGTCTGAACGATCTGGGGAACCGGGTCACCGCTGCCATGCACGCAGTAACCGCAGATACGCTTTCGCGTGTCTAGGACGAGTTTGGCTGACCGCGTCAATTTTTGCTGTGCTGTCATTTAAATAGGGAGGAACGATCACTACGATAAAATAAGGGAAATCAGAGCTCGTACGGAAGTATACAGGTGCTCATTCTTTCCGCGCGTTATACGAGATTGGAGTAATAGAGAATTGTGAAGATGGTTCGATGAACCCTCTGATGGGCACTTGAATGTCATTTGCAGAATATCCATGTAGATGTAGATGTAGAAATCTAATTCATTCCAAATTAGTAAATTTATTAAATTGATGTCAAACGTTATGAAAAAAAAAACTTTGAAACTTCCTCTTTTCGTTGGTATAAAGCTTGTTCATTTTGGATTTGTACTTGAATAACGACGAAATTTTGAAAATGGGTCCATTATTCAGCATAACCCTGTATTTTGGTCACGCTGCCTCAATAGCTGTCCATTGCTGTGGAAGTGTTGCCGGTGCAGAATTCCTTGGACGAACTGTCGTCTCGATTGTATCGCGAAGTATTTATGTAGGGCGATCTGAGTGGCGAAAGCATTCGCTCGAACTATCCAGAATTGTTCTTCAAACCAGTCAGGAACAATTGTGGCCCGGTGACATGGCCCATTGTCATTTATAAAAATTGAATCGTTATTTAGGAACATCTAGTCCATGAATGGCTGCAAATGGTTTCCAAATGGACGAAAATAACCATTTCCAGTCAATAATCGGTACTGTTGGACCAGAGGACCCAGTCCGTTCCCATGTAAACACAGTCCACACCATTATGGGACCACCACCACCATGGCTTAGTGCAGGGCTTAACAACTGGCCGGTTTTGAGCACAAGTACTCGCATCTGCTCAGGCACGTGCTCACGAGCAGCTGCAAGGTCGCGGAGTGGGGAGGGAGGGGAGGGAGGGGAAATGCGCGTGCACGTTTGAATAGGGCCGCAGCGTGCCTATTGAATTCGCGCCGACTATGTAACGTGTAAAGTACTACGATCATCTCGTAACAGTCACTTCGCTGGTTAAGAAAGATTGTGTTGCAAAATGATTAGTATGTCACAAAACGCTGAATTCTTTTACGAAATTTAATTTGCAGCGACATTATATGTCGTACCACGCGAAAGACTACGGACGTGGAAAATGTGATTGACCAGATCGTGCACAGGAAGTTATTAAACTTAAAAGGAAGCTATCCTAAGAAGATCTTGACGACGAAGAAAAATCAACTGAGGCAGCTCTCAGAGTGGGTTACAAAATTGCTTTGCTTTTAGCAAAATCCCTGCGTCCCTTAACTGATGGCGATTTAATAAAAGAATGTTTGGTAGCTGCAGCGGAACATTTGTGTCCATCTCAAGTTGAACAGTTTCTGATTGTGCCATTATCTAACATGACCATTATGCGTCGCATACAGGACATGGCAGACGACGTCCAGAGCCAGTTTGCAAATATCTGTAAACATTTTATGGCGTATTCTTTAGCTCTGGACGAAAGTGTTGATATCACTGGAACAGCGCAGCTTGCCATATTTATTAGAGGTGTTAATAGAGATCTTCAGGTGAGGGTGGAGCTCCTCGATGTAGTAGCCATGAAGAACACTACAACCGGAGGTGTTATTTTAAGTAGTGTTGAAGAAAGTGTTGAAAATATAGGATTGTCGTGGAATTCTTTAGTTTCAGTGTCTACAGATGGTAGAGGCATACACTAAGCTAATAAAATTATGTGGCACGTGTACATTCTCCTTTATTTGTTTCATTTGTCGCAGTAATAATTCGTGAGTGATATCCCTGCAGGTGGCCGCGGATTTACATCGACTGGCGGCAGCTGTTGTGTACCCCACGTGACTCTCCCCACTCTCGGCTCTGGTCCAGTAGTGGGGGTAGCGTGCTTGCGCTGCTCCGTGCTCGCGCCTTGCTGCTCACAGTTTGCTCCACGAGCACGTATGTTGTGAAGCCCTGGCTTAGTGGGATCTGTGTCACATTCGAAAACTATCATCAGCTCTTACCAAACGTAATCGGAACTCATCTGACCAGGTGTTGGTTTTCCAGTCGTGTAGGGTCCAACGAATGTGGTCACTAGCCCAGGAGGGGCGCAGCAGGCGATGTCGTTCTACTCTCGTCGGTCATCAACTGCCATTGCTCATTAACGCGAAATTTTGCCACTCTATCCTAACGGATACGTTCGTCGTAAGTTGAACATTGATTTCTGCGGTTATGTCACGCAGTGTTGCTTGTCTGTTAGCACTGCCAGATCTACGCAAACGCCGCTGATCTCAGTCGTTAAGAGAAGCCCGTTGGCCGCTGCGGTGTCCGTGGTGACACACTCTTGACACTGTTGATCTCAAATATTGAATTCCCTAAAGATTTCCGAAATGGAATATCCCATGCGTCTAGCTTCAACGACCATTCCGCGTTCAAAGTCTGCTAATTCCCGGTGTGCAGCCACCATCAAATCGAAAACCTTTTCACATCAATCACCTGACTAGAACTGTCAGCTCCACCAATGTACTGACGTTATATACCTTGTGTACGCGTTACAACGTCGTCTGTATATGTGTTTATCGCTATCCCGTGACTTTTTCACCTGAGTGTATAAATAGGCGATTTAACCCACTATTGTAGGATTGCACTATTGTCGAGAAATGACTGCTTCCAATGGTTATCGTAATATATATATATATATATATATATATATATATATATATATATATATATATATATATATATACACTCCTGGAAATTGAAATAAGAACACCGTGAATTCATTGTCCCAGGAAGGGGAAACTTTATTGACACATTCCTGGGGTCAGATACATCACATGATCACACTGACAGAACCACAGGCACATAGACACAGGCAACAGAGCATGCACAATGTCGGCACTAGTACAGTGTATATCCACCTTTCGCAGCAATGCAGGCTGCTATTCTCCCATGGAGACGATCGTAGAGATGCTGGATGTAGTCCTGTGGAACAGCTTGCCATGCCATTTCCACCTGGCGCCTCAGTTGGACCAGCGTTCGTGCTGGACGTGCAGACCGCGTGAGACGACGCTTCATCCAGTCCCAAACATGCTCAATGGGGGACAGATCCGGAGATCTTGCTGGCCAGGGTAGTTGACTTACACCTTCTAGAGCACGTTGGGTGGCACGGGATACATGCGGACGTGCATTGTCCTGTTGGAACAGCAAGTTCCCTTGCCGGTCTAGGAATGGTAGAACGATGTGTTCGATGACGGTTTGGATGTACCGTGCACTATTCAGTGTCCCCTCAACGATCACCAGTGGTGTACGGCCAGTGTAGGAGATCGCTCCCCACACCATGATGCCGGGTGTTGGCCCTGTGTGCCTCGGTCGTATGCAGTCCTGATTGTGGCGCTCACCTGCACGGCGCCAAACACGCATACGACCATCATTGGCACCAAGGCAGAAGCGACTCTCATCGCTGAAGACGACACGTCTCCATTCGTCCCTCCATTCACGCCTGTCGCGACATCACTGGAGGCGGGCTGCACGATGTTGGGGCGTGAGCGGAAGACGGCCTAACGGTGTGCGGGACCGTAGCCCAGCTTCATGGAGACGGTTGCGAATGGTCCTCGCCGATACCCCAGGAGCAACAGTGTCCCTAATTTGCTGGGAAGTGGCGGTGCGGTCCCCTACGGCACTGCATAGGATCCTACGGTCTTGGCGTGCATCCGTGCGTCGCTGCGGTCCGGTCCCAGGTCGACGGGCACGTGCACCTTCCGCCGACCACTGGCGACAACATCGATGTACTGTGGAGACCTCACGCCCCACGTGTTGAGCAATTCGGCGGTACGTCCACCCGGCCTCCCGCATGCCCACTATACGCCCTCACTCAAAGTCCGTCAACTGCACATACGGTTTACGTCCACGCTGTCGCGGCATGCTACCAGTGTTAAAGACTGCGATGGAGCTCCGTATGCCACGGCAAACTGGCTGACACTGACGGCGGCGGTGCACAAATGCTGCGCAGCTAGCGCCATTCGACGGCCAACACCGCGGTTCCTGGTGTGTCCGCTGTGCCGTGCGTGTGATCATTGCTTGTACAGCCCTCTCGCAGTGTCCGGAGCAAGTATGGTGGGTCTGACACACCGGTGTCAATGTGTTCTTTTTTCCATTTCCAGGAGTATATATATATATATAAGTAAGGTAGTGGTCTAGAATAGAATTACAAGAATCTGAGAAGGGTCTTAAAGAACTGTTATTTATCCACCTAAAAGTGGGTGACAGAATTCCTGAGCATTGTACAGAATCTTTCAGTTGGCGAGTGAGCTGTACGAAGATGCTCAACAAACTCCACTGGCAGAAGCTACAAGAGAAACATTCTGCTTCACGGATGGGTTTTTTACTTAAATTCCAATAGCATACGTTCCGGAAAGAGTAGGGTAACAGTTTGCTTCTCCCCAGATACGTGTAGTAAAAAAAAAAAAAAAAAAAAAAAATCACGATGAAAAACTGGAACTACTTCTGAGTTCTACAGACATCATTTGTCCCATGCCATTCCCTAATGGAATAGGGCAGGGGGAAGTGACAGTGCTGCCAGAGGCACCCACCACCACACACCGAACGTGGCTTCGGGAGTACAGATGTAACTGTTTTTACGCTGCCGTTACATTTAGTGCAACAACACAACTTTCATCTAGAACAAAAGCCATTACAGTATACTTCCTTTGTGATTAAATTCTCACCTCTCACCAACGCTCCTTTCAGAAGTTGGTGCCACATCTGCACACACAGCTCATCTAACTCCCGTAAGATGAATAAGGTATCGGGGTTCTGGATTCTTCAGACCGTGCAACTATCTGCCGCTTCATGAACGTCAAGTGCCGATGGTCATGTGCCAATTTCAGTCGTAGTTGGCTATGCCGTGGTGTTAACGATCGCACATGCATGGTTCGTCAGCTGTGAATGCCCACCGTTAGGGATGTTCGGTGCCCTGTGTGTTCAGACACGCTTGAACTCTGCCCACCATTAAAGTCTGACGTTATTTCCGTCTCAGTTCGCAGCCTGTCCTGTTCTGTCAGTCTGCGCAGCCTACGATGTACGAATTCTGTAATGCATGGCGGCCTTCCAGCTCCATGACGTCTGGAGGTGGTTTCACCTTGGTTTCGTCACGTGTTGAAAACACTCCTAGAACAGCCGATAAATCGTTCAGTTTCCAAAACGTTCATGTGGAGCGTCTGGGTAATGCAGTCTGCACTCGGTCAAACTCAGATAGGTCGCGTGCCTTTCCCATCCTAAACATGGGCAGCACGCTCACTGATACAACATGCCTGGTTCGTGTGCCTTACTAGCAGTCATTCCTCTCCAGGTGAGACTGCTATCGCCTAGACGGTATTTATGTCGTTAGTGGGTCGGTGGTCATAATGTTTTGGCTGATCAGTATAATTTCAAGGCTTAAACTTGATAATCAAACGTTCATGCTGTCAAAGAGGATGGAGGAACCGATAGTTTGAAGACAACCTCTTGCCCTCGGAAGATGTCCCTACAAGATAAAAGGATCAGCGACAGTCAACGGCATGAGGATGCAGAAGGTGGCGGAAACAACTGCGTTAAAGACACTTAATGTGTGAATCCACAGGAAATATGGCAATAGATTCCACATCTCTCCCATTCAGATGTTATCTCTTGACGGCCGACAGTGGGGTTGTGACCAGGAGAAAAAGACTGACTGAACCACGAAAAGATAACATGCTACGAGTGTGGAGCGCCAGGAGTCTGGATCATGAAGGGACGCTGGAAAATCTCAAAACGGAAATGCGGACGCATAGTGTGGACATAGTTGGGGTTAATGAAGTGAAACGAGAAGAAAGTAAAGACTTCTGGCAGACGAATATAGCAGAAAATTGTACAGTTGGAGTACGATTTGTGAAGAATAGGAAGATACATCACAGAGTGTGTTACCTTGAACTGTTCATTGTAGGAATATTCTCATCAGCATCGGTAGCAAACCAATGACGGCGACTATAGTTCAGGTACATATTCTGAGGTGAAAGCAGAGGATATTAGAGGCTTGGGTCAGTGCGTAAACAGAGATGAAAATTTAATACCCATGCCTGGAATGCTGTAGCAGGAGAAGGAATAGAGGACCAAGTTGCGAGAGTTTATGGGCTCGGTAGTAAGAATGAGAGAGGAGAAAGGCTAACAGAATTCTGCACTAAGCATTAACTGATATTAGCATTAACTGCCGATAAATCATAAGATGAAAAGATATCTTGGAAGAAACCTTGAGACCGGGGAAGCTACCACGTGGGTTTCATCATAATGAGGCATGCGCGTAGAAAACATTCATAAGAAGAACGAAATGAATGTTATGACATGTGTTACGACATCAGGATATAATTTCCATGGTCCTGTGCGGAGCTGCAGATGACTGAGATTCGAATATATCCGGCAAATAACAGGGGGCGTTGGATATACACGCCGCTCTGAGAGAAAGAGAATTGGGTGTAGAACAGTAAGCCGAAAAAAGAAAATTTTGGAAGTATCTTTCATGATGCACTAACTCCCTCGTACTCATATTTATATCCACTCTCGAAATTTGAAAAAAGAGTCCTTGCCTGAAAGGTTCATTCTGAGATGACACCATTCATCTTAAAAATTTCTACTCTTATATTATTGGCAGTGGGATGGTAAATTAAATCATATTAAAGTACTCCATTTCATATCGTCACTTCCGTGCTGTTGTCGAAAATATAATATTTAACACACTAGCATTCAGCTCATAACTAACCACAATGGACAGCCCTTACAAAGGAATCTCTCAAAAGTGAATTGGTAGTAAATATCAGAAGAGCAAAAAACTGCCATGTAACCATGCCACGCTGCAGAGAGGCAAAACGAGGTACAGAAAAATGATAGAAGAATCAATGTGTCACAACAGCAGGCCAAATAAAGGTAACGAGGATTGGTGTACAAGGTATACAGAGACGATACAATTCAGCCTCACAGTAACACCTAAGAGGAAAATCTGTCGTAATTCTAAGCAGGATATTGATAAATTTGAGCGTATTGTACCAATTTCCTCGTTTTTCTTGTTGAAAGTCAGACAATGCAATTAAAATAACAGCGTATATAATTTTACAGATATTACATTGGTTTGACTCTGTCCTCTTTGTCTTCCATCCTTATTTCAGTCTTTACATATCTACTAAATACACCAATGATAGACATTATCTGTTAACGGCTGCTGTGCGTATTGCATATTTGGCCACGAGTCCGCTACTGAGGTCTTCGACCTCCTGGTGGAGGGTCATTCTGACGTGAGTGTTCGATCTAACGTTTCGCGTCGGCTCGCAAGGTTTTTCTGTAGTCCATGTTATTATTCTAGTTCAAATGGTACAAATGGCTCTGAGCACTATGGGACTTAACATCTGAGGTCATCAGTCCCCTAGAACTTAGAACTACTTAAACCTAACTAACCTAAGGACATCACATACATCCATACCCGAGGCAGGATTCGCACCGGCGACCATAGCAGTCAGGCGGTTCCGGACTGAAACGCCTCGAACCGCTCGGCCACCGCGGCCGGCTTATTATTCTAGTTGAGTGTGCAAATGCTTAGCGATATATTCATGGTGGACTTTCTAAATTTCTGAGCGGCTTGACACGTTGTTGTAGGTCAAGAGGACGCCTCAGTAACGCTGTATACAAATTCGCAAATGGGCAGATAGGGAGTCGTGTTACATTAGTCTCGTGAAGTGGACGTTTATTAATTATGCAGACTCGGAGGCAATTAAGGCTTTTTTGTGAAAATATGTCCAGATAAATATTGAGGTCCGACTGGCGAATGGACATAACGTGGAGCAAGAAGAGTTAATTAAAGTGAATATCACGAAGTTAATTAGACAGGTGCTCGATCAGAAACTGTTGCTTGTTCTCATGTGCCATAATAGTGGTAGTTAATAAGACAATGATTTCAGAAACTCAAAACTAGTAGCCATTCATAATTTCAATAACATACTGCGTTGCGGAAAGATAGCACAATGCAGTAGCGGAATGGTGTGACCGAACTACTGCTACAATGAAGTTCATTCGGCAAGCAAACCATATTATTTCTTATAAACGACCACGTAATAATAGAAATGAAGTAATAAACATAGGCAGACCAAGATTTCAGCGAGAATAGTAGTAGTTCTATCCCAGCTTGGGACATATCAATGCAGGATAGTGCCCTTAACAGTCCAGTTGCGTGAAAAATATTACAAAATTCACGTCGATAGGGAGAAGAAGAAAGTATTACATCTGCTTAACTATCCTATCCAGTGGGTACCTAGTTTTCATCTTGTGTTTATTTACTTTATAATATATTACAGGATCACATTGGCGCCAACCATCTTTCTTATCCAGCCGAATTTGTGATCCACTTTCAGAAATATATTCGACCTGACTTATGTCAGCGTGTGATGGCTGAAAATCTAACCGCATCATGAGGAGCAGGATCGTTTCCTACATGTAGCTAATCTTTCTTTTTTTTTCTTTCTTGAGTCATCTATCTTCTGACTGGTTTGATACGGCCCACAAAGAATTCCTCTCCTGTGTCAGTGTCTTCATCTGGGAGTAGCACTTTCAACCTACGTCCTCAATTATTTGCTGGATGTATTCCAATCTCTGTCTTCCTCTACAGTTTTTGCCCTCTGCAGCTCCCTCTGGTACCATGGAAGTCATTAACTGATGCCTTAACAGATGTCCTATCATAGAGTTAACTCTTATTGCCAGTATTTTCCACATATTCCTTTTCTCTCCTATTCTTCACAAAACCACCTCATTCCTTACCCTTTCATTTTACCTAACTTTTAACGTTCGTCTGTAGCACCAGATCTCGAATTCTTCGATTCTCTTCTGTTCCGATTTTTCCACAGTCCATGTTTCATTATCTACAGTGCTGTGCTCCAAACTTACATTCTCAGAAATTCCATTGTCAAATTAAGGCCTATGTTTGATCACAGAAAACTTCTCTTCGATAGGAATGTCCCTTTCGCCAGTGTTAGTCTGCTTTCGATGTCCTCCTTGCTCCGTCCGCCGTTGGTTATTTTTCTCTCTTGGTAGCGGAATTCCTGAACTTTATCTACTTCGTGACCATCAATCTTGATGTTAAGTTTCTCACTGTTCTTACATTACCGTTCGAAGCAATTGCAACACCAACAAGGAAACACACGAGTTCAATTATTTAATACCACAGGTTAGGTACATGAGAAGTAACAAAGCCCTACCATTCAGCATGCCGTGTGGCCATCATGCGTTGTAATTAGAGCTGCTATACGCTATGGTGTTGAATCAATAAGATTACATGTTGCCACTCAGCCCCACAGTGACGCTGTTCACGTACCCACTGCAGTCATAGGAGCTTGTGGTTTCTGGACAATGGAAGGCGACATAATGGCATGCGAGCAACCAGTCCAACCTGCAGCAGACGGCGACGAACCGTCCGATGCAGACATGTTCATCTGTTGCAGTGCTCCAGCGACGACCCAACACTGCGGATGACGCTGTACAGTCCGAATAGCCATGCTGATAAGATGACGGTTATCCCGTGCTTTGGTCAAGTTCCGTGGTCCAGTTCCCGCTCGGCGCTGCGTACGACCTACCTCTATCCACTGCTTCCACACCCGTATCACTGTCGTAGCAGCATGCCCTGTGCGGGCCGAAATGTCACTGTATGACAACCCCGTTTCACGGAGACCGATCACTCTGCCCCGTTCGAACTCGCTCACATGCCGATATGGCTCCCTTTGACGTCGACGAGGCATACTGGCACTCATTACATTGTTTCCACCTCAGCTCTGCACCGACTACAGTAGGCGCAACACATAACCTGTCGGTTCGACTCGAGAGGGCTCTGCTCGGCCCACGTGTACCCTAACTCGCTGCAAAACGTATCACGTATTGCTTGCACACCCGTAACCACTTCCACCAAATGTGGCGCTATTCGGGTAGTTACTTCTCGATGTTGCACTTTTCACAAACGGCAGTGCATTTCTGCTAAGGCTCATTGCTCTCGTCTTTCTTTGAATTAGTCACAGTCCATTAGATGTTCATCCAGTTCAACAGATCCTGTAGTTCTTCACTTTCACTCAGGATACCAATGTCATCAGCGAATCGTATCATTGATATCCTCTGAAATTAAATTTTAATCCCACTCCTGAACCCTTCATTTATTTCCATCATTGCTTCTTCGATATACAGATTGAAAAGGAGCGGTGAAAGACTACTTCCCTGTCTTACACACTTTGTAAGCCGACACCCTTTTTAATCCGAGGACTTCGTTCTTGGTCGTCCACTCTTATTATTTTCTCTTGGCTCTTGTACATACTGTATATTACCCGCCTATCCAAACAGCTTAACACTACTTTCCTCAGAATTCCGAATATCTTGTACCACTTTACAGTGTCGAACGCTTTTTCCATGTCGAAAAATCCAATGGATGGATCTTGATCTTTCTTTAGTCTTGCTTCCATTGTCAACCACTACGTCAGAATTGCCTCCCTGCTGCCTTTACCTTTCCTAAAGCGAAACTGATCGACATCTAACACATCTTCAGTTTTCTTTTCATTATCGCCTATATTATTCTTGCCAGAACCTTGGATGCATGAGCTATTAAGCTGATTGTGTGATAGGTCTCTCACTTGTCAGCTCTTGCCGTCTTCGGAACTGTGTCGATGATATTTTTCCGAAAGTCAGATGGTATAACGCTAGACTCACACATTCTACACACTAACGTGAATTGTCGTTTTGTTTGCAGTTCTCCTAATGATTTTAGAAATTCTGATGGAATGTTATCGACTGCTTCTGCCTTATTTGATCGTAAGTCCTCGAAAACTCTTTTAAATTCTGATTTTATTTTTGGGTCCCTAATTCTTCTAAATCGACCCCTGTTCTCCTTCTGTCACATCAGACAGATCTTCCCCCTCATGGAGACCTTCAATTACTCTTGGCACCTATCCGTTCACTCCTCTTTATTTAACAGCTGAATTCCCACAGCACCCTTAATGTCACCACACTTGCTTTTAATTCCACCGAAGGTTGCTTTGACTTTCCTACACGTTGAGTCAGACCCTCCGACAAACATTCCTTCTTCGATTTCTTCACAGTTTTCATGCAGACATTTCGTGTTAGCTTTCCTGCACTTCCTATTTATTTCATTCCTCAGAGACTTGTATTTCTGCGTTCCTGAACTTCCCTGAACATTTTTGTACTTTCTTCTTTCATCGATCAGCTGAAGTATTTCTTCTGTTACCCATGGTTCCTTCGCAGTTACCTCCTTTGCGTCTATCTTTTTCTTTGCAACGTTTGTGATTGCCCTTTTTAGAGATGTCCATTCCTCTTCAACTGAACTGCCCACTGAGCTATTCCTTATGGCTGTATATATGGCCTTAGAGAACATCAAGGGTAACCTCGTTGTTCCTTACTACTTCTGTAGCGCACTTGTTTGCGTTGATTCTTCCTGACTAACCTGTTAAACTTCAGCCTAGTCTTCATCAGTACTACATTGTGATCTGAATCTACAGGGTGATTCAAAAAGAATACCACAACTTTAAAAATGTGTATTTAATGAAAGAAACATAATATAACCTTCTGTTATACATCATTACAAAGAGTATTTAAAAAGTTTTTTTTTCACTCAAAAACAAGTTCAGAGATGTTCAATTTGGCCCCCTCCAGACACTCGAGCAATATCAACCCGATACTCCAACTCGTTCCACACTCTCTGTAGCATATCAGGCGTAACAGTTTGGATAGCTGCTGTTATTTCTCGTTTCAAATCATCAATGGTGGCTGGGAGAGGTGGCCGAAACACCATATCCTTAACATACCCCCATAAGAAAAAATCGCAGGGGGTAAGATCAGGGCTTCCTGGAGGCCAGTGATGAAGTGCTCTGTCACGGGCTGCCTGGCGGCCGATCCATCGCCTCGGGTAGTTGACGTTCAGGTAGTTACGGACAGATAAGTGCCAATGTGGTGGCGCTCCATCCTGCTGAAATATGAATTGTTGTGCTTCTTCTTCGAGCTGAGGGAACAGCCAATTCTCAAACATCTCCAGATACTGTAGTCCAGTTACAGTAGCACCTTCGAAGAAAAAGGGACCAAAAACTTTATTGGCTGAAATGGCACAGAAAACGTTCACCTTAGGCGAGTCACGTTCATACTGAGTTGTTTCCCGCGGATTCTCAGTGCCCCATATACAGACATTGTGACGGTTGACTTTCCCGTTAGTGTGGAAAGTTGCTTCATCACTAAACACAATCTTTGAAACGAAAGATTCATCTGTTTCCATTTGAGCAAGGATAAAATCGCAGAAATCGATTCTTTTAATCTTATCAGCTGCAGACAGTGCTTGAACCAATATCAGACGATAAGGTTTCATAACTAACCTTTTTCGTAGGACTCTCCATACAGTTGATTGTGGAATTTGCAGCTCTCTGCTAGCTCTGCGAGTCGATTTTCCTGGGCTGCGAACAAATGCTTGCTGGATGCGTGCTACATTTTCATCACTCGTTCTCGGCCGTCCAGAACTTTTCCCTTTGCACAAACACCCATTCTCTGTAAACTGTTTACACCAACGTTTAATACACCACCTATCAGGAGGTTTAACACCATACTTCGTTCGAAATGCACGCTGAACAACTGTCGTCGATTCACTTCTGCCGTACTCAATAACACAAAAAGCTTTCTGTTGAGCGGTCGCCATCTTAGCATCAACTGACGCTGACGCCTAGTCAACAGCGCCTCAAGCGAACAAATGTACAACTAAATGAAACTTTATAGCTCCCTTAATTCGCCGACAGATAGTGCTTAGCTCTGCCTTTTGTCGTTGCAGAGTTTTAAATTCCTAAAGTTGTGGTATTCTTTTTGAATCACCCTGTATATCTGCTCGTGGGTACGCTTTACAATTCAGTATCCGGTTTCGGAATCTCTGTGTGACTATGACGTAATCTAACGGAAATCGTCTCGTACCACCCGGCTCTTTCCAGGCAAACCTCCTCCTCTTGTGTTTCTTGAATAACGCATCCACTATTACTAGCTGAAATTTATTACAGAACGCAATATAGTCTTTCTCCTCTCTCATTCATTGTCCCAAGCTCATATTGTACTTTCCCTAGAACTGGATGCCAATCGCCCATGAGTATTAGAGATTCATCTCCCTGTACATACTCTATTAGCCTATCAATATCCTCATATACTTTCATCTTCAGCTTGCGACGTTGGAATATGTACCTGAATTATCGAGTCGGTGTTGGTTTGCTGTCGAATCTGAGAAGAACAACCCTACCACTGAACTGTTCACTGTAACACACTCCCTGCTGTACCTTCCTATTCATAACGAATCCTACTCCCGTAATACCATTTTCTGCTGTTTGTGATATTTCCCTATGCTCATCTTACTAGAAATCCTTGCATTGTTTCCATTTCACTTCACTAACCCCTACTACATCTACATTGTGCCTTTGAATTTCCCTCTTCAGATTTTCTAGCTTGCCTACCATGTTGATGCTTCTGGCATTCCACGCTCCGTCCCGTACAGTGGTATCCTTACGCAGGTTATTCAATCTTTTCCTCGTGGTCACCTCCCCCACTTGGCAGTCCTCTCCCGGAGATCCGAATGTGGGACTATTCCGGAATCTTTTGTCAATGAACAGATCTCATGACTTTTTTTTTTTCAATTATAGGCCACATTTCCTGTGGATACACGAGATGTGTCTTTAATGCAATGGTTTCCATTGCCTTCTGCATCCTAATGTCGTTGATAATTGCTGATTCTTCCGTCTGTAGGGGCAGTTTCCGACCCCAAGGACAAGATAGTTCTCCGAATTTCAGTCCACGTCTCCGCCCTCTTTGACACTGCCGTTGGCATAATGAGGCTGACTTCTTACGCCGAAAACCTTCGGCCGCCATGCTGATTATTAATCAGAACTTAAGCAGTGGTGAGATTCGAACCCAGTACCAAGGACATTTTTATGACTAATGAAAGACGCTACTCGTAGACCACCGCTACACGAAGCTGTACAAAATTTCTAGCATGAGGTACTCTGATCAGTATCTGCTAGGCTCGGGTCTTTAAATCCTCGCGAAGCAGTTTCTGAGACAAATCTCCGTCTTCAAGCCGCACCTTTTTACATCTCTGTGACAGCTCGAATTTCCTAAAGTGTACATCTGCAGCAATATAGATAGAATAAGTTAAATCCAGATACTAGAACACGGATGAAGCAGACATTGCAAAGTTCAACAAAAATGAAGTTGTTTCCCCAAATAGATTGTTAAATCACTGTAAAGGACGATTTACTTTCATATAAAACTGTTGCAGTGCTATTGTGTTGAAGAAAGTTTCATTTTTTTATAATTAACCAGCAGGTAAGACGCCTGGGCAATACGGTGTGATAGTTACTATACACTGGCAGGAAAAAAAATCGCAACGCTAAGAAGACGTTGGTAGGCGTGTTTCTACATCTGAAAGAGGATGTCTTGATATTTCGCAAAAGTCGCGTAAAAGTGGCGCTAGTAGCGCCACGTCGAGGATGCAAATCAGGTTTGCCTTAGATACACACTTAACGGTCGTGAGTGTTAGTTACATTTGAGACTGGTTGTGGTGAGTTGATTTATGTCAAGAATGCCTTTAAGGCGACAAATATGACATTACCAAAGCCTCAATGACTTTGAACGAGTTCGTGTAGTGAGAAGATGGAAGCTCCCTCTACGATATTGCAGAAAGACCTGGCAGGAATGTAGTCACTGTAAAAGACTACAGGCAGCGCTGGTCACCAGACTGTGCAGTCGCAAGCCTACCGGGCTCCTGACGCCCAAGTGGCACTACTGACAAAGACGAACACTGAGGTCGGCGCCAGGTTCTGCGCATCGTACTGCATCTACAGCAGAAATATGAGCAGCAGTTGGCACCTCAGTGACACAATGAACTGTTACAAATCGGTTAATTCAAGGACAGCTCAGAGCCAGACGCCCTGTAACATGCATTTCACTGACCCCAAACCATCGTCATTTGACACATCACTGGTGTCAAGCGAGAGCTCATTGTAGGGCAGGATGGAGGTCTGCTGTGTTTTCTTATTAAAGCTGGTTCTGTCTCGGTGCCAGTGATAACCATATATTGGTTCGAAGGAGGCCAGTTGAGGGCCTACAACCAACCTGTCACGCGCTAAACACATTGAACCTACACCTGGAGTTATGCTCTGGGTGCGATTTCGTATGACAGCAAGAGCATTCTCGTCTTTATCCCATGCACTCTGACTGCAAATTTGTACGTCACTCTGGTGATTCGACCTATTGTGGTGTCATTCACTAAACTGCATACGAGACGGTGCTTTCCAATAGGATAACGCTCCCCCACACACTGCTGCTGTAATCCAACATGCTCTACGTAGTATTGACAAGTTGCGTTGGCCTGCATGATCACCAGATCTGTCCCCAGTCGAGCACATATAGGACATCATCGGACGACAAGTCCAGTATCATCCACAAACAACATTATCCGCCCCTATATTGACCGATCACTATATTGACCAAGCAAGTGCAACAGGCAACCAAATACTGACAGCCGGCCCCTGTTCGACAGAATGCACACACGTTTGCAAGGTTGCATTCAACATTATGGGGGCTGTTATTGTTGTTGTTGCTGTAGTCTTCAGTCCTGAGACTGGTTTGATGCAGCTCTCCATGCTACTCTATCCTGTGTAAGCTTCTTCATCTCCCAGTACCTACTGCAGCCTACATCCTTCTGAATATGCTTAGTGTATTGATCTCTTGGTCTCCCTCTACGATTTTTATCCTCCACGCTGCCCTCCAATGCTAAATTTGTGATCCCTTGATGCCTCAAAACATGTCCTACCAACCGATCCCTTCTTCTAGTCAAGTTGTGCCACAAACTTCTCTTCTCCCCAATCCTATTCAATACCTCCTCATTAGTTACGTGATCTACCCACCTTGTCTTCAGCACTCTTCTGTAGCACCACATTTCGAAAGCTTCTATTCTCTTCTTGTCCAAACTGGTTATCGTCCATGTTTCACTTCCATACATGGCTACACTCCATACAAGTACTTTCAGAAACGACTTTCTGACACTTAAATCTATACTCGATGTTAACAAATTTCTCTTCTTCAGAAACGATTTCCTTGCCATTGCCAGTCTACATTTTATATCCTCTCTACTTCGACCATCATCAGTTATTTTACTCCCTAAATAGCAAAACTCCTTTACTACTTTAAGTGTCTCATTTCCTAATCTAATCCCCTCAGCATCACCCGATTTAATTTGACTACATTCCATTATCCTCGTTTTGCTTTTGTTGATGTTCATCTTATATCCTCCTTTCAAGACACCGTCCATTCCGTTCAACTGCTCTTCCAAGTCCTTTGCTGTCTCTGACAGAATTACAATGTCATCGGCGAACCTCGAAGTTTTTATTTCTTCTCCATGGATTCTAATACCTACACCGAATTTTACTTTTGATTCCCTTACAGCTTGCTCAGTATACAGATTGAATAACTTCGGGGAGAGGCTACAACCCTGTCTCACTCCTTTCCCAACCACTGCTTCCCTTTCATGCCCCTCGACTCTTATAACTGCCATCTGGTTTCTGTACAAATTGTAAATAGCCTTTCGCTCCTTGTATTTTACCCCTGACACCTTCAGAATTTGAAAGAGAGTATTCCAGTTAACGTTGTCAAAAGCTTTCTCTACGTCTACAAGTGCTAGAAACGTAGGTTTGCCTTTTCTTAATCTTTCTTCTGTACCGGTTACTAATGTAGCAGCATGTCACACTTGCAATGGCTTATCTCGTGCTTACAATATTCAGTGATATTGCAATGTTTATCACTTAATTATGTTACCGACCCAAATTTATTTCCAACACTTCATTACCCTACATTAATAATTTTTTGGTGTTGTAGTTTTTTCCGTTAGTGAATTTTATCCACTCGTCTCTTCTCCAGTAAAGGGATTATGCAAAGTTACTAGAAAACGTGCGGCTTAAAATTGGTGGGACATCCCGAGAAATTGTCCTAACTTTTTTTTTACCTGAAACGATTTACTACTTTCTTTCTTTGACTCTATCCATCTCTTTCTGTGCTGCTATAACATTATTGCACTGATTGACTTTTCCTTCGGTTCTTGGTGGTAGAATATTTTAAATATTGTGATTGAAAACACACACAATACATGTGTAATATTCTGCAATATTATACAATATTACACCACTGCTGTGTGTGTTTACATTAGTAATAACATTTTCCCTCGTTCAAATTTTCGAAGTGTTCCAGTCAATCAACTTTTATTTTTTTAACCCTTTCAATGTAAGTGCATTACCGCGAAGAACCTTTTATAATTATTACGTTTTAATTTTAGCAAAAGTAAATACAACTTTGAAAAATACTCCAGTCTAAATTCTCCGTCGACAGTAGAGGGTTCCCCGGTAGTCCACGGGATACTCAGTGTAATCTAGAGAAACTACGTACGCCTGACGTTAACAAGACACCAGCTACTATGCCGTAAGGGAAACATGCTCTCGGAGGGAGAGCTCAACGTCGGGAATGAATATTACGTGCTGCGCAACATACTAGTAAATGAGCACTAAAGCTGGTTAGCAGTCTGGCTAAGGTGAAACGGCGTCGGTAATTCTAAAGAGTGAGGGTGCATGTACCCGAATGGAGTGCAGCTCACACATGGCACCCGCAAATTTTCTTCCTTCCGTTTTCTCTCATCTAGGTTAGAAATGGAGAAAACTTTTTTTTTTAAATTGGTTCATAACTGGTTACTCACTGGAATGAACTAATTCTTATTCGTGAGTCGCCACTCACCATTCACTCACAAAAATAAGTAAAATGAAGGTACACTGCCTTTTTAATTCGGGTCACTAAGCCTGTATTTTTATCTGATTTGGTCCTATTTTGAAAGAACATATGAACATATAATTTTGTGTTACGTCTCTAGCAATTTTCATTTATAGAAGTTTGAAGTTTCATCTACTGCAAAAGTTATAAATATTACAACAAAATCCTAAATACTTTTATCAAGTGGAAAAATTTTAAGAACGATGACTCAATCTTGTTACATTTAGATATTTTTATTGGAAAAAATACAATGTAAAAATTATAACAACTGTAACTGAAGTGTATATGCAGTCATCATTTGCAGTCAGTGTTACCATATATGCTCCCATAAAAGAAAAATTAATCGATGTTGTCAATGTTGACATTTATTCGATGTGGCTCTTTCCATTCTCAGTGGATATTTGTCCTGCTTTTGAAAAAATTCGTTCACAGGCCAGTGATGTTGCTGTGATACATAATTTTTAGAACCAAATGATACAGTGCTAGCCACAGCAATTTCTTTTCTTTCTACCAGTTTATGGGATCGCTGTTTCTAGGAAAATATCCCTCCAGTAAACAATTTGTCCAATTCGACAATTGCTGCATTTTCTGGGTGGTAACCCGCTAAAAGTTGACTAACAGTTTCGTTGAACTCCTGCCAGATTGAAGTAGTCTCATGTGCAACGTTGATAAGTCTTTTGCTATCGAACAGTCAACACTTTCATTTCTGCAACAGCCTTCATGTAGCGGTCCTGAAATGTTTTGTCATCTGAAAATCCTTGCCTTTGAATCGGGGGTCCAGTAATGTTGCCTGACCAATCATTTTGTTGCTGGAGATAACACCAAACCACTCTGATAACCCTTTAAGCAAATTATCAACCAGTGACTTTGTGTCTTGTGGATATTCTATCTTCTTCTTCTTCTTCTATTTCTTCGCGGATGGGTCACTTAGGACCACGCGTAATCAAAATTTGTTGGCCAGAATGAGATTTTCACTCTGCAGCGGAGTGTGCGCTGATATGAAACTTCCTGGCAGATTAAAACTGTGTGCCGGACCGAGACTCGAACTCGGGACCTTTCCCTTTCGCGGGCAAGTGCTCTACTAACTGAGCTACCCAAGCACGACTCACGCCCCGTCCTCACAGCTTTACTCCTGCCAGTACCTCGTCTCCTACCTTCCACACTTAACAGAAGCTCTCCTGCGAACCTTGCAGAAGTAAAGCTGTGAGGACGGGGCGTGAGTCGAGCTTAGGTAGCTCAGTTGCTAGAGCACTTGCCCGCGAAAGGCAAAGGTCACGGGTTCGAGTCTCGGTCCGGCACACAGTTTTAATCTGCCAGGAAGTTTCTTAACATTTGTTGGCCTTTCTTTTCGCGCAGTATTCCTTCATACGCAACGAATGGGTTAGTTTTCGTTGCGCAGACCACATATGTCGGTTAGTTTTCCTCTCTTCTTCCTTGAAACCCCGTGTGCTTGTGATTTTTCTGATTTCATTTCTGTCATGTAGATTTGGAGACCCTAATTCTCTCAGGGCTTTTCCCGTCTGTATGTACCAGTTCGGTCTTGTAGTTTTGTTCTTTAAAATGTATGGACTTCGTGCGTTAAGTTGTTTGAGTCCATTCTTTCTAAATGTCCCATGAATTGCATTCTTCTCATGCGCATTGTGTCTCTTATTTTGGAGATATTTTTATAAATTTAGGCATTGGGTTTTGGATAATGCACAACATCTTTAATTCTTGGTCCTAGCACTTTCCTCGTTATTTTACGTTCTTTCACTTCTAATTCCACTTCTAGAGTTCTGTGTTGATGATTTAGTGTCTCAGATGCGTAGAGAGCTTCGGGTTTAATTACTGTTGTGTGGTGTCGTATTTTGCAGTTCTACGAGAGACTCTTTTTGTTGTAAAACTTTTTTGTTAACTGAAACGCGGTCTCCATTTTCTGGACTCCTGATCTGACAGATTCTTTTCATTACTCTTTTCTGCAATCCATTCACCTAAATATTTAAATTATTTTACTCGAGATGTAGTTATTATCAATTTTGAGATCAGAAGTTGCATCTTTGATGTCAGTCACAATTTTTTTTTTCAAATGAAATTTCTAATCGTATTTTTGCTGCCTGCTGTTTCTCTACATCGGGATATTCTTAATTTTTTTGCCTTAAAAATGTTTTAGTTGCCATTCCATTGATATTGGCAAGATTTTCATTACTGAAACTGAGTCTGTTTTATGTGAGGGCATCTCTTCGGTGACCTCATCAAGAAGTTTCAAAATCTGTAAAGCCTGTTGCATTATCTCCCAGTCTGCATCTTTTAAGTTTAAGGTGATCGATTTCCCACATGAAATAGACAGGTAAGAAATTAAGGAATCTTTATTTCTTCAGGTTTGATGATGAGCCAGAAGCCATGATAATTATCTTCTGACAGTAGCGGCATTTTCCTTTTTCTTCCACTTTGGTAAAATGATACCGAACATCGCTCGTAATTCTTCTAGGCGAAGACATTGTGGATAACATACTCTTGTGCAGCACTGAAAGTACACTGCTAAAATTAAAACATTTGCTCCTAACATAGCCATTTTATGTTGTAAAAGCTTAAAGTGAGAATAAATATACATGCAGCACATTCCATAATCATAAATTATAGAGTAGGATGTAGGAAGTTGTGATCTGCGAAATCTAGAGCCACAATCGTGAAGTTTGTATCATATACGAAAAGATCTGAGACAGTCATACTGATTAAGAAACTCGCGAAGACAAGCCTGACAATATACGAGGATTTCGCTGCTGGAAGATAAAAATTTTGAATAATGTGATATTCGAATTTGGGCTACATAGGGGGTGAACAAGAGATTACAGGATAATGGTGCGGATAAAGCCTAAAAAAAAGCAGCGCAAATGAACTCTAAGGTCTGTACTGTAGGAGCGAGGATCTTGTCTACTCACATAGCCACTATTTCTACCTGCCCGTTTGTGTTGTTACTATATAACATAGTTGGACATGACTTTGAACTCGTTTCGACGAACTCCACTATAAATTTCAGAATATCGATTCTTTCTTCTAACGAACTTGGACACCTGGCTCAAGCTAAGTGTGCTCTCCCCTAAATATAGACTCCACTGTTCTAAGACATCGCAGAATTAACAGACGAGGAGTTGGGGTAGTGGCATGCAAACACTTTTACTTTTTACCAACCATGTTACTCACAGCCAATACTAATGAAGACAGACCAACATATGTTCGTAAATATGAAATCCCTTTAAAAAAGTTTGCCTAATGTGCGCCCTTTACAGATCTCCGGAAGTAGGCGGGATAGCTTGTTTCAAAACTGATATTTCAAAATTCGATTCGACTTACGACTTAGAATCGTACAAATAATGCTATAAACACTTACATTAATTTTCTACCCCTTCACTGTGAAACTCTAGGGCGTGGTTTCTTCTTCAAATGCAACAGTATTTCAGCTTGCATCTACCCATAATGCCGCCTATAGTAAGACCCCCATAGATATATTAGCCAGGAAATCCGCAAGTAAAGAAATTCGTACCTGGAATATTAACTCACTACATCATTACCAAACTAAATCTGTTCATAATAAATATGCTCCCCTAAGGACTGGAAATCTGAAGGGAAAATCTGCACCTCGGCCAACGGAAGAGCTAAAATAGTCCCTCAGTCCCTGAATGTCTCATACACTGCACATTGGACTCACAAAAGACCTCCTACCCTTGAAAATGAAACTGATTACATGCAGAAAGCAAACAGAATGTATCAAACTGAGAGAAACGATAATTAAGACATGCCAGTACATTAATCTACAAATGCTCTATGGAAAAGATCGCATGATGTAGGGAATAGTACGCAAAGTATAAGACGCAGCTGATCCCATTGTTCCAGCCAAGGAACTAAAGCACTACTTGACTTTAGCGATAACATTCAATGAAGCGTAAACAAAACACACACTTACTGATTATTTCTCAGAGGTAAACGACGGTAGATGCGAAAAATTCTTTCTTGAGCTGACATCTCTAATATTTTATTGTTTAGTTAATTAACATATTCTTTATTTATTTATTATTATAAATACTCTTTATGTGTGCTTTTATTTCAATTATTGGTTTAGATATTGGTTTTAGTTGGTTTAGCTTAGTTCCTTATTTCTTTTTGTCTTTATCCCTCTGAAAACGTGGGAAATATAAATATTTCGTTTCAAATACCACAGGAGAGCAAGACATCTCGCGGAAATTCCTCGTCGTTCTCTACTCCGCCTGAAATCTCTAAAACCTTTACTCGCTACGCAGATCATTCGGCACAAGTGTATGCTATGTTGCTTGATGAGTCTGGATGATAGGTCCAACAATTTAGCATATTAAAGTTAATTAATTTGGAAATACTCTCTGTAAGAATTCTGACCGTGGAAAATGCAGGATCATCAAACAACATAGCACACAGTTGTGACGAACGATATGCGTAGCGAGTAAAGGTTTTAGAGAATTCAGGTGGAACAGATAACTACGAGGAATTTCCGAGAGACAGCCGCTGCAGAATACGTCTCGTGCTCTCCCGTGGTATTTAAAACGAAATATCTATATTTTCCAGGTTTTCGCTAGAGTAAAGGTAAAAGTAAATACGGAACTAAGCTAAACAAACGAAAACCGGTCACTAAGCCAATAATTAACATAAAAGCACGCATAATGAAAATTTATTTATAATAATAAATAAAGAATATTTTTAATTAACTAACCAATGATAATATATTATATTGTCTGAACCGTGAATTTACTTTCAAAACTTTTCTTAAGAAGTTACTTTATTTACTAGCGATTTAGCGATTCATCAAGAACAAAAAAAAAATGGTTCAAATGGCTCTGAGCACTATGAGACTCAACTGCTGTGGTCATAAGTCCCCTAGAACTTAGAACTACTTAAACCTAACTAACCTAAGGACATCACAAACATCCATGCCCGAGGCAGGATTCGAACCTGCGACCGTAGCAGTCGCACGGTTCCGGACTGCGCGCCTAGAACCGCGAGACCACCGCGGCCGGCCATCAAGAACGTTAACACATTTAATCACACTCTGTGAGCGTCGAAGTAGTTGCCAATGGGTAACTGATGACACAATTTTTTTTAAAAAAGGGAAATTTAGTCCTAAAGGCCTTTTTCTTTAAACAGACTTAAAAATTATAATCAGAAAGCACCCTGTAAATATGAAGTTACAATTTATTCAGAGGCAGAAATAACTTTTTTTTTTTTTTTTTTTTTTTTTGATAGTATGAACTTTCGGGCTGAGTACCTTGCCTCTCCCTTTTAACACGGCCGTAGTCACGACCGCTCACAACAACCTCTGAGAAAGACTAGCCTGGTGCAAATCTGCAACACACCAGATTACTTTAAACTGAAAATTTTGACAACTCACAAAAACACATAAACTATGCACCCCGTAAGAGGGATGGAAATGGTACAAAACACTTACATTAAAAATTATTTACCACCGAAAGTGCAACTTGTTTTTAAAAGAACTCTTACGGTGAAAAGGCGGGAACTTTATATACTAAAAATACCATTTAAATAAAATCCATGAAATGTAGTACTACATAAAATGTACCAACATGCTCTACATTACACATATACCACCTCGCAAGATGATAGGCAAGATAAAAACATATTACAGGAATTCGGCCTTTATACCTTAAGCAATAAATTCGTTAACATCGAATCCGACAAACAAGACAGAGGCAGCTATCAACGTATGGCAGATTGACAGGGGGATTACTGATCAACCCGAACCGCAGATTGCTCTAACCCGCCCCAAATTCACAAGGGAAAACGGACCACCCAATTCATAAATAACCACCTTCCCGCAGTTGGGCAAACCGGAGAAGAATGGTGGGACGACCCGAAAACAAAGCGGCTGGTGACCTCACCAAGAAAACAAGTAGAATTTAACAAGTAAATGAAACAACATATCTCCAATCACTTAACTTCAAATAGACTCCGATTTCTGGCGAAGACCTGGCGCAACACCCCAAACGCTCTCCCGAACCGTCCGCTGCCAGCCGCTTCAACGGACACAGGAAGGCGCGCCGATCTCCCCTCTCACGGCGTCGCAGCTCGCCGCGGCCAGCCCGATGTCGTGGGTTGACTCCTGTTGCTCTCGTGTCGACCGCGAAGCCACTACCCCTTTGTATACGGCGCGGCCCACTGGACTCACGTGGGGACCTCACATGCGCCGACGCTCAAGGCGGACAAGTGATCTCGTATTTCAGTGCGCGACCCACCAACCGACCGATCCAACCACCAATGACCGATGCCCAAGCAACTCGAGCAGACTGGGGGTCTAACGCGCAGACTCAGTTGCAATCCGACGACAGACAAACACTCACTGCCGCACGAATGCGAACAAGAGACAGATCAGCAACTGGTGACGCGAGACTGACCCAGCCTCACTCGGATTGATGAACTGACCAGACTCGCTCGACTGCCCCACTGCCGAGCTCATAACGACCCTTAAATGCACGTGAACAGGAAATCTTTCCCCTTTCCCACCAGAGGGAGAAACCAAAGCTGCGATTGCCACAGCGGCGTCACTGCCAGAAACGGAGGGTGACTGCTTCACACAACGCGCTGCGGCGCGCCCTTCAAAACAGCAACTTTTACCACGGCTCAACCTCCTCCCCTCTAACTAGAACAGGCGCCCGAACTCGGAGACTTCACCTGGCTCAAATGGACTCGATATTCCCTACATGTCTGATCATGTCTAACTATCAGGTTAACTTGCACCAACACACAGAACACCGCTCATGGACCTATAAAGCGGAGTGTAAACTTCCCTACACGGCCCCCCATCCTTCCTCGACCCTGAACATTCTTAATATAGACTTGATCTCCTGGTTTTTCCTGATAAGGTCGCCTATTGCGGTTGTACCGCACGGCTTGACGACCATGGACAGCCGCTATATTGCGGCGAGCCCGATTTCAGTTCTTTCTAATTAACCCCCGGGATACCCGCTCAGGATGTGTCTTGGATGCGCCATAAGTTAGACAAAGGCGAATTGATAGGATAGTCCAATAAGAGAGAGGTCGGAGTAGTCTTCAGTGCCTCATGAACCGCAGTGTTAAGCGCAAAATTAATCCAGGGCAAGATAGTATCCCACTTACTCGGTTTAACTTGATGGTAAATTATTAAAGCTGATTTTAGGTTGCGATTCACACGTTCAGCAAAAGACCTCCGACGGTAATATGGTGTTGTGTTTATGTGCTTGATACCATTCCCAAAACAAAAGGCCTTAAACTTATCTGACACAAAAGCAGGGGCATTATCACTAACCAAGCTCTTAGGAGGCCCAAAGATAAAAACGACGTTAGTAAGGTGAGAAACAGTTACGTTGGTAGTACTACTTCTACTGGGAATAATCCTAGTAAAGGGAGAAAAGGCATCAATTACCACAAAAATATTCATATTCCCTCTATTGGAACGTGGCAACGGACCCACATAATCGATATGAAGACGATCCATCTGATAATTTTCGCGATCCGAAGACAATAGACCTTGCTGTAGGGCATTGCTAGGTTTCGCGGCCGTGCACAAATGACAACCGGCTAGTAATTTCTTAATGTCACGCTCAAGATGAGGCCAGGTCATGTACTGCTTAATTGTCTGAATCGTTTTATATGTGCCTAAGTGACCTACCACCGAAGAGCAATGATAATACTGGAAAACTGTCTGGATTAATATTTGTGGCAGACGAATTCGGATCTGACGCTCTCGACCCACTACCTTACACAGAATGCCTTTCCTCAAGCTGTAACCTTCGACTACATCATCCGACCTAATCCGCTGTTTGATGGAACCAAATTAAACATCCTATTCCTCGTTTTCTTCGAGATTACTGAACAGTTAGGGTACCTCCCCCAAAACCAAAAACTGTCCCTGAAGTGGACCCTGGTGGTGCTCCTCCGAACAATCGGATGGCGGGTCAAATATCCGGCTGAGGGCATCAGCGACCACATTCTCGGAACCCTTGATAGGCCTATCCTTAAATTTAGAGGCTGAGATTCTCATGGCCCAACGTGCGATCCGACCGGTCTTACGTGGCCTAGCCACTCAAGGCTTCATCATCAGCCTCCAGTAAAAAGGGTTAGTGCTCAAGTTAAAACCTGAATTTTTCTAATGCAAATAGGACCGCCAAGGCCTCACATTCGTAGACTAAGTATTTTGCCTCAGCATCATTCACATGGGGCGAGGCATAGGCCAAAGGTTGCCGCTGACCTTGCCATTCTTGTAATAAGACGGCTCACACACCCGCACTCGACGCGTCCGTCTGAACTATAAAACGCTTATCAAAATCAGGCACCTCAAGCACCGGTGGATTAGCAATGGCGGTTTTGATCTGTTCGATACCCGCCTGCTGGGTGGAACCCCAAGTAAATTTAACTCCTTTTTTACGAAGCTGATTAAAAGGGGCAGTCAAGGCCGCAAAATTCGGAACGAACTTCCTGAAATAATTTGCCATAGCGATGAACTAAGCGACTCCCCGCTTATCGGTTGCGGGTGGCGCGCGCGCAAGGCTGTAGTACGATCTTGATCGATCCGAACCGCATCGCCTGAAACAATATGGCCTAAGAAGGAAATCTGGGGCCTCACAAGTGTGACCTTGGAGAGTCTAAGGGTTAGACCAGCCTGCTGAAGTTTAGTAAATACTTGGTGCAAATGACTCAGATGCTCTTCAAACGATTTACTGTATACCACAAGGTCATCCAGGTAATTACAGACAAAACGTAGTTTAAATTCACCCAGTGTACTATAAACGCGCCGACGCTCATGGCGGACAAGTGATCTTGTATCTCATTGCGCGATTCACCAACCGACCGATCCAACCATCAATGACAGATGACCAAGCAACTCGAGCAGACTGGGGGCCTAACGCGCAGACTCAGTAGCACTCCGACGACAGACAAACACTCACTGCCGCACGAATGCGAACAAGAGACAGACCAGTGACTGGTGACGCGAGACTGACCCAGCCTCACTCGGACTGATCAACTGACCAGACTCGCCGGACTGCCCTCTGCCGAGTTTTTTTCCCCTTTATTGTAATTTTCAAACCTATATAACAGGTAGGCTGGCAGCAGCATTCTACGCTGCTCTTCAGCCTTAGAGTAGGCAATGAGAAAAAACGTAAGGAATACACATAATTGACATGATGGCGGGTAAAAAACAGTAGACATAGAATACAAAACATCGTGCCGTTCACACTCGACGATAATCCACACTACAAGATGTTGACACGACGCACAAACACTGATGATTTCGATGGCACATGATCTCCGGCACGCGAATGTCCACATAATGTGTGCGAGTCCGGGGACCTGCCAAGAGGGGAAGAAGGGTGAGGGGGAGGGAGAGGGGAAAGCAAAGATGCCAATGGCAGAGGAGATGGGAGAAGGAATGGAGGGACAGGGGTAGGAGAAGCCCATGAGAGGAGTGGGGAGAAAGGGAGGAGGGAGGGAAGGGGGAGAGAAGGGAGAGAGGGTGCCCAAAGGAACAAACACTGGAAGAGGGAGGGAGGATCAAAGTTGGTAGGAGGGGTAGATGGAGAGGAGGAGGGCATCATCAGGGAGGGGGAGCTGGCAGAAGCCACCTTGGGAGAGGGTGTGGAGAGATGGATAGCAGGTGGGACATGGAAGTACAGGTGCGGCAGCGGACGGGTGCAGAAGAGGATGGGAGAGACCAGCGGGTGAGTAGGATCGAGTTTGCAGGAGGTGTAGAGGATCTGTATCCATTCGAGGAAAAGGAGCAGGTGGGGGAAGGGAATTAGGTCGTACAGGATCCGCATGGGGGAGGGGAGACAGATGCAATAGGCGAGGCGAAGAGCATGGCGTTCTAGGATCTGAAGGGATTTGTAAAAGGTAGGGGGAGCGGAGATCCAAGCAGCGTGGGCATAGAGAAGGATAGGGCGAATGAGGGATTTATAGGTATGGAGGATGGTGGAGGGGTCCAGACCCCAAGTTCGGCCGGAAAGGAGTTTGAGGAGACAGAGGCGGGATGGTAATGTAGAAATCGAGGAGGTGGAAGGAAGGGATGGTTTTGCCTACTATGATCGCCTGGGTTTTGGCAGGATTGACCTTAAGCAACCACTGGTTGCACCAAGCGGTGAACCGGTCAACATGGTAATGGAGAAAGTGTTGGGAGCGCTGCAGGGTGGGCGCAAGGGCAAGGAAGGCAGTGTCATCGGCACACTGGAGAAGGGGAATGGGGGGTGAAGGCGGCAGCATGTCCTCCGTATACAAGAGGTACAAAAAAGGGGAGACGACGGAACCCTGGGGCACACCGGCGGAGGGGAAAAAGGTGTAGGATTCCGTGTTGTGGACGGTGACGTAGGAACGACGGTGGGAAAGAAAGGAGCTGATCAGACGGATGAAGTTAATAGGAAGGGCGAAGGTTTGGACCTTGAAGAGGAGACCAGAATGCCACACATGGTCATAGGCTCGTTCAAGGTCAAGGGAGAGGAAGATAACGGAACGACGGGAATTAAGCTGTTCGGAGAGGAGATGAGTGAGGTGAAGGAGAAGGTCATTGGAATAGAAGGACAGCCGAAAGCCACACTGGGTAACGGGAAAGAGGTGGTGCTGGCGGAGATGCTGGTGGATGTGTCAGGTGAGGATGGATTCAGGACCTTGCTGAAGACCGAGGTAAGGCTGATGGGACGGTAGGAGGAGACAGCGGATGGCGGTTTACGTGGTTTAAGGAACATCAGGATACGGGGGGTTTTCCATAGGTCGGGGTAGTAGCCGGTGGACAGGACTACATTGTAGAGCCTGGCCAGGGTAGAGAGGAATGAGGCAGGAGCTTCACGAAGGTGGAGGTAGGTGACACGATCGTGACCAGGAGTGGTGTTGCGTTTCGTGCGGAGTGTAGGGATGAGATCCTGTGTAGTGATAGGGACATTGAGTTCTGTGTGTGCAATGTTGTCCAAGTACTGGAAACCAGGTGCAAGGGGAGGGACAGAGGTGACAGTTCGATCGAGGACATCTGGGAAGAGGGAGTAATTGAACTGGGGATCGTCAGGGATGGTAAAGACATAGGAGAGGTAGTAGGTAAAGTGACTGGCCTTACTAATGGCTTCAGGGAAGGGTTGGTTATCATGAAGCAGAGGATAGTAGGGGGGGGGGGTTAGATCCGGTAAGGCGGTGGAAGGCTAACCAGTACTTGGATGAGTTGATAGGAAGGGTAGCGTTTAAACGGGTCCATGTCTGTCACCAGTCCCGGCGTTTATTAGCTACGAGCAAGTTACGGATGTATCTCTGGAGTTGCCGGTGGTGTCGTAGTGTGTCCGGGTCACGCGTGTGGAGTAAGGCACAGTAGAGATAGTGGGATTCACGGAGGAGGAGAACGGCCTGTGGGGGTAAGATAGGATGGTGGGGTGGATGGCGACAGAAGGGACGTGGGCCTCCACAGCCTCAGACAAGTTCTGCTGGAGAAAGGAGGTGGCATGCATAATATCGTCAGGGTGGTGGTAGGTGAAGGGGTGGCCATCGATCTGGGTGGAGAGGGTATCCCGGTAGGCATTCCAGTCGGTACGGGAATAATCATGGATGTACTTCGGGGGAGGGTCAGGACGGGGGTCGAGGTGGGGGTGACGACTGTCTGAAACGGTGAGGAGGACAGGGCGATGGTCACTACCAATGGGGTCCAGGACATCCACCGTTATGCGGCCAAGGAGGTTAGGGGAGGAGAGGACGACATCAGGAGTGGATTCGGGGTGGGTGTTCTGGGGAATGGGGATGGTCAGCGGCGATCACGTAGGATGAGAAGGTATGGTCATAGTGGGAGAGGAAGTCAAAAGGAATAAGGGTGTTAGGGTGGACATAGAAGGTGGCACAGGTGATGGTAAGGCCAGGGAAGAAGAGACTAAGGATCAGGTGTTCAGTGGGGTCAGGAACCTGATGATGTCCTCAGCAGTGGGGGGGGGGGAGACGAAGGGAATTGCCAGGAGGGGTGGGGGCGTCCAGAGGGCGGACAGGGACGGTGAGTTAAGGAGTGGTCGGAGGGGTCAGTCTTTACATTTTTGGGAGTAGGTGGGATGCGGGAGATTGCAGGTATTTCAGGAGGGAGGGGACTGAAGGTTAGGGCACTGCCAGAGGAAGTGCACTTGCTTACAGTGCGGGCAGGTGGGGGCCTCGTGGCACTCAGCTGTTATGTGTGCGTTGTAGTGCAGACACCTCTGGCAGTGGAGGGATTGAGGAGGGGAACGGGAGGGGTCGACCTTGTATCTCTGGTTGAAGAGGAGGGCACCCTCCTTCAGGAGGCGGTCAATGGAGGTGGGTGGGGCCGGCGGCTATAAAAATGAGGCGGACCGCCTGCACCTACAGCGATGGATGTGCCTTGAGTTCCGCCAACACCTCCTCCCCCGTGATCGTCAGACGAAGCTGAGTGATCGCTGCGGTGAGGGTTGGCGGGCGACGCGGGGGTTGGGGTTGGCGGGTAGGAGATGGGGAAGGAGCAGGGGTGAAGGAGGTGTTGGGGCCAAACCGGGTGATGGTGATGTGTGAGAGGATGTCAGTATGGAGGGTGGGGCTGGGGGAGGAGATGAGAACTGAGTCTCTTCTGGGAGTGAGGAGGGAGATGGGGGCTCCAGGAAAGTGTTGTCAGAGAAGGAGGGAGAGGTTCCCGGCCTCGAGGAGGGAAGGATCAGGATGAGAGAGGTGGTATTTGTAGGAAGAGGGAGGGGAGGAGGTGAAGGAGGCAGAGGGAGCAGAGCCAGGCGAGGAGACATCCATGGCATCCTGGGGGGGGGAAGGAGGACGGGGCGGGGCCTTTTTGAGAGCAGAGGAAGTGGTGGTGCAACTAGGGCGTTTAAGGGCGGTGGAAGGGTGAGTGGTGACATGAGGGACAGGAGCTACAGGGAGGTGGCGGGAAGTGGCAGGTCCCAGCGTGGACGCAGTAGTCGGCGCCGGAGATGGTGATGGTGAAGGCGATGGCTACGGCAATGGCGGTGATGGCGAAGGTGATGTGGAGAGCTGGGCAAGGGCAGTGGCCCATCAGGCCACCACCCTAGCTGGAGCTGCAGTGACAGGCTGGGGGAGTGGGGGGAAAGGATCAGAGGTGGAGGAGCGGGAGGAAGAAGCTGGGGAGGGGGCGACGAAGAGTGGGGGCGAAGGGAGAGTTAGAAGAGGAGGGATGGAAAGAGGGGAGGGCGACTGGGCACACCATGTAATGGTGGTGGTGGCGGCAGAGGGGGAAGTATAAACTATGGCAGTGGTGGTAGTAGTGGTAGTGGTGGTGGTCGGGGGGGCCGACATGATGACACATAGGAACTAAGACAGTACAGGACGAAAATCGAGGGAGGAAAAACGGGGTCGGACGAAGACGGATGAAGACAGACGAAGACGGACGAAGACAGACGAAGACGGGGGCCGAAGTCCCACGCTGCCAGCGCTGGCACTGGCGACTGCTGGCAGGAATGCCTCAGCTGCTGCTGCTGCTATCGCTGCTGCTGGCCGGACGGCTGCTGCTGCCTGGCTGGACTGCTGCTGCTGGCTGGCCGGACCACTGCTGCTGGCTGGATGGCTGGATGGCTGGATGGCTGGCTGGCTAGACCACTGCTGCTGGCTGGCTGGACCGCTGCTACCGCTGCTGCTGCTGCTGCTGCTCGGCTGGACCGCTGCTGGCTGGCTGGACCGCTGCTGGCTGGCTGGCACCTGCAACCCTAACACTTCGATTAGTGACAGGCATGAACCGAAGGGCGGTATTCATTGCGAGGTACCGCCAGAGATGCCCTGCCAAGCTCATACCGCCCCTTAAATGCACGTGAACAGGCAACCTTTCCCCTTTCCCATCAGAGGGAGACACCAAAGCTGCGATTGCCACAGCAGCGCCACCGCCAGAAATGGAGGACGACTGCTTCACACAACGTGCTGCATCGCGCCCTTCAAAACGGCAATTTTTACCACCGCTCAACGTCCAACAATTACCAATTGTTGTATATATTGTATTTCACTATTATATGTATGTACTAATCCATATATTGGTGGAGACCGGTCGTGTGAACTGAGCCGTCCTGATCCCCACCACAGAACTTCACATCTCCACAAGCTGTATAAGATAAGCACACATAGCCATCGAAATTATTAGCTCAGTCTGGGTCTATGGTCTGAGTAGTCTCAACCTGCACACAACAGTGTCAAACAAATCTTTCAGTTCAGCGTTTATTGTACAGGACGGCGTCGCAGTCCCAATACTCAAGCTTATTGTTAATCCACTGCTGCTCATAATAACCACTGCACTCTAGACCTTGAAGCTCTTTCCTGGGCAACACAGTAGAAACATTCGTTCCCATCAGAATACAAGCATTAGAGATCCGATTGCTAAGAAGTGTAGTTGGGTAAAGAAAGAACTGGAAGGATTATGTCAAAAGAATGGAAGACGACAGATTATCAAAATTGGTGATAATTATTAACCAGTGGGCAGAAGATGTTTAGGAAGCCCAAAGAAAATGAACAATTTCATCCAAGAGGGTGTAATACGCAAATGTATACTACATGCAGAGAGAAGAAAAAGAGATATCAAATTAAAGATATTATGATTCTTTAAATAACTGTGACTTTAATGTTCTGTAATTATATAGAGCTTTAGCCTGATGTAAGGGCATTAATCTGTTCAGGTTAAATGAATAAAACAAAATAAAAAAATTAAACATAGTATATAGGTTGTCCCAGGGTGAATTGTCATTATTCAGGGATATGATTGGTTACAACGTACCATAGTAGTGTAGAGGAATTTGAGATGAATAATTTGATGTAAGACATCTGGTCTATCAAGTCAAGAAACTACCTCAAACTGCCTTATCTATAACTAAATGAATTTGGGTTGCGCAAGGAAAAAAAATGGCTCTGAGCACTTTGGGACTCAACATCTTAGGTCATAAGTCCCCTAGAACTTAGAACTACTTAAACCTAACTAACCTAAGGACATCACACAAACCCATGCCCGAGGCAGGATTCGAACCTGCGACCGTAGCAGTCCCGCGGTTCCGGACTGCAGGGTTGCGCAAGAATTTCCATATTCTCTCACTGTCTTCACGCAACCTAGAAGTCCTTGAGAGAACATAAGGATCCTTTTAAAGGAATTTAATGCAGTTTAATTTTGTAGTGCAAGAAGTTTTCGCTACAGACCACGGGTTTCGTGTAATTCAAGAAAAACATAAAAAGTAACTTAAAATATGTCTCTTCTCAGTAACCATTCGGATTAGGGGATATGTCCATATTCTGATTTTTGCTTCAAATGACCGTTCCTGTCATATCTCTTAGTACTGATCATTCTTCCTGAGACAACATGTATACATGGCTCATCATGTTTCTTAAAATAACTGTTACATTTAGTATCCTATCCACCTAAAGTAATTAAAAGGTGCAGAAAGGCTACACGCCAACAAAAGCAACCCTAAATATAACAGACATAGAAGAAGACATGTTAGTACACCTAACAAGAACACTCACTCAACAAGAAACCAGAAGAGAAACAACACAAGAAGGTGGCAATTAGAACAGATCAAATAAGAATACATCTAATTAAGAGCTGAACAGAAATGGAGACGTGCTCAGTCACAAAAGCGAGTTGCAAACTGTTTCACTGTACCAAGAGTACAAAGTGATGCCTCACGTCGTCTTGTGGTTTGCTCCGTGCAATTTCATCCACGAGAGCTGGTTGCCTTGGTGGGGAGCAGTGAGCTAGTTTGCAATCCGGTCCTTAAGAATGGCGGGGAGCAGTGAGGCAGTGAGCTACCTTGCAATCTGATCGCTGACAGTGATGGGGAGCAGTGAGCTAGTGAGACAGCCTATGGTCGAATCGGTGAGAGAGTGGTGTAGAGAGCTGAGCTATTGGGAGGCGAGTGATGCCTGGATCACTTTGCAACATGTTACATCCACAGGGTGCCTGAAGGCTGCAGATTTTATGATTGTTTGAAAGTTTGGAAATTTGTGGTAAGGTGTTAAGGGACCAAACTGCTGAGGTCATCGGTCCCTAAGCTTACGCACTACTTAATCTAACTTAAACTAACTTACGCTAAGGACAACATACGCACCCATACCCGAGGGAGGACTCGAACCTTCGACGGGGGGAGCCGTCGGGGCTGTGACGAGGAGCCTCAGACCGCACGGCTACCCCGCGCGGCTATCATTGCTGGCAACACATTGCAAGTGCGATGCCAAGTCAAAGGATAAGAACTAACAACTCGCTCAAAAGCATGTAAACGTTTATTAAACTTCTGAAGTTTGACATATTCTTTTGAAATCAGGAAGAGAAACACGCTGGAAGTGTTTTCTGGATTGCGAAGTGAATGTTCCATGGTCCGATTCCCAGCAAAGTCGGAAATTTTTCTTCCACTGCAGACTGGGTGTTGTGCTATGCTTACTTTCATGTAGTCATAAATAGCATTACTATTGAAATGGCTGAATGGATGCTGCCTGAAAGCCGATAAACAGCAAAAATAAATAAATAAATAAATAAATAAATGAAGCTTTCTTTATTTTCTGTTTTAGTGGATGAGAAAAGCTAAATGTACTAATAAGGGTTGCAAATCTACATGTGCACATGGTCTATAACACATTTTTTGTAACTTGGGAAACGTTTTATTAAGGATGTGACATGGGGTTCCATTAGAGCAGTCTAGTGCAGAATTTGCTTCCCACTCATTGGAACCACCTGAAATGCTTTTTGGAATCAAATGAGCTACTATCCATTTTTTCTGAATAATTGAATCATCCATTATCCGCTCTTTAGAAAGATCTGTCTCTTGGAATCAGTTCAGGAGCAGAGTGCCCATCTCTATCTAGGTGCAACCGAGAATATCGCATTGGGTTGTAAAGGCGCAGAATAATGTTCGAAAGTAACGAATTCACTTATTGTTTCATCCCCAATGTCTGTGCTACGAATGTCATTCCCAATCTTTCAGTGATCACAATGAGATTTAGTCTATGATTTTCGATGCAACGTCTTGTGCAACACTTAAGTAAAACGTACCAGAAAGTCCAGAATATGTGGAAACTGCCTGTTTGCTTTTCATATGTAGGAATCCATTCAAGTTATTTAAAACAAAAATCATTTTCAGTCCTGTGGCTACCTTTGTGAAAATAATTCCCTGATATTTCTGTGGGACTCTTTCTTTGATATTACTGGCAGCAACAGGCACTAATGCTATGAAAGAGAATTAACGGTACATGGTGCTACATCTTAGTATAGTGTTTGTTGTCAATATGGATATATGTGTAAAACGCGAAAAAATGAGCTATTTTGTAGAAACATCATATTTACAGAAAAAACTCTTATTAAGAATACAACAACTGAAGGAACTGTAATACCTGCAGTTTTCATCGTTATTTTGAGTATGTAAACACAGCGCACATGTCATTATTGCATCAGGAAGCACAATCTGTGCAGTTAACTGAATGTCTGTGAGGTCTATAGCATATTAAAGATCTGTAATGGCAATGATTTTATTTCTCAATAAATGTGGTAGCTAATTTCTCGAAAGGTAATTCGGGTTCAAAATCATGACACACACAACAAGAATTGTCAGAAGGGTAGAAATCGTTGTTATTCTGATGCGCTTCCCCCCACATTTTACCGTAACGTTTTCCTTCCTTTCAAGTCAATCTCCGTGGCTTATAAGTTTTATTTCTTGTTAATCTCTTGTATTTTAGTGATCATTTACCTCTTCCTTGCCTGCTTACGATAATTGCAGCAATTTATTTTCTGTATTGTAGTTTCTAGCACTACCATTGAAAGTTTTATTGATTCTACAGTCGTGAGCTGGTGAACACACAGACATACTTCCTCTAGATGACGTCAGGGACGTGTCGTGAAGTGGAATACACGACACAGCAAAAACGTTGGGTATCAGTCCTTATCCAGACCCCCTCATATATCCAAAATGCAGGCAACTTGATTGAAACTGGGTCCCTCCTGAGTACATTTCACTTAATGGAGGCCATTCTGTGCTGAGTGAGACAGGTCAGATGAGCTTGAGCAGCCAAAAAAACATCCTCAAGTATGTGGTGTGTTTCCACAAACCGTCTTACCTCAGTACTATTGAGGTAGAACATGCCATATCTCAATTCCCAGAGAACAATACCTCCACTTCGGTCGGTGTGGCCGTGCGGTTCTAGGCGCTTCAGTCTGGAACCGCGTGACCGCTACGGTCGCAGGTTCGAATGCTGCCTCGGGCATGGATGTGTATGTTGTCCTTTGGTTAGTTAGGTTTAAGTAGTTCTAAGTTCTAGGGGGCTGATGACCACAGATGTTAAGTCCCATAGTGCTCAGAGCCATTTGAACCAATACCTCCACCACCGATCAGAAACGTTCTCTATTGGAGAGTGGGGTGCTTTTCTTCATACAGTTGTTTATAGTTTATCACGAACTCTTACCCTACAGGTCTTTTGCAACAATTTGGACAAAATATTAACCATCCTCTATAAAGAGAGTATGTCATTTTAGAGGCGTGTAAACGGTTTATAGCTGATAGTAGGCTATCATGAGACCGTTACATTCTGAGTCATGGCAGTGAAGTAGTGGATATGTGGCAATTGGCCATACGGTGTCAGAGCAGTAAAATGGTTCAACGGGCAGGTGATTGAACGGTAGAAGGGAGTTGTCACGTAATGACGTTACCCAATTCGTTGCTGTACCTACGTGGACCGTCTGATGATTCGACAAGGAACAGTGTACCACCAGCAGCCACGTAACACGGCGTAGGAACAGTGGTCACAGAAATAGCCCACCTGACAGGGGCTGCATACAGATGACACGCGTAATCAGTGACGGTTTCAAACACTGGAGCTGTTGTCAGTGAATGCACATTCATCTCAAGCAGCTTCCGAATGAATTCTGTGTAGGAATGTGCATGGAATAGGCATTGGGAGTCGCGTTCCTCACAAAGTGCCATTGTTCACAGCAGTACATGAAGTTGCATGTCTTCAATGGATGAAGAAACATAGGGAATTTTGTGGTAGCTGACTGGAAGTGTGAAGTATGGTCTGAAGATCGCAATGAAAGGAGTTTAGAGCACAGACGGTCCACCGATGTGTTTAACGTGCAGTGTGGAGGTCATGCTTCAGTTTGGTGGTGGCTATGGGATGATTCCCAATTTTATTTTATTCATTATTTTATTTTGTTTTAATTATTTCATTATTTATTTTGTAAATGTACAGATCCACTTTTCAGGTTGTCATTAACGTCAACGAGGAACTTAGTTTATGCTTTTGCGACCGTTGTCACTGCCAAAAAAAAAATTCTTCAGGATAGGTCGCCATATTCCCAACGGCCTTGCCGCAGTGGTAACACCTGTTCCCGCCAGATCACCGAATTTAAGTGCTCTCGGGCCTGGCCAGCACTTGGAGGGGTCACCGTCCCGGTCTGCCGAGTGCTGCTGGCAAGCAGGGTGCACTCAGCCCTTCTGAGGCCAATTGAGGAGCTACTTGGATTAGAAATAGCAGCACTGGCCGCAAAAACTGACAACGGCCAGGAGGGTGGTGTGCTGCCCACGTGCCCCTCCGTATCTGCATTTGGAGACGCCTAAGGGGCTGAGGATGACACGGCAACCGATCAGTACCGTTGGGCATTCATGGTCTGTTCGGTGTCTTTTCTTTTTTTTTTTATTTTTTTTTTTTAAGGGACTAGGTTGCCAGTGCATAAAATTCACCAGTAATGTTGTGGTTGCTGTTGCAAGTGGTCTCCCTAGGAGTAAGAAGAAACGTTAACTTCTTAACCTGACAGAGTGAGCACAGAGTGAGAGTGAGGTGGCGCAGTGATTAGCACTCTGGATTCGCATTCTGGAAGACGACGTGTAACCGCCCCCTCACTTATCGACCTTAATGACAGCGAAAAATTAAACCGCGTGTACCTAATGGAAATTTGGGAAAAGCAATCGTCACCGAGGTAATAAATTTCTCTATACTCTGACTTAATTTAGCAAAAGAACTAATAAAACAGGAAAATCGAAAGTTAATTTAGTGACTGAAGTTAATAGTGAGCTTTCTTTCTGAAGCACATCGAAATTCAGTAAAATACGGTTAGTCTTGGACTTCCTGAACAATCATTTCAAAAGCTACTTGAATCTACGCAATTTAGAAATAAGAGATTTAACTTCAAACTTGAATTAAATGATTCTGAACAATAAACTATAGCAAAATTTAGTACGTACCAAGCTGAGCTGTAGTCACAGGTAAGCTAAAATATGGTAACAAAACTCGCACTCTTAATTTGTGCTTGTGGAATCTAAATATTGTAGCCAGCTATGAATACCTTAACTGAACTTTGAAATTAAAGCAGTGAAATCGAATGATTCTGGCGTTTGAATTCCAACGACACTCGGGCTCATTTCGGAAAAGGAAGGGACCCTGCTTGGCAATGCAATTGGGACAATGAGCAACAAATGTTCATGCTAAGTTGCTGTAATTTTGTGATGCAACAATTTTAAAAGTTTGAAAAGCTGAGGTCTGCCATACAGTTCTAAAACTTTACGTGCTTCCAGTCTTCCTTGTTGGCTGATTGAAGGTTTGAAGCCGTCGATCGAGGAGGTGGCGACAGTCACTCATTGTCGGCCGTCGCTGTTCCAGAAGCTGGATGTTGGCGCGCCTCCTTCTCGACACGGTCACCAGGCGAAACGGGCTCTTGATGTGCGCCAGCTAATGCTTCCCGTCCGCGACACCGTGTCAGAAACTATCATAGCAAGTCGAGCGCAATTACATGCTGCCAAACCCCAAAAGCGCGGCAACTCGCGGGAGCGCCACACAACACACCTGCTCCACTGCACTACCCCAGCCAGACTCTCTCTGCCCGCGCTCCACGCGGCAGAGTTAACACTACCAAAGATCCTAAACACTTTAGTTCTCCACACGACCTATCGATGTATTCGTTCGATAGCATAGTTTTCCCTAGGCAAGACCCAGCGTAAAATACAAATAATATTTACAAAACAAACCAATTATACATCGACATAAATGCATATATATATATATATATATATATATATAGTAAAACAATTACAATATATAAAGACACAGAAATGTCATATCGTGAGATAGCAAAACAAGGAAACAAATTATAGTACAATAGATGGAAATAGGAGGATATGCATTTCCGGCGTTACAGACGGTTTAAATCCGCGTTTTCCATGATTTCCCTTAATCACACCAGGCAAATGCTACGATGGTTCCATTCAAGGGGCACGGCCAAGTTTCTTCCTCAACCTTGACTTAATCTGAGCTTTTGCTTCGTTTCCCATCACCTCGATGCCGATGGGACATTAAACTCAGTCGTCCTTCCTTCTTAAACTGACAGGTTATCGAGGATGGGAAGGAGGGGGTGTTAGACGTCCTTTATTCGTACTATATTACCTGTCGTCGGTGGGAATGGGCGAATGAGAAACAGGCGACAGTTGTGACGTGGCTGTGTTTACTTGCTGCCTGGTGCCGGCTGAGGTGTGCCGGTACTCCGTGTGCCTGCGGCCTCCGTGGTCTCCCTCGACCACGTGTGGATTACTTTGGCACCGCCGTCGTCCCATAGCGCCGTTACTGCTGGCAGCCGAACGCTGGATGCCTTTACCAGTCTTCACTTTTCATGTTATTTATATCACCTGTCTAAGCTTTCTTCCCCTGTGGCTCTTTTGTCATAATGCGGGCTTTTCGAAATATTATCGGTCTTTTGCTCTCATCATGGTGTTCTGCCTCCGTTGACTACATGTATTGCCTCAGATGAATGTTGCTTTTATGCTCAGATATCAACATGCTGATCTGTCGCCTCGTCTCGTCTACATTCAATAGTCAATACTCGCAACCGATTTCGTAGACTCCAGCATTATGTAACACGTCGACTGTGCTTTCCGTTTAGCCAAGATCATATTTCATTTCGTAGGTGTTTCGGAAAATTGGCTTGACAACTGATCGGCAGAAAACTTTTGATTTCGTTGCTGTTTCGGAAAATTGGCTTGACAACTGGTCGGCAGAGAACCATATGCGCGGTAATACGTTAACTATTTTCGATTTCTTTTGCTCATTATTACCCTTTTATCATAGTTTTATTTACCGTCTGCATCCGATAATAATTGCCTCCAAGTGTGGAAGTGAGGATTTGTACTTTCGCCTTCGAACGTTCTTCACGGTTGATCCTCAGTGCCTTCTTGCTTAAAGTGTTCAAGGCGGATTTCTTTCACATGGGGTGCTGGTGGGAGGAGGCGTGTAGGTACCTGCCAGTGTCGGTGGATTTTCGATACACTTTGTGGTCAACTTTACCATCAGGCTTTCTAGAAACTTATAGCTCCAGGAAATGCAACACTCCATTCTTTTCTAACTCCATCGTAATATTGCTGTGCTGCTGATTGAGATGTTGAGGGAAGGCCGGCCGCGGTGGTCTCGCGGTTCTAGGCGCGCAGTCCGGAACCGTGCGACTGCTACGGTCGCAGGTTCAAATCCTGCCTCGGGCATGGCTGTGTGTGATGTCCTTAGGTTAGTTAGGTTTAAGTAGTTCTAAGTTCTAGGGGACTGATGACCACAACAGTTGAGTCCCATAGTGCTCAGAGCCATTTGAACCATTTTTTGTTGAGGGAAGTTTGAGATGTGGCGGGAAGTTCTGTAGCTCTTTTTATCCATAGAGCCAGATGAAGAAGGTATCATAACTGTACCAGAGGTAGCCCTTCAGAGTGTAATGGATGGCTGGAGAGCTTCAAATACCAATTGTGGATGATGTAGAGGCTCGAAACTTTAACCTTTCAACAAGGCACAGGACTGAGCAATAGTATCATTGACCTGAGATGAGGAAATTTGAAAAACTGCAGCATAAGACGACGAATGAAAGACTGATGCTGGACAGGCGACGGACAGTGCTTAACCTACCCAGCCACACACTAAGTGTTGCAGCCACACAAATTCAGCGTAAGGCGATGAATTTCTCAGTCGCACCGAAATGAGTTCCGACGGAAGATGCCATCGTTTCTCTTGAGGCTTCCGTACGTCATCTACCACAAGCCGAGGAGGAGAAGATCCGACAAGAAACGGTACCGGTCCTGACTCACGCAAAGCCACCCAAACAAAGCAACAGAAGGGCTGAATGTTATGCTATTGTGGAGCATAAGAATAAATCTCACTTAGTAGTACATCAGGCAGACAAATGGTGACACCACCGTAGTAATGAACATGGCAGCAAATCCGTGTATAAAAATTTAAGAGGGTTCCTACGAACAAGATAATCGGGTCGACACAGGCACCAAATATACATAGCGTACCAAAAGCGCACAAAGAGGCTTTTCCTTTAAAGCCCGTGGTAAAAAGTTTTGATCCGCCGACCTAAAAACTAGCGAGTGAACTGACTCCAAAGCGTTGACATCTAGTGAGCCAGACAGACTCGAATATTAACGACCATACCCATTTTGAGACACTCTTAAAAGAAAATTGTATCTCCGCTTAGGATCTGATGGTTAGATTCTACGTGAAGTTTTTATTCACGAATGTACCATTGTCAGACACCGTGGGCATCCTATAAGAACACGAGACACCCTCTGTCGGCGAGCTAGTTCGCCACTGTTTACCGATTTCCTATTTCAGGAGGCAAGGTTAGTTTTATCAACAAACGGACGTTCTGGCTATGTGTTCCCCTCTCTCGGCTATTTCAGCAGACATCTTTATGGAGACATTTGAAGAAACAGATCTAGTCCCTACCATTACGCCCTGAATGCTGCTTACCGTGTGTTGATGATTCCTTCTTTGTCTGATCACGTGGAGAAGGAGAGATGGTTCAGATGCCTCTGAGCACTAAGGGACTTAACTTCTGAGGTCATCAGTTCCCTATAACTTAGAAGTACTTAAACCTAACTAACCTAATGGTATCACACACATCCAAGCCCGAGGCAGGATTCGAACCTGCGACCGCAGCAGTCGCGCGACTCCAGACTGAAGCACGTAGAACCGCTCGGCCACACCGTCCGGCGAGAAGGAGAGAGTCACGGAACTTGCTCCATCATTTCAATCAACAGCACAGCAAAATACAATGTACTATGGAATGTAGACAGAATGAAGTACTGCCTTTCAACGATGTTGAAGTGTATCGAAAAACTGATGGTAAAAACGGCCACAAAGTATATAAAAAATCCACCTGCACTGACTAGTACCTACAAGCCTTCTCTCACCATCAATCTAAGAAAAAAGAAATCCGCCCTGCATATTTTAACTGAGAGGGCCCACAGTACAGGCCATGAAGAGCAATTGCAGATGGAACTACAGATACTCAGGTCCATCTTTGGAGCCAGTGGTTATGGGATGAAGATGATAGATAAAACTATGGCGCAAAGAATGGAGGTAACAAGGAAGAGCAGAAGGACGTATGAAACATCTCCCTATTACCATACGTAAAAGGGATAACTGAACAAGAGATCAAAATCCTCCGCAGAGCAGGCATCTTTGCAGTTTTACGAAGCAGCATCAACATAATAGATATTATTGGTCCGATGAGAGATGCAATCGACAAGTTACACTACTAGCCATGAAAATTACTATTACACGAAGATGAAGTTCTACAGACGCGAAATTAAACAGACAGGAAGAAGATGCTGTGATATGCAAATGATTAGCTTTTCAGAGCATTCGCACAAGGTCGGCGGCGGTGGCGGCACCTACAACGTGATGCGATGAGGAAAGTTTCCAACCGATTTCACATAGACAAACAGCAGTTGACCGGCGTTGCCTGGTGAAACGATGTTGTGATGCCTCGTGTAAGGAGGAAAAATGCGTACCATCACGTTTCCGACTTTGATAATGGTCGGATTGTAATCGCGATTGCGGTTTATCGTATCGCGACATTGCTGCTCGCGTTGGTCGAGATCCAATGACTGTTAGTAGAGTATGGAATCGGTGGGTTCAGGAGGGTAATACGGAACGTCGTGCTGGATACCAACGGTCTCGTATCACTAGCAGTCGAGATGACAGGCATCTTATCCGCATGGCTGTAACGGATCGTGCAGCCACGTCGCGATCCATGAGTGAACAGATGGGGACGTTTGCAAGACAACAACCATCTGCACGAACAGTTCGATAACGTTTGCAGCAGCATGGACTACCAGCTCGGAGACCATGGCTGCGGTTATTCTAGACGCTGCATCACAGCCACGAGCGCCTGCGATGGTGTACTCAACGACGAACCTGGGTGCACGAATGGCAAAGCGTAATTTTTTCGGATGAATCAAGGTTCTGTTTACAGCATCATGATGGTCGCATCCGTCTTTGGTGACATCGCGGTGAACGCACATTGGAACCGTGTATTCGTCATCGCCATACTGGCGTGATGGTATGGGGTGCCATTGGTTACGCGTCTCGGTCACCTCTTGTTCGCATTGACGGCACTTTGAACAGTGGACGTTAAATTTCAGATGTGTTACGACCCGTGGCTCTACCCTTCATTCGATTCCTGCGAAACCCTACATTTCAGCAGGATAATGCACGACCACATATTGCAGGTCCTTTACGGGCCTTTCTGGTTACAGAAAATGTTCGACTGCTGCCCTGGCCAGCACATTCTCCAGATCTCTCACCAATTAAAACGTCTGGTCAATGGTGGACGAGCAACTGGCTCGTCACAACACGCCAGTCACTACACGTCATGAACTGTGGTATCGTGTTGAAACTGCATGGGCAGCTGTACCTGTACACGTCATCCAAGCTCTATCTGACTCAATGCCCAGGCGTATCAAGACCGTTATTATGACCAGGGGTGGTTGTTTTGGGTACTGATTTCTCAGGATCTATGCACCCACATTGCGTGAAAATGTAATCACATGTCAGTTCTAGTATAATATACCCGTTTATCATCTACATTTCTTCTTGGTGTAGCAATTTTAATGGCCTTTAGTGTACATGCTACTGGCGTCAATGAAATCGGCTGCGAGTATGGACAATCGAGTGCAGGCGAGACGAGGCGGGATGACTAAACATGATAAATATGTTTGTCTGAGGCAACACACCAAGTCAGCGGGGGCGGAATACCAGGACGAGTGCGACAAAAGGATAATATTTCGAAAAGACCCTTGCTCGTTATTCAGCCGTTTGAGGTGGCCGATCGGAGAGGCGATGGAAATAGCTAAGTGACTACCCAACGTTAATAGAGCAGATGGGTACAGACTCCCCAGCGTCTTGGTTGCAAGCTGTAACAGTATTACTGGGAGACAGCTCTTGCGAAGCAACACACAAAGGCGCGCGGGAGACCACAGTGGCAGTAGACACACAGAGTACCGCCGTGCGTCAGCCAGCACCAGGCAGTAATTAAACAGCGGTACGTCACAACTGTCACCCGTTTCTCATTCTCCTGTTTCCACAAATGACAATGACGGAAACACCAACGAAATATGGGCTTGTAACAACCCTCCTCGTCACCCCAATATCCTATAAAAATACTAAAGCAGCTTCTTCCACTAGTATACAAGAACTTAAAATGTTTTTGCTATTCAGCAATCAATAGCCATTAACAACATGAAGAAACGTTGGAGAACTTTACACATTCACAATGCACTCACAGAGAATGAAAAATTTTATTGACAATGACCTACGATGATTGTTTCAATATTCTCGGTGACAAGTATTCCCCCATCGTCTACATGTTCGTGATGACTATGGTTTGGTCATTCCTATCACCCAAAATTACAGCGAACATGTTCAGGCTTTTGTATGTCCATCCTTTTAGCAGGAGGTCTCTGGGACGACGGCCGGTTACTATAGTGACAAAAAATTAAAACACCTACAGCCATCCTTATGATTTTATTTTATTTTGCCAATACCAGTTTCAACGTTTCGTTGCGTCATCTTCAGGCCGTTTTTAATGCCGTACAGATTGATATGATCCCCGTGCATAACCCATCAGTTGCCAGCATTACTAGATATGCAGCACTCCAACCATCAACTGCAATGAAGCGTTGAAACTGGTGGTGACAAATAAAATAAAATCATAAGGGCGGCTGTAGGTGTTTTTATTTTTTTGTCACAACATGTTCAATGTCTGCACGTGCTAAGTTTATGGTTTGACGAAAAGTTAGGGACCTTATCGAACCACGACTGGCCAACTGAACCAGCCAATCTTAGGACCACAGAATACACTATCTGATCATATGTATCAATATCCCTGTGTAATGTGGAATTGATGACTGGTTGTCACTAGAAGCTATCCTCCCAGTATAAAAAGAGGCCGAGATTATTGTCATCAAAGACACAGAAACAGCGAAATGGGTATATCAGGAGACCCCACTGATTTAGAAGGTGGCGTACTCGTTCGATGTCACTTGAGTAACAGAAACACGAAGCACACTTCAACCCTTCTAAAGACGCCAAAGTCGACTCGTGGAGCTGCGATCGTGAAATGAAAACACGAAGCAACAACGAGAGCCGAACCAAGACAATGCACTCATTATTTACTGACGGACTGCTGTCAGATCCAGCTAGCTTAATCATTCTGTGATTCAAAAAGAATGGGGTACTCATAAGCCACAAATATCTGTAAACGCAAAGCGAAGCTTGACATGTGAATAGCGATGCCACGGGACAGTGGACGACTGAAAACGAATGATTACCTCGTTGAATACACAAATTCTCGTCCGAAGTTGAACAAATTTTGGATGGGTGACGGTCTGTTGGCTGTTGATTATTTTTATTCCTGTTCTGTGCTACCCGACACATTATATCGCTCGAGTCATACCTCCTAAAGTCCACAACTGCCGTAAGGCTGCGAGTTTTGTGTTATTACATATGCTATACTCCAGGGCAGTACGATGGAACAGTTTGGGTTGGGTGAACGACTTTGTATTTTGTGCCAATAGCAAAGTACATAGGAAGTGATGTTACGGTATGGGGTTGGTTTTCGTGGTCAAGGGGTGGTTCTCTTCCTGCGCTTATGAAAACACTAAATGCGGGAGGACATGATTTACAGTAAAGGTATAGTTGGGAGACTTTGATTGCATCAGCATAAGAATCCGTCCTGTCATAAGACAACATCTGTGAGGCAATTGTTTGTGGACAATACCATTCCTGAAATGGGCTAGCCTTCCCAGAATTCCGAACTGAACCCAAGGAACATCTTTGGGAGGGGTTAGAGCGTAGACTTCGCTTCAAACCCCAGCGTATGACATTACTACCTTCTCTGAATTCGGGTCTTGATAAAGAATGAGAGGCCATTTCTCCAAAGGCATTCAGACACCTTACCGAAAATTTTAGATGTTCCGCCACTGAAGTGGACGTGTGATTGCGGCTGGTACTAAACTTGTAGAAATAAGGAACACCAACAATCATAAATCCAAATTAGTTCCCTTTTTTATGAGGAGTTGAGAAGGGATTACAGTAACAAATTACTACAACTATGGTATAGAGGCAAAACGCATCATGTAAGAAAAATGGCTCTGAGCACTATGGGACTTAACATCTTAGGTCATCAGTCCCCTAGAACTTAGAACTACTTAAACCTAACTAAGCTAAGTATATCACACACATCCATGCCCGAGGCAGGATTCGAACCTGCGACCGTAGCAGCCCCGCGGTTCCGGACTGCAGCGCTAGAACCGCACGGCCACCGCGGCCGGCCATCATGTAAGACTATTATATATTGGCATTAAAGTGAAGCATATGGTAAAAGACCACGTTCCTAAACAATAGAATCGTAGAGGACAATATGACTCATGACCTCTATGCTTCAAAGTTGTGGATACAGGGGAATAACATTATTGCTGCAACATATGTCATACAGCTGTACACAACGAAATAACTGTAACTACTGTGTCACGTAATAGTAACGCAAGGAACATTGACTCATGAGACACTGGCATAAAATCGTCAAAGTAGCAAATACTATACAGGGTGGACCATTGATAGTGACCGCCCAAATATCTCACGAAATAAGCATCAATCGAAAAAACTACAAAGAACTAAACTCGTCTAGCTTGAATGGGGAAACCAGTTGGCGCTATGGTTGGTCCGGTAGATGGCGCTGCCATCGTTCAAACGGATATCAACTGCGTTTTTTAAATAGAAACCCCCATTTTTATTACATATTCGTGTAATACGTAAAGAAATATGAACGTTTTAGTTGGACCACTTTTTTCGCTTTGTGATAGATGGCGCTGTAATAGTCACAAACGTATAAATACGTGGTATCACGTAACATTCCGCCAGTGCGGACGTTATATGCTTCGTGATACATTACCCGTGTTAAAATATTGCGTTTACCAATTGCGAAAAAGGTCGATATCGTGTTGATGTATGGCTATTGTGATCAAAATGCCTAACGGGCGTGGGCTATGTATGCTTCTCGGTATCCCGGACGATATCATCCAAGTGTCCGGACCGTTCGCCGGATAGCTACGTTATTTAAGGAAACAGGAAGTGTTCAGCCACATGTGAAACGTCAACCACGACCTGTAACAAATGATGATGCCCAAGTTGTTGTTTTAGCTGCTGTCGCGGTTAATCCGCACATCAGTAGCAGACAAACTGCGCTAGAACAGACAATCTCAAAAACGTCGGTGTTAAGAATGCTACATCAACATCGATTCCACCCGTACCATATTTATGTGCACCAGGAATTGCATGATGACGACTTTGAACGTCGTGCACTTTTCTGCCAGTGGGCACAAGAGAAATTACGGGACGATGACAGATTTTATTACGCGTTCTATTTAGCGACGAAGCGTCATTCACCAAAAGTGCTAACGTAAACCGGCATAATACGCACTATTGGTCAACGGAAAATCCACGATGGCTGCGACAAGTGGAACAAAAAAATGGCTCTGAGCACTATGGGACTAAACTTCTAAGGTCATCAGTCCCCTAGAACTTAGAACTACTTAAACCTAACTAACCTAAGGACATCACACACATCCATGCCCGAGGGAGGATTCGAACCTGCGACCGTATCGGTCGCGCGGTTCCAGACTGTAGCGCCTAGAACCGCTCAGCCACTCCGGCCGGCCGACAAGTGGAACATCAGCGACCTTGGCGGGTTATCTTATGGTGCGGCAATATGGGAGGAAGGATAATTGGCCCCCATTTTATCGATGGCAATCTAAATGGTGCAAAGTATGCTGATTTACTATGTAATGTTAAACCGATGTTACTACAAGATGTTTCACTGCATGACAGAATGGCGATGTACTTCCAACATGATGGATGTCCCGCACATAGTTAACGTGTGGTTGAAGCGGTATTGAATAGCATATTTCATGAGAGGTGGATTGCTCGTCGAAGCACCATACCATGACCCGCTCGTTAACCGGATCTGACGTCCCCGGATTTCTTTCTGTGGGGAAAGTTGAAGGATACTTGCTATTGTGGTCCACCGACAACGCGTGACAACATGCGTCAGCGCACTGTCTATGCATGTGCGAACATTACAGAAGGCGAACTACTCGCTGTTGAGAGGAATGTCGGTACACGTATTGCCAAATGCATTGAGGTTGCCGGACATCATTTTGAGCGTTTATTGCATTAATGTGGTATTTACAGGTAATCACGCTGTAACAGCATACGTTCCCAGAAATGATACGTTCACAAAGGTACATGTACCACATTGTAACAACCGAAATAGAATGTTAAAACGTACCTACGTTCTGTATTTTAATTTAAGAAACCTACCTGTTACCAACTGTTCGTCTAAAATTGTGAGCCATATGTTTGTGACTGTTACAGCGCCATCTATCACAAAGCGAAAAAAGTGGTCCAACTAAAACATTCATATTTCTGTACATACTTCACGAATATGTAGTAAAAAGGGGGGGTTCCTATTTAAAAAAAACAGTTGATATCCGTTTGACCTATGGAAGCGCCATCTAGCTGGCCAACCATAGCTCCATCTGGTTTCCCCCATCAAGCTAGACAAGTTTCGTTCTTTGTAGGTTTTTCGTGAGATATTTGGCCCAGTCACAATCAATGGACCACCCTGTATATTGCCATAGTGGGCATAATAAAAGAAGAAATAGATATAAGAAAGGTTGAGCAACCTATAAGTAACTCCAAACTTACACTGTTAAAATGGTAACTCGTCAGGCCTAAAGTTAGTTGCATTTCAGAGGCTTTTTTGAGGCTTGACGGGTTACTTTATTAATAAGATCAGTTTCGAGTTACTTATAGGTAGCTGAACCTTTCTCATAATTATTTCTAACTTCATTACTCTAATATGGCACTATGTAGTGTTTCTGATTCTGATGATTTTATGGAAGTACCCCGAGACAACGTTCCTAGCATTACGGCTAACTAACACAGTAGTTGCCATTATTTCGTTGTATACTGTTCTTTAATAAACTGCCCTACGGTAAACTGTCATAGTAATTATGTTATTCCTGTGTATCCATAGCTTTGTACAGTAGAAGACATCAGTCACACTGGAATTCCACGATTCTATGGTTTACATTTTTCTTAATCAGACATTTTCTCCACATTTAATAACTAGACTCCAAACTTTTAATAATGTAAAGGCACCTGTACGAATGTAGTCTTTTACCATATAATTTATCTTAATACTAATAAATACTACTCTTATGGCACTTGTTTTTGTCTCGATACTGTAGGTGCCGTATTCACTTTTGAGCACCTAACAATTTTTTTTATTTTTATTTTTTTTAAAGGAGAATTAATCTGCGTATCTTAAATTTTTTCATATGTCTGACGTGATATTTTCCTCTATCGTTTTTTCAGTGTATTATGTCTATTTTGTTTCAACAGTACCTACCAATGTCGAAACAATAGCTTGTATTCGTACTTACTGTATGTACACAACTACAGGTCTCTGCTAATACACGTTCTTTAATGTTTTCAAATGACCATGCTGAGATACCTTATTTTATGATTAGAATATTATCAACATTTCTGCATTAATTGAAATGTATTATATTGTGCTTTCTGATGTGCAGGGGCCTGACGATGCAACAAATGAAGTGTTGAAAGTGACCGCTAATTTTGTAAAAAGCACGGCTGTTGGCATTCCTTATTTCTAGGGCCTTACTGAAAGTGTTCCCCGTTGAGTTCAATCCCCCACGAAGGGGGGACATACTTCATACTAATGATCCCAGATACTTTCGGTCAGACAGCATATGGAGAGGGGGGGGGGGCGATCTGGGACAACGAGTAGAACTTATGACTCAGTGTTCCTGTAATATGGGAGCCCTACGAGATATTAATATTATTACCAGTGACCGCTTCACTTCGATATGGCACATATGAAGACACTTGCACATTCTCTCCCTCGCCTAAATGAGATTATTATCAAGGTTAAATGGTTCAAATGGCTCTGAGCACTATAGGGCTTAGCCGGCCGAAGTGGCCGAGTGGTTCGAGGGGCTACAGTCTGGAACCGCGCGACCGCTACGGTCGCAGGATCGAATCCTCCCTCGGGCATGGATGTGTGTGATGTCCTTAGGTTTGTTAAGTTTAAGTAGTTCTAAGTTCTAGGGGACTGATGACCTAAGAAGTTAAGTCCCACAGTGCTCAGTGCCATTTGAACTATAGGACTTAACTGCAGAGGTCATCAGTCCTCTAGAACTTAGAACTAATTAAACCTAAATAACCTAAGGACATCACTCACATTCATGCGCGAGGCGGGATTCGAACCTGCGACCGTAGCGGTAGCGCGGTTCCAGACTGTAGCGCCTAGAACCGCTCGGCCACTCCAGCCGGCTATCAAAGTTAGAGGTGGGCTTATACAGCATTAGCCTTTCGACTCCTAAGGGTGAATAATGTTATGTCCGGTGTCCTTACACCTTTCACCTTTCTTAGGGCTTCAAATGTTCGTGTTCCTGTTGCCATACCACTCTGTGAGTCCAGCGATACCTGATGATCAGAGCTATGCCAGTCTGTCGGTAGCTTCTGTTCCCACAGCCAGTAGATTCTTCTGGAAGATTGAGTACTCACCTGCTGTTAGCTCTAGCATAGAACTGGCGAAGGAGTTGCTATTGTTTGATTGGCCTATTTGCTCATACACGCTGCTGATGCCGACCGTGGTGGTTTCCCTCCCACCCCAGGTAATCACGCTGCACGATGGACAAAACATGTGGGGAGGACACTACCTCGAAAGTGGAGTGTAGCTTTCGTCGGCGACCTGCGTTCAGGTTGCAAATAGATGCCAGGTCGAAGTAATCTATTCGTGGTGACAAGAGCCTTCCCTCTCCAACGAGTTGTGGTTCAGATACTGGTGATGTAAAAACATCGTTTACAAGTGGTTTTTATCAGTACCACCTATTTCCTGTAATTCCTAACAAATCCACCGCCTTACTAATCGACATTATGCTAAATGATAAGTTTAGGAAGTTAGATTTCCCTGACAAAGTGTAGCTCAATAGAACAGCCAGACGAAATCCCACTGGTGGATTTTCATTTCAGTGATAATACTAAAAATGTTCACATTATAACATCAAATTTTGATAGAACTATCTTCCATGGAGCCCCTAACTAAAACAACCGGAAAATTGAAAACAAGAAACCACACCATCCAGAAGCTACGTGCTACAACCTGGGAAGCATCGGCATCCACCCTGAATCCGTCTCCCCTGAATCCTCAATACAGCCACTGAATATTGTGCCCAAATTTGGCTAAGCAGCCAACACGCACAAAAATAGACGTACGGCCAAGTAACAACATGAGAATCAATGCTAGTGTTACGAAATCAGTTCCTACACAGTTTCTACCAGTATAAAGACATATTCAACAACCTCAGCTACGACGCATAAATGCTCTCACAAACGAATACAAAGTGATCGTGGGTAACAGAAATCTGTCAGTCCATCAAGATATCAAAGATGCCATTCATAACTGACTCCAGATGACCAACAACAAAAACGATGAAAATCGCTATGCAAAATGAGTTCCGTCTTGTCAACGCAGGAAGACTAGAATTTAACGGCCAAAAAAAAAAAGTGCTATATATCACCCAAAATCAATGGCATTTTACCTGCCAAGCAATGTATGCTCAATGATAAACGGAACTGCAACGCATCACATAGATGCGCATATTTTTTTACGCAAACGCGATAAATAATCAAACCCACTTTGTGACTGCGGAGAGGCATAGACCATCAGATACAACACATAAGACGGTGCAGTAAGATCCTACAAAAGTAGACCAGAAGACGTCCTGTATGACCTCACAGTCAATCACTGTATATTAGATATAGAGTGAGGTGACGAAAGCCGTGGGATACCTTCTAATATCGTGTCGGGCCTCCTTCCACCCAGAACAGTGCTGTTGGAACTAAAACAGAAAGACGTAAAGCCCCTTCACTTACTGAATAAACTAAAACAGTAACAGGGAAAAAGTAATCGTAATCGAATTCACTAAGGAAAATAACTTTCAGTATAAATAAAGAAAGAACTGAACAAGTCGTTGGAAGTCCTCTGCAGAAATGCTGAGCCATGCTTCCTCTACAGCCGTCCATCACTGCGGAAGTATTCCCAGTGCAACGTTTTGTGCACGAACTGAACTCTCGGTTATGTTCCATAAATGTACGATAGGATTCAAGTAGGGCGATCTGGGTGGCCAAATATTTCGCTCCAAATGTACAGAATGTTCTTCAAACCCACCATGAAGAACTGTGGCCCAGTGACACTGCGCATTATCAGCCCTAAGAATTCCACTGTTAAATGGCTGCAAAATTTCTCCAAGTCACCAAACATAACCATTTCCAATCAGTGATCGATCCAGTTGGACCATTCCATATAAACTGAGTCCACACCATTATGGAGATACGATTAGCCTGCAAAGTGACTTGTTGACGACCCGGATTCATGGCTTCGTAGGGTCTGTGTCTCACTCGAAACCTACCATCAGCTCTTACTTACTGAAATCGGAACCTGTCTGACCAGGCACCGGTTTTCCAGTCGTCTAGGGTCCAACCAATGTGGTCACGAGCCCAGGAGAGGCGCTGCAGGCGATGGCGTCGGTCCTCTCCTGCCATTGCCCATTGACGCCAAATTTCGTCACACAGTGCTAGCGAATACGTTGGTCCTACGTCCAACATCGATTTCTGCGGTTATTTCAAGCAGCGTTTCTTGTCTGTTAGCACTGACAACTCTACGCAAACGCCGCTGCTCTCAGTCGTTAATTGATGACCTTCGGCCACTGCGTAGTCCGTGGTGAGAGGTAACGCCTGAAATTTGGTATACTCGGCACACTCTTGACACTGTGAGTCTCGGAATATTGAATTCCCTAAGGATTAATAAAATGTAATGTCCCATGCGTCTAGCTCCTACTACCATTCTGCGTTTAAAGTCTATTAATTCGCGTCGTGCGGCAAAAGACACGTCGGACACCCTTTCGCATGAATCACCTGTGTACAAATGACAGCTCTGCCAACGCACTGCCCTTTTGTACCTTGTGTATCCGATACTACCCTGTTTGTGTATGTGAATATCGCTGTGCCATGACCTCTCTCACTTCAGTGTATACCCTCGATGTTCGTTTGTACTGTTTTAGATGCGTTCTCAAACCTTAAAACCGAAAGTAACTTTCCCATGAGGTGTCACTGTCAAGTAACATAGCTCGATGAAACTTGGACCACACATAGAAAGAACTGCTGCAGTACAGTGCGGGACGTAACTGAAAGAAATACAGCATGAGACGAACAGAAATCTACATCTACATCTACGTCCATACTCCGCAAGCCACCTGACGGTGTGTGGCGGAGGGTACCTTGAGTACCTCTATCGGTTCTATTCCAGTCTCGTATTGTTCGTGGAAAGAAGGATTGTCGGTATGCTTCTGTGTGGGCTCTAATCTCTCTGATTTTATCCTCATAGTCTCTTCGCGAGATATACGTAGGAGGTAGCAATACACTGCAATATACACCTTGATTCAAAGACAATAAAGACACTGGAGTCAGCCGGCCGGTGTGGCCGTGCGGTTCTAGGCGCTTCAGTCTGGAACCGCGTGACCGCTACGGTCGCAGGTTCGAATCCTGCCTCGGGCATGGATGTGTGTGATGTCCTTAGGTTAGTTAGGTTTAAGTAGTTCTAAGTTCTAGGGGACTGATGACCATAGATGTTAAGTCCCATAGTGCTCAGAGCCAGTTTTTGAACACTGGAGTCACAGCGATTCATGATGGTCCCCTGCACATTGCAAAAGGCGGGCAATAGTTGTTAATAGAGTGTGCTTTCACCAAGGGCGGCACTACTTGTTATGCAACGTGATCCCGTGTTGGACACACAACTGGTAAGGATTTCTTGCAGTGGGGTATTCCGTTCCTCCGCGAGCGCGGGTGACAAGAGCTTGATGGTCTACAAACGAGATTGCTTACAAATCACTCCCGTGACTCGTTCTAGAAATTGTTAAAGTGTGTGGGACCCAGGCGAATAGAGCTAATAGGAGATATTGTACGAGTGTCCACAAATTTGTTTGGTCTGTGGGAGATTCTCGCAGAGATGCTGAAGGAACTGAGCAGGAAGACCCTTGAAGATAAACGTAATCCCGGGAATGTCCATTGACAAAGTTTCATGAACTGGCTTTAATGACAACTCTAGCGATATACTACAACTCCGTACGTATCACTCACGTAGTAATCGTGAGAATAAGATTAGAATAGTTACTGCTCTGACAGAAGCATTACAAACAGTCATTCATCTGGAGAGACGTGACGCAATGGAAAGAAGCCATAATAAGTGCTACAATAGGACGTACCATTTACTATGCTTTTGAAGTATAGATATGAATGTAGATGGTCGCTGGGGCACGTGAACTTGATGCACTATGTCTCCCCAAGGCATCCCTCACGTACTCGTTGGGTTTAGATAGGGGGAACAGGCCGGCCAGCCCAATTGCCAAACATCGTCTCATTCCAGCAGCTCCTCTAACCGTGCAGGTCGATGCGATCAGATATTGTCATCTACGAAAATGACGTCAGATCCGAATGTACACCTGAGATTGAATCACATTCAGTTTTCATTCCGTAATCCCAAAAAATGAGATGATTCTTGTGGATGTGGAACACGTCAGAAAGCATAACATAAAACCATAAAACATATTAGTGTAATACACTAGCCTGGTCATTTTGTTAGGAATTTGTATATGTGAATACAATGCGGTAAATTGGAACAGCCAATATTTACAGAATTAACACGCTGTCAGAACGAAACATTGTTATGCACTATTAATAAATTTATCATACACAAAGTACCTAATCTTGACTGTTGTGACCATGTGCTGTCGAAATTGAAATCTAACTGACATTTTTACTTAACGTTGCTTAACAGTCTCTGTTCAGATATTCGTCTATAAAGGAGTTGCCTATCAAAAAGTCTTTCAAGCTCTGTTTAAACTGTGCTTTATCTGGAATCAGCTTTTAATGACTGCTGGCAATTTATTGAAAATGTGTTTCTGAATATTGCACCCCATTTTGGACCAAGGTAAATGATTTTAGGTCTTTATGTAGATTTTCCTTATTCCTAGTATTGATACTGTATATTGAGCTATCGGTTGCAAATAGAGATATATTACTTGCAACCAATTTCGTTAAGGAATAAATGTACTGAGAGGCAGTGGTTAGATACACAGTTCCATGAACAGGTTTCTGCATGATGTTCTTGAATCTACACCACAGATGATTGTTATCACACACTTTTGCACTCTAAAAACGTTTGCTCGGTTTGATGAACTACCCCAAAATACGATCCCGTATGACATAATTGAATGAAATGAAACAAAGCTTGCAAGTTTTTTATATTTATAACTCCTACATCTGACATTATTCTCACTGCAAATACAGCCTTGTTTAGGCGCTTAAGCAATTCTGTGGTATGGGCTTGTCAACTGAATTTGTTATCGAGTTGTAACCCCAGAAATTTAACACTGTCAACCTATTCGATCTGAATGTCTGCATATGTTATACACATGCTGGAAATAAATCTCTTACAGGTTCAGAACTGCATATAGTGGATCTTATCAAAGTTTAATAACAGTGAATTAGCATTAAACCATTTATTAATGTCGGTGAAAATTTGATTAGCAGCTTTTACTAAATCTGTACTTGACTTGCTACTTATTGCAATGTTTGAATCATCTGCAAACAAAACAAACTTATCATCTGGCAATGTAAGAGACAAGAGGTCATTAATGTACACAAGAAAAAGCAATGCGCTCAAGATGGAGCCTTGAGGAACACCACGAGTAATTAATTCCCAACCAGATGAAGATTGACTACTTACTGTACGTGTATTTTCCAACGACACCCTTTGTTTCCTGTTAGATACAGAAGACTCAAACCACTTCGCGGCATTGCTGGTGACGCCATAATATTCTAATTTACTTAAGAGAATACTGTTCTTCACACAAACGCTTTTGACAGGTCACAGAAAACGCTATTAGCTTCTAATTTATTATCTAATGAATTAAGTACATTCTCACTGTAAGTGTAAATAGCATTCTCTATACCAGAACCCTTAAGAAATCCAAACTGTAACTTGGACAATATATTATTTGCAGTGAGATGCTTAAGCAAACGCTTGAACACAACCCTCTCAAATATTTTTGAGGAAGCCAGCAAAAGTGAAATTGGTTGATAGTTTGATGGTATCTCTTTATCCCCCTTCTTGTAATGAGGCTTAACGTCAACATATTTTAGCCAGTCTGGAAATGTATTGCTGATAAGAGACTGATTACACAAATAAATGAAGATAGAACTCAACACACATGAGCACTCTCTGATTAATTTCGTTGATATATTATCATACCCACTTGAATATTTAGATTTTAAGGATTTTATGATACATGCTACTTGTTTTGAAGAAGTGAGTGTCATTTCCATTTCACTGAAGTTATTTTTAAAGGCAGGTCTCAGATACTCTATTGCACTGTTCACCAAACCTGATAACCTCAAGCTGTCTGAAACAGATATTTAGTACTTGTTTATGATGTTTGCTACACTACATGCACTTGTTACCAAAGTCCCCTTTATTTTTAGAGCTCTCTGTTCCTCTTCCTTGTTGACACCACCTGTTTCTGTCTTCACTATATCCCATACAGTTTTTATTTTGTTGAAATGCACTTGTGGACGGCGTACAGTATTACAATGATACTGACCAGTGGGATTTTTAGACCAGTATACCCATGCAATATTATGCCTCTTCACACCATAACACTTGCACTGCCAAAATCACAATGTTCCTGGACGCAGTACGTGTTCGCGCCATATGAGGATGCAGCGATGCATCCATACGGAAAGTGGGAAACTAAACGAAACAACAAGCGTTGCGAGGGCATATTACTGCATGATATCGAATCAAATTTACAAAGAATTGGGAGTATGAGTCATCTTATCTGTATGATGGTGAACCGTCTGTGACGTGGTTGCATGCACTGATTAAGTTTGGAAGGGTGGCACAAGGCCTTACACTCACTTGAAGCAACCTGGCGTACAACTAACTGCTTCAGATAGCCTGGATACTTTCATTGGAACATAGTTGGAGTCCAAGCTGGTCGCACTCATGTTGAATCGGGGACAGATCAGGGGATGTTCCTGCAGCTTCACGTAGAAGGCTCATTGAGCACTGTCATGTTGAAACATGGCACCACTGTACCGTCGCACGACGACATGTTGGCTCTTCGTGAAGTACCACTGTGCTGTCAACCACTACTAGCCCCGACCTGAAGTTATAACCGATGGCCCGCCAAGACATGATACCAGAAGTAACTCCGCCTTGCCTCTCCAAACCACTGAAGATCGGGATCTCTGCCCAGGACGCCGCCATACCCACGATGATCATCTGGGTTAGTGCAGAACAGCAACACCATTCATTAGCACTCCATGCTTTCCGTCAACGACACCACTCCAAGCGCAGCCTTTTGTGTTGTAATGATAATGGCAGTCCCAGTATTCCCCAGCTGCTAGACTTCAAGCAGTGGTGCGGGATGACACAATGTTACAGGGAGCCCATTACTTATTCTCGGATGGTAGGCGCAGATGCGAAGAGGTTAAGATGTTACTTGAGAACAACACGGTGATTTTCCTTTGTTTGGGCAGATATTGTGGGCCGAATTCTTGGCAACAAGTATGTCTGTTATCACGTACACAGGCAGTTCAATATCGGGTCATTGCCATATTCGAATGCCCCACAAATTTGGATATCGCGCGATCCGACCAGCCGATCAAACGGAGATCCTCAATCAGGCCCCTTCATTCAGGTGCTGAAACACTGTCTCCAACGAGTATGCAGCATCCGTGTGTGTTTCACAGTGATCTTTCAATATCTGACACTGTTTACGTCTCCATACATTCAACCAGGCCAGGTAACAACACTAAATACGAACAGCACTAACACACCCGAGTTTCCGTTCTACGGGCTACTGAAAATTGTAGCTCTACTCATTTATATACCTGCCGGTGGTGTTTTGGTGTACGACGTCACATTGACATCCGAACTTCCTTTTGCTTCACTTTTTTCCTTTCTTGTAAAGCTCTGAATGCATTATATTCCTGAACCATAACTGCGCCATAACTGCGCTTTTTTTATTTTTTATTTTATTTTTTTTTTATTTTCATTTGAGTCCTCAGTCTTCTGACTGGTTTGATGTTATGATGCTACCCGCCACGAATTCCTCTCCTGTTGTGGAAATTTGTGGTAATGTCTTATAGGACGAAGCTGCAGAGGTCATCGGTCCCTAAGCCTACACTCTACTTAATCTAACTTACACTATGGAGCCGGCCGGAGTGGCCGAGCGGTTCTAGGCGCTACAGTCTGGAACCGGGCGACGGTCGCAGGTTCGAATCCTGCCCCGGGCATGGATGTGTGTGATGTCCTTAGGTTAGTTAGGTTTAATTAGTTCTAGTCGACTGATGACCTCAGAAGTTAAGCCGCATAGTGCTCAGAGCCATTTACACTATGGACAACACATACACGAATGCCCGAGGGAGGACTCGAACCTCCGACGGTGGGAGACACACGGACCGTGCATGACAAGGCCCATCAGACCGCGCGGCTACCTCACGCGGCTCCTCTCGTGTGCCAATCTCTTCATCTCAGGCAAGCACTTGCAACCTACGTCCTCAATTTATTGCTGGATGTAATCCAATCTCTGTGTTCCTCTACAGCGGTTGCCTTCTCCAGCTCCCTCTAGTAGCCGGCCGCTGTGGCTGAGCGGTTCTAGGCGTTTCAGTCCGAAACCGCGCTGCTGCTGTAGGTTCGAATCCTGTCTCGGGCATGGATGTGTGTGGTGTCCTTAGGTTAGTTAGGTTTAAGTTGTTCTAAGTCTAGGGGACTAACGACCTAAGATGTTAGTTCTCATAGTGCTTAGAGCCATTGGAATTTGAATCTCTCTAGTACCATGGAAGTCATTTCCAGATGTCTTAAAATATATCCTATCAACGTGTTTATTCTACTTGTCAGTTTTCCACATATTACTTTCCCCTCCGGTACTGCTCGTAAGCTGATCACTCTTTATTTTATCAGTCCACTAATTTTGAACAGTCGTCTGTTGCACCACATCTCAAATGCTTCGCTTCGCTTCTGTTACTGTTTTCCCATAGTCCATGTTTCACTGCCATACAGTGCTGTGCTCCAAACGTACATTCTCAGAAATTTCTTCCTCAAATGAAGGTCTTTGTTTGATACTAGCACACTTCTCTTGGCCAGGAGTGCCCTGTATGCCAGTGCTAATCTGCTTTGGAGGGCCTCGTTGCTCCGTCTGTCATTGGTTATTTTGCTGCATGGGTAGCAGAACTCTGTAACTTCATCTACTTCGTGAGCATCTCGCGTAAAGGTGAAACATTTTCGTGATATGTATTGGCATGTATAGTTCTTGGTCCGACATAAGAATATTGTTCTCAGGGGTCTAGTGTTGTAAAGAAAAAAACAATAATTAACATGTGTTATAAACCTTCCTAATACGTCACTTGAAGACAAGTAAGAATAAAAGGTATGACTTGATTATTCTTGTAATGGGTAAGTGCCAAAAACTGAATGCACTTGAGGTGTATCTACGAGCTTACATTCGAAAAAAGTCCAGTATCAAACGCTTGCACAGATTTTTACGGTGGTGTTCACAGCGTTACAGGAGGCCGCGCAAGCTTAATTAACGCGTGCGGCTCAGCTGCGTAGCATGAAAAAAGTTTTATGAGTAACGAAAGTTTTACAGTTTTGCATCAGCAAATACTGAGACTTTCGCATACGTCTCGACTGATCTCGAGTTACCTTTCATACGATAAATGACAAATTTTTCGGGCGAGGTGGAAGGTACGCAGTATGTTTTACAGGTCTTGTCAAACGCGCGCAAGCAGAAAGTGACAACCGTCGGTTGCAGCTGTGGAAACATTTCAGTAAGAAAATATTGACAGCTGTCGCCTTTGTAATACGGCAGAAACGTTTCTCGGTAACGAGCAATGAGCATCCAATCAGAGTAAGTGACCATTTTGCTTTTTGCACTAAACGACAATCTGCAAGCTGTCAAAACGAGTCAAGATGTCCAGAGGCAAAATATAACCGAGTTGGCGATTCCAGAGGCAGAAATTTAAATTCTAATGGGGGAAAGCATGTAAATTTCATTGTCAAACTCCAAAGCAACTGATTAAATGAGTGCTTGTGAGTAGTTTCACTACATATTGCTCGCATAACAAAGCACTGTATCCTCATTCAATATTAACACCAGATATACAAAAATAATATGGTAACGGTGGAAAGTCTGTGTGGGTGTGGGGACGGGGGTGGGGGTTGCAGAGGGAAGTCAAGGCTTGTATACAGTAAGCAGGTTGAAATGAATTTTGAATGCAGTAGTTACACAGAAATGGAGAGTTTTGTACAGGTTAGACTAGTACGGAAAGGTGTTTCAAACTAACATCCATACTAAAGACAAGACAACGTTAAACTACCATTTGATACATATCAGTAAAACTCTTTTCTCTACATTTTTCTCGTGTGAGTATTAGTCACTCAAATAAACTTTACTTCGTTCCTGTATGACGGCTAATTTAGCAACTGTGACCATATCATCATTAATATGCAATACACAGTGTTTAGCGGTGCCACCAAACACCTAGGGATTGTAAAGGGCGCATTGAGGAAAAAATTGAGGATGCGCTGCTTGTCTGGGAACATCATTCAAAGTCGCTATACAACGTCGAAGTTACAAGGGCAAACGCGTTGCTAGATAACAGCTATCTGCATCTACATCCACATTCCAGAAACTATGTTGAGTGTGCGATCGCAGGTACTTATAGTAACATTGTCAGTCCCCCCCCCTCCCCTTCCCCCCCTCCCATCACTCATATCTCGTTCTATTCGCAAATGGTGCGTCGGTAGAAGAACTATCCGTAAGCCTCCGAAGAAGCCCAAATTTTTAATTTTCATGATTATTTCGAGATATGTAGGTGGAAGTGATGGCCATGTTGCTCGACTCTTCTCCAGTGAAGACGGAGGCAGTCAGAAAGAAGGAACTCAGGTCCCGTGTGAGCTGAAACCAAGAGACGTTGAACGGCGTTTGTGTGTTTGTGAACAGTTGCTTCAGAGGCAAAGACGGAAGGGATCTCTGGATCGCACTGTGACCGGGGACGAAAAATGGGTTCATTACGATAACCCTAAACGCAAAACATCATGGGGATGTCCCAGCCATGCTTCCATGTCGACGGCCAAACCGAATATTCACGGCTCCAAGATCATGCTCTGCATTTGGTTGGACCAGGTCGGCGTCGTGTACTATGAGGTGTTAATACCAAGTGAAACAACCACAGGTGCTGGTTGTCGAACGCAGTTAATGCGTTTGACCAGAGCATTAAAAGGCAAACGGCCGCAATGCAGCGAGAGATACGATAAAGTGATTTTGCAACACGACAACGCTCGACCCCACGTTGCGAAAGAGGTCAAAACGTACTTGGAGACGTTAAAATGGGAAGTCCTACCCAACCCGCCGTATTCTCCAGACGTTGCTCCCTCTGACTAACATCTGTTTAGATCAATGTCGCATGGCCTGCCTGACCAACACTTCCGACCTCATGAAGAAGTCACAAATTGGATCGATTCGTGGATCGCTTCAAAAGATGAACAATTTTTTCGACGTGGGATTCGTACACTGCCCGAAAGATGGAAGAAAGTAGTGGCCAGCGATGGAAAATACTTTGAATGACGCATGTGTAACCAATTTGTTTTATTAAAGTTTCAAATTTTGGGGAAGAAACGGCGGAAGCAAAGTTTTACACCTTGTACATTTATAAAATTTTCTTTTTAACACACCGTTGGGGATTCGATGAGCCGACGGTCATTATTCCTATTCAGGAAGGGTATTTAAGTAGTAAATCCCGAGGGGTGCACGAAGATTAAGTGGGATATACTCCGACACCGTGTGGGATGCGTCATTCTGTAACACAGTCTACACTGGCGTTTTCAAGTGGTGATTCGGCAAATAGGGGATTATGAACAAACCGAAAACCGTATCTGCCCGCACGATCATAGAAATCCGTGATGATGGCTCTTAGAAACTGTAGCGTCGGGATTCTCAACGGTCTACGCGTGAATATTGCGGTATGGGGAACAGTTGAAGTCGAAAGAGAACTACACTCATAAAAATCTGATAAAGGAACCTGATGATTACCTCGCATTTTTGAGAATGGACAGTTATTTCATCATGACATTGAGAGAAAATTTATTCTCGTTTACCTGCTCTTCTAATGACAGTCCATCAAAATACCAGAAGTGTGAATATATACATCTTTCGCAGAAGAAACAGAGAGCTTAGGTTTTTTTATTTACTTGCAATCCCACTTGAATGCTGTGAGTAGAATACTGATTTTCTTAATTTTTTCCGGGGCAATACAGACGAAAAAAACCACCACGAATTATTTGAATGGGATGGAGATCGGTGGAAGTGATGTACAAATGCAGTCAAACTAATGATTAAAATTTGAGAAAAATTGGATGATTTTTTCCAAGAGAAAGAGCACCACAAATTGAGCACTGGTCCGCCTCTAGCCTTACGCATGCAGTTATTCGGCTTGGTACTAATTGATAAAATTGCTGTATGTCCTCCGGCGGGATATAGTGCCAAATTATTTACAACTGGTACGTTAGATCATCAAAATCCTCAGCTAGTTGGACGGCTGTGCCCGTAACGCTTCAGACGTTCTCAATGGAGGAGCGATCCGCCGACTCTGCTGGCCAAGGGAGGGTTTGGCGAGCACGAAGATAAGCAGCAGAAACTCTCACCGTCTGCGAGCGGGCATTATATTGCTCCAGGATGGACTGCCGTGTGGGAAACAAAACGGAGCGCAGAATATCGTTTGAAGTTGAGACCGTTTGGAGCATTATGGGCAGGGCTCCGTAAACAGCTCGGGATTTTGTCTATCTAACGTGCCACTTGGTCAGAATTTGGCATAATATCCTGCAGGGGGGGGGGGGGGGGGGAGGCATCTAACAATTCTGTCAACCAGTGCCAAACCGAGTAACTGCTTGCATAAATCATCCAATTTTTCTGAACTTGCAATCATTTGTTTGTGTGCACGTGTACATCACATCTACCGAATCTCATTCAATTCTGATGATTCCTTCGTTTTCTTAACCGCCAGTGATAATATTTCTTCCTTCATCGTAGTTTCCATGGTTGGGAAAACTCAAGATACGATGAGATAAATTGTAGCAAAACTATTTTTCTCCAGACATCGACATAAAGACCGTCATCTTGTCAAATATCCCCGAATCAAAATTTCTCACGATCTCATCAGACGCGATCTACGTTTGACAAACACATCAAACAGCGCCGTATACTGTCAAATATTTCACAAAAGTAGTATGGTTGACAAATTCTTTTGTCGTGTGTGGGGTGCTTAGCGCCAGTAGATCGAGTGACAAAAGACAAGATACTGAATCGAATTGTGGAAAAAGTTATGACAAATGTACACTAAAAGGAGGGATCCGTAAATAGGACACATCTTGAGGCATCAATGAACTGTCGATTTGATAGTTGAAGGAAGTGGAGGGGGGGTAAAATTTGTGGAGATGAAGATGTGTTCACACAGCATAGACTATCATGGAAAAAGGCATCAAGCTCGTCTTCGAAGTGAAGACCACAACGACAACAGAGACATACACACCCAGTCTCACTATTCGTTTGAAGATAAGTATGAGAACCACTATGGTGATGGCTTGACCAGAAATACATTGATTTGTACACAGGGTGAACCAGAACTCTACACAGAATTGCAGAGGTGTTAAATGGTTCAAATGGCTCTGAGCACTATGGGACTCAACTGCTGTGGTCATCAGTCCCCTAGAACTTAGAACTACTTAAACCTAACTAACCTAAGGACATCACACACATCCATGCCCGAGGCAGGATTCGAACCTGCGACCGTAGCAGTCACACGGTTCCGGACTGCGCGCCTAGAACCGCGAGACCACCGTGTCCGGCTGCAGAGGTGTTAGTATGGAGCGAAACATGGAAAAAATCTTAGTAAACAAGGGCTAAAGAATGCTTATCTTGGTTGCTATGAGCATCTCTTCATATTTGATACTGGTTGCAGTGTCCAGCTTTGTCCGGGAAGTTTATTATCTGCCACACAAAGTGATAAGCCCTGTGCTTTTGTTGATACACATCCACAACGAATACAAGCCGCATGGGAAACTGCAATAGCTTTAAATCGAAGGTCATATTTGTACAACCGGGTGTCAACGGAATGCGACGAATAAATACGTATTCACCTGCGGCATTCATAAAAATCGAGTTCTCGGCTTCCGGTTGCGATTTATGCGAAAGTAAAAGTGAGTGCCGGACCGGGACTCGAACTCGGAACCTTTGCCTTTCGCGGGCAAGCGCTCTACCGAGTTCGAGTCTCGGTCCGGCACACAGTTTTAATCTGCCAGGAAGTTTCAGATCAGCGCACACTCCGCTGCAGAGAGAAAATCTCATTATTCGAATGTACACCGATTTGTAACCAAACGTGTAATAATAACAGTTACATATAGATTGTGCTTTGATTCCTTCTTGAATTACAAATTAAAGTCATAAATCTGTAAACCATAATGTACCTAAAATCTAAATGTGAAATACATGCTTTCATCATTTCAATACACTTAATGTTTTGCAAGAAATATTTTGACCCTAAAATGTATGAATATTCTTAATGAATAAATATTTCACATATTTGATAATATTTTGTAAAATTAAAATACGACCCTACAGTCAGTAATAATAGTATCACAGATTACGCTTTCATTCCTTTCCAAATTATAAATTAAAGTAATTAAATTGTTGTTCAAATAACTTACGGGTTTGCTGCCGGGTGACGTCGTCGAACACCGATCGTAAGTTATTTGAACATTCGATTCGCCAGGAAAAGTTAAGGTCTCAAATTAAATTGTTGTTGTAGTCTTCCGTCCAGAGTCTGTTTGATGCAGCTCTCCATGCTACTCTAACCTGAGCAAGCTAGTTCATCTTCCAGTACCTACTGCAACCTACATCCTTCTGAAACTGCTAAGTGTATTCATCTCTTGGTCTCCCTCTACGATTACTTTTACCCTCCACGCTGCCCTCCAATACTAAATTGGTGATCCCTTGATGCCTCATAACATGTACTACCAATCGATCCCTTCTTCTAGTCAAGCTGTACCACAAATTCCTCTTCTCCCCAATTCAGTTCTGTACCTCCTCATTAGTTATGTGATCTACCCAACTAATCTTCAGCATTCTTCTGTAGCACCACATCTCGAAAGCTTCTATTCTCTTCTTGTCTAAACAATTATCGTCGATGTTTCACTTCCGTAGATAGTAATTAAATTAAAATAATGAAATTGAGGTACTTAAAGTAATTTTGAAATACATATTATTTTCTGCTGCAAGCTCTTTGCTCTCTTTACTTTAGGCGGTGGTAATACTGACTAAAATAGGAAAAGAAATGTCCAGTAAACATGAACTCGGAAGTGCATCCTTTGAGAGCTATGAGAACGTCTTCATCTTCGTATTGTGGGCTACATGTCTTCTACTGAACATAGGTTCATAGCTCTTAAGTTATGCGTTTGAGAGACTGTGTTTACTGGAAGCTTTTTTTTTATTTTGATCCATTCTACCAGCTCTCAAAACATCGAAAGTACAGAGCTTTCAGTATGAGAGATGGGTGACACAGTAACGAAAATGTAAGAGTACTCATGACTCTTCTTCTTCTGTAGTGGTCAATCCAAGGATTGGTTTGCAACTGCTACAATGGCAGCTTGTCTCCATTCTGTGCGTCTTTCAGCTTTTCTCTTCACTTCTTTATAGGTGTTACATCCCACATCTTTCACGATTTGATCCATGTACCTCAGTCGTTGTCTTCCTCTTGGCCTTTTTCCCTCGACATATCCCTCTATGATTGTCTTCAGGAGTCCTTTATGTCTTAATAGATGGCCTGTAAATTGCTCTCTTCTTTTAACAATGAAACTCCAGAAGCTTCTATTCTCTCCTGCTCTTTTCAGAACCACTTCGTTTGTGACCTTGTCGATACATTTTATTTTGAGCAAGCGCCTATAGCACCACATTTCAAAATAATTAAGCTTCTGGTCTTCCTCTGTCCCGAGAGTCCATGTTTCACACCCATAGCATGCCACACTCCACACATATGATTTCAAAAATCTTTTCCTGATTTCAAGGCTGACGCTCTAAGACGTTAAGATGTTTTTCTTCCTGTTAAAAGCAGACTTTGCTTGAGCAATTCTACTTCTCTCTTCTGCCTTGCTCCTTCCATCCCTGGTAATATTACTGCCCAGATAAAGTAAATTTATCAACTTGTTCAAGCAGTTCATTGCCTACATGAACTTCGACGTTCACTTGATCTTTTTTGTAGCATGCTGCTACTTTTGTTTTTGCTTTATTAATTCTCATATTATATTCTTCCCCCATAACTTTATTCATTCTATTCAGTAGGACTACAAGATCTTCTTCACTTTCAGCCAGGACAGCTTGTGGGGCGGGTGGTGGAATTTATTGTTATTATAAATGTAGACTGTAATGTAGAAATGATGCATTTCCCGGCCGATTAACCATATGTGGGGCGGCGGGTGGAATTAATTGTTATATAAATGTTCCTATTAATTATGCTGTCTTTTGCCGTTCTTCAAATGGTTCAAATGGCTCTGAGCACTATGGGACTTAACATCTGAGGTCATCAGTCCCCTAGAACTTAGAACTACTTAAACCTAAATAACCTAAGGACATCACACACACCCATGCCCGAGGCAGGATTCGAACCTGCGACCGTAGCAGTCACGCAGCTCTGGACTGAAGCGTCAAGAACCGCTCGGCCACAACGTCCGGGTTGCCGTTCTCAACATTGGCTCTCTAACTACAATGTTGGCAACCAGAAAGTGATTAGCAAAATGTGAAGCCTGTAATTAGAATTCCTAGTGCCCACTTCATCTGATAAATACACTCATAGCTACAGCTTATAGCTCTGAGGAATTAGGAGATTGTCTGGGATTCATAATCAAAAACGATCCTGTAAGAATGTTCACTATATTGTGAAAGTCACAGACCAAAAAGAATCCACACAATCCAACAAACAGAGCAGTTCAGAGTCTAATGCGCTGATGCAACTACAACTGTCCAAATTAAATGTTTAAGTGAATGCTCGCCATAATTTGATGATAATGTTCATCAAATGCCAAGCTAAGTGATGGTAGAATGTTTGTCCCGCGGCGGCACGTGAAAATGCGACATACGCAAACTGAAGATAGATCATTAAAGTCATCCCAGAATTAACACTTCACTCGAAAACGATTTCATGGTTACGCGTATCCTGAGTAACTTAAAACGGCATCCGAGGCTGTTTATAGCAATGATACCGACGCGACACGACTCCCGACACAGATGGTGCGCTAGTCAGCGTCTGGAGAGAACTTGGGCCTTACTTCCTCGCGCAGCGTTGTTATATATAAAGCCGCGGTGCGGACGGCTAAGGGAACGCCTGATCAATTCCGCTCTCCCGACCAGCCGCTGGGCTAGTAATGCACCACTTCAAGTTATTGAATAAATCATTCCTTCCTATGCTGATGGCCGATGAAGCTCTCAATTCAAATGTGCAATCAGCACACAGGAAAGTAATCATAATAAAGGTCTGACGTGGCTAAGTCAATTATTTTCGGCGAGAGAATTAATTTAATTACGCTACACGCAGTAGACGAGTTCTGAACTTGCCCTTTGGAGATACGCTATCGCTATAGTTTTATAGTTATTCAATTGAAACTTCTCACATCTTTATGATCATAGCGGATCTCCCTTATACTTAAATTTAAACATCCTAGCCTTATTTATTCGCCTACTTAACCTATCTTGCTTCCTTAATTTCTAAGACAAAGACCAGAAAATCATGAATTTCAACAAAAATTTTAATTTGTGAGATCCAGAATACTGTTTCTACTAAATTATTATGAGAAAGGAATCTAAATATAAATTTTTAAGTCTCTAGCTCTTTTCTGTTGCGCCAATGATTTTTACAGAAAAACGTCCAAATTTCGAAAATGGTTAAAGTTATTGAACTGATATTCAACACATATTGATTTAGTATTATTCCTGACATGCTAGATACGTTTCAGGTTATTTACTTGGTTTTTAAAGTATTGCGCAACATTTATGACGTCAGAGCTAGTTACAGCGGACTAGGCTGGCACACAATGGAAAGACTGATGTGAATTTTATACGGCGTGAGCAGGCTGCTTCCCTACAAGCTATATCATCGGCATATCTTATCATATCTATTCGTTGGCCGTGAATTACTACACATGTCTGTGAATTTTCCCTTAATTTTTTCAGCGCCTGTTCAATGTATATGGTAAAGATAACATGGGATAGTGCGCAACCTTGTTGGAGACTTACGACAGACATTTTAGAGCACATGTTTGGTATATATTTTTTTCTAGATTATTAATCCGCAGTACCACCCGTGAAAGTCTGTCTTCGTAGTTGCGGTTCACGCTCTATAAACGCTGCTAATCGTCCGTCGAGTTGCCATTATTCGGTGCCGCCGCAGCGCTAGCTCTCAATCACCGTGTTCTAACTCGTGCAACCACTTGGCTGGAGCAGCTCTCCGCTTTCATTGATTCGGTTGCGCGCCGGACTCTGCAAACTTTTGGAGTTCATCCCACTACAGACGACTGGTACTGATGTGAAACTTCAGCGGCAGTGGAGTGGGCGGCAGGCGTTTGATAGCGGCGACCAGATACTCGGCAGCCACGCCTGGCCGATACTGCCCGCGCTGCTACTCGCGTTATTACAAGCGTCCGATAAACGGCTTCCATGCCCGCAATTTCACGGCAGTCGCGTGTCCGTAACGGTCGGGGAGCGTTAACCTCGCCGCCGGGCCCTGCCGACACGCCTACACCGCTTCCGTGGCAGCGTGCGAACGCGCTGCCAAGGCCAGCACGGAGGATGTGACATCATGGGCGAGGAGGGGGAGGAATTATCAAAATGACGTAAAATCGCCGCCAGCTTCATGAAATCCATGGGGAAGCTTCAACGACGAGCTTCTACACTGATGAATCAAAACAAAACCACCTGCTTAATACCTTGTTTCTCCGTCTTTGGAGCCCAATACATCACTGACTCTCCGTGTAAGGGACCCGAAAGATTTATTAAAAAACTAGAAACCCGCCTCGATTGCGAAAAAAGCAGCTAGTGTTAACCTAGGTTTCGGCGTAGATAACTACAACTTCCTACTAGAAGCAGTGGCGGTACTAAGGGCTCTACTTATGCGGAACGCCTTGTGCAAACTGCTCATGCGCCGAGCCCTCCAGTTAATATCGAGTTACTTCATGCCGAGGTTAAGGGCTTGAAACTGGATGTTTTGGAAGAAATGCAGATCTTAAAGCATCTGCAATATGATAAAGACAATATCCTTAACGACCAACTCCTACTAAGAAACAGAAATTTTTTTTAAGGTTTCGCACCTTTAATTTGTTCTTCATATTTATTAATCTGATGATCTAGAGATTTTCACATGCGTGCGCTGATTGGCGAGCGCGGTTGGTCAAGCTGTTCATCTTTTTTCTTTTTTCCCTCATTTCCCTTTTACGATGAAGGTGATTTTAGCCCGTTGAACACCTCACGTTTTATCCCTATATCTTTATTACCACGACGTCTTTAGATTACATCCCCTCAGCCTCCCCCCCCCTCCCCCAGGCTAACTATTGGCTTTAGGAATCGTTTTTAAGAGTTCCTCCTGTTGTCATAGGAAGCTTCATATATGTATCTTTCCTAGCATAAGCAACCGTGTACGGTTATTTTTAGGTTTCATCTCCTATTTAGCTCGTCACTTATTCTATCCATTCCATTTTTTGATATACGTTGATCCACGGTTGAGAATATATGGGCTATTTAGCCCCGACCCATGTACAAATTTCCTCGTATTCGTGTGCGCATGCGCATTCAAGTAACTTCCCTTGTCTTGCGCACGTGCATAGGTAGCGGGTCGGGCTTGTAAGTGAGCGACCATTTGTAGCTGCAGTTTATGGCGAGTCATGGCCCATCGAACATAGGCCGGTGCGAGGTAGAGCGTACACCATTAAGTTAAGTAGTGGTTTTGACTTTGTCCTTATGTACTGTCTGTGTTTTCCTTTTTCGTTTATAAATGTATGGCTATAGTGTTCTTTTAATCATTGACCAAGGTCTTCTTAGGCACTTGTGGGTTTTACTGTTCTGAAGAACGTGTAGTTATCTACGCCGAAACCTAGCTTAACACGAGGTGCTTTTTTCGCAATCGAGGCGGGTTTCTAGTTTTTTAACGTACCAACCAACGATTGCTGACGCGCGGCGATGTTGAAGGCTCTTAAACCTGAAAGATGGTTGACAGGATTGTGGAGGTATTGGGCAATAGTTGCCTACGCAAGGTCCTGTAAGCAGATGCGCAAAACTATAGGCCTATATCTCTGACATCGATCTGATGTAGAATTTTAGAACAAGTTTTTTGATCGCGTATCATGTCATTTCTGGAAACCCAGAATCTACTCTGTAGGAATCAACATGGATTCCGGAAACAGCGATCGTGTGAGACCCAACCCAGAAAATATTAGGTACAGGCTCCCAGGTAGATGCCATTTTCCTTGACTTCTGGAAGACGTTCGATACAGTTCCGCACTATGGCCTGATAAACAAAGTAAGAGCCTACGGAATATCAGACCAGCTGTTTGGCTGGATTGAAGAGTTTTTAGCAAACACAACACGGCATGTTGTTCTCAATGGAGAGACGTCTACAGACATTAAAGTAACCTCTGGCGTGCCACAGGGGGGTGTTACGGGGCCATTGCTTTTCACAATATATATAAATGACCTAGTAGATAGTGTCGGAAGTTCCATGGGGCTTTTCGCGGATGACGCTGTAGTATACAGAGAAGTTGCAGAATTAGAAAATTGCTGCGAAATGCAGGAAGATCTGCAGCGGATAGGCACTTGTTGCAGGGAGTGATAACTGACCCTTAACATAGACAAATGTAATGAATTGCGAATACATAGAAAGAAGGATCCTTTACTGTATGATTATGTGCTAGCGGAACAAACACTAGTAGCAGTCACTTCTGTAAAATATCTGGGAGTACGCGCGCGGAACGATTTGAAGTGGAATGATCATATAAAATTAATTGTTGGTAAGCCGGGTGCCAGGTTGAGATTCATTGGGAGAGTCCTTAGAAAATGTAGTCCAACAACAAAGGAGGTGGCTCTCAAAACTATCGTTCGACCTATACTTGAGTATTGCTCATCAGTGTGGGATCCGTAACAGGTCGGGTTGACGGAGGAGATCCAAAGAAGAGCGCGCGTTTCGTCACAGGGTTATTTGGTACGTGTGATAGCGTTACGGAGATGTTTAGCAAACTCAAGTGGCAGACTCTGCAAGAGAGGCGCTCTGTATCACGGTGTAGCTTGCTGTACAGGTTTCGAGAGGGTGCGTTTCTGGATGAGGTATCGAATACATTGCTTCCCCCTACTTATACCTCCGGAGGAGATCACGAATGTAAAATTAGAGAGATTCGAGCACCCACGGAGGCTTTCGTGCAGTCGTTCTTCCCGCGAACCATACGCGACTGGAACAGGAAAGGGAGGTAATGACAGTGGCACGTAAATTGCCCTCCGTCGCACACCGTTGGGTGGTTTTCGTAGTATAAATGTAGATGTAGATGTAATTACCATAAATAATTGACCGCTGATTTGCCTACACGGTGATGGAGTCCGATAGCGCAGCAGATGGGTTCCAATAGAGTTACATCAGGCGAATTTTGCCGCCGAGACATCACCGTGAGTTCACTATAACGCTCCTGAACCCACTGTAGCGCTGTTTTGGCTCCGAGACTCTGACAATTATACTGATGAAAGATGATGTCGCCGTCGGGGAAGACATCAGGCATCAAGGGATGCAGGTCATTCGCAGCTGTCAGCATGCATTCGATTACTACCACTGGTCCCACGCAAGCGCAGGAGAATGTCTCCCACAGCGTAATACTGCTCTCTCGAGACTACGTCCGTGGCACAGTGCACGTTTAGAGCCGCCGTTCACCCCGATGACGGCGTTTGCGGAGACGACCATCGACCTAGTGTAGGAAAATTTTGATACGTTTCCATTGACCGACGGTCGAAACCCGATGCTCCCATTCCCAGTGAAATCGGAACTTCGATGTCGTTAGGTCAACATGTGAACACGTAGGTGTGGTCTGCTGCGGAGCCACGTGTTCAGCAATGCATTCTACATCTACATCTACGTGATTAATCTGCTATTCACAATAAAATGCCTGGCAGAAGGTTCAACGAACCACCTTCAAGCTCTCTCTCTACCGTTGCACTCTCGAACGGCACTCGTGAAAACGAGCAGTTAAACTTTTCTGTGCGAGCCCTGATTTCTCTCATTTTATCATGATGATCATTTCTCCCTACGTAGGTGGGTGCCAACAGAATGTTTTCGCAATCGGAGAAGAAAACTGGTGATTGAAATTTCATGTGAAGATACCGTCGCAACGAAAAACGCCTTTGTTTTAATGATTGCCACTCCAGTTTACCTATCATTTCTGTGACACTATCTCCCCTATTTCGCGATAATACAAAACGAACTGCCCTTCTTTTTACTTTTTCGATGTCATCCGTCAGTCTCACCTGATGCGGATCCTACACTGCACAGCAATACTCCAGAATAGAGCGGACAAGCGTTGTGTAAGCAGTCTCTTCAGTAGACTTGTTGCACCTTCTAGGTCTTGTCTTTCACACCCGGCAGCTGTTATACGAGGGCGGTTGAGAAAGTAACCTCCGATTGGTCACAGTGCGGGTTGTGGGGGGAGTAGCGACGCCATCTGTGCGTTCACGCACTCAACAGGTCAGTCGGCATCAAGCCGTGGTCGAGTGAACGTCGTACCTGCGCTAGTTTAGTTTTTGTGGCAGTTTGAAATGTGTGCTGCAATAGAAAACCCCGCCAAATGTGAAGTGCGTGCTGTCATAAGGTTTTTTACAGCCAAAGGATATTCTGCAGCAGCTATTCATCGTGAGCTTTGTGCCGTGTACGGACCAAGAGTTATGAGTGAAGGAGTTGTCCGTGAATGGGTACGTTTATTTAAAGTGGACGAGAAAACGTTCATGATGAAGAGAGGAGTGGTAGACCATCATTGGTGACTGACGAACTCGTTCAGACAGTTGATGCAAAAGTTCGTGAAAATCGACGTTTCTCAATGTCGGAGTTGTCTACTGGTTTTCCACAGATTTCTAAGACTCTCTTGAGCGGTTTGATGACGACGAAGAGCTCAAAGATGCGGTCACAGGCTGGCTCCAGGCACAAGCGGGTGATTTTTATGCAGAAGGAATTTCAAAGCTTGTGAAGAGATACGATAAGTGCCTCAATCACTATGGAGACTATGTAGAAAAATAGTGCAAAGATGTAGTTGTAAGATGTATATATTAAAATATTTTTATTTAACTTGGTGTATTTTTTTAAATCAACCGGAGGTTACTTTCTGAACGGCCCTGGTTTATATGCCACCTGGTTTATGTACAAGTTATAAATAGGATTTCGCTCCCTGTGTTTTACCTTACCTTCAGAATATCAAAAGGAGTATTCCAGTCAACATTGTCAAAAGGTTTCTCTAATCTCCAAATGCTAAAAACTTAGGTTTGTCGTTCATTAATCTATGTTCTAAGATAAGTCGTAGGGTCATTACTGCTCCGCATGTGGCCACATTTCTCCACAATGCAAACTGATCTTCCCCGAGGTTAGCATCTACCCATTCCTCCATTCTTCTGGAAACAATTCACGTTAGTATTTTGCCATCATTACTTATTAAACTGATATTTCGGCAACAGTCACACCTGTCAGTACCTGCGTTCTTTGGATTTGGAATTACTACATTCCTCTTGATGTCGAGGGTGTTTCGCCTATCTCATATACTTGCACACCAAATGGAAGAGTTTTGTTATGGCTTGCTCGTCCATGGCTATCAGTAATTCTGACGAAATGTCGTCTACTCCAGGGTTCTTGATTCGAGTTAAATGTTTCAGTGTTGTGTGAAATTCTTCCCTCAGTGTCATGTCTCGCATAATCTCTTCATGTACATCCTCTTCCATTTCTATAATACTGCCTTCAAGTTCATGTCCCTTCTCTATATAACTTTTATACCTTTCATCTTTCCCTTCTTTGGTTACGAGTGGTTTTTCATCTGAGGTCTTGATATTCGTATAATTGCTTCTCTTTTCTCCAACGGCCTGTTTTATTTCGCTGTAGGGAGTATCTATCTATACGCTAGTGATATATGCTTCTAAATCCACACATTTGTCCTTCAGCCATTCTTGCTTAGCCATTTTGCACTTCTTGTCAATCTCATTTTTCAGATTTTTGTATTCCCTCTCGCCTGCTTCATTTGCTACATTTTTATATTTTCTTCTTTCATCAGTTAAATTCAGCATTTCCTGTGTAATACAAGGATTGCTATTAGGCATTGTCTTTTTACGTACTTCATCCTCCCAAAGTTACCCATTCGTCTTTTACTGTAATCTTCCTCCTGTTCTAGTCAACCGTTGTCCAGTGCTCCCTCTGAAACTCTCAATCAGCTCTGGTTCTTTCAACTTATCCAGATCTCATCTGTGTAAGTTCATACCTCTTTGCAATTTCTTCAGCTTTAATATACAGTTCATAAACAATAAATTGCAGTCGTAGTCTACACCTTCCCCTGGAAGTGGCTAACAATTTAAAATATGGTTCCGAAATCTCTGTCTTACCATTAAATAATCAGTCTGAAACTTTCGGGTGTGTACAGGTCTCTTTCAAGCATGCAGCCTGCTTTCATGATTCTGAAACCAAGTGTTAGCAACGATTAAAATACGCTCTGTGCAAAATTCGTTCGTATCCTCCAGTCTGGTCAGGTGAATACATGGTTGCAAATACAAAATCAAATCTGGATTATGCAGGAGTAGGTTGGTTCAAATGGCTCTGAGCACTATGGGACATAACTACTGTGGTCATCAGTCCCCTAGAACTTAGAACTACTTAAACCTAACTAACCTAGGGACATCACACACATCCATGCCCGAGGCAGGATTCGAACCTGCGACCGTAGCTGTCGCACGGTTCCGGACTGCGCGCCTAGAACCGCTAGACCACCGCGGCCGGCTGCAGAAGTAGGTTTAATAATGAATAACAAAACAGGAATGCGGTTAAGCTACTATGAAAAGCATGGCGAACGTATTATCGTAACCAAGACAGACACGAAGCCCACTGTCACCACAGTGGTACAAGTTTACGTGGCGATAGCTCTGCAGACGACGAAGACGCTGAAGAAATGTGTGAAACGATAAAAGAAATTATTCAGATAGTTAAGGGAGCCGAACATTTATTTGTGATGGGGGACTGGAAAAAGATAGTAGGAAAATGATAAGAAATTGAATTTAAACATATGCAAATAGTTTTTAGATTAACAAAAATGCTACACATAAAACCCGTAAATACAAAAAAAAAAGATTAAACCCATTGAATTTCTGCCAGTTATAGAGGATACACAAATTGTGATACATTACGCACGTAAGAATGAGTGGTAAACGCAATGCGCACTTAATGAGACGTCGACAGCCATGAGGCTGTAATACGACTCTGTTACCCATGTCTCAACATACATTTCTACACATATGTTTATGGGATGTTTTTCTGGCTTTGATGTGTACTATCTCCTGTACGAATATACTACACCACTTATAGAACACATTCTGCGTGTGCACTGTACTTCGCGCTAGGTATACTGAGCTTGGTGAAATAGGTAAACTCCCTTACCTCTTCTTAAAGCAGTCCATGCGTGCTGTGACAGATTAAAGCGCGCATGCAGTAAGCCATGTGTTCCACGACGGAGCACACTGTGTCTTCGAAGAGAAAAAAAGGTCGATTTCGCCTTATTAACGCCGCATTCGCTTGTTACCGAAGTCTGATATCAAAGTACGAGTTGCAAGAAAGTTCCTAGATACAAATACAACAACGGAAGAAAACCGCAGCACAAAAAAATAATAATAATAATAAAAAATTCAATGTAGAGTAACGAAATTTCGCGAATACATTTGCCTGGGTAACATATTTAAGTGAATAAAAGTGCAATATCATCGGTGTAGGTGAGCGTGAGATTTCCCGTTGCAAATGTGACATGCTGGTACATAAATAACCGGTGTAGCCGCCAGAATGTTGAATGGAAGTATGCAAATGTGCATGCACAAATGCTGGTCATCAGGTTGTGGAATGCAGATTCATGAGTGTTCCACGTGGTCGGTCAACACGTGGACGGTTAACGCTGTTAGTGGATGACTTTGGAACTGTCATCGGATGATGTCCCAAATGTGCTCGACTGTAGGCAGATCAGTTGATCGAGCAGGCCAAGGGAACATGTCGACACTCTATGGAGCACATGGGGTTACAGCAGCGTTTCGTGGGGGTGCGTTATCCAGCTGGGAAATACCCCTTGGACTGAAGTTCACGAATGGCAAGAGAACAGTTCGCATCACCAGACTGACGTACAAACTTGCAGTAAGGGTGCCTGGGATAACCACGAGAGTTCTCTTGGTGTCGTATGAAGTCTCAACCCAGACCATGGCACCAAGTGTAGGTCCAGTGTGCCTAGTATGGAGACAGGCTGGTTGCAAGCCCTCAAAGGCCTACTTCTAACCGAAACACAGCCGACACTGCCAGCAGCGCAGTACCAGCTTTCATCAGGAAACACAAGCAGACGTCCACCCTGCCCTCCAATGGGGCTTTCGCTTGATACCACTGGGGTAGCAATGGGTAGTGGTTTGGGGTTAGAGGAAAGCACGCCACAGAGCGTATGGCCAGCAGCTGTCCTTGAAGTAACCGATTTGTAACAGTTCGTTGTGTCACAATGTTGTCATTTCCTGCTCGAATTTTAGGTACAGATGCTAGAGCCATACACTGAACACGATGGTCTTTCCTGTCGGTAATGCCAAGCGGGCGTCGGGATCCCGGTCTTCTTGCGACCTACATTGTTGAGTCTAGTGCTACCTGCAGTCACGTACAGTGGCTACATCCCTGCTAAGTCTTTATGCAGTATGGCAGAAGCTTCTCTAAGCCATGTTACACGACCTCGTTCAAACTCAGTGAGTGTCGATAATGTCATTTTTTCGCCTTAAAGCAATTCTTAACTAACATTAACTCACTATGTCCAGTCTCAAAGGTAACTAACGCTCACGACTGTTAGAGGGTGTATTTAAAACAAACCAGATTTGCATCCTCATAATGGCGCTATTAGCGCCAGTCTTTCTCAACTGGCACAAAATCTGAATAGGCATCATCTTTCAGATGTAAAAACATTCCTACCAACTTTCGTTTATGTCGCACAACTCCTTCTTGGTGCTTTCCGTCAGTATAGTTCCTCTGTTTTGTACTCAATGATCATTTTACATCAACGGATCACCAATTTAGTACTGGAGGGAAGAGTGGGGGTAGAAATCGTAGAGGGAGAGACCAAGAAATACAGTAAGCAGGTTATTCGGAGATGAAGAGCCTTGCGCAGGATATAGTAGCATGGAGAGCTGCATTAAACCGGTTTACGGGCTGTAAACAGCAACAACAACAATAACAACAACAACAGCAACAACGAATGTATGGAAAATAAGTCAAATGATGTGAATGAAAGTACTGATGTCGGACAACGTGTAAAAGTGTAGTATTAGAGACAATATATAAGTTTATTTTCCCTTTATTATTTTGATTTATTCTTAATTTAGCAGCAAACAGCAATAACTTCAAGTATTACACGTATCTCAGCGCAAATATTTTAAAGTATATCTTGCCTATAACAAATCCTGTTGTCGAATATCGAATGACAGGGCGATGACTAATAAGAACGCTTATTGTTGTGTGACTTGTCCGGAGTGTTCGTATTCGTGCGTAAAGTCGTGGATGAAACCTTTGAAATCAGTACGTGTACTGTGCCAATGGGAGCTGCAGAATGATAGAGATTAATACTGAGTTAACTTTGAGGACGTAGGTTGCAAGTATTATTCTCAGATAAAGAAGTTAGCACGGGAGAGGAATTCGTGGCGGACCGCATCAAACCAGTCAGAAAAATGATGAAAAAAACTGTTAAGTGTGCCCTCCGCTTTTGTGTGTGTAAGAACTACGGCAGTTTTCAGGAGGGCAATGGATGCAGATCGGCGTGTTACTTGTGAAACATTATGTATGAACATCAGTTTTGAACATTTCCAGGACTATGGTTTGATGTAAATAAGCCTTGCACTGTGTAACATTTATCAATCAATGACCTGAAACTATTTCGCGGGTGCCACAAAGTAAGACATTGCACAGATGAATAACTCCCGTAAGTACGCCAGTACTGTGCATTTCAAATTGCAAACACTCTGGAACTTTTATCCCACGATATGAAGCTCAAGCCGACAGCTGAACAGTGTCGGAATCTTACGATCACCTGGAAACGTTATACATTGGATCTGGCATAGCGCTTCATCGTCACAATCGTATCTTGGAACGCTGCAACGGGATAAGGTGTCGCCAAAGCAGACGTATTTTAAAAACACTGCGAAATCAGATCAGGCTCTTTCTTGAGAAAGTTATGTTGTTCCTCGTTTTCCTTTAAAATAAAGTTTTGTTACTGTTGTACTGCTAACATTTGTCGATCCACAACAACATTGTTATTGCAACATATAAGTGCAGAGTTTGTTTCGAATCCCTCCCTACAATTTTTCCGCTATTTAGTGAAATAAATGTCACACCTGCAGCCATTAATTCAGTGCATTTTCCATGTTTCGCAGGTCTTGATTCTTTATGTGATATGTAAGTAATGTTGCTAAAAGAACAGATTTGCAAACCACCATTATGCGGTGTGCTCGAGAACCAATCATAAGTGTGCTTTGTTCTGATTAGCCTAGAACCGCAGTTGTGACAGTATTAGAATTTAAAGCTAATGTGCGCTTTTCTGTGTCTGGATTGTTTGACATATTATGCAATTTTCGTGAGTTACACCCGTCTTTTATTTCGGTATATGAGCGCATTTCTGGGTGCAAGCATACATATTATTCAACAAAATTCTTAATATATACTTCTGGCATCTATATTTACAGTCAGATCTCGGATTTTCACGTTTGAATAATGGTACAGGACGAATATATCAGTACTGTTTTAGGGCTTTTGCGTTGTACAGTAAATTTAATTTCAGCCTTTTGGCTTGGAATCCCACACTTAGGATTACAAAGGTTAACACACTGAAGTTCATTCAGTGAAATATAAAGAGATTAGGTCCGCAGTTAATTATACGAAGTGTCATATTATTTATAATTTGTTCGACCATTCACTTAGAGTTATAAACGCTCGTAACTTCCTGCTACTCCAACGAAATGAAAAGTGACCCATTCGCTTATATTTCCACCTTCGATAGCCTCAAAACACGCTATGTGCGGATGGTCATTACCCTTCTACGGGCAGTAATACCAGGAACGGTCGGCGTATCGAGCAGATCGTATTTCATAATTGAAACCGATAGATACGCGCTGTTTCGAATGTACTCGTATTACACCGCGTTCTCGATCAGGAATTCGACGTTTATTTCGAAGTCTTTGAGAGAGTGTTCTGCTGTGTAAGACGATTCTGGCATTCGTGCATCGGTATTGCTTGTGGCTGACGTTGCCTGTGACGTTCACCCTGTACTCCGTTTTCGGCTGCCAGTTTAGCGTACGTCTCGGTCCCTAGTAGCTATGCGTTTCGTGGCAGTGGACTGCCTATATTAGTACCAGGTTACAATAGTTGAATTTCTGATCGTTTTGGGGGAACGTACGCGACAGCGACCAAAATAATGAAACGTTTTTAATTGGATCTTCATTTACTACGTGGTACTGAAATTTGAATTCCTGCATACTACACACAAATTCCATTTCTAAGTGTGATAAAAATAACAATTAACAAAAGATCGCACGCCCCGCCCCCACTTTTCTGTTCTGTATTTTCTCATTTTATTTATTCCTGTGACGTTTCCTTCTTCTAGTTTAATGCCATCACAATGTGGGGAATATTTCAGTGTTTACCAGATCCAGATTCTACGAAAGTGTGTGCACGGAAAAACTCAAAATCCCAATGAAAGTTACAACTGTCTGTTAGAAAACCATGCCCCAAGACAACATTTCTTTCAACAACTGCTGATGAAGTTGCAGCGTGTGTTATTTGTTTAGTTTTTAACTGTGTTAGTCTTGGCAGACTGTGGACTCTACAGAGGCTAGGATTTAATCGAGGAGCTTTCACACTGTCGTATTGAAGGAAATCGATAACAGGAGAATTTATCTACATCTACATCTACATTCATACTCCGCAAGCCACCCAACGGTGTGTGGCGGAGGGCACTTTACGTGCCACTGTCATTACCTCCCTTTCCTGTTCCAGTCGCGTATGGTTCGCGGGAAGAACGACTGTCTGAAAGCCTCCGTGCGCGCTCTAATCTCTCTAATTTTACATTCGTGATCTCCTCGGGAGGTATAAGTAGGGGGAAGCAATATACTCGATACCTCATCCAGAAACGCACCCTCTCGAAACCTGGCGAGCAAGCTACACCGCGATGCAGAGCGCCTCTCTTGCAGATTCTGCCACTTGAGTTTATTAAACATCTCGGTAACGCTATCACGGTTACCAAATAACCCTGTGACGAAACGCGCCGCTCTTCTTTGGATCTTCTCTATCTCCTCCGTCAACCCGATCTGGTACGGATCCCACACTGATGAGCAATACTCAAGTATAGGTCGAACGAGTGTTTTGTAAGCCACCTCCTTCGTTGCTGGACTACATTTTCTAAGCACTCTCCCAATGAATCTCAACCTGGTACCCGCCTTACCAACAATTAATTTTATATGATCATTCCACTTCAAATCGTTCCGCACGCATACTCCCAGATATTTTACTGAAGTAACTGCTACCAGTGTTTGTTCCGCTATCATATAATCATACAATAAAGGATCCTTCTTTCTATGTATTCGCAATACATTACATTTGTCTATGTTAAGGGACAGTTGCCACTCCCTGCACCAAGTGTCTATCCGCTGCAGATCTTCCTGCATTTCGCTACAATTTTCTAATGCTGCAACTTCTCTGTATACTACAGCATCATCCGCGAAAAGCCGCATGGAACTTCCGACACTATCTACTAGGTCATTTATATATATATTATGCAGCTGACATTAATGTTACTCGGTTTGCCGGCCGGAGTGGCCGTGCGGTTCTAGGCGCTACAGTCTGGAGCCGCGAGACCGCTACGGTCGCAGGTTGGGATCCTGCCTCGGGCATGGATGTGTGTGTTGTCCTTAGGTTAGATAGGCTTAAGTAGTTCTGAGTTCTAGGGGACTGATGACCTCAGAAGTTTAGTCCCATAGTGCTCAGAGCCATTTTTGTTACTCGGTTTGGAAATCGGGTTAACCTAAGGGTACGAGTAAAGAAAAGACTGCTTGAGGATGAAGAGGAGAATGCATACGGTTTGCACTAGTTCACCGAGATAAGGTAAGGCCAAATGGAAACGCTGGCAAATCTTTGATTCAGGTTTCCCGAAACACATTTTGGCCACCTTTTGCATCTGTTCCTCACATATCACTGACATTATAGTACTTAAATTTAGCATGCAATTGGTCAGTACTGTAGTGAAACATTCTGTGGAAGGAATTACAGTTACTATAGTAGTACGGCATTTATGTGAGAAGAAAGCCCTTAGATTTCGAATTTTTCCCGAGAAATTAGGAGAGTTGTAAAATTCTAACGAAAGAAGATATGAATATTCCGTTCCACAAATATTTGTAATTATGGTACTTCAAATAACACATTGTTAAAAAACGGAACATTTACGCCTACCTTGTTGAAAAAATTTCAGTTGTTTATAATTAACAGCATATGACTTGAATAAGGAGGAAAAAGTATGTGTGTGTCCATATAACATTCCTTAACAACTGTATCAAATGTAGTTACATTTCTCTGAAAACTTTGTATTTTATAAGTTCTCTTTTTTGAAGGTGTTACGGCCTCTAATACGTTCCTCCTTAACATAGCTGCGTTGAACTACTATGTTTGGTGAAGCTCCTTCCGCATGAAATCAAACATTCTAAACTGCACTTCCCACTTGACACATTCAGGGCTGTTCACAGAATTTGTTTGACTATTTACTTATTTGTTTTCATACTATACGGACCAATAGATGTCTCAGTATGACACTGTACGAGTCATTTTACATTTCCAATACCTTTCTCAGAGCCGGCCGCAGTGGCCAAGCGGTTCTACGCGCTTCAGTCCGGAACCGCGCTGCTGCTACGGTGGCAGGTTCTAATCCTCCCTCGGCCATGGATGTGTGTGTTGTCCTTAGATTAATTAGGTTTAAGTAGTTCTAAGTTCTAGGGGACTGATGACCTCAGATGTTAAGTCCCATAGTGCTAAGAGCCTTATTTGAACCTTTCTCAGTCTGCTTTAAGACCGACCAACAAGCCACCACTACCTACAAATATTAAAGGCGTGAAATGCAGTTCCGATTTGGTGTGCAGTTTTATTCTGGTCTAAGAGCGTGGTGTTTTAAAGATCAGTGAAGGAGCGTTAATAATTTGATCAGACTTCCTGATTGAATATGATTGATACATGGAACATGTGACTTTAGTAAAGGTGCGGCCAAGAAGTTCACACTGGTGGAAGTAGTGGTACAGGGTTAAGGGCCGCTGAGTAACTACTCGAAGTACAAACAGGGAATCGAGTGACTCGTACATCAGCTGATATTAACAATAATGCGAACGCTCTTTTGAAAATATTCCTTACAAAGCCGTTGTCCAGTGGTTCCATTGTCAGAGATTATATAGTAATCTGTCGACGGATTACTGTCCTATTCAATGACAGGGGTCCAAGATTCATCTCAGTTAACTTTAAAATACCAGTCATGTATCAATGTCGTGCGTCTTAAAACGTCTGCACGAGCAGGCCTCGCTATCTAATTAGAAAGATTATTGTAAAAACGACGACACATGTTCAAACAAAATATAAATTTTACGTTTGCAATTTTCGTGGAACTGCCACGTTTGATATAATGCTACTGATACGAACAATGTAGTCAGATTTTACTTACTTTATTCACACGTATAGATACGCTCATTTTGATTCGAAAACGAAAATCTAATTTCTTTCTAATCTCGCAAAGTGCAGCCGACATTTTCGTGAGTAATATCCCGTGGTGTCAAGAGCCGTTATTTACGAAACAGCAGAGAGATTAAGCTATCGAGAGCCCGGTACGCTTGGAGAAACATTCGTGACAGATTAAAAGCGTTCCTCGACCAGCGAATGGAGCTGAATTCCTTACGATAGCGCTCTCTTTACCGGTTCTGGGGGAAACAGAGATGGCCACGATCCACGCTCGGATTAACAGGTTTTTATGCTTATCCATTACGGATATTTTAGAACCGTGACTGTATATTAATGTAAATAAATTATACACAACTGCAACCAGTCACTTTTTTCATTAATAATGCTTTATTACATTAACCGGTTTTCGAACCCTTTCAGGTTCATCTTCAGATGATTTCGGGAGAATCCGGGAAGTTACATAATTACTGGTAGTAGCATAATGCTGGGTGCTGGTTCTATGGCAGAAAGATGGGTCACACTTTAATGTATCGCCTTGACTATAGATTATCTGTCGATGTGGATGTGAATTTAGTTTTTACTTACTGCGACAGTATAGGCGGCTTTTTTCGTATCTGCCTGCATCCATTTTGAAGTCCAGAACACTTTCACACGAACTATATTAGTTCACACTTTAACAGTGACACTTCACCAGCATCCACCATGCGCTTTACAACTGTTGCTTATAACAAAGATCTTTGTTATAAGCAACAGTTGTAAAGCGCATGCTGGATGCTGGTGAAGTGTCACTGTTAAAGTGTGAACTAATATAGTTCGTGTGAAAGTGTTCTGGACTTCAAAATGGATGCAGGCAGATACGAAAAAAGCCGCCTATACTGTCGCAGTAAGTAAAAACTAAATTCACATCCATATCGACAGATAATCTATAGTCATGGCGATACATTAAAGTGTGACCCATCTTTCTGCCATAGAACCAGCACCCAGCATTATGCTACTACCAGTAATTATGTAACTTCCCGGATTCTCCCGAAATCATCTGAAGATGAACCTGAAAGGGTTCGAAAACCGGTTAATGTAATAAAGCATTATTAATGAAAAAAGTGACTGGTTGCAGTTGTGTATAATTTGTTTACATTAACAGGTTTTATTGCTCTCTTTCCTCTGGTTCTCACACTGATCACAAACGTTCTTTTGTTGTCGATACGAGAGTGGTGTTCAAGCACAGAAAACATCGAAAGTATCCAAGGGACTTTATATAAGCTGTACCAATCAAATTCCAGCTTTCAGTCGATTGTACGAGGGCAGTTCAATAAGTAATGCAACACATTTTTTTTCTCGGCCAATTTTGGTTGAAAAAACCGGAAATTTCTTGTGGAATATTTTCAAACATTCCCGCTTCGTCTCATATAGTTTCATTGACTTCCGACAGGTGGCAGCGCTGTACGGAGCTGTTAAAATGGCGTCTGTAACGGATGTGCATAGCAAACAACGGGCAGTGATCGAGTTTCTTTTGGCGGAAAACCAGGGCATCTCAGATATTCATAGGCGCTTGCAGAATGTCTACGGTGATCTGGCAGTGGACAAAAGCTCGGTGAGTCGTTGGGCAAAGCGTGTGTCATCATCGCCGCAAGGTCAAGCAAGACTGTCTCATCTCCCGCGTGCGGGCCGGCCGTGCACAGCTGTGACTCCTGCAATGGCGGAGCGTGCGAACACACTCGTTCGAGATGATCGACGGATCACCATCAAACAACTCAGTGCTCAACTTGACATCTCTGTTGGTAGTGCTGTCACAATTGTTCACCAGTTGGGATATTCAAAGGTTTGTTCCCGCTGGGACCCTCGTTGTCTAACCGAACACCATAAAGAGCAAAGGAGAACCATCTGTGCGGAATTGCTTGCTCGTCATGTGGCTGATGGTGACAATTTCTTGTCAAAGATTGTTACAGGCGATGAAACATGGGTTCATCACTTCGAACCTGAAACAAAACGGCAATCAATGGAGTGGCGCCACACCCACTCCCCTACCAAGAAAAAGTTTAAAGCCATACCCTCAGCCGGTAAAGTCATGGTTACAGTCTTCTGGGACGCTGAAGGGGTTATTCTGTTCGATGTCCTTCCCCATGGTCAAACGATCAACTCTGAAGTGTATTGTGCTACTCTTCAGAAATTGAAGAAACGACTTCAGCGTGTTCGTAGGCACAAAAATCTGAACGAACTTCTCCTTCTTCATGACAACGCAATACACACAAGTCTTCGCACCCGAGAGGAGCTCACAAAACTTCAGTGGACTGTTCTTCCTCATGCACCCTACAGCCCCGATCTCGCACCGTCGGATTTCCATATGTTTGGCCCAATGAAGGACGCAATCCGTGGGAGGCACTACGTGGATGATGAAGAAGTTATTGATGCAGTACGACGTTGGCTCCGACATCGACCAGTGGAATGGTACCGTGCAGGCATACAGGCCCTCATTTCAAGGTGGCGTAAGGTCGTAGCATTGAATGGAGATTACGTTGAAAAATAGTGTTGTGTAGCTAAAAGATTGGGGAATAACCTGGTGTATTTCAATGCTGAATAAAACAACCCCTGTTTCAGAAAAAAAATGTGTTGCATTACTTATTGAACTGCCCTCGTATATTGTTTCTACTCTCAGAGAGAAGGGCAGTTTGACAGAATACTGTATTATCGGCTCTGTCAATACAGGAATGTCTTTTAAGACTTCAGTAAATGGCACACTCTTTGGACACAATCATAAAAATATGGACCAGTTTCACGGAAATAAATGCAGTTCTATGTTTTGAACATAATAATTGTACACTACTCATAGTTCCGTACCTGTGAGGTTGTAAAATGTGTCGTGTTTTAACTAAAAATAAGTTAAAAAATGTAACACTGTTATAAACTTGTAGATTAATTTTCAACACCATAGTTCTTTAGTAGGCATTCCTCCAATCTCTGACCTGACTTACCAAGCCAAAAATAAGTGGACCTACAATAAAATGTGCAGCTGGATATCATCCACATTAATAAATCTTTGGGTGAAGCGAAAGAAGCAGTGAGTGACAGGAAAACATCATAGTAATGACTAAGGCACTCACTTGACCATGGAACGACTCCGGCACAGTCAAGTCTCTCTTTTAATGCAGCGCCTCAGATAACGTGTGGTACTTATAACCACTATAACGGCACTGAAGTAATGAATATCAAGGAGGACTGCTTGCTTACTTGAGGCTGGTATATTATTGTAAACGTATAACTCAATCATAACTCGCGTAATGCCACTACCATTTTAAGGACAAATCTCTCAAAATTTTTGGAGGAGTAATCCAGCAGCCGCTGGTAGCTGGCGCGTGGGGTTTGGTCTTTCAGGTTATTGCAACCGACCTGTTGAGTTATTGGAAGCCATGCCAGGTTCGCTCGGTGAAACCCGCCATCGCAGCAATGATACACATCATGGGTAAGGGGATTTCTCCATCAGGGCGCATAGATGTTGCTGAGAACATGACTAGAGCCGGCGCACTGGCGTAATAGGTGCGCAGCTATATGGTTCAAATATTTGTTCTTTTTCCGAAGCAGATTCGTTCGCAGCCCAGCAGCTCTACCAGGATATGGGGCTACGCCAGACGAGAAGAAAACATGGAACCACCAGCAGGTCAGAAGTTCACGTTTCCCCTGCAGTAACAGCTACCAACCCGAAGTCCACCCTCTGGACTTCATCCTCTGGACTTGATGCCACACTACAGATGGACTTTTGCCCATTGGCAGGGACTCGCATCCCATGCAAGGCACCCTCTTCTGCCACTGCAGTGGGTGCGCCTCCACGCTACCCATCAGTGGTCACCGGAATGCAGTCATCTGGTTACCACAGCAAGACTTTCAAACACCTTTGTACACCACTGACGCGAGATGCTTGTGGCTGCTAACTAGCACCGTTGCAGTGCTAGGTTACGGATAGACAATAAAATATTAACTTTGACAACGACATCTTTCTGGGCATCTACAGGCCTAATACTACACCTCAACCATACATTGCCTGCCATCCAGATATCATAGCCACTTCACCCCTCACCTATAATCGTGTGCTTCTGACTCTTCTGCCAAGCTGTTATTTCCATTTTACGCACAATATTTCAACAAGTGATCCAGCCACGTTATACGAGTGCTGTTAGTTTACCTATACCCACTGTTTGGACTACAACATACACTATGTAATCAAAAGTATCCGGACACCTGGCTGAAAATGACTTACAAGTTCGTGGCACCCTGCATCGGTAACGCTGGAATTCAATATGGTGTTGGCCAACCCTTAGCGTTGATGACAGCTTCCACTCTCACAGGCATACGTTCAATCAGGTGCTGGAAGATTTCTTGGGGAGTGGTAGTCCATTCTTCACGGAGTGCTGCACTGAGGATAGGTATCGATGTCGGTCGGTGAGGCCTGGCACGAAGCATCCCAAAGGTGTTCTGTTGGATTCAGGTTAGGACACTGTGCAGGCCAGTCCATTGCACGAATGTTACTGTCGTGTAACCACTCCGCCACAAGCCGTGCATTAAAAACAGGTGCTCGATCGTGTTGAAAGATGCAGTTGCCATCCCCGAATAACTCTTCAACAGTGGGAAGCAGCGTAGGCCTGTGCTGAGGTAGTACCACGCAAAATAACATGGGGTGCTTTCCCCCCTCCCCTCCCCCCTAACGAAAAACATTACCACAACATAATATCACCGCCTCAGATTACTGTTGGCACTACACACACTGGCAGATGTTCACCTGGAATTCACCACACCCACACCCTGCCATCTGATCGCGACATTGTGTGTCGTGATTCGTCACTGCACACCACGTTTTTCCACTGTTCAGTCGTACAATGGTTACGCTACTTACACTAAGCGAGGCGTCGTTTGGCATTTGCCGATGTGATGTGTAGATTATGAGCAGCCGCTCGATCATGAAATGCAAGTTTTCTCACCTCCCGCCTAGCTGTCATAGCACTTGCAGTGGATCCTGATGCAGTCTGGAACTCATGTGTGATGGTCTTGATAGATGTCTGTCTATTAAATATTAGGACCCTCTTCAACTGTCGGCGGTCTCTTTCAGTCAACAGACGAGGTCGGCCTCTACGCTTTTGTGCTGTACGTGTCCCTTCACGTTTCCATTTCACTATCACATCGAGGGGCATGAAATGGAAGCACTGGTTGGGAAACGAGTGAGACAGGGTTGGAGCCTATCCCCGATGTTATTCAATATGTATATTGAGCAAGCAGTAAAGGAAACAAAAGAAAAATTTTGAGTAGGAATTAAAATCCATGGAGAACAAATAAAAACTTTGAGGTTCGCCGATGACCTTGTAATTCTGTCAGAGACAGCACAGAACCTGGAAGGGCAGCTGAACGGAATGGACAGTGTCTTGAAAGGAGAATATAAGAAGAACATCAACAAAAGCAAAACGAGGATAATGGAATGTAGTCGAATTAAATCTGGCAATGCTGCGCGAATTAAATTATTAAATGAGACGCTTAAAGTAGTAAATGAGTTTTGCTATTTGGGGAGAAAAATAACTGATGATGGTCGAAGTAGAGAGGATATAAAATGTAGAGTAGCAATGGAAAGGAAAGCGTTTCTGAAGAAGAGAAATTTGTTAACATCGAGTATAGATTTAAGTGTCAGGAAGTCGTTTCTGGAAGTATTTGTATGGAGTGTAGTCGTGTATGAAAGTGAAACATGGACGATAAATAGTTTATGCAAGAATAGAATAGAAGCTTTAGAAATGTGCTACAGAAAAATGCTGAAGATTAGATGGAGAGATCACATAACTAATGAGGAGGTATTGAATTGAATTGGAGAGAAGAGAAATTTGTGGCACAACTTGACTAGAAGGAGGGACTGGTTGGTAGGGTATATTCTGAGTCATCAAGGGATCAGCAATTTAGTATTGGAGGGCACCGTGGTGGGTAAAATTCGTAGAGGGAAACCAAGAGATAAATACACTAAACAGATTCAGAAGGATGTAGGTTGCAGTAGGTACTGAGAGATGAAGAAGCTTACACAGGACAGAGTAGCTTGGAGAGCTGCATCAAACCAGTCTCTGGACTGAAGACCACAGCAACAACAACATCACATAGGAAACAGTGGACCTAGGGATGTTTAGGAGTGTGGAAATCTCGTGTACAGACGTACGACACAAGTGACACCCAATCACTTGACCACGTTCGAAGTCTGTGAGTTCCGCGGAAGGCCCCATTCTGTTCTCTTATGATGTCTACTGACTACTGGGGTGGCTGATGTGAAGTTCCTGGCGGTCGGTGGCAGCACAGTGCACCTAATATGTTTCTGGGGACGTCCGGATACTTTTGATCACGTAGTTTAGCAGTACTTTTGATCTCGTAGTACCAGAAGCGTACTATTAATCAGTATCACCAAGAAAATCCGAGAGACCACATACACACAAACAAACACAGTTCGAACAGGTCTTAGAGGCCCAACCATACTCACCGGACGCCGTGTAATCCTCAGCAGTTCCGCTGTACGGGATACAGAAATGGCGAGTCCTTCCCGCTCTACCGGCCGCTGTCAGTTTTCGTGACCCGAGCCGCTACCTCTCTATGAAGTAGCTCCTCAGTTTTCCTCACAAGTGCTGAGTGCACCCCGCTTGGCAACAGCACTCAGCAGAGTTGGACGGTGACTCACCCAAGTGCTAGTCAAGCCCGACAGCGCTTGACTTCGGTGATCTGATGGGAACTGGTGTTAGCATCGCGGCAAGGCCGTTTGCGAGAGATCCCATAACTCAGTCATAGCTTTTACTTCGTTTTAGACTCATTCAACATAGTAGTTAGAACACACAATGAAAAGATATTATGGATACACACATACGCAGAAACTACATTCACTCAAACAAGAATTATAAGTAACGTTATATTTCCAGAATCTGCTAGAAAGCTTCAGTTTGATAATTATGCGTATTGTGCCGTGTGCATGCGACTTCTTAAGTGCTCCAGTGTCGATTTTACACGTCCTTTGTTTGTCGCTAGCCAGTGCTGGAAGACGAGTTGACGCTTGGCCAAGAGAGCGCATGTGTAAGCTGTGGCAGACATGGATATGGGGCCATGTTTGGCTAGGTAAAAGGACAAGACTTCCTTGCAGCAGTGGGAAGTTAGACGCCCACGTCTGCCTAGAATGTGGGAGCACTCTCTTGGTCCGAACATAGCTCGAAGGTGACGGCATGTCGTGTGGTGTGTTAACGGTGATATCGTGCCTGTTACCTGTTGGAGTTTAAATGTCAAGTACTCGACAGTTCATGGAAGCGAGTCCGCTTGAGGAACTGTTATTTGCGCATATTGTGGATTGAGGAGAAGCCTTTTGGTAACAGCGATTAATTTTGTTCTGAACTTACGTGTGAAGAAGCGCATCGTGGTTCCTTTTGCAACTCCTGGTCTGTTGCCATGAGCAAAACGGGCTTGTTTGTGTTTAGATGCTAAGCATATAACTGGAATTTTTAGTGAACATTAAGTTTCAAATTTTGCTTTCTACTCGTCAAATTTCTGAGTAGTGTGGCTGGGACTGCAGGGTCCACAAGAAGTGCTTTCTGTCACATACTTTCGTAGATTACGAGCCCTTTCATTTTGTGTGAAGCTTGCCATTTTTCATTAAGGTGCTTTGTATTTTATACAAGCAATGTTCAAGGCACTTACTGTTAAGATTAACTAATATCCGCCTGCGTTACGTATGTAGTCTTTTGTGTTTTATGAAAATAGGTTTACTCTTCGTTCATAATATTTCAGATGGTTTTGGCATTTCATTAAAACACTATATGGGGTCCAGCGCTTGCACGATCGGCTTTGTTTTGTTTGTATACTTTTTAATGTTTTCATTGCATGTCAGAACCATTTTACTGCAATGGTTTTATATTTAAACAGAATAGTCTTTACTTCTGTCTATGTATGTGTGTTATAAGAGAGATTAGTCATTGTTTATCGCGTTATTTATCAAGGACCTTAATTTACGCTTTAGTCCATCTCGTGATATTAGCTAAGCAACCTTTGTAACAGTCTGAACAAAGGAATTTATTTTGTTAGGGCAGCTGGCCGGTTGATAATATTAATAGTTATTTTCTGTTATTCGCACTAGCCGCCTGTGTGATAGTTATTTTGTTATTTATTTACCATGTTGTTTGTGTATTTGATCGGTTACTGCTGTTGTTTGCTTGCTGTTATCCCGAAGGTTAATTGTTTCACCATTTCTCAGTTATTTCCGTCGCATCTGGTTTGCTGTAAATGTTTTCTTTTCAAATTAAGTAAATCTAAGCAGCTCTGCCCAGAGGCAACCCTTGGAGTAAGTTCAGCTTACTGTTTTGCTTGTCGTTTGTGCCATAAAGCTTACTGTATAGACAACATGTGTTTTAACCATATTTGAAACAAATACTAAAGCACCTTACGAATTGTAAAGATTGTTGCATGACCACTGACAATTAATTCAATTATGCTGTACATATTTTCTTTTTTAAAAAATACTATAAAATGCATTGTGTGCCAAATTTTAGTACTTTAGAATTTTGTTTTTGGATCATCATGGTTAGAATTTTATTCCCTGGATCTTAAGCTGGTTGAGTAATAGCTTAGTGTCATTATTGGTTTCATTAATTGATGTTCTTTGCTTGTAATTGTCTGTTTATAGTCTCACTGTATCTGCTTGATACGATTCAATTATTTTGGCCATCTCGTGACAGGCCTTTATTATAGGGCTTTAAGCCATTTATGCAGTTGCTAAGAACAATTTTTTGATTAGTTTTGATCCGCAACTTTGTTAACTGCTGATACTGTACCTTGCAGTGACAGTATAAACATACGATTATGTGTCAAGAATAATAGTTCATGTAACTAATACTTACACTAAGCAGTTACTCAACTGGTTTATGACGGAAAGAAAAATCGCTAACAGTGATGTAGACAAAACAAAAATTTGAAGCACTAAAATCTTACATACTAGGAACTTCAACAGAATTTAATTAGGAAATTCGAACAGAATAATTGAATTAATGGCCATCGGTCATGCAGCAAGCTTTACAACTTGTGAAAGTGCTTTAGGTCTTGCCTCAAATTTGGTTAAAACACAAGAAGTCCGTAATTGTCTACACTGTAAGCTTTATGGCAGAAACGCCAGGTAAACTTCTACAAAATTTGGGACAAGGCAGTGGTCTTTAGATTTACCTAAGAGGGGGGTTAATTAAAATAAATAATTTGCATAAAAAACACGATTCAAATAACTGAGGAAAGGTGATGCAAACGCTTAACCTCAGAAAAGCAAGTAACGGCAGTAGCAGATCAAATACACAAACAGAATGAACAAGGACTGTGGGCAGCATGGTAAATAAACAAGTAACAAAAAAAAAGCTATTACACACTTGCCTAGTTCGAAAAGCAACAAATGAAAAGTAATGTGGACATGATGTAAACAACTGGCCACCTGTCATACCAAAATAAATACCATTTTCACATATGTGTTACAAAATCTATTGGTGAATGTCATCAGACGGACTAAAGAGTAACATGAGTTCCCTGATAAATAACAAATTAAATAATACTTATAGGCAGAACTAAACACTATTCTACTTAAGTATAAAATCAGTTAATAAAAACGTTTTTAGAATGTTGAAAACATTAAACACTATACTAACAAAATAAAGCCAACTGGGCTTGTCAGTCAATTTGGCATGCAATCAAGACTATTATTCAATTTAAAATAATTCAGAACGGTTGCTACACCAGCTGGCCAGAATGAAGTGGAAGAAAATTTATATCCTTTTTATCACTCGGCCTGGGGAACAGACAAATAACTTTAGTCCCATCATCGTCCACCCACACACTGAACGCCTCATGACCAAGGAATGAGATCTCTTTTATAGCCAGGTTCATCATAGCAGGTTTTACCATCAGCTTGATTTCGTAGTGATGGGGAAGGACTTGATTTGTATGTTCCACATGCTCACTGAGGGTTTCTCTCTAAATAAGCGTATCGTCTAGATGATGGTAGACACGTGTATATTTTAAACTGCCTAGCACAGAATCTAGCAAGCTTGCACTAGGGCTGCTAGGGAAGCCAACACGAACCAAACTTTGTTATATTCAAGGAGGTTTGAATCTGTGCAGAAAGCAGTTAGAGGCTTGGACTCCTCTGCGAGATTCACCAGGTGGTATGCCCGATTCAGGTCAAGAACAGCGAAATACTGAGTACTTCAAAATCAAGTGAAACAGTTGTGAAAGTCAGGCAGTGGTATATTTTTCCGAATCATGTTTTGCTTTCGTTCCCTATAATCCACAATTGGACGGTAACCTTTCCGACTGGGCTCGGGAACCAAAAAGATCGGTTTTGCTTAGGGTGAGACCAATGGCCATCTTATAGCATCAGCTACAAGCTGACCAGCCGTATTTCTTAATCCTCCTCGGCACTGACAACTGTAGGGTAACTGTCGCACTAGCCGGCCGGTGTGGCCGAGCGGTTCTAGGCGCTACAGTCAGAAACCGCGCGACCGCTACGGTTGCAGGTTCGAATCCTGCCTCGTGCATGGGCGTGTGTGATGTCCTTAGGTTAGTTAGGTTTAACTAGTTCTAAGTTCTAGGGGACTGATGATTTCAGAAGTTAAGTCCCATAGTGCTCAGAGCCATTTAAACCATTTTTGAACTGTCGAACTAGCTTCTGATCCATCAGCAACATCTTATACCGGATTTTGTCGGTGACCTCCACCTGTACTTCTAGCTACTGCCACAAGACCTCCAACAATGCATATACCTGCTCTATACTGAACTGGGATACATCAAACGGTGACCTCTCTACCTCTGCAGAACGGACCCCACTCTTGTGTTGGTGCGTGCATAAAAAATACTTCTTCCATTACTGAAGTTTGAACATCAATATCTTTCGTACATATTTTAATAATCACCTGTTGTGCTCAAATAAATCGCACATAGGGTCATATCAGTGCTCAAAACTTCAACAACAGTGGATTCAGTAGGCCAAGAGAGCTCCTGAATTCCAAGATGCGCCTGTCACACTTGCCTACCACCAGTAATGGCCCCCAAATCACAATGTGACACAGCATTCTCGAAGTTTGTATCCAGGTAAGTCACAAATACGGGAGACCTCACTCTAACATTGCCAGTCCACCAGTGACAAATTACTGTCAGAATCTAAGAGGGTGCGATGTGGTTGACGGTTCACGGTAGTGTATACTAATAGTAAATCAGCCAATGTAATAGCCCTGAACTTTTCGCAATATTTCATAAATCCAAGCAGTCTCATGCAGTCTCATACAGTCTGTGCCTGAACGTCGTCGACTCTGTGTGCCCCTTTCTTGTGGAATTAGGCAGTCCTACACCAAGAGCCCGACTTGGTTTCATTGAAAACATGCCCTGTCATTATTAGTTTTGACCTTAGGCTGTTCATGCTGACTGATTAGTCTTTGTTCTCGGGTTCTGGAAATAGAAGATGCCAGAGTGCACTTCTCATTGAAGCGGACATTTTCAATGCTGGACACCAACCTAACAGACTCAGAGAATGTTTGGGGCTTACTAGGAAACAAAATCCGTGACCTGTCCTGTGGATGCATCCCTTTCAGAACATCACTCAGCAAAGCCACCACTGAAATGCAAACATCTTCGAAGTACTGCACCAAAATTTCATTAAGTCTTTGCATCTGAATAAAATAACTCACTATGTCACTGGGACATCGATTGCCCAGATTTTCTTCTCATGTACCCATTGCTTTGTACACATAAAGGGCTTCCAAAACAGGTCTACTTAGCTCCCCATGAGTCATAGGATGGACTAACCTGACATGTTATTGAATCAGCAACATTTAATATGGTAGCTTGGTCTTGCAAGCATCCACTTAACCACAATAAGTTTACCATTCGTTAATTATTATCAACAGATAAGCTGACAGTCCCCTTCACCATAAACCAGATGAGTAATTTGTAATAACTTCCACCCTTATACTCCACCTAGATGTATCAAACAGTTGTTACTGATCCACCTGCGCAGTGACGGAACCTCATCCCAACCTACGTTGTCCTGTCAATTAGGCAAGTTATTTTCAAGTTACAAACGGATAACCTTATCACTCTGTTCTTAGGTAGCAGCCTTCTGGTTAGGGCCAGCATTAATTAAGGCGAGATATTACATAGGCCTGTATTAAGGCGTGATGTTAAGGCGTGATCTTACACCAGACTGGCTAAATGATTTAGTGGAACCTGGATTCTGAACATCGGAGCATGGGTAGGATAAAGTCCAATGTCACAACTCAATGTTGATTTGCAGACCGGCAAGGAGCCTCCCATTAACTGGAGAGATGTCACATTGGCTGCATGTTTGCTTAGTGCAACCTACAAGCATTTTTTACAGCTCTGCAATGCTGCCCTCTCGCTCCAGATAGCCAATTCGTACTGGAGTTGTGCTTTGGTAAGACAGAAAATCCCGGTGACTCCTGTCAGATCCAGGAACCTCTACCTTTTGATCTTATCCTGTAACAGCGAAATCAAAACACACACTACACAGAAAATCATTTTACCAGTTCAAAACCCTGCCATCCACGGGCAATTGTGCTCTGCTACCACTGAAGCGGTAGATAGCTGGTTGGGAGTACTAAGGTGCTGGGACCACAAAACAAAGTATTCCTTGACAACAATTTATTGGTAAATACAACTAAAATCTTTAAAATCAGGAAGCACACACAGCTAGATCCAGTCCTTGAAATGAATGGAAATAAAAAAAGAAAATCCCTCATAGGACGGACGAAGTGAAATTATCAAATGATTCAAGCACTCAGCAGTTGCTACCAAACTGTGAAGCATCCTGTGATGTTGCTTGTAGACAGGATACTCAAGGGATGAACTGATTGTATTTAGCGAATCCAAAATCATCTCAAGTCCCAAAAAAATTGTGTTTAATCAGTAAGCCACAAATAATTTAAAGCCGCAAACAGGAACAGTACAAGCGATTGACAAAGTTATAGATCAATATTAATCAAAAAATCATTATTTAGTAACTGCGCAAACGGCTTCTTGCCAAATAAAGGCCCACCACAGCGAGGTAGGAGTACTAGGTACCAATTTTATATATATCTGTAACTGATGATAAAATTCTGTACTACACGTTAGCGACACCTACGAGCATCGTTCATAGTGTGTACCATTATACAATTTACAACATTTCCACAAAGTGCTCTTGGGTGACCAAATATCGCTGACGTGTTCACTGGACCACACTGCGTACACATTGAGGCCTCAATAACCTTCAAGACATAATCCAATATGAGCACCACAAATAATTTATGAAAGAGTGTTAACTGACATTCTCACGACCTCGGCTGCCACGTGATCAGTACACAGTATGGAAGCTTCCAAACCCAAGATTTGAGATTAGGAACCACTCAGGCCTGTGCATGGAGTGCTGCAGGTGCAGCTCTGTTTCACAATTATCACGTGTTGGCAGACTCTTCGAGGCCTGCCAGATTAGTGTGCAACAGAAAGGGTTTATAAGAGGCCCTTCTATTACGCGCGAACTCGTACGACCTCGACATTCTGTATTTGCTGAAAGAATACAGAGAGAAGCGGAATGAAGAAAATTCAAACTAACACTTTTGGAAGAGGAAGTAATTAACATCAAAAGGTCTCTTGTAGGATTATCAGATTACAGTGAAAAACAACAAACAGTATCAGCCTCAGTGGGACGTGAAATTTATGATCCTCAAACCAGACACAAAGGGCAGTCACAAGAAAACCCAAAGACAGGCTTATAATTCACAAAGATTTATTACAAACATTACCAAAAACTGTTTTACAAAATCTTTTACAAAACCGGCCTTCCAATAGTCACCAATAACAAATATAATTAAAAGCTTTACACAGTCTTTACAAGAGTGTATGGCATGAAACAAGTTAAGTAAAGATCCTTCCTTTTAACTAAATAACAAATAGCCCCAGATAAATGTAAATTATAAGCAAAATCGTCCTGGCTGCGTGCAGACAAACGCAGAGATTTCCATACACTCTGTCTCATCTACTGCCTTATAAATGTACACTGTCCCTCATATATCTCCTCGTCCTTAACGCTTATGTCGGAACAACATGACACAAACACGCGTTCCCAACATAATAAAATCCTCTGTGTTCGACTGCATCACTCAGTCACCTTCTCCAAGTCCTTTACAGTAGCGGGAACCCGACTCTGGAATAACCTCCCTCGTTATGTTAGAGAACTTAAAAATATGTCCGGCTTCAAAAAACAGTTAATGACTTATCTACTTAAGCAACAGTAATGCCTTCCTCTGTACACGCATGCACTTCACCTCATTACTTCCCTCTTTCGCCCTCCTTAAATCTCCCTTCCCAAAAAATCGCTATAATAGTAAACATCTACTTTATATACCAAGATACTAATGTACATCTGCAGGAATCCTTATTACTATGGCCAATTTTTCTCATGTTTATCATTATTATCTGATTTTTTTTTACTGTTATAATGATTGCTTTTATCACAATCTGTATGTATAGCACCTGTTTTAAAAGTACTGCCAGCATTTACTTTATTAGGTCTTAGTCATTACTCTTTATTCATATTGTCATTAGAGTAATCTAATTTTCTTATTTAAACTATTGTCATGATGTAACTCTGATGTGTGAAATGCTGCATGTGTGGACACTGGTCCGATGTAAGAGAGAGGTAAGTCAGTTCTAGTGTGATCGTGCCAGAGCCCTCACAGTATATATTTTCTTTAATGTCGTTTGTTGTTAGCAATATTAGCTTATTCCCAAGAGTTAGCAGCTTTCACTCGGTTAATACTAGGCAGAAATCAAATCTGCATGTGGAATGCACTTCCTTGACTCTTGTGCAGAAAGGAGTGAAGTATTCTGCTGCACCCATTCTCAATAAGCTAGCACAAGAACTCAAAAATCTTAGCAGTTGCCCAAACACTTTTAAGTCTAAACTGAAGAGTTTCCTCATGGCTCACTCCTTCTATTCTGTCGAGGAGCTCCTGGAAGAGCTAAAAAATTAAGCAAATTCCAGTGTTACATTCTTGATTTTCTTTATTTAAACTAACGACTTGTCGCCTAAATATGTTTCTTATATTTCATTTTATCTGTTTCTACAATCGTGTTATAATTTCATGTATTGACTCGTTCCATGACCATGGAGACTTCTCCTAAATGTGGTCCCACGGAACAATAAATAAATAAAGAGCCTGGACGTGCTGCTCCCAGAAGATGAAGTTCCGGTAAGCGTGAGTGCCGACATGCACTGTAGTTTCACGCCCTGGGGCCCAGAGGGAACCTTATAGGTCATTTTACTGATATGCGTTCCTTAAATTACGGTTTACTCAATTTTTCGGGTTATAAGACTGTAGGTTTTCCTTGTACAGTTGGGCATAATATGCGCGGTGTGTTGGTTACTCACAGTAGCTTGCAGTTCTCCCCAGCTAAATTTGACTTGTCATTTAGGTCTTCCCAGCTTGAAAACCTGTGCCCTTTGTCCTACGCCATGTGGTGAGTGTCTGGCGTCCCTTCACGTTTCGTTAACGTAGTCGGACCGTGAGTCAAAGTTATCTAGTATCGCCTGTATGAATAGCTTCACCTCTTGCTGGTTTTATTCCTTTAGTACAGGAGGCTACCTAGCGATTCACCATCAGTAGCCTCTTTCTTAGTCTTTGGCTGACTTCTGGTGATGGTCGCTGCATGCCTGCAACCCCTTACTTTAGTAAATTGAACTCCAGTTGATAATACGGCGATCTTTCCTAAAATTCCTTTCCTCCTGCTATCGTGGATTATTATGAACGTACGTTGGGGCAGGCCGCTGAACTCAGTACTTTCTTCCCCGCACTCCCATTTGATTACATAATTGTTCAGTATTCAACTGTAAAATAAATGAGTCCCTTAATCTGTACATTCTCCCTTTCATTACGTAAAATCACCCCTACTGTCACAGTAGGATAATGCAGAACTATATCGGTTGCTATTAGGTCGTGGAGGTCTCGCGCCGTCAATCATAGGATAAAGATTCAATATCGCGCTTGACACGACCATTGCACGCATGGTACCAATGATGGTAATAGTAATTTTCAATTATCCCCCGTTGATAAACTGGGAAGTGTTCACGGCTCAGTGTGAGTACGTGAGCACTAAATCCACTCCATGTGGTGGAAGTAATGACCTCTGTTTTACCTCCCTGGTTTAAAAAATTATCAAAATTGCAGCCCCTACAACAAGGGACAGTAACCTGTAAAATAAAACCAGCCACCTCTTTTAATGTTTGGCAGATACTGACTAACTGAAGGGACCTGTTGATAGGTTATACCATGAGATATCATGGAGTCATCATTTTACTAATGAAATTGTGGGACTGGTACACTGCAAATGGAGACCAGGATCTGATGACAGTAAGCAGGTTCAAGTGGATGCAGGTTGCAGTTATTGCGCACAGATGGAGAAGGGTACACAAGCTGGATTAGAAGTGCAACAATCCAGTCTTTAGACTGAAGACCACGACAGAAATAACAAATAAAGAAATGCGCTTGGCAATAAAGGTTCGAATTATGATAGCTGTTGGCGAACTAGTGGAATAACGATAACAAAATCGTCTGGGAGAGAATCATGGTGCATAAAGCTGAATTTCTGTAGTTTAGAGGAGAAACACAACTACAAGGAACTGACGATGTTTTAAGGACAGACGCATATAGCTCTATCTCTGTGCAGCTGACTTCGTGATTGTTTAAGGTAATCAAGATACTCCGACTCCTGTGCTTCCTCTATTCGTTTTAAATGGCCCCATGATGAAAAATCTGTTGGCTTATGATTTGGTGCGCCTAAGTATCCCAAGATTATATAGTACACTGGGCTGAAGAAGAGATATGACAGTTGGCAGCGCTGTTGCCAGCTTTCAGCAGACGAAAACAATGGTCTTCCACAGAGCTGCCACTATGCTGAGGCGTTGCCATAGAGACGTACACAAAATCACCTGACGTCATTGATTGTGGTAATTCCGCGAAGAAACTGCGCCAAGCCCACTTCAACTGTCAGGGATCTTCTTTCGCCAACTCTACTATAGGTTATTTCTTTATGTCAGAGCATCCGCTACTATTGGAACCATGGAGATGATTTCTGATGCCAGCGCGCATATGGGACTGGAACACTCGTGCGGAGTGGCACTTCTGTGGAGACAGACTTCAGTTGAGCCTGGGGCTCCTGTTGCGATAAGCGGCTCTTCACAAGTATTTTAGTCTATTTAGCAGTTACCAAAGCCAACGAACGTGAATGCAAAAGACCTGTTTGTGGTGACATACTGATGTGCACCTCAGCATGAGATCTAGGTTACGCTGGAAAGGGATAGTTTCGCTGTGAGCCAGCGGATCCAACGGATGTGAAAGTATTCCGACAGCACAAACAGCTGTTGGTTTAAAATTCTCACGTATCAGCAGCAACTCACTTCTCCATTACACATAGTTTTACATGATGTTGCTGAAAGGTGACTCTGTGACGTAGAATACTGCCTGAGAGATATAAAGTGAACTCACGCTATGGACGGTTTGTAGTATATCTGTTCTTAGAAAGATAGTTTGACGGTTTATTCATGCTCATTAATAAATGGTTCCTAGGCAGTTCTTTGTTAATAACTTAATAAAGCTCAAACGCACAACACGCAGTTTCAAATTTGATAGTGGTTTCTAGCCACTGTATACCTAACAAAGGTATGAAGACAGATATAAATCGATAGTGTTAAGTTCTTGGAATTACGGCTTCAAAATAATATCAACAGATAGGAGCAAATCACAGGACAGTTGCAGTTCCAACAAATCTGTAGTTTAAACTGCGAATCTCTTCAGAGATACCTGATGTAAAAATAAAAATGATAGCATCGTGCTTACTTCCATTCCACAGTATCATACAGGATTATTTTTTGGGTAACTCATAAAGTCAAGCTAAAGTATTCCAGGTCCACAACGTGTAATAGGAACTGTTTGTGTAGTGAGCACGAGAGCTTGCTGTAGACGCCTCTTGAGGGAACTATCTATACCAATTACTGCTTCGCAATATATTTATTCCTAAATGAAATTTGTAGTTAAAAAATATGTCAATTTTTCAGACCAACACATTATTTCATGACTAGAAATAAGAATAAAGATATACAGTCACTTACTTTGGTACCAAAAGACGTCCAGCGTTCAGGAACACAAATTTTCGATTACTTACCAACAGCTATGAAAAGTTTAACTACTTATAAAGGCCAGTTCTGCTTTACTGACGAATTTCTTGTTTGAAGCAACTGATGTCTCTGTGATAATACTAATATCAAATAACGCGACTATTACTAGAATCTGACTTCTGTACGAATTCGGTGGAGTAATGCGATCATTGCAGATAAGTGTTGTAAAACGAATTTTCTGTTTGCTGATGTATGGATACAATAGCCTAATAATTATCATACGCATGTCAGTGTTCTGGGCATTTATATATTATGTGATAATTTATTTATTTCCTTTCAAAAGAAAAAAATCAAATTTTTTGAGTTAATAATGTTACTTGGGGTCAATGGAAACCAGACTAGCATATTTCTTTGTAAGTATTTGTTGTTCATTCCTATTTATTTGACATGTTCTGCATCCTGGAGAAACTCATCGCTAGGGACCTATTAGAAAAAAAACTATATCTAATGTCATCTAAAAATATTGGTTTTGGTCACATGCTGATCTGGAGATTCGGCCGAAGTCTAGGTATGTTGGAATGAGACAGTTTTGTTGAAAGCTGGCGAAGAAAACGAATGTGGGAGCTAAAAACCAAATGGAGTGCCTTGGGCTCCGCAGATATATCAACCTATTCCATCTCTGCATCTACATCTACATCTACATCCATACTCCGCAAGCCACCTGACGGTGTGTGGCGAAGGGTACATTGAGTACCTCTATCGGTTCTCCCTTCTACTCCAGTCTTGTATTGTTCGTGGTGTTGCGACCACATGTAGTAAGCGTTGCTTCACGCAGTGGAGAATGACAAAACCGAGGCACGTCAGCGACCGAGGCATTGCGAAGTAGGCAGGCACAGAGAGCCTCGCTGACAGCATCAGTCTACCAACTGGCTGATGCAAGGACGCACACCGAACGAGCGCCGAGCGAAGCCTGCAGAGTGCTGAGTAAGGGGAAGTGAGGCCAGCACGCTAAGTTATGCTGCAATATACCAGGGGAGTAATAACAAAAAGTTACCACCAAGGGTAAGAAACGTCCTCTTGCCGGATATAAATAGTGGAGCTCAGGCAGCAACAGACAGAAGCCATTAGGAAGCAGTTCGGATCTGAGGACAGACGTGGTCCGTGTCCGAATGTTCAATCTTCATAGGTGATGATTCCGGAAATCTGTTCCAGCTCGCAGGAGTCATCCGTTCGCCGCCAGATGTCATCTTCAGCTCTGGAGGTCGGCCCAAGTTCGGTCGGCACCATGGCTGACTAACTACAGCGAAAACTTACAGAAGGACCGGCCGCAGCGCGATCTGGGTCACATGCGCCGCCGGGGACTGACGCCCGGACTTCACGGCAACCTGGCCCCATGGCGTGTGGTCCGTCCATGACGGGATCTCGCGGAAATCGCTACTGACGGCTTCCCAGCCGCCGGTGCAGCAGGGCAGCGCCGAGAGGCGACGAGTTCATCTCAACCACAGGGCATCCTGGCTTCAGCGGAGCACTGGTGGCCCGAGGCTCCCGAGTGCGATCAGCGGCGCGCGTTGCGTGCATTGTCGGTGAATCTACACAGCAGCAGCCAGGCGGAGGGAGCTGCAGGGCTGGGTAGCGACGACGAGGGAGAAATTGTAAAGAAAGTTCAATAAATAATTGTAAAACTGCACGCCATCTCAGACTTTGGAGCAGCCACTGTGTCTGCTGCTAACAAGTGGTGTAGAACTCGTAACAGTGGAATGAAAGATTGTCGGTGTGCCTCTGTGTGGGCTCTAATCTCTCTGATTTTATCCTCATGGTCTCTTCGCGAGATATACGTAGGAGGGAGCAATATACTGCTTGACTCCTCCGTGAAGGTATGTTCTCGAAACTTTAACAAAAGCCCATACCGAGCTAATGAGTTTCTCTCTTGCAGAGTCTTCCATTGGAGTTTATCTATCATCTCCGTAACACTTTCGCGATTACTAAATGATCCTGTAACGAAGCGCGCTGCTCTCCGTTGGATCTTCTCTGTCTCTTCTACCAACCCTATCTGGTAAAGATCCCACACTGGTGAGTAGTATTCAAGCAGTGGCAGGCCAAATGTACTGTAACCTACTTCCTTTGTTTTTGGATTGCATTTACTTAGGATTCTTCCAATGAATCTCATTGTGGCACGTGCTTTACTGGCGATTAATTTTATATGGTCATTTCATTTTAAATCACTCCTAATGCCCACTCCCAGATAGTTTATGGAATTAACAGTTTGCAGTTGCTGACCTAATATATTGTAGCTAAATGATAAAGGGTCTTTCTTTCTATATATTCGCAGCAGCATTACACTTGACTGCATTGAGATTCAATTGCCATTCCGTGCACCATGCGTCAATACGTTGCAGATCCTCCTGCATTTTAGTACAATTTTCCATCGTTACAACCTCTCAATGTACTACAGCATCATCCTCAAAAAGCCTCAGTGAACTTCCAAAGTTATCCACAATGTCATTTATATGTATTGTGAATATCAATGGTCCAACGACACTCCCCTGCGGCACACCTGAAATCACTCTTACTTTGGAATACTTCTCTCCATTGAGAATGACATGCTGCGTTCTGTTATTTAGGAAATTTTCAATCCAATCACACAATTGGTCTGACAGTCCATATGCTCTTACTTTGTTCATTAATCGACTGTGGGGAACTGTATCAAACGCCTTGCGGAAGTCAAGGAACACGGCATCTACCTGGGAAACCGTGTCTATGGCTCTCTGTCTCTCGTGGACGAATAGCGCGAGCTGGGTTTCGCACGATTGTCTTTTTCGAAACCCATGCTTATTCCCACAGAGTAGATTTCTTGTCTCCAGAAAAGTCATTATAATCGAATATAATACGTGTTCCAAGATTCTACAACTGATCGACGTTATAGATATAGGTCTACAGTTCTGCACATCTGTTCGACGTTCCTTCTTGAAAACGGGGATGACCTGAGCCCTTTTCCAATACTCCGGAACGCTACGCTCTTCTAGAGACCTACGGTACACCGCAGCAAGAAGGGAGCAAGTTCCTTCGCGTACTCTGTGAAAAATCGAACTGGTATCCCATCAGGTCCAGCGGCCTTTCCTGTTTAGAGCGATTTTCATTGTTTTTCTATCCCTCAGTCATCTATTTCGATATCTACGATGCTGTCATCTGTGCGACAATCTAGAGAAGGAATTACAGTGCAGTCTTCCTCTGTGAAATAGCTTTGGAAAAAGACATTTAGTATTTAGGCCTTTAGTCTGTCATCCTCTGTTTCAGTACCATTTTGGTCACAGGGTGTCTGGACATTTTGTTTTGATCCACCTAACGCTTTGACATAAGACTAAAATTAATTAAGATTTTCTGCCAAGTCAGTACATAGAACTTTACTTTCGAATTCATTGAACGCCTCTCACATAGCCTTCCTCACACTACATTTCGCTTCGCGTAATTTTTGTTGCAAGGCTTTGGCTATGTTTGTGTTTGCTGTGAAGTTCCCTTTGCTTCCGTAGCAGTTTTCTAACTCAGTTGTTGTACCACGGTGGCTCTCACTAAAGTACCACTCCACACATCTGTCAGAGACTCTCCGAGACTGGCTAAATTCCATGGCATTGTGCTCTGCACATGGCAAGAGCAACACAGAAATACGATGAGAGGCCGCCACTACACAGATACAACTAGTGGCCTAGTGCCTTCTCAGTTACGAGCAGCCACATCGAGATGGCGCTTGCTAGTCGGGACTACACTCTGCTTCCGCCCCAAATCTGTCAGCGCATTATGTAGCCAGCCACCAGAGAGAGCGCGCTTTCAACAGTGGACTATTTTGCTTCCGTTAGGTACTGGCGTAGCTGGAGGTACTTCCGCCAACGTCGACAAAAGACGACGTTCCATCAACATTCACACAGTTCCTACAGCTCAGCCGTTCCAACAGCGCCAGTAATCCCTGAAATTACGATACGGAACACAGTTTCATGGATCCATTCCGAAGACAACAGCTCCGACTTTGCAGTCGCTGTTTATGGAGTAATAGCGCAGTCAGCCATGAGTGTCTGCGAAGTACTGGGTGCAGCTAGTCACTGAGATCCACTGTGGCTGTAGTTATCGTGGGACAGCTAAATTTGGAACGTATGCTAATGCGTTAATGTGTAACGCATTTACGCTGAAAAAAAATAGTTCCAATTTTGAGCACCAAATGCAGAACTGGCACCGTACAGTTTCTCGTCAACACCTCCGGTGCTCGTGTTACACAAGCTGTGAAAGCGGTGGTTAGTAATAAAATGCCTTTCACTCTCGTTTGACTTTTTTTTGTTCACATACCGTACCTCATCCGTTACACATGGGGATGTTCTATAAATTTTTCTTACATTCACAGCACCAGATTTCACCTTATGGCCAAAGTTGGAACTAATTTGTTTCCAGCGTAAATCGTTTCCATATTAATGCACTGGAATATCTGTCAAGTTTATCTGCCATACGACAGTTGTAGCCCATACTGGACCTCCACGAGTAGCAGTATTTTAATTGAAACAAAGTTGTATATTCGGTGGTACTGACAGTACCATAGACAACCAAGAGACAGCAATGTTATTTAGATTCCACTGCATTAGATGACACAGTCAAGTACCACACATCAAACTGTTACCATAGTTAAGTTTTGTATCATAATCATTAATAAATGTTACTGGTTATCTCCTATTGTGTTGCCACATTTCTATTCTAGTACCGCCCTGTCAAAAAGAGTTAAGTAGAAATAACTAGCGTGCCTGCCGCCACCGTTTATAGAACCATAATAGGAAATAACTTTTCTTCTACCGTGGATGTTTGGACTGAATTGCCAGCCGCTGTGGTCAAGCGGTACTAGGCACTACAGTCCGGAACCGAGCTGCTGGTACGGTCGTAGGTTCGAATCCTGCCTGGGTTATGGATGTGAGTGCTGTCCTTAGGTTAGTTAGATTTAATTAGTTCTAAGTCTAGGGGACTGGTAACCTAAGATGTTGAGTCGCATAGTGCTTAGAGCCATTTGGACCATTTGGACTGAATTGATGTTAACTTTCAGTTACGAATGGTTCAAATGGCTCTGAGCACTATGGGACTCAACTGCTGTGGTCATCAGTCCCCTAGAACTTAGAACTACTTAAACCTAACTAACCTAAGGACATCACACACATACATGCCCGAGGCAGGATTCGAACCTGCGACCGTAGGAGTCGCACGGTTCCGGACTGCGCGCCTAGAACCGGGAGACAACCGCGGCCGGCTTTCAGTTACGAAATCACAATGGTATCGAACAACATTCTGCAACAATCCATCAGTGGCACATATTCCAGGAATGCAGGGAATTCATCTTGGAGAAATTTTAAGCAGATGGCTGTCAGACAGACAAGTGTCAAGAAAATGGAGGCTAGCGATTCCACAGAATGCCCCTGAATAACTGCTTTCCAAACAAAATGGAGTTTATTCTCATTCAAATAGCTAATTCTGTGTTACTAATTATACCAAGATCAAAATTTATTTTAGTGTTGGAGAGGGGAATGTTGTCGATTCACGTACTGTATGTGCAAACGGTATGCCTCCGGCACTAATAGGGGAGCGTATTCATTCTGGATACATTCACAAGATGCTCGTGCAGTATTAGTTTGCTAAGCACCAGTTTCCTGCACTATTGTCCAAGTTGTGCAGCGCCTTCTTTGGTACAATACAAACGCGGCCCACAGAGAAGCCATACAAATAATGGAGACGAATCAATTGCTACATCACTGGCCGCTAACATAGCCAGCAAATGACTGGGACAGAGCGATGTGACAACGATGAAAGCCTGAACGATTTCATTCCCAGGTTGGTTGTTGCTCTGGTAGTTCTCATGCAAATTACTAGATATCAGTCACTATTTTATTCTGATACACGCATAATTTCATTGCTGTGGAACCACGAGTCGTCCGAGAAAAGACTGTCGTAAAAATGTGTTAACTATTTTGAAATTATGATAGACAGGAAACGTACAAAACCATACACTACAAAAGCCCCGAAAATGTTAGAGAGAACCTTATTATCATGCAACTGGAACGACAGCATTTGATACGTAGAGTAAGAATCTGGAATTTACGTGACCAAGACAATAAATTATGAATGCTATCGATGTACTGTACGTTGCGGCGCTATTCCCCTCTCGGCTCGATGGTGATGGGTGTCCCAGTCGAGATGACGTGGAACGGCGTCCGTCGATCACGAAAACGCCAATCTGTAACTATTAGAAAAAAAAAACTAACTCCTCGCGTTGTTTGGTTATTTTCAGATACTGTATCTCGAAAATGATATCACTGTCTCGATGGAGCAGCACGCCGGAGTGTGTGCGCCGCCCTTGCTTGTAATGAAAGCAATTGTGTTCGTTGTCTGTCGATCTTTTTCACTTATAAATGTAGCGACTGCAACACTCGATAACGCGAAGCCTCCATTGACCTGAAATAACCAAAAAGTCACTTGCGTGTTCGCGACAGACCCTTGAGTTTACGCGAATTTGCTGACTGTAGTGCTCATGCCCAGTTTGAGAATGGTTATTCACACGTTCAAAAATATTGTCCTCAGTCGTCACCCCATCACACAAGCCGAGCCCACATTATGAATTTTGCGAGGATATTAAGTTGTTAATTATTATTCCGTTGTCAAGGCGTCGCCATGTCGCGTATTCAACAACTGCACTATCCTAGTACAAGAGAGAAGTGATGTTAACATCTCCATTGCCGAGTTACATTGTAGTCACAGCGAACTTACAGCTCAATGCGTCCACAACTCTCTTGTAGGATAAATGCTATCTTTGGTCGATTTATGGTCTGGGCTTTAACCTTCGTAAATAATAAATTTTGAATTCTTTCTTTAAAGTTTCTGTTTTGTATCACATGGTATTCTTTGATTCAGTCCTTTCTTTATGATAATCATTAGTATTTATGTAACATCCGTGTTAATCTCACTGACAAGAGTGTAAATTTTGTTGTTGGTAGCTGCCGTCACTGTCAGGATGATTAATTTTGCTGTTTCTTTTGCAACAAAAGAGTGGTCATTATGGGTTCTGTATTTAGGGTGTTATAATATTCGCTGATTATTTAACATTAATTAAAATATCGTCTTTTATGTGAAACCAGATGTCTGAGTGAAGTGTTTCGGGCCTAGTGCAACTTCAGTAAGTTCTGTGAATGGATATTTTTTTTAAAAAAATGTAAAAATTAGTGCAGTGCTCTTATTTCAGGCTCGATGGGATTACATCATGTAAGATACCTCCAAGCGTCTTACCTCACAACAAATGAAATATGATTCTGCCTTGAGTAAATTGTTAGGAATGTCAGGCATTAAATGGAAGGAAAAATTTGTACCATTTTTGTGTTGTAGTAGGTACAGTTTGCTATGGTGCATAAGAAAGCAAACAATTTCTTTCCCTTCCAAATTTTGCCAACTATGGACCACGTATAGCTTAAAGCATCTTGACGTTTGTTTTCCTCTCTTCCTAGAACCTCCCCGGTCTTTCCCTTCTCGCCCCATCGGAAATGCAATACATGGCCCTCCTATTCAGTGTCTTCTCTTAAAATGATTTTATAATGTTACCTTCACATCTTAATTCTTATTTTGGATCATATTTAGTGCAATGTCTGTTTCCTTTCCATCGCTTCCGACCTCTTCTACGCATTAGAAGTGATGTAATGTAACTGAGGATCCTTTTTCTCGCTGGGTTTTAATCCTTTTCTTTTGTTTTCCATTTAGTGGCTTTCGGGACGTGCCCATGCAGCCATCTCAACAGTGAAATGTCGATTATGTCTATACGAACGTAAGAACACCGTAGCTTTCGGTCCTCGATAGGAGAATGCGACCTGGCGGGGAATCGAACACGGGCCCCTTCAGTTAAAAATCCACGTAGCTGACCGCGCAGCTACCGGGATTTCATCCATTCTTATTTGGTATCCGTAGCACTGCAGCCGCCGTTTCCGCTTTGTGTCCAAATTTTATGGGTGCAATTAAAAGCCTTGTCACAATTCTTATTCTTCTATGTCTCATCAATAGTCTTTGGGGTCCTGGAATTAGCAAAATAATTAATTACGTGAATTACAATATACATTTGGGTTCAAGATGCGGAAATGGTAGTCTTAGGAAAATCCTGAACAGACTAGGAATATCCCATAGAAAAGTAAACACAAAGAAAATATTGATTAAGTTTACTAGCAAATTAACACCGAAAATCTACAAAAAGTATTTCAGTTAACATTTGCTATAAAAACCAAACTTATATACTGTGACAGTATCAACTAAACTGCTGTCGCTGGGCAATAATTTCTATCTGCCGGATCACTCCCTCAAATTTAAAACTCAAGTTCACACACGACATATGTGGCTCACACGACAGAATCGAATCATTACAACAATCTAATGAACACCTGAAGTGAAAGCAAGCTGTTAACTTCGACAATTAGCGCCTGAGCAATGAGTCTTTACTTTTCACAGAATGCAGCGGTAACCTCGGTGGTTCAAATGGTTCAAATGGCTCTGAGCACTATGGGACTCAACTGCTGAGGTCATTAGTCCCCTAGAACTTAGAACTAGTTAAACCTAACTAACCTAAGGACATCACAAACATCCATGCCCGAGGCAGGATTCGAACCTGCGACCGTAGCGGTCTTGCGGTTCCAGACTGCAGCGCCTTTAACCGCACGGCCACTTCGGCCGGCTAACCTCGGTGGCGGTTGGCTGTTGGGTCTACCGCCTCTCGTACCTGCTGACCTGTCAAAACTATGATAGCCTCTGACTGAATTTAACAGCCTAAAATTTCGCTATATTTCCGTGAAGTGGAAAACTGTATGCGTCCCTAGCTAAGACAAAAGGCTTTGTACAATCGCCAAGGCTAGAAGACGTGTACATCGTTGCCGTAAAAAATTCTCGCAAGTATGTTAACTACAACAGTGCTTCTTGTGTCTTTCGCGATATACGATAAATTCAGCACAAATTCGGCTGACTACAGAGCTTTGTACATCAACAAACTGTTCACAGAAAATCTCTCTCGGCGTCACCACAGACCATTAAGTGCTCCGTGCAACACACGACACCTCCAGGGAGAGTGCCTCAAATATCCCTGTGTAACTGACAATATTGTCGTTAACTACCCCACTGTACCGCAGGTTCCCTTCTTTCCGCGACTGCTATCGGTCAATGGGCGTACTTGTTACTGTCCATCGTCGCATACTCCGAAACTAACTCCTGCGCACCGAGCGAGGTGGCGCAGTGGTTAGCACACTGGACTCGTGTTCGGGAGGACGACGGTTCAATCCCGCGTCCTGCCATCCTGATTTAGGTTTTTCATGATTTCCCTAAATGACAACATCTAGAAAACCTCTCAACTTATACGGAACACAAAAACATTAAGCCCTACAGCTTGAAGATACGCCTTCTGTTTCTAGGAGACAACCTCATACTACAACAAGAAACGACACCTCCTGGCGACGTTACAACTAAGAAAAACAAACCAAATTATTAAGGAGGTCGCCGCCCAAACTCTGATCAGTCACAGTACGACATTCCAGTCACACTACTATGGTCCCACAACACTAACAAACAAACGTAATAACAGAAATGTTCCGTTAAATCGCGGCGGATTGATGCAAATTCCATGTGACAGCCACTTCCACATACTGCCTTATCGCAAAATGTCATGCACAAATTTCACCAGCGTAACGTCCTCCGTACACAGCAGCACGCACTGACAGAGATAGAGATCCAGCGCTGGACTTCTGTCACTTGTTAACTGCTCTTTCTGTTTGCCCACAGTACTCCAGGATTGCGCCTCCGTTGTTCTCGTCCAACGTCTGACTGTGTTAAATGGATTTAAATGGATTTGCCCTCGAGTGTAACAGTACCTCTAAATACCACCACTTTCGCTATTAGTTTGCTTACTGAATAAATATAATTCTAACAAAATTAGTTCCCGAGATTATTATTATTTTTATTATGTGTTATGTTGACTTTTTATTTCGCAAACTTGCCATCAGACAGACTATTTATCCAGAGGATCAAAAGTATCTAATTTAGGGCGTGTAATGCGACACGTGTGGCTCAACCCCTAGACGAGTTTGAGTCAAGACATTTCGACGAAGAGGAACCGCATGTGAGACCGCACATCTTTGGGATGTTAGCTAGCATGGAGAATCTATTGCCTTATATACACATCATCTTCGACATTATGGCCAAAATATTAATTAGTTAAACTCACTTCTCCATTACACATAGTTTCACATGGTGTTGCTGAGGGGTGACTATATCATGTAGAATACTAACTAAGAGATTGCAATAAGGAGTGGTATCGCACGTTACAAAATGAACTCACTCCATGGACAGTTTGTAGTATATCTAGTATATTTGTTCTTAGAAAGATAGTGTGACTGTACTTTCATGGTTATTAATAAATGGTTCCTAGGCAGATCTTTGTTGCTATTCTTAAAGTCAAACGCACCACATGCAGTTCAAACTTGTAAGAGGTTTCTAGCCAGTGTATACCCAACAAAAGTATGAAGACAGAAAGATATAAATTGATAGTGTTAAGTTTTTGGAGTTACAGCTTCAAAATAATATCAACAGATAAGCCCAAATCACAGAGCTGCTGCAGTTCCAATAAAACTGTATTTTCAATGCTAATCTTATCAGGGATAGGTGATATAAAAATAAAAATAATAGCATTATGCTTACTTCCATTCTACAGTATCATACGGGATTATTTTTTGGTACCTCATCAAGTCAAGCTAAAGTGTTCCAGGTCCAAAATGTGTAATAAGAATTATTCGTGTAGTGACCTCAAGAGCTTAATGTAGACACCTCTTTAGGGAACTATCTATACAGATTACTGATTCGCAATATAATTATTCTTTAATGAAATTTCTAGTGAAAAATATGTCTCTTTTTCAGACCAACACACTATTTCATGACTAGAAATAAGAATAAATATATACTGTCTCATACTTTGGCACAGAAAGACGTCCAGTATTCAAGAACACAAATTTTCTATTACTTACAAACAGCTATAAAAAGCTTAACTACTTACAAACACCAGATCTGCTTTACTGACGAATTTCTTGTTTGAAGCAACTGATGTCTCTGTGTTGCTAGTAATATCAAATAAGGCGAGTATTACTAGAACCTGACTTCTGTGCGAATTCGGTGGAGTAATGCGATCATTGCAAAAAAGTGTTGTAAAACGAATTTTCTGTTTGCTGATGTATGGATACAATAGCCTAAATATTATTATACGCATGTCAGTGACTGGACACTTATATATTATGTGACAATTTGTTTATCACCTCTCTAAAAGAAAAAAAATTAACTTTTTGAGTTATTGTTTGAGTAAATGTCACTTTGGGTCAATGGAAGACAGACTAGCATATTTCTTTGTAAATATTTGTTGTTCATTCCTATTTATTTGACATGTTCTACATCATGGAAAACTCCTCGCTAGGGATCTATTAGAAATAAAAGTACCTCGAATGTAATTTAAAAATATTGGTTTTTGTGACATGCCGATCTGTAGATTAGCCCGAAGTCTAGGTATGTTGGAGTGTGACAGCTTTGTTGTAAGCTGGCGAAGAAAACGAATGTGAGAGCTAAAAAACAAATCGAAAGCCTTGAGCTCCGCAGAAATATCAACCTATTCCATCTCAACATCTACATCTACATCTACATCCATACACCGCATGCCACCTGATGGTGTGTGGCGAAGGGTACTTTGAGAATCTCTATCGGTCTCCCTTGTATTCCAGTCTCGTATTGTTCGTGGAAAGAATGATTGTCGGTATGCCTCTGTGTGGGCTCTAATCTCTCTGATTTTATCCTCATGATCTCTTCGCGAGATATACGAAGGAGGGAGCAATACACTGCTTGACTCCTTGGTGAAGTTATGTTCTCGAAACTTTAACAAAAGCCAGTACCGAGCTACTGAGCGTCTCTCTTGCAGAGTCTTCCACTGGAGTTTATCTGGCATCTCCGTAACGCTTTCACGATTACTAAATGATCCTGTAACGAAGCGCGCTGCTCTCCGTTGGATCTTCTCTCTCTCTTCTATCAACCCTATCTGGTACGGATACCACAGCGGTAAGCAGTATTCAAGCAGTTTGCGAACAAGTGTACTATAACCTACTTCCTTTGTTTTTGGATTGCATTTCCTTAGGATTCTTCCAATGAATCTCAGTCTGGCATCTGCTTTACTGACGATTAATTTTATATGGTCATTCCATTTTAAATCACTCCTAATGCCTACTCCCAGAAAATTTATGCAATTAACTGCTTCCAGTTGCTGACCTACTATATTGTAGTTAAATGATAAGGGATCTATCTTTCTATGTATTCGCAGCAGCATTACACTTGACTGCATTGAGATTCAATTGCCATTCCGTGCACCATGCGTCAATACGTTGCAGATCCTCCTGCATTTTAGTACAATTTTCCATTGTTACAACCTCTCGATATACTACAGCATCATCCTCAAGAACCTCAGCGAACTTCCGATGTTATCCACAAGGTCATTTTTATATATTGTGAATAGCAACGGTCCTACGACACTCTCCTGCGTCACACCTGTAATCACTCATACTTCGGAACACATCTCTCCATTGAGAATGACATGCTGCGTTCTGTTATCTGGGAAATCTTCAATCTAATCACACAATTGGTCTGATAGTCCATATGCTTTTAATTTGTTCATTAATCGACTGTGGGGAACTGTATCGAACGCCTTGCGGAAGTCAAGAAACACGGCATCTACCTGGGAACTCGTGCCCATGGCCCTCTGAGTCTCGTGGACGAATAGCGTGAGCAGGGTTGCGCACGATCGTCTTTTTCGAAACCCATGCTGATTCCTACAGAGTAGATTTCTAGTCACCAGAAAAGTCATTATACTCGAACATAATACGTGTTTCAAAATTCTACAACTCATCGACGTTAGAGATATGGGTCTATAGTTCTGCACATCTGTTCGACGTCCCTTCTTGAAAACGGGGATGATATGTCTCTTTTTTTCAGTCTTCTGGAACGCTACGCTCTTCTAGAGACCTACGGTACACCGCTGCAAGAAGGGGTACACGTTCCTTCGCGTACTCTGTGTAAAATCGAACTGGTATCCCATCAGGTCCAGCGGCCTTTCCTCTTTTGAGCGATTTTAATTGTTTTTCTATCCCTCAGTCATCTATTTCGAAATCTACAATTTTTTCATCTGTGCGACAATCTAGAGAAGGAACTACGGTGCAGTCTTCCTCTGTGAAATAGCTTTGGAAAAAGACATTTAGTATTTCGGGCTTTAGTCTGTCATCCTCTGTTTCAGTACCATTTTGGTCACAGAGTGCGTGGAAATTTTGTTTCGATCCACCTAATGCTTTGACATAAGACTAAAATTTAATAAGATTTTCTGCCACGTCAGTACATAGAACTTTACTTTCGAATTCATTGAACGCCTCTCGCATAGCCTTCCTCACACTACATTTCGCTTCCCGTAGTTTTTGTTGGTTGCAAGGCTTCAGCTATGTTTGTGTTTGCTGTGAAGTTCCCTTTGCTTCCGTAGCAGTTTTCTAACTCAGTTGTTGTACCACGGTGGCTCTCACTAAAGTACCACTCCACACATCTGTCAGAGACTCTCCGAGACTGGCTAAATTCCATGGCATTGTGCTCTGCACATGGCAAGAGCAACACAGAAATACGATGAGAGGCCGCCACTACACAGACACAACTAGTCGCCTGGTGCCTTCTCAGTTACGAGCAGCCACATCGAGATGGCGCTTGCTAGTCGGGACTACACTCTGCTTCCGCCCCAAATCTGTCAGCGCATTATGTAGCCAGCCACCAGAGAGAGCGCGCTTTCAACAGTGGACTATATTCCTTCCGTCAGGTACTAGCGTAGCTGGAGGTACTTCCGCCAACGTCGACAGAAGACGACGTGCCATCAACATTCACTCAGTTCCTACAGCTCAGCCGTTCCAACAGCGCCAGTAATCCCTGAAATTACGCTACGGAACACAGTTTCATGGATCCATTCCGAAGACAACAGCTCCGACTTTGCAGTCGTTGTTTATGGAGTAATAGCGCAGTCAGCCATGTCTGCGAAGTACTGGGTGCAGCTAGTCACTGAGATCCACTGTGGCTGTAGTTATCGTGGGACAGCTAAATTTGGAACGTATGCTAATGCGTTAATGTGTAACCCATTTACGCTGAAAAAAAAATAGTTCCAATTTTGACCACCAAGTGCAGAACTGGCACCATACAGCATCTCGTCAACACCTCCGGTGCTCGTGTTAAACAAGCTGTGAAAGCGGTGGTTAGTAATGAAATGCCTTTCACTCTCGTTTGACTTTTTTTTTTGTTCACATTCCGTACCTCATCCATTTACATGCGGATGTTCTATAAATTTTTCTTACATTCACAGCACCAGATTTCACCTTATGGCCAAAGTTGGAACTAATTTGTTTCCAGCATAAATCGTTTCCATATTAATACACTGGAATATCTGTCAAGTTTATCTGCGATACGATAGTTGTAGCCCATACTGGACCTCCGCGAGTAGCAGTATTTTAATTGAAACAAAGTTGTATTTTCGGTGGTACTGACAGTACCATACACATTGTAACCTCCCCGCAGAATTTTGAGAAGAAAATATTTAAATAAGAATGGACATCGTGCTAAGTGTAACCTTCCCGTAATTATTTTTAAATGATATGAATTGAATGAAAAATGCAAATAGAGCCAAATGTTAGCTTCCCACAGTAATAAAAGTCAATGATAATAACAATGTGCAAAAATATTAAGTCCCCACAAAATTAACGTTAAGATCAATCTGATAAATTTTATAAGGTCATCTGCGCTGACCTTAGGCCCTGTGCAATAATCAACCTGATAAATTAAATCTGGGAGGAAAAGCAAAGGAAATATTGTTTCAATTGTAATGAATATTTTCTTAAAAAAATTGCTTTGAGAACAAAATTATTATTTGGGCATTCTTGAACAAATTAATTACAGTTAATATACATTACATTATCAGATGTGCGCAATGCTGCTTCATTACCTTATTTAAAAAATATACCTCGTTCCGAATCTTGACCAGAGACCCATGTCGACGCCCGCCGACTTCTCACACACAACTCCGACTGTCTCGTGCGCGCTACTAGCACGAACGAACTACATGCTCTCGCGACTCGCTACGTACAACAACTGCCTCGCAACTGCCTCGCAACTCCACAGAACTCTCTCGCGGTCAAGCGCAGACTAGCAACGATAAATAACTCTCTGGTCAGTGATTCTGTCATGCCTCGCCATCGCTGCTACTGAATACGAATACATACGTGTTTCAACATCCAAGAGACAGCAAAGTTATTTAGATTCCACTGCATTAGATGACACAGTCAAGTACCACACATCAAACTGTTACCATAGTTAAGCTTTGTATCATAATCATTAATAAATGTTACTGGTTATCTCCTATTGTGTTGCCACATTTGTATTCTAGTACCGCCCTGTCAAAAAGAGTTAAGTAGAAATAACTAGCGTGCCTGCCGCCACCGTTTATAGAACCATAGTAGGAAATAACTTTTCTTCTACCGTGGATGTTTGGACTGAATTGCCAGCCACTGTGTTCAAGCGGTACTAGGCACTACAGTCCGGAACCGAGCTGCTGGTACGGTCGTAGCTTCGAATCCTGCCTTGGGTATGGATGTGAGTGCTGTCCTTAGGTTAGTTAGATTTAATTAGTTCTGAGTCTAGGGGACTGGTAACCTAAGATGTTGAGTCGCATAGTGCTTAGAGCCATTTGAATCATTTGGACTGAATTGATGTTAACTTTCAGTTACGAAATCACAATGGTATCGAACAACATTCTGCAACAATCCATCAGTGGCACATATTCCAGGAATGCAGGGAATTCATCTTGGAGAAATTTTAAGCAGATGGCTTTCAGACAAACAAGTGTCAAGAAAATGGAGGCCAGCGATTCCACAGAATGCCTCTGAATAACTGCTTTCCAAACAAAATAGGGTTTATTCTCATTCAAATAGCTAATTCTGTGTTGCTAATTATACCAAGATCAAAATTTAGTTTAGTGTTGCAGAGGGGAATGTTGTCGATTCACGTATTGGCTGTGCAAACGGTATGCCTCCGGCACTAATGTTGTTGTTGTTGTGGTCTTCAGTCCTGAGACTGGTTTGATGCAGCTCTCCATGCTACTCTATCCTGTGCAAGCTTCTTCATCTCCCAGTACCTACTGCAACCTACATCCTTCTGAATCTGCTTAGTGTATTGATCTCTTGGTCTCCCTCTACGATTTTTACCCTCCACGCTGCCCTCCAATGCTAAATTTGTGATCCCTTGATGCCTCAAAACATGTCCTACCAACCGATCCCTTCTTCTAGTCAAGTTATGCCACAAACTTCTCTTCTCCCCAATCCTATTCAATACCTCCTCATTAGTTACGTGATGTACCCACCTTATCTTGAGCATTCTTCTGTAACACCACATTTCGAAAGCTTCTGTTCTCTTCTTGTCCAAACTGGTTATCGTCCATGTTTCACTTCCATACATGGCTACACTCCGTACAAATACTTTCAGAAACGACTTCCTGACACTTTAATCTATACTCGATGTTAACAAATTTCTCTTCTTCAGAAACGATTTCCTTGCCATTGCCAGTCTACATTTTATATCCTCTCTACTTCGACCATCATCAGTTATTTTACTCCCTAAATAGCAAAACTCCTTTACTACTTTAAGAGTCTCATTTCCTAATCTAATTCCCTCAGCATCACCCGACTTAATTTGACTACATTCCATTATCCTCGTTTTGCTTTTGTTGATGTTCATCTTATATCCTCCTTTCAAGACACTGTCCATTCCGTTCAACTGCTCTTCCAAGTACTTTGCTGTCTCTGACAGAATTACAATGTCATCGGCGAACCTCAAAGTTTCTACATCTTCTCCATGAATTTTAATACCTACTCCGAATTTTTCTTTTGTTTCCTTTACTGCTTGCTCAATATACAGATTGAATAACATCGGGGAGAGGCTATAACCCTGTCTCACTCCTTTCCCAACCACTGCTTCCCTTTCATGCCCCTCGACTCTTATAACTGCCATCTGGTTTCTGTACATTGTAAATAGCCTTTCGCTCCCTGTATTTTACCCCTGCTACCTTCAGAATTTGAAAGAGAATATTCCAGTTAACGTTGTCAAAAGCTTTCTCTAAGTCTACAAATGCTAGAAACGTAGGTTTGCCTTTTCTTAATCTTTCTTCTAAGATAAGTCGTATGGTTAGTATTGCCTCACGTGTTCCAACATTTCTACGGAATCCAAACTGATCTTCCCCGAGGTCCGCTTCTACCAGTTTTTCCATTCGTCTGTAAAGAATTCGCGTTAGTATTTTGCAGCTGTGACTTATTAAACTGATAGTTCGGTAATTTTCACATCTGTCAACACCTGCTTTCTTTGGTATTGGAATTATTATATTCTTCTTGAAGTCTGTGGGTATTTCGCCAGTCTCATACATCTTGCTCACCAGATGGTAGAGTTTTGTCATGACTGGCTCTCCCAAGGCCATCAGTAGTTCTAATGGAATGTTGTCTACTCCCGGGGCCTTGTTTCGAATCAGGTCTTTCAGTGCTCTGTCAAACTCTTCACGCAGTATCTTATCTCCCATTTCATCTTCATCTACATCCTCTTCCACTTCCATAATACTGTCCTCAAGTACATCGCCCTTGTATAAACCCTCTATATACTCCTTCCACCTTTCTGCCGTCCCTTCTTTGCTTAGAACTGGGTTGCCATCTGAGCTCTTGATATTCATACAAGTGGTTCTCTTCTCTCCAAAGGTCTCTTTAATTTTCCTGTAGGCAGTATCTATCTTACCCCTAGTGAGACAAGCCTCTACATCCTTACATTTGTCCTCTAGCCATCCCTGCTTAGCCATTTTGCACTTTCTGTCGATCTCATTTTTGAGACGTTTGTATTCCCTTTGGCCTGCTTCATTTACTGCATTTTTATATTTTCTCCTTTCATCAACTAAATTCAATATTTCTTCTGTTACCCAAGGATTTCTATTAGCCCTCGTCTTTTTACCTACTTGATCCTCTGCTGCCTTCACTACTTCATCCCTCAGAGCTACCCATTCTTCTTCTACTGTATTTCTTTCCCCCATTCCTGTCAATTGTTCCCTTATGCTCTCCCTGAAACTCTCTACAACCTCTCGTTCTTTCAGTTTATCCAGGTCCCATCTCCTTAAATTCCCACCTTTTTGCGGTTTCTTCAGTTTCAATCTGCAGTTCATAACCAATAGATTGTGGTCAGAATCCACATCTGCCCCTGGAAATGTCTTACAATTTAAAACCTGGTTCCTAAATCTCTGTATTACCATTATATAATCTATCTGATACCTATATCTCCAGGATTCTTCCAGGTATACAACCTTCTTTTATGATTCTTGAACCAAGTGTTAGCTATGATTAAGTTATGCTCTGTGCAAAATTCTACAAGGCGGCTTCCTCTTTCATTTCTTCCCCCCAATCCATATTCACCTACTATGTTTCCTTCTCTCCCTTTTCCTACTGACGAATTCAAGTCACCCATGACTATTAAATTTTCGTCTCCCTTGACTACCTGAATAATTTCTTTTATCTCGTCATACATTTCATCAATTTCTTCATCATCTGCAGAGCTAGTTGGCGTATAAACTTGTACTACTGTAGTAGGCATGGGCTTTGTGTCTATCTTGGCCACAATAATGCGTTCACTATGCTGTTTGTAGTAGCTAACCTGCACTCCTATTTTTTTATTCATTAATAAACCTACTCCTGCATTACCCCTATTTGATTTTGTATTTATAACCCTGTAATCACCTGACCAAAAGTCTTGTTCCTCCTGCCACCGAACTTCACTAATTCCCACTATATCTAACTTTAACCTCTCCATTTCCCTTTTTAAATTTTCTAACCTACCTGCCCGATTAGGGGATCTGACATTCCACGCTCCGATCCGTATAATGCCAGTTTTCTTTCTCCTGATAACGACGTCCTCTTGAGTAGTCCCCGCCCGGAGATCCGAATGGGGGACTATTTTACCTCCGGAATATTTTACCCAAGAGGACGCCATCATCATTTAATCATACAGTAAAGCTGCATGTCCTCGGGAAAAATTACGGCTGTAGTTTCCCCTTGCTTTCAGCCGTTCGCAGTACCAGCACAGCAAGGCCGTTTTGGTTAATGTTACAAGGCCAGATCAGTCAATCATCCAGACTGTTGCCCCTGCAACTACTGAAAAGGCTGCTGCCCCTCTTCAGGAACCACATGTTTGTCTGGCCTCTCAACAGATACCCATCCGTTGTGGTTCCACCTGCGGTACGGCCATCTGTATCGCTGAGGCACGCAAGCCTCCCCACCAACGGCAAGGTCCATGGTTTATGGGGGAAGCCGGCTCTAATAGGGGAGCGATTTCATTCTGGATACATTCACAAGATGCTCGTGCAGTATTAGTTTGCTAAGCACCTGTCTCCTGCACGATTGTACAAGTTGTGTAGCGCCTTCTATGGTACAATACAAACGCGGCCCACAGAGAAGCCATACAAATAATGGAGACGAATCAATTGCTACATCACTGGCCGCTAACATAGCCAGCAAATGACTGGGGCAGAACGATGTGACAACGATGAAAGCCTGAACAATTTCATTCCCAGGTTGGTTGTTGCTCTGGTAGTTCTCATGCAAATTACTAGATATCAGTCACTATTTTATTCTGATCCACGCATAATTTCATTGCTATGGAACCACGACTCGTCCGAGAAAAGACTGTCGTAAAAATGTGTTAACTATTTTGAAATTATGATAGACAGGAAACGTACAAAACCATACACTACAAAAGCCCCGAAAATGTTAGAGAGAATCTTATTATCATGCATCTGGAACGACAGCATTTGATACGGAGAGTAAGAATCTGGAATTTACGTGACCAAGACAATAAATTATGAATGCTATCGATGTACTGTACATTGAGGCGCTATTCCCCTCTCGGCTCGATGGTGATGGGTGTCCCAGTCGAGATGACGTGGAACGGCGTCCGTCGATCACGAAAACGCCAATCTGTAACTATTAGAAAAAAAAAACTAACTCCTCGCGTGGTTTGGTTATTTTCAGATACTGTATCTCGAAAATGATATCACTGTCTCGATGGAGCAGCACGCCGGAGTGTGTGCGCCGCCCTTGCTTGTAATCAAAGCAGTTGTGTTCGTTGTCTGTCGATCTTCTCCACTTATAAATGTAGCGACTGCAACACTCGATAACGCGAAGCCTCCATTGACCTGAAATAACCAAAAAGTCCATTGCGTGTTCGCGACAGACCCTTGAGTTTACGCGAACTTGCTGACTGTAGTGCTTATGCCCAGTTTGAGAATGGTTATTCACACGTTCAAAAATATTGTCCTCAGTCATCACCCCATCACACAAGCCGAGCCCACATTATGAATTTTGCGAGGATATTAAGTTGTTAATTATTATTCCGTTGTCAAGGCGTCGCTATGTCGCGTATTCAACAACTGCACTATCCGAGTACAAGAGAGAAGTGATGTTAACATCTCCATTGCCGAGTTACATTGTAGTCACAGCGAACTTACAGCTCAATGCGTCCACAACTCTCTTGTAGGATAAATGCTATCTTTGGTCGATTTATGGTCTGGGCTTTAACCTTCGTAAATAATAAATTTTGAATTCTTTCTTTAAAGTTTCTGTTTTGTATCACATGGTATTCTTTGATTCAGTCCTTTCTTTATGATAATCATTAGTATTTATGTAACATCCGTGTTAATCTCACTGACAAGAGTGTAAATTTTGTTGTTAGTAGCTGCCGTCACTGTCAGGATGATTAATTTTGCTGTTTCTTTTGCAACAAAAGAGTGGTCATTATGGGTTCTGTATTTAGGGTGTTATAATATTCGCTGATTATTTAACATTAATTAAAATATCGTCTTTTATGTGAAACCAGATGTCTGAGTGAAGTGTTTCGGGCCTAGTGCAACTTCAGTAATTTCTGTGAATGGATATTTTTTTAAAAAAATGTAAAAATTAGTGCAGTGCTCTTATTTCAGGATCGATGGGATTACATCATGTAAGATACCTCCAAGCGTCTTACCTCACAACAAATGAAATATGATTCTGCCTTGAGTAAAATATTAGGAATGTCAGGCATTAAATGGAAGGAAAAATTTGTACCATTTTTGTGTTGTAGTAGGTACAGTTTGCTATGGTGCATAAGAAAGCAAACAATTTTTTTCCCTTCCAAATTTTGCCAACTATGGACCACGTATAGCTTAAAGCATCTTGACGTTTGTTTTCCTCTCTTCCTAGAACCTCCCCGGTCTTTCCCTTCTCGCCCCATCGGAAATGCAATACATGGCCCTCCTATTCAGTGTCTTCTCTTAAAATGATTTTATAATGCTACCTTCACATCTTAATTCTTATTTTGGATCATATTTAGTGCAATGTCTGTTTCCTTTCCATCGCTTTCGACCTCTTCTACGCATTAGAAGTGATGTAATGTAACTGAGGATCCTTTTTCTCGCTGGGTTTTAATCCTTTTCTTTTGTTTTCCATTTAGTGGCTTTCGGGACGTGCCCATGCAGCCATCTCAACAGTGAAATGTCGATTATGTCTATACGAACGTAAGAACACCGTAGCTTTCGGTCCTTGAGAGGAGAATGCGACCTGGCGGGGAATCGAACACGGGCCCCTTCAGTTAAAAATCCACGTAGCTGACCGCGCAGCTACCGGGGCTTCATCCATTCTTATTTGGTATCCGTAGCACTGCAGCCGCCGTTTCCGCTTTGTGTCCAAATTTTATGGGTGCAATTAAAAGCCTTGTCACAATTCTTATTCTTCTATGTCTCATCAATAGTCTTTGGGGTCCTGGAATTAACAAAATAATTAATTACGTGAATTACAATATACCTTTGGGTTCAAGATGCGGAAATGGTAGTCTTAGGAAAATCCTGAACAGACTAGGAATATCCCATAGAAAAGTAAACACAAAGAAAATATTGATTAAGTTTACTAGCAAATTAACACCGAAAATCTACAAAAAGTATTTCAGTTAACATTTGCTATAAAAACCAAACTTATATACTGTGACAGTATCAACTAAACTGCTGTCGCTGGGCAATAATTTCTATCTGCCGGATCACTCCCTCAAATTTAAAACTCAAGTTCATACACGACATATGTGGCTCACACGAGAGAATCGAATCATTACCCCAATCTAATGCACACCTGAAGTGAAAGTAAGCTATTAACTTCGACAATTAGCGCCTGAGCAATGAGTCTTTACTTTTCACAGAATGCAGCGGTAACCTCGGTGGCGGTTGGCTGTTGGGTCTACCGCCTCTCGTACCTGCTGACCTGTCAAAACTATGATGGCCTCTGACTGAATTTAACAGCCTAAAATTTCGCTATATTTCCGTGAAGTGGAAAACTGTATGCGTCCCTAGCTAAGACAAAAGGCTTTGCACAATCGCCAAGGCTAGAAGACGTGTACATCGTTGCCGTAAAAAATTCTCGCAAGTATGTTAACTACAACAGTGCTTCTTGTGTCTTTCGCGATATACGACAAATCCAGCACAAATTCGGCTGACTACAGAGCTTTGTACATCAACAAACTGTTCACAGAAAATCTCTCTCGGCGTCACCACAGACCATTAAGTGCTCCGTGCAACACACGACACCTCCAGGGAGAGTGCCTCAAATATCCCTGTGTAACTGACAATATTGTCGTTAACTTCCCCACTGTACCGCAGGTTCCCTTCTTTCCGCGACTGCTATCGGTCAATGGGCGTACTTGTTACTGTCCATCGTCGCATACTCCGAAACTAACTCCTGCGCACCGAGCGAGGTGGCGCAGTGGTTAGCACACTGGACTCGTGTTCGGGAGGACGACGGTTCAATCCCGCGTCCTGCCATCCTGATTTAGGTTTTTCATGATTTCCCTAAATGACAACATCTAGAAAACCTCTCAACTTATACGGAACACAAAAACATTAAACTCTTCAGCTTGAAGATACGCCTTCTGTTTCTAGGAGACAACCTCATACTACAACAAGAAACGACACCTCCTGGCGACGTTACAACTAAGAAAAACAAACCAAATTATTAAGGAGATCGCCGCCCAAACTCTGATCAGTCACAGTATGACATTCCAGTCACACTACTATGGTCCCACAACACTAACAAACAAACTTAATAACAGAAATGTTCCGTTAAATCGCGGCGGATTGATGCAAATTCCATGTGACAGCCACTTCCACATACTGCCTTATCGCAAAATGTCATGCACAAATTTCACCAGCGTAACGTCCTCCGTACACAGCAGCACGCACTGACAGAGATAGAGATCCAGCGCTGGGCTTCTGTCACTTGTTAACTGCTCTTTCTGTTTGCCCACAGTACTCCAGGATTGCGCCTCCGTTGTTCCCGTCCACCGTCTGACTGTGTTAAATGGATTTAAATGGATTTGCCCTCGAGTGTAACAGTACCTCTAAATACCACCACTTTCGCTATTAGTTTGCTTACTGAATAAATTTAATTCTAACAAAATCCCAGCTGCGTGGCATACATCATTTTATGGGTCGTTAAAATTAGTTCCCGAGATTATTATTATTTTTATTATGTGTTATGTTGAATTTTTATTTCGCAAACTTGCCATCAGACAGACTATTTATCCAGAGGATCAAAAGTATCTAATTTAGGGCGTGTAATGCGACACGTGCGGCTCAACCCCTAGACGAGTTTGAGTCAAGACATTTCGACGAAGAGGAACCGCATGTGAGACCGCACATCTTTGGGATGTTAGCTAGCATGGAGAATCTATTGCCTTATATACACATCATCTTCGCCATTATGGCCAAAATATTAATTAGTTAAACTCACTTCTCCATTACACATAGTTTTACATGGTGTTGCTGAGGGGTGAGTCTATCATGTAGAATACTAACTAAGAGATTGCAATAAGGAGTGGTATCGCACGTTACAAAATGAACTCACTCCATGGACAGTTTGTAGTATATCTAGTATATTTGTTCTTAGAAAGATAGTGTGACTGTACTTTCATGGTTATTAATAAATGGTTCCTAGGCAGATCTTTGTTGCTATTCTTAAAGTCAAACGCACCACATGCAGTTCAAACTTGTAAGAGGTTTCTAGCCAGTGTATACCCAACAAAAGTATGAAGACAGAAAGATATAAATTGATAGTGTTAAGTTTTTGGAGTTACAGCTTCAAAAAAATATCAACAGATAAGCCCAAATCACAGAGCTGCTGCAGTTCCAATAAAACTGTATTTTCAATGCTAATCTTATCAGGGATAGGTGATATAAAAATAAAAATAATAGCATTATGCTTACTTCCATTCTACAGTATCATACGGGATTATTTTTTGGTACCTCATCAAGTCAAGCTAAAGTGTTCCAGGTCCAAAATGTGTAATAAGAATTATTCGTGTAGTGACCTCAAGAGCTTAATGTAGACACCTCTTTAGGGAACTATCTATACAGATTACTGATTCGCAATATAATTATTCTTTAATGAAATTTCTAGTGAAAAATATGTCCCTTTTTCAGACCAACACACTATTTCACGACTAGAAATAAGAATAAATATATACTGTCACTTAATTTGGCACAGAAAGACGTCCAGTATTCAAGAACACAAATTTTCTACTACTTACAAACAGCTATAAAAAGCTTAACTACTTACAAACACCAGATCTGCTTTACTGACGAATTTCTTGTTTGAAGCAACTGATGTCTCTGTGTTGCTAGTAATATCAAATAAGGCGAGTATTACTAGAATCTGACTTCTGTACGAATTAGGTGGAGTAATGCGATCATTGCAAAAAAGTGTTGTAAAACGAATTTTCTGTTTGCTGATGTATGGATACAATAGCCTAAATATTATTATACGCATGTCAGTGACTGGACACTTATATATTATGTGACAATTTGTTTATCACCTCTCTAAAAGAAAAAAAATTAACTTTTTGAGTTATTGTTTGAGTAAATGTCACTTTGGGTCAATGGAAGACAGACTAGCATATTTCTTTGTAAATATTTGTTGTTCATTCCTATTTATTTGACATGTTCTACATCATGGAAAACTCCTCGCTAGGGATCTATTAGAAAGAAAAGTACCTCGAATGTAATTTAAAAATATTGGTTTTTGTGACATGCCGATCTGTAGATTAGCCCGAAGTCTAGGTATGTTGGAGTGTGACGGCTTTGTTGTAAGGTGGCGAAGAAAACGAATGTGAGAGCTAAAAAACAAATCGGAAGCCTTGAGCTCCGCAGAAATATCAACCTATTCCATCTCAACATCTACATCTACATCTACATCCATACACCGCATGCCACCTGATGGTGTGTGGCGAAGGGTACTTTGAGAATCTCTATCGGTCTCCCTTGTATTCCAGTCTCGTATTGTTCGTGGAAAGAATGATTGTCGGTATGCCTCTATGTGGGCTCTATTCTCTCTGATTTTATCCTCATGATCTCTTCACGAGATATACGAAGGAGGGAGCAATACACTGCTTGACTCCTCGGTGAAGTTATGTTCTCGAAACATTAACAAAAGCCACTACCGAGCTACTGAGCGTCTCTCTTGCAGAGTCTTCCACTGGAGTTTATCTGGCATCTCCGTAACGCTTTCGCGATTACTAAATGATCCTGTAACGAAGCGCGCTGCTCTCCGTTGGATCTTCTCTATCTCTTCTATGAACCCTATCTGGTACGGATACCACAGCGGTGAGCAGTATTCAAGCAGTTTGCGAACAAGTGTACTGTAACCTACTTCCTTTGTTTTTGGATTGCATTACCTTAGGATTCTTCCAATGAATCTCAGTCTGGCATCTGCTTTACTGACGATTAATTTTATATGGTCATTCCATTTTAAATCACTCCTAATGCCTACTCCCAGAAAATTTATGCAATTAACTGCTTCCAGTTGCTGACCTACTATATTGTAGTTAAATGATAAAGGATCTTTCTTTCTATGTATTCGCAGCAGCATTACACTTGACTGCATTGAGATTCAATTGCCATTCCGTGCACCATGCGTCAATACGTTGCAGATCCTCCTGCATTTTAGTACAATTTTCCATGCTGCGTTCTGTTATCTGGGAAATCTTCAATCTAATCACACAATTGGTCTGATAGACCATATGCTCTTAATTTGTTCATTAATCGACTGTGGGGAACTGTATCGAACGCCTTGCGGAAGTCAAGAAACACGGCATCTACCTGGGAACTCGTGCCCATGGTCCTCTGAGTCTCGTGGACGAATAGCGTGAGCAGGGTTGCACACGATCGTCTTTTTCGAAACCCATGCTGATTCCTACAGAGTAGATTTCTAGTCACCAGAAAAGTCATTATACTCGAACATAATACGTGTTTCAAAATTCTACAACTCATCGACGTTAGAGATATGGGTCTATAGTTCTGCACATCTGTTCGACGTCCCTTCTTGAAAACGGGGATGATCTGTCTCTTTTTTCAGTCTTCTGGAACGCTACGCTCTTCTAGAGACCTACGGTACACCGCTGCAAGAAGGGGTACACGTTACTTCGCGTACTCTGTGCAAAATCGAACTGGTATCCCATCAGGTCCAGCGGCCTTTCCTCTTTTGAGCGATTTTAATTGTTTTTCTATCCCTCAGTCATCTATTTCGAAATCTACAATTTTTTCATCTGTGCGACAATCTAGAGAAGGAACTACGATGCAGTCTTCCACTGTGAAATAGCTTTGGAAAAAGACATTTAGTATTTAGGCCTTTAGTCTGTCATCCTCTGTTTCAGTACCATTTTGTTTCGATCCACCTAATGCTTTGACATAAGACTAAAATTTTTTAATATTTTCTGCCACGTCAGTACATAGAACTTTACTTTCGAATTCATTGAACGCCTCTCGCATATCCTTCCTCACACTACATTTCGCTTCCCGTACTTTTTGTTGGTTGCAAGGCTTCAGCTATGTTTGTGTTTGCTGTGAAGTTCCCTTTGCTTCCGTAGCAGTTTTCTAACTCAGTTGTTGTACCACGGTGGCTCTCACTAAAGTACCACTCCACACATCTGTCAGAGACTCTCCGAGACTGGCTAAATTCCATGGCATTGTGCTCTGCACATGGCAAGAGCAACACAGAAATACGATGAGAGGCCGCCACTACACAGACACAACTAGTGGACAAAAGACGACGTGCCATCAACATTCACTCAGTTCCTACAGCTCAGCCGTTCCAACAGCGCCAGTAATCCCTGCAATTACGCTACGGAACACAGTTTCATGGATCCATTCCGAAGACAACAGCTCCGACTTTGCAGTCGTTGTTTATGGAGTAATAGCGCAGTCAGCCATGAGTGTCCGCGAAGTACTGGGTGCAGCTAGTCACTGAGATCCACTGTGGCTGTAGTTATCGTGGGTCAGCTAAATTTGGAATGTATGCTAATGCGTTAATGTGTAACCCATTTACGCTGAAAAAAAAAATAGTTCCAATTTTGAGCACCAAATGCAGAACTGGCACCGTACAGTTTCTCGTCAACACCTCCGACGCTCGTGTTACACAAGCTGTGAAAGCGGTGGTTAGTAATGAAATGCCTTTCACTCTCGTTTGACTTTTTTTTGTTCACATACTGTACCTCATCCGTTACACATGGGGATGTTCTATAAATTTTTCTTAGATTCACAGCACCAGATTTCACCTTATGGCCAAAGTTGGAACTAATTTGTTTCCAGCGTAAATCGTTTCCATATTAATGCACTGGAATATCTGTCAAGTTTATCTGCCATACGATAGTTGTAGCCCATACTGGACCTCCACGAGTAGCAGTATTTTAATTGAAACAAAGTTGTATTTTCGGTGGTACTGACAGTACCATAGACAACCAAGAGACAGCAAAGTTATTTAGATTGCACTGCATTAGATGACACAGTCAAGTACCACACATCAAACTGTTACCATAGTTAAGCTTTGTATCATAATCATTAATAAATGTTACTGGTTATCTCCTATTGTGTTGCCACATTTCTATTCTAGTACCGCCCTGTCAAAAAGAGTTAAGTAGAAATAACTAGCGTGCCTGCCGCCACCGTTTATAGAACCATAGTAGGAAATAACTTTTCTTCTACCGTGGATGTTTGGACTGAATTGCCGGCCACTGTGGTCAAGCGGTACTAGGCACTACAGTCCGGAACCGAGCTGCTGGTACGGTCGTAGGTTCGAATCCTGCCTGGGTTATGGATGTGAGTGCTGTCCTTAGGTTAGTTAGATTTAATTAGTTCTAAGTCTAGGGGACTGGTAACCTAAGATGTTGAGTCGCATAGTGCTTAGAGCCATTTGAATCATTTGGACTGAATTGATGTTAACTTTCAGTTACGAAATCACAATGGTATCGAACAACATTCTGCAACAATCCATCAGTGGCACATATTCCAGGAATGCAGGGAATTCATCTTGGAGAAATTTTAAGCAGATGGCTTTCAGACAAACAAGTGTCAAGAAAATGGAGGCCAGCGATTCCACAGAATGCCTCTGAATAACTGCTTTCCAAACAAAATAGGGTTTATTCTCATTCAAATAGCTAATTCTGTGTTGCTAATTATACCAAGATCAAAATTTAGTTTAGTGTTGCAGAGGGGAATGTTGTCGATTCACGTACTGTATGTGCAAACGGTATGCCTCCGGCACTAATAGGGGAGCGTATTCATTCTGGATACATTCACAAGATGCTCGTGCAGTATTAGTTTGCTAAGCACCAGTTTCCTGCACTATTGTCCAAGTTGTGCAGCGCCTTATATGGTTCAATACAAACGCGGCCCACAGTGAAGCCATACAAATAATGGAGACGAATCAATTGCTACATCACTGGCCGCTAACATAGCCAGCAAATGACTGGGGCAGAGCGATGTGACAACGATGAAAGCCTGAACGATTTCATTCCCAGGTTGGTTGTTGCTCTGGTAGTTCTCATGCAAATTACTAGATATCAGTCACTATTTTACTCTGATCCACGCATAATTTCATTGCTGTGGAACCACGAGTCGTCCGAGAAAAGACTGTCGTAAAAATGTGTTAACTATTTTGAAATGATGATAGACAGGAAACGTACAAAACCATACACTACAAAAGCCCCGAAAATGTTAGAGAGAACCTTATTATCATGCATCTGGAACGACAGCATTTGATACGGAGAGTAAGAATCTGGAATTTACGTGACCAAGACAATAAATTATGAATGCTATCGATGTACTGTACATTGAGGCGCTATTCCCCTCTCGGCTCGATGGTGATGGGTGTCCCAGTCGAGATGACGTGGAACGGCGTCCGTCGATCACGAAAACGCCAATCTGTAACTATTAGAAAAAAAAAAACTAACTCCTCGCGTGGTCTGGTAACTTTCAGACTCTGTATCTCGAAAATGATATCACTGTCTCGATGGAGCAGCACGCCGGAGTGTGTGCGCCGCCCTTGCTTGTAATGAAAGCAATTGTGTTCGTTGTCTGTCGATCTTCTTCACTTATAAATGTAGCGACTGCAACACTCGATAACGCGAAGCCTCCATTGACCTGAAATAACCAAAAAGTCACTTGCGTGTTCGCGACAGACCCTTGAGTTTACGCGAACTTGCTGACTGTAGTGCTTATGCCCAGTTTGAGAATGGTTATTCACACGTTCAAAAATACTGTCCTCAGTCGTCACCCCATCACACAAGCCGAGCCCACATTATGAATTTTGCGAGGATATTAAGTTGTTAATTATTATTTCGTTGTCAAGGCGTCACTATGTCGCGTATTCAACAACTGCACTATCCGAGTACAAGAGAGAAGTGATGTTTTCCATGATTTCCCTAAATCGCTCCAGGCAGATGCCGGGATGGTTCCTTTGAAAGGGCACAGCCGAATTCCTTCCCCGTCCTTCCCTAATCCCATGGGACTGTTGACCTCGCTGTTTGGTCTCTTCTTTGCCAGAATGTGAGGGGCCTGGTGTGTCGAAGGGAAGTGCCAATGAGGTGCAAGTTGGTGCTATACAAGACTTACTTCACACCCATACTAATTTACGGCTCAGAGAGTTGGACCATGACTAGAAGAGAGGAGAGTAGGATACAATCCAGTGAAATGAAGTTTCTGAGAAGTATGCTAGCGAAGACGAGGAGAGACAGAGTGAAAAATGAAGTCGTTAGGAAGGAAATTAGAGTGGAGAAGGTGACCGAGAAAATTGAAAAGAATAGATTAAAACAGTTTGGGCATGTGAAGAGGGTGGGGGAGGGAAGAATACCAAGAAGAATAGGTCAAATGGCTCTGAGCACTATGGGACTTAATGTCTGAAGTCATCAGTCCCCTAGAAATTAGAACTACTTGAACCTAACTAACATAAGGATATCACACACATCCATGCCCGAGGCAGGATTGGAACCTGCGACCGTATCGGTCCCGCGGTTTCAGTCTGTAGTGCCTAGAACCACTCGGCCGCTCCGGCCGGCCACCAAGAAGAATGATGGAGTTCGAGATTGAGGGAAAGAGGCCAAGAGGGAGACCGAGAACAAGATGGATTGGTACAATAAAGATGAGTTTAAGGAGCAGAAACCTGCTATGGAACCAAATTGTGGAAGAAGAATGGTGGAAAGACAGAGTAAAGTGGCGAAGTAAAGTTGACACTCCAACCCGACAAGATGTAGGATAGAGGGGAACCGAAGAAGATGATGATGATGTACATGGACACCACGTGCGTTATTATTACACTTCGTACTCTGCAGACTACCGATGTGCGTTACAAGTATGGCTTGTGACATATCTAACGAATCGTTTAACGAGTAGAATCGACGTAACGAGGAAATTACCTGGTGCTAATATTTACCCTGCCTGCTTACAAGCGTGATATTCTCCAATGAGGTGATCGAACTGTTCATTAACTCCTCTCAGCATGGTTTTTGAGAGTATCTTAAAATATGCTACTGAAAGTAAAGAAATCCATCTGCAGTTTTCCAGATATGTTTGGTGGCCTTTTCTATGGAGAGGATGTATTTACAGTCTTCTGGTATCTTCTCAATTTTCTATATATCTTCTCTAAGTCGGTGACTTCAATCTGCAGCAACCTCCCCTCCAGGTGCCACATTTTTCCACCTGCCATTTTCACATGGTGCTATATATCTTTCATCCCCTTAATTACTTACCTGATCTCACCAAAAGTTTGTGATTTGGAAAAAGCATTGAGGATTTGCTTCTGAGTACCAATTCTTTCCCGAGAATCTTTGCAGTTTAGCAGCACTTTGTAATATTCTACAAATATCTAACAGCTTTCTCTGCCGTTAGAAATTGTGTTTCCACCCGTTTGAGTGCAGCACAAACTTGGTGGCTGATACCAACTTTAATTAATGGAAAATTTATGTTATAAATAAATATAAAGAAATGAGAGTTTTCAGTCATGAGCTGTTAGCCAGAGGTAGATTGAGAGGGTGCGTTGACCTTTGATTGATAAAGAGAGCCTTGAATTCAATACAATTATTTTCTAAGACCAAAATAAAAGTCAGAGTAGCAAGGAATTATCTACATGCTATGAAAAACGGAAGATATCATGTACATGTAAGGACAAGTCAATAATTTGTTGGTCAACCTCTGGCGCTTAGGCAAGCAGTCATTCAACTTGGCTTTGATTGACAGAGTTCGTGGATGTACCACTGAGAGATATGGTGCCAAATTATGTCCAATTAGAGCGTTAGATCATCAAAATACCAACATGTTTGGAGGGAAAAAAAGACATTTTGTCGGGGAAACAAAATCTATCAAAAATGTTTATACCTATACAAGACCGGTGTTTTACATTTTATAGCTAGTTTGACAATGCATGAACCTGTATTCAGTGTATGCCGCCTTTAGGTTTGAACTATATGTATTTAGTATAAATTCAGTTACATTACTAATAAGCGTGGTTAAATATTGCACTTATTTTTAGGTTTTAATATAAATTTTCTTTTGTATTGTTATAGAATCTGAAGATGGTCATTGTATGGCCGAAACCGGTTATGGCTGTGTCATAAGGATGTGATTGCGTCTATAAATAAACAAAAAAATTACAATGTTTTGCTCAAAACGTTCTCAGTTGAGGAGAGATCCAACGACCTTTGGAGTTGCCCCATACAACGGTAGGACACCGATCTGACCGTCGCGAACTATAAGGCACGGCATCCCAGGAGTGTTCGTCTTGGGTGCAATTTCTTTTTATAGCAAAACCCTTTTGGTTGTCTTTCTCGGCACCTTTGCAGTGTAGGGGTAAGTCAACGATATTCCATGCCCTGTTTTGTCGCCCTTCATGGCAGGCCAATGGCTTACATTTCGGCAAGATAATGCCCACCACCCACGCCGAGAATATCTACTGCTTGGATGTCCAATCAAACACCTTTCAGACGTCTAGGATCAAGACTTATTTTATTTTGCTACCAGTTTCGGCTAATTACTACGCCATCGTCAGGCCTCTGACCGATGTGTAGGAAGATTCCACCTCGGTTCTGGTCTAAACAGGGGCCAGCAAAACTGGTATTAGTAGATTTCTGCTTTGTATAGCGATCAGTTCAATCATCAGCTGCCGAGTCGGCACATACGAATTACAATTACGAAGAACTTATACTGGAACGATCATGTTGATAATGCTGTGGAGAAAGTAAACCAAAGACGGCGATTTGTTGGCTGAAAACTCAGACATGTGACAGGTCTACTAACGAGACTGTTAACAGTAAAGCTATCCGCCCTCTTCTAAGGTTCTGCTGCTGCGTTGTGGGATCCGCATCAGACAGGACTGATGGAAGACATCAAAAAAGTTCAAAGAAGGGCAGCTCGTTTCGTACTATCGCGAAATAAGGGAGACCGTGCCACGGATATGATGCACGAATTGTGGTGTCAGTCACTAAAACAAAGGCGTTTTTCGGTGCGGCAGCTCCTTCAAATGAAATTTCAATCAACCACTTTTTCTTCAGGGTGTGATGGTATTTTTCTGGTGCCCAGCTACATAGGGAGAAATGATCATCACAATGAAATAATAAAAATCACAGCTCGCACGGAAAGACATAAATATTCGATTACCCGAGCGTTGTAGAGTGTACGGTAGAGAAATAGGATAAACGTGGTTCGATGAACTCTCCGCAAGGTACGTAATTCTGAATTGCAGCGTAATCATGTAGATGTAGATGGAGATTAGAATATAAGACCAGCTACTCGATACACACATAACCGGAACATGCTGACCGACAGTGCAAATTATTAAAATTTATTTGATATCTGGCTGATATCTTTATTTTCGAATCACAATGTGTAAATTCAAAGTTACGCCAAACTTCAGCATTACAAATAGCAGCATAAAAATATTTATTAACTAATTTCTTACTGTATCGGAGAAGAGCATTCATCACAAAATTCTGAGCATAAGTACACATATAAGACATACACAGGAACAGATATAGACTCAGATCACAATCTAGTAGTGTTGAACAGTTGGATGAAGTTGAAGAGATGTCAGGAAGAATCAGTATCAAAGAAGTGGGTCACGGAAGTACTAAGGAATGATGTTCTCTAAGACTATAGTACAGCTCAGTAGGAAGTACAGCTGCAGAGGCATGGATATCTCTAAAAAGGGCAATAACAGAAGTTGGAAAGAAATGTAGGCACAAAGAACGTAGCTGCGAAGAAACCATGGGTAACTGAAAAAATACTTCAATTGATCGATGAAAGAAGGAACTACAAAAATCTTCAGAGGCATTCAAGAATACAGAATTACAAGTCACTGAGAAATGAAATAAATAGGAAGTGCAGGGAAGCTAAGACGAAATGGCTGCACGAAAAATGTGAAGAAATCGAAAAAGAAATGATTGTCGGAAGGAATGACTCAGCATATAGGAAAGTCAAAACAACCGTCCTTGAAACTGAAAGCAAGGGTGGTAACATTAAGAGTGCAACGGTATTTCCATTTTAAATGCAGAAGGGAGAGCGGGTAGGTCGAAAGAGTACACTGAACGCGTCTATGAGAGGATTTGATAGAAGAAGGAATAGCAGTCGATTTAGAAGAGATAGGGGATCCAGTACCAGAATCAAAATTTTAAAAGGCTTTAGAGGAGTTGAGATTAAATAAGGCAGAAGACATAGATAACAAGCCAACAGAATTTCTAAAATCCTTGGGGGAAGTGACACGAAAACGAGTATTCACGTTGGTGTGTAAAATGTATGAATCCGGTGACATACCATCTGACTTTCGGAAAAATATCCACATGATTCCAAAGATTGCAAGAGCAAACATGTAGACTGCAAGGGCAGACAAGTGCGCGAATTAACGCACAATGAGTTTAACAGCTAATGCATCGAATTTGTTCACAGGAATACTATACACAAGAACGGAGATGAAAATTGAGGATGTCTTAGATGAGTATCAGTGTGCCTTTAGGAAAGGTAAAGCCACCAGAGACGAATTCTGGCGTTACGGTTGATAATGAAAGCAAGACTAAAGAAAAATCAATACAGGTTCATAGGATTTGTCGACCTGGAAAAAGCGTTCGACAATGTAAAATAGTGCAACAAGTTCGAAATTCTGAGACAAATAGAGGTAAGCTATAGGGAGAGACGTATAATACACTATATGTACCAGAGACAAGAGGGAATAATACGATGAGATGGCCAAGAGCGAAGAGCTTAGATTAAGACGGGTGTAAGACGGGATGTAGTCTTTCGTCTCTACTGTTCAGTCAGTACATCGAAGAATCAATGATGGAAATAAAAGAAAGGTTCAGGAGTGGGATTAAAACTCAAGGTAAAGAGATAACAATTATACCATTCGCTGATGACATTGCTATCCTCAGTGAAAGTGAAGAAGAATTAAATGATCTGCTGAACGGAATGAACAGTCTAATGAGTACAGAATATGGGTTGAGAGTAAGTACAAGAAAGAAGAGAGTAATGAGAAGTAGCAGAAATGAGAACTCTGAGAAACTTAACATCAGGATTGATGGTCAAGAAGTAGATGAAGTTAGGGAATTCTGCTACCTAGGCAACAATATAACGGGTGACGGATGGAGCAAGGGGAAATCAAAAGCAGACTAGCAGTGACAAAAATGGCACTCTTGGCCAAGTCTATTAGTACCAGACGCCTTAATTTGCGGAAGTAATTCCTGAGAATGTACGTTTGGAGTACAGCATTCTATGTTAGTTAAACATGGGCTGTGGGAAAACCGGAACAGAAGAGAATCGAAGCATTTGAGATGTGGTGTTGCAGACGAATGTTGAAAAGGTAAGGAATGATGAGGTTCTGTGCAGAATCGGAGAAGAAAGAAATATGTGGAAAACACTGTCAAGGAGAAAAAACAGGATGATAGGAAATCTGCTGAAACATGGGGGAATCACTTCTATGAGCTGTAGAGATAAAAAGCTGTAGAGAAAGACAGAGATTGGAATATATCTAGCAAATAATAGAAGGCGTAGGTTGCAAGTTCTACTCTGAGATGTGGCGGCAAAGGAGAGGAATTAGTGGCAGCATCAAACCAGTCAGAAAACTGATGACTCAAAAAATAAAAAAGAAGAAAACTACACAACTAGACTAGCTTACGCTCAAAATTTGCTGAGAACAGCTCTTTCTCCTTCGTAAGAAGAGAAGGAAGATACGGATAACGTCACTTTGACAGCGACGTAATTGGACACAGAGAACAAGCTCTGATGTCTTTGTTAAAGGATGGGGATGGAGATCGGCCGTGCCTTTTCAAACGGATCACTCCGATTTTTCCCTGGATGATGTAGGAAAGTCACGGAAAACGTAAATCTGAATGGCCGACGCTGATTTGAATCGTCGTTCTACGGGATGCGAGTTCTGTGTGCTGATCATTGCGCCACATCTCTCTGTTTTATCCTCCGGAGCACGGCAACCAGCTGGCAGTCAGCAAATCAGAACATCTCTGGATATTTAAATAGGCACTTGAAACTGACCAGTTGCAAGCACTGTACCGCTATCCAGTCTCTCCTTACATTTATTTCATAAAAACTCTATATTGTAACGCCGGCCGGAGTGGCCGAGTGATTGTAGGCGCTACAGTCTGGAACCGCGCGACCGCTACCGTCGTAGGTTTGAATCCTGCCTCGAGCATGGATGTGTGTGATGTCCTTAGGTTAGTTAGGTTTAAGTAGTTCTAAGTTGTAGGGGACTGATGACCTTAGAAGTTAAGTCCCATAGTGCTCAGAGCTATGTGAACCATTTTTTCTACATTGTAATGGAATTGAAGGTACTGTATTACACAATGGCAAAGAGCTGCTAATTTCAAATCGAGTGAAGGTAGTGAAGTGGTGAGTATGTACCAGTCGAGTGTGTGGAATGAACATAGTAAGATGGACCGACATAAGGACGTGACAGAATGTAAGAAATAGGAATGGATGGAAAGAGCTATCCTGTTTGGGTGTGGTTGGTTGGTTTGTGGGATTGAAGGGACCAGACTGCTAGGGCCATCGGTCCCTTAGATGTGCTCGTGACCACGTCATGAATGCTCGATTTGCCGGTGCATCAGTGTAGTGTGTCCAACTTGTCTACAAGGAACAGTTTATCACTCTGATCAATGTAAGATGGCGGAGCAACGGTTGAATTACATCTCAACGTTACAAAACGAACTTGGTGTAATGGAAGCAGGGAGTTGGGCCCAAAATAATTGCTCGTGGAGTCGACTGAATGTGAAAACAAAATTTTAACCCTTGATAACGTAGTTTCTGATGATCAAGTCCTCCTCCATAGCTGATTGATCAGGGCAGCAGGATTCTATTAGAGGAGCCCAGATACGATTCCCGTCTTGCTCGTACATTTTACCCGCTCACGGACTGGGTGTTGTTTGCATCATCATTTCTTCTTCATCGACACGCAAGTCGCCAAAGTGTCGCCAACTGAGAAGATTTGTACCAGGTGAACGATCTACCTCAAAGTAGGCCGTAGCAACAAGGGGATTTCATTTTTGACAATCAAAGACTTAATAGATATTACTACGAAAAGAATCCCTAAAAACAACAATAGCGAAATCTGAAATTATTATTTTTGTAAAATCATAATACAATCATCTTAATTTAAACCCCTTTATAGAACAAACCATAATCATGGAAACCTCTGGGCTTTCAGTCGACGTTACATCCTTGTAGATGAATTCCTTTTTACTGCAACATTTACAGAAACACAGAGGTCTACCGTGAACACAAAATTTTGCTTTCTTTCTACTGAAAAACACCTCAACCGCTACAGCAATTCAGTAGCATAGAAGGTGTGTACGGTGTGTTTTCTTTTTACAGAAGCAACATTACAAGGAGTCCATCGGCACAGACCCCTCACATAGTTTTTTTTCTCAGTTTATTCGATTTAGGGAGTTTCCCACTCACCCATCTCTACTATAACGATATGATGAAAAGGAAAATACAACACCCAGTCCCCGCGCGGAGAAAATCTACGACCCGACAGGGAATCGAACACAGGAATCGAACCCGGGCAACATCACTTAGCAAAACGGCGCACTGACAGCACAGCTACCGTGGTGCACTACATATCACTTTGACACTGGTTTCATCAACCTGTAACAGACATATATTACACACTGACAACGATAACCGTTTACCAACTTAACGAATAACATGCAAGTACACGTAACGAGGACAGAAGCGTGAGATTGCTACGAAAACTATTACAGAAACACCGGTCTAACACTCTGACGCCTTAAAAGGATGCCTTTTGTGTTCTTGATAAAATACTATTGACAAATTCAAAGGACTGCCCACTATTAAACCAGCACCTTGTATCCGGGTAACAAATGATGCTCGGTACCTCATAAGAGATCGTGACAAACAGCGGTGAACAGTTCTACTAGGCTGGTCCAGCAAACTCTCAGCAAAGACTGAGTACTTTAAGAAGTAAATGCAAATGTCGGCTTCACAAGTGCCATAAAAAAGCAGTTATTATGTTTTACGATGACATGTGCACCCCACTTGTTCCCAGGCAATTCTCTCAGTCCAACAACCACGCCTCGCCCGCCACGCATTTGGCTTTGCCTACTGCCAGTCAACAACCTCCTCACTCGCCGGCCTACCACCAAGCCAGAGAACCTCCGGAGCTTCGCAGGGGAGAGAGATTATTTCCCCTTGTTGCAACTAACGATAAGTGGCCACATCGGACAATGACGAGTGGAACCGCACGCAACTGACTTTTGGAGTCGGATACATCACAAAAGACCATTGCTGGCAGCATTACATAAAGCTGCACGTCTTCAGTGGACCATACAACACAGAGAATGAATGGCAGCTACCGAAACGTTCTCTGTATGATTGAGAGGGGAAGGAAGGGGAACTTCTGACTGGCTTTGTTGCGGCCTACCACGAATTTCTCTCTTGAGCCAACATGTTCATCTCATAGTAGTAGCTACACCCTAAGCCTTCAGTTGTTGGATGTTTCCGTAGCTCTGTCTTCCCCCATACTTTTCACCCTGTACAGGTCGCTTTTGTACCATGTCTTCACATATGTTCTGCCATCCCATTTCTTCTTCTTCTCAAAGTTCCCTTACGCTCCAGTCTTCACCGATTCTGTAGAGAGCCTCATAATTCCTCATCTTATCATTCCACCTGTGGTTAGGGAGCGTTTTTCGGACTGTCACTTGGACTCATGCTGGTTGTCATGAAAAAAGAACAAAAATTGGCTTCATTGTTCTTGGTGGCCACATGTTAGCCTATTTTTCTACGCCAGGACCTGTGTGCTGCGTATTGCAAGACCACAACAGCAGTATTCACAGGGCTGAAAGCATACTTCCCCATTTTACCAGCTTAACGCACTCTAAGACACCTTATCGCAGCTCGTCTGTCCGTTAAATCACCAGATTTCAATCCCATAGCACATTTGTGGGCTGCATGGAACAGCAGTGCGCCCCTGCACCTCACTGGCCAGAGTGGAGGATCAGGGTTCGATTCCCACTTATACAAGCGATTTCTCCTTGATGGAAGGGCTGGGAAGTGGTACACTCAGCCTCATGTGACAAAATAAGGAGCGGTTCCAAGGTCATGAAACCCGACAGCGACTTGGAGTGCGCAGTGCTGACCACATGAGCCTCCATACCATATCCAATTTCCCAATGGCGCCATAAGCCCGCCTTGGACCAGAATGCGGAACTCTACATTAACCTTTGTGTGCGGCAGCAGGTGAAAAGTTGCAGTGTGGTAGGTCTTCAGGTTCTAATCAACAGTGAGCGGCCTCGGGTGAATACGGTTTGAAGAATCTGAAGATACTCTCTCTAGCCGAACTGAAGCCATTATTAAGGCTAGAGGTCACCACACGATTTAGGTAATGTCTCCTGTGACTAGATCCGTTTAGTAGTACTCATTTTAGTCCGTCGTTGGCTGATTGATACACTAACCGGTTTACGTGGTTACATTAAAATAAAACAGGTACGGTTGCGAAGTTACTGTCGCGCGGGATTAGCCGAGCGGTCTCAGGCGCAGCAGTCATGGACTGTGAGGTTGGTCACGGCGGAGGTTCGAGTCCTCCCTCAGGCATGGCTGTGTGTGTTTGTCCTTAGGATAATTTAGGTTAAGTAGTGTGTAAGCTCAGGGACTGATGACCTTGGCAGTAAAGTCCCATAACATTTCACACACATTTGAACTTTTTTTTGCGAAGTTACTTTTAATCAAAAATAGCGCGTTTCGTCGTTGCTTGGCGTCATCAGATTATGTCAAATCGTCAAATCGAGTTTACTGCGTATTTTTTTTTCTTTTTTTTTGTGTACGTGGCCGACGCAGAGCTGTGGTGTCCGGCGCACTCAACTTCAGTTGACGGTTTTACATAATCTGCTGATGCCTAACCACGTCGTTAATTCAGATAAAAATAACGTTGCAACCAAGACTGTTTTATTTTTAAGATAAATCATATTTGTCTGACGTGTTTACGGTAGTTTTCCAATCACAGTTATACATATGTGAGACACCTAGCTTTGCCTGCAGGACAGGACAGGTAGTTTAAATTGTGGAAAGGGGCGAAATAAGGGACTGTCAGTTACACTCGAACATACAACTTTATTATTTGATCAAACATTACAAGAGCCCAAAAAAATTTTTTTAAACACACAGCTTTAATCTTTGGGACTTAATTACCGACTGAAGGCCACTTTAATTTAAAAACGGCTGAAGGCTAATAACTTAAAACGCAAGCATCATCAGAAATTTAAAAGGCAAGCCTTATTTTACAACAGTTCTGTATTTAGGCTGAAGGCAAAAGAATTTGAGATTTTCAGAGCAAACAATTTGAATTCAAAATTGGCTGAAAGCCCAACACTTAAAATTTACCAACATTAAAATTTTTAAAATGCCAAGGGCCTTACGTGAAACAGTTCTTTGAACTAGGATGAAGGCTTTAAGAGCAAAACAACTCAAACTCAAAATCGGCTGAAGACCCAACACTTAAAATTCAACAACATTAAACCCTTTCAAATTCCAAAGGTCTTACGTAAAACAGTTCTTCAAATTAGGCTGAAGGCCTAAGGAATCTTACGTATTAAGTGCAAAACAACCACAATTTTAAAACAAATCGGCTAGAAGCCATACAAGTACAAACACCAAGAACAAATAAAAAAGGTAGTACGTCCAAGGGCGCTCAGATGTTCGAGGGCCGGCCTGGAATTCAGACACTAACGCTCGCTTAGGTGAGACAGGCAGTCGGGCCAACCATTGACGATCCGACGACAACCCAACCGACAGACAGTCAACGGACCAGGCGACAGGATGTCCCATCAGCCCACAACGAAATTCACACGACACAATTTGAACAGTTGGGGCTGGCTGGTAGATTAAGTAAAGACTTAACTTTCGTGTCCGGGATCGGTGAGTCACGGGCCTCGTAGCAAAGGGAACAGCCCCACACGCTACGACACGCGTAGAGACCGCCAGCGACCCTTGCGAAACTGCGTCCAGCGGAGAATTCCTCGCTGCTCCACGCCAACCGATCAGCGGCCCAGGCCCGGAAACGGTAAAAGAACCAAATATACCTCGGCCAATGAGACGACCAACCGAGCGAGCAACCAAGGGTCGTCCCGCTCCAATCTCCCTCCGTCGCACAGTTCACGTGTGTCGCCAGCGGTCGGCGAGCACTGGCTGTCGGCGCCTCACCGGCTCTCCGTCCCCGACTTCACTGCTGCTGCGTCCCGGCGGCACTGCTGGTCCGTCCCGAACTGACTGCCAGGCACACGACGACACGGAAATACTATCGGTCGCTCCAGAGATGGTACGACAGTGCACTTGTCGATACGCGCTGCTGCTGCCGCTCACGGGCAAACAAGGCAGGAAGTTACTGACGCCAGTAAATGGAATAAGAGAACGAGGCGGCAGTAGTGTAATTGCAGATGACAAACAATAAATGGGATAAACGCGAGCTGTGCACGGCTTAACCTGCACATGTATCAGGATGGTTGAACTGAAGGAATGAATATTAACGTCGAGAAAGAGGAAATTAGGAATTGAGCTGAACAATCCTGGCAGATTAAAACTGTGTGCCGGACCGGGACTTGAACTCGGGTCCAGGGTCCCGAGTTCGAGTATCGGTCCGGCACACAGTTTTAATCTGCCAGGAAGTTTCATATCAGGGCACACTCCACTGGAGTGTGAAAATCTCATTCCAGGAATTGAGTTGAAGCTCGGATTGTGCAACGCTGTCGGAAGGAAACAGGCTCCGGTCGTTTTAATGGAGCCGTCCTGGAATTCGACTGAAGTAGGAAAGCTGCAACAAATGTAGCGGGTTAGACGGGAGTTGAGCCGTCGTTCTACTAAATACGTGTCCGGTGTCTTACTAGAGCCTCAAATTGCTTGTTGCATAAGTTGCCAAAGTTGCTTAGTTGCTAAGGGGCACATGAAAAATCTACAATATTATAGAGATGTATGTGTGGACAACGGGCAGTCAAATGAAAATGAAACATATGGAAAAAAATACGTAAACTGTATATTATTTAAAAAGTAATATATGTAACCGTTAATACATTTATCACACTGTGGAACAAGATGGTCAATGCTTTTACGGAAAAATGTTTGCTGTTGTCTACGGAACTATGATTGTACGCAGGCGTGCACCTCTTCGTGCAGAGGTTTCGCTGGGAAACATCCCCCATGTAGTCCCGATCTCTCCCAAGCGATTTTCATATTTTTATAGCCCTGAAGAAAGACACTTCGACTACCATTTGCTTCAGACGCTTGCGTACCATCATGGTTCAAAAGGCAACAACAAACATTTTTCCGTGGAGGCATTGACCATCTCGCACTGGGATAAAAGTATTAAGAGGTATGGCGACTACGTTTGATAAACAATTACCCATATTTCTCGTTTTCGTTTGACTGCCTCTTTTATCTACATACGTCTGCATGTATGTTCCACAACTACTCCGAAACTGCTGGTTCGATTGGAGCCAGACTTGCTACATATGTAACTTACTGTCTGGAAAGAAGCGCTGCGGGTGTAAAAACTACCTAACCGTCAAAAAGGTTAGGGTGGGTGTGAAGAAAAAGTGTATCCCACGACACGCAGTAATCCAGACTTAGCCATTCAGTATCTGAGAATATGAGCACTTAGTCACTTGCAATGAACGTTACACATAACTGCCATCGTTGAAGAAACGTTTTTGTCCCTGCAATCACCGTAAAATGACGAAAGGAAAAACGTTTATGGCTTTCTACATTTTCACTGTTTATGCAGTAACAGTTCCGCACCAGGCATGAAGTTTTAATTTATTATTTCTTGCTATTAACTCTGTTCCAACATATTTCGCAGACTGTATCCACATATGCCACTGAATGTACCTGGAACTTCGTTGGCGATCCATAGTTCAGGAGTTAAGACGTCATAAACATTGAGCTGAGTGGAAACGAAACTGCATGACGAAATCTTCTAGAGAGACGGGTGGATTATGAGTGTGAAATACGTTAAATGTATGTAAAATACATGTCATAAGTGTGTACTGCAGTGAAACAGCGCATAGAAGCTCCTCTTGATCTCCTGGATCGATTTCATCCATGATTGGTACACAAATTACGTACTGGCTGGAGAGAGACACTGTGGAGGTAAGAACCACCAACCACAAGTGCTCGAAGGGGCGATGAACAGATAAAGAGAGGGTGAAGGAGGAGATGGAGAGACAGAGAGGGGGGGGGGAGAAGAAGATCGACAGATGTGAGGAGGAGATGGAGAGAGATGGAAGGGTAAGATGGACAGAGAGAGAGAGAGAGAGAGAGAGAGAGCGAGAGAGAGAGAGAGAGAGAGAAGGAAGAGGACAGCGTGAACTGGAGAATGATATGGACAGAGAGGGAAGATGGAGATGAAATGATAGAAGATTGGAATGTGTTCTCAAGTAGTCAACAACAACGTCAATTGCATTCATATCTTCCTGTTCACTGTTTACTAAGTATATAGTTTCATCCATTTGACTGATAAAGTTATCCATTTTTAAGGTATGCCACCATTCGGACTTGGCAGGTAACAATTCCTCGGAAAGGTCTTCTTCGCTGATTATTTTATTTATGACGAGTTTCGAGTAATCACCATCAGATAACAACGTACTACCAAAATTAAAACAACAGACAAATTTAGAAAAGCGTGTATACAAATATTGCAAGACCAATGTAACACTGAGTATAAGTACTAACAATATTTTCAGGAAACCTCGAACAAGTGAGGAATACAAGAAAAATGTAAAATTTCACATTGCACACAGTCTTTCTTGTATTGCCCACTTGTAAGAGTTTTCCTAAGCGTATTGTAAGTACTTACACTCAATGTTTACTTTCGTTCCTGATGTTACATTGAGTCTGCAGTATTTATATGTAAACATTTCTAATTTGGTCTTTTGTGTTCATATTGCCGGCCACGGTGGCCGTGCGGTTCTATGCACTTCAGTCCGGAACCGCGTGACTGCTACGGTCGCAGGTTCGAATCCTGCTTCGGGCATGGATGTGTGTGATATCCTTAAGTTAGTTAGGGTTAAGTAGTTCTAAGTTATAGGGGACTGATGACCTCAGATGTTGAGTCCCATAGTGCTTGGAGCCATTTGAACCATTTTGTGTTCATATTGGACACAGTGATCTGATGACGATAACTCAAAACGGTTATAAATAAATCTTTTGACGACCAAGAAGTTTTCGAGGAATTACTATATGCCTATATCGTTCATTTACGATATTGCAATTACTTAACAATTTGTATCTACACAATGCGTTTTCTCTCGTTTGGTACGTTAGACCAAAGTTGTTAAGCAGGCGACATATCGCAGCAGGTGGCTTAATTTAAACGATAATACTGTACTTTGTGCAATCTGTTTTCAGTATGATGTCCATAACTAATTCTGATGAGGCAACGAACATCCTGATTTTGTTAAATATCGACAAACTTCTAACATTAATATCTTCAGCTATTAGTAACTAGGGAACTGCTCTCTAACGTGTGCGAAGACTATAGCTTCAACTTTTACAGAGTCGTTAGCTGGGGATTATTCTTCCTTGCTCCGGATCTAAGATTTTCACCGATGGCTGTTTAAACGCGCTGGAGAGAAGCTGGAAAAGTACTAACAGGCACTAAAGCTCTTCGATAATAATGTGGGTGTTTAACTTGAACACCTAACTACTCTACATTCTGCTCAACTATTTAGATAACTCTGCTTAATCACCATTTAATTTGTAGTAGCTGTTCTCTAAGAGGATAGAACTTTCTGAGAAAGAAATCTGGGTTGCTCTCTCGTTTGGCGGTAGTCTCCTTGTATCTGCATTAGACACTTAACGCTCGCCGTACTTGCATTTTATGCCATTTCAACAAATTCTAGTAACACTGATTAAAACATATGAGTATTAACAATACACTATTTCGCCGGAAGACCATCACAAGATTATGTTTAAGACATGTACTAGATACCAGTAATGATTAGACAAAAATTACCGCTCTAAAAAATGACCACTGTATGTCAACATTTTATTAGACGACTTATATTTTGCGGCATATTCATAGCAAGTCAGCACACACATACAAATAATACAATCAATAACGAATTCTGAACTACGTATCTATGGGTTGGAAATTCATCTCCACTCTTTTGAAACTTGAATACACCGACGCCTGTTTTCGATAAAAACTTTAATTTATGTATGCTGCAACTGTAAAATAATTAATTTCATACACTACTAGCCATTAAAATTGCTACACTACGAAGATGACGTGCTACAGACGCGAAATTTAACCGACAGGAAGACGATGCTGTGATTTGCAAACTATTAACTTTTCAGAGCATTAACACAAGGTTGGCGCCGGTGGCGACACCTACAACGTGCTGACATGAGGAAAGTTGCCAACCGATTTCACATAGACAAACAGCAGTTGACCGGCGTTGCCTGGTGAAACGTTGATGTGATGCCTCGTGTAAGGAAGAGAAATGCTTACCATCACGTTTCCGACTTTGATAAAGGTCGGATTGTAGCTTACCGCGATTGTGGTCTATGGTATCGCGACATTGCTGCTTGCTTTGGTCGAGATTCAATGAATGTTAGCAGAATATGGAATCGGTGGGTTCAGGAAGGTAATACGGAACGCCGTGCTGGATCCCAACGGCCTCGTATCACTAGGAGTAGAGATGACAGGCATTTTATCCGCATGGCTGTAACGGATCGTGCAGCTCGTCTCGATCCCTGAGTCAACAGATGGGGGAGTTTGCAAGACAAAACCCATTTGCACGAACAGTTCGACGACGTTTGCAGCAGCATGGACTATCAGCTCAGAGACCATCACTGCGGTTACCCTTGACGCTGCATCACAGACAGGGGCGCCTGCGATGGTGTACTCAACGACGAACCTGGTTGCACGAATGACAAAACGTCATGTTTTCGGATGAATCGAGGTTATGTTTACAGCATCATGATGGTCGCATCCGTGTTTGGCGACATCGCGATGAACGCATGTTGGAAGCGTGTATTCATCATCGCTATACTGGCGTATCACCCGGCGTGATGGTATGGGGTGCAATTGGTTACAAGTTTCGGTCACCTCTTGTTCGCAATGACGGCACTTTGAACGTAACATTTCAGATGTGCTACGACCCGTGGCTCTACCCTTCATTCGATCCCTGCGAAACTCTACATTGCAGCAGAATAATGCACGACCGCATGTTGCAGGTCCTGTACAGGCCTTTCTGGATACAGAAAATGTTCGAGTGCTGCCCTGGCCAGCACATCTCCAGATCTCTTACAAACTGAAAACGTCTGGCCAATGGTGGCCGAGCAACTGGCTCGTCACAGTACGCCAGTCACTACTCTTGATGAACTGTGGTCTCGCGTTGAAGCTGCATGGGCAGCTGTACCTGTACACGCCATCCAAGCTCTCTTTGAGTCAATGCCCATGCGTATCAGAGCCGTTATTACGGTCAGAGGTGATTGTTCTGGGTACTGATTTATCAGGATCTATGCACTCAAATTGCATGAAAATGTAATCACCTGTCAGTTCTAGTACAGGGCTATTACAAATGATTGAAGCGATTTCATAAATTCACTGTAGCTCCATTCATTGACATATGGTCACGACACACTACAGATACGTAGAAAAACTCATAAAGTTTTGTTCGGCTGAAGCCGCACTTCAGGTTTCTGCCGCCAGAGCGCTCGAGAGCGCAGTGAGACAAAATTGCGACAGGAGCCGAGAAAGCGTATGTCGTGCTTGAAATGCACTCACATCAGTCAGTCATAACAGTGCAACGACAGTTCAGGACGAAGTTCAACAAAGATCCACCAACTGCTAACTCCATTCGGCGATGGTATGCGCAGTTTAAAGCTTCTGGATGCCTCTGTAAGGGGAAATCAACGGGTCGGCATGCAGTGAGCGAGGAAACGGTTGAACGCGTGCGGGCAAGTTTCACGCGTGTATCTGGACATGCTGGAAAATTGGCTCATGCCACAACTGAAGACCGACAGCGCCGACTTCATCTTTCAAGAGGATGGTGCTCCACCGCACTTCCATCATGATGTTCGGCATTTCTTAAACAGGAGATTGGAAAACCGATGGATCGGTCGTGGTGGAGATCATGATCAGCAATTCAGGTCATGGCCTCCACGCTCTCCCGACTTAACCCCATCCGATTTCTTTCTGTGGGGTTATGTGAAAGTTTCAGTGTTTAAACCTCCTCTACCAAGAAACGTGCCAGAACTGCGAGCTCGCATCAACGATGCTTTCGAACTCATTGATGGGGACATGCTGCGCCGAGTGTGGGAGGAACTTGATTATCGGCTTGATGTCTGCCGAATCACTAAAGTGGCACATATCGAACATTTGTGAATGCCTAAAAAAGCTTTTTGAGATTTTGTATGTGTGTGCAAAGCATTGTGAAAATATCTCAAATAATAAAGTTATTGTAGAGCTGTGAAATCGCTTCAATCATTTGTAATAACCCTGTATAATATATTTGTCCAATGAATACCCTTTTGTCATCTGCATTTCTTCTTGGTATAGCAATTTTATTCGCCAGTTGTGTAAGATCACCAGTTACCCACTTTTCAGGGTGATTAAGTTTCCCCTATGCATAGGTTTTATGCAGCTTGCAGTGTCTTCAAATATCACGTGTAAGTTTTCCACACACTCTCGCTCACTATAGGCATGAGCTAATGCTCCTACCGAAAAAACGAGCAGGACCTTTCTGCAAGAAATTTGTTGCAGTTAAATTTTTTACTGGTACACATTTTGTCTATACTCTGCAGTTCTCGAATTATTCAAGATGAACGTACAAAAGTGGCCTTTAAAGCCGTTTTTCTTGAATAACTCGAAAACTGTGACCTCCAGCGAAAACCTATCACAGTACAAAGTTTAACTACATTACATTTTCTACTAAAAGCTCCCGTTCATTTTCTTTTAGTAAGACTGATAGTTCACATATAGCGAGCGAGAAAACATGGAAATCTTGAACGTGGATTTAGAAAGCATCGTGGGTTGGATAAAACCCAGTGGTAGGGGCAGCTGAACTACCCTGTATATTGAGGATAAGATATCTACAACAAAGGAAGATACCATCTGGACCATCTGGCCCACTAGCTGTGTTTTATTTGGCTAATCCGTTTCCGTCCATGACACAGGTCATCTTCAGATTCACGTAAGTGATAAAAGAAGAAGAAGGGTTACTACAGTACAAAAATGTTAGTAATGGGGCATTAAAAAGATACAGACCTATTTATGTGGGCTGATGTTGGGTGAGATGGACATGGATTTAATTCATTCGAGGGTGGTGGTGGTGGTAAGTTCTACGGGACCAAACTGCTGAGGTCATCGGTCCCTAAGCTTTCACACTACTTACTATACCTTAAAGTAACTTACTCTAAGGACAACACACACACCCACGCCCGAGGGAGGACTCGAACATTCGACGGGGGGAGCCACGCGAGCGGTGACAAAGCACCCCAGACAGCACGGTTACCCCGCGCGGCATTTGAGAGTGCTGAAATATATTGTCAGCTCCGGATAAAACATACATAAGGTTTCTTACAATTTCATATGTACACTTTCTGTATTTTTCTGTGAATCCTCACCCTGACGATAAGCTGCCGTTCGAAGTAATAGCGATGGTATGTTACGAAGTCTCGATGATCTACTTTCATTTTTAGACTGTCATAGATTTTATTTTAAATCTTACGTTGCTGTTCTTCTTCGATTAGGTGCGCGAATGTGACGATTTATATTAAGAGTCGAAATCGATGAATCGATGACCCAAACAAAGGACAGCAAGTGACTCAGACGGTGTCTTTCTTTAGTTAGAGTGGTCACTGTTCGCAGAGACGCAGTGTCTTCAGTTATAAAGATACAGATTTTGGTCAAAGATATGGAAACACGGGGAGAAACGCATGCTTGATAATAAATGCACATGCTAGACAAGGTCGCAGGTAGCTCTGTTGTAATTGACCACGAATGGCTCCTGTGCAGTGTCCTCAACACATTGCAAGTGTTAGACGGGCTCAGAACAGTGTTCTCTGTAGCTATGAGTGTACTATGTCGGAGCTAAGTGAATTGTAACATGGGCAAACTTTTGGTGGTCAAATGGTGGATGCTTCCGGAGCGAAAGTAACCGAAGTGTTGGTATTTCAGAGGGTACCCTATGGAAGATTCATATCGTATATCGGGAAAGTGGAACAGCATCTTCCGCTAAGTGACAAGGTGGACAAAACTGTGTGCTTAGTGAACGTGATGGACGGTCATTGAAGAGAACTGCGACGAAAAATAAGAGGGCAACAGCTACAAAAATTACTGCACAAGCGAAGGACACACTAGCAAACCCTGTCAGCACCAACATAACCTGAAGGGAACTTCATAAGCTGCGAATTGCGAGGTGGCCTGGGATGCCAAAACCATTCATCAGTGATACCATCTCCCATTCATGAAAGCTGGACTGTGGAACGATGGAAGAATGTCATTTGGTTGGATGAGACTTGCTTCAAATTTTTTACAAATTGTTCCATCGTTTACGTCTCAATGGTGGCGGGAGGTCGGTGATGATATCATGGTATTCCATGAGCTCCTTGGTTAGTATGCAAAGTCACATTACTCCATACTGCAAAGACTGAATGACCATTTCGGCTAACCAGGTCCATCCTGTGGTGCAATGTTTGTTTCCCAGTGGCAAGTCTGGATTTCCAAGAGGACGCGGTTCCTGCTCACACAGTTCGTTTCATCCAAGACTTGTTTTCTGAGCTCGAGGATGAACTGTCACATCTCCCCTGGCCATCAGAGTCGCCAATGTTATTGAGCTTTCGTGGTCTATTTTGGAGCAAAGATACATTTGAGCCGTGGTAAAAATTGCTGTTTTGAAGAGCGCGCCGCAGCGCGTAGTGTGAAGCAGTCGCCCTCCGTTTCTGGCGGTGGCGCCGCTATGGCAATCGCAGCTTTGATGTCTCTCTCTGGTGGGAAAGGGGAAAGGTTGCCTGTTCACGTGCACTTACGGGGCGCTATGAGCTCGCCAGTCGTTCAGTCTAGGTCAGTCTCTCGTCCCCAGCTTGCCAGTCCGTCTCTCGTCCGCATTTGATAGGCAATTAGTGTCTGTCTGTCGTTCGGAGTGCTACTATGTCCGTCGTTCGGATCAACCTTTAAAGCCGGCAAAATGAGAGTTTTTCCATTGCGCCAGTAAGATAACTCAGTGAGTGGTCGCCCGGTCAGTGCTTAGTTCCTGCATCTGAGTCTGCGCGTTGGGCCGCCAGTCTGCTCGAGTTTGCTTAGGCAATGGTCACTGGCGTTTCGATCGATCGGTTGGTCGGTCGCGCACTGAGATTCAAGACGACTGGTCCGTCTTGAGCGTCGGCGCATGTGAGGTCGCCACGTGAGTCCAGTGGGCCGCGGCGTATAGCGAGGGCTAGTGACTTCGCGGTCGACACGAGATCAGCAGGATTCAACCTATGACATCTGTCTGGCCGGTGCGAGCTGCGACGCCGTGAGACGGGAAATCGGTGCGCCTTCCTGCGTCCGTTGAAGGGGCTGGCAGCGGATGGTTCGGGAGAACGATTTGTGAGTTCCGCAGCAGGTCTTCTCGAGATATCGCAGTTTATTAGAAGTTAAGTGATTTGTGATATGTTGTTTGATTTACTCTGGTTAAATTCTACTTGTTGTCTTGGTGAGGTCACCAGCCGTTTTGCTCGTTTTGCTTTCGGGTTCTCCCACCATCCTTCTACGTTTGCCCACTCGCGGGGAGTCAGTTTTTTCCTTGTGGAGTAGGGACGGGTTAGAGCAACCTGCGGTTCGGGTTGTTCGGTAATCTCCCTATCAATTTACCGTACGTTGGTAGCTGCCTCTGTCATGTTTGTCGGATATGGTGTTTTAACGAATTTATTGCTTGGTGTGTAACGGCCTAATACCTGAAATATGCTTTTGATCTTTGGAAACTTTGATATTATTGCCTACGATCTTGAGAGGCAGTATCTGTGTGTCCTGTAGAGCATCTTAACTATCGTTTGGCCAACCTTGTAGAATTTTATATAGGATTGCATTTCATGGGCTTTTATTCAAATGATCATTTTAGTATATAAAGTTGCCACCCTTTCACCGTAAGACTTTTCTTAGAAGTTAAAATCAAGTTGCACCTTCGGTGGCCAGGTTAATGTTTTAATTGTTATTGTTTTGTACCATTTCATTCCCTCCTTCAGGGGGTGCATAATTTGTGTGCTTGCGTAAATCGTTAAAACTCTTAGTTTAACGTTATCTGGTGTGTTGCTGATTTGCACCACTGTAGTCTTTCAGAGGCTGTTGTGTGCTGTCGTAACTACGACCGTGTCAAAAGGGAGCGGCAAGGTTGTCTGCCCGAAAGCTCATACAGTGAAAACTTGTTTCTTTCTGCCTCTGGATAAGTTGTAACTTTGATATTTAGAGGGTGCTTTCTGATTGTAATTTTAAATGTGTTTCTTTTAAAAAAATTCTTTTAGGCACTATTAAAGTGAATAAAATTCCCATTTGTTAAAAGGAATTTGGTTATGATTTCATCAGTTACTCCCTGGCAACTGCTTCCATGCTTACACAGTGCGATTAAATGTGTTAATGTTCTTGATGAATCGCTTGTAAATAAAATGAATTCTTGAGAATATTCTTTGAAAATAAATCATGGTTCAACATTGTCGCTGTTACCACCATCATCGTTAGCTGAACTTACCAGTATTCTGCAGGAAAATGGGTATACGGTGTCCTTCAAAACTGTGCAGGACCTGTATTTATCCATTCCGAGATGACTGGAAGCTATTTCGAATGCCAACCGCTTTCCTTCACCATATTGGGTAACATGTTGTGTTTTTGGTGTTTTCCATAGTTTTGTCCAACCCCTATATCTACTACTGACGGGAGACTCTAGGTAGAGGTGACGAAATATGAGCAGGAGAGCTCTGCTTCACTCAAGCGTACATGTGTTTCAGCACCACAAACCATTTACTGCCAGTATCTTCCAACAGGAACCATCGGCATCATCGCTTGGAGATCGCGAGTACATGCCTCACGGAAATACCTTAGCAACGTCTTCGAAGAGTACTCCAGAGAGCGTCATGACATTTCGACAAGACTCTGACCTCACCCTCCTCTCTCCCCTCCCAGTCATGCAAAGAAAACCTCTGACTTGCGTGACACGATCGGCTGCGTTTCAAGAAAACTGCTCTTGTGCCGACGGCAGGAACCACTTCGTCGCGCTTTCAGAGATGATGTCAGTCGCAGTTACAGAAGCCTTTGTGTCGCGGTAATGGAGATCGTGTGTCCAGTAGTCATGGATTACGCGTGCGTGAGTTAAGAGCAGCTGCCGTGTGCGCGTGTGCATGTTTTCGAGCCAGTGCTGCGTCTGATAGCCACCATAATGTGCCGATGCGTACTGACAGATAGCAGGCGGCGAGACGACGAGATGGCGAGACGAGATGCAGTGTGCGTGGTTAGCCCCTCCCTCACTCCCAAAGGGCTGGCCGTCACGACAAGTGCTCCCACGTGTCCCATGCATCGCTGTCTGTTGAAGCCCTGTTGTTTCCCTCGTCCCCCCCTAGCAACAACACTAAATACTCAAGTGTTTGTTTTTAACGCGTATGAAATCATGTATCTTAGACAGTTATTCTTTACAGAGAATTATTACAAGAAAAGTTATGAACTGAAAAAGTAAGCATAGAAAAGAAAAACATAATAAATAACCGAACGAAAGTTAACACTGAATCGTTAGTTAATCTAATAAAACCCCTCTAACCACCACAAAATCAGTATCACATAAAGTAGGCAACAAACTCATTCATGAACATCCATCACAGTAACATAATGAAGTAGGTCAAACAAAGTAATAACTTGCACGCACAAACGTTATATCTCCCCCCTCGCCTTAGATTCAACAATTCACCCGCTTCGCCGCGCCGGCCGCTGTGGCCGAGCAGTTCTAGGCACTTCAGTCTGGAACCGCACGACCGCTACGGTTGCAGGTTCGAATCCTGCCTCGGGCATGGATGTGTGTGATGTCCTTAGGTTAGTTAGGTTTAAGTAGTTCTAAGTTGCAGGGCACTGATGATCTCAGATGTTAAATCCCATAGTGCTCAGGGCCATTTGAACAATTTGAACGACTTCGCCGCCTCCTAACACCGCACACACAATAAACTGTGGTTAATAATAGTAGTCTAACACACTGTAATAACTGGCACATTTTTGAGCTGTACTTGTTCTCCCAACACTTTTAAAGTGACGTCATCATCCTTGTCATTGACATCGTCGATGACTTTTCACTGACGACACCACTGGTGATGTCATAAGTGATGTCATCATCCTTATCGGTAGGAATCTATTGTCCCCTTATCCTTCCCCTCCCCTTTTCTCCAGCCAAGTTAAAAAATTCGAGCCGGCCGCGGTGGTCTCGCGGTTCTAGGCGCGCAGTCCGGAACCGTGGGACTGCTACGGTCGCAGCTTCGAATCCTGCCTCGGGCATGGATGTGTGTGATGTCCTTAGGTTAGTTAGGTTTAAGTAGTTCTAAGTTCTAGGGGACTGATAACCACAGCAGTTGAGTCCCAGAGTGCTCAGAGCCATTTTTTTAATGTTCTCCTGCACTCTGGTTGGAATACACAAATCTGGGCAGGTCATATGAACATAGAGGGCATTCGAACATTCTTTCTTTTTTTTGGGGGGGGGCAGTCGCGTACAAAATTAATATTGAAGTTACCACATACAACTAATTTTGGATACTTCGTATAAAGTGAACGAAGAGCCCTATCTAGCTTGAACAGAAATGCTCTGAAGTCAGAGTTATGGGACCTATAAATAACTATAACTAAATGTTCAGTTTTACTGAATTCAACTGCCCCTGCACAACGTTCAAATACCTGTTCAGTACAGTGCTTTGATACATCTACGGACTCAAATGGAATACTGTTTTTATGTACTCAGTAAAAACTCCTTGAAAAACAGCCAGCTAATCTATATCCTTGTACACACACTCTCTCTCTCTCTCTCTCTCCTTCTCTCTCTCTCTCTCTCTCTCTCACACACACACACACACACAGACACACACCTGTTTCAAAATGTTTCAAAATTACTTTCTTATTTTAATATATTACTGAGGATTAAAAGGAAAAACAAGAAAATGAAAAACATTTTCACAGGGAGTTTCACAATTTATATTGTGGAAATATATGAAATTAGTGCACATTGTGCATCATCTTCCACACATTTTACAGCATCGTGTATTGCAAACTGTAGTTTCTAGTATTTTTAGTAGATATTTGAAACACCGCCATTAGATAACCGAGATTTCACTGCTGCCTACATTAATGAAATCGAAACGGTGCTGAATATTATTTTCCTGGCACACTTTAAACGATATAAATTATAGACTTTTAATTTATCAGTCGGCCAGCTTCTGAAATTGAGACAGAAATAGTTCCGAGTACTAAATACAGTCACAACTATCACACACTTCAAAACAACGAAGTGTTCGGAATCCGTAAAGCACTCTCTCTGAATCAATTGTATTATTCCCTCATTGACTTCTGTAAAAACTTTAAGATCACGAGTGACTTTATATTTGAGAGATAACCACGCTCTTGCGAACAAAATAAGGAGTCACAACAGTCTTCTTTTAGAGATGTAATTTTAACATCTTCCCCTGCGTGACAATTTGTGAATAGAAACGAATATTTTTTTATACACGAACAATTAGCAAGCAGTAATTTGAAAACTGACTGTGTCTGTGTTTTTCTCTCTTCCACGATCTATTACGCACATGTTACCGCTCTTGGGGAAGTCAAGTTCGGCGGAACAGACGGTCAAGAATGTAAACAGCCGATGTAGCACCCAGTACTTTAGAGGAACCAGCGCTGTTGCTCCAAATTTGATGGTGACGCGTTTTTCGCTCCATATAAGATGGCGCTCCTCTGTCTCTAACGTTCCCCAGACTCTTCAAGTTCTTTAACATGGAATCCCTGCTTGCATGTATTACAGCAAGTAACTGATAAGTAAAATGCATATGTGTGGATCCCTATTAGAAGCAGTGCGTTTTCTACTTACATTTTTACTACAGCTTTTGCGAAGTCAGTGACTGCCATGTTGGGTCTCTAGCGCTTCAGTATCCACTGAAAGTGTCTTCGAGAGTTTTTTTCCAGGTTTTACAATACGTACCTGCTGAATCAGTGGGAAAAAAAATGTGGTCAGTAGGCATCAGTCAATAACATTTTTCGTGCCTAGTTATCAATACACTTTTTCCAAGGAAAGAGGACCACTGCTATAGATATTCACAGAAACGTAATCTTCCTCCCTCTCTTTGCAGATGTGGGTGAGCTGGAGAGGAAAACAGATTAAGCAGACCGACCTCGTTTATCAAGAACCCACCTTTTTGTTGAAAAAAAGAAGTACTAGTAAAAATATTTTTAACGACCACGCCACGATAATGAAAGCAATAGCACCCTTGTGTTATACGCAAAAGTAATGCGAGCCTTCCCTCTTCTGGATGAGGCCTTGTGACAGACGAGGCTGCGGCGTTACCTCTTGCAGATTGTTAGCCGTGCTCGCTCTTCCATCTCGCGCTATTCACCGTTCACGTAAAATTGGCTTAATTATTTGGCTAATGTTGTCATTTCTTCTACAGAAGCCTATAATCCAGTGGGTGCTGTTAATTTTAATCAATAAATACGTATCCGAATGAACTTTTTGCCGACGTTTCTCAACTGATGCAAAGTCTCCCAGTCGTTTATTTTATTATTTTCATCAGACATAATACGTTATCCAGTCAGATTAATGTGACCACCGGTTAAGAAACCTGGAATGCAAGCTCTTGGAGCGCAGACAGCCGTGAGACGTGTAGGAAGAGAGTCAATGACGTTCTACAAGGTACCAACAGGGATGCGGAGGCATGCAAACTTCAGTACCTTGGCCAGTGCTGACAACCCTATCGAGGTGGTCACATAGAATTTCGAGTGAGTTTAAGTCAGCCAGGGAAATACGGCGCCGCGCGGGATTAATCGAGCGCTACAGTCGTGGACTGTGCGGCTGGTCCCGGCGGAGGTTCGAGTCCTCCCACGGGTATGGGTGTGTGTGTTTGTCCTCAGGATAATTTAGGTTAAGTCGTGTGCAAGCTTAGGGACTGATGACCTTAGCAGGTAAGTGCCACAAGATTTCACAGACATTCGTTTTTTTTTTTTTTTTTTTTTTTTTGGGAATACGGCAAATTCTTCCTGATGTTCTTCCAGCCACACTCGTCCACTGCGAGCTGTGTGACCCGTTGCATGTCCTGCTGATAGATGCCATCGTGCTGAGGAAAAGCAAACTGCATGTACGGGTGAACATGGTCCCGAAGGTTAGATGTATACTTGAGCTGAACCGTTATGCTTTACAGAATGACGAGATTGTTCAGGGAATGCTACGTAAACATTCCCCAGGCCGTAATGCTCCCTGCTCCGGTCTGGACTCTTCCGACAATTGTTGCATGGTGTTTGCTTTCAGACGGTTCGCGACATACACACCAAAGACCATCTGCCTGATGGCTCCTAAAAAGTGGATCATCTTAAAAGGCCGCCTGTCGCTTCTCAGTTGACTTCCAGTTGCGGCATCTTCATGAAAATTCCAACCTTCGTCGCTGATGGACAGCAGTCACCATTGGTCTATAAACCAGGCGGAGGCACATAAACAACGATCTTCGCTGATCGGTCTTTGAGGCGACACTGTTGAATGGTTCAAATGGCTCTCAGCACTGTGGGACTTACCATCTGAGGTCATCAGTCACCTAGAACTTAGAACTACCTAAACCTAACTAACCTAAGGACATCACACACATCCATGCCCGAGGCAGGATTCGAACCTGCGACCGTAGCAGTCGTGCGGTTCTGGACTTAAACACACAGAACCGCTCGGCCACCGCGGCCGGCTCGGCACTGTTGAAAGGCCCTTGGTTCACCTTGGTGGCCAGTTACTCAATATTTGCCCGTAACTATCTCTGAAGCTGTCAATTATCCCTGTCAACTGTGACTCCTGATGGTGCACCACATTTGACGTTTTTTCGGATAGCTCCATTTTGCCACGCGCGTTATGCTTTAAGCACGGTGAGACACCGACAGTTTTCAAACTTAGCCCGAGGGCCTATGATCAGGACCTTTTAGTTGTCAGAGAAATCGCCCCGTCTTCACGTTATGACAACGACTGCACTGTTTTCAGCGTTCCCCGATGTGTTTTGTACACCGTCCATTGCTATTGCTACTGCTACCACCTGACATCATTTTCATTGGTTGGAGATAGTGGGAGATGGAGATTTTTAGAATTTTCTGATCTATTTTCTAATACAATTCTCTGACTGGTTGGAAACGGAGGAGAGGGAGGAGGGAATATAAAGCATGCACTTGGCCTGTACGTACACGAGTAACTTTACACCACTTTTTGCGGCAGAAAAAAAGTAAATATTTGACTTTCAAGGAAATAATCAGTCTCTCAACTCAAGGGCATCTAAGTTTTACTGTATATCTGTCCCCATTTTCTAATTCTACATGCTCATTGGTTGGAAATAGGGAGAACAGGGAGATTGGGATAAATGGGACAACTCGTTTGTTTCCATCATCTTGGATGTTTAATACTATACTGTGACTGACTTTGCCCGCATTTTGTGGTCGTGCGGTAGCGTTCTCGCTTCCCACGCCCGGGTTCCCGGGTTCGATTCCCGGCGGGGTCAGGGATTTTCTCTGCCTCGTGATGGCTGGGTGTTGTGTGCTGTCCTTAGGTTAGTTAGGTTTAAGTTGTTCTAAGTTCTAGGGGACTTATGACCACAGCAGTTGAGTCCCATAGTGCTCAGAGCCATTTGAACCATTTTTTGTGACTGACTGTAGGTGCAGAGGAGTGCACGGTTTCTAGTTTCCCGTTAATACAATTGGGCTATTTTGTAGTACTACGCTCTGACTGGATGGTGAGATGAGAGTAAGTAGGGTAAAAAGCACACGATTGGGGTATTTCTTCTATCTTCGACTTTAAATCTTGCATTATGACTGGCTGATAGGGCAGGGGAGGGGCTCTCCACTGATAAGAATCCTGATGTCGCTGATATGTCATTAGCACAATGTCATCGACGTCATGCATGGCGGCATCGATAAGATGATGACGTCACTTTTCAAAGTTATGGGGAAATCAGGACAGCACAAAATCCTAAGTACGACTTTTATTACAAGGGCGAAAGACAGCGTACAGGCTATATTAGTTGTATAACTGCGACTGCGGATGTAGGGTCTAATAAGAAAATAGAGACGTGTTGAATTTACTTATTTTGTTCCACACTACACTTAGGTGACGAATGTCATGAAATACCTCCTAATGAAGTATCCTAATGAAGAACCTTCTTTTGCTCAGAAACCCGACGTAACATTGACTCAACAAGTCGACGGAAGTCGTGTGCACAAATATTGAGCCGCGCTGCGTCTATAGCCGGCCATAACTGCGAAAGTGTTGCTAGTGCAGGATTTTGTGCACGAACTGACCTCTCCGTAAAGACCCATAAATGATCGACGAGATTCATATCGGGCGATAAGGGAAGCCAAATGGTTCAAATGGCTCTGAGCACTATGGGACTCAACATCTTAGGTCATAAGTCCCCTTGAACTTGGAACTACTTAAACCTAACTAACCTAAGAACATCACACACACCCATGCCCGAGGCAGGATTCGAACCTGCGACCGTAGCAGTCCCGCGGTTCCGGACTGCAGCGCCAGAACCGCTAGACCACCGCGGCCGGCAAGGGAAGCCAAATTATCCACTCGAATTGTCCGTAATGTTCTACAAATCTACGTATTACGAAAAACTAAGATCCGTTGACATGATGAATTGTCATCCATATAAAAAACCTATTGTTGTTTGTGAACGTGAAGTCCATGAATGGCTGCAAATGGTTTCGAAGTAGCCGAACATAGTCATTTCCTGTCATTGATCTACGTAAACACAGCCCATACAATTACGGAGGCATCACCAGGTCGCACAGTGCCTTTTTGTCAGTATAGGTCCATGGTTCCATGTGGTCTGGGCCACACTAACTGAAATCGGGAGTCGTCTGACCAGATCACGGTTTTCCAGTCGTCTAGCGTCCAACCTATGTGGTCACGAGCTCAGGAGAGGCACTGCAGGCGATGTCGTTCTATTAGCAAAGGCACTCGCGTAGGTCATCTGCTGCCATAGCCCATTAACCGAAAATGTTGCTGCACTAACTTGCATTACGCCCCATATTGATTTCTGCAGTTATTTTGGCAGTGTTGCTTGTCTGTTAGCAATAAAAACTCTACGCACACGCCAATGCTGTCGGTCGTTAAGTAAATTGGTCAGCCTTTGTATAGTCCATGGTGAGAAGTAATGTCTGTAATTTGGTATAATCGACACTCTCTTGACACTGTGGATATTGGAATACTGAATTCCTTAATTAAGTTCTGCTGTACTGGCTACTGTAGGAGTCAGCACCGACACAAACAAGGAAAGAGAGAAGTTGCGATGGGACAGCAGGAATCCAAAACGATCTACATGTGACACTTGCAGATCAACAGAAAGGTTTATTTCTAAAATGGAAAGGAACATCACTTCTCGTTACGAGGTGGGTTGATGGGCTTCCATGCCTCCTACACGCACGTCTTTTGCGCTCTATTACTACTCACAGAACGCTGTCTAAGTATCGTCTTCCTATTACTCAGTACTGATGCTCTTGAAATCTGCGATCAAACTGGTCGACCAACCAAGGGCTGCTGGTTAGGTCAGCACTGACAGGGTACGCTGATCTCTGTCTTCCTGGAGCTGTGCCCGCTCTTTCCACGGCTCGCGGGTCAGTGGCTTCTTGATGCCGTTTCGCAAAGCTGCGCTTTTCCGTGTGCAGTCGGTGCCTAAGGACTGCACAACGTCTGAGACTGAATGTCCCATGTGTCGAATTCCAACTAACATTTCGCGTTCAGAGTCTGCTGATTCCCTTCTGGCGGCCATTATCACGAAGGAAACCTTTTCACCTGAATCACCAATGCATTACCCTTTTATACCTTGTGTAAGCGATACTACCGTCATATGTATATGTGCATATCGTAGCAAGACGTTTGTAGCTTCAGGTATGAAATTGCTATGTAATGCAACACTATTATTATTATTATTACTACTTCGTTTAGCCTTTCGATGAGCACTGACAACAAACTGAAACGCCCCTGTTGGTCCTCTCCACTGAGCGTAAGCCGTTAGCACACGGACAGTGCATTCGAACGTCAACGATGAGTGTGCTGAGTTCAACATGCTGCTGAAGACTCAGAAACGATGTGGATTGTGCATACAGTACGCTTGTCTGAACATGGTATACGCGATCACAGCATGCTCCAGTGGCAGTTAACGGTTGCATGTGGCTTGCAAATCACACAGTTTGTTTGCGAAATAGAAGGGCGTAAAATTCCTACATCATATCTAGTAAAGCGCACGTTCCCTCTCTTGTCCATTAGGTAGCCATGTCGTTCTACAGGGTGTTTCAAAAATGACCGGTATATTTGAAACGGCAATAAAAACTAAACGAGCAGCGATAGAAATACACCGTTTGTTGCAATATACTTGGGACAACAGCACATTTGCAGGCAAACAAACTTTCGAAATTACAGTAGTTACAATTTTCAACAACAGATGGCGCTGCGGTCTGGGAAACTTTATAGTACGATATTTTCCACATATCCACCATGCGTAGCAATGATATGGCGTAGTCTCTGAATGAAATTACCCGAAACCTGTCACAACGTGTCTGGCGGAATGGCTTCACATGCAGATGAGATGTACTGCATCAGCTATTCAATTGTTTCTGGATTCTGGCGGTACACCTGGTCTTTCAAGTGTCCCCACAGAAAGAAGTCACAGGGGTTCATGTCTGGCGAATAGGGAGGCCAAACTACGCCGCCTCCTGTATGTTTCGGATAGCCCAAAGCAATCACACGATCATCGAAATATTCATTCAGGAAATTAAAGACGTCGGCCGTGCGATGTGGCCGGGCACCATCTTACATAAACCACGAGGTGTTCGCAGTGTCGTCTAAGGCAGTTTGTACCGCCACAAATTCACGAAGAATGTCCAGATAGCGTGATGCAGTAATCGTTTCGGATCTGAAAAATGGGCCAATGATTCCTTTGGAAGACATGGCGGCCCAGACCAGCACTTTTTGTGGATGCAGGGACGATGGGACTGCAACATGGGGCTTTTCGGTTCCCCATATGCGCCAGTTCTGTTTATTGACGAAGCCGTCCAGGTAAAAATAAGCTTCGTCAGTAAACCAAATGCTGCCCACATGCATATCGCCGTCATCAATCCTGTGCACTATATCGTTAGCGAATGTCTCTCGTGCAGCAATGATAGCGGCGCTGAGGGGTTGCCGCGTTTGAATTTTGTATGGATAGAGGTGTAAACTCTGGCGCATGAGACGATACGTGGACGTTGGCGTCATTTGGACCGCAGCTGCAACACGGCGAACGGAAACCCGAGGCCGCTGTTGGATCACCTGCTGCACTAGCTGCGCGTTGCGCTCTGTGGTTGCCGTACGCGGTCGCCCTACCTTTGCAGCACGTTCATCCGTCACGTTCCCAGTCCGTTGAAATTGTTCAAACAGATCCTTTATTGTATCGCTTTTCGGTCCTTTCGTTACATTAAACCTCCGTTGAAAACTTCGTCGTGTTGCAACAACACTGTGTTCTAGGCGGTGGAATTCCAACACCAGAAAAATCCTCTGTTCTAAGGAATAAACCAAGTTGTCTACAGCACACTTGCACGTTGTGAACAGCACACGCTTACAGCATAAAGACGACGTACAGAATGGCGCACCCACAGACTGCGTTGTCTTCTATATCTTTCACATCACTTGCAGCGCCATCTGTTGTTGAAAATTGTAACTACTGTAATTTCGAAAGTTTGTCCGCCTGAAAATGTACTGTTGTCCCAAGCATATTGCAACAAAGGGTGTATTTCTATCGCTGCTCGTTTAGTTTTTATTGCCGTTTCAAATATACCGGTCATTTTTGAAACATCCTGTATCTGCAGTATGCATAAATAAAAACTTCAGGATCTATGAACACGTTATAAGTCAGTAAGGGCATAAGCTTACAAAGTTGCCGTACAAGCAACACGATGAAAATTTGCAGTAGTCTTACACGTAACATAAAAAATTATTCCATTATTCTCAATTTTTTGTAAAACCCTACTGCCATTCTCATTTGATCGCCCATTCTGTTGAGGAGCAGAATCTTTAGAACACGTCAAATACAAGATTTTAAACAGTAAAGTGCAACGCATCTTACATCAAGTAAGTAAGCGGTTTTACAGTTAAAGCCAATCGAACACATGCTCCTTAGAGAGCTCGCACATATTTACATAACATCGAATGCTATACAGTATGCTTGTATTAATTAAATAAATAAATCTCAGAACCTATTAGAAAACGCCAAGGTGACTAAAAAGTTGGTGGATGTAAGGAGACGCGAACCTCCAACACATCACTTCGTATCTTTGCGTATCTATTCATTACACTAATCTTCCGTAACAGACAACTTTGTCTTCTACGTTACTACTTAAGGCTTTAATCGCAGACACATTATTATCTGGTATTTAACTATAACAAATAGCACTAAGAATAATGTGAAATGATGGATGTTCGATACGTCTTTGCTTTGAAACGATACACAATCATGCTCATAAATCAAGGATAATTGCAGAATGTGGTGCCACACAACGTGGCACTACACAAAAAGGCGCTAATAGCATAGGCACATAGGGAACACACCCGACACAGATCTGTAAGTCCACGGTATTGGTGATAAGCTGAGAAAACCGCTACGAAACACATGTACTACAGAACGCCACTGTTTCCTGCGCATGTACCCCGACATCAACATGGGAAATGATCACCATGCACACGTACACAGACCGCACAAGGAGTTGGCATACTCTGGATCATGTGGTCGAGCAGCTGCTGGGGTATAGCCTCCCATTCTTACACCAGTTCCTGTCGGAGCTCCTGAAGTGTCCTAGGGATCTGACGACGTGCAGCGATACGTCGACGGAGAGGATCCCAGACTTGCTGGATGGAGTTTAGCTCTAGAGAACAGGCAGGTCACTCGATTCGCGTGATATCTTCTGTTTCAAGGTACTCCCCCACGATGGCAGCTCGGTGGGGACGTGCGTTATCATCCACCAGGAGGAAGGTGGGACCTGCTGCACCCCTGGAAAGGCGGACATACTGGTGCAAAATGGCTTCCCGATACACCTGACCCTTTAAAGTTCCTGTGTCAAAGACATGCAGGGGTGTACGTGCACCTATCATAATCTCACCCCACACCATCAACCCACCACCTCCATGCAGGTCCCTTTGAAGGACATTAAGGGGTTGATATGTGGTTCTTAGTTCACGCCAGATGAAAACCCGTCGAGAATCACTGTTCAGAGAATATACCTGGACTCGTCCGTGAACATAACCTGGAACCACTGTTCCAATGGCCATGTACTGTGATCTTGACACCAGGCTTTACTGGCTCTCCTGTGACCAGGGCTCAGTGGAATGCACCTTGAAGGCCTCTGGGCGTATAAACCATGTCTGTTCAGTCGTCTGTAGACTGTGTGTCTGGAGACAACTGTTCCAGTGGCTGCGGTAAGGTCCCGAGCAGGGCTACCTGCAGTACTCCGTGGCCGTCTGCGGGTAAGATATCGGTCTTCTTGTGGTCTTGTACACTGTGGACTTTCCGTACTGCATCGCCCGGACACGTTTCCTGTCTGCTGGAATTGTTGCCATAATCTTGAGATCACACTTTGTGGCACACGGAAGGCCCGTGATACGAACTGCTGTGTTTGGCCAACTTCCAGTCGTCGTAGTATTCTACCCCTCACAAAGTCATCAATATGTGTTCTTTCAGCCATTTTCAGCACACAGTCATCATTAGCAAGTCTGCACACTTACTCGCTGCACCGTACTAGGACATGCACCAACACACCTCTGCGTACGTGGACTGCTGCTATCACCACCTTGCGACGATCGCGGGTCAAATGCACCGCATAGTCATACCCCGAGGTGATTTGATCCCGAAAACCGCCCACCAGAGTGTTGTTTCACTATGTATCAGCATTATCCTCATTTTATGAGCATGTGTGTATTTTCATAACAATCAAGTTAAAACTCGGAAATTATTAACCACCAACTTGACGTTTCCCGTCATTTCACGTCCCATCAAATCATACCACTAAACTACAGTTTATCGACAGATGAACTGACTGGTGCTTTGAAACGGCTCACATCCATAGAACGTGGGTGGTAATATAGAACTCACCAAATCTGGACTTCAGCTCAGAGGCAATATGGCGTCTCCAGACTGTACTTAAAATAGATGGCGTGCATGTGACATAGGTGGCGTTCTTCCATCTCACTGGCATACGTTCAAACACAACTACGAAATATCTGTCATGATATTGATCTACATGTTCGGAAAGACGCCCCAACCTGCGTTTTACACCCCATGATGTCAGACATTCGGCCCACCTCACCACTGACGTTCAGATTTACGGTCCGTATGTCGTCGGCTTAACGTGGCGTCACGTGAAGCGATCCTTAAGGCAACGGTCAGATTCTACGTAATCTTGGCGATCTGCGGCGCACCAGCGGAATTATGCGACTCATTTCTCCGCAGATCAATGAAAACGTTTCTTAGCGGATTCAGATTAATTTTCGCGGTGCTATAAATATATATCAGTCTCAGTAAGAGTCGGCAACCTCGCTTTGACCCACAGTTAAAACTACCATATCTCCCATACCCATTGTCATACCCCGCTTGTAGTTTAGCTGCTTTCAAACGGTTCTCAGATGCGACCGTCTGATTACGAAACGAGGACTGCTGACAGCCACTAACCGTCTCTAACTGGATTATAGTATTTGCTCCATAAATAGGGTGGAGAAAAAAGGGAAACCGGCACACGCAAAACGCCACATGTTTGCATCGGAACAAATGTAATTAACTGTCTTTTCCAACACCTAGCCAATTCCGCATCGCTGTTATCAGGCGCCGGCCGGTGTAGCTGAGCGGTTCTAGGCGCTTCAGTCTGGAACCGCGCGACCACTACGGTCGCAGGTTCGAATCCTGCCTCGGGCATGGATGTGTGTGATGTCCTTAGGTTAGTTAGGTTCAAGTAGTTCTAAGTTCTAGGAGACTGATGACCTCAGATGTTAAGTCCTATAGTGCTCAGAGCCATTTTTTTAGTTGTTATCAGGGACTACCTCCATCTACCTGATGTCTCCACGTTCTGTTATCAGACCACAGTCCACTTAGATGGTTCAAATGGCTCTGAGCACTATGGGACTCAACTGCTGAGGTCATTAGTCCCCTAGAACTTAGAACTAGTTAAATCTAACTAACCTAAGGACAGCACACACATCCATGCCCGAGGCAGGATTCGAACCTGCGACCGTAGCGGTCTCGCGGTTCCAGACTGCAACGCCAGAACCGCGCGGCGACTTCGGCCGGCAGTCCACTTAGACCATTGCTTCCCAACCATTTAGAGATCATTACCCCCCCGAGTGCAATGAGGTATTATCAAGTACTCTCCAGTCTCCTCTCCCAGTAATAGCAACAAACTAAACTTTAGAACGAACCAACGTTTTCTTTGAGCACTTCCATTTTTAAAATTACGGACTACAAATGATATTTAGTTTTTGGAGGTGTTTTATTAAACAACGAACGCGTCAATGAGTTAATTCATAGTCGTTATTTCCAACAATCATCTTTTGTAGAATGATGAATCAATTCTCATTGCATTGTGAACGCTACCTACAAGTCCTTCCCCATGTAGAAAGCCAGCTATCCATATTCAGAGTACATATTTGTAGCAAAACATGCATCCTCTGCAGCACCCCTATTCCTAAAACTCTGCAGAAGTATGTATTTCGATAAGATATTTAAGCATATGAGATGTGTATATCCCAAATTTACTTTCATAAAAGCACGGTACTAAGTACGAAGTATGCGTTGTAAGCATAGAATTGTATCTGCCGAGGGCAGAGCGATCATGGGGAGTCGTAGCATAGCTTTTGTGGAGCGTGGGTGGAGTGTTGTGTGGATGCCGTGGCTGCAGCGCGTATCTTACAAGTCATAGTAAAGTAATTGAAAATGTTTGCCGCACAAGTTTTGCGTTTAATTTCAGTGTTCAAGATGCAATATCAATGTTTATCCAAAAGGTGATTTTTCTCGGTTTCGTGTGTCATGTCGGCAGAACAACAATCAACCGCGTCGCGACGATTACGGAAAAATGATATGGACTTGTATGATCCTAATAGCAAGTTCTAAGTCTGTCTCGCCGGCGGAGACAGACGCACCAACAGGGAAGTAACCGATATTGTCTCGTTTACGAGTTCCTAACCAGGAGCGAATTTTATAATATAATCTGTGCGCTTTAATAGTCTAGTTTCTTGAGTTTCTGCGTGTTAATTTAATATATAATAGCCATAGTTCTCGCGTTTTCATTTGGATCAGAAAGAAAACCGATTTTGTCATATATTACAAGTACTTAATGAGGGGCGAATTATTTAGTTTCACCTGAGTGCTTCGCTAGTTAGCTTTTTGAATCTCTGCGTATCAATCTAATATATTAGGCACAGTTCCTGCGTTTTCGTCAGGGTTTACAGTAGAGCCGCGCAGCGCAAGTCGATAGTCCGTTTATTTGTGTTGTTTACTTTTCCACGGTCTTTAGTATGGACAGAGATTGCGATTTTTGTGTGTGCATGCGAGACAAGTTGGTGACACTTCGCTCAGGTCCGGGCTGTGATGACCTGGGTTACACAGCCCGAAGGTGCAGTGGGCGGGCACCACTGTTGTGGGCCGGCCGTGGGGTTGCAACGGACATCCAGCACGTCCGAGTCATCCATTCGGTCCTCACCGGTGGCCATCCCAGTTACTGCTCGCACTGAGGTTGACCCCTCACCTGTGTTCGAGCGGGAGGTCACCCTGGAGTGAAGCAGGCGGCGAAAGACTTCTCAGGCGGCCACACGTAAGGCCTCCCTGGTTTGTCTGACAAACAGGTTCCCGGTGCTGTCTGTGCCTGACACCGAGCCAGATACTGTCGCCTTTCCTGCTTCAGAGGAAACCAGTCAGCCGGCAAGACACGGGTAATCACAGAGGGTGGGATTATTGGTAGTTGGGAGCTCCAACGTTAGGCGCGTTATGGGACCCTTTAGGGACACGGCTGCCAAAAAAGGAAAGAAAATCAGTGTGCACTCTGTGTGCATACCGGGTGGAGTCATTCCAGATGTGGGACGAGTCCTCCCGGATGTCATGAAGAGTACACGGTGCAGCCAACTGCAGATAGTTGCTCACGTCGGTACCGATGATGTGTGTACTTTGGATCAGAAGAGATTCTCTCTGGTTTCGAGCGGCTAACAAAAGTGCCAGTCTTGCTTGAAAGATGAAAGCAGAGCAGCATTTTCGACAGGATCGATTGAGGACCTCTGGTGCAGAGCCAAATGGAGGATCTGAATCAGAGGCTCAGACGGTTCTGCGACCATGTAGGCTGCAGATTCCTCGCCAAAGGGTGGTTGGGTTTCAGGTTCCGCTGAATAGGTCAGGTAACCACTATACGCAGGAGGCGTGGATTAGGCAGTTTGTTAGGATAGAGGGTCTCGGGAAAACACAGGAATGGCTTCAGTCACAATGAGTGCAGGCCGAACACAGGAAGAAAGTTTATACAGGAACCATCGGTATAACAGTTGTAAATTGTCGTAGCTGTGTTGGGAAAGTACCAGAGCTCCAAGCACTAATAGAAATGTCTCTTTCCAAATTAATAATGTAAGTGTAGACCAGATGTGGCTTGAATTCAAAGTAATAGTATCGGCAGCAGTTGATTTATACCAAATAAATTAAAAAGATTGATCTGATCCTCCTTGGTACACAAACCGGGTCAAAAGACTGTTGCCGGCCGCGGTGGTCTAGCGGTTCTGGCGCTGCAGTCCGGAACCGCGGGACTGCTACGGTCGCAGGTTCGAATCCTGCCTCGGGCATGGGTGTGTGTGATGTCCTTAGGTTAGTTAGGTTTAAGTAGTTCTAAGTTCTAGGGGACTTATGGCCTAAGATGTTGAGTCCCATAGTGCTCAGAGCCATTTGAACCATTTTTTGAAAAGACTGTTGCAGAAACAACGAAGCAAACATGCCAAATTTAAACAGACGCAAAATCCCCAAGATTGGCCATTTTTTATAGAAGCTCGAAATTTAGCGAAGACCTCAATGTGATATGCTCATAACAGTTTCCACAACGAAACTTTGCCTCGAAACCTGGCAGAAAATCCAAAGAGATTCTGGTTGTATGTGAAGTATGTTAGCGGTAAGAAACAATCAATGCCTTCTCTGCGAGATAGCAATGGAAACACTATCGAATACAGTGCCGCCAAAACAGAGTTACTAAACACAGCCTTCCAGAATGTCTTCACAAAAGACCACGAAATAAATAATCCAGAATTCGAATCGAAACGGACGCCAATATAACGAAGAAGTAAACAGCCTCGCAGTGGCGAAGCAACTTAAATCACTTAATAAAAGCAACTCTTCTGGTCGAGACTGTATACCAATTAGGTTCCTTTCAGAGTGTGCTGATGCATTAGCTTCATACTTAACAATCATATACAACCATTCGCTAGACGAAAGATCCATACCAAAAGACTGGAAACTTGCACAGGTCATACCATTATTCAGGAAAGGTAGTAGAAGTAATCCTATTAATTACTGGTCCATATCGTTAACGTCGATATGCAGCAGGATTTTAGAACATATATTGCATTCCAACATTATGAAATACCTCGAAGAAAACGGTCTATTGTCACAGAGTCAACATGGTTTTAGAAAACATCGTTCTTGTGAAACACAACTAGCTCTTTATTCGCATGAAGTGCTGAGTGCTACTGACAAGGGACTTCAGACCGATTCTGTATTTATGGATTTCGGGAAAGCTTTTGACACTGTACTGCACAAGCGTAATTTCACTACAAAGTGAAATTACGTGCTTATGGAATATAATCTCACTTATGTGACTGGATTTGTGATGTACTAAAATGAATTCGTTAAACTTCAGTTACACGATAAATCAGTCAAATATAAAGGCCATAAATTCAGCTAAATACCTGAGAATTACAATAACGAACAACTTAAGTTGGAGGGGCACATAGAAGATGTTGTGGGGAAGACTGCGTTTTATTGGCAGGACACTTAGAAAATGTAAGAGATCTACTAAGGACACTGCCTACACTACGCTTGTCCATCCTCTTTCAGAAAACTGCTGCGCGGTGTGGATCCTTACCAGATAGGACTGACGGTAGAAATCGAAAAAGTTCAAAGAAGGGCAGCACGTTTGTACTATCATGAAATATGGGAGAGAGTGTCACTGAAATGATACAGGATTTGGGATCGGCATCATTAAAAGAAAGACTTTTTCGTTCCGACGGAATCTTCTCACGAAATTCCAATCACCAACTTTCTCCTCCGAATGCGAATATATTCTGTTGACATCCACCTACATAGGGATAGGGAGGGCCGATCACTACCATAAAATAAGGGAAATCAAAGCTCGTACGGAGAGATATACGTGTTCGTTCTTTCCACGTGCTATACGAGATTGGAATAATAGAGAATTGTGGTGATGGTTCGATGACCCCTCCGCCAGGCACTTAAATGTGGTTTGCAGAGTATCGATGTAGGTTTAGATGTAGATGTAGATGTAGATGTAAGTGAAAGAACCACACATCGTACTGACTGGCTGAATATCACGAGTGCAGGTACTTTCTCGTTCGTATATCGTATCCGAAATTTTGTGGAGCATTCGCGTCGCGATTCGGTCACGCGTACGCTCGTGTTATAAGCTGTTGAATTGTTTAGTACTGTTGGAAGAACTATGCCAGTCGTCGACTGATGAAACATCTGTTGAACGGTGACTATTTTGTGTTTTATGCACGGTGTTTCTGCATTGGATGCCATCATTTAGACAGCATCCTTATACGTCACAACGGACACGTACTTGGAATACTGATACTGATCACATCCATCGTGGAATAATATTAATTGTGAACAGTGCAGCCACGCCCTGTGCGATTGTTTAACAGAACACAGTGAATTCTACCATATCAACTTGGTGTCGTTGGCGTGAGTGTCTGCTCTTCCTGCTAGACAATAGTCATTACAGGACCCATCATAGCAGACAGTCTCGAGTGATAAACTTTAGATACTGCATATCTAGCCCTTTCCCCCCAGGCGTGTTACATGACGACGTATGTTTCCAGGACGTGTAATCTTCGGTGATGTGCCGATTTATTCGAAAACGGAAACAGTGATTAACATATAGAAAAAGTGAACGTAATTTGGATTGTTGTCTGACGTCAGACAGACTGTGTGCTCTGCGGACCAAGAAGTTCAAGTTACAGCGATTCTACTTGTCTGTTACGGAGCGCAGTGCAAAGATCCTGGGTTGGAGAGCAATTCTACTATTGTTTGCTAGATCATCTGCGACGCGGGTGGCACCTATGAGCAACTCGAACAACTACAACCATACCATTACTGCATTTCGCCGACCGGCCAGCGGGTGTCAGTGCTGATAACACAGCGACGCATGGAGCTGGTGTGAATTCAGGGCTGCGCGCGCTCACGGGCAGCCAACAACGTTAAGTCTTGGGGCAGCGCTGCGATTCCTCACGCATTTAAACAATACCGTAGCGTAACTGACTGGCAATGCAGACTCTGTCTAGAGAATTTCATGCAAATAGTGTTAAATGATTACAGTTGAAGCAACTTGTAAAACTGACACGATAATCTGTCAATGGGTACTAGATCACAATGCATACTTATTTAGATAATATCAGGGAATGCAACCGTTGTTGATATAATACAGTGGAGGCCACTTATCATACTGGCATTACACTTTGACATGGGTCAGTTAAATGTCATTGCCCAGTCCTGCTGTAATAGCCCCTGCAATATGCTAATGTAATGCTATAGCAGCAGTGAATCTTTTGTGTAAATATAAGTGTACTTTTGTGACATTGACTCAATGTGTGTCTGGTGTGCTTCTTAGCACGAAACACGACGCTGAAGAGATAGGGCGTTGACAATTGACTTATTGCTTCGTTTGTATATTGTGCAGGAGGGTTACTGTGATTTAGTCTTTATGTTCTTTTTTTTCCTTTCCAGTCCTTTTCCATTTTCTTGCTTGTGTAACGTAAGTAATTCATGATGTCAGCCAATGAGATCAATGCAGCAGCGATAGTTAGGAATGTAGATGGAGATTCGTCAGGTGAAAGTAGTCTGATAGAGAGGAAGGTTCAAGATAGTGGTGCCGAAATATCAAGAGATTCTCATGTGAGAGACTGTAGTTTGTCAGTTGAGATGGGAAACCCTGGTGCTGTGTCATCACCAATCGTGCTACACCCAGACGAGAGGAGAGTAGGCCCGACATGTTCACGACATTAATGAGTATGCTGAAGAAGGGTTTCGAGGAAACTAATGGATAGCTTGACCAAGCTAACAGGCAGACTGACCATATTAGTAAGCAAATGAAGGATGACGACGATCGACTGGACGCTTCCATAAAGAAAGTGGGGAACGAATGTAATAAAAAGGTAGAGACACTTACCTCTCGATTAGATCAATATGTCTTAGAGGAGGCGATGTGTTTTGACAAGGTTGGCCGCGCAGAGTGGCCGCGCGGTTTGAGGCGCCGTGTCACGGATTGCACTGTCCCTCCCGTTTTAGGTTCGAGTCCTCCGTCGGGCATTGGTGTCTGTGTTGTTCTTAGCATAAGTTAGTTTAAGTAGTGTTTAAGTGTGGAGATCGATGGCCTCAGCAGTTTGGTCCATTAGGAATTCACACAGATTTGAACATTTGACAAGGTTGAAGCTGAATTCAGTGAGGTAAAAGCAGAACTTGGCAAAATGGTTGAGGTCTATGATAAATAATTTGAAAGATTGGGTGGGGATGTGCTGGAGTGTAAACACAAGGTGCAAGCTGTTGTGCTGAATCAAGATGCTTATGTACGCCTTGTAGAACAGGTGTGCAATGAAATATCCAAGACCCAGTTACCTGTGGGTCAACAGGTTAAAAATGCAAATCGTTATTGTGGAATGGAGGCGTAACAGGTGGTAGCACACTTGGCCTACAAAAGGACGATGTCTTTCTTAGTGTTGGGAATATTAGGAATTTTGTTCCAATCGGAAAATGGCATCTGAGGGACTATTTATACCAGTATAAGGGTGTTCTAGCTGCAATATGGGATCAACAGCGGAAGATATGCTTTGTTGCGTGGAGGATGGAAGGTGAAGCTGGTACTTGGGGAATGACACTAGGACAAAATGCGAAACAAATGTGGAGTTTTAGAGGGCGTTTTTAAAACAATATCGGTCTCTTAAAATGCAGAATGATGTCCGAAACAGCTTATACCATGGCCTAAGGTTTGATACAGGTCGCGACCAGAACCTAAAGAAGTTTTTCCAAGATTATTATGAAAATAAACTATAGAACCATTGCTTCATAATGGTGTGCAAACCCAAGAAAATTCTGACAGACAATGGTCCACAGTTTATTTCAAGAGAGTGCAAGACGATGATACAGAGAAACACTGTCGAACAAGTCTTAATAGCAAAATACAGACCTGTATCCAATCCGGCAGCGAGAATTATGAAGGAAGTGAACCGCATGTGTCGCACTTACTGCCATGGCAAGCACAGTAAATGGAAGAATTGTTTAGAGGACTTCAAAAGAGTAATCAACAGTATGCCTAATGCCATGACAGAATTTGCACCATGTGACATTCTGAGATTCTGGTTAACTCCCCATCCACAGATCGAATGTTCGATGAGAAGATAGAGTTAGACATGGATTAGTTCTGTGAGAATGCTCAGCAGAGAAAGCAAAAGCACGATAGAATAGTGTGGCCCATCAGGTATGAGATAGGAGATCTTGTGTTGATTAAGACTCATATGCATTCAAGCAAGGTAAACAAAGAGATACAGAAGTTTCACCATGACAACAATGATCCCTATCATATTATAGGTATCGAGTGCCCAAATACTGTCGAGTTGTAAGCCGTAAAGTCTGGTAGAGGTGAGGGCAAACATCATATGGAGAACATTAACCGCCGGCCGGAGTGGCCAAGCGGTTAAAGGCGCTACAGTCTGGAACCGCGCGACCGCTACGGTCGCAGGTTCGAATCCTGCCTCGGGCATGGATGTGTGTGATGTTCTTAGGTTAGTTAGGTTTAAGTAGTTCTAAGTTCTAGGGGACTGATGACCTTAGAAGTTAAGTCCCATAGTGCTCAGAGCCATTTTTGAGAAAATTAACCCATCTTATGAGCAGTATTGAGAAGTAACATGTTTAAAGTCAATAAAGAAAATGTAAAGTAAAATGACACTGCTGTGTATGTGATTATATAGTTAACTGTTCATGTAGACTAACAATTTTTGAACAGTATGTTCAAAAGTGTTTGAACAGTATGTTCAAAAGTGTTTATTTATTATGGGAGCATTTAGTGAGATTTTCTTGTGTGGTTGGAGCTGAGTGGTGGCACTGAGTTAAAGTAATATTTTTGGGTAGTACTGATAAGTGTTAACATGATAACTGATATGGCATTATGTTCATGTTTTGAGTATTTTATAGTGTTTGTTCCATATGTCTGTTTTTTATGAAAAAGCTAAATGGAGGTGTTCCAAATTGTCTATATGGTTCTTAATATGTGAGTAACTTCCAGAATTTTGTTTTCCTCACTGTAACATGGAGACTAGCTGCTATCATGATAAGGCATGACAATGTATATTTTCAGAGGACGCAGTATCTGCAGTGTGTGCAGGCTCTTTTAAAGGTTTGTAGATATTACTTTAATTCATGTGTTCCTGTTAAAGCTAGTTGAGCAAACTTTAAGGGCTACTATGGGTATAAGAAGCTGAAGATTTGATGCATAGGTTAAGAGTAGGTCAACACTGAAAAGGGAAAGTTATGTTTGTATCATGTACACCATGGACGGATTAACGCAATACGTGGGTTGTGGTTGTTCGAGTACAGTATTGCTGTTTCAGCGATCATGCAATCTATGGCTGCGAGTTGGCAGCGCTGCAACTAACCCACCCCGTTCTCCACTTTTTCGTGCTGTGACTAATGAGGTTTTTTTTTGTGTGTGGAAGAGCAAGAGCTGACGTGTAAACGCAAAAAAAATTTTTTTTATTGTTCTGACGTTGTCAGCTGTACATATATTTGCTTTTGTATTTTTCTTTATGTTATAGTTGCAAAAACGCTTTTCTGTAGCGGGCTGCACTGGAGGTAGGTTTGTAGTGTTTATGATTTCTTTGTATGTACTATAATGTTACATTTCTTGACATTTGTTTGCATGTCATGGTATGGCTTCGCGGTAATCCGTCGCCTGTGAAATTATCCGTGGGACGAGGTGTTCCACAACCACCATCTCCCCCCCCCCCACCACCACACTATCGCCACCGCCAGAGGGGTTTAATTTTTTGTATGTTTTTCGCAATTCCCTACTAGAATTCGAAAACTTTCCTGTGCGGGAATGTAAGCATATCATTGTATCGTTGACTATCGATAGTCGCCTCTCTGCCGAGCGCAGAGCAACAGTGGGGAGTCGTGGCGTAGCTTTAGTGGAGCGTGGGCGGAGTTTTGTGTCGATGCCGTGGCTGCAGCGCGTATTTTACAAGTTAAGGACAAGTAATTGATAACGTATGTCACATCAATTTTGCTTTTAATTTCAGTGTTCAAGATACGGTATCAATGTTTATCCAAAAGTTAGAATTTCTCGGTTTCGTGTGTCGTGTCGGGAGAACAACAATCAACCGCGTCGGGACGGTTATGGAAAAATAATGTGGACTCTTATGATCCTAATAGTAAGTTCTAAGTGAAAGAAACACATATCGTTTTGACTGGCTGAATATCACGAGTTCAGTTACTTTGTCGTTCGTACACTCCTGGAAATTGAAATAAGAACACCGTGAATTCATTGTCCCAGGAAGGGGAAACTTTATTGACACATTCCTGGGGTCAGATACATCACATGATCACACTGACAGAACCACAGGCACATAGACACAGGCAACAGAGCATGCACAATGTCGGCACTAGTACAGTGTATATCCACCTTTCGCAGCAATGCAGGCTGCTATTCTCCCATGGAGACGATCGTAGAGATGCTGGATGTAGTCCTGTGGAACGGCTTGCCATGCCATTTCCACCTGGCGCCTCAGTTGGACCAGCGTTCGTGCTGGACGTGCAGACCGCGTGAGACGACGCTTCATCCAGTCCCAAACATGCTCAATGGGGGACAGATCCGGAGATCTTGCTGGTCAGGGTAGTTGACGTACACCTTATAGAGCACGTTGGGTGGCACGGGACACATGCGGACGTGCATTGTCCTGTTGGAACAGCAAGTTCCCTTGCCGGTCTAGGAATGGTAGAACGATGGGTTCGATGACGATTTGGATGTACCGTGCACTATTCAGTGTCCCCTCGACGATCACCAGTGGTGTAAGGCCAGTGTAGGAGATCGCTCCCCTCACCATGATGCCGGGTGTTGGCCCTGTGTGCCTCGGTCGTATGCAGTCCTGATTGTGGCGCTCACCTGCACGGCGCCAAACACGCATACGACCATCATTGGCACCAAGGCAGACGCGACTCTCATCGCTGAAGACGACACGTCTCCATTCGTCCCTCCATTCACGCCTGTCGCGACACCACTGGAGGCGGGCTGCACGATGTTGGGGCGTGAGCGGAAGACGGCCTAACGGTGTGCGGGACAGTAGCCCAGCTTCATGGAGACGGTTGCGAATGGTCCTCGCCGATACCCCAGGAGCAACAGTGTCCCTAATTTGCTGGGAAGTGGCGGTGCGGTCCCCTACGGCACTGCGTAGGATCCTACGGTCTTGGCGTGCATCCGTGCGTCGCTGCGGTCCGGTCCAAGGTCGACGGGCACGTGCACCTTCCGCCGACCACTGGCGACAACATCGATGTACTGTGGAGACCTCACGCCCCACGTGTTGAGCAATTCGGCGGTACGTCCACCCGGCCTCCCGCATGCCCACTATACGCCCTCGCTCAAAGTCCGTCAACTGCACATACGGTTCACGTCCACGCTGTCGCGGCATGCTACCAGTGTCCGGCCTCCCGCATGCCCACTATACGCCCTCGCTCAAAGTCCGTCAACTGCACATACGATTCACGTCCACGCTGTCGCGGAATGCTACCAGTGTTAAAGACTGCGATGGAGCTCTGTATGCCACGGCAAACTGGCTGACACTGACGGCGGCGGTGCACAAATGCTGCGCAGCTAGCGCCATTCGACGGCCAACACCGCGGTTCCTGGTGTGTCCGCTGTGCCGTGCGTGTGATCATTGCTTGTACAGCCCTCTCGCAGTGTCCAGAGCAAGTGTGGTGGGTCTGACACACCGGTGTCAATGTGTTCTTTTTTCCATTTCCAGGAGTGTTTATCGTACCCGAAACTTTGTGGAGCATTCGCGTAGCGTTTCGGTCACGCGTACGCTCGTGTTATAAGCTGTTGAATTGTTTAGTACTTTTGGAGCAACCGTGCCAATTGTAGAATGATGAAACATCCTTTGAAAAGTGATTAATTTGTGTTCTATGCACCGTGTTTCTGCATTGGATGCCATCATTTAGACAGCAACCTTATACATCACAACCGACACATACTTGGGGTACAAAAACTGATCACATCCATCGTGGAATAATATTAATTGTGAACAGTACAGCTCCAAGCTGTGCGAGTGTTTAACAGAATACAGTGAATTCTACCAGATGAAGTTGGTGGTGTTCGTGTGAGTGGCTCCTCTCCCTGCTAGACGATAGTTATTACAGGACAAGACATAGCAGGCAGTGCAGAGACCAGCAGATCAGCTGCCGCGGGATGGACCATGTTCGTGGGTTTAGGCACACGGTCGTTAAGTATCCAGCTTCGTTCCTGTGTCTAGGGAGTGTTGTACAGTCTCGAGTGCTAAGGGAAAGCTTTTATTACTACTGCATATCCACCCCTTTCCTCTCGGGCGTGTTACAGGGTGTAGAGGATGGACTACGAGAGGAAGATGTTCATACAGCCGTTTCACGAATTGTATTCTCCAGCACACTGTGTCGTGCATTAATGGTAGTATTTGAAAACAAATGTAATTATTGGTAACTCATGTAATCAGTAGCACAGTCTTACGATATAGTCTGAAAAATAATTTAATATCCTCACCAAAACACAGTGGAACAATTTTGGTTTCATCCCTCAGAAAAGTACATTTTACCTCTCAGGGTGTAGCTATCCTCAGATTGTAAACTACTGACGTAGACAGTGCTCACTGATTAAGTTGACCCATTCCCACAAAAACTGGAAAAAATGCTGAGTAATTCACTCCCGTGCTCTAGAAAGTCAAATGCCAACTCTGCAGCGGAAGAACGAATTTGTTGATCACTCAGGATAACTCACTCCCGACATCATGTACCCAATAATTTAAAAAATTAAAGCTTCACCACAGCAGAGCCCACGACTCCTGTCCTACCCTCGCGACTGCTGTAGCCTGACTGCCCGATTTTAAGAGCTGCAATATGCTCCACGAAATTATTTTAACATGCAAGCCTCTTGGTTAACCATCCTTCAGGGAAGATTGTAGACACTTCAGTTGGCCATTTCCTGATAACCCATAGTATGTGACGTACTGCTTCTTCCCAAAACACTCAGAAGTTTGCTCCCACTAACCATTCTGTGAAATTCACTCGCTTTTGAAAACTTAGTGGAAGACGTAGACTGTTTAACCCGACTGAAGGAATACCATGTAAATATCTCCAGTCTGGAGAGTAGTCCCCGACCATGGATACCGGAAAAGCGTTGGTGATGGACATAAGGGCTACCAACCGGGAAGAATACAGAAACCTCTACTTCAAAAGGCAAACAGGATTACGAACATGAGATTTCACAAACCTGCATCATATCTCCACCATCTTCCGTCCAGGCGATAGAGAGAGCTGGAGGTGATTGCAGCTATGGATTTCACTACTGACAGGTGTGAAACTGCTTTTGCTGTAGCTTCCCGTACCGATCAATTTTCTGTAATTAGTTGATAACCGAGGACAGCCCAGAATCGTCTGTTGTAATATGTTGCTCTCCGATGCTCTGCAGAAAAAGATTCTAGTTCATCTGCTCCTTGTTACTGTGAGACATTCCCCAAAGCCACAGCTGTGCGATCTACAAGTGATTTGGTTTCTTCTGAAACTATTTTCCCATTTAAACTGGAGCCAAGGGTGCCATCATACCTCCCGAGGACCTGAGACACTTGATAGAGGGGCCTAAGGATCTTCCCATTATGTTTCACAAGCTGCGACACGGTCGCGTATTGAACAGTGACCCGGATATAGAATAAAATTCCATTAGTTCACGTCTATGGTCACAAATTCCTTGTCATCGGACTATCGGTTCTGGTCTTTAATGACCATCTTCAGATCACTTTTATAAAAACTTGTCCTAATATACTGGAGCCATAGTGGCATCGTCAGATGTTAAACAAAAAATCAGCACCAGCATAGCCAAATATATATAAATACTAGCATACGCAAGAGTCTTCTTGCTAGTAGCATTGAACTGAAGTGCTGCTGGCTGGCTGACTCTTGCATACGCTGTTATTTATATATATTTGACGATACTGGTGCTGATTTTGCGTTTAACATTTGACGATTCCACCACTATGGCTCCACTATGTTGGGACATGTTTTCATAAAAGAGGTCTGAAGATGGTCATTAATGACCGGTACCGGTAGACCGATGACAAAAAAATTGTGACCATAGACGTGAACTAAAGGAAATTTATTCTTCCCATTACGAACAAATGGACCCACTGCTGATCTACGCTCCTTCCGGCTACTCGGGAGTGCAGAGAAACACTTAGACATACTCAGAGACATTTATGGAGAAAATGGAGCATGTATGTCGATAAGAAACTAACTGCAGCCGAGACGCAAGACGGCATGCCAGTGCAGGCCTTCATGTGCCCCACACCGGCCACTGTCCGGGGACTTCAAGCTGTGAGGTCAGAAAGGTCTTCATTCCGTAACCAAGAATAGCAGTACAAAGTTACCGAGCGTCGAAAGACAAGAGCGTGGCAAGATGACCGAAACTCCCGAACTGAGGCATTCAGGGAGGATTCGGAGGTCATTTCAGAGAGCCTTGTGGCAGGGGTGGGCACATAGCTGCCGATGGGTCACGTACGGCTTGCTAAAGTTTTTTATGGCCCGCCAAGACAGAAAAAATGCGTCTTGAGTTGAAATGTCCTTCCCGCACGCGACTGAAGATTTCTACTATGAAGGCCGAAGCAGTACGCACGCGAAGTGTGGTTACTATTCGAGCAAACCAGTTTGATACCCGGCGCAATGGCTGATAGAAGCGGCTGTAAACTGACTTTTACAAATCTTCGTCCACTGGAAAATTTTTCAGTGTCAAGAAAAAAAATCTGCAGAGGAAATGTCCTCTAAATTTGGCTATAGGTATATTTATGAGCAAACGTTTTCGTGCTTGTAGATTACCAAGAGTAAATTTAGACGCTGTTTCACAGACATAACCTTGCAGGCTGTGACGAGAATCTCAACAACCAAACTCACTTATAATTTCAAATAAAACTTAAGAAAACGATTTTCATTAAACTAATTCTAAAAGTAAGTGTGCTTACAGCTATAGATGGAATGAAATAAACACAATAAACTGAACAAAACTGCCACTATTTCGTTTAACTTATATTTTATAACTTTTATTGTACAGTTTATACATTTTATTTAATACAAACTAACCAATGCAGTCACTTGAAGAGGTGCTGCCCGCCGTCAACCTACACTTATACAAAGTGATCCGAGAGCTTAAGCAGTTCTCAATCCCTGGCTTACAGTATTATTCTGGGAGGATTGAGATAAATGTTCTGAGGTCTATAGAGGGATTCCCCGGAGAAGCAGTTAGATGATTATTCTGAGTCATTGTGGAGAATTAGAAGTCGAAAGCATGGGAGTAGATTGCAAGTTTTATATTAAACTACAAATTATTTTGCAACGAGATTAGACGTGTCAGCTTAATGCAATAATAAAACATACTTAAACAGTAAGATGCAGGCATATACTTACTTACAGGCGTAGTTACTTCATATCTCATTGTGGGTTATTCCACACATTGCACTCCCTGTACATACTATAAACATATGGCATCAAGAACATGATGTTACTTCTGCTGGTCCATTGTTGTCTTTGCTGTGTTTACATTTGTCAATCTGGAATCGCAGTCAAATCATTGTGTTACACTTGCTGTTACCTTTCAGCCACATGACCGTTGAAGTGCTTTTGCTGTTAATGCTGCACAGAGTAAAGTGTAAGAAACACAAACCTTTCGTTGATTTAGTAGATTAGGAAGAGGGGCATGCTACTGGTCTCAGATGATGTGGAAAGGGGAACCAAAAGGAAGCCACAGGTATATTAATCGGCAAGCGTCCAGCAATGGCAGAACTTATTTAAAGTGAACTTTGGAAATAAAATGTCGCCTCCCTAATTCAAAAGAAAAAATTGACAAGTACGAGGGCTATTCCGAAAGTAAGGTCCGATAGGTCGCGAAATGGAAACCACGGTAAAAATCAAAAATGTTTTATTTGCAACAGTTAGATACACCTTGCAGCTACTTATCTCCATAGTCGCCGACCCGACTTAGACGTGTATCGTAGCGTTGTACCAACTTTCCCATACCCTCGCTATAGAAGGCAGCCGCCAGTGCTCTCCGCCAATTCTCTACGCTGGCCTACGGCTCGTTGTCTTGTGCCGAAATGTTGTCTTCATAACCAGCGGTTCATGTGACCTGAGCTGAAACTCAGAGGGAGACAATTACGGGCTGTATTGTGGGTAATCTCACATTTCCATTTGAAAACGATGCAGGAGCATCTTCATTGCCCCTGCAGAATGCGGCTGAGAATTGTCTTGAAGACGAAACAGCACGACAGTTATGTAATGTTAGCCGCATAGCTTCAGGGGAAATTTCTCACCAGGCCCCCGTACTTGGCGGCAGACACTATTTTCTAGACATCTTTACGCACTCACTGCGAGCTCAGAAATGAGAAGAGCGACGTGATGCTAACTGGGGTTATACTAGAGACACTACCCAACACATCTGTGCAAAGCTTTATCGGATTTTCATAGTCGTTTCCATTTCGTGACCGATCGGACCTTACTTTCGGAATAGCCCTCGTAAATAAACTGTACTGTCTGCCATCGGGTTCCCCTAAATGGCAGGCAGCGTCGCATAACAGCCACGCTATGAGGGAAACAAACCAACAGCCAGACAGGCGAAGACATCAGGTAAACACGCCGAAGATTCCAGCCGATTTATAGGAACCTTTCCTTGCAGACGTCGCCGGGACATATCCGGCCACGGATTCCTACGCCGGGTTTCTATTGGCTCCAGCTCACTATATAGGCCCGGCCGGTCCGCCGCTAATGGTCCTTCTCTGCTGATGACCAACTCCTCCGCCTCACTCATCTCCTCTCCCTCCAGCTTAACTCCCGTCGATCCGACATTTTTGTCTCACTTGACCTCGAAAAGGCCTACGACCGTGTCTGGCATCCCGGTCTCCTGTTTAAACTCCAAACCTACGCCCTTCCTATCAACTACATCCGTCTGGTGGCCTCCTTCCTCTCCCACCGCCCCTCCTATGTTACCATCCATCATGCCAATTCCCACACCTTCTACCCCTCTGCCGATGTGTCCCAGGGCTCTGTCCTCTCCCCTCTCCTCTACCTCCTGTACACGGCAGATATGCCCCAACGCCCCCCTCCAGTACACCTCTTGCAATATGCTGATGACACCGCATTCCTCGCCCTCGCTCCTACCCTCCAACGGTCCCAACGCCTTCTCCAGAATCAGCTTGACCTTTTTGCTGCATGGTGTAACCAATGGCTCCTGAAACTCAATCCTTCCAAGACACAGGCAATCATCGTAGGTCGTACCACTCGCTCCTTCCGGCTCCTGGATTTCTCCCTTACTGTCTGCGCACGTCCTGTCCGCCTCACCCCCACCCTCACCTACCTTGGCCTCACCATTGACCGTCACCTCACCTGGATACCTCATCTCCGCTCCATCCAATCCAAAGCCCGCAACCGCCTCCGACTCCTCAAACTCCTCTCTGGCCAGACATGGGGTTTGCACCCCTCTACCATCCTCCACACCTACAAATCCTTAATCCGTCCCATCCTCTGTTATGCCAGTCCCGCCTGGATATCTGCTCCCACCAAATTCTATAATTCCCGCCAGATCCTTGAGCGTCACGCACTCCGCCTCGCCTTCCGTATCCACCTCCCGTCCCCCACGCGGATCCTCTATGATCTCATTCCTTTCCCCCATCTGCTCCTATTCCTCGAACATATCCGCATCCTCTACACCTCCCGCCGTCTTGAACCCCCTCACCCCCTGGTTGCTCCTCTCCTCTCCCATCCCCGCCCCCTGCCACGTCTTCACCGTTGTGTCCCCCCTACCCTCCATCTCTACACCCTCCATCTCCTTTCCCAAGGTGGCTTCCGTCAACTACCCCTCCCGGATGATGCCCTCTCTCCCTCCATTTATCCTTCCTATCAACTCTGATCCTCACTCCCCCTCCTTTCCTCTGTTCTTTCCCTGGGCTCCCTCTTCCCCCCCCCCTTCCGTCCTGTTTTCTCCCCACTAAACCTCTCCCTACCTCCCTTCTCCCCCCCAGTCCTTTTGTATTCCCCTCCTCTGCCTGCCCCACTCCCTGTCGCGTCTGCCCCCACCCCTCTTCTGGGTCCTCATCCTCCATCAGCTCCTTTCCTGGTTCCCCCCTTCGCTTTTACTCTCCTTTCCCCCCTTTCTTTTGTTTTCCCATCTTCTGTCCAGTTTCCCCCCACCTGCTCTCGACTGTGGTGTCACATTTGCCAACTTTTTTAGTGCAGTGTTCCAGTGACTATTCAGTGTTGTTTGTCTTTCTCGTGTTGCGAACAGAAACCATGCTGTCACTAGGTGTGAATTTTATGTCTTTTGCGAACAGAATCCAGACTGTCGCCGTGTTTTTTAATTGTCTATTGTTTTCCCTGTCTGCTTCGTATGTATTTTTATTAGCATCATCATCCCTCTGTTGTTGTTTTAAGTTCCACGATTTCTTTTCGCCTTGTTACTCTCTAAGTCTCCGATTTTATCGCCTGTTTTGTTATTATTTGTTCTCTTGATCTTTGTCACAAAATCTGTCGGCTGAAGAGCGGTATACTAAGCTGCTGCCAGCCCGCCCCCTTCGGGGGGAATTGAAATTCAATAAAGGAAAAAAAAGGCCGCTAATGGCAACCGCTATAGCAGAGTCTCCGAGAAGATATCACCGAAGCCGCTGTACTGCACCGCCGATCGAAGTACCAGCCGACCGAGAGGAACCACACCTCCGGCTAGATCGACGGACGTCTACATCTATTGTACAGCCAGCTATCGTATTGTAGAAGAAGTTACGTTCAATAAACTGTTGGAGAATATAACATAAACGATCTTGACAGTCCTACAAATGTACAGCAAGAAATACACTGCTGTGTGGAAGGTGATGTTGGCCTGGAAGACGGAAATGCTCTGAGTATTATGAAGTTTTTATGGACGGTAATATGTCGCCTTCCACACAAAATAAAATGATCGTATGGCATTCTCGGCCGGGAGGCCCCATCGCGGAAGTTCGGCCGCCGGGTCTTATTACAGTCGACGCCACAATGGGTGACTGCGTGCTGGTGATGAGGATGAAATGATGATGAGGACAACATAACACCCAGTCGCAGAGTGGAGAAAGTCTCCAACCCGGGCGGGAATCGAACCCGGGCCCCCTGCATGGGAGGCAAGCACGTAACAACTTTTTTTCCTTCTTCTTTTTCTTGATCTCATTTTGTTCGTTATTTTTCGTTGAATTTGTTCGGGGCGGATGTCCCATGACACCCGTTCTAGTTTGTCGTTGATCTATTTACTCAGTTTTCTTATTACAGTGCGGCCACTCAGCTACGCAGGCGGACGCTCTCCTCACAGATTTGTGATGTGATTGCGAAGATTGTGCACTTAAGTACTAGGAAACTTCCTTCTATTTTCATTTTTGTAATTATTGCGTAGAATCTGTTTTGAAAGACGGTTAAAAAGTATTTGAAACCTCGTTTCCTTCACAGTGGACACAATAGAAATACATTTGTTGAATTAAGACAATGATGTTAAACTAAGGCTGTACGATTTGTTAAGTGGACACCTTTGCCAATAGCTAATTCCGGATTTTATAGCCATTTTCGAATGATTTGCCTGCAGCAAGGTGTCACTAACATGAAAATAATAGCGAACTCACTTAAGTGTACCTTTGGTAACGGAAACGTAACGTATGGTAAAAATGCTACTGCCTGCAGTGGTGTGCAGTTATCACAATGCTGGTATCGAAAATCTGCCATTGTTTATTCAGTCGAGGTAGAACATATTTAATACAAAGTGAGATATCTAAAAGCCTTAGAACTTCTTGCAGAAAGACCATCTACTCCGAGCAACCAGGAGACTGAAGCAACCGATCATCTTGAGGTGCGTAATATTTGTTACTGATTACGTAATATTTACTTCTGATTAACTTTAAGGTCCCATGGTTGTCTGTACTACTATCCACTTCAAACGATTCGCCAGAAACAAGTCCAACGAACAGCGAGGACATAGTTTCCATCGTTCCAAGCTGTAGCAAGCTTCGTTCACTCTCCCTCTCTCTCAGTCCTTTCGCAAGTCGATCTCTGCGAGCAAATACGACGCAAAGACCTAATAAACCTGACGGCAAATACGCAGCGGCCTGGCGCGAGATCACATTTTGTGATATTGAAACTGCGCAAACGTTTGTTCTGCGCTCGCAATTTGGAGCGGGCGTTTTTCGCTTCCGGAAGCAATTATTTATTGTTGGTGGACAAAGATATATCATCGGCGCGGTCCGGGGTCACGTGACACGCGGTTCAGCCGAGCACGCGAGCGCGCCGCCTCATTCGTCAAGCGGCTGTCACGTGGTCACCGGGGGCTGCCGCTCTGACCTCATCACTCCCTGAGAGAGCTGCCGTGATACACTGGCAGCGGTTCCGTTGTTACTAAGATTAGAGGAAAGACAGACCCAGCCAGATTTAGCTACCTTGAATGGTGTACTACTGACGTTATTGAAAATGCGTCTCTGAAATTAATGAAACAAGTACACTACTGGCCATTAAATTTGCTACACCAAGAAGAAATGCAGATGATAAAAGGGTATTCATTGGACAAATATATTATACTAGAACTGACATGTGATTACATTTTCATGCAATTTGGGTGCATACATCCTGAGAAACCAGTACCCAGAACAACAACCTCTGGCCGTAGTAACGGCCTTGATACGCCTAGGAATTGAGTCAAACAGAGCTTGGATGGCTTGTCCAGGTACAGCTGCCCATGGAGCTTCAGCACGATACCAGAGTTCATCACTAGTAGCGACTGGCGTATTGAGGCGAGCCAATTGCTCGGCGACCATTGACCAGACGTTTTCAACTGGTGAGAGATCTGGAGAACGCGCTGGCCAGGGAAGCAGTCGAACATTTTCTTTATCCAGAAAGTCCCGTACAGGACCTGCAACATGCGGTCGTGCATTATCCTGCTGAAATGTAGGGTTTCGCAGGGATCGGATGAAGGGTGGAGCCACGGGTCGTAAAACATCTGAAATGTAAGGTCCACTGTTCAAAGTGCCGTCAATGCGAACAAGAGGTGACCGAGACGTGTAACCAATAGCACCCCATACCATCACGCCGGGTGATACGCCAGTATGGCGATGACGAATACACGCTTCCAATGTGCGTTCACCGCGATGTCGCCAAACACGGATGTGACCATCATGATGGTGTATACAGAACCTGGATTCATCCGAAAAAATGACGTTTTCCCATTCGTGCAACCTGGTTCGTCGTTGAGTACACCATCGTAGGCGCTCCTGTCCGTGATGCAGCGTCAAGGGTAAACGCAGCCACGGTCTCCGAGCTGATAGTCCATGCTGCTGCAAACGTCGTCGAACTGATCGTGCAGATGGTTGTTGTCTTGCAAACGTCCCCATCTGTTCACTCAGGGATCAAGACGTGGCTGCACGATCCGTTACAGCTATGCGGATAAGATGCCGTTCTTCTCGCCTGTCAGTGATACGAAGCCGTTGGGATCCAGCACGGCGTTCCGTATTACCCTCCTGAATCCACCGATTCCATATTCTGCTAACCGGCATTGGATCTCGACCAACGCGGGCAGCAATGCCGCGATACCATAAACCGCAATCGCGATAGGCTACAATTCGACCTTTATCAAAGTCGGAAACGTGATGGTACGCACTTGTGCTCCTTACACGAGGCATCGCAATAACGTTTCCCCAGGCAACGCCGGTCAACTGCTCTTTGTGTATGACAAATCATATGGAAACTTTCCTCATGTCAGGACGTTGTAGGAGTCGCCACCGGCGCCAGCCTTGTGTGAATGCTCTGAAAAGCTAATCATTTGCATATCACAGCGTCTTATTCCTGTCGGTTAAATTTTGCGTCTGTAGCACGTCATCTTCGTGGCGTACCAATTTTAAGTAGTAGTGTATTTAGACTGAGGTTACGAAGTTCATGGGATATCTATATTCTCATAAACAGATGGCGGTAGAATCGCGTACACAAGTTATAAGAGGGCAGTTCATTGGCAGAGCTGTCATTTCTGCACAGATGATTCGTGTGAAAAGGTTTTCGACGTGATTGCGGCCGCACGACGGGAATGAACAAACGTCGAACGTGGAATGGTAGTTGGATCTGGACGCATGGGACATTTCATTTTGGAAACCGTTAGGGAATTCAATATTCCGAGATGCACAGTGTCAAAAGTGTGCCGAGAAAATCAAATTACAGGCATTACCTCTCACCACTGTAGTGTTACTCTTGGGGGGACGAAACGAAAAAGAATTGTTATTTTTATATATTTTGAAAAATGACGAAAAAGTGAATATTTTGGTGCGCCACTTGGTAACATAATCAGGGATTGGTTACACCATAATAATAACATACGTTGAGCATTAAATACCTGGTTGGGTTAATTTGAACAAGAGCAGCAGATTGGTTTATTTGCGATCGTTCGTAAGAAACATTATCATTTCTGTGCATTTTTATAGTCGCGATGTAGTCATACCCGGAACAACACTAAGGGACCAGAAGATTCATAGACTTTAAAAGAAATGCAACACCACACAATTAAAAAAAAAAAAAAAAGGTGATTCAGAAATAATATGAAAACGATAATGTTCCTTCTGCCTCATGCTGCGTTCGGTCCATCAGCGTGATGGTAATTTCTGGCGATGAACTAACACAAAACAATTAACATTCAATTAAATGACGAGATGGAAATCATCAAGGTTAATTTACTAAAATAAGCACACTTATCTTTCATACACGTTTTTTAATGCTACGTACCTTTCCATATTAAATTACAATAGATGACCATTATGATTAAATATTTTATACATAACAGTCAAAATCACCTTTTGATGCTGTCTGTTCGTAATCAGTTACAAGAAACTACATGTTTTCTGATTGTAAAAATAACAATTAGCATATTTACTGAAAATTTTTACATAAAATATAAAATACCCATGCGGAACGCAGTAAGTCCGCGTCCGCCTTTCATGGGATACAAACAGTAAAAAGGTGAGGCTCCCAATGCCTCATTTGTCTAGAAACAACATGATTCTTTTTTATATCATTAATCGATACATGTACATAGAGATATACAGGCACCGCGCAAGAACGACAAAGATAAGAAATAATAGATTCTGTCGCTGCTATGCGATGGTTAATTTCTTTTGCTTCACAATTGTTCGATAACTTAAGGCCATCAGGCGTTTACTATTGAGCTTATATTAATGTTTGTGAGGCGAAAATTACTAATATTACACCACCGGCAACGGAGCGGCCGACGGTCTTAACGTAATGACCGAGAGCAGCGGCGTTTGCGTGGAGTTGTCAGTGTTAACAGACAAGTAACACTCCGTGAAATAGCCACAAAAATCGGTTTGGGACGTACGAAGAATCTATTCGTTTCGACAGCGCGACGAAATTTTGTGTTAAGGGGCTAAGATAGCAGACACCAACAAGAATGCCTTTGTTAACAGCACGACATCGTCTGCAGCGCCTCTCCTGGGCTCGAGACCGTATCGTTTGGACCCTATACGGTTGGGAAACCGTACCCCGGTCAGATACGTCACGAGGTCTGACGCTAACAGTTGATGGTACGGTTCAAATGTGGCACAGAGCCCGCGAAGCCATGGTTGTCGACAAGGTACGCCTACTGTGGAAGCTGGTAGCGGCTCGATAATGGTGTGAGCTGTGTTTACATGAAATGGACAGGGTCGTTTATTCTATCTTAAACTCATGGAAACCATTTGCAGCTAATCATGGACTTCTTGTCCCCAAAGAATGACGAAATTTCTACGAACTATTCAAATGTTTAAATGTGTGAGAATTCCTAAGGGACCAAACTGCAGTGGTCATCAGTCCCTAGTATTACACACTACTTAGACTAAAACTAGGAACAACACACACATCCCTGCCGGATGGAGGACTCGAACCTCCGGCAGGAGGGGCCGAGCAGTCCCGTGGCATGGCGCCTTAAGGGGCTCCGGAACGCCCTATACTTGCAATGTTAAAATAACGCTTATAAATTACGTCTTTCCTCACAAAGTATTTGAGGTAGGAAGTTGAACTTTTTACACATTATTTATTGGAATATGGGCTACAACTTAACACAGGGATTTTACAAAATTTTAGTTCAGTTATTAAAGATGATTTTTTTTTCAATTGTAATGAAAATTCACAACATTTTTTGCAATTTTTTATTTATATATTCAAAAATATACAGTTTTTAGGAAAAAGGCTGTGTTAAATTATGCAGAACGTGCTGTGTAACATTTACTGAAAGTTTGAAACAAATACGTTAGGAAGATCCTTAGAAAACATGTAATTAGTATGAGAAAATAAAAGCTTTGGGAATCGAGCGACAAAGATTGGATTAACTTTTTAGTGCATTCCAGGTCCATAGGATGGATTATCTTCATCCTCTGCAAACTCCTCCTCCAGCTTCCTCTTGTTCCTCCTCCTCTTTACTCTTGCTTGTATTTCTAGACTCTTTACAGCCCTGTCTGCAGCCCGAAGGCGTTCCTTGTCTAAAGCAAGCATCGCTCGTACCATGTTAGAACCTATCTTCATTCCCATATTTCTAAATACCTTTGGCTTTCCAACATTTCTCCTTTTCTTAAAAGCCTTCAGAGGATTTCTAATAACTTTACTTTTACCCATTATTATACTTCAACAAAACAGAGACTCAAGAAACAGAATTAATTACGAATATTTTCGAGATAACGACAGAGTAAATAAACATGAAACAATCGACAATCACACCAGCGATATATATTGAACCATCACAGGTTAGCCACAACACACACTTTATCTCACATCACTAAAATGTACCTGATGAACACGGACGTTAATAATAACACCATTTGACAACAGTTTAACAGCGCCACAGTGGGTCACGCCCATGTAGAACACATTTCAAAAAAAATTTAAAAATAGTTGTAGTCTTCGGAATTGAATAAATTATATATCTATTAAAAGGTAATAGTCTGCAGATTCAGAAAACGCAAAAAAGTAAAAATTGAACTTTTCATGATTTTGAGCCTTTCCGGAGCCCCTTAAACTCATGGAAACCATTTGCAGCTAATCATGGACTTCTTGTCCCCAAAGAATGACGAAATTTCTACGAACTATTCAAATGTTTAAATGTGTGAGAATTCCTAAGGGACCAAACTGCAGAGGTCATCAGTCCCTAGTATTACACACTACTTAGACTAAAACTAGGAACAACACACACATCCCTGCCCGATGGAGGACTCGAACGTCCGGCAGGAGGGGCCGCGCAGTCCCGTGGCATGGCGCCTTAACCCTAGCGGCCACACCGCGCGGCATGAATTGTTCGTGATAGATTTGAAGTCAATTTTGGACAATGTGAACGAATGATCTGACTAATCAGATCGCTCGACACGAATCCATGGAACATTTATGGACATGATCGAGAGGTCAGCTCGTGCATAAAATCCTGCACCGTCAGCGCTTTCGTAATTATGGATGACAGTAGAGGCAGCATGGCTCAGTATTTCTAAAGGGAACTTTCGACTTGTTAAGTCCATGCCGGCAAACATACGTTTCTAGCATTTGTAGAGTTAGAGAAAGCTTTTGACAACGTTAACTGGAATACTCTCTTTCAAATTCTGAAGGTGGCAGGGGTAAAATACAGGGAGCGAAAGGCTATTTACAATTTGTACAGAAACCAGATGGCAGTTATAAGAGTCGAGGGGCATGAAAGGGAAGCAGTGGTTGGGAAAGGAGTGAGACAGGGCTGTAGCCTCTCCCCGATGTTATTCAATCTGTATATTGAGGAAGCAGTAAAGGAAACAAAAGAAAAATTCGGAGTAGGTATTAAAATTCATGGAGAAGAAGTAAAAACTTTGAGGTTCGCCGATGGCATTGTAATTCTGTCAGAGACAGCAAAGGACTTGGAAGAGCAGTTGAACGGAATGGACAGTGTCTTGAAAGGAGGATATAAGATGAACAACAACAAAAGCAAAACGAGGATAATGGAAAGTAGTCAAATTAAATCGGGTGATGCTGAGGGGATTAGATTAGGAAATGAGACACTTAATGTAGTAAAGGAGTTTTGCTATTTGGGGAGCAAAATAACTGATGACGCTCGAAGTAGAGAGGATATAAAATGTAGACTGGCAATGGAAAGGAAATCGTTTCTGAACAAGAGAAATTTGTTATCATGGAGTATAGATTTAAGTGTCAAGAAGTCGTTTCTGAAAGTATTTGTATGGAGTGTAGCCACGTACGGAAGTGAAACATGGACGATAACCAGTTTGGACAAGAAGAGAATAGAAGCTTTCGAAATGTGGTGCTACAGAAGAATGCTGAAGATAAGGTTGGTAGATCGCGTAACTAATGAGGAGGTATTGAATAGGATTGGGGAGAAGAGAAGTTTGTGGCACAACTTGACTAGAAGAAGGGATCGGTTGGTAGGACATGTTTTGAGGCATCAAGGGATCACAAATTTAGCATTGGAGAGCAGCGTGGAGGGTAAAAATCGTAGAGGGAGACCAAGAGATCAATACACTAAGCAGATTCAGGAGGATGTAGGTTGCAGTAGGTACTGGGAGATGAAGAAGCTTGCACAGGATAGAGTAGCATGGAGAGCTGCATGAAACCAGTCTCAGGACTGAAGACCACAACAACAACAACAAGTCCATGCCACGTTGAACTGCTGCACTACACCCGGAAAAAGGAGGTCTACACCAGTCAAAAGGAGGTCCAACACGATATTTGGAAGTATCCCATAATTGTCATCTCAGTGCATTTTACCCCACACATTTCTTTTCATTCATTTGAAACACATTAAATAGTCTAGAATGAAGCAAATTTACAATTCTGGTTTACGCTCTACATCCAAGAATAGATCATTACAAAAGATGAAGAAGTGTGATTAAATGTATCTAAGAACACCTTCTTTTAATATACACGAGGTCTATTTGGAAAGTAAGGTCCCATCGGGTGCGAAATCGAAACCACAACGAAAATTCGATGAAGCTTCACACATATGCGTTGGACAGTATCTCTAGTGTGTCATTCGATCGTGTCACGTCGCTCTTTGCAGTTCTGAGCGCACAGTGAGCACGTAAATATGGCTAGAAAACTGTGTATCCTGCTAAGTATGAGGGTCTGATAAGAGATTTCGCCTGGAGTCATGCATCCCACATGACATAACTGCCATGCGTTTCCTTCTTCGTGACAATTCTCAGCCATAGTCTGAAAGGGAGTTAAGACACTCCTGCCGTCTTTTCGATGGGAAATGCTTGATCGCCCATAAAACAGCCCGGAATTGGCTCCCCTAGAGTTTCATCTCTGTTCATAACTCCTAGTATGAGGGCAACAATTTGTTATAGACAACGAGCTGTAGACGACCGAAGAGAATTGGTGGAAAGCACAGGCTTCTGCCTTTAATGAAGAGGGTCTTGGAAAATTGGTGCAATGCTGCGACAGATGACTAAGTCGGAGCGCGACTATGCGGAGAAGTAGTTGAAAGGTGAAGATAACTGCTGCAAACAAAAATCTTTTATATTCTTAATGGTTTCCATTTCGCGACCGATCCGACCTTACTTTCCGAATAGCCCACTAGTCTGCCATATGTGTATTATTGAAAATATAAAAGAGATAGTAACAACCAAAACAAGCTGATAATACGTCAATAATATGCACGGAAAACACACGAACATGTATTTTCCGTCAAGAAACGTGAAGTGCCACAAGTGGTCGTGAAGGCTGGTCAAAAATATCAGTACGAAACAAAGGAATACATGGAATATTTACAGACAAATGACACTCTCATATGTAGTTGGAAATTAGAGAGAAATGCTTTGTCTAAACTAGACATGTCCATCCTTAGGAAGAGTCTTAGATATTCTTTTGTAGAAAAATGTGCAATTTTAAAGCACGACCTTTCACTGCAGCGACTACCACCAGCCATTACACACTGATTGTGCATAAAAATGAAACCATCTCTATATTGTAAAAGATTATGGATCGCTTAATTCAGTTCTTCAATTCTGTGCCCATAGTGTACACTGATCAGTCAATCGACTATTGACCTAATATCGATATAAACTCGTCCAGGCGATAGCAGCGTTATCGGGCGAGGAATGACTGCTAATCAGCCACATGCACGAGACGTGCAGTATCAATGAGCGTGATATCCGTGTGTAGAATAGGGGAGGCACGCGATCTGAGTTTCACCGAGGGCAGATTATGATGACTCCGAGGCTCGGCAGGAGCATTTCCGAAACTGTGAAACTTCCTTCCGGTTTTCGAGGAGTGCTGTGGCGAGTGTCCTCAACATGTGGCGAAACGACGCCCAGACACCGTGGGGTTGGGCGGCCACCATTCATTGCAGATGTCGGACGTCGTACGCTTGGCTCACTGGAAAAACAGGACAAGCGGCGAACTATCGTGGAACATACTTTAATGCTGGGCATAATGCAAGTGTGTCTGAGCTCACGGTGCACAGAACACTCCTAACAAAGGGTCTCCGCAGTCGACGATCCATGCATTTGCCAATTAAGACAACACGACATCGGCAACTACTACTGAAAAAGGCACGTGACCATCGGCATTGGACGTTGGCGCAATGGCGTAGCACTGTATGGTGTGATATTCATCACACCATACAGTGCTACGCCATTCTTCATCATGCCATTGACAGTGCGGGAGCCCGTCATCTTCCAGAGGAACAGCTACTTGACACCTGTACTGTGGGAAGGAGAGAAGCTGGCGACCGCTCCATTTAGCTCTGGGGAACATTCACGTGGGCATCCGTGGCTCCAGTGGACCTCGATAGATCGTATACTGGTTACAGACAAAATACATTCCCTCATGACGATCATGTATCTCCACGACAGTGACATTTCTCAACAATATAATGCTCTTTGTCACAAGGACAGAAGTGTAATTGGCCGTTTTGGGTGAACATAGTGGCGAAATACAGCTGAGATACTGGCCCCTCTCGCCAGATCGGAACCCTATCGAACAAATCTCGTGTCTGAATGACCGCAGCGTCAGAGCTCAGCGCCCTACTCGACGGAAACTATGGGAATTAAATACGTTCTTTAGTGTACTCTTCAAGCTCACCATTAAAAGTTTTTCTCTTATTAGCGTAGTGTTCTAGTAATCGCGAAAAGTTCGTTTTTTACTTACTGCTGCTTAGGCATAATTTTTCGAGTGTGCATATTCAGCGTTATACCGCAATTTGAAGTGCATTTGCTGTAGTTTAACTGATTAATTACGTTCATTAGGGTGCCTTTCAAGCTCACCATTAAAGGTTTTTCTTTTGTTTGCGTATCGTTCCAGTAATCGCGAAAAGTTCGTTTTGTTTATATTTCGCGGCTTTGCCTTACTTTCCGAGTGTGCATACTTACCATTATACCGCAATGTTAAGTGCATTTCGTATAGATTAACTAATTAAATACATTCATTAGTTTGCTCTTCAAGCTTGCCATTAAAGGTTTTTCTTTTTATTTACGTATTCTTCCACTTATCACAAAAAGTTCGTTTTGGTTACATTCGGCTGTTTAGGCCTAATTTTTGATAGCGCATATTTAGCGTTATACCACAGATTTAAGTGCATTTGGTAATAGTTTACTTACATATTAGTTTCCAAAACATATTTAGTGTCCTTTTGCATCTGTGTTTAATATATTATCGTTATCACTTAGTAGATCTAATTTCCAAACTACCATGGATACTAAGTGTGTGAGATGCAGTAGGGAAGTTAGTTCAGGGGTTCTGTGCAGCTGTTGTGAAAGGTGGTTTCACTGGGGAAATTGTAGCGGCATGGGAATTGGGGAAGCAAACGAGACTCTTCAATTCTATTGCAGGATTTGCTCAAGAGATAGGATTATAGCTGAACAGGAGGAGAAAATTAGAGCCCTTCAGGCTGATTTGGACAGAGCGAGAGAGGAACTGAAAAGATTAAGGGGGGAGGAGGGCAAACAGCGGTGGGAAGTGGTAGCTGGGAACAGGGGCCACAGAAAGAGGACAGTGTCTGACAGTTTCCTAATAGGCACAACCAATAGATTTGCTTTGCTACCACAGTTAAGTGAGGAAGAGGCTCCAGTAGAAGTAGATGTAGTTAAGATGAAACAGAATCTCACTAGGAAACCAACTGTTTCAAAAAAGTAGAAAGTAAGAGGAAAGTTCTGTTGCTAGGTAGCAGCCATGGAAGAGGTGTGGGCCAGATTTAGAAGGAAAAATTAGGTGACAGGTAACAGGTCACAAACTTTTTCAAGCCAAGTGCAAGTCTTAGCCAGGTGGTAGAGGATATAGGTTCCTTGTGCAAGGGATTCACAAAGCAGGATCATGTGATGATAGTAGGTGGAGGGGGAAACAGTGTTGATAGGGATCAGGGCTGCAGCATTGAGTGTGACCTTGTGAAAATAGCCTCGGCAACGACCCATACCAGTGTTGCGCTGATGCCTGCTTTCGTGCAGCATGATCAGCCCCAGTTGAAACGCTCTGTCGGGAGGGTAAATATGGAGCTGGATCAGTTGTGTAGGGTGGCCACTCTGTCAGACATTGGATTGGTTCCTGTCGAGGCTATTGATAGGGGGGAGTTCAGAAGGCATGGTCTACATCTCAATAGGAAAGGGAAGGGTAAACTGGCAGGATTGTTAGCGAAATCCATAAGGGGGGACACTAGTACTTATGGATGTACCTCTTTTTTAGACTAATATCAGTGTCCAATGAGAGGTTCAGGCAGGAAGGTGCTAAAGAGCTCCAAAACTCACAAAATTCTCACAACAGAAAAGTAAATAATAATGTTACCATATTTAACCAAAATATTGGTGGATTAAAGAAAACAGTAGATTCTCACAAAAGTAAAGTAAAAAATAATGTTACCAGTTTTCACCAAAATATTCCGGGATTGAAGAATAAAGTAGATGAGCTCTTCCCCCATGAACCATGGACCTTGTCGTTGGTGGGGAGGCTTGCGTGCCTCAGCGATACAGATGGCCGTACCGTAGGTGCAACCACAACGGAGGGGTATCTGTTGAGAGGCCAGACAAACATGTGGTTCCTGAAGAGGGGCAGCAGCCTTTTCAGTAGTTGCAGGGGCAACAGTCTGGATGATTGACTGATCTGGCCTTGTAACATTAACCAAAACGGCCTTGCTGTGCTGGTACTGCGAACGGCTGAAAGCAAGGGGAAACTACAGCCGTAATTTTTCCCGAGGACATGCAGCTTTACTGTATGATTAAATGATGATGGCGTCCTCTTGGGTAAAATATTCCGGAGGTAAAATAGTCCCCCATTCGGATCTCCGGGCGGGGACTACTCAAGAGGACGTCGTTATCAGGAGAAAGAAAACTGGCATTCTACGGATCGGAGCGTGGAATGTCAGATCCCTTAATCAGGCAGGTAGGTTAGAAAATTTAAAAAGGGAAATGGATAGGTTAAAGTTAGATATAGTGGGAATTAGTGAAGTTCGGTGGCAGGAGGAACAAGACTTTTGGTCAGGTGATTACAGGGTTATAAATACAAAATCAAATAGGGGTAATGCAGGAGTAGGTTTAATAATGAATAAAAAAATAGGAGTGCGGGTTAGCTACTACAAACAGCATAGTGAACGCATTATTGTGGCCAAGATAGACACAAAGCCCATGCCTACTACAGTAGTACAAGTTTATATGCCAACTAGCTCTGCAGATGATGAAGAAATTGATGAAATGTATGACGAGATAAAAGAAATTATTCAGGTAGTGAAGGGAGACGAAAATTTAATAGTCATGGGTGACTGGAATGCGTCAGTAGGAAAAGGGAGAGAAGGAAACATAGTAGGTGAATATGGATTGGGGGGAAGAAATGAAAGAGGAAGCTGCCTTGTAGAATTTTGCACAGAGCATAACTTAATCATAGCTAACACTTGGTTCAAGAATCATAAAAGAAGGTTGTATACCTGGAAGAATCCTGGAGATACTAATAGGTATCAGATAGATTATATAATGGTAAGACAGAGATTTAGGAACCAGGTTTTAAATTGTAAGACATTTCCAGGGGCAGATGTGGATTCTGACTACAATCTATTGGTTATGAACTGCAGATTGAAACTGAAGAAACTGCAAAAAGGTGGGAATTTAAGGAGATGGGACCTGGATAAACTGAAAGAACCAGAGGTTGTAGAGAGTTTCAGGGAGAGCATAAGGGAACAATTGACAGGAATGGGGGAAAGAAATACAGTAGAAGAAGAATGGGTAGCTCTGAGGGATGAAGTAGTGAAGGCAGCAGAGGATCAAGTAGGTAAAAAGACGAGGGCTAATAGAAATCCTTGGGTAACAGAAGAAATATTGAATTTAATTGATGAAAGGAGAAAATATAAAAATGCAGTAAATGAAGCAGGCAAAAAGGAATACAAACGTCTCAAAAATGAGATCGACAGAAAGTGCAAAATGGCTAAGCAGGGATGGCTAGAGGACAAATGTAAGGATGTAGAGGCTTGTCTCACTAGGGGTAAGATAGATACTGCCTACAGGAAAATTAAAGAGACCTTTGGAGAGAAGAGAACCACTTGTATGAATATCAAGAGCTCAGATGGCAACCCAGTTCTAAGCAAAGAAGGGAAGGCAGAAAGGTGGAAGGAGTATATAGAGGGTTTATACAAGGGCGATATACTTGAGGACAATATTATGGAAATGGAAGAGGATGTAGATGAAGATGAAATGGGAGATAAGATACTGCGTGAAGAGTTTGACAGAGCACTGAAAGACCTGAGTCGAAACAAGGCCCCGGGAATAGACAACATTCCATTAGAACTACTGATGGCCTTGGGAGAGCCAGTCATGACAAAACTCTACCATCTGGTGAGCAAGATGTATGAGACAGGGGAAATACCCACAGACTTCAAGAAGAATATAATAATTCCAATACCAAAGAAAGCAGGTGTTGACAGATGTGAAAATTACCGAACTATCAGTTTAATAAGTCACAGCTGCAAAATACTAACGCGAATTCTTTACAGACGAATTGAAAAACTGGTAGAAGCGGACCTCGGGGAAGATCAGTTTGGATTCCGTAGAAATGTTGGAACACGTGAGGCAATACTAACCTTACGACTTATCTTAGAAGAAAGATTAAGAAAAGGCAAACCTACGTTTCTAGCATTTGTAGACTTAGAGAAAGCTTTTGACAACGTTAACTGGAATACTCTCTTTCAAATTCTGAAGATGGTAGGGGTAAAATACAGGGAGCGAAAGGCTATTTACAATTTGTACAGAAACCAGATGGCAGTTATAAGAGTCGAGGGGCATGAAAGGGAAGCTGTGGTTGGGAAAGGAGTGAGACAGGGTTGTAGCCTCTCCCCGATGTTATTCAATCTGTATATTGAGCAAGCAGTAAAGGAAACAAAAGAAAAATTCGGAGTAGGTATTAAAATTCATGGAGAAGAAGTAAAAACTTTGAGGTTCGCCGATGACATTGTAATTCTGTCAGAGACAGCAAAGGACTTGGAAGAGCAGTTGAACGGAATGGACAGTGTCTTGAAAGGAGGATATAAGATGAACATCAACAAAAGCAAAACGAGGATAATGGAATGTAGTCTAATTAAATCGGGTGACGCTGAGGGGATTAGATTAGGAAGTGAGACACTTAAAGTAGTAAAGGAGTTTTGCTATTTAGGGAGTAAAATAACTGATGATGGTCGAAGTAGAGAGGATATAAAATGTAGACTGGCAATGGCAAGGAAATCGTTTCTGAAGAAGAGAAATTTGTTAACATCGAGTATAGATTTAAGTGTCAGGAAGTCGTTTCTGAAAGTATTTGTATGGAGTGTAGCCATGTATGGAAGTGAAACATGGACGATAACCAGTTTGGACAAGAAGAGAATAGAAGCTTTTGAAATGTGGTGCTACAGAAGAATGCTGAAGATAAGGTGGGTAGATCACGTAACTAATGAGGAGGTATTGAATAGGATTGGGGAGAAGAGAAGTTTGTGGCACAACTTGACTAGAAGAAGGGATCGGTTGGTAGGACATGTTTTGAGGCATCAAGGGATCACAAATTTAGCATTGGAGGGCAGCGTGGAGGGTAAAAATCGTAGAGGGAGACCAAGAGATCAATACACTAAGCAGATTCAGAAGGATGTAGGTTGCAGTAGGTACTGGGAGATGAAGAAGCTTGCACAGGATAGAGTAGCATGGAGAGCTGCATCAAACCAGTCTCAGGACTGAAGACTACAACAACAACAACAATGAATCTGATAATGTAATAGATATACTATGCCTGTCTGAGCACCACATAGTGTCTGATATGGAAAAGGTAAATATCAGTGGTTATAAACTAGCTGCACATACCAGTAGAGAGAATAAGGTGGGAGGAGGAGTTGCCATGTATGTCAAAAGTTATCACTGTGTAGAAAGCTTAGATACAAAAATGTTTTGTCTGAAGCAACATACAGAAGCATGTGCCTGTCAAATTAAACTGAATGAGGGCTCTTTTATAATTGTAACAGTATATAGGTCCCCTTCAGGAAACTGTAATTTATTCCTGGAAAACTTGGATGCCTTGTTGTGCTATCTGTCAGGTAGGGGAAAGCAAATTATTATTTGTGGGGACTTCAATGTTGATTCACTGAAAGAGTGTAATAGGAAGAATGACCTGCAAGTCTTGCTCGGTTCTTTCATTTTGACATCTGTCAATAATTTTCCTACTAGGGTATTCATAGATAACACTTTTATAGACGAAGATAGGTTTAAAAACATAAATTCTTGTCCTGTTGAGAATGAACTTCCTGATCATGATGCTCAGCTTGTTATAGTATATGACATAGCTCCATTCAGTAATTCAAAACTACCCACCAAAGTTGTGTGTTCAATTAATGACTCAACAATTAGAAATTTCAGAGAAAATCTTCAGCAGTTAGACTGGTATGAGGTGCACAAGGATCCCGATGCTAATTTATTATATAACTTATTTCATGATACACCTGTAAGAGAATTTGAAAACTGTTTCCACAAGAAAGTAGTTAAATCTAATTATAAGAAACCATGCAAAAAACCGTGGCATGCTAAAGGACAAAAAATTCTTGTAAACACAAAAGGGAACTGTGCCTAGTAACAAGAAAGAGTAATGACCCAGAAACAGCCAAATATTAAAAAAAACTACTGTGCTACATTAAGAAAGGTTATTAAAAAGTCCAGAAGCATGTGCATCATGTCTGAGATTAATACCTCTGATAACGAAATAAAAACAATTTGGAATTTTATTACAAGGGAGACAGGACAACCAAGAGTACAGTATGACGGCATCACCACCAAAGCGAATGGAAACTTGATAAACAACAAGCCGGAAGTCGAAAACATTTTGAATAATCATTTTTTAAATGTTATAGAGAAAATAGGAACTAAATTTTCATTAGAAGAAGCAAGGCAGTTAATGGAAGAGGCCTTACCCACACCATTTGATACAATTGAAATTCCACCCACCTCCCCTTCTGAAATTAGGAAGATAATAAACTCTCTCAAGAATATTTTTATTTATTTATTGTTCCGTGGGACCAAATTAAGGAGAAGTCTCCATGGTCATGGAATGAGTCAATACACGGAATTATAACACGATAGTAGAAACAGATAAAATGCAATGCAAAAAACATATTCAGGCGATAAATCTTAAGTTTAAATAAAGAAAATTAACAATGTAACACTGGAATTGGCTTAATTTTTTAGCTCTTGCAGGAGCTCTTCGGCAGAATAGACGGAGTGAGCCACGAGGAAACTCTTCAGCTTAGACTTAAAAGAGTTTGGGCTACTGCTAAGATTTTTGAGTTCTTGTGGTAGCTTATTGAAAATTGATGCAGCAGAATACTGCACTCCTTTCTGCACAAGAGTCAAGGAAGTGCATTCCACATGCAGATTTGATTTCTGCCTAGTATTAACTGAGTGAAAGCTGCTAACTCTTGGGAATAGGCTAATATTGCTAACAACAAACAACATTAAAGAAAATACATACTGTCAGGGCAATGTCAGAATTCCCGGACTATTGAATAAGGATCGACAAGAGGTTCTCGAACTTACACCACATATAGCTCGAACAGCCCGTTTTTGAGCCAGAAATACACTTTTTGAATCAGAAGAATGACCCCAAAAAATAATACCATACGACATAAGCGTATGAAAATATGCGAAGTAGACTACTTTTCGTGTTGAACTGTCACTTATTTCAGATACTGTTCTAATGGTAAATAAAGGAGCCTTTAGTTTCTGAACAAGATCCTGGACGTGGGCTTTCCACAACAGCTTAGTATCTTTCCGAACGCCTAGGAACTTGAACTGTTCCGTGTCACTTATAATATGCCCATTCTGTCTGATCAAAATATCAGTTCTTGTTGAATTGTTAGTTAGAAACTGTAAAAACTGAGTCTTACTGTGATTTAGCATCAAATTATTTTCCACAAGCCACGAACTTATATCATGAACTACATTATTTGATAATGTTTCAATATTACACACAAGATCCTTCACTACCAAGGTGGTGTCATCAGCAAACAGAAATATTTTTGAATCACCTGTAACACTAGAAGGCGTATCATTTATATAAATAAGAAACAGCAGTGGCCCCAGCACCGACCATTGGGGAACGCCCCACTTAACAGTGCCCCATTGCGACTGAACATCACTACCAATCTCAATATTGCGGAGAATTACCTTCTGCTATCTGTTCTTAAAGTAAGAGGCGAACCAATTGTAAGCTACTCCCCTTACTCCATAGTGGTCCAGCTTCTGCAGTAATATTTTGTGGTCAACACAGTCAAAAGCCTTCGTTAAATCAAAAAAATCACCTAGCGTTCGCAACCTTTTATTTAATCCGTCCAAAACCTCACAGGGAAGAGAGAATATAGCATTTTCAGTTGTTAAACCATTTCTGAAACCAAGCTGTACATTTGACAGCAAATCATGTGAATTTAAATGCTCCAGTAACCTTGTATACACAACCTTCTCGATAACTTTAACAAACACCGATGGCATAGAAATAGGTCTAAAATAGTCAACACTATACCTGTCTCCCTTTTTATAACGTGGCTTCACTACCGAGTGCTTTAATCGGTCAGGAAACCAACCACTCCTAAAGGAAAAGTTACAGGTATGGCTAAGTACTGGGCTAACATATATAGAACAATACTTCAGTATTCTGCTAGATACCCCGTCATATCCATGAGAGTTCTTGGTCTTTAGTGATTTAATTATTAACTCAATCTCTGTCTTGTCAGTATCATGGAGGAGCATTTCAGGTAAAAGTCTCGGAACACTTTTTTCTAAGAGCGCTGTATGATTTCCTGTTGGGACTAGGTTTTTATTTAGTTCACCTGCTATATTCAGAATGTGATTATGAAATACTGTACATATACGCGACTTATCAGTAACACGAACATTCCCACTATGCACTGATTCTATATCCTCGACCTGTCTCTGCAGACCAGCCACTTACTTTACGACTGACCATATGGTTTTAATTTTATCGTGAGACTTAGCTATTCTATCTGCATACCACATACTTTTTGCCTTCCTAATAACATTTTTAAGCACCTTACAATACTATTTGTAATGGGCTGCTGCATTTAGATTTTTCCTGTTTCTAACGTTTTGATATAATTGCCTCTCTGTTCAACGAGATATTCTTATCCTCTAGTCAGCCACTCAGGCTGCCTGTTTGTGCTAGTACCCTGTTTTGAACGTTCTAACGGAAAGCAACTTTCAAAGAGCACGGGAAAAGTCTTGAGAAAAGCATTATATTAATCATCTACTGTATCAGCGCTATAAACATCTTGCCATTCTTGTTCCTTGATAAGGTTTACAAAGGTCTCTACAGCAACTGGATCAGCTTTCCTAAACAGTTGATAACTATATTTAACATGTGTTGCAGCAGAAAAATCTTTTAGAGTTAAAATTTGTGCATCATGATCCGAAAGGCCATTCACCTTTTTGCTAACAGAATGCCCTTCTAGTAATGAGGAATGAACAAAAATGTTGTCTATGGTTGTTCTACTGTTCCCTTGCACTCTCGTTGGAAAGAATACGGTTTGCATAAGATTATATGAATTAAGGAGGTCCACCAGCATCCTTTTCCTAGCACAATCACTCATACAATTAATGTTGAAGTCACCACATATAACTAACTTTTTGTATTTCCTATAAAGTGAACCAAGAACCTCCTCTAGCTTTAGCAAAAATGTTGTGAAGTCGGAGTCTGGGGATCTATAAATAACAACAGTTAGAAGTTTAGCTCCATTAAATTTAACCACACCTGCACAACATTCAAACACCTTTTCAGTGCAGTACTTTGAAACATCAATTGACTGAAATGGGATGCCGTTTTTCACATACATGGCTACTCCCCCACATAGCAAAGAGCTCCTAGAAAAGCTGCCAGCCAACCTGTATCCTGGTAAAGGAAGCCTCTGAATTATCTCCTTATTTAATAAGTGTTCAGATATACCAATAATTTCAGAGTCAACATCTATAACCAGTTCACTAACTTCATCTCTAATACCTTGTACATTTTGATGAAATATACTAATTCCCTCATTACACGGATACCTAAGCTTTATCAAAAGGGGTTCCTTTGTTAGAGAGACTTCCCTTAAGCAGGAATACCTGTCAGCTGACTTCAGTCTAAAAAATGTGCAGCTCTAACACCCACTACTGCAGGAATTTTCCCATGAGTGATCCCACCACCCCCACCTATGCTGTCACCTATAAGCTTTGCCAACCTCCCCTTCCCATACCTGTTGAGGTGCAGGCCATGTCTAGTGGAACTCGTCCTGCTGATAGACTCCACCGATACCACTGAAATGTGACTCATGCTTTCTGTCTTCAGCACACCCCCAAGTCTCTTGTTATTACGCCTGACGGCTGTATTAAGATGAAGCCGATCATGACGCTGAAACAGTTCCACGAAATGCACATTGGTGTTGCCAGTCTGAGTGGCTATCTTTTCCAGGTCACCATCTATATCATACTCCCCATCCCTATCAATACTATTACCAGCCCCACCCACAATCACTACCTGGTCCTCTTTAGTGAAATCCCTACATAACCCCCCTATGTTAACAGTCACCTGAGCCGATCCTGCATTAGGCTTCACAACGCTGGTACTCACTCCCCAACACTTCCTGCAACTGCTGGCCTACACATCTGCTGTGAGAACTACCTAACAGCAGAACCTTTTTCTTCCACTTCGACTTTGCAACTGTCCTAGCCACCGTAACTGCTGAGGTCTGCTGCATACTTCCTACATCTACAGCTACTAGAGATTCCTCTCCACTAGACTCTGACAGTTGGTCATATCTATTGCAAACACCAATAGTAAAACTATCTGAAAATCTTCTTCTCCTACAGATCTCTTGCCAACAGCCAGCTCCCATTCCCCAACCCCCTTATCACTCCTCATCCTATCTAGCTCCTCCTGTGCATTTTTCAACTGCACCTGAAAGGCACAGATCTTACGCTCCTGCTCCTCTATCAACTTACTCTTGCTACATAACCTGCAGTTCCAGGAGAGGATCGCACCAGAATTCCCACTGGCTTCCCCACTGGATTCCCCCCAGTGAAAATACTTCGAACAAGTCTCATACCGCAATCCACTACTCACGAACCTATGGCAAGGCCCACACTTCTCACTCATGGTAAAATTTTACACTTATTGAAACAAGAAACCTACTTATCTAAGTTCCACTAATGATGGCATTTCCAGCAGGATAATAAAAGCTTGTTCCCAAGAAATAAGTGGGATTCTTAGTCACATAAGTAATAGCTCTATGAAGCAGGGTATTTTCCCAGATTGACTGAAGTATGCCATTGTTAAACCACTGCATAAAAAATGGAATACGTCTGATGCCAACAACTACCGCCCAATCTCTCTTCTGACTGCCTTATCCAAAATTCTTGATAAAGTAATGTATTGTAGAGTAGCTTCACACCTTTGTAAAAATAAAGTTTTAGCAAAATGTCAGTTTGGTTTCCAGAAGAGTTTTTCAACGGAAAATGCTAGATACACTTTCACTAATGAAATATTAAATGCTCTGAGTAACCAGAAGTCACCCGTTGTAATTTTTTGTGATCTATCAAAGGCTTCTGATTGTGTAAATCATGGAATACTTCTAGATAAGCTCAAGTACTGTGGTATGAATGGGACAGTGCTCAAATGGTTTAAATCATACCTAACTGGAAGAGTGCAGAAAGTTGAAATAAACAGTTCACATAATATACAAGAAACTGGTGATTTCTCAAACTGGGGAACAATCAAGAATGGTGTGCCGCAAGGTTCGGTCTTGGGTCCTCTGCTGTTCTTAATATATATTAATGACTGGCCATTCTATATTCACGTAAACGCAAAGCTGGTACTTTCTGTCGATGATACAAGTATAGCTATCACACGCAACAGACAAGAATTAACTGGTGAAATTGTAAATGATGTTTTTCAGAAAATCATTAAGTGGTTCTCAGCAAATGGGCTCTCATCAAACACAGTATATACAGGTCCACACAGTAAATGAAATGACCCCATTAATTAATATAGACCTCGATCAGAAATCGGTAGCTAAGGCAGAATATTCAAAATTTCTTGGTATGTGCATTGGTGAGGGGTTGAACTGAAAAAACACACTGAGGATCTGCTGAAACGTTTGAGTTCAGCTACTTATGCTATTAGGGTCATTGCAAATTTTGGTGATATACATCTGAGTAAATTACCTTACCATGTCTATTTTCATTCTCTGCTTTCGTATGGAATCATATACTGGGGTAACTCATCATTGAGTAAAAGAGTGTTCATTGCACAAAAGCGTGTAATCAGAATAATTGCTGGAGCTCATCCAAAATCATCCTGCAGACACTTATTTAAAGAGCTAGAAATCTTCACTGTAGCCTAACAACGTATATAATCTCTTATGAAATTTGTCTACCGCCATGAACCATGGACCTTGCCGTTGCTGGGGAGGCTTGCGTGCCTCAGCGATACAGATGGCCGTACCGTAGGTGCAACCACAACGGAGGGGTATCTGTTGAGAGGCCAGACAAATGTGTGGTTCCTGAAGAGGGGCAGCAGCCTTTTCAGTAGTTGCAAGGGCGCCAGCCTGAATGATTGACTGATCTGGCCTTCTAACACTAACCAAAACGGCCTTGCTGTGCCGGTACTGCGAATGGCTGAAAGCAAGGGGAAACTACAGCTGTAATATTTCCCGAGGGCATGCAGCTTTACTGTATGGTTTAGTGGTGATGGCGTCCTCTTGGGTAAAATATTCCGGAGGTAAAATAGTCCCCCATTCGGATCTCCAGGCGGGGACTACTCAAGAGGACGTCGTTATCAGGAGAAAGAAAACCGGCGTTCTACGGGTCGGAGCGTGGAATGTCAGACCACTTAATCGGGCAGGTAGGTTAGAAAATTTAAAAAGGGAAATGGATAGGTTAAAGTTAGATATAGTGGGAATTAGTGAAGTTCGGTGGCAGGAGGAACAAGACTTTTGGTCAGGTGAATACAGGGTTACAAATACAAAATCAAATAGGGGTAATGCAGGAGTAGGTTTAATAATTAAAAAAAAATTGGAGTGCGGGTAAGCTACTACAGACAGCATAGTGAATGTATTATTGTGGCCAAGATAGACACGAAGCCAATGCCTACTATAGTAGTACAAGTTTATATGCCAACGGGCCCTGCAGATGATGAAGAAATTGATGAAATGTATGATGAGATAAAAGAAATTATTCAGGTAGTGAAGGGAGACGAAAATTTAATAGTCATGGGTGACTGGAATTCGAGAGTAGGAAAGGGGAGAGAAGGAAACATAGTGGGTGAATATGGATTGGGGGAGAGAAATGAAAGAGGAAGTCGTCTAGTAGAATTTAGCACAGAGCATAGCTTAATCATAGCTAACACTTGGCTCTAGAATCATAAAAGAAGGTTGTATACCTGGAAGAATCCTGGAGATACTAAAAGGTATCAGAAAAATTATATAAAGGTAAGACAGAGAATTAGGAACCAGGTTTTAAATTGTTAGACATTTCCAGGGGCCAATGTGGAATCAGACCACAATCTGTTGGTTATGAACTGTAGATGAAAACTGAAGAAACTGCAAAAAGCTGGCAATTTGAGGAGATGGGACCTGGATAAACTGACTAAACCAGAGGTTGTACAGAGTTTCAGGGAGAGCATAAGGGAACAATTGTCACAAATGGGGGAAAGAAATACAGTTGAAGAAGAATGGGTAGCTCTGAGGGATGAAGTAGTGAAGGCGGCAGAGGATCAAGTAGGTAAAAATACAAGGGCTAGTAGAAATTCTTGGGGTAAGAGAAGAAATATTGAATTTAATTGATGAAAGGAGGAAATATAAAAATGCAGTAAATGAAGCAGGCAAAAAGGAATACAAACGTCTCAAAAATGAGATTGACAGGAAGTGCAAAATGGCTAAGCAAGGATGAATAGAGGACAAATGTAAGGATGTAGAGGCTTATCTCACTAGGGGTAAGATAGATACTGCCTACAGGAAAATTAAAGAGACCTTTAAAGAAAACAGAGCCACTTGTATGAAAATCAAGAGCTCAGATCGAAACCCAGTTCTAAGCAAAGAAGGGAAAGCAGAAAGGTGGAAGGAATTTATAGAGAAGGGCGATGTTCTTGAGGATAATTTTATGGAAATTGAAGAGGATGTAGATGAAAATGAAATGGGAGATACGGTACTGCGTGAAGAGTTTGACAGAGCATTGAAAGACTTGAGTCGAAACAAGGTCCCGGGAGTAGACAACATTCCATTGGAACTACTGACGGCCTTGGGAGAGCCAGTCCTGACAAAACTCTACCATCTGGTGAGCAAGATGTATGAGACAGGTGAAATACCATCAGACTTCAAGAAAAATATAATAATCCCAATCCCAAAGAAAGCAGGTGTTGACTGATGTGAAAATTACCGAACTATCAGTTTAATAAGTCACTGCTGCAATATACTAATGCGAATTCTTTACAGACGAATGGAAAAACTGATAGAAGCCGACCTCGTGGAAGATGAGTTTGGATTCCACAAAAATGTTGGGAAACGTGAGGCAATGCTGGCCCTACGACTTATCTTAGATGATAGATTAAGGAAAGGCGAACCTACGTTTCTAGCATTTGTAGACTTACAGAAAGCTTTCGACAATGTTGACTGGAATATTCTCTTTCAAATTATGTAGATGGCAGGGGTAAAATACAGGGAGCGAAAGGCTATTTACAGTTTGTACAGAAACCAGATGGCAGTTATAAGAGTCGAGGGCATGAAAGGGAAGCAGTGGTTGGAGTGAGACAGGTTTGTAGCCTGTCCCTGATGTTATTCAATCGGTATATGGAGCAAGGAGTAAAGGAAACAAAAGAAAATTTCGGAATGGGTATTAAAATCCATGGAGAAGAAATAAAAATGTTGAGGTTCGCCGATGACATTGTAATTCTGTCAGAGACAGCAAAGGACTTAGAAGAGCAGTTGAATGGGATGGACAGTGTCTTGAATGGAGGATATAAGATGAACATCAACAAAAGCAAAACGAGGATAATGGAATGTAGTCGAATTAGATCGGATGATGCTGAGGGAATTAGATTAGGAAATGAGACACTTAAAGTGGTAAAGGAGTTTTGCTATTTGGGGAGCAAAATAACTGACGATGGTCAAAGTAGAGAGGATATAAAATGTATACTGTCAATGGCAAGGAAAGCGTTTCTGAAGAAGAAAAATTTGTTAACATGGAGTATAGATTTAAGTGCCAGGAAGTCGTTTTGGAAAGTATTTGTATGGAGTGTAGCCATGTATGGAAGTGAAACATGGACGATAAATAGTTTGGACAAGAAGAGAATAAAAGCTTTGAAATGTGGTGCTACAGAAGAATGCTGAAGATTAGATGGGTAGATCACGTAACTAATGAGGAGGTATTGAATAGAATTGGGTAGAAGAGGAGTTTGTGGCACAATGTGACAAGAAGAAGGGACTGGTTGGTAGGACATGTTCTGAGGCATCAAGGGATGACAAATTTAGCATTGGAGGGCAGCGTGGAGGGCAAAAAACGTAGAGGGAAACCAAGAGATGAATACACTAAGCAGATTCAGAAGGATGTAGGCTGCAGTAAGTACTCGGAGCTGAAGAAGCTTGCTCAGGATAGAGTAGAATGGAGAGCTGCATCAAACCAGTCTCAGGGCTGAAGACAACAACAACAACAACAATGAAATTTGTTATTAACTATCCGAACGAAATCAAAAGTAATAGCAGTGTACATGGCTACAACACTAGGAGAAAGGATGATCTTCACTACTCAAGGTTAAATCTAACTTTGACTCAGAAGGGGGTAAATTATGCTCCCACAAAAGTCTTTGGTCACTTACCTAATAGCATCAAATGTCTGACAGATAGCGATATAGCATTTAAAAGGAAATTAAAAGAATTTACTAATGGCAACTCCTTCTACTCATTAGATGAATTTTTGGATATAGTAAGTGGGCAATTTCTTAACCCCCACAAAACATAAAAACATTAAAAATGTTGAGTGTCATGTAATGTTGTGTCTAATGTAATTTCTTGTATAGTCATCTTTTATTAACCTGACACGTTCCACATCATTACGAAGTGTTGTATTTATGATCTATGGAACAAGTACTAATCTAATCTAATCTACTTGTGTGTGTAGATGTGGTGCCAACTCCATCCAGCCTCATTGTTTCCAAGTCAAGGCTCGTCGCCGCTGTTATCCGTGCAAGGACTGGACATATCGGCTAGAAGGTGTGCAATAATAATGTTCTGGTTGATATGTGTCTATACTAACTTTACAGTTATTAAAAGTATTTAAAAATTGAACTTTGCATATACTTTTCGCGGTGCTCATTTAAAACTTATCACGTTGTCTGGAATGAAAATATCAGTAGTCTCTTTATTTTCTAGCTTTTAAGTATGCTTTTACTTAACACATTCTTTCAAAATGTCCCATTTCACTCTGCAAAAATTATTTTCAAACACCTGCTTCCGGACCAGATGCCCGTCTTCAGATCTGTTAGATGAAACTTTGGACATCGTTTAGGGCAGATTGCTGAAATTTTGAAATCCCGTACAAGGGACATTGCAGTCACAATAATCGGACAGAGTTGATAACGCACGTAAAAATTAGCAAGCATGACGTTAGCACAGTAAATAAAGAAACGGAGGTACTATACAGAACTCCGAAAAGTTTTTATTTGAATGTGCTGCAGAAGCTGGAATTTTACGCCCACCAGATGTAAAGTGCTTGATACGCAAGGTGATTTCATGTCTAGGAAATATTAAAAAATTGATTAATATATGCTTTAGACATACTTAGGAATGGAATAGGACGCTCTACCGAAGGCCCCCGGCGTGCGGACCGTGTCGAATTGGAAACGGTAGAGGAAACGTTAGTGTCGCTTTGCGTGTAACCTTGTATAGGGGAAGCTCCACCTACGACCACCAGATAGAAAGAAAGAAAAATAGATGGGATTCAAAAAGAATTACCTAATGATATTGAATTTAAATTCATTGTAATTGTTTATGTGTCATACTCAGGTAAGTTTTTGTAGTTCAATCCATTTTCTGTAGACACAGGACAGTTTTTAGCGCTAAACGTGTTGCACCCATCTGGTTTTTTCAAAACTATAATTTTAAACCTTCGTAGTCTTATGTACGTTCAATTACGCCAGTCAACTTCCAGTTCTGAACCGACGAGGTATTCCGTAACTGTAACAAATGGTACGCTATAAAAGTTTCATACTGCAGCTAATTTGTTAAAATTTAGAGTTTCTTGAAATAAGTCTTCAATCTACTGGAATTTAATTTCTGTATAACGGATCTGAAGGGCAACTGTTCCAATATTTATTTGAAAATAAAGTAAAATCTTTTAAATTAAGAAAACGAAACACTCATGGTAAAATAAACAATTCGTTTTAATTGTTTCATAGGAGGATTTTTAATACTTTTAATAATTGTAAATGAACTACACACATTATGGGCACATAACTGAAGAACTAAATTTAATTATGCACAATTTCTTCGAGGTGGTAAGGACTTCCAAAAATTTCTATATTTTCAAGTTACAGTGGGTTTCATTTTAATATAAAATCAGAATGTGATGACTATTGGTAGCAGTTGCAGTTATAGGTGTTGCCTTAAAATTAGAAATATAATGTGAACTTATTTAAGTTTTTTCTCACATTGGTTAATCTTTTATTAAGTACCAAATAATCCTTGCACAGTGAGTGCGAGCAGATCGACACTCTCTGGACTCACATTTTCTATCTGGAAACAGAAACATTGTTCTGATGTATTACTGCAGCCTGCTCAGACATCTCCGCTGAAAAGTTAGCATGTATGCAGCAGTCGTTCCATACCAGAATGAAAGCGTTTTTGCCGCAGTCGGTGGTCATTTTGAACACAATATGTGATGATTAGTTGTTTCGTTACTGGTCAGAATCTACATACGTAGTGTATGCGCTTGTGTTGTTCTCAAGTGTGTGCCAACACAAGTATTGTACAAGTGTCGGTGTTGGAACTTCTCAGAATACGATACCTCGTAAAAGAGTCGCACAAAAATTCTGTAACAAACACCAGTACACCCGTGGATATTTTGATTAAACACCAGTGACTTTCTAATTTACCCTGTTTCTAGATTGTTCGTGTAAAAAGCGAATATTTGCGTAAAAGATACATTTCCTAAGTATTATTTACATGTTTTTACTGGCTAACAATACGAGCCTCTGAGTACCAAACAGTTCTGTGGAAACCACTCATCAATAACACATTCCACATTTCCGCAATTTTGCAGTGTCAATTATATATATATATATATATATATATATATATATATATATATATATATATGGTGAGTCACCTAACGTTACCGCTGGATATATTTCTTAAACCACATCAAATAATGACGAACCGATTCCACAGACCGAACGTGAGGAGAGGGGCTAGTGTAATTGTTTAATACAAACCATACAAAAATGCACGGAAGTATGTTTTGTAACACAAACCTTCGTTTTTTTTAAATGGAACCACGTTAGTTCTGTTAGCACATCTGAACATATAAACAAATACGTAATCAGTGCCGTTTGTTGCAATGTAAAATGTTAATTACATCCGGAGATATTGTAACCTAAAGTTGACGCTTGAAACCTCCGACGTTCAGTTGCGTGTTGTAACAAACACGGGCCACGGTCGGCGAGCAGCATCTGCAGGGACATGTTTACGATGACGACTGTGTTTCTCCTGATCTTACACCTCTGGACTTCTTTCTGTGGGGTACGTTAAAGGAGAATGTGTACCGCGATGTGCCTACAACCCCAGAGGATATGAAACAATGTATTGTGGCAGCCTGCGGCGACATTACACCAGTTGTACTGCGGCGTGTACGACATTCATTACGCCAGAGATTGCAATTGTGTGCAGCAAATGATGGCCACCACATCGAACATCTATTGGCCTCACATGTCGGGACACACTCTATTCCACTCCTTAATTGAAAACGGAAACCACGTGTGTACGTGTACCTCACCCCTCATGGTAATGTACATGTGCGTCAGTGAAAAAGACCAATAAAAACGTGTTAGCATGTGGACGTAATGTGTTGTTCCAGTCTCTTCTGTACCTAAGGTCCATCACCGTTCCCTTTGGATCCTTACGTAATTCGGTGCTCTCCAATACACACGATCGAACAGCGGATGAGTGGTACTCAAGCGTCAACTTTAGGTTACAGTATCTCCGGATGTAATTAACATTTTACAATGCAGCAAACGGCACTGATTACGTAATTGTTTATATGTTCAGATGTGCTAACAAAACTAACGGGATTCCATTTAAAAAAAACGTAGGTTTGTGTTAAAAAACATACTTCCGTATGATTTTTTTAATGGTTTGCATTGACCAATTACACTAGCCCCTCTCCTCACGTTCGGTCTGTGGAATCGATTCGTCAGTATTTGATGTGGTTTACGAAATATATCCAGCGGTAATGTTAGGTGACTCACCCTATATATATATATATATATATATATATATATATATATATATATATATATATATATATGTGTGTGTGTGTGTGTGTGTGTGTATACCTTCCAGGCGATAGCAGCTTCACCTAGCGAGAAATGAAGTCAGATGCAATCACGGTGCATGTAGTATCTGTGAGCGTGCTATCCGTGTGCCGTGTACAGAACGGGGAACGCCCACTCTGAGTTTCACCGAGGGCAGATTGTGAAGGCCCGGAGGCTTCGAAAGAGCAGTTCGGCAACTGCACGATTTTTCTAGTGTTCGAGGGGTGCTGTGTTGAGTGTCTTCAACCCGTGACGAAACCACGGTGAAACTACATCCAGACGTCGAGGTGCTGGGCGCCACCCCTCAATACAGATATCGGACGTCGTGGGCTGGGCAGGCTGGTAAAACAGGGCAGGCTGGAAGCTGTGGTGGAACTAAAACCACACTTTAATGCTGGGCAAAGTGTGCTTGAACACATGGAGGAACCGAACACTCTCAAGGATCGGCCTCTTCAGCCGACCACGCATGCATGTGCCAATGTTGACACAGCGGCACTGGCAACTACCACTGAAATGGGCGCTTAACCATCGGCACTAGTCGTCGGCGTAGTGGCAGACCGTTGCATGGTCTGATGAATCCTGATACCTATGGCCTATGGGAGGGCCCGAATCGGTCTTCTAGGGGAACAGCTCCATGACACCTGCACTGCGGAACAGAGAAAAGGTGGCAGCGGCTCCATTACGCTCAGGGGATCATTCACGTTGTCATTCACGAGACCATTGGAGCTCGTGTAAGGCACCATGATGGCCAAGAAGTATCTTACATTGCTTGGAGACCTCAGGCACCCCTAAAGACGATCATGATCAGGATAATGCGCGATGTCATAAGACCTAGAGTGTGATGGAGTGGTTCGAGGAGCACAGTGGCGAGTACTAGTTGATGAGTTGGGTCCTCAAATCGACAGATCTGAACCTGATCGAACACATCTGGGATGTGATTGAACAAGGCGTCAGAGCTTGTCGCTCTCTTCCCCGGAATTTATGGGGACTAGGTAACACGTGCGGGCAGGTGTGGTGGGAACTCCCTCCAGCTACCTACCAGGGCCTCATTGCTTCCATGCTACGACCCGTCGCCGATGTTATCAGTGCCAAAGGTGGACACAATGGCTATAAGTTGGGTGGTCATAATATTCTGGCTCATTAGTGTGTATCTGGGAAAATTTTTTGCTAGTTTGTTGCAACGCGCTTTCGGTATGTTTTTCGTAACGGTACTATGTACCTGGCTCAGTCATTCGGCTTACCGCGAACGTGAACCGGGATGTTGACACCAACTTCCTTCTACATCTTCATGATGAGAATGCTGTGGACACTCTTGTCTTCCAGCACGTCAGAAGCAGTATTGACAGGGTAGCTGACATATGCTCCCGGTTTGAGTAACATTCTGGTACTCCACTGTCCTCAATTGGTATGTCGATTGGCTTGCTACATCATTCGACCATTACCCTATAGAAAATGTCTGGGACTATTTGGAGCAGCGGGTGACTTCTAGCAATCAATCTCCCTTCAATATGAGATGTAATCATCGATGGGCATTGCCAGCAGTATAGACGTACCTAAGGCAGCTCCTGGACTCTCTTCCTTCTCGTATTGGGGCCATGGTCAAGGTTACAATTAGTATTTCAGTTATTAATGTGATAGCTGGTTACTGATGGGGAGTGGGGTTATTAATTTTTAATCTGGTGCACTTATTTGATTTGCAAAAGAACTGAAAAGCTAATGTTATTTTCACAAATCATAAGTGAGACAGAAAGACAAAAAAAATTGTAATTTTTTTGATTTATTTCTTAATGACAATATTTACGACAGACAGTTATATACAAGGCTACAAAGCTGTTGTGTCCAAACGTCTTAAAAAAATAAAAATGGTTTTCAGGAGTGACCTGTGCATATTGTAGTACTATATTGACGATGTCCCTGTGTCAGGTATGACACACAATTCATATTATGCGATGTAGCGCATACTAAATACTTGGTTCTGAAAAAGAACTCATAAGTGAATTAAATGATGTTCGCCGCCAATAAATATTGTAAACTTCTCTTAAATTGTACTTTGTTAGTAGATAAGAAATTACTGTTGCCGGCGGGCTAGCGTAAATTTATGTTCCTGAACAGTGGGTGAGGAACTTAGCTCTATGCGAAGTGTTTCCTCTATCGTGGTACTGAGTCCGAGAAAGGAGCTTTTAGTTGGAATGCGAGATATCTTATTTATTCATTAATTTCATTAGGTAATTAACTTACGGGGAAGATGTATACAACGCATACACTACTTTGAACAGACCTGTGAAAGAGGTTTCTTAATTCACTTCATAATAATTCCTATTAAGCCCTTTTGGATGAAGAAAAGTTTAACTGGGCTTGGCGAGTTACCTAACGATATGATGGCATATAACTTTCTGTCGTTTTCTGGGAATGAATTCTGTAATTTCAGCTCGCTCCTACGAAGGTGGTGCGTGAAATAAATGGATAGAAGATGGTACTTTGAAGCAACGAGCAAGAACTGAACCATGCAACATAACCACAGATTTTGGTAACATCCATCTCATCCGCATGGACTTTACAGGTCGTATAGCCTCGCCAATAGTGTTTCTCCTTGTTGGAACACTTAACAGAGCTACATTTGTCTACGTTGACGGTTCTGAAGAGGTCTGGCCTTGTGGCAGTGTGTGTTCTTCCGACGATTACAGTACTGCAAAATCCACAAATGCTTACATCAGCATCTGTAAGTAGGCTGTTTAGGTTTTTTTATATTGGTAACGCCACGTAGCACTCTGTATGAAAATCACTGGCTGCGCTGTGTGCAGTCTGTGGCTGGTTGGTATTGTTGTAATACTCGCCATTGTAGTGTTGGGCAGCTGGATGTTAACAGCGCGTAGCGTTGCGCAGTTGGAGGTGAGCCGCCAGCAGTGGTGGATGTGGGGAGAAAAATGGCGGCGTTTTGAGAGCGGATGATCTTGACGTGTGTCCATCAGAGACAGTACATTTGTAAGACTGGATGTCATGAACTGCTATATATATTATGACTTTTGAACATTATTAAGGTAAATACATTGTTTGTTCTCTATCAAAATCTTTCATTTGCTAACTATGCCTATCAGTAGTTAGTGCCCTCAGTAGGTAGAATATTTTATTTAGCTGGCAGTATTGGCGCTAGCTGTATTGCAGTAGTTCGAGTAACAAAGATGTTTGTGAGGTAAGTGATTTGTGAAAGGTATAGTTTAATGTTAGTCAGGGCCATTCTTTTGTAGGGATTATTGAAAGTCAGATTGCGTTGCGCTAAAAATATTGTGTGTCAATTTAAACACAGTCATATGTCGACCCTTAGCTGAGGATACCTCACTGGAATCTTCTGACTTTTTTCTTGTAGTTTGTGTAATTAGTGTAGCTATTGTTTATTGCTAGCGTGTAATCATAGAGAGAATTTCCTTTGTAGTTGTAGTTTTTCATTGTTGTACAGTAAAACAGGTGTGGTATGCATGTAGATTTGCAACAAGTATTTCGCAGCTGCGCTTGCAATTAACGAGATATTATTTTCAGTGCTATGTTAATGTGTTTTCTTATTTTGCTCTTCAAATTGTGCTTTTCTGTGTTATCGTGTGAAATATTGTGACAATAATGACGTGTGAAAAACGTAGCACTAGGCTCCAAAGTAAACTGAGAAATAATAGTGACGACGAGCGTAGCTTATCAGCACCACTGTGTAATGAATTAACAGACATTCAAAGTGGTAATTTGGTAATTATGCATAGGGAAATGTAGCGGGCGGCAAATAATGGCGTAAACAGTGAAACAATTAGTGAACAGGGAAGCATTATCGATCGATCGGTCGGCAACAGTTCACCTCAGGATTCGGAAATGACAGGACACAATCTTGCAAATACTGTAGATTCAGGTTTTGCGTCCTCACCGTTTTCTCGAATAAGTCAAGACAAATTTTCTGCATTACAAAATGCGAATATAGCCGGTACAAATGCACTGCCGAATGGCACTGAGGAACATGTTTCAGACACCAGTGCATTGTTATTACAGTTAATGCAACAAATGGGACAAAGGCTACAAACGTTAGACACAACGCTTGAACAAAATCAGAAACAAATGGGATAAAATCTTCAAAAGGTAGACACAATGGAAGAAAATCTTCGAAAGTTAGACACGATGGAACAAAATCAGAGACAAACACAGCAAAAGCTTCAAACGTTAGACACAATGGAACAAAATCTTCAAAAGTTAGACACCACGCTTGAACAAACACGTGAAGGTTTAACTGCTGAGTTCCTTAAAATCGAATAGAAATGTCAAAAAGTCAGTAATGACGTAAAAACACAAATTTCTGAGCATTTCCAACCTATTTTTTCGCGTCATGAAAATGCATTACAGAATCACGAAGCAGCCATAAAAGAACTGCGAACTATTGTTCATGAAAATCACTACACCTTGCAAGCTAAAATTGAGACAGTTGCATCTACCAATTCGGTTACGCAACTTGCAAAAACTCAGGAAAACTTAAAGGACACAGTAGATACGATTTCAACACAAATGGACACTCTGAAACTTTGTTCAGAAAAACACACAGAGGAAATAATATCACTATCGGATAAAGTAGCTGAACTTTCAGATCAGTTCACTAACTTATCTACAAAGGTAGATGATGATCTGAATGACACAAGACCTGTAGCCTTCACTAACATTGAAGAGTATGAACAAATTAGAAAATTCAATCAAAATCAAAATTAAATCAATACACAGTACAAAAGAGAAATATGGGAAGTACAAGATCAGTTGGCACAAGTAATACAAGAATTACATATTTCAGAGGACACTCGCGCTCCAGTACGAAAAGAGGGACATAGAAATACGGAAAAATCACAAAATAATAACGCATGAAACTTAGGAAATTATGAAAGAAATTGGCAGGGCGCATTGAATTTTGAGATGGAACCGCCGAAACGAAGTAATAATGAGCGATGTGCGATTCGCCGACACGATGATTTTGACTATAAGCTGTTCATTACTACACGTAAATTCAAAACATTTAAGAATTCTGGCAACGACAATCATCCACAAGCATGGCTTCATCAATTCCCTCATTGTTTTCCTCCCAACTGGTCATTGGAGCACAGATTAGAATTTATGTGTGGCTATTTAGAGAATGAACCAGCTGTAAGAATGCGATCGGTCATTCACGATTATCACAGTGAAGGAGAATTTTATCATGCCTTCCTCTCAGCGTATTGGTCTCAAGCTACACAAGACCGAGTAAAACATAGCATCATAATGATGAAACATTTCGAACAATCTGAATTTTCCAGTCTTGTGAAACATTTTCAAGACATGTTGCATAAGAATCAGTATCTTTCAAACCCATACAGCCCCTCAGATCTCATCCGCATTTGCTTAATCAAATTGCCTGAATATTTACGACACATTATTTTGGCAGGACGTTGCAAAGACGACATTGAAACTTTTCAGGGACTGTTCCGAGAATTGGAAATTGACACTGACAATCGCGGAACGCGAAAACAGGAGCACAACAATTGCAGGTCACATCCGTAACAATTCCGCGACGACAGAAATAATAAATGGACACGACAAGGCTATTCTTACAACGTAAATCGTGACCAAAACAGACACCACCCGTATGACAACCGTTGGCAGAGTAGTAATAATTACAGGGAATGATCACCTCTCTGCGGTAGCGACTATCACAGAGACAATCAGAGAAACAGACAATATGGGAACCAAAATAATTATTTTCAAGGGAGACAGAATAACTTCAGATGCAACGGTCCAGTGCGCAGTTACGATTCAGGGAGAAATTCTCCACCATGTGACCGACAAGAAAGGAACTATGGAATCTACCGACATGACGACAGACGATGTGATCGTAACGACAGACCTGAATTTCGTCAGAACTGGCGGGATTCAACAGGGCAGGGCCCTCTCGACAAAGTGAATTTGTAGAAGTTAGGTCTCCAAATCCCAATAACGACGCGCGCCAACAAAGAGACAATAGGCAATGACTCATACCACTGGCAGCCACAAAACGTACTTACAAAACTGACGACACAGCTACCGTAGCTAGTAATTACGTAAAAATGGAAGACATTAGGGACATCTTACTCCAGGAACACGACGTAAAACATAACAACATTGCATATCCTGTGATTCACATTACAGTAAATGACGTAAAATTTACGGCAGTACTTGACTCTGGCAGTCCCATTTCAGTAATTAGTGAAACAGCCTTTAGCAAATGCAACAAATCGAACGATTGCCCCACACTTCCGTTACGTAAGATTAAATTACAAGGTGCAATCTTTGGAAAAAGTGTAGATGTACGCCAACAAACCAACTTAGAATTCTTTTGTCAAAGTCACAGCTTCTCTATGAACTTTCTTATTGTTCCATTATTGTCGACGGAAATTATATTGAGAGTAGACTTTTTGAATGAATACAAAGCAATCTTAAACTTTCACGATGCTGAAATAAGTTTAGAGAAAGAAGGTAAGTCAATAGCTTTGAAATTTGAAGATTGGCTCTCAAACCATGACGAGGAAATTAATCGGCTTTACCTTCTGTTAGACAACAGTTCGAAATTATCGACAGAACTAGACACTAACAATCACTCTGCAAGTACTGACAGGGATGATATCAACCTCGTATTTGATACTAATGAGTTAACTCAGAATAAAATTCAAACAACTGAGAACTGTAATGACACTGATAGGCAGGACCTTTTTGAGATTTTACAAGCACATTCCACAGTTTTTACTCACAAAACAGGAACAATCAAGGGATTTCAATACCAATTTCGTGTTCGTGATCATACTAAATTTTGTGTTAGACCACATGTAATTCCAGCACATTATAGGGACCGTGTTAGAACAGAAATAAAATCTATGCTTGACGAGGGCATTATTGAGCCTGCAATAAGCTCATACAACAATCCATTACAAATGGATCGATCAGGCTTGTCTTAGATTCGAGACAAATCAATACTACCATCATTCCTGAAACATACAGGCCACAAACGATGGAACAACTTCTTCAAAATTTTAATGGTGTAAAAGTGTTGTCTTCTATTGATCTCAGATCCAGCTTTTATCAGATCGAACTTCATCCAGAATGTAGAAAAGACACAGCTTTTCTTTGTTTCGGCGTTTGTTATCAGTTTCGGAAACTTCCTTTGGTTTGAACATTTCTTCGGCAGTGTTCATTCGCGGGCTAAATTCCATATTACCTGATTTCTTAAAACGGCACATCACCTTAAATGTGGATGATATTCTAATAGCAGAAGCCTCATGGGAACAACATAATCGCATCCTCAACAGTTTGTTACATATTTTTGCAGAATCTGGAATTACAGTTAACTTGGAAAAGTCTGAATCCGGTAGGTCAAAGGTGAGGTTTCTTGGACATATTATTTCTTCTGAAGGCATTCACCCACATTCTGAAAAGTTAGAAGCAATCAGAGCCATTCCTGTTCCATCCACAAAAAAAAACATGTCCGCAGTTTTCTAGGTCTCGTAAATTTTTCCCGTCGCTTTCTGAATATGCAAATTCTAGTTACACCAAAACTTTGTTCTCTCACTGTAAAAAATACTATTTGGAACTGGGACGAACAAGCACAGTTGGAATTCAATTCTTTGAAAGAATCGCTACTTAACGCGCCAGTACTAGCTCATCCAGATCTGTCACAAGATATCTGCCTTAGCACGGATTCTTCTAAAGTCGGTCTTGGTGCCCATTTATTTCAAGAAGCCATAGAAAATGACACTAATGTTCAGAAAACCATTGCTTTTGCTAGCCCAGTGCTAACAAAATCTGAGAAAAATTATTCCATTAACTGAATTAGAAGCTTTAGCTATCGTTTGTGCATTTAACAAATTCCGTTTCTTTCTTTCTGGCAAGCACGTAAAAGTATACAGCGATCATCGTGCATTACAAAGTCTTATGTCTTCAAAATTAAATCATGACAGGTTAAAACGTTGCGCATTGTTTCTGCAAGAATGCCACTTCACAATAGTCTACATTCCCGGAAAGGAGAACAATGTTGCGGACGCACTGTCACGCGCACCAGCTGGGCTTGAGGAAAGTAACACAGAAGGCAACCTCGAGAAAAATTTCAGTATTCTTTACATTAAGAAAGTCGTCTTTGAAAACTTCATCACCACATCTTTAAAGGACAGTGCTCATGAACAAGATAAAGATCCAATTTCGAAAGACATCAAAAGTAAATGGCATGAAAAGACACACCCAGATTCGGCATTATTATCTGGTTAGAAACAACATACTGTTCTAACGCTGCACTGTTGATGACAAGCTATGGGTACTTTGCATTCCAGACGATTTTGTTAATAAGCTCATTTGGTACATTCATTTCAGCTACGCACATTTTGGTCCACGAAAATGTTATCGTATTCCTCGAACGACTTGTTATTTTATCAATATGGAAAAGAGAATTCGAAGAGTCTTGTCTATTTGTAAACTTAGTCAAAAGGCGAAACCATCTACTATCTCCCATCGTGCTCCTTTGTTTCCTATCATTCCTTGTAAATTAAAAGAATTTGCTGCTGTTGATCTCTTGGGACCGCTTGTCAGAACATCTAATGGATTTTCGTACGTTCTAGTCGCTGTTGAACTTACTTCAAAATTTGTTTCCTTCACACCGTTACGTAAAGCCACTGGACGCCTTTGTTAAAAATTTCTTACGTGAAGTTGGACACGTTAGTAAAGTCATTTCAGATAACGGACCGCAATTCAGATCTGCTGTTTGCTCACGCATACTTCGGAATAATAAAATCAGACCTGTTTTTATTTCATTGTACTCACCACATTGCAGCCCGTCTGCACGGATTATGAAAGAAATCAATAAGCTTTGCAGACTTTATTGCCACAGAAGGCATCAGCACTTGGACAGATATTTACACTTATTTCAAAATGTGCTGAATGAAATGCCTCACGACTCCACTGCTTTACCACCTACTCTTGCACTGAAGAATGAAGAACCACCAAACAGAATCAGAGAGCTTGTACCGTATCCGAATACCCGTAAACTTCGACACAAAGACATAATTGATTTGGCCATTAAAAAAAAATTTCTGCTGCAGACAAAAGGAGAAAACTACACGGTAAAGCAAATGCAAAGAAACTATCTATTGGTCAGACAGTTCTCATTATAGCTCATTCATTGTTACATAAGAAGAAACACTTGAGTCACAAATTCTTTCTGGTTCAGAATGGACCTTACAGAATCCGACATATACCACATGATAATTGCGTTGAAGTTGAAACTCTGCGTACTAGGACGAGTAAATCTTTACACCACATTTCACATGCAAAACCGTTTCTTGAATGATAATCTGCTTTTTAACTTAGTCTTTGCTATAAACTTCACGTTACTAGTACTCTTTGTCACACTTACAAACTGTTAACATGCAACTATGTTTTAAAGTTTACTATCCAGTCAAGAACCTAGGGAAATTAGACAAGTAATTACGAATGCATTGTTATAGGGAAAAGACGACAGAGTGTTTTTATTTGTACATTCTTCCTTGTTAGTTGCACGATTACGTAACGAATATACAGCTTACATACTTAGAACATAAACTGTTAATGCGATTTTAATGCAACATTTTGGTTTTCTTGAAAAGACATTCTTTATTTGAACTATTTTATGTGAGATTACCGATGACTTAGTATTTGGTTTCTTTCACAGATACACGATTATATCACGACGCTACTAATATGTGACATGATTTACATTGTTGCTTTTGTTTTATATCTGCACAGTTTTTCTGAATTCTTCTGGAAAGTAAAACATGTTTTAGTAGTAACTTTTGTGGTATAGCTACAATGAGACAGCCTTTTTCGTAGCACAAGAATACATTACAGTATAGTAATTTCTTGATCACGGTACTGTACGTAATAACTACGATATCTATACGCATAGCATTTCACTTTTGTTTATTACAAGGTAAGTACATTGACTTCTACAGAACTTTGCTTATGGACGACGATAATTATTACACTTAGCACATTTTTACCGTTAAGTAGTGACAGAGATTACCTTACAACAAGACGCACAGTTTAGCGCTACAGTACCTGTATTTGAGTGATTGATTTTGTACTTAAAACATTTATTTTTAAAGATTTTTGAATTACAATGATACAAAAGTTTTCCATGATACATTTCATTCCATTGCTGTAATCTGTAACACCTGAGGGTATAATTAATCCTCAGGGGGGTACACGCTTACTTTGTGTACCATGTGTTTTGCAAGCACAAGGAGCCTTAGCTAATATGGTATTTGCTTATACAACTTTACACATCGGTACCATATTTCTCTAAGACATAATTACACAGTTATCTGACCATTTAACTGAGAGAGACAAACATTTATTTTATTACGTCAGTGACAGATGTTTACGCAGTTACACAGTTTGATAACTTCACACTTATTAAATTGTATTTTGTCTGTTCATATTTTTTCTGTTCATATTTTTTCGGAACCATTGTGATAATATGAGAGCTTTGAACATCGTATTTGGTATGGGATCATGATTTTTAAAGTACGTTTGAGGTAGATGACACTATTGAAATGACCAGAGAATTATTTTTAGGTTTTGACATTATTGCAGAAAGCTACGACAATTTTGAGATTTGGTCGAGGTGCTATGATGATATTGTTACGATGACTATGTGTATTATGCTGTTGAGGTATGTTTATGACCAATAAGCTGATGATATATGAGGAATTTGATTATGCTACGTATTTATTATGAAGAAATATTGAAGAAGTGTCGACGAATATGTATATGTATAATAAGGTAAGGGATAATGAGTAGTGGCTAGGGTCTCTGATATGTGAAAAAGGATGCTGGAAACCAAGAAACGTACTTTAAGAGTCATGAAATGTGTGTACGTGCGTGAATGTATCACAATACTGGCGAAAATTTTTTGGACAATGTTGTATTTATAGGATTTTGTTTCTACACATTTGTAACGCAAATTCTTGACCTGTGAAATTTTTTATATGAGACTGTCACTGTAGTGCAAACTGGTGTCGTAAATATTTCGGTAAGAAAGTTGAGTGACCTTGACGTAATGCACTATAAGCACCCAGCTGCGCGACAGTCACCTGGAAAAAAGCCATTAGTGTGTGCCTTTCAGAGGCACAGGTGGAGAAAAAAGGAGGCCATTAACCTCGCTACTGGCATTCCTTTGTAGAAAGCATCGCAAATACAACACGCTCATTACTTGGAAATATATCGTACTTTCTGATGAGTTGAGAAATAGTTCATGTCTACACACCTGATTATGACTACTGTCTTTCTAGATGAGAGTTTTTTTACTACTTATGAAATGCCACCTGACTATTGAATGCTATTGTTATGCTTTGCTTTACATACTTGGTTATTTCATTTGATATCTGTTTTCCAGCTGTGTTGCAGCATTTTTTTTTTGTGAAATAAAATTAAATGCATTTGCTAATGTGAACACTTTCTGTCAACGGATCTATTTAATAATAATTTTATGAGTCACATTCGTCAAAAAAGGAGCACTTGGAAAAGAAAGAACAATAAGAAGGAACTAATAACAGTAAATGCATACATAATTTTCTTTTCAAGTACTTGGTAATTTTTTTAGAATAAGTTTTTGTGGTGCACCACTTTAATGACATAGACATTAAAATGTGAATAGAGATTTTCCTTATCAGCATTGTTGTCTTTAGTCTACTACTTTTTCTGCTTGTGGGTGTGTCATGATTAGATATAAGTTATTGCATTTGCTGCTGCTGTTTGCCAGGCATTGCGCTACTAAATTTCACTTTGTATTACTCTGTTAAGCCAGTTTTACTACTGATTTATTTTTCTTGTTGATGCACATTGGCTCATATTAGTTGTAATGTTGCATTTGCTCTGCTAATTTATATTTATTGCTGCTTGCTTTGCCAACTTGAATTCTTTGTCATTGCTGTTTGTGTTAATTGTTTTGTGCTGCTGCATTGCCTTGTCCCTTAGTTTAGCATCTGAGCTCAGTAGATTTAAGTTAACTTAATATGGGGTTGGCTATATAAGAGAACGAGTTGTGATGAATTGGAAGAAATGCATTGAGAAGCTATAAGAAAATGGTTTGGCCAAAAAAGTATTTTGAAAGAGGATATGAACAAAAAAGTAGTGTTTAGGGACAACAGGTTTAGGTAGGATTTTCTTGGAAATAAATGATGAGGTAAGATAATGGAAAATAAATAATGAGGTAAGAAATATGTGAACATATAAATACAGAAAGCATGCTTGGATAGTATTTTTTTTGGTGGAAACAAATGTTGAAATAAGAGAAAAGATCTATGGAATGAAGTTTAGGGTTGGACCGCAGTACCAAATGTTACACTGAAAACGAACCCTGTCGTTCCTTTTGTATTATTCCGCTATGTGTTTATGTACCCTTGTGTATTTGTCTTTTTCCTGTCTTTATGTGTTTAGCTAATAAGATTTATGTTGTAGAATTTTTCAAATACTATGTTATTTTCTTCATAAAGATGTTTAGACATTATTTATTCTGTTTTGTTTTAATGCTCAGGTGTGAAGTTGATGTTTCAAAAGTTATTCATATCTTTTATGTAGTACATATGTCATAAGTCCTGTAACACTGATGTATATGTTATTTTGATTCTTTTGTAAAGTCCATATTACTACAAATGTTATCTGAATTTTTATGTTCTTTAATGATGTATTTTGTACCTTTGTTATTGTATTCTCATTTTATAAAATTGTAATTGACACCAGTTCATCAAATTAAGTAACTTGTAAGCATTCATTTCACTGCACATATTTCTGTTGGCCATAGTATATGCACAATATGTGAAAAAAAGAGGACTGTTAGTGTTTGGACGTGTGTTAATAATTCATCAAGGGGCTGGATACTAGCATTGCGGGTTCTAAGGACGTTTCAAAAAAAATTTTTCTGAGTGCACAAGTGGTGGTTCATGGACTTGCTATATTGACCACAAGGCTCTTCGATGGTGATTGTGCACCTGCACAGTCGCAACGGATGGCTGCTAGCTATCTCTACAAGGACTACAGTGGGTCTACACCTTTGATGACTCACCAATACCATTATTTCTACAAGGACTGCAGGGGCCAGCCGCTGGTGGCCGAGCGGTTCTGACGCTACAGTCTGGAACCGCGCGACCGCTACGGTCGCAGGTTCGAATCCTGCCTCGGGCATGGATGTGTGTGTTGTCCTTGGGTTAGTTAGGTTTAACTAGTTCTAAGTTCTAGGGGACTTATGACCTCAGCAGTTGAGTCCCATAGTGCTCAGAGCCATTTGAACCATTTTTTTGACTGCAGGGGGTCTGCACTTCTGGTGGCCCACCAATACCATAATCTCTACCAGGACTACAGTGGGTCTGCTCTGTGATGACCTACCAAACGATATTCTTCAAAACTTCGACTGACTCTGCTGCGAGTTTGCTCTGTTGTGGCCCATTACCTGTCTGCATGTCAAGAGTCAGCACTGTCTTCCCCTTGGAAGAACAACACTACTTCTTCCAGACTGCATGGAAATCCACTACTTCCATGTGCATTTTCTTTTACTGCTCAGACTTTGAGAAAAAAAAACTGCAATTTTACTATGATGGATGATCAGGACTGTCTTTATGGACTGTGAGAAACTTTTAGCTTTTGACCATCATTGTATCAATACGTGGGTGCATTTGATTTCTTTGTTATTGTAATTATGAAAAAATTTTTCAAATCTGCATTGGCCACTGCCCAAAACAATTTGTAAAATTTTTGTGGGGAGCATGGGGGTATGTAAGTAGGCTGTTTAGGTTTTTTATATTGGTAACGCCACGTAGTGCTCTGTATGAAAATCACTGGCTGTGCTGTGTGCAGTCAGTGGCTCGTTGGCATTGTTGTAATACTCGCCATTGCAGTGTTGGGCAGCTGGATGTTAACAGCGCGTAGCGTTGCGCAGTTGGAGGTGAGCCGCCAGCAGTGGTGGATGTGGGGAGAGAAATGGCGGCGTTTTGAGAGCGGATGATCTGGACGTGTGTCCATCAGAGACAGTACATTTGTAAGACTGGATGTCATGAACTGCTATATATATTATGACTTTTGAACATTATTAAGGTAAATACATTGTTTGTTCTCTATCAAAATCTTTTATTTGCTAACTATGCTCATCAGTAGTTAGTGCCTTCAGTAGTTAGAATATTTTATTTAGGTGGAAGTATTGGCGCTCGCTGTATTGCAGTAGTTAGAGTAACGAAGATTTTTGTGAGGTAAGTGATTTGTGAAAGGTATAGTTTAATGTTAGTCAGGGCCATTCTTTTGTACGGATTATTGAAAGCCAGATTGCGTTGCGCCAAAAATATTGTGTGTCAGTTTAGTGTTGATCAGAATAAGTAAAGAGAGTAACATCTGAGAACGTTCAGTTTTTCTCAGCTGTTTGAAAAGCAAATAACGTAAGAGGTTTATCAGCACAGTGATTCATTAATTTTTCTAAGGGGACGTTTCACATCTACCTACATCGACATGCAAACTCCGCAAGCCACCATGTGGCTTGTGGCAAAGGGTGCCCCTTACCACTACTAGACATTTCATTTCCCGTTCTACTCGCAAATAGAGCGATGGAAAACACGACTGTCCGGATTCTTCTGTGTGAGCCCTAATTAAGTGTATTTCATAGTAGTGTCTTCGTGCAATGTATGGTTAAGGTAGCACAATCATTCTGCTGTCAGCTTCAAATGCGGTTCTGAAAATTTTCTCAGTAATGTACCTCTAAACTTCACCTTCACTCCAGGGATTCCCGATTGAGTCCACTTAGAATTTCCGTAACACTTGCTTTTTGTTCGGAACTGTCGCTAATAAAAATAGCAACCCGCCTCTGAATCGTTTCGATGTCTTTCTTAAATTGAAATCTTACGGATCCCAAAGACTCGAGCAGTACTCAAGAGTAGGTCACACTAGCATCCTATACGCGGTATTCTTTACAGATAAATCACACTCTCCCAAAAGTATCCCAATAAACCGAAATCAACCACTCGCCTTCCTACAAAAATCCTCATATGTTCAGTCCATTTCATACTGAGCCAAGCTGGACATGCCATATACGCTCAAACAACGAAGGACATGTAGCTCCTATTGCTGGAGTGTGAAATATCAAAATGTATTCCTACTGTTCGTACTTCATTCTGATATGATTCATTCTGATATGATCACATATGTGTCATATTCTAACATGTTACCTGCAATCTGGCATCATTCAATGCCAAGTGAAATAGTGGAAGAAAACCGTGAAATCTTTAGGGCTCCCATTGGGTACAGCAAGCCATCTCGTAGGTAACGAGAGCAATCGAAACAACAAACGATACTTCTGGAAGCTTACAGCTAATTTCAGTGGGAGAATAATTGTCCATCCAATTAGCTCATTCTCTAACTGGAGGTACACAAGTGCGTTGCTGTGGTGAGTAAGCCAGATCCGATTAGGGACGTCCCAGGCTTAATAATGAAAAGGTACTTCACTTCAAGACTTCCCTTAATGATGATCTCTGAAGAAGTGTACTTGTACTTTGTTTCAACAGGGAGTAATAATTATAAGAGGTTTAAATACACCTAAAAGTGTACGATGATTTTTATTACTGCCCGAAACTTTATGTATGTGATAAACGTAGAAGCTAGAGTAAATCTCAGAGAGCACCGACACATATAACTCAAAGATTTTGTAAGAACGAAACAGCTATTTAGTTTTTTGCTAACTCAGGTTCACCACTACTTAAATTGTAAAGAACCACACACGAAACTTAATGAAGCCACTTTATTCCGCTGTTTGTAGTACGCATTACTGCAACTGCAGGTGACTGAATAAAATAATAATTTTGTAATAACTCGTCACTAGTAAACTTGCAGCGAAAATATTTTCAGCGTGAATATAATATAAAAGCGTGCCATCGTTGCACGATACATAAGATGATAGATATCTTCAGTCAAAATGGTTCAAATGGCTCTGAGCATTATGGGACTTAACATGTGAGGTCATCAGTCCGCTGTAACTGAGAACTACTTAAACCTAAGGATATCACGCACAGCCATGCCGAGGCAGGGTTCGAACCAGCGACCGTAGCGGTCGCGCGGTTCCAGAATGAAGCTCCTGGAACCGCTCGGCCACAACGGCCGACAGATATCTTCAGTCGACAGCAGTAGTTTTCATTTCTCAATAACTGGTATTCAGCGACTTGCCAGGAAGTATTAAATATAATTTGGAGAATGTGGTGAAGATGTTTCATAACATATATATATATATATATATATATATTCATCAAAATCTTTGGTCTTCGTCACTTCTTATTATTTCTCGAAGGGTAGTAGAAGATGTAATTTTGAAAATATTTCAAGGTTATAAATTTGGTCTGGAAATGATAGAGGTAGATTAACACTTAGGTTATGTTCTGAAGAACATGCACGGTCGTAATAAATGTCGTGTGGATAATGTAGCGAAGGTGTTTCACAATACATGTGATTAATACCCTTTCTCAGTGCTTCACTGTTATCAGGACGTATTACAAATCGTAGTTATACAAGCTTCCAAAAATTTTAAATATCATATCGATAATGTAGTGAACTTTAAGAGTAAATTAATTAACGTTTTATAGACTAAGTCATTGGCTTCAAGGAAGATAATTTTCGGTAAGCGTACAAAAACTAATTTCGTTTATGTATCTCTAATTTACTTGTATTCTTTAAATTACAGTTACCTCCCAACGCAGTTACAATCCAGTTCTCCTGCCCTGTGTGCAATCTCGGAACATGTCCAATATCAGTGGATGATTTTATAGCTGTTCATCAAACTATTACTAATATTATTTCATTGTAATACAGGTGCGCCAGGAGCAACAGTCTGTGTTCAGCGACATTACTCAGCTGGAAGTGACATTCTTACTAGACTTCAAGAAACTGAAGAAAATGTACCTTTCTTTTGAGCCTAATAGTTTATTTAATCCCAGTCATGTTCGGATATAAATCAGATTTCTTAGTGCATTTGAAAATAAAAATGAAAAAGCTTGCAATATCCAATTCTTGGTAATCTGCAGGTTTAAGCAATTTATCTGCAATGCAATTGTAATATAAAAACATTCTAGATTTCTTCAGCTATTTCCTTTATTATCATTTTCCTCGTTTACAGAAGCTCCACCGCCGACTCTGTGTGACGATAGAGAGGATACGGTTCTCGCTACTCGCAGGCCTGCGTTCATTGTCTGCTCGCGGAGTGCGCCTTCTGTGCAGCTTTGGCATAAACGCAACGAGCACTTCTTCATCTTCGAAACTGTGAATCAGATCTTTTCCACTGCATATTCTTGGCTTCCCATATTTTGAGAGGTGATAGCATGGACCAAAACAAATAAAAAAAGGCGAGTAACCACTAGCTCTAAAATGGATACCATTAGATCTATGAGCAGTTATTCACCTTCATTAACGTGAAACACATGGCTTCCACTGAACAAATGCTAATAGATCATAAGGTATGTATTCCAGAGCCTATATTTATTCGAGATTTTTTAATTTTTTGGTTCATGCTTTCTTTCTTTCGCTTACGCCATAGTCCCGCAGCGATCGTAGGGTCGGCGTGGTTAGAACGGATTTGGCAAGGTTAGTTTTAGGGGTGGTCGGATGCCCTTGCTGCCGCCATCCCTTATCCCCAGGGATGGAATCAGCGTAGCCCAGCTGTCTGCATCTAGTGTAAATCGTGGAATAGTGCGAACGTGTGTCAAATGTCAGCGACGCGCGTAACTGAGGCGGAACGTGGGGACCAGACCGGTATTCACCTAGGGGGATGTGGAAAACGGCATAAAAACCACATCCAGGCTGGCCAGCACACCGGCCCTCGTCGTTAATCCGCCAGGCGGATTCGATCGGCGCCGGCGTGCCTACCCGAGTTCAGGAAGCAGAGCGTTAGCGCTCTCAGCTACCCTGACTGGTATTTTTTTTTTTTTTTTTGGTCCATAGTCTCCTCCCAAAAGATGGAAAACATAGAGCTTGCAGCAGAAGAGCTTTTTTCACAGTATCGAAGATACGCATTTAAGAGCAAACGTTTAGTAGACTTTTTGCTTTGAATGATTGTTTCTGTCTTATCCCTGAATACAGACCGTTTCTCCTGGGACAAACTGTATAATTAATGTTGCCACTTCACTTTTACCATATTTGACATATTCAAATCTTTGCTGTAATGAAATGAAGGAGCCAGCCGGTGTGGCCGAGCGGTTCTAGGCGCCTCAGTCTGGAACCGCGCGACCGCTACGGTCGCTGGCTCGAATCCTGCCTCGGGCACGGATGTGTGTGATGTCCTTAGGTTAGTTAGGTTTAATTAGTTCTAAGTTCTATCAGACTGATGACCTCAGATGTTAAGTCCCCTAGTGCTCAGAGCCATTTGAACTAAAGGAAATACACACCTTAGACCTGTTTCCACTTCCCAGATGCTCCTTTCTGGGCACTCCTTGTAATGTCTAAATGACCTGCAATTGTTTCATACAGTGAAGCGTAATGGACAATGTAAAATGGAAGTAAACTGTTTAACCAAGTCAGGTGCATTTATGAAGGAACGTGGGATGAAAGTTTAGAGTCTTGACTTCTTTGGGAGGAGTTCTTTCGCACACTGACCACGTACTTCTGCGAGACATCATAAAGCTTCCTCTTGTGATCGCAGTGTAATCCCACGCGACAGCAGAGGCTGCCACAGGGGAAGCGACAGATAATCGGAAGGAGATTCGCGAGCCGGTCATTAAGCGGGATTAACAATTCGAGATCTCTCGCATTTTAATTCCCAACTGCGGTTCATCACAGGCCGCCTTCTCTGCCCGTCTACTTTTTCTTTTTTTCCTCTCCTCCCTGTTCCGACTACCTACCCCAAACCCCGACTTTCAGCCCCTTCAACCCCAGACCCTCTACCCGCCGGCGGCTATGCTGTCTCGGGAAAAATGTCCAGCATCAGCGGATAATTTTCTAGCTGTTAATTAAAATGCGTTTGAACTCGGCAGACGTGACATTTAATTTAATCGAAGTCGGGTGTGCGGGAGACAGTGTCCCCCGAGCGGCGGGGCGGTGCCGGGGAAAGGGAGACGTCGCGCGCGCACGACGGGTCCTAAATTACTGTCAGCCGGGAGATAAGTGCGCCGAGACAGCGGCGGCGGCGGGGGCGGCGGCGGCGGCGGCGCCGGCGGCCGTCACATAAAGGCGCGAGCGATTGCCGCCCGCGCAGATAAAATACCGGCGAGGCCTGCTAGCCCCTTCATTACGCGGGCGGCCGAGGAGAAAGCTGTAAAGAAGGGCAGCGAGCGCGCGGGCTGAAGCACTCTTCACGGACCTGCCCCATCCCCGCCTGTCGTTTGTTCTGGCGGCCGGGACGCTACGGGGGCGTCGCTTCGCGAGGGTCACGCAACTCCTGATGCTCGTGTTACTAACGTCGCCTTCTCTTCTGGGTGTGCTCTGCAACGGCTTTACTGGTGATTTACATTGTTATAATGACAAAATGTGAGGTCTGAAAACGAAAACTATACATCTACATCTACATGTAGATGTGTAGTTCTACATCTACATGACTACTCTGTAATTCACATTTAAGTGCTTGGCAGAGGGTTCATCTTACCACAGTCATACTATCTCTCTACCATTCCACTCCCGAACAGCGCGTGGGAAAAACGAACACCTAAACCTTTCTGTTCAAGCTCTGATTTCTCTTATTTTATTTTGATGATCATTCCTACCTATGTAGGTTGGGCTCAACAAAATATTTTCGCATTCGGAAGACAAAGTTGGTGACTGAAATTTCGTAAATAGATCTCGCCGCGACGAAAAACGTCTTTGCTTTAATGACTTCCATCCCAACTCGCGTATCATATCTGCCACACTCTCTCCCCTATTAAATGATAATACAAAACGAGCTGCCCTTTTTTGCACCCTTTCGATGTCCTCCGTCAATCCCAACTGGTAAGGATCCCACACCGCGCAGCAATATCCTAACAGAGGACGAACGAGTGTAGTGTAAGCTGTCTCTTTAGTGGACTTGTTACATCTCCTAAGTGTCCTGCCAATGAGACGCCACCTTTGGCTCGCTTTCACCACAATATTATCTATGTGGTCTTTCCAAATGAAGTTGTTCGTAATTTTAACACCCAGGTACATAGTTGAATTGACAGCCTCGAGAATTGTACTATTTATCGAGTAATCGAATTTCAACGGATTTCTTTTGGAACTCATGTGGATCACCTCACACTTTTCGTTATTTAGCGTCAATTGCCACCTGCCACACCACACAGCAATCTTTTCTAAATCGCTTTGCAACTGATACTGGTCTTCGGATGACCTTACTAGACGGTAAATTACAGCATCATCTGCGAACAGCCTAAGAGAACTGCTCAGATTGTCACCCAGGTCATTTATATAGATCAGGAACAGCAGAGGTCCCAGGACGCTTCCCTGGGGAGCACCTGATATCACTTCAGTTTTACTCGATGATTTTCCGTCTATTACTACGAACTGCGATCTTCCTGACAGGAAATCACGAATCCAGTCGCACAACTGAGACGATACCCCATACGCCCGCAGCTTGATTAGAAGTCGCTTGTGAGGAACGGTGTCAGAAGCATTCCGGAAATCCAGAAATACAAAATCTTGTTGAGATCCCCTGTCGATAGAGGAAAGGAACAACACAAGGAAGTGTGAACAGTGAATTTATACTTTCAAAATCTTTTCTTGAACAATTTACTTTATTTACTGGCGATTAATCAAGAAATTAACTTTAACAAATGTGAATTTATTCCTAAAAGCCTTTTCAAAACAGATTTAAAGTTATAAGTAGAAAAACACACTCGACATATCAAGTCACAGTTTAACAAATGTGAATTTTATTCCTAAAAGCCTTTTCAAAACAGATTTAAAATTATAAGCAGAAAAACACACTCGACATATCAAGTCACAGTTTAATAAATGTGAATTTTATTCCTAAAAGCCTTTTCAAAGCAGATTTAAAATTATAAGCAGAGAAGCACCCCCGAAATATCAAGTTACAGTTTTATTTAGAGGCTAAAACAATATTAACAATAGGAGCCTTCGGGCTGAGAAGCTTGCCTGCTCCATTTCAACACGGCCGTAGTCATGACCGCTCTCAACAACCTCTGAAAGAGTACACTGGTGCAAATCTGCAACACACCAAATTACTTTAAACAAAAATTTTTAACAACTCATACAAACATGTTATCTATGCATCCCGTAAGAGGGATGGAAATGGTACAACCCTCAAATTATTTGCCACCGAAAGTGCAATTTTTTTAAAAATTTTTTAAGGATTCTACCGGTGGAAGGGTGGCAAGCTTATAACCTAAAATGGCTATTTAAATAAAACCCATAAAATGCAAACTTACATAAAATGTACAACATGCTCTACATTACACATATACCACCTCGCAAGATGATAAGCAAGATAGAAACATATTTCAAGAATTCGGCCTTTAAGGAATAAATTCACTAACACCGAATCCAACAAACATGACAGAAGCGGCTATTAACGTATGGCAGACAGAAAGACAGACCGACCGACACTAACTGCCTAACAAATGTGGACGAGAGGCAAACGAGCAAGTTAGGGACGAGAGACTGACCAACAACACAAGTAGAATTTAACAAGTAAATGAAACGACATATCACTAATGGTTCAAATGGCTCTGAGCACTATGGGACTCAACTGCTGAGGTCATTAGTCCCCTAGAACTTAGAACTAGTTAAACCTAACCAACCTAAGGACAGCACAAACATCCATGCCCGAGGCAGGATTCGAACCTGCGACCGTAGCGGTCTTGCGGTTCCAGACTGCAGCGCCTTTAACCGCACGGCCACTTCGGCCGGCACATATCACTAATCACTAACCTTCTAATAACTGCGCTTTCTGGTGAAGACCTGGAGCAGCACCCCCAAAACGCTCTTCCGAACCGTCCGTTGCCAGCCGCAGGAAGGCGCGCCGATCTCCCGTCTCACGGCGTCGCAGCTCGCACCGGCCAGATCGATGTCATGGGTTCACTCCTGTTGCTCTTGTGTTGGCCGCGAAGCCACTACGCCTCGCTGTACGGCGCGGCCACTGGACTCACGTGACGACCTCACATGTGCCGACACTCCAAGCGGACAAGTCATCTTGTGTCCCAGAGCACGACCGACCAACCGATCAATCCAACCGCCAATGCCCATTGCCAGAGCAAACTCGAGCAGACTGGCGGCCTCACACATACTAGCTCTCCGGACGACCGACAGACACTAACCGCCTCATCAATGCGGACGAGAGGCAGAACCAGACTAACTTGGTTGACCAACTGACCACACTCGCCCAGTCTGACAGACTGCCCCCAGACTCACTCCGAGTGACAGACTGATCTCCTGGCGAGCTTACAGCGCCCCTTAAATGCACGTCAACAGGCAACCTTTTCCATTTTCCACGAGAGGGAGACACCAAAGGTGCGATTGCCCCAGCGGCGCCACCGCCAGAAACGGAGGGCGACTGCTTCACACTACGCCCTGCGGCGCGCTCTTCAAAACAGCAGATTTTACCACGGGTCAAAGTGTAATACTGACAAGAAATTGGGAGACAAGTAGGAAAATCCGCAACAAAATAAACGTATAAAATGATGGAACGACTTTAACCACCGTAGGCTGTCAGTTTCATTCCGTTAATTCACCATGCATATAAATTATGTTGCTGGCCAGTTTCGTCCTGTCTGTAATATTGACTATTGTTTTCTCTTTGGGGTATAGTAGTGCACCCAATTTTCATCTGTGGTCACAAACCGGCGCAAAAAATCTTGTTCGTTTCTCCTAAAACGGGCCAAACATTGTTCGGATATGTTCATTCTCATGCGTTTTTGACCGAGCGTCAAGAGTCGCGGTAACCTCTAGCAGATAATTTTTTTCATTTCTAATCCTTCAGTTAAAATGTGATATACCATTTCAGATGACATCTGGCAAGCGTGAGCAATTTCACATGCTTTCAATCGGCGACTGGTTTGAAAAAGTTCTCGGAATCACCACGAGAGGTCAGCGCTAACGCACAAAGTTGTTCACGTGATATTCATTGGCCTGTTGTTGCCTCTTAGAAGAGAGCTGTGGCGGTGCCGTGGCTCTGTTGTTGTTCCCGCCTAGTGATTTGCGAAGATGGAAAAAATCGAGATTCGAGCAGTGATCAAGTTCTTCGTAAAGAAATGTGTGAATGCAAAGGATATTCATGCCGGTTTCCAGATTACGCTGGGGGACTCTGCTCCTTCATATCCAACTGTTGCCAATTGGACAAATGAATTTCAATTTGGTGGGGAGAGGTTAGACGATGATCCGCGCAGTGGTCGTCCAAGATGTGTCACTACTCCAGAAATCATTGCAAAAGTGCACAGAATGGTCATCAATGATCGCCGATTGAAAGCATGTGAAATTGCTCACGCTTGCCAGATGTCATCTGAAATGGTATATCACATTTTAACTGAAGGATTAGAAATGAAAAAAATTATCTGCTAGAGGTTACCGCGACTCTTGACGCTCGGTCAAAAACGCATGAGAATGAACATATCCGAACAATGTTTGGCCCGTTTTAGGAGAAACGAACAAGATTTTTTGCGCCAGTTTGTGACCACAGATGAAAATTGGGTGCACTACTATACCCCAGAGAGAAAACAATAGTCAAAGCAGTGAAACATGCTGATTCTACGCCACCAAAGAAACCAAAGACAATTCCTTCGACTGGAAAGGCCATGGCATCACTGCTCTGGGATGCGAAGGGGATTCTGGCTGTAGGTTATCTCGCCACTGGGCAAACATTTATTGGAGAATACTACGCTAACATCCTGGACGCACTGCAACGATAGATACGCGAAAAGAGGCCAGGCTTAGCAATGAAGGAAGTCACCTTCCATCAAGACAACGCGCGCCCGCACACATGCGCCATCGCCATGGCAATATTATACGAACTAATGTCTGAAGTGTTGCCACACCCACCTTATTCACCTGATACGGCTCCGTCAGACTTCCATCTCTTCCCAAAATTGAAAATTTTTCTTGGAGGACGAAAATTAACTTCAAACGAAGAATTGATAGCCGGAGTTGACAACTGTTTTGCACACCTGGAGGAAACTCATTTTTGAGATGGGATCGGTGGGGATCCAGGCACCGGAACATCGTGGGACCAAGTCCATTAACGTACAAGGAGACTGCATTGAAAAATAATAAATGTTTCAGTGATCTAAGTACATTTTTCCTCTTTTCAGACTATCCTCATAGTACTAAAAGTGTAAGTAAATAGGTAATACACATTAGTGGATAAAATTACGCTTGCGTATTAAAATTGTTGATTAAATTACTCTTATGATATCGGTGATGCTTGTGTGTCACATTTAAAAATTTATTTGTTGTTGTGTGGACAAATATGTTCCCAAACACTCGTATTTTATTTCTTTATTGTTATTTCTTCCCCGTGGCCCCGTACAGGCGACAGAGGGATTTGGGGGTGGGGGGGTGTTAGGGTGTTTGGGCTGTCAGTGCTACGATTTCCGAAATTAAGAAAAAATATATATAATGAGAATTAGAAACAAACACTAGGATACTTTTTCCTTTTTTAATTAAAAATCAAAGACAGACAACTAAAACAATACGTTTTGAATGGCGTAATTTTCTGGTAAAATACAGTGAAGCACTTGTATTGCGAGAGGAGAGAATATACAGTTGATGGGTGTAGGTAAAAACAAATTGGGGAAAGTAATGGACATGGCAGGTAGGAATTGAGTTGGATAGTGGGCAATGCATATGGGGGGAAAGACAGAGGGTAAAGAGTAGGAGATGGTTGGGTAAGGTAGTGGTTACAAGAGGAATGGATAGGAATGGATGGAGAGAGGGACCCTGATGAGGTATAAGACACATGGGGAATAGTTAAAGCTAGGAGTAGGGTAAATATAAGGCAGATCTTATTGTCCAGGAGCAAGAGTTGGTTGAAGTTGCAAGGTTGTTAGGGTATGGAGTGAGTGTTGGTGTAGAGACAGAGTGATGTGTTTGAGAAGACATGACAGCATACCAGGGTTGGAGATCAGAGGGGAGACAGTGGGGCTACTGGGATCTAGTGCGTGGATAGAATAGGAGATATGGAGGTGTTTAAGGTGTGTGCAAAAGGGTGAAAATTTTATGAAATGGTAGAGTATCCTGTAGGGGAAGGCAAGCACATGCAAAAAGCAGGACGGTGTACATAGCGTTTGAGCATTTGGAGGGGCTTATATGTCTTGCGTGGAGCAGAGATCCATGCAACATTTGCGTAGCAGATTATGGAATAGATCACGGTTTCGTAGGTGTGAACAAAAGTGGAAGGTCGTTATCCCCAGGTTTGACGTGTTAGAAATTTTAGTAGTTTTATCTGTTGTTGGATTTCTGTTGGATGGTTAGTAAGCTAGATATCCACATTGGTTTCTGATCGAGAGTTAGGCCAAGATATGTTAATATGTTAGTTAACTGGTTTGAATGATCCTAAATTTTAGGATAGAAATCACAGAGCTGAAGGTGCCGGTGGTTAATCCCATAATTATTCCCTGGGTTTGGAGGAGTTGATATTCGGAAGGCATTGGTTAAATAAGGAAGTAAACTGATTGAAGTGGATTTGGAGGGATCGTTGGGATTTCTGGACCGTATGGTAGAGGGCTAGGCCATCAGTGTCATCTGCGTACTGACGGAAGTGGAGTGTTACAGATGGATTGGGCGTACCAGTTGTGTAGAGGAACACATAAACATTATATTTTCTTTATTGTTATTTCATCCCCCCTCATCCATTGTAGTTGGGGGAGGTGGGCTGGCAGCAGTACAAATAACCCGTTCTTCAGCCAACAGAATTTGATACTTAGATATTAAAACAAAGGCAAGGAGAAATTAAAACGATTCTAAAAAGTGATGTGAACTGAAAAATATGAGTAAGATAATGTTATCTCCACGAATTGTTTTAAAATTGTGGTAGTGTGTTAACAGACAGCACAGTTAAGGACGCTTGAGAAACACCTTAAGAACACTAAACACTTGAAAACACTTTTGAAAAACACTGAACACGACAGAAGATACACTGAATATTAAAAACGGAGCACAAAGTGGAAAAGGACCTGGTAAGAGGTGGTGACAGGACAGACGTGGCTCTGGGGGACAGGGAAAGAGTGCCACCTGGTACTGGGAGCTATATATTGGAAAATAAAAGTGGAGTAGGTGACGACAGGGAACAAGAGAAGGATGAGGCGTGGTAGGGGGAGGAGAGGAGGAGGGAGCCCTGGAGTGGGGGGCATAGGGTGGGATGGATTCAGAGTTGATTGGATGGATATATGTCGAGGTGGAGTTCGTGGTTCGGGAGAGGGAGATGGTTGAAATTTCTTTGGGAGGGACTTGAGGCTGTGCAGGTGAAGGGTTGTTGGGATCTGTAGGGATAGGCGAGGCAGCACACTAGGGTTGGAAAGGAGAGGAGACACAATAGGACTGTTTGAGTCGAGATTATGGATGGTGTAGGTTATTTGGAGGTGTTCAGAGTGACTTGTAAATAGGAAGATGCACTTAAATAACCTAGGAACAGTTCTCTAGGAAACAATACACATTTTGATGACACAGCTGTGAACGACATTTTACGAAAGCTGAGAATATTGGGGAGCAACACGAGTTTCAAATTACACTTTCTGCTTTCACATTTGCACTTATTTCCTGACGACCTACGGACAGTCGGTCAGGAAAAAGGACAAAAGTTACAACAGCGCATTACAGAAATGCGGAGGAGGTGGCAAGGATGATGGGATGCTTTAATGATTGCAGATTACTGCTGGTGCTGTGAAGGGCTACCACGGAAGAAAACAAGAGATAGTCCAAGACACGAATATTCGATAGCAAACGAAAAAGACTTTACTGCCATGCTGTTTATAAAGGGAGCGGGAATGTGAAATTTTTCAATGAAAAAACTGAAAATTCATTTGTAACTGTTATACAGATTAAGATTGTTTAGTTTTTAAAGAAAAATGTGAATATTTCATTCTAGATATGTCAAAAAAATGATAAGACAGAAAAAAAGAAATCTTTCTTTGAAATTAGCGGCGCTGAAATACTAAGAATCACCCTTCAAAAGTAAAACTGCCACCAACAACTTTTAAATTGTAGTTCTATGTTTTTTAGGAATCTCTGGTGTTACGTTTAGCAGAAAATGTCATTACTCCTAATGGCGGCATTCCACTGGATAAGAAGTGCTCCATGATGATTTCTTCAATATCTTCAGAAAGAAACTATGTTAAGTCTGACAACACGTGTAGCGACATTTACTTTATTATGTCATGGGCCAGCAGTCCGGCAGAGGACGTTCGTGTAGTACCACGACCACACAGGGAGCTTCTCACATGGAGGAATATTCGCAGAGGCCACTAACCCGACAGAGGGCGCCAGTGCTGTGGTAACTTACGAACATACTCCTCCGCGTCAATTTTTGGTGTATGTGTAAACTTATCGGCGTGCATCTGTGTAAAACATTGACCTGAAGATGACTGAATGTTTGTTAGCCGCCGCGCGGGATTAGCCGCTATGTGCCGCTGATCCCAGCGGAGGTTCGAGTTCTCCCTCGGGTATGGGTGTGTGTGTTTGTCCTTAGGATAATATAGGTTACGTAGTGTGTAAGCTTCGGGACTGATGACCTTAGCAGTTAAGTCCCATAAGATTTCACACACATTTGAACATTTTTGTTTGTTTGTTAGCCGAAATATCGTGGCAAGATGTCGACAGCATCCAGCTCTAATGCCGAAACTTCATTGAACACCGCGTTAAGCAGTTCTCAGACGAAGATTTTGTATAAGAAGAAATCCCTACACTATAAAATTGGAGGCAAGTGCAGGAATGTCTGAAGAGGCTCGACGCTTGGTGTGGAGATTGGTGGCTAATCCTCGACAAAACAGATGAAATCCACCACAAATAAATGGGAGGAAGACCCGTCATTATTTGATTACATGATTCCCGAACAACTTCTGGGGTCAGTAAGATCCATTAAAACATCCTAGTATTCTTCGTACAGAGTGGTTTTTAGCTAATTGCGGGAAAGGAGGAAACCAGGCTGAGATTCATTGCACGATTGCTCAAGAAGTAAAGTCTGCGCCATAAATGAGGTAGCCCATAAAATGCTGGTTCGAATTAGTTTTGTATATTGCCCGTTGAAACCTGAAAGTCAAGGGAAGGCAGGATTCGGTTACTATTGTGGACGGGGGCGTAATCAGTTACTATTGGTTGCCTTTTACAGCAACACACATTTATTTTTAAACCAGTAATTCCAGACTCAACAATAAATAAAAAATATCACACGTTGTTAATGAAGGAATAAACAACTGTGTAAATAATAGTGTTTTCAGTGCGTTAAAATTTACAAATCACCATAAAATACAGATACAGATAATGTTTCTTTAAAAAAAAGCAAGCCTCTGTGATCACGGCTGAAAGCCTTACACGCCAAGGATGGCATTAAAATTAAGAATGTTTAGGAAGTCGCAGCAATTACAACTTACAGTTATTGAAATATTAAAAGGTAAGTGGCCACAAACACGGCAGAAGGAATAAGACGCCATGAATGGCAGTAAGTAAGGTTTTATGGCTTACTGCTAAAATACGAATATCGAATTATTTTTTCAAAGCAAATGACCACAAACATGACTGAAGGCCTTACAAGCCATGAAAGGCTATTACGTAAAAAAAATTAGAAACCTGCTGTAAAACAACAAATACAAGCAATGGTTGATTAAAAGAAACAAGCAACTGACCACCAGACAGGTGAAATAAGGTGATGGTAACCTTGTAACACAACCCTTACACTGCTAGATTTATTCCAGAAGGCGACCAGAACTATTAACTAGACATACATAACATTTAATGTAGGCATTACAAGGTATGGTAATAAATAATACAATAATAAAACACAAGGACCAGTCACAGACGGTGCTCCAGGAATCGACCTCTGTGAAGGTCTGGCAACAAACACTTTCGCGAGCGATGAGATAGGCAGCCAAGAGGTGCAGTCACTTCACAAGATAGTAGCTCAGACTAGTGGCAGTCCAATGAATGACTAATAATAATCTTGCTGAAGCTACTTGACGTCTGATAAACCAAAGGCAACGATGGAACAATACGCCAAAACTGGAACCGGCCGACTGCACTACGCCCCCAGAATACTGTGTTTAGAGCGCCTGGAACGAGAAAGGAGCCACTACCAGAATTCCGTCAGATCCCACAAGCCCGAAAAATCTGAACAAACAAGTCACAGTACAGAACAGCAGACAAACTAACAGTAACTAAAACCCCACTCGATTTGCCTGCGAGACAAAACCGAAATGCAAGCAACCAAATTCAGCAACCACATGTCATTGCGCAAACAATCGCAAAGCGAGCCAAAAGCAAGTACCAAATGAGTGACATCAAATTCATTAGGCACACAAACGCACATTGAACTCACTGTGACAACTCTGACGACGGTTGGCAGAAGGAAACAAATCTCTTCACTGCTTTATTAATCCACAGTTGAATAACTACACCGTCTAATCACTGAGCCAAGTGCTTCTAACACAGTAGGGTCTTGAAGTACTAAGTGGTACGCAGATACACAAAACTGCACAGGACCGCGCAGTGATAATCTGTCACAACATCACATACGTACTACGGGACCCACACGGGTGACTGACTCTGGTCTACTTTGACTGAAATGCACTCATCTTGAAGCTTGCTGCATCCAGTTTGCGACGACGTCGGGCACCCTCATGACCACAGCCCTTCCATCCGGCAGTCCATGCGTGCCGTCAGCAGTCCAGACGTGTTCTGTCACTGCGCGGACCTGGCTCCTCCTGAGTTCCCAACCGAACTAGCCACTCACATGACCCGGAAGAACAACGACGTCGCCCCAAAGATAGGGCAATGTTTACTACATGATGCCACTAGCGCACAGGCAACGCTTGCAAAACCGAGTGGCGTCAGTCAACACGAGAAGAAGACAAACAACCAAAACCATGCCAACCAAACGATACCGTCTGGCCTCCAACAGAGGACGGAACTTACAAACAGCACCAAGGCGAGTCGCAGCACGGCTCACCCGTCACTCTATGATACGTACCAGATACTGTTGACAGAGCAGTTAGAGAACATCTACAAATAACCATCACGTATCGTCTAGGGGTCGTTCTGTAAGTTCGAAAGCATCACAGAGATGCTTATCCAATTTCAAATGCAGACGCTACAGAATAGTCTCTGCTCATCACGGTGCGGTTTACTGTAAGCATCCGGAGACGTCCCTAGAATAGTCAAACGACGTGTGGCTTCTTCCTATATATGGCATGATTCAGCTGCCCCTGGCGACGTCGTTTTAGGCAACCCACAACGTTTCATCTTGCCTTCAAAACCCACGCGCCAGAGTTCCATATTCTCTCGCTCGCTATCGGAAAACTATTAGTCCTACAGCAAAAATGAACAGGATATTTTTGTAGGAAATATAATAGAGTAAAATTTTGTAGTGGGAAACGTTTCCGCTACAGACCGTTGCAACAGAGTAATTGAAGAAAACCGTACAAAAGTGACCTTCAACCATTAAACGCACCCCCATTCCCTCACTCAGCCCCCAGTGATAAAAATTTCTATTATGTTGTCCCTCCTAACAGTGTACGAAAATTTGCGACATCACGAGTTATTTCCTACATTCGACCTTTTTCCATTGAATGGCCTTATTACTTCACTGGCATAGTCGAGCACTTACAAACTGTAAAATTAACGTCTGCGTAGTTTTTACCAAACAATCTCCTGGATTTTAACAGCATAAAATGAACAATTAAGTTACCATATTCATCAGTATTCCGGGCTTCGAAACTACTTAGATTGTAAGAATGAAGTCTGAATCGAACTGTTAATGTAATTAGTTTTAGCGTACTGTTTACAAAAGTCGTTCTTTCTTTACTATCCTCACAGCAACGATTAAAGTAATAATGTTAACAATATAGTTGACCTTGCATGGTTGTGTATAGTCCAATCATTGGAGAACAAAAAAGGTATTCGGAAATTTTTGTACAGTGCTAAGAGAGAGTGTCACGAACAACACACCACAATTCATGGCTGGTGAGGGATCAATTTGGGGGTGGATGGGCGTTCGAAGGTAACGCCTCCAACGCAAACACATTCTGGCACAAACTGTTAACTACATTAAACTTACTATAATGAGGTCCCATTTTATTTTTTATGTAGGACTAACAGTTCGCGTTTAGGGAGAGATAGAATATGAAAATCTCACCCGTGGCATTGAAGGCTAGATATAACATTGCGGATTGCATAAAGCGACCTCGGTAGGGGCAGCTGAATAATCCTGCATACAGGGTGAGACACGTAAGACGTAACACCCCTTTTATTTCCTGAACGGTTACGCATATCTAATCGCGGTTTCCGGCAAATGTTGGAGCGCCAGTTGCACGTACGTTTTTCTTTGGATAATTTTTTTAACGCTAATATCAACGTGGCAACGGCCTTGCCGCAGTGGATACACCGGTTCCCGTGAGATCACCGAAGTTAAGCGCTGTCGGGCATGGTCGGCGCTTGGATGGGTGACCATTCAGGCCGCCATGCGCTGTTGACATTTTTCGGGGTGCACTCAGCCTCATGAAGCCAATTGAGGAGCTACTCGACCGAATAGTAGCGGCTTCGGTCAAGAATACCGTCATAACGACCAGGTGAGCGGTGTGCTGACCTCACGCCCCTCCTATCCGCATCCTCCACTGAGGATGACACGGCGGTCGGATGGCCCCGGTAGACCACGCGTGGCCTGAAGACGGAGTGCCTTAGTATAAACGTAGTTATTGAAGCAAGTACGTTTTGTTAACTGGAACCGTATACTTCTTATAACTGCATTCAGTAGTCCTTGAGAGACAATTCCAGTAACAAAGCATTGTTAATGTTGACGTTGAAACCTGTCGTAAAAAATTCGAGAAATGTCCTAGCTGTGAGAGGACAGCTGCTGAAATCGAGATTAGCGATGCAAACATTGCCAAGCAGAGCTCTCTTACTACTCTATGTCAGAATGTCGACACATTTTCCTATTTAGTTGTCTGGACTGCATGCCGCTCATTTGTGCTTCATCATTCGTTGCGTGCACACATGGACGCTAATGACGACAAGTCGGATATACTAATTTCGTATGGTTAATGTAAAAGAGAAACCATAAAAACGGTACAACGGTATAGTGCTGTCCATCCGGATCGTCGCTGCGCCGGGTAGCCGCGTGGTCTGGGCGCCTTGCCAGAGTTCGCACGGCTCCCGCCGTCGGAGGTACGAGTCCTCCTTTGGGCATGGGTGCGTGTGTTGTCATTAGCGTACGTTAGTTTAAATTAGATTAAGTAGTGTGGACGATAAATAGTTTGGACAAGAAGAGAATAGAAGCTTTCGAAATGTGGTGCTACAGAGGAATGCTAAAGATTAGATAGGTAGACCACATAACTAATGAGGAGGTATTGAATAGAATTGGGGAGAAAGAGGAGTTTGTGGCACAACTTGACAAGAAGAAGGGATCGGTTGGTAGGACATGTTCTGAGGCATCAAGGGATCACAAATTTAGCACTGGAGGGCAGCGTGGAGGGTAAAAATCGTTGAGGGAGACCAAGAGATGAATACACTAAGCAGATTCAGAAGGATGTAGGTTGTAGCAGGTACTGGGAGATGAAGAAGTTTGCACTGGATAGAGCAGCATGGAGAGCTGCATCAAACCAGTCTCAGGACTGAAGACCACAACAACAACAACAGTGTGTAAGCCTAGGGCCAGATGACCTCAGCATTTAGGTCCCGTAGGAACTTACCATAAATCAATGAAATCAACCGGATCGCCAATGTCCGACGTGGCAAGCAATTGCACGAAGTATTAAGACGCTAGTTCGGAATGTCTGTTTGAACGTCAAAACTTGTACGAGAGACAAGACAGCAACAGGCAGAGAGCGCAAAGAAGCTGTTCAGGCTGCGACGCTGATGAATCCGCACAGTGGCACGAGACATACTGACAAGGAATGTGGAATCAGCAAGATGAGTGTCATATGGAACCTGCATCGACAGAATTTCCATCCCTATCATCTGTTACTGTCCGCAGCTTGTGTTCTTCCGGTAGCGTTCTCGCTTCCCCCGCACGGGGTCCCGGGTTCGATTCCCGGCGGGGCCAGGGATTTTCTCTGCCTCCTGATGACTGGGTATTGTGTGTCTTTCATCATCATTTCATCCCGATCGACACGCAAGTCGCCGAAGTGGCGTCAACTCGAAAGACTTGCACCAGGCGAACGGTCTACCCGACGGGAGGCCCTAGCCACACGGCATTTCCATTTCCATCTGTTACTACACCAGGTACACGACGACCTTAATTTCGAAAGTCATACAGGATTTTGCCGGTACGCCCCTCAACAGCTGAGAGACGACCCTATGTTTTTCCAACGTGTGCTCCTTAGCGATGAAACAACATTTATTAACAATGATAATGTAAATTCGCGTAAAATGCTCAACAGCGCAGCCAACAATTCACACTGGCTTCGTCAAGTGCAACATCAACGCCCAAGGAGGGTAAACGTATGGTCGGACTCACAGGAAATAGCGTTCTGGAACCTCACTTCATCTCAGGCGTTCTTAACGGACATTCGTACGCACATTCTCTGACGAAGATTCTGTCGGTTCTCCTACAACAGAGACCACGGGATATTCCACAGCGTATGTGGCTGCAACATAATTGTTGTCTAGCTCGTTCGTCCAGTGTTGCAATGTAAAAACTGAATGAGAACTTTCCTGGACATTGGACTGGACGAGATTCTGTTTTCAAATGGCCTGCGATGTCCCTCGGTTTGACTCCTTTTGAATTCTTCCTTTGGGAAGCACTGAAAGATGCAGTCTATTACGAGGCCCCAATTACACCAGACGATACGTGTCGTCGAATTGCCAGTGCCTGCTTTACTGCATCACCTTCTGTAATTACATCTATTAATCGTTCTTTCTAAAGGCGATTGCAGATGTGCCTTTCAGTGCAGGGTCGACAGTTTGGACACATGCTTAAATAAAGGATAAAGTTGTTTTGGGGAAGATAAAATTATGTTACATGATTTGTGTGTTTACCAACTAATTATTAGTAAGCTGTTTATTTCATTTGCGTGTGTACGAAATTGCACTGCAATTTCAAACAAGTCAACAGCGTGTATTGCACGTAGCTAGTAACACTGACATTACGCGCTTTTGTTGAGAAGAATATTTGCTTTGCACTGTGTCACCGTTTTTAATAAACTGTTTGGTTCAACGAATGTATCCCATATGATATAATTTAGAGCAGTATAGGTAGAGACAGTTGTCCGACATGCATTTTACTTCTAAGAAGCACTCAGCCACTTGCAGGGAAAGAGAGGTCAAATCTTCCTCCTAACATTTAGATATTTAGTGCAGAAGTAGCTTTTTTGCAGCGAATAAGACCTCTTTATTTTTGAAGAATGAACAGTTGATTTCTCCGTTTCAGCTGACGTAAATGTGGGAGAACACATAAATAAGAAATAGTTTTCCGAAGCCTTTTCTGATATGCTAGATTCTAGCCTATGTCGTATTCCCATACACAGAATTCGTAAGTGAATATGTTTCTAAGTCGTAATTTGATTCAAGGGGAAATATTCTCGTAGCTCAGTCCTACCGTATGGTATGCCACTACGCAACCTGGTCCCAGACGCCTGCTTGACAATGTCACTACGCAACCTGGTCCCAGACGCCTGCTTGACAATGTTTGCACCGCAAGTGCCGTCTCCTGCAACCGTGCAGTCACATTCTATGGAATTTCTCGAATTTTTTACCACATGTTTCAACGTCAACATTAACAAACGCTTTATCTCTGTAATTGTCTTCTCAAGAGCTATGAAATACACTTACAAAAAGAATTCGGTTCCATTTTAGAAAAAGTACTTGATTCAATATCTCAGTTGATACCAGCGCTAAGAACATTAACCAAAAAAAAAAAAAAAAAAAAAAAAGGTGCCCCTTGACGTTCTAACATTTGCCGAAAACCGTGATTCGGTATGTGTAACAGTTCACGAAATAAAATGGGTGTTACGTGACTCGCCCTGTATACGCAATGACCATAGAAAGTAAGTTAAGCATGTCGTCGCACGCATAGACAAACGCCCGACGAGAATGACACTTTTTCGTAGGAACGTACGTATTGTAGGTTTCTTGCAGGAAAAGTTCTGCTACCGTACGGATAGCACGTCCACCGTATTGCGCAACTGAAATTGCCTGGCAACGGGAAACGTACTTCAATGTAGAAGTACTTGAAGTACGTGGGACAGTACGATTCTCGTGGGCAAAACGTCTACCATAAACTGCACATAGATTCAACGTGAAATTTTCTGGCGACGTATGCAGCGTCGCTTCCGGCCGTGGTGAGAACAGTATGGGCAAGGCCGCAAAGAAGTGGATTAAGTTGATCACGAAGTTCTGACCTTGCACCTAGCAGTTTCCATCTTTTCGGAGAGTTGAAAAAGCATCTACCGAGCACAGAGATTTTTCTAACGATTCAAACGTCCACACAGCTGTTCTTGAATAGCTCTGTGACTAAGGAGCACTATGAACGATTGGCAAAACGATCCGACAGTTGTTAACAGAGACTTGGTGAGTGTATTGACAAATGCTGTAGTGTAACGTATCTGTTATCTGTGAGCCAGTCATGACAAAACTCTACCATCTGGTGAGAAAGATGTATGAGACAGGCGAAATACCCACAGACTTCAAGAAGAATATAATAATTCCAATCCCAAAGAAAGCAGGTGTTGACAGATGTGAAAATTACCGAACTATCAGTTTAATAAGCCACAGCTGCAAAATACTAACGCGAATTCTTTACAGACGAATGGAAAAACTAGTAGAAGCCAATCTTGGGGAAGATCAGTTTGGGTTCCGTAGAGATATTGGAACACGTGAGACAATACTGACCTTACGACTTATCTTGGAAGAAAGATTAAGGAAAGGCAAACCTACATTTCTAGCATTTGTAGACAGAGAAAGCTGTTGACAATGTTGACTGGAATACTCTCTTTCAAATTCTAAGGGTGGCAGGGGTAAAATAGAGAGAGCGAAAGGCTATTTACAATTTGTGCAGAAACCAGATGGCAGTTATAAGAGTTGAGGGGCATTAAAGGGAAGCAGTGGTTGGGAAAGGAGTGAGACAGGGATGTAGCCTCTCCCCGATGTTATTCAATCTGTATATTGAGCAAGCAGTAAAGGAAACAAAAGAAAAATTCGGAGTAGGTATTAAAATTCATGGAGAAGAAGTAAAAACTTTGAGGTTCGCCGATGACATTGTAATTCTGTCAGAGACAGCAAAGGACTTGGAAGAGCAGTTGAACGGAATGGACAGTGTCTTGAAAGGAGGATATAAGATGAACATCAACAAAAGCAAAACGAGGATAATGGAATGTAGTCAACTTAAATCGGGTGATGCTGAGGGGATTAGATTAGGACATGAGACACTTACAGTAGTAAAGGAGTTTTGCTATTTAGGGAGTAAAATAAGTGATGATGGTCGAAGTAGAGAGGATATAAAATGTAGACTGGCAATGGCAAGGAAATCAATACACTAAGCAGATTCAGAAGGATGTAGGTTGCAGTAGGTACTGGGAGATGAAGAAGCTTGCACAGGATAGAGTAGCATGGAGAGCTGCATCAAACCAGTCTCAGGACTGAGGACCACAACAACAACAACAACGTATCTGTGTGATTATGAAGTCTAGAGCAGCACTCAATAGAATCACTTAGCCTGCCATAACAGAGTATAATTTTTTAAGGCCCATTGCAATTCTCAGAAACACCATGAAGGTGAAATTAGACATATTCGAACTCGCACGGTGGTCTACCAAAAATCGATACACTCGCGCAATATATGCGAGACTGGAATATGGCATAGGGAACGAAAAACTGACAGTGTTACAAAAGTTCCATCCACCACATACCATTAGGTGGCTTCCGTTGTGTGGATCTAGGGGGCGTGGTAGAGAAATGGCTGTATGTGCCTCTCGACTTTAGTGACGATAACGTTTCGATATTGACTGTATGTAAGAGGCAGACGTTTCACGCGGGCGTTGAAAGTAGATATGCACATTTTAGTCGCACGTCACGAGTGTTCTGTTCTCTCACCTTGCGTCTTATATAGCTGTGTCGCCTTCGCAGAAGATATCAAACGGTCGTCGGTCGGTTGGTGACACTCTCCTTGAGGATCGCCACGCTTCTGGAAACGAATAATTGAGTAATTTCTTATTTTCCATAATATTCTTTTTTATTATTAATCACTGTTGTGCAGTGTGTACCACACTTCAGCACAAGCTCTATAAATTAACGACACCTAATGGAAAAAGGAAGAGTACGCACTCCCCCACTATGTACAGAGTGAACCAGAACTCGACCGACAAATTTTCAGATGTTGTTCATGGATACCTTCTGAGTATTTTGGTTTAAGTGGTCCACGGTCTCCGTCGCCTGTTATAGAGCAACAATGTAATTACGTTTTCAGAACAGTGGAGTAGACTGTAATAAGCAATAACCAAAACCTACAACACTATTAATAGTGATGCAATAACATTCAGACGAAACACGTGCATGTCAATCACATTGTGTTCAATCTCTTCCGTCACTGCACAGTTGAACCTGTTTTATTTGTTTTGTTTTGTATAAATTCGCATCCTACATTTTCGTGTGTGTATGTACTGTAATATAAACGTTCTTTCAACTGAACAATGCAAGTGATACGTTTGGATAAACGCTGTCTCATGAAACGTCTTGCCAGATCCATCTGAAATTATGTAACTGTATTCCAGTTAACTTCTACTAAAAGTAAGCAAATAACCTGATAGTCTATACTAAAAAAGCTATCATGTGAAACTATATTATGCAGTGCAGTGAACAGTGCTACAAACGCGTGACGTCACAATACGTACCTTGCAATTACTGTTGCCAGATATCTCGTATTTCGCGGGAGGTCCCGTACTTCAGACATAATTTAACTGTCCCTCTGCAATACTCTGTCCCGTATTTAAACCTCATTCGATTGTCATTGCGATATCGTTCGCGCTACAGCGGGCAAGTACTTATAACCTACGCACGTACCACATGAAGATACACCTGGCTCGCCTGACAATCCTAAATAGTGCCGGACGAGGACGATACTCACCTGTTCCGATCCTCTCACGCGGCGTCACATGTCTCTCATTGCCTCTGTTTGTCTTAAGTTCTTACATTTGTTTATAATCCATCTCAATTTCTTTCTACAGTTTTGTGTTGAACATTTTCTTTTCGTTTGCTGACTCATTTAAGCGTTATGACAACAACGTGTGTTAACAATACTGGTACGATTTTTCAATTCCATCCTTGCTTGTCATTCTAGTTTCAAACTTGGTTGATTGTTTTGCGAGAACTGATGAGTGTTGAACGTTTTACGCTTGTCAATTATTTCTAAAACTATAGACAAAATGAATAATATAAGTGGCATTGACACAGATAATTCGTCTAGAAGTGGTGGAATACCTTCTAAGAAAGCCAAAAGGCTTATTAAGTATAAATCGAAATGGGAAAATAATTACTCCTCGTTAATACAACTAAAACAAAATTGGTACAAGAGTGTTGTACATGTGCGCTAAAAGTTTCTTGTGTACTCATGGTGTAAGCAACATGCACCTGCTAAATCTCACATGTATGTTGTTAGGAATAGAGCATCCAGTACTTTATAGAAGTATTTCTCGAAGCCTGAAACATCTGCCTCTGAGACGGATAAGATAACAGTGGGAGAACTGGCAACTGTTTATCACACGGTAATGCATTCTCTTAGTTACAAGAGTACGGATTGTTCACACAAATTATTACCATATATCTGCACTGATTAAAAATCGCTGAAAGTTTTAGCTGCAGAAGAACAAAATCGGAAGCTGTCGTACTTCCCAGACGTGTTCCATCAGTTCAGATCAAGCGAATTTGATGTCGCAGGGATCAACACGAGTTCAGTATGAATTTCCTCAAATCGCCTTTAGCACGATTCTGGCCTTGTGACCGGGATACTTATCTTGGTGAAAGATGCCATCGCCTTCGGGGATCACATCAAACTGAAGGGATGCAGGCGGTATGCAGTTTTATCCACGTAGTCCACAGCTGTCATTGTCCCTTCGAATACAAATGCACGTCCCATGGAGGCCCCAGTCAATTTTCCCCACAGCATAACAGTTCCCCCAGCAATCTGCGTTTGTGGTGTAGTGCATGATTCGTGGGAACCATTCGTTGGGTGACGGTGTATCTGGACACAAACATCAAAGTGGTTCAAAAAGAACCTTGTTTAACCAACCAAGCGACACGTTTCCATTCATTCACGATCTAGTAGATGATCGCCTGCCCACGGCAGTTGTAACTGATGTCGATAGATACATCCAATAGCGGTTGGCTGTTGCAGAGCCCCTGTACAGTAAGGTATACTGAAGGTGTTTCTCGAATAACTTGAGCCTGCACCAGCATAATAGTCAAATCTGGCAGAGATCACTGCCTATCCGGCTTTAGAGGGTGGGTAAGTCTTCGACTTCCATGCTCTGTGATACACAAGCGTCCAACACCTTGTTACCTACTGGTGTTTTCATCGCCCTTCAAGCTTCTATAGGCGCTCACGAGTGTTGCTCTAACACTCGACCAGTTAAGCCGTTTCAGAGAAGGCCATTTCCAGGCGCCGGGCCGTAACACTCTGCCCTTTGAAAAAGTCGTATTTGACAATAGATTTCGACATTTGAGGCCCGTATCTTCGCTAGAATGACTCCGCTCTTGTGTGTGATTAGTTTATATACAGGGTGGCGCACGAAATGTCACCATTTTGTTTTTGAATATAAACTTTATTGTCTATACAATCTGAAAGGAACATATACTACAATGAAGAGCCGTCCATGGAGATTTGTTCTAACTCAGCACATGCTCAATATGTCCACCATTTCGTTTCCTAACTTCCTTCAAACGAACACTGAAGTTAGTGATTACCCTACGGCACATGTCTTCCGTAATTTCACTGCAAGCTTGACGAACAAGTCTTCTGAGCTCCATTAAATCACGTGGACGTTTCGGGAAAATTTTTTCCTTAAGGTACCCCCAAAGAAAAAATTCACTTGGATTGAGGTCTGGACTACTGCGGGGCCAATTTTGTCCGTCATTGAAGCGACCTGGAAACGTGAGTGAAATGATCCGCATGTCCAAATGCTGGTGTAAAAACACCAACACAGTGTTTGCAGTATGTGGCCTTGCTCCATCTTGCATGAACCACTGCGTGTTGAAGGTCAAGGCAGTAGTAAGAAGCTGTGGAATGAAGCTATAGCGAAGCATGCTCAAATGACGCTCGCTGTTCACAGTTTCTTCAAAGAAAAAGGGTTCATTAAGTCCGTGACTGGAAATTGCTGCCCACGCTGTAATCCTCGGAGCATAATGTTGTCGTATACAATGCACTTGTGGGTTTCCAGTGGCCAAAAATCGTACATTTTGTTTGTTAACCACACCCTGTACATGAAAATGCACCTCGTCTGAAATCCAAACGTTATTGAGCGTTTCTTCCCAATCCTCAGCCCACTGAGCAAACAGTAGTCTTTGCTGCTTGTGTTCTTCATAGAGCTTCTGTGCACAGGTCATCTTGTATGGGTACATACGGAGGTCACTTTTAAAAATGCGTTGAACGGAGCGTGAGGATATTCCCAGTTGCTCTGCTGCCTTTCTACACCATTTCCCGGGACTTCTCAGTACAGCAACTCGTACCGCTTCAATATTCTCCGGCGAACAAACAGGCTTAGGCCGAGGTCGCTTTGCTTCCAACACTGTTCCTTCCTGTACAAATTTATCGTACAACCTGTGGATGGTCTTCTTGCAACGGACCCGTCGTGTGTTAAACTGTTGTTGAAAACGCCTCTGAGTCACAACAAGGCTTTTCGTTTCATGAGAAAGTAACACAATTGCCGATCGTTGCTGTGGCGTCAGCCATTGCTGGTTACTAGTCTCCTAGCGGCAGTATGGTGAATTACACGTTATTTCGTAACTCATTTGTTATTCAATGCTCTGCTGGTACTGCTGTTGAGATCGAACCGGAATATCCAACGTGCGTCGTAAATTGTGAAAGAAACAATTGGTAACACATTTCGTGCGCCACCCTGTACCTTTCTTACCGCGTTACTTGCCTGCACTCGCTACGCGGCGTCATTGAATCTCCCGCTGGGCCGTGGTGGATGTAGAAAAGTAGAGGACTTGAAGAGGGTGGTGCAAAGGGTGATGGAAGAATGGAGGAAATGGTGAGGTATTTGTGCAAGGAAGACTGGGCCACTGCACTGTCTGGAAGACGGTCCTGGTGATATTGGTGATGAATTGACAATGACTTAATCAGTTTCTGAGCATAACTGGTAGCGCTGTCCCCTATTCTGTTACTGTCGCCTCGCACTGTGGCGGACTCCGAAGATTCCGGCGCGATCTACTTGCGCCGGTACTGGCGCCGCGCCGCCGCTATCGCAGCGCTTCAGAGGTGCGCCCTGTCCGGCGGCTCCTCGGCGCAGCTCCCCTGGGGCTGGACTGGTCCGGGGCTATTCAGCGGCGACGGCGCTGCAAGTTGCGACTGCCCGCCGGCCGCCGTCTTATCGGGCGCCAGCGCCGCGTCGGGTTTAATTACGGAAGTGGCGGACGGCGACGCCGCGCCGCGTCGCGACGCCAGCCGGCGGCGCCAACAATGGCAGCACACGCAGCGGTGCCGCAGACCCTGAAAGACGGCGGCCGAGCCGGTGAATGGCGCGCCGGCCGTGGGCGGGGAGCGCGCTGACGCCTCGGAGTGCGTCGCGTCAGGCCCTGCCGCCGAGAAAAATGGCGCTTCCAGGGGGCGCGGCAGGGACCGGAGGCTGCCGCCGCTTTTATTAAGACGCCAGCGTTACCGCCAGCCAGAAGAGCTGTCTGGCAGGAAAAGGAGGTGACAACGGACTCGAAAGCATAGATGGTCGGTCGCGTGATTAACCTTCCATAGTACCTAGAAAACATAAACGAGACCAAAAGTGCCCCAGCTCCTATAGTACAGTAAATTAAATAGATTTTTAAAAGAACTGTTCTTGAATATACTTAATTTTCTGCTATTTCGCCCATACAGCTTTCGGAGAAGTTTCCCATCGTAACGGAGTTCAAAAATGTTCAAATGTGTGTGAAATCTTATGGGACTTAACTGCTAAGGTCATCAGTCCCTAAGCTTACACACTACTTAACCTAAATTATCCTAGGGACAAACACACACATCCACGCCCGAGGGAGGACTCGAACCTCCGCAGGGACCAGCCTCACAGTCCCTGACTGCAGAGCCTTAGACCGCTCGGCTAATTGCGCGCGTCTAATGGAGTTCAGCAGTCCACATACGTAGAGGTGTGCAGACGTTTCCAGACGTGCTAATGGTGATTGTGTGTTGAAAATGGCTCAAAGAACACATATTGGTGACGTTATGAGGGGTAGAATACTAGGGCGACTGGAGGCTGGTCAAACATGGCAGGTCGTAGCATGGGCCATTCGTGTGCCACAAAGTGTGATATCAAGATTAGGGAAACGATTCCAGCAGACAGGAAACGTTTCCAGGCGCTACTGTACAGGACGTCCACAATGTACAACACCACAAGAAGACCGATATCTCACCATTGGTGCCCGCAGACGGCCACGGACTACTACAGGTAGCCTTTTCGTGACCTTACCGCAGCCACTGTAAGAGTGTAATAAGAACGTCGTGTGACTAGGGCCTCCCGTCGGGTAGACTGTTCGACTGGTGCAAGTCTTTCGATTTGACGACACTACGGCGACTTGCGCGTCGATGGAGATGAAATGACTATGATTAGGACAACACAACACCAAGTCCCTGAGCTGAGAAAATCTCCGACCCAGCCGGGAATCGAACCCGGGCCCTTAGGATTGACATTCTGTCGCACTGACCACTGAGCTACCGGGGGCGGACACTGGAACAGTTCTCTCCAGACACACAGTCTACAGACGACTGAACAGACATGATTTATTCGCCCGGAGACATGCAAAGTGCATTCCACTGACCCCTGGTCACAGGACAGCCCGTAAAGCCTGGTATCTAGAAGACAGTACATGCTCATTGGAACAGTGGTCCTAGATTATGTTCACGGACTAGTCCAGGTATAGTCTGAACAGTGATTCTCGCCGGGTTTTCATCTGGTGTGAACCAGGAACCAGATACCAACCCCTTAATGTCCTTGAAAGGGACCTGTACGAAGATCGTGGTTTTGGTGTGGGATGGGATTATGACTGGTGTACGTACACTCCTGCATGTCATTGACAGAGGAACTGTAACAGGTCAGGTGTATCTGCACGTCATTTTTACCAGTATGTCCATGCCTTCTCAGGGGTGCAGCAGGTCCCAACTTCCTCCTGATGGATGATAACGCACGGTCCCACCGAGCTGCCATCGTGGAGGAATACCTTGAAACAGAAGATATCAGGCGAATGCAGTGGCCTGCCTGTTCTCCAGGCCTAAACCCCATCGAGCACATCTAGGATGCTCTCGGTCGACGTATCGATGCACGTTTTCAAACCCCTAGGTTACTTCAGTAGCTCCGTCAGGCACTGGTGCAAGAATGGGAGGCTATACCCCATCAGCTGGTCGACCCCCTGATCCAAAGTGTGCCAATCCGTTGTGCGGCCTGTGTACGTGTGCATGGTGATCATATGCCATATTTATGTCGGGGTACATGCGCAGGAAACAGTGGCGTTTTGTAGCACAGGTGTTTAGGGACGGTTTTCTCCACTTATCACCAATACCTAGGACTTACAGATCTCTGTCGTGTGTGTTCCCTATGTGCTTATGCTATTATCGTCAGTTTTGTGTAGCACCACGTTGTGTGGCACCACATTCTGCAGTTGACCTTAATTTACGAGCAAGAGTGTATATGCATTAGCTTTTGCCCTGTTTTTTTTTGTGTTTTTTTGTTTTTTTTTTTTGTTTTCTGTTTTACGTTACTCTAACGTAACTGTACTTGAATATGTTTCTGTTTATAGGCTGTAAAACTATGTTCTCGCAATAGGTTTGTAAATTGGTATGTGCCAGGGACACTATGTCCATATAATTTGTTTCTACTTACTTAATAACAACTCTTCTCACATATTCGCACAACGTCAATGTTTACGACGTATTTGTTTTGCCAGTGTGCTTTGAGGGCTATCTCTCTCTCTCTCTCTCTCTCTCTGTGTGTGTGTGTGTGTGTGTGTGAGTGTGTGTGTGTGTGTGAGTGTGTGTGTGTGTGTGTGTGTGTGTGTGTGTGTGGGTGGGTGGGTGTGGGTGTGTGTATGTGTGTGTGCATTAATACCGGCTCTCCTTCCTACGAGTAGTTAGGTGCATTTTCTCTGGTGTTTCGCCAAACATCTGCCATTCCGCTTCTGCAGTGCGTAGCTCCGTGCTCGACTGTATGGTCCTGAAGAAGATATGTATAGTGGCATCATTTAACAGCTCAGAAGACTGAGAAACGTGTGTGTGTGTGTGTGTGTGTGTGTGTGTGTGTGTGTGTGTGTGTGTGTGCTGCGTGTGCCTGAAAAAGACAGAGCTTCAGCTCTGTTATGTATTGCACATCCATGAACCATGGACCCTGCCGTTGGTGGGGAGGCTTGCGTGCCTCAGCGATACAGATGGCCGTACCGTAGGTGCAACCACAACGGAGGGGTATCTGTTGAGAGGCCAGACAAACGTGTGGTTCCTGAAGAGGGGCAGCAGCCTTTTCAGTAGTTGCAAGGGCACCAGTCTGAATGATTGACTGATCTGGCCTTGAAACCCTAACCAAAACGGCCTTGCTGTGCTGGTGCTGCGAACGGCTGAAAACAAGGGGAAACAACAGCCGTAATTTTTCCCGAGGGCATGCAGCTTTACTGTATGGTTAAATGATGATAGCGTCCTCTTGGGTAAAACATTCCGGAGGTAAAATAGTCCCCCATTCGGATCTTCGAGCGGGGGCTGCTCAAGAGGACGTCGTTATCAGGAGAAAGAAAACTGGCGTTCTACGGATCGGAGCGTGGAATGTCAGATCCCTTAATCGGGCAGGTAGGTTATAAAACTTAAAAAGGGAAATGGATAGGTTAGATATAGTGAAGTTCGGTGGCTGGAGGAACAAGACTTTTGGTTAGGTGAATACAGGGTTATAAATGCAAAATCAAATAGGGGTAATGCAAGAGTAGGTTTAATAATGAATAAAAAATAGGAGTGCGGGTAAGCTACTACAAACAGCATAGTGAACGCATTGTTGTGGCCAAGATAGACACGAAGCCCACACCAACTACAATAGTACAAGTTTATATGCCAACGAGCTCTGCAGATGATGAACATATTGATGAAATGTATGATGAGATAAATAAATTATTCAGGTAGTGAAGGGAGACGAAAATTTAATAGTCATGGGTGACTGGAATTCGAGAGTAGGAAAAGGGAGAGAAGGAAACATAGTAGGTGAATATGGATTGCGGGAAAGAAATGAAAGAGGAAGCCGTCTGGTACAAGTTTGGACAGAGCAAAACTTAATCATAGCTAACACTTAGTTCAAGAATCATAAAAGAAGGCTGTATACATGGAAGAATCCAGGAGATACTAGAAGGTATCAGATAGATTATATAATGGTAAGACAGAGATTTAGGAACCAGGTATTAAATTTTAAGACATTTCCAGGGGCAGATGTGGACTCTGACCACAATCTATTGGTTATGAACTGTAGATTAAAACTGAAGAAACTGCAAAAAGGTGGGAATTTAAGGAAATGGGATCTGAACAAACTGATTAAACCAGAGGTTGTTCAGAGTTTCAGGAAGAGCATAAGGGAACAATTGTCACAAATGGGGGAAAGAAATACAGTAGAAGAAGAATGGGTAGCTCTGAGGGATGAATTAGTGAAGGCATCAGAGGATCAAGTAGGTAAAAAGACGAGGGCTAGTAGCAATCCTTGGGTAACAGAAGAAATATTGAATTTAATTGATGAAAGGAGAAAATATAAAAATTCAGCAAATGACATCGACAGGAAGTGCAAAATGGCTAAGCAGGGATGGCTAGAGGACAAATGTAAGGATGTAGAGGCTTATCTCACTAGGGGTAAGATAGATACTGTCTACAGGAAAATTAAAGAGACCTTTGGAGAAAAGAGAACGACTTGTATGAATGTCAAGAGCTCAGATGGAAACCCAGTTCTAAGCAAAGAAGGGAAACCAGAAAGGTGGAAGGAGTATATAGAGGGTCTATACAAGGGCGACGAACTTGAGGACAATATTATGGAAATGGAAGAGGATGTAGATGAAGATGAAATGAAGAGTTTGACACAGCACTGAAAGACCTGAGTCGAAACAAGGCCCCCGGAGTAGACAACATTCCATTAGAACTACTGACGGCCTTGGGAGAGCCAGTCCTGACAAAACTCTACCATCTGGTGAGCAAGATGTATGAGACAGGTGAAATACCCTCAGACTTCAAGAAGAATATAATAATTCCAACCTCAAGGAAAGCAGGTGTTGACAGATGTGAAAATTACCGAACTATCAGTTTAATAAGCCACAGCTGCAAAATACTAACGCGAATTCTTTACAGACGAATGGAAAAACTAGTAGAAGCCAATCTTGGGGAAGATCAGTTTGGATTCCGTAGAGATATTGGAACACGTGATACAATACTGACCTTACGACTTACCTTGGAAGAAAGATTAAGGAAAGGCAAACCTACATTTCTAGCATTTGTAGACTTAGAGAAAGCTGTTGACAATGTTGACTGGAATAGTCTCTTTCAAATTCTAAGGGTGGCAGGGGTAAAATAGAGGGAGCGAAAGGCTATTTACAATTTGTACAGAAACCAGATTGCAGTTATAAGAGTCGACTGACATGAAAGGGAAGCAGCGGTTGGGAAGGGAGTGAGACAGGTTTTTAGCCTCTCCCTGTTGTTATTCAATCTGCATATTGAACAAAAGATTGAATAATCAAAGAAAGGATAACGTTCTACGAGTCGGGGCGTGGAAAGGCAGAAGCTTGAACGTGGTAGGGAAACTAGAAAATCTGAAAAGGGAAATGTAAATGCTCAGTCTATATATAGTAGGGATCAGTGAAGTGAAGTGGAAGGAAGACAAGGATTTCTGGTCACATTAGTATCGGGTAATATGAACGGCAGCAGAAAATGGTATAACAGGTGTAGGATTCGTTATGAATAGGAAGGTAGGGCAGAGGGTGTGTTACTGTGAACAGTTCAGTGACCGGGTTGTTCTAATCATAATAGACAGCAGACCAACACCGACAACGATAGTTCAGGTATACATTCCGACGTCGCAAGCTGAAGATGAACAGATAGAGAACGTGTATGAGCATACTGAAAGGGTAATGCAGTATGTAAAGGGGGACGAAAATCTAATAGTCATGGGCGACTGGAATGCAGTTGTAGGGGAAGGAGTAGAAGAAAAGATCACGGGAGAATATGTGCTTGGGACAAGGAATGAAAGAGGAGAAAGACTAATTGAGTTCTGTACAAGTTTCAGCTAGTAATAACGAATACCCAGTTCAAGAATGACAAGAGGAGGAGGTATACTTGGAAAAGGCCGAGAGATACGGGAGGATTTCAATTAGATTACATCATAGTCAGACAGAGATTCCGAAATCAGATACTGGATTGTAAGGCGTACCCAGGAGCAGATATAGACTCAGATCACAATATAGTAGTGATGAAGAGTAGGCTGAAGTTGAAGACATTAGTCAGGAAGAATCAATACGCAAAGAAGTGGGATACGGAAGTACTAAGGAATGACGAGATACGTTTGAAGTTCTCTAACGCTATAGATACAGCAATAAGGAATAGCGCAGTAGGCAGTACAGTTGAAGAGGAATGGACATCTCTAAAAAGGGCCATCACAGAAGTTGGGAAGGAAAACATATGTACAAAGAAGAAAGCTGCGAAGAAACCATGGGTAACAGAAGAAATACTTCAGTTGATTGATGAAAGGAGGAAGTACAAACATGTTCCGGGAAAATCAAGAATACAGAAATACAAGTAGCTGAGGAATGCAATAAATAGGAAGTGCAGGGAAGCTAAGACGAAATGGCTGCAGGAAAAATGTGAAGACATCGAAAAAAATATGATTGTCGGAAGGACAGACTCAGCATACAGGAAAGTCAAAACAACCTTTGGTGACATTAAAAGCAACGGTGGTAACATTAAGAGTGCAACGGGAATTCCACTGTTAATTGCAGAGGAGAGAGCAGATAGGTGGAAAGAATACATTGAAAGCCTCTATGACAGTGAAGATTTGTCTGATGTGATAGAAGAAGAAACAGGAGTCGACTTATAAGAGATCGGGGATCCAGTATTAGAATCGGAATTTAAAAGAGCTTTGGATTACTTACGGTTAAATAAGGCAGAAGGGATAGATAACATTCCATCAGAATTTCTAAAATCTTTGGGGGAAGTGGCAACAAAACAACTATCCACGTTGGTGTGTAGAATTTATGAGTCTGGCTATATAGCATCTGACTTTCGGAAAAGCATCATCCACACAATTCCGAAGACGGCAAGAGCTGACAAGTGCGAGAATTATCGCACAATCAGCTTAACAGCTCATGCATCGAAGCTGCTTACAAGAACAATATACAGAAGAATGGAAAAGAAAATTGAGAATGCGCTAGGTGACGATCAGTTTGGCTTTAGGAAACGTAAAGGGACGAGAGAGGCAATTCTGACGTTACGGCTAATAATGGAAGCAAGGCTAAAGAAAAATCAAGACACAGCGTTCGACAATATAAAATGGTGCAAGCTGTTCGAGATTCTGAAAAAAGTAGGGGTAAGCTATAGGGAGAGAATGGTCATATACAATATGTACAACAACCAAGAGGGAATAGTAAGAGTTGACGATCAAGAACGAAGTGCTCGTATTAAGAAGGGTGTAAGACAAGGCTGTAACCTTTCGCCCCTACTATTCAAACTGTACATCGAGGAAGCAATGATGGAAATAAAAGAAAGGTTCAGGAGTGGAATTAAAATACAAGGTGAAAGGATATCAATTATACGATTCGCTGATGACATTGCTATCCTGAGTGAAAGTGAAGGAGAATTAAATGGTCTGCTGAACGGAATGAACAGTCTAATGAGTACACAGTATGGTTTGAGAGTATATCGGAGAGAGACGAAGGTAATGAGAAGTAGTAGAAATGAGGACAGCGAGAAACTTAACATCAGGATTGATGGTCATGAAGTCAATGACGTTAAGGAATTCTGCTACCTAGGCAGTAAAATAACCAATGACGGACGGAGCAAGGAGGATATCAAAAGCAGACTGGCTGTGGAAAAAAAGGCATTTCTGGCCAAGAGAAGTCTACCCATATAAAATACCGGCCTTAATTTGAGGAAGAAATTTCTGAGGATGTACGTCTGGAGTACAGCATTGTATGGTAATGAAACATGGACTGTAGGAAAACCGGAACAGAAGAGAATCGAAGCATTTGAGATGTGATGCTATAGACAAATGTTGAAAATTAGGTGGACTGATAAGGTAAGGAATGAGGAGGTTCTACGCAGAATCGGAGAGGAAAGGAATATGTGGAAAACACTGATAAGAAGAAGGGACAGGATCATAGGACATCTGCTAAGACATGAAGGAATGACTTCCATGGTGCTAGAGGGAGCTGTAGAGGGCAATAACTGTAGAGGAAGAGGCCGGCCGCGGTGGTCTCGTGGTTCTAGGCGCGCAGTCCGGAACCGTGCGACTGCTATGGTCGCAGGTTCGAATCCTGCCTTGGGCATGGATGTGTGTGATGTCCTTAGGTTACTTAGGTTTAAGTAGTTCTAAGTTCTAGGGGACTGATGACCACAGCAGTTGAGTCCCATAGTGCTCAGAGCCATTTGAACCATTTTTATGTAGAGGAAGACAGAGATTGGAATACGTCAAGCAAATAATTGAGGACGTAGGTTGCAAGTGCTACTCTGAGATGAAGAGGTTAGCACAGGAAAGGAATTCGTGGTGGGGAAAAAAATATTGAGCAAGCAGTAAAACAAAAGAAAAAATCAGAGTAGGTATTAAAATCCATCGAGAAGAAATAAAAACTTTGAGGTTTACCGATGACATTGTAATTCTGTCAGAGCAAGCAAAGGACTTGGAAGAGCAGTTGAACGGAATGGACAGTGTCTTGAAAGGAGGATATAAGATGTACATCAACAAAAGCAAAACGTAGATAATGGAATGTAGTCGAATTAAGTCGTGTGATGCTGAGAGAATTAGATTAGGAAATGAGACACTTAAAGTAGTAAAGGAGTTTTGCTATTTGGGGAGCAAAATAACTGATGATGGTCGAAGTAGAGAGGATATAAAATGTAGACTGGTAATGGCAAGAAAAGCTTTCTAAAGAAGAGAAATTTGTTAACATCTAGTATAGATTTAAGTGTCAGGAAGTCGTTTCTGAAAGTATTTGTATGGAGTGTAGCCATGTATGCAAGTGAAATATGGACGATAAATAGTTTGGACAAGAAGAGAATAGAAGCTTTCGAAATGTGGTGCTACAGAAGAATGCTGAAGATTAGATGGGTAGATCACATAACTAATGGAGAGGTACTGAATAGAATTGGGGAGAAGAGGAGTTTGTGGCACAATTTCACTAGAAGAAGGGATCGGTTGGTAGGACATGTTCTGAGGCATCAAGGGATCACAAATTTAGCCTTGGAGGGCAGTGTGGAAGGTAAAAATCATAGAGGGAGGTTCAAAAAAATGGTTCAAATGGCTCTGAGCACTATGGGACTTAACATCTATGGTCATCAGTCCCCTAGAACTTAGAACTACTTAAACCTAACTAACCTAAGGACATCACACACATCCATGCCCGAGGCAGGATTCGAACCTGCGACCGTAGCAGTCGCGCGGCTCCGGACTGAGCGCCTAGAACCGCTAGACCACCGCGATAGAGGGAGGCCAAGAGATGAATACACTAAGCAGATTCAGAAGGATGTAGGTTGCAGTAGGTACTGGGAGATGAAGAAGGTTGCACAGAAGAGAGTAGCATGGAGAGCTGCGTCAAACCGGTCTCAGGACTGAAGACCACAACAACAACAAATTCTTGGACATAAAAAGCTAACGCTCTCTCTCGCTCTACTTCCACAAGCACACACGCACACACACACACACACACACACACACACACACACACACGAGGCTGAGCGTTGCTCCTCCTTGGCGGTAGCAATCGGCGCGATTCAGGGCGATGCTGTCGCCGCTGGAATACTGATAATTCTTCGTATTTAATGGTCGTGTTAAAGCATATGAATAAAACAAATATCGCACTAGGCTAATCTGGGACCGCTCTTTCCAATGGTAACGTAATACACGCATCAAAAAAAGTTTTGCAGTACCCCGGTTTACAGAACTCCTGAAGAGAGACGTTGACTGTGGATATTGTATGACAGTCACAGTCCCTTTGACTGTTCAGAGAGGTCATTAAACCCGCCCAAAGATTTAAACAACCATGCATGAGCAGCGCCTATTAGAAGGAGGGGGTCGATTAGTACCAGTCATTCCACCAGGAAGGAGATACAAGGCTCGTGTTGTCTGTTCTTCAACCATGCCTAGACGGTCAATACCGCGGTTCGATCGCGTCCGTATTGTTTCACTGTGCCAGGAAGGTTTCTCAACAAAGGTACCTTCCAGGCGTCTCGGAGTGAACAAAAGCGATGTTGTTCGGACATGGGGCTCACATAGAGAGACAGGAACTGTCGATGACATGCCTCGCTCAGGCAGCCCAAGGGCTACTACTGCAGTGGGTGATCGCTACCTATAGATTATGGCTCGGAGGAACACTGAATAATGCTTTTCGAGGAGCCACAGGACATCGTGTTACGACTCAAACTGTGCGCAACAGGCTGCTTGATAAGCAACGTCACTCCCGACGTCCATAGCTACATCCATCTTTGCAACCACGACACCTTTCAGCGCGGTACAGATGGGCCCAACAACATGCCGAATGGATCGCTCAGGATTGGCATCACGGTGTCTTCACTGATGAGTGTCACATATGCCTTCAAACAGACAATCGTCGGAGACGTGTTTGGAGGCAACCCTGTCAGGCTGAACGCTTTAGACACATTGTCCAGAGAGTGCAGCAAGGTGGAGGTTCCCTGCTGTTTTGGGGTGGCGTTATGTGACGCTGAAGTACGCCACTGGTGGTCATGGAAGGCGCCGTAAAGGCTGTACGATACGTGAACGCCATCCTCGGAGCGATAGTGCAACCATATCGGCAGCATATTCATGGACGACATTTCGCTCGCCCATCGTGCACACCTTGAGAATGGCTTCCTTCACGATAACGACATCGCTCGAATAGAGTGGCCAGCATGTTCTCCAGACATGAACCGTATTGAACATGCCTGGGATGAACTGAAAAGGGCTGTTTAGGGACGACGTGACCCACCAACCACTCTGAGGGATCCACGCCGAATCGTCGTTGAGGAGTGGGCAACCCGGACCAAGCAGTGCCTCGATGAACTTGTGGATAGTACCAGGTGATCAAAAAGTCAGTATAAATTTGAAAACTTAATAAACCACGGAATAATGTGGATAGAGAAGTAAAAATTGAGACACATCCTTGGAATGACATGGGGTTGTATTAGAACAAAAATAAGTATTGCTAGACGCGTGAAAGATCTCTTGCGCGCGTCGTTTGGTGGTGATCGTGTGCTCAGCCGCCTTCTTCGTCATGCTTGGCCTCCCAGGTCCCCGGACCCCAGTCCGTGCGATTATTGGCTTTGGGGTTACCTGAAGTCGCAAGTGTATCGTGATCGACCGACATCTCTAGGGATGCTGAAAGACAACATCCGACGCCAATGCCTCACCATAGCTCCGGACATGCTTTACAGTGCTGTTCACAACATTATTCCTCGACTACAGGTATTTATGGGGAATGATGGTGGACATATTGAGCGTTTCCTGTAAAGAACATCATCTTTGCTTTGTCTTACTTTGTTATGCTAATTATTGCTATTCTGCGCAGATGAAGCGCCATCTGTCGGATATTTTTTGAATTTTTGTAGTTTTTTGGTTCTAATAAAACCCCATATCATTCCAAGCAAGTGTGTCAATTTGTACCTCTCTAATTACATTATTTTGTGATTTATTCAGTTTTTAAATTTATACTGACTTTTTGATCACCCGCTATACCACGACGAATAGAGGCATGCATAAATGCAAGAGGACGTGCTACTGGCTGTTAGAGGTACCGGTGTGTACAGCAATCTGGACCACCATCTCCGTAGGTTTCACAGTATGGTGGTACAACCTGCAATGTGTGGTTTTCATAAGCAATAAGAAAAAGAGCGGAAATGATGTTTGTCTTGATCTTGAACTCAAGAATCCGAGTTGATGCAAAACTTTTCTGTTGTGTGTATTCCGTTTTAAATACATTTTTGATTGTAATTGGAAGAGCACTGATGCTTTTCGTAGACACTGCGTGTCGCATGTAAGACGTGATGGGATGTATTTGTGTGGGCTGAAGCCAGCTACTCACTGCAAAAACGAAATTTCAGATCACTGCCAAAACACAAGAGAAAATGCACCTGACGACATAAAATGCAGGATGTGTCAAAATTACACGATGAGCAAGTGCACTTAGTCCCTGAGGTACGCAACTTGTAGCCCATGTATACTGGACAGTTTTTTCTTGTTTTGGTCCCTATTACCACCTCTCACTGTTTGGACGAAAATCGTTTTCATAGATTTACTGCAATTAACAGCATCACAATAACTTCAAACTGCTTAGGCCTTCGACCATGAGCCAGCCGCTGTGTCCGAGCGTTTCTAGGCGCTTCAGTCCGGAACCACGCGGCTGCTACGGTCGCAGGTTCGAATCCTGCCTTGAACATGGATGTATGTGATGTCCTTAGGTTAGTTCGGTTTACGTAGTTCTAAGTCTAGGGAAATGATGACCTCAGATATTAAGTCCCATAGTGCTTAGAGCCATTTGAACCATTTTGAACCGTTCCTGAAACTTGGGTACCCTACTACCATTGTAAAAACAGTACCGGTATATGCACTGCACTGTGATGGGTATCAAAACGATTTTAAATTTGACTTGTTCGTATACAGACGAGGATCTCTTACTCCAAACTGATACATTTATGCCTTTCCATCATCCCTGAAACTTCGTAACACTATCACGGAATACATAGTTATACAGGGGCAGTCCCTTGTAACTTCTGGGCTCGGTATCGCTGCTGGATGACGTTTCCGGACAAGTGCTTCTGCCCTCATTTACTTTTTCAACAAACCATCTACATCCCCTCGAAGTCTGTTGATGTAATTTTCAAAAACCCCGTAGTGTTTTAGGGGTATTAGTGCAGATGTCTCAAATGGCGACCGGGCACAGTGTACTTAAGAACATGACATCAGAGTCTACTTCTTTTGCAAACAAACAATTATAGCTATTAAGAGTAGTATGTTTTTACGTTGGTTAATACCTCCAAGTGCGTGTGGCACAAGCAGGCCATTAAAGTTTATTTTCCCCTAGGCAGCAACTCAGGTACTGAATATGCAGTTACGACCGTGCAGAAAACACCAGGTTATAAATTAGGTGGTGTGCTTGCGGGAAGACTGTTAACTGCAGAGGAAAAACAACTTATACACGGAAGTTGGCACATGTTAAGGTATCAATGATAACAATACGTGTACCAATATCCTTAACATACTTTTATAACCTCTCTAAGACGATGAGCAGGTCACATACTCCGAGGAGTGTAGGGGACGCTGCGGGAGACCTGCATCGCTGTACTAGGCAAGGTCGTAGTGGAGGCTGTTTCCCATTGCCTTCCTCCGATCGTAATGGGGATGAATGATGATGATGAAACAACAACACTCAGTCATTTCGAGGCAGGAAAAATCGCCAGGAATCGAACCTGGGACCCTGTGAACGGGAAGCGAGAACGCTACCGCAGGACCAGGAACTGCGGACCCTTCTCTAAAAAATAAAATAAAAAATTAAAAAAAGACGAACCAAGAAGGAATTATCAGAATGGGACGAATTTCGGTAAATTTTATATACAGGACGAAGAAACGATTAAAATTTCAGAAGAAAAAGATCATTTAATCAAAGGAGAGATTTTTACAAAACAAGTAAGTCAATTGTGTGTTGGTTCACCTCCAGGCGGTTATTCGGCTTGGGGTTGGTTGACAGAGTTATTGAGTTTCCTCCTAAGGGATATAGGGCCAAATTCTGTCCAGCTGGAGCATTAGATCATCAAAATCACGGGATGATTGGAGGCTCCTGCCCATAATGCTATGGACGTTGTCAATTGGGGAGAGATCCGACGAACCTGCTGGCCAAGGTAGGGCTTGGCAAGTACGAAGACAAGTAATAGAAACTCTCATGGTGTGAGGGCGGACATTATATTGCTGAAATGGAAGCCGTGAATGGAAACAAAACAGGGTGTATCATACAGACGACGTACCGCTGTGCTATAAGGGTACTGCGGATGACAGCCAAAGGTGTCCTGTTATGGAAAGAAATGACACCCCAGACCGTGTCTCCTGGTTGTGAGGCCGTATGGTGGGCGACAGTCGGTTTAGTATACACCTCTACATAGGTTGTCTCCAGATAGGTCTTAACTGGTCAACCGGACTCAGTTTGAAGCGAGACTCATCACTGAAGACAGTGCTACTCCGGTCAGTGACATTCCAGGGCGTGAGTCTGTGTGAGGGGGAGAGATAGGTAGAAAAGTAGATAAATAGAGAAATAGAGAGAGGGGGAAAGGGAGAGTGATAGATAGATAGATAGATAAAGAGAGACAGAGAGAGAGAGAGAGGGAGGGAGAGCGGAAAAGAGAGTGTGGCGAGAGTGTCAGTTGTTTATGTCCAGCCCTACACAATACATAAGAAAGCTGAAGGTCTGTCCCTTTCGCACACAATAGATTTCTCAATCTCCTGAGCTGTTCAATCATTGCACAGCACAAATCTTCTGCAGGAGCACACAGTCGAGTATCAGTCCCACAGCGGAAGTAATGTGCTTCAATAATGTCTCATGTAAAAATCTTCACTTAAAACTTCCAGGATGATAGGCCGTGGTCGAAGTATAAAACTCTCCCCTAACGTTTCGCCTCCGGCTGCGTGAGACATCCTCGGAGGTACAGCAGCCAACTGCGAAAAGAACTTTTGAAAGCGCTGATTACATATGCGGTACAGAGGGCGACACTGTCGATCGCGTGGCGTCGGCTATGAGATTTGCCCTTGGGCGACTGTTTTTCTTCCGTTCATTAGTAAGGTCACAGATCGCATTGGGAAAGTTTTAAGGAAGTATGGGGTGGAAACTATTTTCAGACCCACCGGGAAAATAAAAGAATATTTGAGATCGGCAAAAGATGCACGACACCCTTTGGCTACACCGGGGGTATATAAAATTCCTTGTAGTTGTGGACAGGTTTACATCGGTACCACAAAGAGAAGTGTGAACACCCGTCTTGTTGAACATAAGAGGAATTGCCGCCTGCAATACACGGATAAATCGGCCGTAGCGGAACATGTTTACCAGGAATGTGACCACGAAATAAAATTCAGCGGGGCGAGCGTCATATCTAAAGCCTCGTATTATTACGCACGCATGTATAGAGAGGCTATCGAGATTGATAAACACCGTATTAATTTTAACAGGAAAGACGAAGGTCTTAAATTGGATAAAATTTGGAGGTCCGCGTTGCACTGCGAGCGTGACGATCGATTACTTTCAATCGTGAATGTTGGCATTACCAGAGACAATCTCATAACCGACGCCACGTGACTGACAGTGGCGCCCTCTGTACTGCATATATAATCAGCGCTTCGTCGAGTTCTCTTCGCAGTTCGCCGCTGGGCCTCCGAGGATGTCTCCTGCAGTCGGAGACGAAACTTTAGCGGAGAGTTTTATACTTCGACCATGGCCTATCAGCCCGCAAGTTTTAAGTGAAGACAATACCGGCCGTGAAAGCCTACATTGCATGGTCATTTAAAATGTTCCTTGTTAGCTCGAATGTACCTTTATCGTTGTTTTTATGCTCTTATTTTAAACATTTTCGTGTCTGTGGTGAAGGACTTTCAAAAATTCTCATCCAGTTTCACATCGACATCTATTCAAACATTGTTATCAAGTGGTGCATGACACAAAATGAATATTACTAAATTCAGATTTCCAAACAATGGTGAAGTCTCAACAGCAGTCTAGTGGCGTAGGATTGGTGCTTGCAAAGAGAACCATGGCAACTGCCAGAAGTAATCGTGAAATTGATTAGCAGGAAAGAAGGAGTTGTGAGTTTGTGGTTATGTACGGAATTTTGCTGGCTACAGGACGCACTTTTTATTCGAAAAATTGCCTCCAAAATTCAGATGCGTCTTATACTCGAAATTAATATAAAAACGTCCATGTTTGACTTAAAATTCCCGCCAGTCTAAGAAATGGCGATATATTCGATGCCGTGGGAAACCTATCTGTGTCTGGCAACATTTGATTCAACTGGCAGCAGCGATGCACCGATACAACGAACATGAGTAGCGGGGATTCAGAAGATTGCTAACAGTGCCTCCCTCCCTCCCTGCCATCAAAAATCCAGAACACCGACCAGCATATGATGCGTCATAGCAGTCTACGGTGCCAGTGAACTTGAGATGAAAATGTTGTGATTAGTTAGTTTCCAAATGAAAAAAAAGTATTCAGATGTCACGGGCTGTAAATTGAAAGTGGTAGCATATGCAGAGTGCAGAGGGACGTGGAAAACAGAGCAGCTGAGTGGCATTTCGGCCCTCCAAGAAGAGAAAAAAACCTTCGCGATTGGTGGGCTATTACAGAAGAACTGAAAAAGAATGAGGAAGACTAAATGTGCAAATAGATGACTGACTGCAAAGAGGCGAAAACTAGAAGATGACGGTTTTCAGGGATTTTATAGGTCAATTCAGTTATATAAACTATGAATTTCTTTAGTCTATGCTTGCAATCTAATAACACAAGTGTTAAAATTTTATTTAAAAAAATAATTAAAGATTGAGGTACATCCTATAGTACCCTGTAGCGTGTTATAGCCAGTTAAACACGGCGTATATTTCTACGAAATTATCTGTATTTGTTTTACATTTAATTTGGACTCCATAATCCATTCAAATCACCATTTGTCAGCCGAAGATGCAGAACACTTTATTATAAACTGTAGTGTAAATCTCTCTCTCGCTCTCGTTGTCTCTCAATCACACGCACAGACAGACACGTAATTAAACGCGTACATCGTAGTTCATACGAAAGTATTGAACTACCGTTACGTCCTATAGCTGTGGTCTTCCGTGAGTGGCTAGCGCGGCTCAAAGGCATGCCATGGAAGAGGGTTCTATTCCCAGTGCCGCCAGGGATTTTCCGTCGGTGGAAGGACTGGACACTGGTGCATTCAGCCTCCTGATGCCGGCGGAGAAGCTACTTTACCGAGCAGCAGCGGCTTCGGATGACGAAAACTGAAAACGGCCGGGAGAGTGGTGTGCTGACAGCATCCAATGAATCATAGAGACGCTGTTCCATGTGTCAGACAGACCTGTGACCATTCGTGCTGTTATTCTTTGTATACTTCCAGTATGCCGCATTAGTGCTATTTGGTATGGGTCCCACGCAACTGAGTAATGTTATAGGTTGTGCACATGCGTGTTTTGTAAGCAGTCTCCAATGTAGACATTTTCCCATTATAACACTAATAAACCAAAACCTACCATCAGTTTCGTCTTCCATTGAGCCCATCTTTTCATTTCAAACCACTACAAATTGTTATGCCAATAGTGATTCACTGATAATATAGCCACAGTTTTCACTGCTTTTTGTGCTGTTCAATATGTAGCGTTTCTGATTTAAAGCAAAGTTGCAGTCGCAGGATACCAGGTTTCTTTGCATTTTGTGCAGATGAAAATTTAACGTGTCTGTTTAAAGCAAAGTGCCAGTCTTCGCTTTCATAACTTATCAAAATCTGGGTTGGGTTGGTTGGGGGAGGAGACCAGACAGCGAGGTCTTCGGTCTCATCTGATTAGGGAAGGATGGGGAAGGAAGTCGGACGTGCCGTTTCAAAGGAACCATCCCGGTATTCGCCTGGAGCGATTTAGGGAAATCACTGAAAACCTAAATCAGAATGGCCGGACGCGTGATTGAACCGTCGTCCTCTCGAACGCGAGTCCAGTGTCCTAACCACTGCACCACCTCGCTCGGTATCAAAATCTGACTAGCAGCTATACGCGTCTGTATTGCTTCTAAATTCATTGCTTCAATTGTGGATGGTGTACTCTACCCCTCCTTCTTTGTTGCTGCTACTGTCTACAATGGTAAAGTCTTATCTGAAGATTCAAAAGGAGTGAGATTTACAGTAAACGTTTTACCTATCTTTTCTTGTACAGTCGGCTCCAGTTCTTCATGTCTAGGGGTCGAATTCTTGAAGCTGAATTCTCACGTTTTAGGTTCTCATGTTTCAATTGATCTACATAATTTAGAAAAATGTCGTTGCAGAACTTTTGTTTTTACGTTAGTTTTTTGTGTCACATTTGGCTATATCACACTGTCTTTTGAAGTTTTACATTAACAAAGTCTAAATTACATTGTTCACCCTAAAAACAAAAATACGCCTATTCACAAAAGAAGCATGCTTTGCGGTAATAACAATAGTCCAAAGGGTTTACAATTTTCCTTGACAAATGAATTTCTAGTTGCTTAGATTATTATTTTATACAAGAATCCAGAAATAAACTTAATAAACAGAACTAGATTGCGGAACTAATAACAGAAATTTTAAGTGTGCACCAGAATTGATAACTTTAAAATGTTTCTAACAAAATTTAACTGTTCACTCATAGCTAGTGTAGTGGACTGACAAGGCAGCCAGTCCACAGAGACGGGTAGCCGAAAGGGCACACGTACACACACGCCGACTGGCGGAAGTCTGGAACAGGATACGTGATGAATGTGATAAAGAAAAGAACGTAGCTACTAGAACACTTAACTTTTATATCGTCCTTTGGTATACAGCAATCTTGATGAGACAAGTGAGACTATCTTGAGATACATGCAATGGTACAAATGGCGCCTTGCTAGGTCGTAGCCATGGACTTAGCTGAAGGCTATTCTAACTGTCTCTCGGCAAATGAGAGAAAGGCTTCGATCAGTGTAGTCGCTAGCAATGTCGTCGTACAACTGGGGCGAGTGCTAGTCCGTCTCTCGAGACCTGCCGTGTGGTGGCGCTCGGTCTGCGATCACTGCCAGTGGCGACACGCGGGTCCGACATGTACTAATGGACTGCGGCCGATTTAAGCTACCACCTAACAAGTGTGGTGTCTGGCGGTGACACCACATTCCTCCCCCGCAAATCGGCGAACGGACGTGTGATACGGCTTCCGCCCGCCGTGGGGAGGACCCCATGTTGACGTATGCGACGAGGTGGGGACCTAACAACAGGCGAGGCTGTGCCACCCGCACCCTGCCATTCGGTCCGAGGGGAGCTAGGAAACGCCTGAAAACCTAGTCCAGGGTGCACGTCAACATGCGGTGTATGCGCCCGTAATGAGACAGGAGGGGCCGAAGGGTCGACCGACATTGCGTCGGGGGATCCGACGCGCGATGATAACTGGTCCGGAGCGGGCAAGAGTTCCATGGCGGAGGACAGCTGGTCACGGGAAGCGATCGGCGGCGCGCGACCCAGGGAGGCGCTGGGCTGCTGCAGCGAAGCGTCCACTGCGGGCGGCGCCGGCGGAGAACAGGCGGCGGCGGCGGCGGCGGCAGCGGCGCGTCGCCATGGGGCAAAATGGAAGGCATCGTCGGTAACACCTGGGGATGAGGCGAGCCAGTAGATGGGTCCCCAGGGCGCTGACCGGACGGCACCGTCGCTGAAAGCAGACGGGGAGCGGCAGAACCCGGGCGACGACAGAGGCGCAGCTGATTGAGATGCCGACGCACCTCACCAGAGGCCCCCAAAACCAAATACATCGCGCGGCCGAGGCAGCGAAGAATGCTCCCTGCGAGCCAACGCCGTGAACCGCGATAGTGGCGATAATAGACAACGTCGCCAGGAGCAAAAGCAGGAGTCTGCCGCTGCACAGGAACCTGATGCGGCGGATGCAGCAAAGACATCAAGGTTCGATGAGGATGACCGTGGAGCATCTCAGCTGGCGAGCGACCATCGCGGGGCTCAGAGCGATACGCGGACAAAAAGAGCAATAACGCGTCCTCCCGTGAATGTGACTCTTTCAACTTCAACATCTGTGACTTGAAAATCCGGACCAATCGTTCAGCGGCACCGTTTGACTGAGGCGAAAACGGCGCGGATGTCAGATGTTGAATACCAGTGGCCTTGCAGAATGACGGAAATTCTGCGGACATGAATTTTGGATTCTCTGTTGCCTTGAAGTCCACACAAAGTCTCAATTTTCCGGAAGGTTTTTTCAAAATAACTAAGGGTGAGGCCCAGAGAGAAGCCTGCACACGTTCAACGACACCTTATGATTATAAATCGTTTAACGTTCTGGCGACCTCATCACGTAATGCGTGGGGAACATTGCGCGCTCTGAAAAATTTCGGTTGCGCGTTCACTTTTAGTTCCAAATGTGCTGCACAGTTCTTAGCGCAACCAAGGCCCGGTGCAAAAATGTCTGTAAATTCATCACACAGACGAGAAACACTGTCGGAAGGCACAGTCTCGTTCACTGATAGGACCTGATTTACTATAGACATGTTAAACAACTGAAATAAATCTAACCCAAACAAGTTCACTGCAGTAGAAGAACGAAGAACGTAAAAGGACACAAGTTTTGTTTGTTCCTTGTATGTAGCGAGAAGAGTGCACTGTCCTAACACAGGGATAGCTTGTCCGGAATAACTATTTAACTGAACATGTGCAGCACGCAACAGAGGTTTGCCCAGTTGTTTGTACGTGTCGTGATTGAGCAATGAAACTGCAGCTCCGGTATCGAGCTGGAACGGTATCACTTGTCCGGCAATGTCTAAATCTACAAAAAGTTTATTGTCCTGCTGACGACAAGAGCGACTGTTTTGTGCAACATGAACAGACACTGGAACAGAATCACGCGCGACGTGACGGGACTTCCGTCGACGTCGACGCACACTTTTTGTGGGACAAACACAGTCACTGTTAGCGAGAGGAACACTGGGCGGAGTGGCACTAACTACATGAATGTCCATGGGCGAAGGTACCCGAGCCTGTGCGTCCTTGATTCGATTCCGGCGCGAAGCAAAGGGCCTGGAATGGTTGTGATTGTCTGATCTGAGCTTTTTCTGGCAAACACTTTGAACAAGCCCTTTCTTATTACAGAAAAAGCAAATAGCCTGGCGTGACGGGCAATTCTCACGCGAATGTCTAGTTGCACACCGCGGGCATGATTTCACTGCATTGGCTTGCCTGCGCGGGACACGTGGCTGCGCGGACGTGCGCGAGGGCAGGTTAGCGTTCCGTGCAGCGGGCCCAGCGGGCCGGTTAATGTGACACACGGCTGGCGAAGTTACAAATGATTCCTGAGCAAACTCAAGTGTGTCTTGCCTATCCAATATGTCTACCACTTGTTGAAGAGAGGGATTGACGAGTTTCAAAATCTGTTCCCGTATGCGAACATCAGAAACGTTCTGTGCTATTGCATCACGTACCATTGTATCTGAATAAGGGAGTCCACAGTCACATTCAAATGCACACTCCCTAGTAAGTCCTTGCAAAGTTGCAACCCACTCCCTATTAGTCTGACCGGCCGTACGTTTTGTACGAAAGAACGTATACCTTTTTGCAACGACATTAACTGTTTCGTTGAAATAGGCATCTAAGGCAGACAAAATTTCTTCGTATGACAGAGTTGCTACGTCGCGCCAGGGAAACAATTTCACTATCACACGGTAGGTGGACACACCTAAACACGAAAGCAAAAACGGCTGCCGCTCATAACCTTGAATTCTGTAGGCGGCGAGATGAAATCCAAATTGTCGGGACCATTCTGTCCATGTTTCTTGGGTTGAATCAAAACTATGGAAGGACGGTGCAACTGCGTGTTGTGGCTGTGGTAGCGATGAAGCGGCGGCGGCCGCATCGTTTTGCAGCGCACGTTGACCCTGGACGAGCTGTCCAAGGGCATCCAATAACGCCTGCGTGTGCTGATTCTGCAAGCGATAATATTCGGACAGTACATCCGGAGAATGTGGCGAATCCATGACACAAGCAAATTAATACAATACGAACGCTAAAGTCCCTTTTGAGACTCGTCGCCAATGTAGTGGACTGACAAGGCAGCCAGTCCACAGAGACGGGTAGCCGAAAGGGCACACGTACACACACGCCGACTGGCGCGAAGTCTGGAACAGGATACGTGATGAATGTGATAAAGAAAAGAACGTAGCTACTAGAACACTTAACTTTTATATCGTCCTTTGGTATACAGCAATCTTGATGAGACAAGTGAGACTATCTTGAGATACATGCAATGGTACAAATGGCGCCTTGCTAGGTCGTAGCCATGGACTTAGCTGAAGGCTATTCTAACTGTCTCTCGGCAAATGAGAGAAAGGCTTCGACCAGTGTAGTCGCTAGCAATGTCGTCGTACAACTGGGGCGAGTGCTAGTCCGTCTCTCGAGACCTGCCGTGTAGTGGCTCTCGGTCTGCGATCACTGCCAGTGGCGACACGCGGGTCCGACATGTACTAATGGACCGCGGACGATTTAAGCTACCACCTAGCAAGTGTGGTGTCTGGCGGTGACACCACAGCTAGTACATATTGTGTATAAAATTATATGAAACTTTTCAGAAAAGCAGCTCAGATAATACTGACTTGTCCAAAACTCGAATAATGTTTCTGGCATCGACAACTACTGTTGTAATGCTGGAGAAGCGTATCCCTTTACACCTACTGTTGCAATGCTGGAGAAGCGTATCCCTTTACAATGGAGAACTGCCACTTAGCTTTAAACTGGTGTTTTATTTGGCGCCGAGCGGTTAGAGGCGCCACGTCATGGATTGCGCCGTCCCTTCCGCCGGAGGTTCGAGTCCTCCCTCGGGCACGGGTGTTGTGTGTCGATCTTAGCGTAAGTTACTTTATGTAATGTGTAAGTCTAGGGAGCGATGACCTCAGCAGTTTGGTCTCTTCGGAATTTACACACGTTTGAAGATTTATTTGGCTATAATAATTTGGCTATAATAATGATGCGATTCATTTCTGTACCGTTGACTAGTTTTCAAGCCACTGCAGACGCACCGTCCGTTGAAGGTATTGTCGTGGATATCATGAAGCAGTGCAATGTAAGTCTGCTAAAACGTAACAACCGTTTCTGTCATACACGTTTCAAAAAAGGTAACTAAATTTCCATTATTTCTACCAGCAACCCGACCTCAACGTCTAGCTCACTTGGTCCACGATATAATTTTCCTCTAACATCCTCATCTGATAAGAAGCCTGCAGTGGCTTCAAAACTAGTAACTGTTAAAAAAAATTATAAAAAACACTTATGTTATACAAGCACGCTACTGGTGCATGCAGCCCAATCAAGCATTCTTGTGGCCTACGGATCTGAGCCGCATTTTATAGTAATATCCTTCTAACAATTAACAACAAAATTCAAAAAGTCAACTAACATTAAGAGCTTCTTAAGAGGGCGGTGAAGTGGAAAGAAAACAAGGATTCCTGGTCAGATGAGTATAGGACAATATCAACAGCAGCGGAAAATGGAATAACAGGAGTCGGATTCACTATAAATAGGAAGATAGGGCAGGGAGTGTGCTACTGCGAACAGTTCAGTGACTGGGTTGTTCTTATCAGAATCGACAGCAAACCAACACCGACAACGATCGTTCATGTATACATGCCGACGTCGCAGGCTGTAGGTGAAGAGATACAGAATGTGTATGAGGATATTGAAAGGGTAATACAGTATGTAAAGGGGGATGAAAATCTAATAGCCATGGGAGACTGGAATACAGTTTTAGGGGAAGGAGTAGAAGGAAAGGTTACAGCACAGTATGAGCTTGGGACAAGGAATGAGAGAGGAGAAAGACTAATAGAGTTCTGTAGCAAGATTCAGCTAGTGATAGCAAATACCGTCTTCAAGTATCACAAGAGGTGGAGGTATATTGGGAAAAGGCCGGATGATACGGGAAGATTTCAGTTAGATTACATCATGGTTAGGCAGAGATTCCAAAATCAGATACTGGATTGTAAGGCGTACCCATGAGCATATATAGACTCAGATTACAATACAGTAGTGATTAAGAGTAGGCTGAAGTTTAAGACATTAATCAGGAAGAATCAACACGCAATGAAGTGGGATAGACGGTACTAAGGAATGATGAGATACGCTTGAAGTTCTTTAAGGCTATAGATTCTGTAATATGGAGTAGTTCAGTAGGCAGTACAGTTGAAGTGGAATGGGCATCTCTAAAAAGGGTCATCACAGCAGTTGGGAAGGAAAACATAGGTACGAAGAAGGTAACTGCGAAGAAATCATGGGTAACAGAAGAAATACTTGAGCTGATTGATGAAAGGAGGAAGTACAAAAATGTTCGGGGAAACTCAGGAATACAGAAATACAAGTCGCTGAAGAATGAAATATTAGGAAGTGCAGGGAAGATAAGATGCAATGGCTGCAGGAAAAATGTGAAGACATCGGAAAAGAAATGATTGTCTGAAGGACAGACTCAGCATTCAGGACAGTCAAACCAACCGTCGGTCACATTAAAAGCAAAGGTGGTAATATTAAGAGTGCAGCGGGAATTCCACTGCTAAATGCAGAAGAGAGAGCAGACAGATGGAACGAATACATTGAAAGCCTCTATGAGGGTAAGATTTCTCTGATGTGATAGAAGAAGAAACAGAAGACGATTTAGAAGAGATACGGGATCCAGTATTAGAATCAGAATTTAAAAGAGCTTTGGACGACTTATGGTCAAATGAGGCAGAAGGGACAGATAACATTCCATCAGAATTTCTAAAATCATGGCGGGGGGGAGTGGCAACAAAACGAATACTCATGTTCGTGTGTAGCATGTTTGAGTCGGCGACATACCAACAGACTTTCGGAAAAGCATCATTCACACAATTGGGAAGACGGAAAGAGCTGACAAGTGTGAGAATTATCGAACAATCAGCTTCACAGCTCATGCATCCAAGTTGCTTACGAGAATAATATACAGAAGAACGGAAAAGAAAATTGAGGACCCGATAGATGACGATCAGTTTGACGTTAGGACAGGAAAAGGCACGAGAGGGGCAATTCTGACGTTTCGGTTAGTAATGGAAGCAAGACTAAAGAAAAATCAAGACACGTTAATAGGATTTCTCGACCTGGAAAAAGAAGTCCACAATGCAAAAATGGTGCAAGATGTTCGAAATTCTGAAAAAAAGTATGGGTAAGCTGTAGGGAGAGACGTGTCATATACAATGTGTACAACAGCCAAGAAGGAACGAAGTGCTGGTATTAAAAAGGGTGTAAGACGAGGATGTAGCCTTTCGCCCCTACTGTTCAATCTGTACATCGAGGAAGCAATGATGGAAATAAAAGAAATGTTCAGGAGTGGAATGGCAATTCATGGTGAAAAAATATCAATGATACGATTCGCCGAGGACATTGCTATCCTGAGTGACAGTCAAGAAGAATTACATGATCTACTGAACGTAATGAACAGTCTCATGAGTACAGATTATGGATTGAGAGTAAATCGGAGAAAGACGAATGTAATGAGAAGTAGTAGAAATGAGAACAGCGAGAAACTTAACATCAGGATTAATTGTCATGATGTAAATCAAGTTAAGGAATTCTGCTACCTAGGCAGTAAAAGAACCAATGACGGACGATGCAAGGAGGACATAAAATGCAGACTAGCTATGGCAAAATGTCATTCCTGGCCAAGAGAATTCTACTAATAACAAATATCGGCCTTCATTGTCATTCGAAAAATTGCCTCCAAAATTCAGATGCGTCTTATACTCGAAATTAATATTAAAACGTCCATGTTTGACTTAAAATTCCCGCCAGTCTAAGAAATGGCGATATATTCGATGCCGTGGGAAACCTATCTGTGTCTGGCAACATTTGATTCAACTGGCAGCAGCGATGCACCGATACAACGAACATGAGTTGCGGGGATTCAGAAGATTGCTAACAGTGCCTCCCTCCCTCCCTGCCATCAAAAATCCAAAACACCGTCCAGCCTATGATGCGTCATAGCAGTCTACGGTGCCAGTGAACTTGAGATGAAAATGTTGTGATTAGTTAGTTTCCAAATGAAAAAGAAGTATTCAGATGTCACGGGCTGTAAATTGAAAGTGGTAGCATATGCAGAGTGCAGAGGGACGTGGAAAACAGAGCAGCTGAGTGGCATTTCGGCCCTCCAAGAAGAGAAAAAAACCTTCGCGATTGGTGGGCTATTACAGAAGAACTGAAAAAGAATGAGGAAGACTAAATGTGCAAATAGATGACTGACTGCAAAGAGGCGAAAACTAGAAGATGACGGTTTTCAGGGATTTTATAGGTCAATTCAGTTATATAAACTATGAATTTCTTTAGTCTATGCTTGCAATCTAATAACACAAGTGTTAAAATTTTATTTAAAAAAATAATTAAAGATTGAGGTACATCCTATAGTACCCTGTAGCGTGTTATAGCCAGTTAAACACGGCGTATATTTCTACGAAATTATCTGTATTTGTTTTACATTTAATTTGGACTCCATAATCCATTCAAATCACCATTTGTCAGCCGAAGATGCAGAACACTTTATTATAAACTGTAGTGTAAATCTCTCTCTCGCTCTCGTTGTCTCTCAATCACACGCACAGACAGACACGTAATTAAACGCGTACATCGTAGTTCATACGAAAGTATTGAACTACCGTTACGTCCTATAGCTGTGGTCTTCCGTGAGTGGCTAGCGCGGCTCAAAGGCATGCCATGGAAGAGGGTTCTATTCCCAGTGCCGCCAGGGATTTTCCGTCGGTGGAAGGACTGGACACTGGTGCATTCAGCCTCCTGATGCCGGCGGAGAAGCTACTTTACCGAGCAGCAGCGGCTTCGGATGACGAAAACTGAAAACGGCCGGGAGAGTGGTGTGCTGACAGCATCCAATGAATCATAGAGACGCTGTTCCATGTTTCAGACAGACCTGTGACCATTCGTGCTGTTATTCTTTGTATACTTCCAGTATGTCGCATTAGTGCTATTTGATATGGGTCCCACGCAACTGAGTAATGTTATAGGTTGTGCACATGCGTGTTTTGTAAGCAGTCTCCAATGTAGACATTTTCCCATTATAACACTAATGAACCAAAACCTACCATCAGTTTCGTCTTCCATTGAGCCCATCTTTTCATTTCACACCACTACAAATTGTTATGCCAATAGTGATTCACTGATAATATAGCCACAGTTTTCACTGCTTTTTGTGCTGTTCAATATGTAGCGTTTCTGATTTAAAGCAAAGTTGCAGTCGCAGGATACCAGGTTTCTTTGCATTTTGTGCAGATGAAAATTTAACGTGTCTGTTTAAAGCAAAGTGCCAGTCTTCGCTTTCAAAACTTATCAAAATCTGGGTTGGGTTGTTTGGGGGAGGAGACCAGACAGCGGGGTCATCGGTCTCATCTGATTAGGGAAGGATGGGGAAGGAAGTCGGCCGTGCCGTTTCAAAGGAACCATCCCGGTATTCGCCTGGAGCAATTTAGGGAAATCACTGAAAACCTAAATCAGAATGGCCGGACGCGTGATTGAACCGTCGTCCTCTCGAACGCGAGTCCAGTGTCCTAACCACTGCACCACCTCGCTCGGTATCAAAATCTGACTAGCAGCTATACGCGTCTGTATTGCTTCTAAATTCATTGCTTCAATTGTGGATGGTGTACTCTACCCCTCCTTCTTTGTTGCTGCTACTGTCTACAATGGTAAAGTCTTATCTGAAGATTCAAAAGGAGTGAGATTTACAGTAAACGTTTTACCTATCTTTTCTTGTACAGTCGGCTCCAGTTCTTCATGTCTAGGGGTCGAATTCTTGAAGTTGAATTCTCACGTTTTAGGTTCTTAAGTTTCAATTGATCTACATAATTTAGAAAAATGTCGTTGCAGAATTTTTGTTTTTACGTTAGTTTTTTGTGTCACATTTGGCTATATCACACTGTCTTTTGAAGTTTTACATTAACAAAGTCTAAATTACATTGTTCACCCTAAAAACAAAAATACGCCTATTCACAAAAGAAGCATGCTTATAACTACTGCACTTTGCGGTAATAACAATAGTCCAAAGGGTTTACAATTTTCCTTGACAAATGAATTTCTAGTTGCTTAGATTATTATTTTATACAAGAATCCAGAAAAAAAACTTAATAAACAGTACTACATTGCGGAACTAATAACAGAAATTTTAAGTGTGTACCAGAATTGATAACTTTAAAATGTTTCTAAAAAAAATTTAACTGAACAACTCATAGCTAGTACATATCGATTGTAAAAACGAAAATAAAGTAATTTCTTTTCATAAATTTTAGCTTGAAATAGAACATATTGTGTATAAAATTATATGAAACTTTTCAGAAAAGCAGCTCAGATAATACTGACTTGTCCAAAACTCGAATAATATTTCTGGCATCTACAACTACTGTTGTAATGCTGGAGAAGCGTATGCCTTTACACCTACTGTTGCAATGCTGGAGAAGCATGGAGAATTGCCACTTAGCTTTAAACTGGTGTTTTATTTGGCGCCGAGCGGTTAGAGGCGCCATGTCATGGATTGCGCCGTCCCTTCCACCGGAGGTTCGAGTCCTCCCTCGGGCATGGGTGTTGTGTGTCGATCTTAGCGTAAGTTACTTTATGTAATGTGTAAGTCTATGGAGCGATGACCTCAGCAATTTGGTCTCTTCGGAATTTACACACGTTTGAAGATTTATTTGGCTATAATAAGCAACCAGCAGCATTTTTGATGCGATTCATTTCTGTACCGTTGACTAGTTTTCAAGCCACTGCAGACGCACCGTCCGTTGAAGGTATTGTCGTGGATATCATGAAGCAGTGCAATGTAAGCCTGCTAAAACGTAACAACCGTTTCTGTCATACACGTTTCAAAAAAGGTAACTAAATTTCCATTATTTCTACCAGCAACCCGACCTCAACGTCTAGCTTCACTTGATCCACGATATAATGTTCCTGTAACATCCTCATCTGATAAGAAGCCTGCAGTGGCTTGAAAAATAGTAACTGTTACAAAAAAATTATAAAAAACCCTTATGTTATACAAGCACGCTACTGGTGCATGCAGCCCAATCAAGCATTCTTATGGCCTACGGACCTGAGCCGCATTTTATAGTAATATCCTTCTAACAATTAACAACAAAATCCAAAAAGTCAACTAACATTAAGAGCTTCTTAAGAGGGCGGTGAAGTGGAAAGAAAACAAGGATTCCTGGTCAGATGAGTATAGGACAATATCAACAGCAGCGGAAAATGGAATAACAGGAGTCGGATTCACTATAAATAGGAAGATAGGGCAGGGAGTGTGCTACTGCGAACAGTTCAGTGACTGGGTTGTTCTTATCAGAATCGACAGCAAACCAACACCGACAACGATCGTTCATGTATACATGCCGACGTCGCAGGCTGTAGGTGAAGAGATACAGAATGTGTATGAGGATATTGAAAGGGTAATACAGTATGTAAAGGGGGATGAAAATCTAATAGCCATGGGAGACTGGAATACAGTTTTAGGGGAAGGAGTAGAAGGAAAGGTTACAGCACAGTATGAGCTTGGGACAAGGAATGAGAGAGGAGAAAGACTAATAGAGTTCTGTAGCAAGATTCAGCTAGTGATAGCAAATACCGTCTTCAAGTATCACAAGAGGTGGAGGTATATTGGGAAAAGGCCGGATGATACGGGAAGATTTCAGTTAGATTACATCATGGTTAGGCAGAGATTCCAAAATCAGATACTGGATTGTAAGGCGTACCCATGAGCATATATAGACTCAGATTACAATACAGTAGTGATTAAGAGTAGGCTGAAGTTTAAGACATTAATCAGGAAGAATCAACACGCAATGAAGTGGGATAGACGGTACTAAGGAATGATGAGATACGCTTGAAGTTCTTTAAGGCTATAGATTCTGTAATATGGAGTAGTTCAGTAGGCAGTACAGTTGAAGTGGAATGGGCATCTCTAAAAAGGGTCATCACAGCAGTTGGGAAGGAAAACATAGGTACGAAGAAGGTAACTGCGAAGAAATCATGGGTAACAGAAGAAATACTTGAGCTGATTGATGAAAGGAGGAAGTACAAAAATGTTCGGGGAAACTCAGGAATACAGAAATACAAGTCGCTGAAGAATGAAATATTAGGAAGTGCAGGGAAGATAAGATGCAATGGCTGCAGGAAAAATGTGAAGACATCGGAAAAGAAATGATTGTCTGAAGGACAGACTCAGCATTCAGGACAGTCAAACCAACCTTCGGTCACATTAAAAGCAAGGGTGGTAATATTAAGAGTGCAGCGGGAATTCCACTGCTAAGTGCAGAGGAGAGAGCAGACAGATGGAACGAATACATTGAAAGCCTCTATGAGGGTAAGATTTGTCTGATGTGATAGAAGAAGAAACAGAAGTCGATTTAGAAGAGATACGGGATCCAGTATTAGAATCAGAATTTAAAAGAGCTTTGGATGACTTATGGTCAAATGAGGCAGAAGGGACAGGTAACATTCCATCAGAATTTCTAAAATCATGGCGGGGGGGAGTGGCAACAAAACGAATACTCATGTTCGTGTGTAGCATGTTTGAGTCGGCGACATACCAACAGACTTTCGGAAAAGCATCATTCACACAATTGGGAAGACGGAAAGAGCTGACAAGTGTGAGAATTATCGAACAATCAGCTTCACAGCTCATGCATCCAAGTTGCTTACGAGAATAATATACAGAAGAACGAAAAAGAAAATTGAGGACCCGATAGATAACGATCAGTTTGACGTTAGGAAAGGAAAAGGCACGAGAGGGGCAATTCTGACGTTTCGGTTAATAATGGAAGCAAGACTAAAGAAAAATCAAGACACGTTAATAGGATTTCTCGACCTGGAAAAAGCAGTCCATAATGCAAAAATGGTGCAAGATGTTCGAAATTCTGAAAAAAGTATGGGTAAGCTATAGGGAGAGACGTGTCATATACAATGTGTACAACAGCCAAGAAGGAACGAAGTGCTGGTATTAAAAAGGGTGTAAGACGAGGATGTAGCCTTTCGCCCCTACTGTTCAATCTGTACATCGAGGAAGCAATGATGGAAATAAAAGAAATGTTCAGGAGTGGAATGGCAATTCATGGTGAAAAAATATCAATGATACGATTCGCCGAGGACATTGCTATCCTGAGTGACAGTCAAGAAGAATTACATGATCTACTGAACGTAATGAACAGTCTCATGAGTACAGATTATGGATTGAGAGTAAATCGGAGAAAGACGAATGTAATGAGAAGTAGTAGAAATGAGAACAGCGAGAAACTTAACATCAGGATTAATTGTCATGATGTAAATCAAGTTAAGGAATTCTGCTACATAGGCAGTAAAAGAACCAATGACGGACGGAGCAAGGAGGACATCAAAAGCAGACTGGCTGTGGAAAAAATGGCATTCCTGGCCAAGAGAAGTCTACTAATAACAATTATCTGCCTTCATTTAAGGAAGAAACTTCTGAGAATGTACGTCTCCTGAGTGACAGTCAAGAAGAATTTCATGATCTACTGAACGTAATGAACAGTCTCATGAGTACAGATTATGGATTGAGAGTAAATCGGAGAAAGACGAATGTAATGAGAAGTAGTAGAAATGAGAACAGCGAGAAACTTAACATCAGGATTAATTGTCATGATGTAAATCAAGTTAAGGAATTCTGCTACATAGGCAGTAAAAGAACCAATGACGGACGGAGCAAGGAGGACATCAAAAGCAGACTGGCTGTGGAAAAAAAGGCATTCCTGTCCAAGAGAAGTCTACTAATAACAATTATCGGCCTTCATTTAAGGAAGAAACTTCTGAGAATGTACGTCTGGAGTACAGCATTGTATGGTAGTGAAACACGGACTTTGGGAAAACCGGAACAGAAGAGAATCGTAGCATTTGAGATGTGGTGCTATAGACGATTGTTGAAAATTAGGTGGACTGGTAAGGTAAGGAATGATGGTGGTTCTACGCAGAATCGGAGAGGAAAGGAATATGTGGAATACACTGATAAGGAGACGGGACAGGATGATAGGACATCTGCTAAGACATGAGGGAATGACTTCCATGGTACTAGAGGGAGATTTAGAGGGCAAAAATTATAGAGGAAGACAGAGTTTGGAATACATCTAGCAAATATGTGAGGACGTAGGTTGCAAGTGCTACTCTGAGATGAAGAGGTTGGCAGAGGAGAGGATTTCGTGGCGGGCCGCATGAAACCAGTCAGACGACGACAAAAAAAGGGCATTTTCTTTTTTTTGCTCACTAACAAACAAAAATACGTACAGAGGCGGTATGTAACGTTTGCCACTTGCGTCACGTGTAGAGTGGTATATTACGACGCAGCCACAACTCGCGAGGATGCGAAACTAGCAACAATCAGCTGCCATGTCAAACGGAAGTAACGCGGATTCGCCACTGTGGATGATAGAGACGGTCACTTTCAAATGTAGTAAATCTTTGCAGCAGGTAATAAGAAACCAGATTAAGGCTGTTGCAATTCAATGCAACATAAAGGAAAAAACGACATTCAAAACATTTAGTAAATATGTGTGATCGTGGCTCAGATTACAATTACTGTTATTACTAATGTAACACACTAGTTTATATATGTTACCATTTAATAGAGAGATCGGCAAAGGAACGGTGTGGTAAAGTGGCCATGGGATTTATCTGCTCTGAACAAAGCTGCTGCCTACCAAGAAGTGGTCAGACTAGTTCTAAAATACGAGGTGCATTCAAGTTCTAAGGCCTCCGATTTTTTTTCTAATTAACTACTCACCCAAAATCGATGAAACTGGCGTTACTTCTCTACGTAATCGCCCTGCAGACGTACACATTTTTCACAACGGTGACGCCATGATTCCATGGCAGCGGCGAAGGATTCTTTAGGAGTCTGTTTTGACCACTGGAAAATGGCTGAGGCAATAGCAGCACGGTTGGTGAATGTGCGGCCACGGAGAGTGTCTTTCATTGCTGGAAAAAGCCAAAAGTCACTAGGAGTCATGTCAGGTGAGTAGGGAGCATGAGGAATCACTTAAAAGTTGTTATCACGAAGAAACTGTTGCGTAACGTTAGCTCAATGTGCGGGTGCGTTGTCTTGGTGAAACAGCACACGCGCAGCCCTTCCCGGACGTTTTTGTTGCAGTGCAGGAAGGAATTTGTGCTTCAAAACATTATCGTAGGATGCACCTGTTACCGTAGTGCCCTTTGGAACGCAATGGGTAAGGATTACGCCCTCGCTGTCCCAGAACATGGACACCATCATTTTTTCAGCACTGGCGGTTACACGAAATTTTTTTGGTGGCGGTGAATCTGTGTGCTTCCATTGAGCTGACTGGCGCTTTGTTTCTGGATTGAAAAATGGCATCCACGTCTCATCCATTGTCACAACCGACGAAAAGAAAGTCCCATTCACGCTGTCGTTGCGCGTCAACATTGCTTGGCAACATGCCACACGGGCAGCCATGTGGTCGTCTGTCAGCATTCGTGGCACCCACCTGGATGACACTTTTCGCATTTTCAGGTCGTCATGCAGGATTGTGTGCACAGAGCCCACAGAAATGACAACTCTGGAGGCAATCTGTTCAACAGTCATTCGGCAATCCCCAAAAACAATTCTCTCCACTTTCTCGATCATGTCGTCAGACCGGCTTGTGCGAGCCCGAGGTTGTTTCGGTTTGTTGTCACACGATGTTCTGCCTTCATTAAACTGTCGCACCCACGAACGCACTTTTGACACATCCATAGCTCCATCACCACAAAAATGGTTCAAATGGCTCTGAGCACTATGGGACTCAACTGCTGTGGTCATAAGTCCCCTAGAACTTAGAACTACTTAAACCTAACTAACCTAAGGACATCACACACATCCATGCCCGAGGCAGGATTCGAACCTGCGACCGTAGCAGTCGCACGGTTCCGGACTGCGCGCCTAGAACCGCGAGACCACCGCGGCCGGCTCCATCACCACATGTCTCCTTCAACTGTCGATGAATTTCAATTGGTTTCACACCACACAAATTCAGAAAACGAATGATTGCACGCTGTTCAAGTAAGGAAAACGTCGCCATTTTAAGTATTTAAAATAGTTCTCATTCTCGCCGCTGGCGGTAAAATTTCATCTGCCGTACGGTGCTGCCATCTCTGGGACGTATTGACAATGAACGCGGCCTCATTTTAAAACACTGTGCATGTTTCTATCTCTTTCCAGTCCGGAGAAAAAAATCGGAGGCCTTAGAACTTGAATGCACCTCGTACATCGACATTGTTGTCAGTGAGACTTTTAGTGAAAATTTTTTTTTGTTTCCGAGTTGTCTCATGTAAGACAAGAATTTTATCATGTTTCTGTTAGCTCCCTTGTATGTAGAATAATAACTTTGAACCTCGTCTTTTAGCCTACAAGTTCCTTGTAAATTATTTCAGTGTGGTAGTCTCTTGTGTTGATCACTGTTGTCGACATGGCGTCCAATCGGGAAATGTGGTCACACTACTCGTCGGGAAAAGTGGCGAAGGTGTTCGCCCCCATAGCAGCTACTAACATACAACAGATAAAAGCAATTTCTTAACCCTTTTATATACAAATCTACCATCCTCCATCCTATCCGTTTGCGACAAAAAGTAAGCTTTTAGAAAAATACATGCAGTTCCGATATATTATTTTCCTTTTGCCTTTAAGAATATTTGGTGTGATACCTTGTAATACGTAGCTTCAAAATGTGTAATGGTAAGCTTCCATCAGTAATCGCGGTTTAGTGAAAACTGAATTTCTCATTGTGTGACCACTTTAGTCTTCCCCGCCCCCTCCCACCTACGTGGCCTAAGGTATCATCTTACAAAGACAGTATTGATGCTTTGCGGCGGCGCGGTTCCTTCCGTCCCTTTACGTCGAACCTGCACCTAACTGTGAACATTGTCTCAGTAGATCATCAGTAGGGACGCCGAGCGAAACCTACTGTACTTCGACGTGAACCACGCTGCAATTAAAATCACTAACCTACGTTTCGGGAGAAAGTTTTCACACGAAATGAAAGATTGAAAATTTTGTCAATTAATATATTCTGAAACTTAGGTGAACAAGTATCACTGCCGAGCCCGTACTAGTCTTAACACAGTCACTCACAATCCCTTTCACTCACGTTAGCAAGTTTATCCGCATTTCCCGAAAACGTAATAGCTACAAAAATAGGGATCGTTCTTGATTGAGAACGCTCGCCAAATATTAAGTCTGTAGGTACCTAATGCAGTCACAGTTTTTTAGCCAATGACCTGCTCAATACGCCACGCGGAATTTATGTCTTTTCTCGTCACAAAATTCACTTAAAAATTCCGAAATTTCTACACACCCATCGGAATAATTATGCCGTCACTTTACAACACTTTTGATGTATGAAACACTGCTAGATCCGGCAACTTATCATTTCCATCGGAACTACTACTACACACGTCCGAACTGTTTCATGGCTAGGCTCCGACTCCTCTCTAGAATACTGCAAGTCTTCTCTACCAGCAGACAAAGTAGCGCGAAGCATATTGCTTTAGCATTGGTCAGTTTACACAACAGCCAATAGCAAAACAACATTCTCCTGCTTCAGTCCGCGCTTTTCACTAATAACCAATCGCAAAAAAGCAAACCTAACGACTGCACTTTTTACCGACGTAATTATCTAATGCCGGCCGGCGTCGCCGAGCGGTTCTAGGCGCTTCAGTCTGGAACTGCGCGACCGCTACGGTCGCAGGTTCGAATCCTGCCTCGGGCATGGCTGTGTGTGATGTCCTTAGGTTAGTTAGGTTTAAGTAGTTCTAAGTTCTAGGGGACTGATGACCTCAGATGTTAAGTCCCATTGTGCTCAGAGCCATTTGAACCAATTATCTAATATGATGATGTTTTGCTTATTCATAAAGTTATTTACTATTCTTATTTGTACCTGAATTAACTTTCCCTTCACCATAAACTTACTTTACAAATCTATTCTACAAAAATCCCCTTTGTCCCCATCCATACTTCTTCGAAATGTTCCCACACTAAATCCCACTACATAACGCGTTAAACAATTATCTTTATATTAACCTTAAACCACACTCACGCATCATTTATACTGCTAAAACACATTTATAAGATTTTACATACACAAAAAGACATAATAAGACTTTATGAAAATACTAGAACAGTTTATGAAAACCATTCTATTACTTTAGTGCACTCTAGTGGGCACAATCGAATTTAAAACACAGTCTCCGTATCCAATAGTTTCCTTTCCTCTATCGACTGATACATAAACTGCGTGCGCGTCCAGTCTCGGGCCACCATCTGTCACTATCCAGCTCTGAGACACAGCTCCCACTTAACCGCCTCCAAGGCAGGATCGGTATACGGCGCTACACCTCAGCTTAGGTAAAAAGTTTTGACGAGCCCTGGTCTATAGGCTAGAAGTAGTTTGTTCATTGACAGTCTGACAATGTGCTAAACACACGCAATAATAACATTTTGGCATGTGAACTACACACGATGAGACGACGCAATAATAACATTTTGGAATGTGAACTACACACGATGAGACGGCTACGACTGGTCACGCCGAATATAAGCGACAGCCAAATAAGAAGGAAACACATTTATCCCACTGTGAGACAAGATGGTCATGGAAAAAGATTTGCTGTAGCCGACAGGACCACACCTGTACCCAGGTCTGCGCCTCTTCGTCTGAAGCAAATCGACGAGCCGTCCACATGATGACAGGTTTGTTCCGAGTACACTGCAGAAGTTCCAGCTGGGAAATCTTACGCATTATCCGTACAGTACCGATATCCCCACTGTGATTTACATATTTCTAGAGCCCTCAAGAAATATATTCGTGGCCGCAGATTTTCATCGGGCAAAGAGGTGTGCCCCTGGATACAATCAAGGTACCATTAGCGCCGAGGCAAGACCCAAGACAACCTCCTCCCCTGCCCCCGTCCTCTAACATTAATATGACTACAAATGATAATAAAAGTGGAGAAACTCAGATAATTGTACCCTGATTTCTCTGAGTTTCTGCGGTAACTTAAACCAAGAATATTTAACTTTTCCCAGGAATAATAATTATGGTCACATACGCTAGTAAGGCTCATAAGGCTTTAAAATGATGAGTATTCGCCATATACCAAACTCAAAAAGTTTCTCCCTAACAAAATATTTCATTAAAAACACTTTCTGCTACCGTAATGGCGAACATTGCACAACGCGCGTATTTGGTCAACGCAGGACAGCAGATCACACACAAAAACAAGGCAGTTTGCAAACGGAGTTTAACACTTACAAATAAAGTAAACAAGAATACTTGTATATTAAAAAACGAACATTAAATAGAGACTTTTGTACCTTTGCTAATAATCTGCAATAACGACAAGACAATAGGAAGATATCCGTCTTGTAAGGAAATCACATCACTAGTACTAATTGATTTACTTGAAATATAAATTTTAATCATTAATTTTGAAAGATAGTGAAAAAATGCAGTTCAGCGTTAGTGAAACTTAAAGATAGTGACTCTGCGAAAGTAACAAATGGTGCAAATGGCTCTGAGCACTAGGGACTTCACATCTGAGGTCATCACTCCCCTAGAACTTAGAACTACGTAAACCTAACTAACCTTAGGACATCACATACATCCAGGAAGGATTCGAAACTGCGACCGTAGCAGTCGCGCGGGTCCGGACTGAAGCGCCTAGAACAGCTCGGCCACCGCGGCTGGCGCAAAAGTAACATACATTATGTGATAAAAGATCTCTTGACACCGCCAGAAACATACGGTTTTAATATTAGGTGCATTTTGACTCGGTGTCATTTGTCTCATACGTCTGTACGCGAGGTTTACACACTCCTAAACATCCCACTGTTTCCGATGTGACTTCACTGTGGAAACGCGAAGGGACACTTACAGCACAAAAGTGTACAGGCTGACCTCGTCTGTTGACTGACAGAGACTGCCGACAGTTGAAGAGGGTCGTAATGTGTAATAGGGAGACATCTTGTAAGTAGGCTGTTTATGTTTTCTTATTGGCAACGTTACGTAGCGCTCTGTATGAAAATCACTGGCTGTGCTGTGTGCAGTCTGTGGCTAGTTTGCATTGTTGTCTGCCATTGTAGTGTTGGGCAGTTGGATGTTAACAACGCGTAGCGTTGCGCAGTTGGAGGTGAGCCGCCAGCAGTGGTGGATGTGGGGAGAGAAATGGCGGAGTTTTGAAATTTGTAAGACTGGATGTCATGAACTGCTATTTATATTCTGACTATTAGGGTAAATACATTGTTTGTTCTCTATTAAAATCTTTCATTTGCTAACTATGCCTATCAGTAGTTAGTGCCTTCCGCAGTTTGAATCTTTTATTTAGCTGGCAGTAGTGGCGCTCGCTGAATTGCAGTAGTTTGAGTAACGAAGCTTTTTGTGAGGTAAGTGATTTGTGAAAGGTATAGGTTAATGTTAGTCAGGGCCATTCTTTTGTAGGGATTATTGAAAGTCAGATTGCGTTGCGCTAAAAATATTGCGTGTCAGTTTAAGCACAGTCATATATAATTGTAATGATAATTAAATAGACACCCTAGCGGCAAGCAGGCGTTGATACACTTCATTGGGGACATGTTGAAAACGTGTGCCCCGACCGGGACTCGAACCCGGGATCTCCTGCTTACATGGCAGACGCTCTATCCATTTGAGCCACCGCGGGCACAGAGGATAGTGCGTCTGCAGGGACTTGTCCCTTGCACGCTCCCCGTGAGATCCACATTCCCAACATGTCCACAACACTACATTCGTAGTGCGCCTAATAGATGTTTGCCCATCATACTCATTACTCGTGGCAGATTAATCTACCAAGTCCCGTACGAGTTCGGGCATAGCGTGTGAGTTCGCACAAGAAGGTCAAAGGCCGGGAACCCATATTTTTAACTATATATGACGGTAGTATCTGTTCCCGAAAGAACAGTTACCGTCGATGACCATGCAGCTTTGTTCGAAATGAAATGATAATTAAATAGACACCCTAGCACAATTTTTTTTTAAGTATCACGGAAATTGCATATGGTAATAACGACAGAAATGCATGCTTCTTAAGCATGAAATAATGTGTTTACATTCTCTTGCTTTCAGCGGAGTAAGCTGCAAATACACATATTCGAAATAATTCCTTCGTTAGTAAGTTGTAGCTCATGTCACTGAATCGGTGTGCTTCGGCGGTTTCCGCACATATTTAATGATACTTCAAGCGTCTTAATGAAAAGGCCTTGGCGAAGAGCATACACCGATTCCCGTGAGATCACCTAAGTTAAGCGCTGTCGGGCTTGACCAGCACGTGGATGATTGACGATCCGGGCCGCCATGCGCTGTTGCCATTTTTCGGGGCGCACTCAGCCTTGTGATGGCAATTGAGGAGCTACTCGACCGAATAGTAGCGGCTCCGGTGAATGAAAACCATCGTAACGACCGAGAGAGCGGTGTGCTAACCACACGCCCCTCCTATCCGCATCCTCAGCTGAGTATGACACGGCGGCCGGATGGTCCCGATGGGTGACTTGTGGCCTGAAGACGAAGTGTCTTAATAACTCACTAACGCATGGACGCAAAATTATAAAAACTGCGTAACAGTGTCGTTAACTACACAGAAAATAACTAGAAACAAACTTTATCCTCAAGGCGCATGTGAATATCAGCTTTCTCACCGGTTGGAGCGCTAGTGTCGCTCCAGCTGTCAAACAGTACAGCCGTATTTTTAAAGTCCTAACACAGCCACTTTTGTGACGAAAGGATTTTAATTATTCTGTACGGAAAACTATTAGAAAAATATAGATATAGACTCAGGTAAAACTCAAACAATATTCTACGCCTTAATTTAGGAGTTAGAAGTCACCTACGTTTTTCCTTCACGCTTTTGTGAATGAATATGGAATGGACTCGTTGTCAGCTTATGGTTTGGCCCAACACGGCCTGCAACTTCGGATCAAGTTTTAATTTTTACTAGTTACTTAAGGAAAAATTTAAATGTTTTTATGGATACGTAATATAGTGGACCATTGGCTAAAAACGATCGCTACGCATAGCATTACCTAGTCGATTCAAAAATGGCTCTGAGCACTATGCGACTTAACTTCTGAGGTTCAAAATGGTTCAAATGGCTCTGAGCACTATGGGAGTTAACATCTGAGGTCATCAGTCCCCTAGAACTTAGAACTACTCGTACATAAACCTAACTAACCTAAGGACATCACACACATCCATGCCCGAGGCAGGATTCGAACCTGCGACCGTAGCGGTCGCTCGGTACCAGACTGTAGCGCGTACAACCGCACGGCCACTCCGGCCGGCGCGTCGATCCACCGGCAACTGATATTTTTGTGTGAGATGGTCACCGCGTGTAGTATTTAACTTATGTGAAAATGATGATGTTTGGTTTGCAGGCACCCAACTGCGCGGTCATCAGCGCCGGTACAAAGTCCCAATTTTTTACAGTCCATTTATTTTACACAGCCCAATTCAGCCACTGTAACGAATGATGATGATGGTGATGAACTTATGAGGACAACACAAACACTCAATTCCCAGGCAGAGAAAATCCCCAAGCCGTGCGGGAACCGAACCCGGGACCCAGTGATTCAGAGGCAGCAACGCTAGGCAGTAGACCACGAGCTGCGGACAACTTATGTGAAGAAAGCATTCAGAGATAATATACGAGAATAATATTCTAATCAGAAATATGTGTTTTCAACAAAGTAGTAACAATATCAATTTTAAAATCTCATACACACAAACGAGTGGAATGTAAAGTTTTTAATCGAAGACTACAATTTGATCAGAACAGCAAGGACGTCCGTTATTATTTTTCTGTTGGATTTTAAAGTCTGCAGTATAGTCTAACTAAACAGTAGGTCCGTCTACAATGAAAACGGCGCACTTTACAGTGTTCACTCGGCGGTCGGTACGTTAAATCAAATGTGTTGAGTAGCAATTCCGACTAGTAAGCAACGCGACATGTATGATTCTGTAGTTATTTACGCACGGGATACACAGAAGCCATCCAACCGTAACACAGTTCAAACAGCTATTTTGCATCGGTCATGGACAGAGTACACTCCAGCACTCAAGCGGCACAACCGTAACCTTCCTGTTCTCGCTCTATAAACTTCGTTGATACTTTTCCTTGTCGGACTACGGGTATCTTTGAACACCGCTCCATAGCCCAGCACTACATCGAGTGTGACGATTTTGCAGTTTAATACAAAATCACAACAAAATCAATTTAAACAACATGTTAATAAACGTTCGAGCACACAGGATAGGGATAAATTGAAGGCAATTACATTAACAGCAACTCCATGACGTGCACAGAATCAAAGTTTCACAAACTAAAATAATTTACGAAACTGATCCTGAAATAGTTCTTTCAACGTATCAAGAAAATAAAACAGAAAACAAATCGATTCTCACAATGGAAGAAAAAAAAACGTAGTAACAGTCATGGAAATTATTTTTGAAATAACAAGCAGTTTCTTTATCTTTATTCCACCTGTCTCATTTTCATTTTACTGCCCCTTATGCACCTTGTACGAATAAATAGACCTTAGCTGTTTAGTCCCCCTTAAACATCCCAACAACCACCACCGCCACGAATAAATAAATCGATGTGTAATTTCTCCTAAGTTTTAACGGACATTATCACCAATTTTAAGAAGTGAGCAAGAAATAGCTAACGTTCATCGGTGCCAGATTATGACAAAAATTTTCTCATTACTAAATGGAACTAAATACTTTTGCATCTTACTCATTATAGACGTTGAACTTGCGACGGTGGTTATAGTAGCGAGTGATTTATATTAATAATGCAACCTGTCGCTTTATAAAACTTTTTAAAAGACATTGCTCCTTCTGTTAGCTAGTTTTAGATTCACTGAAGACCCAACGTTAGATGGTTAGTATTTAGAGGCAGTACACGTTAAATAACAGGCGCTACTATCTGCTGGGGCTTCGGCGAATAGTAACAAGGTAACAGCGGAGCAAACAACTGTCCCGTCAGCACGAGAAGCGGTACAAGATGTGCGCTGTACTCCACCAAATTTAAGGAAGCTCGCACATCAAGTTCTGTTGTTATTGTTTGATCAAGTTCGGTACAAGTTACGTCGATCCTCTTCGAAGGATCTTTCTATAGTTACAGAAAAAGTGTATAATCACTTTAAATAGAAAAGTCTGTAATTCTGCGGCTACATGTGCTAAAAATTACTTACATGCGCTAGAGAATTCGCCACACTTTTTACAGATATTTAGTGAAATGCGTACCTCAAAATATATACTCCTTCGGGATTTACTTGGGATGGTGTCTCTTAGCTGCTTCACTCTGTATACAATACAGGTTAAGGTGCGTCTCCACAATCACGTTGATGCATATTAAGTTGTTGCACATCGGCGGTGATGTGGGATGCAGCAGAAACGTCGCGAAGCGGTAACTGACGACGGGTCGAAACCACGCGTCGTTGAACACGAGACGTACGAGCAGCGCATTTGGGTTGGCTTCGGAGAACGCACCGCGCACGCGCGGCCAGCCTCTCCAGACAAAAGCGTGACGCGCGGTGACAAACGACTTTCAATTCGAGGCACACGGCTCGATCCGGGCTGGCGCACTTTGTTTGCCTATTGAGTTACTCCCCGTGTAGCGCTGCTGCCGGGAGCTGCCCCATCCGGTATTCCGTTTCATTCGGCCAGGGAGCTTGCTTTATTGGCCGCATTCTCCTGGGTTTATCAATACGACAGGGCGGTCGAATGAACGCCAACAACCGACTGCCGGCGTGCCCGTTGCACAGTCGTAACTCCGTCTGCCCCCGCGCCTCTCCGACCCCTTGCTATCGGTGGGATTCCGTTCAGGAATGCGTGAGAATCTAATGCGGTAAATGAAATGTGCCGTGCCAAACAGAAATACTGGTTTTGCATGGTCCTCTCAAACATTTATTAGTACATGCTGAGAAGAAAAAGACCAAATATCACTGCTGAAGTATTTGTCGTAAAGGGCTGAGATGTACGAAGTGATTGATGTTATGTTCATAAAACTGGAGTTCTCTTAGTCACTATAACCACAGATAAAAGTATCTAGCGTTATGATTTTTAACTGTCCTTGTCAACGTGTCCGACGTAATACAGGGTGTCTGAAAAGCCTTTCCCTGATTACGTAAATTGATAACTAGGGCTAGAACTATGATACAAATATGAAACTTGTGTCGAATTCCAGAATGCGATTTTCACTCTGCAGCGGAGTGTGCACTGATATGAAATTTCCTGGCAGATTAAAACTGTGTGCCCGACCGAGACTCGAACTCGGTCCCGAGTTCGAGTCTCGGTCGGGCACACAGTTTTAATCTGCCAGGAAGTTTGTGTCGAATTGTTTACAACTATCAAAGTTTCTTTTCTGTTTTAGGTTCGCATTACGTAAGTAGTGGATGAGGTGCAGTGCTCAAGAAGCCACAGTGTGTCCTGTGGTACCATGAGACACGGTCACCAACCACAGTGCAGAGACACTTCCAGACAACATTTGGAAGGAATCCACCTGATGTCAAGAGCATTAAAGCCTGGTATGAGAACTTCAAGAACACAGGATCGGTTGCTGACCTTCCGAGGTCAGATCGACCAAGAATCTCGGCAGACAGGGGGGAAGGTGTAAGGCAGTCTTTTCTGCGAAGTCCGAAGAAATCGGTGCGCAGGGCCTCACGTGAATTACAGATGCCAAAAAGCTCTCTCCTTGACATTTTACACAAACGTTTATTGTTTCGTGCATACAAATCGCAAATCGTTCAGGCCTTGTTGCCCAATGACATTTCATGTCGATATGACTTTGCGGTCAAAATGCAATCACGTATTGGGGATGATGATGTTTATCTCAGACGAATTGCCTTTTCCGACGAAACGGCCTTTCTTGACAGTGGAGTAGTGAATCGACATAATGTGCGCATTTGGGGTTCACAACCCCCTGACGAGGTGATGGAGTTCACCAGTGGCAGTCCAAAGGTGAATGTTTGGTGCGCGCTATTGCACGATCGAATTATCGGGCCACTCTTCTTCGTTGAGGCTACCGTCACATCTGCAGTGTATCTGGACATGTTGCAACGGTATGCTGTTCCTCAGCTGCTTCATTATCACCCCGATGTCTTGTTTCAGCAAGACGGTGCACCGCCTCATTGGAGTTTGGACGTCCGTGCCTGTCTCGATATGACCTTTCCTGGGCGATGGGTTGGTCGTGATGGGCCAACGGTTTTGCCTCCACGCTCTCCTGACATACCCTCATTAGACTTATTTTTATGGGGTTATGTCAAGGACGAGGTCTACCGAACACGTGTACCAGATCCTGAAACCCTGCTGCAACGGATAACCACAGTCGTTGAATCGATCCCTCCAGTAATGTTGGCTAATGTGTGGACGGAAACTGCATATCGCCTAGATGTGCTACGTGCTACCAAGAGTGCTCATGTGGAAGTTTACTGATGTGTGAAAAAAAATTTGATAGCTTGTAAACAATTAGACACCTGTTTGATATTTGTATCTCACTTCCAGCCTGAGTTATCAATTTATGTAATCAGGGAAAGACTTTTCGGACACCCTGTATGTTCCCCGTCGGGGCTCCATGACTATATTTGTATGGTACCATTTGGGTCAGTCTGTCATTTTGTCGCTATTTTTGTTTGTCGGCACCTCGTTGCACAGGCGAAGAAGGTGTAAGAAGCTGAGGTGACAAAAGTGATGGGATAGCGATAGGGACATATACAGCTGGCAGAAGTATTACCTACACAAGGTATAAAAGGGCAGTGCTTTGCCGATGCTTTCAGTGCGCCCTCGATTGATTCATGTGGTAAGGTTTCCGACGTCATTGTGGCAGTACGGCGGTAATTAACAGAGGTGAAACGCCGAATGGTAGTTCGAGTGAGGTGCATGGGTTATGCCATATCGGAAATTCTAAGAGAATTCCGTATCCTAAGATCCGTGCCGTGAATATCACATTCAGGCGTTACCTCTCACCACAGACAACACAGCGGCCGACGGTCTTCACTTACAGAACGAGAGCGTCGGTTGCATAGAGCTGTAAGTGCTAATACGCAACCAACACAGCCTGAAATAACCGCAAAAAGGCAATGTGGGATGTACTCTGAACGTATCCGTTGGTACAGTGCGGCGAAATTTGGCGCTAATAGGCTACGGCAGCAGTCGAGCGACGCGAGGGCCTTTGTTAAACAGCTCGATATCGTATGCAGCGCCTCTCCCGGGCCCGTGACGTCGGTTGGGCCCTAGACAAGTGGAAAAGCGTGGTTTGGTCAGATGAGTCTCGATTTCAATAGGTAAGAGCTGATGGTAGGGTTCGAGGGTGGGGCAGGCGCCACGAATCCAGCCTATCAACAAGGACTGTGCAAGTTTGTGGTAGCTCCACAGTGGTGTGGACTGTGGGTACATACAATGAACTAGGCCCTCGGTTATGCTGGCCAAACGGACACCTTTTGCAACCATTCATGAACTTCATGCTCCCAAACAACAATGGAATTTTGTAAGTAGGCTGTTTATGTTTTCTTATTGACTGGCTGTGCTGTGTGCAGTCTGTGGCTAGTTTGCATTGTTGTCTGCCATTGTAGTGTTGGGCAGCGGCAGCTGGATGTGAACAGCGCGTAGCGTTGCGCAGTTGGAGGTGAGCCGCCAGCAGTGGTGGATGTGGGGAGAGAGATGGCGGAGTTTTGAAATTTGTAATACTGGATATCATGAACTGTTATGTATATTATGATTTTTCAACACTATTAAGATCCAGTCAATAAGAAATTTATGATCTACTTCCAAGAAAACGAGGGCACATAAATAGACATCTCCCTTCACAGGAATTGCATAAATAATTTCTTTACGATTTGGTAACTTATCTGCTAGTGTAAGTTCTCGTGATGCATCACTCTAGTGTTAAGATGTGACATAGGTATTAGACATGGCCATCTTTAGTGTAATATTTTTTCTGCTTGAGCTATGTCATGTTTAGATATAAATTTTGCATTTTCTGCTGCTGTTTGCCAGGCATAGTGCTACAAAATTTCACTTTGTATTATTCTGTTAAGCTAGTTTTACTACTGATTTATTTTTCTTGTTGCTGCACATTGGCTCATATTAGTTGTAATGTTGCATTGCTTGGTAATTTAGATTTACTGTAGCTTGCTTTGCAAATTTCCATTTTATTTGTCAGTGCTGTTTGTGTTAATTGTTTTGTGCTGCTGCATTGCCTCGTTCCTTAGTTTAGCATCTGAGCTCAGTAGATTTAAGTTAGCTTAAGATGGGGTAGGCTATATGTGAGAACGAGTTGTGATAAATTGGAAGAAATGCATTGAGAAGTTATTTGAAAACGATTTGGGCCAAAATGAGTATTTTACAATGAGCCATAATTATTTTGAAAGAAATATGGTTAGAATACAGAAAAGAAGTATAGATAGGACTTTTTGGGAATAATGATGAATGAAGAGAGATCTCCAGGAAGTAAAGAAAGTTTTGTTTGCAAAATACTGCAGTAAAACAAGCCCTGTCCTTTCCTTTTGTATTATTATGCTATGTGTTTGTGTACCCTTGTGTATTTGTGTACTTCCTGTCTTTATGTGTTTATCTGATAAGACTTGTGTTGTAGAATTTTTCTAGTACTAAGCTACATTCACTATGATGAGGAATACTGTTATCCACAAATATAATTTGCATTTATAATATGTTATTTACTTTGTAAAGGTGTTTAGATATTATTTATCTGTTCTGTTTTGTTGCTCATGTGTGAAGTTGATGTTTCAAAAGTTATTCTGATCTTTTATGTATGTACTCATGTCATAATTCCTGTAACACTGATGTATATGTTATTTCGATTCTTTTGTAAAGCCTGTACTACAAATGTTATCTGTATTGTTATGTTATTTAATGATGTTTTTTTTCCATTTGTAATTGTATTCTTATGTTATAAAATTGTAATTGACACCAGTTCATCATATTATTAACTTGTAAGTTCCATTTCACTGCACACGTTTCTGTTGGTCATAGTATATGGACAATATGTGAGAAGTAGGGACTGTTAGTGTTGCACGCGTGTTAATAATTCAGCAAGGGACTGGATAACAGCATTGCTGGTTCTAAGGACATTTCAAACAAATTTTTTGTGAGTGGACAATTGGTGGTTTATCGACTTGCTATATTCTCCGCAAGACTCTTCGATGGCGATTGTGCACCTGCACAGTCGCAACAAGTGGCTGCTGGCCGTCTCTACATGGACTACAGTGGGTCTGCATCTTTGATGGCCCACCAATACCATTAATTCTACAAGGACTGCAGTGGGTCTGCACATCTGGTGGCCCACCAATACTGTAATCTCTACCAGGACTACAGTGGGTCTACTCTGTGATGACCTACCTACCAATATTCTTCAAAACTTCGACTGACTCTGCTGCGGGTTGTGGCGCATTATCTGTCAGCATGTCAAGAGTCAGCACTGTCTTTCTGTTGGAAGGACAACACTACTTCTTCAAGACTGCATGGAAATCCTCTACTTCCGTGTGCATTTTCTTTTACTGCTCAGACTTTGAGAAAAGACACGGCAGTTTTACTGTGATGAATGATCAGGACTGTCTTTATGGACTGTGAGAAAATTTTAGCTTTTGACCAACATTGTATCAATAAGTGTGTGCAATTGATATCTTTGTTATTGTAATTATAAAAAATTTTTATCAAATCATTGTTGGCCACTGTCCAAAACAATTTGTAAAATTTTTTGTGGGGAGCATGGGGGCTATGTAAGTAGGCTGTTTATGTTTTCTTATTGACTGGCTGTGCTGTGTGCAGTCTGTGGCTAGTTGCATTGTTGTCTGCCATTGTAGTGTTGGGCAACGGCAGCTGGATGTGAACAGCGCGTAGCGTTGCGCAGTTGGAGGTGAGCCGCCAGCAGTGATGGATGTGGGGAGAGAGATGGCGGAGTTTTGAAATTTGTAAGACTGTCATGAACTGCTATATATAATATGACTATTAAGGTAAATACAGTGTTTGTTCTCTATTAAAATCTTTCATTTGCTAACTATGCCTATCAGTAGTTAGTGCCTTCCTTAGTTTGAATCTTTTATTTAGCTGGCAGTAGTGGCGCTCGCTGTATTGCAGTAGTTCGAGTAACGAAGATTTTTGGTGAGGTAAGTGATTTGTGAAACGTATAGGTTAATATTAGACAGGGCCATTCTTTTGTAGGGATTTTTGAAAGTCAGATTGCGTTGCGCTAAAAATATTGTATGTCAGTTTAAGGACAGTCCTGTATAATTGTTCAAAGAGAACGTTTCAATTTTTATAGATGACGCTGCTCCTTGTGCATGTGCGACAACCGCTCGCGATTGGTTTGAAAAGTCTTCTGGACAGTACAAGCGAATGATTTGGCCATCCAGATCGTCGAACATGTATGGAATATAATCGAGATGTCATTTCACTCAAAAAATCCTGAACCGACAACACTTACGCTATTGGACATCTATAGAGGTAGCATGACTCAGTGCTTCCGCAGGGGCTTTCAACGATTGGTAGAGGAAGCAAAAGGAGATTCATCACAATATTAGGTGGTATCCAATGTCAAGATATCTTCGAATGTCAGCCTAGAGCACCACTGACAATAGAGGAAAAGAAGGGAATCGAAGAGATGAACACATGATTTTATAGAAAATTCTGAAAATTAAACAGCCTAATATGATAAGAAATGAGAAGTTTCTCCCAGAATAAGAGAGGGAAAGCAGTCTACTAGTATTAAACATAGGCCTTGTTTTGAGGAAGAAAGTTGTGAGACTCTGGAGCACAGCATTTTAAGGAAGTCAGTCATCGGCAATGAGAAAATCGGAAAATGTAATTGACATGTAGCCGGCCGTGGTGGCCAAGCGGTTAAAGGCGCTACAGTCTGGAACCGCGCGACCGCTACGGTCGCAGGTTCGAATCCTGCCTCGGGCATGGATGTGTGTGATGTCCTTAGGTTAGTTAGGTTTAAGTAGTTCTCAGTTCTAGGGGCCTGACGACCTTAGAAGTTAAGTCCCGTAGTGCTCAGAGCCATTTGAACCATTTGAATTGACAGGTGTGAGATATTGTGTTAAAGAATGGTAACGAAAATATCAGCACAGGAACTACGATGAATTAAATGTGGCGACGACAGTAACTAAAAGAAGGACTGGACGATCAGATATGTATTAAGAAGTTGGAGAATAGCTTCCATGGTACCAGAGGAAGCTGTCGAGAGCAAAAATTACAGGCAAAGACAAGAGTTAGAAAAATATCCTGACAAATTAAAGGAATATGTTTGCACTATATCACAATCTTGTCTTAATTAATTTAAATCCAACCAGAACCTGCCAAATGAAATGTATCTGTAGAAACCATGAACTACAGAATTATTAGACAAATGAAAGGAATATAGACTGATAAGCCGAAACAGTATGACCACTGTCCACTGCTACGTTGGATGCCACCTGGTGGCGCTGCGGGCACGTGATACGGTACTCAAAGTATGTAAGCGGAGCAGACACGGACGGGGTTCACCCTAGCGAAGATATGGACTGCAAATGGGAAAAGCCATTGATTTAAACGACTTTTACAAAGGGCGGATTATTACTACGCAGAGCCTGTGAACCAGTATGTCGGTAAACGGCGAAGCTCGTTGAATGTTCATGTGCTACTGTCGTGAGCATCCACGAGAAGAGGTAGAAGGACTGTGAAACTACCACCAGGCGCTAAATGTTCGGACACCCACACGACTCTATCGCACAACGTTGGGGTCGGAGGCTTGTCTGTTCTGCAACACTGTTCATCGAACATTGTTCAACATGTGCAGCAGACCATCCTTACGTGTTCACATGCAGCGCGGGATTAGCCGAGCGGTCTCGGGCACTGCAGTTATGGACTGTGCGGCTAGTCCCGGCGTAAGTTCGAGTCCTCCCTCGGGCATGTGTGTGTGTTTGTCATTAGGATAATTTAGGTGAAGTAATGTATAAGCTTAGGGACTGATGACCTTAGCAGTTAAGTCCCATAAGATTTCACACACATTTCATTTTCGTGTTCACATGTTGACGCAACGACATCGTCAGTTAGGATGGCAGAGGGCACGGGACCATGGGGATTCGACCGGCGATCAATGGAAACGTGTTGGCTCTTCGGGTGAATCGCATTTTAAATACAATAGGTCGATTGTAGTCTCCACAATCGACGCCATCGAGGTGAAGGGTGCCTCCAAACGTACACCACGCCACGGGTGAAGGCTGGTGGGAGCAGTATTATAGTGTAATGGACATTCTCAAGCGCTTGCATGGGACCTGTGGTAGTAATAGAAGACACGTTGACAGCTGCGAACCACCTACATCCCTCCATTCTTGATGTCTTGCCCGACGGTGACGTCATCCTTCAGCAGCATAATTGTCAGTGTCTCGGAGGCAGAATCGTGATACAGTAGTTCGAGGAACGTAATGGTGAACTCATGTCTAGGTGACTAAATTCGCCCGATGTAAATCCTGCGGAATAGGTCTGGGTCGCTATAAGGCGCCATCACCGCGTACACAAACAAGCAGTCCTTTATTTACGCGAATTACACGACCTCTGCGTAGTCATCTACCTCCATAAACCTCCCAACAAACTGTCTGATCACTTATGCTCAGAGTCAGTGATGTTGTTGTTGTTGTTGTCTTCAGTCCTGAGACTGGTTTGATGCAGCTCTCCATGCAACTCTATCCTGTGCAAGCTTCTTCATCTCCCAGTACTTACTGCAACCTACATCCTTCTGAATCTGCTTAGTGTATTGATCTCTTGGTCTCCCTCTACGATTTTTACCCACCACGATGCCCTCCAATGCTAAATTTGTGATCCCTTGATGCCTCAGAACATTTCCTACCAACCGGTCCCTTCTTCTAGTCAAGTTGTGCCACAAACTCCTCTTCTCCCCACTTCTACAGCTCCTCATTAGTTACGTGATCTATCCATCTAATCTTCAGCATTCTTCTGATGCACCACATTTCAAAAGCTTCTATTCTCTTCTTGTCCAAACTATTTATCGTCGATGTTTCACTTCCATACATGGCTACACTCCATACAAATACTTTCAGAAACGACCACCTGACACTTAAATCTATATTCGATGTTAGCAAATTTCTGTTCTTCAGAAACGCTTTCCTTGCCATTGCCAGTCTCCATTTTATATCCTCTCTACTTCGACCATCATCAGTTATTTTGCTCACCAAATAGCAAAACTCTTTTACTACTTTAAGTGTCTCATTTCCTAATCTAATTCCCTCAGCATCACCCGACTTAATTCGACTACATTCTATTATCCTAGTTTTGCTTTTGTTGATGTTCATCTTATATCCTCCTTTCAAGACACTGTCCATTCCGTTCAACTGCTCTTCCAAGTCCTTTGCTGACTCTGACAGAATTGCAATGTTATCGGCGAACCTCAACATTTTTATTTCTTCTCCATGGATTTTAATACCTACTCCGAATTTTACTTTAGTTTCCTGTACTGCTTGCTCAATATACAGATTGAATAACATCGGAGACAGGCCATACCCCGGTCTCACTCCCTTCAAAACCGCTGCTTCCCTTTCATGACCCACGACTCTTATAACTGCCATCTGGTTTCTGTACAAATTAAAAAATAGCCTTTCCCTCCTTGTATTTTACCCCTGCCATCTTTAGAATTTGAAAGAGTGTATTCCAGTCAACATTGTCAAAAGCTTTCTCTAAGTCTGCAATTGCTAGAAACGTAGGTTTGCCTTTCCTTAATCTATTTTCTGAGATAAGTCGTAGGCTCACTATTGCCTCACGTGTACCAACATTTCTGCGGAATTCAAACTGATCTTCCCCGAGGTCGGCTTCTACCAGTTTTTACATTCGTCTGTAAAGATTTCGCGTTAGTGTTTTGCAGCTATGACTTATTAAACTGATAGTTCGGTAATTTTCACATCTGTCAACACCTGCTTTCTTTGGGATTGGAATTATTATATTCTTCTTGAAGTCTGAGGGTATTTCACCTGTCTCATACATCTTGCTCACCAGATGGTAGAGTTTTGTCAGGACTGGCTCTCCCAAGGCCATCAGTAGTTCCAATGGAATGTTGTCTACTCCCGGGACCTTGTTTCGACTCAGGTCTTTCAGTGCTCTGTCAAACTCTTCACGCAGTATCGTATCTCCCATTTCATCTTCATCTACATCCTCTTCAATTTCTATAATATTGTCTTCAAGTACATCGCCTTTGTATAGACCCTCTATATACTCCTTCCACCTTTCTGCTTTCCCTTCTTTGCTTAGAACTAGGTTTCCATCTGAGCTCTTGATATTCATACAAGTGGCTCTCTTTTCTCCAAAGGTCTCTTTAATTTTCCTGTAGACAGTATCTATCTTACCCCTTGTGAGATAAGCCTCTACATCCTTACATTTGTACTCTAGCCAACCCTGCTTAGCCATTTTGCACTTCCTGTCTATCTCATTTTTGAGACGTTTGTATTCCTTTTTGCCTGCTTTATTTACTGCGTTTTTATATTTTCTCCTTTCATCAATTAAATTCAATATTTCTCCTGTTACCCAAGGATTTCCATTAGCCCTTGTCTTTTTACCTACTTGATCCTCTGCCGCCTTCGCTACTTCATCCCTCAGAGCTACCCATTCTCCTTCTACTGTATTTCTTTCCCCCATTCCTGTCAATTGTTCCCTTATCCTTTCCCTGAAACTCTGTACAACCTCTGGTTTAGTCAGTTTATCCAGGTCCCATCTCCTTAAATTCCCACCTTTTTGCAGTTTCTTCAGTTTTAATCTACATCTCTTAACCAATACATTGTGGTCAGAGTCCACAACTGCCCCTGCAAATGTCTTACAATTTAAAACCTGGTTCCTAAATCTCTGTCTTACCATTATATAAACAATCTGATGCCTTCAAGTATCTTCATGATTCTTCCATGTATACAACCTTCTTTTATGATTCTTGAACCAAGTGTTGGCTATGATTAAGTTATACTCTGTGCAAAATTGTACCAGACGGCTTCCTCTTTCATTTCTCTCCCCCAATCCATATTCACCCATTATGTTTCCTTCTCTCCCTTTTCCTACTCTCGAATTCCAGTCACCCATGACTATTAAATTTTCGTCTCTCTTCACTACCTTTTATCTCATCTCTTTTATCTCATCACACATTTCATCAATTCCTTCATCATCTGCATAGCCAGTTGGCATATAAACTTGTACTATTGTAGTAGGCATGGGCTTCGTGTCTATCTTGGCCACAATAATGCGTTCACTATGCTGTTTTGTCGTAGCTTACCCGCACTCTTATATTTTTACTCATTATTAAACCTACTCCTGCATTACCCCTATTTGATTTTGTATTTCTAACCCTGTATTCACCTGACCAAAAATCTTGTTCCTTCTGCCACCGAACTTCACTAATTCCTACTATATCTAACTTTAACCTATCCATTTCCATTTTTAAATTTTCTAACCTACCTGCCCGATTAAGGGATCTGACATTCCACGCTCCGATCCGTAGGACGCCAGTTTTCTTTCTCCTGATAACGACGTCCTCTTGAGTAGTCCCCGCCCGGAGATCCGAATGGGGGACGATTTTACCTCCGGAATATTTTACCCAAGAGGACGCCATCATCAACTAATCATACAGAAAAGCTGTATGCCCTCGGGAAAAATTACGGCTGTAGTTTCCCCTTGCTTTCAGCCGTTCGCAGTACCAGCACAGCAAGGCCGTTTTGGTTAGTGTTGCAAGGCCAGATCAATCAATCATCCAGACTGTTGCCCCTGCAACTACTGAAAAGGCTGCTGCCCCTCTTCAGGACCCACACGTTTGTCTGGCCTCTGAAGAGATACCCCTCCGTTGTGGTTGCACCTACGGTACAGCCATCTGTATCGCTGAGGCACGCAAGCCTCTCCACCAACGGCAAGGTCCATGTTTCATGGGGGGATCAGTGATGTATTTAGTTCCAAAGACAGACACACAAACTATTATGTATGTGGTCATAGAATTGTACCCGTGGTCTAGGGGTGTAATTGAAGAAGTTTCATGATGATCTCTCCATTGGCAAAAGATTCCGGAGTAGTCCCCCATTCGGATCTCCGGGAGGGGACTACCAAGGGGGAGGTTCCATGAAGAAGTGCTCGTATTAAGAAGGGTGTAAGACAAGGCTGTAGCCTTTCGCCTCTACTCTTCAATCTATACATCGAGGAAGCAATGATGGAAATAAAAGAAAGGTTCAGGAGTGGAATTAAAATACAAGGTGAAAGGATATCAATGACACGATTCGCTGATGACATTGCTGTCCTGAGTGAAAGTGAAGAAGAATCAAATGATCTGCTGAACGGAACGAACAGTCTAATGAGTACACAGTATGGTTTGAGAGTAAATCGGAGAAAGACGAAGGTAATGAGAAGTAGTAGAAATGAGAACAGCGAGAAACTTAACATCAGGATTGATGGTCACGAAGTCAATGAAGTTAAGGAATTCTGCTACCTAGGCAGCAAAATAACCAATGACGGACGGAGCAAGGAGGACATCAAAAGCAGACTCGCTATGGCGAACAAGGCATTTCTGACCAAGAGAAGTCTACTAATATCGAATACCGGCCTTAATTTGAGGAAGAAATTTCTGAGGCTGTACGTCTGGAGTACAGCATTGTATGATAGTGAAAAATGGACTGTGGGAAAACCGGAACAGAAGAGAATCGAAGCATTTGAGATGTGGTACTATAGACGAATGTTGAAAATTAGGTCAACTGGTAAGGTAAGGAATGAGGAGGTTCTGCGCAGAATCGGAGAGGAAAAGAATATGTGGAAGACACTGATAAGGAAAAGGGACAGGCTGATAGGACATCTGCTAAGACATGAGGGAATGAATTACATGTTACTAGAGGGAGCTGTAGAGGGCAAAAACTGTAGAGGAAGACAGAGATTGGAATACGTCAAGCAAATAATTGAGGACGTAGGTTGCAAGTGCTACTCTGAGATGACGAGGTTAGCACAGGAAAGGAATTCGTGGCGGGTCGCATCAAACCAGTCAGTAGACTGATGACAAAAAAAGAAAAGTGGTCATAATGTTTTGGCTCATCAGTATATTTAAACACTGTAATGAAGTGACGTCCTCATTAATTTGAAACCTGGTAGGGTGGCCAAATGAAAGGTATCTGTATAAATTTACCTACTGATTTACAACTTAGGTAACCCATACATGAGTTCCTAAATTAAACTAAAGAAAATAAAAATTTATATTTATTTATATTTTAATGTAAACGGATTACTCATTGAAGGGACAATCAACCAAAGTCAGATGTTTGGGCTGTCTTATTAGACCAATAATTACAGAAAAGAATAATTAAGACACTACACAGACATCTGACTATGAGAATAATGTGGTGTCACAGCCAGACACCACACGTGCTAGGTGGTAGCTTAAATCGGCCGCGGTCCTGTAGTACATGTCGGACCCGCGTGTCGCCACTGTGTGATCGCAAACCTAGCGCCACCACAAGGCAGGTCTCGAGAGATTGACTCGAACTCAGCCCAGTTGTACGGACGACAGAGCTAGCGACTAGACGTACGAAGCCTTTCTCTCTCATTAGCCGAGAGACAGAATAGCCTTCAGCTAAGCTAATGGCTACGAACTAGCAAGGCGCCATTAGCCTTACAGTGATTGTAATTAGAGTCTCACTTGTGTTCACCATAGAGATGTACAAGAAGAAATTAAAGATAAGTATATGAGACAATCCGTTCTTTTCTTCATAGCATTAATTACGTATCCTGTTCCAGTACTTCACGCCCGTCTGCGTTAGTCTCGCGTGCCCTTTTTAAGCCACCTCTATCTACAAGGTGTTGGCCCAGCTGCCGACACATCAAATAATATCTCCACATAAAAGCTAAGACACTGATGAACGAATCTGGCTACGATGATAATATCCCCATTGCATTTTCTACAAGATCAAAGATAAAGTGAACTGTGAGTGCACTTTTAACACCCTCACCTGAGTTCTGTACCACATCACACACAGAATTTGTACTACTTGCTGTCAGAAGTCGTCGAGTTTACCTTCACGAAAATTAGAAAAAAAAAAAAAAAAAAAAAAAAACGTAGACACCGCTCTACTACTGCAACAGATTTTAATATGGATTCGGTTGGTCAAATGAAGAACAAGTCATTTAAAGGACAATTAAGGCTTTGCATAGACTTAAAATGGTCTCTTGTATAGTGAGGAGATGGTATCATAGTTCCAGGAAATTCGCTGATGTTGTCGAAATAGATTTTACGCGTATATTTATTTAACCACTAGTTACAGGTTACAGATGCGAACACTTGTGATGCCGTCCAGCATGAGGCTCTTGATCAAGAAAATTCATACATAAATATTTCAGTCTCTCAGCGAGAAATAACAAAACCAAAATCAATAAGAAAATCTGTCTCTAGGATATATTTCTGTTATACTTTCGGACAAACATGTAGAGTGATATAACCCAAAAAAGATTTCACACAACAAGCTGCTAATTAACATAACAGATTATTGTTTGCAAGCTGGAGTTTTCTCTCTTTTCCATTTGATAGATCAGACTACATACATATACTGATTGCCAAATATCAAACAGATGCACTGATCCATGTGACCGCCTCATGCAAAATCAGTCAGTTAATTTCTAAGTTCCTGACACACATAAAATTCACAGTTATTATAAAAAAAGATATGGAAAAACACTCACCCAAAGTCACTGGAATAAAAAAAGCAGTTTGGACTGATGGCTAAATTAGGTGCCAAACACTCATCATAAGCAGTGCATGGCTACATGTAACAGAAGAAAACCACAAATGAGTGCGTTGAGCTCTGCACTCTTCAGATACTGCAATCAAATTGTACTTTCAGTCTGCTCGCAGATATCTCGAGATGCGCTAGCTCACAGAGCACAGCGAGCATCACAATAGAATTAACTATTTCCTGCCGGCCACTGTTGCCGAGCAGTTCTAGGAGCTTCAGTCTGGAACCTCGTGACCGCTACGGTCGCAGGTACGAATCCTGCCTCGGGCATGGTTGTGTGTGATGCCCTTAGGTTAGTTAGGTTTAAGTAGTTCTCAGTTTTAGGGGACTCATGACCTCAGATGTTAAGTCCCATAGTGCTCAGAGCCAACTATTTCCTGCCTCTCTGGAGATGATTCACGTCAGCAAATGCTTGCGCGAAACAGATGCATCGTACTAAGGAAACGGGGCAGGCAGCCACATTTCACAATTAGTGAGGAAGTTCGGTGTAAATCCTGAGATGAAGATGGAATTGTGGATGTACAGAAAGCCAGCCTGAAATTTAATAACACCCATCACCTCCCCCCCCCCCCCCCGTCTCAAAAAGGTTGTAGAACTATTTAGCCTCTGCAGAGACATTTTCCAGTTTGTCCAGTGACTTTCATGTATTTCACACAGGTCTTGGTACTTTCTTTTACGAAGTTCCGTGAGTAAGATCCTTACATCATTGACATTTTTCTTCTGGTATTTTCTGTTTCGCAGGACATGTAATAAGCCCTAGGCTATGGTGCTTGTGATATTTCATCTCGTAAATTGAACCTAAAACATCATATAACACGATGATCTCTATTTCACTGCCTCGTTTACTTACGAGTGATGAGAAAAATATTACAGTAACATTGGGACAGTGGGCAGCTTGAGTACGCCAGAAACGAGTGGAGAACTATGTGCTAGTGAAGTAGTCGCGAACGGCTGAGGTTTACGCTTTCAGGCTTCTGTCATGGATTTTCTGGCATTGGAGGCTTCCGGCGCTTTGTGTAGTTTGTTATGCAAGTAGCAATCTACCAAACGGAGAGCTCCAGAGAGTGTCCCTTGTATCATGTTTCCCTCTAAAGGCCTCAAGTAAAAACCAAAGGAAATTAAAGCATCTGCATGCAGATGTGGTATCAAGTCTATTGTTAACATAGAGGAAGAAGGTGCCTATTAATAAGGCCAATTTAAAGTACTCCAGTACATGGAATAATCTGATGTTTTGTCTTAGTATAATGGAAGAGCCAAAGGATAATAACAGTTTCGTGTCGTTTATGTCCTACCGATAAAGGAACAGGGAAAGGAAAGGAGTGCAAATGAAAGACTAGAAGATAAGTAGCCCGGTAAAGTGGACATTTATTTTTGAAATAGATCAGAGCTTTTATCAAGGTGCAGAAATTTAGGGATTTAGCTGATGGTTTAGGCCTCCAGCCTGTTGTCATCCTATATCATTTCCTGTAATTCTCTAGCCGCTTCATTCATTTAGTCGCCCTCCTGATTTGTAATACCATGCAGTTTTGAGTTACAAAAGTACAAGGACGCAGTGGAGCTGTTCATAAGCTTCCTTCATCAATAACGTCCGTCCCTACTGAACTCACAAATAAAACGTTTTTTGTAGGTGACGATGAGGGGGTGTGAGGAGTGGGTCGTTGGTGAAAGGCGTCTCAGTCGAGAAAGTTTGTATTTTTATAGGTATGCGTAGTGTGCAGCCAGCTGGTTCAATGACCAACCGAAAAATTAAATCAATCTTCCTAAGGAGTTGATCCGTATTTTGTGTTTTACAAGTTACGTAGAGGAATCAGGATGGAAGAACAGTGCGAATTAGTTTGTGATTGCCGTGGCGTATATCCAATACGTAAGTGCGACTGGATACCAATCGTATAAATGCATGTCTGGCTGTTACCTGAAGGACAGGACAAAATGCCAGTGGTGACGGCAAATAACAATTTTACGTCGGTAGCCACCACAAACAAAAGACTCTAAAATTTTATAGGTCGTAGGCATTAGTCAACCTACATTTTTCAGAAATTTTTATGTGATCGAATCTTATAAATGATTTGGGGCGTTGAGAGCAGTTGTTAATGCGGACGAGATCATGAGATCGCAGTAGCACACGTAAAACTATGGTGATGGTTAAGTGATTCAGTAGAACTACAAAAACTAATAAATAAACCTTAAAAACTTTCTATCTACATATAAAAGACCTGAGTTACGGATAACTGTTGCGTAACGGAATAATTATTTCAAATGGCCAATTAAACAAGGAAACACGTAAGAGCTTAGGAAAAGAAAGGAACAAAAACAACATAAATTATTAAGAAATGAAATCAACAGGATATGCCAGGAAGCTAAAGCAAAAAGAGTACGAAAATTGTTGAAAAACGAAAAAGAAATGAGAAATGATTTTGAGAGCAGATTCAAAAATGATAAATTTTCGAAGAAACTAAAATCAAAGGTGTCAACATTATGAAAATAAAAGGAATTCCAATGTTAAAAGCAGAGGAGAGCAGATAGATGGAAACAGCACTCTGATGACCTCTGTGAACGGGAGCAGTTAGACGCTGAAGTTATAGAAGGAATGTGTGTCCATGTGGAAGATATTGGGGATCCAGTATCGGAAAGAACACTGAAGACTTGTGATCAAATAAGGCAGACATAGTTGATAAAATATTCCTAAAATTTCTAATATCGATGGTGATATTCGCTACCGCATGATTTTTTCAGCGCTTTGTGTGCAGTCTCTAAGAGTAGTGATCGGTCATAGTACTTTCTCAAAAATATTATGCCCTCTATGTTGAGTCAGCAAAGGCAGAAAAAATGCAAGACGTGTCGCACAAGCGGCTTAAAAGCTTGTGCAGCCCACATTCTACCGAAAATAACGTGAAAATCAATGGAAATGAAAAATTTTGGAACTGTCAGGTGACGCTCAGTTTTACCTTTAGTTGCGATTGTGATACTATTCTTGATAATGAAAGAATAACATCAGAAAAATTAAGACGTACCATATTATTTCTCTGCCGGGAGTAGCTTCGACAGTGGAAAGTGGAGTAAGATATCTGAAATCCTGGGGAAAGTAGGTATACACGACAAGAAAAAATGGTAATATACAAAGTGTGTAGCAATTAAAGTGGAGTAATTAGAATGAAATACTAAGAGAGATATATTCAGATCAAAAAGGAATTCTGGCAAGGAATCAGGCATTTCTCTTCTATTGCTTAATCTATTTATGGAAGAAAGAACCAAGGTAATAAAAGGATTGGAAGTTGGATTAAAAAACAGAATTGTAGGCTGCTATTGATGAGATTCGCTATTGACGTTGCTATATTCTGAGAAAGGAAGATTTACAGGACCTGCTGAATGGAATGAATGGTCTACTGAGCGCAGAATACAGACTAAGAGCAAATTACAGTATAGTGATGAGGAGTAGCTGATCTCAGAGTAGTATCAGGGGACCACATAACAGAGGAGAAGTAGGTATGCTAATTTCGAAGCAAAATAATGGGTATTTGACGAAGAAAGCAGGACATAAAGAGCAAGCACCCTAGCACAGCCATAGAGATAATTCATAACCAGAGGTGAATTAGGATCAAACATAGGCTTCAATTCGAGAAAGAAATTTCAAAGAATGTCTGTCTGCAGTAAAATACTAATTGGAAATGAATTAATAACTGTGGGAAATCAAGAAAGGAAGAGAACCCATGCGCTTGAGATGTGGTTCTGTAGATAGTTGTTGAAAAATAAACAGTTTCATATGATAAAAATGAATAGTATCTTACAGATTCAGAGAGGAGAAGAACGGGTGCAAACCACTATTTGCAAGAAGTGTAAGGATTATAGGATACGTGTTGAGATGTAATCAGCCGTAAAGGGGGTAACGTGTAGGGAAAGAAACGTATACAACTTAAATGAGGACCATCGACGACCTGTTAATCTGAGACTGTTGTTGTTGTGGTCTTCAGTCCTGAGACTGGTTTGATGCAGCTCTCCATGGTACTCTAACCTGTGCAAGCTTATTCATCTCCCAGTACCTACTGCAACCTACATCCTTCTGAATCTGCTTACTGTACTCATCGCTTGGTCTCCCTCTACGAGACTAAGGAAAGAAAATCGTGACGGGCAGCACCAAACCATTCAATAGGCTAGTGACAAAAACAAAATCCATCACAAAGATTCGTTGTTAGGGATCATAGCTTTCAGTACATATTTGCTCGTCCTCTACAGCCGGGTGTGGGGCGATCGCTCCACAGTTGCTCTCCATTACCTCTGTATAATCTAAAAATATACCCGAAGCGGCAGCAGATGTTTTTAAAATATACTGCGTAACGAATGTCCGGTAATACATTAATATGTTCTGCTAAATACGTTGATTCATAGGCGCTGTAGCATGCGGTGCTCATAAACAGCGCGAGCAGTAACTGATTGAAAAAGTGAATCGTAAATCTCAGATATTTAATGCAGTTGCTTCTTACGGACGTTCATCCATCAAACGAGTGCGTGATTGATTACACACCTCGCAGCTTAGACCGTTACTGCCCCACCCACGAGCAGCAATTTTTCATTTTTGTAACTGAAATGTCTGATAATTACTGCGCTGATTAATAATTTTAACCTGCAGGAATAATGAATTTAATTCAGTGATTAATTACACACAGGTGTACATGGAATAGCGGCCCACATTTCTGAAATACAAATTTCGCTGTGATATATACATTCGTTGTAGCTGCCGAGGCAAAGCAATGATACCGGATATCAAACTATGACTGCAAAAGAATGGAACTGTATAGAAGGTCGTCACTATAAAAGTTTCCAGTAGGAAATATTTGATGACGATGATAGTGACAATGTATTCTGCCAGCTAGACAGGTTTATGACCACAAGCACAGCATTCTTCAGTCCTCTGAGTTCTTTGACCTCGTTTTCGTAGCTATGTATATGTCGTCAGCCGCTATTTTCTTCTGCTCCTTCTTCTTCTTCTTCTTCTTCTTGTCCAAGTGCTTCAACTGAATCCTTTATTATTCAGTTTCTTCTTATCTAGTTTCCAAACCAGGTTATTTTCCTCCCGTAATGTCAGTATTTGGCCGGCCGATGTGGCCGAGCGGTTCTAGGCGCTACAGTCTGGAACCGTGCGACCGCTACGGTCGCAGGTTCGAATCCTGCCTCGGGCATGGATGTGTGTGCTGTCCTTAGGTTAGTTAGGTTTAACTAGTTCTAAGTTCTAGGGGACTAATGACCTAGGTTTAAGTAGTTCTGAGTTCTAGGGGACTGATGACCTCAGAAGTTAAGTCCCATAGTGCTCAGAGCCATTTGAACAATTTTTTTTTGTCAGTGTTTTCTTCCATTCTTCTTTAGTAACATAATTACATACTTTATTTTATTCGTGCATATCACAACATCCATTTGAAAGTTGCAGAATTGTTCCATATTTATTATCTTGTTAGAAGGTCAATAAAATTAAATTTGCTTAATTTCTTGCTAACCACCTCTATTTGCTTTCACTTTTCTCCTTCACGTCAACTTCTTTGCTTGTTGCTTTAGTGTTTAGGATGGAACAGCTAGATCACGTCTCAATAAACAATGATCCAATTTCGCGCAACGTAATAACGAATTGTTAGCAAACAGATGTTTGAAAAGTGATTTGGCGAGAGCTCCTACGGTATTCCTGTACGTCTCACATAATTCAATTTCGGCGTGATTCAATAACGAAAGGATTATCCTAGTCTTTGTCATTATTCAAGTTGTGGTGCTGTGATAGCTTCAGTAATCTTCCGGTTCTCTGTACATAAATGGTGAGATGTTCCCATAATTTACCATGACCGGAGAAGACTCCGTAGGGACCGATTTTGTTATGGATTATCGTTTTTGGGTTTCACATTAGCCACCTGTTTTACCCTCTTTCCGTAATCCTATGCATTGTTAAGATCAGTAATGTGTGAATGTGCCGGTAATTGGATGTGCACTTGCACCAATAGCGACCAGGGTATTTTTTATTATGTCTGCAGAGTCCCGGGAACTTTCCGTTGTGGGCTGATGTGGCAGAGGACAATGCATGTCCCGCCCTTTTTCTTAAGCTTGCGATTGGTCGTGCAAGTTAGCGCGTGAAGTCGTAAATTTTTCATCGAATTCTGATCAGAATTTTGTACGGACGGAAAACTGGTGTAGACGCACAACAACGGCCTCGCAACTGTTTTTTTTTCTTTTTTTCTTAAGCGTCTGGACAAACGCCTGGCGCCTCTTGAGACTTATTGCAATTGGTCCATTCCACCCCCCCCCCTTCCCGCCCCCGAGACCCATCTGTAAACGGCTCCAGGCATCAGTAGCTAACGAGAGAATGTAAATGTCTGTATCTCCAGCAAGCTTGGTTTGAACAGGTCTGCTACTTTTACGTGATTACAGTAAGTCTTAGAGGACCGTCTTAAATCGCGTAGGAAGTTTAATGGAACATTTATGAAACTTTCTGTGCAACTTATGACGTTTAATAGAATCTAATATGTTTTGAGAAGACACTGTTCCTGTTGACGGCAAGATTACTGTACTCTTCGGGGTATCCTTAGTGTAAGTTTCAATTTTGGGCAGGATATATTAAACAATTCGCTTTTCGATATAGTCAATTGATGTGTTGGCAGAAGAGCCAACACCGTGTTGGTAGAGGAGGCCGAAATGCACGCGTTTAAGCTCACGCAGACTGGCGTGAGATCTGGAACAGTTAAAGGAGTTGCGACTACTAAATAAAATACGGAGTTGCTTGAATACTTAACTTTAATCCACAATTGGAGAACATCGCTCTTGATGATACATTAATTACAATCTCAATATAAACTGGTAATGGCGCCTTGCTAGGTCGTAGCAAATGACGTAGCTGAGGGCTATGCTAACTATCGCCTCGGCAAATGAGAGCGTATTTGTCATTGATCCATCTCTGGCAAAGTCTGCTGTGCAACTGGGGCGAGTGCTAGGACGTCTCTCCAGATCTGCCGTGTGGCGGCGCTCGGTCTGCAGTCACTGACAGTGGCGACTCGCGGGTCCGACGTATACTAGCGGACCGCGGACGATTTAAAGGCTACCACCTAGCAAGTGTGGTGTCTGGCGGTGACACCACAGCAATCATGAAGTTTATATAAATATACGACCAAGGTCTTTGGTATCGTTCATAGTGAATATTTACTTAGATTTGTTGTTTCCTTTTTGAGAACCGTGAGTACAATCTATGTTTCAAATTATCATCCTAATAATCTATAACTTCTCTTCTCACAGATGCGTGTGCCGAATTTATGGAGTCATACTGTATTACTGAATGGTTGACTATGAAGTTAGCATCAACCCACAATAGGATCATTCAGTCGTACCCCACTCAGTTTCCTGATCTGAATGAATACTAACAAGCCAAAGATGATGTTGATGGGTTGGGTTTTATTGGAATTATTAGACCTTTCATTGCAATTGTCGAGTTAACTCCTTGCTTGTTCATAGATACATATGTAATGATAATGCATGCTCATATGCAAATTTTGGGATACTTCTTATCATAGGTTCTTATTCCCCTGTACAAGTGTTTTGTTTTGTCATGTTAATAGCAATTTGAACAGGAGGGGAAGGAAATTGTAGTGTTACGTGTCGCACCCACTGCCACACGTCACATTTTATTTGCCTGCAGCAGACATAGAAAATCAGTCTTATATCGTACTGCATACCTCATGTGTCCCCTTAGCTTTTCTCTAATGTTAAGTATGAACAGACTTCCTCTCAAAGTGGATGGTTGGCAGTTTGCTTTTCTTTCAGCTGAAATAGTTTGTGTTGCCTTCACACGATAGTGATGGCCAAGCTAGATTCATTTTCGCCTGACATAACTGGATGCATGAAACAATCGTGCTTCAAAAACTTATGCTATTGCACACAAACCCTGGATATACATTCCAGATCTAGTAAGCATATTATTTGAAATCATTGTGGCTACCAACGTCACATATAAATTTAAGAGAATTAGCCGGCCGGGGTGGCCGAGCGGCTCTAGGTGCTACAGTCTGGAACCGCGCGACCGCTACTGTCACAGTTTCGAATCCTGCCTCGGGCATGGATGTGTGTGATGTCCTTAGGTTAGTTAGGTTTAAGTAGTTCTAAGTTATAGGGGACTGATGACCTTAGAAGTTAAGTCCCATAGTGCTCAGAACCATTTGAACCATTTCTTAACAGAGTTAGCCTTTACAGAAAGACTCATGCGAACATCAAGAGATTTGAAGATGAAGCTAACTAACATAGAACTTTGCCTACAGAAACACTAAATAACAGTTTTTCGATTCTGAGTAGCGGATGTCCCTGTAACTTATATCAGAGCGTAAGAAATATTACAAATTACTTCATGTATACGTTTCTCTTTCATTGTTTGAAAATGAAGCTGTTTACTTTTCACGTTTCCTGTTTTTTGTTTTATCGGTAATCCTCTATTCTATTTTTCATAGTTTTGAAATGAAACTACTTACTTTTGACGTTGCTGCCAGTCCTGAATGTTTTGTTGTTTTTTTCCTTGTTTTTACTTTCAGTAACACATTACAACTAGCTGTTACCTCACACTTGAAGTAACCTCTAAATACTAATTAAAGATTCGTGCTTGGAACAGTTGTCTGCTTAATGAAGCAAATGCGTCGCTGTCACTGCAGTTCCAATCGGTTCGAAACAGAGCAAAGTGCTTGCATTGCCATTCGGCCTGACATTTCAATCGGTAATAGTATTTGTAATTATTTGGGCCGATATATCTGCAGAGTGTTTGATGAACTTTGACAGCAGCAGATTATATCATCATTACGAAGCGATCAAAATGTCGCGAATGAATAGCGATGGTAGGCTGTTTCGCAGTCTCTACTACGATGAAATTGCCACTGCACTCTGCTGATAATCTAAAATCCTCTTTAAAACACGTATTTTTAATGCTTACACGTGGTATTTTGACACCGTTTCAATATCGCATTACGTACCAGTTACGAGAAGAGCGAATGTTAATGAAAATTGCGGTCTGTTAAAATTTACACGTCATCTGTTCACTGCAAACATAACAAAATTGATAAACATGCTACGTAATCTGGTGGGTGTTGTACAGCGATATTCCAATGAGCCAAATTTATTCACTGATATCATTCCCGAATTTTCAGCGTTATACGTTGCATTAACTTTGATATTTTACTGGCTGCTCATCAAAAGAGTTATTTGTTGTGGTAACTAAAACAAAACACCAATGCAGCGCTAGTTCTGTGCTAAAGTTTGTAAGCAACAAGTTTCGATTTAGAATTTATGTGATTCGTGATGTAGCAATTTCGTATCGTTCTGGTTTCCAACATAAGGTTTTATAACTTTAAATCAAAACTAAACGGTTGCTGACACTTGGTTTTTATTTGAAATGCTTCAGGTTTGCTGAATTGGGGAAACCCATTACATGTAAGTTATTGAGATGACGTTTGACCATCGTAAGTTGTTAGTTTTCGTCCAACATTAATGTGTACAGGGTATTCGTAGTGTCTCAAAAATAGTGCTGAACGCTAAACGGAGAAACATGACACCTGAAACATCTGGAATGAATGTTTATAAAGATTAGTTGTTGGATTTTGTTAAATTAATTTTGTTCTCTACATTTCAATTTTGTCGTTAGAGTGTGTCTTGTCGTATACAATCTATTTTAGCAATGCATCATATTATTGCATAATTACTTCTTATACATTTATCGACTTCACTTTAAACACTTTGGAATTTATTATTATGTGTACATACGGAGCCTGTATTTACGAGGTAGCGTCTAGTGATGTATTCTCTAAATTTGTTGTACTGCACTGTTGGCTGCATCAATGGTGTGCACTTTGCACCTTCTATGTTTTTCATCAGTTGCAATGTATATGCAGACATAGAAATGTGTAAGATTACTACCGCCTGGTTCTGTATGAGTGCACACGCCAGGCTGTGGCCTTCAGACATGTGACATATGTATTTCACACTACCCTGTTTTAAATACATTTTTCTAGCCTACCCCGTTGCACATTAAGACTATATCAATACCTAGGAAGACGTATGTTGTCGAAAGATATAAAAAAAGATGTTATAGTATGAAACTTAAAACTGTTATCGCTGGAATGTATTGTCTCTGATTAGTGCATGGGTAATCGGGCTTGTGAATGTATTTTCGTGCCAAGGGCGCTAGTTCACATGTAGACAGTGTCTCAAATAATTGATTTGTAGCAATTTATGTAAAGGACTTTAACATTGGTAACATTTCACGTAATTAACATCATTTCAGGATGTACAGAGCTTCGTATTCGTCCGACGTTACTGTTTTTGTATGGTGAAAAGGCTTATTTTTGACGATGACATGATGTGCTGAAGCAAAATATAAGTTATGCATTATTTCTACCATTTTTGTAATGTACTACTGTCTACATGACAGGTTTGTACAGTTCTATGTATATACTCTGTGCTCCATTTTTGTATACTTTTAGGTTTCGTACTACCATTTTAAAATAGCCGAAAAGCCGAAGCTGCAGATCTGAAATAAGTAACTTCTACGCTAAATGCCGAATATGGTGTCCTTTCTCCATCACTGTGAACCCTGACAACGAGAAATTAGTCCATCTCATATGTATTTACAAGCTGTTTTCGAGACCATTTGCTGTTTCAGCTGAAAGTATCCCTGGCCACGTCTAGATGTTATTGCTTGATCTGCAACTTAATTCCAATTTTAAAGGCAAATCCTTTTGTAAGTCCAAAACGTTTACATTGCTTTCCTCATATAGAGTTTCCACTTCACCAGATCGAGGTTGCAAAAATGCTACAATATTTCGATCAACATCTACGTGTGGAAGAAGTTCTTCTGATTATGAAACTAAATCTGTGAAGTTGTCTGGGTCTGTCGTTATGCTGACAGTTTGTACCAGACAAAAATTATATTATGTCTTCAGGACGCCAAAAATAATTAAATAATACTGAAAATTTGTTTCGTATGTTATTTATATAATTGAGAAATATGAAACGATATCGTGTGCAATGTGACTAGATTGCCATCTAAGTGTGGTAAGTTGCCCTTTCCTCCTCTTCCATCTCCTCTTCCTTAGAGAGCGTGGCATGGAGGTGGTGGAAATGTGCAGTTAGGCTTAGCGCTATGGCAGGTGAACCAGAGTACGGCTTGCCAGCTGATTTCTTGGCCGCTCCTGCTTTAGAGCGATACTTGTCGAAACAGCAAAAGAGGGCACTTCCTGGTTGGTGACTGAGGGTTACTGTCAGCAATGCCGGTTATCCGTCGCTGGTTGCCGTCAAAAACACGTAATGTCCATCACATCCGCGCTTCCAAACCATGGGAGATATGGCCAGCTGAAAGCAGAGTTCTTACATGCACTTTCACACCACCACAAGAAGTCGCCAGCTGATTCCACTGTACCTACTGCATCAGTCCAGCTTATCAACCAGTAATTTCACTACAGTTGTTTCATTCAAGTCTACCTACCAGTTTCTTTCTTAACAGTCACGATTTAAAACCCTGGTATCGATCCTGAGAACCTTGTTACTGACAATAGCCAAATTATTATTTCGTTTCACTTATAACAATAATTTGTAAATTGTTCTAGTCGAACCATGCTCCAATAGTCTTTTTTTATATAAAAATGTTCGTGACTAATCTCCTTACGCTCTTGTCACAGCTATTACATATCTTTTACTTAATATTCAAATGCCTTGCTGAAATGCAATTTAAGATACTGTAATTAGTAAATGCTAAAAAGTCGACCACAATGTGTTAGAGGCAAACAACTGCAGAAAACATTCAACGTTAAAAAACTCCTCTTTTCATAAATGCTTATCTTGCTATAGCCTTCCTGAATTGTGTACCTTCACTACTTCAACCATCACCAGTTGCTGCGCTCCCAAAATTGCAAAATACATTTACTGTCTCATTTCCTAATCTATTTCCCCAGCATCAATCGATTTAATTCGGCTAAAATCCGTTACTTATGTTTTATTTTTTTCACCTAATAATCTATTTTCAGTATACACATCTCAACAAATGTTTGGAATAGCATAGACTTTACATGAATGACATATTATAGTACAACCATTGAGGTTTGTACAGTACCTTATTAACAAAGTAAACGTGATTCCTTCTGAAAACAAGAACGATTTTCTTTAGTTACAAAAACAACACTACAAAACAAAACAGGCTCTCTCCTAAGTGTACATCCTGGGAACAAAACCAATGAAAATCCTTATCTCACGATGATCGTTATCAGAGTACTGAGTAGGTACACAGCACACACGAATAAGTTCTGCCACACTGCCAGGTAGAGGTGGGCCAAACGGTTATTCTGGAGTAACCGTTATCACAGTTCCAGTTATTCTACGATAACCGTTATCGTTAACGGTTATTAATAACTGCCAAGTTATTTTTCGCTAGCGAATACCGAATACTCCGAGGGGCTACAGTTAAATAACGACATAGTTGGAATCCATCAATTTAGTTATCAGTATAACTGCGAGTAGTGTGAAATGGCAGGAATGTCGTATGAATCGTGTCACAACCTTAGCTTATTAACTCCGGGTACATTTTAGTTGATGTTAGAACGATTATTAGTGTTTCATATTATATGTTTGTAGGTTATCGGTCGCTATTAGAAATATTATCTTCGCAGCTGCGACAGAAAGTACGCGGAACTTTGCCACAGCACTGTTTAAGTAAAATGTTAACAACGTGCGTTTTTAAGTATGAAGTAATATGTAAACTGAGTACTGTAGGTTAAATTCGATGCTTAATTTCTTGTGCTGTCCACATAATAGAAGAAAGTGTACAGCCTTGTAATATAACAAAAAATATACGTAATGTGACAGATTCGTTTACTCCTGTGCTGTAAAAGCTAGTCCTATTGGGGAAAGTGTGAGTACGCTAATCCAGGTTTTATGTCAGATTTGGAAACTGCTCGATTTCTCCAGCTACAGCATGTTTATAACATATGAAGACATGCAGATCGAAAAGGTTGACAGTGTTACATTTCTGGGACTACAACTCGATAATAAATTCAGTTGGGAAGGTAGCAAAAGTTTTTCGCATGTAAAAGCGTGTAATAAAAATCGTTTGTGGTATAAATTCAAGAATATCATGTAGGAACCTGTTCAAGGAACTTTGTATTCTGACCACTGCTACCTAGTATATATATTCCTTAATGAAATTTGTTAGAAGTATTTCCAACCAATAGCTCAACACATAATATCAGTAGGTACTAGAAATGGGAACAGCAATCTACATAAAGACCTAAAATCACTACCTTGGTCCAAAAGGGGTCCGATATTCAGGAACATGCATTTTCAATAAACTGCCAGCAAGTCACCAACCATTAAAAACTTGGTTTCAGGTAAAGCACGGTTTACAGTGTGTTTGAAAGACTATTTGATACAGAAGTGTCTGATTCCACCCGTCATCAATATGCCGGAAATGGCTATTTTAAGTGTGTCTATGACGTCACTACATACACATGGCAACAAACACGAAGATACATATAAATAATACAATAACATCTCCCACCAAAAATACAATCAAACCAAAGGGACAACTGCGGGAAGTTGGGGGTTTTAGGGTGAGGACAAGCTAGTAAAAAAACACACCATGATCCCAAAACACAAAATGAAGAACAAAAAGAAAAAAAATACAGCATTCTGCTACACCAACAAAAATCTGCAAGAATCGGACACTTCCCTTGAACAATATAGGTCAACCATAGGTGACCATACTAAAACACCAATACCCACAACTAAAAGTACGAAAATTGGAATCGGACATTTCCCTTGACCTACATAGGTCAACCTCAGATGACGATTCTAAAACATCAACACATACAACTATGAAAATGGGAATCGGTCATTTCCGGTGACCTATATAGGTTCACCACAGCTACTGATGCCAAAAAAACCAACATCTACAACTGCGAAAAATAAATCCACAATCCCAAAAGTCCACAAATCAATCAGCCCTACATAAATTAAATCACATTCAATACTCCATAAATACACAAAACATCACAGCTAGAAAAAATTTTTTTTTCTTCTGTCGTCTAATCGGAATAAGGTCTCCGAACTTATCCACCCCATTTTCGAGAACAAATAGGGTGAATCACTAAAATTGGTTCTACTCTACCGAGGAACGTGGCGCAATGATAAGAGACTGAACTCCCAGGCGGATCACCAAGAACTAGGTTATCTGGGATTTCCCTGCCTCGCTAAACGGGAGTGCTACGATAGTTCCTTTGAAACCGTGCTGCCAATTCCCTTTCCCGTCCGAGTTTGGTTCAAAATGGTTCAAATGGCTCTGAGCACTAAGGGACTTAACATCTGTGGTCATCAGTCCCCTAGAACTTAGTACTACTTAAACATAACTAACCTAAGGACATCACACACATCCATGCCCGTGGCAGGATTCGAACCCGCGACCGTAGCAGTCGCGCGGTTCCGGACTGAAGCGCCTAGAACAGCTCTGCCACCGCGGCCGGCTGTCCGAGTTTGTATTGCGTCTTTAATGACCCCTCGTGAGTGGAAGGTTAAGCTCTAGTCTTCCTTCTTGCTTTTGTTGAACGATTCACCATGCGAGACAGCAGTCTGGACTCTGTTCTGTTGTGTATTAAGAGCCACTTTCTATTCACGAGAATAATGCGATGTACACACGTAAACCAAATTTTGCATCATCCCTTTATTTCTAATTTAATGGCACAGAAAACAAATATTGGCTCTCCGGCATGTGTATATAATATTTGCAATGTGTCCACATCATCAAATAAAAACACACCAATATTTGTGTAGCAACAATATCATCTACTTCCTAAGAGAATTTTTTTACGGCACTACTGAGCAATGTCAATACGCAATTCTGCAGGCTTTCGTGGCCATTGTCACTGAAGTTGAAATCTTCTGGGTTATTAGGCCGCGTAATATTTCTAATAAAATGATCGCTGTTTCTACCCCTCTGCTGGGATCTTCCTCAGGATCTTATGGTGTCCACTACTGCTAGAACACTACCATTTCAATGTCAATACGTGTTGCAACGTACCCTTGCTCAGATGAAGGGGTATCATCGATGAGACCATCAAGTCTGCCGTGATCCAAATTTTCCTACTCCTCAGTGGCAGTTCTGTGTAAATAGCGCAGAATACGTGGTCAAAGTCGACGTCAAAAAATTGCTCGTTTCAATCGGTTCTACACATGTTAGGTTAGCCTCATGTCCGAGGAACAGGCAGGTAACTCCGTTCTGGTGATTCTAGCATGGTGAAGGAATGTGTTTGCAAGAACAGCACGATGAGCACACAAACTATCATCCATTAATGTGTCATTGTCTTCAAAATATTGGTGATACGGTCCCAATATTTTTAGTAGAACTTTATCTCTGTAACAGAGAGCAGTGCGATTACTCTGAATAATGATGTAGTGACATCCCAAAAAATCACTCCACCACCACATTGTTACGTGTGTAGGGCATACTGTCGGAGGCGTTCGATAATTAATATGTTGTCTCCAAACACGTTATCTGCGGTAATCAAGGTGCAAACCAGAAGTGAGTGTCATCCCTAAACAACACTCGAAGGCAATCATAGGGAGTTCATCCTGCATGATTTCTTGCTCATCTGTAATGGAGTCCATCGTGTACGATTTAGTGCTCGCCATGGTCTTTGGAAACAGAAATACGCTTCATACAATCGTCTACTAACAGTTTTATGTAACCTATAACGTCCTGTCGTCTCTTCGAACGCCTAATTCAGTTCTGGAGTATTAATCTCACAGTTCCTTTGATTTAGAAGTCATAGATACCAGTCGAACTTGTACGGGATGTCCCTGTAAATCCTCAACACTACCTGTCAACTAAAATCGATTCCATGTATGCAGCACTTTGATTGTGGTACACACTTCGAGTAACTTCACTGGTTGAAATGGTTCAAATGGCTCTGAGCACTATAGGACTTAACATCTGTGGTCATCAGTCCCCTAGAACTTAGAACGACTTAAACCTAGCTAACCTACGGAGAACGCACGCATCCACGCCCGAGGCAGGATTCGAACCTGCGACTGTAGCGGTCGGGTAGTTCCAGACTGAAACGCCTAGAACCGCTCGGCCACAACGGCCGGCCTTCGCTGGTTGACAAGCCTTCTGCGTGTAACGTCATGGTGTGGACCTGATCACTGTTTGCAATTGTTTTCATGGCATGATATATGTCCTTTCAACTCTTAAACAGACATCTCTAATGCATCCCCAGTGGTGCTTTACTTTCTACTGTATCGGCAATCCGGTGCTCTAACGGTAGGCAGCGCTCATGGTAACTGAGTGTATGTCTACGTATAACATCAGGGGTAAACTTCCGGTCGGTACAGGAATAGTCACAGTAGCAGCAAATCTGCACGAACATATCGGGGTCATGCAAAACGTCCGTTGATGTGCGTATACAATGCAAACTCAAGACTGGATTAGGTTTGAGATCAGTGACGGTAAGGAGAAACTGGTAGTTAATTCAACGAAAGCGGTGGTTGTTTGAAATGTTTGGAATTTTTGTCTGAGTGGTATGTTCTTAAACAGCTTCAAAATCCTCACCAAGCATAAAATACGAGAAAGCCGAGAAAAATTATTTTGCCATGAAACTCAGTGAGTGGATTTGAAACCTACAGTTAGAGTAGTTTTGTTATTGTGAAACACGTCACAAATTACACACGTACAACACAAAAAAAAATCTTTCACATCACAATAGCGGCATAAGTTGTGCTGTTCTTCTTAGCTGCGATTTCTAAGTTGCGTCATAGACCTTGATTTGCGAGAACCGACCATCGTCGAAACCTCAGGTGGTACCCTAATTGCCTCCGAAGCTGCATCTCTCCTCTCGATATTTCGCCCATGTCGAAACACAGATAAATAACATTTTATCAGTTATCTTTGTTTTCCCAAGTTTGTTGTTTCCCTAATCTACTCGGAAGTAAAGAAAACTTTTCAGACTCGTTTCTGTTAATAATGTCACTAGTACCCTCAAAGCACTAGGCACTTTTTAACTCAAGCAGTTTTGTTCCTTCAGATATGGTGGGTAGTTATTCCTAGCCAAAGCTAGGACAATCCTGTAATTTGTCCAAAATAACCTTACTTTTCTCGTACGATTTTGAAATAAATATTCCAACGTTCAGCGAACAACAAGTTTAATTTTATTACGTTTTATTTTTACCATTTTCAGTCACAGTTACAATAAAACAATTTGTATTTATGGTGACTAGTCTCGGACGATATCTCAAACGATAGCATCCGTTGTAAACGCGAAGATATCTTTCCGCCTGTGCACACACATGCAATAGCCGTAACTGGTATTCTTATATATGTATAAAATAGTAATGTTTATATAAGATCCAATAACTTTAGAAAGTCTACAAATGACAGCTGGCCATGTTGGCATAAGCTGTTACTACTGGTCTTATGAAGTTGTAGGATGTTGTAAAACTTAACTGTTTCATACATTCATTAGAATACCAACTTTGACAATTGAATATGTGTTCTATGTTGTAAATGTATATTAACATTTACAATGAAGATTATGGTTTAAGATTGGACAATGTACTCCGTGAGTAGTCAACACAAACAAATATTTTTGAATCCAACAGCGGCAGAAACTGGAAAAAAATAAAATTCAGTAATCCAAGTTGCTGGTACTCGCTCCTACATTTGGTTGGAACTTCATAAACGAGTTGACAGACCGGAGAACGCTTAAGTCTTGACATATAAGTAGTAGTCATTTAAACCGTAACTGAAAAATAGCGGTATTTATCATTTGGAAATTCAGTCTTTCTCAGCGAATATCACCGGTGAAATGCCGTTCTGAAGCGATACTGAAACGAGTTGACTGCTGTGCAGAGGTCTGAAGGTGACATGTATGAAGCAAGTTGAGAAACGCCGCCACGGTTGGCAGATAACCCAAGTGCGCATCAAGACTACGAGTTGTGAACTCGTTATATGTTTCTTCCAGCCGAAGCTGCCAACCGGTTTCTAACATTCTGTGTGGTGTCTGTCTGTTCTAAGTCGTGTCTCCCTAACACTTTCACGCAACAACGCTCTGAGCGTGTTTTTTAGGGAATTGACTAGTTTGAACGTGGGACCTGTTCCTGCTAAGGAGACGCCAGATCACACATGACATATACAGTTCAGAAGAGTTCAGTGAGACTAGCGATGCTATAATGAAATACTTAATGATTTCAGCGTCAGATCCACTGCACTCCCTGTAAAAGAATCTTAATACTAACTAAATTTAGTGGAAGGGGTTCAAGGCTTTCCTATTTTTAGTTAGCTGGTAAAATAACGTCGAAAAAGCAGTTAAGTTTACCATTGGAATTTTTATACTACTCACAAAACATTGTTTATAAATTGTCTATTGATACAAGGAAATATTTTAATACAGGATGAAAAAAGCAACTGCGTTCAACAAAAATGTGAACGAATATTTCCAAGTTCTATAATGGATCGGAGGATGACCTATGCCATATCACATCTATAATCTAGGTTTAAATTAAGTTTCATAAAAGAGAAAACTATCAAAAATGGTCTACAGTGACCCTCAATTATCTTTAATTACTTATTTCACTTGTTGTAAATTACAGTGGCTGATGTGGCTTCTCAATAATTATATAACAGAAAAATCATCGCATTTCAGATTTTAACTTCAAGTAGCAAATGTGAATACCATGAAGTTTAATTGACGATCGACACTAGTATTATGTAGAAAGGGGATGTAACAGATGAGACTTCTGCAGTTCTGAGTGAAGCCTTATATGCTCTTATGCGGCATCGCGTGCGTTCATTACCTTGTCGGTGGTTAGGCAGCGTCAGGGGCGGCGAGCGGCGCAGCTCCACACACCTCGTCATCTCGGTAGCAATTCACTTGAACTTATCCTTACTGCTGTTTACTGAAGTTGGTTTAAGAAAAAGGTATCTGGCTGTGTTTTCAACTGTCCCTTCAGCGTCTCAATCTTAACGTTAAGCTCTGCCTACAAAAATTCTGTCTATCCAATGAGAAACGTTATACTTTTCATGGTGGGGCAATGTTATTAATGTTTGCTACGTAACAGAGACGTGTGTAGTCTCACGCTAAAACTTGCAGCTGGTGTGGCCCTTTTAGTGTTATCGTAAGATCTATACAGTTCTTTTGGAGAGCTCTATCTTTTAACATGGGCTGGGGGGTGGGCCTCCCGGTGGTCGGCCGGCAATGTGGGTGTCCCATGTCCCGCTCTTATCGTAGGGCCTTCTAGCCTACACGGCTCTGCTCTCGGCTTCTGTTCTCGTTTCTCCCCTCGGAACTGCGTCTGTTTCACAGTGGGAAGGTATGGCATGCATTTAGACGTTCTTGTGTTAGTCTGTGGTATTCCATTAGCTCACTCATTGATCGTATTGCTTTGGTGAATTTAATGTCATTATTTATTCGGAGCTATGTGACATATTGCCGGATTTACTATCATGTCAGGTTTTCATGGTAGGTGTTGGATTTGCCTGACACCTTACAGATTTATAACTAAAGAAAATTTACTGTAATTTATTAATTTAATGGTGGATGAGCCCCTTGTCAGCGGACTGAATTAATTGATTAAATACAGTAACCACTCACTCTTTTTTTAACTATATGGGTGTAACAAAAATGTACGGCACAAATTGCAGGACACATTCCTCACACGTAGATGAAGAAATTATGTTATATGAACATGGGTCTGGAAAAGCTTTCTTTCCAATTTACAACTCATTTTCTACATCTCATTAATGATGGGAAACACACAAGAACACAATGTAGAATCATAGGGAACTTGCGCTCTTGGTGACGTCTTGTTACATTGTGCTCCGTCAGTGTTTTGTTTTACATCTCCCTGCAATGATTGGGCCGGCATTATTGATGGCTGTTTGGTATGGTCTCCCTTTCTTCCAAGCAAGTTCAACGGGCAAAGATATCATAAATTAGTAGAGAATATTCTGCCTGATATATTACCAGATGGACTTTAGCTGTGCGTCAAGCATGTACATCCTGCACGTTGGAGCGCCTCCTCCTTTTAGTGTTGATATCTGTCGGCTTCTAAATAACAAATGGTTCAAATGGCTCTGAGCACTATGGGGCGTAACGTCTGAGGTCATCAGTCCCCTAGACTTAGAACTACTTAAACCTAACTAACCTAAAGTCATGACACACATCCATGCCCGAGGCAGGATTCGAAACTTCGACGTAGCGGTCACGCAGTTCCAGACTGAAGCGCCTAGAACCGCTCGGCCACACCGGCCCGACTCTAAATAACCGATTCGGTGACAGGTAGGTAGGTAGAGATGGTGCAATTGCTTGGCCTCCATGTTCTCTGGACCTATACTCACTGGACTTTTATTAGTGAGGGCATTTCAAAGCTCTTGCGTATGGAACACCAGTGCAGGATTTTCAGAGTCTCTGTGCCCATATTATGGAAGGCTGCGAAACCATACGCAATATCCACGGATATATGAAAGCATCTGAGATTCACTGCGACGGCGAGTTGATGCACGTATCAACGCCTACGTAGGGTACATTGAACATCTCCTGTGAGAACCAGTTGCATGTTGTATGCTGGTGCTTTCGTTCGTGTGTGTTTTCCTTGATTAATGAGTTGCAGGAACTGAGCTGTAGCATGGAAGCAAAGCCTTTCGAAACGCATGTTCATGTAACACAATTTCTACGTGTTCGTGTGAGAAATGTGTCCTGTATATTGTACCGTACATTTTTTGTTACACCCTGTATCTAAGCCAGGACGCTTTCGGGTTTTCACCCTTATTCTTACATTTATGTCTCAACAAATAATGTTTTCAGTTGACATATTTTGAACGATCCACCTTCCGTGGGGAAAACTGAAAACAGATTAACTACAAAATGCCCAAAAAATGATTGACTTCAGAAATAATTTCGGAGCCTTTAAAAATTGTAATGTAATTTTAGGTGTAATTTTCGATGAAAACAATAAGCATACGTAGGTCACATGGTGCATGCTGCACTACATTAGTGCGTGAGTAAAATCGTGTGTGCAACGCACAGGAGGAAGGGGTGGGGGTGGGTGCAAGGGTGCAAGGGATGGACAAAATATGGAAACACCAGAAATGCGACACATTACCATGTCTATCACCGAGTAGGGAAACAACCGGCATTCAAAACAGCTTCCAGTCGTCTCGTAATGGATAAATACAGGTCCTGTAAGATTTTCAAAGGAATCTTCCGGCTGAATATGGGTGATTGCCTGAGACGTGTTTTGGGATAAATAAAGCTGTACAAAAAATGCGTGGTATTTGCATTTACGTAATTCGTTAAACGTTGCTTCAAGAAATCGCTGCTAGTGTGCAGATAAACCATAGATCTTCATTCTTATTCTATGTGACTCAGCTAAATCTTCGGTTAAAAAAAGCGAGAGAGGGAGGAAAGAAAGAGTGAGCATGGCAGACAGCTGACTGTGCAAAGGAGGTCTACGTTGCCATGTGCCTCTTCAGGGTTGCGCCCTCGAGATAACATCTCCAGCAAAAATTTCATTTCATTAGAACTTCGGCGAGGAGTCGGTTGCCCTCACAGCCTTCTGTACAAGGATCACAGTGAAACAATATTGCGGCAAGCTTCCTCCCTTTCTGGAATTAGAAGCCGGCCCCCCACTCGCTAACGTCACCGCGCCCGCCCCCTACTGACGTAAACCTGTCACAAGCGGAAAGATACGGCAGAGATGCTTATTGAGGCAGCGTTCTACTCCGTCGCAAATAAAAACTGGTACAACGAGCTACGAAGAATCCAATAAGGAGTGCCTTACTTTGGGATATGCCTGAAACAGGTTGTTGAGAGTCTGTCAGACGAAATCACCTTCCCGACCCGTACCGCTTGCAGATGAACGAGAGCGAAACCGTTTTCATACAATCTAATTTGAAATAAGCGTCCGTTTCTTTCACAGTGTACTACAGGTTGAATAAACAATATCAGACTGCGAAAAGGCTGCAATTCATTGCCACTGCAACCTCCCCAGAGAAGAAACATCAGATGTAACTGCGGCATTCCCACAGTTGCTTCCTTGTGTAAACAGAAATATTTCGCTTTCAAACGCAAAACAGTATTTTCTCCGTCTTTACAGTGACACGCGGCGACAAAATATTTTTGCTTTTCTCAAAAGATTTATTAACCTTTCTTCTAGTTTTCGCGTTACTTCTGTGATGCTGTTTTCAATTGTTTTTATCCTTACACTGTTTAATACTGCTCTGGTTGCTGGTACCTGTTGTCAGTCGATGCTGCATCATCCATGTGCATTGTCAATGCTGGATCTTGGATTTATGTTTAGAGTCAGTGTAAGTAACTAGCAGTTATGGGTATCTTAATATTTTCATCGACAACGTTGAAATAAGCAGTGTCTCTGTGATCTCTGTGACAAGAAATGGTGATGGTATGTTCTCAATTATTAAACTCGTATTTCAGACCTCTCAGTCTTCTACGTCTGCACATTTCGCAAATGCTTGGTATGTGATTTCCTCTCTCGCAGGTTGCGGCCTAATGTGTTATTCACCTTGAAACCTCCAGTCGAGTCTATAACATACCTCTTTAATCTCTGGCAGAATGTCACCTTTCACATACATAGGTGGTGACGACACTTGATCATTGCGGAGCCAGTAAGCACTCAGGCATCTAAGTTGGTGCATCTTTGTAACAGACATATATGCACTACACGATCAGAAGTATCTGGATTATTGTTAGCTGATATTAAAATGGGATGTGTTCACCCTTCGCCATCATTACAGTTTCAAGTCTCTTGGGGTCTGAATGTCTGTGAAGGAACGGCAGCCTATTCTTCCTTAAGATCCAAAACCAGAGAAGCATGTGATTAGGATGCTGTGGTCTGGAGTGAGGTCGATTTTTTCAGTCGTCTCGAAGGCGGAAGAGTCAGCAATGGTCAACGGCATGAGAATTCAGGAGACAAATGAAAACGCTGCACAGAAGACACGTAATGTGTATCCATAGGACACGTGGCCTGTAATTGTGTAAGTGTAAGTGTCATGATGACCTCTCCATTTACAAAAGATTCCGGAATAGTCCCCTATTCGGAACTCTGGGAGGGGGTCTATCAAGAAGTAGGTGACCACGAGAAAAAAATAATAATCGTCGAAAGGACAATGCTGCACGAGTCGGGCGAGGAATGTCAGAAGTTTGAACCTGGTAGTGAAGCTAGAAAATCTGAAACGGGAAATGCAGAGATTCGGTCTATATATAGAGGGGGTTAGTGAAGTGAAATGGAAGTAAGACAAGGATTTCTACTCATATCAGTATAGTGTAATATCAACAGCGGCAGAAAATGTTATAACGCGAGTGGGATTCGTCATGAATAGGAAGGTAGGACAGAGAGTGTGTTACTGTGGACAGTTGAGTGACACGGTTGTTCTCGTCAGAACCAACAGCAAACCCACATCGACGACAATAGTTGAGGTGTACATGCTGACGACGGAAGTCGAATATAAAGAGATAGAGAAAGTATAAGAGGATATAGAACGAGTAATATAGTAGTAAAGGGAGATGATAATGTAATAGTCATGGGGACAATGGAAAGCGGTTGTAGGGGAATGAGTGGAAAAAAAGGGTGCTAGGAATGAGAGACAAGAAAGACTAACTGAGTTCTGCTACTAGAGGGGAGTAGTATTCAATGAACTATGGATGAAGCCCGACCAACAGGCATTGCATGCATTGATCAAAAATGATAGTGCATTGAGAATGGCTAGTTTCTAGCTAAAATCTAGATCTGCCAACAAAATTTAAAAAGGACGACTGATAGCTGAAAGCCAGCCTGGGTGGCCGAGCGGTTCTAGGCGTCACAGTCTGGAGCCGCGCGACTGCTACGGTCGCAGGTTCGAATCCTGCCTTGGGCATGGATGTGTGTGATGTCCTTAGGTTAGTTAGGTTTAAGTAGTTCTAAGTTCTAGGGGACTGATGACCTCAGAAGTTGAGTCCCATAGTGCTCAGAGCCATTTGAACCATTTTTTATTATTTTTTTTTTTGGATAGCTCAAATCTATTATTTACGAGTCAATATAACTGTCGCCCAGTGCAAAAGCCTTCCGAATGGAAGGTAACCTGATAAACAGAATTCTACTAGTATCAAAAATAGACTTTAATCTGAGTAACAAATTTTTTATAATGGATGTTTGGAGAACACCATCGTATATTAGTGAAACATGGACTTTGGGAAATTGGAACGGAAGAGAATCGGACTATCTGAGACGTGGTGCTACAGATGAGTGTTGTTAAGGTCAGGAATGAAGAGGTTCCGCCCAGAATCATAGAGGAAAGGAGTATATGGAAAACACTGACAAGAAGGAGGGACAAGATGATAGGACATCAGTTAAGACATCCGGGAATAACTTCCATGGTACTAGAGGGAGCTGTAGAGGGAAAAAACTGTAGAGGAATACAGAGATTGGAATATATCTAACAAACAATTGAGAACATAGGCTGCAGGGGCTACAATGAGTTGAAGAGGAATTCGTAGCAGCCTACGACAACAAACCAGTCAGAAGACTAATGACTCAGAGAAGATAAAAAAGGAATTCCATTGGATTCAGATCGAGACTCTGGGCACGTCAGTCCATTTCAGGAATGTTATTGTCCGCAAACCATCGCCTGACAAATGCGACTGAATGACCGAGTGTACTGTCATGCTGATCAAAATACCCAGCGTATCCGAAATGTAGCTCTGCTGTACGCATTACACAATGCTGTGAAATATCTTCATAATATTCCCTATTTCGCGCATTGTGAAACGTAATAACGTCACACAACCTGATAACGAAAGACACTCTGTTATCGTATCACTACCTCCTATGTATTTCGCTGCTGCCATTGTAAGGGGTATGCGATGTACGCGCTGCCTGCAACAGGCAAGACATAGGAGAGTCTCCGACCAGAGAGCAGTATGTAGTTAGCTGTTGCAAGTCGACAGTAGTCTGCGTGAGTCGGCAGTAGTCGACAGTAGTCGGTAGGAGTCTGCGCGTGTCTGCGCTTGTGTGCAGTCTGCTCTGGTCGGGACTCTGGAGGATGAGTATTGTTGTAGAAGGTAAAGAAGCAGCCTTGCGCATATCTAGTAATGTATGTTAACTGTCATCCAATTTCTTTAAAAATGCCCCAATAATAATTTTTATAATATAAAGTAATTTTTTCTAAATAAAAGCACTCATTTCAATTCAAAGAATATATCCAAAGCATGATCATTCCTTTCAAGAATCACAAAAAATATAGGCCAGCATTGCACGAATCTGTGCCGAAAATTTTTTAGGTAAGAGCAGATATATTCGCAGTTTTTATTGAGGTAGGATTTTTTTTTGTTTTTTTTTTTTGCTTTTTATTCAGAGTACAGGGCCGTGGCGCAGCGCTGCTGTCGTCATCAAATTTACCAGGTTACTGAATTTCTGTATTATTTTGGTGTTTAGGAATTTTTCTGTTTCGAACTTAACATTAAATGAGAAAAGAATTTTGTGGGTAAATTAAATGTGAATGCATTTCTGCATGGAGATTATAAATGGGAACCAATTTTGTTCAGAGGTTACAATATTTAAAATTCATTTAATTCTTATTTCCGAGGGGAGGTTACACTCGGTTCATTTTTATTTTTATAATATTTTTGTGGGGAGGTTACAGCATTACACGTGATAACAAGCAAAGTTTTCCAGGCATACGACACCATATCCCTTACGTTGATTGCCATAGACTATAGCTTGCTTCATTACTTCTAATTATTCTTTTACGCTCATCCATTGCCCAGTAGTGTCGCACTATACGTCACCCCAGTCGACTTTGGCAGCTTTAGATGGGCTGAAGTGCCCCTGACCGACCAATTACTCAGCTGACATCCCATGACTAGTGTACTTCCGAGGTAATTGTCTGTCGTGACCGACGCATTCTGCTATTACTGCTCCTCTGCTAACTCTACCGTTATACATTGGCGGATCCGTATCTCGTGACATCCAGTGGTCAATTACGTATTACATTGGGTGTTGGGTTAAATTTGGTGGGATAGTGTAGCTCTCTTGATGTGGTGAATGTGTCAGATCGCTTACGATATGCATTCCCTGTTGCTCGGCCCCATCTCCATTCTGTGAACTAAGAGAGATACCAAAGAAAAGTATTTTCATTCTAGTGTGCGGTAAAATTTGTAGATAGAGGATGCTACTGTGATGCTGACGCGAGTTTTCAGGTTTGTTGGAGAATGCAGGTTAACCAATTTGAAATAAACTGCCCTGGTCCAGAAACTAATGGATTGGAAGGTATAAGGGAAAATGAGTAACATTGAACAGGTGTTAGTCTACAGATAATTAAAACAATATACACTGCCAAAAATTCGTGGAGCAGAGGTATGGACAAATACAAATGGTGACAATATCGCGTACACAACGTATAAAAGGGCAGTGCATCGGTGGAGCTGTCATTTGTACGTCGGTGAGTCATGTGAAAAGGTTTCCTACACGGTTATGACTGCAAGACGGGAATTTACAGACTTGGAACGTGAAGAGGTAGTTGGAGCTGGACGCGTGGGACCTTCCATATGGGAAATAGTTAGGGATCTCAATACTCTCAGATTCACAATGTCAAGAGAGTGCCAATAAGACCGAATTTCACACATTACCTCTCACCATGAACAACACAGCGGCCTATGGCCATTTAACGCTCGTGAGCAGCGACCGAAGAGAGTGCCTTTCTCAGTTCCACAATATCGCCTGCAGCGCCTGTCCTGGGCTCCTGACCCTATCCGTTGGATGCTAGACTACTTGAAAACCGTGGCCTGGTGAGATAAGTCACAGCTGCAGCCTGTAAAAGCCGATGGTAGGGTTCGAGTGTGGTGTGGACCCCTCGCAGCCACAGACTGGAGTTGTCAACTAGTTGAAACTTCCTGGCAGATTAAAACTGTGTGTCGGACCGAGACTCGAAGTCGGGACCTTTGCCTTTCGCGGGCAAGTGCTCTACCAACTGAGCTACCCAGGCACGACACACACCCAGTTTGTAGACACTTGCCCGCGATAGGCAAAGGTCCCAGGCACGACACACACCCAGTTTGTAGACACTTGCCCGCGATAGGCAAAGGTCCCGAGTTCGAGTCTCAGTCCGGCACACAGTTCACAGTTTTAATCTGCCAGGAAGTTTCATGTCAGCGCACACTCCGTTGCAGAGTGAAAATCTCATTTTGGGAACATCCCCCAGGCCGTGGCTAAGCCATGTATCCGCAATGTTCTTTCTTCCACGAGTGCTAGTTCTGCAAGTTTCGCAGGAGAGCTTCTGTGAAGTTTGGAAGGTATGAGACGAGCCACTGGCAGAAGTAAAGCTACGAGGACGGGGCGTGTGTCGTGCTTGGGTAGCTCAGTTTGTAGAGCACTTTCCCGCGAAAGGCAAAGGTCCCGAGTTCGAGTCTCGGTCCGCCACACAGTTTTAATCTACCAGGAAGTTTCATATTAGCGCACACTCCGCTGCCGAGTGAAAATCTCGTTCTGTCAACAAGTTACTGTTCAAGCTGGTTGTGCCTCCATAATGGTGTGGACTGTGTTTACACGGAATGGGTCCTTTGATTCACCTGAACCGATCATTGATTGGAAAAGGTTACTTTTGTCTACTTGGAGACCATTTGCAGATAATCATGGATTTCATTAGTTTTGAAAAGATTGAGCACAATTCCAGCGAATACCTTGATCGCCCGACATGAATCCCACCGAACATTTATGCGACATAAACATGAGGCCAGTTCGTGCACAAAATCCTGCACCGGCAACACATTCACAGATACGGATGACTATAAAGGCAGCATGGCTCAACATTTCTGCAATGATTTGTTGAGTCCATGTCACATCGAGCTGCTGCATTATGCCAGGGAAAAGAACGTCCGGCACGATATTAGGAGGTATCCAATGACTTTTGTCATCTCCGTGTATACGTAAATATATTTTTGAAGATATTATTTACTTAAGGAAGTTGCACATATGCAGCTACTGTTCAAAATGGCGATCCCAACGTGAACAGCAGGACGTTCTGCCTTACCTTACACAGATTGGGTATACTGCCTATGGGAAATCAATCATCATCTTGTAATTATTTTATTCTATTTTTTCACCCTCGTGACGTGTAGAATAAATAGTGCGATTGGCTTTCACACATATTCTCCGCCTAAGATGGATGGTGCAGTAGTGGAAGGCAGCCTGTGGGTTCAAATGGCCTATATTGTTCGCTTCTTCATGTGTGGGTCCACAGTGTCAATGTAACTTCTGAATAATAGACTCTTTTTAAAAACCACTGTAGTCTGTCAGTTTTGTTATGTTGTTGCTGTGGTCTTCAGTCCTGAGACTGGTTTGATGCAGCTCTCCATGCTACTCTATCCTGTGCAAGCTTCTTCATCTCCCAGTACCTACTGCAACCTACATCCTTCTGAATCTGTTTAGTGTATTGATCTCTTGGTCTCCCTCTACGATTTTTACCCTCCACGCTGCCCTCCAATGCTAAATTTGTGATCCCTTGATGCCTCAGAACATGTCCTACCAACCGGTCCCTTCTTCTAGTCAATTTGTGCCACAAACCTCTCTTCTCCCCAATCCTATTCAATACCTCCCCATTAGTTATGTGATCTACCCACCTTATCTTCAGCATTCTTCTGTAGCACCACATTTCGAAAGCTTCTATTCTTTTCTTGTCCAAACTGGTTATCGTCCATGTTTCACTTCCATACATGGCTACACTCCATACAAATACTATCAGAAAAGACTTCCTGACAGTTAAATCTATACTCGATGTTAACAAATTTCTCTTCTTGAGAAACGCTTTCCTTGCCATTGCCAGGTTACATTTTATATCCTCTCTACTTCGACCATTATCAGTTATTTTACTCCCTAAATAGCAAAACTTCTTTACTACTTTAGGTGTCTCATTTCCTAATCTAATCCCCTCAGCATCACCCGATTTAATTTGACTACATTCCATTACCCTCGTTTTGCTTTTGTTGATGTTCATCTTATATCCTCCTTTCAAGTCACTGTCCATTCCGTTCAACTGCTCTTCCAAGTCCTTTGCTGTCTCTGACACAATTACAATTTCATCGGCGAACCTCAAAGTTTTTATTTCTTCTCCATGAATTTTAATACCTACTCCGAATTTTTCTTTTGTTTCCTTTACTGCTTGCTCAATATACAGATTGAATAACATCGGGGAGAGGCTACAACCCTGTCTCACTCCTTTCCCCACCACTGCTTCCCTTTCATGCCCCTCGACTCTTATAACTGCCATCTGGTTTCTGTACAAATTGTAAATAGCCTTTCGCTCCCTGTATTTAACCCCTGCCACCTTCAGAATTTGAAACAGAGTATTCCAGTTAACGTTGTCAAAAGCTTTCTCAAAGTCTACAAATGCTAGAAACGTAGGTTTGCCTTTCCTTAATCTTTCTTCTAAGATAAGTCGTAAGGTTAGTATTGCCTCACGTGTTCCAACATTTCTACGGAATCCAAACTGATCTTCCCCGAGGTCCGCTTCTACCAGTTTTTCCATTCGTCTGTAAAGAATTCGCGTTAGTATTTTGCAGCCGTGACTTATTAAACTGATAGTTCGGTAATTTTCACATCTGCCAACACCTGCTTTCTTTGGGATTTGAATTAACATATTCTTCTTGAAGTCTGTGGGTATTTCGCCTGTCTCATACATCTTGCTCACCAGATGGTAGAGTTTTGTCATGACTGGTTCTCCCAAGGCCATCAGTAGTTCTAATGGAATGTTGTCTACTCCGGGGGCCTTGTTTCGACTCAGGTCTTTCAGTGCTCTGTCAAACTCTTCACGCAGTATCGTATCTCCCATTTCATCTTCATCTACATCCTCTTCCATTTCCATAATATTGTCCTCAAGTACATCGCCCTTGCATAGACCCTCTATATACTCCTTCCACCTTTCTGCTTTCCCTTCTTTGCTTAGAACTGGGTTGCCATCTGAGCTCTTGATATTCATACAAGTGGTTCTCTTCTCCCCAAAGGCCTCTTTAATTTTCCTGTAGACCGTATCTATCTTATGCCTAGTGAGACAAGCCTCTACATCCTTACATTTGTCCTCTAGTCATCCCTGCTTAGCCATTTTGCACTTCCTGTCGATCTCATTTTTGAGACGTTTGTATGTATGATATGTATGTTATGTATGATATCTCAATTGCACCATTTATGTAAATCACGTTCTTGGCCCGTTTCGTCCTTTGACAGTATCAAATGTACGAGTGTTGTTGAGAAAGTAATGAAAGATCGGTCACGAAATGGGAACCACAGTGAAAATCAAAACTGTTTTCTTTGCAAGAGTTAGCTATACCTCCCTGGTACTTCTCTACACAGTCGCCGCTCTGACTTAGACATTTGTCAGAGCGTTATACCAAATTTCCAACACCATCGTCACGGAAGGCAGCCACCTGTGCATTCTGATAATTCTGGTCTATAGCGCGTAGCCCGCGCCCAGGTGTTGTCTACGTATCCAGCGTTTCATGTGAACAAAGATGATACTCAGGACAAGTGAATGAGGGTTGTGTTGCGGGTGATCCGACAATTCCCATCGAAAAGGCTGCAGCAGTATCTTCACTGCCTCTGCAGATTGCAGCTGAGAATTGGCATGAAGAAGGAAGTGCATGGCAGTTGTGCTACGTGGGCTGCATTCATTAAGGCGAAGCCTCTCAATGGGCCCTCCTACTTTTTGGGAGACATTGTTGTTCTAGGCATCTTTACTCGCTCACTGTGCGCTCACAAGTGAAAAGAGCGTCTTCATGCGCTCGACGGGCATCCTAGAGACACTCCCCAAAACGTTTGTGGGAAGTCTCGTCGGATTTTCATAGTGGTTTCCATTTCGCGACCGATCGTTCCTCACTTTCCGAATAGCCCTCGTATAGCGTTGATGATGATGATGTGTGTGTGTGTGTGTGTGCGTGTGTGTGTGTGCGCGCGCGCGTGTGTGTGTGTGTGTGTGTATCTGTCTGTGTCACATTTAAAACGTTTGTTGTTTATTAGTTACAACCATCCAGTCTCCTTGGTTACGGGTGTTGATCTCTCTGTCCTTTGGCGAGTGCGACAAATACTCCGCAGCAACGCATTGGAGCACAGTTGCAGTGCCGTCCTTAGCAGTTGCTGCGCATACCGAGCGTCCACTGATTCAGCATCAGATCAAGCGGACGTCTCATATAACTGCGTCTGTAGCAGACCCGCTCGTGGCGTCTGTCGCTGTCCCGGGAAAAACACGTCCCAGTGCCCCGAAACCCGCACCAGGGGATAGACGGCAGTGGCTGGCAGTAAAGGCAAGGGGGGGGGGGGGGGAGGAGACCTCAATTCAAAACCCGGAACACGGGAAGGCGGTTGGATCCCTGTGTGTGGACCCGCGGTGGCGGTAGAGCGCTAGGCTACGAAGTGACTGTATGGTCGGGCAGCAGTCGAGATTTCAAAGCACTATAACAGCGTTGGCAGCTGCATCATGGGTACGTTGTTGGTTTCGTGGGAGCATTCGTCACTGGGTGGACATCATAATATATCCCAAAAAAATGGCTCTGAGCACTATGGGACTCAACTGCTGTGGTTATAAGTCCCCTAGAACTTAGAACTACTTAAACCTAACTAACCTAAGGACAGCACACAACACCCAGCCATCACGAGGTAGAGAAAATCCCTGACCCCGCCGGGAATCGAACCCGGGACATAATATATCCCAATTGACGTTTGCGCACGTATTTGTTCTACCATGATGGAAACTCAGATCAGTTTGTACATCCTGATGTAGAAAACCTGGATCACATGTTCCCTGGATGGTGTATAGGAGAAGTTCCTGTCTTGTTACCAACTCGTTTTCATGATGTGACTTATTCAGGATATGGAAAGCCATGTGTAAAGGCCCCTTTAAATAATGAAACTTACTTGTCCAATTCGCTCTTACCTATTCATGGATTTGTCAAATAAGTCTCGTGCACATTCCAACAAGTTTGTCAATTTAACCTCGTTGACGGTTTCACTCGTGGGTTGTATTTTGTCACTTGTGGGAAATTTTTTCTAACGCTGGCTCCGGTACTGTCTTTACAGAAGAACGGAACAAGACGCTTGTCCAGGTAATAAGGTAAGACAAGAGACAGAACAGAGAAATGTTACACTCGAAACCTGATGATTACATTAAAGTTTTCCGAATCCGAAATGAAACTTTTAATAACTTGTTCAGAATTGCTTCGCCCTCACACTAAGGAAGGACAAACAAGTATGCAAAAATTTCTTGTGTTCTACATAATCCTTTAAAAGCAGTTTATTAAAACACCACATGGGAAGACATAGCGTACATTGCCCGTGTAAAAAGCGGAGAATTGTGATTTTGTTCACTTCAGTGCAATTCCGCTTTTATGTTGTGCATAGAATAGTGATTTCTTTTCTAAATTCATAGTGCATGATGTATGGCTGCGGAAGTTGTGACACCTCTGTGATTTTGGTAACTGCCAATGCTATTTTGTTTTTTATCCCTGATCAGGATTTCTGTAATAGAGGAAAATCACGATACTGTGAGATACATTGCTATAAAACTCGTTTTCACTAAACATATGTTACGAAACATCAAGAAAATGTCCGCCGTATTGTCAAATTTTCTGTGAATCAAAAGTTCTCCCAAATACGGCAAACACGCCTTAGTTGACAAACATGTCAATCACTCTCAGTGACTGATAAACACCTCAAAAAGCGCCATGCACCGTCAAATATTTGACAAACATAGCAAAGTTCGACAAAGCGAAGAAAAGTAGTGGAATGATTTCGAAGAGATAGTTTCGACGGCAATTGAGAGATATATACCACATAAATTAATAAGTGATGGTACTGATCCACGATGATACACAAAACGGGTCAGATCGCTGTTGCAGAAGCAGCGAAAAAAGCATGCCAAATTTAAAAGGACGCAAAATCCCCAAGACTGGGAAAGTTTTGCTGAATTTCTAAATATAGCGCGTACTTCAGTGCGAGATACTTTCAATAATTTTCACAAAAAATTCTGTCTCTAACTATGGTAGAAAACCCAAAGAGATTCTGGTCTTACATAAAGTACACCAGTGGCAAGACGCAATGAATTCCTTCACTGCGCGATAACAACGGTGAAATCACTAATGACAGTGCCACTAAAAATGGTTCAAACGGCTCTGAGCACTATGGGACTTAACTTCTCCTATAACGTAGAACTACTTACACTTAACTAACCCAAGGACATCACACACGTTCATGCCAGAGGCAGGATTCGAACCTGCGAGCGTAGCGGTCGCTCGGTTCCAGACTGTAGGGCCTAGAACCGCTCGGCCACCCCGGCCGGCATAGTGCCACTAAAGCAGAGTTGTTAAACTTCTTCACCAAAGAAGACGAAGTAAATATTCCTGAGTTCCAATCAAGAACAACTGCCAAGATGAGAAACATAGAAGTAGATATCCTTGGTGTCGCAAAGCAGTTTAAATCACTTAATAAAGGCAAGGCTTCCGGTTCAGATTGTATATCAGTCAGATTCCTCTCAGAGTATGCTGATACAATAGCTCCATATTTATCAATTATATACAACCGCCTGCTCACAGAAAGATCCGTACCTACAGACTGGAAAATTGCACACTAATACCAAAAAAGGGAAGTACGATTAATCCGTTGAATTACAGACCCACATCACTAACGTCAATTTGCAGTAGGGATTTGGAACATATACTGCATTCGAACATTATGAAGTACCTCGAAGGAAACGATTTATTGACACATAGTCAGCACGGATTCAGAAAATATGGTTCTTGCGAAGCGCAATTAGCTCTTTATACTCATGAAGTAATGAGTGCTATCGACAGGGGATGTCAAATTGATTTCATATTTTTAGATTTCCAGAAGGCTTTCGACACCGTTCCTCATAAGCTTCTTCTCACCAAACTGCGTGCTTATGGAATATCGCCTCAGTTGTGCGACTGGATTCGTGATTTCCTGTCAGAAAGGTCACAGTTCGTAGTAACAGACGGAAAGTCATCGAGTAAAACACAAGTAATATCCGGCGTTCCCCAAGGCAGTGTTATAGGCCCTCTGTTCTTCCTGATCTTTTTTAACGATGTAGGAGACAATCTTAGTAGCCGTCTTAGATTGTTTGCAGATGATGCTGTCTTTTACCGTCTTGTAAAGTCACCTGATGACCAAAACGAATTGCAAAATGGTTTAGATAAGATATCTGTATGGTGCGAAAAATGGCAATTGACCCTGAATAAAGAAGTAAGTGAAGTTATTCACAAGAGTACTAAAAGAAATATTAACTAAATTTCGATTACGTGATAAGTCACACAAATATGAAGATTGTAAATTCAACTAAATACTTAGGGGTTACAATTACAAATAACCTAAATTGGAGCGATCACATAGACGGTGTTGTGGGTAGAGCAAATCAAATACTGCGATATATTGGCAGAACACTTAGAAGGAGCAACAAGTCTACTAAAGAGACTGCTTACACCACGATTGTCCGTCCTATTCTGTAGTACTGCTGTGCGGTGTGGGATCCGCATGAAGTGGGTCTGACGGATGACACCGAAAAAGTACAAAGAAGGGCGGCTTGTTTTGCATTATCGCGAAATTGGGGCGATAGTGTCACAGACATCACACGCAGATTGGAGTGGCAAGCAATAAAACAAAGGCGTTTTTCGTTACGACGGGATCTTCTCATGAAATTTCAATCACCAGATTTCTCTTCCGATTGCGACAACATTCTGTTGACACCCACCTACGTAGGTGGAAATGATCATCACGATAAAATAAGAGTAATCAGGGCTCGCACAGAAAAATTTAAGTGCTCGTTTTTTCCGCGTGCCGTTCGAAAGTGGGACAGTAGAGAGACAGTTTGAAGGTGGCTCATTGAAGCCCCTGCGTGGCACTTCATTGTGAATAGCAGAGTAATTACGTAGATGTAGATGAAATTCTTTCACCGCGCACGTGGGCCTTAAAAGAGACGTACCACAACTATAAAGAAGCACCTGCAATGGATTCTCTGTGACTGGGATCTTTTAAATTACAATGATGATCTCTCGGAGAGGTCTGAATAAAACGAGTGGTTTTTTTTGTGTTACGACGTAAGGAAGGTCGCCATGGGATCGTCTTTAGGAAATAGTTGATCATAATAAATACATCATAAACGAACAGTCGAGTAGTGTAGATTATCCTACACGACGACCCGTGTACGTGTATCAAGAACACGAGCAGTTCTATAACACTTGACTGAGGCACGCCGTATATTACGTTTGTTTCTGTGGACATCACAGAGTACACTAACAACATTCAGGAACTGTGTCAGCAGCTGGTTTAGCGGCGACAGTCATTTTATCAGAAGGCTAGAAGACTTTTTTCCGGTGTCGAAGAGAAGCTCTTTCACCGTGTTCGCGGGTGTGAGCGCGTTCAGGAGGGGCGCGAAACCCCTTTGTTTACGAGTTGCAGCCGGGCGGAGGGACGGCCGGCCAGCCAACCAGCCAGGAAGCAGCGAAGCGAGCCGGCAGCGCGGCTCCATAACTAATTCACAGCACTCTTTCAGCTTCACTTGCCGCGCGCCCAAACAATTGCTACTTGCTGCTTTGCGTGCGCGCCTCACAGGCGCCGAGTTGTATGTGCGCGTGCATCTCTGTTTAACGCAGAGGGCGGGCAGTTTCTGCTAGCAGCGCGTAGGGCAGAGCGGGGCCATTGTTTGCGCGAACAATGCACGCCGCGCACAAAGCACGGCTGCGCTTTGCCGGCGCTGCGGGCGCGGCCTCCACCTTGCAAACCGTGGACCCACCCACTCGGGTTGGGGCTCCATTCTTAAGAAGACAATTCTCTCAGCTTCCAAGTCTTTTTTTCTTCGAGAAGAAAATTAATAAGTAGTTGATGATGCTGGTAGATATTCTAATACGACCCCCAAGGCGGATCTATCAACATCCTTGCAAAAGTACACACATCCCAAAGATAGACGTAGAGACAGTGCCTTTGACTATTCAGAGATGTCACTAAAACCGCCCAAGAAAGATGTAAACCACCATGAATAAGCAGTGCTTGTTAGACAAAGGTGATCCGAGAGCCGATCAGTTCCTGTCATTCCACCAGGGAGGTGGTACACGGCTCGTGTTGTCTGTAGTTCAACAATTCCTAGACGGTCAATACCACGGTTGGATCGCGTCGGCATTGTTACTTTGTGCCAGGAAGGGCTGTTTAACAAAATGGTTCAAACGGCTCTGAGCACTACGCGACGTAACTTCTGAGGTCATCAGTCGCCTAGAACTTAGAACTAATTAAACCTAACTAACCTAAGGACATGACACACATCCATGCCCGAGGCAGGACTCGAACCTGCGAACGTAGCGGTCGCTCGGCTCCAGGCTGTAGCGCCTAGAACCGCACGGCGGCGCGCGGCTCTCAACGAGGGAAGTGTCCAGGCGTCTCAGAGTGAACCAAAGCGATGTTATTCAGACATGGAGGAGATACAGAGAGACAGGAACTGTCGATGACATGCCTCTCTCATGCCCCCCGCCGGCCTGTGTGGCCGAGCGGTTCTAGGCGCTTCAGTCTGGAACCGCGCGACCGCTACGGTTGCAGGTTTGAATCCTGCCTTGGGCATAGATGTGTGTGATGTCCTTAGGTTGGTTAAGTATAAGTAGTTCTAAGTTCTAGGGGACTGATGACCTCAAAGTCCCATAGTACTCAGAGCCATTTGAAATCACGCGGCCCAAGGGCTACTATTGCAGTGGAAGACCGCTACCTACGGATTATGTCTCGGAGGAACCCTTACAGCAACGCCACCATGCTGAATAATGCTTCCCGTACTGTCACAGGATGTTGTGCTACGTCTCAAACTGTGCCCAGTAGGCTGCATGATGCGCAACTTGACTCCCTACGTCCATGGCGAGGTCCATCTTTGCAACCAAGACACCATGTAGCGCGGTACAGATGGGCCCAACAACGTGCAGAATGGACCGCTCAGGATTGGCATCATGTTCTCTTCACCAATTAGTGCCGCATATGTCTTTAAGCAGACAATCGTCGGAGACGTTTTTGGAGGCAATTCGGTCAGGCTGAACGACTTAGACACACTGTCCAGCAAGTGCAGCAAGGTGGAGGTTCGCTGATGTTTTGGGATGGCATTATGTGGGGCCGACGTACGCTGCTGGTGGTCTTACAAGGCGCCGTAACGGCTGTACGATACGTGAGTGCCATCCTCCGACCAACAGTGCAACCATATCGGCAGTATATTGGTGAGGCATTCGTCTTCATGGACGACATTTCAGGCACCCATCGTGCACATCTTGTGAATGACTTCCTTCAGGATAACGACATCGCTCGACTACATTGGCCACTATGTACTCCAGGCATGAACCCTATCGAATATGCCTCGGATACATTGAGAAGGGCTGTTTATGGACGACATGAGCCACGAACCACTCTGAGTTACCTACGCCGAACCGCCGTTGAGAAGTGGGACGATCTGGACCAACAGTGCCTTAATAAACTTGTGGACAGTATCCCACGACAAATACAGGCATGAATCAATGCAAGAAGACGTGTTCCTGGGTACTCGATGTACCGGTGTGTACATCAATCTGGACCACCACTCTGAAGGTCTCGCTCTGTGGTGGTACAACATGTGATGGGTAGTATTCATGACCAATACAAAGGGTGGAAGTAATGTTTATGTTGATTTCTATTCCAATTTTTTGTACATGTACCGAAACTCTCGGGACCGAGGTGATAAAAAACTTTTCTTGACGTGTGTATTTTGTCATAAATATCGCTAAAATACTGACGCTAGGGCACAGTAATACCTAAATGTGACTGATTAGTTGTGTGCTTCCGGTTGTTCTACAGAGTTCTTACCATTTTCTTAAAAATATTTCGATGACTGACCAAGCCGGCTGGTGTGGCCGAGCGGTTCTAGGCTCTTCAGTCTGGAACCGCGCTACCGCTACGGTCGCAGGTTCCAATCCTGCCTCGGGCATGGATGTGTGTGATGTCCTTAGGTTAGTTAGGTTTAAGTAGTTTTAAGTTCTAGGGGACTGATGACCTAAGATGTTAAGACCCATAGTGCTCAGAGCCAGGTGCTGCGAATTTATCTGTCATGTTTAGAGGCTGCGCAGCCTGCCGTGGCTGGTAGATGCGCAAAAGGCAGGGCATGCATTGGGCGGCTGGTAGTGGTGGGGTTTGCGCTCGGCGCTGTAGGGGAAGTGTCGAGTGCTGGACAGGAATTGTTGCTTTAAAATGAATCCTGCACTATTTTTTTTGTACCTTTAAGTTGTTTGTTGTTGTTGTCTTCAGTCCTGAGACTGGTTTGATGCAGCTCTCCATGCTACTCTATCCTGTGCAAGCTTCTTCATCTCCCAGTACTTACTGCAACCTACATCTTTCTGAATCTGCTTAGTGTATCCATTTCTTGGTCTCCCTCTACGATCTTTAGCCTCCACACTGCTCTCCAATGCTAAATTTGTGATCCCTTGATGCCTCAGAACATGTCCTACCAACCGGTCCCTTCTTCTTGTCCAGTTGTGCCACAAATTCCTCTTCTCCCCAATCCTATTCAATACCTCCTCATTAGTTATGTGATCTACCCATCTAATCGTCAGCATTCTTCTGTAGCACCACATTTCGAAAGCTTCTATTCTCTTCCTGTCCAAACCATTTATCGTCTATGTTTCACTTCCATACATGGCTACACTCCGTACAAATACTTTCAGATACGACTTCCTGACACTTAAATCTATACTCGATGTTAACAAATTTCTCTTCTTGAGAAACGCTTTCCTTGCCATTGCCAGTCTACATTTTATATCCTCTCTACTTCGACCATCATCACTTATTTTGCTCCCCAAATAGCAAAACTCCTTTACTACTTTAAGTGTCTCATTTTCTAATCTAATTCCCTCAGCATCACCCGATTAATTCGACTACATTCCATTATCCTCGTTTTCCTTTTGTTGATGTTCATCTTATATCCTCCTTTCAAGACACTGCCCATTCCGTTCAACTGCTCTTCCAAGTCCTTTGCTGTCTCTGACACAATTACAATGTCGTCGGCGAACCTCAAAGTTTTTATTTCTTCTCCATGGACTTCAATACCTACTCTGAATTTTTCTTTTGTTTCCTTTACTGCTTGCCAAATATACAGATTGAATAACATCGGGAACAGGCTGCAACCATGTATGACTCCCGTCCCAACCGCTGCTTCCCTTTCATGCCCCTCGACTCTTATAACTGCCATCTGTTTTCTGTACAAATCGTAAATAGCCTTTCGCTCCCTGTATTTTGCCCCTGCCACATTTAGAATTTGAAAGAGAGTATTCCAGTCAACATTGTCAAAAGCTTTCTTTAAGTCTACAAATGCTAGAAACGTAGGTTTGCCTTTCATTAATCTTTCTTCTAAGGTAAGTCGTAAGGTCAGTATTGCCTCACGTGTTCCAGTATTTCTACGGAATCCAAACTGATCTCCTCCGAGGCCGGCTTCTACTAGTTTTTCCATTCGTCTGTAAAGCATTCGTGTTAGTATTTTGCAGCTGTGGCTTATTAAACTGATTGTCCGGTAATTTTCACATCTGTCAACACCTGCTTTCTTTGGGATTGGAATTATTATATTCTTCTTGAAGTCTGAGGGTATTTCACCTGTTTCGTTAACAGCCTGCAATGGGGCACAGTATAAAACGCTTTCCGGAAATTTAGGAAAATGGAATCTGCCTGTTGCGCTTCATCCATAGTTCTCAAATGGTTCAAATGGTTCTAAGTACTATTGGACTTAACATCTGAGCTCACCAGACCACTAGACTTAGAATTACTTAAAGCTAACTAACATAAGGCCATCAAACACATCCATGCCCGAAGCAGGATTCGAACCTGCAAACGTAGCAGCAGCGCGGTTCCGGACTGAAGCGCCTAGAACCGTTCGTCCACAGCGGCCGGCCCCACAGTTCTCAATATACCACTGGAGAAAAGGGTAAGCTTAGTTTCGCACTAGTGATGCGTTCTGAAAACCACTTTTAATCTACCAAGATAATTTAGTCAAGAAGTCAAAAATTTAGTCAAGAAGTTGTAGGAGAACGTGTACTGAGGGGAACGAATGAGGGGGAAGCCGCTTGGAAGAATTTGCCAAGAGAGTAATTTAATTATTGCCAAGATTTGATTTAATAATCATGAGAACGTGTATCGTGAAAGAGCCCTGGTGACAGTGTAATGTTTCAGATACCACTGCACTAGATAATGCTTATAGATCCTTTTAGGAAACAGCCATATACGAACGGAATTCGGTACACACTCGGCTGTCCGAGACCTAAACCGTCTTTAACATGAGCTGAAGGGAAGGAAATACACTGGATGTCATGTTCCGTGGAGTCTGTAGATTTTCCCGTATACTGTGGTAGCATAAGGCAGGTAAGCGATTTTCGGCTTCTGTTCCTGGTTACCAGTTTCAGCTTCTTTCTCAAGCGTTCGTTATTTTGAGTGTATCGCCTGTTCACTTTGATGATGTGAGTACCATTCCTTCGGGACACTATTCGTAGGGGCCGTTAATTCTTCAGCGAGACTCTCCTAGACTGAAAATGTAACGTTGGACGTAAGAAAAGTAAAACAGCAAAACTCTCAGCACGTGAAGAAGAGTAGTGTGTCGGTAGTAGAAACTCTGTTATTAAAATGGAAAGAAAACTCTGCGGGACACCCGGGAACACCCTTTTAATCTGCACACAGAGAGCTTCAGCATTTTCCCACAAAGTGTAGTTCACCTACTGCTGATGACAGTATTTTGTAACGCATTTTATGGTCGCCTACTCTAGATCGTTAACGGAGACCAAAATGTATTTGGAATTTCGCTGTAGCAAAGTGAAAAGAAGAAGAAATTGTAGGAGAACGTGTACTGAGGGGGAACGAATGAGGGGGAAGCCGCTTGGAAGAATTTGCCAAGAGAGTAATTTAATTATTGCCAAGATTTGATTTAATAATCATGAGATCGTGTATCGTGAAAGAGCCCTGGTGACAGTGTAATGTTTCAGATACCACTGCACTAGATAATGCTTAGAGATCCTTTTAGGAACCAAATGTTTCAGATACCACTACACTAGATAATGCTCAGAGATACATTTAGGAACCAAATGTTTCAGATACCGCTACATGAGATAATGCTGAGAGATACATTTGGGAACCAAAATTTAAACTGTAGAACGATCACAGTCGTAGACGTGGGAGACTTGACTAAATTATCTTGGTAGATTAAAAGTGGTTTTAGAACGCATCACTAGTGCGAAACTAAGCTTACCCTTTTCTCCAGTGGTATATTGAGAACTGTGGGGCCGGCCGCTGTGGACAAACGGTTCTAGGCGCTTCAGTCCGGAACCGCGCTGCTGCTACGGTTGCAGGTTCGAATCCTGCTTCGGGCATGGATGTGTTTGATGGCCTTATGTTAGTTAGCTTTAAGTAATTCTAAGTCTAGTGGTCTGGTGAGCTCAGATGTTAAGTCCAATAGTACTTAGAACCATTTGAACCAATTGAGAACTATGGATGAAGCGCAACAGGCAGATTCCATTTTCCTAAATTTCCGGAAAGCGTTTGATGCTGTGCCCCATTGCAGGCTGTTAACGAACGTGCGAGCTTATGGAATAAGTTCACAGAGATGTGAGTGGCTCGAATATTTCTTAAATAATAGAACCCAGTGTGGTGTCGTCGACGCCGTGTGTTCATCAGAGACAAGGGTATCATCAGCAGCGCCGCAGGGAAGTATGATAGGGGCGTTGTTGTTCTATATATACATAAGTGGTTTGGTGGACAGGGTGGGCAGCAATCTGTGGTTATATGCCGATGATGCCGTGGTGTAAGGTACAGTGTCGAAGTTGAGTGCCTGTAGGAAGATACAAGACGACTTAGACAAAATTTCCGTTTGGTGTGATGAATGGCAACTAGCCTTAAACGTGGAAAAATGTAAGTTAATGCAGATGAGTAGGAAGAGCAAACCTATAATGTTCGTATACGGTATTACCAGTGTCCAGCTCGACATAGACAAGTCGTTTCAATATCTGAGCGTAATGTTGAAAAGCGATATGAGATGGAACGAGCATTTGAGAAGTGTGGTAAGGAAGGCGAATGGTCAACTTCCGTTTGTTGGGAGAATTTTACGAAGGAGTAGATCACCTGTAACGATGGCCTTACATAGGACGCTGGTGCGACGTATTCGTGACTGCTGCTCGATTGTTTGGTATCCGTACCTGGTCGGATTGAGCGAGGACATCTAAGCAGTTCAGAGGCCTGGCTGCTAGATTTGTTACCGGTAGGGCCGGCCGGAGTGGCCGAGCGGTTAAAGGCGCTACAGTCTGGAACCGAACGACCGCTACGGTCACAGGTTCGAATCCTGCCTCGGGCATGGATGTGTGTGATGTCCTTAGGTTAGTTAGGTTTAAGTAGTTCTAAGTTCTAGGGGACTTATGACCACAGCAGTTGAGTCCCATAGTGCTCAGAGCCATTTGAACCATTTTTTTTTGTTACCGGTAGGTTCGAGTAACACGCAAGTGTTAAGGAGATGCTTCGGAAACTTAAATGGGAATCCCTGGAGGGAAAAAACACTACTGGAAAAATTTAGAGTACCGGCATTTGAAGCTGACATCCGAACGATTCTGCTCCCGGCGGAGGTTCGAGTCCTCCGTCGGGCATGGGTGTGTGTGTTTGTCCTTAGCATAATTTAGGTTAAGTATTGTGTAAGCTTAGGGACTGATGACCTTAGCAGTTAAGTCCCATAAGATTTCACACACATCTGAACATCATCCGAACGATGCTACTGTCACCAACATACATCGCGCCAAAGGACCACGAAGATAAAGCACTAGAAATTAGGGCTCATGCGGTGACGTACACACAGACGTTTCTCCCTTGCTCTATTTGCGAGCGGTACAGGGGGAATGAGAAATAGTGGTATAGAGTACCCTCCGCCATGCACCGTACGGTGGCTTGCGGAGTATCTATGAAGCTGTAGATGCAGATGTATTGAAATTGCAGAAAGGAATGAAATTAATGACAGGGCCTATATAAGTTGAAGTAACCAGGGATTATTGAGAGGTTGAAAAGGACCATTAGCCAAATATTTGCTGTGATGATATATCGAAGGCAGCACAGGAACATGTACGAAACGAGACAAGGCCCTGTAGAAATCCTTGGGTAACCCATGGGACACTGAATCCAAACGAAAAAAGGGACAAATACAAGAAAACATATCGAGTGTATTACGCAAAAGGAAATACAGATCTCTACAAAATTAGATCGCAGGAAATGCGAACTGACAATGTATGACTGTTTGGAGAAGAATGTAAAGCTGTAGAATCATGGAGAAAGCTACATGTCACATACATGAAAGTTGAGGAGGTATGGAGAGAAGAGAAGCAGCTGTATAAACATCAGGAGCTTAGAAAGGAAGACTGGAAGGTGGAAGGAATATAAGGATGGACTGTATATAGGAAACAAACTTGAAGAGTATATTATGGAAAAGGAAGGACAAATAGACGACGATGAGATAGGGTATGTGATACTATGATAAGAATTTGACGGAAAGCTGACACACCTCAGTCCAAACAAGTCACCTGGTGTAGATGACTTTCACTCTGAATTAATGACGTCCTAGGCAGAGGATAACGTGGCAGACGTTTACCGCTTGCTATGAATATACAGTAGACGGTGACAATTATTGAAGTATATGAAATAAAATCGTCGTAACTTTTCAACGGTTTGCGTTAGGACGTTCTAACAGCACGGTTGACCGCAGGGCACGATGGGAATTATTATGCCCATGCACGATTTGGTTTAGCGACGAAGCCGACTTTCATTTCGAAGGGTCCGTCAATAAGCAAAATTGGCGCATTTGGGGGATTGAGAATCCGCATTACGCGATCGAGAAGTCTCTTCACCCCTAACGGGTGACTGTTTGGTGTGCAATGTCCATATACGTAATAATCGGTGCGCTATTCCTTGATGGCACGGTGACTACCGGACGGTACGTGAAGGTTTTTGAAGATGATTTCAACGCCATTATCCAAAGTGACCTTGATTTCGATAAGATGTGGTTCAAACAAAACATATCTTGACCCAATAGAAGCAGGAGAGTGTATAAAGTCCTGGAGGAGCACTTTGGCGACTGCATTCTTCCTCTGGGTTAGAGGCCACTGGCATGGGTCACGATTGGCCGCCATGTTCTCCGAATCCGAAGACGTGCGAATCCTTCTTGTGGGGCTATGTTAAAGACAAGGTGTACAGCAATAACCCCAAAACCATTGCCGAGCTGAAAACAGCCATTCAGGACAGCATCATGTTCCGACACATCAGCGGGTGATGCAGAATTTCGCAATTCGTTTGCGCCATGTCATCGCCAATTATGGCAGGTACATCGAATATGTCATAACCTAAATTTGAATATCTGTAATTACGTTTACACGTGTATGCACGTTGTTGTTTGTAACTAATTTACATTTTTTTCATATAGTTCAATAATTGTCACCCTGTATGTGAGACCGGCGAAATAAATTCAGGGTCAAGAAACACATGAATAATTCATATTCCAAAGAAAGATGCTAAAAGATGTAAACATCACAGACTCTTGCCTTTCATACGTTTCCTTTTTATTGTTATTTTTATTTTTTTGCTTTTTTGTTAAACTCGTCTTATCCTAACCACACGCAAACTCGGAAGAAACGTCACCAGGAGCTTCCAACGCAGCAATGTGATTGTCTTAATGAGTAAAGGCCGTGCGGTTCTAGGCGCTACAGTCTGGAGCCGAGCGACTGCTACGATCGCAGGTTCGAATCCAGCCTCGGGCATGGATGTGTGTGATGTCCTTACGTTAATTAGGTTTAATTAGTTCTAAGTTCTAGGCGACTTATGACCTCAGAGTTAAGTCGCATAGTGCTCACAGCCATTTGAACCATTTTAATAATTGCAAAATACACAATAATGGAATACTGGTGGAATCGCACTTGTGATAATATCAGAGATTCAGAGATACGTGGGAACATACGAGGCAATATCGGCCTGGAGGCTTATTTATAAAATAGATTAAAGGAAAACAAACCTAAAATTATAGTACTTGTAGATTAAGACAAGATGGTTGATAATGTTCACCGCACCACACCATTTGAAACTCTGAGGTAGCAGGAATAAACTACAGCGGGCAAAAGTTTATTTACAACTTACAAAGAAACCAGACTGCCTTTGTTAGAGTCGAAGGACACAAAACGCAATCGATGGTTAATAAGACAGTGAGAAATGTTTTTAAATGTATATACCACCATTTGACTGTATTGTCGTTTATGAGCTTACGTTATGAACATAAAGTCAATCACTTGAAAATAGCATAAAAGGCCGAGACATGGGTCGTACTTAAATATACAACAATACAGTCAAATGGCGGTGTCTTCGTTTAAAAATCGTTGTGTGGCTGTTGCTCAGCAACATCAAAAACTGTATGGTAACAAATGGTTTTAGTGCCCCACAGACGTTATTTTATGAGTAAATTGAGCAAGCAGTAAAGGAAACACGGAGAAATTAAGGAAGGGGATATAAGTTCCTGGAGAAAAAATAGTATCTTTGAAGTTTGCCGATGACCTTGTTCTTCTGTCAGAGACAGTAAAGGATTTAGTAGATCATTCGAATGGAATGTACACTGTCTTGAAAAGAGGTGATGAGATGGGCACCAACAGAATTTTTTTGCGAATATAGTTTGGTTCGTCAGGGATTAAAGAAGTAAATGTTCTAACTGCCGCCATTGTTCCAGGCAAAGATGCCTGCATTTTACAAAAGACAAAAAGGATCCAGCCATGCTGATTGGACAGAGGAGCAACTGAACGACACCATAAAAGCAGTGCGAAATGGAATGTACCTGAATACAGCCTCAAAGGAGTTTCACGTTCCATGGTCAACGCTGAAGAGACGATTAGCAAACGGGTGCTTTACGATGAAACCTTTGCGTGGGCCGCCTGTACTAACACAAGAATGTGAGAAAAAGTTGGTAAAACACATGATAAAATTACAAAACTTCAGATTTGCACCGATAAGGACAGAAGTACGCACCATGGCGTATAAACTAGCTGAGAAATATAACCAACATCACAAATTTAACCGAGAAAAGGAAATTTCTGGAATGGATTGGCTACATTTATTCTTAAAAAGAAATCCGGAACTCTCAGTCCGCAAATCGGAAGGAGTTTCACAAGCACGGTCAAGGGTTTTAAGTACGAAAAACGTTTCAGACTATTTTTCATTGCTGCAGAACATCTTGGTAGAGCATAACTTCCTTGATAAGCCGGGAAATATATTCAACGTAGATGAGTCCGGACTTCAGCTGAATAATATACTAGGTTACGTGTTGGCAGCAAAGGGGTCTAAGGGCGTTCCAGCGATAACAGTCGGTGAAAAGGGTGAAACCATATCTGTAATCGCTTGCTGCATTAGAGAGGGCATGTTTTTACCCCCAGTTTGTGTTTTGAAGGGAAAAAATTAAAAGGCCGAGTGCAAGGACGGTATGCCGGCGGGTTCCACGATTTTCATGTCACAAAAGTTGACGTTCGTAACAACTGACATTTTTCTTCTGTGGCTAAGCAACCATTTTGCACCGAGAAAGCCTGAGGGAACAGTCGTGCTTATTTTGGATGGACATAAAGATAATTAAAAAAAGTCGACATAAAGTTAAAAAAGACAATTGGCGATACGTAAAGTACAAAAAAGACACAGAAGTCACACACACAGGTTAAATGTTGGCCACAGTATTACAACACTCCAGCACAAAGTCACTTTAAACCACTTGAACAGATGAAGCACACACAACGAAGAATAAAAACTGTCAGGAGCGACCTGCCGAGGGAGAGGCCTGAGAGGATTGAAAAAGAGGGGAGAGGAAGGTGCAGCGGGGGAGGTGGTGGGGTGAGAAGAATAGAGGGGTCAGGGGGTGCACCAAGGGGCAGAAGACAAGGAGGGAGGGAGTGCAGAGACACTGAAGCGGTGCATGGAAGGGTGTCTAGGAGGGGGAAAGCCGCTCAGGAGAAGGGAGGGGGAGGAGTAGGAGCCCTGAGGAGAAGGCAGGAGGAAGACGGCGTTAGAGTTGGTATGAGGGGTAGACGTCAGGGCGAATCTCATCATTCAGGAGGCGTAAGCGCTAAAGTCCCTTGGGAAAGGAGATGGAGGGTGTGCAGATGGAGAGAGGGTGGGACACAGTGGTAAAGGCACAGCAACAGGTTGGGGTGGAGAGGAAGGGGGACACCAAGGGGTGGGGGATATCAAATCGGTGGAGAATATACAGGGTGCAGATGTGTTCAAGGAAAAGTGGAAGGTGGGGGAAGGGGATGAGGTCATAGAGGATTCACGTGGGGGATGGAAGGCAGATATGGAGGGCGCAGCAGAGTGCATGGTGTTCTAGGATCTGGAGGGCATTATAGAGCCTGGGAGGGGCGGAAATCCAGCAGTGCTGTCATAACAAAGGATGTGATGGATCAAGGACTTGTAGGTGTGAAGAATGGAGGAAGGATGCAGTCTCCATGTCCAGCCAGGCAGGAGTTTCAGGAGACAGAGTCTGTCGTGGGCTTTGTGTTGGATTGTGAGGAGATGGCGAGTGCAGGTGAGTTGGCGGTCGAGGGTGATGCCTAGGTATTTGGGAGTAGGAGTGAGGTGGATAGGACAGCCATAAATGGTTAGGTAGAAATCATGGAGACAGAAGGATACGGTGGTGCAGCCTATGATGATCGCTTGGGTCTTGGAGGGCTGATACAAAGGGACCACTGGTTGCACCAAGTGGTGAACTGGTCAAGGTGGTTTTGTAGGGTACGATGGGACTATTGAAGGGTAGGAGAGAGGGCTAGCAAGGCGGTGTCATCAGCAGTGACGAATGAGAAAACTTTGTTTCCTATATACCTGCAGACATTGCTGTTATCAAATTCTGATAGGCTGTTAAGGATGAAGGGGAGGGAGGTTAGAAGTCTTTATTGGTGTCTTTATTATTTCTTTTCATTGGTGGAAACCCTACTTTTTGATTGGTGTTTGCATTACTGCTTGTGACTGGTGGAAATCGGCGAATGGAAATCCAGTTGGGAGCTGTGACGTGGCGTCGTTTTCTTGCTTTCTAGCGCCGGTCAAGGGGCTGCAGTACTCTATATACCTGCGGCCACTGCGGTCTCTTGTGAACCTGTATGTGTTGCTTCACGTGAGCTATCGTCACGCAGCGCTGTTATTGCTGGCAGCCAAGACGTCGGAAGTCGGTACCCGTCTTCTCTGTTTATGTTGGCCGGTCCCTTGGCTATTTCTATTGCCTCTCTAATCTTCCTCCTGAATCATGCAAGAGGCCAGTATGTGTGCTTCGCCAAAACCAATTTGTTTGCCGCTCTCATCTTGGTTTTCTGCGACCGCTGACTTGGTGCGCTGTCCTAGTCTGATATACAGGGTGTTTCAAAAATGACCGGTATATTTGAAACGGCAATAAAAACTAAACGAGCAGCGATAGAAATACACCGTTTGTTGCAATATGCTTGGGACAACAGTACATTTTCAGGCGGACAAACTTTCGAAATTACAGTAGTTACAATTTTCAACAACAGATGGCGCTGCAAGTGATGTGAAAGATATAGAAGACAACGCAGTCTGTGGGTGCGCCATTTTGTACGTCGTCTTTCTGCTGTAAGCGTGTGCTGTTCACAACGTGCAAGTGTGCTGTAGACAACTTGGTTTATTCCTTAGAACAGAGGATTTTTCTGGTGTTGGAATTCCACCGCCTAGAACACAGTGTTGTTGCAACAAGACGAAGTTTTCAACGGAGGTTTAATGTAACCAATGGACCGAAAAGCGATACAATAAAGGATCTGTTTGAACAATTTCAACGGACTGGGAACGTGACGGATGAACGTGCTGGAAAGGTAGGGCGACCGCGTACGGCAACCACAGAGGGCAACGCGCAGCTAGTGCAGCAGGTGATCCAACAGCGGCCTCGGGTTTCCGTTCGCCGTGTTGCAGCTGCGGTCCAAATGACGCCAACGTCCATGTATCGTCTCATGCGCCAGAGTTTACACCTCTATCCATACAAAATTCAAACGCGGCAACCCCTCAGCGCCGCTACCATTGCTGCGCGAGAGACATTCGCTAACGATATAGTGTACAGGATTGATGACGGCGATATGCATGTGGGCAGCATTTGGTTTACTGATGAAGCTTATTTTTACCTGGACGGCTTCGTCCATAAACAGAACTGGCGCATATGGGGAACCGAAAAGCCCCATGTTACAGTCCCATCGTCCCTGCATCCTCAAAAAGTACTGGTCTGGGCCGCCATTTCTTCCAAAGGAATCATTGGCCCATTTTTCAGATCCGAAACGATTACTGCATCACGCTATCTGGACATTCTTCGTGAATTTGTGGCGGTACAAACTGCCTTAGACGACACTGCGAACACCTCGTGGTTTATGCAAGATGGTGCCCGGCCACATCGCACGGCCGACGTCTTTAATTTCCTGAATGAATATTTCGATGATCGTGTGATTGCTTTGGGCTATCCGAAACATACAGGAGGCGGCGTGGATTGGCCTCCCTATTCGCCAGACATGAACCCCTGTGACTTCTTTCTGTGGGGACACTTGAAAGACCAGGTGTACCGCCAGAATCCAGAAACAATTGAACAGCTGAAGCAGTACATCTCATCTGCATGTGAAGCCATTCCGCCAGACACGTTGTCAAAGGTTTCGGGTAATTTCATTCAGAGTCTACGCCATATTATTGCTACGCCATGTGGATATGTGGAAAATATCGTACTATAGAGTTTCCCAGACCGCAGCGCCATCTGTTGTTGAAAATTGTAACTACTGTAATTTCGAAAGTTTGTCTGCCTGAAAATGTACTGTTGTCCTAAGCATATTGCAACAAACGGTGTATTTCTATCGCTGCTCGTTTAGTTTTTATTGCCGTTTCAAATATACCGGTAATTTTTGAAACACCCTGTATCTTTCGTGTTCAGATATCCATGTGCTGATGGATCGTCCCGTCTCGCCTACATATACTAATCCACATTTGCACCTGAAGTCATGGACTCCAGCAGCATGTAGTTCGTCAATTATATCTTTCGTTGTACGAAGAACATCTTTTATTCTGTTGCTGCTTCGGAAAATCGGCTTGAAGCCTGCTCAGCGGAGAATTTTGCCCACATATGGTAATAGAGCGATTTTTTGTGCTTTCTTTTGCTCTTCTCTATTGCCTTCATTCTTTGTCGCTATAGTTTTATCTGTTACTTTCATTCCAAAATCACTGGCACAATAAATTGACTTGAGATTTTGTAGCTCCCCCTTTAGATGTTACTTATCGCTGATCCTGTGAGCCCTTTGGTTAAAATGTGCAGGGCAGATTTCTTCTGCGTAGGGTGATGATGGGAGGAGGCATGCAGGTACCTGTCAGTACTGGCTGGCTTCCTACATACTTTATGGCCCAGTTTACCATTAGGGTTTCTGTGAACTTCCACGTCGAAGGAAGGCAGTACCCCATTCTTTTTACTCCATAGTGAATTGGATTCTACTGTGCTGCTGGTTGAGCTACTGGTGGAAATTTCGTTGCTGTTCCTCTCCATATCGCCAGATTACGAAAGTGTAATCAACATATTCAGAAAAATTTTATTGAATGTGACAATGTCCGCGGATATATTTAAAATAAACTTTGCTTGTATGTGATATCCACCTGCGGCAAACAACATCACGAGGTCCATGTTTGCATAAACCTGACAAGGGAAATGCAGTTCGAGTAAGCATGGATCGCTATTCATGTGGCGCACTATTGCACTGGTATATTTTATCCATTAAATGATCTGGGGTAGCCGATTTGGAGGTTTGGGCGTCACATATGATGCTTTCAACCTGTCTTCGGAATAATTCTGTACTTTTATCAGCTACCTTTCAGTTCCAGAAAGAAAACGGAACGAGGCTCTATCATTGAGTGAACATCTGCAACTGGCACATTACAAAGTAGCTCAAATTAGTATCGTGAAATCATTTCTTTGCGTCTTTAAGTTTTGTGTTCACTCGTAACATACACAATTTGATGTTAAACAGAAAACATCTCACTAGTTTTATTTCCAAAGAGATTCTGCGAATATTTCGTAGTCTGCATGCTAACTGAAACAGGACGCATAGTGAAGAGGAAATGTGAAAGTACAGACTATGCTGAGTCCCACGAAAGGAAGCTCGAGTAGCCGCCTTGTTTTTTAAAAAAAATTTGCTCCGTAATTTAGTTTTACGGCGTGGCGGACCTTGGATGTGAAACTTAATTACTGTTCCCTTATACTTTTTCACGCGGTTTCCTCTGCCCAGGGGCTGAATAGCGCCCATAATGGTGTCCGCTTCCGACACACACACACACACACGCGCGCGCACACGCACACGCACACACACACAAAACAAAAGCTTTCACCGACCCAAAGGTTAACTTTTTATACTCCTCTGGCCAACAAATTACGAGTACTTTGTCGCATGTCCGTAACTCACGCGTGGCTGCCATTATTTGGTACAGTTGACTGTCTACGACAGCACTCATTGCTCATCGCCTTTATGGGATGAACGTGACGAAATTGTGGCTAAGCTGACAGCTTTTGTCACCCAATGTTTGCTTACCTTTGTCGTGGAGTCGGACGTATTGGAAATTCCATTTAATCCCGTGTAACAATCCGTCCTACCCGAATACATCGACGTGTTGTCTAAATGTTGTCTTGATGGGAAGCAGTATGCAGTGCATTATATGGTTTTCTAGCTTCTCCGAGCCAGCCATCGTCATATATTAGTATGTACTACAACTTATTGGTCAAAGAGATCTCTTTGAATGCTTCCAGCAATATGTGTGGGACGATGAACATCTGTATCCCATATTTAATAGGTGGTTGTTGATAGTACAGCTGCTCACCGGCTGTCGACAAGCATTGAACTGGGGTGTGCTTTAGACTATCTACTCTATGTTAACACTCACTGCTCTGCAAGTTGTTACTATTTGACAACAGAACAGGTACTAGCGCCGCAAACACTGTGAAAGTCGATCGCCTGTTAACACCATAAGCGTCACGTAAATAGTATTTGTCTTTAATCCATTCACGAAATAACTGATCTGTTTTTACCTCCCCCCCCCCTGCCAATCATTCCTCTGTTTTAATGGACATAGTTGAAGACGTCATTGATTGCAAAGTAACCACAAAAAGGGCTAAAAATTAATGAACCAAATAGAATAAGATGCTTCGCATTCGTGAAGAAATACGCTTGCTTGAGAATTAAAATTAACTACACCTTAAAAAAGAGAATATAAACCTACTATTACACACATGTAACGGCAAGGAGAGCTGTATGCTGACCGCATACCCCTCCGAACCCGGATCCAGTTCTGCCTGTTTGCTGAGGACGACACGGCGGTTGGTCGGTTCCGTTGGGTCTTCCGAGGCCTGTTCGGGTGGAGATTTCACACATAGAAAACACTGAATGTACTTTACAAGTATACCACATCGGGGTGGGGAACCAAGTTCTTTGGGACACAAACATTTCTTGGGCATTGTCATGCTGACAGTTCTTCAGTCTGACGGCAGAGGTATTTTACGGAGTTCAGAATAGAATATGGAAGCATGTTGCGAGAGCAAGTAGAGACTATCTTGTGTGAACAAAGTTATTTTGAATATGGCGTTTATTAAAAGTGGGATAATGGTTGATGAAAAGAAAGAAATGAGAATGCGATAAAAGTAAGCATATTAATTAAAGAATCCAGGACAAGATAATGTAATTATAAGGTATTGAATCACTACATTTTAAAGTATTGTATAAACCACTCTGCATTAGAAAATTATGAAAAACCAAAGAGTTAATTTTTCTCTTCGTAATCAAAGTAAATACCTCTCAAACTTGTGGCATCACTACGCTACGCTGTTCATAAAAATAAAAAAAAAAAAACGAGTAAGCAAGTTTATTTATCTTGCACATGTTTCTGTGGCAGATTTTTGTGTGAACTTGGAGAAATGAAATGTATTTCATTCCAGAGTTCTAGCAATAAGTGACCTTTATACTGCATTTAACCGTGTGTAATTATTTAAATATCACCTGCCTTCCTCATGTCCTTTGTCACGAATATAATTTTCATTGTATTTTTATGATTTACAGTGGCCGACTGCGCGAGATTTGGAGCGAATTGTTCTATGATGAAACGACAGACCACTAATCCCGTATTATTTTTATTTCGTCGTCAATCGAAGACAGAACCCGGGTTGTGATTCATTTGCCGATTGTTTTCCTTCGTCTTGCATGATTTTCTGCATAAGATTTGTTCTCGACTAACTGGTCACTCGGCACTGAACAATGACGTCATCTGACTTACTCACTAGTCTGGGGTGCTACTATACCTTTTTTTACTGATGTTGGTATATCTGAATACTAATACATCTCATTTTCCTGAGTGAAGCAGGCAAAAAGGCATACAAACGTCTCAAAAACGAGATCGACAGGGAGTGCAAAATGGCTAAGCAGGGATGGCTAGAGGACAAATGTAAGGATGTAGAGGCTTATCTCACGATAGGTAAGATAGATACTGCCTATAGGAAAATTAAAGAGACCTTTGGAGAAAAGAGAACCACTTGCACGAATATCAAGAGCTCAGATGGAAACCCAGCTCTAAGCAAAGAAGGGAAAACAGAAAGGTGGAAGGAGTATATAGAGGGTCTATACAGGGGCGATGTTCTTGAGGACAATATCATGGAAATGGAAGAGGATGTAGATGAAGATGAAATGGGAGGTATGATACCTCGTGAAGATTTTGACAGAGCACTGAAAGACCTGTGTCGAAACAAGGCCTCCGGAGTAGACAACATTCCATTAGAACTACTGACACCCTTGGGAGAGCCAGTCCTGACAAAACTACTATCTGGTGAGCAAGATGTATGAGACAGGCGAATTTCTCTCAGACTTCAAGAAGAATATAATAACTCCAATCCCAAAGAAAGCAGGTGTTGACAGATGTGAAAATTACCGAACTATCCGTTTAATAAGTCACAGTTGCAAAATACTAACGCGAATTCTTTACAGACGAATGGAAAAACTGGTAGAAGCCGACCTCGGGGAAGATCAGTCTTGATTCCGCAGAAATGTTGGAACACGTGAAAAACCTACTTTTCTAGCATTTGTAGACTTAGAGAAAGCTTTTGACATTGTTGACTGGAATACTCTCTTTCAAATTCTAAAGGTGGCAGGGGTAAAATACAGGGACGATAAATAGTTTAGACAAGAAGAGAATAGAAGCTTTCGAAATGTGGTGCTACAGAAGAATGCTCAAGATTAGATGGGTAGATCACACAACTAATGAGGAGGTATTGTATAGAATTGGGGAGAAAAGGAGTTCGTGGCACAACTTGACTAGAAGAAGGGATCGGCTGGTAGGACATGCTCTGAGGCATCAAGGGATCACCAATTTAGTACTGGAGGGCAGCGTGGAGGGTAAAAATCGTAGAGGGAGACTAAGAGATGAATACACTAAGCAGATTCAGAAGGATGTAGGTTGCAGTAGGTACTGGGAGATGAAGAAGCTTGCACAGGATAGAGTAGCATGGAGAGCTGCATCAAACCAGTCTCAGGACTGAAGACCACAACAAAAACATCCATTTTAACTTATGTGAGGTCTCATAACATTCGCAAATGTCTTGTATTGTCGCTCATTTGGGAAACTTTTTATTGAGGTACACTATAAGGGAAAAAATAGAAATTAAAAAAAAAAGTTGCCCCACGAAGCATAACAGAATGGGAGAGAAATCAGTAGATATGATGTACATGTACAGACAAACAAATGATGACAGTTTCAGATAAACTGGACGGTTAATTCACGAAAAAGAGCTTCACAAAGTGCGCAAGTCAATAACCCATTGGTTCACCTTACGTTGGTATTCGGTTTCACATTTATTGATAGCATTGTTGGGTGTATTCCTGAGGGATACCACCAATTTTTGTCCAATTGGCGCATTAGAGTGTCAAAATATTGAGCTTGTTGGAGGCCCTGCCAATCATGCTGCAAACGTTTTCAGTTGGAGAGATATCCAGTGGCCCTTCTGGCTAAGGTAGCTTTTGACAAGCTCGAAGACAAGCAATAGAAAGTCTTGCCGTGTGCGGGCGGGAATTATCGTGCTGAAATGCAAGCACAGGATGGCTCACCAAGAAGGGCAACAAAACGGTGCGCGGAATATAGTCGACGAACATACCATTCTTCCCGGTTGTCGTGCCGTATGGTGATAGTTAGAGCTGTCTGCGAGGCTTGGTTACTGTCCATCTGGGTACACGGAATGAAATTCGCAAAGACTTTATGCCCTGGCATCCACATTTTCCTCATTTACTAGCTTTGGCAGCTGCACGGTGTAATTGCTCTGCAGCCTCAGAAATTCATCCATAGGCCGCCAAAGTTTACAAATTTGCATTTTCTGTCGATATCTGTATCAATATCAGTTTGTCACTATTCTACATAACTCCTTAGTGGTGCATCATATTTCTTTTTCTTAGAGTGTATCTCAGTATTCAAGAAAGGTATGTTTCACTATGAAGTAAGCTACGCATTAATCAACAGACACAAGTTTTAAGATGAACAATTAAACAATTGGTGACAGTGCTGAACGGTGTTTCGTTTAAGCTTCAATAATTTTCTTGCTTAATTTTTAAGAGACAAGGTCATGGCAAAAATAGTTTTATAAGGACTATGACTTGTATGATCTCTCAACGCATAGCTCTATATATAAAAGAAAGCCGTGTTAGTTACACTATTTACAACACAAGAACAGCTGGACCGATTTGGCTGAAAACTGGTGGGGAGATAGCTTAGAACCAGGAGACGGACATAGGATACTTTTTATCCCGTTCGACAGCTATAAAACGTAGTATAACAAAAATGCATGTGGCATAGAATAACAAAGCGCAAATGTCAGCTAAAGGTCACTATAAAACCTGGTATAACAAAAGCGCATCCGACATGGATAACAAAACGAAAATGACAGCTAAACGTGTATGCTTAAGTATCAGTAAATATCATTAATTAAAAATTTAAAGAAATAATTTGTATTTTCTTTGAATCACCATTAACAATGCCGCGACCAAGACTATCGAATATTTCTCGACAAAGCCGTAATGCAAGAAGGATATAAAACATTGCGAATGAAATGACTGAAGAAGAACAACAAATTGCCCGTGAAGAGCGCCGCGTTAGTATGGCTCGACTTCGTGCTTTTCAATCATAGGAGCAAAGTGAGGCAGCCCGTGAAACGGCTCCGTTTGGCAATGCGAAATCTTCGAGCGAACAACAGAGATCAACATGTAGATAATATTTGACGCACAAAAACAGATTTATCACGTGATGATTTGAATCGAGCAGCGTTTAGATACGTTTGCAGCACTGATTACTCCTTGCATCCTTTCGTTTGCATTGGGCCGATGGACGTTGTTTGCGAGTATTGTGGCTTATTGAAGTTTTCGGGAGAAACGCACGGATTGTGCTGCCTTAGTGGGAAAGTGAAAGTGCCATTATTGACTCCGCCACCTGAGCCATTGCATTCATTGCTTTGTGGCGAAACACCCGAATCACGTCATTTTCTTGCAAACACCAAAAAATACAATAGTTGTTTCCAAATGATCTCATTTGGGGCAGACAGTATCGAAGAACGAGAATTTAATTACTTATTACCCTGGTAAAGCCACTGATCAGTCACTGAGAGGTCTAGGGGTAGCCCATCGTCATCAAATACGAGGAATGGAACTTTAATAGTGGCAAGTATTTATTTACAGCTCTTACAAAATAGATACGTGTTTCAAAGTTTTACAGATCTTCAAAGTACTCACCAGCATTGTGCATAACCCGTTGCCAGCGATGTGGAAGTCGTAGGATACTCTTAGCAGTGCCAATTGTGTTGACAGTTCGAGCTGCGCCGTCTATTGCCCGACGAATTTGTAGCAGTTCTGAAGCGAATGCCGTGAAGTGTTTCCTTCAGTTTATAAATCGAGCTGAACTTAAAACAATTAGCATCCCCGTCAGTCAAACAAATCAGTAACAGCTTGCACTGTACGTGCTTGAGCATTGTTCTGCAAAATCATGGGCAGGTCCTGCAGAAAGTGTCATCACTTCTGTCTCTAAGATGGTCGTAGTTTGTGTTCCAAAAATGAACTGCATGGAGACAGAAGTGTTGATACTTTCTGCAGGACCTGACCATCATTTTGCAGGACAATGCTTAAGCACGAAAAGTGCCAGCTGTTTTTGATTTGTTTGACTGATGGGGCTGCTAAGTGCACCTTCTGCACTTCCCTGACTTAAGCCCTCGTAAGTACAAATCGATTTCTAAACTGAAGGGAACACTTCACGGCATTCGCTTCAGAACTGCTACAAATTTGTCGGGCAATAGACCGCGCCGCTCGAACTGTGAACACAACTGGCACTGATAAGATTATCCTACGACTTCCACATTGCTGGCAACGGGCTATACACAATGCTGGTGACTACTATGAAGGTCAGTAAAACTTGAAAACATATATCTATTTTGTACGAGCTGTAAATAAATAGTGGCCACTGTTAAAGTTACACAGAAAGCCGTATACAACGGAGGAAGCACACGCCTACCCCAGGGAAGTGTTACAGGCCTTCTGCTGTTTTCAAGCTACATAAACAATTTAGGTGACAATTTGAGCAGCTCACTTGGTTTGTTTGCAGATGATGCGTCATTTACCGTTTCGTAAATTCATCAGATGATCAAAACAAATTGGAAAATGATTTACAAGACACCTGTATGGTGTAAGAGGTGACAATGGAACCTAAATAATGAAAATCGTGAAGACTGAATATAGAAAATGTGAATACAGAAAGGAATCCGCTAAATTTAGGACAAGATTAGTCGCTCAAAACTAAAGACTGTGAATTCAACTAAATACTCGGGATTACAATTTCCAATAACTTTAATTGGAACCATCGCACAGGTATTACTGTGGGGAAAGCGAAGCCAAGACTTTGATTTATTGACAGAAAACTTAGGAAATGCAACAGGTTTACTGAAGAGACTGCCTACAGTACGCTTGTCCATACTCATCTGGAGTGTTGCTGCACCTTTGGGATTCGGGTCAGAGACGATTGACGGAGGACGTTGAAAACGTTGAAAGAAGGGCAGCTTGCTCAATAGTGGGGATATTGTCACTGATAGGATATCTCGAATGTGGGTGGCAATCATTATAATAAGAAGTTTATTGCGGCCAAATAGCCATACAAATTTACAGTACAATGATAATACTGAAAAAAGAAATAGAAATTTTACATATTTTGATTTGCATAGTCACTTATTGACACTGTCCTTTTGGTACATAAGGTAACGTTTGCATGTCCTGTGACACAGTTTACATTCACACATTTCGTTTGGTTTATGATATGTTGTGTTGTTTCAAATAAGGTGGTCGAAACCATGGACTGCCATTCAGGTGATAACGTGTCTCATTTAGAAGTTTTCCTGTGTCCATGCTCGGTCAATCATGGCGCCTGTAGTCTAAAATTGTGAAGGAATGTCTTGTCTTTTTTCCTACAGAGTTTTAAGTGGACTTTCCAAAGCGTTGCTCTTGGGTATCATCAGGTTTGTCCGAAGGTATCAATGAGGAAGGGCTCCCTCGCCAGCAGGTATACAAGTCTCGATCGTGTTTTCTTTATATAGCTCGCCTTCATTCTTTCTAGAGTTGTTAGGTTTTTCACTGTAAGATGTGGTCCGATAATTTCTATGCCGTACGTCTGAATTGGGAAGATTTTGGCTTTGAATAGTGCCTATGCTATCTCTAGGCTCAGGGATATGATGTATTTCATGGATTGCCATTATTGGTTGCATTGATTTCTCTATTACATGTTTTTTGAAGCATTTAGCAGTTCTTTGTATTGTGACCCATAGGTACTTGAAGTCTGGCACAATCTTCAGTTTTCTCTCCCGCATGAAGATCTCAGATGATGGAGGTACTTTTCCTCCATTTCTGAGTACGATCATTTCTGTTTTCGTCTCATTTATTTCGAGACCGTGTTCGACACATGAATCTTCCACATCGTTTATCGCTTCTTGTAATTTTGCAATGTTCTTTGCGCCTATTATAAAATCGTATGCATATGCATATGAGAGTACATCCTCCGTTTGTGGTATTCTTACAATTTCTTCTACTGCAAGGATAAATAACAGAGGACTCAGTGGGTCTCCCTGTAGTACTCCGTTGGACTGGAGTATCGGCTCTGATAGGGAGAGGTTGTCGATATCCTTATTTCGTTCCATCGCAGTGTTGCGCTTATGATTTGTGTCCATATGTTGTTTTGTCCTAGGGTTTCTGGTCATTAATTTTCTATTTATAAAGTCAAACGCTTTTGTGATGTCTATAAATATTACACAGAACCTTCCTCTGTCTTCAAGGGGTTGCCACACGCTCTTTAGCAAGAGTTCTTTTGCAGTCAGAGTTGATCTTCCCATCCTGAATCCCATTTGGCTTTCGGGGAGGTGTTCGTGGATTGTTTGCTTTATTCTTTCTGTTATTACTTTTGTGAACACTTTGAAAGGTAAGATTTCTTGGGCTATTCCTCTGTATTTGCTACTTTCCTTGAGGTCTCCTTTCCCTTTATAAAGCACTTTTGCTATTGACTTTCTCCACTGTTCAGGAATGAAGGCTGTTTCTATGCACTATGTTTTGCCCACATTGGCGTTGGTATTTGAGAAGTGTTTTTAAATATTCGCAATAAAGTCTGTCAGGACCTGCAGCGTTTTCGTTCTTGGTGCTGCAAGTGGCATCTTTGATCTCTTCTGTCATCAATGGGATCCATTCCGCAGTTATTTGTGGCATTATGTGCGCCATGCCGTCTACTCTCCCTCTTAGTCCTTCAGTGTTCAGTATATTATCGAAGTGCCTCTCCCATATTTTCATATCGATGCCACGTGTTTCAGCTCGTTTCCTGAGGCGTAGCGCAATATATGGGCCTTTTGAGGCTTCCGCCACTAATTTCTTTCCTTCTCTTGCCCAGATTCTTCTCTTATTTTCCTTTAGAGTTTTATTATAGATACTTCGTTTTTCGGCGCTATTCCTGAGGAGTATAGGGTTCTCTGCGCACTGTTTTAGTTTATGTAGGCTTTCTAGTTCATCTTTTCTTGCACTGTAACACTCTGTATCGAACCATTTTTTCGATCTTCTTTTGTAACTGGGATTGGCAGCTTGTCTCAGTTCTCTTATCGCTTGTGTTGCTTCCTCTAGTAACGAATTGTCTACTAGCATTTCGATTTGTTTTATGTCATCGGGTTTTGCTTCCACATTCTTGACATTTATTGTTCTCGAAAGTGCTTCTTCTTGCGCTTTCCACAATGCTACTTGGATATTTATTTCGAGCGTGGCAATCTTTATAAGAGAGGCATTTTTGGTTGCGACATGATCTTTTCACCAAATTTCAAGCACCAAATTACTCCCTTGAATGCGAAAATATTTTGTTTGCGACCACCTAAGTAGGAAGAAAATTAAAGAAATCAGAGCTCGCACGGAATGATCTAGGTGTTCATTTCCCCGGCGCGCTGTTCGAGAATGGAATGATGGTGATATAGCTCGAAGGTGGCTCGATGAACCCTATGACACACACTTAAGAACTGCAGAGTGTGTGTATTGTGTATTTAAACCGGGGACCTAGAAACAATGGAGAGACTTCGTCCCTCCGTAGCCCTCAGTGGTTCACAACCCCACAACAGGCCACAGCAGTCCACCCACCCCACAGCCGCCCCACACTGGACCCAGGGTTAATGTGCGGCTCGGCCCATTGTGGACCAGTGTGACTGGCCTGAAGGTGTGGTGAGGCCACAGGGGAATTCTACCTCCGTTTTGAGAGAGAAAGAATTTATTCTTATAGGGAATTGGAATCAGTGGTGAACGTGTCAAGTACAAATTCGTGTCGCCAAAGTGAACGAAAACGTCGCAGATTTTGTTTTTAATTTTTGCTTTAAAGATATGGTATAGAGTGCATACTATCTTATCTCAGCCAAAGTGGTCATTCCTGTCCAGAAGAAGTTTACTAATATCAAGCGAAGACCTTAATACGAGAATGGAATTTCTTATAATGTACGTTTGAAGCGCAGCATCGTATGTAAATCGTTGACTTGGGGAAAGTTGTAAAAAAGAGAATAGAAGCATTTGAGACGTGTAACTTCACTAGCGCACGCGTGTGTGTGTGTTTGTTTGTTTGTGTGTGTGTGTGTTATTTTTTTCTTTGTTGGAAACTACACTCCTGGAAATTGAAATAAGAACACCGTGAATTCATTGTCCCAGGAAGGGGAAACTTTATTGACACATTCCTGGGGTCAGATACATCACATGATCACACTGACAGAACCACAGGCACATAGACACAGGCAACAGAGCATGCACAATGTCGGCACTAGTACAGTGTATATCCACCTTTCGCAGCAATGCAGGCTGCTATTCTCCCATGGAGACGATCGTAGAGATGCTGGATGTAGTCCTGTGGAACGGCTTGCCATGCCATTTCCACCTGGCGCCTCAGTTGGACCAGCGTTCGTGCTGGACGTGCAGACCGCGTGAGACGACGCTTCATCCAGTCCCAAATATGCTCAATGGGGGAAAGATCCGGAGATCTTGCTGGCCAGGGTAGTTGACTTACACCTTCTAGAGCACGTTGGGTGGCACGGGATACATGCGGACGTGCATTGTCCTGTTGGAACAGCAAGTTCCCTTGCCGGTCTAGGAATGGTAGAACGATGGGTTCGATGACGGTTGGGATGTACCGTGCACTATTCAGTGTCCCCTCGACGATCACCAGTGGTGTACGGCCAGTGTAGTAGATCGCTCCCCACACCATGACGCCGGGTGTTGGCCCTGTGTGCCTCGGTCGTATGCAGTCCTGATTGTGGCGCTCACCTGCACGGCGCCAAACACGCATACGACCGTCATTGGCACCAAGGCAGAAGCGACTCTCATCGCTGAAGACGACACGTCTCCATTCGTCCCTCCATTCACGCCTGTCGCGACACCACTGGAGGCGGGCTGCACGATGTTGGGGCGTGAGCGGAAGACGGCCTAACGGTGTGCGGGACCGTAGCCCAACTTCATGGAGACGGTTGCGAATGGTCCTCGCCGATACCCCAGGAGCAACAGTGTCCCTAATTTGCTGGGAAGTGGCGGTGCGGTCCCCTACGGCACTGCGTAGGATCCTACGGTCTTGGCGTGCATCCGTGCGTCGCTGCGGTCCGGTCCCAGGTCGACGGGCACGTGCACCTTCCGCCGACCACTGGCGACAACATCGATGTACTGTGGAGACCTCACGCCCCACGTGTTGAGCAATTCGGCGGTACGTCCACCCGGCCTCCCGCATGCCCACTATACACCCTCGCTCAAAGTCCGTCAACTGCACATACGGTTCACGTCCACGCTGTCGCGGCATGCTACCAGTGTTAAAGACTGCGATGGAGCTCCGTATGCCACGGCAAACTGGCGGACACTGACGGCGGCGGTGCACAAATGCTGCGCAGCTAGCGCCATTCGGCGGCCAACACCGCGGTTCCTGGTGTGTCCGCTGTGCCGTGCGTGTGATCATTGCTTGTACAGCCCTCTCGCAGTGTCCGGAGCAAGTATGGTGGGTCTGACACACCGGTGTCAATGTGTTCTTTTTTTCCATTTCCAGGAGTGTAAAATGATATGAAATCTAAAATGATATGAAATTTTTCGCCAGTTGGAATAAATTTGCTGCTATGTAGACACAAGAAGATGAGTACACAACTTTAAATTTGTACATGGTACATCAGGAAATCAGGTGTTTGCTAAATAACCGTTGCTTTTAGCCTTCTAGAAACATCGATCTTCCATAAGCATTTTAATTTAGCAGAGACAATAAGTAAATCAACGGATTCATAAAATAATTGAGTATTTAAGGAATGATGCCTCAGGATACTGATGTAGCCTAACCACAGGATTAAAGTTCACTATTAAGATCAGTCAGAAAGTTGCTAACAATGATGACCCTAGACGGGCTGATACTGAAACATTGTATAGCATTAAGAAACCAGATAGCAGAGCAAGCAGAGTGTTCTTAGGCAGTACCAAATGTAAGGCAAAGTTGTAGCGCAGTGCACCAAATCACTGAAGTTGAATGACACTCCTAAAATGCATACGATTTTCAGTACGTTTTGGTTTATACACATACATCGTAAACGGAACGGCTAACGCTAGTGCAGTGATATGTCACTCAAATAATATAAGAAAGGTAAAATCACTAAATTCTCATTAAAAAAACATAAACAAATCGGGCTACTAGGGGAAGTCACTCATGCTGATGCTAATCTATAGCGTATGTGTGGAGAACAGCTTGTTCTGTCACTATTTTGTGAGATGCTAAATAATTTATCTCTAACAATGTATGTATCTTTTCAGTAGTAATATAAACACGGTCATTTTACAGCTGGCGTTAAAACCTATGCAGCTGTGTGTCATACAGTACGTAGCGTGTCTGTAGCTTTTGTTAATTATTCTATAAGCAATTTCGCAAACAAACGTTAGTAACTTAGTTAGTATTAACTTTATAAAGGCGACAACTATTTTAGTGAATTTATGTCTTTATTACAATTTCAACGCTGCCATTAGGTTTTCTTTGGTATCTCTGGAACTAGTCTTCGTCTTTACAGTGAATGTTTGAAGCTATCGGTGTTAGCACAGTTAGAGGCTGACCATAATGCTCATCGCTGACAAGCATGCTGCTGCACAGTTTACCTAACTGTGACAGGAATTCCAAGTTGCGACAGCACCGAGGCCCGCCGTACAGCAGCCCCACCTCAATTCACTAGGGGAGCTCCTTGACCCAGCCACTTCACGGCAACTTGCCAGCTACATGACACTCCACCAGACGGGCTGTTCTAGAATACCTTGCACAGCGGGCTCAGTCCTCGCAATAGTACCAGGGAGTAACTTCCATGGTACTAGAAGGATGCAAGGAGGGTAACAGCTGTATAGGGAGGAAGAGGTGGGTATATATCCGACAAATAACTGAGGAGGTAAGGTGCAAGCGCTACTTTGAGAAGAAGAACCTGCCTCAAGACAAGAATCCACGGCGCGGTACACAAAACCAGTGAGCAGACAGTTTTACTTACTTCATGGCCACTTAAACAAGTGCAGTTTTATTCTTCCTTGCAATATTTGTAATTCGTTAACGCCGTTTCGTATTAAACCTGGTGACTGGATTCCCAAATTATTCTATTGTGTCATCATTATTCTGACAGCTATGATCTTGTGGCAACCTCTTTATCTCAAAGTAGTACTTAGACATAACGTTCTCAGTTATTGTCTAGATGTATCGAATCTCTCCTCATCCTTACGGCTTTTATCCGCTCCTCCTTCCTCTAATACCGTGGAAGATATTCTCTGATGTCGTAACATACATCGTATCCTCCTCCCACTTCTTCTTATTCATATTTTCCATATCTTCCTTTCTTCAGCGATTCTGTGTATAGCCTACTCATTCCTTATCTTATCAGTCTACATTATTTTCAACATCCTGCTATAGCACCGCATCTCAAACTCTTCGAATAATTTCTTTTCCCGTTTCTCTAAACTCTTAGAATAATTTTTTTCCTGTTTCTCTACCATTCATTAATCACTGCCGTAAAATGTTGTACTCCAAACGTAGGTGCTCAGAAGCTTCTTCCTGAAAATGAGACGAGTGTTTGCTGTTAAAAGACTTCCTCTGGGAAGTCATCCCCCTCTCCGGTCTTAGGCTGCTATTTATGTCCTTCTTGCTTCGTGTGTCATGTGTTATTCTGCTTCCAGGGTAGCAGAATTCCTTCAATTCGTCTTTCACGTGGTAACCAACTTCGATCTTAATTTAATCGTTAATCTCATTCTTGCTGTTCCTCATTTCTTCCGTCCTTCATGAGTTACTTTCAGTCCGTAATCTCTTTTTATGAGGCTGTTCATTGAGTTCAAAAGGTCCTGCAATTATTCCTCAATGTCGCTGAATGAATCAGCGAATTTTAACACTGATATACTTTCACTCCGAACTGTAATATTCTTAGAACGTTCATTTCTTCCATCATTGTTCCTTCGACGCATAGATTGATACTACAGCCGAAAGGCTACATCTCTGTCTTACACCCATTTTAACCCTACCACTTCTGCTTGGCCGGACAGTCTTACTGTTCACCGAGCAAGGTAGCGCAGTGGTGAGCACACTGGATTCGCATTCGGGAGGGCGACGGTTCAATCCCGCTTTCCGGCCACCCTGATTTAGGTTTTCCGTTATTTCCCTAAATCGGTTCAGGCAAATGCCGGAAAGGTTCATTTGAAAGGGCACGGCCTACTTCCTTCCCCATCCTTCTCTAATCCAATGAGACCGATGACCTCGCTTTTTGAGCTCCTCCACCAAATCAACCCACCTCTTATTGTTCCGTCTTAGTTTTTGTACATTCTGTGAATTACTCGTCTTTCCCTGCGGCATACTTCATACGTATTTCGAACATCTGGCACCGTTTTACATTGACGAAGCTTTTTCTCAGTCGACAAATACTATTAACTTACCTTGCTTTTTCTGATTTATTGTTTACATTATCAAGCGCAAAGTAAGATCTGACACTCAGGTGGCTTTGTTTTTCGGAAAGCCGACTTATTGTCGATGAATTTACGAGCATCAGTTACTCACATCCCTGTCATACAAGTAACAAAGGCGCATGTATAAACTGTGTACCTTTATTTCCGATTTTATTCCAAGTTTCTTCTTGTAGTTGTTATAGATATTGACACTATTCTTATGACCAAAGAGCTTCATAATGGCCAATAGAGGGAAATTAGCTAGCCGATAACTGTGAATTATCTTAAAATAAAACGGACTACAGCGACATCTGCTTCTCGTGAAACACGTGATACCAGCTTTGTAAGAAAGCGACTGTGTCTACACCACTGTGTCACGCAAGATGAAGCGAATTTTACTGATCTGAAGGTTAGCATATGACGACATATAGCTCTGATTACACCGGGTGTGTTGCGAGCAACTGTTTACCAGGCCATATTACGGATGCAGCATGTTGCTGAGACGGGAGACAATACTGAACACTTGTATCTTGTGACCATATCCTAATAGCCGTGTCAGAGCCACCGTTATTATGTGTTTGATGTTTCATGCCCTTTTTCTGCATCCAAACAACCACATTTTCACCAGATGGGAGACAGTGGAACTACTACGTTTTTCATTATACTCTGCGATCGCACCGATTGTTGAAGATACCTAGGATGTTTCTGCATCCTGGGATGCATACTGCCAGCACTACGGCGCTCGAAACACCGTCAGTTCAGGGGAGGGAGGCTAACAGAAGTTTAAAATAGCATGTGCTTCTCCGATCCATAACACCCATCCGCTTTTTACACAAATTATATGGGCTGACCCCTCTTTTCCGTTGCGCTGAATTTATGAAAGTATGTGTTATGTGACTACTTGCTGTTTAATTTGAGTGTCAGATCGCGTTACTAAGTTTGTTTCCAGGGACTTTAGCAATATACATTATCCATATCGTTAATGTATCAGGCTAAGTAGTCATGGCATTTGACAGTAATCTATGCTTTTTCATACACACAAGCATACATCTTTCAGTCTCGTCTACCTCCCAAACTTCACAGAAGCTCTCCTGTGTACCACATTGGATTAGCACTCCTGGAACAGGACATTAAAAAAAATGTTCCTTGGTTCACTTACGTAACGGCACATTGTCTGTCTGACAGGTATCCATCATAAATTTGAATGTAAGCTGTAACTGTTTAATGACTTCTGTCACTTGTAGTGGAAAAGAATACATCTTTTTAAGATTTAAAAACAAGAAAATGAGTTTTTGTTATACTAAATTTGTTTATTTCGAACCAGCTTTCGGCTTATTCGCATATCATTAGTTGACAACTGACTACCGTCCATAAGAAACACTAGTCTGTAGGTACAGACATCTATATAAATAAAAATATAAATGTTTATTTCTTCAAAATCTTAAATCTCCGGAGGTTTTTCACAGATTGCTATGATATTCTGACACAATGTTCTGTACAGTGTGTTCATTTCGACTGAAGACATAGAAATGGCTCGAAAACTACACTAGGATCAAAAAGAGTTATAATTCCAATTTGTTTGTCTCGGAGGAGGACATCCAATGATACCACATCTGATCCGCCACTCCATCCCGTGCGTTGGTCTCGGGGGCCAGCTTTGAAACCTTGAATGCGAACCCCCGTTTTTTGTGGAAAATTACCATTCTACGGGAAAAATCTACATGTTTGGTCTGAAGCATTTTCTTCGTTTCTTCGTTTCACCACAGATGGCGCTGTATTCACAGGAACAGAAGTGGGTACACAATCGTAATTTACGACACGTCACGTCATTCGACGGCCCTTGTATACCCAGTGGCACGTGGAACACCACTTCCATCCTGCGAGGGTAGGACAGGCCAGTATTTCATAGCTTCTAATCGGAAATCCCAAACGCGACGTTGTATTTCTCCGACAGATCGAAAAGAGTACTACTCGGTGCGATATTGTTGGCATGGCTTGAGGCAAACGCTACTCTACTTTTCCAATTAGAGTAAGTGTTCAGACGTAATACCACCAGTTTAAATACACTTAGTGATTCGATATTCAAATGACAGAACAGAGAACAAAAGCACACCTGCGGGATGTCAGCACAGGCGTTTCTGATACGGTCGACCAAGTCTTCACCGCCGTTTGGCACTCGCTGGTACACTTTATGTTGTAAATATCCCCTGAGAAAGAAATCCGGCAATGTAAAATCCGACAACATAGGGTGTCTTATTATTAGGGTCACCTCTGCCGATCCACAAACCAGTGTGAACACAGTATAATACATCCCGAGCATCAACTGCGTAATGCGCTGGGCAACCGTCATGGTTCAAATGGCTCTAAACACTAGGGGACTTAACATCTGAGGTCATCAGTCCCGTAAACATAGAACTACTTAAACCTGACTGATATACAGGACATAAAATCCCGTCTGAGGCCTGCGATCATTTTTATGTTAATAATTGGCAACCAATGCTGTAAAATCGCAATAAAGTAATGAGATGTTCAATTGACTCTTTTATTAGAACATATTATGCCTTTCGGGATTACACCCATCTTCAGACATTACAAACTTCAACTCCTTCCTAACCAACCATGCGCCTGGTTGGTTAGGAAGGAGTTGAAGTTTGTGATGTCTGAAGATGGGTGTAATCCCGAAACGCGTAACATGTTCTAATAAAAGAAACAATTGAACATCTGATGGCTTTATTGCGATTGTAGAGCATTGGTTGCCAATTATTAAACGTAACTAACGTAAGGACACCACACACGCCCATTCCCGAGGCAGGATTGCAACCTGCGACCATAGCAGCAGCGTGGTTCCGGACTGACGCGCCTAGAAACGCTCCGTCACAGCGGCCGGCTGGCAACCGTCATACTGAAACCATATACGTTGTCGAACGTCGGCGGCACTATCCTGCAGTAATACCGGGAGTTGCTGTCCCGAAAACGTTCGACATTTTCTTCTAATCACTGCTCCGTCGATAAAATACGGGCTAATGAGTTTGTTAGCCATGATGGGGCATCATACGTTGACCGACCAAGGACACTGATGGTCTGATTGCCGTAACAAGCGAGGATTGTCTACTGTCTAGTAATGCATGGTACGCCGGTTAACGCTACCAAGGTTTGCCAATGTAGACTCGTTGGAAAATATTACCTCGGCAAAGAACATGGGGATCGTTTGCATTTGTTGACGTGCCCTTTTACAAAACACTACCTAGTTATGGAAATCGGAGCCATGAAGTTCTTGATGCAGTGACGCGTGGTATGGACCATACCTATGACGATGTAATGTTGTGATAGTACTACATGCGGACATGTCGGAATCGCCGTATAACTGGCGGGCGCTCATCCGTTGGTTGTGGTGCATTACTGTTAGTACAGTTGTTTCATTAGCTGCTGCCGCGCGGGGTAGCCACGCGGCCTCAGGCGCCTTGTCACGGTCCGTGTGGCTGCCCCCGTCGGAGGTACAAGTCCTCCGTTGGACATGAGTGTGTGAGTTGTCCTTAGAGTAAGTTAGTTTAAGTACTGTGTAAAATTAGGGACCGAAGACGTCAGCAGTTTGCTCCCTTAAAACCTTACCACAAATTTCCAGTTTTTTCATTAGCTTCCCCTGTACGCATTTTCTTCGCTTCCTTCTGCCGGTCTTTATGCTGCCATCAGATATAAGGGCGTTCACAATCTTGTAAAAGAACAACAGATCGAGCTTCCTCTGGAAAACGCGCGGCGTACAAGGCAACAGTGGCCGCAGCTTGTCCCCCGTAAATCAGAATCATTTCAATTTTTTCTTCTTTGGTTCCAAAATTCATTGTTTACTTACACGTCTATTCTCCAAACGATAGGTACGTGTGCAGGCAGTAAACACTGCGTATGTACTGTAATGTTTAGAGGCCGGCCGCGGTGGCCGTGCGGTTCTAGGCGTTACAGTCTGGAACCGCACGACCGCTACGGTCGCAGGTTCGAATCCTGCCTCGAGCATGGGTGTGTGTGATGTCCTTAGGTTAGTTAGTTTTAAGTAGTTCTAAGTTCTAGGCACTGATGACCTCAGAAGTTAAGTCCCATAGTGCTCAGAGCCACTTGATTTGTAATGTTTAGAGCCGGTATTTGTTCTACGCCTGCAGGGTAAGTGAGTTCGGATCGCAGTGAACTGCCGGTTGCGTTACGTCGTAGTTCGCTACACTGCCGTGGTGGCGCATCGAGTAACCCCTGTTCGATATGTCGGACGAATACAACGTTGTGAGTCGGGTTTCCAATTAGAAGTTATAAAATACTGGATGTCAAATTAAACAGCTTTCAGCCGTCTAGTTTCCTAACTTATTTTATTTGGCTACCAGTTTCAGCGAATTACTAAGCTATCTTCAAGCCCTTGATTGAAATGTAGGAAGATTGCACCTCGGTTCTAATACACATGTGTATATAATAGGGTGTTCATTTTAACTGACGACATTCAACTATCCATAAAACTACACAAAGGGCCGAAAAAAGTTGTAATTCCAATCTGTTTGTCCCACAGCCTCGGAGGGTGACATCCAACGATACCACATTCGCCCCCAGCCCATCAAGTGAGTGGGTGGCGGGGGAAAGTTCGAGATCTTTAATGGCACCTCCAGTGTTTACTGTAGATTATGATTTACGGCGAAACCTACGTACTTTTGTCTGAAGCACTTTCTTCGTTTCGCAACAGATGACGCTGCAATCGGAGGAATAGAAATGGATGCATGATCGTATTTTACCACATGCTACTCACTGGCCCTCGAATATCCAACAGCAGGTGGGTTCAAAAAAAATGGCTCTGAGCACTATGGGACTCAACATCTTAGGTCATAAGTCCCCTAGAACTTAGAACTACTTAAACCTAACTAACCTAAGGACATCACACACACCCATGCCCGAGGCAGGATTCGAACCTGCGACCGTAGCAGACCCGCGGTTCCGGACTGCAGTGCCAGAACCGCACGGCCACCGCGGCCGGCACAGCAGGTGGGACACCACCTCCATGATGCGAGGGTGTATTATACGTATTGGGTGTTCATTTTAACTGAAGACATTGAAATATCCCGAAAACTACATACAGGATCAAAAACGTTGTAATATAGGAGAAGCTAATGAGGAAGCTGTACTTCAAAAATGGCTCTGAGCACTATAGGACTCAACATCTTAGGTCATAAGTCCCCTAGAACTTAGAACTATGTAAACCTAACTAACCTAAGGACATCACACACACCCATGCCCGAGGCAGGATTCGAACCTGCGACCGTAGCAGTCCCGCGGTTCCGGACTGCAGCGCCAGAACCGCTAGACGACCGCGGCCGGCAGGAAGCTGTACTAGCAGCAATGCACCACAACCCACGGATAAATGCCCGCCAGTCCATTTCCTCCTCTCTGTGCATATACATGTTTTCAATAAATTCAAATTCAAATTCTTACATGTTTGTAAACATACCCCCCCCCATATATATATATATATATATATATATATATATATATATATATATATATATATATATGTGTGTGTGTGTGTGTGGTAATCGGCTATACATCTTTAGCATCTTTCCCCCCTCTCTGTCCATTTCCTCCTCCCTGTACATTGCTAAATATGTGCGAAAATTTGATATACATCTTAAACTCTCCCCCCCCCCCTCTCCCCTCTCTGAGTCCATTTCCCCCTCTCTGTGCATGTATATGTTTTCAATAAATTCAAATTATTACACGTGTAAAAGTGTACCCCCACTGAATCTGAATCGTCTGGAACTTCGTAATCCTACCGGTCCACAGATAAAAACTATGCAACATACTGCCATCGAGTAATAACCTCACAACTGCAGCAGCTGTAGAGGTATCTCTCGTAGCCTATATAGCAATTGTCGCAATTGTTTAAGCAATTCCCTTTAAGCGAGTTAAATTCCCAGTGAAGCTTTCATTTATAATGACAGTAAACCAGGATCATGGTCAGAGAGAGAGTAGAAGAGAGGGACAGAGAGGGGGGAGGAAATGGGTGTAGACAGGGGGAAGGATGATTTGGAGAGAGAGAGCCGGAGGAGCACATGGATAGAGAGAGGGATGGAGATGGAGACTGACAGAAATTGGGAGAGGAAGCGATACACGTAAAAGAGTAAGTGGACAGGGGGAATAGGAAAGGAGATTAAGATGTGTACCCATTTTCCACACATATTTAGCCATGTACATAGAGGAAGGAATGGAGAGAGTCAGGGGGAAAGAAAGGCGATCTAGAGGCCATTAGAAATGGGGCAAAAGGTCGGATTGTATCAAGAAGGGAGAAGAAGATCTATCGTGCCCTTTCAAAGGAATAATCCCGGCATCAACATGCAGAAACATCACCGAAAAACCTAAGCCTGGATGGCCGGACGAGGGGATTTCAACCATCGTCCCCCTGAATAGCAGTACAGTTACAGTCAAAAGAACAGAATCTTCATTCGTGACATTTGTTACTACGTGTGTCAAATGTATACCAGAGTCAAAACGGAACTATACACATTGTCATTGTATCTATTACCCTAATATAGTTAATAACATTCTACACATCAAGCAAATAAGAAAGATCTTGCCCTCCCTTTACGCCCCCTAGATAGTAACAGTAACACCGAAAATTATGTGGTTTACTAACTCATATTTAGTCATCCAACAAATTAGACAACACTGTCACAATTTGCAACTAGAATCTTTCATTTTATGTGAGGGGCACTACAGCTCATATTTTATTCAACAGCAAGGATAGAACCGACTCATCGAGTAGTAGTAGAGTTTATAAAATCACCTGCATTGGCTGTAACAAATGTATGTTGGTGAAACAGATATGCCTATGACAACGAGGCTGAACATAAACGTCAGACTTCATGTTTGCCGAACATGTGGTAAAGGAAGGTCAAGATTCAAAATCAGGGCACAAGTGCTACGTGCAGCCAACAGGTTGGGAAACTCTTATTAGAAACACTTTACATACGAGTGCGTTTTGAAACGTAAGGCTTCCGAATTTTTTAAGTGAAAACTCTTAGGGCTTTTTAAATTATACACAACTTATTATCATTCTAAATGTTTACTCTGCGTGTCTACATATTTATATCTAACATAATCACCCTGGCAACGAACACTTTTCTCCAGACGAGATACCACTTGCCAGAATGAAGTTTTCACGCTGCTGCGGAGTGTGACACATTAAACTTCCTGGCAGATTAAAACTGTCTTAATACCAGTTTGTTGATACCGTCACTGTACACTGACTTTGTTCACGTAGCCACAAGCTCACCTCTGCTTGCACTGCTGCGCCACTATGAAATATATGTCCTAGAAGGTGTTCTTTAAGTTTTGGAAACAGATCAAAATGGGCTGTACGTCAAGCCGGGACTATAAGCAGGATGCTCCATGACAGTGAACACAAGATGTCGGATAGTTCCAGATGTCGCAGCGGTCCTGTGTGGTCTGACATTGTCATGTTGAACGAGGTATTCCAAATGTATACGAACTAGTTGAATTGGCAACTCGATTACAGCATGCTCTTTCTGGTGTATTTACTTAGTTACGTTACACACCCTCATGTTTACACACCCTCATGTTACACGCTACATTTTGGAGCCGTCTAGCAGCAGAGGGCTGCAGATATGTAGTGAAGAATAAAGGTGTAGAACGATAGCAACTTCTGTCTTATTTAAAAAGCTTAAACAGTTTTCACACAAAAATTTCTGAGGCATTACTTTGCAGCAAGCTCTGCTAAATAAGCACTTAGCTCAAATTCACCATTAATTGGTTCAGCATGATAAGTTACTTTGCAGAACATCCTCAGTCTTAAGCTTCAGATGCACCAGTGAACCAGCTGCACACACCCAGGCTTCAACCAAATGATGACGTACATTTCCATAAACTAGTATTGCAATAGTATTGTTGCATCTTACAATGTTTTGTATTACATTAATACAAGGTATACTGAATTGTCGCATCTTACATTGTTTAGTATTACATTAATACAATTTATACAGTTTAATATTTCACGGTAAATGATGACAGCCAAAACAGTTGCAGGATAAAGATTTATTAAAATTCTTGACCACGGTTTCGGTATATCTAAATATACCTTCATAAGAAGTAAAATACCCTGAACAGGAAGACACTTTCATTATCAAAAACGTAGCATCGGAACTGAGAAAGAATTTTCTTTTTCTGTATTGTGATTTCATTCCCCTGCCCCATATGGGCAGGGGAGGGCTGTCAGCAGGACAATCCGCCGCTCTTCAGCCGAGTGACATGACAACTAAAATAAGAATAAAATGTTACATACAGAAGGCGATAAAAAAGGGGAACATAAAACACAGTAATGGGGGAAAATGGAGGTAAAAATAGATTGACATAGAGACGTTCATGGGGGACAGGTAAAAAAATTCACCAGAAAGGTAAAAAAAAACACAGTTGGCGATTCTTAAAACACAGAGAGGACGGTGAATGGACATGCACAGGTTAAAAGTCGGCCACAGAATTAAAAACACTCCAGAACAACACACATAAAACCCACTTGTAGCACACACGACGAAGAATAAAACTGCCAGGTGGGACCTGCCGAGGGAAAGGTCAGAGAGGGTGGAAAAGGAGGGGAGAGCAGGGGGCAGCATGGGAAGCGGCGGGATGAAGAGAGTAGGGACCTCAGCAGGTACACAAAGGGGCAGGAGACACGTCGAGCAGGAGATGAAGAGGGAAGACAGGGCAGGAGGGAGTGTAGATATACTGAAAGGGGGCACAAGAGAGGGAGGTGGAGTAGGGGGGAAGACGTTCAGGAGGAGGGAGCCCAGAGGAAGAGGCAGGAAGATGGGGTTAGAGTTGGTAGGAAAGGTAGATGTCAGGGCAAAGCTCATCATCTGGGAGGGGTAGATGGTGGAAGTTTCATTAGGAAAGGAGGCGGACGGTGTGGAGATGGAGAGAGGGTGGGACACAACAGTAAAGGTGAGGCAACTGGTTGGGATGGAGAGGAAGGGAGACACCAGGGGGTGAGGGGGATCAAGGCAGCGGTCAATATATAGTGTGTGGATGTGTTCAAGGAAAAGGAGAAGGTGGGGGAAGGGATGAGGTCGTAGAGGATGAGCGTGGGGGATGGAAGGCAGATGGTTTTTTCCTTTATTGTGATTTTGATACCCGTACTACAGGAGGTCGGCTGGCAGCAGCACCTTACGCCGCTCTTCAGCCGCAGAGTTAATACTGATAAAACATATAGAAGACACATGGGAGTTTGAACTATTGGCGAGTAAAAAACAGTAGACACAGTAACATAAAAAACATGAAGCCGTTCACACTCGACGATAATCCACACTACAAACTGTTGACATGACACACACCCACTGATGATATTGATGGCACATGTGAACGATGGAGCGTGACAGTGAACACTAAACGCAAGACACGACGGCACACACGAGAAATGGATGGCGATGATCTCCAGCAGAGCGAATTTCCATGTAACATATGCAAGTCCGGGGACCTGCCAAGAGGGGAAGAAGGGTGAGGGGGATGGAGAGCAGAGAGCAAAGATGCCAATGGCAGAGGAGATGGGAGAAGGAGTGGAGGGACTGGGAAGGGGAAGCCCAGGGGAGGAGTGGGGAGAAAGTAAGGAGGGAGGCAAGGGGGAGAGAAGGGAGAGAGGGTGCCCAAAGGAACAAACACAGGAAGAGGGAGGAAGGATCAAAGTTGGTAGAAGGGATAGATGGAGGGGAGGAGGGCATCATCAGGGAGGGGGAACTGGCAGAAACCACCTTGGGAGAGGGTGTGGAGAGTGGAGAGATGGAGAGCAGGTCGGACATGGAAGTACAGGTGCGGCAGCGGACCGGGGCGGGAGAGGATATGAGAGACCAGTGGGTGAGGAGGATCGAGTTTGTGGGAGGTGTAGAGGATCAGTATCTGTTCAAGGAAAAGGAGGAGGTGGGGGGAAGGGAATTAGGTCATGTGGATCTGCATGGGGGAGGGGAGTCGGATGTGATAGGCGAGGCGAAGAGCATGGCGTTCTAGGATTTGTAAAAGGTAGGGGAAACGGAGATCCAGGCAGGGTGGGAGTAGCAAAGGATAGGGCGTATGAGGGATTCATAGGTATGGCGGATGGTGGAGGGGTCCAGAACCCAAGTTTGGCCAGAAAGGAGTTTGAGGAGACAGAGGTGGGAGCATGCCTTGGCTTGGATCGTCTGGAGGTGGGGGGTCCAGGAGAGGCGACTGTCGAGGGTGACACCAAGGTACTTGAGGGTGGGGGTGAGGGTGATAGGACAGCCATAGATGGTGATGTAGAAATCAAGGAGGCGGAAGGAGGGGGTGGTTTTGCCTACGATGAACGCCTGGGTTTTGAAGTGATTGACCTTATGCAACCACTGGTTGCACCAAGCGGTGAACCGGCCAAGATGGGATTGGAGAAGGTGTTGGGAGCGCTGCAGGGGGCAAGGGCAAGGAAGGCGGTGTCATCGGCGTACTGGAGAAGGTGGATGGGGGGTGAAGGCGGCGGCATATCCGCCGTATACAAGAGGTACAGAAGAGGGGAGAGGACGGAACCCTGGGGCACACCGGCAGAGGGGAAAAAGGTGTAGGAATCCGTGTTGTGGATGGAACATCGACCTGGGTGGAGAGGGTATCCCGGTAGGCATTCCAGTTGGCACGGGAATTATCATGGACGTACTTCGGGGGATGACGTAGGAAGGACGTTGGGAAAGAAAGGAGCCGATCAGACGGACGTAGTTAATAGGAAGGGCGAAGGTTTGGAGCTTGAAGAGGAGACCAGAATGCCACACACGGTCATAGGCTCGTTCAAGGTCAAGGGAGAGGAAGATAGCGGAATGACAGGAATTAAGCTGTTCGGAGAGGAGATGAGTGAGATGAAGGAGAACGTCATTGGAAGAGAAGGATGGCCGAAAGCCACACTGGGTAACAGGAAGGAGGCGGTGCTGGCGGAGATGCTGGTGGATGTGTAGGGTGAGGATGGATTCCAGGACCTTGCTGAAGACCAAGGTAAGGCTGATGGGACGGTAGGAGGAGACAGCGGATGGTAGTTTACCGGGTTTAATTAACAACAGGATACGGGAGGTTTTCCACAGGTCGTGGTAATAGCCAGTGGACAGGACTACATTGTAGAGCCTGGCCAGGGTGGAGAGGAAAGAGGCAGGAGCTTCACGAAGTTGGCGATAGGTGACACGATCGTGACCAGGAGCGGTGCTGCGTTTCGTGCGGAGTATAACGATGAGATCCTGTGTAGTGATAGGGGCATTGAGTTCTGTGTGTGCAATGTTGTCCAAATACTGGAAAACAGGTGCGAGGGGAGGGACAGAGGCGTCAGTTCGGTCGCGGACATCTTGGAAGAGGGAGTAATCGAACTGGGGATCGTCAGGGATGGTAAAGACATTGGAGAGGTAGGAGGCAAAGTTATTGACCTTACGAAAGGCGTCAGGGAAGGGTTGGTTGTCATGAAGGAGAGGATAGTAGGTGGGGGGGGGTTATATACAATAAGGCTGTGGAAGGCTGACCAGTACTTGGACGAGTTGATAGGAAGAGTAGCGTTTAAACGGGTGCATGTCTGTCACCAGTCCCAGCGTTTCTTAGACGCGAGCAAGTTACGGATGTGTCTCTGGAGTTGCCGGTGGCGTTGTAGTGTGTTCAGGTCATGCGTGCGGAGGAAGGCACGGTAGAGACGGCGGGATTCATGGAGGAGGAGGATGGCCTGTGGGGATAAGGTAGGACGGTGGGGGTGGATGGCGACAGAAGGGACGTGGGCCTCCACGGCCTCAGACAAGGTCTGTTGGAGAAAGGAGGTGGCATAGGTAATATCGGCAGGGTGGTGGTAGGTGAAGGGGTGGCCATTGACCTGGGTGGAGAGGGTATCCCAGTAGGCATTCCAGTCGGCACGGGAATTATCATGGACGTACTTCGGGGGAGTGTCATGACGGGGGTCAGGGTGGGGGCGACGACCATCTGAAACGGTGAGGAGGACAGGCAGATGGTCTCTACCAATGGGGTCAAAGACATTCACCATTATGTGGTCAAGGAGGTTAGGGGAGAAGAGGACGACATCAGGAGTGGAGTTGGATTTGGGGCGGGTGTGCTGGGGAATGGGGATGAGTCGCCTTTGAGGGAGGAGAAGAACCGATGCCACTGCCGTAACTGGGCTGTGGAATGACTATGGATGTTAGGTCAGCAGCGATCACGTAGGGGGAGAAGGTATGGTCAATGTGGGAGAGAAAGTCAAAAGGAATAGGGGTGTTAGGGCGGACATAGGTGGTGGCGCAGGCAATGGTAAGACCAGGGAAGAAGAAACTAAGGATCAGGTGTTTGGTAGGATCGGGAAGGAGAGGTTGTGGCCAAACTGGGATCTGGCAGTGGTGACCAATGGGAACTCCGCCACGCGCTATCGGGAAGGGATTGTCGGAGCGGTGAAGGAGGTAGGGCGAAGTGTGGAGGGTGTGGTGGGGCTGAAGAAATGTTTCATTGAGGAGGAAGGGATCCACGCGGCGGATGGCAAGGGTGTGCATGAAGAGGTTCTTGTTGGCGGGAAGGGATCGGATGCTGCTGAACAGGATACGGTGCTGTGGCTGAGAAAGAAATTTTTTTTTCTTTATTGTATTTCAATTCCCCATCGGGGCGGGCTGGCAGCAGCATATGCGCTGCTCTTCAGCCGAAAGACAGAACAAACCAATAGAAGACATTTAAAAATAGCAAAGGGGAGAATATGGTGAACATAGATATAAAAAGGGAGAACATCATGGAAGGCAATAGACAAAAAACGGGGTGACTGTAAAAAGGAGATAAAAAAAACTGTTTAAAAGTAGCACACACAAGAAGCCACACACTGCGACGATTAAAAGAACACAAGGCACAGTATGACTGGAGCATAAAGGTATCGACGGATGGCTTAGCACATAACGTAACACTGACGGCGAACCTCAAGGCAGTACACAATTAAAGTCACACCTCTTGACGCTCAGGAGAAACAGCACTAAACACAACACTGATGTGGCACACTGATGATGATCAATACAGAGGATCTGCCAGGCGCTAGGGAGACCTGAAGAAAAAATGGTTCAAATGGCTCTGAGCACTATGGGACTCAACTGCTGTGGTCATAAGTCCCCTAGAACTTAGAACTACTTAAACCTAACTAACCTAAGGACATCATACACATCCATGCCCGAGGCAGGATTCGAACCTGCGACCATAGCGGTCGCTCGGCTCCAGACTGTAGCACCTAGAACCGCACGGCCACTGCGGCCGGCGATGTTGGAGGAACAGGAGGAGGTGGGGGAAGGGGATCAGTTTATACAGGAGCCGTGTGGGGGAAGGAAGGCGGATACGGAAGGCAAGGCGGAGCTCATGGCGTTCAAGGATTTGGAGGACCTTGTAAAAGCGGGTGGGGGTGGAGATCCAGGCAATGCTGGTATAACAGGGGATAAGATGGATGAGGGATTTGTAGGTGTGGAGGATGGTAGAAGGATGCAATCCCCATGTCCGGCCAGACAGGAGTTTTAGAAGGCAGAGGCGGGAATGGGCTTTCTGCTGGACAGTCTGAGAAAGAAATTTTTTTTTTCCTTTATTGTATTTCAATTCCCCATGGGGGCGGGCTGGCAGCAGCATAGGCGCTGCTCTTCAGCCGAAAGACATAGAACAAAACAATAGAAGACATTTAAAAACAGCAAAGGAGAGAATAAGGTGAACATAGATATAAAAAAGGGGGAACATCATGGAAGGCAATAGACAAAAAACGGGGTGACTGTAAAATGGAGATAAAAAACTTTTTTAAAAGTAGCACACACAAAAAGCCACACACTGCAACGGTTAAAAGAACACAAGGCACAGTGTGACTGGAGCATAAAGGTAGTGACGGACGGCATAGCACATAACGTAACACTGACGGCGAACCTCAAGGCAGGACACAATTAAAATCACACCCCTTGACGCACACGAGAAACAGCATGAAACAACACTGATGTGGCACACTGATGAAGAGCAATACAGAGGATCTGCCAGGCGCTATTAGATGAGGGAGACCTGAAGAAGGGAGGGAGGGGAAGAGATGGGGGAGGTGAGCGGGGGGCGCGCGGAAGAGGGCCAGGTAGGGAGGGATGTGGGAAGGAGAGAGGCAAGTATGGGGTGCAGGGTCTCAGGGGTGGGGGGGGGACGGAGGAAAATCCGCTCTGGGAGAAGGAGGAAAGAGGAAAAGGGGGCCCTGGGGAGGGGGGGGGGGAACAAGGCCAGGTTATAGTTGGAAGGAAGGGTAGATGACACGGCGAAGTTCGACATCCGGGAGGGGGAAGCGTTGGAAATTGCCCTGATGAAGGAGATGTAGGGTGTGGAGGTGGAGAGAGGGAGGGATACAGCGATAGAGGCGCGGCAACGGGCGGGGGGTGGAGAGGAAGGAGGAAACCAGAGGGTGGGGGGGATCAAGCCTGCGAACAATATAAAGGATGCGGAGATGTTGGAGGAACAGGAGGAGGTGGGGGAAGGGGATCAGTTCATACAGGAGCCGCGTGGGGGAAGGAAGGCGGATACGAAGGCAAGGCGTTCAAGGATTTGGAGGGCCTTGTAAAAGCGGGTGGGGGCGGAGATCCAGGCAACGCTGGCATAACAGAGGACTGAGAAAGAAAAAGAAAAAAACACTATAGCTTAAGTAACTGTAAAATTACCAGAGTATTACAGGCACAAAAACTTTTAGTCAATTACTAAAATCACCTCCTGCACTGGAGATTCATAAAACAACTGTGCCAAAGGCGTCGTCAGTAGTTAAAACATCATCTCTATTTACGCAACATAATTACGGACAGAGGCTCGATGCGAACACAGCTTAGTATCAGTACTTCGTCTACGAACTAACGTGAAGAGGGTGTGAAAGTTATAGGGCAGACAGTTTCACCGATAGAGGGCACTTGTCGTATGCGCGAGACACTCGCGCACATTAAAATCCGTAGCTACATACACATGCGCATCAAAATTATTAAAAGTTGTGCTGATTCAAACCTTCTCTCTTAATAAATAAAACATATCAGAACCATTTAAAAACATCTTCGCAAAATAGAAAATATGAAACCAAGTTACCTGTGTCCCAGTGTAAAGCAGATGAAGCTTGCACTACAGAACACATCTAACGAGAGAGGGCAGTAGTGTTATGTGCGAGAATCTCGCGTAACTTAAACGGTAAAAAAAAACATACTAGCGAAAACAACCAAAATGTTAAAATAAAACGAAACCACCTGTCGTTGTGAATTAAAACATAACAGTCAATTATCCACACATACACATCGAAATGCACAAACAGCAAACATCAAAAAATACGTAAAATCCCAACAAGACAGGAAAAGCGCATCTCACTGGCATCAACAGGCAAGAAAACTAATTTCTATGTTGTATAAATGGAGATGATGTTTTAACTACTAACGACGCCTTTTGCACAATTGTTTTATGAATCTCCAGTGCAGGAGGTGATTTTAGTAAGTGACTAAAAGTTTTTGTGCTGTAATACTCTGGTAATTTTACAGTTACTTAAGCTATAGTGTTTTTTTCTTTCTCAGTTCCGATGCTAAGCTTTTGCTAATGAAGGTGTCTTCCTGTTCAGGGTATTTTACTCCTGATGAAGGTATATTTAGAAATACCGAAACCGTCGTCAAGAATTTTAATAAATCTTTATCCTGCAACTGTTTTGGCTGTCATCATTTACCGGAAGAATTTCAACAGTTGCTGTTTCAGCCATGTTTAAAATCTTGCAGTTTAATTTTGCATATTTTCGTTATGAACTCTGTTTGATAATCCATCTGTACTTTAAGGTGTCCGGTGCACAGTATGAGTGCTGAGTGCTTGATTTGACATTTATCACCCGATGTCACGACCATAGATTCTCTTTCTTTTGATAATATCTTTGTTTCTAACCTTCGGTTTTCTACGTACAATTTTCTCTTATGGACACAAACAGTTTCATGGCGATGGCGCAGTGGCCGACAATAGGTTCTAAATTATAAAATATTTATACAGAAAAGTTATTTTTCCGGGCTTAAATATGAATTTCTTCCATCTAGAAGAAATTGAAAGGCGATAAATATCATTCTTTTGTTATTAAAGTAAATACTTTTACTGTCTAAATTCATCTGTGTACGGTGAATGGAGATAGTGTATTACGATTACTGGTGAATCGTGTAAACTGAGACGTTTTACGTCACTACGAGGTATCATGCAAATGAACAATGCTACTGGTTGACTAAGCAAAATAATATGCCCAGCCGATCAAAGCAAAAGTCAAATAAACCAACACTGATGAGCATTACGTTGTTTTCAGGTACGCCGTGAATGTCCAGTGGCCCATTCAGACACGGGACCGCCCTTAGGAGGGGATGATTCGCCTCGACCAGGTGGTCGGTGGAAGAGGGTTTAGCGTAACCCCTGCCCTCTCTGCGCGGACCAATCCTTCCTTCCTCGCGAAGGAGCACGCAGGCCTTTCATATTCGCATTAAACTTATGCACGGGAAGCAGTTCCAACTCTGACCTACAGATTCCCTCCGCTCAATGTGAGATTCGCATCCCTCATGCGCAGCAAACTTTCGCATTTCGCGCCAGAATAATTTATTTCCTCTCTGACTTTTATGTATGAAGAAGGGCAATATTTTCCAGTCAGCACGAAAATCGCTCTCTTTTTCTCTTTTTTTTTTCTTTGTCCCCTTTCCTTCTTCTCACAGAAATGTAAAATTCAGTGACTGGTTGCGGGAATTTGAAGTTCCGTGTCGCGGACGTGTGCGCTGCGAATAGAGGTTATTGCGAATTCATTTCACAGTGGCTGAGAAAGTTTCATTTATAATTTTACGATTCCGACCTTTCACATATTTCCAAACGTTTAAAAGACGTTCCGGTAGGCGTACGTGTTGTGATAACCACACGTCAGTACCCTGACATGTATATTACATAACTTAATGTTTCACCCCATTCCATTCTGTAAAAGGAATTTTTTCGATAACTTAGCGTTGATACCTTGACAAGTACTTTATAAATGTAGATATTCTGTATGATAGGCTTCTGTAAAGTAAATTAAGTTTACCATGTTACGTTCCTAAATGTACTTTTGTATGGACACGAATTATGTAGGCAACTTCTGTGATAATACCAGTTACATTATAACACAGAACGGAATATTTTAATTTTAAATTCTTCACTTTTCCTTAAAGTGTAAAATTAAAATGTGATATACGTATTATTATTTGTTCGGAACAAAGAATTTTCTTCTGTTAGTTTTATTTATTGTTTGTGGGCTGTTTGTGGCACCTATCTTCAAGATTACGCGCACCTTTCTTCTGTCCGTCTGACGACATTGTTGTAGTGAGGTTCCGAAACACTGCTATCAATGCACAATTGATTTATTTTCTGATGTTCGTATTACAGACTCTAGTCAAAGCGCTGTCTTACTACGTAAGGTCGACGTTTGTAGAAAATAACTACTCCATTTCAATACTTAAAAAGATAGATCCGAATGAACTGTTTTAAACATACGGTACAGTAAATAGCTGATGTGTACATTTCTTTTACAATTTTAACACAACTTCGGATTTGGAACTAATGTACAAAACAGGTATTGTGTAAAAATACATTTAAAACTGCAACAGATGTTAATGCAAGTAACCATCTCTTTCCTCTCTTTACTTTTACTGCTTTATGTCTTTCCCCTCACATAATTTCCGCTATTGACCGTAATCTCCTCTCAGCAGTTAAATATTTCCAATTAAGTTTACACTCACTTCCTTTGTTCTTTTATCTCTCTTTTGTGTACATCCATACGGGAGCTTTGTGTCCCATAAGCTGTAGTCTTCATGTGACTGAATTGTTGCACAATCTAAATGTGTTCTCGTTGTTTACAATTCATTACTTCCAATACAGTGTCTCCTGTACCATATTTTTTTGGTCATTTATGCCATTTATTTCACTCTAGAACCTGAAACACACTCATTTACTTACAATTTCAGATATTTTCGATTTCACAGCATTTATCAGCATAATTCCTGAACTGTAATGAGCTTTCTCGAGCCGTCATTGTCCCAGACTTGTGTAAGTATAAAATAACAGAATAACAATAAAGAGAGGTATTGTGAGCTGTAACGTCAACAACAAAGAAATACACCTTTTGATAGTTTGAATCGAGTCGAGTCGCAAAAAATACATGGCAAGACGTACTGAGCTCTTAATCTCGCTGATGAACACTAAGCCTAATATTAAAGCAAGTACTTCGTACCACTCTACCACTTTATAAATGTCAACTGCTGGAATGAAAAGAATATTAGCGAGATTTGCCCTGTCTGTGGAGGATTAATCGTCTACGTAATTGAATAAACCACTTAATGCTCCTTAATTGTTTGCTGCCGCAGATACGAAAAGATCTGCCGCCCGAGTTCGTAGAACAACAAGTGGGAAGGCAGAATGGAAATAAATTGAGTTAGTCTGAGAGAGAGGAAAATAAATCGAGGGTAATGAGGCGTTTAATTAGATGAACTACAGATTTGGGAACTCGGACGTTTTACCTCTAGAAAGAATCGCAATCAGACATCATTACAACTGAAAATTAAAAACGAATGTTTCTCATAAATCTCAATGCCAATAAATTCTACTGTAGACAGTATATTAAATTTTTCCTCTGTTGGAACATAGCTGCAGCGTCTTAGAAATGACATGAAATGAGGTCGATGTATTTTCTCGAAATTTTGTAGCTATTTTTATATGGTCTCAAATTTAAAGTAGAAGAAGGGTTACATTTCATATTGGGTAAACTTAAGTGTTTGAATGTAATATTTGGCATATTAAAATACGGACGAAAAGGGGTCGAGGATAAGAAACTCCGTATTTTCTCGCAATTTTGCAAGTTTTTTTCTCAGACAATATATGGTCTCAGTTTTCAAGTAGAAGGAGGATTACACTACAAATTAGGTAAACGAAAGTGTTTGAATATAATATTTGACATATTGATATATGAATTTAATTGCAAAGAACCAGAGCAAGATGGAAAGGGACATATAGACTTTATAACAAACAAGAAAATCAGAAAAACTTTACATGTATTGAAGAAGTGCTGGAACAGTAAGAGTTGTTAACAAATAAGAAATAGGTATTCAACTAGCACGATCCAAGTTTATGTATCTAAAATGCTGACATTTTGATAAGGATATAGAGGACATACGTTGAAAGTTGGAGAAGCTGGTAAGTAACGGAAAATCTCATTGAATAATAGTTGGGATACATGGACAACTAATATTTAATAGGGAACTTTCAGTATAATACCTGTTATGAGTAGAATTTTCTATACGAACCGAAAGTTTGTCCTTAACACGTTCTTCCAAAAAGAAATTCAGTAGAAAATGGACATGAGCTTAACAAGGTGGTACCAGAAAAGTAACTGACAATATCTGATCAATTAACGGAGATATAGTCGTAAGAATTTAAGCTGGTAACAAACTGAAAGACGCAGTGTGTAGAAGGATACAAAACCAGAACTAAATAAACTTCTGAGGTTGAAAACTAGATATTTGTAGACACACATTTGAGAAAATGAAGGTACATCACATTAAATGAAGCAAAAATGCATAATATAATAAAACGAAATCTATGTAGACATAGGATGTTTAGGTACTTTGACAAGCACGTGAAGTTATTGTGGATTCGAAGAAAGAAAATGTCGAGAAAATCTCGAATGGTACAGCTATTAAAGGGGAAGTGTGAGTTTAAAGCAACTGATGGAAAGAATTTCATGATAAATACTCATTAAAATACACATTCCAAATTTCTTCGAAAGAATGCATGAATGTATAATAAAAATTTGGTCACAGAAATAGTGAGTGAAGTAAAGTAGAAATTATTATTAGGTAGACATTGCTCTTACTGAGAGTACCAACACGTACTCATTAGTTCATGTAGAATACTTTCCGTAGTACTCTATCTAGTGGCAGTGTTTCCACATCGACGATAAAATTCTTGGCCTGTAGCGTACAGTGAATAGTAACTCAGGTGTTGGGTGGTGGCTTCTGTACCCCCATATGATTGCTTGCCAGCTGTTCACGTCACATATAAAGATGATGAATGCTCTGCTGCATTTTGACCTGACTATCTGCCATTAGAAACTGGAACAGTCGATGATGACCTACGCTTTCGTCCACCGTTTTCATTCTGACAGCTTCGATTTTCTTCAGCTCACGGTGACGAACAAGACCTCTGAGATATTGTATCACGTTTATCGGAAACTCACAGTATGACAGATATCAAAGGCCAACATACTGCACCTTGTCCACCCAGCGTTTGTCTTATCAGCCTGAAGGCTAGCAACAAGCGTTTACCTTCTCTATTGTTGTTGTGGTCTTAAGTCCGAAGGCTGATTTGATGCAGCTCTCCATGCTACTCTACCCTGTGCAAGGTTCTTCATTTCAGACTAACTATTGTGACCTACAGTCTTCTGAATCTGCTTAGGGTATTCAGCTCTTGCGTTACTACTACGATTTTAGTCCCCATACCACCCGCCTCCCCCCCCCCCCCCCCACCCACACACACATTCTCACCAGTTCAAAATTAGTCATCCCTTGACGTCTCAGAATGTGTCCTAACAATCCATACCTTCTTCTAGTCAGGTTGTGCAGAAAATTTCTTTTTTTGTAGCAACACATTTGAAAAGTTTATATTCTCTTCTATTCTAAGCTGTTTACCGTTCATGTTTCTACGAACAGAAATTGCCTTACATCGTACTATCAGTTTGCGTGCGCAACTTTATATCATGAAAGCACATACTCGAATTTACCATCTGTTTAACTCGACTTTGGCACTGTTATTACTCGGCAGACCAAACTGAAGGACATGCCAGGTTAGAAAAGGCGTGTTGTTCACGCCCGAGAAACATGGAAGGGAGATAGAATTAGTGTGCACTGCGGTATTCGTATGAGTGGAGCCGCATCGAATTAATTGCCCAATTACACGGAGTACAGAAACAGGACGTGCAGTATATTAATCTTACCCTTGCTGCGCAGAACACTTCGCTGGCTGTATACGTCTAACTGCCTTCGACACTGATGATGGTCTCTTCCTCAGTTGTACTAGTTGTTGATTTCTTCAGATATATACGTCGGTTCGTCAACTGCCATTTCAGATGCGGGCGTTAATGACGATGACGTTCACCATCGTCTATACGCACAACAATTAAACATTGATAGGTATTGTCATTTGACAATACTCCGCGAAAAGTTTTTATTGAGGTGTAATGCGCACGAACCACCTTTTCTCTGAAGAAATTACTGACCGCTTTAATTCGCTTTGGTAAAAATTGTTTGCCCGTGATGACTTGTTTAGTCTCGCACCTTTTGAAATCACAATCCAATAGGAAGAAAAACTATTCTCAACGGTTCCTTTCTAGAAGATCCACGCAAATGCGACAAAAACAATGGAACTATTTGTTATTTCCTCCTGTTGTTTGCAGAAATGTTTGCATAGTACACGCGCATCCATATCGTCAAATATTTATTGTGTGCGCTTTCGTTCTTTTTCTATGGGTTGGATATTTGTCATAACTGATACTTGGTATTAGTTAACTTTTGCTTGCCTTCTAGTTTCCCTTGCCTTCTCTTTCGTCATTGTGACACTTTTCTCCTTCTCAAAGCCATTAAGTTGAATTATCTTAAGAGCAAATTGCCTCCAATGATCTGTGGACTTGGCTGAAGTGGAGAGACATTATTGCGTCAACGATAGGACATGCACACTGTTGGTGCAACGACAACTGAGTGACATCTGTGGAGAGGTCATATTGATCCGTGATTCTTGAAGATGGACAGAGCCTTTTCCGTACTTTCAGCGTCAGTAGTCAAGATGACTGACTGATTTGATCTGCCGGCCGAAGTAGCCGTGCGGTTAAAGGCGCTGCAGTCTGGAACCGCGAGACCGCTACGGTCGCAGGTTCGAATCCTGCCTCGGGCATGGATGTTTGTGATGTCCTTAGGTTAGTTAGGTTTAACTAGTTCTAAGTTCTAGGGGACTAATGACCTCAGCAGTTGAGTCCCATAGTGCTCAGAGCCATTTGAACCATTTTTTTGATTTGATCTTGTGGTACCGCGTACAGCTGGAAACGAAAGGAAATTACGGGAGTTGTCTCTTCCTGACAGCATGCGTCTCTACTGCATGGCTTTCTCAGATATTCCGGAAGTAAAACGAGTCTAGTCCCTCATTCGGATCTCCAGGAATGGACCACACAGGAGGATATCATCAGGACAAACGAATTAGCATTCTACGTGTCAGTGCGTGGAATTTAGGATGCCTTAATCTGGTAGATAGGTTAGTGAATTTAGAAAGCTACTACGAGCAGCCTAGTGAAAATATTATCATAGCCGAGACAGACGCGAAAGCATCACCCACCACAGTAGTAGAAGTTTATATGTCAACTAGCGACGCAGATGAGATAAAGGAAAAGCACTTAATGGATGGGTGACTGGATTTCGGTAGTAGTGAGGGGAAGAAAAGGAAAAATAGTAGGAGAACATGGACGTGGGGTAAGGAATGAAAGAGGCAGCCGCCCGGTAGAATTTTGCAAACAGCATAAACTAATTATCGCTAACATTTAGTTTTACAATTGTGAATGATTGGACTTTGACAAACTGAAGGAACGAGAGAATTTTTAGAATTTCAGAGGTAGCATTAGGCGATGTTGAACTGAAATAGGACAATATACAACGGAGAACGAAGGAGTAGCTTCGAGAGATGAAATAGGGAAGGTAGTAGGGGATCACGCAAGTAAAAAGACAAGGCTCAGTGGAAATCTTCGGATAAATGAGCAGATATTGAATTTAATTGATGAATGGAGAAACTATAGTAGTTCAGCAAGCTGGTGAAGGGCATTATAGACGTCTAAAAAAGTGACTGAAAGAAAGTGCAAAATAGTAGAGGCCGACCAGGGGGAAGATCGGTTTGGGTTCCGGTGGAATGGAGACTGTCTTGACCCTACGACTTACCTTAGAAGATAGATTGAAGGAAAGCAAACCTCTGTTATCAGCTAAGATTTTGATAAAGTGGACTGGACTGCAAAGCTGTGTCTCTTGCAATATTGGAACGTCCGGACACAGTGATTCGAGGTGATCGACGGTTCAGAATCGAACATCTCTCTTGTTAGTGCTAACAGCCTCGTCTCCCAGTTGGGGTGCTCAAAGCTGTGCGCTCACTGGATTCCTCGCCTCCTCACAAAAGAACGTGAAGAACAATGAAGGACCATCTGTTCGGAATTGCCCGCGGTTTAGGGGACCGATCGTGACAATTTTCTGTCGAACATCGTCACAGGCGATGAAACATGGGTTCCTCACTTCGAACAGGAAGCAAAACGTCAGTCCATGGAGTGGTGCCGTACCACCTCTCGTCCAAAAAAAAATTCAAAGCCGCACCCTCGACTGGTAAAGTCAAGGAGACTGTCTTATGCCACTGAAAAGATTGTTCTGTTCGATGTCCTCCTTCAAGGTCCAACGATCAACTCGGAAGTGTATTGGGGTTCTCTCAGGAAACTAAAGAAACGACTTCCGCTTGTTCGTCGGCACAAAAATGCAAATGAACTTCTTCATCACGACGACACAAGGTCATACGTAAGTCTGCGCACCCGAGAGGAGCTCACGAAGCTTCATTGGACTGTTCCTCCTCAATCACCCAACAGCCCGGATCCCTCACCTCCCGACTTCCATCTGTTTGGCCCAATGAATGATACATTCTGTGCCCTGCAGTACGTGGATTATTTGGAGGCTACTGACGTAGAAGCACCTTTACTCCGACGTCGACCAGTAGAGTGGTACCATGCGGGCACACATATCACCCCAGTAAGGTGGCACAAGGCTGTCGCTTTGATCGAAGATTAAGTTGGAAAATAGGGTTTTGTAGCCAAAAGAGTGAGAAATTAAAATTGCTACACCACGAAGGTGACGTTCTACAACCGCGAAATTTAACCGACAGGAAGAAGATGCTGTGATATGCAAATGGTTAGTTTTTCAGAGCATTCAAACAAGGCTGGCGCCGGTGGCGACACCTACAACGTGCTGACACGAGGAAAGTTTCCAACCGATTTCTCATACCCAACAGCAGTTGACCGGCGTTGCCTGGTGAAACGTTGTTGTGATGCCTCGTGTAACGAGGAGAAATGCGTACCATCACGTTTCCGACTTTGATAAATGTCGGATTGTAGCCTATCGCGATTGCGGTTTATCGTATAGCGACATTGCTGCTCGCGTTGGTCAAGATCCAATGACTGTTAGCAGAATATGGAATCGGTGGGTTCAGGAGGGTAATAAGGAACGCCGTGCTGGATCCCAACGGCATCGTATCACTAGCAGTCGAGATGACAGGCATCTTATCCGCATGGCTGTAACAGATAGTGCAGCCACGTCTCGATCCCTGAGTCAACAGATGATGACGTTTGCAAGACAAAAGCCACCTGCACGAACAGTTCGACGACATTTGCAGCAGCGTGGACTATCAGCTCGGAGACCATGGCTGCGGTTACCCCTGACGCTGCCTAACAGACAGGAGCGCCTGCGATGGTGTACTCAACGATGAAACTGGGAGCACGAATGGCAAAACGTCGTTTTTACTGATGAATCTATGTTCTGTGTACAGCATCATGATGGTCCCATCCGTGTTTGGCGACATCGCGGAGAACGCACATTGGAAGCGTGTATTCGTCATCACCATACTGGCGTATCACCCGGCGTGATGGTGTGGGGTGCCATTGGTTACTCGTCTCGGTCACCTCTTGTTCGCATTGACGGCACTTTGAACCGTGGACGTTACATTTCAGATGTGTTACTACCCGTGGCTCTACCCTTCATTCGATCGCTGCGAAACTCTACATTTCAGCAGTATAATGCACGACCACATGTTGCAGGTCCTGTACAGGGCATACAGAAAATGTTCGACTGCTGCCCTGGCCAGCACGTTCTCCAGATCTGTCACCAATTGAAAACGTGTGGTCAATGGTGGCCGAGCAACTGCCTCGTCACAATAGCCAGTCACTACTCTTGATGAACTGTGGTGTCGTGTTGAAGCTGCATGGGCAGCTGTACCCGTACACGCCATCCAAGCTCTGTTTGACTCCATGCCCAGACGTATCAAGGCCATAATTACGGCCAGAGGTGGTTGTTCTGGGCACTGATTTCTCAGGATCTATGAACCCAAATTGCGTGAACATGGAATCACATGTCAGTTCTAGTGTATTCGTCCAATGAATACCCGTTTATCATCTGCATTTCTTAATTGTGTAGCAATTTTAATGGCCAGTAATGTAATATGATGTATTTCAATCCTGAATAAAACCACCTGCTTCCAGAAAAAAAAATATGTTGCATAACTTACTGAATATCCTTTGTAAAACGCTACCTGGCCACAACAAGAAGAGAGTTTGCGAAAATGGTGATTTTGTTAGCGATTAATATAACTTTATATATTGCAAAGTCGTCATTCCTGAAGGTATTTGTCTGGAATATAGCTTAGTATGACAGCGAAACGTAGGAAATAAGCAATTCAGACAAGAAGACCACATAAACTCTTTAATGGTTTGCTATTGAATTATGCTGAAAATTAGATGGGCAGATAGAATAACAAATGAGGATATACTGTATCAAACTGGAGAAAAAAGGAATTTCTGGCACAAACTGGCTAAAAGAGGGGATCGGCTGTTAGGACACATCGTGAAGCACAAAGGATTCGTTAATATGACAATGCAGTGAAGCTCAATACACTTCCAACCTCGGCTCTCCTAACGTTTTTCAGACGATCTTGTCACACAACTTTTATACCTTCCGGTGCCTTCTTTATCGGCACTTTCACACCATTCTCCTTCTCATTGGCAATGTATTTACTGACTTTAAGAGCAAGTTGATGTGCCTGTTCGAGGAGACTTTTTCCTCGTTCCTTTTCCATGCATCTACTGTGATGTAGCAACGCGCACTACTTTGAACTGGAGCGCCGTTGTATCAACCTATAGTTGTGAGTATAACATTCCCGTTAGTTATGACTGTTTATGATGTTTCTGTTTGTTAAAACCATGGTATTTTGAGCCTGGTGTAACGTGGATGATCTTGTATTTCTGAACTTTGAAGTGTTAATTTTAGAAGTTTACTGGCACAATGGATTTTTATATCTGTTCGTACTATGTGATCTGACATCGACAAAATGTTAGTCAGAGAATCTGTGACATTCCAGCTATAACCCTAACCATCGAAATTCCTAAATAGTTATCTTAAAATATTGTTCTAATGTACCTTGTATTTTGCAGAAGTATTCTGCTACATATATATAGGCTATAAAATTTTGTGTATTACCTACAAGATGATGGTGAGTTCCATTTGAGTGTATCGATGTTTTCTTGACGTTGACTCGAAGGTGAATGAATAAATGAAATATTAAACCTAGAAACATTCCTTTTGGGTTATATTTTAGCATGTTTTTACGGCACTAGCAGTTATCGTACTCTGTTCGCCGCTTTGTTAAAATATAACTCGTTCGATAATTTTCATATTCAGTAGTGTTAATATTCTATCTAAAAATTGTAAACAACCTCAGTACTTCTACAGCAATGACGTATCTTTCGCCGTCGTTCATTCTCAGTTCGCCACCTTCGACTACCGTGTCCTCTTTGTGTTTTGACCTTACCAGGGTGTCCCCTACAGCGCGTTAGCGTCCCTAAGTAGCACGATAGGCTTTTCACTGATTGCATCACATGGATTCACATGATTGGCAGATGATTGCAATATTCTTCCTATTCTTCCTAACGGTTGCCTTTTCTTACTGGTTCTTTTTTTATCAAACTTCTACATGAAACTGGGACTAGGTTCAGGGTAAATCTAGCTATTAATTTACCTTTCCACTACTTAACACATTATTTAACAATTAATAAAAGTGTGAGGCGACGAGTAACGTTTGCAAAGATGTGAGAACCTTATACGAACGGTTCTATGGGTCGCTATTGTGAGCAATACAGTCTGCATATCTCACTCATAGAAATGAACTCACCAGAATCTCTAAGGTACGAGGGTCGTTTTTCAACACTCGGCAGTCAATAAATTATTGATATTTGTACATAAAAATTATTTTATTACTAAAAGTTACGTGATTGTGGGTACTTTTCGGTATAATCACGCTGGTTATTGCAGAGGCCCAAATTTTAGATTTAGTGCAATACAGAGGAGATTCCACTGTTGCTTCTGTTTTTAAAACAATATTTTCTGACATTTTAAATGAGCCCTATAAATATGTAGCTGTATTCACTAGTGGATCTAAACAAGGGGACTCCGGTGGTTGCTCTGTTGTCTACCCAGATCTTGTCTTCAAGATTCGGTTGCTTCCAGAGTTCACGGCAGTCGATGTGGAACTACCCACGTTCATGAGGGCAATGGAGAAGATAAGATGTGCCATGCCTGCTAAATTCCTCGTCTGTTCCAATACCGTGAGTGCCCTCACTCTTTCCAACGCTTTTATTCAGCTGGTACAGTGGTCTAGGACATCCAGAACGTCCTTCTCAGACTACAAAGGCCTAGGAAGGGGGTATCCTTCAGCTGGGTGACAGGGTATGTGGCTACTGTGGGGAAAGAAAGGCCAGCCTCCAAGGCGTGTCGTGATCCTGCTGGGGCGACGACTGCAGCTGTGAAGTCGCCGAATTAGGATAAGTGTCTCAAATATCTTGAGCAGAATAAACTACTCACAAGGGAACCTCCCCATCGCACCCCCCTCAGATTTAGTTATAAGTTGGCGAAGTGGATAGGCCTTGAAAAACTGAACACAGATCAATCGAGAAAACAGGAAGAAGTTGTGTGGAAATATGAAAAAATAAGCAAAATATACAAACTGAGTAGTCCATACGCAGGATAGGCAACATCAAGGATAATCTGAGCGTATGTGCGCCGTGGTCTCGTGGTTAGCGTGAGCAGCTGCGGAACGAGAGGTCCTTGGTTGAAGTCTTCCATCGAGTTATCAGTTTGCTTTCTTTATTTTCGTAAAGTTATGATCTGTCCGTTCGTTCATTGACGTCTGTGTTCACTGCAATAAGTTTAGTGTCTGTGTTTTGCGACCGCACCGCAAAACCGTGCGATTAGTCGACGAAAGGACGTGCCTCTTCAATAGCAACCGAAAACATTTGATCGCAAGGTCATAGGTCAACCGATTCGTCCACAGGAAAACACGTCTGATATATTCTATACGACACTGGTGACGGCATGTGCGTCACATGACAGGAATATGTTGTCGACCCACCTAACTTGTACACTTGGCGAATGGGTAAAAAGATTCTTCCACCTTTCCCGATTTAGGTTTTCTTTTGGATGTGATAATCACTCCCAAAAAAGGGATGAAAACATAAGACTTTGTGACACAAACTGAAAACAAAAAATTAACATTTCCACTCGAGGGAATTGAACCAAGGACCTGTCGTCCCGCAGCTGCTCACGCTAACCACATGACCACGGCGCTCCTGAGCTCAGCTTGTCCTGGATGTTGCTTATGATGCACATGGACTGCTGAGTTCGTATATTTTGCTTATTTTTTCATAGTTCCACACAACTTCTTCCTGTTTTCTCGACTGATCTGTGTTCAGTTTTTTAAGGTCTATCCACTGTGCCAACTTAGAGTTAAATCTGAGGGGGTGCGATGGGGAGGTTCCCTTGTCAGTTAGTTCAGTGTACCGTCTTCTTGCCACGCAGACGAGACGCAGAAGCCAGAGCCCTATGGCGCGTGGCTCCTAGCTACAGCTAGAGGACGCTCCGATGTATGGTGCTTGTGGCGTACAGATCCTGTGCGCTACATTTTAATAGACTGTGTTTAATATTTTGACCAGAAGGTGGCGGCAGATACGCCAACTGATCTGTCCTCTATTTTAAGCAACTTTCAAATGAATGTGATGAGATTTTTAAAATTTTGTGGTCTGTCCAGCTTGATTCCCAAAATTTTAGTGAGATGATCTTAATGTAGTAACAGGGTGACTGGCTCATTCAAGATTTCTGTAAGCCGTTATCCAGTCACTTTTCCCTGTGATTTTCTTTTGGCTCTTCCGATATTTAACTTCTGCTTTAATTCCAGGTATAGCACCTTTCACCCTTTTTACGTTGTGTTAAAAAAAAAGAAGGCATGTGAAATAGTCAACGCGAGTGAGGTGGGCGGTTCAGTGAGTATCATTTTACAGGTTTCCTCCTCACTGTGTAACGGAATTTCTGTCATTTTTTCCACATTCGTTTCCTTTAATACGTATAACGGCAATGGTAAACTTGTCATAAGCCATCAGCCATAGCCTAAACATTCACGCACGCACACACACACACACACACACACACACACACACACACACACACACGATATAGTCACAATAACGAGGCATACGTCATACCTATGGGGAAGATTTCCAATACCCTCCACATAAAATGTATCCACCAGTAAACGGAAATGAGTCTTGATGTTTTCTTGAAGCTCGTCGTCATTGTTGGAACGCTACTCAATCACAAATGAAGTCGTTAGGGATGTTTTGTATGTTCCCCATCCCCCTCTCTACAACACACATGATGAAATGGTCAGTCCTACGTAAACATATACTAAAATACTGATATGTTACTTAGAGAAGTATGAAAGAAGTGGTAGAAGTAGAACTCGGGAAAGATCACTTTAGGTTCCAGAGAAATGAGAGATGGCGTGAGGCAATACTTACCCTACAACGGAGCTTAGAAGGAACAGGTGGCGAAAGACAAACCGACATTTCTCGCAATTTATGGAAAGATTTTGGCAATGTTGACTGGAATATTCTCTTTAAAACTCTGCAGGTGGAAGGGTTAAAAGTAGGGAGCAGAAAGTGATCTACAACTTGCAGAGAAATACAGCTATAGTTATAAGAGTCGAAGGACACGACCCGGATACAGTTGTCGAGGAGGGAGCGATAGAGGTTTTTCACCCTATCTGTGACGTAATTTAGTTTGTATACTGAGTGAGCAGTGAGGAAAACTGAACAGAAACTTGGGAAACGAATTAAAAGTTAATGGACAAGAAATGGAAACTCTGAGGTAATCATTCTGTGAATGTTGTAGCTATCCTTATTTCCGTGCTTGCTAAGAGAATTGGAGAGGAATAACACAAGTCATCTTTGTAGTTTTCGTCCAGACATGTTGCAGCACTTTTTGTGCTATCTTCAGCGAGTTTGCTTATTTTCCTTCTGTAAAACTGTTATTTGTTAACAAAATATTTATTTGTAAAATGAGCAATTATTGTTTAATGTTTATACATTGGTTTGCATACACCACAGAGTTGAGACATGTATTATTGAACTGAGGCATTCTATGTTGTTTATTTATAATACGTCTGAAGTTTCTAGTTATATAGTACATTTGGAAGTAAAGTGGTTGTATGCATTTGGTTTACGTACCTCACACGGAACTGCTAGACATTCATGCTAGCCGCTTAGGTCTGCTATGCAGTCTACAAGTTACCATCTACAAATAGCAAAACATTATTTGGTTTTTCTGTTTATTCTGCTTTTCCATACGAGAATCGCGATGTATAGTGTTGTTTGGCTGTGTTACAGCTTTTTATGCTGTTGTGTATTTAATTTTTTGTGTCTCAAACACGCAACACGCTTATTTCTTTCGTTTTTGTCGTTACACGTTCATTTTGTACGATTTCTAGCCAAGCACAGAGTTTACGCTGCCATTGCATATTGTTGGGACTGTATAGTGTTCATTTGTTTCGTGGTATGTTTGTTTGAGATGTGGCCTCGTGGATTTAAGATGTTGATAACGTTTGTGGTATTCCGTTCGTGTGTGAGCTTCTGCGTTTCCAAGATAGAGAGAGATAGAGATAGAGAGAGAGAGAGTGTGTGACAGAGTTATGGATAGGGATGTAGAGTGAATGTTGCGCTTTGTGGGAAGATAGGAATTTAATTTTAGAAACTAATAATATGCAATTTTGGGATAGGTATTATTTAAACAGTTCTCTTATATTGTTAATTTTTGGTGTAGACTGTTACTAATTTTAAGAATTTTTGCGTCGTTTTCCATGCTGGTTAGGTGGTGATTCTATGCTGTTAGTTCATCTGAAAATGTTGAATGTGAGCTACTGCTTTTCAGGATTCTGAGATGTTCTGTATACCAGATTCTAAAATTCCTGCTTTTTGACCCACATATACAGACTGAAGACAGTTGCAAGATAGTTAAAATATTACAGACTGCCTGTATTTGTCAGTGTTGGTGGTATTTCGGCAAAGTCTATTTTGTTTTGTGTCGTTGGTTCTGTATGCTATATTAAGCCCTTGTCTCTTTGTATATTGACCAGTTGCCCATACTAAGTGCGACTTTGTTTTTGTAAAGCTTTATAAGCCATTTTTTTCCATACTGTCTTCTGACTTCTGATTCGTTTGGTGTTGTGCGTTTTCGTGTGCGTATGTGTATGTATGTGTGTGTGTGTGTGTGTGTGTGTGTTTCATGATTATGTGTTGACCATTTGTATATTTTGCTGATTATTTGAATCTTTAGTCTTGTATCATACACAATCTCGTGCGCAGTTTGTTTTATTATGTTCAATTCCTCTACATAGTCATGTTTGTTCATGGGTTTTTCATTCAATCTGTGTAGCAAATGTCTTAAGCTGGCTTCTTGATAAGTTATGGGGTGATTGGATTGGTTACGAATGATGGTGCTATTGATTGAGGATTTCCTATGTATTTTGAACTCATGTTTGTTGTTTCTCTTGCGTACAGTAATATCTCTGAAACTGAGTTTGTCTGCAGCTCGTGGTCGTGCGGTAGCGTTCTCGCTTCCCACGCCCGGGTTCCCAGGTTCGATTCCCGGCGGGGTCAGGGATTTTCTCTGCCTCGTGATGACTGGGTGTTGTGTGACGTCCTTAGGTTAGTTAGGTTTAAGTAGTTCTAAGTTCTAGGGGACTGATGACCATAGATGTTAAGTCTCATAGTGCTCAGAGCCAAACTGAGTTTTTCATTTGTTTGTGTTTCAGTGGCACACTGTATTTCTGGGTGGATAGTGAGTAGGTCTTCATGAAGTACTTTTATACAGTGTTATGGTTCATCTGTTAGGCAAATTATATTGTATACATATCTGTACCAATACTTTATCTTGTACTGCTTTGGTTTTATTATTTTGTCAGAAGTCTGATTTCCTTTCTGACTGATGAAAATGTCAGCTAGGAGGTCACTGACTGTGGGATCCCATTGTTGAGAGTAAAATTCGTTGTTGAATGCGAATTAGATTTGGCTGCGACGAGCTTGAGTATAGCTGATATTTCTTGCACGTTTGTTGTGGGTTTGTTTCCTTGGAAATTTCTTTCTACGATGTTGACGTTTTCTCCTGTTGGAATGTGTGTGTACACAGAAATTATCTCAAAAGAAATTAATGCTGCTGTGTTTGGTATGTTTCCATTTTTAATTTTTGATATTAAGTCACTTGCGTTCTTCAGACATCTGTCTTCAGTGTATTTGTATATTATCTGTTGCTGTCTGTGTGTTTGTTTCGCTCAGTAGTAAGGTGGTACTTTGGTAACGTCGATCAGGTTTGTGAATTTTAGGCCAAAAGTGGGGGACTTGCAATTTTTCTCTGTCATTCTTTCAATGCGTGTGTCTGTCAAAATTGTTTCTATTTATTTCAGGGCTTTCTCTGAGATTGTCTGGTGTCAGTTTGTTGGATAATTTTTTGATTCTGTGATGCTGCTTTGGATAAAGTCTAATGGTCTGTCACTATATTCATTTTCTATCATGAGTAAAATCGAATTGCCGTTGTCAGAATGTGTGATTCTTGTATTTTATTGTGCAAATTTTCTTTTGTAGCTTTCTGTAGGTTTTTTGTTCAATTGTGATTGTGTTTTCTTTTAAGGTGGTCTTCTTCCCTCTAATTATATATTTTATTTCCTCAGCGACTAGGTCTTTTGTTAAGTTTGCATTGAATTGAGTTGTAAGCAATGTTCAGTCTTCTGGCTTTGTGATGTTTTCAGCTTCTGTTATGATATTTTCTGTTGTCCTGTGTGGTAGTGTCATGTTTACGTTATGTTTGGACCCTTTTCAAGCAGACTGTTTTCTTGTTCAGATAAATTAATGTCTGTTAGATTTAACAATTTTTGTGAAATGCGTGTTTTCTATACCAAAGTTGAGATTGGTGGATATTTGTATGATTTATTAATTTTGAGAGTTTCCTGTGTTGGATTGTCTGTTTTCCTTTTATTGTGGTGTCTGTAAATTTTCTAAAACGTTCAGTGCTCGTTTTGGGTATACAGAGACCGAATTTCTCGCTTTATCCACATAATTTCGGCTTTATGTTTCGTCTGTTGTTCTGCAGATAACATGATTTTAGCAGTTATCATTAGATAGCTGGGTATTATTTGATAGACCAAACATACTTTGTTGAATTTTATGTTAAGTTTTTTGTTTTGAAGTTTGATGGTTGTGTTCTGGAACTCATTAAATAGCTGCGAAAAAAGTACCTAGCTAGGCATAGAAATAATCATCTGGTAAATGTTACAACTCTTCTGATTTCCATGCTTGCTAAAAAAAATAATTGGAGAGGAATTCCGCGTTATGCTAGAACCTTTTGTAGTTTTGTTTTCACCCAGAGATGTTTCAGTACTATTTGTGCTATTTCCTCAGTGTTTATTTATTTTCCTTCTGCAGAATTACCACGTGTTAACTTTGGAAGAAAACTTTCGGTACAAACTATTTACGTTTGTAAAACGAGCGATTATTGTCAAATGTTTCTGCATTGGGTTACATACAGTACACAGGTGATGGATGTATCACTGACTTGAGGCTTTCTGTACTGTTTATTTACGATATGTTCAAAATTTCTAGTTTTATAGTACCTTTCGAAATAAAGTACGCATTTGTTTACATACCTCACTTAGAGCTACTGGATATTTATGCTAGTAGCATTACGTCTATCTGCAAACAGAATTTTTCTGTTTATTATGCTTTTCCGACCGGGAATTACTATGTATCGTGTTGTTTGGCTGCGATCCTTCAATTTTGTTGATGATGTGGTGTTATTATTTTGTTGCCGACATAACACGCTTATTTCTTTATTTTTTTGTCAATTTCTTACCAAGGCCAGAGTTTTCGCCGGCATTACGTGTTGATGTGGCTGTGTACTGTTGATTAGTTTCGTGGCATGTTAGTTTGGGATGTGATGCGTGGATTTGAAGTGTTGTTGAGGTTTGTGGTGTTTAGTTCGTGTGTGTGTGTGTGTGTGTGTGTGTGTGTTTTTGTGTTTGTGTTTCCAAGATAGAGAGAGAGTGTGGGAGTTGTGGATAGGCTTGTAGAGTGAAAGGTGTGCAGTGTGAGGAGAAATAAATTTAATTTTTGAAACTGATCGTATGCAGTTTTTTGGGTAGGTGTTATTTATGTAATCCATCTGTTGTGGTAACTATGAGGTTTGTCAGTGACATCTTCATTCAATCAGAGACAGTATGGTGTTAATAAGATGGTCATCAACAAATTTTAAACAAGGGAAATGGAATGTAGTGCAATTTAATCAGGTGGTACTGAGGTCATGAAGTTAGGAAATCAGACACTAAAAGAAGCAGATGAGTTTTGTTATTTAGGCACCGAAATAATTGAGCGTAACCGAAGTAGAGAGAATATGAAATACATGCTAGGTATAACAAGAAACATATTTCTGAAAGAGAGGAACGTTTTTAACACCCAATTTAAGTTTAAATTCCTTGTACGAATATGAAACGCAGATGGACCCACTTTAGACAACAAGAGAAGTCACTGAAATGTGCTGCTGCAAAAAGATTAGACGGGTACATAGAATAACTAAAATGGAGGAACCAAATCGAATTGAGAAAACATTAATTTACGGCATAACGTGACTGAAAGAGAGGATTGTTTGGTAGAACACATTCTGAGACATCAAGTAATAGTCAGTTTGGTAACTGAGGTAAGCATGAGGGAGTGGAACTGCAGAGAGAGACTACACTTCGACTTCACTTAAGACATTCAGATATTTGTACGTTGCAGTTACCAATGCAGAGGTGAAGAAGCTTTCACATAATAGAATAGCGTGGAGAGGTGCACCAAACCGGTCTATAAATATGTCAGAAACCTTATCTCAGGTCATGTACGGTCAACATGGTCCCAAGTTTATGATGTAGGTTATTGCTGCTGGTAAACCTTTAAGGCATAAGGTCTTGGTCCACGAAACTCTTCTGTTGGTAACGTTTCGTCCAGAACTGCACTGGACATCTTCGTCTTCAGAGGCGTTGCACCTCCGTTGAGTCTCGCCGACTGACGGGTCGGACGTCTGAGAGCGACATGTATACTGCAGAAAAAGAGGCCTGGCCTGAGTTACACGTGATAAGCAGAGATGATCCTTATCAAACATAAAATTTAACTATCGATTACGTCATGTCAAAGATAAAAAGAAAACTGTTTAGAGATTCTGCACAGCTGCTGTCCATGTGTCGCTGTGCCGTATATAAAATTCCGTGTACTCGTGTACGTACTGTACTGGAACAACCAAGAGAAGCATAACTACACGGCTAAAGAAACACAAAACTCTTTGACCACTAGGGAAAACAGACAAATCGGCTGCAGTAGAACAGGCTTTTCAGACAGGGTGTCAAAAAGTGAAATTCTCTGAAACAAAAATTTTATCTACAACAATCCACTATTATCCACTACTATGTAGAGAAGCCATTGAAATACATAAACTTTGGAATAATTTTAATAGGAGAGAAGAGACCATGACACTTATCGACATATGGACATTAGCTCTGCGGAATCGCTACACGTTTTTTTTTATCTTTGACTAGACGACTATCGATAGTTAAATTTTATCTTCGACAAGGCGATCTCTGCTTATCGGTGTAACTCCGACCAAGCAGCATTTTCTACCATATATATGTTGCTTTCAGACGTCCGACCCGTCAGGCGGTGAGACTCAAAGGACTCGCAACACCTCTGGAGATGGACAGCACAGTTCTGGACGGAACGCTGGGAACATAAGTGTTTCGTGGACTAAGAGCTTATACCCCAAATGGTTTACCAGCAGTAATGTCATCCGGTCGTGAACGCCTTCATTCTATGATAGTTATTAAGACCAAGAGAACTGTCGACATAGATACCATCGCTACCGTACTTCGGTAACGAGCTACTGTGCACATTATTGTGCAATTCACGCAAAAACTTTATTTCCGACGGAAGGGAAATTTTCTTCTTGTGGCTTATGCAAAGATAAATGCAAATTTCCACTCTGTTGAACTTTTGTAACAGCGTGGAGGCGTTTGTTCAATCGTCCAGATGTTTAATATTGTCAAACTTTGAATGAAAATCATTAGAATGTCATGTAAGTCTTTCTTTCTTAAGAGGTGGATCATATCGATGTCGTTTATATTGAATGCTGCACCCAGAACACAATACGCTGGAACATGAACAACAGTTTTACGCACTATTTCTCCTCGCTATTCTTGCTAGGCAAATGAAATAAATTATACTTGCAGCCCAGTTTTGTGGATTGATAGAAGCGTGTTAGTTCTCCGTTATAAATATTTTAACCTAAGTACAAGATGGCCACAATCTAATTCGTTTAAAGTTTTCCTATGATTTCATGTGCCGTTTCCCGATAGCTGTTGATATGTTAGTACCATTTTGTTAATACTGCCAAATGTAAATATCGATACAGTTTGTACAATTTATAATATTCGTAATCCTGATGAATCGAAAAGTAAGCACTCTCGACTAAGTTAACATGCGAACATGCTACATCATTTTCGGCGTGTCCTACTGCACTAGTCCATTATCAACAGCTGAAGTGATCATTTTATATAGATCTTTGCAACGAACTGTCGCATTGCACACTGTTTCAACTGCTTAACGGAAGAACGTGCGTTAACAGAGCAACTTCTGTTTCGGGAAATATGATTTTGCAAGTACTGTATCACATATATTTTAAACATTTAATATTTATCTTCTAGCCGAATAATACGTCGTTTCATAATCGTTGTTACACGATTTTGTTTCTTCAGCGACTCACGTTCCTGTACTTTTTTTACCTTAATTTTTGAACATATGTTGTAGACAAATTCGGAGAGTTCAGATAACTGATGGGTGGTATGATATGTACGTCATTCTATTTTAAAAGCGTTACCATTGGGTTTTGTCAGTACGAAGTGGCTACTCTACTTGTGAGGACTTCGTTGGAGAGTTTCCACCTGTACAACCGTACCACTTTAAAATATTACGTCATAACAGTTTCTCACCTATTTAAGTAAAAAGTAAAGTGGGACTACTTGACACAAAGTGACTCGTGCTGGCTTAACGTCCGCAGTAAGTCTTCATATTTCTATAATAATTTATTAGTAAGTGACTCTTAAATTGTCCGCAGCTCGTGGTCGTGTGGTAGCGTTCTCACTTCCCGCGCCCGGGTTCCGAGGTTCGATTCCCGGCGGGGTCAGGGATTTTCTCTGCCTCGTGATGATTGGGTGTTGTGTGATGTCCTTAGGTTAGTTAGGTTTAAGTAGTTCTAAGTTCTAGGGGACTGATAACCATAGATGTTAAGTCCCATAGTGCTCAGAGCCATTTTTTTTTTACTCTAAAACTACTGTATTACTACATAATCACGTTACCAGTTTCAGCAAACAGCTGCCGTGTTCAAATGTGATAAAAATCGATTACAGAGCTTCGTGCAGAAATACAGGGTGATCCAAACGTCCGAAAACATCCTCATAAAATCGAAGCGGTGTAGCAAACAGTAAAACAAAGCTTCTAAATATGGGGAAGGGGAGTGGGAAAAACTTAAAAGTTATATTAATAAAATGGTGACCATTTTGAAAACTCCCATCTTATATTCAACTCGAAAATTCCTAGTTTGAAGTTGGTAATGTGATATATCAGACAGATAGAGAATTTCGCGAGTAAAACGACGACTTTGTTAATTTGAACACAGCTTTATTCATTCTCCAGTTACGTGTAGCATCAGTGATACGCTCGGCAGCGAGAGTAGCATCAAGTGGAGTTTTAAATGGTGCATTGCATATCCCATGACTTACATGTTACATGTGCTTAAATATTAGGTAACATTTACTCATGCTCACGTTTTAACTGTTGTTTCCTCTTTTATCGTATGCTAAAATGTCATTAACACAAGAAGAGCGCATCAAAATCATCTTGACGTCAGGAAAACGAAGCATAAGAGTCATTGCTGAGGATTTCCACAGTCGCCACCCGACTAGACAACCCATTTCACCCCGTGCAGTTGCCAAACGTTTGGCCAAATTCCGGGGAACAGGTTCCGTAACAGATAAATAGACTTTTGGAAGACCAAAATCCGCCCTAAATGGAGCAATGTGCTGGCATCGTTTACCAAGAGTCCGCAAAGGAGCACTTGCCGTCTGTCGCAAGAATGTTGCGTTTGTCGCAGCACAGATGGCACCCGTACGAAATTCATTTGCTCCAACGCCTGAATGAGGATGGCTAAGACCGTCCGATACAATTCGAGGATGGCATAGAGCAGTAGCTGAAGATGAACCCTCGTTTTCCTATCAGGTACTGTTGAGTGATGAAGCCAGTTTCTTTATGGATGGTGAGGCGAACAAGCAGAACCATAGATACTGGTCGGGCACGGATCCGCACTGAACTAGTTCATCTGAAATTGTCGGCTCGCAAAAACTGATGGTCTGGTGTGGTGTCTGTGGAGCCCAAGTGGTGGAAGCGTTTTTTATAGAAGGTTCATTAGGAGCCTACGGTTATCTGAGGCTATAAAATGAAAAGGTTTTTCCTTCATTGTTAACGGAGGACGGGTCATTTCCGGAATTCTTCCAGCGCTATGGAGCCCCGCCGCATTGTGGATGCGGTTTGTAAGCGCAACTGGATCTGTAGTTCTCCCAAAAGTGGATTGGTCGTAGGAGTCCAATGGAGTGACCTCTACATTCACCAGATTTAAGTCCTTTGGATTTTTACCTCTGGGGACACGTTAAAGCACTGGTTTAGGCCGTGGAAGTACAGTATCTGCTTCACATTAAGTAAGTCATTGTTGATGCATGTGGTGAAATTCAGCCGGATGTACTGGTCAAAGATCATCAGGACTTGGTTCGGAGGATAGCGTTAACACTCCGACACAAGAGACAGCATATCGAACTATTCCTGTGAGTTTTAGAGTTCTCTCGGGAGTGTGTAACGTCGGCAAAAGTGGGTAGGTCACACTCACACTACCGAGAGTATCACAGCAGCCACACATAACTGGCAATAAATCTAGAATGAATAACGCTATGTTCAAAATGACAGCGTCAAACTTTTCTGGTAAAATTCTCTACGTGTCTAATATGTCACATGACCGCCTTCGCATCGGAGATTTTCGAGCTGAATCCCAGATGGCGGTTTTCAAGATTCCCACCATGTTGGTGACATAGCCTGTAAGTTCTTCTCCCTCTCCTTCCTCATTTGTAAGGACTTTGGTTTACTGTTTACTACTTCGTCTGGATTTTATGAGCGTGTTTCCGGACTTTCGGACAAACTTGTATAACGAAGACAGTTAGAGATCATGAATTCAACTAAAATAAACTGCAAGACAAAAAAAGTATACGAATTGGTCGTGCAAACAAAAAGTATTTGCGAGACGGCCAGCTGCGCGGGATTAGCCTAGCGGTTTAGGGCGCTGCAGTCATGGACTATGCGGCTGCTCCCGGGGGAGGTTCGAGTCCTCCCTCGGGCATGGGTGTGTGTGTTTGTCCTTGGGGTAATTTAGGTTAAGTATTGTGTAAGCGTAGGGACTGATGACCTTAGCAGTTAAGTCCCATAAGATTTCACACACATTCCAACTTTTTCTTTTTCGAGAAGGCCAATATTATGTACACACAAAATATGAACGCTGAGACAAAAAAAGAACATCGCACCATGAAGGAATTATCCAAATAGGACGGAAATTGTTAAAAGTGATGTACATATACAGACAAATAAATGATCAAAGTTTCATAAAAAGTGGATGAGTTATTCAAGAGAAAGCCTCAAAAATTGAGCAAGTCTGTAACATCTTGGTCCACCTTTGGCCCTTCTGCAAGCAGTTATTCGGCTTGACATTAGTTGAGTAGTTGTTGGATGCTCTACTGAGGGATGTTGTTGTTGTTGTTGTGGTCTTCAGTCGTGAGACTGGTTTGATGCAGCTCTCCATGCTACTCTATCCTGTGCAAGCTTCTTCATCTCCCAATACCTACTGCAACCTACATCCTTCTGAATCTGCTTAGTGTACTGATCTCTTGGTCTCCCTCTACGATTTTTACCCTCCACGCTGCCCTCCAATACTAAATTGGTGAACCCTTGATGCCTCAGAACATGTCCTACCAACCGATCCCTTCTTCTGGTCAAGTTGTGCCACAAACTCCTCTTCTCCCCAATCCTATTCAGTACCTCCTCATTACTTATGTGATCTACCCATCTAATCTTCAGCATTCTTCTGTAGCACCTCATTTCAAAAGCTTCTATTCTTTTCTTCTCCAAACTATTTATCGTCCATGTTTCGCTTCCATACATGGCTAAACTCCATACAAATACTTTCAGAAACGAGTTCCTGGCACTTAAATCTATATTCGATGTTAGCAAATTTCTGTTCTTCAGAAACGCTTTGTTCTTCAGAAGGCTTTGCTCTTCAGAAACGCTTTGCTTTCAAAAGCTTCTATTCTCTTCATGTCCAAACTATTTACCGTCCATGTTTCACTTCCATACATGGCTACACTCCATACAAATACTTTCAGAAATGACTTCCTGACACTACTGAGGGATATAGTGCCAAATCCTGTCCAATTCGCGCGTTACCTCGTCAAGCTTTCAGTCGTTCTCAACTAGAGAGAGATTTGTCGAACTTGCTGACCATGTAGGGTGTTGCAAGCACGAAGACAAACAAAACGGGGCGTAGAATATCGTAGACGTACCTCTGTGCTGTAATGGTGCCACGGATGACAACCATAGGGGTCGCGCTATGAAAAGAAGTTGCGCCCCAGATCGTCACTCCTGTTTGCTCGGCCATGTGGCTGTCAACATTCATTTCGCTATCCCGCCGCTGTTCGTGGCTTCTCCTGACATGTCTTAGTTCGTGTATTACATGTTTAGTAGATCATCTGAATCTCATTGGCTAAGTGAAGTTGTCTTCAGCGAACTGAGCCCCGAAGATCAGTGAAGACGTAAATCTGTGGCTATTATGGCACTGTTGACTGGTTTGTGTGTGTGTGTGTTTGTGTGTGTATGTGTGTGTGTGTGTGTGCGGGGGGGGGGGGGGGGGGAGTACTTGCGATGTGTAACTGGAAAACTCCTTTGACAGCTTAGACTCCTTAACTTGGTGAAGTCCGAATTTTTTACCTTAATTGTGTTTAGAACATGATGCATGTGTATCGGTAATGATGAGAATGGAGACTTCCTTCAACTGTGTCACGTATCTTCATCTCTCGAGTGTGACTATGAGATTTACCGTATAATGGACACATCAGCAACAACAGCGTAAAAAATTCTTTATAAGGCTTTTGAATGGCACAGTGTCTGGTGACTGAAAACTATATCTCGCCCACTCTTTGCTTTACCGCCAAATCCTTGCTCACCAGCGATATTTGAACCAACTCCCGTCGGGCTGAGAATGTTCAAAAGTGTTCAAATGTGTGTGAAATCTTATGGGACCTAACTGTTAAGGTCATCAGTCCCTAAGCTTACACACTACTTAACCTAAATTATCCTAAAGACAAACACACACACACACACACACACACACACACACACACACACACACACACGCGCGCGCGCGCGAGGCAGGACTCGAATCTCCGCCGGGACCAGCCACACAGTCCATGACTGCAGCGCCTTAGACCGCTCGGCTATTCCCGTACGGTGGCTGAGACTGTCTGCACTAGTTTTTGTTAGCGTCATTACTCACGGAGGCTTTGATTCCTTTACACAAGTCAGCCCTCAACAAAAATGAAGCACCGTGGGTGTAGACAATGCTTTCAAATCAGACGCGTATAGGGATGTTTCTCCTACCAAGGCGATGATGGAGCCATTCCGCAACTCTTTCAGCGCGAGCAGCTTCACTACCGATTTTTGTGTTGACAGAACGCTACACCTCGCATCAACTCGATTTCAGATTTATAGCCATTGATATTTTCCATGAATTCCTAATCTATGTGGCCGCACTAATCCCAATATTGCAGTCCGCCAGTTGGTCAATTAATAAACGTCAGCTGCGAGAGTTAAAAGAGCATTCGAGAGATTTATCCTGTCTGCCGCCGAGTTAATCAGCCCTGTAATTAAATAAACTTGGTAATGCTCCTTAATGCTCTTGTGCAGCAAACACGAACTGCTCCTGGTGCTTACAGCCGGACAACAACAAGTGGCAAGGTGGGATGGAAGTAAATTAAGTCCTTCTGAGGAGAAACGTAATGAAATAGCAGAAAGGAGGTATTCAGTTTTGGAAAGACGGACGTTGGGAGAGCAGATTCTGGCTCTGGCTCTGAGCACTATGGGACTCAACATCTGTGGTCATCAGTCCCCTAGAACTTAGAACTACTTAAACCTAACTAACCTATGGACATCACACACATCCATGCCCGAGGCAGGATTCGAACCTGCTACCGTAGCGGTCACGCGATTCCAGACTGACGCGCCTAGAACCGCACGGCCACACCGGCCGGCTTAGCAGATTCTATTTCGTAGACTCAGTAATGGGACATCAGTTTACCTTGAGATACCATTTATATGTTACATATAAGCAGTAGGCATGCAGTCATTTTACGGCTTATAATAATTGGAGTATAGCGCGTTTCAATATTTACCAGATAAACATATTTTCACAAATAAAAAATTCAAGAAACATTTCTATTATAAGTTTTATTTAATGTAATATTTTGCAAATGCCTTGACAACAGCAATAAATGCCATAGGACTTAAGGCTGCACTAGCGTATCAAACGGTGTTTCTAGACCGATTCAGTTTATTGCCAAGTAGTTCAGAAATCATACGCAGCACCTCAAACGGTGCATCGAGGTATCTAAGATTATATAATACTTCTGATCAACAAGAAAGCATCCTGGTATCAGCGCACTACTCGTCCCCAAAACACCTGACGAGTATCGTGGTAACACATGGATGATATTTCAAGTAAACTGACATACCTGCATAATCTTCCACATGACTAGAGTCCTTTAACGACCTAACGCCGGCCATAGGACGAGAGTCTTCTGCACAAACTACCAATAAATGGCATGTATATCAGTTCTGGTTTCAGATCAGGTCAAACATGTAACGTTAGGAGTTTGGAAAATAAAAATTTGAGAGTGACTGAAAATCCTATTGGCGCAATTGGGGATTGATGCTAGCAGCAGTTTTAAGGTTTATGTGTGCGTTTCAAATGTAGGTGCCTTATATTTTGCCAGTACCTCGTAAGTGCTGTCAAGAGCAATTTTATGTAGCACACTCATTCAGGCTGGCCGCAACATGCACCCCCGAAAATTAAAAAAAAGAAGTATATTTTTTATTCATAATGAGGCTCCTAGACGTTTCAGACATAATATCTGAGTGCATTTGATGGTATCAACAATGAGAGATAGTTATATAGGTATATGAGCACCAGATCCATAATCCTTGAATTATTATCTAATGGAGCCACATAAAACAATTAGTTTTGTAGCTGAGATTCCAAACGTGGAAACTCTACGTCAACATGTCTTGAAGTCTGCAGAGCCATTGGACACAGGCCATTGTAAATTTTTGTGTAACACCGTACAGAGTTGCGAATAAAATTTTTGAGGAATTGAATGACACTCGAAAAATGGGCGGTAGTCTTTCTTTTAAAAGTTGTGACAGAACAGAAACTAGCAATTAATGCAACAACTGAGGCTAAATTCAGTTCAGTTCTCAGAATTTCCATAATGTCTCCCTCTCCTAATACATCATCTCATAAAAAATTGTCATTTTTTTTATCCCTAGTTAATTTAGTTGGTGTGTATCGAGAGAAGTATAGCAAAAGTCCCCCTTCCCCCCACCCCACCACCCCCGCCCCCTTTTTTGCACACCGTAGGGAAGTGTGATTCCTGGATACTGTTTTCCTATAATTACCTGCCGTGGACGATACTCGTGATCTGTTATTAATTGTAATTATCGATTTCACTCATCACCACCATTCCGAATCACTACTTTAAAAATGTTTTCAGTGTCTTCTTTTTAAGTTTTCCCGTTGTCTACGTTGCCTTCTTAGAACAGTGCGTTGCTGGAGATGTAAATACTATATCCATAAAATACTCCTGTTTCACGTTTTGTATATCTTTGAATGTAACAATTTCCCTAAGTTTTCCTTACGATCATTGAGAACAAACAATTTTATTTTGACCGTTAGTATTGGTGCCTTTCGATGCGTCTTCAGCGATCACGTTAGGTAGAAATAGCACTAATTTGCAAATCGCTGTATACCTTCAGTTGAAACAAATTTTCTTTTATTTAATTTCCGGTTATATTTTCTGCATCTGTATACTATAAACTCATCGCTTCTCTCTCTATTTACGTACTACTATCATGAGATCCTTTTTCACGCATTAATTCTTCCGATTGAACAGTGTACCTCATTTAAAAATGGCTCTGAGCACTATGGAGCTTAACATCTGAGGTCATCAGTCCCCTAGAACTTAGAACTACTTCAACCTAACTAACCTAAGGACATCACACACATCCATGCCCGAGGCAGGATTCGAACCTGCAACCGTAGCGGTCGCGCGGCTCCAGACTGAAGCGCCTAGAACCGCTCGGCCACACCGGCACGCGTACCTCATTTACATAGTCTCTGACAAAATATTTCCATAAAGAATATAGCGCCGTTACTTTTTAGGCACCCACAATGATTCTAGAGTTTTACTTTAATAGTGATATATTTTGCAAGATTTTAGGAGATTCTCGATAGCTGAGAGTTTGAATATTATATAAATTTTCATTTTCTGTCTGTTGAGAGAGCTTTCCATTCAGAACGCATTTCAGTTCCTCGTGTGTGCTGTGTTTAGAAAATAATGTCGCTTGAATATTACGTGTTGTGTTTCATTGAGGCCCAGACCCTTGTATCCGGTACAAGGTTCTATTAAGCATGTAGCAGTATTCCCATAACGGATCAAGCCTCTGGCAATAAACGGTGTGGCTGCTAGCATAAGCCTCGGCCGTACACGTAGGCTTTATGGAAGAATATCTGGGACGCTCAAAATCCGTAGTGACTTCGTAAGTGAATATAAAATGCGTCTTGGGAAATCAGGACCACACCAACGGCGGCTGATATTCAGAAAGCGTACAGTGTTCACGGACAGCTTTTGCAAACAATGATGACGTTCCGAAGGGAAATCTGAACCAGCAACCGCAACTTCACATTAATAAATCGATGGCCTCCAATATTTAATGACCTAAGCTTTTATGAGAGATTCTGTGGCATGCAAAAAATGTACCTGCTTCTCCACTTTACCTTCGCTGACATCACTAAGAATCTATTCTCCAGACGCTTTAAGCAGAACTAATTTGAACAAGTACGGTAGATATTTCACTGCTATTTTCATTTTGGGAAGTAGATTGAGATCACTGATAATTTCTAATACCAACACACATTGAATCTGACCCATTTAAACTTCTCAGTTTGATTTTAGAGTTACTGTGGAGCATATTCCCAAAGATCAATTGTTTCAGTCCCAACACAAAATTTGAGCTTCACTGCACCCTCCTCCGCTCCAACAAAATGTCACGTATAACTCATTAAATGGCTTAACAGATACATTAATGGCTAGCTAGAGACATATACCACGTAACATATTTTTTTTTGAACATAAGTTACTAAAAAGAATCGACTCATCAACGTGATGGTTAGCCTTGCTACCTCTGGATCACGGGGTCCCGGGTACGAATCCCGGCCGCCTCAGGGTTTTTACACCCGGGGATCGGGTTTTTGTGTCGTCCTTATCATTTCATAATCATACAGGAAAATGGCGAGAGTGGACAGTGATAAGACTGGGAATTCGTTGGGGCCCTGATAACCACGCCACATCATCATCGTCAGCTTGGGCGTGATCACGCTTACGTGTCTAGAGTATGTATCCTCATTTCCGCTTCTTAGTTCTACTCGAGAACTACGCACAGAGAGAAGGCAGCACACACTAGCACCAGGGTTTATGTCGTGCTCCTAGAAGGCGTTTGATATTGCTCCGCTCCGCCTCTTTATGAACAAATACGGCCGTGTGGAGTATCGGACCAGCTACGTGACTGGACTGAAGAGTACCTAAGGACATCACAGCATGTAATTCTTAACGGAGAGAAATCTTCAGACGTAAAAGCAAATTCGAGCGCACCCAGAGAGAGTGTTACAGGACCATTACTTTTCACAATATGTATAAATGGTCTGGTAGATAAGGTCGGAAATTCCATGAGGCTTTCCGCGGATGACGCTGATGTTTAGAGAAAGGTAGCAACGCTATAAAATGTAACGAAATGCAGGAAGACCTATCTAGGACCGACGCTGGCTGCACGTACTCGTAGTTGACCCTCTAGTCCAGTCAACGAAGGAAAATTAGGGGAAGAAATTTTTTTACAGTGGGAGAGGAGGAGTTTAATAAGTAACATATTAAAAGTCCTGACCGATGGGGTGTAAGAGCGAGGAGCGGGGGAGGGGGGGGTTAAAGGTCACTTTCTTACGTTTAATTTGCCTATCTCGAAAACCGGGGCTTTTAGCGAAAATGTTTCTCTCGGCAAAATTAAACTGTGTAAAATTTCCACAACAAAGTTCCTGCTCCGTGTTGCTGGAGATGGAAAAAAATTCAGATTATTGAAAACATTGCTTTAATGGTATAAAATTAATGTATATTGTTAAATAACGTGGATTAAGGACAAATATTAAAAACCGTATTAAGTGATAAATTAGGTTCTGGAGGTATAACAGGCTGGAAAGTCAGGGATGGAGGTTAGAAGCGTGTGGGAACGTAGGTCGCTAGACAGAGATCAAGGACTTCCCTCATTAATAGGTCTGCAAAATGAAGAGCGAGCATGCAATTCCTCACTTCTAGGAGTTTGGCGAGTTGCATTTTATGGGAGATATTAAGTTACGTGTATTCATTGTATTAGAGTGGGTGTAATGTGTGCTTTTGTTTTTATTATCTCATGTGTCCTGATCTTCAGAACTGTGTTATTAAACTCGGTAAGTATTTACGTCCCCACAATCTTAGCTGTTTACCATTCTCAACGTTTCCTGCACCACATTTTTACTAACACTATCAGATTTTATATTTTGAGGGGATTTTAGTTCTTCATTATAATTATGCATTTCTATCAAAATTGTAACTTATTTCAGTAAGCAATAGTGATTTAAATATCAGATTTCATCACGATAGTCCAGACTAGTCAAGAAGTTAACGTTGGTTGCCTTGCATGAACTGTACACGCAAGTCATTTGTAAACTGCTTCCTTAAACTGTCTGACTTATATCAATTTTACATTTATTTTAGTGTGGTTTTTCCACATTCAATAGCTGATACCCTTTGACTTTTAACAGTCGTTACTATTTCCAGTGACTGATAAAAATTCGTGTAAACAAGCAATAATTGCTCCTTCCACATATTTATGAGCAATAATATATAATCATTTACACTGAGGTAATCTGCCGGCCTCTACACCAAGAGTGAATCATCCTATCATTATAAACAATCTTTTTGTGCCTTACCTCTACGACAACAATCAAGCAAGAATGGAAAAAAAATGGGATAAGAACTATAAAGAGATGACTAAAATGAAAGTACAGAGTGGAACTGTCTGAAGTTAAATGAGAATCAGACAGAATGGACGGTTTAAGACGATCCGCACATGGTAAAAATTATAGATGCTAATTTAGAAGAAGATTGTGGAGAGCATGCCATAGATGGGTACCATCACATGCTGTATTGTCTAAAATTTGAAGGGAAGAAAAATAAGGAGTCATCCGGAAGAAACTTAATGAAAAGCAATGCGTCAACGAAGGAAATGGCTTAGAAGAAACTCGTTAGATGTGTTCTTGAATACTGCACGCCAGAGTGTGAACCTTACCAGGTAACATTTCTCGAAGAGATAGGAAAGATACAATGGAGAATGGAGCGTTTCATCACGGGTTCGCTTATTCAGCGTGAGCAATTTAGATAATGCTCACTAATCATAGAATGATGGCTTTCACGACCGGATGTTTCAGTTGCCGAGAATTCTTTCGGGCTGTATGGCCGTGGCCCATGGAACTATTCTATCCCTGACGTTTCGTCCAAAGCTACTTTGGACATCTTCGGAAGTGCTCCTGGATGTGCTGAGTCTTGTTCCCACATACGACTCGTACAGTGACCGTGAAGAGGAAATCGGAGAAACTTAAGTCCATACAGGGACTTAACAACAATCGTTCTTCCCAATGCACATTCGTTAATGGAGCGTGAAAGCGCGCTATCTGAAGTATGTTCCGCCACACACCCTTAGGTGGCTTGCGGAGTATACAGCTTTGTTACGTCGAGTCACCCTGAAAATATCCCAGACAAAGTGTTCAAAATCTGACTTGGAATTTGTAACCACCTAGCAGTTTCACACTGGGTTTATATCATCGAAGCTAGTGAATAGAAAACAGCCAGAATATGGTGTTGTTATTTCGGCCTCCAGTCTGAAGACTGGTTTGCTGCATCTCTCCATGATAGGCAAGCCTCTTGAGTTCTGAAAAACTGATGCAAACTTCATCCATTTGAAATTGTTAACTGGAATCAAGCCTTGGTATTCCTCTGAAACATTTGTGCGGCCCACTTCTCCCCATTAACAAATTAACGGTTTCTTGGTGCCTCCAAATGCGTCCTGTCAACCGATTCCTTCTTTAGGTAAATTGTACCGTAAACGTTTTTTTCTCTCCAAAGCGATTTAATGCCTTCAGTACAATTATCTAGCCTTCACGTTGTGTGGGTACTAACTGACTGTTCGGTATTCAATAAAAGTGATACGATTTTTATTCAATGTGTCACACTTCATATTGATAAGCTAACAATTTTTCAAAAAAGGAGACTTCAGTGGTTGATACGTTATTCCACACAGGTTCTGACTACGGGCAATATGATATTTGTTTGTCAGTAGTATTCAGGGAGAAGTAAATGAAGGAGTCGAGTGTTGGTTACGGTCTTGTCCGGTCTGGAAATAACTAGCAGAACACAGAGATACAAATACAGAGTTTTTTTTATTTTTTTATTTTTATTGCAGTTATGATCTGGTAAAGACTGATTACAGAACTGTATTATTGTCGCTGCACTGCTTGCTCACGAGTAATTTATGAGTTTGTGAAAGACAAATTTTCGTTTATTTTTCCTTGCTGGTTCAGCTCAGTTAAGTTCATTGCCGAGACGTCATTAAAGAAATTATCTTCTCATACGGCTTGCGCTCAGAGATCCACCACTACTTTACCGTTCTGTTAACTAATATCTTGGCAGAGTCATTTTTATAAGAAGTTATGTATCTAATGATGATTTGTTATTATTAAGGAATCACGTTCACAACATAGTAGTGAATGCTATTCTCTTGAAATCGTTTAATTAGTCAAGTTTCTCTCATCGTCTCTTCACAAAAATTTCTTTTTGTAAATCTATGTTGCTGCATTGCACTTACGGGAACATAATTATTCAAATCATGAGGTGCTTGGCATAGCTGCTTTTTCTTCCACTGCGCTGGCAAACGTTTCTGTCCTTTTTCTGGTTTGCTGTTGCGCTGCTTTTTTTTAATTTTTTTTTCACCACTTTCGAGTAGTATCGACTTTCCGCTGCCACAAGGTAGGTCACAAAATTTGTTAGGGCCAGTTTAGTATCAGCCAGAACATATTAAGACCATTGCATTTCAAAACTGTTCAGGTTCAGTTTAGCAAAGTTCAGTTCAGATTAAATTTTTTTGTCAGACATTCTTATTCTTGCAGTGTAGTGGTAAGATCGCGTATGTGTCACTTAATGTTTAGAATTTTATTTAGTTACTTTGCATACGTAAAGTTGCACGGTATTTTAATAAAAGCATTTTGGACAATTATTCTTCCAAAATTCGTTTTTGTAATTTTATGTAGAAATTTTATTCTTTTAGTTTTGTATGGCGGACGTGCAAGTCACGAACTGTAACGTCACGCATTGTAGCACTGTTCACTGTACTGCGCAAAACCAAACGTCACATGTCAATTTATTTAATACAGTTTTCCGTTTTTATAATTTTTGGTGTAAGCTAATTACAATACAGTTATACAATTTCAGATTGATTTGGTGACTCTTTTATCAGATAGCGTTCATATAAGCACACCATTTACATTGCTCAAGTTAACTATTCAACACAGACTTACGGAAGTAAAGAACAGGAAACCAGATCAGTTTACAACAGCAATAACAGCAACAACATACAAGAACTACACGCAAAACATAACAGTTACACCATCTAATCTACATCTTTTCCTGAAGCAAAGCATTTCAATAGCTTATATTTTCTTCTTGTCTGAATTGTTTATCGTCCTCATTTTACTTATGTGGAAGGCAGAACCCCAACGGATACTTACAGAAAAGACTTCCCAGTGTGTAAATTAATATTCGAAATCAACAAATTCCTCTTCTCAACAGAAGATTTTTTCTCTTTTACCAATCCGCTTGCACGAGGGCTGTTCAATAAGGAACGATCATAATTGTTTTATGGTCATAGCGTCTGGAACTAAAATTTAATCTCATGATATTCTGTTAGCTTAATGTGCAACAAACATGTCGAATTAGTTTCATTGTTGGGGCTCCTGGTTCCCGCCTGTGAGAGGCAGTCAAGGTCAGTCATATTCAGTCAGTATCCCCTACGGCTGCAACTGAGGTAACACGCAAGGAACGGTATGCGGGTTCGAAATTCTGTTTTCGTCTCAACAAATCATCAGCTGAGGCCTATATAATGTTACAGGAGGCCTATGGAGAGCCTGTTCTTCCCTACAGCACAGCTCGAAGGTGGTTTAAAATGTTTAATTAGGGGAGACAACCAATTTCAAAGGAAGGTGAACCTGGTGCTTCAGTTACTGCTCTTGCGGAAGAATACATCAACACTGCTGCTGTCATTGTGAGAGAGAATCGACGAATTACCTTAAGATCACTTTCTGAAATATTGAACATTTCATTGGGTGCCACCCACACGTTGGTGATAGAAAAATTACATATGAAACGCGTTTCTGCGCGATGGCTACAAAGACTGTTGATTCCCGAACAAAAGTACATTAGCGTGCAGGTCTGCATGCAGTTAAAGTTGATGTTAAAGGAAGATCTGTAGTTTCTTTCAAATATCATCACTGCTGATGGAACTTGCCTACATCAGGCTGGATGCAGCACCACGATAATGCGCTGCTGCAAACTGCCGGTATTGTTGCTGAATACCATGCAAAAATCAACGTGAAGTTTATCCCTCACACTCCGTATAGTCCGAGTTTAGCCCCATGTGAGTTTTTTTACTCTCTGCAATGAAGGAACGCTTTCGTGTGAGGCATTATCAATCATCAGAAGCAGTGGGGAAGGCTGTGGAAGCGATTTTGAAGGACCGATCAAAAATGGTTTCCAGCATGTATTTGAAGACTGGCAGAAACGCTGGGACACGTGCATCACATACCTGGGAGACTACCTTGAAATGGACCATCAAAATTATGAGGATGAGTAGCAGTATGTTGTCAATAAAAATTACGATCATTCTTTATTGAATAGCCCTCGTATATTCTCTGTGCTTCTGAAATCGTCTGTTTAATTTGCTGCCCAAAAAGTAAAAGTCGTTGCTACTTGCAGTATAAAATTTAACGACATTAAATTTCCGACAAAAATGTACTGATCATTTTTGTTTTAGTACCAATAGTTTGCGCATATTGAGTGAGAATATGAAAAACTAGCACGTGGTATTTGATGGCGTTGCGAGTTGCATATAACCCCAAGTCACGGGCGGCTGAATCACCCTTATTGTGAGGCTGTAAACTCCCCCTCTCTTATCGACCTTAATGACAGTGGAAATTTAAACCGCGTGTACCTAATGGAAATTTGGGAAAAGCAATCGTCACCGAAGTTAATTTGTCGGTAAAGAGGGAGGAAAGGGTTACATCTAAATGAAAGGCAAAATGCAAATGAAACTGGTGGAAATTAATTTTGAAAAGGGGTAAAGTTAATAAAGAAAGTAAATGTGCGGCCGTAACGTCAACAATTAACCAGCGGTAATTAGATATTTGAGATTTGGGGGAAATTACGGTCTCCAGTTACTATAGTAATTGTCCTTAGGACAATTACTATAGTAACTGAAAAAGAAAGGTTATTACACATATAATTAGCACTAGAAGCGTGGCAACTGAAGGTTGACACGTGTAATGTGAAAACTGAAAGTTTGTCAGAAGTAATAAATTTCGCTACACTCTGACTTAATTTAGCAAAAGAATTAATAAATCCGGAAAATTGAAAGTTAATTTAGTGACTGAAATTAATAGTGAGATTTGTTTCTGAAGCACTACGAAATTCAGTAAAATAAGGTTAGTCTTGGGCTACCTCAACAATCATTTCAAAAGCTACTTGACTCTACGCAATTTAGAAATAAGAGATTTAACTTTGAACTTGAATTAAATGATTCTGAACAATTAACAATAGTAAAATTTAGTACGTACCAAGCTGAGCTGCAGTCACAGGAAAGCTAAAATATGCTAACAAAACTCGCACTCTTAATTTGTGCTCGTGTAATCTAAATATTGTAGCCAGCTATGAATACTTTAACTGAACTTTGAAATTAAAGCAGTGAAATTGAATTATATTATTTTAATGCTAGCGTTTGAATTTCAACGACACTCGGGTTCATTTCGGAAAAGGAGGGGACCCTGCTTGGCAATGCAATCGGGACAATGAGCAACAAAGGTTCATGCTACGTTGCTGTAATTTTGTGATTTGAACAGTTTGAAAAGCTGAGGTCTGCCATACAGTTCTGAAACTTTACGTGCTCTTAGTCTTCCTTGTTGGTTGATTGAAGGTTTGAAGTCGCCGATCGAGGAGGTGGCGACAGTCACTCATTGTCGGCCGTCGCTGTTGCAGAAGCTGGATGCTGGCGCGCCTTCTTCTCGACACGGTCACCAGGCGAAAACGGGCTCTTGATGTGTGCCAGCTAATGCTTCCCGTCCGCGACACCGTGCTAGAAACTGCCATAGCCAGTCGCTCGCAATTACATGCTGCCAAACCCCGAAAACCCGGCAACTTGCGGGAGCGTCACACAACACACCTGCTCAATCGCACTACACCAACCAGACTCCTCTCGCTGCCCGCGCTCCACGCGGCAGAGTTAACACTACCAAAGATCCTACACACTTTCGTTCTTCACACGACCTATCGATGTATTCGTTCGATAGCACAGTTTTCCCTAGGCAAGACCCAGCGTAAATACAAATAATATTGAGTAAAAATCTCTCGTAGCTACAAATAATATTTACAAAACAAACCAATTATACATCGACGTAAATGCATAAATATATATATTTATCCAAATATTAAAACAATTACAGTATATAAAGACACAGAAATGTTATATCTTCAGGTAACAAAATAAGGAAAAAATTATGGTACAATAGATGGAAATAGGAGGACATGCATTTCCGGCGTTACAAGGCGAAAATATATTATATGTGATACACATTTTTTTCTAATGGATTTGCATGCCTTGCTATCGTAACCGAAGCTGGGTGCAAGAAAGAACACGAATCCGCACATTTTCACAGCACAGCTCAGCATCTTCTTTTAAAAACACTATAACCTGCGTCCATCTAAATGTTCATTGGAGTATCGTGTAAAAATCTGACACAAATCGTCAAGTACTCTTTGGGATTTTTTACAATAATGTTAAAATACGACTTGTCTTTATAAAGCTGTACAGATTAATGGAAGCCACAGTCTTACTACCTGACTCATCGTGACACTGTCAGAGCAGTCGGTCTACGACCATTATTTCGTTGATCACGCAGTTCAGAATTTCACGGATAGTTCAGAAATGGTTCAAATGGCTCTGAGCACTATGGGACTTAACATCTGAGGTCATCAGTCCCCTAGAACTTAGAACTACTTAAACCTAACTAACCTAAGGACATCACACACATCCATGCCCGAGGCAGGATTCGAACCTGCGACCGTAGCGGTCGCGCGGTTCCAGACTGAAGCGCCTATAACCGCTCGGCCGCACCGGCTGGCTCACGGATATTATTTGCTTCTTAGACGAATTTTGTCTTATGGGCTTTAGGTCATGGTCCGAAGCATGGTTCTCCACTGTCTGTGTCCTTTTAGACTCTGATGATGTCTCCACCATCGGAAAACGGAACTTTACCCTGAGAAGTAGGCCTGAAACCACGACCCACTGTCCGTAACACAAATATCGCCTTAACGCAACATGAAATTTTTCTAGCTAATAAATGCTGATTCTGTCAATAGATGTAAAGTGCTGAGAGGTCACTGCAAAGAGTCACTCCTTGTGTCGCTTGATCTTGGAGACGTCGGAAGAGTGTTACCGGCAGGTGGAGGGAACATGAGGAGGGCACTAGGGAACTTTTCCGGCCGGCAGCGCTGAACACACACCGGCTCTCCGGCGGCCCGCTTGTTGACAAGAGGCGCCCAGCGGGCTGTGAGGCTCTCCTTCCGAAACGCGGAGTTGGCAAGAACTGGCGCGCCGCGGAAGACTAGCTGCTGCTGCCGCTTGCTGCCTTTCCGGTCAGCTGAGCGTCAACGGCAGATGGCGGCGCGTGTCGACTCCGAAGGAGGCCCGAAAAAGAAGGCGGCGAGGGGCCCGCATCTCGCGACAACCGTTTTGTCGGAGGCGGACAACTTTTCCAAGTCTGCCGCTGCCGCCTCTGCACTCTCCCGCTAACGCCGAGTTTGCGCCGCTTCTTCGCTGGCGAGAAAATCCTCTCCGATTCCTCTCACAATAGCACTGCTACTGATCCTTTCGGAACTAAAGTTAACTTCACTGAGCTCCAAGACGCAAAGGATTTCCAAGCGCTGTACCCCTCATACGGCCAGTGGTTGAGTACTCTAAGAGTCACTGAAAAACTGATCATTCTCTACTGCTATTATAAACCTAGAAATAATATATCCGATGAAGACGGGATTTTGTCGCAAGAGAAGTCAGTCGACTTTTATACTATATAGTGAACAAAATGGTTTATTTATTTATTTATCGTACGTTAAGTTCCGAAATCTACTACATGGCATCGTTTAGACAAAGGTCTCCAGCATAAAATAACAGAAATGTGAAACAGCTATCTACACATGTATACGGATATCGTGCTTTTTCATGTATTTTAATACAGTGTTCATCGATGTCGGGAAATCATCGGTAGGACCCTTGCAGACACGTTCGGGACATGCTCATTCAGCATGAGCAATTGCCTATCTACATCTACATCTACATACATACTCCACAATTCACCATAGGGTGCGTGGCGGAGGGTACCTCGTACCACAACTAGCATCTTCTCTCCCTGTTCCACTCCCAAACAGAACGAAAGAAAAATGACTGCCTATATGCCTCTGTACGACCCTTAATCCCTCTTATCTTTGTGGTCTTTCCGCGATATGTAAGTTGGCGGCAGTAAAATTATACTGCAGTGAGCCTCAAATGCTGGTTCCCTAAATTTCCTCAGTAGCGATTCACGAAAAGAACGCCTCCTTTCCTCTAGAGATTCCCACCCGAGTTCCTGAAGCATTTCCGTAACAGTCGTGTGATGATCAAACCTATCAGTAACAAATCTAGCAGCCTGCCTCTGAATTGCTTCTATGTCCTCCCTCAATCCGACCTGATAGGGATCCCAAACGCTCGAGCAGTACTCAAGAGTAGGTCATATTAGTGTTTTATAAGCGGTCTCCTTTACAGATAAACCACATCTTCCCAAAATTCTACCAATAAACCTAAGACGACTATCTGCCTTCCCCACAACTGCCATTACATGCTTGTCCCACTTCATATCGCTCTTCAGTGTTACGCCCAAATATGTAATCGACGTGTCTGTGTCAAGCGCTACACTACTAATGGAGTATTCAAACATTACGGGATTCTTTTTCCTATTCATCTGCATTAATTTACATTTATCTATATTTAGAGTTAGCTGCCATTCTTTACACTAATCACAAAACCTGTCCAAGTCATCTTGTATCCTCCTACAGTCACTCAACGACGACACCTTCCCGTACACCACAGCATCACCAGCAAACAGCCGCACATTGCTATCCACCCTATCCAAAAGATCATTTATGTAGATAGAAAATAACAGCGGACCTACCACACTTCCCTGGGGCACACCAGATGGTACCCTCACCTCCAATGAACACGCACCATCGAGGACAACGTACTGGGTCCACAGTGTGACGGAAAAAACCGCCGTTACTACATGAATAGTTCTAGTATGCATGGATTGCTTTGTGGAGAGCGAGCGCGCGACATGGTGCGCGATTCGCGGAAGCGCGTGGCGCGCCCGCGCGAGATATGCAACGTGTCTGCGGGATGCCTCCGCTGACGGGCGGACACGTGGCCCGCAGCTTGGGGCATTGTTTGGTTTTTCGGCCATTACGCGAAAACTACGTAACTTACTGTGAAGAGCGATGCTGCAGAGGATTGTGGTCAGCAACATGAACTTTCTGAAAGATCGATCTGTATTTCAAGTCACGAGACGCAAAAGTGATCGTAACTTGAAAATTGTTTAATATCAAGAATACTGAAAGATTAATAAAAATAGTAAATGATAATTTAAAGGTATGAGCGAGCGCTCATTAAAAACATCTCATCATTGTGGATCGAGTGCCGTAGTCATATGTTAAGATTCATAAATAATTAAGTTCGTAAAGAGCAAAAAACAAAGTTTGATGGGAAATTGTTAATAAAATTCAATAGAAAATTCATGACGTAAAGAACGGCACTATATAATATTTTGGGTAGAATCACACGTATTTTAAGCTAGTTAAGTTATATTATACACTTAATGTGCAATAGTTTTATTTGTTTGCAAATTATTATTAACATTTATCGCCCATAATTAATTAATTATTATAGATATGAATATTTTGAGCAGCGCAGTGTGTAGATCGCTATAGATTACGTCTAAAAATAGTGCTTCATGCAGTTCTATGTTAAAACTTTGCAGCACAGATGTAAACAAACAAATATACGCAAAGTGGCGAAATTTTGCAAAAACTAAAACCTGATTTACGGGCGAAATCCTAGAAATTAATGTAACATAGTAAATAATATGTCTTTTTAGTGCGGTTCCGATTGTGTACTTATTTCTGTTGAGGGATGTATGTGTCAAAATTTATAACCTTAACTGGTGAGATTGGTACCTGCATAACCAAGGGGGTTAAACATCCGAGCCTAAGTAAGCGAGCGACCATCTTGGCCAGGAGTCAGCCGTTGGTCAGTCGTTTGGAGTTGGTCGCTTGGGGGTATGCGAGCCCCACTTGTGGGTGGACCATGTGGTCGTTTGAGTAAGAATTTTTAGCGCCAACTTATTTCGACAAAGAGTGTTTAATAGTGCAAATGAGCAAGCATATATTTGGTGAACTGGAAGTGCTACGATTATTTGTATGAGTACAGATTACTAGGTATATGTCGGCGTAAGTGAACATGTGGCGATCTGTGATTTCGCTCCAAAACTGTTAGAACAAAGAGGACATTGGACTTGTAATTTTGTTCGAACTGAGTGAGTAATTTTCGATTATAGCAGTCTATATTACTGCTATTAGGGACTAGGAGTCAAATTATTATTAAAGTAAAATTGTAAACCGACTCACCGGTGCTAATTTCATTGTGTGAAAGAAAAGGACGATGCCAATAAATAGTGGTTGAATTGTGTCGTAAAAGAAGATTTTGCTATAGTAATAGCCTAATTTTTGTTCCCCAGCATAAACTGTACTCATATCCGAATGAATATTAATTCAAAAACTTTAACTAATGCCCGGGTATGGAACACTCTAGTAATGCACCAAGTGTGGAAATCATCCCCTGAGACTTACGTGAGACCCAAAATTTGAACTAACATTTATTAACGAACGTTTGTATATGCACATTTGTGTCAACTCTGCAACCGCACTTATTTACCGCCCCGTCGCAACAGTCAAACGGTGGCGATGAAGATTTGCCCCACTTGTGGAGAGTGTCTGATGCACATCTTCCATTTCCCGTTCGGATGCGGTCCAGGTTAGTCCAAAATGTCCGAGATTAGTGACATCCAGGGGTTTCTTTTGGATGCAGGGCAGTGTCAGGCATTTCGGGTGACAGTTTTGTTGCCAGCAGTGTTTATATTTATTGACGGAATTGCATTCAATTTCAGTGATAATCCTGCCTGTTACACGAGTGGGATGTCTTGATCTCGATCTACACTCCTGGAAATGGAAAAAGGAACACATTGACACCGGTGTGTCAGACCCACCATACTTGCTCCGGACACTGCGAGAGGGCTGTACAAGCAATGATCACACGCACGGCACAGCGGACACACCAGGAACCGCGGTGTTGGCCGTCGAATGGCGCTAGCTGCGCAGCATTTGTGCACCACCGCCGTCAGTGTCAGCCAGTTTGCCGTGCCATACGGAGCTCCATCGCAGTCTTTAACACTGGTAGCATGCCGCGACAGCGTGGACGTGAACCGTATGTGCAGTTGACGGACTTTGAGCGAGGGCGTATAGTGGGCATGCGGGAGGCCGGGTGGACGTACCGCCGAATTGCTCAACACGTGGGGCGTGAGGTCTCCACAGTACATCGATGTTGTCGCCAGTGGTCGGCGGAAGGTGCACGTGCCCGTCGACCTGGGACCGGACCGCAGCGACGCACGGATGCACGCCAAGACCGTAGGATCCTACGCAGTGCCGTAGGGGAGCGCACCGCCACTTCCCAGCAAATTAGGGACACTGTTGCTCCTGGGGTATCGGCGAGGACCATTCGCAACCATCTCCATGAAGCTGGGCTACGGTCCCGCACACCGTTAGGCCGTCTTCCGCTCACGCCCCAACATCGTGCAGCCCGCCTCCAGTGGTGTCGCGACAGGCGTGAATGGAGGGACGAATAGAGACGTGTCGTCTTCAGCGATGAGAGTCGCTTCTGCCTTGGTGCCAATGATGGTCGTATGCGTGTTTGGCGCCGTGCAGGTGAGCGCCACAATCAGGACTGCATACGACCGAGGCACACAGGGCCAACACCCGGCATCATGGTGTGGGGAGCGATCTCCTACACTGGCCGTACACCACTGGTGATCGTCGAGGGGACACTGAATAGTGCACGGTACATCCAAACCGTCATCGAACCCATCGTTCTACCATTCCTAGACCGGCAAGGGAACTTGCTGTTCCAACAGGACAATGCACGTCCGCATGTATCCCGTGCCACCCAACGTGCTCTAGAAGGTGTAAGTCAACTACCCTGGCCAGCAAGATCTCCGGATCTGTCCCCCATTGAGCATGTTTGGGACTGGGTGAAGCGTCGTCTCACGCGGTCTGCACGTCCAGCACGAACGCTGGTCCAACTGAGGCGCCAGGTGGAAATGGCATGGCAAGCCGTTCCACAGGACTACATCCAGCATCTCTACGATCGTCTCCATGGGAGAATAGCAGCCTGCATTGCTGCGAAAGGTGGATATACACTGTACTAGTGCCGACATTGTGCATGCTCTGTTGCCTGTGTCTATGTGCCTGTGGTTCTGTCAGTGTGATCATGTGATGTATCTGACCCCAGGAATGTGTCAATAAAGTTTCCCCTTCCTGGGACAATGAATTCACGGTGTCCTTATTTCAATTTCCAGGAGTGTATTTCACTCTACAGCGAATACATCGTTCAATACTGGAAGTCGATGTTGTCAGCAATCTTGTGGTATACAGGGTGAAAAGTATTTAAACCGGCAAACTCTTGGAGGTTGTAGAGAACATCAAAACAAAAATTTTTCCCTAATGTAATTTTTTCCTATGAGGATTATTTAATCGGTGGAGGGCGTATTACGCTCATCAGTTGTTAGAGGGCGTATTACGCTCTTCAGTTGTAGGCAACTGCTGTCCACAAGTGTAGTAGTGCATTGTCTCTGTTTACTAATGGAGCGATACACCTGGAGTGAGTACACTGAAATGGTTGGTGCGTACTACGTAGCGCACCACAACGGACGAGCTGCACAGCGGATGTATCAACAACAATATCCTAATCGCCGTATCCCGCATCATACGAACTTTGCTGATGTGTACCAACGTCTGCGTGAGACCGGGTCATTTAGCAGATTACCTGGTCAGCGATGCCGTCGCACGCTAAGAACGCTGCAATTTGAGGAAGCTGTCTTGCAGCATGTGGAGCGGAATCCTTCAGTCAGCACTACGTAACATGGGGACGAATCAGAAGAAGAACAGTCCTTCTAGAGCAATTGTTACGTCCAATTCACTTACAGCGTGTCCACAACCTGGAAAAAGTTGATTATCCACACAGAGCACAGTTTTTGCAGTGGTACCTGGAACAGTGTGAAATGCATCCTGCATTTCCACCCTCTGTGTTGTTTACCGATGAACCAACGTTCGGGTGTCATGGAGTCTTCAACATGGACAATTCGCATGTTTGGAGTGAGGATAACCCACATGCCACAGTTACTAGCGTTCATCAAGTGCGGTTCTTCGTTAATGTGTGGGTCGGTGTTGTTGGGGACTGTTTAATTGGGCAATATCTGCTACGTAGGCCATTAAATGGCAGGCACTATTACAATTTTCTCGCCAGAGCATTGCAAGAATTGCTGGAAGACGTCCCGCTCCCTACAAGACAAAGCATGTGATTCCAACATGACGGGGCGCCGGCACATTTCAGGCGTCGTGTGCGTCGATTGCTGGACCGACGGTTCCCAGAAACGTGGATTGGCAGAGCTGGTCCTGTACCACAGCCTGATCGATCCCCAGATATGTTCCCTCCGGACGTTTTTGTGTGGGGAGAGATGCGCAACCTTGTTTACGCAGCTCCTGTTGAATCAGAAGAGGATCTGGTTGCTGGATAGTGGCACCAGCAGGAACAATTCAGGAAACGCCTGCGGCGTTTGCCCGTGCCAGACAGAACATGATCCGATGGTGTAACCTTTGTTTACGTGTCAATGGAGGCATTTTTGAAAATCTACTGTAATTGAAATTGGGTTGTGTTAATGTGTTGTCTCTTGGTCATAAAAAATGGAAATCTGTTTGTTGGTTTAATCAATTTGCCGCCAGAGAAATCTTCCTCTACCGGTTTAAATACTCCTCATAGGAAAAAATGGCATTAGGGAAAAATATTTGTTTTGATGTCCCCTACAACTTCCCAGAGTATGCCGGTTTAAATACTTTTCACCCTGTATACATAGTAGCGCGCTCTTCCGTCAGATATCAGAAGGTGGAATGTGGCTCAAGACAGGTAAACAGTACTTAGGAAACGATCTGTTCGAGAAGGGATTACGTTGTAAACAGCCTGTCACCAGTGAAGTGAAACTGTTAAGATGTAACTTGTGGACACGTAAGACATTTTGTTGTTTTAACCAAAATCGTCCTTAAATTAAAACCAGGGAATTCCACACTATCTCTAGTATTCGCAGAGTTTATAGTTTGAGAGACTCGAAAATAAGCTAGACTCTCTATCTATTGAAGTCTTGGTGTTGCCAGTTAAAGTCTGAAGTGATATATCTGCCACTAAACGGATACCGAGATGATGCGACAAATGTGCTCTGCTTGCAGACGCTTCCTAGAGTAACGGAATACTCTCGTTGTTGTTGTTGTTATGGTCTTCAGTCCTGAGACTGGTTTGATGCAGCTCTCCATGCTACTCTATCCTGTGCAAGTCTCTTCATCTCCCAGTACCTACTGCAGCCTACATCCTTCTGAATCTGCTTAGTGTATTCATCCCTTGGTCTCCCTATACAATTTTTACCCTCCACGCTGCCATCCAGTACTAAATTGGTGATCCCTTGATGCCTCAGAACATGTCCTACCAACCGATCCCTCGATTTTGTATTTATAACCCTGTGTTCACCTGACCAAAAGTCTTGTTCCTCCTGCCACCGAACTTCACTAATTCACACTATATCTAACTTTAACCTATCCATTTCCCTTTTTAAATTTTCTAACCTACCAGCCCGATTAAAGGATCTGACATTTCATGCTCCGATCCGTAGAATGCCGGTTTCTCTTTCTCCTGATAACGATGTCCTCTTGAGTAGTCCCCGCCCGGAGATCCGAATGGGGCACTATTTTACTTCCGGAGTATTTTACCCAAGAGGACGCCATCATCATTTAATCATACAGTAAAGCTGCATGCCCTCGGGAAAAATTATGCCTGTAGTTTCCCCGTGCTTTTAGCCGTTCGCAGTACCACAACACCAAGGCCGTTGTGGTTAGTGTTACAAGGCCAGATCAGTCAATCATCCAGACTGTTGCCCCTGCAACCACTGAAAAGGCTGCTGCCCCTCTTCAGGAACCACACGTTTGTCTGGCCTCTCAACAGATACCCCTCCATTGTGGTTTCACCTACGGTACGGCTATCTGTATCGTTGAGGCACGCAAGCCTCCCCACCAACGGGAAGGTCCATGGTTCGTGGGGCGGGGGGGGGGGGGGGAATACTCTCTACACACCTATAATTGAAACACCGCAAACGATGGAATGGCTTCTCTGGGGACAGCAGTCACAGTAGTGACATCTGAGTGACAAGAGCGTCGGTGTTCAGTGGCTGCAGCGCCGACACAGCATTCAAGGGGGGGGGGGGGCACTTGCTTGCACCGGCCGTCGCCGTGTAATTATGTCTGCCGTCGGCCACCCCTAATTAACTACGCAGAGCGTGCGGATAAAGAGGAATCCAAGGAAAAAGTTTGCAGCGGTATTCCCGATTTAATTACTCTCAAAGGATGGCGTGTCGAGTCTAATTTGCAAGATGACATCCCTCGCAAATCTCTCTTTGAGATCTCCGGCCTTTGATGTGATCCCGCGGCGCTTCTTCGCCGAGAGGGGCTGCAGACCCAGATTAGCGAGTGACGCTGGAGGGGTGCGCTGCTTCGGCGACGTCTGCAAGACGTGCGACACACCGCGGAGCACCTGCTGGAAACGGGTTTCCGTTCCGCGTAATGGATCTGATAACAGGGAAACACTGGCTGAATATGTTTCCGACTTTCCTGTCTGTAATTACCTGCTGACGTTTACTAATCCTCGTCGTATTATGAAGATCCCTTTAAGCTTGTTAATTTCATTTATTACTTCATTCGCAGCTGTGCTTCCAAGTGAAATAAAAGAAGGCAGATTAATGGCGCCACACGTAGGGCGTACCGTTGCACCTAGTAAAGTGTAACGAGGAACACATGATGTTTCCTGGTTGGTGTATCAATATTGTGACTGATTATAGTATCAAATAAATATCCGGCGTTCCCTAAGGTAGTGTTGTAGGCCCTCTATTGTTCCTGATCTATATTAACTACATAGGAGACAATCTGAGTAGCAGTCTTAGATTGATTGCAGATGATGCTGTCATTTACCGTCTTGTAAAGTCATCAGTTCATCAAATGGTTCAAATGGCTCTGAGCACTATGCGACTCAACTTCTGAGGTCATCAGTCGCCTAGAACTTAGAACTAACTAAACCTAACTAACCTAAGGATATCACACACATCCATGCCCGAGGCAGGATTCGAACCTGCGACCGTAGCGGTCACGCGGTTTCAGACTGAAGCGCCTTTAACCGCACGGCCACACCGGCCGGCATCATATCATCAAAACGACTTGCAAAATCATTTAGATAATATATCTGTATGGTGTGAAAAGTGGCAATTGACCCTGAATAAGGAAAAATGTGAAGTTATTCACATGAGTACTAAAAGAAATCAGCTAAATTTCGATTACGCAATAATTAACACAAATCTGAAGGCTGTAAATTCAACCAAATACTTTGGATTACAATTGCAAATAACATAATCTGGAACGATCACATAGATAATATTGTGGGTAGAGCAAACCAAAGACTGCGATTCATTGGCAGAAGGTGCAACAGGTCTACTAAAGAGACTGCTTACATCACTCTTGTTCGACCTATTCTGGGGTACTGCTGTGCGGTGTGGGATCCGCATTAGGTGGGACTGGCGGATAACATCGAAAAAGTACAAAGAAGTGCAGCTCGTTTTGTATTATCGCGACATAGGTGAGATAGTGTCACAGACATGATACGTGGAGTGGCAGTCATAAAACAAAGGCGTTTTTCGTTGCGACTGGATCTTCTCATGAAATTTCAATCACCAGTTTTCTCCTCCGATTGCGAAAACATTGTGTTGGCCCCCACCTACATAGGAAGAAATGATCATCACGATAAAATAAGAGAAATCAGGGCTCGAACAGAAAAATTTAAGTGCTCGTTTTTCCCGCGTGCCGTTCGAGAGTGGAACGGTAGAGAGACGGCTTGAAGGTGGTTCATTGAACCCTCTGCCAGGCACTTTATTGTGAATAGCAGAGTAATCACGTCGATGTATATGTAGATGTAGAATAAGCACTAACACTGCCATAAGGAGTTTGCAGCATTTTGTGAGATATGAGGTACCATTTTGCATAGCTTTGTAAATAACACGAGAGCTACAAGTTTACGTAGGGAATTAATACGCACTGATGTGACAACAGGCATGGCATACCTCCTAATATCGTGTCAGACCTATTTTTGCACGGCGTAGTCCTGCAACTTGACATTGCATGGACTCAGGAAGTTCCTGCCAGTCTCCAGCAGAAATTTTCAGCCGTAGTGCCGTAAATAATTGCGGAACTGTTGGCGTTGCAGGATTTTGTTCTCGGAATTACCACTCGATTACGTCAAAATGTTCGATGTCAGTCTCGCCGGACAATCTGGGTGGCCAAATCATTTCCGCGGAATGTCCAGAACGTTCTTCAGACTAGCAGAGAACAACTTGACCCACTGACAAATTCCGTCATTGTGTGGAAGCATGAAGTCCATAAACAGCTGAAAATAGCCTGCAAGTAGCCGAATATAGCCATTTCCTGTTAGTGATCCATATAAACACAGGCCACACTATTATGAAGCCACCACCAGCTCGCAGAGTGCCCTGTTGACAACTTGCGCCCATGGATTCGTGGGGTCTGCGCAACACTCAAATCATACTATCGGCTCTTAACAACTGAAATCAGGACTCATCTGCCGGCCGGTGTGGCCGAGCGGTTCTAGGCGCTTCAGTCTGGAACCGCGAAACCGCTACGGTCGCAGGTTCCAATCCTGCCTCGGGCATTGACGTGTGTGAAGTCCTTAGGTCAGTTAGGTTTAAGTAGTTCTAAGTTCTAGGGGACTGATGACCTCAGATGTTAAGTCCCATAGTGCTTAGAACTATTTTTTCAGGACTCATCTGACCAGGCCACGGTTTTCCAGTCGTCTAGGGGCCAACAAGTCTTAACGGACGCTTTCGTCGTACATCCTAGATTAATTTCTGCCGTTATTCCACTCAGTGTTGCTTGTCTGTTAGTACTGACAACTCTACGCAAGAGCCACTGTTCTCGGTTGTTAAATGAAGACCGTCGGCCCCTAAATTGCCTGTGATGAGGGGTAACAGCCGGCCGCGGTGGTCTAGCGGTTCTAGGCGCTCAGTCCGGAACCGCGCGACTGCTACGGTCGCAGGTTCGAATCCTGCCTCGGGCATGGATGTGTGTGATGTCCTTAGGTTAGTTAGGTTTAAGTAGTTCTAAGTTCTAGGGGACTGATGACCAGAGAAGTTAAGTCCCATAGTGCTCAGAGCCATTTGAACCATTTTTGAGGAGTAACACCTGAAATTTGTTATTTACGGCACACTCTTCTCACAATGTAACTCGGAATACTGAAGTCCCTAACGATTTCCGGAATGGAACATCCCATGCGTCTGCCTCCAACTACCAAACTATCATTCCGCGTTCAAAGCCTGTTAATGCCTATTGTCCGGCTACAAACACGTTGGAAACCTTTTCACATGAATCACCTGAGCACAAATGACAACTCCGTCAACGCACTGCCCTTTAATTCCTTGTGTATGGGATCCTACCCCAATCTGTATATGTGCGTATCGCTGTCCTACGCCTTTTGTCATCACAATGCATAAAAGATATTTGGAGGATACTGTTAGTACTTCAGTTAAAGAAGTTTATGATGAGGAAAATTCGGCATATTTTTTAAAACTAGTTATAGATCACAGTTTCTTTAGTGTCATAACAATTTTTCCTGCCTTGTAAATGGAAATTTGTGTTAGTTGACAATAGCTTCTGTTGCAAAATTTTTTTAACTTGTAACTAGGTTTTGATAACACTTCTTAATTTGATTTGGTGTTAGGCAGATTAATATTGTAACACATAGACTGGTAAATACAGCACTGACAAGATTTTTAAATATGAGAAGAAGGCACTCTAAGACAATAAAATAAAAATGAACCGCACACTATGAAGAAATTATCCGAAGTTGATGGAAATAAGTAGATGTATACATACAGATAAACCAATAATTACAGTTTCAGAAAAAATGGATGATTTATTCAAAAGAAAGGGCTTCACAAAATTAGCAATTCTTAACGCGTTGGTTCACCTCTCGCCCTTATAAGAACCGTTATTGGGTTGTTATTTATTTATTTATTTACACGTCAAGTGCCGTAGGAAGGTCATGAAAGGTGTCAGTACATGAAATTACAACATAAAAGTAATAACAGATAAAAATAAATGTCCATGAACCTGAAAATGTCAGTCCATATGTTGAAGTAAACGCTAACAGCAAAACAATAAGAATCAGCATAATTTTTCAGGGAACTACTCTACTGAAATGAAGGAGTGACCCAAGAGGAAACTCTTCAGTTTCGATTTGAAAGACCATGGATTACTGCTAAGATTTTTGAATTCGTGGGGCAGCTTATTGAAAATGGATGCAGCAGTATACTGCACACCTTTTTGCACAAGAGTTAAGGAAGTCCGATACAAATGCAGCTTTCAGTTCTGCCGAGTATTAACCGAGCGAAAGCTGCTTGTTCTTGTGAATAAACTAATATTGGTAACAATAAACGACAAGAAGGAATATACTTATTGAGAGGCCAATGTCAAGATACCCAAACTCGTGAATAGAGGTCGACAAGAGGTTCGTGAACACACGCCACTTATTGCCCCAACCGCCCGTTTCTGAGCCAATGGGGAGAGTTACTCCAAAATATAATACCAGACATAAGCGAATGGAAATAAGCAAAGTAGACTAATTTTCGTGTCGAACGATCACTCACTTCTGATACCGTTCGAATAGTAATAATGGCAGACTTATTAAAAGGTCAGGTTTTGTTGAATTGTGTGTTAGAAACTGTAAAAACTGAGTCTCACTGTGATTTAGCGTTAGTTTATTTTCTACAAGCCATGAACTTAGATCATTTACTGCACTATTTGGAACCGAGCCAATGTTGCACTCAACATCCTTTACTACCAAGCTAGTGTCATCAAAAAAACAGAAATATTTTAGATTTACCCGTAATACTAGAGGGGATATCATCTATATAAATAAGGAACAGGTGTGGCCCCAACACTGATCCCTGGGGCACCCCCCACTTGACAGTACCGCACTCAGACCCCACATCACAGCCATTATCAACGTTGTCAATAATGACCTTTTGCTGCCTGTTGCTAAAGTACCAGGTGAACCAATTGTGAGGTACTCCGGGTATTCCGTAATGGTCCAACTTCTGGAGCAATATTTTGTGATCAACACAATCAAATGCTTTAGTTAAATCAAACAATATACCAGGCGTTCGAAACCTTTTGTTTAGCCCATCCGGTACCTCACAGAAAAAGGACAATATAGCATTTCCAGTTGTTAAACGACTTCTAAAGCCGAACTGTACATTTGATTGCAAATTACGAAAAATAAAATGATCAATTATCCTTACATACACAAGCCTTTCAACAACTTTTGAAAACACTTATGGCATATAAATAGGTCTAAAATTATCTACCTTATCCCTTTCTCCCTTTTTATAAGGCCCCTTTGCTAGTGAGTACTTTAATCGCTCAGGAAACTGACCATTCCTAAAGGAAATATTACAAATGTGGCTAAACACAGGGTTAACATGTACAGGACAGTACTTTAATATTCTGCTAGACACTCCATCATAACCATGAGAGTCCTTAGTCTTCAGTGAGTTAATTATTGACTCAATCTCCATCTAGCATGAATCACAGAGGTGTATTTCAGACATCAATCTCAGAAAGGCTTTTGCCAAGAAAGTTTCCTGTAGAAACGTAGAAACGAAATTTTTATTTAATCCACCAGCAATGCTCAGAAAATGATTCCTAAATACTCTACATATATCTGATTTAACAGCAACAGAAATATTTTTACTGCGAACTAACTTTATATCGTCGACCTTGTGCTGCTGACCACACACTTCCTTCGCAACTGACCTTATGGATTTAATTTTGTCCTGTGAATTAGCTATTCTATTTCTATACCACATACTCTTTGCCTTCCCAATAACATTTTTAAGCCCCTTACAGTTCTCTTTGTAATGGGCTACTGTAGCTTGATTGTGACTACTTCTAACATTTTGATATGATTCCCGCGTTGTTCTACGCGATATCCTTATCCCACTAGTCAGCCACCCGGGCTGCCCATTACTGCTGGTACCCCGTTTAGAATGTTCTAATGGAAAGCAACTCTCAAAGAGCATGAGAAATGTGTTAAGGAAAGCTTATGGTTGATTCTGGGAAGTGGACCAAAAAGCGAATTCATCGGTCTCATTGGATTATGGAAGGATGAGGAAGAATGTCGGCCTGCCCTTTGAAGGGAACCATCCCGGCTTTTCCCTGAAACGATTTAGGGAAATCATGGAAAACCTAAATCAGGATGGCCGAATGCGAGTTTTAACCGTCGTCCTCCCGAATCATACTCCACTGTGCTAACCATTGCGCCACTTCGCTCGGCCACGACCAGTTACTTGGCGTGGCATTGACTGACAGACTTGTTGGATGTCCTTCTTAGGTGTGTAGTTCCTAATTCTAACCAACCAAAATACCGAGCTGTTTGGAGGACCCTGCCCTTAATTCTCTGAACGTTCTCAAATGGGGAGAGATCCGGCGATCTTTCTGGCCAAGGTAGGGTTTGACAAGCACGAAGAAATGCAGTAGAATCTCTCACCGTGTCCGGATGGGCATTATCTTGCTGGAATATAAGCCCAGAATGGCTTGCCATGAAGGGTAACAAAACGGGGTGATGCGTCATTCCTTTCGACACATCGAAATTAAACACATAACTAGTTTGTAGTTGCCAAACACTTCTTTATTGCAAACACATGCTGTTAATGAAACCAAGAGTAGCAAGATTATAATAAAAGGCAGCTGGCCTACAGAACCAACAGCAGCACTCAGATTGGAAGGTTCATGCATTTAAACGTGACAGACCCTGATCTTTCAAAATTTACTCAAGCAATTTTCACTACTGAAAACAATGTTCGTAAAACCCCATTAATAAAATTCACCCAACATAACTGAATGCTTCATGAATACATAGGAACTGGCTTCTATATCAAATTCTAAAGCTGCTTCCATGGACTGATTTTAATGAATTGTACGAGGGCAGTTCAATAAGTAATGCAACACATTGTTTTTCTGAAACAGGGGTTGTTTTATTCAGCATTGAAATACACCAGGTTATTCCCCAATCTTTTAGCTACACAACACTATTTTTCAACGTAATCTCCATTCAATGCTACGGCCTTACGCCACCTTGAAATGAGGGCCTGTATGCCTGCACGGTACCATTCCACTGGTCGATGTCGGAGCCAACGTCGTACTGCATCAATAACTTCTTCATCATCCGCGTAGTGCCTCCCACGGATTGCGTCCTTCATTGGGCCAAACATATGGAAATCCGACGGTGCGAGATCGGGGCTGTAGGGTGCATGAGGAAGAACAGTCCACTGAAGTTTTGAGAGCTCCTCACGGGTGCGAAGACTTGTGTGAGGTCTTGCGTTGTCATGAAGAAGGAGAAGTTCGTTCTGATTTTTGTGCCTACGAACACGCTGAAGTCGTTTCTTCAATTTCTGAAGAGTAGCACAATACACTTCAGAGTTGATCGTTTGACCATGGTGAAGGACATCGAACAGAATAACACCTTCAGCGTCCCAGAAGACTGTAACCATGACTTTACCGGCTGAGGGTATGGCTTTAAACTTTTTCTTGGTAGGGGAGTGGGTGTGGCGCCACTCCATTGATTGCCGTTTTGTTTCAGGTTCGAAGTGATGAACCCATGTTTCATCGCCTGTAACAATCTTTGACAAGAAATTGTCACCCTCAGCCACATGACGAGCAAGCAATTCCGCACAGATGGTTCTCCTTTGCTCTTTATGGTGTTCGGTTAGACAACGAGGGACCCAGCGGGAACAAACCTTTGAATATCCCAACTGGTGAACAATTGTGACAGCAATACCAACAGAGATGTCAAGTTGAGCACTGAGTTGTTTGATGGTGATCCGTCGATCATCTCGAACGAGTGTGTTCGCACGCTCCGCCATTGCAGGATTCACAGCTGTGCACGGCCGGCCCGCACGCGGGAGATCAGACAGTCTTGCTTGACCTTGCGGCGATGATGACACACGCTTTGCCCAACGACTCACCGTGCTTTTGTCCACTGCCAGATCACCGTAGACATTCTGCAAGCGCCTATGAATATCTGAGATGCCCTGGTTTTCCGCCAAAAGAAACTCGATCACTGCCCGTTGTTTGCAACGCACATCCGTTACAGACGCCATTTTAACAGCTCCGTACAGCGCTGCCACCTGTCGGAAGTCAATGAAACTATACGAGACGAAGCGGGAATGTTTGAAAATATTCCACAAGAAATTTCCGGTTTTTTTCAACCAAAATTGGCCGAGAAAAAAAATGTGTTGCATTACTTATTGAACTGCCCTCGTATTATCAGATTAACGCACTGGACTAAGCTCCTCTTTAGTATTACTCACAGGTACGAGGTTCACGTACATTTCATAGCGAGAATATTAAATAGTTTTAACATGGAGCCATTACAAATTTTACGTTGAAAATTAGTGATGGACGCGAGTAGACCGAAAGGTTCACGGACGAGAAGGTAAAATGGAACTATATTCAACTGTGGGCTTCCAGAAAACCACAACTCTCCACCGGAAAGATGGAATTGCAGGACACTAACAACGTAACCACAGACACCGATCCAGGTGCTTAAATTTTCCTCTTCCACAGTGATACACCAATCGGAGTTTGCACCACTGTCAAATAACAGAAACATAAACACATCAGCGCGCAGACAATATTCTGGCACAACAAATAGACAAACATATCTGCCCAAATGGTTATAATTAAACTTTTAATTATATACGGTACCAACGAACCCAAGCCCGACTAACCAAGGTGCCCACTTGCCCAGTAACGACTCTTAAAATTTCATTAGCCAATTCTCTAGAACACAGAAATAAAATAATAACATAGTCATAGGAAATAGGAAAATTATTTCCGCCCGCTCTAGAACGTCAGGTTCAGACTTACGTACTATTTGGCATGACCTCCAGCTACGCGTTAAGCACAGCTTCATGTCTATTTGTTGTCCCTTAAATACCATCAACACATCAGGCGCCCAGACCAAGTAAAGCGACACATAACTGAAACAAACGAGATAGTTTTCAGTGCACTCGGGTATTCAATTAACGTGAACAGAACCCACCAAGAAAGAATTAGACGACTCCAGTTCGTTCACTTCGAGTAACATGTAACAGACGCGAAGAAAATCTCTCCTTCAATTCTGCAGGAAATCCCAGTCAACATCGGCAGTTGATCTGCATTCAAACGGCGAAACACGCCGCAGCAGCTGTCCACGCTCCTTCGTCGTACCGACTCGGTCACTCGCCAGCGCTACACGTGACTGTCGCTCACACAGCTGATACCCGACCTCCAGCCCCTGCAGAACTCGAGCGCCGCAGTTAAATAGCCATCCGCCAAAGATGCGAAGAAGACAAGCAGGCATCGAAAATCAACTCATCACGATTGGGATGACAATCGATGGAGACTAGCGCCAGCAGCGCACAGCTCATAGGACGTGCAATATGCTCGGCTTACCGCTGTGCTGCAAAGAAAATCAAACGGGGACTGCTATGAAATGAAGTAGCATTCTATGTCATTACTCCTGCTTTATGGGGCCATATGGCAGATGACAGTCCAGTTGTTATTCCACCCCTGTCCGAGGCGTCCGCAGACACATCTTCAATTATCAACAGGCTCAGCTGGCAGCGGGACTTACCACTGGAGACAATTATACTCCATTCAGTAAGACTCCAGGCCGAAAACGCGTCTCCCTGGAAAGCAGTGGGATACCAACCTGAGTCACCCACCATATGGTTAGACAAGCAGAGGTGATATTATGTCGTGCCATTTCTTTTCAGAACAGAATCCTTTTGGTTGCTATCCGAGGCAGCCTTACAGCGCAGTGGATCGTCAACGATATTCTGCATCCGAATGCGTTGGCCTTTAAGACAAGCCTTCCTGGCCTTCATTTCAGCAAAATAATACCCTTTCGCACACGGTGAGACATTCTATTGCTTGTCTTCATCCTTGCCAAATCCTGCCTTGGCCAGAAAGGTCACCAGATCTCAACAACTGAGAACGTTCGGAGCGTTATAGGCAGGGCCCTCAAAATAACACGATATTTTGACTATGTAACGCTCCAGTCAGACAGAATTTGGCACAATGGGAGGACATCAAACAATTCTATCAGTTAGTGTCAAGCCGAATAACTGCGTGCATAGGCGCCAACGTGGACCAATGCGTTCCTGACCTGCTCAATTTTTGGATCTATTCCACTTGAACACATCATCCAATTTTTCTCAGATCGTAACCATTTCCTTACGAGGGTCACCCACAAAGTAAGTTCCGTTTCTATTTCTGTCCGCTGCAGCGCTACAATCGCACTTCTGAGCATGCGCGGCAGTTATTCTTACTCAAGAAGAAGACATGTACAACATTTTCAGGTCGCTGCTGACGACGTGGTCTCTGTAGTGCTTCTTCGTAATGTCAGCCGTAATTGAAAATGCCGCTGTCTGTGAAATCAGCAAAAAATGGTTCAAATGGCTCTGAGCACTATGGGACTTAACATCTGAGCTCATCAGTCCCCTAGACATAAAACTACTGAAACCTAACTGACCTAAGGACATCACACACATCAATACCGAGGCAGGATTCGAACCTGCGACCGTAGCAGCAGCGTGGTTCCGGTCTGAAGCGCCTACAACCGCTCGGTCACAGCAGCCGGCGTGAAATCAGATCTGTGATTCGCTTACTAAATGCAAAGAGAGTTAAACCAAAGAAAATTCATCAGCAAATCTGCGTGGTTTACGGACAAAATGCTAAGAGTGATTCAATGGTTAGAAGCTGGGTCAGACTGTTCAATGAAGGACGTGATCAAGTGCACGATGAAAAACGAAGTGGACGCCCGTCTGTGGACACTGATGAACTGGTTCACACAATTGAAAAGAAGATTGAGCACAACAGTAAGGTTACACGTAGTGTCCTTGCTATGGAAGTTCCACAAATCTCACGATCACTAATTCATGAAATTGTTACTGAAAAACTGAAATTTCGAAAACTTTGATCACTTTGGGTACTCAAAATTGTTACTGAACAACACAAAAAACGACGGATGGGAAGTGTACTTCAGTTTTTGACACGCTGCAATGAAGAAGTCGATGGTTTTCTTTCTCAGATAGTCACGGGGGATGAAACTTGGGTATCGTACGACAGTCTTGAAACAAAACGGCAATCAATTGAATGGAGGCACACTTCATCCCCAACGAAGGGTAAGCCTAGGAAAATCTTGACACCTCGGAAAGTCATGTGCACCGTTTCTTCGGACAGAAAAGGCACTTTGCTGATTGATTTCTTACCTTGAGGCCAAACAATCAATGCACATGGTTACTGCGAGACCATTAACAAATTGCGCCGCGCAATACAGAACAAGCGCCGAGGATTACTGTCAAAAGGTGTTGTTTTTTCCTCCACGATAATGCCCGATATCACACAGCGAATGTGACCAAACAACTCTTACAGGAATTTCACTCGAACGCGTTTGATCATCCTCCGTACAGCCCGCACCTCGCTCCTAGCGAATTTCATCTCTTCTTGCACCTAAAATCTCTCGTTGGTGATTAGCACTTCAACGATGATGACGAGCTGAAAGAGCATATTGCCAGATGATAGAATACAAAGGCGGCAACCTTCTATGAAAAAGGCATACAGAAATTTGCGCCACGCTATGACAAGTGCCACAAAATTTCGGAAGCTATGTAGAAAAGTGGTTTAATAGTTATAGATTTTTGTACAGTAAATACTTTTTCTGTATCTGTTCACGTTTGTTTTGTGTAACCAAACGCAACTTGCTTTGTGACCATACCTCGTAAATCACGCTACCGATTTCCGTCATTGAAAAATTCAATCATGGTATATTATTTTTGAGTGAGAGTGTATTTGTTCCTAGGTAAATGACCGTGTTGTAAGTTGGAATAGCGTTTCAAATTTGGAAAAAAATCACTACTTTTACGGAGCAACACAATAAATGAATGCCATCATTTCAGTATCGAGTAAAATTTTAGATTAAACTTCTGGCTAGAGGTGAAAGTGTTAAAAAGTGTTTCAAGATACAACACTCTCCCCTACACCAAATTTAATGCCCTTTTTTGGGGGAGGGGGGGGGAGGTATTGAAAACTATAAGAGCTGTCAAAATCTCAGAGAAACATCGAAATTGAAGAAAACTAGTGAAGTATTTATTTACGTCACCAGTGTATCACGTTTGTGAGAATTCGCTAGTAAGCAGAACGCGTCAATCTGTTTACAAACAATATACATTTTATCTTCGAAAACATTCCCACATTAAAAAATTGTTCTACTGCATTACTGACATATTAGGTTTTAGTATAATGTTTAAGTACTGCATATTGAGTTCTGGTGTGTGGTTCGTGTTTTTTCGTCACACAGAGAAAGATACAATGACATGTCTTTATTCCTACAGAAACCATAGCTGTAAAACTTGTTGATCCTGACGATTAGTATCAATCGAAACTGATAGCAAAAATAATAACGATTTTCTTAGCAGTAGATGGTGGCAATACATGATTCTCGACGATGAATACTAACCAGTCGCAAACAGAGCAGAAGAAATTATGCATCCTTGATATCAGTTTGTTAATAAAATATTAATTATCTGCCGGCTCCTTTGTTTCAAAAAGTAGGGGGAGGTTAAATAAGTGTATGACTTCAAAAATTTCCATTCCAGTGAGCCCGCAGCTTGCATGAAGTCGAAGAAGGACTTAATTTATTTTAAGTACCATTTTTTTCTGCGCTATCTGATTATTTACTCGTAGTGACACAAGTTACATGACGAGCTCGCTTGGGCGTTTTTCCATTATCAAGTATACCAGCGAAGATGGCGTAATACGTATAATACAGCTCCTTAGGTCTATGTTAGTCAGCCGGCCGTTGTGACCAAGCGGTTCTAGGCGCTTCAGTCTGGTACCACGCGACCGCTACGGTCGCAGGTTCGAATCCTGCCTTGGGCATGGATGTGTGTGATGTCCGTAGGTTATTTAGGTTTAGGTAGTTCAAAGTTCTAGGGGACTGATGACCTCAGATGTTAAGCCCCATAGTGCTCAGAGCCATTTGAACCATCTATGTTAGTCCATTGCTACATATGGCACCTTATGGTTATGTCTTAGCTGGCATTGTGTGGTCCATACGGCATCTTCGAGCGTAACTGTAGGCTCACTTTTCATTATGATCTTGCCGTCTGTATGTTTACTTTTTACTAGTGTGAATTTGTAACGTTATTCTTGACAGATTTTTTTTTGACAGCATCTGTTTCACGGATGCTGTATACTTACAATGGAATTTGTATTTCGCGAAAAGTCAGGGATTATGTTTTACTTTTTAAGATGTCATAACTTTTAGATAAGCAAGAAGTGTTCTGTTATTTTATGTTTACCGCGAAGATGTACTCTGTGTAGAATTTTTAGGGCTTTTTAGAATTTTCCGCTTTATGTTCTTGCTTTTGAAATTCAAGTAACATTTGGATTGGCTGCTTTCGTAGTTTCGTGTACGTTCTTTAAATCTAATTTCGATATTCCTGCCTGTTTGCACGATAAAATAATTGGTTGCACTTTGCGCTTGAAGTTATTCGTGCAAAATGCTGATTTTATTTTTATTTTCTCAAGCAAGTTGTTCATCTTTTCCTATATTTGGGCCATATATGGTGTTGTAGATCGGTAGCTTTATTTGTGATTTTTTCTTGTCTCTTTAATTTTGTTTCTTTACGTATGGCATCTGTTTTTGGTTTCGCATGCTCTTCATAAAATTTCAGCTCTAGTTTGTGACTGAAGTCGTTTCGTTGCGCTATGTATTATAGCGTTTTATTTCTACATCTACATTTATATTCCGCAAGCCACCCAACGGTGTGCGGCGGAGGGCACTTAACGTGCCACTGTCACTACCTCCCTTTCCCGTTTCAGTCAGGTATGGTTCGCGGGAAGAACGACTGCCGGAAAGCCTCCGTGTGCGCTCGAATCTCTCTAATTTTACGTTCGTAATCTCCTCGGGAGGTATAAGTAGGGGGAAGCAATATATTAGCTACCTCATCCAGAAACGCACCCTCTTGAAACCTGGACAGCAAGCTACACCGCGATACAGAGCGCCTCTCTTGGAAAGTTTGCCACTTGAGTTTGCTCAACATCTCCGTAACGCAGTCACGCTTACCAAATAACCCTGTGACGAAACGCGTCGCTCTTCTTTGGATCTTCTCTATCTCCTGTGTCACTCCGGCCTGGTACGGATCCCACACTGATGAGCAATACTCAAGTATAGGTCGAACGTGTGTTTTGTACGCCACCTCCTTTGTTGATGGACTACTTTTTCTATGGACTGCCGGCCGCGGTGGTCTAGCGGTTCTGGCGCTGCAGTCCGGAACCGCGGGACTGCTACGGTCGCAGGTTCGAATCCTGCCTCGGGCATGGGTGTGTGTGATGTCCTTAGGTTAGTTAGGTTTAAGTAGTTCTAAGTTCTAGGGGACTTATGACCTAAGATGTTGAGTCCCGTAGTGCTCAGAGCCATTTTTTTTTCTATGGACTCTCCCAATGAATTTCAACCTGGCACCCGCCTTACCAACAATTAATTTTATATGGTTATTCCACTTCAAATCGTTCCGTACGCATACTCCCAGATATTTTATAGAAGTAACTGCTACCAGTGTTTGTTCCGCTATCATATAATCATACAATAAAGGATCCTCCTTTCTATGTATTCGCAATACATTACATTTATCTATGTTAAGGGTCAGTTGCCACTCCCTGCACCAAGTGCCTATTCGCTGCAGATCTTCCTGCATTTCGCTGCAATTTTCTAATGCTGCAACTTCTCTGTATACTACAGCATCTTCCGCGAAAAGCCGCATGCAACTTCCGACACTATCTACTAGGTCATTTATATATATTGTGAAAGGCAATGGTCCCATAACACCCCCCTGTGGCACGCCAGAGGTTACTTTAACGTCTGTAGACGTCTCTCCATTGAGAACAACAGGCAGTGTTCTGTTTGCTGAAAACTCTTCAATCCAACCACACAGCTGGTCTGATATTCCGTAGGCTCTTACTTTGTTTAGCAGGTGACAGGGCGGAACTGTATCTAACGCCTTCCGGAAGTCAAGGAAAATGGCATCTACCTGTGAGCCTATATCTAATATTTTCTGGGTCTCATGAACAAATAAAGCGAGTTGGGTCTCACAGGATCGCTGTTTCCGGAATCCATGTTAATTCTTACAGAGTAAATTCTGTGTTTCCACAAAAGACATGATACGCGAACAAAAAACATGTTCTAAAATTCTACAACAGATCGATGTCAGAGATATAGGCCTATAGTTTTGCGCATCTACTCGACGACCCTTCTTGAAAACTGGGGCTACCTGTGCTCTTTTCCAATCATTTGGAACCATCCGTTCCTCTAGAGACTTGCAGTACATGGCTGTTAGAAGCGGGGCAAGTTCCTTCGCGTAGTCTGTGTAGAATATAATTGGTATCCCGTCAGGTCCAGTGGACTTTCCTCTGTTGAGTGATTTCAGTTGCTTTTTCTGTTCCTTGGAACTTATTTCGATGTCAGCCATTTTTTCGTTCGTGCGGTGATTTAGAGGAGGAACTGCATTGCGGTCTTCCTCTGTGAAACAGCTTTGGAAAGAGGTGTTTAGTATTTCAGCTTTGCGCGTGTCATTCTCTGTTTCAATGCTACCATTATCATCCCAGAGTGTCTGGATATGCTGTTTCGATCCACTTACTGATTTAAAGTAAGACCAGAACTTCCTAGGATTTTCTGTCAAGTCGGTACATAGAATTTTACTTTCGAATTCACTGAACGATTCACGCATAGCCCTCCTTACGCTAACTTAGACATTGTATAGCTTCAGTTTGTCTGAAACGTTTTGGCTGCGTTTAAACTTGCAGTGAAGCTCTCTTTGCTTTCGCAGTAGTTTCCTAACTTTGTTGTTGAGCCACGGTGGCTTTTTCCCGTCCCTCGCAGTTTTACTCGGCACGTACCTGTATGAAACACATATTACGATTGCCTTGAACTTTTTCCATAAACACTCAACATTGTCAGTGTCGCAACAGAAATTTTCGTTTTGATCTGTTAGGTAGTCTGAAATCTGCCTCCTATTACTCTAACTAAACAGATAAACCTTCCTCCCTTTTTTTATAATCCTATTTACTTCCATATTCCGGATGCTGCAACGGCCTTATGATCACTGATTCCCTGTTCTGCGCTTACAGAGTCGAAAAGTTCGGGCCTGTTTGTATCAGTAGGTCCAAGATGTAATCTCCACGAGTCGGTTCTCTGTTTAATTCCTCTAGGTATTTTTCTGATAGTGCACTCAGTATTATGTCCCTCGATGCTCTGTCCCTGCCACCCGTCCTAAACATCTGAGTGTCCCAATCCATATCTGGTAAATTGAAATCTCCACCTAAGACTATAAGATACTGAGGAAATTTACGTGAAATGTAACATAACTCTTTCACAGAGAGAGGAACAAAGTATACTGCCATAAACTCTAATTTTTTAGCACATGTTATTGCTGCGCTATTTATTTACTCGTAACGATGCAAGTTACACGACGATCTCGTTTCGGCATTTTGCCATTATCAGGTGTACCTGTGATGATGGTATAGTAGGTAGTTTATTGTTCCTTACGTCTATGTTAGTCTATGTCGACATAGGGCACCTTATGCTTACGCCTTAACTGGTATGAAGCGTGTACGCTTTCACAGCCGGAGTCGTCATTAGTTCAAATTTCCGGGCTGAGAGGCCGTAACCGATCTGTAAAAACTTCTTCAGCCTGACGTTTCGTTTCCAACTGCGGGCAACATCTTCTGAGATGAGTCGACGAAAGACTACCAGGTCGTGGAGGTCCCATTTATATGGAGTGCGTAGTGGGCACCACCATACGTCACGTGAGGCCGACTGTAAGTCTATCTCTGACTGACGCCATTATTGTCGATTGAAGATAATTGTCACATCGTTGGTAAAAAGTCGATCGCCATACCTTGTCTAACTTGATGAATTCCTCTTTTCTATTAAAATTATTGTGGTGTTTCTGAATCTCTATAGCTTCCCTATACGTACTTGCATTATACTGTGATGTCCTGGCTAGCACGCTCGTCTCTCTAAATTTCATTTCATGATCTCCGTCTTCAAGAACATGTTGTGCTACACCTGATTTGTCTGTATATCCTAGTCGAAAATTCCTTTTGTGTTCAATTAAGCGGGTATTGATACTTAATTTCTTTGTTTGCAATACAAACCTTCCAACAGCTATACGGAATTTTGAAAATCCCGGAGCTACCGAGGGGTGTCGTGTGTCTTTCTCCGCTCTTAAACACTCACCAACATTCTTGGTGGGTCTAAAGATTGTTTCAACTTGAAACTCGGCAAGAAATTTCCCAATGGAGTCCGTAATACTGCGAATAAATGGAAGAAATACTTTTCCAAGTGACAGCTGTTGTTGCTGCATAATGTTGCCAGATACTTTTCATCTGGGATGAAGTGCTCGATCTACCTCGTTGTCAGCGTATCAATTTTTCTTAAAAGCCATTTGCAAATGATTTAGTTCATCTTGTAAATAAATTATCTCACAGATCTTATTAGATTTGTCCACTGATGTTTTAATGGCACCTCTCTTCTACTTGGGATAGTGGTTCGAATCCTTAAAGAGGTAACGGTCGGTATTTATATCTTTTCTATACACAAGATGTAGATGTCGCCTTTTCACCAACGATGTGAAAATCGAATATCTTCAATCGAGAATAACGACGTTAAGCAGAGATAGACTTACAGTCAGCGCCACGTGGCGAATGGTGGTGCCCTCTATGCGCTCTATATTAACGGCACCTCCATGGCCTGGCAGTCAGTCGATGACTCACCTCGGAAGATGTTGCCGCAGTTGGAAAAGAAACGTCAGGAAGAAGAAGTTTTACAGATCGACCACGGCCTCTCAGCCCGGAAGTTTTAACTTGTGGTATGAAGCGGTCCATATGGCACCTTGGAGCGAAAATGTCGGCTGTCTTTTTGTTATGATAGGATCACGTTATTTATAAGTTTACTATTTATTTGCGTTATCTTGTAGATGTTTTGGACAGCTTATTCGATAGCATCTGCTCCAGGCATGCTGTATTCTTACAGCGGATTTTTATATATCGCGGAAAGATTAATTTTTTACACATCGTAATGTGTGCGTAGATCAGAGGTGTTTATCGCTATGATGTTCGTTATATGTCCTTTGGGTACTTGGCGTAGGACAACTAATCAACCATTAACAGAATTTGAAATTAACCTCTCGATAGGAATTCCATAAAGAATGAAAACCAATGTCCGTTCCATGTGCATACTGGGGGGAGTCATTCCAGATGTGGAAAGGGTCCTTCCGGATGCCATGAAGGGTACAGGGTGCACCCATCTGCAGGTGGTCGCTCATGTCGGCACCAATGATGTGTCTCGCTATGGATCGGAGGAAATCTTCTCTGGTTTCCGGCGGCTATCTGATTTGGTGAAGACTGCCAGTCTCCCTAGCGGGATGAAAGCAGAGCTCACCATCTGCAGCATCGTCGACTGGACTGACTGCGGAGCTTTAGTACAGAGCCGAGTTGAGGGTCTGAATCAGAGGCTGAGACGGTTCTGCGACCGTGTGGGCTGCAGATCCCTCGACTTGCGCCATAGGGTGGTGGGGTTTCGGGTTCCGCTGGATAGGTCAGGAGTCCACTAAACCCAACAGGCGGCTACAAGGGTAGCAGGGGTTGTGTGACGTGGACTGGGCGGTTTTTTTAGGATATATGGCCTTGGGCAAGTACAAAAAGGGCAACACCCTCAAAGGGTGCGGGGCAAAGTCAGGACAGACGGGGATCATGCAGCAGTCGGTATTGTAATTGTAAACTGACGAAGCTGCGTTGGTAAAGTATCGGAACTTCAAGCGCTGATAGAAAGCACCGAAGCTGAAATCGTTATAGGTACGGAAAGCTGGCTGAAGCCAGAGATAAATACTGCCGAAATTTTTACAAAGGCACAGACGGTGTTTAGAAAGGATAGATTGCATGCAACCGGTAGTGGCGTGTTTGTCGCTGTTAGTAGTAGTTTATCCTGTAGTGAAATAGAAGTGGATAGTTCCTGTGAATTATTATGGGTGAAGGTTAATAACCGAGCTAGGTTAATAATTAGCTCCTTTTACCGACCTCCCGACTCAGCAGCATTAGTGGAAGAACAATTGAGAGAAAATCTGGAATACATTTCACGTAAATTTCCTCAGCATCTTATAGTCTTAGGTGGAGATTTCAATTTACCAGATATAGAGGATATTTTCAGACCCAGTCAATCGGATTGGGGAGGAAATACATGTAACTAAAGTAGGCGATCGGTTGATGCGACACATAATGAAGCATCAGGGAATGGTCAGTTTTGTAATGGTGGGAAATATTTGCACTAACATTTGTAGAGAGAGATCAAGATTTGACAGTAGTAAGCAGGTTCAAGTGGTAGTAGGTTGTAGTAAACGTTCTGAGATAATGAACCGTGCACACCGTAGACTAGAGTTAGGAGCTGCTTCTTCAGACAGGACACCACAATTCCGACAGAATCTTGCAGTTGTGGTTAGTTCTTCGCAACAAACTTATTAAGAAAGTAGACATATTAACGCACTGTTGTTACTATACTCAGTTGATTTTATCAGCAGCTATACAAGCTGCTGGAGCATATAAACGAAATATTATCGTTAAAGCACATTTATATTCTATAAATTCCTCGTATGGATTTCAGTAAGTTAGTTCGTTGATTAGTTACATGTTCCATAGATCATTTTAACGGCTCTTTTATCCAAATGACACTTCGTGTTATTAAGCAAACGATCACAAACTTTTATTGCTACATATTGAACTCCTTATAACACTACCGTCCGCTACTGCTGGAGGCAGATCGTATTATGAAACTACCTTGTTAAAGCAATTACGGTAAAAGCACACAGCAGTGTTATCCTCTGAAAGGAATGTTGTTGTGGTGACCGTGATGTACCTAACGGAGGTGGCTTATCGGAAGTGAAAGTCAGAATTACGTAGATATTTAAACAGTAACAAACAATAATTTACCAATCCACAGTGTCCAAACGATAATAAAAACGGTCGCCAGCTAAATTAGGCGTACGAATGAGTAACATTCTTGTTCAGGAACTGAAAATAAGTAACTTCAATGGGAAAATATAGCTTATACTTTTTCACACGACAGTGCGATGAACTCTGGCACCTGCATATGTTCACGTTAAGGTTGGAGCTGACATAGCAGAACAAACTACTTGCATAAATATAACACATAACGAAACACAGTATTACCTTGAGGACTTAGTCAAACTGAATGGTCTCAATAATGTTACTATTAATATTCACTGTAGAATCGTAAATTGGACATAGATTTAATATTACTTTTCAAACATATTCCTATGTGACATGAAATATGGAAAAGGTTCACAGCAAAATTAGTTGTTGTTCATAGATTAAGTCTCTCACTACGAAACACCTTTCTGCTTAGAATGAAAATTAAATGGAGTTCATTAACAAATTACTTCTCACTGTCTTTTGAACAAGGAAGTTACTGTTTTCATAGATAGTGGTCTTTCTATTAATCGTTATCTAGCCTGAGCACAATAGGCAAACTGTGGATCCTCTTACACCATTAATATGCTCTTTCAATACTCAAGAGAGACAAGCACTTAACAAATATGAGGATATAACTGTCCACAAATGCAGTTCACGACTTTTACTGCAATGAGACACAATATTGACATACTTGTAAGAAAATGACTCACCTTTTTCGATTTACAACAGGCAGCACTATGACCAATAACTAAGCAAAGCTTTACAATTTTAGTTTTAAGAACTTTTAATTTTTAAAAGTAACAGCAAATTGTTTACTAAGAAGAACATATCAAGCCAAACTTCAGTAATATTTACTTTTGGAACTAATCTGAAGATGGAATTTTGCCTGTCTTTACTATCACAGTCTTCTACTTTCACATCAATGATTAAATAGGTAACTTCGAAAGTCCACAAAACTTAAAATTGCACTGTTTAAATCACTGGGAGGCTTTCATAAAGCTGCATTTACTACCTCCCACAATTTCACCAAATCCACAGTAAATCAGAATACTCCCCTCTTACCAAATGTCAAACAGCTTTATTTCATTAACTGTGTGACTTCGAAGCTTTCCTTTTTTCCACAACAAGGACACTCGGTTATCATAGTTCAAATGGAGAGGAACTTGGGAGATGTTGTGATAAGGAAAAATCAAGATAGGTACATAAATTCAGTTATAAGTTACCTTACATTTGAGTACACTATAACATCCAATGAGCTGATCCTTCACTGTACATTTCCACAATTCCTTCGTTCCTTTTCAGTGATTGCGCAACGTGGTGGCAAGTGCATGTCTGTGGGTGGATTTGTAGGCGGAAATGCTGGACTCTGTCATTTCTTGGTGACGATGATAGATACCAATCCCAGAATAGTTCCAGCTCTTTATCCATCCATCCGAGGCATTGGAAAGCGGCACGAAAAGCCTCTCTCAGCATCAGCACAATATAAAACTTTTACATGAGCAATTTACAGTTTGGTAGCTCATCCCTGACTGACTCTTTGTTCCATCTTTCTGTCCATGCCAACCACATTTTGCCCGTGCTGCATGCTTCCGTTCCCGAGGGGAACCACAACAGATTTAACATACAAAATAACTAACAACCCTAAGTAAAGGTCAGCAGTTCACATAACAGCAAACAATAACTTTAAATAAAATAGACCAGTTACACATATTGATATTTCTACAAAAAGTTATTCACACACAAATTACAACTATATACAGTAAGTTTTGTTCCCTCCAAATGATGCAGAGAATTCAAAAGATAGGTACAACACATTTGATAGAATCAAACCATGACATCAAAGCTTTACACAGAAAAAATAAACTATCTCATGGTATCGGTTCAATCCAACAAGACCTACAGAAACTCAACGTTTTAAGATTAAACAAAACAAAAGGCAAAATAAATCAGTAGAGCATTAGATCTATGGTGTTCACCCTCTCTGAGGCACTGACAGTTTTAACAATGGCCAACAAAGGTCTTCTTCCTTTTAGTCTTGTAGGTATGTACATCACTGTTCTTCTCAAATTATGATGGATTATTTATGACTAATTTCATTAGCCAATGTATGTATTGTGACCGCGCAGTTAAAATGCCTAGCTCCTTTAAGATGTAAGTACATGAGGTCCGTGGGTGAACACCACATTCTTACTTCTCGCTTTTTTGCAATCAGTACTGCCTTTCTAAGTGACAAGTTACCCCTGAAAATTATTCTTTACAATGTAAATAAGTCGAAATCTGTAAAACACGTCAGGAGGTTGATACATTTGTTTCCAAAGCTGGCAAATATACGAAGATCAAAAGTAGCTGAAGTTAATTTTTCGAGAAGCTCAGTAATCAAATTTTCATCAGAATGTACACAATACTTACTCCCTCTGGATCATGTGCTGTATCAGTAGTTGGTATGATTCAATCTGTTGTACAGACCTGAATGCAGAGTGTTTTCTTTTTTTCAAAGTTTAGGGAGAGTCTGTTTGCAGAGAATCAGTTATTAACTAATGTAAAATATCGTTCACTAACTCTTCTGTTGCGTTCCCTCTAATGGAATTTATTATGAGACCAGTGTCGCCTGTAAAAAGTACCAACTCAAGCTTGTTGTAGTAAAAGGTCATTCACATGTATAAGTTTTAGAAATGGTCCCAAAATTCAACCCTGGGGGGACTCCCATTGTGATTTTTGCCTTAGTCACTAAAATTTTCTTCCTTTACAACATTGTTTGAGTTATTCAACACAAACTTCTGCATGAGAGGAATAGCCCAATAAAAATACTCAATACGACATTAATGTTTTGCAGTAATCAAAGTAAGCCAAGTTTCTGATACTTGCGTGACTCAAATCAGTAAAATCAGTAAACGCGAGAGTTTGTGAAGCTCTACATAATGAGATTTATACTCGAAAAAAGTTTCCTAGTCATATTTTACTGATCGAAATTAAACTTAAAACTTTTTTGCATAAACTATGGAGAGGTGTGCTGTACATGTCAGAGGATAACTTGGTTGACTGTCTCTGATTTTTTGAACTCTTTTCGCAAACAGTAAATAATGAATCTGACAACAGTCAGCAATATGCATGTGTGTGTATACAGATTCTTGCATGTGTGTGTGTGCGTGTGTGTGTGTTAGTGTTTGTGTTGTGTGGGACCTTACATTTTCACATATTTTTATGCTGTGTCGTTTCCAACATTTTACGGCGACATTATCGCATTATGTACTTAGGTCTGACGTGTTAAATAAGGGGCTTACAGTGCAAGCAGTCGTGTGACGCACACACAGTAAATTTATAAACAGAGTATTACCTCATTCCTTTTAAACAGGATTACTGACGTATTTTCAACGGACACCTTGTGACACTCTAAAGCGCGCTTTCCAGCTCATCTAACTACAAGGACGAAGCGTAAAAATAAAATTATGTCGAAACAGAGTTCTGGGATAGTGCTTGCAGAAATTATCACTGGAGATAATCATGATTAATGTTTCATTATATTAGTGATAACTTAAATTAATAAGAATCTCACTAACGTTAACATCATTATACAAGAACGGCGAATTGGTTAAAGTAGGCTCACAGTTAGCAGTGTTTATATCTAGATATATCTTCTGGTCTCATCATCATAATCATCATCATCAACACCCATTTCACATCCACAGATTGATAGAGGGAACCTCCTATAGTCTCCGTTACAGACATATGATTCGCATACGTGATTTCTAATGTTATCAAATAACTATCCATTACATCAACGTTTCGATATTTCGTTTATCCCTGAATCCAGCAGCGAATAGCCTTGGATCCCTTTACCTGGCTACAGGCCCTGCCCACTCAAATTCGACTTTCGTTAAAATTTTCAACTTCATTCTGTTTCGCTGACCATTCTTTTATGTTTCCCGCTTTTTCCCACAAATTCCCAACATTGCTCGTTCGTTGACTCCTAGTATCTGTATGCTTCTAATATTATAGCCAAATCTACATCTACATAATTGCTGTGTAATTCACATTTTAGTGACTGGTAGAGGCTGTTAAAAGTACTTGTTTAAATACCATACCTCAGAAACGATAATTCTCACATATCGTTAGCTTTCCTGTCCAGACATATCGGAAGCATAGTTTTGAGAGTCATATTCGTGTTTATGAAAAGGGATCCAAGCCGTTTTCACTGTTCTACTTATATCTCCTGATACCTAATAAGTCGCGTTCAACTGTTCTATACTCATTCCATGACTACAATGTTAGTTTACACCATTTAATGGTTTTCTTAAACTTACTTTTTCTCTTATGATGTTTTATTTCCAAGCGTGCTTTGAAGCTATTTCCTTACTTTTTCCACTCCCTATGATTTTCTGTAGATGAGAGACAGACAATACAGTGTAACCACCAACAACTTGTGGTATAGATACGTTCCATTAATACGTCTTCTTCTGCAATCTCCCAATTTAAGGAGCCAAAAACTCCTTCTTGGAGGACTCGGAATATTTTCAGTGGTGTTCATAACGTAACTAAATAACAATAATTATCGACAGGACTGGATCTTGGTGGAAACTGAGTGGGATGTATACAGGCTTTCAAAAGCAATTTGAGGGGAGAGTGCTTCGACCTACAGCTGCAATCAGTGGTATGTCTACCTCCAGGTCATTGCAAGCATTATAAATTATTATACTTTGAGATATAATCATCTTGTATTTCTATCCAAGTCGATTCATCGTGTTTCCCGAATGAATTTTTCACTCTGCAGAGAAGTTCGTGATACTTTGAAACTTCCTGACACGTACATGAAAGATATGTGGACAAAATGTTAGTAACCCCTTTAAATGAACAATAGCAGCTTTGGAGCGCAATAGACTGTGCAGAATTGGTACCAGCCGGTCATTTGATAGTTCACGTTTGAATTTCCTTTTGGTCAGCAGTTTTCTGTCTAGTTTGTCACGGACCGTCACGAATGCCTCTCCTATGCCAACCTTTTCATCTCAGAGTAGCATTTGCACCCAGTGTCGTAAGTTCTTTGTTGGATCTATCCCAGTGTCTGCCTTCCCTTCCAATTTTTATCCTCTACAGCTCTGTTATGTAACATGGAAACTCTTTCTTGATGTCATAAAGCTTTGGCGGGCGCGTTCGTGTATAAAGTAAGCAAATCACAAAAAAACATTGCTTTTAGCTGTCCATTGTTGTTTTACAGTTGCAGGCCCCCAACTATTCGTACATTACTGCTTCAGCTAATACAAAGTACTGTGAGTGGCGTCCTTACAACAGGGACTGACGTGTATCGAGACTAGAAAATAGTGCATTGATAAGGACTAGGCACTAGCCGAAATCTGGATTTGCCAAATAAAACCTACAAAAAGGGCGACTGTTTGCTGCGCTCTATAATTTATTAATAATACTACAGTCATGAAACTTCCTGACAGATTAAAACTGTGTGCCCGACCGAGACTCGAACTCGGGACATTTGCCTTTCGCGGGCAAGTGCTCTACCACCTGAGCTACCCAAGCACGACTCATGACCCGTCCCCACAGCTTCAATTCTGGCAGTACATCGTCTTCACAGAAGCTCTTCTGTGAACCTTTCAGAACTAGCACTACTGGAATAGGTTGGTAGAGCACTTGCCCGCAAAAGGTACACAGTTTTAATCTGTCAGTAAGTTTCAGATTAGCGCACACTCCACTGCAGAGTGAAAATATCATTCTGGAAACATCCCCTAGGCGGTGGCTAAGCCATGTCTCCGCAATATCCTTTCTTCCAGGAGCACTAGTTCTGCAAGGTTCACAGAACAGCTTCTGTGAAGTTTGGAGGGTAGGAGACGAGGTATGGTAGAACTGAAGCTTTGAGGACGGGGCGTGAATCGTGCTTGGGTAGCTCAGGTGATAGAGCACTTTCCCGAGAAAGGCAAAGGTCCCGAGCTCGATTCTCGGACCGGCACACAGTTTTAATCTGTCAGGAAGTTTCATATCAGCGCACACTCCGCTGCTGAGTGAAAATCTCATTCTGACTACCACAGTCCCCTTCTAATGGAAGGTATCCTGAGAAAGATAAGTTGTGTAGTCTTATGTCCAAGTGAGCAGCAGTAACATAAAATAAACAGCGAGCTAGGTGAGAAAAAATTTACTGGAAGAAACCTAATTTCCTAGCTAGAAGCATAATCCCACAATGAGGCAGTTATCTGCCAGGTGTGATTAGTAATAAAATAAGCGTCTGATATGAATTTGATACAACTTGGCTGTTTAATGCTTTGGGTGTGTCATTAATGTGGGTTAACAACTGTACACCATAACAAAGTGATACACTGAAAGTTTATTTTATTTGCGTTTAATTAAATAGAAATTTAGCTCACTTAATGTAAGTTTTTCGTTAAACTAAGATTAAATTGTGATTTTGCTCATACTCATTTAACTCGATAATATAAAGGCAGCTATTCTTTACATGTGCGCAAAGCACTTCAGGAGCTCGCTCATTTTATGAAAAACTGCGCCCCCGCTTGAGGGGTAACATTTTTCCTGTTGTTCCTATCCTGTCCCAAGTTCTTATCAATGTTTTCCGCATACACGTCTCCCCGCTTATCGTTTCAGTCAATCTAATTTTCAACGTCCTTCTATAGTACCACATCACAAACACTTCGCTTCTAACATTTTCCTTTATCCCCACAATGCGTGATTGACTTTAACACAACGCTGTAATCAAAATGTAAACTCTCAGAAAATTTGACTTCAACTTAAGACCAATGTTTCACAGTAGTAGACTTCTTTTTACCAGCAATACGTCCTTTTTCTTTACTAGTCTGCTTTTCATCTTTCCTGCTTCGTTCACATGTTATTTGTTGCAGTATATTCAGCGGTCTGCACTCAACGGTGTGCATAGAAACACTTGCGTTTCCACCAGCACTGTATCCTGTTGAACACAGCTGCAAAATCTCCGGCCTCCAAGTTCTGTGGTAAGTTCTAGAAGTCCTAAATCTGATCTTCCACTGGCGGTTTCACTGTACTTCAACCACTTTCCGTAGATGCTCACGAAAAGAGCACGCAAAAAACGATCAGATTGTTTCCAGACGCATGGTCAAAACTGTTCGCCTTTATTCTAAGTCGCTTATATCAGGGAGTTTCTCCATTCGCCTCTTATACCTATATTCGTCTGTCCAACTTCTGTGGCTGCTGTCTTTAAATAATTTCACTTTCCTTCAGCTGAACTACTTATTCATTAATACAATATCTATAGCCTCATACAAGTTAAAAACATGCCAACCATTCCTTAGTACTGACTCACATGTATTCCACACTTATTTCCGCTGACGTTAAGTCTTGGGACTGCAGCGGAGTAACTGTGCCGGTCGAATGTATGAAATTAGTGCATTAAGACTGGTTAAAGGGTAAAAGTGACAGCAGAAAAATTCCATCATGTTTTCTAAGTACATATAACTGCAATGTGAATGAAGTTACCCAATTTGTTGGTGTATCAATGCCGACTATCCAGCGGTCTACAAGGAATGGTATTCGACTCAAAGCCACGTGCGTGAGAGCAGTTTAAATATATCATAACCAACAGCGACAGATCCTGTCGTTGCAGCCGGAATCAAAGACGGCAGGGATTGCTGCAGCGAGTAAATTTATGTCCATTTCAACCAGTCTTCGAACGAACATTGCGAAGGGAACTGCTTGCAAAAATTTGAAATCTGGTACTTCGTAAAAGGCTATTGTTCACAGAGACACATATAGCTGCCCTTCTTTAATGGGCCGAACTTCACATAGACTGGACAGTTACTGACTAGAGATGTGTATCTGTATATGTGAACCAACGAGACGCAGTTATTGCCTCTTTTCAAGTGATGGAAGGATTCGGATGCAACGAACGTTCAATGAGGCGCTTAATCCGCAATGAGCGATGTTGCTCAGGACGGATGTGGTCCTGTACTTTCTTTGAGGCCTTGGAACCTAGGACTCAGTTATCCTCATCCCTCATCACCGTGGGCATTAATCAGGATGTTTATATCAACATTCATCCCAGTCACATGTTGCTCCATCTTGTGCATCATTATGATGAATTGAACGTTCAGTCATCGTTTAACTACAGAGAACACGAGCCGTGTACCTCCTTCCTGGCGGAATGACTGGAACTGATCGGCTGTCGGAGCCCCTCCGTCTAATAGGAGCTGCTCATGCATGGTTGTTTACATCTTTGGGCGGGTTTAGTGACATCTCTGAACAGTGAAAGCGACTGTGTCTCTGATGCAATATCCATAGTCAACGTCTATCCTTAGGAATTCTGGGAATCGGGATGATGCAAACCTTTTTTGATGTGTGTACATGGCATGTATGAAAAAGTATGGGATATTATTCCTCTCGGAACTCAGATCATTTTCAAGGTTAGACCGGTATTAGCGTGACATCCTTTGAGGGAGGAGTCTTTCGTCTGGTGTGATTATGTAAATAAATTAATTGATTTAGGCAGACAGTGTCGGATAATTGATCACATATGGGGGCTGATAAAACACCTGTCCACGGTTTAAACACGAGCATTGACTCAGAAAGAGACTTATTTTTACTACAGAAATGTACAGCTTTGCTTTGTTACACCAAAACTAATGTCACTCGTAAATTTCTCTTGTTTTTATATACTGTTTACCTGAACTTCGTGCATACCTTGTTGATGTGTGTTAACTTGTAATTTTGAACAGCAAATGGACACTTCCTACATGCTACGGGCATTATAAAGTGCAGAACATTATATCGTATACTAGACAATGTTCACAGTTGACACAACTGTAACGAAAAAGTAAGCAAAGGTGTGGGGGGGGGGACATCTTTTTAGTGAGGAAAAGTTGGAGGGCATCAGGAGAACACGCCAGCTGAGCCTGTCGTTGATCATAGACTGTACACATTCCTGTGTGACAGCGAGGCTGAAGTATCTCCAGTTCCTCGAAACTAGAGCCTCAGATGTACTTTCGGCGTTTATAGTAGAGGGAATGCTAGTACTACGGCAGTTCGTAATTGGAAGGAAAGTAATGTGTGAACCATGTAAATGATGGCGCTATGTCTACATAAAGCTCACCGCCGTACTTTTTTGTTAAAATTTTAAAAGTGCCTGCACTAATATTTGCTGTGTGGTTCTGGTTCTAGCGAATATATTGACAGGATTTAACATAGCTGTGCATCCAGTCCATGTTACCTATGAGAGGATCCTATTACAAATCAATCTTTTTGTTATAACTGTAATAAAACAGAGAAAAAAGATTGTCAAAAATTAGTGAAGACAGATGAATTGCTTGAGAAATAATTTACTGATTGACCAAAGCTAAAACGTTTTCTGATGAGCTATTCCGCAATAGTGAAGTAAAATTTGTTCATTAAAGAAAATTATTAATTAGAAAATAGCTTCACACAGACAGTACTATTCAACAATATTTAAGTTGCAGGATTAAGTTTTCCTTAGCACATTATTTTATGTGTAACAAAATATATTCTTCCATCTGTACTCAAGTTACCTATGTGAAGAAAGAAGGCCTGCAGGCTAACTTCCATGACAACTAGGAATGGCGACATATTCAGAATCATGCGAATATTCTCGTAATCGTTGATGTGAAGGACTCATTTCCTTTTTAATTAGTGTCCCGTAAGTAAGAGCAAAAATATAACGGCAGTGAAGAGACGATCCCAAGGAATAGTTCTCTCACAAACTCCTTACGGAGGAAATTTAATTTCATTAGAAAAATTTTGAATTAAAGATTTAGTAAAATATACAGGACGTCCCAAAGAAACAGTGACAAGCCTTAGGGACTGTTTCCTTACAACAAAGGAAGAAAACAAAATGTGGTAAAAATGGGTTCCAAAATGCATACCACGGCAGATATGATCACTTGTTTATCGCCGATTCTATGAAGTACAAGCCTTCTACTTCACGCTCTTTGCTTTCCACATTTTGGGAGAAACTTGTGTGGACCAAACAAAAAAAAAGTCCAGTATACATGGACTTTAAAATACATACCTTGAAGGCCATCAACACTTGTTCTTCAATACTATGAAGTACAAGTCTTCTACTTCAAACTTTCTGCTCTCCATATTTTTGGAGGAGGCAGTACGGTCCAAAGCAAGGAAAAAATCTAATAAACATGGACTCTAAAATGGAGACTTTAAGAGCTATGAGCGCATGTTCAGTAGAAGAGATGTGTTTCACACCAGCTCCTAAGGTATTCATTTTAGAGTCCGTGCTCAATATCTACTGTCCCTTAAGATTGTGGGTGTATTTTCGGGATGGACAATAGGTGGCCGTCCTTTTACCTTGCAACAAGTTAAATCAGCCCATGATTATGTGTGGAGTCTGTACAGTGGCAGCAGGATGTGTAGTCTGCGACGGCAGCATCAGTCGCATAGCCGAAAATCAGGGAAGTATCCACTAGATTTCTGACATACTAAGGCTGGTGTTAGTGCCATAACTTATAGCTCTCTATGACGTTCACACCAATGCTCATACTATTCTGATTTACCTCAACACAGAGGGTTTTCGATTATTACCCAGGCCACCATGTTCTCTATGTCTCACTCGATGAAAAAAAAAAAGTAATCATGGGTATGTAGGTCTAAATATATGTTAAGATTCCGAAATATGTTTCTCTGACTGTTAAATTGATCGTTATTTTCCTTCCATTGCGTCGTTTTCGATTCGAACTACTACCCTCCTGTTATATATACGAACATGTTACCAATAAGACGGGTCAATTTCCTTGTGGTACTGTGGACACAAGTTTTAGAGTGCACGCTACAGCCAGACGGTGATAACAGCAACCTGTTATCCTAGGAAGAAGAGAGCTTGTATCAGTTATATGTATATATTCCAGGTACTTTGGAGATTGGGACTCTAGCCGCATAATTAATAAAAAGAAACGGAAAACATTTTTTGCGGTCAGAGTTCAAATTTATTTCTAATCTCAATGTTGCGGTAGTTTTCCTGGAGAATCCCACAGCTCCATTTACCAATCACTATGATTAGTGCACTCTGGCATAGAGCTGAATCATTGATTAGCATACTCTTGTATGTCATTAGCCGTCAAGATGGGTTAGAACCCTTGTCGCTGCTGGACCTAGCAACTCAGTGTACTAAATTTCGCACTCTCTACAGCTACGAATCACTTACGAACTTAGTCATTCAGACGTCCTGCTATGTACATACATAAAATACACTTTCGGGAACTGCACCCGTCCTTGTGCTGGAGTTTTAATGGACAATAGTGCATGTATAAACGGTTGAGGAACGTCGACAGAAAGAAAACCTTCACACAAATTGGAATACTGATTTTTAAAGAAGTTGCGTTTGTCAGGAAACAAGGACGGGCCACTTCCCTGCAACAAACCCTTCATATGACTTTGGTAAGAGTTTCTGGGGTTACGTAATAGACCGAAGCTGTATCCACAGCAGCTGGTGAGTCTGTGTACTTGCAATGTTGTTGGCTCTGCGCGCGGCCTGTTGCTGAAGACAGCAAGGGGGGGGGGGGGGGGAGGGAGGGAGGGAGGGAAGCAGCCGCAAGCGGTTTCAAAGCGCTGTCAGCCGCACAGACACACAGGAATACCGACCGTGCGGGCCTCGCCGACCACCAGCCAGCCAGCTTCGTTCGTATCGTATAGCATCCGGCGGGCCGCCGGCCAGTCGGACGCGCCTACACGCCAAGTATGCAACTCCGCACAACACCAGCCCCGAGGCTACGCGCCAGCACTTCCTGAGTTCCAGGCGTCAGTATTGGTGTTGCTAAGGCGGCTCAAAGGATTTTCGCAGTGCAGTAGCGGAACCAGTCTTCATTTATGGGGGGTAGGACTCAAACGGGCCGACTTGGAGCAGGAGAGGCACCACAGGACATTTTAATTTCCACTGTCTATACTTTTACAAGTAAATTCATAAAACTTTGTCAGCATAATCAGGAAGGATTCAGGACGTAGCAGTGAAAGTTCAAAAACCTAACAAAATAATTTTTATTACATGTGAAATTTCATCATTTTTTCACTTACTATTGGCTGCATATGTTGCTACAGATACACTTTTCTTCATAAGTAAGAGAGACTTTTCGATGAATTTCGCTCAGCATACAAACCATACTTACAGGTGTTTGAAACTCTATAATCTATTTAATTTATGAAAAAAATGAATGAGCTGTTACGTTTTAAACTTTATGTTTAGAAAAAAATCAAATTTTGTAGTTAATTATCTCAATTTTTACCACAGTTTTTAACATATTTGTAAAATTCTAGATTTTCATACATCTGTAAGTATGGTTTGTATGCTGTGCAAAATTCATCAAATAATCTCTCTTACTTGTGAAGAAACATGTACCTATAGCAACAAATGCAGCCAACAGTAAGTGAAAAATTATGAAATTTCATCTCTAAATAAAATTTTCTTTTGTTATGTTTTTGCACTTCCAATGCTATGAGTGTGAATTCTGAATCCTTCCTGGTCACGATGACAAACTTTTATGAATTTATTTGTGGAAGTATAGACAGTAGAAAATAAAATGTCCTGTGGTGCCTCTCCTGCTCCAAGTCGGCCCGTTTGATGTCCTACCCCCCTTAATAACAGGAGCCCCTGACGAACGCGGGAAACATTATGATCGTAATAGAGACCTGTAATGCCATTCGTTTGCTGAGTGGACATCCACAGCTGAAAAACGTCATGTTGAGTACGAAAAAAAAGCACCGCTGCAGCTGTATCGTTACTTTATTTAAAACGTTCGAAGGTTTTCGTAAGGTTGGTTACATCATCGAGTGAAGTCCTGAATGGAAGGGTGTCTTCTCCTAGTATTTCGTGGTTTATTTCTATTCAGGACTTCACCTGATGATGTAAATAGCGTGACGAAATCGGGGGTGCATTGTACATCAAGTAACTATACAGCTACAGCGATGTTTCTTCCCCAATACACATAGAATCAATAAAGATCTATCGTCCGCACATTCGCTCAAATTATCATATGTGTCTGAGCATATGGAAGTCATTTATTCCAAGGATAGACAATTTAGATGCATACTGCAAAAACCGAATAAGAATCGTCTATATATTACACTGGTATTATTTTACGATTACATGATAATGACGCACGTGTGTTATGGTCGTTGTAAACAAACTCTGCGATCTGTATATGTAGGATGTTTCAGAATTTGTTATATATTGTATAGTTTCATATTTATATGTGTCACTAAAGATGTAGGCGATGGCTGTAGAATGAAGAGACTCGTTAGAGACTAGTCACTTTGACGGAAAATGTATCTAGCTATGAAATTTGCTTGCTGGTCATTTATGACAGTGCAATGTTGTAATCGCACACATACGTGCCATGTCAGGCATCAGAACATGCCGATGACCACATGAAGAACACGGTACATCTGACTAAAAACTGCTCCAGGATTTAGTTCTCATGGAAGCGCTTCTTGTGCGGTATAACACCCATGTCCGCTAAGATAAACAGACATAACAAATCAAGAAGTGCTGTGTATGTTAGACGTAAAATAAAAAAATGTGAATGAAACGTGAAATTAGGGAAACCTATGGACCGAAAGAGATGTTAAATCGTTGTGTCATTAGGCTTTACAGAATGAATAAAAGTGATGTCGTTTTTGCTGTTTATGGTTTTTGACGAAAATGTTGACTGAGTGGTTATCACAATGCGGAAACATTTGGATACGAAACCTTACAATAAGATTGATCGGTTGATAAGTATGACGAAAGTGAGGAAATGCTAGCTTCTGTGACTTTGGACAAACTCACTGTTTTGCTAGCGGAAGAAACATAGCTGGTGTAGAATTTGCTGATGAGGAGGAGACTTTGTTACCGAAACTTATTAAAATTATACCCACTGTACCAATAAGAGAAAGCGACGTAGTTGCTGTGCATGAATGAAAATATCACGGGTTGAAGTAGTGGGGCTTTGGCTACGTTTCAGATATTGATGGCTGAGGAATCAGACCAAAAAGACACACAATAGCGAAATACAAAAGAACAAATTTCCAGCATTAACAGTAAGAAACGTCAGCAAGGACTTATAAGAGTAATATTCTTCTCATAGTAGAAGCGGACGACTAGAATACAAAAGGAACACAGTATCTTAAAGAAAATTACTCCGTAGGAGTACACAGGGACCTGATCAAATCATTTTATTTCACCCTAAAGAAAAAGAATGAATATACACTATCTGTGTTGTTTCAGTACAAGAAAAGAGAGTTAATTAGCATGAATCCCAAACTCCCGCCGGTCACTGCCATATTAAGAATCCATAGCGAGAGAAAAAAGTATGCATGTCAATATCACTATTAATTGGAAAGAAGCTCCGATAGCAGAGCTTAAACTTTTCCATAAAAAAGCAGTGAGTTCATAAAGATTTCCTGTGAACTACAGTGTATCCACTTGTGTGGTTTTCACTAATGAAACTGAATTTCTTCCCATCATTGAGGACAGGCTGCCAGCATCATTTGACACTGTTAACTTATATGCGAATTTGCCTCAAAGACAATGAGAGAAAATCTGGTATGCTAAGGCACCGTGGGAAAAGGCGAACTGCTTGAATATTTGAACTACTGGGGTTTACTTTGAATGAAAATTACTGTAAACTTATCAACAAAAACATGGATTGGCGATTTGGAGACAACGATATTTCGAAACGTCTCACTTATGCCACAGAAGGTAGTTCTGTTCGAACACTATGTATGTGACACATTTATTGTAAGTAAGGGAAGGGAGTATCATCTAAATGTCCTCCAAATGCCTTTAACAAACAGCACCATCTTATTAAATATACCCGAGAAAGAGAGCCAGGAAGGAAGCTTAATTTCTTAGACTTGACACTAGAAAGAACAGAAAATAAATCGAAATTTTCGTTATGTCGTAAGCCAGTACAATTAGAAGGGCTCGACCATCAACCACGAAATAGCAGGTCGTCTTTTTTTTTTTTTTTGCTATGTTCATTTGCCCGTGTAACCTTCCATAAAAAGAACCAGAAATACGAAGAGAGTTATGTATCTTTTACCAAATGGCAGCAGTGAATGGTTCCAAGAGAGCTTTAATCACACATATTCTAAAACAACTACAAAAGCGACATGAATCAACGTAAAGATAAAAGGAATTATAGACGTATTACAGAAAAGCTAGAGCATGTTTACTGTAAAGAGAACAGAGTAGCATTTTGGACAGCAGATGAATTGAGATTCAACCTAACATATAAAGCTACAAAAATGAAAAACAAATAGGAAGTACGAGGAATCTGATGTTTAGAGATTGCAGTGTGGATTGTTGGTAATTTTTATGTAGGCCAAACTATCGTAATTTTTGTACTAGATTTTAGAGACTTCTCAGTCAGTAAACAAAGACTGCTTTTGTTCATCATTTACGAAGCACAAACCACACAGCAGGTAGTGTTGAAAATATTATGACAGTTATGCGTATAGCGCCTAGGGGATAAAATTAGACATACAAAGGAATGAAAGATGTATAAAACGGAAGTTAGGGGAACAGTCCAAGTTTCAGTAAGGTAATTTTTTTACTTTATTTACTGCAGCGATAGCATCCAGTTCAACAGTCAGCTAACAACTGTAACACAACGACATGGTGCTCTGCAGACTAGATGCCAGTGCGACAGCGCAGGAGATGCTGAACTTACTACAGCATGAATACGATTTTCTTTTAACGGAATATGTAATGTTAGAACCATTTGTATGAAATTTTGAGGATTTTTAACATTACAGCAGCCAGCTGACGGTCATTGCGAAACGACAAAGCGTTTGCTGCTAAAACAGTATAATGTTTTCAATATTTTAACCAAACGTACAATTTTCTATCAAAATCTAAAAGATTTTTAAAAGTTTAAAAGATTGCAGCACAATAGTGTTGTGGATACGATTCTGATTTTTAAAGGAATGGTTAATATACAACCATTTTTCATGCATATTGATGTAATTACAAACGTCTTAAAAAGGAAAATTTATAAAATTTTTAGTAATTGTTGACAAATGTATATGTGAACTTGAAAGCACGAACTGAGAAGTAATATTTGAAATGAGGGGAGACATGTCGGCAATGACGACAGTACGTATGAATACAGACTGAACGTTCATGCCGCATGCCAACTACATTCAATCACGTTTGCTAAGTTGACCTAGTGTGTGAAAGTCAATTGAGTCTTACATATTACACTGGAATTATTTTCAAACTGCATGATAAAGACGCAGGCATATCACTGCTAGCACAATGTACTGTGATCTGCATATATGGGACGGCTGTGAACTTTTTTATATTTTAACGTTTCGTGTTTGTATTTTTCATAAAGGGTGTTGACAGGTGCCTGTTCATTCGACACTTTCAGTTCTTCCCATTAAATTGTTTTTAATATCCCAACAGTTATCATTAAAATACTTCATGTTATATTCTGTGATAAGTTTACATCAATCGATTTAAACACTGTGTACAACGTCTTTACATGTTCGCTGTATCCGTTTCGTATCTTAGTGGGTCGGTATATCTTTCGACCAATTACAACATTTCGCGGGCTGTAAGCTACGAAGCTGGCCTAGTTTGAAAATGTCATTTATTTTCTGTCGTGATATGGTGTTCTTTTAGGTGCTTTTCTGTGATTTGGTGTGGAGGAAGTCTCTTCCGCTGCAGAGAGGACTGCGTCTGTCTCGTGGCGATCAATGCTGAGATCTAGATTCAACAGTGAACAAGGAGTTGAGAGAGGTCCTTTCTGTTACTTAGCGAGGTGAAGCTTAGATCATGTGGTTAGGATATTATGACGTAGTTTAACTGCAGGTACTGTGCTGTTAGGAGGGGGGCGTTGTTTTTACGTGTGATAAAATGGAAACTTGTAGGCAGCTCGTATTTGCTTGAATGGAAGCTGACTATAGCGCTTTACATTTTCTTCTAACTTCATCGTTCTGTAAATTCAGAGTTGTAACCATCTCCTGAATTATGTTCAAAACAGTGAACTGCGAATGCGATTTTCCGATTACACGTAGTGCTTGCTTTCACTACCCATGCGGGATTGTGAATCACTCACTCGCACTCAGTGATAGTGTATCGATTATCAATGTATTTTTTTCGGACGATCGTGTGAAACTCACCTCGCGCTTTACGTCACTAGACTCAGAGGGCTACAGACACGGGTTCCCAAGTGGATGCCGTGTTTCTTGACTTCCGCAAGGCGTTTAATACTGTTCCACACAGTCGTTTAACGAACAAAGTAAGAGCGTATGGACTATCATACCAATTGTGTGATTGGATTGAAGAGTTCCTAGATAACAGAACGCAGCATGTCATTGTCAATGGAGAGAAGTCTTCCGTAGTAATAGTGATTTCAGGTTTGCCGCAGGGGAGTGTCGTAGGACCGTTGCTACTCACAATATATACATAAATGACCTTGTGCATAACATCGGAAGTTCACTGTGGTTTTTTTCTGATGATGCCGTAGTATATCGAGAGGTTGTAACAATGGAAAATTGTAGTGAAATGCAGGAGAATTTGCAACGAATTGACGCATGGTGCAGGGAATGGCAATTGAATCTCAATGCAGACAAGTGTAGTGTGCTGCGAAGCGAATACATAGAAAGAAAGATCCTTTATCATTTAGCTACAATGTAGCGGGTCAGCAACTGGAAGCAGTTAATTCCATAAACTATCTGGGAGTAGGCATTATGAGTGATTTAAAATGGAATGACCATATAAAATTAATCATCGGTGAAGCAGATGCCAAACTGAGATTCATTTCTCGGAAATGCAGTCCGAAAACAAAGGAAGTAGGTTACAGTACACTTATTCGCCCATTGCTTGAATACTGCTCACCGGTGTGGGATCCATACCAGATAGGTTTGGTAGAAGAGATAGAGAAGATCCAACGGAGAGCAGCGCGCTTCGTTATAGGATCATTTAGTAATCGCGAAACCGTTACGGAGATGACAGATAATCTCCAGTGGAAGACTCTACAAGAGAGACGCTCAGTAGCTCGGTAAGGGCTTTTGTTGAAGTTTCGAGAACATACCTTCACCGAAGAGTCAAGCAGTATATTGCTCCCTCCTACGTATATCTCGCGAAGAGACCATGAGGATAAAATCAGAGAGATTAGAGCCCACACAGAGGCATACCGACAATCTTTCTTTCTACGAACAATACGAGACTGGAATACAAGGTACTCAAGGTACCCTCCGCCACACACCGTCAGGTTCCTTGTGTAGTATGGATGTAGATGTAGATTTAGTATTCCATCAACGTGTATCTTGATTGGCTGTTTTATTTTAATGAGCCTTAAAGTTCTAGGCTACGACTTACGAAATAAAAATCCTTCTATTTTCAAAAAAATGTGTTGCCCAGACGCCAAATATTTTCTCCTCATACAGTAAAAGGCCGTTAACTAGTTTCAGTTGCTTTCTGTAACGATCTTCAGATCGTCCTATCAGTAAAAAAGCGGTCAGTATGCAGTAAGAACTATCACTATTAGCTGTAATCAGTCAGTTACATAAATTCGTATCATTGGCCAGAGTATCATGGCATTACGTGGTTACAACCTTCATCGTGAGCAAAGCAGGTTCTAAACCATAATCTCGCAAGATGACCTAACAAAGAAGGCGTTCGACAAGTTACATTAGTAAAAATTGCATATTCCAGATTTTTACGGTTTGGACTATCTGAAGATAGTTGTAGAAAGTAACAGAATCCAGTATCAGGCCTTAATGGTATAAGAAGAAAAAAATGGGGTCTAGGAATCAAATAAAAAAAAAATTAAAAATATGTTTCAGATATTACACTAAACTGCCGACTCCTCTCTGACAATGTCGGGTTTCACTAAATAATGATTGTCAGAAGACAGGGGTGATTTTTAATTTCCCACTAGGACAACTGGGTTCGTTCCATCATTCTGGATTTTGATTGTGTGTTCAAGTTCAATACCAGATTGCATCTGGTCACAGGGTAGTGTGAATGGGTAAGAGGGTAAGGCTTTTCACGTGACAGATAAGGTGGTGTTGGTGTGCCATGTGATAGGTGAAGGTGTGTAGCTGTCACCACCTTGGATCGAGACGTCAAAGACGTGAGTCATGTGATTTAAACGAAGTGGGCTAGAACGTACAATGTAAACAACGTGTGCTGGAACATTCACAGTCTTACCACTGTGTCCATTTGGCCGGCTGGTATAATCATTCAGTATTCAGATTTGTGGGTCATTCGAATATGACAGTGACCCGATTTTAGGCTGCATGGGAACGACAGAGCAGACTTACAATGAGGTGGCGAAAGTCATGGGAGACTTTCTTTTCCCCGACATAGTGCAGGAACTCGACGTGTCATGGACTCAAGAAGTCGTTAGTAGTCCCCTGCAGAAACAGTGAACTATGCTGCCTCTATAGCCGTACGCAGTGGCGAAAGTGTTGTCGGTGAGGGATTTTGTGCACGAACTAACCTGTCGATTATGTCCCATAATGTTCAATGGGATTCCTATCGAGCGATCTATGCAGGACAATGGTCAAGTACGTAAAGAGCAAGCTGTTACTGATCTGTTTGACTGAAGGGGCTGCTAAATGCTATGCCGCCTGCTACACTCCCTTGACTTAAGCCCTCGTAACTTCAACTCGATTTCTTAACAGAAGCCGGTCGTGGTGGCCGAGCGGTTCTAGTCGCTACAGTCCGGAACCGCGCTACTGCTTCGGTCGCAGGCTCGAATTCTGCCTCGGGCATGGATGTGTGTGATGTCGTTAGGTTAGTTAGGTTCAAGTAGTCCTAAGTTCTAGGGGACTGATCACCTCAGATGTTAAGTCCCATAATGCTCAGAGCCATTTGAAACATATTTGATCTGATCGGCAAAATCATTGGCTCGAACTGTCCAGAATGTTCTTCAAATCAACCTCAACCAGTCGTGGCCCGATGACATGGCGCATTGTCATGCACAAAAATTCCATCGTTGTTTGGGAACATGGAATCTACCAACGCCTGCAAATGCTCCCCAAGTAGTCGACATAACCATCTCTAGTATATAATCGGTTCAGGTGGGCATGCGAACACAACCCACACCACTATGGAGCCATCACCAGCTTGTACAGTACCTTATTGAAAACTTAGGTCCTTGGCTTTGTGGGGTCTACACCACACTCGAAGCCTACCGTTCGTTCTTACAAACGAAATCGCGACTCACCTGACCAGGCCACAGTTTTCTAGTCGTCTAGGGTCCAACCGATTTGGTTACGCGCCCAGAAGAGAGGCTGTAGACGATGTGCTGTTAGCAAAGACACTCGCGTCGGTCGTCTGAAGCTGCACCTCGTTGACGTCAAATTACGCAGCACTGCTGTAAAGGATACATCCGTCGTGTTTCCACATTGATTACTCTAGTTATTTCATGCGGTGTTGCTTGTCTGTTGTCACTGAAAACTCTACACAGCCGCCACAGCTCTCGGTCGTTAAGTTAACGCCGCCTTGTCCGTAGTGAGATTTGTTGTTGTTGTTGTGGTCTTCAGTCCTGAGACTGGTTTGATGCAGCTCTCCATGCTACTCCATCCTGTGCAAGCTTCTTCATCTCCCAGTACTTACTGCAACCTACATCCTTCTGAATCTGCTTAGTGTATTGATCTTTTGGTCTCCCTCTACGATTTTTACCCTCCACGCTGCCCTCCAATGCTAAATTTGTGATCCCTTGATGCCTCAAAACATGTCCTACCAACCGATCCCTTCTTATAGTCAAGATGTGCCACAAACTCCTCTTCTCCACAATCCTATTCAATACCTCCTCATTAGGTACATGATCTACCCACCTTATCTTCAGCATTCTTCTGTATAGTGTATATATAGTGAGATTTAGTGTCTGAAATTAGGTATTCTTGACACACTCTTGACACTATGGATTTCGGAGTACTGAATTCCCTAACGATTTCCGACATGGAATATCTCATGCGTCTAATTCAAACTAACGCGTTCAAAGTCTGTTCATTTCCGTCGTGCAGCCATAATCCCGTCGGAAATCTTTTCACATGAATCACCTTAGCACAAATAACACCTCCTCCAGTGTAGTGATCTATACATTGTGTACGCGATATTATGCCGTCGTTATATGTGCATGTAATATCCCATTGCTCTAGTCACCTCAGTGTATTAGTGTTCAAGATACTAGTCGATCGCACCTGACCACCAGAAAGGAGGCTTGCTATGTTGTGCATCTAGCACATTGTAACCCTTTCACTCCTGCGTCTGCCACCCCAGCACAAGTAATGTACTTCCGGCAACTTTCTGTGTCAAACTGTGTAATAGGTGAGAGGCTAGCGGCATCCGGAAATGGGAATTACCGTCCCATACGTAGGCTGTCGACAACACCGCAACACAAACGGACAGTTCGGAGTTTTTGCCGTTACTGAGTAGCATAGGCTTTTGATTAATGACGTCGCATTATGCTGAGAGATAAATTGTTGTTCTCCACTACTCTGGTGACCATCGTCAGCGATCATGGCGGTGACGTTGGAAAATATCACATTCTCATAATGCTTTGGAGAGACACAGCAGTGTTACTCCTTGGTCATAGTATGAGGAGACATCGGGTACGACTTTAGTTTACGGCTGGTAGTGACTGTGCGGAATCTGATGGTACAGTGACACATTACTGACATCCTGCACTCCTCTGTTTCACTTACCATGCGACTGTATCGTCATGCTATTTTTCACGAGGAAAATGCTCATCCAGCCATGGAACGAGCCGCCCGGGGTAGCCGTGCGGTCTGAGGCGCCTTGTCACATTTCGCACCGCTCGCCCCGTCGGAGGTTTAAGTCCTCCCTCGGGTATGGGTGTGCGTGTGTTGTCCTTAGCGTAACTTAGATTAAGTAGTGTGTAAGCCTAGGGACCGATGAATTTAGCAGTTTGGTCCCATAGAAACTTACCACAAATTTCCAAAATTTCCATGGAACGTGTGTACCGGTTATGTTGAGGTACTCTCGTGGCCAACGAGATCCTACCATACAACGTACGTTGGATTAGCTCGTACATCGACCATCGGTTATGTTGAGCTACTCTCGTGGCCAACGAGATCCTACCATACAACGTATGTTGGATTAGCTCGTACATCGACCATCTTGAAGCACAGAGGGATACCATGGTTCTATAATACCCTTCCCAACCGAGGCATGCATCCAGGCAAGAGCGGGTGCAAAGTGGACTCATGCAGCAAAGTTCTTCTTAAAATTGATTTGATTTTGTAATCACTGCAGTAACATCGTATAGTAACTGACCACATTTCTTTAATGCGATGGCGAGTTCATCGAAAAGTTCACATTTAAAGTACATTTGTACTAATTAGGTTCGAGTCCTCCCTAGGGCATGGGTGAATGGTGTATCACTGACAGCCTGCACTCTCCTGTGTTACCTACTATGCAACTGTATCATGATGTCGTTTTGCAACGCGAAGATGCTCATCCACTCATGTTGAGGTACTCCCCTGGTCAGCGAGATCTTGAGATTTGTCCCCCATAGAACGTTCGTTGGATCACCTCGAACGTCGGCCATCTTGCAGCAGAGTAGAGACAATGTATTTATAATACCCACCCCAACTGAAGCAGGCCTTCATGCGAGAGCGGATGCTACCTAATACCGGTAGTGAGCTCATACTGCCAAGGTGCTGATAAATTTGACTCTATTTTGTAATCACTGCAATAACATGGTATAGTGATTTCCACGTTTCTTCAATTCCACGGAGACATTATCGAAAAGTTCACATTTAAAATACTCTTGCACTAACTAGGTCAAAATTTATATCGAAGTCAATGGCAGTTAGTAAACATACATTTACAATTGCATTGCTAACCACTCGTTAACGGTCCGATGTTTACCGGGACGATTTTGCTTATCTTATCGAATATTTTCATCTATGTCAGCTTTGGCTTTTAATTATGATACTCCGTGTATATACGAGAGTCATTTTGATTATCATCTCGAAAATAATTTAATTAGACATTTTTTTCAGTATTTTGCAGATATAGTCACAAAACAGTAGCACAGCGGGAGAGGAGCCGAAACTAAGTGACGCTACCCAATGTGCGGTAATTCGTCTGCGGTATTTTAAGTAGAACAGTGAAACACAATATACGTTCAATTAGTGAAATAGGACCGAAATAGGCCATCGTCATATGATACAGTGGCTCGGTGGCACATATGCTTCTTTTGTGATCAGAAGTGTAACACTCCAATAAGTATTATTAATAACTTGTAATCATTAATTCTGCATAATGTAAAGTGTATATTATTTACTACGTGATGTCTTTGATCTACTGTAAGAAGTGGAAAGGTAGTGTGGCATGTTTACTCTTTGCAAGTTAAGTTCTTTATATTATTTGGAGGGTTCAAATGGTTCAAATGGCTCTGAGCACTATGGGACTCAACTGCTACGGTCGTAAGTCCCCTAGAACTTAGAACTACTTAAACCTAACTAACCTAAGGACATCACTCACATCCATGCCCGAGGCAGGATTCGAACCTGCGACCGTAGCGGTTGTGCGGTTCCAGACTGTAGCGCCTTTAACAGCTCGGCCACTTCGGCCGGAATTATTTGGAGGGAAGTGGTATATAGTTATGTGTATTTGTGTTGACTTCTTAATATGTTTAAATAATGAGATTTTTAAAATATGTTTTCTCGCAACTATGTAATGACTGGTACATACTTAGGGACTTTGTATTATATAAAGAGAAACCCAAAGTAGTTCCCCTCTACAACGGAAGTTAGTTGGAACGTTAGGAAAAGGTGAATGTGGCGCTCAGTCTCTCAAGTGAGAGAGGACAGCAGTCAGTTGGTAGCAAGTAGCTGACGAGTAAACAGCGCAGGTTCCCAGTGAGACTTACAATATCGCAATTGGGATGGAATGGCCTCAGATTTAATACGCGGCTGTAAAATGATGCTCTCGATTTGGGAAAGACTCTAAAAAGATATTAACAACGCCAAGAAGAGGTAGGCTAAATAGAGCTAATTACTGCCAATGGAAAGATCACCTAGCCGCCTCATGCTCGTCACCATGATTGCGCAACCACTTTATCACACATACGAAAGGTCAGAACTGTATTACTGTACGAGCCAGTAATGTTGTGTTTTGTTCTGTGAAAATATAATCCTAATATTTAAGATGTGTTTGAACAATGCGTCCATCCTATGCACTTATACAAGTAGGATCCTTGCCTTTAAGTGATGAAATCCGAAAGTGTTCCTTGCATAAAAAGCATTAAAGCGTTAACAGTTTTAGAATGCATTTTATTGGTGTGTGGCAAAGTTCTGCCAGTACTCTTAATGTGCAGGGTAAAATTTACTTGTTTTCAATACATATAAAAGAGACTATTATGTTTGAGTATTTTGAAACGTAACTAGAAAGTGAACTTGAATGTTAATTTAGGAAAGCGTATTACTTGGAAAACAAAAGTGTTCTAATGTTTGTACCTTTAAAGTTGTTTCCAAAAAATACTTGCTTCACAAGTGGTACCATTAAACACTTTGTTTTGAAGTCATTCGAAGTAAAAGTTTACTGGAGCTTATCTCTGAATTTGTAGAGGTTTTGTCACGGTAAAGAGTGTTAAAATAATACAAAATTAATGGTCTCAAATGAAAGAGTAGTCCAATTCTACCTTCATGCTACATAATTTTGAAAGTGTGTATAGTTTTGTTGTTACAATGAAAGGGATAGTTTGTGGGACCACATTTCTTTTCCATCACAATAGAAAGGATAAATCGGAGTGGTAGGTTTCTTTTTAATGAATCTTGAAGTGATTGCTGAGAAGCGGAGGTAGAAAGTTTGTATGAAGTGTCTTCTTATTGCTTTTGTATAATAAATCTGTGTATTAATTGTACTTCACTATTATCATGTGCTATCTGGTCTTGATGCTCTGTGAAGAGCAAGTTTAGAGTATGTTAATCAAAGGCAAAAGTAATGATTAATGTAAATAAGAGAAAGGGCTCATTTTCAAATCTTGTGACTGCTCTAATGCTACATTTATAACTACTGCGATTCACTGTGTCATTTGTCCATTTGAGTGTGTTCAATGCACTTCACAGAACAGTGTTTGATGAAAGTTCGTTTGTAAATAATGTTTTTACATTATTATGCCTAATTAGGCTGGCGACTGTGTAAGTAACTCATTTAACAGTAAACAGTTGCTGTTACTTCTTGTAAAATTATTCCTTTCTGCTGTCTACCTACAGCTATTATTACGAAATTGAGGTTAGAGACCAATCTTTCCGTTGAATAAACTCAGTCAATTTTCTAAACTCCTATCAGAGGGCAACAATTAGTGCAAGTCTAGGCCATACTTGGCAAATTTACTACCGCAGTAGTGTAATACGTTGTTGCCTTGTGACAGAAATAAACCTTGTCGTCACTAGGTAAACTGCATGCCGGTATAACAAGTGGAGCAGTTGTGTTATAGACTGGTCTGACTGATGAAGATAGAAGTGGCAGACGATCTCTCTGTGAAGAATTGGAAACAGTATGATAATTGGGTAATTTTTTGCGCGAAGATCGGTGCATCACGATCGAGGCGATAGGGAAAAAATTAACAATAGTCATGGATCAGATTTTAGCAACTAGTAAATGTGAACCTGACAAAAAAAAATGCTGCCACATTAGTTTCTCAGCTTCTCACATCCACTGAAATAAGCTGGCAAGTCGAGGCGGCAGGGCGTTATTATCCACTTATCCACCTAACTACTTTACTTAGTAATGGATGTATCAGTAGTATCCCGAGACAACGCATCAAAACAAGCAGTGGAAACGGATCCATCGCGCCGAAGAAGGTGGAAGACCCAAAATCAAGGAGAAGAAATAGCGCTTATTGTTATTTGGTACTTCCGTGGTGAGATGATAACAGATTAGGGCTAAGCTCGTAAGAGGAACTTTGTCACAGGAAATTATCTACATCTACACGGATACTCTGCAAATCACATTTAAGTGCCTGGCTGAGGGTTCATCGAACGTGTGGTGTCACCTCCAGACACCACACTTGCCAGGTGGTAGCCTTTAAATCGGCCGCGGTCCGTTAGTATACGTCGGACCCGCGTGTCGCCACTATCAGTGATTGCAGACCGAGCGCCGCCACACGGCAGGTCTAGACAGACTCCCTAGCACTCGCCCCAGTTGTACAGCCGACTTTGCTAGCGACGGTTCACTGACTACATACGCTCTCATTTGCAGAGACGACAGTTTAGCATAGCCTTCAGCTACGTCATATGCTACGACCTAGCAAGGCTCCATATTTTTCAAGAATGTATTCTGAACTGATAATATTGTGAATCATGTCCCGTCAAGAGCGACGTTCATAATTAATGGATTAAAGTTAAGTATCAAACTAATTACGTCCGTTTTCTGAATTCTAATTCCTCGTCATGTTCCAGACCTCACGTCAGTATAGTTCTTCCCTTCTCACGCCAGCCTGCGTGAGCTAAAACGCGTGCATTTCGGCCTCCACTAGTAACAAGGTGTTGGCTCTTCTGCCAACACAACAGAACGACCTCCACAAGTCTCTATTATTCCAGTCTCGTATAGCGCGCGGAATGAACGAACACTTGTATCTTTCCGTACGAGCTCTGATTTCCCTTTTTTATGGTGGTGATCGTTTCTCCCTATGTAGTTCGGTGTCAACAAAATATTTTCGCATTCGGAGGAGAAAGTTGGTGATTGAAAATTCATGACAAGATCCCGTCGCAATGAAAAACGCCTTTCTTTTAATGATGTCCAGCCCAAATCCTGTATCATTTCAGTGGCACTCTCTCCCATATTTGGCAATAATACAAAACGTGCTGCCCTTCTATGATCTTTTTCGATGTACTCCGTCAGTCCTATCTCGTAAGGATCCCACACCGCGCAGCAGTATTCTAGAAGAGCAATGACAAGCGTAGTGTAGGCACTCTCCTTAGCAGATCAGTTACATTTTCTAAGTGTCCTGCCAATAAAATACAGCTATTGGTTAGCCTTCTCCACAACATTTTCTATGTGTTCATTCCAATTTAAATTGTTCGTAATTGTAATTACTAGGTATTTAATGGAATTAACGGCCTTTATATTTGACTATTTTATCGTGTAACCCAAGTTTAACGGATTCCTTTTAGCACTCAGGTATCTTTTCTAAATCGCTTTGCAGTTTGTTTTGATCTTTTGATGACTTTATTAGTCAATAAACGACAGCGTCATCTGCAAAAAACCTAAGATGGCTGCTCAGATTGTCTCCCAAATCGTTTGTATAGATAACGAACAGCAAAAGCCCCATAACACTACCTTGGAGAACGCCAGAAGTCACTTCTGTTTTACTCGACGACTTTCAGTCAATTATTACGAACTTTCGAAATCTCCTGAAGACCGCACCAGAGTTGTTAGTTAGCCTTCGTATGAACTAGAATACTTCTAATTTTACCTTCATGATCTGTTTCGAGATATAGGCATAAGAGAAACTAATATATATTGCTTGACTCTTCTAATAATATACGATCTCGGAATTTTATCACTAGACCACTATAACACGCACAACGCCTGTGCCACAGGCATCGTAATTTTATGCGCGTTTGTGAGACTCTTTTAGGATTACTAAATGAACCTTTGGGGAAACAAGCAGTTCTGATATCGATCTGTATCTATCAGTCCATACGGTAAGAAAGCAAGACTGATGAGCAACACTTAACTATCGACAAGGGTCTTCTGAGGTACCTCCAAAGAAGACTGACTGCTGTTCTTGAGATTTCTTGTAATGGATGTCATTCTGTCATTTAGTATTCCAAATTTACCCCATTTTCCTTGGAGAATTCTGTAGACGCCTAAAGTCACGCACTGCCCATCGTAGACACGTATTTAATTGTTAGAACAGACAGAAATCCTAAATCGAACTTCCAAACTGCAACTCCCAAAGTACTGACGACAATGGAGATTTTTTATAAGTAGGCAAAATATACAATTTTCTTATTCAGTACAAGAAATGTGTTGTTGTATACACAGACTCATGGTGTGGAACCAAAAATAATGTGGCTTAATATCTCTGCTAATGTTGTTTGAAGTTATGGTCTTCCTTCCTTCGAAGTGCACTATTTCGCTAGAATTTACGAACAGACGGTGAGGTAAGTATACATTACGAATGAGTTAAGACAGTCACCTGTCTTGAGGCTTCATAAACAGCAGCTTATAGAGAGTAATTGGCTTGCGCTTGAGACATGGCGAGTAAGTGTTTAAAGTAGGCAGGATACTTCGGCTCTTGTATGAAATCGCCAGGGCGTTACGTGACGGTAACAACCGAAGCTTATTATTTTTGCATGGCTACCGCTAATAAGTTTGCCTTTAAGAGGCGGTCTTTTTCAGGAGTAGCAGGAACTGCGCTCTCCCGCTGTAATTGCAGGTACCCCGCGGAAGTAAACGCCGCGCGGGAAAGTGTAATTACGAAAATGTGCTCCATGAAACGATTACGGCCTCAGGCTTAGCCTGCAGAGAGGACTGCCGCCGTGGCAGTTAGGCAGGTAATTCGCTTTAAGGGACGCTGCTGGTTCTTTACAGAGCTCCCACACACCATCCTCGAGCCGAACGCACTTGCAGGTTGATACTGAGTGGCCTAGCCGCAGTACACCTTGTAAACTCTGCTATGTCAGAATATAACTTGAAGGAGAGCTAAATCGACAGCACTGACATCAGTCAACATGTCGAAATCATTAGAAAATATGCATTGCAAACTATATGCTTGTGCAACACGGAAATAAGTGTAAAATAAACCTCTTAGACGTATTTGGAAGATTATCTGGTGTGACGTACACATACACAAGTACAGGGTGTTTCAAAAATGACCGGTATATTTGAAACGGCAATAAAAACTAAACGAGCAGCGATAGAAATACACCGTTTGTTGCAATATGCTTGGGACAACAGTACATTTTCAGGCGGACAAACTTTCGAAATTACAGTAGTTACAATTTTCAACAACAGATGGCGCTGCGGTCTGGGAAACTCTATAGTACGATATTTTCCACATATCCACCATGCGTAGCAATAATATGGCGTACTCTCTGAATGAAATTACCCGAAACCTTTGACAACCTGTCTGGCGGAATGGCTTCACATGCAGATGAGATGTACTGCTTCAGCTGTTCAATTGTTTCTGGATTCTGGCGGTACACCTGGTCTTTCAAGTGTCCCCACAGAAAGAAGTCACAGGGGTTCATGTCTGGCGAATAGGGAGGCCAATCCACGCCGCCTCCTGTATGTTTCGGATAGCCCAAAGCAATCACACGATCATCGAAATATTCATTCAGGAAATTAAAGACGTCGGCCGTGCGATGTGGCCGGGCACCATCTTGCATAAACCACGAGGTGTTCGCAGTGTCGTCTAAGGCAGTTTGTACCGCCACAAATTCACGAAGAATGTCCAGATAGCGTGATGCAGTAATCGTTTCGGATCTGAAAAATGGGCCAATGATTCCTTTGGAAGAAATGGCGGCCCAGACCAGTACTTTTTGAGGATGCAGGAACGATGGGACTGCAACATGGGGCTTTTCGGTTCCCCATATGCGCCAGTTCTCTTTATTGACGAAGCCCTCCAGGTAAAAATAAGCTTCGTCAGTAAACCAAATGCTGCCCACATGCATATCGCCGTCATCAATCCTGTGCACTATATCGTTAGCGAATGTCTCTCGTGCAGCAATGGTAGCGGCGCTGAGGGGTTGCCGCGTTTGAATTTTGTATGGATAGAGGTGTAAACTCTGGCGCATGAGACGATACGTGGACGTTGGCGTCATTTGGACCGCAGCTGCAACACGGCGAACGGAAACCCGAGGCCGCTGTTGGATCACCTGCTGCACTAGCTGCGCGTTGCCCTCTGTGGTTGCCGTACGCGGTCGCCCTACCTTTCCAGCACGTTCATCCGTCACGTTCCCAGTCCGTTGAAATTGTTCAAACAGATCCTTTATTGTATCGCTTTTCGGTCCTTTGGTTACATTAAACCACCGTTGAAAACTTCGTCTTGTTGCAACAACACTGTGTTCTAGGCGGTGGAATTCCAACACCAGAAAAATCCTCTGTTCTAAGGAATAAACCATGTTGTCTACAGCACACTTGCACGTTGTGAACAGCACACGCTTACAGCAGAAAGACGACGTACGGAATGGCGCACCCACAGACTGCGTTGTCTTCTACATCTTTCACATCACTTGCAGCGCCATCTGTTGTTGAAAATTGTAACTACTGTAATTTCGAAAGTTTGTCCGCCTGAAAATGTACTGTTGTCCCAAGCATATTGCAACAAACGGTGTATTTCTATCGCTGCTCGTTTAGTTTTTATTGCCGTTTCAAATATACCGGTCATTTTTGAAACACCCTGTATGTGTGTGTGTGTGTGTGTGTGTGTGTGTGTGTGTGTGTGTGTGCGTGTGCGTGTGCGTGAGGAGAGTCGGCAGATAAATACAGCTTCTGATACATAGAACTTCTCATCTAAATGATATCACTACAATAACAGCAATTGACTGGCAGCCTATTCTCAGCTAGGTTATAAGTTGTGTGTAACAGTTTCTGTGTTAGAAGGGCCATGCTTGAGAGTATTGGCTGTTCGTAACATTACCGTCTATTCAGCGCTGTGATACTTCCCATTTGTATGTAAATAATGACAGTGCTGGGAAAACTCTTACGTTATTTGATTTTCAAACAGCTAAGAAAAACTTAATGCACTCTGACAGTTCTCTCTTTACTTATTCTGATCATCACTAAACTGACACACAGTACTTTTAGCGCCATGGAATCTGACTTTCAATAATCCCTACAAAAGAATGGCCCTGACTAATAATAACCTATACCTTTCGTGAATCACTTATCTCACAAAAATCTTCGTTACTCGAACTACTGCAATACAGCGAGCACCAATACTGCCAGCTAAATAAGAGATTCTAACTACTGAAGGCACTAACTACTGGTAGGGATTTTGGTAGAGAACAGACAATGTATCTACCTTAACAGTGTTCGAAAGTCATAAGTCAGTATAAATTTGAAAACTGTATAAATCACTTAGTAATGTAGATAGAGAGGTACAAATTGACACACATGCTTGGAATGACATGGGGTTTTATTAGAACCAAACAAACACAAAAGTTCAAAAAATGTCAACCAGATGGCGCTTCATCTGATCAGAATAGCAATAATTAGCATAACAAAGTAAAACAGAGCAAAGATGGTGGTTTTTTACAGGAAATGCTCAATATGTCCACCATCATTCCTCAACAATAGCTTTAGTCGAGGAATAATGTTGTGAACAGCACTGTAAAGCATGCCCGGAGTTATGGCGAGGCATTGGTGTCGGATGTCCTCTTTCAGCATCCCTAGAGAAGTCGGTCGACCACGATACACTTGCGACTTCAGCCAATAACCGCACGGACTGAGGTTTGGGGACCTGGGAGGCCAAGCGTGACGAAAGTGGCGGCTGGGCACACGATCATCACTAAACGACTCGTGCAAGAAATCTTTCACGCGTCTAGCATAAACGTCGTACGTTCCAGCAGGTGTTTATCAGCCAGGCTGGGGATGATGCGATACTGTAACATATCGTAGTACCTCTCTCCCTTCACGGTAGCAGTTACCTGCTGTTCAGCGCCATCTGTCAGACTTTTGTGAACTCTTCTTTTTTTCTTTTTTCGGTTCTATTAAAACCCCATGTCATTCCAAGCATGTATGTCAATTTTTACCTCTCTATCTACATTGTTACGTGGTTTATTAAGTTTTCAAATTTATACTGACTTTTTGATCACCCATCCACTCTTACAAATTTCCTTTTACTGACGTCCAGATCGCCCACTCATAATAACCTCTGAATATTGTGGCACCTCTCTCCCCACATGCACCACTGCTGGCGGCTCACCTCCAACTGCCCAACGCTACGCGCTATTCACATCCAACTACCCAGCACTACACTAGCGAATATTCCAACAATCAGTCCAACCAGCCACATACTGCACACAGCGCAGTCAGCAATTTTCATACAGAGCGATACGTGGCGTCACCAACATAAAAACCTAAACAGTCTACTTACAGCTGTAACTGTTTTCATGGTACTCCCTGCAGAATCCAGCGGACCACGATCTCTTTTGTAACGCTCCAGCACGACTGGTCCTACATATACTCTAGTCTCCCTGCCCCATCACACCGGACACAATCAATACTGTATGTAAATACGGTACAGTCACAGTTATGTGACGACTCCCTCTGTTTGACGTTAACATCCAATTACTGCTCACAGACGGCAGGTGGCAGCACAAGTAGTGCAAGGTATATAGCACACTTTTCGAGGAGATGCGGAAAATAATAAAGTAGTTGTATTGCTGCGACGGAGTGATTTAGCTGACATCCTAAAGAGCAGTGGCATTGGTTTTGGGGTCAAAGACGGAAGGCTTTCCGAAATGGCTATGTTTGTAAATGTTTGCTTACCTCCGTGGTTAAATATGGCGTGCATGATAAATTGGCGCTGTCCAAAATGGGGGCTGAGACAACTACTGTGCGCCAAGGGACATAGACGACAGGGGTAAAAAACGGCTGCGCAGACGCGTGGAGGCCAATAACTGTTGAGCAGGTGACCACCCAAATGAATCAAGGGGCTATCAACAGTGTCTCCTCAACGACCGTTCAGCGAACGTTTCTACCTGCTGGCCTCCTTAGCAGGCGCCTGGCTCATGTGCCCATGCCAACTGCTGCTCATCGACAATGAAAGCTGCAATTTGCATGATAATAAGGCAACAGGAAGGCCAGTGATTGACGATAAATGGTCCATCTGAAGGGACGACAGTATGTGAGGACCGAGCGATCGCGAGAGAGGCACTGAGAGTTCGGATTCAGCATTACATCGATCCGCGTGCGAATGGTGATTCAGTGATCAGGAGGTCCATTAATATGGGGGGCTGCGCCGACTACCATTGACCATGTAAGCTACCGCTTCTGTTTTGCTCTTTTCTGCTGATGGGTAAGCCTGCGAGCCGAACGTATAAGTGAAAAACTTTTCACAGCGGATTTTATAACGCTAATTTGTCGCCCTGACACTTATACGCTCTCCAGAAGGGTAAGCTTATCCTTTGCTCTATATGTGACGTTAACTAGTCGCATGCAATATCCTCAGTATATGCTAGAATGTTCACATGTGCTGACCTACAAACACTGCCTCCACCAGGTGGTTGCAAACATGAAATACACAAATATGGAGATAATAAAATGAGAAAGTACTAGCTATGAAATTATACACTCAGTAGTGTTAAATTATTTACTCTTCTGCAGTTCACTCTATTCAAGATTACACAGTACGAGCAACATTATAGATCTGCCTATTCACATTTGGTAATCGCTCTGTCTGGCACTGTCCTGTGATATATTCACGGTCGTTAATACAAGCGCGGAATACTGACATCAGCTATGGCAATTGCAATTATATTTAGAACTACACTCGCGACTAGCAACGTGAAGCCTCAGCATAGAACGAAAAAGACACTTGATCAGCAGTTTACTTTACTTCCCTAACCGCCGTTGCGAATGCACGACCACTTCAGTGATCTGACGCTTATCGCTACAAAGGTTCGCGGCTCAGCGAGATTACATAAATTCTACCTCACCAAAAGCTTCCGTAGGCACCTCCACGGCTGCCGTGGAACACCAAACGATCCTCAGGCTCTTGCTAGAAGTCCTCTGTCCCAGCAACGAGGTCGCACACCTCGCCAGGACCAACCTTTCTCCTCGACGGCCCAGGAACAAGTGTTTCCTAGTCGCTACGCTTTTTCGTAGCTCCTGACCTTTTTCCTTCCCCCCTTTAATGTGCGTGGCCAGTCATGTTGCTGGAAGGCGTTCGTTTCCGAGCGCCGGCCAATCTCTGTTTTGCAACCGACCGAAGCTTCTAGAAGCTTCCAGACTGTTCCAGAAGCTTCCCCTCTGGCCGTCGGGAAAACCACCTACACGCCGCCACGCGTTTTGTGAGCGAGCCCCTGTGTCTTCTCCTTGCCCTCGGCCACGTGGCTCCCGCTACGCCGCGGTCCGCCCTACTGGGGTTTCCGGTAGCTTACGGGCGGTGTTGTCTTCAGCTCTCAGACCTGCCTCTGCCTGCCTCGCTTGTGTCTTTCTCGTTCTCCTGCCAGCCTCCCATCTCCGTCCGCATCACTATCTCCCAACGTGCAAATATTCAGCTACAAACTAAGATCCCTAGCCGATGTCAGTATAGTTAATGATTTCCTGTCTCGATGTTTATACTATTAAAGGGTCTTCTTTCCGGAGTGTTAGTTGTAATGTGGTTCAAAATGATGCCACCTTACAACCTTTGTACACCAACAAGTGGTGTGCGCCTGGAATATTAATGACAGGCATAGAAATGTCTTCAGAGATGAGTCCCACTTCGAACTGAGACACTATGACGAGCGAAGAACAGTCTGCAGATGTTTCGGTCAGCGGTCGGATACCAACATGAATGTCACCTGTCCTGTGGCCTAACAACCAGGAGTGCAATTTTATTTATTAGCAGGACCCCTCTGGTTGTTATTCGCGGACCCTAACAGCACAGCAGTACGTCAACGATATTCTAAGCCCCGTTTTGCTGCCTTTCATGGCAAGTCATCCTGTGCTTACATTTCAGCAAGATAATGCCTGCTCCCACACGGCGAGAGTTTCTACTGCTTGTCGACATGCGTGCCTAATGCCAACTTGGCCAGCAAGGCCACCAGATTACTCCCTAACTGAGAACTTTTGAAGCATCATGGGCTGGGCTCTCCAACCAGTTTGGGATTTTAAGATCTGATGAACCAATTGGGCAGAACTTGTTAAAGTGTCTCACAGGAGGATACCCAACAACTCTATCAGCCAATGCCAAGCCGAATAACAGCTTGCATAAGGGCCAGGAGTGGACCAACGCGTTATTGACTTGTTCAGTTTGTGAAGTTCCTTCTTCTGAATAAGTGAACCAATTTTTCTGAAATTGTAATCAATTTTTTATCTGTTCACGTACGTCACATCTAAACTCTTTCGTGGTGCTTTTTCTTTGTCTTAGAGTGTAATAATTGTATTCCTGAAGGCTCCTGTCGTCGCTGATCACCACCCAGTGCGGTCACGTTGGATGTTACCGTATCTGTCCCGGCGTGGGCATGGCAGTCTCGACTTGGACAGTTTGAACAGTTTGTGACACACTTGGAGTGTAGCTTCGGTGTCGCCGGCGGTGCGTGCTGTGTTAGCTCGAGAGCAGGTAGTGGGTGATCTAAGCACTCGTGCTAGCCGCCACCGAAATCAATGAGCGGCAACGACCTCCACCCTGATGCAGTCCCGTCTCTATACTAAAATCAGTACAGGGCTTTCGTAAATAACCCACGCCCTAGCGATGAATCGGCACTTTCTCCTGACCTACGAACGGCCGAGTTCTCCGCCACTCTGAGTTCAATTTTCAACCCGAAAATTTCCCAACTGTATCCGTCTACGCATACTGATACATGAACCCACACTGTCAACATCTTCGTAATCTTGTCTCGATATTTTAAGTGCTGAAATTGTATCACATATTCTCTCACTACATAAAGTTTCACTTGCTTTCAAGCCGTGCCGAGCGGCGGCGCAGTCTTAGGCGCCATGTAACGGATTGCGACCGCCCCCCCCCCCCCCCCCCCGGCGCTCGGCTACAGGCGTTAAATTTAACCGACAGGAATAAGATGCTGTGATATGTAAATGATTAGCTTTCAAGAGCATTCACACAAGGTTGTGGCGACACCTACTACGTGGTGACATGAGGAAAGCTTCCAAGCCATTTCTCATATACAAACAGCAGTTGACCGGTGTTGCCTGGTGGAACGTTGTTGTGATGCCTCGCGTAATGAGGAGAAATGCGTACCATCACGTTTCCGACTTTGCTAAAGGTCGGATTGTAGCCTCCCGCGATCGCGGTTTATCGTATCGCGACATTACTGCTCGCGTTGGTCGAGATCCAATGACTGTTAGCAGAATATGGAATCGGTGGGTTCAGGAGGGTAATACGGAACGCCGAGCTGGGTCCCAACGGCCTAAAATAACTAGCAGTCGAGATGACAGGCATCTTATCCGCATGGCTGTAACGGATCGTGCAGCCACGTCTCGATCCTTGAGTCAACAGATGCGGACGTTTTCAAGACAACAACCATCTGCACGAACAGCTCGATGACGTTTGCAGCAGCATTGACTATCAGCTCGGGGACCATGGCTGCGGTTACCCTTGACGCTGCATCACAGACAGGAGCGCCTGCGATGGTGAACTCAACGTCGAACCCGGGTGCATGAAAGGCAGAACGTCATTTTTTCGGATGAATCCAGGTTCTGTTTACGGCATCATGATGGTCGCATCCGTGTTTGGCAGACATCGCGGTGAACCCACATTGGAAGCGTGTATTCGTCATTGCCATACTGGCGTATCACCCGGCGTGATGGTATGGGGAGCCATTGGTTACATGTCTCGGTCAACACTTGTTCGCATTGACGGCACTTTGAACAGTGGACCTTACATTTCATATCTTTTACTACCCGTGGCTCTACCCTTCATTCGATCCCTGTGAAACCCTATATTTGAGCAGTATAATGCACGACCGCATGTTGCAGGTCCTGTATGGGCCTCTCTGGATACAGAAAATGTTCGACTGCTGCCCTGGCCAGCACATTCTTCAAACATCTCACCATTTTAAAACGTCTGCTCAATGTTGGCCGAGCAACTGGCTCGTCACAATAAGCCAGTCACTACTCTTGATGAACTGTGGTATCGTGTTAAAGCTGCATGGGCAGCTGTACCTGTACATGCCATCCAAGCTCTGTTTGACTCAATGCCCATGCGTATCAAGGCCGTTATTACGGCCAGAGGTGGTTGTTCTGGGTATTGATTTCTCAGGATCTATGCACCCAAATTGCGTGAAAATGTAATCATATGTCAGTTCTAGCATAATATATTTGTCCAATGAATACCCGTTTCTCATCTGCATTTCTTCTTGGTGTAGCAATTTTAATGGGCGGTAGTGTACTATTACGAATATACTCTTCCACATAAAATAGGCGATGCTCACCTAGCAGGGCCACTGCGCCTGCTGAAAAGAAACGCAGACTGCTATCGATCGATACGTCCTACAGGGTAGTAACCCACCAAAGCTCACGCAGCGGCCTCTCCAAATAAGGGAGGTCATTTTACCGGGCCTGTAGAAACAGTTATGGTGACCGTACACAGTGTTCTGTTCAATGTAATAGTGTATTTTGCATGATTAGTTGGTGATATATACGAATAAAAAGAAAGTTTAATGTGAAGTAAGAATGAATTTAGTCTGTGTTTAAATTGTAGGTAAGACGGGTGACTAATTTTTGTCCGGTATGGTTAATTGTGCTGACAAATCATATTACTGCTCTGCATCTTGTAGAGAAGGTCCAATACTACTGTTCAGCCAGGTCAGTGCTGACTAAATGAAAAGCGCAGTGCTGCCTCTTCTTCCATACCTACGTCATCCGCACCATTTCCACCGTCCACACCCGCGGCCATCAGCTAGCTCCTTCTCCCTCACTCCCCCTCTCCGTCTCTGGGCTGGGATACCCACAGAGCGAGAGGGGAACGGCGCGCCCGGCGGACGGCCTGTGATAAAGACGAGGAGCCTCCGGGCCACTCTTTGCGCAGGCAGAACAAAGGCCGAGGAGGCGGCGTCGGCGGCGGTGGCACTTGAGGGCGGGCAGCGACGTGACCCGGAATGGCCGGCAGCGAGCAAGTGCCGTCCGGCCCAAATTAAATGCTTACCGCCGGCGACAGCGGCGAGGGGCCGGCGAGAGGCGACGAGAGCCGATAATTGCCGCTCCGATGCGGTGCAGATAGGGCACGTTCCCTGGCGGTCGCCGCCTTTGTCTTCTCCGCCACCCGCCGCGCCGCCGGTCACGTGATCGCCAGTTATTATTCCGCTCCCGCCGTTCTTTTCTTCCGATTTAATGAGGCATTACTGCACCTCGTACCCCTTTTGGTACGGACGTCTTCGTTGCTGGAAATGCCACAAGAATTCCGTATTTCGTCGCTATGTTAGGGAATACCGAGCAATTACCTTGGTGTTCTCGCTCCTGACTGTCCTGATCAACTCAAGACGTTCACCGTCGTGAAGTAGAAAATGGAAAAATTGGTTCTATTTTCTGATACGCGCCCTTCAGCAGATTTTGAAACATTTTTATTTTATATACGAACAAAGGATTCTCATTCTATTTTAGATGCAAAACGTCTCAGTTTGACACGTTTGTACGACTTGCAGAAGAAGGAACAATTAAGTGCCTTTGTGACAGCTGACAGCTGTCACAGAGCCTCTTACTTGTTCATGATATGACTATGAGAAGTGATATCTTGTTCATATCCACTCATGGACGATGCAAGTATCATTTCTGTCGATCGTTTGTACATATGTGCGGCAAAAGGGGCACATTAACAACATTTGATTAGATATTAAAGTAGGCAATTTACGTAACCAGTTTTGATTTTCATTTTAGGATTTTATGTTTAAGTAGGGTGGCTTATACAAATGAATTTACATAGATTCCTTTGCATAAGTACCTGCAACTTGATTTCGTGATGGATTCCCCATTTACGTTCGATGTTGAGGTGCTGTTCAGAACATGGAGAGACTCTGCAGCTGTGTTTGTTTGTAAGGGGGAATTTAAAGTACACGGGGACAGCAGTGAGAGTTTGGGTCAAGGAGGGAGGCTGAACCGTGATTTATTTTCAAAGAATATTCATAAGAATTTATTTTATTTACTAGCGACTCATCAAGAACAGTAACACATTTAATCACACTATCTAAGCATGGAAGTAGTTGCCAGGGAGTAACTGATGAAATCATAACCAAATTCCTTTTAACAAATGGGAAATTTTTTTCACTTTAATAGTGTCTAAAAGCATTTTATTAAAGAAATAGATTGAAAATTATAATCAGGAAGCACCCTCTAATTATCAAAGTTACAAGTTATTCAGAGGCAGAAAGAAACAAGTTTTGACTGTATGAGCTTTCGGGCAGAGAACCTTGCTGCTCCCTTTTGACACGGCTGTAGTTACGACCGCTCACAACAGCCTCTGAAAGACTACACTGGTACAAATCTCAAACACGCGAGATAACTTTAAATTAAGAGTTTTAGCAATTTACACAAGCACACAAACTATGCACCCCCCGCAGGAGGGATGGAAATGGTACAAACCACTAACAATTAAAATATTAACCTGGCCACCGAAGGTGCAACTTGATTTTAACTTCTAAGAAAAGTCTTACGGTGAAAGGGTGGCAGTTTTGTATACTAAAATGATCATTTAAATAAAAGCGCATGAATGCAATCTTATATAAAATTCTACAAGGTTGGCAATTTTTACCACGACTCGGGGGCGTTCCAGGGCAATCCATGCATTAGTGTGAACCGCTGTGGCAAGGAGACTTAGTGACTAACGCATGTGCCTGGCAAGCAGAAGACTCATGTTCGATTCCCGGCCTTGGGCCAAATTTTTACTCGTCACTTCGGTCTATATACACAAAATTTATTATATTTTAGGCCCCTTTTTGCTTGTTACGATTCTGTCTGCGAAAAAATGCGAATTTGCTTTCAAATATACATATAGATCCAGCTGCCCCTGCCTACGAGTAATATGAAACTTGCAAAATAAAAACCACGTGCAACATTTTCATAGTGTCCCACTCGCCACATGCAAACTATTTAGTTATTATTTATTTACATGTCAAGTTCCGTAGGACCAAACTGAGGAGCAAATCTCCAAGGTCATGGAACGTGTCAGTACACGAAATTACAACATAAAATTAACAACAGATAATAATAAAATGTTTATGAACCCGAAAAGACTCAGTCCATAAGTTTACGTAAACGCAATCAACAATACAACAAGCACCAGCTTAATGTTTAAAGGAACTCCTCGTCAGAATAGAAGGAGTGACCCATGAGGAAACTCTTTAGTTTCGATTTGAAAACGCGTAGATTACTGCTAAGATATTTGAATTCGAGTGGTAGCTTATTGAAAATTAGTTTCACAAAAAAAAGAACCAGAAGGTTTTGTAGGGAACTTAATGTACTTAAAGTTTTCACTGGAATATGTTTTCGCTGGAGGCCATGGGTTTCGAGCTATTCGAGGAAAATGTGTTTGCCGGTCACTTTTATACGTTTTTCTTGAATAAATCGAATACTGCGGCCTATAACGGAAATGTGACTCATTATAAAATTTAACTACATAAAATTTTGTACAAGATGTCCTGTTCACTTTTTTCCATAGGACTAATAGTTTGCGAGTAGCGAGAAAGAGAATACGAAAATGTTTCAAGTTATATGTGAAGGAGTTGCGGGTTGCGTAAATCCCGGTGATAGGGGCAACTGAATCACCACGTTTCACATGAAATGTGGTTTCAAAGTGAAACCACCTCTTTAAGTGAAATGATTATTTAGTTTTAGCCAATTTATTTTTAGGCTCATTGGTTACTGTGATAATAAAGGTGAATTCTGCGAAACGTTTTGAAGCTATTTTCAAAGAGAAACCACCTCCTTAAAACATTTAAATGTTTAAGTTTTGCCAATATTTTCTAGCATCTTTTGCTTAAAGTTTAATTTTATGAAAAAAATTTAAAATTAACAATTTTTGTTTCATGTTGGTGGACTCAAAAGGCTTAACATTGTGTCACTTCGACCGCTAACTTTCTCGACAGCTAGGCACCCATCTCGGGTGACCTTCACCTGGTCACCTGTGAAAATCGAGCATTGCCGTTCCTATCTCTTTACAATATTGCATAGCACGACAGTGTGCGTGCACCACAGGTCAGGATGGAGAATTCTCTTCCTAATCAGGTATGCGGAATTACACGTAACACCATTATACATTTTTTGGAAGAGGCAAAAGCACAAATAAAAATATCGTTAAGAAGTGAGTTTGTCTTACGAGAATCGCAAGCTACTCAAATTGTACTATAAACATAGTAAAGAAGGAGGGAGCTACAGGTACATTCCAGTCCGCAGCCCGGGGCCTGGTGGCTAGTAGTGCTGGCCCTGCATTACGGGGTTCCGGGCTCGATTCCCGGCCGGGTTGGGGATTTTCTCTTCCCGGGGACTGGGTGTTTGTGTTGTCCACATCATTTCATCACCGTTAGATAAGGTGACTAGACTGGACTGTGTAAATATTGGAACGTTGTACGGGCGCTGATGACCGCGCAGTCGAGCGCCCCACAAACCAAACATTATCATCAACATCAGGTGCCTTCCAGAGTCTCAGAACTTCGGAAAGACGCGAAGAAGGAGAAGAAAAATTTTATTTTTGGATAATATCCCAGAACAGTTTGTCAGTGGAATGACACATAATTTCTATGTAACACAGGTTCTTAATTTTAAGTCGTTAGTATCGTAGTAAGCCACAAAGTCCACTACACTACATTCTTCCTCCTTTTTGTTTTATCTCACTTGCTTCTTACAGTACTCGGTCGCACTTCATTTAAATTGGTTGATCCCCCCCCCCCCCCCCCTTGCGCAATTTATCTTCTCCTGTACTCTGGTGCGAAACTACTGACTTTGAACGCTTATAAAAGCCGAATTATTGGTCGAACTGACGTAACGAGTTAACGCGAATATTTGCAGACTCGCTAGCAGCAGCGTAGAAGTTACGAAAGATGTGCGTTAGTAGATAGGCTTCAGCTGTCGAAAGGCCCCTTCCCTATCGCGAGATGATCTTTCACAACTGAGCCGTATTGTTTCCCTACGGCCGCGCCCTCTGCACAACCGCCAAGCTATATTCTGCGCACCCTACTAATTACACCTTTCCCGTTTGGTACGTGTTTCAAGAAAAATTCTCTCACTTTCGTCATACGTAGTAACTAGTTCTGTGCTCAAATGTGACTTGAATGGCTCGATCAGTTTAACCCACAGTTCAAGAAATCTCGGGTTCTGCTCAATGTTTCTGTAACCCCTTATCTAGCAACTTCTGTTAGTACTAACTCTACAATAAATGTTAGCGCGTTTAGTGTGTTGTGTATTATAATAATGAAAATCAGTATGGAACATGGGCTACAATATCTCTTAGGGGGCAGGTGTTACCCAACAACTGCAACTGATGAATAAGAGATCTCATTCAAATGAAACTATAAAGTTCCAATGGCCTTTTCAAGTCTCAGATATCTGTGATGCATATACACAGACTGAAGCGACGAACGAGAATTTATACCAAGGCCGGAATTCGAACACGGGTCTCCTGTTACACGAGGAGATTGGTGTTTAACGTCCCCTCGACAATATTGTCACTAGAGGCAGGACACAGGCTCGGAATAGGTTTTGAGCGAGAAGGAAATCGGTCTTGCCCTTTCAAATGAATCATCCCTGCGTTTGCCTTATGCGATTACGGAAATCACGCAAAAACCTAAATTTGGACGGCCGGGCACGGGTTTGAGCTGTCGTCCTGCAGAATGCGAGTGCAGTGTGCTTGCCACTGCGCTACCTTGCTGTGTGGGCCCCCTACTCGGTAGGCAGACACGCTAAACACTATGCCACCGTGGCACAGTAGCTTCGCGCAACTGCATGGACCTACCACGCCTTCATGCTCAATCCATATTCTCATTCGCTTCTCAGTTCTCTTGGTGAGAAAAGATCTCTGTAACCATATTTTTTCATCTGATTAAAGCACCTATGCCTGAGTTTCACGCATGATACGCCGCTTCGTTCAACAGTTGGAGAGCCTCTGCAAAACTGTTCGAGTTCAGGGGGCCGAGGCGTGAATGGGAGTTTGCATTGACGAGGGAGGCGAGATAGTGTAGTCTATGCAGTTGTGTAAATCCAGTGTAACAAGGTCCTGTAGTGATTAGCGCATCTGCCGAGTCAGCCGGAGACCCATCTTCGAATTCCGGCATTAGAGCGAATTTTCATTTCCCCATCTTATGTCTAATTCACGTTATAATCATACAAACTGTCAACAGACGTCCGTGCGATCGTGTTACGCACGGAAGATGGCATTCATGTCAACGGACGATCACGCCACCGATAACGACAGTGCTCCTATCAAACGGGATAGTGTTTTCCGGGTAGTTCAGCATCCACAGTCCCTGTATACAGAGTCACAGACGGTGCAGTCTGTAGTTTCTCGGATATGTAGACAGTTTGTAGAAACCGAAACTACACTGCTGGCCACCGTAAATGCAACACCAAGAAAGACAAGAGGTAGCACAACAAAATTTATTTTGTAGATAACATGTTGACCAAGTATCAAATGATTACGTTTACAGACGTCTGTGACATGTGGTTCCTGCCAGAATCAGTAGCCAGAGTAGCCGCCATTGTTGGAGATCACCGCTGCCACACGTCTCGGCATTGAGTCAAAGAGACGTTGGATGTGTTCCTGGGGTACAGCAGCCCAAGCAGCTTCCACACGTTGCCAAAGATCATCTGGTGTGTCAGCTGGAGATGTAATCTGGGTCACTCGTTGAGCAACCATGGACCACATGTTTTCTATCGGCGAAAGATCTGGAGAGCGAGCCGGCCAGGGAAGCAATTCAATGTGGTTATTGACGAAGAACCTTTGGACAATGCGTGCCACGTATGGTCGCGCATTATCCTGTTGAAATATGGCTGTGGCCGAGCCCTGAAGGTAAGGAAGGACAACTGGCTCCAGCACCTCGGATATGTAGTGCCGGTATTTAAAGTACCGGCAATGCGTACTAGAGGCGTGCGAGAGTAATATCCAATACCGCCCCATACCATAATACTCGGTGCAAGACCAGTGTGGCGGTGCATAATGCAGCTGTCCAGCATCCTCTCTCCACGGCGTCTCCACACTCGAATCCGACCATCGTGGTGCTTCAGACAGAAGCGTGCCTCGTCAGTAAAGACAACGTCATTCCATTCTGCCGTCCACATCCGTCTGTCATCACACCATTGGCGACGGAGACGTCTGTGGTTCTGCGTCAATGGTAGACGAAGCAATGGACGTCTTGCGGACAGACCACTCTGCGTAAACGGCGTCGAATGGTACGCGCAGACACTGGATGATGCGTTACAGACGCAATGTGCTGTGCTATGGTTCGGGATGTCACTGAGCGATCCGTCACTGCCATGCGCACAATTTGCCTATCAGCACGTGCAGTGGTGCACCGAGGTGAATGCGAACGACCACGTTGGTCCGCCGTACCCTCCTGCATCCAACGGTCACATATCCGCATTACAGTTGTTTGGTTTCGTCCAACACGACTAGCGATTTCTATAATAATCCACAATCTCGGTAAGCCACTATCCTTCCTCTATCGAACTCGGAGACTTGATCAAACGATGTTCGCTGTTGTCTACGAGGCATAACTGATCGTTTTGTGAAACAACCACAAGGTAAACATACGTGCCGAACGTACACTCGTCGAAATCGCCAAGCCTTAAATGGCGCTATGAGGTGGCGCCACAGGCGCGCGTGATGTGCGTCTGCGCTGAAATTCTAATCAGTTGCATATCTCATCGCTGCAAACCCATGGTGTAAATTTCACTTGATTCGGATGCTTCCTTCAAGGTGTTGCATTTACGGTGGCTAGCAGTGTATATCCCAATACTAGGGCAATACCATGTGTGGCACCAGAAAGACACAACCCGTCTTTCCTTGCAAGGGCATGACGGTACCGCATTAGTACTGCACGATAGCTGTAAGGATTGTATTAGAACTCTCCATTACATAAAACAATACGTCCAAGTTAACGCTATTCTTTGTATTGTGTAAGCACTCAGATATTGATAGTAACAATATGAGGGCGAAACATAAGGGCGCGAGTCGAAGCATTGCTGTGAGACGAAGTCTGTCTGCGAGAATGGAAGTAGTAGTGACGGTCGAGAGCTTGGAGACAGAACAGTGTCACGCTGCCCTCACTTCGGAGATGGCAGATCTTACCACACTCAAGGTCTGATTTCATTTATATAGCCAGGAGAGATCTAGATGGCTTAACTACGCTTGAAGATGGAATTCAAGGTAAAATTCGCAAGTATAGCTCAAAAGCAATTGCAGGGCTAGGCTCGTGATTGTTAGTCCGAGTTTGCAAAAATCGCATGTTTTTCTTTGTCTGTGAAAGAAGCCTCCATATCCTCCAATTAATATTAGTTCTTCACATTTAAATAGTATTCTGTGGTTACTAAATGTTAATGGAATTTTGAAACTGAAATAATTTGTTAATGTGGCCATTACTGACATATATGTCATATGTTCATATGTCATTGTCATTATTAATATTTGTTCATGATGATTTGAAAGTTTTAAATAGACTTAATTAATGAAATCCCTTCTCAAAAGTTATTTTGTAGTTAACAGGACCCAAGAAAACTCCTTTTTATTAAATTCATTTTTAGTAACTATAAGCTTTAGCCGCTGCTGGTACATGCTGCGGCGCATTGATGTCAACCAGATGGAAAAAGACTGTAATCTAAAGAGGTGAGTGCAAAACGTAGGGCCAAAACAGTGACACTGACACACCACAACATGTTATGTACTCTAGTCCAGTAGATTCCGTTGCATAATTCAGATTCTGTACCACTTGTAAATTCTTATTCAAATACGCAGTCAGATAGATTATCCAAATGTTAGTTTTAAGTTTTTCCTGTAACGATCTGTTGAGGGCTTAAATGACAGTGAAACTGACACTCATACAACACACGCACACACACACACTCACACACACACACACACACACACACACACACAGTGTTACCCAGGTTAAATTTAGCCGCTGCTGCTGCTTATTTGTTGCATGTACGTTACACAGCTGTCATCTGACATCCCACCATCCACTGGACATGTTGCATCGAGGCAAACGGTGTAAAGAGGACTTTCTTGTCGGAGACCTGCTGTATGTGTACCTGTGATGCTTTTTCACAGAACGAAACCTCTAGAGTGGAGTTGTCAACATGTCACATGGGCTGTGGATAAGTGGGCCATTGTTCTTTCCACAGATTACTCCCGATTTGGCAGAAGAGTGATTCTCGACGGATCCGCATCTGTAGAGAACCTGGAACACGATTTCTGCACCCAAATACTGTGGGAAGGGACCGAGATCGAGGAGGATCCCTAATGGCGTGGGAAGGGGATTATGTTGACCATTCGGGAACCTCTTCATGAAAATGTATGGGCGAATTGACAATGTTTAAAGTCTGTCAGGTATCGTGACGAGAACTTAGGACTCATGTGAGGCTCTTGCGAGATGCTATGGGTCCTGACTTGGCACTGATGGATGGTAATGCTCGACGTCAGAGAGCATGGATAGTTGATGTGTTCTTGGAAACGTAGAGCATATCTGGAATGCACTAGGGAGATTGCATCACGTCAGCATCCACCAATCACCGTCAAAGGCTTGCGAGCAGATCTGCGGATAGGACGTGCCTTATTGCGTCGACATAAGATTTATGACATCATCTACAGCTTGTCTCATCGGTGTCAGGCCTTTATTGATGCCAGAGGTAGTCACATCCCCTACTCACAAGGGAACCTCCCCATCGCACCCCCTCAGATTTAGTCATAAGTCGGCACAGTGGATAGGCCTTGAAAAACTGAACACAGATCAATCGAGAAAACAGGAAGAAGTTGTGTGGAACTATGAAAAAATAAGCAAAATATACAAACTGAGTAGTCCATGCGCAATATAGGCAACATCAAGGATAGTATGGGCTGAGGAGAGCCGTCGTTAGCATGAGCAGCAGCGGTACAAGAGGTCCTTGATTCAAGTCTTCACTCGAGTGAAAAGTTTAATTTTTTTGTTTTCAGACAATTATTATCTGTCCGCCCGTCCGTCCGTCCGACGCCAGGTAACTGCGCCGGAGTATGGGGACGCTACACGTAAAAGGAAAAATTTGAAAACGTTAAAAACATATGTTTTGACAGAGCACAGGGAAAACTGTGCGACTGTGAAACTGTTGCATTCATTTGTTGCAGTTTATGTGACAAAGTCTTTTCATCATTTTTTTGGGAGTGATTATCACATCCACAAGACAACCTAAATCGGGCAAGGTAGAAGAATCTTTTAACCCATTCGCCAAGTGTACAAGTTAGGTGGGTCGACAACATATTCGTGTCATGTGACGCACATGCCGTCACCAGTGTCGTATAGAATATATCAGACGTGTTTTCCTGTGGAGGAATCGGTTGACCTGTGACGTTGCGATCAAATGTTTTCGGTTCCCATTGGAGAGGCACGTCCTTTCGTCTACTAATCGCACGGTTTTGCGGTGCGGTCACAAATCACAGACACTAAACTTTTTTTTTTTCATCAGTCTACTGACTGGTTTGATGCCGCCCGCCACGAATTCCTTTCCTGTGCTAACCTCTTCATCTCAGAGTAGCACTTGCAACCTACGTCTTCAATTATTTGCTTGACTTATTCCAATCTCTGTCTTCCTCTACAGTTTTTGCCCTCTACCGCTCCCTCTAGTACCATGGAAGTCATTCCCTCATGTCTTAGCAGATGTCCTATCATCCTGTCCCTTCTCCTTATCAGTGTTTTCCACATATTCCTTTCCTCTCCGATTCTGCGTAGAACCTCCTCATTCCTTACCTTATCAGTCCACCTAATTTTCTGCATTCGTCTATAGCACCACATCTCAAATGCTTCGATTCTCTTCTGTTCCGGTTTTCCCACAGTCCATGTTTCACTACCATACAATGCTGTACTCCAGACGTACATCCTCAGAAATTTCACCCTCAAATTAAGGCCGGTATTTGATATTAGTAGACTTCTCTTGGCCAGAAATGCCTTTTTTGCCATAGCGAGCCTGCTTTTGATGTCCTCCTTGCTCCGTCCGTCATTGGTTATTTCACTGCCTAGGTAGTAGAATTCTTTAACTTCATTGACTTCGTGACCACCAATCCTGATTTTAAGTTTCTCGCTGTTCTCATTTCTACTACTTCTCATTACCTTCGTCTTTCTCCGATTTACTCTCAATCCATACTGTGTACTCATTAGACTGTTCTTTCCGTTCAGCAGATCATTTAATTCTTCTTCACCTTCACTCAGGATAGCAATGTCATCAGCGAATCGTATTATTGATATCGTTTCACCTTATATTTTAATTCCACTCCTGAACCTTTCTTTTATTTCCATCATTGCTTCCTCGATGTACAGGTTGAAGAGTAGGGGCGAAAGGCTACAGCCTTGTCTTACACCCTTCTTAATACGAGCACTTCGTTCTTGATCGTCCACTCTTACTATTCCCTCTTGGTTGTTGTACATATTGTATATGACCCGTCTCTCCCTATAGCTTACCCCTACTTTTTTCAGAATCTCGAACAGCTTGCACCATTTTATATTGTCGAACGCTTTTTCCAGGTCGACAAATCCTATGAAAGTGTCTTGATTTTTCTTTAGCCTTGCTTCCATTATTAGCCGTAACGTCAGAATTGCCTCTCTCGTCCCTTTACTTTTCCTAAAGCCAAACTGATCGTCACCTTGCGCATTCTCAATTTTCTTTTCCATTCTTCTGTATATTGTTGTTGCAATCAGCTTCGATGCATGAGCTGTTAAGCTGATTGTGCGATAATTCTCGCACTTGTCAGCTCTTGCCGTCTTCGGAATTGTGTGGATGATGCTTTTCCGAAAGTCAGATGGTATATCGCGGGACTCATATATTCTACACACCAACGTGAATAGTCGTTTTGTTGCCACTTCCCCCAATGATTTTAGAAATTCTGATGGAATGTTATCTATCCCTTCTGCCTTATTTGACCGTAAGTCCTCCAAAGCTCTTTTAATGTCCGATTCTAATACTGGATCCCTTATCTCTTCTAAATCGACTCCTGTTTATTCTTCTATCACATCAGACAAATCTTCACCCTCATAGAGGCTTTCAATGTATTCTTTCCACCTATCTGCTCTCTCCTCTGCATTTAACAGTGGAATTCCCGTTGCACTCTTAATGTTACCACCGTTGCTTTTAATGTCACCAAAGGTTGTTTTGACTTTCCTGTATGCTGAGTCTGTCCTTCCAACAATCATATTTTTTTCGATGTCTTCACATTTTTCCTGCAGCCATTTCGTCTTAGCTTCCCTGCACTTCCTATTTATTTCATTCCTCAGCGACTTGTATTTCTGTATCCCTGATTTTCCCGAAACATGTTTGTACTTCCTCCTTTCATCAATCAACTGAAGTATTTCTTCTGTTACCCATGGTTTCTTCGCAGCTACCTTTTTTGTACCTATGTTTTCCTTCCCAACTTCTGTGATGGCCCTTTTTAGAGATATCCATTCCTCTTCAACTGTACTGCCTACTGCGCTATTCCTTATTTCTGTACCTATAGCGTTAGATAACTTCAAACGTATCTCGTCATTCCTTAGTACTTCCGTATCCCACTTCTTTGCGTATTGATTCTTCCTGACTAATGTCTTGAACTTCAGCCTACTCTTCATCACTACTATATTGTGATCTGAGTCTATATCTGCTCCTGGGTACGTCTTAAAATCCAGTATCTGATTTCGGAATCTCCACGCCCCGACTCGTAGATCGTTATCCTTTCGTTGATTATTCAATCTTTTTCTCATGGTAACCTCCCCCTTGGCAGTCCCCTCCCGGAGATCCGAATGGGGGACTATTCCGGAATCTTTTGCCAATGGAGAGATCATCATGACACTTCTTCAAATACAGGCCACATGTCCTGTGGATATACGTTACGTGTCTTTAATGCAGTGGTTTCCATTGCCTTCTGGATCCTCATGTCGTTGATCATTGCTGATTCTTCCGCCTTTAGGGGCAATTTCCCACCCCTAGGACAAGAGGGTGCCTTGAACCTCTATCCGCTCCTCCGCCCTCTTTGACAAGGCCGTTGGCAGAGTGAGGCTGATTTCTTATGCCGGAAGTCTTCGGCCGCCAATGCTGATTATTTATTAAAATTTAGGCAGTGGCGGGGATCGAACCCGGGACCGAAGACGTTTTGATTATGAATCAAAGACGCTACCCCTTTTTTATTTCCCTTTTTATATTTTTTATTTTTTTTTGTTTTTACATGGCAGACGCTCTATCCATCTTCTTTTTCTTTTTTTTAAAAAAAAAGAAGCGGTTCCTCCGCTTTATGGTCCAACAACGCGACGACTTTTTTTTTCAGCTATCCTAGCTACTGTTTTTTTAACAAAAATGAAAAAAGGAAAAAAATGATTTTGTAAGGTTTGTTTTTCTGCTTTTTTTATTTTTATTTTATTTTTATACAAATGGATAAAAGGAAGGCCGTTCCTCTTCGGCGACATAAACAGAATAATAGGAAGTCGTCCCGTTACGACAAAGGATGCTCCATACGATAGCCCGCTGCGAATTTTTCGATGACTGTCTTCTCGTTGCTGTGTTGTTTCCGTTGTTTGTTCAATCTCATAAAAAAAAGGAACTGGGAAGAGGTGCTATGGTTATCTTCTCATGTCATCGATAATCCAGCTGCGAGGCTGATGCGCTCCAAAGAAAATTAGAAAAATATTGCCTATATTTAGGGTTCTTGACGATCGCACAATGTCGTTCGTTGAGGTAATACCAAAAATCGGGTACTGTCTTTTCGCCATTACCGAATAGGTAGTGAACAGCGTGGCCGCTGATCCACGTCACAGAGTTCGTTTTTGCTCTTGGGAAATAAATCGGATCGGGGAAAAGAAGTGATCGGGTAGTTATCCTGTCGGGAGTCGTGCGTGTGAGAAAAGCCAATATCTGACGCACCAAATACCAAACGTCCTTTGCCGACCCGCATTCGAAACGATGTTCATCCGTGTCAATCACTTGGCATGTGGCACACAAAGGTGAACCGGCGAGGGGGATGTGATGTAGGCGGGACTGGCACAACTGTTTTCCATTAACAGTTACGTACCATGCAGATTGCACGTTAGTATCAAGGGTGGTGGCATTCACTGCCTGCCACACAGCGCGCCACTTTGTGTTGGGGTGTTTGCTTTCAATCACATTCGGCGTCCTGTTCATTTGCATGGCAGCATATACCGCCCTCGTCAACATCAAGCGTGTGGGTAGTAGTGCGGTGCGGATGTAGCTTAATTCAAGGAAGAACTGGCTAATGTAGAAGAAAGGTGCTGGGATGTCCGATATCATCACAGGGGGTGCGAGTGAGATTGGTCGTAAGGCTTCCAGTAAGAGACTTGTGAGGCACGTCGGACTTCGTCGCCACAGTTGCAGGTGACAGCTGACGAACAGGGCCTTCGCTCTGTTCGGAACATGACAAAGGCCTAAACCCCCTCTGCTCCTCGGGAGGGTTAGGGACTCGTAACGAATCTTAAATAACATGCCCGTATTAACAAAGGATCCCAAAACCGCCAACATGCGGTGAGCCAGGGTAGGTGGTACGGGGAGTACCTGTGCAAAATGGGGGACACGTGACGCCAAATAGACGTTAGCATATCGTGTCCGTTGCAGGAGGTCTAGATGTCGCAGACGGTGGTCACTTATTCCTGCTCTCATCTGATTCAATAAACGCCTGTAGTTAAGGGCTGTTGAACGCTTCATGTCAGATGTGAAATCAATGCCAAGACAGCGGATTGTGTCACTGATTCGTAGCGGTGCGACGCTCTCGTCGGGTAGGCCTCTGCCTATAGACAGGGCGTGTGATTTGTGGAGATTGAGATGGCTGCCCGATGCCGCGCCGTAGGTCGCCACCCACACCAGTGCTGCACGAACTTCGTCATTATTGCGAAGAAGGAGTACCAGATCATCCGCATAGGCAGTGCAGCAAAAAGTGTGTCCACCAGGGGATATTCCAGTCAGGCGTTGTCGGAGGCCGCAGAGGAGTGGTTCCAAGACGAGGGCGTACAATATCGCCGAAAGAGGGCAGCCTTGTCGCACCGATCGCTGGATCTGTATCGGCGGCGTAAACGGCCAATATATAACACCTTGGACGTCGCGCCGCGTAGGAGACGCATCAGTACATTAACTACGACGTCCGGATATCCCATGTGTCGCAGTACCTCCATCAAAAATGTGTGGTCGACTCTGTCAAAGGCCTGGCTAAAGTCGAGTGAGGCCAAAACTCCTGGCAGTTGGCGAGCTGTGGCTAGCGCGATCATATCTCTATATCGGCACAATGCAGTGCGAATATTATGGTCACCACCTAACGATGCCTGGTCCTGCGACACAACACGTCGTACTGATCGCTTTAGGCGTGCCGCCAGAAGCCGGGTGAAAATCTTCAAGTCACTGTTGAGTAAGGTCAAGGGCCGATAGTCACTGATCCTGGATCCGCTTCGTGGTTTGTGTATAGGCAAAATCAGTCCTAGGAAGGCCCCAGGTATCTGCGTCGTGGGAGACATAAGATCGCGGTAAATATCAGTCCATGCTGGTGCCAGCAATTGTTGATACGTCCGGTAAAATTCCAGAGGAAGGCCATCAGGTCCCGGGGACTTATGAGCAGCCCCAGCCTGTATTGCTTCAATGATTTCCTCTTCCGTTACATCTGCAGTCAAATCCGCCGCCGCTGTCGGAGAGATCGAGCCATAAGTGAGTTGAGAGACTTCGGCGATCACCTCTGGGGGATGTCGATGTTCCGAGTACAGCCTAGTGTAGTGAGCATGAAGGGCGTTTCCTATGTCGCACTGGGTATCAAGGCGTCGTCCGTCTTCCGTCGTGATAGCTTGGATCAGTGTCCTGCGTCGGCGCCGTCGTTCTGCAATGACGTGGTACATAGACGGTTCCTCCTGGGCCACTCTGTCTTGAGTGCGCGCTCTGACGATCGCACCCTCAAGGTGGCAACGTGTTAATCTGATGATCTGTGCCTTGGCACGGTTCACCGTCATCTGCCGTGCAGGTGAGTACGGCAGTGTTGTACATTCCCTTAAGATGCTGTAGTAAAAGTCCATGGTATGTCTCTTCCATGCTGCAACATCTCGGCCGTAGCCTATTAAGGTCTTCCGGAGGGCTGGTTTGGCGCAGAGTAACCACCACGACAGTGTAGACCGGTAGGTACCACGCCGGCGGCTACAAGAATCCCACGTGGTCTCTATAAGGCGGCGGCATTCCTGAGAAGCGAGGTGGGCGACGTTCAACTTCCAAAGACCACGGCTGTGCCATACCTTCTGGCGGCCGAGGGTAATAGCGCAGATGTAGGCCTCGTGGTCAGAAAAAGCTGTGGGCCAAACTTCGGCAGCTCTTGTCCCCACAGCTATGGAGCGCGAGATGTAAATCCGGTCGATGCAGCTGGAGGAATGGCTGGTGTAGTGAGTAAATCCGGGCCGTTCGCCACAAACATGTTCCCACGAGTCCACCAATTGAAGATTATTTATAATTGTCGTAAGTTCTGCGCAGGGAGAATGATGTGATAACTGATCCTTGGGTGCTTGGCTACAGTTAAAGTCCCCTCCCATTATCAAGGCGTCCTGACGGCCCATAAAGAGGGGCGTGATTGTATGAGCGAAAAAGGTGGATCGTTCGCGATGCCGACCAGTACCTGACGGTGCATAGATGTTAATAAGTTTGACTCCTTGGATAGTAAGAGCCATGCCTCTGGCGTCAGGGAGATATTCGACGTCTTCTGCGGATACACCTTCGCGGAGGAGGATCGCCACACAACTGCCATTGGCAGACGCATGTGAGACCCAAGTCTTGTAGCCATAGGGTCCCTTGAAGTCTGTGACATACACCTCTTGAAGGAGCGCAATGGCGATGTCTGCTGCGTTGTGCAGGTCCTGTAGCGTCTTTAGTTTATGTCGGGCACGTATGTTGTTGATGTTAATCGTCGCTAGACGGTACGTTTGGTCAGCCAGGTCGGCAACTGGGTTGTGTAGGAGGCCAGGTGTGGGCGGCAGGGGCGGCCCCACAGAGGTTGACGAGACAGCCGTAGTCACTGTTGTTGGTCGGTGCTGGGTACAGCCGCGGGAGCATCTCTGCCTTCGGCATCCTCCTGGTGCTGTGGCTCATCCTCGACATCATCCGCCCAAGAATCAGATGCAGCAATTGGTAACTGTTGATGAGTGCTGTCAGTAGAGCGCTCTCGCGCATGTTCAGTAGCAGAAGTGATGTTGTCAGACTGAGGCTCAGAAATTGTATCAGCCGTAGTATCGTGACGGGAAGGGTGAGTTGTGGTGGTAGAGTCCTGATTGTCGTCCGACGCCGGATGTTCGTCCGGGTCACACATCCGAAACAGGCAATCATCGGATGGCGTATGGTGCCGTTTCTTGCGTCTTCGAGGGGACCGTTGTTTCCGGACATGTCGTTCTGAGTCAGAATGCGAGCGACAATCATCTGATGCGGTCTCCATTGGTAGGAAGGCAGAGGTCGGGACAATTTCCGTTTCTACCTCCATCTTCTCTTTAGGCTCGTCTTGGTGGCACAATTGATCACCGTCTTGAGGCAAGTCTGCCGATGACGTCGTAGAGGGGGATATGCTGTCCCCCACACTGTCATCGACCACTGACTGCAATAAGGTGTTTCGATCCTGGGCAGGAACAGCTGTTGCGGTTGCAGCCGCTGCATACGTGATGGGGAGTGAAGTAGGCGTCGCCGGGGATGGAACTTCACCAACCGGTGTCTGAGTCAGTCGGCGTTGAATGCAGGCCGATCGGACATGTCCTTCCTGGCCACAGCCGGCGCAAGTACGCGGTTGTCCGTCGTACATGACAATGGCTCTGCAGCCGCCAATTACTAAATAGGATGGCACATGCTTCGTCAGTTCAATCTTAATTTGTCGCACTCCATTTAAGACGGGGTACGTTTCAAACGTTTGCCATTTTTCAGCCAAGTGGCTTAGCACGTTGCCGTACGGTTTGAAAGCTGTCATCACAACATCTGGCGGGACTTCGAATGGCAGCTCGAAGACCCTCAGAGTGCGAAGGCCTAATCCAGCGTGGTCGATCGTGACAGTTCCTATGTGACCATCAGAATGCTTGAATTTAAGTCCATGAGCGTGTCGACACACAACATCAGTGCACGCCTTTTCATTGATCATTTTTATGTAGACGACACTTTGTGTTATAGAAAAGTGGATCCCAATGATGTCTTGAGGTCCAATATGAAGTTCTTCCCGGATGAAACGTTCAATGTCAAGTGCTCGAGGTCTTGCGTAGTCCGCTTGAAATGTGATCTTAATGGTGGACTTGCGATACGAGTGCGCCATGGCACTACCGAGACACTCGCCGCAGCGGAAGGTAAACAGTAAACACTCGCGCGCGCGGTGCGCTAACAGGGGGACACAGGCACGACGATCTTGCCCCACCGCTGCTAACAGCGGACTGCCCCTAGACCACGGTTACGGCACGCCAAACTTATTACAGTGAACAGAGACGTCAATGAACGAACGGACAGATCATAACCTTGCGAACATAATAAAAAGGAAGCTCTCACTCGAGGGAAGACTTGAACCAAGGATCTCTCTTTCCGCTGCTGCCCACGCTAACCACGGGACCACGGCGCACCTCAGCTCATATTATCCTTGATGTTGCCTATCTTGCACATGGACTACTCAGTTTGTATATTTTGCTTATTTTTTTCTTAGTTCCACACATGTTCTACCTGTTTTCTCGATTGATCTGTGTTCAGTTTTACTTGGCCTATCCACTGTGCCAACTTATAATTAAATCTTAGGGGGCTGCAATGGGGAGGTTCCCTTGTCAGCACATTAACCAGCTGTCGGAATGTGTGTGCAAATGCGTTAGTTTGGGAAAAACGAAGAACTTTTTGTACACCCGTACGTATGTTGCAGTTGTTTACGTTCTGTATTCTTCACATTGTTTCTACTTTACTAACACCCGTTTATACTGTTTTGTGGCAAAATAAACATAACCTTGGAAAATTTCCGTTTGTTGCTTTAATTTTGGACATCAGTGTACGTCAAAGATCTCATTCATGACTCAGTCTATTCCTCGAGCTTGGGTTCGTCCAATGATCTACAGACATCGGTTGACAGTAGCTCCAAGCTGGGTCTTGAAACTGTAAATTGCTCTCTGGGTCGTATTTACAGTTATTTTGAGGGGGTAAGATGTCAAAAACTTCAAAAAATCAATTTTTCAAAAATATACCTGTTTTGTAGCGCACATTTTCCTGAATAGTTATATACACTCCTGGAAATTGAAATAAGAACACCGTGAATTCATTGTCCCAGGAAGGGGAAACTTTATTGACACATTCCTGGGGTCAGATACATCACATGATCACACTGACAGAACCACAGGCACATAGACACAGGCAACAGAGCATGCACAATGTCGGCACTAGTACAGTGTATATCCACCTTTCGCAGCAATGCAGGCTGCTATTCTCCCATGGAGACGATCGTAGAGATGCTGGATGTAGTCCTGTGGAACGGCTTGCCATGCCATTTCCACCTGGCGCCTCAGTTGGGCCAGCGTTCGTGCTGGACGTGCAGACCGCGTGAGACGACGCTTCATCCAGTCCCAAACATGCTCAATGGGGGACAGATCCGGAGATCTTGCTGGCCAGGGTAGTTGACTTACACCTTCTAGAGCACGTTGGGTGGCACGGGATGCATGCGGACGTGCATTGTCCTGTTGGAACAGCAAGTTCCCTTGCCGGTCTAGGAATGGTAGAACGATGGGTTCGATGACGGTTTGGATGTACCGTGCACTATTCAGTGTCCCCTCGACGATCACCAGTGGTGTACGGCCAGTGTAGGAGATCGCTCCCCACACCATGATGCCGGGTGTTGGCCCTGTGTGCCTCGGTCGTATGCAGTCCTGATTGTGGCGCTCACCTGCACGGCGCCAAACACGCATACGACCATCATTGGCACCAAGGCAGAAGCGACTCTCATCGCTGAAGACGACACGTCTCCATTCGTCCCTCCATTCACGCCTGTCGCGACACCACTGGAGGCGGGCTGCACGATGTTGGGGCGTGAGCGGAAGACGGCCTAACGGTGTGCGGGACCGTAGCCCAGGTTCATGGAGACGGTTGCGAATGGTCCTCGCCGATACCCCAGGAGCAACAGTGTCCCTAATTTGCTGGGAAGTGGCGGTGCGGTCACCTACGGCACTGCGTAGGATCCTGCGGTCTTGGCGTGCATCCGTGCGTCGCTGCGGTCCGGTCCCAGGTCGACGGGCACGTGCACCTTCCGCCGACCACTGGCGACAACATCGATGTACTGTGGAGACCTCACGCCCCACGTGTTGAGCAATTCGGCGGTACGTCCACCCGGCCTCCCGCATGCCCACTATACGCCCTCGCTCAAAGTCCGTCTACTGCACATACGGTTCACGTCCACGCTGTCGCGGCATGCTACTAGTGCTAAAGACTACGATGGAGCTCCGTATGCCACGGCAAACTGGCTGACACTGACGGCGGCGGTGCACAAATGCTGCGCAGCTAGCGCCATTCGACGGCCAACACCGCGGTTCCTGGTGTGTCCGCTGTGCCGTGCGTGTGATCATTGCTTGTACAGCCCTCTCGCAGTGTCCGGAGCAAGTATGGTGGGTCTGACACACCGGTGTCAATGTGTTCTTTTTTCCATTTCCAGGAGTGTATATATATATATATATATATATATATATATATATATATATATATATATATATATATATATATATATAAGACACGTTATTTGGTCTCAAGTGTACCAAGATGCAGCGCCGCACTCCTCTGCACAGCATTCTTGTGTCATACGTAAGTGTATTTCGCGCTGTAGAATTCGAATGTTTTTATTTGCGCTAGAGATTGTCATACGTGAAACAGAGGAAGCCATCAAACCTATATTCAGGGACCTTGAAAATGGGAACGTATTGAAGAAATATCTCCATGACGCTTCCTAAAATCCAAATGAAAGTTTTAACCAATGTGTATGGGGAAGATTGCCAAAAACAATTTTTGTGAGAAGAAATGCTTTCGGTGTTGGTGTTTATGACTGAGTTTCATGCTTTAATGATGGTGTAAAATGCAGGAAATATGTTTTACGGAAAATGGGAATTAAGCCTGGAGTGAACTGCATCAAAGCTTTGTATGCAATAGACAGAGAGCGTGTAGTGAAAGCAGGTAAATCATTTTTGGAGGTGATAAAATCAAGAAGAGTGCATCGTAGGAATGTGAAAAGGAAGAAAACTGCTTTATGAAATCAAAAAAGAACTTACTTGTGGTGCTGGACAGTTCTAAAATAACGCCAAATACAAGGTGAAACTTTAAAGGCCATTTTCCGCAAAACACAAATTTCTGTACTTGGGTACATGTAACGTCCAAAATAAATATCCTATTACTTTTAAACTTGGTATGCTTATTAAACACAAACTCCTTAATTCAAAACTTTACAATTTTCCAAATATATTAAGAACTGTGGTAAAAATTGAGATAATTAACTATAAAATTAGTTTTTTCTTACATGAAGTTTAAAATGTAATAGCTCATTCATCTTATCATAAATTACATAAATTATAGAGTTTCATACACCTGTAAGTATGGTTGGTATACTGTGCAAAATTCATCAAAGAATCTCTGTTTCTTATTAAGAAAAGTGTACCTATAGCAACATATGCAGCCAATAGTAAGTGAAAAAATGACGAAATTTCACATGTAAAAAAATTACTTTGTTATGTTTCTGAACTTCCAATACTACGAGAGTAAATCCTAAATCTTCCTGGTCATGCTGACAAACTTTTATGAATTTATATGTAAAATTATAGACAGTGGAAATTGAAATGTACTGTGGTGCCTCTTCGGTTCCAAGCCGGCCCGTTTGACGTCCTACCCCCCTTAATGTGATATGTTTCATTTATTAGGCATTTCGTACTTTATTAATTTTATTCCGTGTTTCATGCGAATGTTCCTGTTTTCTTTCCAGGCCGATTTAAAACTGCTAATTCTATGTCAATAGGGATGGAAATTCTGATTTGCAACTTATTTCGTAAACCACTGCCCTCTCTAAGGACCTAATAAGGTATAATGCGAAGTCCAGAGGCAACTAATACTTTCTGAAAAGCGTAACTGTCACCACTGATCGTTAGCTTCACTTAAAATTCACCATGCCTGTTTATAGCCATACATACTACACATTGGACCTCTTACTGCAAATTTGTTATGATCCAGTAAGTGTTTGTACGGTGGGAGAATTTAATGTTAGCTTCTCCTGTGTTTCATGGAACTGTTCAACGTTAAACGGATTAATAATCTGTCATTGTAACTAGATAGTAATTTCTCGTGTATCGGTGGCGCTCGCCACCAAGTCATGCTCGACAATGTGGCGAGTGATGAGCGTATCAGGAAGTCTAGAGCGAGCTCGAACTCGACGAGTATCATTTGCCCAGTGCTATTGACAACTTTCCGTGCCACAAGATTGTCACGAAACATCCATATAAAGCGTGGTGGAAACGAAAGACGTGTGTGAATCAGTGTAGATTTAATAAGCCTTAATTAATGAGAGCAAGAAGGTAAACAGCATTTGAGAACCGCCGAGATAGGGGGAGCGAATGAACTCTCACTGGATTATGTACACGGAAACTTTGCGTCACAAGCTGTAGTGTTTTCAGCGAAAATACGGAATTAGCTCCTCACTTGGACGATACACGCCAACTTGGCTAACTCGGCGAAAACAAAGGCGAGCAGCCGCTGCAATTCTCGCGAGCGGCGCGCCCCCCTAATCCAGGCGGAAACATCAAAGGCATTCTTGGCGCGACTTGAGCGAACGGCTACAAATTTCTCGCCACTCCGAGGAGCCCGGCCCGAGTGCCGCCGACGAGATGAGGAGCTGTAGCTGGAACTGGAACTGTAACTGGGGCTGGAGTGCCTCGCCTTGTTAGCCGTGGAGCGGGCGCTTCAGCCCAACTATTGCTTAGTCGGGTCGAAGCACTCTCGGTAATAGCTCTAGTTCCACTCCTGGTCGTTTGTCATCTCTTATTCTATAAGTTCTTCGAAAAACTGTTGACGAACCGCCGCACTGTTTGCCTTCAGTCTTTTTTTTCAAGACGAAGTGGTACGGGGCAGCAGCAGCGATGACTTTCTCAAATGTCTTAGTCATGGAGGAAAATTTCTCTTTGCTGACAACGCTAATATCATAGTCACTGAAAAAGCAAGGGAGTTCCTTGCATGCATGTCCTAAGGAACAGGCAGTGCAGCTACTGCAATTGTCTAAAAATACGGGGAATAGAAGCCACCTTTGGATCTATAATGGAATGACGATAATGAAAATTTGTGCCAGACTGGAACTCAAGCCGAATTTCCGTATTTATGCGACCGGCCATCTTGACCCGTTCGGCCATCGGAGCAGGAATGACGGTCAGACCCAAACTTTGATATGTCGTCATCCATTTGTCACAATTTGTTCCCGTAACTTACGTACATTACATTTCAGATTGATTTTATGATGGTTAGGCAGAGATTTAGGAACCAGACTTTAAACTGTAAGATATTTCCAGAGGCAGAGTAGACCACAATTTATTGGTTATGAACTCCAGATTACAACTGAAGAAACTGGAAAAATGTAGGAAATTAAGGAGATGGAACCCGGATAAGTTGAATGAACCATATGTCGTTGAGAGTTTGGTAGGGAGCGTTAGGCAACGGTAGAATAGGGGAAAGGAATACAGCAAAAAGACGAATGGGTAGTTTTAAGTGGCGAAATAATGAAGGCAGCAGAGAATCAAATTGGTAAGAAGACAAGGCCTTCCTTGGATAACACAAGAGATACTGAATTTAATTGATGAAAGGAGGAAATTAAAAACTGCAGCAAATGAAGCAGGCGAAAGGGAATACAAACGTTTCAAAAATGAAATCGACAGAAGTGCAGAATTGCTGAGCAGAAATGGCTAGAGGACAAATTTAATTTAGAAGCATATTTCACCAAGGGAAGGTAGATACGGCCCACAGAAAAATTAAAGAATCCTTAGGGGAAAGGAGAAGCAGCTGTATGAACATCAAGAGTTCAGATGGTAAACTAGTTGCAGTGCGGCACGTTACTTTTTACCGCCCTGCCAGTGTCCAGCAATGTTCATTTGTCTAGCTAAAAGCTGTAGTAGAAAATACTAGACCACTACTGTCTACTGCAGGTCGCGACATACATAGAATTTTCCGGTAAACGGGATGTGGCTAGCTACTGAAATAAAAGTTTTAACTCGGCAATGTAAGTTTTAAGGTGTATTTTTACGATAAAGATCACAGTTAATACTGCCAAGTCCGTACTAAGTGTCTACACAATGTAAAGTTCCCACGCACACCACAATCACACACGTAGCCAGTTTATGGTATTTACACCCGATACCGAAGTTAATAGAGTTCACTAGATCGTTTAGTTATGAAAATGCTCTCTCAAATGTTGTGCACTCTGCTCTTCACGTAATACCTGTTCCAGTCTTAGATCGCACAACAAGCCACGCGGTTTTAACTAACAGTCAAAAGGAATAATGTTGATATTCCGTCCGAAATTCCACACGACTTCCACTATACCGTTAACTTAAATACGCTTTGTACTACTCCGCGAACTCATAATTAGCATTTTTCCGCGATTTTATAGTACTTTCGTCGGAACTGCTTTCAATGAGATGTTACTAGTTCGAACCCTCAGCCCTGACTTACCTAGATCACACCAGAGGGTTTGTTCCCAGCATAGATGGGCGTGAGCCTGCATTTTTCTGATTGGCTGATATCACAAACAGCAAATCAGGTTGCAGTATTATCCCGCGCTAATGCGCGCTGTACTTCAATGACCAATCATAGTAAAACATTTCTTTATATGGCAATTGCTAAGTAAATAAATTTAGAAAAGTATCAAATATAAAACTACTCCTTCTGAAATTACGGATTAATTTGTGTTCCACTTACGATTTATTAGTACCATAAACTGACTGCATATTTCATTATAGTAAATCACCTGTATAGTTGAACTGGTACTTCGTGAATAAACAGAACAATTTTCATTTACTTCTGTTCTTCTTCACTCATACAACACTCACACTGCTAATTACTACACATATAAAACAATTATAATTATGCAAATACATTAAATATTAGTCACACATAACTTTACAACATTGTTTTGACTACGACTGCTAGCACTGTCCGTCAACTGCTGACCTCTGCCGCCTACTAGTACAACTACGTGCAGCTCTGTAACTGAGGTCCATATCAGCTGGTGACATCTGTCGATGACTCATGCCTATAACGATAACGTCCTAACAAGTGACAGGAGCGATGCGAAGGCGCTACGCCTCACACCCCCTGTAATTATTAAAATTGTTGAAAACAACTTTTTATAATTTTACTACATCGCGACTGTCTCCTTACTCTCAAAACAAATGTGAAATTTGAAAATTACTAATCTAAGTTACAGAATTCTTAAGGGGGGACGTACATGAAAATGACCAAATTTGTGAAAAAAATTTTATTGGCTCTTCATTTACTACATGGTATTGAAATTTCAATTACCAAATATTACGTTCCAATTCCGCTTCTAAGGGGGAAAAAAATAATAATTTGTAATAGCTTGCACAGGGCGACGCCCCCCCCATCTTGGTCTTCATCCTCTCGTATATCTATTTATACTGCGTTTTTTTCCAGTTTTGTGCAGTCACAATGCAGGGAACGTTTGTGTACTACATCAAGAAGGCTGTGGAATAATATCTCTGCCGCTGGTTTTATATTCTTTGATTTATAGCGTTTGTTTACGAGTGTTTGTTTGGAATACATTTTTACGAAAGTTGTAAGTAGACTTGTTATTATATTTTGCAGCATGCCGCGTTCTAGTAAGGTGTTTAAAAAGGTTAGAAAGTGTCAAGCTTCTCGATGTAGTAAAGACAACTTGAAAACCAGCCCCATAATAACAAATGGAAACGATACTTCAACCAAGAAAGCGAGTGCTTCGAGAAGGAAAATTGACAGCTGGGTCATTCCATGCCAAGTGGTCTAAACCTTCCCACCATCATGTCTCCAATTTTCTTCAAATTTTATCTGTAGCACTAGTCAAGTGCTAAATTAAGTTTCTCAAGATTTCAAGCCTCTAGCTGCAATACTTGCTGATCTAGACCCCCTTGTCTGAAGGGTAGTAAGTTCGCATGCGCGCGACATCAGACAAAATGCCATTTTTGGGGTCTCATAAAATTGAAACCAATTCATAAGAATGGTTAGTAAGATGAGACCCTGTACAGTTTTTTGTGCTGATTCAAACGAAATTAATTATAAGATTACTGATGCAAAATCCGGTCAAACAAGTCGACTCAAAGTGTACCCCTAATTCTGTCGTGACTTAATGCGACAAATTTTGACCAATATTCAGACTGCAATAATTTCCTTGCAGATAAAGATATGGACTTGAACTTTTTACCAAGTCTTATCTTTGTGCTGGACATAATACAGCTGGATTTCCAACTACCCAGGCTTTATAGTCGCCTTGCAAAATCTCTTCAAATTTGGCAGTGTCAGCGCAAATGGCTTTATTTACCAAAGTTCAAAGCCCATTACTACAAAATAGTCAGCCTGGATTTAATTGTGAATAGTATCATCTGAAAGAGAAAATTTTGCTCTACAAGATGGATATATTTTTCTTTTGCAACGCTTCCATTAAGTGCTTATTTACTCAGGTCAAAGTATCTTATATTTTGTGTGCGCAGTGCCCTGCGTTGGTCCATGATGGCTGAGCCATTACTGGTTATCACAATAAAACCAGCATCCCCATCGCCATAGGGGCCACGCCCGATAGCCATGCAGTAACAGCCACGGGTGGGTATCTTTACTGCAGGTTCCCAAGCCTGATTACAGGGTGTCTTTACCACAGGATCCCAAGCCTGATTGTGGGTTTCTTTATGCAGGTTCCCAAGCCTGTCTTCCTCAGTTACTTCATCATTCTGAAAGCATCGTTGATTTGCAAGAGAATGCTTTCAGGAAAACTGTATTGCCGACCAGATGATGTCACTGATGGAGCTGGAATAACACCAATGATAAGTTGTTCTGGAATCCAGCAAGTATCACGTCTTAAGGGCCAATAAAATGAACTTGCAGGACCATGAGGATGCATAAAGCTTATGAAAGCATCTTTCTGTTCGACTGAGATTTCAACGATGTTTCCAATCCACCATTTCTTTTCATAAATGCAAGCAACATACTGCCCAGGCTGAAGATCCATGACTTGAACTACTAGTTCAGCAGCACTAATTTTGGCCAAAAAAGATGTCGCATCATTTGAAACTCTACTGACCTGAATTGTCGTCATATCAATGGGCAAAAAATGGTGGTTTTCTCTTGTGCCAGCTAGAGTGTGCCCTTGCAGGAATCTTTCTTCTTGAGAAGCTTTTTCTTCTTCAACTTCCTCTTTGCTGATGAAAAAGAATTTGATTCCATTGATATTATCATTGCAGAAGTTGAAAAGATCTTTGGGTGTTAGAATCTGGTTTTCATATGGACGTTGCAAACTTGCTCTTGCTGCCAACCGTTTTGTTGTGCCTCCAATGCCATCACAAGGCGACTTTCCATGGCTTGTTCCAAAGAAATTCCATTCTGCTGTTATTTCAAAATCTTCTTTGTGATAGCATAAGTTGAGAAAATTCTTGAAATTCTTATATTGTGCAGCTGAACCATCACTGAAGTAGTGGATGTGGCTTATTTTGGAAAATTGCATCTTCAGGTAATTGATTACTTTTCCAATGTAAACATGGACAGTAATCGTATCGTGTCGAAGGCAGTCACTAATAACACAAAGATTCACACATTGCACCTCTTCGTTTTCACAGTAGTAGACTACAAATGGATGAACTGTTGCTTGACTGTTTTCCCAGTGAAAGCCTTGCACTGCATCTTGAACAATAAATGAATAGTTTTCAGCAAAATCCATTAGTATTATGAATTCGCCTTCTTTCAAATCAGTTTTGAGAGCTTTCAGGTGCTGGCTTTGATGCTTGGCAATGTAGTGATGACAAGACAGGTTCCAAATTTTTGCTGCAATATCTTCAACATACTCTTCTGTTGAAAGCTGCTTTGTTTCTAAAGTATCCCTGTCGGTATGAATCCATTGTTTGTACTCAATCGGTTCTTCAGGGTCATTATCTTCAAAATATGTTGCAATAACTGCTTCTACACCTTCTGGACCAGGGCAGTTTTCACAACGATGAAGCATACAATCCTTGTTTTCCAAGCTGCAAACAGCTTTGCTAAGAATTTCCTTGTAGTCTTCATTGATTGATGCACCAGTGAGCATAAGCTTGACATTTTGGTGTATTGTACAGACACAAACTGAGTGCATTCCAGCAGAGCCAACTGTAACACACCATTTTGGTCTAAGCTCGCAAAACTTTGAGAAGCCAATTTCTGGTCCATTTTGCTTCTGATAAGACACGTACATTTCCTTCAAATTGCAAAGCAACAACCGCTTTTGCTTGTACACCTTTGTTCCTGAAATTCTCACAGGCACACAGTCTTTCTTCCCTGGACAAAGTCTGCTGAATTCGTCATCTTGAAAAAAGTCATGTACTTTCTGGACAACTTCATCTGAAAGCTTCCTTCCTTGCCGATTTGCTGGAAAAGCTAGAACACCTTGCTCATTCTTCAGTTTTCTCGCTTGCTTTACCATTCTTTCTGATACATTAAATGCTGTTGTCGTATCTTTAATTGTCCAGCTTCTTGGAACCAAGGTCAATATTTGAACTTTTGTCCTACGATTTGACACTTTACATTTTTCTTTCAACTCTTCTATAAGATTATCAAGATCTGCACAATTACTGCATGGGCGACTTTTACTTGAACTTGGCTGTTCATCGTAATTGATTCCTACAGCAGCAGCAATTTGATTCCCAATTAAACTTTGTGCATCCAAGATCTTTCTTTTTGCATAGCTTGGCTTATCTCTTTTACTTAGTTGTCTTCTTTTCAATGGTGAAGCACCAATAAATGATAAACTTTTGTTGATGGCTGGTTCAGTTTCATCCGTTGTGAAATCTTGTTCAGATTGGGTTGATAGTGATGATGAATCTTCTAGCTTTTGGTTCAGTGCCGACATGCAGCGAGGGCAAAGCTTCTGACCAGGTTTTATATCAATCACTTCTTTTTTCTTTAACAGGCAAAGTTTGGCAGCTGTTTCATTATCAAGCAGTCTAAGTCCAGCTTTTACATTGTGATTCCTCTTCTTGAATGGATTGCAACATTTCTTTTGCATCGCTTGATATTCATGTAGGAAGAGGGCTTCATGGTGGAAGCAAATGATGGAATTTTCGTCAAGTTTGGCTTCTGAACGCGAAACAAGCAATTTCTGGTCACATTCTGTGAAATCACTAAACGCTTTGAATCCAGTCTTCTTAGCATAGAAGATAACATGGCACTTTGATGCAGCAGCATCTTTTCCAATTGAACAGGGGGCCAACGATTCTTCTTCTTCATTAACTTCTGACATCTCTCACTGGCCAATCACTGAATAAAACACGAATGAAATATCCAATTATATCAGTAATTCTAAGCGACTATTAAGATTCAAATTCCTAGAAATGAAGAAAAATTAGTGCATCGCGCATACAAAATATAACAACTTTGATGTGAGTTAATGAGTACTTAATGGTCGCGTTGCAAAAAAAACAAATGTCAGTCTTGTAGAGCAAGATTTTCTCTTTTAGGTGATACTATTCACAAGCAGATTCAGGCCAACTATTTTTTAGTAATTGGCTTGAAACTTTGGTAAATTTTACCGTTTGTGCTGACACTGCCTAATTTGAAGAGATACTGCAGGGCGACCATATGGCCTGGATCATTGCAAATCCGGCTGCATTATGTCTAGCACAAGCATGAAGCTTGGCCAAAAGTTCAAGTCCATATCTTCAACTGCAAGGAAATCATTGCAGTCTTAATATTGGTCAAAATTTGTCGCGTTGTGTCACGACAGAATTAGGGGTACACTTTGAGTCGAGTTATTTGACCGGGGTTTGCATGAGTAATGTTATAAATAATTTCGTTGGAATCAGCAAAAAAAACTGTACAGGGTCGCATCTTACTAACCATTCTTATGAATTAGTTTCGATTTTATTAGACTCCAAATATGACATTTTTTTTATGTTGCATGCACACGGACTAAGTACACTTCAGACAAGGGGGTCTAGATCAGCAGCTATTGCAGCTAGAGGCCTGAAATCTTGGGAAACTTACTTCAACACTTGACTAAAGCTACAGTTAAAATTTGACGAAAATTGGAGACCATGATGGTGGGAACTTTTTTCAGTTTTAGACCACTTGGTGTGGAATGACCCAGCTGTCAATCACTTGATGATTGTGGCTCAGACACTCAAGCTACTAGTGGTTTTAGGCTTATTGATTTGAAAATACTATCTGATATTATATCATCTGCTTGTGTATGTGCTGACTGTGGTGCAAAAAGTTTGAGATTATATGACGAAGAAAACAGAATTGGAATAGTGTGTATGTTGCATCTTACTTGTGAAAGCTGTCATTCAGACACTGCTTTTAGAACTTCGGCATCAAGTAACCGGATATATGAAGCAAATATGCGTTTAATATATGGCATGAGATGTTTGGGCATAGGCAGGGAAGGTACCAGACTGTTTTGTGGGATCATGAACATGCCACAACCAAGTGCTAGGTACACCACTGGAAATAAAACACTGCTAAGTGCTCTTCAAGAGGAAGTGGAAGAAAACTTGAAGTCCTCTGCAAAGGAAGCTGTGAAGATGAATAGTGAACTAAAGACAGAAGCAGATAACACGCCAGACACCGATTTGTGTGTGTCATGTGATGGAACGTGGATGAAGCGTGGACATACATCACTGTATGGAGTATCATCTGTCATTAGTGTTGATACTGGAAAAATTCTTGACGTTCAGGTAATGAGCAAATATTGCTATAGCTGTGTACTCGGAAAGAGAGCTGGTGAAGTGGAAGAAAATAAGTGGCAGGTTGAACACAAGAAAGTGTGCTGTAGAAATTATTCTGGTTCTAGTGGTGGAATGGAACCTGCAGCTATGAAACTTATGTTCCATCGAAGTGTGGAAAAGTACGGTGTTAGATACACAAAATACCTTGGTGATGGTGACTCCAGCTCCTTCAAAACTGTTTTGGAAAGTGAACCTTATGGTCCCCATTGTGCTATAGAAAAGTTGGAATGTGTTGGACATGTGCAAAAACGAATGGGAGGCAGACTTTTAAAATTGAAACGTGAATTGAAGGGCAGGAAACTTGAGGATGGAAAACTTTTAGGTGGTCCCAACAGACTCACAGACAAAGAAATTCATTCTTTACAAGTGTACTATGGCAAGGCAATAAGGGACAACAGTGGAAATTTGAATAACATGCAGAAGGCTGTGTGGTCTATTTATTTTCATAAACTATCCACAGATGACAAACCTGTACATAATTTGTGTGACATATCGTGGTGCAAATTCAAGCAGGCTGAGCGTGATGGCATGAACTATTCACACAAGCACAGTTTACCTGTGGCTGTTTTAAGTGCTATAAAACCAACATTTAGGTGTTTAGCAGAGCCAGACCTCCTACGAAAGTGTGTGCATGGAAAGACACAAAACCCTAATGAAAGTTACAACTCACTGATTTGGAAACGTTGCCCAAAAACAACATTTGTTTCAACAATTATTGTTGAAATTGCTGCATATGATGCTTGTTTAGTTTTTAACAATGGTAATCTTGGAAGAATAAAAACTCTACAGAGGCTAGGATTTCATCCAGGAGCTTTCACCTATTCAATATTGAAGGACATCGATGACAAAAGAGTTGCTGCGGCTGATATTACAGCCAATAAAATTGAACAGCAGGTTAACCAAAGAAGACAAGCAAAGAAGAGACTGCTTGCAGATGAAGAGGAGTATGCATATGGCTTGCACTAGTTCACACAGAGACGGTAAGACCTAATACAAACACTATCAAATCATTGATTCAGTTTTCCCGTAACTTACATTTTTATAACTTTATGTACCTTTTTCTCAAAAACCACAAAAGGTAGAGAAGTGAAATTTGGTATATGACTAGTCAGTACTATAGTGAAAAATTCTGTGGAAGGAATTTTCATTTAATAAAATAGTAAGGTATTTATGGTAGAAAATATTCCTTAAATTTGATATATTATTTTTCAGGGAAATTGGGAGACCCGTAAAAACTGAACAAAAGAAGATATAAAAATTCTGCTCCACAGAGTTTTGTAATTATTTGGTATGAAAGTGTGTACAAAAATTCATTAACATTGCTCTCACAGTTTTCTCAAAAAAGGAACATTTGTAATTACATTGTTGAAAAAAAATTAATTGTTAATAATTAAAGATGTAAAAGGTCAATAAAAATGAAAATTTAGGTTCATATGCGCATAACATTTCTTAATAACTGTACCAAATTTGGATTGATTATCTTAAAAAATTAGAGTTTTATAAAATACTTTTAAAATTACTGCAGTTTCGTGTACGTCCCCCCTTAATTCGCACTTGGCATACTAGCCTAATTAAGTCTAACATTTTACAAAACTTTTTGATTTTTTTAGGAAATATTTTACAAAACTTTACAACTGAACTAATTAACTTTTTCCTTCAAAATCAAACTTTCCAAAAATTGTGACTTAAAATAGTTCTTGTCCATTACAATTAAATTTTTCGCCTTTTACCTCCTCTTATTTACATGAACTCAATATTTCATTGAATCTCCACCCGCACTTTGATTGGTGTCCTGGTGTAATTTTGAAATCACTCCTACCTTACACGTTGCACTGCATAAGTGTCCTCTATCTCACGATTTTTCTCTTAGCATGTCACAACACCTTGGTTGGTTGGCGTCCATAACATTGCTCATTGGTCCACTCTCAGGCCAGTCCTTATTGTACAGTGGTTTTTACCTACAAAACATAGTTTCGTCTAAGACTACTAATATACATAACCGTCTCAACACATAGTATAAAATTGTTCTCCCTATGCTATACTCTTTAATTAACTATATTTTAACTATTCAAAGCAAATTAACAGAACATTTAACTCTTAAACTGCAAGAAAATTTGCATTTTCTTTTAAAGTTTTTAACTACTTCAGCAAAATTATGCGTTGCTATTGAAGGCATACACTGAAATCACTTAATTAGGTTAAATTCTGATTATTCCCTACCCACTAAACCTTTTCTCAAAACTTGACAACTACGGCAAAGTCTTTATGACAGCTTTTACCAGGTTCCATAAATACGCTTAACTTTATGATTTATAGTCATATGTACTCTCAGTTCTCTGTTACGGAATTCTTTCCTTGGGAACAAATGGACAAAATATTAAACTCAGTTTTTAGACTACAGCAGAAGGTCATGATAATAACAAACAAATATACTAGCCTAGCTTATCAAAGAGATACGATAAAAATACTGGAGATTTTACCTACTTCATGTTAGTACATTTTCTATCAGTTGTACACGTCAATAATAGTATTAATTATTACTAGACAAACAGCCCTGTCCATAATCATTGAACACGAGCTAGAATGAACTTGAATTTACGCATAAAGAATTTTCATAAAACTCAAAACAGCATTTTATAGCTGCGCGGGGTAGCCACGTGGTCTACGAGTCTTGCCACGGTTCACGCCCCCCCCCCCCCTCCCCCGTCGGTGGTTCGAGTCCTCCCTCGGACATGAGCGTGTGTGTTGTCCTTAGCATAAGTTAGTTTAAGTTACGTTAATTAGTGTGTAAGCCTAGGGACCGATGACCTCGGCAACTTGGTCCCATAGAACCTTGCCATACATTTCAAAAATCAGCATTTTCTACCAAGGAGTAAATCTGTGTATTAAATTGGAACAATCACATAAATAATGTTGTTTGGAAAGAAAACCAAAGACAGTGATTTATTGGTAGAACCCTTAGAAAATGTAGCATGTCTACTAAAGAGATGCTTACACTACGCTTGTCCACCTTCTTCTGCACTATTCTATGCGGTGTCGGAACCGCATTAGATACGGATAACTGAGAATATGGAAAAATTTCAAAGAAAGGCAGCTCGTTTTGTGTTATCGCGAAATAAGGGAGAGGGTGTCATAGATATGAAACACGAATTGGGTTGGCAATCGTTAAAACAAATGCGTTTTTTAGCTACGACAGGACCGTGTCACGGAATTCCAATCACCTTCTTTCTCCTTAGAGTGTGAAAATATTTTCTTCACGCCCACCTACACCGGGAGAAATGAGCACCACAATAAAATAAGAGAAGTCAGAGCTCGCACGGAAATATTTAAGTGTTCGTTTTGCCCTCGCTCTTCAAGACAGAAACGGTAAAGAAATAACTGGAAGGTAGTTCGATGAACCCTGCGCAGGCACCTAATTGAGAACTGTATATAGATATAGATGTTAAAGGAGATTTGAAGAGATTACTGGAACAAACATATTTAAAAATGCAGGTAAAATGTACTTGTTAAGCAAACCATTCTATACATTAAAGGATTAGTTAGACTACACATTCGAGAAATTTGGTAAAAGGTATACCACATACAAATATTATCAACGATACGCGTTTATATCATTTCACATCCCACCTCCAAACTATCTCTTTTCTTTTTTTTTCTTTTCTGGAAAAATGTACTCCCAAAGGTATATAATGTATAATACTAAGAACTAATTCTCTTCCTAAGGTCTGTTTTTTCTTCTATCGCGTCATTAGACAAAAGTCATTGCCCTCACAGAGGCATTCAGTGTACTCTACCCACTTATCCGCGCTATCCTCTGCAGGAAATTCCATTGCACCTTTACCATTACCGCCATTGCTTTTAAATACACCGAATGTTGTTTTGCTGAGTCACTCCTTCCAACAGTCAGTTCTCTTTCGATTTCCTTACATTTTTCATGCAGAAATTTTGCCTACTTACTATTTCATTCCCAAGTGACTTCTATCTCTGTATTCCTAATTTTCCCTGGACCTTTTTGTCCTTCCTTCTTTCGTTCATCAGCTGAAGTGTTTCCTTTCTTACCCACGATTTCCTTGCTGCTACATTTATGGTTTCTGCATTCCTTGTTCCAATTTCAAGGCTATCTCTTCATTCTTTAATTTTTCCGTATCCCACTTCTTGACACATTGGTAGTTCGTGACCAGTCTCCTAAACTTCAGCCTACTCTTCATCATTACTAAATTGTGAATCGAGTCTACTTGTGCTCCTGGGTACGCCTTACAATCCAGTATCTGATTTCGGAATCTCTGCCTGACAATGATGTAATCTAACTGAAATCTATCTATATCTTCCGGACTTTTCAAATATACCTCCTCCGCATCGTGTGATTCTTGAACATCATACTCACTATTACTAATTGAATTTAACTGCAGATTTCAATTAGCGTTTGCTCTCTCTCGTTCGTATTACCAAACCTTTCTCCTACTCCTTCCCCTACATCCACATCAGGTTTTTCATTTCTGTTTACGTACTGAATTACCTCTTCAGTTTCCTCATATCCTTTCTCTGTCTCTTTGACTTCTGCTCGCGACCTCGAAATGTACACCTGACCTGTAATTGTCTGTTTTGGTTTCCTGTCGATTCTCTAGAAAACAACTCTATCACCGAACTGTTCACTGGAACCACTCTGTGTCCTACCTTCCCACTCCAGTTATACCACTTCCAGCTGTTCTTGTTTTTAGGTCTACTCTGTACTCTTCCAACCAGAAATCCTAGTCTTCTTTCCATTTCACTTTACTGACTCCCATTATACCTAAGTTGGGCCTTAGCATTTTCTTTTTCAAATTTTCTACCTTCCTTACCACTTTCAAATTTCTGGCAATCCACTTTCCGACTCGTAGAACGTTATCCTGTCGTTGGTTATGCTATCTCTTTCTCACCGTCATCTCCCAGCTTGCAGTCGCCTCACGGGTTTGCGTATGGGGGACATGTCAGGAATCTTTTTCACAATGGAGAAGTCATCATCTTACTTATTTCAATAATAGGCCACATGTTTTGTGGATACACATTACCTGTCTTCATTGCAGTGGCTTCTATTGCCTTCTGCATTCTCAAGCCGTTCATCATTGCTGCTTCTTCCACCTTTCAGGTGCATTTTCCCAACCCAAGGGAAAGAGAGCGCCATGAAACTCTGTCCGCTCCTCCATGACAAGGCCGTTGACACACTGAAGGTGGCTTTTTATGCCTGAAGTTTTCGGATGCCTATATATATATATATATATATATATATATATATATATATATATATATATATATATATATGTTGTTGTGGTCTTCAGTCCTGAGACTGGTTTGATGCAGCTCTCCATGCTACTCTATCCTGTGCAAGCTTCTTCATCTCCCAGTACCTACTGCAACCTACATCCTTCTGAATCTGCTTAGTGTATTCATCTCTTGGTCTCCCTCTACGATTTTTACCCTCCACGCTGCCCTCCAATACTAAATTGGTGATCCCTTGATGCCTCAGAACATGTCCTACCAACCGATCCCTCCTTCTGGTCAAGTTGTGCCACAAACTCCTCTTCTCCCCAATCCTATTCAGTACCTCCTCATTAGTTATGTGATCTACCCACCTAATCTTCAGCATTCTTCTGTAGCACCACATTTCGAAAGCTTCTATTCTCTTCTTGTCCAAACTATTTACCGTCCATGTTTCACTTCCATACATGGCTACACTCCATACAAATACTTTCAGAAATGACTTCCTGACACTTAAATCTATACTCGATGTTAACAAATTTCTCTTCTTCAGAAACGCTTTCCTTGCCATTGCCAGTCTACATTTTATATCCTCTCTAATTCGACCATCATCAGTTATTTTGCTCCCCAAATAGCAAAACTCCTTTACTACTTTAAGTGTCTCATTTCCTAGTCTAATACCCTCAGCATCACCCGACTTAATTCGACTACATTCCATTATCCTCGTTTTGCTTTTGTTGATGTTCATCTTATATCCTCCCTTCAAGACACCATCCATTCCGTTCAACTGCTCTTCCAAGTCCTTTGCTGTCTCTGACAGAATTACAATGTCATCGGCGAACCTCAAAGTTTTTATTTCTTCTCCATGGATTTTAATACCTACTCCAAATTTTTCTTTTGTTTCCTTTACTGCTTGCTCAATATACAGATTGATATATATATATATATATATATATATATATATATATATATATATATATATATATATATATATATCTCGGGGCGGTTAGTAGACCCGCAACCGAGCGCCTCCCCAGGTGGCGGATAGGGGAATGCCTCCTAGATATAGGTGGTACCGAGGAAATGAAATACTCGGGGCGGACCAAAACTACTAGTAGCGTCTGTTCCCACAGTGGGCGGCTACAAAAGGCGTCTGCTCCACATGTCAGTGGCGGCCTCAACCAACCTCCTGATCTGGAAAGTCAGGTTGTAGTCGGCAGCATGCCATACATCCAACTACTAAACATCATGATGGTACAACGAGAAAAATCTCACTACCCCGGGCCCCAGTCAATAGACTGGGATCGTCGTGAGCATCGGATTCCGGGGGCTCACGGACATCATGAGAAGAATCGGAGCTTCTCAAACTCCCTCAAGACCAAACGCAAACACTACATCGGCACACTCAACGTGAACACACTGATGAAGACAGGAAAGATGAAACAACTGACAGACACTCTCGAAAAATTTCAAATCAAAATATGTGCACTGCAAGAAACACGATTCACAGACGAAGACCATTTCAACACGGAGAATTTCAGGATATACAAAGGAAAACCATCGAGACAACTGAAAAACCTAAGGCTTTTTGGCACAGGATTTGCAGTACACAGGTCCATCACGGACAGCATAATCGACTTTTCGTCACCAAACGAAAGAATCAGCACCATCACAGTGAAATCAGCCAATAAATCCTACACAATAATCAACGCACATGCACCGACTAATGACTACAACAGGAAAAATCCGGACGAAATTGATGACTTCTGGACGACAATGGAAGAAACTATCAGAAAAATTCCTGCACATAGAGTCAAAATAATACTGGGAGACTTCAACGCCAAACTCGGAAAAGAAAAGATATACAGACATATCACAGGAAAACATACTCCACACAAGGACACCAACAAAAACGGAAAACATCTGATAGACTTTTGCAAAAGCCACGACCTCGCCATTATGTCAACAAAATTCAAGAAACCAACACGAAAACTTACCACATGGAAATTCCCCAGCGGAAAGCAAGAACTACAAATCGACCACGTAATAGTGCAGAAAGACTCACAAAAAGAAATTTTGAACATAGACACCCGTAAAGGCTACTTCGACTCAGACCACCACCTACTACAGATCAGGATTCGTCTTTTGCCCAAGAAAAAGCTCCAGAAGAACAAAATTGTTCGACCAGATCCAGAATACGTTACTTTAAACCAGACACAAATATTACACAAAATTAAAATGGAGAAAACGACAGACTGGACACAACTTTCACGAAGAATCCGAGAGGCCATGAAACTAGCACAAGCACCACGAACACGGAAACACCGTTGGTGGAACCACACATGTGACCAAGCTATTGACCAACGAATCAGTGCATGGAAAAAATTTAGTTGCCATAAATCCCAAGAGAATTGGATGAACTTCTTGAAAACACAGAAGCAATCAAGCAAAATCATTCGCAGTGAAAAACGACAGTATGACAAACGGCGACTGACAGAGATCGAATCGGACTTCATGAAGAACAATACAAGAAACTTCTACAGAACGTTCAGAGAAAATATGACTGGATATCAACCACCCAACTTGTGCTTCAGAAGACCGGATGGAACCCTAGAAACCAATACCAAAAACAATTGTGACATTCTGGCAAAGTACTTTGAAAAACTGCTCAACACGGACCCCCCCATGGAAGAAATGATGACAGAAACGAGCACATACAATCCAGATAGTGAACCTCCAACTCTAGAAGAAATTAAAGAAATAATAAAGTCACTCAAGAATCGTAGAGCACCAGGAGAAGATGGCATCATCGCGGAAATCTGGAAGTTACAAGACCCAGAACTCACCAAAGACATCCACAGGATCTTGGAAGACATCTGGAAGACCATGAAAATTCCTGACGACTGGAAAACTGCCCTGATACACCCACTACACAAAAAAGGTGACAAGACTAACCCGAACAATTACAGAGGAATATCCCTATTACCGGTCACATACAAGATCCTCTCTAAAGCTTTACTGAACAGACTAGAATGCCAAACCGACCACTTGATTGGGGAATACCAAGCAGGCTTCCGTAAAGGGCGGTCTTGTGCGGAACAAATTTGGAACCTGAAAATGATTTTACAACACAAACAGAACCTGATCATTACCTTTGTTGACTTCAAAAAGGCGTACGACTCTATCGACCGGAAAACTCTCTTCAAAATTCCAGCAGAATACAAAGTAGACAACAAAACACGGGCTATCATAGAGCAAACTTTAACCAACACGACCTCCAAAGTAAAGTTCTGTGGGGAACTATCAGAGCCCTTTGAAATTCGCACAGGTGTCCGACAAGGCGATGGCCTCTCACCTCTCCTTTTCAATCTGGTGTTAGATAAGGTCATAAAAGAATGGGAAACATCACAACAGGGGATAACCTTAGGAAACCTACAGATTAAATGCCTGGCTTTTGCAGACGATTTGGCGATTGTCACGAAAGGTATAAAGGAAACAAAAGACGCTATTGAAAAACTGCACGAAATCGCTGCCAAAACTGGACTACAGATCTCTTACGAAAAGACACAGTTTATGAGCACAAAGAAACTCTCATCTCTGAACACAAAATATGGCACGATTTACAAAACGGCAAACTTCAAATACCTCGGTGAAACACTACAAATGAGTGGACATAACAGAGACTCAAACGAAGAAAGAAAGACTAAACTGGACAAGGCATACAAAGTAGTGTGGAATCATTACAACAAGAAGTCTATCTCACAAAAAGCCAAATTACGCCATTACGACACGGTGGTGCTCCCCGAGGCACTATATGCAGCAGAGACCACACTAATCCTAGGGCATACACGTATCAGACAATTAGAAAAAGTAGAACGGAAAATACTTAGGAAAATATTTGGCGCAACTAACAACAATGGAATATGGATCAAGAAACCTACAAAGGAACTGTACAAGCATACGGAGACAATCACAGAAAAGATTAGAAAACGCAGACTACAATTCTATGGACACCTATACAGAATGCCATCACACAGGCTGACCAAACAGATCTTTGACTGGGTAACCACTAGAAACAACAAATGGGTGGCCGAGGTAGAAAACGACCTGAACCAGCTCAACATAACAGCAGACACAATAAACGACAGAATAAAGTTCAGAAACATCATTAAGAAAAGTGAACTACATGAGATACAATGCGACAAACGAACAGGCATAAAATGGACCGAAGAACGCAAGCAAGATCACAGCCAGAAGATGAAAGAAATATGGGCAACCAAAAAGGCAATCAAGATGAAGCCGAAGACACAAAGCCGACAAGAAGCATGGACAGAGGACCGGAAACAGAAACACAGCGAGCGAATGAGGGAAGTTTGGGCAGCAAGGAAGGCAGCAAAAGGAACTGGCCATGTAGTTTAGTCCAAATGCGCTCTTTAAGGGCAAAACACCAATAATAATAATATATATATATATATATATATATATATATATATATATATATATATATACATATATATATATATATATATATATATATATATATATATATATGAGTTGAGATGAGGAAAAGCGGTGTTGAATCGGCCATACGAACCTGTCGTAAGGATGGGAAAGACATGTGTACGCACTGCTACCTGTAAGGAGAGCGACTGCCATTTCTTATTGACAGAAATTCACCTAGGCACAATCACCTACCAACTGCTCGCAAATTTTTCGCAGAATGCGTACAACGCGACCTACAGTTATGAGGTTTCTACTTGCTTTTTAAACTGTTAGTTATTTGGATGAATGATCTTATGTGAAGGGAAAAATGTATTGTGCTGATCATTTGAAGTGTTTTACTTATTTGTCTGAGGAGAATCACATTTTATCTTTTTCTCGTGAAATAAGACACATAATTACTGAAATATTTTCTGAATTAACAACTCTGACAGGCTAATTTGTGATCTGCTGCAACCACTTTCACCAGCAGTCAACGCTCTCTTTCACAATCGTTTACTAGTAACGAGAGGGGGTAGCCAGGGGTAGCACCGACTTTTTGAAACCATCTCTAAGATTGTGGGCAAACAAAACAGTTAATATGATGATTAAGGTAAGACGGCAAATGATTTGAAATAAGATATATACAGTTATATGAATCAAAATAAGAAAAAGATTCGAGTGTTTTTGATACAGATTTAAAAACAACAATTTCCAACCATCTCTAGCGATTCGAATTCACATTTACAATGTCAGAAATACATGCTAACCCCTACACTACCATTTCATATGCTCAAGAGCATCTCACAAACCTCTTTACGTGCACGTCAGTATTTCTTCCCCTTCCCCGTTTCACTGGCATGAATTCGATGTTGCTCCCACTGTGGCGGGAGTACCACGTCGCTTTGCTGAGTAATATCTTCGAAGACACTAATTATGGCCCATTTGACAACTAGAGCAGCGTTGATGCCAGTTACTGGACTGTTTTTAATTTTTGCGCTCTGCAAAGATAAAACCCTATAATATCACTACCACATTTTCTTCCCGTTACTTTCGATGTTTATCTTCCAAAGTAAGAGACGCACAAATTGCCTATCTGCTGTCCGTATTCTTTTGCCTTCTTGAGTGTAAGAAACTCATGTTACATTTTCGTTGTTTATTTTATATAATCTCTATAATTTATGATTTGTTCTACGTTCATTTATCAGAAGTGAAACTATTAATTTTCACTAATTACGTATGGAGTTTTGTTGTGTTTCGATGTTAGTAACATTGGCACGAGACCAGTTTGGTGATGTGTCGATTTGCTAGCTATTTGCGCGTCATTAGGAGCAGATTTGCACGATATAGAAAAAGTCGACCCTTGCAGTTTAAATTTCTTTAACGAAGCCCGATCCACGTTTTCAAGTGTGATGCTAATTGTTTTGTTGAATTGTTTCTGAGTCTAACGACTATTAACGTAAGCAACCAAATCAGCATCAATTGACCACCCACAGTAGAGGTAATTCAGCATTGATGTTATTAAAATGGTTCAAATGGCTCTGAGCACTATGAGACTTAACATCTACGGTCATCAGTCCCCTAGATCTTAGAACTACTTAAACCTAACTAACCTAAGGACATCACGCAACACCCAGTCATCACGAGGCAGAGAAAATCCCTGACCCCGCCGGGAATCGAACCCGGGAACCCGGGCGCGGGAAGCGAGAACGCTACCGCACGACCATGAGCTGCGGACTGATGTTATTACATTTTGAATATACTTTCCATATCATTGTGATGTGTCCAGACAATTGTATGTCGAAAGAATGTAGCATCAGTATTTCTGTCGAAATTTCAAAATCTTCCCCTTCTGAACCGGGCACATTACAGGACGCACAGAATCAGCAACTGCGTATAACGCTAGAGTTAGCGTGTGAGCGATGTAATGTGTTTTAATCTTGCTCAGTTCCAATACTTTTGTCTTCGGGTACAAGGAAGAATTCGTGTAAAGGCTTTTCATAAACCCAGAGCAAGTCTTGACTTGCGTAAGCTGTTCTTATTTTCCAAATAAACCATTTATTGCGTGCTTTCTCTATTAGCATATTTTCCCCCTTGACCGTTTCCAGACTACCTCTGTTATTTGTATCATAGTGAAAAACTGCAGTCACATAATATCTACCACATATCTATCTAATGGTGTCCTTAATAAAGGTTTCTTATGATAATAGTGGTAAGAGGCATAGTTATCGGGCCATTTGATTCCAAGATGTTGACAACACCTTTGTAGCTTTATTTGAAATGTGAAACAAACGTATTTTAATGTGGTGCACGCTGGCAGTGTGACTAAGACCCGCACAAGTGCTGCATTGTTCTCATTTTGCATCCGAAATTTACATCTGGGTTATTTCTGCCCGTTACTATCGTTATCATAAGAAACCTTCATTATGGTCAAAAATGATTGAAATGGCTCTGAGCACTATGGGACTTAACGTCTGAGGTCATCAGTCCCATAGACTTAGACCTACTTAGACCTAACTAACCTAAGGACATTACACACATCCATGCCCGAGGCAGGATTCGAGCCTGCGACTGTAGCAGCAGCGCGGTTCCGGACTGAAGCGCGTAGAACCGCTCGCCCACAACGGTCGGCTCATTAAGATCACCTTTAGATGGAACGATCTCCATAAGATACGATATTATGTCGTAGTGTTCACTGAAAACTGTTGCCGAATAAATCGTAACTTTGTGAAATATATCACTTGCCTTACTATTCTGGGCAGAGTAATGTGATGTCGGTGCTTGTTGTTTGCTAGTTAAGACGTCACTAGGCACTTGGAGACAATCTTCGTTTGTCATTGGCTGAGCGAAGCACAGCCGTATCAGGTCAGCGTGGATTTTGCTGCCCTGTGATTGGCCGAAACATTCGAGGGAGAAGCTATCGTATCGTTGCTGTAAGCGCCGAGTGGCGTCCGCAGCCGAATGCGGTCGTAAGGTTCGTGGTCGGGGCGCAAATCTGTTTACGACTCAGAAAGTTTGCTGTTGACTGCCGATCTCGGTAATGTGCTATTAATTGCATTATTAAGAGCTGGGCGCCAACCGTAACCGAGAGCGGTCGCGTGCGTGCAAGGTCACGGGATCGCGATTACTGTTAGGTGAGCCGTAGGGCTTTCATTGCTCAAGATACGTTAAGAAGTCGTTTGGAAGTAATTGCTGGAAACCTTGAGTGCTTTATTAAAGAAGCTGGCTGCTGGCCGTAACCGCGTGCGATCACGTAGATATGAAGTCACAGGTCTTGAGGATAATTAGCGTCAGCTGGGGTGAGCTGCACTCTTTTCGCTGCTCAGAACGTTTAAGATAGATAGTCCTTGTTGATAGTGCTTATTACGGGGTACAAAGTGACCAGTATTATTTTTCGCCAATGTCAAAGAGAGGTTACCGCGGCTGGAGTGTTATGTAATTTTTCTTGTGTAATGTTAACAGTGATGAGGCGAGGAACGCAGCACTGAATAACTGACATGGCAGCCCTTGAACTATATGGAAGCGCTCTGTATTGAAAAACAGAACTTTATTTTCCTGCAGTCGAAACGGTTTGCAGTAGCACTTCGTAAACGGAGCCACGTCCGAGTGTCGTTTTGTGCAGCGAGAGGAACATTTGCGTTAAAAGACGCCAGGTGAGACATACAGGGTATACTAAGATGGTTGGTCAAACTTTCAGGTAACGTTCATCACACATTGAGAAAAAAAACGCGATGTATAGAATGGGTTCTGAAATGCTGTATTTTCATGTTAGATCTCAGTTTCTACATATCTTCAACTCAGTAATCACGGGAAACACGGAGCAAAAAAAGGAACAGCACAGTATGAAACACTTTCCTAAATGAAATGTTGAAAACACCATCCGTTGGCAAGAATACTTGAGTAATTTCAGTACCACATTGAATCCCTTATGCCTTATGTATCACCGGAAAATTGAGCATCATTTCGTAGCCTTCCACAATACAAGAACAAAAATTATGTACATGTCGTGCCGGGGTTCCGTACAAAAGAGCTTAAAAATGCCCCACTAGTGAAAGTCTAGTTCGTTTAGGTCCGAAGTGCGTGGGGGCCAAGGTATTGTTCCATCTCCACCTGTATATCAGTCACAGAAAATGTTATCTACAGATCTAAGAACATTAACACTGAAATGAGCAGAAACTCCGTCGTGCATGAAGCAGACGTTTCGTCACACACGTAAAAGTACATGTCCTCGCAGAACAAGTGGAGTATTCTCTAAGAAAGCTCACTAAGTTTCTCTGTTGAGTCTGGTAGAAGATCATGATAGTTTAACAGTCACCAGCAATGTCGGCCGAAACGCTGACACAAAATATTTATTGATGATGTGATTCTCGACAGCCCCTAATAAGAAACGAAATGGACACAAAATTGAGCCTTATAGGATTCCCTTCATGATTTCTTCCTTGCCAACACTTTCTTTACTCCTTCCAACGTTTTTAAATTATTCGGCACAGTTTCTCTTTGTTAAGTTTGATTCAAACCATTCGTGTTTCCCACGATTAAAGTGATTAGGAAGAGGAGTAGAAAATGTGCTCTAACATGGAAATAAAGCGTTTTGGGACACGTGTACACATACCAGATATTATTCCTCTACGTATGAAAAATATTTTCTGAATGTTAGTTCATACACTTACCTTGGACAAAAAATGTTCAAATGTGTTTGAAATCTTATGGGAATTAACTGCTAACGTCATCAGTCCCTAAGCTTACACACTACTTAACCTAAATTATCCTAAGGACAAACACACAAACCCATGCCCGAGGGAGGACTCGAACCTCCGCCGGGACCAGCCGTTACCTTACACATTGCATAACTGTGCTATATGTGTCTGATTCTGTTTACGACCAGATACAGACCACGTGTACGGTTCTTACCCTCAGCTACTGGGGCACGTCTGTTAGAGATCAGATACTGAAGTGTAGCCACAGATTTTGGCAGTGACAGAGATAAAAAGGCCTAAGGAGGAGAAAGTAAGCGATAGCAAAAGCATGAAATAAAGTGTTTATCTCAAAAATAAAACCAGCCTACATTGACCTTAAGCAATTTGCAACGGCTGCGAAGCCGCGTGTATAAAAGGCCTTTGATAAAGCAACTTAGTACATGAATGTCCAGGGGCAAGAAGAACGTGGGGACGATACCTGTACAATCCAAGACCAAACAGCATTAAGTATGTTGCAAAACACAGAGTTCTTTGCTCTATACGCTAACAGCTACGTTACTTGAAATTTATCAGGGTTTAAAGGGGTTCTTGTTTCTTTGCGCCGGCCGCTGTGGCCGAGTGTTTCAATGCGCTTCAGTCCGGAACCGCGCTACGGCTTCGGTCGCAGGTTTGAATCCTGCCTCGGGCATGGATTTGTGTGATGTCCTTACGTCAGCTAGGTTTAAGTAGTTCTAGGGGGCTGATGATCTCAGATGTTAAGTCCCATAGTCCTTGGAGCCATCTGAACCATTTCTTGTTCCTTTGTGATCTGAGTATTTAAAATATGATGCTGTCCAGTGCTTAAATAATTTCATGCCCACCGTGTTAGATGATTTTATTCGTGTCATCTCGTGTGATGTTCGAAGTAAGTAATGTGAGCTTTTATTTGTAAGGAAGCATAAAGTTAAAATTATCTGTTGCTGTCTCTCTGTTTGGAAGAAAATCGTTTTCATAGATTTACTGCAATTAACAGCATCACAGTAACTGTAAACTGCTTAGGTCTTCCACCATGAGCCAGCCGCTATGGCCGAGCGTTTATAGGCGCATCAGTCCGGAACCGCACTACTGCTGCGGTCGAGGGTTCGAATCCTGCCTCGGGCATGGATGTGTGTTATGTCCTTAGGTTAGTTAGGTTTAAGTAGTTCTAAGTCTAGGAGACTGATGACCTCAGATGTTCACTCCCATAGTGCTTAGAGCCATTTGAACCATTTTTCTTGCACCATGATCGTTTTTGGAATTGCTTATAAAAGGAATTTATATCCATTAGGATACTGAAACCGCGGAAAATTGAAATTGTGCTACAAATAGTACACGCAATACCAAAAGGACTCACTATGAACATCCATTGAGAACTCCAGATATACACCGAAGAGCCAAAGAAACTGGTACACCTGCCTAATACCGTGTAGCAGCCACGCGAGCACGCAAGTTCCGAAAACGACATGGCATGCACTCGACTAATGTCTGAAGTAGTGCTGGAGGGAACTGACACCATGAATACTGCAGAGCTGTCCATACATCCGTAAGAGAAAGGAGGGGGGGAAGGGTGCAGATATCTTCTGAACAGCATGTTGCAAGGCATCCCAGATACGTTCAATAATGTTCATGTCTGGAGGCTTTGGTGGCCAACGCAGGTGTTTCAACTCAGAAAATTGTTCCTGGAACCACTCTGTAGCAATTCTGTACATGTGGGGCGCCGCATCGTGCTGCTGGAACTGCCCAAGTTCGTCGGAATCCACAATGGATATGAATGGATGCACGTGATCAGACAGGATGCTTGCGTACGTGTCTCCTGTCAGAGTCGTATCTAAACGTGTCAGGGGTCCCATATCACCTCAAATGCACACACCCCACAGCCTCCACCAGCTTGAGAAGTCCCCCGTTGACATGCAGGGTCGTGGATTCATGAGGTTGTCTCCATGCCCGTACACGTCCATTTGCTCGATACAATTTGAAGCGAGTCTCGTCCTAGCAGCCAACATGTTTCCAGTCATCAATAGTCCCATGTCGGTGCTGATGGGCCAATGCGAGGCGTAAAGTTTTGTGTCGTGCAGGGATCAACAGTAAACGAGTGGCCTTCGACTCCGAAAGCACACATCGATAACGTTTGGATGAATGGTTCACATGCTAGCGCTTGTTGATGGCCCAGGGTTGAAATCTGCAGCAATTTCCGGAAAGGTTCCCCTTCTGTCATGTTGAACGTTTCTCTTCAGACCTCGTTGGTGCTGTTTTTGCACGATCTTTCTCCGGCAGCAGCGGTGTCGGAGATTTGATGTTTTACCGGATTCGTGACGATACACTCATGAAATGTTCGTAATGAAAAATCCTCACTTCATCGCTACCTCGAAGCTGCTGTGCCCCATCGCTCGTGTGCCGACTGCAGCACCGCGTTCAAACTCATTTCAATCTTGATAACCTGTCATTGTAGCAGCAATAATCGATCTAACAACTGCGCCGCACATTTGTCGTCTTATATAGGTGTTTCCGAACGCAGCACCGTATTCTGCCTGTTTCCATATCTCTGTATTAGAATACACTTACCTAAACGAGTTTCTTTGGCACTTCAGTGTATATACGTATGAGAAATTATCCGCACGAAGTAATGAACAAACATACAGACTTTAAACATAAATATTATCTTGAAAACTTTGGTGGCATACTGTAAACAAAAAGGGATAGTACACGTGACAACAAAAACATATTTAGACCAAAGATGAATAGTAGATACAGTAACCAGCGGTATAACGGTTGTAAATTGTCGTGTTGGGAAAGTGCCTGAGCGTCAGGCGCTAATAGAAAACACTGATGCTCAAATCGTTATAGGCACTGAAAGCTGGTTGAAGTCGAAATTTTTGCGAAGTACTAGCTCGTCTTCCGAATGGATAGTTTAAACGCAGTTGGCAGTGGCGTTTTTGTTGCTCTCAGAAGTAGCTTTCCAAGTCGCGAAATGGAAATAGATATTTCTAGTGACTTAGTATGAACAGAGGTCATTCCTGGCAACCGGAATAAAATAATAATTGGATCCTTTTACCGACATCCAAGTCGGGTGATAAAATTTCTGAAAGGTTAAAGAATGCTTGAGTTTGATTTCAAACACGTACCAGACCTATACAATTACAGTTGATGATAACTTTAATTTACACTCGATATTTTGCGGAAAATACATGTTTAATTCCGTAGGTATGCATAAAACATCATCCGAAATTGTGCTAAACGCATTCTCTGAAAATTATTTAGAGCGGTTAGTTGATGAGCCCAAGCGAACAGTAAATGTCGGTGAAAACACACTTGACATCCTAGCAACAAATAATCCGGTGCTAATAACGAGCATCAAAAGGGATACAGGGATTAGTGAACACCGAGTTGTGGTAGCGAGACTGAATGTTGTAACTCCCAAATCCTCCAAAAATACACGAAAAATATACCTATTCAAAAAAAAAAAAACAGATAAAAATTCACTTGTCACCTTCCTGAGAGACAATCTCCGCTCCTTCCTAATTAACAGCGTAAGTGAAGATCAGATGTGGCTTTAGTTCAAAGAAATTGTATTGGCAGCAATTGAGATATTTATACCAAATAAATTAACAAGCGACGGAAGCGATACTTCTTGGTACACAAAACGAGTCAGAATACCGTTGCAGAAACAACGAAGAGAACATGCCAAATTAAAACCGACGCATTATCTCCAAGATAGACGAACTTTTACAGAAGCTAGAAATTTAGCGCGGACTTCAATGAAACCTGGCAGAAAATCCAAAGAGATTCTGGTCATATGTGAAGTATGCTAGCGGCAAGAAAAAAATCAATGCTTCCTCGGCGCGTTAGCAGTGGAGGTACTACTGAAGACAGGGCAGCCAAAGCAGAGTCACTAAACACAGCCTTACGAAATGCCTTCACAAAAGAAGACGAAGTAAATATTTCACAATTGGAATCGAGAACAGCTGCCAACATGAGTAACGTAGAAGTAGATATCCTCGGAGTAGTGAAGCAACTTACGTCACTTAACAAAAGCAGCTCTTCCGTTCCAGACTGTATACCAGTTAGGTTCCTTTCAGAGTATGCTGATGCATTAGCTCAATACTTAACAATCATATACAACCGTTCGCTCGACGAAACATCCGTACCCAGGGAGTGGAAAGTTGCACAGGTCACACCAATATTCGAGAAAGGTAGTAGGAGTAATCCACTAAACTACAGGTCCATATCATTAGCTCGAAATGCAGCAGTATTTTGGAACATATATTGTGTTCGAACATTATAAATTACCTCGAAGACACCGGTCTAATGACACGTAGTCAACATGGATTTAGAAAACGTCGTTATTGTGAAACGCAACTAGCTCTTTACTAGCACGAAGTGTTGAGTGCTATTGACAATTGATTTCAAATTGACGCCGTATTTCTGGATTTCCAGAAGGCTTTTGACACTGTACCACACAAGCGACTTGTAATGAAATTGCGTACTTATGGAATATCGTCTCAGTTCTGTAACTGGATTCGTGATTTCCTGTCAGTGAGGTCACAGTTAGCAGTATTTGACGGAAATTAAAACAGAAGTGATTTCAAGCGTTCCCGAAGGCAGTGTTATAGGCCCTTTGCTGTTCCTTATCTATATAAAGGATTTGGGACACAATCTGAGCAGACTTGTAAAGTCATCATAAGATCGAAACAAATTTCAAAACGTTTTAGGAAAGGTATCTGTATGGTGTGATAATTGGCAGTTCACCAAAAATAACGAAAAGTGTGAGGTTATCCACATTAGTGCTACATAGAATCCCTTAAACTTGGGTGACACGACGAATTAGTCAAATCTTAAAGCCGCAAATTCAGCTAAATACTTACGAATTACAATTACGAGCAACTCAAATTGAAAGGAACATACATAAAATGTTGTGGGTCAGGCTAACCAAATACTGCGTTCTATTGGCAGGACAGTTACAAAATGTAAGAGATCAACTAGGGAGACTGCCTACATTACGCTTGTCCTTTCTCTTTCAGAATACTGCTACACTGTATGGGATCCTTACCAGGTAGGATTGACGGAGTACAAAGAAGGGTTGCACGTTTTGTATTATCGTGAAATATGGAAGAGGGTGCCACTGAAATGATACATGATTTGGGGTGGACATAATTTAAACAAAGGAGTTTCTCGTTGCAGCGGAATCTTGTCACGAAATTTCAGTCACCAACTTCCTCCTCCTAATGCGAAAATATTTTGCTGACAGCAACCTATATATGGAAAACGATCTCTATAATAATATATGGGAAAACAGACATAGGTTTTCGTTTCTTCCGAGCGCTATACGATGTTTGAATAATACGGAATTGTGAAGGTGGTTCAATGAACGCTCTGCCAGGCACTTAAATGTGATTTGCAGAGTACCCATGTAGATGTAGAGGAAAGATTCACAGGAAGCTTGTAACCTCCCCCTCACTTATCGACCTTAATGACAGTGAAAAATTAAACCGCGTGTACCTAATGGAAATTTGGGAAAGCAATCGTCACCGAAGTTAATCTGTCGGTAAAGATGGAGGAAAGGGTTACATCTAAATGAAAGGAAAAATGCAAATGAAACTGGTGGAAATTAATTTTGAAAAGGGGTAAAGTTAATAAAGAAAGTAAATGTGCGGCCGTTACGTTAACAATTAACTAGCGGTAATTAGATATTTGAGATTTGGGCGAAATTACGGTCGCCAGTCCTAAGGACAATTACTATAGTAACTGAAAAAGAAAGGTTATTACACATATAATTAGCACTAGAAGCGTGGCAACTGAAGGTTGACACGTGTAGTGTGAAAACTGAAAGTTTGTCAGAAGTAATAAATTTCGCTACACTCTGACTTAATTTAGCAAAAGAATTAATAAAACCAGAAAATTGAAAGTTAATTTAGTGACTGAAGTTAATAGTCAGCTTTCTTTCTGAAGCACATCGAAATTCAGTAAAATACGGTTAGTCTTGGACTACCTCAAAAATCATTTCAAAAACAACTTGGATCTACGCAATTTAGAAATAAGAGATTTAACTTCGAACTTGAATTAAATGATTCTGAACAATTAACAATAGTAAAATTTAGTACGTACCAAGCTGAGCTGCAGTCACAGGTAAGCTAAAATATGCTAACAAAACTCGCACTCTTAATTTGTGCTCGTGTAATCTAAATATTGTAGCCAGCTATAAATACTTTAACTGAACTTTGAAATTAAAGCAGTGAAATTGAATTATATTATTTTAATGCTGGCGTTTGAATTTCAACGACACTCGGGTTCATTTCGGAAAAGGAAGGGACCCTGCTTGGCAATGCAATTGGGACAATGAGCGACAAAGGTTCATGCTAAGTTGCTGTAATTTTGTGATGCAACAATTTCAAAAGCTGAGGTCTGCCATACAGTTCCGAAACTTTACGTGCTTCCAGTCTTCCTTGTTGGTTGATTGAAGGTTTGAAGCCGTCGATCGAGGAGGTGGCGACAGTCACTCATTGTCGGCCGTCGCTGTTGCAGAAGCTGGATGTTGGCGCGCCTTCTTCTCGACACGGTCTCCAAGCGAAACGGGCTCTTGATGTGTGCCAGCTAATGCTTCCCGTCCCCGACACCGTGCTAGAAACTACCGTAGCCAGTCGATCGCAATTACATGCTGCCAAACCCCGAAAGCCCGGCAACTTGCGGGAGCGTCGCACAACACACCTGCTCAATCGCACTACTCCAACCAGACTCCCTTCTGCTCTCTGCTCTGCCCGGGCTACACGCGGCAGAGTTAACACTCCCAAAGATCCTACACACTTTCGTTCTTCACACGACCTATCGATGTATTCGTTCGATAGCATAGTTTTCCCTAGGCAAGACCCAGCGTAAAATACAAATAATATTTACAAAACAAACCAATTATACATCGGCATAAATGCATATATATATATATATATATATATATATATATATATATATATATACGCCGGCCGAAGTGGCCGTGCGGTTAAAGGCGCTGCAGTCTGGAACCGCAAGACCGCTACGGTCGCAGGTTCGAATCCTGCCTCGGGCATGGATGTTTGTGATGTCCTTAGGTTAGTTAGGTTTAACTAGTTCTAAGTTCTAGGGGACTAATAACCTCAGCAGTTGAGTCCCATAGTGCTCAGAGCCATTTGAACCATTTTTTTTATATATATACACTCCTGCAAATGGAAAAAAGAACACATTGACATCGGTGTGTCAGACCCACCATACTTGCTCCGGACACTGCGAGAGGGCTGTACAAGCAATGATCACACGCACGGCACAGCGGACACACCAGGAACCGCGGTGTTGGCCGTCGAATGGCGCTAGCTGCGCAACATTTGTGCACCGCCGCCGTCAGTGTCAGCCAGTTTGCCGTGGCATACGGAGCTCCATCGCAGTCTTTAACACTGGTAGCATGCCGCGACAGCGTGGACGTGAACCGTATGTGCAGTTAACGGACTTTGAGCGAGGGCGTATAGTGGGCATGCGGGAGGCCGGGTGGACGTACCGCCGAATTGCTCAACACGTGGGGCGTGAGGTCTCCACAGTACATCGATGTTGTCGCCAGTGGTCGGCGGAAGGAGCACGTGCCCGTCGACCTGGGACCGGACCGCAGCGACGCACGGATGCACGCCAAGACCGTAGGATCCTACGCAGTGCCGTAGGGGACCGCACCGCTACTTCCCAGCAAATTAGGGACACTGTTGCTCCTGGGGTATCGGCGAGGACCATTCGCAACCGTCTCCATGAAGCTGGGCTACGGTCCCGCACACCGTTAGGCCGTCTTCCGCTCACGCCCCAACATCGTGCAGCCCGCCTCCAGTGGTGTCGCGACAGGCGTGAATGGAGGGACGAATGGAGACGTGTCGTCTTCAGCGATGAGAGTCGCTTCTGCCTTGGTGCCAATGATGGTCGTATGCGTGTTTGGCGCCGTGCAGGTGAGCGCCACAATCAGGACTGCATACGACCGAGGCACACAGGGACAACACCCGGCATCATGGTGTGGGGAGCGATCTCCTACACTGGCCGTACACCACTGGTGATCGTCGAGGGGACACTGAATAGTGCACGGTACATCCAAACCGTCATCGAACCCATCGTTCTACCATTCCTAGACCGGCAAGGGAACTTGCTGTTCCAACATTACAATGCACGTTCGCATGTTTCCCGTGCCACCCAACGTGCTCTAGAAGGTGTAAGTCAACTACCCTGGCCAGCAAGATCTCCGGATCTGTCCCCCATTGAGCATGTTTGGGACTGGATGAAGCGTCGTCTCACGCGGTCTGCACGTCCAGCACGAACGCTGGTCCAACTGAGGCGCTTGGTGGAAATGGCATGGCAAGCCGTTCCACAGGACTACATCCAGCATCTCTACGATCGTCTCCATGGGAGAATAGCAGCCTGCATTGCTGCGAAAGGTGGATATACACTGTACTAGTGCCGACATTGTGCATGCTCTGTTGCCTGTGTCTATGTGCCTGTGGTTCTGTCAGTGTGATCATGTGATGTATCTGACCCCAGGAATGTGTCAATAAAGTTTCCCCTTCCTGGGACAATGAATTCACGGTGTTCTTATTTCAATTTCCATAAGTATATATATATATATATATATATATATATATATATATATATATATTAAAACAATTACGATATATAAAGACACAGAAATGTTATATCTTCAGGTAACAAAATAAGGAAAAAATTATGGTACAATAGATGGAAATAGGAGGATATGCATTTCCGGCGTTACAAGCTCCAGTCAGTGAAATATGACGTTACGGTTGCTCAACTAAAACTACTTTGTAAACATAGAAGATCTTAGCAAACGGTCAAATAAATGTCAAATTGTTCTATATAGTAAACGAACTGTCAAACATTTCTCGAAACATATTCCGTATGTTTAAAGTTACTATATGTCACGCAATCACTACCGTTCCCTACAGATACAATTTGGACTTCATATCAGACTAAACGTATCAGTGTGGAATTATTCACATGGACAACCGCCATGTATGTAGATAATCTGGCCTATGTTATTTTAGCAGATCACTGGAGAATGGCAACAAAGGATTTAAAAAAAATTATTCCGCTAAAGTGTTTTTATTATTTTCCTGTTACTCTTCGCTTTTCCTGGTTTTGAGAATGGGTCTGCAACCCCAAAACTAGTGGCAAAGAAATTTAATATAAATAAATAAATAAGAAATGAAAACAATAAAGTCTACGTGTGGAGATTCTTTTTCGAAAGCAAATCATTCACATATTCACATTTTAGTACTGAGAATCATGGCGGTCGACGAAATAGCGGAGGGCGGGAAAGGGCGGGGAGAGGGCGAGGAATTCTCGTGACGTCAGCCCAACGTATATCTTTGACGCTTTTCTCAACTTTCGTTCTTTGCTAACCCTTCCCACAATTTTAGATGAGCAAGGGCTACGCATGCCACTCTGGCCGCTTGTGTAATCATTCAAATTCTAGTTGTACATTCACTCATGATTTCTTACAGGTAGTATGGGGACTACAAAGAAGATGTATACGTAAATAAGCGAACAAATCGACCTATTCCTACTGCAATGGTTGTTGGTATGACGCGGCTCACCACGAATTCCTCTCCTTTGGCAACCTCTTCATCTCAGAGTAGCACTTGCAAGCAACGCCTTCAATTATTTGCTGAATTTATTCCACTCTTTTTCTTCCTCTACAGCTTTTACGCTCTACAGCTGCCTCTACTATCATGGAAGTTATTCCATGATGCTTTAACAGATGTCCTGTCATCCTGTCCCTTCTTCTTGTCATTGTTTTCCACATATTCCTTTCCTTACCGATACTGCGGAGGAGGACCTCCTCGTTCCTTACGCTATCAATTCATCTAAATTTCAACATTCCTCTGTAGCAGCACATCTCAGATGCTTAGATTCTTTTCTGTTGCAGCTTCCCCTCAGTCTATGTTTTAGTTCCGTTGGACGCTGTGATCCCAACGTATATTCTCTGAAATTTCTTCCTCATATTAAGGCCTACGTTTCATGATAATAGACATATCTTGGCCAGGAATTCCCTTTTTTCCTGCGCTAGTCTGCTTTTTAAGTACTTCCTGCTGCGTCCGTTCTGTGCTGTTTTGTTGCCTTGGTAGCAAATTTCCTTAACTTCGTCTACATTGTGATCAACAATTTTGATGTTAAGTTTCTCGCTTTTCTCATTTCTGCTACTTCTCATTACTTTCGTCTTTCTTCAATTTACTCTCAGTCCACATGCTGCACCATTAGACTGATCATTGACGTCAGCAGATCCTGTAATCCTTCTTCACTTTCACTGACGATGGCAATAACATCGGCGCATCTTATCATTGATATCCTTTCGCCTTGAATTAATTCCACTCTTGAACATTACTTTTATTTCCCTCACTGCTTCTTCGCTGTGTAGATTGAACAGTAGTTCTTCGTCTTCCACTTTATTGTTCCCTCGCAGATTAATACGCAACAAGAAAATCAGCGATAAATGCACGCGAAACGCGTCGGAATGTGAGGTTGGTGAAACGGCTCTGACCGACCATTGCCAACCTGTTTTATTATTGTTAAATCCCTGTCCACTTTCTTCAGCTACTGCATTAACCCTTGGATGAGATGTCGCTATGTTCCATACAACAGCAGCCGCCGTGCTGGAGACGATACTGCGCTGAGCAAAGCATCGCCTGCTGCGCTGAGTCGTCATCATCTTCTGTGTTTACTCTCACCAATAAATTATTAAAATTAAGTATACTTTGAATATTCTTTACTGCTGAAGTTAATAAAGCTAAATAACATAACAAGAAAAAGCACATTGCAGGAAGTTTATTGTGTGATATTTTTCGAAACAAGATACAACACGCAGTCTCACGTGTCTCCTTGCTGCATATGATGCATCTCCTACAGGTCCGTCTTCCAAGGTGCGTGTCTAGTGTCTTTCTCGAAACCACAATGGATTTTCCTCGCCTGGTCAACGATTCCCTGACGCTTTGATTTGCTTTCTTGGTGATCTGTCACTAATATCTCATGAATTAGGCTGAGATTAAATTCGTTGACTGAAGTATTGCTTCCGGTATGAACCTCTTTAATAACGTGGGAATTTAGCATGCGCAAGTGTAAGCAGTGAAAAAAGAGATATTTCTGATCTTTTCAATGTTTCGCAAACTCATGCCGTACCAGCATGTCATATTTACCCGCTGCGCCCGTGGGGTGGTTGTAGTCCAACAAACATTTTCGTTTAAAATTTTTTTCAGTATTAATTTTGCGGTCCATTTTCACAGCTACTTCATTAAAGATGTACAGTATGTCATCAAGGTACATACGTCTATTTTGTCATGCCACTTCTAAGATATTATAGCGTCTGTTGACCTGAGTTCCATCTCACCTCTTTGCAGTACCTTTTCTAGTTTTTGTGTACATATCCTGTTCATGCGAACTGTACCTACTGCACTTGTTCTTCTTTCATGCAAGTACTGGAAGAGGGTGACTTGTGTACCAATTGTCTACATATAGCGAATGTTTTGTTACGTGCATTCACCGAGATAACCTCCAAACATATGAATCCGAAGTTAGCAATCCTGGCATGCTCATCTCGTGTCGCATATCCACGGTGATTCACTGATGATGTTACAGACTTTCGGGAATGAGGGAGCAGGGTAAATGTACCAGTCTGCTGCAAGGGATCCTGTTCAAGAAACGACCGTGTCGAAAGCTATAAGCGAAAATCATTCTTACATATCTGACATGGAATATATGTGCCAGTACTGTTGTTGCTAAGACTGTAGGGTACGCAACTTTTTGAGGGGATAATATAGGCAATTATAAGAAAAAAGTGTAGCAAGATAGGTTCTAAAAAGCATATCTTAAGAGCTACGACCACTTGTTCAACTTCGATACTGTGAAACACATCTCTTCTACTAAAAGCTCTTTGTTGTCCATATTTTTGAAGAGGGTAGTACGAACGAAAGCAAGAAAAGAAAGTTCAGTAAATATGAGCTCTCAAAATGCATACCGTAAGTGCTATGGGCCCTTGTTCAATAGAAGAGAAAAGATATATTTCAGACTATCGCATATGTACAAGTTACCAAACCTCTTAAAGTATGGGTATTAGAGCTCATGTTCAGCAGACGTATTTTTCTTTTCTCCTCTCCACTAACATCTTTGAAAGTTGTCAGTATTAGAGACGACATACCGGTACATGTATTCCACTGCCAGAAGTTCAGTAAGATTTTCGCCAATGTTTATGGACTTGTTCGTTTCCGGACCGGTGTTCCATATCTCAGAGTGACACCTTTAACCCGTTTTCTTCATGCCTGAAAGTTTGTAGCAGCATCACGGGATCACACTGTACACGTCGTTAGCATTGGAGGCATAACAACTGTGCATGGATATATACTAGCAGTGAAAGGATTACTTAGGACCATCAGCAGAGAGTGCTAAAGTCGACTGTCACCCAGTATCGAGAATAAATATGACACTAGAAATAAATCTCTTTTTCTGAATGAAACTCAGTCACCAGTTGCAAATATATTTTAATACACTTTAATGGCTCCGAGAAATTAATGTTTCATCTTCAGAAGCATACAAAATTAGGGATATTATACATACACACCGAAAAAAGTTTTGCATCACCCCGGTTTCCAGAACTCCTGAAGATAGACGTTAACTGTGGATATTGTATCACAGACACAGTCCTGTTCAGAGATGTCACTAAACTCGCCCAAAGTTGTTAACAACCCTGCATGAGTAGCGTCTGTTAGACGGAGGGGGTTCCGACACCCGATCAGTTCCAGTCATTCCACCAGGAAGGAGGTACACAACTCGTGTTGTCTGTAGTTCAACCATGCCTACACGGTCAATACCGCGGTTCGATCGCGTCCGCATTGTTACTTTGTGCCAGGAAGGGCTCTCAATGAGGGAAGTGTCCAGGCGTCTCGGAGTGCACCAAAGCGACGTTGTTCGGACATGGAGGCGATACAGAGAGACAGGAACTGTCAATGACATGCCTCGCTCAGGCCGCCCAAGGGCTACTACTGCAGTGGATGATCGCTACCTACGGATTATGGCTTGGAGGAACCCTGACAGCAACGCAACCATGTAGAATAATGCTTTTCGTGCAGCCACAGGACGTCGTGTTACGACTAAAATTGTGCGCAATCGGCTGCATGATGCCAAAATTTCACTCCCGACGTCCACGGCGAGGTCCATCTTTGCCACCACGACAGCATATAGCTCGGTAGAGATGGGCCCAACGACATGCCGAATGGACCGCGCAGGATTGGCATCACGTTCTCTTCACCGATGAGTGACGCATATGCCTTCAACCAGACAGCCCGGTCAGGCTGAACGCCTTAAGCACACACTGCAGCGAGTGCAGCAAGGCGGAGGTTCCCTGCTGTTTTGGTGTGGTATTATGTGGGGCCAACTTGCGCCGCTGGTGGTCATGTAAGGCGCCGTAATGGCTGTACGATACGTGAATGCCATCCTTCGACCGACAGTACAACCATATCAGCAACATATGGGCGAGGCATTCATCTTCATGGACGACAATTCGCGCCCCCGTCGTGTGCACATCTTGTGAATGAGTTCCTTCAGAATAACGTCATCGCTCGACTAGGCCGGCCAACATGTTCTCCAGACATGAACCATATCGATCATGCCTGGGATAGATTTAAAAGGGCTGTTTACGGACGACGTGACCCACCAACCACTCTGAGGGATCTACGCCGAATCATCGAGGAGGATTGGGACGATCTGGACCAACAGTATCTTGATGAACTTGTGGATAGTATGCCATGACGAATAAGGTATGCATCAATGCAAGATGACGTGGTACTGGGTACTAGAAGTACCGGTGTGTACAGCAATCTGAATTACCACCTCTGAAGGTCTCGCTGTATGGTGGTACAACCTGCAATGTGTGCTTTTCATGAGAAATAAGGAGGGCGGAAATGATGTTTACATTGATCTCTGTTCCAATTTTCTGTACAGTTTCCGGCACTCTCGGAACCGAGGTAATGCAAAACTTCTTTTGATGTGTGTAAATCTTTATACCCTGGCTTTTCATATACGATACGTTACCTATAAAAAGTGCATTAGACAAACTTACTTAGTACTGGTTTATCAGACGTCACATCTCCTTTACAGACACATAATGGTGAGATATATTCAGAAATATAAATATTGTATGTGATCATTTTAAACAAAGATTGACAATTTACAGTAACTGAAACACATCAATGTGCATGTCAAGTTGTAGTGATAGCATCAATGGAATATATAAAAGCATTTAAAAATATATCCAAATTATAGACAGTAATATATAACACATTTTAAAAAAGTCATGGCGCATAGTTATAACACGTAAAGGAAGGGCTAATTTTCACGTTTTATAAGAGATGACATGCGGTCAAAATAAAATTTGTTTTTTTTTTAAAAAAACATTGAGAAAAGTCATGGCACATAGTTGTAACATATAAATGGAAGGGCTAATTTTCACATTTTCTAAGAGATGAAATGCGGTCAAAATAATATCTGCTTATTATTTCAAGTTGATAATTCAACAAATATTTAGAATTTAGTTGTGAATGTCTATATGTTTTAAATATATTGTCTACCGTTTCTTATAAAATTTGAAAATTAACCACTTCCTTTTATGTATTAGAACAATGTGTCACGTTTCTTCAAATTTTTTACATATGAGTTATTTATATACCTTGGTTAAATTTGTATTTTTTAATGTATACATCGCTGCTAACATAACAATATGCAATATACATAGATTTGATTCAGCTACTGTAAATTGTCAATCTGTGCATACAGTAATCACATATAATATGTACATTTCTGGATTATACTTCTATGAAGAAGCTGTTGACGCCTGTTAAACGAATACAACGTAATTTTCTGTAACATATTTCTTATACTCCACATATTTATAATATCCATAAATGTCGTGGCTTCTGAAGACGAGAAATTAATTTTTCTAAACCGATAAACTGTTAAAAAATATATGCAACTGAACACTTTAATTTCATTGTGAAAAATATGGAAAACAGTTGCTCAGAAAAACAGCCATGAATAAAATTCCTTGCTGCTTGTTAATTTTTCTGCGGAAGGCAGAGCCACTTTCTCGGTGTCAGAAGTCTGTGAGGCGAGCTGTTTACAAACTGTCGCCCCATGTTTTTGGATGCAGCAGACGCTGCTTTCGGTGTGACTGGCCGATCACACGCGGTTCACACGTACTGCTCCCGTGGTACATGTGCTGCATTCTCGCGCACGTGCCTGCTGCGTTGCTATAGCGATGGCGTTTATCCGGGGTCACTACGGCGGCCTGTCGTTTGAGCCCTGCACAAAGGGCCGGATAATTCCCACCCGCGTGGCTGTTCCGCACTGACTGCCAGCTCGTTAGCGGGGTGTTTTTCGTTACAGCGTGCTCGCAGGTACTAAACAGGGGCGGCTTAGCCACCACTCAAATGGGCGGCATGTGAACGCTGCTCCCAAACTATCAATCTGTTTCCTTTTTTTCTTTTCAATCGTTACAAACAGTGTCACTTTCACAAGGAACTCTTTGATTTATACTCTAAATTTAGCTATCGTGTTTGCCTGTAAGCAGGATTACCTCGAACTCTGCCCCACTATCACACCGAACTTTTCATTCATCAGCAGTAATCACCAGATTAATTTCCCACGTACATTACAAATGAACCAGTGGTCTCGTGACCCAAAAAAACTGCTAATAATTTCCCCAGGTTAAACACAAAGTACTGTCTTACATTGCGAAGCAATCGCAACACAGCCCTTCCATTGATCACCTGCACTCTAGTAAATTCAACCTTACCTAATTTGCATTGTCTCTGAGCACCCTAGAATTTAGAACTAGTTAAACATAACTAACCGAAGGACAGCACACACATCCATACCCGAGACAGGATTCGAACCTGCGACGGTAGCGGTCGCGCGGTTCCAGACTGTAGTGCTTAGAACCGCTCGGCCATCCCGGCCGGCCCTAATTTGCAATTAAGAATTTATTTCCGCTGTTCTCCCACGTGTTATTCTGTCTTCTAAGACAAGTTTACACTATTTTCTACTACTTATTGTAACAGCAAGTTTTTATTATACAGATCTATGTAATAAAATTTAGTGTATACTTGTACATTGTTACTGCGGCATTAGTAATGTAAAAGAATGTTCCGTCAGCGACGTTACGCATACTGTGTACGTAATAGTAGAGAAAAGAGTAGTACTTAGAGGATAGTGTACCGGGGAACACATGATTCTTTTTGGTCAGTACTTCAATCGAGTGATTGAGTATAGAATCAGACGAGGAAATGCGTGATAGACGCCACCATAAGCAGCTTCCACCACTTTCCACAGTTTCTTTTTTTTTCATCACATGTTCAATCTAAACATCAAAGAAGCGATGACGGAAATAAAAGAAACACTCAAGAGCGGAATTAAAAGTCAGGTGAAATGATATTAATGATAAGATTCACGGACGACATTACTATCTTCACTGAAAGTAAAGTATTAGAGGACCTGGTGGACAGAGAGAACAGTGTAACGACTGCAGAGTATGGACTGATTGAGAGTAAACTGAAGAAAGACGAAAGTAATGAGACGTAGCAGAAATGAGAATAACAAGAAATTTCATATCAGAAGTCCCGATTACGAAGTAGATAAAGTTAAGGAAATCTGCTCCCTAGGCAGAAAAATAAGCAAAGACGGACGGAACAAGGACGACATAAAAAGGAGACCAGCACTGGCAAAACGGGAATTCCTAGCCAAGAAAAGTCTGCTAGTATCAAACATAGGCCTTAATTTGAGAAATAAATTTCTCAACTTGTACGTCTGGAGCACAACATTGTATGGTAGGGAAAGATGGACTGTGAGAAAACCGGAACAGAGGAGGATCGAAGCATTAGAAATGAGGTGCTACAGAAGAATGTTGAAAATTAGGTGGACTGTTAAGGTAAGCAATGTGGAGGTTCTTCGCAGAATCGGGAGGAAATGAGAAGGGACGGGATGGTAGGACATCTGTTAAGATATCGCGGAGTTACTTCCAAGGTACTAGAGGGATCTGTAGAATGTAAAAGCAGCAGAGGAAAACGGAGACTGGAAAACATACAGCAAATAATTGAGGACGTAGATGGGAAGTGCTACTCTGAGATGAAAGGGTTGGCACAGAAGAGGAAAGAGGTTGGTAAAGGAGAGGAATTCGTGGCGGGCCGCATCAGACCAGTCTGAAGACCGCTGACTATTAAAAAAAAAAAGTGAAGTAGTGTTTGGTGTACCGTTTATAAGCATTTCGATTTCTACACATACAAGTGCCGTATAATATATTAAAGCTGGTTGGAGCACACGGTTGATTTTTAATTTACAGAAACGTATTTCAATAAAAATTCCATTACTTTCAAAACTAGTTATGTAAGGTGTGGACCCTTAAGCCAAAGGCCTTCTCTGTCGACAACGCACCATCTTGTACCTACTAACAGAAGCATGGCTTCTATTATGGAACGTGAACCATTTGTCTGATAACCGAGTTTCTTAATGTCATAACAATTTCGGTTGCTTTGAAAATATAAATTTGTTTAGTATGTTTTTCATTTTCAGCAAATGTAATTGTATAATTCGAAATAATCACGAACCAGTTGCGTAAAAGAAATTTTATTTCCTTAACCCGTTTCAGGCACTTAATGCCCTTCTTGAGGAGGTTGTAACTATCGCATTACTTTCGAGTGTCAACAAGAAGATGAAGAAAGCATTTCGCTGTGGGCACGTGGTTCATAGTGCCTGTACAAAAATGTTTCGTAGTGCCTGTATCATTTTTCTATAGGCAACGTAAACCATATGACCACAGGAGTGTGCTACCTGCATCTTACTGTTAACACTCGCAACTAATGCGATGGTTATAATCTTCTGAAGAGGGACACTAATTGCTGGTTGTTGATTGTTTCGGCAGATGTAAATTTGCGTTGTTTTCCAACATCTTCAGTTTCAAAATGTTTTTAACTTACAATCATTCTGCTTAATTTTATTTCACTTGTTGATTATTGGTGTGTAGTAAACTAATAATATACCAGGAAAACGACAAAATACAGTATCAACCCTGTGGCGCATAGTGTCCACTAAATGCCGGCCGCGGTGGTCTAGCGGTTCTAGGCGCTCAGTCCGGAACCGCGCGACTGCTACGGTCGCAGGTTCGAATCCTGCCTCGGGCATGGATGTGTGTGATGTCCTTAGGTTAGTTCGGTTTAACTAGTTCTAAGTTCTAGGGGACTAATGACCTCAGAAGTTGAGTCCCATAGTGCTCAGAGCCATTTGAACCATTTTTGTCCACTAAAGCGTACAGCTGTTAATCATCACTTCCATTGCGTTTTAGTCAGTCCAGAGGCTGTAAATGCACACAGTGCACTGGATCGGGTACTACCTGCTGGTATTTTACCCTGCATGCAATTGCAGCTTCACAACTGACTTAAAACACTGGAGAAGTGACCATTAAATTCTGTCCACTGCAGTGAATATATTGTGCCACAGTTTTTCAGGGCTTTTGAACTCCTATGGAATGTCCTTTGGAGAAAAGAGAACCACTTGTATGAATATCAAGAGCTCAGATGGAAACCCAGTTCTAAGCAAAGAAGGGAAAGCAGAAAGGTGGAAGGAGTATATAGAGGGTCTATACAAGGGCGATGTACTTGAGGATAATATTTTGGAAATGGAATAGGATGTAGATGAAGATGAAATGGGAGATATGATACTGCGTGAAGAGTTCGACAGAGCACTGAAGGACCAGAGTCGAAACAAAGCCCTGGGAGTAGACAACATTCCATTAGAACTACTGACAGCCTTGGGAGAGCCAGTCCTGACAAAACATATGGTGAGCAAGATGTATGAGACAGGCGAAATACCCTCAGACTTCAAGAAGAATATAATAATTCCAATCCCAAAGAAAGCAGGGATTGACAGACGTGAAAATTACCGAACTATCAGTTTAATAAGTCACGGCTGCTAAATACTAACGCGAATTCTTTATAGACGAATGGAGAAACTAGCAGAAGCCAACCTCGGGGAAGATCAGTTTGGATTCCGTAGAAATATGGGAACACGTGAGGCAATACTGACCTTACGACTTACCTTAGAAGCTAGATTCAGGAAAGGCAAACATACGTTTCTAGCATTTGTAGACTTAAAGAAAGCTTTTGACAATGTTGACTGGAATACTCTCTTTCAAATTCTGAAGGCCGCAGGAGTAAAAGACAGGGAGCGAAAGGCTATTTACAATTTGTACAAAAACCAGATGGCAGTTATAAGAGTCGAGGGAAATCAAAGGGAAGCAGTGGTGGGGAAGGGAGTGAGACAGGTCTTTAGCCTCTCCCCGATATTATTCAATCTGTATACTGAGCAAGCAGTGAAGGAAACAAAAGAAATATTCGGAGTAGGTATTAAAATCCATGGAGAAGAAATAAAAACTTTAAGGTTCGCCGATGATATTGTAATTCTGTCACAGACAGCAAAGGACTTGGAACATCAGTTGAAAGGAATGGATAGTGTCATGAAAGGAGGATATAAGATGAACATCAACAAAAGCAAAACGAGGATAATGGAATGTAGTCGAATTAAGTCGGGTGGTGCTGAGGGGATTAGATTAGGAAATGAGACACTTAAAGTAGTAAAGGAGTTTTGCTATTTGGGGAGCAAAATAACTGATGATGGTCGACGTAGAGAGGATATAAAATGTAGACTGGCAATGGCAAGGAAATCGTTTCTGAAGAAGAGAAATTTGTTAACATTGAGTATAGGTTTAAGTGTCAGGAAGTCGTTTCTGAAAGTATTTGTATGGAGTGTAGCCATGTATGGAAGTGAAACATGGACGATAAATATTTTGGACAAGAAGAGAATAAAATCTTTCGAAATGTGGTGCTACAGAAGAATGCTGAAGATTAGATGGGTAGATCACATAACTAATGAGGAAGTGTTGAATAGGATTGGGGAGAAGAGGAGTTTGTGGCACAACTTGACTAGAAAAAGGGATCGGTAGGTAGGGCATGTTCTGAGGCATCAAGGGATCATCAGTTTAGTGTTGGAGGGCAGTGTGGAGGGTAAAAATCGTAGAGGGAGACCAAGAGACGAATACACTAAGCAGATTCAGAAGGATGTATGTTAAAGTAGGTACTGGGAGATGGAAACCTCGCACAGGATAGTGTAGCATGGAGAGCTGCATCAAACCAGTCTCAGGACTGATGACCACAACAACAACAACATCGAATGTTTGTCCCTAGGTACATGACTAAGTGGTATCTTGAAACTTGTATTTACATTTGGAAAAATCTTAGGTTAGCAAAGTAATTTATGCAATTTAAGAAAAATACGGCAGCACATAAAAAGTGAATGCCTACACTTAAAAATGTAATATGAAAGTACATTAAACTTCTATGACAGAGCTGGCCAGAAGTGAATGAAAGTCTAAAACTGTCCCAAGGTACAACGCTTTACCCTATTACACAATGCACAGATTTATTTCGATGATATTGAACGATAGAACATTTCCAAGCTACCTGGAGAGAAATAGTTGCATTCACCATTTGTCCACAGTAGCTAACTTGGCCCCACTTGGTGACAAAGATAGTTTTGTGTTGTTTGGAAGAACCTGTTTCTTTTGTTCGGGAGGGATTGGAGTCATCAGTATTTTGAATGGTGTAGCGCACCATAGAACGAATTCGTTACTTGTGAAAATACCTTCACCTCAGAGTAGTGCATCGAACCTAAGGATACAGAGTTTGGAGAAAAATTATGTCAAGAAATTTTAACCCCGGATAGCTGATACCAGTAGGAACAAAAATTACTAGTGTTGCGTAGGTCGATAACGCACGATTTTAAATTACGGAAACTTGGCGGCATGTGCTCCGATTGTCCTGTTGCCGGATTCTCTGGAAAACCCATGACCGCGAATGATTTGCCCGCCAGAGATCGCGATGTATGCAAGGCGACGCGCTCGCTCGGTGGTAGCGCGCCAGTCTTCCACTCTGAGGCCAGGGGGCAAATCCGCCGGGGTCCCGACGCCTCCATTGTAGTTTCATGATAAGACTGCATTTAGTTCAAGTACAGAAAATCTTTTACAAGTTTTCAGACCATTTTAGGGACTTTTTTGTAACTAGTACGTTGTTTACATAAAGCAGGTGGTCGAACTGGCAACCCTCTGACGCGGCACAAGCTTTATATCGTCGAACGGTGTTATGCCGAACTGTTTCAAAGATTCCTGGCATTTCCCTGATATTGGCAAAACGTTGAATGCGATCCATTAATTCCTCTTCGTTTCAAGGTGGTTCGGATCTGGGTGGGTGAACTACATTCCTGGAAATGGAAAAAAGAACACATTGACACCGGTTTGTCAGACCCACCATACTTGCTCCGGACACTGCGAGAGGGCTGTACAAGCAATGATCACACGCACGGCACAGCGGACACACCAGGAACCGCGGTGTTGGCCGTCGAATGGCGCTAGCTGCGCAGCATTTGTGCACCGCCGCCGTCAGTGTCAGCCATTTTGCCGTGGCATACGGAGCTCCATCGCAGTCTTTAACACTGATAGCATGCCGCGACAGCGTGGACGTGAACCGTATGTGCAGTTGACGGACTTTGAGCGAGGGCGTATAGTGGGCATGCGGGAGGCCGGGTGGACGTACCGCCGAATTGCTCAACACGTGGGGCGTGAGGTCTCCACAGTACATCGATGTTGTCGCCAGTGGTCGGCGGAAGGTGCACGTGCCCGTCGACCTGGGACCGGACCGCAGCGACGCACGGATGCACGCCAAGACCGTAGGATCCTACGCAGTGCCGTAGGGGACCGCACCGCCACTTCCCAGCAAATTAGGGACACTGTTGCTCCTGGGGTATCGGCGAGGACCATTCGCAACCGTCTCCATGAAGCTGGGCTACGGTCCCGCACACCGTTAGGCCGTCTTCCGCTCACGCCCCAACATCGTGCAGCCCGCCTCCAGTGGTGTCGCGACAGGCGTGAATGGAGGGACGAATGGAGACGTGTCGTCTTCAGCGATGAGAGTCGCTTCTGCCTTGGTGCCAATGATGGTCGTATGCGTGTTTGGCGCCGTGCAGGTGAGCGCCACAATCAGGACTGCATACGACCGAGGCACACAGGGCCAACACCCAGCATCATGGTGTGGGGAGCGATCTCCTACACTGGCCGTACACCACTGGTGATCGTCGAGGGGACACTGAATAGTGCACGGTACATCCAAACCGTCATCGAACCCATCGTTCTACCATTCCTAGACCGGCAAGGGAACTTGCTGTTCCAACAGGACAATGCACGTCCGCATGTATCCCGTGCCACCCAACGTGCTCTAGAATGTGTAAGTCAACTACCCTGGCCAGCAAGATCTCCGGATCTGTCCCCCATTGAGCATGTTTGGGACTGGATGAAGCGTCGTCTCACGCGGTCTGCACGTCCAGCACGAACGCTGGTCCAACTGAGGCGCCAGGTGGAAATTGCATGGCAAGCCGTTCCACAGGACTACATCCAGCATCTCTACGATCGTCTCCATGGGAGAATAGCAGCCTGCATTGCTGCGAAAGGTGGATATACACTGTACTAGTGCCGACATTGTGCATGCTCTGTTGCCTGTGTCTATGTGCCTGTGGTTCTGTCAGTGTGATCATGTGATGTATCTGACCCCAGGAATGTGTCAATAAAGTTTCCCCTTCCTGGGACAATGAATTCACGGTGTTCTTATTTCAATTTCCAGGAGTGTAGAACCTTGAAGAATCTCCACAGGAAAAAGTCCCGTGGCGTGAGGTCTGGCGATCGCGAGGACCGTGTCCACCGAGCACATCTGCCAACTACCCGGCCGTCGAAGAGTTCATTTAAATATCCGCGCACAGCACAGCTGTTACGTGCGGGCGTCACATCACGCTGCAACCAAACGCATAGCCGTATGTCCAGGGGAATATCTTCCAGAAGGCTGGGTAGAGCTTTTTGCAAAAAGTGAAAAAGTAAGTCAAGGAGGTAGACGCACGGGCCCAATCAGGTGATCATTCACAATGCCTGCCCACATGTTGAGCGAAAATCGTTCCTGGTATCTGTGGACGTGCGTGACGCGAGGATATCCCCTTGCCCAGGAATGAACGTTTCCTGTGTTGTAAAGGCCATCGCAATTGAAGGTGCACTCGTCGGTAAACAACACAACGGCTGGGAATTCGGGATCTCGTTCAACACGTCGCAGAAACCACCCATTAAATTTGGTAGGTGAGCTTAGATTATTAATTTAGAATTATGTCTTGGTCTTCTTTTAGATTTTTGGCTCTAATGTTTTATCTTTTTTGGGAGCTGTTTATACGTTATATACGTATTCCGCCACAGGACTTAGTTGTTGGACAGGGTGGAAATTAAGTGAACATTGGCCGTCATCCCTCAAAACCTCCCAGACTAACCGATGAGTGACCCCCATGTCGTGTCCAACCGCTCGAGTACTTGTCGTAGGAGCTTCCTCGAAGCGCTCGAGAACAGTCTCTTCAAATGCAGCATCCCGTCGTGTTCGAGGTCTTCCAGCATCACTACGATATACCGCTAAAGAGCCTGTTTCGCTAAGTCGCCGGTGAGTTGTAAACGTTTGCAGGTGTGGGTGGCGTCTTGCTGGGTACCAGTCCACATACAACCGTCGAGCTTCATGTCCATTATCGTCGGCTAGTCCACAAACAAAAACCATATCTCGTCGTTCTTCAAACAAATACCGTGCTGCCACGCTTACTGTACGACTAAACAGCAGGTGATGTGTGAGTGCTCCGAAGCGAAGCTTACGTGTGAATGCCTCTGACGTGAGGTGGAGACAAACAGCAAGAACAGTTCGACTCGTGTGCGTATCACGTTGGGTCAGTGACGGGGCAAGCTCCCAAAAAAGATAAAACATTAGAGCCAAAAATCTAAAAGAAGACCAAGACATAATGGCATTACCTATCCACGGTTAAAATTTCGTGACACAGTTTTTCTCCACCCTGCATATAAGTCGGTCAGGCAACTCTTGGCTTTCGAAACACTCGTTCTTCGTTTGCTGTGTGGGGGAGGGTGGTGTACCTATGGACGCTTCTCCGACTTCCGCCTCATGCGAGCAGAAGTTCACTACATTTTCTTACTCCATGTTTTAAATGATAGCATTCAGTTCGGATGTTTTGCAGTCTTCTTCTGAAATTTCAAACGTTTTTGCACCGTAAACTGTAGAAAATGTCAGAAATTGCTAATAGCGGTCTCTAGTTCACACTCCAGTTTTTCTCGGCGTATTCCACTGTTGAATTCTTCTCGGTTTATCAGCCGAGTGGTGGCGTCGTCTTGTCGCAACGTTTCAATGAGTTTCGTACCAATCATCTTCTGGCGAAGTGACTTCGCCGGAAGATGATGGGTACGAATCTCATTGAAAAGATAACCCGAGAAGAATTCATCACCTTTTCTTTCACATTCACGTAGTGTGATGTCGATATTTGGAATGATTTATCAATGCTTATTTAACGACGGTTATAAGGAAGAGACATTTTCAAACAGTTATAAAAATAATATTTAATTAGTAATAGCGATTCTTCTTTAACTTAATCTGCGGAAGGACTTGAAATAATCGTACTTGTAAAATTTGAGCTTCTTCTAAAGGTTTTCTTTACTTTACTATTTTGAAAATAGTAATATTCTGCCAAAGAAATGAGAAACCTTTAGGGCTCAGGATGGTCAACGTTTCTCCCCTGTCGTTTTGTTTTGTGAGCGTATTTTCTACGAAGGCAAATGCGCAATAGGCTGACCCAATGGACAGACAGGGTTACAGGTGTACAGGTATGTACCGTCTTTTCCATTTAGTGAACGACTTTTTAGCGGAATGAAGGATACCGTTGACAGACGGAACTGTAGAATGAAACCTACTCAACTAGTCGCTGAATGAGATCATGCATTGATTGGTGCGCTCGTGAATATATTATTTGGTTCTAGCATTGGTAGAATTTAAGAATGCAGGCGACAAATATGTTTCTTCACTCCATTTCCAGCCTAGTTCAGCAAGATTAATCCAATTTTCAAATAAAATTCTGAAGTTGCACCACCAGCGCGAAACGCGTCAATTTCAAAATAAACTCCTAAGACAAAGACTGTCACAGAAAAGGAAGGCGATAACTAGCACTTCTGTACAATAAGTCGTTTCATGTCAGTTGTAGTCATAGAAATAGAAATTTTCAAGGAAAGATATCGAGTTGCAAGACTGACACTGCCTTACTGCAAGAATGCTTATCAAAGGCACACATTATGACATTTTTGGTCCGTCTGATTAATAAGAGACATGGTGAATCTGCGGGAGTATTTCTGCACCAAGTTCTCAACTGTACTGCTTCTGATAAGGCAATCTACATAGAATTTGTTTCCTATTCGTGTACAGGAAGCCAGAAGCGTGTCAACAAAATCTGTTATAGAGAGTGTTGTTGGTTAAATACATTGACAGTTATTTATTACAAGTTTAATCTTTTATTTAAAGTAACTAGCATTAATACTCCTACACCCTATCTTAAAATTAGCATTTACTGTGTGAAAAATGAACAAGAGTAATTGCTACGTTTTTATGGTTTATTAAAGTAAGAAGTTGAGGCACACAACGTTTGCGGGTATCTTTACTACAACTTGATTAAATTTCATTCATTTCTTTAAATTCAGCTACTAAATGTATCAAGATTAAAGTACCTTCAATCGAAAGTCAGTTATTAACTTTATTTTGTCCTTACCAAGTCCGTAAGACAACGTTTGAAAAGGAAATAATTTAAGATCTTGTTCGTTTTATTCTGGAACTAAAAGCTAAACTACATCTCTGGAACTGTAAATTCATTATCTGTCCTAAGTTAAATTAACAGAATTAATTTCAAAATTCGCGGAAACCGGTAAGAGCTCATATAATTATTGACTTTAAGGAGGAAAGCTCATAAAGTGATTTAGAATTGGTTTCTGACCAACTGACAGAAGCTGCCACTGTGCTTTAGTGCGAAACGGTAACTATCATACCTGTAAATACAGATAGCAGTGAGGGGTAAATTTTCTTTCCGGATGCAGTGACCGTCTAGTCTGCCCACTAAACATTCCGATAGGAGCACGATCACTTGGTTGATTTTCAGACAGTTACAAACGCTTTTAACATTATTAAGAAAGTTCAGTTTAAAATAGCGTCAAAAGTATTTGAATTGTTGTTTCAGTACCGTGTCCGAAGTTATGCGCTACGACAGACGGGCGAGGCTCTAGCAGAGTCGCGAAGGTTAACAGAGGCGACCAAACACTTCCAGCAAAAGACGATAAGAGAACAAGGGAATGGATGTAGAGTCGTTGTAACTAGACTTGTAAGTAGCCTGTTTGTATGTTGGCAGCGCTATAGACTGTTTTACTATCACTGACAGAGCTCTGCGCCCTCGGCAAGAGATTCTGTGGTTGGGCGAACTAGCAGTCAGAGAGTGGATAGGGAAGTGTATGGACATGATATTGTTAGCGGAGATTCTTTTATTGGCAGAACATGCATTGTAAAGTGAGTCGAAATGATGTGTTTAGAAGAAAATAGGCAAGGAAATGTATGAGCATGGATGTATGATTGGTAATGTTTGGGCGGTGGTATTATTGACAACAATATAACTTTTGGAACTAGATGTCACATGAATAAGGTAAAATTTTCTAAATACATTGTTTGCTCTTCAACAATTTTTTTTCTATTTGCTAGCCATATGCCTCCTAGTAGCTAGAGCCTAGTTAGAATCTTTTTATTTAGATGGCCGTTGTTGCTACTTGCTGTAATTGCTGTAGTTCGGGCTACGAAGGTTTTCTGTGAAGTAAGTGACTTATGAAAAAGAATGGGGCTTCTCATACCAGAATTTGTGACTGATATGAGTGTAGGCAATTAACAAAGTTGGAGGTTGTTTTTTGGATTTGTATTATTCTTAGGATTTCTTGCAATTTACGGCCGTTGTTTTGTGTTAATTACTGGAAGTCCTGTTCTGTGAGTATAGTAGTCAGATAGGCTTGGGCTCATATGTTGTGGGTAGTAAAGAATAGGTTAATTTTGAGTTGTCTTTGTCAGGGAAAATTCTGTAGGTTACTTTTTGATAAAAAAAATTAATACATGGTGTCAGACTGAAGTACCGATCCAGAAACATCATGTGCTCCTAGGTTCACTATCCTCTAGGTACAACACTCTCCCCTAATGCTCGTCACCCTGGGGTCTTTACCATGTTGATTAAGAGAAGGTTACAGATGATATAAAGAATGGCAGCACATTTCGTCATGTGCCACTTTACCAAGCACGAGAGTGTCCTAGAAATGTTCGTCCAAATACAATGGTTGAGGCGACAGAAGAAGTGTTACTCGTCATCAAGGGGTTCACATAAAAGACCCAGAATTTCGAGAGCGCGCTTCCACAGAAGAGTAAAGCACCACATTACTTCCTCCCCAGTACTTCCTTCCAATTATGACTTGCGAAATCGCCATGACTGTAAAATCAGACACATTGTAGCTTATAAGGAGGCGGTCGTTCTTTCTGTTTATCAGTTGCCAATGCAATATTGGAAAGGGGGAGGGGGTGGAAGAGAGATTTTGGTACTTGATGTTTCGCCCACCAATCTCCGTGAAGTTACTTTTGGGGTATTAAATATGATACGATTAAGTCGGAAATTTAAGGAAAGAAGTAATATTCAGAAAAAATTCGTTTAATATGATTTTATTTTAAAAATGGTTGCACAGTAGTTTAAAAAAATACCAACGAAGACCAAAACCAGTTCTTAGTAGCGGATTACTATCCTTAGTGCCAAATGGTGTTATTACGTCTTCTCCACAACTGCATGCCCATTTTTCCCGTGTTACATGACTTGTTACTTGATATGCAATATCTTTGTTACATTACACACATTAGTGACTGCGATTAAGTCTTCTTCTTAAGTTGCCAATCCTAAGATTGATTTGCAGCAGCTCTCCATTCAGTGCGATTGTCGGCCAGCCTCTTCAATTCCGTGAAACTTCCGCATCCTAGGTCCTGCATTATCTGGCTTATGTACTTCCTTCTAGGTCTGCCTCTTGCCCTTTTGCCCTCCACAAGGCCTTCCGTTATAGTGTGGAGAAGACTTTCATGTCTCAGAATGTGTCCCATCCATATATCTCTCCTCTTCTTGACCGTCTTCCAAAGAACTGGAACTTCCTCCGCTCTCTGCAGGACTTCTTCATTTGTCATCCTGGCCGTCCATGGAATTTTTAACATCCTTCGCAGACACCACATTTCGAATCCTTCAATCCTTCTTCTTTCGTCCTCTCCAAGTGTCCAGGTTTCGCTGCCGTAGAGAAGCACACTCCCAACAAAGGTCTTTATTAACCGCTTCCTTAACGACAGACTTGTAATATTTGATGTGAGGAGTCCTTTCCTTTTATAGAATGCAGTCTTTGCCTGATTTATTCTACTTATTACATCTTTCCTACTACGACCATCTGATGTTATTCTGCTTCCCAAGTAGACAAAGACCGAGCGAGGTGGCGCAGTGGTTAGCACACTGGACTCGCATTCGGGAGGACGACGGTTCAAACCCGTCTCCCGCCATCCTGATTTAGGTTTTCCGTGATTTCCCTAAATCGCTTCAGGCAAATGCCGGGATGGTTCCTTTGAAAGGGCACGGCCGATTTCCTTCCCCATCCTTCCCTCACCCGAGCTTGCGCTCCGTCTCTAATGACCTCGTTGTCGACGGGACGTTAAAACACTAATCTCCTCCTCCAAGTAGACAAAGTCTTGTATTTCTTTCAGCTTCTCTCCATTCAGCCTTATATTCGTAATTGCTTGATTATTTTGTTTGCTTGCAACTAAGATTTTTGTTTTTGACTTATTAATTTTCATGTTGTACCGTGTAGCAAGAGTGTTTTCCATTTCCTCCAACACTGTTTGTAATTCTTCCTCATTTTCCTCTAGGACAGCAATGTCATCCGCAAAACGCAGCATATCAACTATTTTTCCCTGGATCCTGATTCCATTAGCTTGTCCTAACTTTTCTCTGACCTCGTCCATTGCTTTCTGTATTTACATATTAAAGAGGACAGGGGAGAGTGCACATCCCTGTCTCACACCCTGTTTAATTTTTGCTTGTTGTTGATGTTCCCCACATCTCACTATTGCCACCTCTGCTTTGTATATGTTCCATATCGTTCTCCTGTCCTTGTACTTAGCTCCAGTTTCCCTCAATATCTGGAATAGTTTTTTCCATTCAACCTTATCAAAGGCCTTTTCGAGGTCAACAAATGCTATGTAGGTGTCCTTTCCTTTTTCCATTCTTTTTTCTATTATGAGCCTTAGGGCCATAATGGCTTCTCGCGTACCTCTCCCTCTTCTAAAGCTAAACTGGTCTTCTGTGAGCATGCATTCCACGTTCCCTTCAATTCTTCTGAGGAGGATGGTCGTCAAAATTTTTGATGCATGTGATGTTAGGCTGAGGGTTCTGTATTGTGCACACGATTTTGCGGGCATTTTCTTTGGTAATGGAACAATAATACACTTTTTAAAGTCCTCAGGCAGCTCTCCAGTATCATATATTTGGCAGATTAATTTATACAATTTATCTTTTATTTCTGTTCCAGCTGCTTTGATGATTTCTGCAGGCAATGAGTCAATTCCTGGTGCTTTTCCGTGCTTAAGTGCCTGTATTGCCTGATCAAATTCAGACCTTAGTATGCTGTCTCCTAGTTCATCTTTATCTACTTCGTCCTCACTTTCAATCATGTCATCTTGTACGTTGCCTCCATATGATTTCTCTAGGTATTCCTTCCACGTAAGTGCTATATCTTCATGATTATACACCATCTTATTATCCTCTCTTATTAGGGCATTACATCTAATCCTTTGTCCTCCTGAGAAGAAGCGTTTCACTGTTTTGTATGCTAATTCAAGGTTCCCTTTCTTCAGAAGGTCTTCAACTTCTTTGCATCTGTCTTCAAGGAATCTTTCTTTTACTTGCTTCAACTTCCTGTTGATTTTGTTCCTAAGCACTCGGTATGCCGTTTTCCCTTCTTCCGTTTCATTATTTTTGAGCTTCCTTCTTTCCTCAAACATAGGTATTATTTCATCAGTTATCCACTCCTTCCTCTTTTCAGGTTTTTGTTTTCCAGTTATCTCTTCAGCTGCTTTTATTAGGCCATCTCTCATATTTTCCCAGTGTTGTTCTACATTCTCTATAGGATGCTGCTGAATTAGATCCTTAGCCCTTTCTTGGAACTCCTTCTGCGTCTCACGGTTTCCAAGCTTCCCTATATCCAGTTTTCCATTTCCTATTTTCTTCCTTATGCATTTGAACTTGAGTCGGCATTCCGCAACAACCATGTTGTGATCACACAATATCTGGGCTTGCGTATGCTCTAGAGTCTTTTAGTTGATTTCTAAATCTATTTTTGACTAGAATGTAATCAATTTGGTATCGTTCTCTATCCCCTGGTGACCTCCAGGTGTATCTTCTACGGGGGTGATGTTGAAACCACGTGTTCGATGTTATCAGTTGATTCCTGTTACAAAATTCTATAAGTCGGTCTCCTCTACCATTCCTTTTACCAAGGCCGTAGCGTCCAACAGCTGGCTGTACCTCTTTATCTCCTACTATTGCGTTCCAGTCTCCCATGATTATTAAATTTGTTTCTCCTTTGATTCCTCTCAAGGCTCCATTTAACTCTTCATATACAGCTTCAACTTCCTCATCCTCCTGGTTTGTGGTAGGCATATAGACCTGTATCACAACCGTCTCTGTAGGTTTGGTATCCAGACTGACAAGTATTATCCTTCCTCCATATTGAATATATCCCTTCACTCTCTGTCCCAATTTTCGACTCATAACTACTCCAACCCCACCTGCTCCAGGTCTATCTTCTATCGTTCCTGTGTGAATTATCCTGTACTCATCACTCCAGAAATCTCCGCAGTTAGGCCATCTCATTTCAGACACTCCTAGTATATCCAACTTCATTTTCTTCATTTCTTGCTTAAGGTTTTCGAGTTTCCCCATCTGCAGTAAGGTGCGGACGTTCCACGTTCCAATTCTACTATAGCTCTTTTTATTTCCTTTCTTCCTATGAACTGTTGAAACGAGATCTCTGGTAGTCCCCTCCCGGAGATCCGAATGAGGGGCTATTACTCCGGATTGCATTTTTACTAGAGCTTGTTTCATATTCATATTCATATTATGGCTGCTGATACTTGAGAAATCTAATTAGATCTTTAATGAAGTGGTTTCTCCTTGCCTTCTTCATTCTATGCCGTTGGCCATCATGTGGCTCTTCCGCCTTTAGGGACAGTTTCCCATCCCAAGGACAAGAGAGTACCCTGCCTCTACCTGCTCATCCGCCCTCCTAGGAAGCCGTTTCGCTTGGTAGAGGGTGTCTCCTTATTCCGGGAGATACTCGGTCGCCATATCCTCGTTAGGGGTAACAGGGTGTACCGTGCAGCAATCCTTGGCTGCAACTCGTGAAGGTGAGGTTGGCATTTGTATGGAGAGGCTGTTTGAGACGCATCACATACCTTACACGATTGAGTACATCTAGCCAAAGTCCAAGAGGGTCCTTCAGAAAGTCCAAGAGTAGTACTTTGTAGAACTTTAGCTGACGTGACCTTAGTGTAATTTTGGTTTTTTGTGGACCCTCTGACGAAGAAAGCGAAGCTCCCAGGATGGGAGGAGGAAACGAAATGAAACTTCACAGGTCGAGAGGACATGCGATGTTAAGGAAAGAGATGCACACAGTAGTCAGTCGCGATCTCGTTAGCTTTAATTATCCTTGAAAATTTAGATTTCGGCTATAAATGGCCATCTCCAGTACATTTTCGTCATATTTCGACAGCCTCGCGGCACATCATGTTCTCACAGGTGTGTAGGCAGATGGAGTGTCCTTCCGTCTCTACACCTGTAAGAACACAGGCTCACATAAACTGCCACGAGCCTGTTGAAATATAAGGGAAATGCAATGAAGATGTCTAGTTACAGATGAAATCTATATTTGCAAGAATAATAAAAGGTAATGGGACTGCAACTGACTGCTGTGTGCTTCTCCTTCCTTATAGTCTACAATCGCTTTGCACAACGGTTCCTGACGGATTTAGATGATGATGATGATGATGATGATGATGATGTTCGGTTTGTGGGGCGCTCAACTGCGCGGTTATCAGCGCCTGTATAAATTCCCAACGTTTGCTCAGTGCAATCTCGCCACTTTCATGAATGATAATGAAATGATGAGGACAACACAAACACCCAGTCATCTCGAGGCAGGTGAAAATCCCACCCTGCCAGGAATCGAAACCGGGACCCCGTGCTCGGGAATCGTGAACGCGACCGCGAGACCATGAGCTTCGGACACGGATTTATAGTCGGTTATATGCTATGTTAATCTAGTAATTACTAAGCAGAGTGTATACAAGAAGTGTCAGTACGAGCTCACTTACACGAATGACGTTGCAGCTCCTCGGCCTGGACGCATACCACATTCGGTTGGGAAGTTCTTAGACAGCCGCTGTATCTACTCCTGAGGCAGGCTGGCAAACAATAGATGCAACTGATCCTTACTATCCCGGATACAGGCAATGAGCCTGAGTTGACGTCCGAGCTGGTTATACTCATATTACTTCAGGGATGGATCTGGGAATCCTACCTCTACATCACACTGACAGTTTGACAAGTGACTTATGTGGATGGCATTGTTCCACTGAAATTTCACATCATGATACTGCTACACGAAACATAACACATTAGAACTTAGGATATACATGACGTGCCAATGGCCTTGCTACAGTGCTAACACCAGTTCCCATCAGATCACTGAAGTTAAAGGCTGTCAGGCTGGGATAACCCTTGGATGGGTCACCGTCCTGGTCTGCCGAGCGTTGTTGGCAAGTTGGGTGCACTCAGCTCTTGTGAGGCCAATTAAGGAGCTATTTGACTGAGGAATAGTGGCATCAATCACGAAAACTGGCAACGGTTGGGAAAGAGATGTGCTGACCACATACCCTCCCCATCCGCATCCAGTGACTGCTAGGGGCTGAGGATGACACGGCGGCCGATTGGTATGGTTGGACCTTCAAGGCTTGTTCGGATAGTGGTTTTTGTTTGTTTTGTTTTATGTCCATGGCGCGGCACTGTGCCATCACTGTTCCTTCTGTCACTACAAGCCTTGATGTAAATTCGGAGTTACCGCGATCACTATCACCCTTCACCTTAAGTCACACTAGATGGCTTCCCACGCCAAGACACCAGGAGTAACGCCACTGTTCCCTCCAAAGCACTGGAAGAATGAGTCTTCCCCCCAGGTCACATCCAAGCTCGCCAACTGCCACATCTGAATGCCTTAAAAATCTGGATCTGGCACATCAACCTGTCAAACTGAGACACACAAAAAATGGTTCAGATGGCTCTGAGCACTATGGGACTTAACATCTGAGGTCATCAGTCCGCTAGAACTTAGAAGTACTTAAACGTAACTAACATAAGAACATCACATACATCCATGCCCGAGGCAAGATTTGAACTTCCGACCGTAGCGGTCGCGCAGTTCCAGACTGAAGTGGCTAGAACAACTCGGCCACACAGGCCGACTGAGACCCACAATGAGGACCCATTATAGCTCTGTCAGGTGTTGGTAATGCTGTCTGATCACAGATCGCCACCAGGCGTGGTAACAACACTAAACACGAACAACACTAACGCACACTGATGGCCATTCAACGTGCCATAGAGATTCGCAAATCCAATCATTTACATACCAGCTGATGGTCTGGAACCGCGCGACCGCTACGGTCGCAGGTTCGAATCCTGCCTTGGGCATGGATGTGTGTGATGCCCTTAGGTTAGTTAGGTTTAAGTAGTTCTAAGTTCTAGGGGACTGATGACCTCAGATCCATAGTGCTCAGAGCCATTATTTGAACCAGCTGATGGTGTGTGCACGTGCGAAGTTACTTTGGCATTCGACGATGTTTTCTGGGTGCTCGATCTGTTGTTTCTTTTTTTCTTTTTTTTTTTGAAGGAAGTATATATTCGTGCAATGGTTAGAGTACCACTGGACTCGCCCAGAGTGGGCGAGCGGTTTCAAGCGCTATGTCACGGATTGTGGGGCCCCTCCCGCCGGAGGTTCGAGTCTCTCATCGGGCATGGGTGTGAGTGTTGTTGTTAGCATAACTTAGTTTAAGTTAGTTTAAATAGTGTGTAAGTCGAGCAACCGATGACCTCAGCAGTTTGGTCCCTTAGCAATTCACACACGCACTGGGACTTGGGTGGTCCAAAAAACGGTTCAAATGGCTCTAAGCACTATGGCACTTAACATCTGAGGTCATCAGTCCCTAGACTTAGAACTACTTAAACCTAACTAAACTAAGGAAGTCACACACATCCAGGCCCGAGGCAGGATTCGAACCTGCTACCGTAGCAGCAGCGCGGTTCCGGACTGAAGCGCCTAGAACCGCTCGGCTACGACGGCCGGCTAGGGTGGTCCGTGCAGCTATAGTGCTGCGGTGGTGTAGTGTCTAGCACATCGGCCTAGTAAGCAAGGAGACCTGCATTTAAGTCCTGGCCACGGTACAAATTTCATATCTTCAGCTTCCATCATTATACTAGCTGGAGATGAGTTGAAATGCCTTGAGGAAAATTTTATTATATGATATGTATAGACCATTAAAAGCTTAATCACGCAGGCAGCAAAAGGCATCCTCAGTGAATGACAGACGACTAGATACAGTATTGACAAGGTTTATCGATTACAATGCTTTCAAGTTTCGACATAACATTTCCTCCTAGGCACAAGGCTGAGTTGTAACTTGGAACATGTTTTCACATTTGGAAAAGCCTTAATTTTCCGGAGTATTTTATTGTAATTTGAGGAAGAAGCAAAGTGAATGTCACCACTTAACAATAGACTAAGAAAATATTTAAGCTTTTGTTCCGTGGCTGGCAAAAGGTGAAAGTCAGGAAAGTATTCCGCGGCGCAATACTACGACAGTGCCCATTCTAGTATTTAAGTTTACACAGAGATACATTCTGAGATAATGTTCAGGTATTCAGTCTCTAGAAGTGCTCTTCACAATGGCCTGAAGCGAACTGGTTGAATACAGTTGTCCCCAGTCTGGTATTGACTTACCGTGTGCTTGCCCTGCGCTAGAGACCTTGCTTACCGAAAGCGTAGTTGCGGCATTCCACCGCCGGACTCCTCAGTGCAAAGGCGGCGCTGTGGGGGAGTTAACTGGCTGCTCACCCACGTCCGAGCAGGTTCCTCTGACGTCAGAACTTCGGTCCCAGGAGTGGTCGCAGCGCTCAACCAGGAACAATAACTTTCGTTTATACAGCTTCGCAATTTCTCCAAGATTTAATTAACTCTGGCCGTACATGGGGGAATTCCGCCAGACATCGAGATAACTCGCACATTGATCTGAGTTAATTTCAAAGATAAACTCAGCTGGAGGCCAGAAGTGACCTGATGAGACGCCTACGTCTGAAGACCATCATAATCAAGCTAACCAGCGTATAGGTCAAGCAGAGATTCAAACGCAGTCAGTAGCAGAACTTATCAGAGTATAGATCAAACAGAGGTTCAAACGCAGTCAGTAGCAGAACTGAAACTCCATATTTTCGCCACACTCTGTATGCTATTACAGAACTAAAATACACAGAATTGAATAATGTTGTCCAATTACGGGTGCATAAATAACTGCGACGCCAATCTAACTACACAAGGTAAGTACATATTCTACCAACGGGCTTTCGCAGTTTGTGGTTACGAATGTGTCTCATGTTAGTCATCTAGTCAGGATCACTTTCTGAAACTAATGACCTTGTGACTTACATTTATCAACTATAGAAATTACACCTTAGTGCAACATTTACAATCAGTCGGATCTGATTTGTTACTGTGGTAACGACTATACAGCACGATCACATAGTGTGGTTGAAACAAGTCTCTTTACACTGGGTGATTCAGTTGTCCATGCAACCTGTAACGCCTTCAAATACAATGGGCCCATTTTCAGATTCTCTTGCTCACTGCGTACAAACGGTTACTCCTACAGACAATTTGGACAGAAGCGTTTTGTAGGAAATTCAATGTAGCCAAATTTTGTATTGGATATGTTGTCGACAGAGCCTGCAGTTTTCGAATTATTCGAGAAAAACGTATAAAAGTGACCTTCAAATACAAAACTTGACTAGATTAAATGTTCTACAAAAATGGCCTTTTCATTTTTCTATCGGGTTAATGGTTTGCCCTCAGACTCGTGATGCCAATTGAGGAGCTACCCGACCGAATAGTAGCGGCTCCGGTCAAGGGAAAACCATCATAACGACCGGGAGAGCGGTGTGCTGACCACACGCCCCTCCTATGCGCATTCTCAGCTGAGGATCACACGGCGGCCGGATGGTACCAAATGGCCACTCATGGCCCAAAGACGGCGTGAGTGTGAATAGATGGCCCGTAGTAAGCGAGAGATATGAAAATCGACGCGTGGTTTTTGAAAGTGTTTAAGATTATATAGTTCATAGTTAGCGGCAGCTCAATCACCCTCTATAAAAAGAAGTGTAGCGGTCTAGAACTTATAACGAAAATTTCTGTACGTTATTCCGATCTCGTGCTCCACATTTCAACCACGTTAAATTTCACGAAGTAGGATGTGTCAGTAATCTTCCCACCCAAATTTCTTTAAAGAATCGAGTTCCTACGTATAAAACAGCTTCAAATGTCTGATTACTTTACAAATAAGGTAATATGATAAATATTTGACGTTAATCATATAAAACTGTTATTACTGAAACAGTAAATACGCAGATTATATTAGTTCCGTATTATTAATCCACAAAATAATGAAAAATTTTGCTCTAAATCGCTAAGGGCTCTCATTATCAAACAATGAATGAGTATGGTCTGGGTGATCAGAAAGACGCTAGTGTATGACACATCTCAATATTTACGACTTCAAATGACCTGAATTATGTGTGGTACAATGATTTCACTTTGCAGGTCTGCAAAATGTGTTGCGAATACAATTAGTGGTACAGAAATAATAAACGTCATCTACTGCTGGAGTTCTATTGCATGAACAGCAGAAAATGCAGAAAGCGATAAACATACATCTCTGTGTGTGTGTGTGTGTGTGTGTGTGTGTGTGTGTGTGTGTGTGTGTGCGTGTGTGTGTGTTTGTGTGTGGAGAGGGGGTGTGGGGCACAGTGAAAAAAACTTTCAGGAAGGTTTGAAATTATGTGTAAGTGCTAAATGCTTTCATTCTGAAATACTGAATGAATATAGTCTGAGGAATTTGCACACCGTGAGTTACGCTACCTTTTTTAAAAAAAAAAAAAAACGCACCACGAAGAAATTATCCGAAAGGGACGGAAATCAGTAGGCGTGATGAACATGAACAGGCAAACAACAAACTACAGTTTCAGAAAAAAAATGGATGATTTATATATGCTTTACAAATTGACCACGTTGGTCACGCGAACGTTTACCTGTAGCGCATTTGCAAGCAGTCATTCTGCTTTGCATTCATTCACATAGGTGTTGGATGTCGTCAAGAGCGCTATCGTGCCAAATTCGGTCCAACTGCCGAGGTAGATCATCAACTGGCGAGGTAGATCATTGAAATCAAGAGATGGTGGGACGGCCATGTCCATAATGCTCCAAACATACCTTAGGCAGCACGATTGCCGGACCTCTTAACAGGTGAGAAGGCTGGTAGCATTATAAGCAAGACCCTCCAACCAGCTCGCGTTTTTGACGATCTAACGCGCCAGTTGGACAGATTTTGGCACGATATACCTCAGGACGACATCCAACAACTTTGTTGATCACTACCATGCCGATTGACTGAATGCATAAGGCCCAGACGTGGACCAATCCCTTTTTGACTTGCTGAATTTGTGAAACTCTTTCTCTCAAATAAGTCAATCAATTGTTTCTGAAATAGTAGCATTTTTCCGTATGTACATCATATCTACAGATTTCAGTCCCATTCTGATAATTCCTCCGAGGAGTATCGTTTTCTTTTTTCGTCTTCCAGTGTATAAACAGTAGCTGATTAATATTTGTCTTATTCTGTTAAGTCAAGCTGAGTGTAAAAGCTGTTTAAAATTTTAAATTCGATCAATAATCATACGAAATACTAAAAATTTTGTTGTCCTTGGAAGCCTTTTGCAGTATGTCTTACAGTATGTATCCTGCAACTGTGACTGAATACACGGATGATCATTGTAGCAGCTAACACAAACGTTAGAAATGCTTCATTGGTTCAAATGGCTCTGAACACTATGGGACTTAACTTCTCAGGTCATCAGTCCCCTAGAACTTAGAACTACTTAAACCAAACTATCCTAAGGACATCACACACATCCATGCCCGAGGCAGGATTCGAACCTGCGACCGTAGCGGTCACGCGATTCCAGACTATAGCGCCTAGAATCGCTCGGCCACTCCGGCCGGCAGACATGCTTAATTCCTTCAAGGTATACATCGGTTCTGGACCATCGTTAAAGTGATCGCAATTACCCTCTACACATTATTACTCAATAATTTAACCAGGAGAAAAAATTTCGGCAGCACAAGTGACCGACATCTTAATGAACAACGAACACTCCGCTGGCCTGTGACTGTAGCGTAGTTGCAGCTCAGCAGTGTGTTCGTCGCACCAGAAGATGTCGGTCAGATTCGCTGATGATTTATTAATGGAAATTCACAACGGTATCTGACGTCTCATCCGAGAACCATTTCCACAACTACTCTGTCGGGAAAACCTCAAGCATCACAAAAAAACCTTTTGATAATAAGATTAAGGTAATGAGATGCTTATTTTGTTAACAAAACGTATCAGAGATATGAGCGAATTACTACTACGAAAGAAACGCAAATGTGTTACGGGCACATACACTGAAGAGCCAAAGAAACTGGTACATCTACCTAATAGCCTGCCGGGATGGCCGAGCGGTTCTAGGTGCTACAGTCTGGAACCGCGCGACCGCTACGGTCTTAGGTTCTCATGCTGCCTCGGGCATGGATGTGTGTGATGTCCTTAGGTTAGTTAGGTTTAAGTAGTTCTAAGTTCTAGGGGACTGATGACCTCAGAAGTTAAGTCCCATAGTGATCAGAGCCATTTGCACCACACCTACCTAATATCGTGTAGTGCCCCACTGAACACGCAGAAGTGCCGCAACACGATGTGCATGGACTCGACTAATGCCTCAAGTAGTGCCGGATGACACCACGAATCCTGCGGGGCTGTCCATAAAACCGTAAAAGTACGAGGGTGGTGGAGATCTTTCCTGAACAGCACGTTACAAAGGATCTCAGATTTGTTTAATAATGTTCACGTTTTTGTAGTTTAGTGACCTGCGGAAGTATTTCAGCTCAGAAGAGTGTTCCTGAAGGCACTCTGTAGCAATTATGGACGTGAGGGGTGTCTCATTGCCCTGCTGAAATTTCGCAAGTCCATCGGAATGCACAATAGACACGAGTGGGCGCAGGTAATCAGACAGGATGCTTTAAGTACGTGTCACCTGTCAAGAGTCGTATCTGGACGTGTCTGGGGTCACTATGACAACACACACCCCACACCATTACAGAGCCTCCACCAGCTTGAATAATCCACTACTGATATGCAATATCCACGATTCATGAGGTTGTCTCCATACCCGTACACGACCATCCACTCGATACAATATAAAACCAGACTCGTTCGACCAGGCTACATGCTTCCAATCATCAAACAGTTCAATGTCGGTATTGACGGGCCCGGCGAGGCGTAAAACTTTGTGTCGTGCAATCATCAAGGATACATGAGTGGGCCTTCGGCACCGAAAGCCTTTGCCGATGATGGTACGCACTCTGACACTTGTTGATGGCCCAGCGCTGATATCTGCAGCAAATTTGCGGAAGGGCTGCAGTTCTGTCTCGTTGAACCATTCTCTTCAGACGCCGTAGGTGCCGTTCTTGCAGGATTCTTTTCCGGCCACAGTGATGTCGGAGATTTGATGTTTTACCGGATTCCTGATATTCACGATACACTTGTGAAATGGTCGTACGGGAAAATCCCCGCTTCATCGCTACCTCGGAGATGCTGTGTCCCATCGCTTGTGCGTCGACTACAAGCACGTTCAAACTCATTTAAATCTTGATAACCTGCCAGTGTGGCAGCAATGACCGATCTAACGACTGCGACAGACACTTGTTGTCTTTTAAAGGTGTTGCCGATAGCAGCGCCGATTTCTGCCTGTTGACTTATCTCTGTATTTGAATAAGCATGCCTGTACCGTTCTGTTTTGGCGCTTGAATGTATTATAAGAGTGCTGTATTGCATGTCATTATCAGCTGATTCACCACGAGCCGGCCGGTGTGGCCGTGCGGTTCTAAGCGCTTCAGTTTGGAACCGCGTGACCGCTTCGGTCGCAGGTTCGAATCCTGCCTCGGGCATGGATGTGTGTGATGTCCTTAGGTTAGTTAGGTTTAAGTAGTTCTAAGTTCTAGGGGACTGATTACCTCAGTAGTTAAGTCCCATAGTGTTCAGAGCCATTTGAACCATTTTTTTGATTCACCACAGTGAATTGTCCTCGGGTAGTGTGTCGTCAAGGAAGCATACTGAAAGCCGAATCCGTTAGACTAAAACGGATTTTAATAAGAGAAGAACCTCCAGCAGTGGACAAATATCTCAAGAAAAACCTCATAATGAAGTTTATTTAGGGTGGCCTGCAGTATGCGAGTGAAACAATACAGCGTTTCTTTTTCTCAGAAGAGCATTTTCATTAAAGCACACCACATTACACTGTTGTTACTAATATTAACAACAATCTCTAACAAAATTTTGACACGGGTTATGTAACAGAATGTTATTATTAGCAGGAAACCTATTTATGATTTAAACTTCTCTCTTAAGTGAGGTGTGGATAATGGGATTCGACGTTTCAGGACTGGTTCACCACAGAAGTTATTACACACTCAACACATTACATGGTCTACCTGGGTTTGGTGTTATCTGCACACTTCTGTGCCCAAAGTAAAGTTAGGTTTAGGAATTTTGGGCCAACAATTTTACTTCTAAGCAGAATGAAGGCAGACTGAACCATTCTTTCACTTTTTGTCTCTTCAAAATGAATGCAAACAATGATTCTTGGAAGATTCTTTCATACATCACTGAAAGATTGCCGTATCACCAAAATTAACTAACTACGATTCTTTGACAGTACACAATGACACAAAATTTATATTGAACTAAATGGACAGGGAACTTTGGATCGATGTATGACTTTGGGACATCGATTCTAATAAATACTTTTAACAAAACTATGTTAAAGCTTTGGTAAACCATGGGGTTGACTGTAACATCCTCATGCACTGCTAAATATGGTTAGTACGAAAGTGTCTTCGTTAATGGATGCAGTTCTATCTGTGTTGAAGTGATTGCTTGCTGTATGAAAATTTGGACAAGACCTTCACGTCTCCAGTGATGGAATTAATTTATAACTACCACAAACATGCGGTAGCCGAGTTAATCTGCTGTATCATCGGCTGCATATTTCATCACATAAAACCAGTCGGATATACTTGCTTTCCGACACAAAATGGACTGGAGGTGACTTCAGGAACTATTAACCACAGCCTCGCCAAGTATTAAGCACTTTCACAAGGAATTTTTGGTGTTTAAACTTGATATTGCCAGACATGGCACGCCAAGATACACACACTGCCAAGGTTCTAACGCACCTGCCTCTGATTTTTCGTTCCTCCCCTCCTTTTCAGTGCTCGTGCCAAGGTCATCCGAAAGACTGGCGGTCGAAAACTCATATTGGATTTCAATTTCTTTAAAAGAATTACATGTTTTGATACACTTAGAATATCACAGTCAGTACATTTATAACTTACATTCATTTCCACACTTTTTTCCGTAAAGTTATGAATGTTTTCACAAAATACCCTCTTCTTGGTGAACATTTATCACGGAAATAACACTTTCACATCTCGACATAGGTATAGAAGTTTCGTTAACACTAACTTTTAGCGAAAGATCGATAATTTCACTGAGTCGGGTTGCATTCAATACCATTTCAATAAATCAAAATTTGTAGACATTTCAGTTTGAATTTAACTGTATCATCACAACTTTTGTACACAAGAAAAACTAAATCAAGGGCAAAATGCTTTTTGCCATGCCTCACAATCAAATCTCTCAGTAGGATTCTCGCGTTCTATAAATTCGCCAGACAAGAGCGACGTATCGGTGGCTGCATCACTGGCGGTATCGCCTCCAATAGGACACTCGCTTAAAATCCCGCCACACGTGAACGGATTTTCAATCAATATTCCGCACGCTGAGGAACTGAACTGTATGTTTAATAGTAAAGGCCGTTAAACTTCTTAATTCCACTAATATTCACAAAAAGGAAAGAAAAAAATTAAAGGAAGAAAAGAGGAACTGAAATTTATCAAACTTGTTTTGTAACGCTGTGTTACAGAGAGAGCTACACTAGGTTTTTTTCTGTTTTTTTTTTCCATTGACGCTGTGTTGCATATGTACTTCCAGTTTTTAAGGGACATAAGTACATAACTAAAAGAGGGACGCACTACATACAAACTAAAATTAATATTACCGAATTCTGTCCGCAAGTTAAAAACATTTCCACTGCTTCTACTTGTTTCATAAATAACTCAAAATCAGAAGTTGGAGTCGTAATGCTACGAACTTCCTATGGCTTTATACTTCTGCAACACGAACCTGAAAAGCCTAATCAGTGTAAGATCTAATGGAGTCTATGTTTCTATATTTGCACGCTTTCTTCGTGTAAACGGAAAATCTTGCTTCAACTTCAGTTTCCAGAGTGGTTTTTCTCCCTGAATAATTATCAATTCTTACTCCACTAGATACGAAACGAAACAAAAGTGCACAAACACGGTTAATGACACATGAGACGCAGCCGCTCTGCCACATCGCCACACATGGCCGATTCGTTGTATGTGATTTGGAATTAAAAGCGATCAGCGACCAATCGTTGCGATGTGCGAATTGATCACACAGATCCGATCTGCCAACTGATCGTGCCACTTGGCTACCTACTGCTGCGACCCGTCACTAGTGTGTGTGGAGGCCGTACAGTTCTGCAAAAATTTCTTATATTACTCATATTTAATTGCTCAACTCGGATTGTTCATCCCGCTAAGCAAGTAGTTCTTTAGCAACTTTCGTTGCTGTTTCTAAATGCTGTGCTTTCCCAAGATAAAATAAACACACACTTATATAAGAATGTGTATTTCTGGAACCATTCCATTCTTAAGCAATTTTTAGTTTGCAGACCTCCATGTCTTGTCAAGTCAAATATTTTCTCGTCACACTGGTTCATTCTCAGTCTTTTTTCGTCATGACCTAAAGACGAAAACTTCTCCTAGTGCTCGTATGGCATTTCTTGCCAGCGGAAAATGCTTTTACTATCCTGATTACTTGACTGATAATGGTTTCACATTAGGTCATCACCCAAGGACCAGACAACGCATCTTGTTCTGCTCAGATTATCATTTGAGGGGCAAATAAAAAGGAATAGTAAACCAAATTTTGTATTCAATGTTCCATGGAGCTTCATGTAGAAACGAGATGTGATGCTGAATTCTCTATTCCATCGTATCTTATTTACTAAGTAATGAATTAGATTTTACACTTCTAGAAGTACTATAGCAGCTACTTTAATCATGGTGGATTTTGAGGAAATTAGAATTTGGTTTGTCGATTAAGGAACGGTATTCTAGTTTATAAATACATTTTGTAGCAAACAAAAGTACATGAGTAACGGAAATAGAGATGTGTGGTAACTGGCGAGTTGTGGCACCCTGAAAATAGGGAAGGAAGTTCGGAGTTGGCGTGGCCATGCGGGGCCCTCTCGGTGGACCACAGCTCGTCGGCCTGTAACGCCGGAAATGCATATCCTCCTATTTCCATATATATATATATATATATATATATATATATATATATATATATATATATATGCATTTATGTCGATGTATAATTGGTTTGTTTTGTAAATACTATTTGTATTTTTACGCTCGGTCTTGCCTAGGGAAAACTATGCTATCGAACGATTACATCGATAGGTCGTGTGGAGAACCAAACTGTTTAGGATTTTTGGTAGTGTTAACTCGGCCGCGTGGAGCGCGGGCAGAGGAGAGTCTGGCTGGAGTTGGGCAGTGGAGCAGGTGTGTTGTGTGACGCTCCCGCGAGTTGCCGCGCTTCCGGGGTTTGGCAGCATGTAATTGCGCTCGACATGCTATGATAGTTTCTGGCACGGTGTCGCAGACGGGAAGCATTAGCACGCACACATCAAGAGCTCGTTTCGCCTGGTGACCGTGTCGAGAAGAAGGCACGCCAACATCCAGCTTCTGCAACAGCGACGGCCGACAATGAGTGACTGTCGCCACCTCCTCAACCGACGACTTCGAACCTTCAATCAACCAACGAGGAAGACTGGAAGCACGTAAGGCTTTAGAACTGTATGGCAGACATCAGCTTTTATAATTGTTGCATCACAAAGTTACAGCAACTTAGCATGAACCTTTGTTGCTCAGTGCCCAAACTGCATTACCAAGCAGGTTCCCTAACTTTTCCGAAATGAACTCGAGTGTCGTTGAAATTCAAATGCCAGCATTTAAGTAATATTATTCGATTACACTGCTTTAATTTCTGAGTTCAGTTAAGGTATTCATAGCTGCCTACAATACTTAGATTACACAAGGACAAATGAAGAGTGCGAGTTTTGTTACCATATTTTAGCTTGCCTGTGACTGCAGCTCAGCTTGGTACGTACTAAATTTTACTATTTTTAACTGTTCAGGATCATTTAATTTAAGTTGAAAGTTAAATCTCTTATTTCTAAATTGCGTAGATTTAAGTAGCATTTGAAATTATTGTTGAAGTAGCCCAAGACTAATCTTATTTTATTGAATTTCGTAGTGCTTCGGAAACAAAGTTTGATATTAATTCCAGTCACTAAATTAACTTTCAGTTTTCCGGTTTTATTAATTCTTTTGCTAAATTAAGTCAGAGTGTAGCGTCATTTATTACTTCTGACAAACATTCAGTTTTCACACAATGCGGGTCAACCTTCAGTTGCCACGCTTTTAGTGCTAATTATATGTGCAATAACCTTTCTTTTTCAGTTATTATAGTAGTTGTCCATAGGACTGGCGACCGTAATTTTCCCCAAATCTCAAATACCTAATTAACGCCAGTTAATTGTTAACGAAGCGACCTCACATTTACTTTCTTTATTAACTTTACCCTTTTTCAAAATTAATTTCCACCAGTTTCATTTCTATTTTTGCTTTCATTTAGATGTAGCCCCTTCCTCCCTCTTTACCGGCAGATTAACTACGGTGACGATTGCTTTACCCAAATTTCCACTAGGTACTCGCGGTTTAATTTTTACTGTCGTTAAGGTCGATAAGTGAAGGGGAGGTTACAGGCGGTCGCGTGGTGCCGACCATCGCCCGGAGCAAGAGGGGAAGCCCCAGTGCGTGGTCCAGGCCGATCGCGTGGCTGGGAATTCCATGTTGACGCTGTGGCGAGGACTGTGCTGTGTGTCGATGAGGGAGACTTGTATGCCGGGAGTGCCAAAGGTGGCGAACTTTGCGAAACCATAATAGCAGACATTTCGCAGCTCATGTAGAAATTAATAATAGCCAGAGGAATCATGATACCTTAAACATGTACATTAGCATTATTTGCGCGACGATTCTGATGGTGTAATCAGATTTTCAATATCTCTATTAGTTTAAAGTTTAGTATCGGACTGCAAATTATACAAGTAACACCCAGCAACGAATTTCCAAAATCTAAACGGTTCATCCGATTTTGTCGATCGACGTGTCTTCAGAAAGCTATTAGTGTAAACCCAAACTGGTATGAACTACAGGAATGTAACTTGAATAGTACATGAGTTATTGGAGGTCAAAGTGGCCGATTACTATTGACCGCGTCACGCTGTAAGTACTCCACAGTTACAAGAAAAAACGGTAGCAGCATGCTTATAAATATATGTATTCGTCTATGTCTTTGTTTATATCCGATTCATACTATTCATGAAGAAATTTGTTAAATATTTACTGTGTTTTAGAAAGCACAGAGACATCAGGCTACAGGCCTACTTATGCCTTCTATTCCTTTGATATATGTTTATTTAATTTCTTTATGTATTTAATAATGTGTGTTAGAGCATGTTTAGGGTCCATCTATAGGACTATTTATTTAATTTCAAGTTATTTATATGTAAGTCCAGTATTTCGTATGCGTTTCAATACGTTTGTGAGTGTGCGTTGGCTTGGAGAAATGGCGGGAGCGCTCTAGCCAATCACAGCGTTCGTTAATGGGGAGACTCTATGGAAGTGGGGGAGGAGCATCAGGGTCGCACAGGACACGAAGATAGTGCTGGGCGCGGAGGCGCGACGGTCGGCCGCAGGAACTACATGCAGAGTGCGGCAGTTTGCCCGTGGTCGCGGAGGACAGAAAAATTTCGTAGTGCCGAGTTGTGCACTTGTGAGATTTCCGTGGCTTCTGCAGTGAAGACGTAGTGTGCGTTTAGAAATGAATATCTCGCGAGCTCATAACTAATTACGTGAAGTAGGAATCTATTTTTTCCCCGTTATTAAACTTACATTTTGTTTAATTGCTCGATCATTGACACCAATAAGTGTTTGCAGTAATAAATGACAATTTTAAAGGTACTTCTGCTATCGTACTCATCATTTAAAGTCGTTAAAAATAGTACCTGCAGATTTCATTTAATTACAATCTTTCATTTATCAATTTCTACGTTACATTCAAAATTCGCAAGTGCCGAGTGATAGGAACGTTGGACCATTCGATTCATGTCTATATTCATATTGTACGGTGTAGACGTAGCAGTATTTGGCTTGTAATGCGGCAAATACGTATCCCAGCCCCTAGACGAACCAGCCAAAACGTTTAATATTTCTACTTTGAGTCTGAGGGTACGTAGTTGAGGGCCGCTCATCACATCATCTTATTTGAAAGCTCACAGAGAACAGTAAAAACCTCCATTTCCGTGACGGAAACATATGAGCATTCTCTCTTACCGCACGAAGAAACTGTCGCCATCAGGGGAAGCTATGAACCCACTTTACTACTTACGGAGATGGGCTGCTCGGTTGAGGGCATATAAACTTCATACGCAGCACTACCATTCAGGCATAAACCGAGAAATCTGGCTGCAGCTCCGACTATACGGACAGAGGTAACGTACCCTACCGTTTAGAACTCTCATGACGAGGAGCATTCACTATGTGAAGATAAGTCGGAAAAGGGAATGTGTTAGTGGCGTCGGAAAATGATGCTAACAAAGGAACACTGGTTTTACAATAGATTTTCCTGTCGTATTTCTTCTGTCTACGATTCAAAGTGTAATGATTCGTACATCGACAGGATGTATGTATGACTTAGTAGCGAATTATCTACATCCAGCTGTGACGTAACGCTAATCGTCACGCCTGTAGGAGACGGACTACTTCAAGAATCCTAATAGAGGTCATGATTAATCACAGGTGCTTCGTGACAGGGGTATGATCTTACGATCCAGCAGGTACTGGCAGTGGCTCCCACTGAGACATGACGCTGTAGTATAAATAAGGAAGTATTACACAGTATAAACAACGTGTTTGTCGTAAATAATTTTATCTGTTGTGAATTTTACGCTTTGTGTTAATTATTGCTAATTTAACGTGTTAGACTATTAGAAAGAATGAACGTGTAAATGAGAAGTAATGTGATGTATGAATACTGGCACTTCCATTAAATGAGCAAATGGTAGCGTGGTAATTGTAATTGGACGGCGTCAATGAGTTATACACTCAGGGGAAAATGTGATGTATAATTCGCCGGTTTATGACACTGAGCCGGCCGGGGTGGCCGTGCGGTTCTAGGCGCTACAGTCTGGAGCCGAGCGACCGCTCCGGTCGCAGGTTCGAATCCTGCCTCGTGCATGGATGTGTGTGATGTCCTTAGGTTAGTTAGGTTTAATTAGTTCTAAGTTCTAGGCGACTGATGACCTTAGAAGTTAAGTCGCATAGTGCTCAGAGCCATTTTTGACACTGAGGAAACAAAAAATATAACCAGGTAATTCATTTATTTAATGAGGGGATTATTTTGCAAATTTATGGGTTACCTAAACTTGCCCATTTAATAAACTGCACCGAAAATATGTTAATGTTGTGTCTGGTCAAAAGTAAAAGACGTGGGATCGCGCACTTTTGAATTGCAAGCTGACTGAATACCAAATAGAGTACATTTATTCGTTTTATTTGGGCTAGAAAATTGCTTGTGGAGTCTAGACATACATTCGGAGCTCATAGGTCATTACAATAGGATGAGTTTATTGTGAGCGCGGGAAAGATGTTTTAATTTTGCGGAATTACGGCTTTGTAAAGCTCGTGTAGTGCCGCGAAGTGCTAATGGGCAATAAAACAGGTTATGTGAATTCTCCTTTTTTATGTGAACTGTGAATTCCTAAACAACTAAATTCCGCCTCGTCTGTTATGCGAGTCGAGACCAAGAACTGTATGTTCAACATGACCGACGTGTGCAATACACAACTCGCAATCTGTTTCGCAGACAAACCGTTTGAAAATTTTCCGGGATAGGAGTACGTATACATTAGGCTGGCTATTGAGTGTGGCCGCAGTTGCTTGTGAATGTAGAAAATTTAACTTCAGACTAGTATAGTTCTACGAGTCAGAGCGTGGAATGTCCAGAGTTTGAGCGCGGTAGGGAAGTTAGAAAACCTGCAGAAGGAAGTGCTAAGGCTCTATCTAGATATAATGGGCGTCAGTGAGGTGAAATGGAAAGACGACTAGGATTTCTGGTCCAATGAGGTTAGCGTAATATCATTAGCAGCAGAATGCTGTAAGGGGAAGAGGATTTGCTGTCAATGGGAAGGCAGGACACAGAGTGAGTTACTGCGAACAGTTCAGTGATAGGGTTTCTATCATCACAACGACAAAAACCAACACCGACAAAAAATGGTTTAGGTACCCATGCTGACGTTGCAAGCAGAAGATGAAGAAAGTCTATCAGGATATTGAACCATGTAATACTGACACTTCTTAACTTGTTACTCTAAAACAAAGTTGTACTTGGCATTACATTATTTCAGTTCATCAATTCCAGTTTTAATTACAGCACTTACGCATTCCAAAATGTATATAATTTCTGCATTTAATTATTTTTATAAAGCAGTTAACGTCTCAGTTCAAAGGTGTATTTATTACTATGGAAATAAACAACAGTTATCTGTCGTTCTTGTTGTTGTGGTCTTCAGTCCTGTGACTGGTTTGATGCTGCTCTTCATGCTACTCTATCTTTTGCAAGCTTCATCTCCTAGTACCTACTGCAGCCTACATCCTTCTGAATCTGCTTAGTGTATTCATCTCTTGGTCTCCCTCCACGCTGCCCTCCAATGCTAAACTGGTGATACCTTGATGCCTCACAACATGTCCTACCAACCGATCCCTTCTTCTAACCAAGTTGTGCCACAAACTCCTCTTCGCCCCAATTCAATTCAATACCTCCTCATTACTTATGTGATCTAGCCATCTAATCTTCAGCATTCTTCTGTAGCACCACATTTCGAAAGCTTCTATTCTCTTCTTGTCTAAATTATTTATCGTCCATGTTTCACTTCCATACATGGCTACACTCCATACAAATACTTCCAGAAACAACTTCCTGACACTTAAATCAATACTTGATGTTAACAAATTTCTCTTCGTCAGAAACGCTTTCCTTGCCATTGTGAGTCTACATTTTATATCCTCTCTACTTCGACCATCATCAGTTATTTTGCACCCCAAATAGCAAAACGCCTTTACTACTTTAAGTGTCTCATTTCCTAATCTAATTCTCTCAGCATCACCCGACTTCATTCGACTACATTCCATTATACTCGTTTTGCTTTTGTTGATGTTCATCTTATATCATCCTTTCAAAACACTGCTCATCACGTTGAACTGCTGTTCAAAGTCCTTTGCTGTCTCTGACAGAATTACAATGACATCGGCGAACTTCAAAGTTTTTATTTCTTCTCCATGGATTTAGTACCTACTCCGAATTTTTCTATTGTTTCCTTCACTGCTTGCTCAATGTACAGATTGAATAACATCGGGGAGAGGCTACAACCATGTCTCACTCCCTTCCCAACCACTGCTTCCCTTTCATGCCCCTCGACTCTTATAACTGCCATCTGGTTTCTGTACAAATTGTAAATAGCCTTTCGCTCCCTGTATTTTACCCCCTGCCACTTTTAGAATCTGAAAGAGAGTATTCCAGTCAACATTGTCAAAAACTTTCTCTAAGTTTACAAATGCTAGAAACGTAGGTTTGCCTTTCCTTAATCTTTCTTCTAAGATAAGTCGTAGGGTCAGTATTGCCTCACGTGTTCCAACACTTCTACGGAATCCAAACTGATCTTCCCCGAGGTCGGCTTCTACCAGTTTCTCCATTCGTCTGTAGAGAATTCGCGTTAGTATTTTGCAGCTGTGACTTATTAAACTGATAGTTCGGTAATTTTCACATCTGTTAACACCTGCGTTCTTTGGGATTGCAATTATTATATTCTTCTTGAAGTCTGAGGGAATTTCACCTGTCTCATACAGCTTGCTCACGAGATGGTAGAGTTTTGCCAGGACTGGCTCTTCCAAGGCTGTCAGTAGTTCTAATAGAATGTTGTCTACTCCCGGGGTCTTGTTTCGACTTAGGTCTTTCAGTGCTGTGTCAAACTCTTCACGCAGTATCATATCTCCCATTTCATCTTCATCTACCTCCTCTTCCATTTCCATAATATTGTCCTCAAGAACCTCCGCCCCTGTATAGAACCTCTATATACTCCTTCAACCTTTCTGCTTTCCCTTCTTTGCTTAGAACTGGGTTTCCATCTGAGCCCTTGATATTTATGCAAGTGGTTCTCTTTTCTTCTAAGGTCTCTTTAATTTTCCTATAGGCAGTATCTATCTTACCCCTCTTGAGATAAGCCTCTACATCCTTGCATTTGTCCTCTAGCCATCCCTGCTTAGCCATTTTGCACTTCCTGTCGATCTCATTTTAGAGACGTTTGTATTCCTTTTTGCTTGCTTCACTTACTGCGTTTTTGTAATTTCTGCTTTCATCAATTAAATTCAATATTTCTTCTGTTACCCAAAGATTTCTATTAGCCCTCGTCTTTTTACCTACTTGATCCTCTGCTGCCTTCACTATTTCATTCCTCAAAGGTTCCCATTCTTCTTCTACTGTATTTCTTTCCCCCATTCCTGTTAACTGTTCCCTTATGCTCTCCCTGAAATTCTGTACAACCTCTGGTTCTTTCAGTTTATCCAGGTCCCATCTCCTTAAATTCCCACCTTTTTGCAGTTTCTTCAGTTTTAATCTACAGTTCATAACCAATATATTGTGGTCAGAGTCCACATCTGCCCCTGGAAATGTCTTACAATTTAAAATCTGGTTCCTAAATCTCTGTCTTACCATTATATAATCTATCTGAAAGCTTCTAGTATCTTCAGGGTTCTTCCATGTATAAAATATTCTTTCATGACTCTTGAACCAAGTGTTAGCTATGATTAAGTTATGTTCTGTGCAAAATTCTACCAGGCGGCTTCCTCCTTCAATTCTTAGCCCCAATCCATATTCACCTACTACGTTTCCTTCTCTTCCTTTTCCTACTCTCGAATTCCAGTCACGTATGACTATTAAATTTTCGTCTCCCTTCACTACCTGAAAAATTTCTTTTATCTCGTCATACATTTCATCAATTTCTTCATCTGCAGAGCTAGTTGGCATATAAACTTGTAGTACTGTAGTAGGCGTGGGCTTCGTATCTATCTTGGTCATAATAATGCGTTCACTATGCTGTTTGTAATAGCTTACCTGCACTCCTATTTTTTATTAATTATGAAACCTACTCCTGCATTACCCCTATTTGTTTTTGTATTTATAACCCTGAATTCACCTGACCAAAAGTCTTGTTCCTCCTGCCACCGAACTTCACTAATTCCCACTATATCTAACTTTAACCTATCGATTTCCCTTTTCAAATTTTGTAACCTACCTGTCCGATTAAGGGATCAAACATTCCAAGCTCCGATCCGTATAACGCCAGTTTTCTTTCTCCTGATAACGACGTACTCTTGAGTAGTCCCCCCCCCCCCCCCCCCGCCGGAGATCCGAATGGGGGACTATTTTACCTTTACCTCCGGAATATTTTACCCAAGAGGACTCCATTATCATTTAATCATACAGTAAAGCTGCATGCCCTCGGGAAAAATTACGGCCGTAATTTCCTGTTGTTTTCTGCCGTTCGCAGTACCACAACAGCAAGACCGTTTTGGTTAGTGTTACAGGGCCAGATCAGTCAATCATCCAGATTGTTGCCCCTGCACCTACTGAAAAGGCTGCTGTCCCTCTTCAGGAACCACACGTTTGTCTGGCCTCTCAACAGATAGCCCTCCGTCGTGGTTGCACGTACGGTACGGCTATCTGTATCGTTGAGGCACGCAAGCCTCCCCACCAACGGCAAGGTCCATGGTTCATGGGGGGGAACAGTTATTTACATCCTTTTATTGGCGATACCACTGCTAATAAAGTTTAAATGTACTCTTTTTTACTGAAACAGAACTCTTTCGCAAGCAAATCTTTGCTTATTGGTTTATAACCGTCAACTAAAACATTTTTTAACTGTAACTCCTATGTTACATCCAAGAAGTTATTTAAATAATAAATTCTTCGTCTGTAAACTTTGATAAAATTCTTTTCTTCTTTCTTTTTGAAGACTCGTCAGTCATTTATTTGTATTATACACTGAGTAGACAAAGAAACTGGTGAACCTCCCTAATATCGTGTAGGGCCCCCGCGAGCGAGCAGAAGTGCTCCAACACGACGTGGTATGGACTTTACTAATGTCTGAAGTAGTGCCGGAGGGAACTGACACCATGAATCCTGCAGGGCTGTCCATAAATCCCTAAGAGTACGAGGATGTCGAAATCTGTTCTGAACAGCACGTAGCAAGGCATCCCAGATATTCTCAATAACGTTCATGTCTGGGGTGTTTGGTGGCCAGTGGAAGTGTTTAAACTCAGAAGAGTCTTTCTGGAGACACTATGTAGCACTTATGGACATGGTGGGTTCGCACTGTCCTGCTGGAATTGTCCAAGTCCATCGGAATGAACAATGGACATGAATCGATGCAGGTGATCAGATAGGAGGGTTACATACGTATCAACTGTTAGAGTCGTATCTAGACGTATCAGGGGCCCAATATCACTTCATCTGTACACGCCCAGCATCATCACAGAGCCTCCTACAGCTCCAACAGTACCCAGCTGGCATCCACGGTCCACGGATTCATGAGGTTGTCTCTATACCCGTACACGTCCATCGACTCGATACATTCTGAAACGAGACTCGTCAGGCCAGGCAACACGTTTCCTTTCATGAACAGTCCAATGTCGGCATTGACGGGCCCAGGCGAGGCGTAAAGCTTTGTGTCGTGCAGTCATCGAGGGTACATGAGTAAGCCTTCGGCTCCGAAAGCCCATATAGATGATCTTTCGTTGAATGGTCCGCACACTGACACTTGTTGGTAGCCCGGTACTGAAATCTGCAGCAATTTGCAAAAGGGTTACAGTTCTGTCACGTAGAAAGATTTTCTTCTGTCGTCGTTTCTCCGGTTCTTGCAGGATCTTTTCTCGGCCGCAGTGATGCCGGAGATTGATGTTTTACCGGATTCCTGATATTCATGGTACACTCGTGAAATTGTCGTACGGGAAAATCCCCAATTCATCGTTACCGCGGATATGCTGTGTCCCATAGCTCGTGCGCCGACTGTAACATCACGTTCAAACTCATTTAAATCATGACAACCTGCCACTGTAACAGCAGTAACCAACCTAACAACAGCGCCAGACATTTGTTGTCTTACATAGGCGTTGCCGACCGCAGTGCCGTATTGGTTCAGAATGGTTCAAATGGCTCTGAGCACTATGGGACTTAACATCTGAGGTCATCAGTCCCCTCGAACTTTGAACTACTTAAACCTAACTAACCTAAGGACATCACACACATCCATGCCCGAGGCAGGATTCGAACCTGCGACCGTAGCGGTCACGCGGTTCCAGACTGAAGCGCCCAGAACCGCACGGCCACAACGGCCGGCAGTGCCGTATTCTGCCTGTTTACGTGTCTCTGTATTTGAATACATATGCCTATACCAGTTCCTTTGGTGCTTGAGTGTATCACTGACTTGAGGGTGCCTGCTGTACATGTTATAACTCAGATCACTAAAGTGTCAACTTTTAGTTATTTTCTTTTTCCTCCCTTTTACAAAGCTCAAAACTTGGTAATTCTCTTTCACTTTACATAGAATAGTGACTAAAATGATAATATGGGGACTCGATTTTAATTTTAACGAATCAGAGTTTATTTTAGCTTTTTAAGGGGGGATGTAACAGAACGTGTAAACATTCATTTAAAAAATCATTACAGCCATATTAATGAATATGCAAATCTAAAATTTTGCATGTCTAAAGAAAAACAGCTGTATTCTAATGGAAAAATGTAATAAAATATGCAGAGTTAATATTCTGCCGGAAATTCAAAATTTTAATTTTTATTGCCTTTTTTTATAATAAGCCACACCTCAAATTTCAATCATGCAATTAAACTGAAAATTTTTTGTAGTGTACTGAGAATGTTATAAAGTCACTGAACTATAGTTATTAATTTACGGTAAAAACTATATCATTAACAGAGTTTTTAATTTTGCACATCCAAAATTAAATTTTTTCTCTACGTACAATAATTTCAAAGTCAGAATGTAATTGCAGGATCTTGTACTTTGTAGTTCCAGAGACAGAAACACGTTGCGAACAGTGCCTGAAAAAAAAAAATGTTCAAATGTGTGTGAAATCTTATGGGACTTAACTGCTGAGGTCATCAGTCCCTAAGCCTACAGACTACTTAATCTAAATTATCCTAAGGACAAACACACACACATGCCTGAGGGGGGGACTCGAACCTCCGCCGGGATCAGCCGCACAGTCCATGACTGCAGCGCCTTACAGTGTCTGATAATTTCATAGCATTTGCGCATATTCGTTATGAGAAGAGGCGTCTAATAACGTATAGAAATGTAAAACAGAGAAAATAAAGTTCAAAGACTTTCCTCTCATACTTCTAGATGTAATAAACTTACCTCAATTTTAAAATCCTCCATACTGATACTCCTCATCCTCCAGGTTTTTCTTCTCTCCTCTTCAAATCTGCCTGGCCTGTATTTACAAGTAAGATTCTGATTTGTTACCTTTCTTGAACCTGCTCTCGTCGATGGTGTAAAATGCTTTTGTTGTAAACACACCAGGATCTATACCAACTCTCTTCAGCACTTCAGTTCTGCCATTAATTCCGTTATTGTAAGAGACAACTGCATCATAGACAACTATTTTGAGTACTTCAAGTCCACAGAATGTCCTTTTTGAAAATCTAGTACAACTTAAATGATTCAGGCTTTCATTTGAATTTTGTGTCTTTCCGTGAAGACACTTCCTCAGTAAATCAGGGTTTGCGAGAAACATGAAAGTGGGCTTAATCGCATTCATTACAGGTTCTGGGAATGAGTGTTTACGTGAAGACGTCTCATTTCTCTTGCTGAACTCGCACCAATCGTCTTGCGGACACAGATTGTGCATTAGTGTTTGTTCAGTGAATAGTTTGTGGAAAAAATTGCCCACACAGCACACCTCAGTGCCTCTGTGTGTGTTTTTTCTTATAGCTCTCCCATAAAATAACTGAAGAGAATCAATTTCTTTCAGAGTAGGCCTGCATTTTCCTTCTGGTTTTCCATCCTCAAGTACCTCACCTTCCTTCTCTTTCAGCAAGCAACGAACCCTACCACCAAGCCTCTTTTGGATGTGATTAAAAAAATGGCTCTGAGCACTATGGCACTTAACATCTGAGGTCATGAGTCCCTTAGAACTTAGAGCTACTCAAACCCAACTAACTTAAGGACATCACACACATCCATGACCTAGGCAGGATTCGAGCCTTCAACCGTAGCGGTTGCACGGCTCCAGACTGAAGCGCCTAGAACCGCTCAGTTTTGGATGTGGCCAACACATTCCAACTTTTCTATTGTTCTATTTTACGGATTTTTATCTGTTACAGCTTTGAACGAAGAGGAGTCCCCATCACCAACGTATTTAGTGTATCGTCCTCAGATCTGGAGAACATCCTCACAACTGCAGCAGTCTCCATGGCCCGACTTGAGCCACTACAATTTTAGAGCATGCTACTGCATGCGCTTCTTGCGACAGTTTCTCACTGTCTTCATTGTTGGACATTTTCCTTGTTGCACGCTGGTGGCAGTATTCAGACATAATTTCACATCTAAAACTTTACCTGAGTCTACCAATAACAGATGCCAATAACAGATGCAACTCCATACATAGATGTGCGACCCCTTTTAAGCCTGGCAGAGAAGCTCCAAATCAATAAGTCTGAATCCAATGGAATCCATATAAAAATCATTCATGCACCTGTACAATTCTCCCGTTGAAAGTTTCGACGCTGTAGCTGAGAGCTTATGATCTTCATTTCGAGCTGCTTCCTCTTTTTTGTTGGTTAACCGCTTTCCATGAGACCTCCGTTTCCTAAACACAGGTTTTCCACCACCCGTTGTGCATAAATCTTGACTTACACGTAAAGGTTTGCTGATTCAACTTTCTAACTACTAATATGTGTTAGTATTGACAAAACGTAAATAAACCACACGTAAGAAACTTTTCAGGCAAATGTATAGACGTCAGCCAAAGACATCGAAAGAAAATAGCCTTCACACTGCCAAAAATTCCGCTAAAGCAAGCAGTTTCCCAAATGTCGCCGGCCGGTATGGCCAAGCGGTTCTAGGCGCTTCAGGCTGGAATAGTGCGACCGCTACGGTCGTAGGTTCGAATCCTGCCTCGGGCATGGATGTGTGTGATATCCTTAGGTTAGTTAGGTTTAAGTACGAGTAGTTCTAAGTTCTAGGGGACTGATGACCTCAGATTTTAAGTCCCATAGTGCTCAGAGCCATTTGAACCATTTTTTTGAACCCAAATGTCGGAATAGGTGGTAGTGGTCGCCAGTGCAGAGTTAATAAGTTTAACAATTTCTAACATTTCTAAAGCTGCTATCTCGATAAAATTTATACACAACGTAGATTAAACTGTATATAAGAAAATAGCCGCGCGGAGTGGCCGTGCGGTTTGCGGCGCCATGTCACGGGTTGCGCGGCGCTTCCCGCTGGAGGTTCAAGTCCTCCCTCGTGCCTGGGTGTCTGAATCAAAATTCACTTTCAGTCCGTTTGTTCCTATACTTGATCCTACGATCAAAAAATAAAATAAAAAAAACCTCGAGAACGGCTCTCGATTATTAAATACTCCACAGTATACAACAAGTTACTGGACGTAGTAACAAGATCCTCCACAAATATACACAGATGGCTAACATTCAACTGCCTTAGAAGGTGTTTATCCCAAAATCTTTAAATTAGGGTAAATCAGGGTGATATGATGAACAAAAGATGTGGGCCTCTTAGAAGACAAGAAATTGTTTATTTAAACAAAATAAAAACACCCTCCTTTCACAAAATACATAAGTAACACATTAACAGTACCACATCCTCTTTAAGGCACTACAAAAGTTAAAAAAAAACTTACCATTGCGTGAAATGGTGAACTTATTTCCCCTGCTTTTTGCCACATACGTCACACAGAGATTCATATTTTGAACAGTCTTCATGCAGCCAACGTTGGCAGCAAATACATTTGATCCGTGTATATATGGTTCTCGGGCGAGACGTCAGATGTCATAGTGAAAACTCCACAATATTTCATCAGCGCAACTGGCCGACATCTTCAGGTGCGACAAACACATTGCTAATGCAGGACCAGAGCCCCTTATTAATGCCAGTCTTAGGCAGGAAGTGCGCATGCGTGGATGCGCCAAATTCGATGACCAATAGCGACGATATCAACCGATAGCTGGAAGGACAGCAACGCCACCTACAGGATGAAGTATGTGTCTATCGGTTGATATAGTCGCTGTTAGTCATCGAATTTGGCTCCCCCACGCATGCGCACTTCCTCCCTAAGATTGGCATAAATAGGGGGCTCTGGGCCTGCCTTAGCAGTGTGTTTGTCGCACCTGAAGGTGTCGGCCAGTTGCGCTGATGAAATATTGTGGAGTTTTCACTATGACATCCGACGTCTCGCCCGAGAACCATATATACAACATGTCCGTCGGGAAAGCCTCAAGCAACACATTTGATCCAATCCACATCCTTTTTAGTGCAACTGTACAGTTCAACGCACCCTACACAACAACACTCTTCATCATCCGCGTCATCTTCGTCTTGCAATTGGATATCCAGCAACGAGTCGGATTCGGTGTCAGTGGTAGACGCTTTTCGTTTCTTAGGCTGCTTCTTTTTTATAATTCCTTTGGTAGTCTCTTTGGTTACGGTTTTTCCTTTGGTTACGGTTTTTCCTTTGGTTACGGTTTTTCCTTTGGTTACGGTTTTTCCTTTGGTTGCGGTTTTTCCTTTGGTTACGGTTTCTCCTTTGGTCCTCTTTTTAGCATTTGATCTACTCTTCACTGAATCACTGTGTCGTTTTCTGTTTCGCAGGTTGTCTATGTTTTCTGGAGAAGTCAAAACCTCAGCTACAGCTCTGGACTTCTTCCTTGCAGATGCAGCTTTGTCTAGGGTAGGTATCGGTGAAATATGGTCCAAGAGTTTGCCAGGGGTTATTTGAGATTCTTCTGCTTCCACTGTCGGGGTCATATCTGTTGCTTCTGATGAAGACTGCATGTTTCCCTGTTGATTTTCCGCCCGTTGCGAACAGCCCAGTTGTGGTGAAGCTTGTATGCGTTCAAGTCCCTGATCATTATCTACGTCTGCAGCTGCTTCTTCCGAGGGAGTAGGTATCTCCTGCCAGCGCGAACAACTTGGTCGAGGTGAATGAGGTCTGTTTTCATGACGTTTGTTGTTTTCCTCATGTTGATCTGAAGCTGATGTTAAAAACGCGTATTCTGGGATGACACCAGGATTAAACTGGATGATGCTTGTGCTTCTGAACGACGATATTGCATTCTCTGTCGTAGCTGCTTGTACCCATGCCTTTGTAAGCAGTCCTCCGAATACTAGTCTGAAAATTTTTCTATTTGGATTCATTTTAATGTACGAATTGTGAGACTTGTAATAACAGGATTTCAGAGCTTTAAAAAATGCTCTGTCCAGCGGCTGCAGATAGTGCGTGGTGTGGCTGGGTAGACAGAGCAAAATTATGTTTTTGTCTTCTGCAAACTCTAATGTATCCACGCTGCTGCAATGAGAGTTATGTCTATCCAAAATAAACACGACTATTCCCTCAGGATTCCTCGGTGCAAAATGGTTCATTAGCCACAGAAGAAAAATATCAGTTGTTACGTACGCCGACCTTTGTGACATGAAAATCGTGGAACCCGGCGGCATACCGTCCTTGTACTCAGCCTTTTAATGTTTCCCCTTCAAAACACAAGCTGGGAGTAAAAACATGCCCTCTCCATTGCAGCAAGCGATTACAGATATGGTTGCACTCGTTTCACCGGATGTTATTGCTGGAACCCTCTTAGACCCCTTTGCTGCCAACAAGTCCAGACTCATCTACGCTGAATATATTTCCTGGCTTATCAAGGAGGTTGTGCTCTACCAAGATGTTCTGCAGCAATGAAAAATAGACTGAAACGTTTTTCGTATTTAAACCCCTTGACCGTGCTTGTGAAACTCCTTCCGATTTGCGGATTGAGAGTTACGGATTTCTTTTCAACAATAAATGTAGCCAGTCCATTCCAACAATTTCCTTTTCTCAGTTAAATTTGCGATGTTGGTTATATTTCTCAGCTAGTTTATATGCCATGGCACGTCCTTGTCGGTAAAAATCCGAAGTTTTCTAATTTCATGATATGTTTTACCAACTTTGTCTCACATCCTTGTGTTAGTACAGGCGGCAAACCCAAAGGTTTTTTCGTAAAGCACCCGTTTGCTAATCCTCTCTTCAGAGTTGACCATGGAACGTGAAACTCCTTTGAGGCTTTATTCAGGATCATTTCATTTTGAACCACTCTTACGGCATCGTCAAGTTGCTCATCTGTCCAATCAGCACGGTTGGATCCTTTTTGTCTTTTGTAAAATGTAGGCATCTTTGCCTGGAATAATGGCTGTAGTTAGAACATTTACTTTTTTAATCACTGACAGACGAAACTGTACTCACAAAAAATATATATAAAAACTAATTTTTAAATTAACGATTGTATGGAGACGTCGGATAAAACAAAATGTAACTCTCACATGGGATAGGAAACGCTAACATTTCATGACTTATCAAAAACCCTGGTGGGGATGTACCTAAACAAAAGCTTTACACTTTACACATAAGGAAAGTCCTTCACCCTATCACTCCTGCCCGAGTTCATTTCTCCCATTTGCTATGGGTGAAACGATGAACATCACGGCAAGAAGTTCAAAATACTAGACGCAACGATTTCTAGGTTATGTAGTATAAGAATCAGCAGTATAAGAAGGCAGAATATATCAAAAAATACCCCGCGGTCTACGCTAACTGAAGTAACATCTACAAATGCATGCAGCATATAAAAATTATTTAGCATCGAAAACAGTTTTGTACAAAGTACGTACGGTTTTTAGAAAGGAGCTGGTTTCCAACACGTGCACACGGCACAGATAATCGGAGACTGTTGACATGCAGACATACAGAGGCATCTGTTTAACCAGTAAAAAATTAAAGCAATTTACCATTTCATCTGATTCACTATATCACCCTGACTTACCCTATACGCAACACAAATCTTTTAGCGTGTGCGACAAACTATCACAGGCAAGAAAACCGGATCTCGTCAGACACATCTGCTGGCGTTAAAACTTTCATTTGCGGTCGTAGCTGCGACACACAAATTTCCATCTTCAAACTAATACAGCGTACGCGCAACGCTACACTAAGCGCGTCAGTCAAAGGTCCCTTGACCACAGGCCGCGTAGAAAACAAAATTACTAGGAGCTTTAAAATAAAAGTCATCACATAGTTTCACTGACTGTGCCCTAGAATCGTTACCGCATTGAGTAATCTTTCATTTAAAAATCTAAATCCCCTTTCCAACGAAATTCACGGAAAATTTCCAGCTGTCTTGATAATCGATACCGAATTCTCCTAGGCGACTATCGATAGCGACACACGTTAACGTGTCACGACCCACACGCAGCAACGTAACAGTCGTCATAACAGACGCAAGCTCACGTAGTCTTCGGCTCCTCGATAGTGACTAGCTACTTCTTTCCATGAAATCATAGCTGAACTGTTAATCTAGACAAACTTATGGTGCTACCATTATTCATTAATAATCAACATATAATTTCTTGTGGTTGTCGTTTCGTTGTACCCAGTATAACGAGCATATCGACCAGGATGATCCCTGGCGCGCGTTTCTGCTGTCTGCCAACGCCGCAAATATGGTCTTTGCCGCTTCTCCGTTAACACTTGTACATATGGTTACAATATTGGGTTTTCTAGAGCGTATGCACACAAACTGACTTTATTTACAAGTAGTAAAGCATTTTTACACCATTTGTCTGCTTTACGAAATTTTGCCACCGTCATAGTAGATTGAAACGACCACATTATTTACGTGATGATACAAAACTTTTCAAAATAAATTTTCACACGTTACACGCGGAGATTCGAATGAGGGAATATTTTACCTCCGGAATGTTTTACCCAAAAGGACGCCGTCACCATATAGCCATGCATTAGTGCTGCATGCCGTCGGAATAAATTATGGCTGTGCCTCCCTTTGCTTTCAGCCGTACGCAGTACCAGCACGTCAAGGCCGTTTTGGTTGATGTTACAAGACCAGATCGGTCAATCATCAAGACTGTTGTACCGGCAAGTTGTGAAAAGGCTGCTGCACTTCTTCAGGAACCACACCTTTGTCTGGCCTCTCAAGCTCCGCTGAGGTTACACCAACGATACGGCTATCTGTCTATCTGAGGCACAAAACCCACCCCACCTAAGGCAAGGTCCATGTTCATGATTCGTTACTGAGCTATGCTTCATTACAGTATCTATACCCTCAGTGATCTTCAAGCGTATCTCCTGATTCCCTAGTATTATCGTTTCCCTCTTCTGTGGGTCTTGACTCTTCCTGATTGGTGTGATAAACTTTAGTTGTTTTCCATCATTACTAACTTGCCATTTGAGTCTGCAATTGAATATATGATTTCGTAATCTCCGACTGAACATGATATAATCTAACTGGAACCTCTCCTTATCTCCCAGAGTTTTCCAACTAAACTGTCTCCTCTTGAGGTTCTTTAAGAGTGTATTCGCTATAACGAGCTGAAATTTATTGCAGTGATCTATTACTCTTTCTCCTCTCTTATTCCTAGCCAACAAACCTTTATTCTCCCGGAATTCCTCTTCCTTCACCTACAACGGCATTCCAATCAGCAATGATTAATAGATTTTCTACTCCATTTACGTAATACGTAACCCGTTCAGTATCCTCATATACTTTCTATCTCATCATCTTCTGCTTGCGACATCGTCATTTATACCTGAAATACCTGTTGGTTTGCTGTCGATTCTGATGAGTGCAACCGTAACAATGAACACAGTAATTCACTCTCTGCCCTATCTCCCTATTCATAACGAATCCTTCTCCCATTTGATCATTTTCTCCTGCTAACATTTCAAAGAACATAGTTTTTATATAGGAAAAGAGCGATCTATAATTATTATAAATAAACTGGAAGCAGTCTTGATCGCTTAACTTTTTCAATGTTAACCGGTTTCCATCTTTTTATGGGATCATCTTCAGACCATGATTGTCTGCTGGAGGTGGTAGCGCATGGCAGTCCTCTTCTTTGTAGCTGGTGGTGTACTGCAGTACCAGTCACCATTAAAAAAGTTAAGCGATCAAGACTGCTTCCAGTTTATTTATTTTCTGCTGATGTTGATATTATCTTATACTCGTCACCATAGATATCCTTATCTTCTTTCCATTTCATTTCACTGTATCTAAGTTGAGCCTCAGTACTTACCATATCGCATTTTGTAGCTTCCCTGCCACGTTCAGACCTCTGACATTCCAAGTCGCGGCTCATGGAATGTTACCCTTTCATTGGTTATCCAATCTTTTCCTCATGGTCACCTACCATTTGGCAGTGCCCTCCCAGATATCCGAGTGTGGGACTAGTCCAGAATCTTTTGCCAGTGGAGAGATAATCATGACACTTTTTCAGCTACAGACCACATTTCCTGTTGATACATATGTTTCTTTAATGCAGTGGTTTCAGTTGCCTTCCGCATCCTTGTGCCGTTCCAACACCTTTTAGGGACAGTTTCGCATCCTGATTGTTCGCTCATCCACCCTCTTTGACAAGGCCATTGGCAGTGCGAGGGTGGCTATACATTCTGTACGAATATTATTTTAAAAAATTTCACTTGTTTCATTTTTTGCGTACAAGGAACTCACAATTTAATTTTGCCTAGTACTCCGAAATATTGTACTTGATTTTCTGAGCCATTACACAAAACCATTTTGTAACCTCCCCACAAAAAATTTTAAACGTTAAATGAAAATGGAGCCAAGTGTAACCTTCCCACAAAAATAATGTTAAATAAAAATGGAAATGACCCAAGCGTAAACTCCCCACAAAATAATAATTAAAAATGTGAGCCAAGTGTAGCCTACCCAAAGAATAATAATTAAATGAATTTTAAATATTGTAATCTCTGAACAAAATTGGCTCCCATTTATTGTCTGTGTGCAGAAATGCATTCACATTCAATGTTACCACAAAATTCTTTTCTCATTTAATGTCAAGTTCGAAATATAAAAATTCCTAAACACCAAAATAATAAAAAAGTTTAGTAACCTGATAAATTTTATGAGGACAGCAGCGCTGACCTTCGGCCCTGTATTCTGAATAAAAAAAGCAAAAATTCTTACCTCAATAAAACTGCAATTATATCTGCTCTTAATTAGTCATTTTTCGACACAGCTTCGTGCAATGCTGGCATATATTTTCTTTTTTTTTATTCTTGGAAGCAATGATAATGCATTGAAAGTATTCTTTAAATTGAAATGAATGCTTTTCTTTAAAAGAGTTACTTTATATTAGAAAAATTATTATTGGGGCATTTCTTTGAACAAATTAAATTACAATTAACATACATTATTAAATATGCGCAAGGCTGCTTCTTTACCTTCTACAACAATACTCATCCTCCAGAATCCTGACCAGAGTCGCGAGCAGAGCACACAGCCGACACATGCCGACTCCACCACACTCACGCAGACTACTAGTGTCGACTACTGCTGTCCACTGGTGCAGACAAGGGCAGTCTAGCCAGAAGCAACAACTAACGACAAACTACTCTCTGGTCAGAGATTCTGTCATGACTCGCCCATCGCCGGCAAAGCATACGTCTTACAAAAATATGAATAAATAAGTAACCATTTTCATGGCCGTGGACAGAGAACAGTATAGGAATTATTGACACCGCAGTACCGTGGCAGTGCAGGAATGGAGCATGAAATCACAGATTTGTTAATAACTAATTGCTACCCACAGCTGTGCTCCCATATCAGTAGTCTTTCTTGTTAGGTGAGTGGTCGTGAGATAGTAAGCTATTGTATGTGTACAGTGTCAGCTGCCCTCACAGGTCTGCCTGATTGGGTAAGCATAACTTGTGATGAGCCCCTTATCCTCCCTCCCTCCCCCCCACCATGTTCCAAAATGCACAACACCAAGGCATGCACAGTATCACTGCTGAGTTGTGCATGGAGGGCGGTATGGGCATTAGAGCATATCTGTGCATGTGCTACAGAGTAGCTACTCATTATATGTTCTGTACACTGTACAAAAAATTCTGTAATTTTTAACACAGTTTATGCTCAATGACGAAAAAAAATTTCGTTAACTGCACATCCCCCTTTTAGATCTCAAAGATTTCCTTTTGTTTTTGTTTTAACTTTTCAAAGTACCCTAGGTTCTCATCGTATTTTCGTACGATCCGCCAACGTTTAACGATTAAGTTGCCACTGTTACCAAATTTTACAGCCATGTTAACAGGCCATGGAGAACTGAAAACGTATTATAAATGGTGAGACTGAAGTCGTTTTACGACATAGAGTCACACTCACAGAAAGCAAGTAACAGACAAACTTAGTTCACAAATTCACAACAGATTTCTACAACTTACGTAATTCGATAAGTTTCTCATTTGTATGACAATACTTGGTGTCAGTTATAGCTTTCTACATATCCTGTAACACCTGGATATATGCTGGTAGTCTAACATATTTGTACTACTAACTCACACAGTAATTGACTCAGCTCTTGGATCGTTTGACAGTATGAATACTTCAATATTCATTCAAATTTTAAGTATCTTGTGAACCCAGATACGTGCAACCGGATATAAATGTGATATGTACGTTACTTGTTGAGTTTTGATACATTCTAATTTTATTTTGGGTAGTAACGTCCCTGATGTAAACGTGTCCATTGTTGATCTCGAATACTATGGGTAACGTTTCATGATAACTTTCAAACATGTTGCGTTACAGTACAATACAGCATGTTTAGTAAGTATATAACGGTACTCTTCAGGGTTCAAGCTATTCCCATATCGAATTTCATTGAAATCAGTGCAAGGGTTTAGTTCCTAAGAACGCAATAGACAGAGTTATTTTCGTATTTCTAATATTAGTATGGATTGTTGCCAAAAGAGTAGTCTGTAGCTCCGAGAGTCATAATGTGTTATGCGTTACTGTCTTGTGAGTTGACATGGTAGTTACCAAAGTTTTTTTGCAACTACCCCAGAGAGATAACATTTAAGACACAACGGTACTGAAAGTATTTCCAAAGTTGTAGATGATGGGCTTGAAGTTTTGAAAGAGTGATTCCTGTGACTCAAGCAGAGTTTGCATTCCTATCTTCGTACCTGCAGAGGCACTCATTTTCCTGCCTGGATCTACGAAAAGCGAATTCTCAACATCTGCCAGGGCCAGGTGTAGCTCTTGACAGGAAATGCTCCATAACTAAATTTCGTGCCAGCGACCAATGTGTACGCAGTCCTGTGTGTAGCATGTATATCTCTGTCAGGCTTGAACTACCAGTACTACAGTTCTGCAAGAGATGGTATGAGACTGAAACTGTTGTCTGGCGGAATCCTCTGATAGTATCTATGATTCAGTTGAAGAAGCGTCATAGGAACCGTCGCAGAACTCTACAAATAGAGTTGTTGTAATTGTTTTTGTTGCTTCGGTCTTCAGTCTTCAGTCTGGTCTGCTGTAGCTCACCATGCTAGTCTGTCTTCATCAAGCGTCATCATCTCTGCATAATAACAGCTACCTTCATAAATCTAAACCTGCCAAGAGTAGTATAGCCTTGGTCTCCCTCTACAATTTTTATCCATCCCCCCACTTTCCCTTCCCCCCTCCCCGCTTATCACCAGATTGACCATTCTTTGACGCTCCGGAACTGATCTGTGAATCGATCCCTACTTTTAGGTTAGTTGTGCCTCAAATTGTTTTTCTCAGACTCAGCGTCTCCTCAATAATTATCCGCTCTATCCATGGGTTATTGAGCATGCTCCTGTAGCATCATGTTTTAAAATCCGATACTCTTTTCGGGTCTCAGATCTTTAACGTCAAGTTTCACTTCCGTACAAGCCTAAACTTCAGAAAAATAGTTTCAGAAAATATTTCCTATCAATAAAATTTATTTTCTACGTTAAAAACTTCTCTTTCTCAACAACAAAGGGCAAAATGACAGGAAACACACCTACAAAAACACGTGAATGCTGAAATTCAGCGGAGGGAAGGAGGGAGGGAGGGAGAGAGAGAGAGAGAGAGAGAGAGAGAGAGAGAGCGGAGAAGTAGTAGATGGAAATTAGAAAGGTAGAGACAGAGAGGAGGAAGTACACTTACATAACGTTCATATTTAAGAATAAGATGCGTGACTGGAAACGAAGCGCTTGATAAATGAAGTATGCATATTTTACGTAGGAAATATTTTATGTATACTGCTCTATTTTTCTTTTTACTTGCGCTTGATAATAATAGTAGTAACTAAAGGCTTCACCTAAATCTAAAGAGAAGAATTTCACACCATGCATAAGGCGACTGCAATAAACTACTTACTTTGTACTCCAACTGCGGTAAGAGGGACCATTTGGAAAGAAACTGTGCAGGCGGGCGACTGAACGTAATATATGGAAGGCAGAGAGTTGCTTAGAGCGGGAACTGGGTAAATAGCTGAAAGTAATGTGGGTGTTGCGCTTGCGGAAATACAGAAAACGTCTCAATTGTTTTAGGAGGATCTTCGCCTAAGGAGACCTTTCCATCAAAATGGTTCAAATGGCTATGAGCACTATGGGACTTAACATCTCAGGTCATCAGTCCCCTAGAACTTAGAACTACTTAAACCTAACTAACCTAAGGACATCACACACATCCATGCCCGAGGCAGGATTCGAACCTGCGACCGTAGCGGTCGCGCGGCTCCAGACTGAAGCGCCTAGAACCGCTCGGCCACACCGGCCGGCTCCTTTCCATCAGCTTAAGAGTGCGCAGAATGGCTATGCTGAAGGAACACCCAGTACCGGTCTCTTGTGTGATAGATAGAGATATCGCAAAAAGACATAAAATAGTACCAGACATTCTTAATATTTGTTTTAATTGTGATCTGAAGAAGGTACTAGAGGACAATACAGATTCCGCTGTTTCAGTTCATATGTTTTCATTTATTTTCTAAAGCAGATGCATCTACTGTGATTCAAGAGACTGCAATCGTATGTTGAATGGAGGGGGCACCAGCTAAGACGTTGGTGTTGACGCACTCGAAAGATTAAGTCGCTATAGGTTGCCTGAGAGGCAGGTCACGCAGATGAATGCACAGCAAAAATGTTCATTTGTGATGTAATATAGTACTTTCGGTATACTATTACTCATCACGTACTGGTCAGAGTGTTTGAAACAGCATCTAAGTAGCGACAGGTTATTCCGCAAATATTACACGTAGTAATCTGTACGACTAGGAAATGCATATGAATGTGTGTTCAAGTATCATTTCCAGCTGCGACTATTATTAGAACGACGTTAGGCCACGCACTGATGTCATTATGCTGTCTCAACATGATGAGTAAGTGATTTCGAAGCACGGATTGTGCTTGCGAGGTATCTGTTGGTTGTGTCTTCAAGGTTTAAGCACGTAGATGAATCCCTGGTCGCGCAATGGAAATGCTGAATCTCGATCCTTTGAAATATTGATTTCTGAATAATTGATAGAATATGCCCCAAATGTTTAGTTAATTCCAAAAGACATTAAGAATAAATTTTCTCTGTGTGAATAAATCTATAAAGTAAGGAGAAAAGGTTATGATTTGAAATAGTCGATTTATTTTTGTGCTGTTCTGATAAAGAATGTTTCAGAGATATGTTTCTACATCGGAAGTTCATAAGAAAAGTTCTGTAAAGTAAGATGAAGGCAGCAGTCTTAATTTTTTTTTTATTGGACCAGATAAAAGCAGGAGCTGTGAGCTCTCTCATTTGTTTTCTATTGCGGTTTCATAAAATTTAACTGTCACTCTCGTGTCTATAGCTTTTTGATAAATAATTACTATAATTTAACTATCCGTGTTCGAATCAAGAAACCTACTATCCTCTTCCATTAATATCACATCTCAATTTATGATGATGTATTTTAGAAATTTTTCTGGCAGCAGCGGAGGAGAGTTCCAGCTGAATTGTTTGGACGACACAGCTGAATGCTACTAGTGTTCAATTGGCATTTACTTTATCAAACTTTTATTTCAGCGTCCCTGAGATCTCTTTTACCGATCTTTTCTATTAGGATACGGGCAATGCAATTACGCAAACTACGTAATTTTGAGATCGGTCACTGTCCTCTAAACAATGCCGTCGGTCCACGTTCTCGTTGGTCTAATGGAAAGTTGATGCTGGATGGCGGAATGCAATTTCATTATTAAACAAGTGAATATTTTCTGAGCCCTTCTACCGTTCCAAAAGCTTTGCAACTAGCTGACTAAATTAAAAAAACTTTATAATACTATTTTTTAAAAATCAGTATACCTTTATTCCATTTATGATGCACAGGTGAGCAAGTGTATAGTTTAGGTTCGTTATTGAGAGGCAGACGTGCAGTGCAACCTTTATTACAGAAAGTAAAAGTTTATTTACACATTATTTTTACGCGCTGTAATTATCTTTGACTACCAACTGCCTGAGATAGATTTTGGGAGTTCTAGAATTTGCTAAACGGAGTAATGATTCTCTTAGCAGTGAGTACATGATTTTTGCGGAGAATTATGGGTAACACAACTGATGGAAATATCATGTTGTTGTTGTTGTGGTCTTCAGTCCTGAGACTGGTTTCATGCAGCTCTCCATGCTACTCTATCCTGTGCAAGCTTCTTTATCTCCCAGTACCTACCGCAACCTACATCCTTCTGAATCTGCTTAGTGTATTCATCTTTTGGTCTCCTCTACGATTTTTACCCTCCACGCTGCCCTCCAATACTAAATTAGTGATCCCTTGATGCCTCAGAACATGTCCTATCAACCGATCCCTTCTTATAGTCGAATTGTGCCACAAACTTCTGTTCTCCCCAATCCTATTCAATACTTCCTCATTAGTTATGTGATCTACCCATCTAATCTTCAGCATTTTTCTGTAGCACCACATTTCAAAAGCTTCTATTCTCTTCTTGTCCAAACTATTTATCGTCCATGTTTCGCTTCCATACATGGCTACACTCCATGCAAATACTTTCAGAAAGGACTTCCTGACACTTAAATCTATACTCGATGTTACCAAATTTCTCTTCTTCAGAAATGCTTTCCTTGCCATTGTCAGTCTACATTTTAAATCCTCCTTACTTCGACCATCATCACTTATTTTGCTCCCCAAATAGCAAAACTCCTTTACTACTTTAAGTGTCTCATTTCCTAATCTAATTCCCTCACCATCACCCGACTTAATTCGACTACATTCCATTATCCTCGTTTTGCTTTTGTTGATGTTCATCTTATATCCTCCTTTCAAGACACTGTCCATTCCGTTCAACTGCTCATCCAAGTACTTTGCTGTCTCTGCCCGAATTACAATGTCATCGGCGAACCTCAAAGTTTTTATTTCTTCTCCATGGATATTAATACCTACTCGGAATTTTTCTTTTGTTTCTTTCACTGCTTCCTCAATATACAGATTGAATAACATCGGTGAGAGACTACAACCCTGTCTCACTCCCTTCCCAACCAATGCTTCCCTTTCATGTCCCTCGACTCTTATAACTGCCATCTGGTTTCTGTACAAATTGTAAATAGCTTTTCGGCCTCTGTATTTTACCCCCGCAACCTTCAGAATTCGAAGGAGAGTATTCCAGTCAACATTGTCAAAAGCTTTCTCTAAGTCTACAAATGCTAGAAACGTAGGTTTGCACTTCCTTAATCTAGTTTCTAAGATAAGTCGTAGTGTCAGTATTGCCTCACGTGTTCCAACATTTCTACGGAATCCAAACTGATCTTCCCCGATGTCAGCTTCTATCAGTTTTTCCATTCGTCTGTAAAGAATTCGTGTTAGTATTTTGCAGCTGTGACTTATTAAACTGATAGTTCGGTAATTTTCACATCTGTCAATACATGCTTTCTTTGGGTTTGGTATTATTATATTCATCTTGAAGTCTGAGGGTATTTCGCCTGTTTCATACATTTTACTCACCAGATGGTAGAGTTTTGTCAGGACTGGCTCTCCCAAGGCCGTCAGTAGTTCTAATGGAATGTTGTCTGCTCCGGGGGCCTTGTTTCGACTCAGGTCTTTCATTGCTCTTGAAACGTCCCCTTAGAAAAATTATACAAGACTGTGCTTAAACTGACACACAATATTTTTAGCGCAACGCAATCTGACTTTCAAAATTCCCTACAAAAGAATGGCCCTGACTAACATTAAACTATACCTTTCACAAATCGCTTACCTCACAAAAATCTTCGCTACTCAAGCTACCGCAATAAAGCGAGCGCCACTACAGCCAGCTAAATGAAAGATTCAAACTACTGAATGCACTAAATACTGATAGGGATAGTTAGCAAATGAAAGATATTAATAGAGAACAAACAATGTATTTACCTTAATATCATCATATATATATATATATATATATAGCAGTTCATGACAAATTTCAAAACTCCGCCATCTCTCTCCCCACATTCACCACTGCTGGCGGCTCACCTCCAACTGCGCAACGCTACGCACAGTTCACAGCCAGCTGCCTAACACTACAATGGCGAGTATTACAACAATGCAAAGCAGCCACAGACTGCACACAGCACAGCCAGTGATTTTCATATGGAGGTGGCGTTACCAATAAAAAAACCTAAACAGCCTACTTACATAGCCCCCATGCTCCCCACAAAAAATTTTACAAATTGTTTTGGGCACTGGGCAATACATATTTGTTAAAATTTTTCATAATCGTAATTACAATAACAAAGAAATCAAATGCACACACTTATTGATACAATGTTGGTCAAAAGCTAAAATTTTCTCACAGTCCATGAAGATAGTTCTGATCATTCATCATAATAGTTATTACAGTTTTTTTTCACAAAGTCTCATTAGTGGAAGAAATTGCACACAGAAGTAGTGGATTTCCATGCAGTCTTGAAGAAGTAGTGTTGTCCTTCCAACGGAAAGACAGTGCTGACTCTTGACATGCTGACAGGTAATGGGCCACAACAGAGCAAACCTACAGCAGAGTCAGTCGAAGTTTTGAAGAGTATTGGTAGGTAGGTCGTCACAAAGTAGATCCACTGTAGTCCTGGTAGAGATTATGGTATTGGTGGGCCACCAGAGGCGCAGACCCACTGCAGTCCTTGTAGAAATAATGGTACTGGTGAGTCAGCAAAGACGCAGACCCACTGTAGTGCTTGTAGAAATAATGGTATTGGTGGGCCATCAAAAGTGCAGACCCACTGTAGTCCTTGTAGAGACGGCCAGCAGCCATCTGTTGCAAATGTGCCGGTGCACAATCACCATCGAAGAGTCTTGCGGACAATATAGCAAGTCCATAACCACCACTTGTGCACTCACAAAGTTTTTTTTAATTGTCTGTAGAACCAGCAATGCTGTTATCCAGTCCCTTGCTGAATTATTAACACACGTGCAAACACTAAGAGTCTCTACTTCTCACATATTGTCCATATACTATGACCAACAGAAACGTGTGCAGTGAAATGTAACTTACAAGTTACTTAATTTGATGAACTGGTGTCAATTACAGTTTTATTACATGAGAATACAATTACAAAGGTACAAAATACATCATTAAATAACATAACAATACAGATAACATTTGTAGTAAAACAGGCTTTACAATAGAATAGAAATAGACATATACATCAGTGTGACAGGAATTATAAGTACCTACATAAAAGATCAGAATAGCTTTTGAAACATCAACTTCACACATGAGCATTAAAACAAAACAGAACAAATAATGTTTAAACATCTTTACAAAGAAAATAACACAGTATTTGAAAAATTCTACAACATAAATCTTATTAGCTAAACACATAAAGACAGGAAAAACACAAATATACAAGAGTACACAAACACATACCAGAATAACACAGGGGGAAAGGACAGGGTTGGTTTTACTGCAGTATTTTGCAAACAAAACTTTCTTTACTTCTTGGAGATCTCCCTTCATTCATCATTATTCCCAAAAAGTCCTATCTATACCTCCTTCCAGTATTCTATTCATATTTCCTTCAAAATAATTATTTCTCAGTGCACAATACTCATTTTTGCCAAATCTGTTTCATATAACTTCTCAATGCATTTCTTCCAATTCATCGCAACTCATTCTCTTATATAGTCTACCCCCTCTTAAGCTAACTTAAATCTACTGAGCTCAGATGCTAAACTAAGGGACGAGACAATGCAGCAGTACAAAACAATTAACACAAACAGCAATGACAAAATATTCAAATTGGCCAAGCAAGCAGCAATATTGCAGCTAATATTACGCAATGAGCAGCAAACAAGAAAAATAAATCAGTAGTAAAATTGGCTTAACAGAGTAACACAAATTAAAATTCAGTAGCACTATGCCTGGCAAACAGCAGCAGCAAAATAAAAAAAACATATATCTAAACATGACATAGCTCAAGCAGAAAAAATATTACACTAAAAATGGCCATGTCTAATACCTATGTCACATCTTAACACTAGAGTGATGCAACACGAGAACTTACACTAGCAGATAAGTTACCAAATCGTAAAGAAATTATTTATGCAATTCCTGTGAAGGGAAATGTCTATTTATGTGCCCTCGTTTTCTTGGAAGTAGATCATAAATTTCTTATTGACTGGATCTGTAGGCATAAAGTAACTACATTAGTACAATTATTAAATTTTATTTTAACCAATGCTGCAGTGCAGCTAGAAACTAGATATTAAACGAAATAGGCAAAGAAAGGCGTGAAACGTCATTCACTAGCCATATGGCATTTCATAGTGCAGTAAACAATCTTTCAACTAGAAAGACAATAGATGTGAAATGTTTCTCATCATTTCATTTCAGTAAATATCATAAATTAAGAGCTCACAGTGTAATCATATGTTTTCAAGTTCGACCGTGTCGTTTTTGCGATGCTCTCTACAAAGGAACGTCAATAGCGAGGATAATGGCCTCCCTTTTTTTTTTCTTCTCCACCTGCGCCTCTGGCACACACTAATGACTTCTTTCCAGGCGACTGTCGCCCATCTGGGTGCCCACGATGCATTACGTGCAGGTGGTCACTTAACTTTCTTACGGAAATATTTACGACAGCAGTTTTCGTTACAGTGACAGTCTCATATAAAAAATTTCACAGGCTAAGAATTTGCGTTATGTGTAGAAACAAAATCCTGTAAATATAACAGCGTCCAAAAAATTTTCTCCAGCATTGTGATACATTCACGCATATACACACATTTCATAACTCTTAAAGTACCATTCTTGGTTTCCAAAAACCTTTTTCACAAGTCAGAGTCCCTAACCACTACTCATTAATCCTTACCTTATTACACATATACATATTCGTCGACACGTCTTCAATATTTCATCATAATAACAACATAGCATAATCAAATTCCTCATATAGCATCAGCTTATTGATCACAAACATACCTCAGCAGCATAATACACATCATCGTCGTAAAAATAACATCATAACACCTCAGTCAAATCTCAAAAACGTCGTAGCTTTCTGCAATAATTTCAAAACCTAAAAAAAAATTCTCTGTTCATGTCAAAAGTGTCATCTGCCTCAAACGTACTTTAAAATCATGATCCCATACTAAATATATCATTCAAAGCTCTCATAGTATCACAATGGTTCCGAAAAAATATGAACAGTTTACAAAGTACAGACAAAATACAATTTCATACTTGTGAAGTTATCCAACTGTGTAATTGCGTAAACATCTGTCACTGATGTAGTAAAAAGAATGTTTGTTTCTCTGTCAAATAATTAGATAGCTGTGTAATTCTGTGTTAGAGAAATATGGTACCGATGTGTAAAGTTGTATAAGCAAATACCATATTAGCTAGGGCTCCTTGTGCTTGCCAAACACATGGTACACAAAGTAGGCATGTACCCCCCTGAGCATTAATGTAAATAAACCCTCAGGTGTTACAGATTACAGCAATGGAATGAAATGTATCACGGAAAACCCTTGAATCATTGCACTTCAAATATCTTAAAAAAATAAATATTTTAAGTACAAAATTAATCACTCAAATATGTGTACTGTAGCGCTAAACTGTGCGTCATGTTGTAAGATAATCTCTGTGGAAGTCTCTTATTTATCGTCCTCCGAAAGCTAAGTTCTGCAGAAGTTAATGTACTTACCTCATGATAAACAAAAGTGAAACGCTTTGTGTATAGATATCGTAGTTATTATGCTTATTGTTGTAATGAAGAAAGTACTGTACTGTAACGTATTGTTGTGCTACGGAAAACCCTGTCTCATTGTAGCTATACTACAAAAGTTACTACTAAAATATGTTTTACTTTCCAGAAGAATTCAGAAAAACTGTGCAGATATAAAACAGATACACCGCAAAAGCAACAAGGTAAATTGTGTCACACATTAGTAGCGTCGTGATATAGTCGTGTAGCTGTCAAATAAACTAACCACTGTGTCATCTGGTATCTCTCAGAAAGCACCTTGAATCCATAATGTATTTTCAAGTAAACCAAAATGTTGCACTAAAATTTCATTACCAGTACTGGTAAATGTTCTAAGTATGTAAGCCTTATAGTCGTTACATAATCATGCAACTAACAAGCAAGAATGTACAAATACAACACTGCGTCGTCTGTTCACTATAACAATGCATTCGTAATTTCTGTTTAAATAAGTTCTCTTAGTTCTAGACTGGATATTTAACTTCAAACATTGTTGCATGTTAACAGTTTCTTAAGTCTGACAAAGCATACTAGAAATGTAAAGTGAAACGTTTTATGGCAAAGACAAAGTTAAAATGCAGATTATCTTTCAATAAACGGTTTTATATGTGAAATGTGGTGTAAACCTTTACTCTTCATAGTACTTAGACTTTCAACTGAAAAGCAATTGTCATGTTTTATACCTCGGTAAAGAATGCTAAAATTTTTCTCAAGGCTAGCGTCTTATGTTATTTTTCTCGGAGCCAGCGGGCGCACGCCGCTGCCTGCTGTGCGAGTCATTGTCTGTCTCTTTGTTGGCGCGCGCCGTTGTTGGGATTAGGAGACCTAACTTCTACAAATTCACTCTGACGAGAAGGCCCTGCCCTGTTTGAATCCCGCCAGTTCTGATGCAATTCAGGTCTGTCGTTACGAATATATCGTCTGTCGTCATGTCGGTAGATTCCGTAGTTTCTTCCTTGTCCGTCACGTGGTGGAGAATTTCTCCCTGAATCGTAACAGTGCGCCGAACTGTTGCGTCTGAAGTTATTCTGCCTCCCTTCATAATAATTGTTTTGGTTCCCATATTGTCTGTTTCTCTGATTGTCTCTGTGATAGTCATTACTACGGAAATGCGATATTTCTCTGTAACTATTATTACTCTGCCAGTGGTTGTCATATGGGTGGTGTCTGTTTTGGTCACGATTTGCGTTGTAAGAATAGCCTTGTCGTGTCCAGTTATTGTTTCTGTCGTCACGGAATTGTGACGTATGTAACCTGTAGTGATTGTTTTCCTGTTTTCGCATCCGGCGACTGTCTGTGTCAATTTCTAATTCTTGTAGGAGTCCCTGAAAAGCTTCAATGTCGTCTTTGAAACGTCCTGCCAAAATAATATTTCTTAAATGTTCAGGCAATTTGATTAAGCAAATGCGGATGAGTTCTGAAGGGCTGTATGGGTTTGAAAGATACTGATTCTTATGCAACATGTCTTCAAATTATTTGATAAGACTGGAAAATTCAGATTGTTCGAAACGTTTCATCATTATGATGCTATGTTTTACTCGGTCTTGTGTGGCTTGACACCAATATGCTGAGAGGAAGGCATGGTAAAACTCTCCTTCACTGTGGCAATCGTGAATGACCGACCGCATTCTTACAGCTGGTTCATTCTCTAAATAGCCACACATAAATTCTAATCTGTGCTGCAATGACCAGTTGGGAGGAAAACAATGAGAGAATTGATGGAGCCACGCTTGTGGATGAATGTCGTTGCCAGAATTCTTAAACGTTTTGAATTTACGTGTAGTAATGAACAGCTTATAGTCAAAATCATCGTGTCGGCGAGTCGCATGTCGGTCATTGTTACGTCGTGTCGGCGGTTCCATTTCAAAATTCGGTGCACCTTGCCAATTTCTTTCATAGTTTCCGAAATGCCCTGTGTTATTATTTTGTGGCTTTTCCGTATTTCTACGTCCCTCTTCCCGTATTGGAGCGCGAGTGTCCTCTGAAATACGTAATTCTTCTATTACCTGTGTCAGCTGATCTTGTACTTCCCGGATTTCTCTTTGGTGTTGCGTATTAATTTGATTCAGATTTTGTTTCAGTTTCCTAATTTGTTCGCTCTCTTCTGTGTCATTAAAGACTACCGGTTTTGCGTCATTCAGATTATCATCTACCTTCGTAGATAAATTATCTAGCTGATCCGAAAGTTCAACTACTTTCTCTGATAATGAACTAATTTCCTCAATGTGTCTTTCTGAACCAATTTTCAGAGTATCTACTGTATCCTTTAAGTTTTCTTGAGTTTTTGCAAGTTGCATAACCGAATCGGTAGATGCAACTGAGTCTATTTTAGCTTGCAGGGTGTCATGATTTTCATGAACAATAGTTTGCAGTTCTTTTATGGCTGCTTCGTGATTCTGTAATGCATTTTCATGCCGCGAAAAAATAGGTTGAAAATGCTCACAAATTTGTGTTTTTACGTCGTTACAGACTGTTTGACATTTCGATTCGATTTTATGTAACTCAGTAGTCAAATCTTCACGTGTATGTTCAAGCGTGGTGTGAAGATTTTGTTCCATTGCCTCTAACTGGTGCTGTGTTTGTCTCTGGTGTTGTTCCACTGTGTCTAACTTTTGAAGATTTTGTTCCATTGTGTCTAACTGTTGCTGTGTTTGTCTCTGATTTTGTTTCATTTGTTTCTGATTTTGTTCAAGCGTTGTGTCTAACTTTTGTAGCCTTTGTCCCATTTGTTGCATTAACTGTAATAACAATGCACTGGTGTCTGAAACATGTTCCTCAGTGTTTTTCGGCAGTGAAGTTGCACCGGCAACATTCACATTTTGACAAGCAGAAAATGTGTCTTGACTTATTTGAGAAAACGGTGAGGACCCAAATCCTGAATCTACAGTATTTGCGAGATTGTTTCCTGTCATTTCGGATTCCTGAGGCGAGCTGTTGCCGACCGATCGATCGATAATGCTTCCCTGTTCTCTAATTGTTTCACTGTCTACACCATTGTTTGCCGCCCGCTCCATTTCCCTATGCACAATTACCAAATTACTACTTTGAACATTAGTTAATTCATTACTCTGCGGCGCTAACACACTGCTTTCGTCTTCACTGTCATTTCTCAGTTTACTTTGGAGCCTAGTATTACGTTTTTCACACGCCATAATTGTCACAATATTTCACACGATAACACAGAAAAGCACAATTTGAAGAGCAAAATAAAATAACATAGCAATGGAAATAATGTCTACTTAATTGCAAGCGCAGCTGCGAAATACTTGGTGCAAATCTACATGCATGTCACAACTGTTTTACTGTACAACAATGAAAAACTACAATTACAAAGGAAATTCTCTCTATGATTATGCGCTAGCAATAAACAAAAGCTACACTAATTACACAAACTACAAGAAAAAATCAGAAGATTCCAGTGAGGTATCCTCGGCTAAGGGTCGACATATGAAACGTCCCCTTAGAACAATTTTACAAGACTGTGCTTAAACTGACACACAATATTTTTAGCGCAACGCAATCTGACTTTCAAAATTCCCTACAAAAGAATGGCCCTGACTAACATTAAACTATACCTTTCACAAATCGCTTACCTCACAAAAATCTTCGCTACTCAAGCTACCGCAATAAAGCGAGCGCCACTACAGCCAGCTAAATGAAAGATTCAAACTACTGAATGCACTAAATACTGATAGGGATAGTTAGCAAATGAAAGATATTAATAGAGAACAAACAATGTATTTACCTTAATATCATCATATATATATATAGCAGTTCATGACAAATTTCAAAACTCCGCCATCTCTCTCCCCACATCCACCACTGCTGGCGGCTCACCTCCAACTGCGCAACACTACGCGCTGTTGACAGCCAGCTGCCTAACACTACAATGGCGAGTATTACAACAATGCAAAGCAGCCACAGACTGCACACAGCACAGCCAGTGATTTTCATACGGAGGTGGCGTTACCAATAAAAAAACCTAAACAGCCTACTTACACTCTGTCAAACTCTTCACGCAGTATCGTATCTCCCATGTCATCTCCATCTACATCTTCTTCCATTTCCAGACTATTGTCCTCAAGTACATCGCCCTTGTATAGACCCTCTATATACTCCTTCCACTTTTCTGCTTTCCCTTCTTTGCTTAGAACTGGGTTTCCATCTGAGCTCTTGATGTTCATGCAAGTGGTTCTCTTTTCTCCAAAGGTCTCTTTAATTTTCCTGTAGGCAGTATCTATCTTACCCCAAGTGAGATAAGCCTCTACATCCTTACATTTGTCGGAAATATCATACAAGACACATAAGGAAATATGTTAGCTTTATACCACTAACTTTCCTGTGCTTTTGTGTTAAACGATAGGTACCAAACACAGCTGTGACTATCAATCTCTTGCTATTGTAGTTTCTGCTTATTAGAGGACAAACGCCTCTCAATTACATTTGAAGGTTAATGAAGTTCTTTCATTTTTATGTTGGCTAACCCACCCTACTTCCCAGGCCACCTCAATGTAATTATAATTTGGATAATTACAGTGCGCTGCGCGGAATTAGCCGAGCGGTCTAAGGCGCTGCAGTCATGGACTGTACAGCTGGTCCCGACGGAGGTTCGAGTCCTCCCTCGGGGCCGGCCGTGGTGGCCGTGCGGTTCTAGGCGCTGCAGTCCGGAACCGCGGGACTGCTACGGTCGCAGGTTCGAATCCTGCATCGGGCATGGGTGTGAGTGATGTCCTTAGGTTAGTTAGGTTCAAGTAGTTCTAAGTTCTAGGGGACTGTTGACCTCCGATGTTAAGTCTCATAGTGCTCAGAGCCATTTGAACCATTTTTTTCCTCCCTCGGGCATGGGTGTGTGTGTTTGTCCTTAGGATAATTTAGGTTAAGTAGTGCGTGTGCTTAGGGACTGATGACCTTAGCAGTTAAGTCCCATAAGATTTCACACACATTTGAACGTTTTTAATTACTGTGCGTACCTACGAAAGTAGATTAGCAAGGTTATCCTTGAATGCCTATTTTACGAGATAGTGAAATATCGGGGGTTAGTAACAATCGCGACATTTCGCAAAAGGCAGTCAAGTAACTGGTCATTGGCATCCAGGCACATTTACTTTTAAGTTTTGACGGTAGGGTTAGCATACTAAGCGTTACAGGGGTAGGTTAGACTAATTAATACGTTTTATAATCCCCCATCGTGAATGCTAAGGTCCACTTTGGACAGCGATTGGTGTAGCTTATAGAAACTGAGCACGTGTTTTAAAAAACCGTCATATTTGTGTCTCCTGCATAGTCGTCTACAGACTATCTTTGTAATACTAGAATAAGATTACGTATAAGAACGAACTTCAGTGAATTCTTAAATTTTTCACTGTAGGTCCATACACGCAGTAGTGGTTTAGATGTTCGCCCACTACAGTTTGATCCATAAGCTAGTTTGATGACTCTTAATGTATTCCGTAGCACTTCAAAGGTCGAATAAAACTTTACGGCGGAAGTATAAAGAGCAGGTGCCTAAAACGACAGTGCTTAGCGGGAAATGCGAAGCTGTTGCTGAAAGCGCAATATGAAGTCAGGGATACCAACTGCCCTCGAAGCAGAACTGCTTACCGCGCTCGGTGAGGGATCAGGAGAAGAAATATTTATTAGCTAGGATCGCACGGGCGGGGAGCTATTTATCACGCTCCCAATTGCCCCGTAGTTAACATACATCACGTGTTAGGACCGGGCTTGCACTGAAGGTTTTATTGTTCCGTGGCAAATGTTCGTAATAAATGTAAGTTTATTAGGGCAATTAAATCACGCCGCGCCAATGAACGACTCTGTGGGGAAGCTCGCCTGCATCCGCGCGGCCAGTATGGAAAGAAAATACGGTGAAGAGGAAGCACTAAATCGAACGTCAATGTGCTTCGCAGTTCTTGTGCAGCGTCCGTTATTCGCAGAGCCCACTCCGAGTGGGTAATCGGGAGTCTCTGACGGTCACACACATGTCTGGCGACGATGGCGGATCACATCGCGAGCAGAAATTTTATGTGCTATTTTAGTTATGAATGTTCGTGCTAGAGGCGATTCCTTCTTTAGTATAGTTCCGTTTCCGAATGCCTGTTCGTCATGTAAACCAGGTTAACAGTGAAACATTCTCGTTTAGTCAGTGTAATTCGATACAAGTCAGGTTAGACAGCGGCAGACTAAAGTCAATAAATATTTGCAATATACAGGACGAAAACTCCAAATGGCGGGTGTACCGTGTATCAGAGCAAAAACATGTTTAGCGGGCTTGCAACGAATATCGTCAGTTGTTCACTATTGATGAACGCTTTCATGACTTTACTTCACTATTTATTTACTCACTAAAGTGTTTGCTGGTAACAGACAGAGCTATGACGATAGACGTATTAATTGTGTGTTAAAACATTGTATGCGTACTGGTTGGTCATTTATAGTTTCATAACTGACGACTTGATGAAGAATGCTTTTACTCGTTTAAGAAGGTCTCGTTCAAGAAGGTCTCGTAATTTGAAGAATGGAAGATTAGGGTTTAGCGTACCGTCGGCAGGGAGGTAGTTAGGGACGGAACGCTTCCTCGGAATGGGGAATGGTGGGGAGGGAAAACGGCATTTGCCTTATTGATTTACGAAAACCTCTACAAACAAGACTGTGGACCGCCAGACGAGAATTCGAACGGTATTATTCCCATTAGAGTCCGTTGTTTTAACTTGTGAGCCAGTTCTCTTGGTGATTCATTTGAGAAAGGAAAAAAGAAATAGTTGCCAGTGTAGTGTAACATGGGTTACTCGTGAGAATGACCTACGCTCCACTGAGGACGCTCACGCTGCCGAAAGATGCTGGTGTCGCATACAAATAAATACTTTTTTTTAGCGAGAACAATGTCCGCCACTTAAGCTCAGTGGACAGCGCGCCGGCTTGTCATGCCAGGGGGGCCCGGGCTCGATTCTCGGCTGGGTTGGAGATTTTCTGCGCTAAGGGACTGGATGTTTGTGTCATAGTGAAGGAAAACCGCCGAGTGACACTGAATGACATTGCAGCATGTTTATAGATTAGTCATGGGTCAGCACACCACATCGTGCATGATGTGCTCCAGTTTCACAAAGTGTCTGCAAGATAGGTGCCACGGCAGCTGACTCCTGAAATGAGAGAATGACGTGTTGATACTTGTGAAGAAGTCCTTCGGCGCTTTGAACGAGAAGGTGATGGCTTCCTTGCAAGAATCGTTACTGGGGACGAAACCTGGGTTCACTTCCACCAACCGGAAACGAAGAGAGCGAGCAAGGAATGGCGCCATTCCTCATCACCAAAACCAAAGAAGCCGGCCGCGGTGGTCGTGCGGTTCTAGGCGCTCCAGTCCGGAGCCGCGCTGCTGCTACGGTCGCAGGTTCGAATCCTGCCTCGGGCAGGTTAGTTAGGTTTAATTAGTTCTAAGTTCTAGTGGACTGATGACCACAGTAGTTGAGTCCCATAGTGCTCAGAGCCATTTGAACCATTTGAAAACCAAAGAAGTTTCGAACAGAACCATCAGCAGGGAAGGTTATGCTGACTCTCTTTAGGGACGAAAAAGGCGTCATTTTGGAGCATCACATGCCTAGAAGGACCACTGCCACCAGTGCATCGTACAGAGATCCCCTAAAAAATTATTTACGGCCTGCAATCAAATCAAAGCGACGTGGATTGCTGTCAGCAGGTGTCCTTTTGCAGCATGACAATGCAAGGCCCCACACTGCCCGTACAACAGTTGCAACAATCACAGACCAGCATTTAGAGTGTCTTCGTCATCCACCATACCCACCAGACCTTGCCCCAAGTGATATCCATATGTTTGGAAAGACGTTCCGTTCTGATGAAGAGATACGCCTCGCGGTGCATGAGTGGTTGCGTGGACTACCAACAGAATTTTTTTTCTAAAGGAATTTATGCACTTTTTAAGTGCTGGAGGACTTGCATTGAGCGTGGGGGAGATTATGTTAAAAATTGACACAGCTTTATACCACTTTTGCACAATAAATAATATTTTAAGAAATATTTAAGTTTTCATTTGACTCACCCACGTATATCACCTTCCACATGTAGAAATACACCTACCAACTTTAGTTTATGTCGCACAACCATTTTTGATGATGAGCGTTTTTCCATGAGTCGTATATTAAAGCTTATAAGTCTAACCTGTTGAAGTACAATCAGAAAACGGCATTCTATTATATTGTACTGAATTAAATATCTGTGTTCTCCAAAAAGCCAGGCCTCATAGGAGATTGCATTTGTCAGTTTAAGATCAAAAACAGTAACAAAACTTATCCTGTGCGTTTCAGACCTGTGGTACCATTAGAGATAAGGCTTAAGAAATTTATAGGACATCCATTAGTAAAATTATTTTGATGGACCACTTAAAAGGAAGAAGAGGCACCACTAATGGTCAATAAGATAAGAAGCAAGTTACACGAGGCAGCCAAGAGCAGATTAATAAGTTTATCGTAGGTAAAATGCATCTATATTTAGCGTAAATTACTTAGTTTTAGAAAAGATGTCCATCAACATTCCAACATCGACAATGAGACGAGTAAGTCCTTATCAAGGTATCGTGGTTGTTTTAAGGGGGAGGATGTACCTTGTTTTAAGGTATTATTTCTGGTTGGTCCAGATACAGGCCAGGAAAAGTGACTATACAATACGAATAAGGTTAAGGAATATACAACCACAGGAGAACTTGCACGCTTTGCAAATCCGGTCAACAACTTTTAGCACTGTATTTGATAATGGCATAAAAGCCGAAATCTGGACAGTACCAAATATTAATATAAAAAAAGTCAAATGGTGGTTTACTCTTTGAAAAAATTAATACATTGTTACCTGTATATACAGTTATGTACAACTGTGATTTTTTTAAGAGTAACAATAGAAAACAGTAGTGTTATATTGATTTTATGCGGGAGTTTTTTTGTGGGTAACTGATCGATATGATAACAGACGGACCACCTTGTGACAATGACGATTGACAATTTACTAATTTCATTTTTCAAATGGTTCAAATGGCTCTGAGCACTATGGGACTCAACATCTTAGGTCATAAGTCCCCTAGAACTTAGAACTACTTAAACCTAACTAACCTAAGGACATCACACACACCCATGCCCGAGGCAGGATTCGAACCTGCGACCGTAGCAGTCCCGCGGTTCCGGACTGCAGCGCCAGAACCGCTAGACCACCGCGGCCGGCAATTTCATTTTTCCTTCACGTGCTGTTGTTCTTATTCTCCACGCTTACAACAGAGATCCCCTAATGTCAATTTTCGGGGCTTGCAACGGTGACGTTTTGACAAGACCGTTCAGTAGAGAATTCCCAACACTTTCTCCTCCGGCGTCACAATGAAGAACCTTAGCAGAAATGGGAATTCCTTGAGGGGGGGAAATGTTCTGTCTTGCAGGGCTGTCTTCTTTCCTTCTTCCACATTAACCAATCTATTCTTCTCCTTTCTTTCTTCCTTCTCCGCCAGGAGTACCACTTCTATATTTACAAGTATCAGTATTCATATGTTTCTGTTGGTGAGATCCTTCTCTTTTACGCATGGTGCTAACACAACCTATTGTCACAGGATGGCCGAGGGGTGCAACACACGTGTCCTGATATGACTTGGACAGATGGAAATAGTTTTCGCACCATACACATACCGTGTGTAGCTTCGGCAAACTGCATGCAGTCTGAAATATGATGTGCTAACAAGAACGTAATTAACAGAAGATAGCAGTGCCACCTAGCGAGAAATCGATTAATTAATAATGCGGATGCGTGAACAATAAAAAAAAATTAGATCTATCAGTTGTAAACAGAGGGAACACGATACAGAAGTGACGGAACTAAGGACACGAAAATTAAGCTATATTTCGGTAACATAATCTTCAATCGGCGTAAGACGACATTAACGGTAGTTAATCACCCAGATACATTAAGCGATACATATGTTTTCTAAAATAAGTGGCACTGGAGAAAAGAAAACCGAGTCCGTCTGATCGACTCCTTTCTCTCCCACCGTCCTTCCTACGTCACCATCCATAACACGGATTCCTACACCTTTTTGTCCCTCCGCCGGTGTGCCCCAAGGCTCCGTCCTCTCCCCCTTCTGTACCTTTTATATACGGTGGACATGCCGCCGCCGTCACCCCCCGTCCACCTTCTCCAGTTAGCCGATGACACCGCCTTCCTTGCCCTTGCCCCCACCCCGCAGCGCTACCAACACCTTCTCCAATCCCATCGTGACCGGTTCACCGCTTGGTGTAACCAGTGGTTGCTCAACATCAATTCCTCCAAGACCCAGGCGATCATTGTAAGCAAGGCGACCCCTTCCTTCCGCCTCCTTGACTTCTATCTCACCATCTAAGGCCGTCCTATCGCCCTCACCCCCACCCTTAAGTACCTTGTCGTCACCCTCGACCGTCGACTCTCCTGGACCCCCCATCTCCGGACAATCCAAGCCAAGGCACGCTCCCGACTCCGTCTCCTGAAGCTCCTTTCCGGTCGTATGTGGGGTCTGGACCCATCCACCATACTCCACACCTATAAATCCCTCATCCGCCTTATCCTTTGTTACGCCCATCCGGCCTGGATCTCCGCCCCCCCCCCCCCCCTACCTTTTATAAATCCCTTCAAATCCTTGAACGCCATGCTCTCTGCCTCGCCTATCGCATCGGTCTCCCCGCCCCCACGTGGATCCTGTACGATCTCATTTCATTCCCCCACCTCCTCCTTTTCCTTGAAAGGATACGGATCCTGTACACCTCCCACCAACTCGATCCTCCTCACCTGCATGTCTCGCCCATCCTCTCCCACCCCCGCCTGCTGCCACACCTGTATTCCCTTGTCTCCATCTCTCCACCCTCCTTACCCTCGCCCAAGGTGGCTTCCGCCAGCTCCCTCTCCCTGATGATGTCCTCCTCCCCTCCATCTACCCCTCCTACCAACTTTGATCCTCCTACCCTCTTCCTGTGTGTGCCGTCGTGTTTAGTGTTCAGTGTTCACCGTCACACTACATCGTTCATCAGTGCCATCGACATCTTCAGTGTTTGTGCTTCGTGTCAACAGTTTGTAGTGTGGATTGTCATCGAGTGTGAACGGCTTCATGTTTTTTTTATGTTCATGTGTCTCCTGTTTTTTCCCCGCCGTTTTGTTCCAACTTATGTGTATCCTCTGTTTTTATCATTGTACTATCTTTGGCTGAAGAGCGGCGTATTGTGCTGCTGCCAGCCTACCTGTTCTACGGGTTTTAAAATCACAATAAAGAAAAAAAAAGAAAACAGAGTTATCTCAACAACCCTAGCACGTCGTCAATATAAAATGCGTTTAGTCTTCAAAAGCTCAAAACAGCCTTTGAAAGCTTGCTTCGTATTGCGTTGTGGAATTTTTTATGACAAATTGAACTGTATGTGTTAGCTTGAATAATTTTAAACACTTACATAGTGGTTGATATAAATGATTGTAAGAAAAGGAAGTGCCGTGAAAGTATCGTTATCCAAAGTTATACGCTAAAAACAGGTGTGTTTTTGTACAGTGATAAACATGTAGGTAAAAACAATTTTGTGGTAATTTCGAGCGGTATGCTTCAAAACTCGGGTAAAGACACGCCAGAATTGAGAAACCGCCACCTTGTCTCTGTGTCAGAAATTAAACTGAGGTACAGTGAAAATAGGAGTTTATATGGTGAAGAGTACACTGCTTTACGTGAATTGAGGGCGTAGAAATTGGTAGGCAGACATATACAAAGGCGGTCTTACGCCTGAGGCCAGGTTCATCTAAGAAAGAAATGGCCTGTGCCACATTTTGTGTAGAAGAATCTGAGGACACATGTACCAAATAGTGGGTACAGATAAATTTAAATCTGGAGAAACCATAGCTAAAATAGTTATACATGATTGCTTGACACTTCACACAACAAACAGTTATTTTTTTAAATACAGGTGTTAAAACTATTAAAATAAAACCAAATTAAATGTCAAAGGTTACAGAAAACCGAAACAAAATTGATTTGGCTATGATTTCAGCACTCCTCAATTGATAAAAAATCATCGTCAGATGATAAAAAAGGCTATCGTCAGTGATGAAAGTAGCAAACTGTACACATTCCGACTAAAATACGCTCTTGTCATTCAGTTATACTTTAGTAGTTTTAACACTTATACAAAAAAAGGTTCTTTACTGCATGAGTTTGAAGCAACCATGCGTTCCAAATAGTGGGCCCTAATCCTTAGGTTAGGTGAATCCACAGTGTATAATTTAAACCATTATTGGTAGGTAATTAACAGGGGACACCGGAAAGGAAGAGTGTTCGTATAGTATCTGCCCGTAGAAAGGGCTGAAATCAAATATTAAGATTGGAGAAGACGTGTCGACTGACAATTGGTCACTTTGCCGATGGGGTATCCAAACCAGTTAGGAGCACACGACTTTACCCTGGAACCAATCGGCGGTAATCTGCATTTGGTATGTACTGACCTCTTCAGATCTGAGCTTTGGATAGTTAAGAAGTAAATTAAGTACATTGCTAATTTTAAACCACTACTCTTGCCCCAACTATGGTCCGACGAGATCTAGCGTGTGCGGAGTGTGTTTCAGTAGCGGCCATTGTAGCGAATCTTAGCCCTCTGACGAGAGGTTGATTTATTTCAGACTGTATTTACTTACATTTGCCTGAAAATTTATTTTTCTACCGGACACACGACATTATTAAACATATAATCATCACTTGGGACTTTCATATTCAGTTGTTAACATTCCAGTAAGTCTTAACTTGCTGTAACAACTATAACGGCTTCTGATACCAAACGTAGCAGTTGTGTTACTAAATGTGACACTTCTGTCACTAAATGTAACTGGGTTTTCTCTTTTGATGCAAGTCAATTGTCAGGATGAGCATTCTAAAGCATTCCGTCAGGGTGAAAATATTAAATAAATTAACTTTTCTCTCTTAACAACATGTGGGCAGGGTGGGTTCTTCCTTGGCTCGGGTATGAGGTCGAATGAAACATCATTTTTACATAAGAATAACTTTTATTGAAGATTTGTACAACTGTATCTTACGGAATGTTCTGGTTCGGAGAGCGGCAGCTGTGTCGTTTGTGAAGTCTTCTGCTGCGGCAGCGGCGGCGGCGGCGGCGTCTGATTACGCGTAGCGCTGTGTATCTCGTGTCGCCGTCTCGCCCAGCAGACGGGAGACGCGCAGCGCGAGGTGGCCGGTTTAATTATTGCGAGCGAAGTCGTGCATCGGATGATACCTTGGGTGTGGCGTCCCAGTGTTTCTCTTCTCTATGCGGCCGCGTGTGTTGTGCGTCGACCAGCGGAGCGGCGCGGCGGGGGAAGGCCAGTGTCCCGGACTCGAACCACGGACTCCCGCTTGCCAGTCTTCGGCTGTCAGGTCTTCATCCCAGCTCGCAGGTGACTGCTGAGGTGAGGCCGTCTCCTTCCCGTCCTCACGAGTCACCCGGGTATGTAAAAACCAGACTTCAAATACCTTTTAACTTCTGTCTTCTGGCGCCGCGGCTGCTGCTTGCTATTCCATTACAGCGGCGGACTTGGTGCGTCTGTGCATGATGCAGTCTCTTCTTGCATGACGGTCTTCAGCACCGAAACTGACTGAAAACTTCTTCGTCTTCTTCGTCTCTTCTCTCCGTCTCCGTCTCCGTCTCCATCTCCGTCTCCGTCTCCGTCTCCGTCTCCGTCTTCATCTATCTCCGTCTTCATCTGTCTGGCCCACTGCGTCTTCAGTTTACTGGAGGTGAACGACTTCACGGTCATTGCCTCGTCTGTCACGTTGAAAAGCTTCTCGAAGAATCTTCTTAACGTCGGTCGTTGGCTCTTGGAATGTAGGTGAGGGCCTTTGATCACATGTGACGACTGAGAAACACGTCAGCCGGTCATTGCCTCTTCTGTCACGTTGAAAAGCTTCTCGAAGAATCTTCTTAACGTCGGTCATTGGCTCTTGGGATGTAGGCGAGGGCCTTTGCTCACATACGACAACTGAGGAACACGTGAGCCGGTCGGGCGATGCCCTGACGGCTGAATCGACAGCGCCCGCTTATGTGGAAGTTGCTGACTTCACGGTCATTGTCTCTTCTGTTCTGCTGTTCGGCCCGCTGCTTGCGAGTATGTAACTCTCTAAACTAAACCAAGTTTTTCATTTATATTCTAATTTCTAGTTCACTTTGATTTCACTAATTTATTTACTTAAGTACCACTCAACAGTGCTAAGATGTTGCCAAGTACCCTTCAAAACAAAACAAAAGTGTGCAACATGAAGGAATTATCCAAATAGGACGGAGATCGGCAGATGTGCTAAGACACTCTTATTAACATTGCCAGATACTCTTATTAAAACGCACCACGAAGGAATTATCCAAACAGGACGGAAATTGGCAGATTTGATGCGTACACACCAACAAATGATTACTGTTTCAGAAAAAAATTGATGATTTAGTTAAGAAAAAGAGCTTCACAAGTTGAGCAAGTCAGAAACGCGTTTATCCATCTGCGACCCTTACGCAAGCAGTTATTCGGATTTGTGTTGGGACAGGATTTTGGGTGAGCTCTCAGTTGGGGGAAGGTAGGCTTTGGCAAGGACGAAGGCTAGCAGTACAATCTCTCGATCTGTGTGGGTGGGTATTATTTTGCTGAAATGTAACACCAGTATGTACTGCCATAAAGGGCAACGAAACGGTGCGTAGAGTATCGTCGGCGTACCGCTGTCGTGTAAGAGAGACGCGAATGACAAATAACCTGCTACGAAGTGAAATGGCATACCAGGACACCACTTCTGGTTGTCGCTTTTCATATCATCTAACAGCCAGGAGTGATGGCCTGGTGTGCAATTTCATTTCGTGGCAGGGCCGCTTTGGTTGTCATCTACAGCACAGCGGTACGTCGACGATATTCTACGCTCTGTTCTTTTTCCCTTCATGATAAGTCATCCTGGGATTACATTTCAGCAAGATAACGCCCTCCCGCACGCGGCAGGAGATTCTACTACTTGTCTTTGTGCCTGCCAAACCTTACCTTGGTCAACAAAGTTGGTTGTTAGCTCCCCAACTGAGAGCATTATGGGCAGTCCATTTCGGGGTGTTGACCAACTGAATAGAATTTGGCACGATATCTCTCAAGGTGTCATCCAACTACTCTGTCAACCACTACCAAGTCACGTAACTGCTTGCACAGTGGCCGGAGGAGGACCACTTCTTTAATGATTTATTGAGTTTGTGAAGCTCTTTCTCTTAAATAAATGGTCCAGTTTTTCTCAGAGAGTGTAGAACAAATAATGAAAATTCAAAAGTTATTACTCAGCTCAGTGTGCCAGACAAACAATTCTCCAACACGAAGGGAGGTAAGTGCACTCTTTTTCAAAACTTGGATATGTACAGTCTTAGTAATTTGCTCTCCTTTTTCAGCAACCCATCGTTTTCACATATCTCAGTGACAGAATTTTGCAGGTAAGTTCTGTGGTATATAAGTTAAAAAGGAGGCTTCGCAGGACGCTGAAGTTGTATTGTATGAACAGTAAAAATATCGTAAGCGATAAACTTATTTACTTTCATTATTTAGTTTCTGTCGCCCATGAAAGCTACTGATAGAGAACCCACACACGAACCCAGTCGACAGTTCACTAATATAGATATCATATTAATATTTATAAAGTAAAATGAAACCTTAGATTCGATGCTCAAACTCAGTTTTATCACTTTCCCAAACAGTGTATCTTACGGGGCTGCTGTACCATGCATCGGTGTCGATAAGCTAACACCCATATTCAGTGACGATTCTGTTCAATGTACTAACATTACAGAATATCTCTTACATTACAGAATACCTCTTACTTTAAAAGGAGTCATAAAGCAGTTTATACAGTGAAGAGCATACTATCGTGTAGGGCAGCCAGAAATGCCGCAACACGACGTGGCATGGATTCAACAACTGTCTGAAGTAGTGCTGGAGGTAACTGACACCATAAATCGTGCAGGGCTGCCCATAATCTCCTCAGAGTACGAGGCGGTTGAGATCTCTTCTGAACAGAACTTCGCAAGCCATCCCATATATGCTCAATATTGTTCATGTATGGAGAGTTTAGTAGCTAGCGGAAGTGGTTAAACTCAGAAGAGCAGTCCTGGAGCCACTCTGTAGCATTTCTGGACATGTGGGGTGTCGCATAATCCTGCGGGAATTGCCCATGTCGTCGGAATGCACAATGGACATGAATGGATGCAGGCCATCAAACAGGATGCTTACGTACGTATCACCAGTTAGAGTCGTATCAGGGGTCCCATATCGCTCCAGCTGCACACGCCTCAATCGTTATAGGTCCACCACCAGCTTGAAAAGTCCCCTGCTGGCATGCAGGGTCCATGGATTCGTGAGGTTGTCTCCATACCCGTTCACGTCTATCCGCCCGAAACAATTTGAAACGAGACTCGTCCGACCAGGCAAAATGTTTCCAGTGATCAACAGTCCAATGTCCGTGTTGACGGGCCCGGGCGAGGCGTAAAGTTTTGTGTCGTGCAGTCCCCAAAGTTACACGAGTAGGTCTTCGGCTCCGAACGCCCGTGTAGATGATGTTACGTTGAATGGTCCGCACGCTGACACTTGTTGATGGCACAGCACTGAAATCGGCAGCAATTTGCGGGAGGGTTGCATTTCTGTCACGTTGAACGATTCTCTTCAGTCGTCGTTGGTCCAGTTCTTGTAGGATCTTTTTCCTGCCGCAGCGATGTCGGAGATCTGATGTTTTACCGGATTCCCGCTATTCACGGCACACTCCTGAAATGGACGTACGGAAAATCGCCACTTCATCGCTACCTCGGAGATGCTGTCTCCCATCGCACGTTTTTCGACTGTAAGACCATGTTCAAACTCACTTAAATATTGATAACCTGCCATTTTAGCAGCAGTAACCGATCTATCAACTGTACCAGCTACTTGTTGTCTTATATATTCGTTGCCGACAGCAGTGCCGTATTCTGCCTGTTTACAGTGGATTATGAAATTTAAATTTAGATTCCATGTTCATACTGAGGTCTGTCACTGTAGCAACAAGAAGAGAAAGAAACTTACATGTCATTGTGTTGTGGTACTTTCCACAGTGTTCGTCATCTAATGTCAAGGTTCTCTGACAGTTTTATTCATTGTACCGATATCCTATCTCTTCGCTATGTAATAAACTTATGATCGGACTAAATAGTTCACGTATCACTGATTATATAAGACATCTGTTGGTGTAATCTTAACCATTCGACAGAAGGCCCCACTAGAATATACACTCCTGGAAATTGAAATAAGAACACCGTGAATTCATTGTCCCAGGAAGGGGAAACTTTATTGACACATTCCTGGGGTCAGATACATCACATGATCACACTGACAGAACCACAGGCACATAGACACAGGCAACAGAGCATGCATAATGTCGGCACTAGTACAGTGTATATCCACCTTTCGCAGCAATGCAGGCTGCTATTCTCCCATGGAGACGATCGTAGAGATGCTGGATGTAGTCCTGTGGAACGGCTTGCCATGCCATTTCCACCTGGCGCCTCAGTTGGACCAGCGTTCGTGCTGGACGTGCAGACCGCGTGAGACGACGCTTCATCCAGTCCCAAACATGCTCAATGGGGGACAGATCCGGAGATCTTGCTGGCCAGGGTAGTTGACTTACACCTTCTAGAGCACGTTGGGTGGCACGGAATACATGCGGACGTGCATTGTCCTGTTGGAACAGCAAGTTCCCTTGCCGGTCTAGGAATGGTAGAACGATGGGTTAGATGACGGTTTGGATGTACCGTGCACTATTCAGTGTCCCCTCGACGATCACCAGTGGTGTACGGCCAGTGTAGGAGATCGCTCCCCACACCATGATGCCGGGTGTTGGCCCTGTGTGCCTCGGTCGTATGCAGTCCTGATTGTGGCGCTCACCAGCACGGCGCCTAACACGCATACGACCATCATTGGCACCAAGGCAGAAGCGACTCTCATCGCTGAAGACATTTCGTCCCTCCATTCACGCCTGTCGCGACACCACTGGAGGCGGGCTGCACGATGTTGGGGCGTGAGCGGAAGACGGCCTAACGGTGTGCGGGACCGTAGCCCAGCTTCATGGAGACGGTTGCGAAAGGTCCTCGCCGATACCCCAGGAGCAACAGTGTCCCTAATTTGCTGGGAAGTGGCGGTGCGGTCCCCTACGGAACTGCGTAGGATCCTACGTTCTTGGCGTGCATCCGTGCGTCGCTGCGGTCCGGTCCCAGGTCGACGGGCACGTGCACCTTCCGCCGACCACTGGCGACAACATCGATGTACTGTGGAGACCTCACGCCCCACGTGTTGAGCAATTCGGCGGTACGTTCACCCGGCCTCCCGCATGCCCACTATACGCCCTCGCTCAAAGTCCGTCAACTGCACATACGGTTCACGTCCACGCTGTCGCGGCATGCTACCAGTGTTAAAGACTGCGATGGAGCTCCATATGCCACGGCAAACTGGCTGACACTGACGGCGGCGGTGCACAAATGCTGCGCAGCTAGCGCCATTCGACGGCCAACACCACGGTTCCTGGTGTGTCCGCTGTGCCGTGCGTGTGATCATTGCTTGTACAGCCCTCTCGCAGTGTCCGGAGCAAGTATGGTGGGTCTGACACACCGGTGTCAATGTATTCTTTTTTCCATTCCCAGGAGTGTATTTCATATAATTTCACTTCTGTTTTTTTTTTTTACTTTTAAATTAATTTCATCGCTCTGTCAAAGACACATTCCACTGTACCCATACATATTATACAGCAGCTATAACTTACGGCCTTTATTACTCCAGTATCTTTGAAACTCTTGTTTTCACTACTCATGTCAGGCTAGGCCACGTTTTGTAAATGTTGAGCGTGTTGTTGCCGTAAAAAAACAGAATGGTGTATAATTATCGTCGTGTCGTTGAAGGTGGTGTGCTGGATCTGCATCTGCAGATCTGGGGTGTGGAGTATTTACTTTCCTTGCGTCAGACACTTTATTTGCGCTTGTCTGTAGCGCTAGGAAAGAAGGGTAAATATAGCGGTTGTTTCAAGGAAAGAAACTTATTCATAAGTTATAACATTAACAGAAACAGGATTACATTAAATCTTCAGAGTCTTAAACTGAGTGGAGTATGAAGGAACACATGTCGATCGGGCATACCTGAACGACTCTAGATTTCCTGAAGACACTGTACTGTCCGTCTCTTGTGCAGCTTCAATACTTCTTATTAATTAACAAAACGTCAGACAAGACTTTACAATTAAGTAGTTAGCGTATACTTACTAAAATAACCTCTAAATATCTTTAATGCGAGCCGTGATGTTTCAGTAAATAACGTTTTAAAATAAACACAAAACAAGTAGATACTTCATAAAAATTTTATGTTAGCTTGAATGCCTGCACTTTGAGCTACCTTTCTACTTAATTCCCGCCTATATTAAGGAACTTAGCGTATCGTACAACAAGCTTTGAATACCATTATAGTAGAAATCTGTCGCATGAGGGTAATTTTCGATAACTTAAACGTTCTATAACTGTTACATAAAGTATACTTATGAGCGATGGAGTGGTCCGGAATTGGGTGGGTGCTTTTAAGGATGGCATGGCGAGGAACAAAGTGGGCGATCTTTTGACATTACGAAAGTAGATTTCAACGATATGTGGTGAGCCTCCTCAAGCGAGCAGACTTCTACGAGGATAATATTCAAAACAGGTTATGCAATAGTAAGTGCCCTAATATTGGTAAGAAATTCAAAGTTATGTAGGTCAAAGTACAGGCTTGTAAGTAAAAATAGAACCGGTAAGAAAATTCTACTTCTTTTATTTTGATTGAAAGCGGTAATTACTTAAAAAACACGACTCCTCCAGTGAAACTCCATGTATATATTTATGTACACTGAGGTGAAAAATGTCATAGGATACCTCCCGATATTTTGTCGCACCTCCTTAATCCGGGGTGGTGCAGCAGACATGTCTTGGATTCAACAAGTCATCGGAAGTAACCTGCCCAAGTATTGAGCCAAGCTGCCTGAATAGCAGTCCATATATTACTGCTCGTGCAGGAGTTTGTGCATGAATTGACCTCTCGATAGTATCACATAAATCTTCCATGTGGTTCACGTCGGGCGATGCGGGTGGCCAAATCGCCCACTCGAGGAGTCCAGTACGTACTTCAAACAAATCCCGAACAGTTGTGGCCCAGTGATGTGGTGTACTGGCATTCACAAACAGTCCATCGTTGTCTGGGAACCCGAGGTCCATGAATGACTGCAAATGGTCTGCAGATAGCCAAACATAACCACTTCCAGTCAGTGATCTGTTCAGTTATACCAGAGGATCGAGTTCATTCTATGTAAACACAGCGACATCATTACGGAGCCACCACCAGGTCGCGCTTTGCCTTGTCGACAGCTTGGGTGCCTGTCTTCGTGGGATCTGCACCATACCCGATACCCGAACCCTACCTTCAGCTCTTACCAGTGGAAACGTGACTCATCTTGTACCGCGCGCGGGGCTCACAATACTCATTAACGCCTGTACTATGGTAAGTGAACGGGGTTCACCTAACGAGACAGGATTTTTGTATAGATATTGACCGCGTGTACCTGAATGGTGGCAAATCAGACTCTGTAATAACAATGATACGTCAAGCAAGTCCGAAATGCAACTACACGTCAGGACGGACAAGAAACAACACAGAAGATGCTACCAATTTGTTAATAATACGTTCGCCAGCCTAATTAGACATTAACTGAGTTTCTTCCCTGTACAAGTTGGCAGATATTCGTGCAAAGCAACAAGTAGTAACACTGCATAATATAGTAGAATTTTAGAAGCAGAAAATCTATTGAACTAATAGTTTCACGTTCTGTACTGATATGGAAAAACCATAAATACATAACACTACACTATAATGTATACTACAAAACTTCGTACTGTCTATTGATCTGATTAAAATCGGGCATACGTTACCCTAGAAATAACACTTTCGAGTCACACATACAATGTCAATTTTGATAAAGATAAAACACTGAAAAAAATTTTGGCTTTTATATCGACTTTAATTTTTGCTGGTCAAATCAATTTAGAACACTTCAGAATTCAAATGAAAAAAGGGGGAAGGGGGGACCCTGAAACTGTTATGATCACTGTATTAAAAAAATTAATTACTGACATCATTATGCGCTCAAGATTTCCAATATATGAGTTACTACTCTCTTTATCTTATTTCCTACTCATTTAAATACCTTTATATCTGTCTCGAAATAATTAAACTTCATTACTAAATCAATATTAAAGTTGTCTTCCAACTTTGTCAGACCTTCGTTATTCATTTACTGGTTCATTAACAAAACAATTCTTTAAACACCATTCTAACATAGTTAGGTCTGCAGGTAATTATTATTAACACAGACTTTAATTTTTCATCTCGGGACGCTCCGATTGCACAACATTTGGATAGGACCCTATCTAGGTTAGTTGTGAGGATAATTGAATGATAGGAAAGTTTTGGTAAAATTTAAGTTGTTATTGAACAGTATGGAACAAAAGTAACACTGGTCCATACGAATACAGTTTCAACCTGTTTGTATCGATGCGGTGGTTGGCGGGCGGCGAGATGGCGAGGCACAGAGCACACATACAACCACGGCTATGGCTCTTGATGTATCGGCACTTTATTTCTTCTTAGCGTCGCAGTACTTTTCCATTTAGTGCGTATGGAATTTTGCCACGCTGTATGGGCGTTGGAACGGCATACCCGAGGCTCAATGAAACTACGTCTTCCAGGAGAACCTCCTCGCTCCAGAACGTGTTGCTCAGACAAATGCCAAACTCCAACTACTATTGCTGAGACCGTTGTGCCGTGCAGTGCCCGCGTGCATTTTCCCGCGCTCGTCTGCCATCCACCTTTTACCGCTCCCTTACAGACAGGGTATTCACCCGAGGTTTTGCATTCTACATATTCTAACACATTGCCTACGTATGGACCAGACGCACAGTTACAATTTTAAACATATTACAACAGTTTCAACATTTGTTACCTTTCAGTTCTATTACAATATTGCTTGACATTTGACATAAACATTAATAGTCACATTCAAATTTGTTTACAGTTTTCTTAACACAATGACATGAAACAAAAAGGAAATGAAATCAGAACATCGATTACACTAATTTATCGAAAAATCAGAAGAAAAAAAATTACTTATATGTACAATAGTACAGCGTTGTTGTTGTTACAATCCGAGCAGGACACAGTTTTCCAGTCGTCAGGGGTCCAATCGATGTGGTCACGAACCTAGGAGAGGCGCGACAGGCGATGGGCTGTTAGCAAAGCAACCCGCGTCGCACTGCCTCCATAGCCCATTAACGCCAAATTTCGCCGCGCAGTCCTGACGGATGCGTTCGTCGTACGTCCCACATTGATTTCTGCGGTTACTTCAAGCCGTGTTGATTGTCCGTTAGGACAGTCGACTCTACGCAAACGCAGCTGCTGTTGGTCGCTCACTGATGGATGTCGGACTCTGTGCTGTCCGTAGTGGGAGGTAATGCCTCAGATTTGGTATTCTCGACATACTCTGAACACTGTGGCCCTCCTCAAATATCGAATTTCGTGACGATTTCCGAACTGGAATGTCCCAAGCGTCTAGCCCCAATTACCTTCCTGTGTTCAAAGTCTGTTAATTCGTGTCGTGCAGTCATAATTATGTCTGAAACCTTTCCACATGGATCAAATCAGTATAAATGACAGCTCTGCCAATGCACTGCCATTTGTCTGTCCGTTATATACGCGATGCTACCGCAATCTGTATATGTGCATTTCGCTATCCCATGACTTTGTCATCTCATTGTATGTATGTATGTATGTATTTATATCATCTCCTCCTAAATAACTGGGCCAATCTGACCTGACACATATCACTTCCTATTCTGAAAGAACCACCTACCTCTCAAATATGTGGGGGTGGGGCTCAAACAGAATCATGGCGCATTGCCTGCACATACCCAGATAATATTCATTCATTATTTGAGACTGAGAGCTCTTCGTGACTTGCAACAACCTTTACACAGAATTTCTAATTTTAATTAAACTTTTTTCCCTGATTGCCTCTCACAAACTAGTGAAAGAAAAATGTTTATCACTTACAATATTTTTGCTGTTCATGCAGCATGACGTTCTAGTTCACTACCTCTTTACTGCTAACTCTGTTCACTACATTTACTGCAGAGGGGACACTTATATATCAACAAAAGCCCTCGCAAAATTATATGAATGTACGACACACAGCTCAGGTTGTGATGTCATAAACATGAAGATGAATGAATAACTGCAGCATCTGGTACGACGTTTTAATTTGTTACATCTATATTACTAACGGATATATTCACAACACATCCGGATCCGTGCATACCACTGAATGTTCCTGAAAATTATATCATTGTGCAACATATAGTTCAGGAGATACAGCTTCGTAAACATTGACCTGCATGAAAAACTAGATTTTCTTTCTATGGAGTACAATTTACCGAGAATATATTCACCCACTTTGGTTGTGAGAGCATTAATTGACTTACAACAAACCTTAAATGTAATTTGAATCCTTTCATAAGCTTTATCTTGTTACATGATTGTCGTAGGAGCAGACCTTGACGTCCCAATGCTACCGACCGACCGTCGTGTCGTTCTCAGCCCAGAGGCGTCATTGGACGCGGATATGAAGGCACTTGTGGCCAGTTCATCACTCTGCAGGGGGTTGTCAGTTTACTTGACCTGAGCTACTACTTCTCAATCAAGTAGCTCCTCAGTTGGTCTCACAACAGCGCTCAGCAGATGGGACGGTCTCCCATCCAAGTGATAGACAAGCCTGACAGTGCTAAACTTCGGCAATCAGACAGGAACCGGTGTTGCAACTGCGGTAAGGCCGTTGGCAACATGTTAACTACTTATCAAAAAATCACAGTTTTGAAACTGTTTTGCACACTAGAGTCAGATTTTTAATACGTTCAGTGGTTTATTGGTTACTTGCTATCTGTAAAGAAGCACTTTAGGGGTGAGAACCACTACATTCCTTAGAAGTGGGGATGGAAAGTGTTTTTGTTGGCAGGAGCGCCAACACCGTGTTACTAGAGGAGGCCGAAAGGCACGCGTTTTAGCTCACGCAGGCCGGCGTGAGGTCTGGAACAGGACAAGGAAATTAGAATTTAGAAAAAAGGACGTAGCTGGTGGAATACTTAACTTTAATCCATTAATGGTGAACGTCGGTCTAGACGGTACATGATTCACAATATCAATAGTAGCTGATAATGGCGCCTTGCTAGGTCGTAGAAAATGACGTAGCTGAAGGCTATGCTAAACTATCGTCTCGGCAAATGAGAGCGTATTTTGTCAGTGAACCATCGCTAGCAAAGTCGGTTGTACAACTGGAGCGAGTGCTCGGTCTGCAATCACTGATAGTGGCGACACGCGGGTCCGACGTATACTAACGGACCGCGGCCGATTTAAAGGCTACCACCTAGCAAGTGTGGTGTCTGGCGGTGACACCACAGAAAGAGGGTGACTTTTTTTTGTTTTGGTCATCAGTCTACTGACTGGTTTGATGCGGCCCGCCTCGAATTCCTTTCCTGTGCTAACCTCTTCATCTCAGAGTAGCACTTGCAACCTACGTCCGCAATTATTTGCTTCACGCATTCCAATCTCTGTCTTCCTCTACAGTTTTTGCCCTCTACCGCTCCCTCTAGTACCATGGAAGTCATTCCCTCATGTCTTAGCAGATGTCCTATCATCCTGTCCCTTCTCCTTATCAGTGTTTTCCACATATTCCTTTCCTCTCCGATTCTGCGTAGCACCTCCTCATTCCTTACCTTATCAGTCCACCTAATTTTCAACATTCGTCTATAGCACCACAACTCAAATGCTTCGATTCTCTTTTGTTCCGGTTTTCCCACAGTCCATATTTCACTACCATACAGTGCTGTACTCCAGATGTACATCCTCAGAAATTTCTTCCCCAAATTAAGGCCGGTATTTGATATTAGTAGACTTCGCTTGGCCAGAAATGCCTTTTCTGCCATAGCGAGTCTGCTTTTGATGTCCTCCTTGCTCCGTCCGTCATTGGTTATTTCACTGCCTAGGTAGTAGAATTCCTTAACTTCATTGACTTCGTGATCATCAATCCTGATGTTAAGTTTCTCGCTGTTCTCATTTCTACTACTTCTCATTACCTTCGTCTTTCTCCGATTTACTCTCAAACCATACTGTGTACTCATTAGACTGTTCATTCCGTTCAGCAGATCATTCTATTCTTCTTCACTTTCACTCAGGGTAGCAATGTCATCAGCGAATCGTATCATTGATATCCTTTCACCTTGTATTTTAATTCCACTCCTGAACCTCTCTTTTATTTCCATCATTGCTTCCTCGATGTACAGATTGAAGAGTAGGGGCGAAAGGCTACAGCCTTGTCTTACACCCTTCTTAATACGAGCACTTCGTTCTTGATCGTCCACTCTTATTATTCCCTCTTGGTTGTTGTACATATTGTATATGACTCGTCTCTCCCTATAGCTTACCCCTACCTTTTTCAGAATCTCGAACAGCTTGCACCATTTTATATTGTCGAACGCTTTTTCCAGGTCGACAAATCCTATGAAAGTGTCTTGATTTTTCTTTAGCCTTGCTTCCATTATTAGCCGTAACGTCAGAATTGCCTCTCTCGTCCCTTTACTTTTCCTAAAGCCAAACTGATCGTCACCTAGCGCATTCTCAATTTTCTTTTCCATTCTTCTGTATATTGTTGTTGCAAGCAGCTTCGATGCATGAGCTGTTAAGCTGATTGTGCGATAATTCTCGCACTTGTCGGCTCTTGCCGTCTTCGGAATTGTGTGGATGATGCTTATCCGAAAGTCAGATGGTATATCACCAGACTCATGTATTCTACACACCAACGTGAATAGTCGTTTTGTTGCCACTTCCCCCAATGATTTTAGAAATTCTGATGGAATGTAATCTATCCCTTCTGCCTTATTTGACCGTAAGTACTCCAAAGCTCTTTTAAATTCCGATTCTAATACTGGATCCCCTATCTCTTATAAATCGACTCCTGTTTCTTCTTCTATCACATCAGACAAATCTTCACCCTCATAGAAGCTTTCAATGTATTCTTTCCACCTATCTGCTCTCTCCTCTCCATTTAACAGTGGAATTCCCGTTGCACTCTTAATGTTACCACCGTTGCTTTTAATGTCACCAAAGGTTGTTTTAGCTTTCCTGTATGCTGAGTCTGTCCTTCCGACAATCATATCTTTTTCGATGTCTTCACATTTTTCCTGCAGCCATTTCGTCTTAGCTTCCCTGCACTTCCTATTTATTTCATTCCTCAGCGACTTGTATTTCTGTATTCCTGATTTTCCCGGAACATGTTTGTACTTCCTCCTTTCATCAATCAACTGAAGTATTTCTCCTTTTACCCATGGTTTCTTCGCAGCTACCTTCTTCGTACCTATGTTGTCCTTCCCGACTTTTGTGATGGCCCTTTTTAGAGATGTCCGTTCCTCTTCAACTGTACTGCCTACTGCGCTATTCCTTATTGCTGTATCTATAGCGTTAGAGAACTTCAAACGTATCTCGTCATTCCTTAGTACTTCCGTATCCCACTTCTTTGCGTATTGATTCTTCCTGACTAATGTCTTGAACTTCAGCCTACTCTTCATCACTACTATATTGTGATCTGAGTCTATATCTGCTCCTGGGTACGCCTTACAATCCAGTATCTGATTTCGGAATCTCTGTCTGACCATGATGTAAAATAATTGAAATCTTCCAGTATCTCGCGGCCTTTTCCAAGTATACCTCCTCCTCTTGTGATTCTTGAACAGGGTATTCGCTATTACTAGCTGAAACTTGTTACAGAACTCAATTAGCCTTTCTCCTCTTTCATTCCTTGTCCCAAGCCCATATTCTCCTGTAACCTTTTCTTCTACTCCTTTCCCTACAACTGCATTCCAGTCGCCCATGACTATTAGATTTTCGTCCCCCTTTACATACTGCATTACCCTTTCAATACCCTCATACACTTTCTCTATCTGTTCATCTTCAGCTTGCGACGTCGGCATGTATACCTGAACTATCGTTGTCGGTGTTGGTCTGCTGTCGATTCTGATTAGAACAACCCGGTCACTGAACTGTTCACAGTAACACACCCTCTGCCCTACCTTCCTATTCATAACGAATCCTGCACCTGTTATACCATTTTCTGCTGCAGTTGATATTACCCGATACTCATCTGACCAGAAATCCTTGTCTTCCTTCCACTTCACTTCACTGACCCCTACTATATCTAGATTGAGCCTTTGCATTTCCCTTTTCAGATTTTCTAGTTTCCCTACCACGTTCAAGCTTCTGACATTCCACGCCCCGACTCGTACAACGTTATCCTTCCGTTGATTATTCAATCTTCTTCTCATGGTAACCTCCCCCTTGGCAGTCCTCTCCCGGAGATCCGAATGGGGGACTATTCCGGAATCTTTTGCCAATGGAGAGATCATCATGACACTTCTTCAAATATAGGCCACATGTCCTGTGGATACACGTTACGTGTCTTTAATGCAGTGGTTTCCATTGCCTTCTGCATCCTCATGTAGTTGATCATTGCTGATTCTTCCGCCTTTAGAGGCAATTTACCACCCCTAGGGCAAGAGAGTGCCCTGAACCTGTATCCGCCCCTCCGCCCTCTTTGACAAGGCCGTTGGCAGAATGAGGCTGACTTCTTATGCCGGAAGTCTTCGGCCGCCAATGCTGATTATTTATCAAAATTTAGGCAGTGGCGGGGATCGAACCCGGGACCGAAGACGTTTTGATTATGAATCAAAGACGTTACCCCTAGACACTGAAGCATAAATCAAGAGAACTGGAGTAATTTGAGTTACATGTGTTAGGTACATGATTTTTCCGGGCCGAAAGGCCTGCCAGTCTCTGGCACAAATCCGCCCAGCTGATTAGTGTCAAGGTCCGGTGTGCTGACCAGTCTGTGGATGATTTATAAGGCGGTTTTCCATCTGCCTCGATGAATGCGGTCTGGTTCTCCTTATTCTACCTCAGTTACACTATGTCGGCGATTGCTGCGCAAACAGTTCCTCCACGCAAGCGTACACCATTATTACTCTTCCACGAAAACATTGGGGTTGCACTCGTCTGCCGGCCGAAGTGGCCGAGCGGTTCTAGGCGCTACAGAGTGGAACCGCGCGACCGCTACGGTCGCAGGTTCGAATCCTGTATCGGGCATGGATGTATGTGATGTCCTTAGGTTAGTTAGGTTTATGTAGTTCTAAGTTCTAGGGGACTAATGACCTCGGCAGTTAAGTCCCATAGTGCTCAGACCCATTTCTTACACTCGTCTAGTGTGAGACGTTCCTGGGGGGTTCACTGGTGGCCGAACCTCACACTAACCCTGGCTTCGGTGTGGGGTGGACTGCTGTACTCTGTTGTGGGGTTGTGTACCATTGCGGGCTAAGGCGGGGACGAAGCCACTGTCGTTTCTAGGTCCCCAGTTCCATACAATACAATACAATAGGTACATGACTTATCATTTGTATAGAAATACTGTGGGATTAAAATTTTTCCATCTTAAGGCTGACATCGTGGAAGTGTGATGCAAAAATGGTCGAAAACGACCTGTTGGTATTTATTCGATGTACAAGGGCTGTTCAGTAATTAAGGCAATACATTTTTCTCGGCCAGTTTCGATTGTAAAAATCCGGAATTCGTTGTTAGACATGGTGAAATATTTACACTTCAGCCCCTCTAGTTCCATGAAATTCAGATAGGCGGCGGCGGTCTACGTAGCCTTGAAAGTGGCATCTGTACCGAAGGTGAGTTCCAAGCAGATAGGTGTCGCTGACTTCCTTTTGTCGGAGAACCAGAGCAGCACAGATATTCTCAGACGCCTGCAGGTTACTTACGGATAACTGTCAGTGAACAAAAGCATGATGAGTCGTTGGGCGAGGCGTCAGTCATTATTTGCAACAAGGTCGCGCAAACCTGTGCGATTGCGGAATGCTGACCGGCCTCACACAGGTGTGACACCGCACTGTTGCAACGTGCTGACTCTCTCATTCGAGGGGACCGACAGATCACCATCAAACACCTCGTTGCTCAACTGGCCGTTTCTGTTGGTAGTACTGACACACTCGCCCTCCAGGTGTCGTATTAAGAGGTGCGCGCCTGCTGGTTTCCTCGCCGCCTAACAGAAGGACGTAAAGAGCAACGAAGGACCATCTCTGCGAAACTGTTTGCACATCACCAATCTGATCGTGACGATACTTTGTAGAACGTCGTCACAGCCGATGAAACTTGGATTCATCGCTAGAACAGGAAACAAAACGGCAATCCGTGGAGTGGAGTCACATCACATCTCCTCCGAATAAAAAGTTCAAATCTCCACGCTCAGGCGGTGAAGTTATGGCGAGTCTTCTCGCACTTTGAAGGTGTTATTGTGTTTGATGTCCTCTCCCGTGGTGCAACGATCAACTCGAAAGTATATTTTGATACCTCAGGATATTTGAGGAATGCTTGCAGGGTGTTTGTCGCCACAAAATTGGAAACAAACTTCTACACAACAACGCAAGGTATGCCACAAGTATGCGCTCTCGAGAGGAGCTCACAAAACTTCGTTGATATATTCTTTCTCAACCAGCCTACAGCTCGGATCTCCTACCTTCCGACCTCCATCCGTTTGAACCAATGAAGGATGCACTTCGTGGATGATGGGGAAGTTATTGATGCAACAAGACGCTGGCTCAGACGTCGACCAGTACAGTGGTACCATGCGGGCATACAGGCCCTCCGAGTAGGGCAGCGTAAGGACGCTGCATACAGTGGAGAATATGTTGAAAACTAGGGTTTTGCAGCCAAAAGATTACATTGACTTCCTGAATGAAACTATGTTCCTTTCAGAAAAATGTATTGTATTACTTATTGAATGTCCCTCGTGTTTAGATGTCCCGGAATACTTTTGAAAGTATGAAATATAATTTGTCTGCTACCTGTGATGGTCAGTGTGTCAACCAGACCGGGAGAATGAGCACTGCAGCGATTCACTGATTTTTTTTTCAAAGAGTTTCGGGACCTAAGATCAAGCCACAGATCTCAATGCCACAGACAATTGTAACATCCTCTCGGAAGTCGAATGGTGTAAGTCAGTAGAGCATCAGACATATACGTCTGCGAAATGCAGCGTGACCCAAAAGTCTGCCAACATATGAAAATGCACGGAATAATGTATGTATAGAGATAAAACTTGACACACATGCGTGAAACGGCATGATATTTCACTGAAACCAGAAACGAGTACAAAACACGGACAACAGATAACGCTGGACAGACGTAGGCCATTTCACACGGCAAGTGTCTGTCATCACCCACAACTGCGCAATTTGGGCTACTGAAAGTCTTACGACTGTCGTGGAAACCGTATTACATGACGAGAAAGCCAGGGTGTGATGTGGATTTATCACATCAGTTGTGATCGAACCCTTTACCTTGGAGGAAATACGGGTTGCTGCTTTTGAAACTGTCAGCGTGACGGGTGGAGGGGACTGATGACCGTAGATGTTAAGTCCCATAGTGCTCAGAGCCATTTGACGGGTGGGAGCCACGCCGATATGTTACAGATTTGCATCATCGCTAGAGTTTATGGTAAACACCTGCTGGAAAGTATAAATTTTATGGTGGGGTGGCGCTTCATCCGATATTGTTACCCTTGTGAAAGATATCTTAAGCACAATACTTGGGGAGGATCACATGCTGTGCCGCCTCTTCCACCATGTTCGGCCTCTCAGCTCCCCGAACTTAAATACGTATGATTGTTGGTTGGGGGAGTTACCTGAGGTCACAAGTGTACCACGATCGCCTACTTCATTAGGGGTGCTAAAAGACAACTTTCGACGGCAATTTCCCAACATACCTATTGATATGCAGTATCGTGGTACTTGCAACGTTACCCTTAGACTATAGGTATTGTTGACTAATGACGGTCAACATGTTGAGCATCTGTTATATGGAACATTGTCTTTGCTAAAAATCGATTGTTATGCTGATAATTTCTTTCGTATCAAATGAAACGCCATCTGTTGCTCACTTTGTTTTTTTTTTTCCTTCAAGAAACTGCTGGGTCATTTCAAGCATGTGTGTGTCTACTTCTCTCTACTCATTATTCCGTGAAGTATTAAATTTTCGTTTGTTAAAGGAGCCGGTAGGAGTGACCGAGCGGTTCTAGGCGCTACAGTCCGGAACCGCGCTACCGCTACGGTCGCAGGTTCGAATCCTGCCTCGGGCATTGATGTGTGTGATGTCCTTGGGTTAGTTAGGTTTAAGTAGTTCTTAGTTCTAGGAAACTGATGACCTCAGAAGTAAAGTCACATGGTGCTCAGAGCCATTCGAACCATTTGTTAAAGTACTTTTGGGTCAATATGTATGTCACATAGCACATGTTCAGCATCTCCTCCTAAGCCCCTGGATCGATTTCAATCAGTTGATAGACATATTTATTACTATCTGGGAATCAATATTGCGGGATGAAAATCCCCAACATCCCAAACGGGGTGATGATGGGCGGAGGAGCGAAGGGCTGGAAGAGGTAGGCAGGGAATGGGGGCAGGAGGACTTGCACAGAGAGATGGGAAGAAGGAGATGGACAGAGGAGGAAGTGGAGGAGGCGATGGACGGACAGAGGGATGGAGAAGGTGAATAGAGAGGGGACAATGGAAGACGTAGCGAGAAGGGGGGAGGAAGGGATGGTGATAGATAGACAGAGGGAGAGGGAGAAAGAGAGAGAGAGAGAGAAAGGAGGAGAGGTTGGTAGAGAGAGGGAGGATGGGATGGACTAATAGAACATTTGAATAAATAAACTATCGGGCAACGTCGTGTTTCTCAGCTAGTCTTCCTTATAAAATAAGGAAGCATATTAAAAACCGAATGGCTTCATATGCTGCCCGGTAGTCACGAGCAATGCTCCAGAAAGTGATCCATGTTGACAGAGAGCGACAGAATCTACTCGCTTTTAACGGCGACAAGGTCGTCACGTACTGCCGCGAGTTTGCGATAAATTCAAGCTAATTACTTATTACGAAACTCGTTTATTTCTCATTTCGCATGAAAAGCGTTATTATGGCATATGTCGATCACCTTGCTTGTACATTGTAGACTGTTGATCGTTGTGAGCACACGATTTCGTTGACATAGTTTTGTTATTTTCCCCAGTATCAACAATGTGGATAAAATCACTGTCATCCCTTTTGGAAGTACGACTACCTCACCTAATTTTCTGCTTATGCACGAATGTCTGTCACATATTACAGCAGTAATCCATTTCACACAGCTGTACCTGATCATGAGCTGACGATATGCCTGTCAGTGCGAGGGGACAAACTTCTTGGAATGAAGGCACAAGGTCTCAAAGAATTCTCAGTGACACATTCCGATGCAGTGACACATTCCGATGCATTGAATACGAGCCTATACGGACAGGATTCTCAGTACAGATTAGGTCAGCACCGTGGATAAAGTGGTAAATTTGTACGATATTGCCTTAACTATAACCGAGCGAGGTGGCGCAGTGGTAGCACACTGGACTCGCATTCGGGAGGACGACGGTTCAATCCCGCGTCCGGCGCTCCTGATTTGGGTTTTCCGTGATTTCCCTAAATCGCTCCAGGCAAATGCTGGGATGGTTCCTTTGAAAGGGCACGGCCGACTTCCTTCCCCATCCTTATCTAATCCGATGAGACCGATGACCTCGCTGTTTGGTCTCTTCCCAAAAACAACCAACAACCAACCTTAACTATGGTATCGCCCACTCGTCAGTAAACCTTGGAAATGGGTCTGATTCTGATGGAGATCAGTAGCAGTAATGTTAACAGGTATTAAATGTAATGAAGAGGCTCGTGCGATGTCTGTGTCTCTGGCCCCAGAAAAGAAGTCGACGAAGCAGAGAGAGTGAAAGAGTCTATAAATGTTTTTTTTTTTTTTTTTTTCCGTGAAAGCTGTTTTGTGAGCGGTACCGTGACACGTATTTTCTCGACACGCCTTACACGTTTGGCAAACTTGATTTCTTTCTTTCTTTCACAAGAAGCGAATATATAAACGGAAGTGTGAGACGATACGCGTATTTTTCTGAAATCATTCTATCAAAATGGTTGCAATAAAGGGAGCGCCGAATGAACGGAAATGGTGGGGGAAACTGCTCATAAGTCGGAGGTGGAAGATCAAAAGTCGGAACGCATCTCAAAGGTAGACGTTTCGGCAAATTCTTTCCGTCCCCTTTTTTCTTCCCTTGTGACGTACAAAGGAAGCGAGAAGTACTCCAGTCCTTGTAGGACGTCCCGTAAGCTGATTAAATTTTCAAGGGCTTCCGCCTTTGTCGTAGAAATAACTCTTTGCGATTGATCACGGCGACGACCCTGAGGCGTTAGCGAGTATGGGGAGTCGTCGGGACGACCTGTGCACGAGAAGAGGGACGGTGGCAAATTCTTAGGCGCTCGCGCGCAGGCCGGAATCGTGTTGCAGCCCGTGGCTACGTGCGGTGGGCTCCGCCCCTTAGCGAAAAGTATTAGATTTCACACGCTCTTCTAATCAGTGCTCGGCAGTGTTCATTTTCTTTTCTGCTCGCTTCAAAGCCTCGTTTGTAGCGGCTACGGCGCTCGCATTGCAGCCTCTACCAACAAGTGGATAAAGAGTTTTCTCTATATTTAAGGTTACCTAAAATTATCTGTCATTTTCTTCTTGCTTTCGGCATTCGATTCAAATCATTTCCCCTTCATGTCGCAGCGGGGCTGGTTGGTCTCTCATTATCTGTTAAACATTCAGTCCACCTACCTGGATAGGTTTCAGGTTATCTGCCTCTTCACTCTGGGATAGTAGATAGTGGTTTAGGCGACAAAAGCAGCGTTGGCGAAAATTCTACTAAATATCTACCACGCAAAGGCCAGTAGATGAAAATTAGTTGAACTATCGAGCGTTGGAGAATCCTGCATGATACGTTTGAAAAATTTCCTTTAAGCTGGTTTATTGTCTTTAAGGGGAGATGGTGGCAGTCTTGCACTGATATTTTTGTAAATCCATATATTTGCCATTTTTTGTTCAATCTCATTGAAATTTGGCACACTTATGTATAGAGATCTAATACGATTTAAAAAAAAATCCGAATTTTTAATAACAATCTAATGCAGTGAGATAATTTTAAATTTTTTATTGCATTATTATTTTAAGGTACACTTTTTCATAATTTCGAGGCAAATCGAACAGGCATACTTGGCAGCCCAATCAACTTACGGTTATCTTGCGCGTGCGGGAAGCAGAGCCACTTGTCTGTCGACATGATCCCGTAATCAGACTTCAGCTCTCCTAGCGACACAGTGTGAGCATCTTGCAAAAATTAGAAATTTGTGGTGAGGACTACGGGATCAAACTGCTGAGGTCATCGATCTCTAGGCTTTCACACTAATTAATCAAACTTAACTTACGCTAAGGACAACACACACACACATGCCTCTTAAAGGGGGGGGGGGGGGAGGGGGGCGAGCATCTTGCAGTAGTGCCAGCCTACTTCCGCTCCACTTCAGCGAAATGTTTTCAAGGGCCTTATTGACACCGATATTACAGGAAGGTTCCTAGGAAACAACATTAGTTCCCCTGTAGAAGCAGTGGACACTACTTCCTCTGGTTTATGTCGTCACCTCTTCCTTTGCTTCTGTTGTGCGAAATCGCGAGCCAGAATCCTGTCGCCACACCTCTCATGGCTCACCGTGTTCTGTGAACTGGCACGAGTGAACCTCCTCTGGCACAGCTGCGGCTGTCCAACAAAACAAGAACTCTAACATTTAGAAGTTCATGCATCTAGCTCCCATTTAATTCAGTATTGCAACCACTGTCTACCTTCTTTAACAGTTTCACTGACAATAAAGCCTTCCTAACCTAATGAAAGTACCCTAAATGTATTTGTATGTTCCACTGAATAAATAAAAGGAAGAAAGCTGGGTCCAAATGACTTGCCGTCTTTCAACCCTTCACAGTACAAAAAATAGAAACAAGGAGTACTTGCAAGTGTAACTGAAGGATTAACACCTTCTTGACAAACAGCATAAGAAGCGGGGAGCGACGTGTAGACAACCTCCAAGATGGTGCTCCCCGGGCAACGCTGCAGTAAAATGCAACGGCAAAAAGTCTACACAATTCCGGCGACCGGACGCTCAAATGCCTCCCGGCCCACAAGAAGGCAAACGATTCAGAAGCGGAATTAGTCCACGAAGATGGTGAGAGTGTGCCACTTCAATATAGAAGGCTACACAACGACGAAAGGAGAAATCCTTGAAAAAATTGTAACAAGAGAAAGAGTAAGTGCCGTACTCTTGCAGGAGACACACCTGACGGATGAAAACATCGAACGATTATGCATAGCCCGCATCTCGTGGTCGTGCGGTAGCGTTCTCACTTCCCACGCCCAGGTTCCCGGGTTCGATTCCCGGCGGGGTAAGGGATTTTCTCTACCTCGTGATGGCTGGGTGTTGTGTGCTGTCCTTAAGTTAGTTAGGTTTAAATAGTTCTAAGTTCTAGGGGACTTATGACCACAGCAGTTGAGTCCCATAGTGCTCAGAGCCAATTTTTTTTTTTTTTTTTTTTTTTTATTATGCACACCAGGATTCACCAATGTGGGATACTCAGGACACGACAAACATGGTATGGCGACCCTGGTGAAAAATGAGCTTCTAGGAAACCTCGAGAACAATGTGGAATCCGTTCCACACGCAATAGGCATTAAACTGGGAGAGATGACAATCTACAATGTCTACAAACCACCTTCGCAGCAATGGCCTATAGGAATCTTACCGCCGGCTAATCATCCAGCAATCTATGCCGGCGAATTTAATTCCCAGCACACCAGATGGGGATATCAGAGATACACTCCGGAAGCCGTTGGACTAAGTGACTGGGCTGACAACCGGGAACTACACCTCCTGTTTGATCCCAAGGACAGAGCGCCTTTCAATTCAAAAGTATGGGGCACAAAGACAACACCCGACCTGACCTTTGTCACACGCGGCGCAACGGGCGTACCAACAAGCTACAAGAAGAGTCCTCGAAGCTTTCCCACGGAGCCGACACCTCCCGATTATTGTGGAGATCGGCCTTTCCATCCCGATCATAAAGAGCCCCCCGATTCCACGGTGGAATCTGAGAAAAGCAGACTGGGGGAAATATAAATCTTTTATTGACAAGACAATAAATCGAATACCACCAAGTCCAGAGAACTACCAAAGGTTTGTAAACCTGATATATAAAGGGGCCCTAAAGGCTATCCCCCGAGGGGCACGGAGGGAATACATTCCTTGCTGGTCATAGGAGTGCGAGTCTTTGTTAGAGCAGTATGAGAGGAGTGGGGAGGACGAGACTGAAGAACGACTGATCAACACTATGAACGAGGAACGTAGGAACAGGTGGAAGATGGCAATGGAGAACCTGGACTTTACCCATTCTAGCAGGAAGAGCTGGGGTCTACTACGGAAACTGGGTGGCGTCACGAAGATCGGCCGCGGGTGTGGGCCCATCCGAAATAGCGACTGCCATGAAACAGACCTCCAAAATACGCCTGAAGACTGAGGAGAAGAAAAGGAACTCCAGGAACCTAACCAAGGAATTAGCCAATAATCCAACTAATCTAGATATTGTCAAAGCAGTAGACGTCGAGGAGATTACCCAGGCCCTAACACTAATGAAAACAGGGAAAGCAGCCGGACCCGATGAAATCCTCCCAGAATTTCTGAGGGAGCAGGGACCCATTGGGAGGAAATGGATGGCCAAGCTCTTCACGGAATGCATTAAATCAGGTGCACTCCCGAAGCTATGGAAAGAAGCTAAGGTAATAGCGGTACTGAAACCAGGGAAGGATGGAGATAATCCCAAGAACTATAGACCGATCTCACTGCTTTGTACCTCTTACAAACTATTTGAGAGAATATTACTCGCCAGACTAGCACCATACATTGCGGCGAACCTCCCGGACTATCAAGCAGGGTTCCGTGTGGGAAGGAACTGCTGTGAACAAGTTATGTCCCTTACAACATATATAGAGAAAGGCGATCAGAACAAGCTGAAAACGGGCCTGGTATTAATAGACCTTACATCTGCCTATGACACTGTCTGGACCGAAGGACTACTGCTCAAGCTTGCTCGAATTATCAAATGCAATCAGACGTACACATAACTAAAAAATATGCTGACAGGCAGGAAGATCAAGGTCTATCTCCATGGAAAGAGCAGCAAAAGCATGGTCATAAACAATGGCCTGCCGCAGGGGTCAGCCCTGACGCCGACCCTTTTTAATTTATACATATCTGATATGCCGAGCACCAGGTCGCGTAAATTTGCGTATTCGGATGATCTGGCCATCGCATACCAAAGCAAAAATTTCGAAGATCTTGAAAAAACATTGAATGCGGACCTTGAAGCGCTGAACACCTACTACCTTAAGTGGCATTTGCATCCCAACCCCAATAAAACGACCAGTACCATAATGCATCTTAATAACAGAGCTTCAAGCAGGAAACTACAGCTTTCTCTGAATGACTGGCATATCAGACATGAAGCTAAGCACAAATATCTGGGAGTAAAATTAGACCGTACACTAACGTTTAGCTCCCATCTGGAAGACACCAAACAGAAATTAAAATCTCGAAATTCCAGTTTTCTAAACTGGCCGGAACATCATGGGGGTGCGGAGCTAATACACTAAGGACGTCAGCATTAGCCCTCGTGTACAGCGTTGCTGAATATTGTTCACCAGTCTGGGCGAAAAGTGCGCATGTAAATAAAGTAGACACCCAATTGAAAGAGACGATGACAATTATCTCCGGCACACTTAGGGCTACCCCATGTGACTGGCTGCCAGTCCTTGCCAACATAGAACCCCCTGATATAAGGCGCTCCATGGCGACCTCAAGAATATATAGGAAGATCGTACACAACCCATAACTCCCTATACACCAAGACTTATCACCCATCAACAGGCTAAAATCTAGGTCCCACTTTTGGAAGATTGGCAGGGAATTACAGGACTTCGACCCAAAGCTAGCCTGGGGGGAATCATGGCGCTAAGGGACACACAAGAATCAAAAGCTTATCGATGACCCCAGCAAGAAGATAAATGGTTTTAATCTCCCTCGGAAGCTCTGGGTTGCCTTAAATCGCCTTAGAACAAGCGTGGGAAGATGCAAACATGTAATGAATAAGTGGGGACTTGCGGAGAGTCCCGTGTGTGAATGTGGTGAAATCCAGACAATGGACCACCTACTGGTGTGTGAAGTGGTAGGATATAGTGGTGAACTGAAGTCATAGATTGGCTCAAAACTATGAGTAGCATTGTGTAGTGTTGTAATTTCCTGGTGGATTGTAACGACACTGTAATATTTGCCTTGTATATGCCGAACGAATAAAATAAAATAAGCATAAGAAGCAAACGAAAAATAAAATTGTGCCTCGTTATTCATATGGCAGATGCCGTTGATGTTAACTGCCGCTTCCTATATCAATAACAAATCCTCTGAGGACCTTCCTGCAATTCTCTGCATCTTGTGGAAGCAGATTAACATATTAAAGCAAATTGCGATGTCTAATGGATATAACGCAAATAAAGTAGAGACGATACAACAGAAAATACACGTCAGACAGCCGAAAATACCCGAAAAGAGATCTTTCGCAAATATGCTGTATATGGGGACTATATCAGATTAGATAAATAAACTGTTCAACAATTCGGATGTTACGAGTGCTTTTTCTACAAATACCATATCTAATAGTCTTAGGCATAGAATAGGAGATGTTAAAAACAACATGCTTGCTAAATCAGGAATTTATAAGTTGACTTGTAAAGATTGTAGCAAAATTTACATCGGGCAAACAGGGAGAAGTTTTAGTACCAGATTTAAAGAACATACTACTGGAACAGCACGTCATAAATCACTCTTCGGACAACATTTAGATAAGGAAAAACACGGAGAAATCAATATAAGGGAAAATCTGAAGATACTGCATGTAACCCAAAATGGACCTATGATGGATATTCTAGAGAGGCTGGAAATTTTTATACATAATAAACGGAATCCGGTAGCGATGCTGAATGAACAAATAGAGAGACACGATAAAATTTTTTTCGAGTTATTCTAAAATATTATTTGTACCCAATGATGCTTCTTTTCCTTTTATTACTTTAATACTTTAATTCCTTTAATGGGTACTACGAAAGTGTCGTAAACTTTTATCCTATGTTTAGATTTTTTAGGTTACTTTTGATTGTCGATATTTCCACAACCTCAAATAAGTGACAACTTCTCAACTTCTCTGTGGATGAAGAGCCATGACATACCGCTACCACGGCAACGGACGCCGTGGCCAGGGCAAAGATAACACCACATGAATACACCAGCTGCTACCATGACGACGGCGTCCTCGCTACACAGACTACAGGGCGCCTGATATACGCTTTGTAATCCATGGCAACGGCGTCCTCACCACAGGGAGTAGAGGGCGTTGTAATTCCTTCCATATTAACCGTTTTAGTAAATTGACTCAAATGTTTTCTACGTAAATGTACGAATAAATATGTTATAACAGGACGACACCAGTTTTTGTGTGTCACAGATTGTTTTACTTTATATTATGGCACATAATATAATATACTTTTATGAATTTTACGAGTTGACTACGGAACATTTGTTATTATTTTATAATTAACAGTATAATTGTAACTCTTTTTAAACGGAATGGTTCCGTTTTCTGTTATTTACTGTCACTTAAATTTATGTTAAAACAAGGTGACTAGTAATTACATATAATAAACTTTATTAAATGCCGTTGATCGCCGCTGGGGGTGCTGTCGTCTATTCACGTGATCTCAGCACGCTATTTAAGCCCATACGAAGGGCTAGTCTCGCATAGTTTCCTACCGTTATGTAGACAGGAGTGATACCACCAGCAGTCGACCAATGGGTAACATATTTTAAATTTACGTAATTTTAGCTGTTGTATAATAGAGTATTTCTGATGTATATCTATAATTTCACAGTGTAAACGCCTCGAAGATGACCCTTACGTTGGGTTGAACCCGGTTGGCGGTATAATAATAATAATAATAATAATAATAATAATAAATGCGATTAAGACTGTTTTTGACTTATTGATTAATCATACTAATCGCTGCTTCTCCCCACAACCATGTTGTCCAAAAATTCTGGCTTTGTAGTCTTCCTATAGACAAAAATATAATCCTCGAACAGCCTCTGTGAGCTAACACTAAATTTTATCTGTATCTTAACAAGGAACAACATTTGCTTTACAGTTTGTCGACCTCATCCCGTTATGAACAACGTGTTGAGTTCTGCCAGCAAGTTGGAAATCCAGTCACAAATCTAATCCGATAATCAGTAAGCCCGTAAGTTGTTGGCTAAACTAGAGTGCACTGTTTCCTAAAGTTCCTGCAAGTCAAGGTATGTGGAATAGACTTGAACGTCTTATTCTACTGTGCTACGGATTTCATGAATGAACGTGATGAGCTGAGTTTTCCAAGAACTCCGCTTACAAAATCCCTGTTTGATTTTCGTATAGGAGATTATCAGTCTTCGAAATGTTATAAACCATGACTGCAAAACATATTCGATAGTTCTACAACATAATGGCATTGGCGTGTAAGCCTATAATGATGTGCATCTAACCGACTACCCTCCTTGAAAAACTGGAATGAACTACATTTTTATTTTATTTTTTTTTTTTCCTGCCGCTACTCCAGGATTTTTCAGGTTCTCTTGCATCATGTCTGCAAAATGTCGCAGGTTTCTCTAATTGTCCGGATGGCTTTCACTGCTGAACGATTCTACTCACCGATCCTGGACACTGAAGTTGAGTGCTCACTTAACCTACTACCAAGCCTCGACTGCTGTCACATCTCTTCGTTTGATCCTAGTTGTCGCTTTCTGGGAGATTCCCGCGAGCAACAGCGTGTGTGCGTTGAAGTCGGCTAGAGTTGCAGCCGTCTTCCTGTGTGGTATTTAACTTAATTTAATTCATTCCTTCATTAATGAAGTGTACCAGCGGTATCTTGTGCCTTGCGGCCGTTGACGTTCCGGTTACCTGCCGTGGTCGTTGACAGTTTTTGGCAGTGTACTTTCCTCGTCGTTTTGATGCTGTCCAGCACGGCGTGTAGTTCGACAGCAGTTGTTGGCAGTTTTGGGCGTGTATTCTGAAAAAAAAAAAAGATTCAAATGGCTCTGAGCAATATAAGACTTAACAACTGAGGTCATCAGTCCCCTAGAACTTACAACTACTTAAACCTAACTAACCTAAGGACATCACACACATCCATGCCCGAGGCAGACCGCAGTGCCTAGAACCGCTCGGCCACTCCGGACGGGGTTTATTCTGACTTGGCTGGATTGGACACCAGTATCCAGAACGCTGTGCTATTGACATCTTGTTGTCATCTTGCTGGGCGGGTGGTGCACAACTGATCTCGTTGGCTGGCTTTCTGTTGTGTTGCCTTCTGATTAAGAGGTTGTCGGTCTGGTTGCTTGTCTCACTTAAACGTGCGTTAGCGTAACCTTCCCAGGCCGACCCTTGGAACCTTCTGAGCGCTGCTCCTTGAGTTTTACATAGCGATTTCATTTTTAGGCTTAGGTATTCTGTGTGGCATTCAGCCGAGTTTCAATCTCTCTTAAATTAAAAATTAAAAATCTTTGTCTTGTCCTTAAGTCATAAGATGGTTATTCCTTAGTATGGGGCATTCAGCCGAGATTTATAGGAAATATTTTAAGATAAAGTCTTCAGCATTTTCAAATTGAACGTTCTTCTTCCTAGGCCTTAAGCCACTAAATTGTTTTGTTGATATGCGGCCTTCAGCCGAGTTCTACGGGAAAAATTTAAGCTAAGGCTTTCAGCCTAATTATATTGAAGATAAAATTTATTTTTTTAAAGAAGTGAAACCGCCAGAAGAACTCCTGTATCTCAATTCCTTGCTTAGGCCTTGTGCCTTGGATTTTCGATGTGGCCTTCAGCCGATTTAAATTACACTACTGGCCATTAAAATAGCTACACCACGACGATGACGTGCTGCAGATGCGAAATTTAACCGACAGGAAAAAGATGCTGTGATATGCAAATGATTAGCTTTCAGAGCATTCACACAAGGGTGCCGCCGGTGGTGACACCTACAACGTGCTGACATGAGGAAAATTTCCAACCGATTCCTCAAACACAAACAGCAGTTGACCGGCGTTGCCTAGTGAAACGTTGTTGTGATGCCTCGTGTAAGGAGGAGAAATGCCTACCATCACGTTTCCGACTTTGATAAAGGTCGGATTGTAGCCTATCGCGATTGCGGTTTATCGTATTGCCACATTGCTGCTCGCGTTGGTCGAGATCCAGTGACTGTTAGCAGAATATGGAATCGGTGGGTTCAGAAGGGTAATACGGAACACCGTGCTGGATCCCAATGGCCTCGTATCACTAGCAGTCGATATGACAGGCATCTTATCCGCATGGCTGTAACGGATCGTGCAGCCTCGTCTCGATCCCTGAGTCAACAGATTGGGACGTTTGCGACACAACAACCATCTGCACGAACAGTTCCACGACGTTTGCAGGAGCACGGACTATCAGCTGGGAGACCATGGCTGCGGTTACCCTTGACGCTGCATCACAGACAGGAGCGCCTACGATGGTGTACTCAACGACGAACCTGGGTGCACGAATGGTAAAACGTCATTCTTTTCGGATGAATCCAGGTTCTGTTTACACCATCATGATGGTCGCATCCGTGTTTGGCGACATCGCGGTGAACGCACGTTGGAAGCATGTATTCGTCATCCCTATACTGGCGTATCACCCGGCGTGATTGTATGGAGTGTCATTGGTTACACGTCTCGGTCACCTCTTCTTCGCATTGATGGAACTTTGAACAGTGGACTTTACATTTCAGATGTGTTACAACCCGTGGCTGTACCCTTCATTCTATCCCTGCGAAACCCTACATTTCAGCAGGATAATGCACGACCGTATATTACAGGTCCTGTACGGGCCTCTCTGGGCACAGAAAATGTTCGACTGCTGCCCGGGCCAGCACATTCTCCAGATCTCTCGCCAACTGAAAATGTCTGTTCTATGATGGCCGAGCAACTGACTCGTCACAATACGCCAGTCACTACTCTTGATGAACTGTGGTATCGTGTTGAAGCTGCATGGGCAGCTGTACCTGTACACAGCATCCAAGCTCTGTTTGACTCAATGCCCAGGCGTTTCAAGACCGTTATTACGGCCAGAGGTGGTTGTTCTGGGTACTGATTTCTCGGGATCTATGCACCCAAATTGCGAGAAAATGTACTCACATGTCAGTTCTAGTATAATATATTTGTCCAATGAATACCCGTTCATCATCTGCATTTCTTCTTGTTGTAGCAACTTTAATAGCCACTAATGTACTTACAGTTCAGGGACCATTCCTTGCGGCACAAAGGATACTCAGCAGTAAACAAACACACCCTGCACGGAGCTGCAATGAATATCCGCACGGCATGGTGGACAAACAAGGACTTGCTGTCTCTGCACGAGGCCCCCCCCCCCCCCCCACTTAACCGCCAGACTCACCCGAATCTCAAGATATCACATATCACAATGTCTACACTCCATGTTCAATCATATACCTGTGATTATCGCGTGGGGAGAGACATTGATATTCTCGTCGTGTCACCTTGCTGTAGCATGAAGTACAGGTTGCAAATGGCGGTACTGCTTAGTGTCTGTATAATCTAATGGAATGTTGATCAGAGATGCACAAATACCGGAAGGGAGAGAGAATGTCGACCCTCTGCAGCTTTATTATATTAACGAAACCCATTAGCAAATCGTGAGTGCGTTTATATAGCAGCATTTGTGCCTACCCAGGACTCGAACAGATTCCTCGCTTAAAGCTCGCGGTCACCTTAACCACTCTATCTGTGCGCGCCTGTCAGACCGACATAAATCTTAAGAAATGTCAGTGTTTCCAGCACTCGCACAGCTTCTGTAATCCCCACGCTGTAACAGACTTATTTATTATTGTCGTGGCCTATCTAGGCATTCAATACTGTTCTGCTGCGTCTGGGTTTTACGACGTGTTGGAGGACATTGCATTAGACTATACAAACAATACAGACACTGCCAACATGTTCCATGTCTGAAGGGCGCTGCGTTATACTACACGGACACTGAACAACACAGACAATGCCAGTCTCTTTTTTCATGCCGTAACAAGGTGAAACGAAGAGAGTAACAATGACTCTACCTGTACGGGTATCACAGGAATATGTACAAGCATGAGACGTAGATATTGTGATATGTGGAGGTTTGGGTCGGCCCTGGAGGGATGCATGGATAACCAAAGGGGTTAAGGCGACCGCTCTCGTTAAACGAGAATTCCTACTTTTAGTCCCGATTCGGCACAAATTTTCCTTTTTCATTAATAATTTATACAGCCGTTATGCAATTGTCTTCTCAGTTTTCGAATACATTTCGTTAGGGCAATAAAAGTTGTAATAGCAACGATATTTGAGTGTGAAATGCAGTATATCTGTAACTGTACGAGGGTTCCAGGACGAGATTTTCACTCTGCAGCGGAATGTGCGCTGATATGAAACTTCCTGGCAGATTAAAACTGTGAGCCGGTCCGAGACTCGAACTCGGGACCTTTGCCTTTCGCGGGCAAGTGCTCCACCAATTGAGCTACCCAAGCGCGACTCACGCCCCATCCTCACAGCAAGTGCTCTACCAACTGAGCTACCCAAGCACGACTCACGCCCCGTCCTTACAGCTAGTTCTGCAAGATTCGCAAGAGAGCTTCTGTGAAGTTTGGAAGGTAGGAGACGAGGTACTGGAGGGAGTAAAGCTGTGAGAACGGGAGGTGAGTCGTGATTGGGTAGCTCAGTTGGTAGAGCACTTGCCCGCGAAAGGCAAAGGTCCCGAGTTCGAGTCTCGGTCCGGCACACAGTTTTAATCTGCCACGAAGTTTTGGTACGAGAGTTGTCCGATCGGTCGTCAAATGGAAACTACTGCGAAAATCCGGTAAAGCTTTGCACTGACCTGTTGGTGAGTGTCTCTAATACGCCTGTTGATCGTGTCGTGTCGCGCTTTTCAGATTTTAGTGAACAGTGAGCACGTAAAAATGCGTAGGGAATAGCATCTCCCGCCAAGTATGAGGCCCTGGTTAGAGATTTCGCCTGTGTCATGCAGCCCACATAACACAACTGTCTAGCAGTTCCTTCTTCATGCCAATTCTCGGCCGCACACTGCAGGGGCAATGAAGACGCTCCTGCAGCCTTTCCTATGAGATGTTTTGATCGCCTACCATACGGTCCGTAATTGGCTCGCCCTGAGTCTCATCTCTGCTCACAAGAACCACTGACTGTGAAGACAAAATTATTCCACAGACAACGAGCTGCAGACCAGTGCCGAAAACACAGGCAGCTGCTTTCTATGACGAGAATATTCGGAATCTGATGCAAGACTGCGACAAAACTCGTAGTTGGACCGGCGACTATGTAGAGAAGCAGGTGGAAGGTGCACCTAACTGTAGAAAATAACACGTTTCTGGTTTTCACGGTGGTTTCCATTTCGCGACCGATCGGAACTTACTTTCTGGACAATCCTCATAAAAAGCAATTTAAAACGACTTTTGTCGCGGTATCTGCCAAGGCAGTTTACAGAAACTGTATTAACATTTAATTTATCAAAGCCGTGCCCATCATCATGTTGCCTTACAAAAAGAGTCTTCGTCGCGCTGAGAGCAGAGAGGAAGCAGAGTAGCCTGACTCATAAAAGAGAGCCAAAGTGTTTGTTGGGTGCTACCGCAGACGCGATGTGCAGCTGTAATCGCACCGGTGTAGGCCTCAACTACTTCGTTAACCCGCAAGTATTGAGAGTACGGTCGGAGTGGACAGGCGGAGGAAGCTGCAGTTCTGCTGCCCGTCTCATAATTATCCGTGGCTCTGGAAACGACTCGTGATTCGCTAAAGGCAACAATAGCAGCGTTGTCGTCGGCTGCATTCTTCGTCGTCCGCAAAGCTACGGCATCGTAAGGCTGTTAACATATCTATAACTAATCTGGTACTGGCATTACCCAATGACATTTTTTTCACAAACTACACTCCTGGAAATTGAAATAAGAACACCGTGAATTCATTGTCCCAGGAAGGGGAAACTTTATTGACACATTCCTGGGGTCAGATACATCACATGATCACACTGACAGAACCACAGGCACATAGACACAGGCAACAGAGCATGCACAATGTCGGCACTAGTACAGTGTATATCCTCCTTTCGCAGCAATGCAGGCTGCTATTCTCCCATGGAGACGATCGTAGAGATGCTGGATGTAGTCCTGTGGAACGGCTTGCCATGCCATTTCCACCTGGCGCCTCAGTTGGACCAGCGTTCGTGCTGGACGTGCAGACCGCGTGAGACGACGCTTCATCCAGTCCCAAACATGCTCAATGGGGGACAGATCCGGAGATCTTGCTGGCCAGGGTAGTTGACTTACACCTTCTAGAGCACGTTGGGTGGCACGGGATACATGCGGACGTGCATTGTCCTGTTGGAACAGCAAGTTCCCTTGCCGGTCTAGGAATGGTAGAACGATGGGTTCGATGACGGTTTGGATGTACCGTGCACTATTCAGTGTCCCCTCGACGATCACCTGTGGTGTACGGCCAGTGTAGGAGATCGCTCCCCACACCATGATGCCGGGTGTTGGCCCTGTGTGCCTCGGTCGTATGCAGTCCTGATTGTGGCGCTCACCTGCACGGCGCCAAACACGAATATGACCATCATTGGCACCAAGGCAGAAGCGACTCTCATCGCTGAAGACGACACGTCTCCATTCGTCCCTCCATTCACGCCTGTCGCGACACCACTGGAGGCGGGCTGCACGATGTTGGGGCGTGAGCGGAAGACGGCCTAACGGTGTGCGGGACCGTAGCCCAGCTTCATGGAGACGGTTGCGAATGGTCCTCGCCGATACCCCAGGAGCAACAGTGTCCCTAATTTGCTGGGAAGTTTCGGTGCGGTCCCCTACGGCACTGCGTAGGATCCTACGGTCTTGGCGTGCATCCGTGCATCGCTGCGGTCCGGTCCCAGGTCGACGGGCACGTGCACCTTCCGCCGACCACTGGCGACAACATCGATGTACTGTGGAGACCTCACGCCCCACGTGTTGAGCAATTCGGCGGTACGTCCACCCGGCCTCCCGCATGCCCACTATACGCCCTCGCTCAAAGTCCGTCAACTGCACATACGGTTCACGTCCACGCTGTCGCGGCATGCTACCAGTGTTAAAGACTGCGATGGAGCTCCGTATGCCACGGCAAACTGGCTGACACTGACGGCGGCGGTGCACAAATGCTGCGCAGCTAGCGCCATTCGACGGCCAACACCGCGGTTCCTGGTGTGTCCGCTGTGCCGTGCGTGTGATCATTGCTTGTACAGCCCTCTCGCAGTGTCCGGAGCAAGTATGATTGGTCTGACACACCGGTGTCAATGTGTTCTTTTTTCCATTTCCAGGAGTGTATAATGACTTACCTGAATAATAATAACCCACAGTAGTAAAAACTTGTAGTACAACTGTGTTGTGATTGTCCTCACACTTTTATGTCCCTTCTCCTTTCCATGCAATCACCGAGCGTCGTAAAAATATGAAAATTCATTAACTATTTACTGTCAGTTTTGTTTATTCAAAAAATGGCTCTGAGCACTATGCGACTTAACTTCTGAGGTCATCAGTCGCCTAGAACTCAGAACTAATTAAACCTAACTAACCTAAGGACATCACACACATCCATGCCCGAGGCAGGATTCGAACCTGCGACCGTAGCGGTCACGCGGTTCCAGACTGAAGCGCCTTTAACCGCACGGCCACACCGGCCGGCTTTGTTTATTCGATGACGACCTGTTTCTCTAAATTTTGCTGCCTCAGTAACTGCTGATTCTTGTATTGCATAACGGAAGCGTAACTAAATTATGATTTTGAGTATTAACTTCACTCATTTAAAGTAACGTAAAATTTCACTGGAAAAACCAATAACTAAGGACAAAGCACAAATTAAGAGTGCGCAATTTAATTTACTCTCTATTTATCTTAGAGAGGACTTCTGCTGGCATGGTACGTATTTTATTATTCTTATGTTAAAAGTAAATTCAGTTGCTCATTGGTTAAAACAAATTCGATTCAGTTTTTCAATAATTGAAAGTAAATGTCTTTGCCGTTTTCCAAATTTTGCATTACGTTACGCGGCTGCTTATCATTTTTTACGTAACAGAGACTCAGTTACAGTCAGTCATTTATTTAACCAGCAACTTCATTTAACTCTGTTTCCAAAATTTAGTATTCCAGATTAAGTATCTGCTAATTCATTGCTTTCTGATTCATTTACTTTCTCGTGCACTGTTGTGGTGCGGAAAAACATGACAACCTTCTGTTGCCACGACAGTCATTAGTTGCTTAATTTTCTTTGCCATTACCTTTTTTAAGATTCTGTATATTCATTGCCTTAGTGTTCTGACGACTGTTTAAATATCCATTTTTTGCTAAGCAGTATTTTTTTGTATTATCAGTATTTGTGTACTAAAATATTACGTGGTACCCTTTTCCCCCTGTGTGGTTCGTGAGCGATTCCAGTAAATTCCACCAATATCAAATTATTATCACTATTTAGAAGAGTCTTCCTTCAGAATGGTATGTTGTACACTTTGCTCCTACTAACCGGTATTATTGTGATTCAGTAACGATAGCGTTACTCACTCTAAAATTTCTTTAAACATTCGCAATAACGATCAATTATATCGCTGTCCAGTAGGCCGATTAGGAAGGAGAAGGTTACAAACGGGCAAGATTTTTAGCTGGAAAAATGACGCGTGCGACTTACTGTGCAGATGTTCATCTTTGAAAGAGTAGGGATGGTTACATCTCTTTTTTTTTTTAATTAAAACACCTTGTTCACTGCTAGTAAGCTGAAGAAGTAAAGATTGCTGTTTGATTCAGTGCGGCTGAGCTGATAAATAACGAAATTAAAACTATTTGCTAGATCGGTAAAGAGTATTGTTGTCGGATGACTTCATTTACTGACGCAGAAATGTTGATGCACGTGTATGCAGACCAGTACTGATAGGAGTGTAAACTGTCTCGCAGTTTAATTTTGTAAATTTGTCACATATAAAGCTCACAAATAACAGGTGCAAACGTAATGTGTGTTACATAATGTAGACCAATTGTGTGACCGGATCGAAGATTTTTTAGTTATCGGAACGCAGCATGTCATTCTCAAAGGAGAGAAGTCTACCAAAGTAAGAGTCATTTCCTGTGAGATGCAGGGGAGTGTCGTAGGACAGTTGCTATTCATAATATGCGCAAATAACCTTGTGGATAACCTCGGAAGTTAACTGAGGTTTTTTGTGGATGATGCTGTGGTATATAGAGAGGTTGTAACAATAGAAAATTGTACTAAAATGCAGGAGGATCAGCAGCGAATTGTCGCATGGTGCAGAGAATGGCAATTGAATCTCAATGTAGACAAGTGTAATATGCTGCGAATACACAGAAACAAAGATCCATTATCATGTAGCTACAATATAGCAGCTGGAAGCAGTTAATTCCATAAATTATCTGGGAGTAGGCATTAGGAGTGATTTAAAATGGAATGATCATATAAAGTTAATTGTCGGTAAAGCAGATGCCAGACTGAGATTCATTCGAAGAATCCTAAGGAAATGCAATCCGAAAACAAAGGACGTAGGTTACAGTACACTTGTTCACCCACTGCTTGAATACTGCTCACCAGTGTGGGATCATACCAGATAGGGTTGACAGAAGAGATAGAGAAGATCCAACGGATAGCAGCGCGCTTCGCTACAGGATCATATAGTAATCGCGAAAGCGTTACGAAGATGATAGATAAACTCCAGTGGAAGACTTTGCAGGAGAGACGCTCAGTAGTTAGGTACGGGCTTTTGTTGAAGTTTCGAGAATATACCTTCATAGAGGAGTCAAACAGTATATTGGTCCCTCCTACGTATACCTCGCGAAGGGACCATGAGGATAAAATCAGAGATTAGAGCCTGCACACAGGCATACCGACAATCCTTCTTTGCACGAACAATACGAAACTGGAATAGAAGTCTCCCGATAGTTACTCAAGGTACCCTCCGCCACACACCGTCAGGTGGCTTGCGGAGTATGGATGTCGATGTAGATAGCAGTTAAGTAAGACTAAGCGTGACTTACTGTTACTCATAATCTGTCATTGGGAATCCAGTACAGAGCATCTACTGAGTTTACTTCGTTGCGCGTTTTGCAGAGATGCACTTTCTCTCTCCATCACATTAACTACGGGAACATGAGTATAATTTGAAATTATTCACTTCGGTGTGTAGAGTCTATGAGTCTGGCGACAACCATCTGTCCTTCGGAAAAAACATCATGCACACAATTACGAAGACTGCAAGAGTTAACAAGTGCCAGAATTATCGCAAAATCAGCCTAACAGCTCATGCATACAAGTTGCTGACAAGAATAATATACAGAAGAATGGAAATTTGTGGTAAGGTCTCATGGGACCAAACTGCTGAGGTTTTCGGTCCCTAAGCTTACACACTATTTAATCTAACTTAAAGCAATTTATGCTAAGGACGACACACACACACACACACCCATGCCCGAGGGACGACTTAAACCTCCGACGGTTAGAGCCGCGCGGACCGTGAAAAGGCGCCTCAGACCACGCGGCACAGGAGATTGGAACAAATATTGAGGACGCGCTAGATGACGATCAGTTTGACTTTAGGACAGGTAAAGGCACGAGAGAGGCAATTCTGACGTTGCGGTTAATAAGGGAATCAAGAGTTCCTCAATGGGAATCAAGAGTTCGTCAATGTAAAATGGTGCAAGATGTGCGAAATTCTGAGAAAAATAGGGGTAAGCTGTAGGGAGAGACGGATCATATATAATATGTACAACACCCTAGAGGGAATAATAAGAGTGGACGACCAAGAACGAAGTGCTCGTATTAAAAAGGGTTTAAACAAGGATGTAGCCTTTCGCCCCTACTGTTCAATATGTACATCGAGGAAGCAACGATGGAAATAAAAGAAGGGTTCAGGAGTGGAATTAAAACTTAAGGTGAAAGGATACCAATGAAACGACTCGCTTATGGAATTGCTATCCTGAGTGAAAATGAAGAACAATTACGTGATCTGCTGTATGGAATCAACAGTCTAATGAGTACAGAGTATGGATTGAGAATAAATCGAAGAAAGTCGAAGGTAATGAGAAGTATTAGAAACGAGAACAGATAGAAACTTAATGTCAGGATCGCTGCTCACGAAGCAGATGAAGTTAAAAAATTCTGCTACCTAGGCAGTAAAATAAACAATGAGGGATGGAGCAAGGAGGGCATCAGAAGCAGTCTAGCAGTGACAAAACGGGCATTCGGGGCCAAAAGAAGTCTACTAATATCAAAAATGGGCCTTAATTTGAGGCAGAAATTTCTGAGAATGTACGTCTAGAGTCAGCATTGTATGGTAGTGAAACATGGACTGAAACCCGGACAGAAGAGAATCGAAGCATTTGAGATGTGGTGCTACATACGAATGTTGAAAATTAGGTGGACTGATAAGTTAAGGAATGAGGAGGTTCTGCGCAGAATCGGAGAAGAAAAGAACATGTGGAAAACACTGATATGGAGAAGGGACAGGATGATAGATCTGTTAAGACATGAGGGAACGACTACCATACTTCCGTGGTGCTAGAGGGGGCCGTAGAAGGTAAAATCTACAGATGAAGACAGGGATTGGAATACATCCAGAAAATAATAGACGACGTAGGTTGCAAGTGCTACTCTGAGATGAAGAGATAAGCACAGAAGAGGAATTCGTGGCGGGCCGCATCAAACCAGTCAGAAGACAGATGAACCCCCCCCCCCCCCCCCAAAATTTATGTAGATGAACAGTGCTCATCATTCGATTCCCAGTATCAAAGTAAAGCGCCTGCATGTGGCCCATTGAAAACAAAAAGATTTTCAAGGCGGAATTTTAAATTACCATTGGATAGTCTAGTGCAGTGGTTCGCAACCCTTCTTTGACCTTTACCCCTGAGTGTCTGAGTGCAATCACACTTTACCTAATAGCCCTGCACCGCCCCCCCACCCCCCTCTTTCCACCACCGCTCTCAACACTTCATCATCACCAACTTCTGCACCTAAATAAACTTCCTGCATACACCATTATTCTTAAACTGATGTTTTTTTTTTATTTGGATTGCTCTCAGTCAATGCACGTCATAATGCATGCTCCAGATCTATTCAGTTTGTTTTCATTTTAATTGTTGTCACTGTCCAAAATCTACTTTCCCAACTATAAATCTTAAATGCCACTTTTTCCATGGGTTGTGTTGGATAGTGTGTGTGTGTGTGTGTGTGTGTGTGTGTGTGTCCTAGAATGAATGATGAAGCAATCCCTAGCGCCTCGCGAGTGCTATCTACAACTCCTTCTCAGGTAAGATAAGTAGCTATCCACAGTGACGGTATGACTAGACCCTGGTTACTAAACATGCTTTCTGTGCACTACTCCTCTCTGAACTGGCACGTGATTCTGCCGTAACCAGAACACGCATTTAAAAGTACTTAATTTTTGGACTCATTACATTTGTCGTAGCAAAAATTGAAAAACTTTGGGCTCTTAATTCTTTGTGTCGGATCCCTCTAATAGTAATAACGTGCACAGTCCTACAATAACCCTTAGATAGTACCTTTCCTTTGTTGTCAGTTGGCTCATTTATCTGTTTCGAAGTGGGTAATGAAGCAATCTGTGGTCTATTTAAGGAACTATATACAACTTGGAATAGGACATTCTAATGATACAGTTTAAAACAGGGCTGACACAAGCAACCATAAACTTTCAATAAACGACGCATGCAGCAAATCGCTAGGATACACTTTATTACAACATACTTCGACCACGTTTCAGTACCACCAAGGGCGCATTCTTCAGAAGGCATAAAGTGACACAACTTACATTATGTTAAAGTTATAAGCATATATTATGAGCTAATCAAGTCCATGCTTTATGATTTATGATATTAGATTGGAACGTCTTCCTCATAACATTTGCTTAAAATTTGAGCGTAATGTAGGGTATGTGGCTTTTATTCCTTCTGAAGAAGATACCACTAGTTGTAAGGAAACCTTGTGAAGCCTCATTACAATAAACTTCATGCAACCAGTTGCCTATGTGCATAATTTATTGGACATTTTGATGAGATATTTAATGTTTGTTACGTATTTGTCCCACATTTACTGTAGTTGATGTATGGTACAAAGCCCAAAGTTTGTATGTATTTGGTGGACCATGGACCACATGAGGAACCTTGAAAGACGTATGTATTCATTACCAGCGATGGCGAGGCATGACAGAATCTCTGACCAGAGAGTTATTTATCGTTGCTAGTCTGCGCTTGACCGCGCGAGACGACGGTAGTTCCATGTAACGAGTCGGCAGGAGCAGTTGTACTCTGCCAGTAGTTGCGTGTAGCGAGTCGGCACGTACAGTGGTACTCTGTCTGTAGAAGTAGTCAGTCGGCAGTAGTAGTAGCGAGTGGACGGTTGTACTGAGCAGACGTCGGCATGCGTCGACGGCGTGTTCTTCTTGCGACTCTGGTGAGGATTGTGGTGGACGATGAGTATTGTTGTAGAAGGTAATGAAGCAGCATTGCGCGCATCTAGTAATGTATGTTAATTGTAATTAATTTGTTCAAAAAATGCCCCAATAATAATTTTTTATAAAGTAACTCTTTTAAAGAAAAATATTCATTTCAATTTAAAGAATATTTCCTATGCATTTCCTCCAAAAATCAAAATTAAATATACGCCAGCATTGCACGATGCTGTGTCGATAAATAAGAGCAGATATAGATGCAGTTTTTATTGAGGTAAGAATTTTTGCTTTTGTTATTCAGAATACAGGGCCGAAGGTCAGCATTGCTGCCATTATAGAATTTATCAGGTTTAATTATTTCTGTTCAGATGTTACATTCAGTTCATGGCTCCATTTCAAATTAACATTTATTAAATTATTGTGGAGAGGTTACACATGGCGACATCCGGACCAGTGTCGTATTTCTTTGTGAATATTCTGATAAGTAGTCATATATCTGCTCTTATTTACTTAAAAATAATTAGCATTTGGCGCAACGCGTTTTCTAATTTGTCAGTCTTTCTTCCACATATCATCGGCAATTTGTTGTTCTCTGTTGTAATAGTATTTGTTGGATTTTGCATTGTCTTTGTTTCATTTGTGAATAATTGTGATTTGTGTAAAAATGCCGCGAAAGACTGTTAACAGTACATCGCGAAGTATAACGAGTGAAATAGCCGACTTAAACAACTTGACCGATAGTACTTGCGACATGCAGTATAATGATGACAATCCTCCATTTGCAGACAATCAGTGCGTATCGAGCACTAATGTTGATTTTGATCCTAGTGATTGTAATGACACATTCCTATGCAGAGACATACAATATCTTAAAAGCTGCGCCAAAGATAAATTGAGAGGCATGTATATTATAATCTTTGTAAAGTTCACATTGGATTCTCTTTTGTTTGATACTCCAAGGAGCTAAGGGACACTTTCGATTGTTGACTTGTGGAGGATGGACGTGATTTTTGGACTGTGCGGAAAGGCAGCCATATAGTTAGTAATTATGGTTTGTGCGACGAGCACACTAAGTCTTATTGTGTTGTGAATAAAAAATAGTGAAAAGTATCGAAGTGTTACGAAAATTATTTATAGCGACGTAGCATTGTATTCCTTGGTTTCCACCGTCTTCGTGAAGTGAACCGATGCCGACTCATGATGGTACACACGGTCAACAAAGAGAAGAACATCGATGGCGACTGATGAATTAATATTGTGGCAGAAGGACTAATTCTACGTCTAAGGTGAGAACTCTGATTAAATCAATAATGACGTGGAATTTAAAATGTAAAATGTTTTTTTATTTATTTCGCCACACTGGCTACCGTGACAGGACAGTACTGGTGGAACAAAGAATAAGTACTTCATTGTTGTACTACAAATGTACTTGTACTAATTACTGTTTCTCTGTTACATGACGCACATGGAAAATGACGAATAAGGTGAAACAATATTAACTGTATAAACGGATGGCACAATAACCAGAAGGAACAAGAACAAGGATTTACAAACCTAACGTAATCGTGAGTGACGCAGCTCAGCCGTAATTAAGGTAGGAAAGCGCAAACGCATGCAGCGGCTGCACCTTGGCTTAGCTCCACTTAAAGCAGAACCTTTTCCTTTCCATATTAAAATCCTGGTAGTGTTTGTGGCAACACACAATTACACTCGATAATTACTTTTTCATGTTCAACAATCGCAGAATTAGAAAACGTAGTGCGCCATCTTGTAAATTTCCGACGCGCAACAAATAACAATCGCGAGATATTTTTATTAATTCAACTGCGAGAGAATTTAAAGATTTAGATTAACAGTAAAGTACAGACAAAAATAATATCTTCACAATGGAATCGGAGAATTTTAATTTGACAAATGTTCGTGGACGCGTCACCGATTCTGACAATAGTGACGTAAATGATGACGCAATTAGTTTTTCAGTACAACATAATGTAGAAGTAAATACAATTCAATTGCACTCCACAGGGATTAACAATAACGAACCACTTGCAAATGAAACCTTGTACACAGTCGATGAAGCATCGATTACCACATCAGATGAAAATATTTCGCGTGAAATCAGTGAACCTAGCCCGGTTTCGATTCAATCAGACCGTGACAGAGAAACAATGGCAACAAATAATGGCATAAATACAAACACACAAGCTTCGTCAGTTACGCTTGAGGCATTATATAGTCTGATGTCAAACGTGAGCGAGCAATTATCTGATTTAAAGATCAGTCACAACACAACGAACACAAAACTGGCGAATCTAGAAATCAGCCACAACATGACAAACACAAAATTGTCAAACATGGAAATTGGGTTCCAACAGCAGTTTTCAAGTGTAAACACGCAATTTGAAAACATGCACAGACATTTCGATCAACGCTTAAATAAACTCACCAATGAAATCGATCAAAAGATCGAAGACAAAGTCATCAATCAGTCAACAGTGTATACAATGTATTGGCAAATGATTTAGAAAAGAAACTGTCAGATCTTACAAACAAACAGGAACAGGAACTGTCAGAAATAGTAGAAACACACTATCAAACACAAACGGTACAAAAAGAAATACATGAAAACGTACAGGCTATTCAATTAAATTTAACAAGAGTACAGTCCGCATGTGAAGAAATACCTGACCAAGTTAATAAAGTTAACGAAGAAGTCGGTTTTCTGAAACAGGAGACTCGACGTATCAACGCGGACATTATCAAAATAAATGAATCTTTAGAAACCGGTAATGTAAATGGATCAATAACTGAACGGGAAATAAAACTTTTTGAAAAATTAGGTAATGAAATCAAAGTAGCCGAGGACAGAATACGTAAGGAAATCGCGGGTAGACTGAATGTTTCAAATGACTTGCCTACGTCAAGCAACAGGCAGCGCGACACTTATTCGTCCGTGCCAGATTACGATGTCAGTAACGCAGAACATCACGCACCCAGTCCGGCGTATGTGCACGCACTGGCGCAGGCAAACAATGGCTATTCGCCAAACTCGGTGCTGCAACAGGCAGTAGGCGTGTTGCCTTGCATCTCGACGATTCTAGTCGATGAGAGCCTGTTGAAACATAGACAGTTTCCAGTTTTCTCCACAGAATCCAGAAAAACTCATCCAGTCGTATTTGTAAGAGCATTTAAAAATGTCTTACCAAGAAACTGGACTAAGGCACAGAAGATTAGATATGTAGTAGGCTTCACACAAGGCGACGCACTTTTGTGGGCCACAGACATGGCTGAACAGTGCGTCACCTACGAACAATTTGAACGAGCTTTCTTGGAGAAATATTGGTCTGCTGGGGTCCAAGAAAGACTGCGACGTGAGGTATTCAACCCACAACCGTTCAACCTAAAAAACGGCGGGTTGAGAAAGTATTTCGAAAGGTATTTGAATAAGACGCGCTATTGGAACAATCCAATACCGCACGTAGATGTTCTCAAAATTCTGAAAAACAGACTACCCGCGAACTTACGCGAGAAACTGGTAACCATACCGGAGAACGACCTTGAATACTTTCTTTCCGTGCTTGACTCAATTGATCTAATATACGAAGAAGAGCCGAGCACAAGTAATCGGAATGAACATTCCGGAACCAATCAAAACAACGGTAACGGATATCATTTTAATGGCAGTGGACAAAACCCACACAGTTGGCATCCGTATGCGACAAGGCCAAATAATGGAAACTGGAATTACGGAAATCGGAGGAATTTGGCGCCACAGAGACGTGAAGACCGAAGATATAATACAGATTACAGTTCACGCCGGTATGGAAATGATAGAAATCACGTGGTTGATTGGTCAGGTCCGCGTTATGAAAGGCGGCACACAAATGAAAATTACAATAGTTACGGTAATAGAAATGACAGACCAAGGAGGAATAGCGACGACCGGTCGCAAGAAAATGTTGCACGCAGCGGTCCGGAAACTAATTGGCGACAGAATAACCACTCAGTACACTTCGTAGAGGAAACGGACAGTAATGAAGCAACGCCGTTGTCTCCCCCGGTAAACAACAATCATTCGCAATGAGCCCCCACCGGCCGACCGATTTGACAACAGGGGGCACAAACAAGCACACATTACATCTTGATCAATTATTTTTAAGATATGATCAGGATGCTACCGTAGAAGATGATCTATGTGAAGAAGAGATGAAAGCACCGGACAAGGTAAGTGACCTCGTGCAGGCTGTAATAACAGCAAAGATAGGAACTATAATTACCAACGTAATTCTAGATACAGGCGCATCTACGAATATTATTTCTAACAGTTCATTTAAAGAAGTTTCGAAAGCATTAAAAGTACCAGCGTTGCCAACAGAAAATTGTAAAATCTTGACAGCTGTAGGTAACAAGTCAAAAAGTATTAAGTGGCAGACGCAAATACCTGTTACCATTAGCGATGTCACGATAAACTGTACCTTCTTAATCGTTGACAAATTAATCGTCAATTGTATTTTAGGTATGGAAGTTTTCCGGCAGCATAAAGTAAACATCGACATAGGCAGTGGACTTCGGTATTTCCGAGTGGGCAGTCGTAGTGTGAAGGTCAATCTTGTAAAGTCAACAATAGAGCGTAATGGCCGATTACAGAAACAATCTGAAGTAAAATTAGTTTACCCACAAGTGTTATTGATAGATATTCCTTACCCCGAACAATTAGACACGAAAATAATTAACGAACAGGCCGCCCACGAGAAGGTAGGAAAATCCACTTGTCTTTCAGAAACTCAACAAAATGAACTAGCAGATCTTATTTATGAATACCGGGACATTTTTAGAAAACAGCCGACAATAATCAAAGATTATGAATACAAAATGGAAGTCTACCCACATAAAACGTACTGCCATAAATCATATGCGATACCATGGGCAAAGAAGGAAGCGGTTCGCAAAGAAACAGATAGAATGGTTCTGTGGAAGGTGATAGAACCTTCACATTCACCGTACTGCAGTCCCATCCTAGCTGTTAGCAAGCCTGACGGATCAGTCAGATTAGTACTTGATGCGCGGGAAATTAATAAGATCATCGTACCAATACGCACTAGGCCGGAGAACTTAGATGAGCAATTGCTTAAATTTCATGGAGTGAAGTATTTAACATCCGTTGACATGAAGGCTTCGTATTGGCAAATAGCCCTACATAGTGATAGCAGAAAATATACTGCGTTCATTCATGCTGGCAGAAGCTATCAATTCCAAGTACTGCCATTTGGACTCAACGTGAGTGCTGGGGTGTTTATAGAGGCTTTAGACAGAGTATTGGGTCCAGAACTGATTAGCAAAGTGACGTTGTATGTAGACGATCTATTGATAGCCACGGAGACCTGGCAGGAGCATGTAGAACTGGTACACAAAGTGTTCCAAAAGTTCCGAGAATATGACGTCACAGCAAATTTTAAGAAGTCCGAATTCGGAAGGGATCAAATAAAATTTTTAGGCCACATTATTTCACCAGGTGGAATTTTACCAGATCCAAAAAAGCTTGATGCCATAGAATATTTCCCCTCACCACAAACACGTAAACAATTGAAAGCTTTTCTGGGGCTCACGTCATTTTTTCGAAAATTCGTGCCCAAACAGTTACTGAATAGTGATTCCCTACTCAACCTTTTAAGGAAAAACCACACATGGTTGTGGACAGTAAAATGTGAGGAAGATTTCGTAAAAATCAAACAGGCACTCGTAAATGCACCCATTTTGAAGCATCCTAACATGAACTACAACTTTTGTTTGAGCACGGACGCATCATGTCAGGGATTAGGCTCTTGTCTGTTCCAATTAGTAAATGACAATGGAGAACAGAAAGTAAACATAATTAGTTTTGCCAGTAGAACGTTAACGGAATGTGAAAGAGCCTATTCGGCAACTGAACTTGAAGCGTTAGCTGTAGTGTGGGCTTTCCGTAAGTTCCAATACTATCTCTGGGGAAGGCAATCACGAGTGTTTTGTGACCATCAAGCATTATCGTTTTTACTCACATGTAAATTGTTGCACAAACGGATTGCACGTTGGTGTTTATTCCTCCAGGAATTTGATTTCGAGATAGTTTATATCAAGGGTGAACAGAATGTAATTGCTGACGCATTATCGCGTATGCCACAAGGCTTGAGCGAGTTCAATGAATTGATCGAACAGACTTCCGATTTTAGAGTTTTTCTGATGCATGATGGCACATTTCAACCATATTACAGAAAGATGTGTAAGGACATGAGCAAACTACAAAAGGAAGACAATAGATGGAGACAAGTTATGCAAAAACTGCAGGCAGATGACAATAGTACATTGAAACAATATTACACAATGTCAAACGATGTTCTTTTCTACAGGCGCAATCCACAATCCAACACCTGGTGTGTCTGCATCCCGGAAGAATACATAGACAATTTGATAAGACACACACATAGAGTATGGGGACACTATGGGGTATCAAAATGTACAGCGAAAATATCAACGTATTGTTACTTCCCGAATCTCAGACGCAGGATTGAACAAATAATAAAAAAGTGTACAATATGTCAGAAGGTTAAACATCTTAATAGATCTTGTTTGGACGTATTACACCCTATCATTCCAACTAGACCAAGAGAACTAGTTTCCGTGGACGCAGCAGGACCATATCCACGAGCTAGGGGAGGAGTTAGATATGTGATCGCATTTTATGATGTCTTCACAAAGTATTTAAAAATGTATGCTATAAAAGCAGTACTGTCGGGATCAATAATCAAACGCATGATAGAAGACTACATACCACTAGTGGGAAAACCGAAAATTATATTAACTGATAATGCAACAAACTTCACTAGTAATAAATGGAAAACATTTCTCGAATCTCAAAACATAAAACATATATTGGTATCCAAATTTCACCCAGAATCGAGCCTGATTGAGAGAAATTTCAAAGAATTTAATCGCTTTATAAGAACTTACATACCAAATAATCAGACAAAATGGGTAGAGAATACATAGCCCCATTTCAGCATATTGTAAATAATTTAATTCATACTTCAACGGGCTTTACACCTACAGAGTTAATGTTTCAAGGCACAGAACTTGACGAATGGGCTAAACCTTTACCTAAATTAGCCACAAAGGAAATAACACTAGGCGAAAAGGTACGTCAAGCATTACTACAGATGGAAGAACAAGCAGAAATAAGGAGAAAGCAGTTCAACAAAAAGATAGGAAAGGTTACAGAATTTAACATTGGACAGGAAGTACTATTACGTACCCACCCAAAATCCTCTAAAATTAAGGCATTAAACAAAAAGTGGCAGTTGTTGTATGATGGTCCTTTCATTATAATAGACAAACCTCACCCAGGAGGTTAACTGTTAGGTAACACACGAACGGGCAAGGTGAAAGGGTTATACCCCCACAAGGACATCAAGGAATTTTTTCATTAAAGGTTATATGTTATTTTAGCAAAATTGAAATTGTACAACCTTGCATCACATAGTAAAATTGCTGTCATTAACCTAAGAAACTTGCGAACAACTGGGGGCATATGCCAGCTTAAAAACGCATATTTAATCAAACCTAATGAAACATGTGTTACTGTGAGTCTTAACACTATAAAATAAACCATACGGGACTTTTGTAGTCTAAGTCAGTTATTTAAGAGAGGGGAAACAAAGACAAATTAGCGCGAAGGTCAGAGTTTGTTCGCTTGAGACGAGCAACAAACCACACGTCGAAGTTGCAATCCAACGCTCAGCTCATGAGCACGCGATAGCTGCATGTCAAGACGAGGTCATTGGCCGCGCTGTAGGCAGCGAGCCGGGGAGAAATCTTCCCCCCTTCCCTGTCCGATCAGCTGAGTGTATACAAAGAGCGAAGGCGCATGCGCAGTAGAGTCCAGGCGACGCGTGACTCGTATAACATGATGGCGGCTATCACGAATAATGTTCGCCAACAATGCAGAGTTTTCCCCGCGCCTACAGTCCAGTCGTGGTACGTAAGCGCGCATGCGCGGAACGTTTAAAAGTTTTGAGACCACTCTTACTATGAGACACAGAGACGAAAGTCATTCAAAAACAAGAAAGGAAAGGGTACACAAGTCTTGTAAATAGTAACTTAGATAATTTAATTATAAGCTGGTATTACATAATAAAAGTGAACATACAAGTACATACTGGTCATGGACGGTATTGTAATATTATATTATACTGAGTAAAATCTTAGCTTGTACGGAAGGAGAAAGAAAATAGAAAAAAAAAAAAAATAATGCAGATATATGACCGGAAGAAAGGCTATGTACACGAGAACAACACACAATTACATATAGGGAAAAAGCAGCAAAGAGGAAAGAAAAGAGATAACGCATACATTTACATTACACAGTAGCTAGCGATTTTCAGAATGAACAACAAGGCAAACGCGTTAATTTTTGTGACTAAGGAAAAGAATGACAAGCTTTAAAATAGGAAAATAATAAACAGATCTATGCAGCGTGAGTAATGAACTGAATCGCTCTCAAAACAAATACCTAGGATTTATAGAGAGAGAAACACATTAACGTTAGGAAACACCTAAAGCACTCAGCAAACAACATTGTAGAATATATAAACTATACACGAGGTTACATGTACGAAAGCTAAAGTGTAAAGGAGGAAAATATGGAATGATTGGGCATTAATGGACCGTAAGGCAGTTATGTATGTAAGAAGAAATATTTAGTTGTAAGTATTATTAGTATAAGGGACGATGCTCAGCACACCCTGAATTATTTTGGGATATTGAGGGAATGGTGCAGGGTACCGAAAAAGGGCCCCACCAGCAAAGTGTATATTATAGTGGTAGATGTTTTTTGTGTGTATAAACGTATGTATGAATGTGTGAAAGGCGAAACAAGCTCTGTACTTGTACGGAACTTAAACAACGTAGAAGTGTATAAGGAAAATTAAACTGTTAGACAACCTCATATAAACAGGTATACCTAACATCAAGAAACAACTTAATTAAAACCGTAAGACTCTACCAGTTTGCGAGAAAACACGAAAAACCTGGTACAAAGTGCAACATTAGCGATACTTCACTCATGTATGCAGAAGGAAGGTATGAATTACTTTACCCACTTAAAACATGAAAGGAAAAATCATGTCAAAATTATTTCACACATATAACGATTTACAGTCACAAAGGATGAAAATGATATCGCCGCTATACGAGAAACAGGTAAGTAGTGTGATCGACGACCTGTAAGCAAAGGAATCGTCTATAAAATGAATTATGAACAAAAACGTGATACAGAATATCATGCTGCACTGAAGCTATGAAAGTCTGATTATTCGTGTACATAGATTTTCATGACAACCGATGCATTAAAATGTCTGTATTTTTTCTCCCATGATAACACAAGACGCCTATAAGCGCACTTTAATTGAAGATGATACACGCACACAAGGGCGTGCCGCTATTATGAAACACTGTACATATTAATAGTAGCTACGCCCTGAACTTCAAGATTTTACGTTTATATGTCTATGTTAATGTAGGAAATTTTATTAGAGGTAATGATTTACAAGCACACCAGAACGTGCTTAAGCACAAAACACTGTACATATTAGGTTATGCTGCATATAAATGATTATTTCGTGCATTTTCAGATTTTATAGGTAAAAACCGTAGCATACATGTAGTCGTTGCCATTACCCTAAGTAGAAGGTAGAAAATTCCCTTCCCGAGCTGTAGTGGGGCGGCTACAGGTATATTCTCTGCATGCTGATGCATGTCGTTGCGTATGAAGAATACGTAACGAAGGTAAACCTTAACATATACTCGAGTTCAAGAAGGAAAACAAAGGACTTGTTCCTTCTAACTGATTAATGGTAAAAGGTGTGTGTGTCAGTAAAATCCAAGACGAAGAAGCCACTTCGAGTGGTCAAAAATTTTTCAATTTTCGTCGATAGTTTTTTCCTGTAATTAATGTAACCAATGTATTGTATGTGTTATTTGTTATTCAATTGTATGTGATGCATTTTGTATTTCATGCCAAGTCCCGTGACTTACAATTTTGTGAATACTTATGTACATTGACCAGAAGTATTGAGGGAAATGAATCTCGGTACAATAGGTAAAAGGGGTTAATGCGAAGAAAAAAGTGTAGTGAAAAGAAAGTCGATCGCAATACTCGCGGTTAAAGTGATGTGTGTAGAAATTAAAATTGTGCAAAGTAGTGCTACATTGCAAGTGTCAGCGAGCCTAAGCAAGTGACATCGAAAATTGAAGTTTGTATCGTCAAACGACCCATGGCGTCACAATAAGAAAAGACAATGCCAAACAGGTTTGACATGGTACGCTTCTTACCAGGAGCTGCATCGACGGGATCGTCCTCCGCCTCGCACATAGTATGGTGTGTTCTTCGGGGCACATATTCCAATGTACCTCGTCGTATCCAGTTCACAGGAAGGAACTACAAAAAGCACACGCATACTGAGGTTCGGAAGTATCGACGGTACCCGCACGTCGGTGTATATTCAGTACACTGGCGCGCGCATTCAACCAACGTCGCCCGCTAACGGACGACCAAACAATCAGGCGCGCGCATCACCCGCCCATATTCAACACGGGCTAGCGAACAAAGCTCGTCGCCCCAGAATAAATACAGAAAGCAATACAAGGACTTAATTTTCACCTCTGATGAGGAAGGAAACATTTGTATGTAACGTTGTATTCATTGTATATTTTTATTGTACAAGCTTTACTAAATGATGTCATTTTCTCAGTATTAACCAGAACAATGTATATTAGGATTAAGGTTTGTAAATATTAGCATAAGTATACCAAAAAACTGACACACACTCAGAAATACCAAAGAATTCACAGTGCCATGAAAATGAGACAATAAAAATGAAGTTTGTAAATAAAAGACCCCCAAACCTATCAATTGCAAGGTCGACTACTGTATCCTGTCAATCAAATAAAATTTTCTAGTGACAGTATACAGTAGGGGGGCAGTTGTAATGACACGTTCCTATGTAGAGACATACAATATCTTAAAAGCTGCGCCAAAGATAAATTGAGAAGCATGTATATTATAATCTTTGTAAAGTTCACATTGGATTCTCTTTTGTTTGATACTCCAAGGAGCTAAGGGACACTTTCGATTGTTGACTTGTGGAGGATGGACGTGATTTTTGGACTGTGCGGAAAGGCAGCCATATAGTTAGTAATTATGGTTTGTGCGACGAGCACACTAAGTCTTATTGTGTTGTGAATAAAAAATAGTGAAATGTATCGAAGTGTTATGAAAATTATTTATAGCGACGTAGCATTGTATTCCTTGGTTTCCACCGTCTTCGTGAAGTGAACCAATGCCGACTCATGATGGTACACACGGTCAACAAAGAGAAGAACATCGATGGCTACTGATGAATTAATATTGTGGCAGAAGGACTAATTCTACATGTAAGGTGAGAACTCTGATTAAATCAACAATGACGTGTAATTTAAAATGTAAAATGTTATTTATTTATTTCGCCACATGATGAACAGACGAATTCAGTTGTGTCCTCTGTTAATTTGACGACAATTGATGACGCGGGGCGTTATGTTGCAATGAGCGCTGCCCAGCTTAACACACCCGGTTTGCAGGATTTACGTGACGAACGGACAGACTTTTTTTAATGAAAACGAACAGTGTAATCAGAATGCGTCGGATTTATTTAATTCCGAGGTAGTGACTAACAGTGCGCATCCGATTGGCGAACATTTTCAAGAATCACAGAATAACCAAATGGTTACAGAAAACGTGACAATTGCAGGTATGCCATCAAACAGCACTGAGAATAGAGTAGCTAATTTTGGCTCAGATCAAATTATGGCACTGTTGGTACAAATTATTGAACATAATAAAAAACAAGACAACCTTAATGAAAATTTCAAACAGTTTAAAAAAGAACAAGGCAACAATCTCAAACAACTTAGAGAAAAATTAGATAGCAATTCAAAACGGTCGGATGATAGACAAGAAAAAAATTTCAAACAACTTAATGAAAAACATGACAACCTTAATGAAAAATTAGACACAAATTCCAGATAGCTTAGTGAACAGATTAGAGCCGTTGCCGCGCAATGTCATGATACTACAGTACAATTACGCGACGAAATTGAGGCTTCTGCTAGGAAAAGTAGCGAAGAAATTAGATCTGTTGCGCAAAAATTAAGAGATATGGAAACAACCACAACAGAATCACTTAGACACGAAATTAGTGCAGTCGGTAAACAATGCTCTGAAAAAGCAACACAGTTACGCGACGAGTTTAAATTAATGACAGCAGAACTTTCGCGCACAATGGATGCAAAGATAGACGCGAAATTTGAACAACAGAACAGTCAGATTGACGAGCGTTTTAATCATCACCTACAAAACAGTGATACGCTTTTCCATAAATTTATACAGGAACAGAAAAAAGTAAAACGACAAGTCATGGAAACAATTACCGCACAAAGATAGGAAGATAAACGTAAATTGTTTACGAAAGCAAAAATATATGTAGACAACAATATTGCTACAGTATCGGACGAAATTAATACAATCAAGCAGATGAACACAGAATTGCGTGATGAAATTTCTGATCTTAAATCAAAAACAGATACACACACAGTAGATATTCAGACAGTGATCGACAGACTGGAACAATTAGAACTAACACAGTATTCCGATGTCATCAAAGCTGACGTTAAAAAATTGAGCGAAACCACACGTAAAATACAAAAACAGATTAATGCTTCTGACACTAAAAACGATGATCAGGTAAAAATACTGACTGAAAAGTATGATGAATTGGCCAGTCGTATTGACGTTAATGAAAGTAATAATGATAGCAAATCAGACGATACTTCACCGATTTTGTTTAACCAAACACCTGAATTCCAAAATTTACATCAGACGATCAGTGAGATACATTTGTCTAATAATACATTAAGTAGAAAATTGTCAACTTTACAGCAAGAGGTAACACAGATAAAAAATATTTCAGTTAATAACACGTCACAGCATACGGCGAATTCCGAACATTTCTCACACTCATACAGCCAGTATAACTTAAGTAATTTACAGAAACTACGTGACTTAAAATCCGAAAAGACAGAGACAAATAGATTCTTATGCAATCCTGAACCTCTTCACACCTTCAGAGACGATAACGTTGATCACGAGCAATTCTTATCCATAAGAAAATCTAAAGTATTTAAAAATGACAGAGCACAGGTACACGACGAGTTTAATTTAAAGTCACCAGAACTGTCACACACGCTGGATACGGAAATCGATAAGAAATTTGAACAACGGATCAGCTAAATTGACGAAAGTATTAAAGTGACAGAAATGAAAAATGTTTCAGTCACTAACACGTCACAACATACGGCACATTCCGAACATTTGTCACACTTACACAGCCAGTATAACTTACGTAATTTACAGAGACTACGGGAGTTAAAATCCGAAAAGATACAGACAAACAGATTCTTATGTAATCGTGAACCTGTTCACACATTCAGTGATGAGAACGTTGATTATAAGCAATTTGTATGTGTAAAAAAATCTAAGGTATTTGAGAATGACGGAGCACAGGTACACGCTTTGAACTGGATACGTCGATTTATTTTTGTATTTTCAATAGCATTGCCTGTAATGCAGAAACTAGAATTAGCAAAGATACAGCAATTTGGTTCCGAATTTTTACCGCCATTGCGTGTAACACAAAAGCTGAAATTTATTTGTAGTGCGTAATAGACCTCAGGGGATTCATTACGCTTTAATGAGTATGTGCCGTAGTGTGCACAGGGCCCTGAGCCGTAGTAGTGCTGTTTCATCTTTAGTTTTCTGCACTGCTGCCTTCTCTTTACTATACTTTATATCTATCAAAATAGCTCTTTAACTATCGCCCTATCTAGGATTAAGAATGAGTCAAGAAAACAGGATATGACAAATTTTACCGAAAGTGACAGTTATCGTTAGACGCTCCAGAAATGACAAAAACGAGAACCTTAATAACAGATAAAATTGTAATCATTAGAATGTATAGCATTTTCAGCAATCGTCAAAATTTTCGGCAGTCGCATACATATTTTTGGTAACAATAGAGGTTTTTCTCCGCAATAGCAACAAAACCAGCAGGTTAGCATACCTAACCAACAATGTAGTCTACAAGGTCAACCAAGCTTTAATGTTTCGCCGCGTGCACGTGTAGTCTCAGCTCCAACAAATAGTAATGCACAGCAACAAGGGCATCAGTACGTACAGAAAACACACTATTTCAATTCTTATCGCAATGCGCCGTACAGAAATAACTATCATGACAGACGTAAAATTAATGAGCACAATTTTCAGTGTACGTATAATAACAGTCGATCTTATCAGCAGCAAGAACATCAGCAACAACATATTATCATGAATGAACCTGACAGTAGGTATCATCAAGAACGTAATACGTCAGGAAGAAATAACAGAACAGTTCAAATAGTGGAAGTGCCACAGCATCCTCCCGAAAATAATAACACGTCAGATAGAATTTGATTAAATACAGTACAGGTTGCATATTCCAGTAATGCAAACAATACCTTTGACACGCAGAATATTGTTTACGAGAATGTTATTTGAAACATGCTTTGTTGAATGCTCCACTTTTATCGCACCCAGATCTTACAAGAAATTTTTCTATTGCCACCGACAGTTCTAACACCGCTTTAGGCGTATATATTTTTCAGGAAATTGAAGAAGATCGTTGTACAGTAATTAAAAACATCGCTTTTGCAAGTCGCATTCTGTCACCTGCTGAACGTAATTATTCTGTTACAGAACTTGAAACATTATGTGTTGTATGGGCTTTTACCAGATTTAGGCATTTTCTTTATGGAAGACACACTACAGTTTATACAGACCATAGAGCGATACAGTTTTTACTTTCCGCTAAATTTACACACGACAGATTAAGCAGATGGAAACTTTATTTGCAGGAATTTAATTTTACAATTGTTCACATTCCCGGCACACAAAATGTTGTAGCAGACGCACTATCTCGTTCTCTTAGCAACAATCAGCAAGACATCTCAACCAACTTCTGCAAAGCAAATTACAGCGTCATGTACATTCAACAAGTTGCATTTGAAAATTTCATTTCGTCATTACAAGACATAGCACAAGAGCAGAGTAAAGACAACGTATGGAAAGAGATTAAACACCTTTGGCAAGATAGGAATAACGTTCCCATTAGAAACCATTACACTGTACACAATGACATTCTGTTTCGCCGCTCTCATCCTGACAGCAACAATTGGTTATTATGCATTCCTGACGAACTTGTTAACAAATTAATCTGGTATACTCATTTAAGTTACGCACATTACGGAGCCAGAAAATGTTTTCTTATACTGAGACAGAACTGTTATTTTACGAACATGGAGAAACGTATTCCACGAGTTTTAGCGTCATGTAAAATCTGCCAGAAAGCGAAGTCAGACACAACTTCACATATTCCTCCATTACATCCCATTGTACCTGTTAAATTGAGACATATGGCCGCTGTAGACATTTTTGGTCCGATTCCCAGAACTAATAGAGGTTTTTGCTACATCTTTGTAGCTGTTGAACTCACTTCAAAATTTGTTACCTTTACTCCGTTACGCAAAGTTACTGCTAAAACTGTTTCGAAAGCATTTGTAAAACATTTTCTATTTCATATAGGGCATGTGTTGAAAGTAATTTCCGACAATGGATCAGAGTTTCGATCTGCTATATGGACACGTATGTTACGAGCTAGAAACATTTCTCCGATCTGTCTATACAGGTACCATGCTTCTTCGAACCCTTGTGAACGATTAATGAAATAAATTGGTAAACTGTGTAGAATTTACTGCCATAAAAGACATATTGATTGGGACACACACATACTCTCATTCCAGGATGTAATTAATTCCATACCGAATGAATCTACTATGCTATCTCCGTCTGTTATACTGAAAAATGTTGAACCTCCTAACAAAATTAAAGAGTTAGTAAACTTTCCTACATCTCGTCGACTACGACACCATGAAATAATTGACATTGCGCTGAACAACATCAGACGTGCCGCAGAGCGCCGGAGAAGACAGCAAAAACAGGTTTGTACACGCCTTGACTTTCACATTGGACAGAAGATATTAGTACGTACACACTATTTATCCAATAGAGTAAAAGGTAGATGCAGTAAATTTGAACTTCTATACGCAGGTCCATATCGGATTCGCAGCATTCCTCAGCCCAATGTTGTACACGTCAAAACTTTGAGAACCAGAAAAACCAAAGGAAACCACCACATATCGAATATCAAACCTTTTATTGAATGAAGATACTTTATGATTTAACATGCTGTAATGCCATTTGCTAATTTTTATGACCACTTATGCAATTATATTCATATGAATACTTACTGATGATTGTCGTATTTTTCTTGGCAAGTGCCCGGCAAGGTAAGGTTAGCAGGTCGCTCTTCTTGTCGTTACACATCAGACCGTGCACATTTTTCCAGATAAACTTTCGTATCTTATGAATAATTATGCAGTTTCATCTAGTGACATATTAAGTTTATTAAATTCTCTCTCCATTAAAGTCTTTAATTCTCGCCTCTATTAACTACACAACATACAAGCTGAACACAAAGAAAGTCACATTTCTTGTCGTCATTTTTATGTATGTACGATTGTTTTCCTGTTTTGTTTGTATGCACTATGAAATAGTTAAGATATAGCAAACACCAGTTGACTTTGACATTTTGCCTTATGATATCTCAACATCGTGACTACTTTACTTTTTTTTTTCTTGCTGCTAAATTGTGATACACTGGGTACATTTTTGCCTCTGAACACTATCTATGTTTTTGACATATTACGTTTTCTGTCATGCTATGCTGTATGCTCAATTATGTTACTATAAACCAGTTTTTATTTAATGAGTATATGAATTAAATGCAAGACATTAATCTTTGTTCATCATTTACAGAAAGAAATAACGTATAAACGAAATAAATTAAACAGAAACGGGAATTTCACCTTCGGAATGAACGAAAGAAAATGCAAAAAAAAAAAAAAAAACCTCATGAGGAAGAGTAAATGGATCAGGATTAACAAGCATTAACAAGAATATACTATATATCGTACAATAGCAGCCGTAGCTATTTTTTTCCTTCAGAATACAAGACGATTGATGCAGGCTGTCAGACAGAACTACACATCTTAGTTTTAGTGATGAAATATGCTAGAAATAAGGAATACTTGTGTAATGAGTAATGAAGTGACTTTTTTTCGCAGGTGATAATGAATGGAGATGAATAATGATGAAGAGTATGCTACTATGGATAATGAAGCATTTCTTTACAGGTGATGATAATAATGGAGTTAAGGTGATATGGATAATGTTTTCTTTGCAGATGAAAATAATGATGAAGTTTATATATTTGCTGTTAGTTAAGAGATGATATGTAGTTATGTAAGTAATTGTTGCAGTTCGTTTTGACAGTATGTGTTATATTGCATAGTATGATGACTGAAGGTTTTGGAAAGGACAGCTAGGTAACACATTTTTTTATACACATTTCACCACCTGTTAATTCGAAGTTCACTACTTTTCAGCATAAAGTGCGTTTCTTCTTTCAGTTTAATAATCCATTTTTGTATTTTTCAGGAGAAATTATTTATGAAATTAATGTGCTATAAGCAGTTGTTCATTAAACCTATGTCATTTATGAATGTGATTACATATACTCTACTTGTTTCATAATCTTGCTACAGCTGACTCATGACTAATGATGTTACACATCTTCATTTGCAGCAACAACACAAAAGCAAATATCTTCATTCTTCAGTAATTACCCAATGCAATGCATATATATATATATATATATATATATATATATATATATATATATATATATATAAATGCTTTGTAATTAGGCAATGAGTGAATATGTTCCCTGTAAAACGATTTATGTACATTATTCTGTAACACTATGTCATTTATTAGCTCCTGTTTTCAATGATGACTTCTGATGGTTTATAATTAGGCAATGAGTGCCAATCCTGTTTTCAATGATGACTTCTGATGGTTTATAATTAGGCAATGAGTGCCAATACTCTCTGTAAAACGACTAATGAACATTATTCTGTAATACTATGTCATTTATTAGCTCCTGTTTTCAATGATGACTTCTCATGGTTTATATATAGGCAATGAATGCCAATGTTCTCTGTAAAACGACTCATGAACATTATTCCGTAATACTATGCCACTTATTAACTCCTGTTTTCAATGATGAATTCTGATGGTTTATAATTAGGCACTGAGTGCCAATCTTCTCCGTAAAACGACTCATGAACATTGTTCTGTAATACTATGCCACTTATTAGCTCCTGTTTTCAATGATGACTTCTGATAGTTTGTAATTAGGCAATGAGTGCCAATGTTCTCTGTAAAACGATTTTTGTACATTATTCTGTAATACTATGTCATTTATTAGCTCCTGTTTTCAATGATAATTTCTGATGGCTTATAATTAGGCAATGAGTGCCAATCCTGTTTTCAATGTTGACTTCTGATGGTTTATAATTAGGCAATGAGTGCCAATGTTTTCTGTAAAACGACTGAAGAACATTATTATGTAATACCATGTCATTTATTAGCTCCTGTTTTTAATGATGACTTCTGATGATTATAATTAGGCAATGAGAGCCAATGTTCTTTGTAAAACGACTGATGAACGTTATTCTGTAATACTATGTCATTTATTAGGTCCTGTTTTCAATGATGAGTTCTGAAGGTTTATAATTAGGCAATGAGTGCCAATCCTGTTTTCAATGATGACTTCTCATGGTTTATAATTAGGCAATGAGTGCCAAAGTTCTCTGTAAAACGACTCATGAACATTATTCTGTAATACTATGACACTTATTAGCTCCTGTTTTCAATGATGACTTATGATGGTTTACAATTAGGCAATGAGTGCCAATATTCCCCGTAAAACGACTCATGAACATTATTCTGTAATACTATGCCACTTATTAGCTCCTGTTTCCATGACTTCTGATGGTTCATAATTAGGCAATGAGTGCCAATGTTCTCTGTAGAACGATTTATGTACATTATTCGGGAATACTATGTCATTTATTAGCTCCTGTTTCCAATGATGACTTCTGATGGTTTATAATTAGGCAATGAGTGCCAATGTTCTCGGTAAAACGACTCATGAACATTATTCTGTAATACTATACCACTTATTAGTTCCTGTTTTCAATGAAGACTTCTCATGGTTTATAATTAGGCAATGAATGCCAATCCTGTTTTCAATGATGACTTCTGATGGTTTATAATTAGGCAATCAGTGCCAATGTTTTCTGTAAAACGACTGATGAACATTATTCTGTAATACTATGTCATTTATTAGCTCCTGTTTTTAATGATGACTTCTGATGGTTTATAGTTAGGCAATGAGGGCCAATCTTCTCTGTAAAACGACTCATGAACATTATTCTGTAATACTATGTCATTTAGTAGCTCCAGTTTTTAATGATGACTTCTGATGGTTTATAATTAGGCAATGAGTGCCAATATTCTTTGTAAAACGACTGATGAACATTATTCTGTAATACTATGTCATTTATTAGCTGCTGTTTTCATTGATGACTTCTCATGGTTTATAATTAGGCAATAAGTGCCAATGTGCTATGTAAAACGACTCATGAACATTATTCTGTAATACTTTACCACTTATTAGCTCCTGTTTTTCAATGATGACTTCTGATGGTTTATAATTAGGCAATGAGTGGCAATGTTTTCTGTAAAACGACTGATGAACATTATTCTGTAATACTATGTCATTTATTAGCTCCTGTTTTCAATGATGACTTCTCATGGTTTATAATTAGGCAATGAGTGCCAATGTTCTCTGTAAAACGACTGATGAACATTATTCTGTAATACTATGTCATTTATTAGCTTCTGTTTTCAATGATGACTTCTCATGGTTTATAATTAGGCAATGAGTGCCAAAGTTCTCTGTAAAACGACTCATGAACATTATTCTGTAATACTATGACACTTATTAGCTCCTGTTTTCAATGATGACTTATGATGGTTTACAATTAGGCAATGAGTGCCAATATTCCCCGTAAAACGACTCATGAACATTATTCTGTAATACTATGCCACTTATTAGCTCCTGTTTCCATGACTTCTGATGGTTCATAATTAGGCAATGAGTGCCAATGTTCTCTGTAGAACGATTTATGTACATTATTCGGGAATACTATGTCATTTATTAGCTCCTGTTTCCAATGATGACTTCTGATGGTTTATAATTAGGCAATGAGTGCCAATGTTCTCGGTAAAACGACTCATGAACATTATTCTGTAATACTATACCACTTATTAGTTCCTGTTTTCAATGATGACTTCTCATGGTTTATAATTAGGCAATGAGTGCCAATCCTGTTTTCAATGATGACTTCTGATGGTTTATAATTAGGCAATCAGTGCCAATGTTTTCTGTAAAACGACTGATGAACATTATTCTGTAATACTATGTCATTTAGTAGCTCCAGTTTTTAATGATGACTTCTGATGGTTTATAATTAGGCAATGAGTGCCAATATTCTTTGTAAAACGACTGATGAACATTATTCTGTAATACTATGTCATTTATTAGCTGCTGTTTTCATTGATGACTTCTCATGGTTTATAATTAGGCAATAAGTGCCAATGTGCTATGTAAAACGACTCATGAACATTATTCTGTAATACTTTACCACTTATTAGCTCCTGTTTTTCAATGATGACTTCTGATGGTTTATAATTAGATAATGGGTGCCAATGTTCTCCGTAAAACGACTCATGAACAATATTCTGTAATACTATGCCACTTATTAGCTCCTGTTTCCAATGATGACTCCTGATGGTTCATAATTAGTCAATGAGTGCCAATGTTCTCTGTAAAACGATTTATGTACATTATTGTGTAATACTATGTCATTTATTAGTTCCTGTTTTCAATGATGACTTCTGATGGTTTATAATGAGGCAATGAGCGCCAATGTTCTCTGTAAAACGACTCATGAACATTATTCTGTAATACTACATACATGGTACAGAAATGTTCAATAACTGGGCAATGAGTGCTACCAACTATTAGTGTAATTCTCAATGAAGACTAGTATGTGACTTAACGTCCTTCACCTTCTGACCTAATTACCTGGAATTACTGCAATATCCGTTTGTCCTGTATATCCTCATGATCATGGAGCACTATATTTGGTTTTTGCACTAATTCTACGTTGGTGTACCTTACAAGTGCGTGGTGTTGACACGACATGCTGTCCACCACCGTGAGCGATGGAGATGCTATTATGGTCCCACTGTTTGGTGTGCCTAATGTACTACCAAAAACATAACATGGAATATTACTACGACATTTCAGTGTCTTGGCTACGCTGATTAATACTTCTGGGAAAAGAACAGATTGTCTCACTTGGTGTTGTGCTTCTGTAGAAAGATGTGGACTTTCAGTGCAGCTGCGAGCAACCTAAAGTGCTACAACCATGATGCAATCCTTCCCTTTCCTGTCCTAATTCTTTTAACATAGTGAAAATCATTTCTGCTAACATGATTTGTAATCATGACGTATACATTTTTTTTGATTTGCTGATATGTTCTGAACTACAGTGCATGTGCACTTATGTCATTTGTTAATTTGTTTTGTACTCCTTGTATATATGTTTTGTCATTATCTGATATGTTCTGTACTCGATGCATGTGCACTATATTTACTTCATGTTCTGCACCTATATATCTGTATATTCTGTGATTGTGAAGTTAGTTAATTAACAAAAATTTGTTGCTCATGGCAAGTCCAAATGACTCACCATCGCTGCCAAATTTTTGCCCCCCCCCACAGTGGAGGGTTATGAAAGACGTATGTATTCATTACCAGCGATGGCGAGGCATGACAGAATCTCTGACCAGAGAGTTATTTATCGTTGCTAGTCTGCGCTTGACCGCACGAGACGACGGTAGTTCCATGTAACGAGTCGGCAGGAGCAGTTGTACTCTGTCAGTAGTTGCGTGTAGCGAGTCGGCACGTACAGTGGTACTCTGTCTGTAGAAGTAGTCAGTCGGCAGTAGTAGTAGCGAGTGGACGGTTGTACTGAGCAGACGTCGGCATGCGTCGACGGCGTGTTCTTCTTGCGACTCTGGTCAGGATTGTGGTGGACGATGAGTATTGTTGTAGAAGGTAATGAAGCAGCATTGCGCGCATCTAGTAATGTATGTTAATTGTAATTAATTTGTTCAAAAAATGTCCCAATAATAATTTTTTATGAAGTAACTATTTTAAAGAAAAACACTCATTTCAATTTAAAGAATATTTCCTATGCATTTCCTGCAAGAACCAAAATTAAATATACGCCAGCATTGCACGAAACTATGTCGATAAATAAGAGCAGATATAGATGCAGTTTTTATTGAGGTAAGAATTTTTGCTTTTGTTATTCAGAATACAGGGCCGAAGGTCAGCGTTGCTGTCCTTATAAAATTTATCAGGTTTCATTATTTCACAGGGCCGAAGGTCAGCGCTGCTGCCCTTATAAAATTTATCAGGTTTAATTATTTCACATTTAACTAATTTTCGTGTGGAGAGGTTACACTCGCCTCATTATCATTGTCATATATTTTGAATTATTTCTGTTAGGAGGTTCCATTTGGGTCATGGTTCATTATTTAATTAATACTGTTGTTGGTTTATGGTCAATTTTCATTCCTTAATTTCTGCGGGGAGGTTACATCCTGTGACCTCCAATGCATAGCGTCACTCATTCACACCAGTAACTTAGGAAAAAAAATATTATTCATGACAAATACAATCAGTATTGCAGCATTTCAAAATTGTGATAATAGTAAAGATCTTTCAAAAGTAACTTAGATTTATTACTGAAACACAGTCGAACGCTTTTGGTTTTTACACCTCAGGGATTAGTTAACTCCAAGTTGGGAAGCAATGATCTAGCGCTGTACTGTTTTCATCGGTATCTCGTAACAGGGACAGTAAAACACGAGAAGTCAGCAGTACTCCAGCAACGACTCGAGTGCCACGCTGCACCGCCCTGTCTGCTATTGCCACACAGCAGCGCTAATCTGACACTGTTGGACTGCTGGTTATTCTTCGATCCCTGTTAATACATAGCGACAAAACGATTACAGCACTTGACAAATTTAAGAGCGGTCTAACGACTGAACACGTAAAATTCCGCCTTAAATATACACTACTGGCCATTAAAAGTGCTACACCACGAGGATGACGTGCTACAGACGCGAAATTTCACCGACAGGAAGAAGATGCTGTGATATTCAAATGATTAGCTTTTCAGAGCATTCACATAAGGCTGGCGCCGGAGGCGACACCTACAACGAGCTGACATGAGGAAAGTTTCCAACCGATTTCTCATACACAAACAGCAGTTGACCAGAGTTGCCTGGGGAAACGTTGTTGTGATGCCTCGTGTAATGAGGAAAAATGCGTACCATCACGTTTCCGACTTTGACAAATGTCGGATTGGAGCCTATCGAGATTGCGGTCTATCGTATCGCGACATTGCTGCTCGCTTTGATCGAGATGCAATGACTGTTAGCAGAACATGGAATCGGTGGGTTCAGGAGGGTCATACGGAACGCCGTGCTGGATCCCAACGGCCTCGTATCACTAGCAGTCGAGATGACAGGCATCTTATCTGCATGGCTGTAACGGATCGTGCAGCCACGTCTCGATCTCTGAGTCAACAGATGAGGGCGTTTGCAAGACAACAACCATCGGCAAGATCAGTTCGACGACGTTTGCAGCAGTGTGGACTATCAGCTCGGAGACCATGGCTGCGGTTACCCTTGACGCTGCATCACAGACAGGAGCGCCTGCGATGGTGTACTCAACGACGAACCTGGGTGCGCGAATAGCAAAACGTCATTTTTTCGGATGAATCCAGGTTCTTCTGTTTACAGCACCATGAAGGTCGCATCCGTGTTTGGCGACATAACGGTGAACGCACATTGGAAGCGTGTATTCGTCATCGCCATACTGGCGTATCACCCGGCGTGATGGTATGGGGTGCCATTGGTTACACGTCTCGGTCACCTCTTGTTCGCATTGACGGCACTTTGAACAGTGGACGTTACATTTTAGATGTGTTACAACCCGTGGTTCTACCCTTCATTCGGTACCTGCGAAGCCCTACATTTCAGCAGGATAGTGTACGATCGCATGTTGCAGGTCCTGTACGGACCTTTCTGGATATAGAAAATGTTCGACTACTGCCCCGGCCAGCACATTCTACAGCAGATCTCTCACCAATTGAAAACGTCTGGTCAATGGTGGCCGAGCAACTGGCTCGTGACAATACGCCAGTCACTACTCTTGATGAACTGTGGTATCATGGTGAAGCTGCATGGGCAACTGTACCTGTCACACCATGCGAGCTCTGTTTGTCTCAATCGCCAGGCATATCAAGGCTGTTATTATGGCCAGAGGTGGTTGTTCTGGGTACTGATTTCTCAGGATCTATCCACCCAGATTGCGTGAAAATGTAATCACATTTCAGTTCTGGTATAATATATTTGTACAATGAGTACCCGTTTATCATTTGTATTTCTTCTGGGTGTTGCAATTTTAATGGCTAGTAGTGTAATTCTGTTCGTAACAGGAGTAAACTGACGCTTTCCGTTTCTACCCGGTGCGTACCTGGGGGAGCTGAAGCGAGGCGTGGCGTGGCGTGGCGAGGCGAGGCGGCAGCGTTACCTGTTAGCGCGCGGCCGACGCGCCGGAGAGGATTCACCGGGGAATCCCAGGGCCCTAATAGCACAGCGGCGGCGGCAGTGGCGTCGAGAGGCTCGCAGACTGGCGCCGCGGGCGGCGTGACTCCCACGGACCGTGTTAACACGGCAGCACGCTGTTGTTCGCCCCTAGGTGCTACACGGCCCCCGATGCAGAGGGACTACGCATATATTACACATTATGACGCCATTTCCTCACCAATCACCCAACGTAAAACACTGTTGTTTTCTTTTGTGATGTATGTGTAAAGAAGCATGAAATATTGGATGGGAGGAATGTGGGAATGAGGGGTCATGTGCTGTGAGGTAGCTCGTGGTTGAAGACTTGGACACGTTGCTGCCTCGACATACATGTTAAAATGTAACTACTTTATTTTATGTACAGTGTCTCCAGAATGAGATTTTCTCTCTGCAGCGGAGTGTACGCTGATATAAAACTTCCTGGCAGATTAAACCTGTGTGCCGGACTGAGACTCGAACTCGGGACCTTTGGCTTTCGCGGGCAAGTGCTCTACCAACTGAGCTACCCAAGCACGACTCACGCCGCGTCCTCACAATTTTACTTCCGCCAGTACCTCGTCTGCTACCTTCCAAACTTTACAGAAGCTCTCCTGCGAATCTTGCAGGACCAGCACACCTGAAAGAAAGGATGTTGCGGGGACATGGGTTACCCACAGCCTGGAGGATGTTTCCAGAATGAGATTTTCACTCTGCAGCGGAGTGTACGCTGATATGAAACTTCCTGGCAGATTAAAACTGTGTTGCCGGACCGAGATTCGTACTCGGGACCTTTGCCTTTCGCGGGCTACTAGCAGAGCTCCTGTAAGGTAGAGCCCACAAAAGGCAAAGGTCCCGAGTTCGAGTCTCGGTCCGGCACACAGTTTTAATCTTCCAGGAAGTTTCTTATGTTCAGTGTGTCCGCGTTAGACATAGAATAATATTACATGTAATAGCTTAAGAAGTAAATGAGATTTATTGACGGTATGCTTCTACAATATGCTGACTCAAAATGTTTTTTACACATCTAATACACCTCGATACGTACACCATTAGTCGCGCAACACACATCTAAACTGTATTCCACTTCCCTCAAAGTGCCTTGCGCCACTGCATGTAAAGGCTGTGGTAGCTGCATGAATACGACGGCGAAGGTCTGTTAGTTCTGGGTTCCCATACTCCTCTTTTTCACAGACACTTCCTGTTTTAGAGGCAAGATAATGTGTCTGAGCGGGTTACATAAACATCTACAAACGTCCTCTTTCTCGGGCTCAGTGAAGAGAAAGCGAGGTTCAAACAAAGGAAATCAGTCGTTACTATAACTAACCGTGAATCAATCTTGTTGGTTCCGTGTTGATGATTGATAATGATACAGTGTTTTGGAAATACTCATCTGCTTTTCCATTTACAATATACGTATAGAGGAGTTAGAATTTGCTGATTTTGTGGAGGCTAGTTACTAGCAGCTGTTATACCATATAAAACTAGGAAGTTATCTCTGCTTCCTGGTACTGAGAGTTTTAATCGTATGTCTCCAACGTCGAAACCTTACTTTTCTTCTGGAGGTTTTATTCCCATGGCACCTAAAATATTTTTTCGGAGGATGAGTTAAGTGAAGCTACTTTCTTGTTTGTTCACTTGTTGACGTCAGTTTTCAGCAATAATATACTAAATTTGGGGGAAGAATCAAAATGTGTAGCTGAATCTTTCTATCTTAAAAGCTACTTTAGAAACTCGTGAGGGAAGGTACAAGCACAATTATATGCCCTTAACAATAAAGACAATACTTATTTACAGCTTTGACAAAGAGATCACAGTTGTGTATAGTTCTGCTATTGAATATCTACTGAAATGATTGGTTCAGCCCGCATCTCGTGGTCGTGCGGTAGCGTTCTCGCTTCCCACGCCCGGGTTCGATTAACGGCGGGATCAGGGATTTTCTCTGCCTCGTGATGGCTGGGTGTTGTGTGATGTCCTTAGGTTAGTTAGGTTTAAGTGGTTCTAAGTTCTAGGGGACTGGTGACCATAGTTGTTAAGTCCCATAGTGCTCAGAGCCATTTGAACCATTTTTTTTTTTTTTTTGATTGGTTCAGTATCAACAGTTCGTACCACACAAGTGGCAGCAGCTTTCAAGAATTCCTGCTTGCGAGGATGTTCAAAACTGTACCAGTTATCTCAACGAAGAAACAAACGTAAGCATTAATGATAAATTGTGCTTTGATCAGTTTCGTAATTTTGTAAAATTTTTGAAAGACTGTCAGAGAAACAAAATCAGCCAGTAGCTGAAATATGGCATGTATATTTCAATCATTCACCAAGTGCTTTTTGTTATTGTGAAGCGCTGAAAACTGTATAATTCTTTTTTAAATATACCTAGTAATAATGCTGACACGGAACATGTCTTTTCTCTTGTAAATGCGCAGTAGATCGAATAAAGGAATATGTTTAAAACAGAAAACATAAAAGGTGTTATGTGTGTCGAATACAAGTTCAGACACTTGAACTGTCTGAGCTTTTATGAATACCTGTTTGGAAACAAAAAACTTTTAAGAGGTTTCTTCGTAATTGTGGCATAAAAGTGAAAAAGACATTAATGAGATGGTTGAGTGTAGTGATGGCGTACAAACTGTCAAAATACTGCACATTTAGTCTCAAAATAACCACGGAAAGTCACTATTTCAGTTTACGGTACTTTTAGATTATTCCTTTTTAAGTTGTAAATCGTGTGATTTTATAGATAAAGTGTGTTCCCTTTTTGGTATGCACTGTCCTGTTCCTTTGCGATGAACGTGTCGTAAACCTATGGTAGATCACCAAATGGTGTCTCGCGCACCTGATTATTGATACACACGGACAGAAAAATAAAATCAAGTGGCGTAGTGTCTGAGTTTCTAAGGTGCCAAGCAGTCGATGGACTACATCTGACAATTCAGCGATCTGGGAGCCCATGATCCAAGAAATCTTCCACAACATTCGCAAAGCAGCCTGGTGCGCCGTGTTGTTGACACAGCGTCACAAGGAAGTTGTTGCACGTCATACAGCTCGAACACGTCTACGTACGTTGTTGCATTAATTTCAGCGTGCGCGAGGAAGAACGGGACCTACAGCTCTGTCTTTCAGCAATCCACATCGCACATTCACTTTATTACGGTCCAGTTCGCACTCCTACTACGCGTGCGTGTATATGTATGTGGTGTGGTGGTGGTGGGGGGGGGGGGGGAAGTGATGGGGAAGGGGGGGGGCATGGAGTTATAGTTCCCCATACGCGGCGGTTCAGCATATTTACCGTGGCGGAATTTGTGAATGTAGCCTCGTCCGAGAAAAAACACGAAAACATTTTCATTCATTTTTGCCAGGATTGTCTCCGCAAACGCCTTTTTCCCGGTCTGTCCTCAGGCTTGCTTTTGTAACGCAGCTGCAGTTTGTACGCCCGAAGGCGTAACCTTTTATGGAAGACGTGTGATGTTGAACGAGGCAACTGTGAATGCGTGCTTGCCGGCCGGGGTGGCCGAGCGGTTCTACGCGCTACAGTCTGGAACCGCGCGACCGCTACGGTCGCAGGTTCGAATCCATTTCAACCATTTGAACTGCGTGCTTGCTTCTGGGAATGACGTACGCGGGGTCCGCTTGTAACGCCGGAAATGCATATCCTCCTATTTCCATCTATTGTACTGTAATATTTTTTCCATATTTTGTTACCTGAATATATGACGTTTCTGTGTCTTTGTATATTGTAATTGTTTTACTGTTTGTATATATATATACATATATATATATATATATATATATATATATATATATATATATATATATATATATATACGCGTTTATGTCGATTTATAATTGGTTTATTTTGTGAATATTATTTGTATTTATACGCTTGGTCTGGCCTAGGGAAAACTATACTATCGAACGAATACATCGATAGGTCTTGTGGAGAACCTAAGTGTTTATGATCTTTGGTAGTGTTAACTCTGTCGCGTGGAGCGCGGGCAGAGCAGGAGAGTCTGGCGGGAGTAGCGAGTGGAGCAGGTGTGTTGTGTGAAGCTCCCGCGAGTTTCCGCGCTTTCGGGGTTTGGCAGCATGTAATTGCGCTCGACTTGCGATGATAGTTTCTGACATGGTGTCGCGGACGGGAAGCATTAGCTGGCGCACATCAAGAGCCCGTTTCGCCTGGTGACCGTGTCGAGAAGAAGGCGCGCCAGCATCCAGCTTCTGCAACAGCGACGGCCGACAATGAGTGACTGTCGCCACCTCCTCGATCGACGACTTCAAACCTTCAATCAACCAACAAGGAAGACTGGAAGCACGTAAAGTTTCAGAACTGTATGGCAGACCTCAGGTTTTCAAACTTTTAAAATTGTTGCATCACAAAATTACAGCTACTTAGCATGAACCTTTGTTGCTCATTGTCCCAATTGCATTACCAAGCAGGGTCCCTTCCTTTTCCGAAATGAACCCGAGTGTCGTTGAAATTTAAACGCCAGCATAATTCCATTTCACTGCTTTAATTTCAAAGTTCAGTTAAAGTATTCATAGCTGGCTACAATACTTAGATTACACAAGCACAAATTAAGAGTGCTAGTTTTGTTACCATATTTTAGCTTACCTGTGACTGCAGCTCAGCTTGGTACGTACTATATTTTACTATTGTTAATTGTTCAGAATCATTTAATTCAAGTTCAAAGTTAAATCTCTTATTTCTAAATTGCGTAGATTCAAGTAGCTTTTGAAATGATTGTTGAGGTAGTCCAAGACTAACCGTATTTTACTGAATTTCGATGTGCTTCAGAAAGAAAGCTCACTATTAACTTCAGTCACTAAATTAACTTTCGATTTTCCGGTTTTAATAATTCTTTTGCTAAATTAAGTGTAGCGAAATTTATTACTTCTGACAAACTTTCAGTTTTCACACTACACTTGTCAACCTTCAGTTGCCACGCTTCTAGTGCTAATTATATGTGTAATAATCTTTCTTTTTCAGTTACTATAGTAATTCTTTAAAACTTTACCCCTATTTCAAAATTAATTTCCACCAGTTTCATTTGCATTTTTCCTTTCATTTAGATGTAACCCTTTCCTCTCTCTTTACCGACAAATTGACTTCGGTGACGATTGCTTTTTCCCAAATTTCCATTAGGTACACGCGGTTTAATTTTTCACTGTCATTTAGGTCGATAAGTGAGGGGGAGGTTACACGTGGCGACCTGGTGACAGGACAATCTTCAAATTTGAGGTTGTTCTGGACACGAATTTTGCATTGTGCAAATCTCGTAACAAAGTACTGGTTACGAAATGGTCGATACGTCAGCGAGAATATTAGTGTGAGGAATCCTAATTAGATTTGAGATTTGGCATTTATATTGAAAATTATTAAAATGAGTCGAGGCAACAATTGCCAAAATTTGGTAGACTTGGATACGGAATAATCGGTCGAACAGTGGGAAACGCGCACGGCGGTACCCATTGTTCAGGGGCAGGCGGCTAGCATGAAAGACGCGACCGCCGAAACGCAACAAAGAGCAGAAATGGAATTCCAAACTTTAGAAATTGTTTCGGAATCGGAAGTGAAAATCAAATCTGAATCCCTTGATGACGAATACGGGGAGCCGGCCGAAGTGGCCGTGCGGTTAAAGGCGCTGCAGTCTGGAACCGCAAGACCGCTACGGTCGCAGGTTCGAATCCTGCCTCGGGCATGGATGTTCGTGATGTCCTTAGGTTAGTTAGGTTTAACTAGTTCTAAGTTCTAGGGGACTAATGACCTCAGCAGTTGAGTCCCATAGTGCTCAGAGCCCTTTGAACCATTTTTGAACGAATACGGGGGAACAATTAAAGAGGAAGCCGCTGCGGAAGTAAAACCGGTAGTTTCCGGGAATTTAACTGATTTATTTAATGTTTTGACTAACGAAATCAAGAGTCAATCGGCAGAAATTAAAGCTCTGTCTGCCAAGCAAGAAGATCAGGCTGCCAAGCAAGAAGCTCAGGCTGCCAAGCAAGAAGCTCAGGCTGCCAAGCAAGTAGCTCAGTCTGAAAAAATTGAACGAATGCTAGACAATCAGAACAAAGCTATTAATGTTGTTAACAACAATGTTGAAGTTGTTAACACAAAAGTTGATAAAATCAAAGACGATATTGTCGTGATTAATACCGAAATCAGTAATCTTAAACCTGAAATGATAGGAGTTCAGGCGGAAATTGCGAGCATAAATGTTTTGATTCCGAAATTAGCAGAATCGAGAAAAGTGTAGGAGAAGCGGTTGCTCCGATCATCGAGAATAAGGTGACGGAACAAATTCAATTAGTGAAAAAAGAGGATCAAAAGAAGGTGGAAACTTTAAAGGCTTTAGTATCCGAAGTAGATACCAAAGTGACGAAGCAGGCTAATACCTGCAAAGAAAAAAAAAGGGAAGTAGAAACGCTTGCGACAACCACTTGCCAAGTAATTACGAGGGTTTCGGAATTAGAAAAGAAACTTGACGAAAAACAGAGCTATGTGCCAATCTGTGCACATAGTTCGGAATTGTTGACGAAAGAGGAGCGGTTCGACCCCTTGAAAAAAGGCGGTATACACGCGACGGACTTCATTAAAAATTGTGAAAGAGCTTTACCCAGATCATGGACTAATGAGAGAAAAATTAATGCGGTTATTGATATGCTTGCTGGTGATGCCAAGCGTTGGGGCTTAAGCCTTAACATTACGAACGTGACTTTTGACGAATTTAAATATTTGTTTCTGGCTGAATACTGGTCAGATCAAAAACAGCAAAGTGTCTGGCGCGAATTTGTCGTATCGAGGCCTTTCGATGCGAATTCGCGCGGCTCGATGAAGGAGTTTTGTGAGGGCTGGATCCGCAAGTTGGAATATTTGCGTGATCGCCGCACGGAATCCAAATAGTCTGGGAACTCTACAAGAAGCTTCCAGATGATACAAAACGCTACGTAGGAAGCAATAATAGGACAATCAATGATTTCCTGGAAAGAGTTGAGGACGAGGACTATTGGCGCAATAACCGCGACAGTGGTAGAGGCCGCGGTAACAACAATGGGTACCACAGCAACCACAACAACGATAACTATGGGAATAATGCATACCGCAATCTTGGCAGCAATAACAATAATGGTTCGGACCAAAATGACAATCGGTACAATGCAAATAATAACCGGAATGACGGAAACCAGTATCACACTAGCGTGATACGGACTTCACAGAATAGTAATAACGCCAGAGGGTGTGATCAGCCGCCTCAGCAGCATCCGGGGAGCGTATCTGCTGGGACGAGACAGGGAAACCATTAGCCGCGCCGGTGAGGGGCCGACCGGGCGTGGAGAAATTTTGCCGGCCCAATAACAGGAGAAATCACAGGTGTCGTCGTTATGAAAATTCCGTATGGAAAATCAACGGTGGGAGATTGTGCCAGTGTTAGGAGAAAGGAGTGCGCCCACAAGTAGTAGATCAAATGGTTCAAATGGCTCTGAGCACTATGGGACTCAACATCTTAGGTCATAAGTCCCCTAGAACTTAGAACTACTTAAACCTAACTAACCTAAGGACATCACACACACCCATGCCCGAGGCAGGATTCGAACCTGCGACCGTAGCAGCCCCGCGGTTCCGGACTGCAGCGCCAGAACCGCTAGACCACCGCGGCCGGCTAAGTAGTAGATCAGCTGTAGACACGGCAGTAGAAAATACATTCACTGTCAGTGAGAACAATTTAAGCAGTGTTCCGGAAATCGATTATAAAGTGGCAGCTGTAACACCCACAGCGGAACTGGAGATTGAGTTTAAGTATGATTCGCAAGTGTTGAGAGAAGATCAGATGTCGGATAAAACGTCCGTCATCGAGCGATGGGATGCAGAGAGGGATGAGGTCTGGTTAAGGCAGTTCGGTCGCTTATACGACGAACTAAGAGATTATAGGGGAATGTACGGGAGAAGTGTTTATGGGGAGCGCGGGCAGGATTTGCCGCGCCTAGTCCCGCAGGAAGATAGTGTTTGTGAAATGATAGAAAGTTCTGGCCCTAACCGGCAGACTTTACCAGAAACAGTTGATGTTAATGGGGAGCACGAGCAAGATTCGTCGTGTTTCGTCCCGCAGGAGTTAGATGTTGAAGTAGTAACGGAAAGTTCTGGCCCTAACCGGCAGACCTTACCAAAAGTTGTAGTGGTAGAAGTAGCCGACCCATCCGACGCAAACCTCCAGTTTAAACATTGCGAGAGCATTAAGGAGAAAGATTACGAGAATTTTAGTGATAGCCGGACACGATTGGTTGTAAAGCACGTAGATTACAGCGTGTATGAGGTTAGAGCTCACGTTGTACGGTCAGACGGTAGCAGTGTGGGTTGCGCAGATCCAGAGGAAGTAATTGCAGATACTACTGGGCACATTCCTCCAGGTAGATTGGCAGATGAGATCAATCTGACCAAAGAGGAATCAACGAAGGTGACAATTAATGAATTGATGGCAAAACAACACTCACTAGTTGACGAGTTACAGGAAAAGGCTTCGGTATTGGAGGCGAAGCTACAGACTAAGCCTCAGGACAAACGTGTTGAAATTAAAACTGTATGTGAACAGAGGCTGAAAAAGCCGCCAGATAAGCCGGATTTAGGATCAAAGCCGGATGGTTTTTTCTCGAATGACCTGGATACAGACGAGGATTTATTGTGGGAAAATAAAGAAACAGTCGAGGGCAAGTGTAGACAAATAGTAGTGTCTGTTAATTTGCACGACCTACAACTAAATGTGTTGATTGACACCGGTGCAGAATTGAGCGCTGTAACTGTTAAAATATTTGAGTTACTGAAAGACAGACCTGGCATCGTAGTTATGCCAGTAACAGGAGTGAAAATTATCGGTGCTACTGGGAAGGCCAGTAAACCGGTCACGAAACAGATTTTTGTCAACTTCGACATTTGTGGGGCACGATTTGAACAAGAGTTTGTCGTCGTGCCAGACTTAACTACGGAAGTAATTATCGGGTTGGACTGGCTATTAAAGTACCGTGCAGTGATTAATTGCGAAAGCAAAACTTTGACATGTACGTCACAAGATAAAGCAATAGTAGTTAGTTTTGACGAGGCAGGAGACGGTGTGCATAGGCAATACCAGCCTATACACATTGTTAACTGGCTGGATGACGTTGACGTAGGAATGAATTTGAACTGCCGTAACGTGAGGAATCTCGGCATTGACAAAAGTGTAGAAAGTGAATTGGAAGAGATAATCAAATGCCCTCCACGGATTGACATTAGTATTTGTGTGAAAAAAGATCGTTTGCGAGAAGTAATGAAGCTAAAAGCCGATGCTCGCATACGTCGTCATGACGCTAAAGCGCGTTTTGCTAAGTTTGCAATCGGAGACTTAGTACTTGTAAAAGCTCATGAGGAATCGAGCGAGATAGACAATGAAATCTCTAAATTTAAGTTTGTTTATAATGGTCCATATAAAGTCATTGGTATACCTCACACAAATGCTTATTGCTTCGAGTATCCAAGCTCTGGAAAACTATTAGGTATACGGAATATTGTAGACTTGAAATTGTACCAACCTAGGATCGATTAATACTACACAATGGGTAATTTGAACAGTATGTAAATGTAGAGTGTAAGATTTAATGTTTGCTAGGTTGCGATGCTTTTGGCTGACCTAGAGGTCATTAAAGTTGTAATTAATAAGTAATTAATGTTGATTAAATGATTTAAGAGTTACTGAATATTAATCAATTTAGAAATCCAAGCTGCTAGTTTAAGTTTTCAGCTGAGTCACAGTAGATTAAGCAATGTAAATATGATTTTGCAACTGGCTGTAAGATTTCATGAATATGTGTTTTACTAGTCATTGCCGATGTACTTAGACGCTGTTTTAAGTTTCAGGCTAGTACATGCGTGTGACGATGGACAGTGTTGAGTTATCCACTGTGATAGTATTAATGCACTCCTTGAGATTACTCGGGAGTGAGTTTTCCCGCAAGAATTTAGTGAAACGGACGTTCTGGAAATGCCGTTACACAGGCGAGTGAGATCAAGCGTGCCGCACAGGCGGGCGCAACAATACTGGCGAGGCGGACGCGCTGTCGGCTCTTGTGCCGCTGTCGGCATTCTTTGCTCTTGCGAGTACGGAAGGCGGGATTGTTTTTCTTCCCGGACAGCTGATGTAAAAGAATTCTACCGTCAATTTTTATGTTTTTGTCGATCTGCTGTATATTATTTTCTTGTTTAGCGTTAAGTGGACTCTCATGGCGAGAGTATTAATTATGAAAAGGTTATATAAAATGTTTATTCAATGTAATTAATTATTAAATTGCGTATTTTGATATACCTGTTTTTTATGACCATGTACTCTGGTTAATTTTGTAAATAGTAGTACGTTTCTTGATACAGTTAGGAAATTTTAATGATTTTGGAATAGCTAAACCATTTCTACGTTTTCTATGGATTTTAATATGTTGTCAACCTGTTTTATTTTGTGCAATATGACAGAGTGGAATAAGATTAGGAATGTCTCCACTCAATTATTATGGTCTAAAAATTGATTTATGCTTAATTAGACGAATGCTAAATTTTGTTGATGTTTTGAGCATATGCATTTCCGCTGTTTCTTTTTTGGACATTTTCTGAGTCTGTTTAGGTTACATGAACATCCTCAGACAATGTGGGACACTTGTAACGCCGGAAATGCATATCCTCCTATTTCTATCTATTGTACTGTAATATTTTTTTCATATTTTGTTACCTGAATATATGACGTTTCTGTGTCTTTGTATATTGTAATTGTTTTATACATTTACGCATTCATGTCGATTTATAATTGGTTTATTTTGTGAATATTATTTGTATTTATACGCTGGGTCTGGCCTAGGGAAAACTATACTATCGAACGAATACATCGATAGGTCGTGTGGAGAACCTAAGTGTTTATGATCTTTGGTAGTGTTAACTCTGTCGCGTGGAGCGCGGGCAGAGCAGGAGAGTCTGGCGGGAGTAGCGAGTGGAGCAGGTGTGTTGTGTGAAGCTCCCGCGAGTTGCCGCGCTTTCGGGATTTGGCAATATGTAATTGCGCCGACATGCGATGATAGTTTCTGACATGGTGTCGCGGACGGCAAGCATTAGCTGGCGCACATCAAGAGCCCGTTTCGCCTGGTGACCGTGTCGAGAAGAAGGCGCGCCAGCATCCAGCTTCTGCAACAGCGACGGCCGACAATGAGTGACTGTCGCCACCTCCTCGATCGACGACTTCAAACCTTCAATCAACCAACAAGGAAGACCGGAAGCACGTAAAGTTTCAGAACTGTATGGCAGACCTCAGGTTTTCAAACTTTTAAAATTGTTGCATCACAAAATTACAGCTACTTAGCATGAACCTTTGTTGCTCATTGTCCCAATTGCATTACCAAGCAGGGTCCCTTCCTTTTCCGAAATGAACCCGAGTGTCGTTGAAATTTAAACGCCAGCATAATTCCATTTCACTACTTTAATTTCAAAGTTCAGTTAAAGTATTCATAGCTGGCTACAATACTTAGATTACACAAGCACAAATTAAGAGTGCTAGTTTTGTTACCATATATTAGCTTACCTGTGACTGCAGCTCAGCTTGGTACGTACTAAATTTTACTATTGTTAATTGTTCAGAATCATTTAATTCAAGTTCAAAGTTAAATCTCTTATTTCTAAATTGCGTAGATTCAAGTAGCTTTTGAAATGATTGTTGAGGTAGTCCAAGACTAACCGTATTTTACTGAATTTCGATGTGCTTCAGAAAGAAAGCTCACTATTAACTTCAGTCACTAAATTAACTTTCGATTTTCCGGTTTTATTAATTCTTTTGCTAAATTAAGTGTAGCGAAATTTATTACTTCTGACAAACTTTCAGTTTTCACACTACACTTGTCAACCTTCAGTTGCCACGCTTCTAGTGCTAATTATATGTGTAATAATCTTTCTTTTTCAGTTACTATAGTAATTGTCCTTAGGACTGGCGACCGTAATTTCCCCCAAATCTCAAATATCTAATTACCGCTAGTTGATTGTTAACGTAACGACCGCACATTTACTTTCTTTAAAACTTAACCCTATTTCAAAATTAATTTCCACCAGTTTCATTTGCATTTTTCCTTTCATTTAGATGTAACCCTTTCCTCTCTCTTTACCGACAAATTGACTTCGGTGACGATTGCTTTTTCCCAAATTTCCATTAGGTACACGCGGTTTAATTTTTCACTGTCATTAAGGTCGATAAGTGAGGGGGAGGTTACACGTGGCGACCTGGTGACAGGACAATCTTCAAATTTGAGGTTGTTCTGGACACGAATTGTGCATTGTGCAAATCTCGAAACAAAGTACTAGTTACGAAATGGTCGATACGTCAGCGAGAATATTAGTGTGAGGAATCCTAATTAGATTTGAGATTTGGCATTTATATTGTAATTTATTAAAATGAGTCGAGGCAACAATTGCCAAAATTTGGTAGACTTGGATACGGAACAATCGGTCGAACAGTGGGAAACGCGCACGGCGGTACCCATTGTTCAGGGGCAGGCGGCTAGCATGAAAGACGCGACCGCCGAAACGCAACAAAGAGCAGAAATGGAATTCCAAACTTTAGAAATTGTTTCGGAATCGGAAGTGAAAATCAAATCTGAATCCCTTGATGACGAATACGGGGGAACAATTAAAGAGGAAGCCGCTGCGAAAGTAAAACCGGTAGTTTCCGGGAATTTAACTGATTTATTTAATGTTTTGACTAACGAAATCAAGAGTCAAATTAGCAGATTGTTAACGTAACGGCCGCACATTTACTTTCTTTATTAACTTTACCCCTATTTCAAAATTAATTTCCACTAGTTTCATTTGCATTTTTCCTTTCATTTAGATGTAACCCTTTCCTCCCTCGTCACCGACAAATTAACCTCGGTGACTATTGCTTTTCCCAAATTTCCATTAGGTACACGCGGTTTAATTTTTCACTGTCATTAAGGTCGATAAATGAGGGGGAGGGTACACGCTAGAGAAACTTACTAATTAATTCAACAGTAGCGTTTGGAAAAGCGTTCGACAATGTAAAATGGTACAAATCTTTCGAATGTTTCAGATAGCTCTAAGCACTGTGGAACTTAAAATCTGAGGTCATTAATCCCCTAGACTTAGAACTACTTAAACCTAACTTACTTAACGACATCACACACATCCGTGCCCGAGGCAGGATTCGAACCTGCGACCGTAGCAGCAGCGCGGTTCCGGACTCAAGCGCTTAGACCCGCTCGGCTATAGTGGCCGGCAAAACTTTCTAAGTTCAGAGAAAAATAGAGGTAAGCCTTAGGGAGTGTTAATATACAATATGCAAAAGAACCATGAGCAAAAAAATAAGGCTTGTGCTCGGATAAAAAAGGGTGAAAAGCAGAGATGTATTCTTTCACCTCTATTGTTCAACCTACACATCGAAAAACAATGAGGGAAATATGAGAAGTGTTTTAGAGTCGGCTTGAAATTCAGGGTAAAGGATGTCAATGACATGATTCGCCGATGACATTGCCATCCTCAGTGAAAGTGAGAGTGTGCTGAATGGAACGAACCGTCGAATGACTACGGAATATGGATTGAGAGTAAATTGAAGAAGGACGAAAGTAACGGTAAGTAGCAGAAAGAACAGCGAGAAACTTAACATCAGAATTGGGGATCACGAAGTTGACGAAGTTAAGGAATTTTGCCACCTAGACAGCAAAATAACCCTTGACAGAAGAAGCAAGAACATCAAAGCAGACTAGTACGGCGAAAAAAGAGCATTCGTGCCAAAGAGAAGTCTTCCAATACGAAACATAGGTCTCAATCTGAAGAATAAGTTTCAATGAATGTGCGTATTGACCACAGCATAGTATGGTAGTGAAACGTGGGTTGTGGGAAAACCGGAATGGCAGAGAAACGAAGATCTAAGCACTCTGGGACTTAACATCGGAGGTCATCAGTCCCGTAGACTTAGAACTTCTTAAACACACATCCATGTACGTGGCAAGATTCGAACGTGCAACCGTAGCAGCAGCGCGGTTCCAGACTGAAGAGCCGAGAACCGCTCGGCCAGAAAAGAAGCATTTGAGATGTGGCGCTATAGAAGAATGTTGAAAATTAGGTCGAGTGGTTAGGTAATAAAGGAGTAGGTTCTCCTCAGAATCAACGAGGGAAGCAATATATGGAAAATACTGACGAGAAGCAACAGGATGGTAGGACATCTGTTGAGACATTGTGTAATACCTACCATGGTACTATAGGGAGCCGTAAAGGGTAGAAACTGTAGAGGAAGACAAAAAATGGAATACATCCAGCAAATAATTGAAAAAAATATCTCTGGAAATTTGCACTTAGTGTGGCGGCCCGGCATCGCAAGTAAACCCCGTTTCCCGAAGCCGCTAGCCCCATTTCTTGATGTTGGAGCATCGTATGTTGGCAGGAGTCCACACCCACGCCGAAAACGACGTTGTACCAGTGTGAAAGACTTTAACTCCGCAACAGAAAGCACACAGAACACCTTCTGCTGCGGAGTTCACATGACTACTGAGGCGCGTTTACGTGAACAAAGCAATTACTTGAAAGCGCCCACATTGCCAACTGCCGCAAGCAAACTGAAAACATCCTGAGTTACTATACCTGTAGAAGCAAACCGCCACTAAACACTGGTTTAATGCGGCCAACGACGGATTCCCCTTCTGCGCTAAACTCTTCAGCCCAGAGTAGCACTTGAACTTAATGTCTTCAATTATTTGTTCGATATACTCGTGTTCCAGTGCCCACCTTCCCCCATAGTTTGTCACAATTGTAACCCCTTCAAGTACAAATGACATTTTACGCTGGCGTGATTGCCCTTAAGTTCACGCATTCACCTTTGTTTATTTATACTTTTGCAGGCACACGCTTGCCCTGACACGACGTATATTGCTCTCTACTAGGAAAGATGTCATAAAAACTAGTTACACTACACGTATCGACTGGCGGAAAAATGTATTCAACTTCTAGGTCTGCCTAGCTATCAAATTAGCGAAATTAGTAGATTTTAAACTACGATATACTAAATTTGAATACAAATTTACGCCACGAAGTCCCATATTGATTTGCAGTTAACAGTATGAATCACGCAAAACAAGCCCAGACTGTGCTACATCGTTCACACCAGCAGCAGACTGGCTTGTTACTAACCAGTTTAAGGTTTCCATACTCTGACCTGATACCGAAAATAAGCACGGATATTAATGTTTAGAGGTAAAAATTTTTCAGTTACAAGTGCGTAGCATGCCATGCGGAATATTAGTTCTTCGAAATAAAGTCACCGTTCACACAGAAAAAAAAAAAAATCGCAAATTCTCTAAACTTCTTTCACGTCTGTACTTGACTTTTTTCACATACATCGTCGTCTCCCAAACTTGGGGATTACTCAGAATTAATGACTTTTTTGTGGGGTTCACCGACAACACGACCGAACGCAATCAGTGACTCATACCAACCCCAGCATGTAATTCCTCTCATAAACTTGCACGCGCTTCTGATTGGTCGGGTCCCAATGTAGCCAGTCAACCTACGAATTTTATTCACACACGCTCATGTGTTTCCAACCTTGAACCAGTCCCACTCCCAGGTTACTTTAGACAGAATTGTAAAATAATAAGTTCCTGGAAAATAAAGCAGATTAACTTTTCGTCAGTTGCGTCAAGGACTGAACTAGTTATTATGAGTTCATCGTATTGTGAACTGGCTGCTTCAGAATTCACAACTTCCCTACGAATATGACTCACAGACATAATACAGATTCACGTTCCCAGCTCTTACACTCACAGTTACTTTGTAACCTCTCTAAATACAAATTTTATCAACTGTACTGGAGTAAACAGAACTGCTATTCCTTATTACTCGTATATCTGTGATGTAATCCCGAACAATGCAAATGGTGCATTACGGGAACACTGTCTGATAAATGAATGGCCCCGACTGAAACTTTATAACTGTATGTTAATTAACGTCAACCAAATTAGCTGTAAACTAAATTCAAAGCTGTAAACTAAATATGCTGTCCTGTGAAACTGTATTGTACGTTTCAGTGAGCAGTGCTACAATGCGTGACGTCGCGGTACGTGACTTCAGTTCCAATAAACAAGCTAACAGAATAAAAATGTTACACATAGTACCAATCTAATTTTAAAAGAATAATTAACCAGAATGTTTCTACTAAGATCTTCTATGAAATTATAAACGCAGTCTGACTCAGCAAACTTCCTAATCACTAAACGATTCACGCTCAGACGTAATTCTGCACTGTGAGAATAAGACTGTTTGAATGTGAAATAAAATTTGAAATGATATTCGCTTAAACTAAATCTGGTAACGAATTTTCAAAAACAAAGCTGACTCTAAATGATATGTCACATGACAGTGCTGTAAAAATGACCATAATAAAGTTTTATGGCTTAATTGTGGGAATGGAAACTCGGTGTTGATCGAAGTGATTAACGTGAGATACGCAGTGCAGCAGCAAACACACTAAATAGGAAAGAAAAAGTTTTGTGCATATACTGCAAGGACGAGCAGCTATTACAAACAGATCATGCTCCCACTTTTTAAGAAACTGTGTTCCGCTCTGTGCAGAGTGGCGACACAAGTAATCAAAAAATGTGAAATTCTTTCGTGAGCGGACGGTAACGAAATTTGTACTTGCTAAATGAGTGACAGTAATTTATACTTTAAAAACTGTACTATAAGAACTGATAGTAATTTCTCAACAACTACTATGGTCATCACAAAAATTATCGTTTACAACATAAATTTCTTTCCCACGAAATTAATTACTGAAAATGGTAAAGGAGTGGTAAAAATAACTTCGGAGTCAAACCATGTGAACTGTTAACATCATTTACTGTCATCTGAGAGATGGACTAACTAACCCAAAACCACAACCAATAATTACAATAAAAACTTCCGTTATTCATATAGACCATTATTGCATGCAGGCAAGCAGTGCAGCAATAATATTACCTCATAATATTCACTTGTCCAATTAATTTTACCAAATTATAACTCACAATTCATCCTTCTCTAATCTTTACATCTGTGCTCTGCAAGCCGGTTTCATCCCCTCAGCAGTGTAGCCAACATCCGATTCTTTCACAAGATTAGCTTAAATTGCTTACAGCAACGACAATACTACTGACAACCAAAGATTACAGTGCTTATACTGCACTACTGGCCATTAAAATTGCTACACCACGACGATGACGTGCTGCAGACGCGAAATTTAACCGACAGGAAGAAGATGCTGTGATACGTAAATGATTAGCTTTTCAGAGAATTCACACAGGGTTGGCGCCGGTGGCGACACCTACAACGAGCTGACAAAGAGGAAAGATTCCAACCGATTTCTCATACACGAACAGCAGTTGACCGGCGTTGCCTGGTGAAACGCTGTTGTGATGCCTCGTGTAAGGAGGAGAAATGCGTATCATCACGTTTCCTACTTTGATAAAGGTCAGATTGTAGCCTATCGCGATTGTGGTTTACCGTAACGCGACATTGCTGCTCGCGTTGGTCGAGATACATTGACTGTTATCAGAATATGGAATCGTTGGGTTCAAGAGGGTAACACGGAACGCCGTACTGGATCCCAACGGCCTCGTATCACTAGCAGTCGAGATGACAGGCATCTTATCCGCACGGATCGTGCAGCCACGTCTCGATCTCTGAGTCAACAGATTGGGACGTTTCCAAGACAACAACCATCTGCACGAACAGATCCACGACGTTTACAGCAGCGTGGACTATCAGCTCGGAGACAATGGCTGCGGTTACCCTTGACGCTGCATCACAGACAGGAGCGCCTGCGATGGTGTACTCAACGACGAACCTGGGTGCACGAAGGGCAAAATGTCATTTTTTTCGGATGAATCCAGGTTCTGTCTACATCATCATGATGGTCGCATCCGTGTTTGGTGACATCGCGGTGAACGCACATCGGAAGCGTGTATTCGTCATCGCCATACTGGCGTATCACCCGGCGTGATGGTATGGGGTGCTATTGTTTACACGTCTCGGTCACCTCTTGTTCGCATTGACGGCACTTTGAACAGTGGACGTTATATTTTAGATGTGTTACAATCCGTGGCTGTACCCTTCATTCAATCCCTGCAAAACCCTACATTTCACAAGGATAACGCACGACCGCATGTTGCAGGTCCTGTACGGGCCTTTCTGGATACTGACAATGTTGTGACTTGGCAAGACAGCCAAGCCACTAGGAGGTGAAGCCGAAAGGCACGCGTTTAAGCTCACGCAGGCTGGCATGAGGTCTGGAACAGTTAAAGGATTTGAGTCTAGCAAATAAAGTACGTAGCTGTTGGAATACTTAACTTTAATCCATAATTGGTGAACATGGGTCTGACGGTACATGCATCAGAAGATAAATAGCAATTGATAATGTCGCCTTGCTAGGTCGTAGCAAATGACGTAGCTGAAGGCTATGCTAACTATCATCTCGGCAAATGAGAGCGTAATTTGTCAGTGAACCATCGCTAGCAAAGTCGGCTGTACAACTGGGGCGAGTGCTGGGAAGTCTCTCTAGACCTGCCGTGTGGCGGCGCTCGGTCTGCAATCACTGATAGTGGCGACACGCGGGTCCGACGGATACTACCGGACCGCGGCCGATTTAAAGGCTACGACCTAGCAAGTGTGGTGTCTGGCGGTGACACCACAGAAAATGCTCGACTGCTGGCCTGGTCAGCACATTTTTCAGATCTATCATCAATTGAAAACGTCCAGTCAATGGTGGCCGAGCAACTGGCTCGTCACAATACGCCAGTCACTACTCTTGATGAACTGTGGTATCGTGTTGAAGCTGCATGGGCAGCTGTACCTGTACACGCCAATCAAGCATTGCCCAGGCGAATCAAGGCCGTTATTACGGCCAGAGGTGGTTGTTCTGGGTACTGATTTCTCAGGATCTATGCACCCAAATTGCGTGTAAATGTAATCAAATGTCAGTTCTAGTATATTTGTCCAATAATTACCCGTTTATCATCTGCATTTCTTCTTGGTGTAGCAATTTTAATGGCCAGTAGTGTACTTGTAACATCTGTGGCGTAACGTACCGACTACCAAAAACTACAGTACTGTTTGAAAAATGTTTAGCTTGCAAGCTTCCAACTTTCAGTTGCATTCATGACTTCAACAAAATTTGGCAAAGGTAATGTAAATCAGAGAACTGGGAGGAGTTGGTCTAAATAACAATAGATTTATTCATTCTCACCATAACAAGACAAAAACAACAACAAATGGCTAAAGAAACGACACACGAACATTTTTTTTCCGACAAATGCTTTCAACGATATGCGGACTATGGCGCACAAAGTGAACTGTTGGGGATCAACACACGGCACTAACCGGAACTCTAATCCCTTTACCTGACTTCATACACTTGAATCCGTGGTATAACCCAGAAACTACGCAACAGTGAAGCATTTATACTCTAATATCCATAAAGAAAAGTATGGTTAGGAAGAACAGGGTGCTGAGAATCATGTATTGGAGGCCTACTCTGTAGTAGCGAATACTTTACCCTCCTGCTGGTCAGGGCGGCAGACCACAATGCGCTCGGCGACTGGAGTCTTGCACGGCCGCAATCTGTTATTAATGGCGCGCGCCTGAAAAAAGGCAAGTACGTGGTCTCGCGTTCGGCTAATTAGGAACGCAAGCACTTCTCTATGAGAATCTGAAACCTCAGTGGATTCCAGTATGCAGGTGGACCCGTTTGCTGGTCTGCCAAACCAGTTTGACTCCGAGCCACGACTATGCGTGACGCACTATTTCAAATGTGTAGATGCCCGATTCAAAACAAGTAAGTACACCCACACATCACCCGTTGTGTGCGTGATGCTAGGAGCAGTAACTCTGATGGTTCAGCTGGTGACTGGCACAGGCTCTAAGTGCCACACCAGCAAAGGACACAAGTCTCACCGTTTAGGTAAAGACCTGTAGTTTTTTGCTAGCGAAGCGCTAGTATAAGAGTGACCTCTTCTCTTTCTCTCAGCTTTCCTCGCTAGCGCAGTAGCCTAGCACATTTACATATTAGACTGCCGCCACTTTAACCCAAGCCAATCACGAGCTGGAGCGTGGTACTCGAAGCTGGGAGACCATCCCTTGCTCTGCATACACAGATCTGACCAATCGGCGAGTTTAAAAATTAATTGGGAGAAAAGGAAAAGAGATTCAGCTTCACGGCCTCTTTCTCACATGTTTCCACCGTGTCTTTTGCTAAAAGCATGACCCGGATGGAACCACAGGCCTCCATAAAAACATCGTTATCTCCCCTGTTGCATCCATTTCGATCTTTCCAAAGAACGGCCACTTATATGGAAGAAATGCTCCAATTGTTTCGTGCATTTTCGTGTATCTCTAAAAGTACTGTAGATAGGAGGCCGAAATTAACACAGTGATTACCTATTGACATTTGAAAAAAATGTTGTAGCAAGCCCTGTTCCACTTGTTGTATGGCAAAGGTGAAAGTGGGATTTCATTTACAATAATAAACGCAATATTTAGTCCCTTGGAAGGTGCTGACACCTCATGTTTGCAGATGTAAGCTTTGCACTATTTAGCATAATCGAAAGCTTTTGTTGTTCAACTAATTCTGTGAACATTTCTTGATGATTCTCGAACATATTCCTTCCATTATCAAGCACAGCTTCAGAACCGCCTCCTCTCTCTTGTCTAAAGCCAAACTGACAATCATACAACATATCCTCAATTTTTGCTATTCTTCTGTCTATTAGTGTTGTAAACGACTTGGATGAATCAGACTATAACCTGATTATGAGATAATTCTGACACTTATCTACCCTTGCTGTCTTCGGGATTGTGTGCGTGATATTTTTTCGGAAGTCAGATGGTGTGTCTCAACACTCGTAGAAATTTATTACTAAACGTGTCAGATATTGTCCACGGGTTACAAATACTTTCTGTTAAAACTGAGCAATGTTTCTCAAGCATGTAGTAGCTAGGCTCATGGCCGTATCGTAGCCGCATGTAACAGATTTAGGGGTGTGTGGGAAAGGGAGTCACATGAGCTTGCTCATGACTTTCATATTCTGCTGCTTATAGTGAAGGAAACTCAACGGATTGGCTAAACGTCCAGTGTTCAGTTCCTTTTTGTGCGTTCCATTTTTATGAGTTGATGTATTGTTAATAGATATTTAATGCTATAATCCTTCTTTGTTCATGGCATTGGCAGCTATTTACTCGATAGTAACGGCATCTTAAGTTAGTAAATATCTTGCTGCAGTGCTTTGGAACGAACACATTAAGAATTAGCGAGAGTTTCACGAAAAATTAGACAGAGTAAGGGACATAAACATGTGGCGTTGCTTTCGGTAGCTAACAATTTCCTTGTAATGGCATTAGCAAAACGCATCTTCCATAAGTTTCTTTTTCTGAGTTTCTTGTGCCAGACTTCATACGAAATCTGTTTACTTCTGAACAGGTGAAAACAGCACACATTGCATTTAGCTTAAATTCTCATACACTCCTGGAAATGGAAAAAAGAACACATTGACACCGGTGTGTCTGACCCACCATACTTGCTCCGGACACTGCGAGAGGGCTGTACAAGCAATGATCACACGCACGGCACAGCGGACACACCAGGAACCGCGGTGTTGGCCGTCGAATGGCGCTAGCTGCGCAGCATTTGTGCACCGCCGCCGTCAGTGTCAGCCAGTTTGCCGTGGCATACGGAGCTCCATCGCAGTCTTTCACACTGGTAGCATGCCGCGACAGCGTGGACGTGAACCGTATGTGCAGTTGACGGACTTTGAGCGAGGGCGTATAGTGGGCATGCGGGAGGCCGGGTGGACGTACCGCCGAATTGCTCAACACGTGGGGCGTGAGGTCTCCACAGTACATCGATGTTGTCGCCAGTGGTCGGCGGAAGGTGCACGTGCCCGTCGACCTGGGACCGGACCGCAGCGACGCACGGATGCACGCCAAGACCGTAGGATCCTACGCAGTGCCGTAGGGGACCGCACCGCCACTTCCCAGCAAATTAGGGACACTGTTGCTCCTGGGGTATCAGCGAGGACCATTCGCAACCGTCTCCATGAAGCTGGGCTACGGTCCCGCATACCGTTAGGCCGTCTTCCGCTCACGCCCCAACATCGTGCAGCCCGCCTCCAGTGGTGTCGCGACAGGCGTGAATGGAGGGACGAATGGAGACGTGTCGTCTTCAGCGATGAGAGTCGCTTCTGCCTTGGTGCCAATGATGGTCGTATGCATGTTTGGCGCCGTGCAGGTGAGCGCCACAATCAGGACTGCATACGACCGAGGCACACAGGGCCAACACCCGGCATCATGGTGTGGGGAGCGATCTCCTACACTGGCCGTACACCACCGGTGATCGTCGAGGGGATACTGAATAGTGCACGGTACATCCAAACCGTCATCGAACCCATCGTTCTACCATTCCTAGACCGGCAAGGGAACTTGCTGTTCCAACAGGACAATGCACGTCCGCATGTATCCCGTGCCACCCAACGTGCTCTAGAAGGTGTAAGTCAACTACCCTGGCCAGCAAGATCTCCGGATCTGTCCCCCATTGAGCATGTTTGGGACTGGATGAAGCGTCGTCTCACGCGGTCTGCACGTCCAGCACGAACGCTGGTCCAATTGAGGCGCCAGGTGGAAATGGCATGGCAAGCCGTTCCACAGGACTACATCCAGCATCTCTACGATCGTCTCCATGGGAGAATAGCAGCCTGCATTGCTGCGAAAGGTGGATATACACTGTACTAGTGCCGACATTGTGCATGCTCTGTTGCCTGTGTCTATGTGCCTGTGGTTCTGTCAGTGTGATCATGTGATGTATCTGACCCCAGGAATGTGTCAATAAAGTTTCCCCTTCCTGGGACAATGAATTCACGGTGTTCTTATTTCAATTTCCAGGAGTGTATATTAGACATATTTTACTACGGCTGTTTGAGGTGTATTTTGCGGGTTTTAGCAACGTTGTGCATTGGATAGAACTATCAAAAACACATACATTAAGACATGCTTTACGGGCAGACTCCCAAGCACTCTAGAATTTTAACGCACTTTAACAGATTCGCAGTCTTTCCAAGTACGGAAAGTAAGAGCCGCATCTGCAGGGCGGGAACACTCAGTAAAATGTTCTCCGCCTCCCAGCTGCGTCACATGTATCAGATGCCGATTAGGTGCCCCATGGGCTGAGTCAATTACGCAAGGTCTTCAGAAGCAATGGCAATAACGATTACTAAATTAATCTGGCGAACTCAACAGAGGAAAGTCCACTGGACCTGACGGGATACCAATTCGATTCTACACAGAGTACGCGAAGGAACTTGCCCCCCTTCTAACAGCCGTGTACCGCAAGTCTCTAGAGGAACGGAGGGTTCCAAATGATTGGAAAAGAGCACAGGTAGTCCCAGTCTTCAAGAAGGGTCGTCGAGCAGATGTGCAAAACTATAGACCTATATCTCTGACGTCGATCTGTTGTAGAATTTTAGAACATGTTTTTTGCTCGAGTATCATGTCGTTTTTGGAAACCCAGAATCTACTATGTAGGAATCAACATGGATTCCGGAAACAGCGATCGTGTGAGACCCAACTCGCGTTATTTGTTCATGAGACCCAGAAAATATTAGATACAGGCTCCCAGGTGGATGCTATTTTTCTTGACTTCCGGAAGGCGTTCGATACAGTTCCGCACTGTCGCCTGATAAACAAAGTAAGAGCCTACGGAATATCAGACCAGCTGTGTGGCTGGATTGAAGATTTTTTAGCAAACAGAACACAGCATGTTGTTATCAATGGAGAGACGTCTACAGACGTTAAGGTAACCTCTGGCGTGCCACAGGGGAGTGTTATGGGACCATTGCTTTTCACAATATATATAAATGACCTAGTAGATAGTGTCGGAAGTTCCATGCGGCTTTTCGCGGATGATGCTGTAGTATACAGAGAAGTTGCAGCATTAGAAAATTGTAGCGAAATGCAGGAAGATCTGCAGCGGATAGGCACTTGGTGCAGGGAGTGGCAACTGTCCCTTAACATAGACAAATGTAATGTATTGCGAATACATAGAAAGAAGGATCCTTTATTGTATGATTATATGATAGCGGAACAAACACTGGTAGCAGTTACTTCTGTAAAATATCTGGGAGTATGCGTGCGGAACGATTTGAAGTGGAATGATCATATAAAATTAATTGTTGGTAAGGCGGGTACCAGGTTGAGATTCATTGGGAGAGTGCTTAGAAAATGTAGTCCAGCAACAAAGGAGGTGGCTTACAAAACACTCGTTCGACCTATACTTGAGTATTGCTCATCAGTGTGGGATCCGTACCAGATCGGGTTGACGGAGGAGATAGAGAAGATCCAAAGAAGAGCGGCGCGTTTCGTCACAGGGTTATTTGGTAACCGTGATAGCGTTACGGAGATGTTTAATAAACTCAAGTGGCAGACTCTGCAAGAGAGGCGCTCTGCATCGCGGTGTAGCTTGCTCGCCAGGTTTCGAGAGGGCGCGTTTCTGGATGAGGTATCGAGTATATTGCTTCCCCCTACTTATACCTCCCGAGGAGATCACGAATGTAAAATTAGAGAGATTAGAGCGCGCACGGAGGCTTTCAGACAGTCGTTCTTCCCGCGAACCATACACGACTGGAACAGGAAAGGGAGGTAATGACAGTGGCACGTAAAGTGCCCTCCGCCACACACCGTTGGGTGGCTTGCGGAGTATGAATGTAGATGTAGATGTAGATGTAGAAGTAATAAACGCAATAAGAACACCGGCGAGCAGCAGGAAACGAAGTTTGCGTTTATTTCATCATTCGGCTCCTCGTCGGGTGACGTAAGCCTCCTTCTGCTGAGACACAAATATTTATCAATCCTGAGGACTCTGGCTGGCAACTTTTGAAACCAGCCAAACATAAGGTGGGCCTCAGAACAGTTTTGGTTCACATGATACTCTGTGAAGGACGGCAGTCTTACGTAGTAACAAACAGTGTGCACTGTGGAACAGCGATGGAAGAAATAAGAGACGGGTGTTATGCTTGTGGTCTCCGAGGAATTTACTATACCTAATCATGTTCTGCAATACTGTCATCGTATCAAATACATGTGTCAAATAACATTGATCTGGAAAATATTTCACACACCACACCTCAATATAGGCAATCCGTCTTGCATAATCCACTCTCAGGGCAGATGATGATGCATGCTGGGTTGTCTGTCTTAAGGTGCAGGCAACGTTTCCTGATCAAGTTTTATTTGCTGCCCTGCATGACACCATGTTGTCTACAGCTCGTACTAATGGCTTTTGAGACAATGCAGCTAAAGAAGCCATTGAAATAACGGGTACAGACAATATCCATCGGAAAGCCAGAAACTTTCAACTTAAACGGCTGCGTGCGATCCAGCTACTGCTAGGTTGGAACGACGTCCTGAAGGTGGGGGCAAGTTATAACCATGCATTGTGATAGCAAGGGGAGCAACAACGTGACATCCCACAGCTAGAGCGTACAGTGTGACTCAGTAGCCCCGATCACTGTCGTTTTATGCTACCTGCTACGTTTTCTCTCACCTTCAAAAACCATATGCAAGATTTTCATCTTCTCTCGCTCGGTGTGCGCACACTATTAGTCCCACAGAAAAAAAGGACACGACCTTTCTTGCAGTAATTATAATGTATTCAACTTTTGTTCTGGAAAACTTCTTCGCTGAAGGCCACAGTCCTGCAGTTAGTCAAGAAAAACGGACAAAAGTGACTTAGAAACTAATCTCGTTCGACCTTCATTGGTCTCTGAGGGTTTGGTCTGGTATGCCGCCAACGTAGCCAGCTGTATGGTCAATATTATTAATTTAAATGTGCCCGTGAGGGTAATGAAAGAAAAACGACTATTATAGAAGTTACGCTAAAACTAATTACGTTCAACATTCGATCGAAACTTAACCGTTACTAGCACAATACTCCCGTAGCCAAAAGTCCTAAAAATCATAACGATATAATCGTCTATTTCATGCTGTTAAAATTCACAAAACTGTTATGTAAAATTTACTCAAATGTCAATTTTTTTTTAATTTACACAAACTTCAATTTTACAGTTTGTAAGTGCTCCACTAAGCTGGTAACGCAATAAGTCCAGTCAGTGAAGACCAAATAAGGTCGAATGCGGGAAATAATTCTTTTCATCGCAAATTGCTGTGCAGTGGTAGGGGGGAGTGCCATGAACAACATACTAGCGATTCTGACCGGTGGCGGCTGGGTGGCGGAATCGGAGTGCGTTTGAAGGCCAGTTTTAATACGTTTCTCTTGAATAACTCGGAAACGACGGCCTCTACCGGAAACCTATCCTCGTACAAAACTTATCTACCATAAATTCCCTGAAAATTGTATTGATAATTTTTTCTGCTGGGCTAATATTTTCGCTCGTAGCTACTGAGAGAGTACGAAAATACAGCGCGTGGTGTATGAATGCCAGTTAGAACACTGCTGGCTGCATAAAACGCCAGCGGCAGGGTCAGCTGAATCACCCTATATAAGACCATTCCAGTAGCTCATCCGTAGTCATTCGACTTTACAGTGATGAAGAAGTACTTGCTGAAAATCTACAGGCGACAATCTACAGCATTTTAATCACTAAACATGCATGGAAGCCAGAAAAAATTTTACTAAATCTAGGTGCGAAACACGTCGAATGTTCATTTTTGAGTGATCGGTCTTCTGACTGACTTGAAGCGGCCCGCCAAGAATTACTCTCCTGAGTCAGCATCTTCATTTCAGAGTAGCACTTGCAACCTACTTCCTCAATTATTTCCTGAACGTATTCCAATCCTTGTCTTCCTCTACAGCTTTTATCCTCTACAGCTCCCTCTAGTACCATGAAAATTATTCCTTGGCGTCTTAACAGATGTCCTATCATGGTGTCCCTTAATCCTGTCATACGTTCCATTCCTCTCCAATTCCGCATGGAATCGTCTCATTCCTTACCTTTTCAACATTCGTCTGTAGCACAACATCTCAAATGCTTCGATTCCCTTCTTTTCTGGTTTTCCAACAGTCCATGTTTCAGTACATATGCTCCAAATGTACATTGTCAGAAACTAAGACTTTTCTGGAGTTGCTCTGTACTCCTAAACTTGAGATGTTGAACTATAGTAGTGTTACGTTTAGATTGTCATAGTTTTATGAGGACTCTCTCTGATTTTAAGTTTTTTATATACACGTTGATATTCATAATTCCCAGAGTGGCTTTTTGTGTGGTATTTTTTTTTTTTGACGTCTTAATCCTATTGCAAATATTTCATGCATATTTCCATTTCCACTAGTTTCTGTACAATTACTAGAGGCGATAACCGCTTAAATAAGTTTTCATACCGAGTGGTTATAATAACGTCCAGCTACTCATGGAGGTCCAGTGTCGGCTGCAGTTATCGGCTGGCACCAAAACTTGGTGACATGCTAATGCGTTAAAATGGAACCAACTTACGCTGGAGAAAATGTCGGTTCTAATTTTGGTCAACAGGCGCAGATCTGGCGCTGTGAAGCATCTCGTCGACATCTCCTGTGCTCATACTGAATAAACTGTGTAAGCAGCGGTTCATAATAAATTGAAAATTGTGCTTTTCTCACTTGTTTGACCTGTTCTGTCCATAACCCCTTTCCTAATCCATTATATACACAAACATTTCTATATTTCTCTGTTGCATTCACAGTGTCAGATTTGCACCTGGTGATCAAACATTGGAATAATTTTTTTTTCCGCCGTAAATCCGTTCCGCATTAAGGCGTTAGAATAGCTACTAGGTTTCTCTACGATGCAATAATTACATCCCGCAATGGAAGTCTTTGAGTAGTTGCTCGTTAATTACAACCAGCCGATATAACTATTTTGCTGGCTGTAATGGTGGTACAAACTGTTGAAATACAAGGGTTCACTGAAAACTAATGCCTCCACCTTCGTAACTCTTCAACAGTTGCCAGCATTGGCATGAGGCAGGTAGGTACTGGCTTGTTCCGTAGCCTCTTCTCTACAGCTCCAGTTCGCGGGAAGCCTTAGAGTTGAACGGTTGTATTGTTACAGTGTAAAATATGGAACCCTGCGCAGACGGTCGGTAATTGCGATCTAAGCAACGTGCGTTCATTGAATTCTTGGCAGCAAAAGGTGTCACCCAAAATTCATCAGTGAATGAAAGCAGTCGTTGGTGATTGTGTTGATGTGAGTACTGTGCGTCGTTGGGGGATTAAGTTTAAAGACGTTGAGGTGGGAATATCTGATCTGCGTGACAACCAAAGAGTTGGACGTCCTGTGGCAGCAACCACCGAGTTTCAGAACCAAAATGTTGACAGATCCATTCAGGAGGGCAATCGTCGTATTACTCAGAGAGAAATTGCAAGCACAGTCGGCATTTCACAAGAACGTGTGGATCACATTATTGTTTTGCTTGGCTAACGCAAAATCTGTGCGCGACGGGTACCTGGATGCTGACTCCTGAAATGAAAGAGCACAGACCTGAAATTTGCCAAGAACTCGTCTCACGTTACGAGAAGGAAGGTGACGCCTTTCTCCATTCAAACGCGACGGGAGGCGAAACTTGAGCACACTATTACTACTCGGAAACGAAACGTCAGTCTATGGAATATCGACACGAGGACTCGTCCCAGAAAAATAAATTCAAGACGCAGCCCTCAGATGGAAAAATCGTGGTCACAGTGTTCTGCGACACAGATGGTATTATCCATGTTGATTTCCTTGACCGTGAAACGACAGTAAATTCAGAGCGTTACATCACAACGCTGCGAACTCTGAAATGGCGGCTAACAAGGGTCCAAAAGGAAAAGGGAAATGTTTACCAGCAGCATGACAATGCCAAACCACACACTTCACGTGCCACCACAGCAGAACTTCAGAGACTGAATGTCACCACCATACGGAATCCTCCATACGGTCTAGATTTAGCACCTTCTGGCTTCCATCTCTTCCCGATAATGAAAGACGATTTGCGGGGACATAATTATGCTTCTGATGAAAATTTTGAGAGAACTGTGAGACTGTGGTTGCGGAAACACGGTCGATTTCTTCCGTGACGGCTTCAGAAAATTTCTTCATCGTTGGCAGAAATGTATCCAACTGGCTGGTGATTATGTGTAAAAGTGAATACTGATAATTAAAGATCGCATTCTAAGGATTATTACTGTGTTTGATTTAATAAAATATTCCCATCCAAACGCAAGTAACGAAGGTGGTGCCATTACTTCTCACACAACCCTTGTAAAATCGAGAAATAATAATTACCGCTAGCATAAGAATTAAGTACAGACAAGAACTCCACTCACAGTTGGTAGAATAACGACAAATAAAACTTCCTGAAGAGTATATAGCAAACCGCTGTCAGATGCAATTCTGACCAACGTCTGCACAAAGGGTAAAATGTTGTTACAAAATAGACCAGAATTTGATACTGCAGATTTATTTATTGGACCACCGTGTGCACAAGAGTAGATCAAATATCCCGGTATTTGACAGGGCACAAAGGGACTATCGGATGTCAGCTTTAAACGGATTGCGTTAGCGTAGCACAATGCCATACTGCTACCATCGGATTGCTTAATCGGCCGCACTGCTACCTGGCGCTCCCCCTCTGTTCTGCAAAGGAGATCAGGTTATCTCCTTAGAGACTCTGGCGGGTTTGTCTCTCAGCTGTGTGTTCTACATAATCGACTTGCAACAGAATTCATGCATTGTAATAGTGTATGTAGGATTACTTCCGTTACATCATCATCTAAATCTGTGTCAAAGCACAGTATCTGCCTTAATAAAGATAAGAGCTGATGAAATGAAGCTTGCCATGACAGCACAAGAGGAGACTGTCATGGGATCTTATTTTTCAGCAAAGCCTTTGATACAGTCGACATCGACATATGACTTGCTGAAATTAGCAGCAAAAATTTCTCGAAAATTCCAGTGTAGTGGTTTCGCTCATACCTGATGTCTCGCCAGAAATACATCGTGTGAGGCGCCATGGGCACCATAAAGACACAGTCATAAAAACACAGTGGAGACAGGTAGTATCAAGCGTCCCCCAGGGTTCGGTTTTAGGTCCTATACACTTTTCACTGCATGTCAATGAGATGCTATCACTTCTTGTCGTACGCTGATGACCTCCAACTATATCTAAATGAAAAACCATTAAACTTGAATACAGCTACCGAGAATCTCAATACCAGCCCACATGCAAATCAAAAATGGGCACATTATATAGGGTTAAAGTTCAGCCCATCTGAAACGCAAGAGGTACTGGTCGATCATTCTAGGCTCATTAGCCCATAGGGAATCCCAAACTGTGTTTGACCAAAAATAGGACAAATTTAAACTTCTCTCTCATAGCAAAGAGTCTAACAGTAATGAAAATCTAAATTTGTCTGAGTGAGTAGCTGCGATGTGCAAGAGGGCCTCAGCACCTCTCCATTCCCAACAAAAATATGAAAAGCTCTTCCCTCTTGACCTGAAGAAGAAACTTGTACGAACACTTACATTTCCAACTATCGATAACAGAGATGTTATCCTGCAAGATCTTTCTCAGGAAAGGTCATGGCGCATGGAACTGGCAATGAGTGCCTTTGTTGGTTATAACTGTGGCCTTCGACCCTTTGATCGCTTTTCACCATCATATACACAGCTATGCTGACTCCTTGCAGGTAAGCACAGAAATTTCCGTACCCTATGTCGTCTCTTAAGTCTTATCGTCATAGACTGTCCCTCATAATCGAGAAAATAATCTTGGGTATTGTAAACTACAAAAACAACTAAATTGCTAATATTTTAAACGTTGCCCTGAAGAGGGCCGCAGCAAGTCGGTCGAAAAGTCGGCAGTTTTCTTCTTTTAGTAGTGTACAATGACGCTACCCAATACCCAATACTATTTTACCCAAAATGACAACGACTGTGGAAGCCTACGAACTTACGTCCCCCATATGTCTCCTTGACTTTAACGCTCTTGTCCGAAAAACATGGCACAAATACATGTTCGCATCACAGCAAAATCATTCTTGTTCCACTCCATCATTCAGCCACTTTCTTGAAGTCCTTCTCAGTAACAGGAACCCGACTCCTGCTTAACCTGCCGTATTGGAGAATAAAATAACAACTCCCTATACCTAAGATAGTTAACGACATAACTGTTAAAGCAACAATATTAATTACAATTGTTCATGTACGCATTTGATACATCGGTAAACGCTGCTTTCCAACTAGATATTCCTCATTTCCCAGTATTCTTAGATGGTGCAGTCACCTTAAATTTGCTTTCCCGAAAACTCGTTGTATGAGAAAACATCTATTTTGAACACCTATAAATTCTTTTTAAAGCTGTCGCCATCATCATTCTTACTATTACCGTTATAATTATAATTATTGTAATTACTGTTATCTCTGTTAGTGGCAACATGTAATCTACCCCTCCCTTTCTCGCTGTTGCTACTGTCCACGCTGGTGGAGTTTTTTCAGAACATTCGAGAGGAGTAAGGTTTAGAATAGATTTTTTACTTAATATTTCTCGCACAGTTGGCTCCAATTCGTCATGTCTAGGGGTCTGATTCTTGAAGCTGAAATACTCACATTTTAGACTCTCATGGTTCAATTGATGTACATAATTTTGAAGAATGTCTTTGCAGAAATTTTGTTTTCACAATAATTTATCGCATTACATTTTACAATATCACACTGTCTTTTGAATTTTCACTTTGTCAAACCCTAAATTATTCGTCCAAAATAGAAAAATACATCCGGTCATATAAGAGGCATTCTTACTACTCCTTCGCTCTGCGGTAACAGCAATATTCCAAAGCGTTGACAATTTTTCTTCACGAGTTTCTATTAGTTTAGATTACTATTTTATAAATGAATTCAGAGCTAGTACATATTGATTCCAAAAACGAAAACAAAGTAATTCCTTTTCGTGGATTCTACCTTGAAATATAACATATTATGTAGAAAAATATATGAAATTTTTCAGAAAAACAGCTGCGATAATACTGACCTCTCCAAAATTCGAAAAATATTTCTTGTGTCGACTACTACTGTTGAGGGAAAGTAATGCTATAGGGGTAGGTCCCTTTACAGACAGCAGCTGCAGTATTACAACTACCGGCATTACTAACTATATTACTTCATAGTATTATTAGATTAGATTAGATTAGATTTACTTTCATTCCATTTGATCCGTAGTGAGGAGGTCCTCCAGGATGTGGAACATGTCAGAAGAACAACAATACATGACAAATATTTACAACAAAAACAAATAAGCTAATGTACCATTCCACAGGTCCCAAGTGGAATGATCGTAATTTTTTAATGAACACTAAGAGTCATTTTACAAATACGAATGCACTGAATTTAAAATAAAAAGTTTTTTAATTATTTATAAGGTAATAAACATGTAATACAACTACTGTAATACTTATTTACAATGAACACATCACTGCACTGAAATGGTGCAGAAGTTAGATTATACTTACACACACACACACACACACACACACACACACACACACACACACACACACACTCAAATTTTCAATGAACACATTACTGCACTGAAATTGTGCAGATGTTATGTTGTACTTATATACAAATCAGCTGATTTTACTAAGAAATTCATCAATGGAGTAGAAGGAGTTGGCCACCAATAAATCCTTTAGGCTTCTCTTAAACTGAATTTCATTGGTTATTAAGCTTTTTATGGCTGCTGGCAAGTTATTGAAAATGTGTGTTCCTGAATAATGCACACCTTTTTGTACAAGACTAAGTGACTTTAAATCCTTGTGAAGATTATTCTTATTTCTAGTATTGATTCCGTGAATTGAACTGTTGGTTTGAAAAAGTGATATATTTTAATGACAAATTTCATTAAGGAATAAATATATTGGGAAGCAGTAGTTAGTATCCCTAGTTCCCTAAACAGGCTTCTGCAGGATGTTCTTGAGTTCACACCACATATAACTCTTACTGCACGTTTTTGTGCCTGGAAAACTTTAGCTTGGCTTGATGAATTACCCCAAAAAATAATCCCATATGACATTATGGAATGAAAGTAAGCATAGTATGCCAGCTTTTTCATTTTTATATCCCCTATGTCTGACAAAATTCGCATTGAAAACAGTGATTTGTTAAGACGCTTCAGCAGTTCTGTGGTGTGCTCCTCCCAGTTGAATTTATTATCAAGCTGTAATCCCAAGAATTTAACACTGTCCACTTCTTCTATCTTCTTGTCATCGTATGTTAGACATATACTCTTGGGACACCCCTTACAAGTTCTGAACTGCATGTAGTGTGTGTTTTCAAAGTTTAGTGACAAGTAATTGGCTAGGAACCAGTGATTAATGTCCACAAATATTTTATTGGCTGATCTTTCTAAGACTACACTTGATTTGCTATTTATTGTAATGTTTGTATCATCGGCAAACAAAACAAACTTGGCATCTGGTAATGTTACTGATGAAAGGTCATTGATATACACAAGAAAAAGTAAGGGCCCCAAAATGGAACCTTGTGGGACCCCACATGTAATTAGTTCCCAGTTGGATGATGCCTGATAGCTTGATACATGTCTCTTTCCTAATAACGCACTTTGTTTCCTGCCAGAGATATAAGATTTGAACCATTTTGCAGCATTTCCTGTTACACTATAATATTCTAGTTTACTTAAAAGGATATTGTGATTTACACAGTGAAATACCTTTGACAGATCACAAAATATACCAGTTGCCTGCAATTTTTTGTCTAATGAATTAAGCACATTTTCACTGTAAGTGTAGATAGCCTTCTCAATATCAGAACCTTTTAGAAATCCAAACTGTGACTTTGACAGTATGTTATTTGAGATAAGATGGTTATAAAGACGACTGTACATTACTTTTTCGAAAATTTTTGAGAATGCTGGCAACAGTGAAATTGGACGGAAATTTGATGCTATTTCTTTATCTCCCTTCTTAAACAGTGGCTTAACTTCAGCATATTTCAGCCATTCAGGAAATATTCCACTGATAAACGACTGGTTACACAAATAGCTTAATATGTTACTTGGCTCAGAATCACATTCTTTAATTAACTTTGTTGACATTTCATCATACCCACTAGATGTTTTTGATTTTAAAGATTTTATGATGGACATTATTTCTGTTGGGGTAGTGAGGGTCAAATTCATATAATGGAAGTTACTTGAAATGTCTGGTCTAAGGTAATCCATAGCAGCATCTACCTAACCTGACAACCCCATCTTTTCAGTAACAGTTACAAAATGTTTGTTAAAAAGTTCTGCAACACTATACACATCTGTCACCAATGTATCATTTACTCTTAATGCTATTTGTTCCTCTTCATGTCTGGTTCTACCAGTCTCCTCCTTCACTATATCCCATATTGTCTTTATTTTGTTATCTGATATGACTATCTTTTCCTTGTAATATATTTGCTTTGACATCCGTATTACAGTCTTTAATATTTTGCAGTATTTCTTATAATGTGCTATAGCATCAACATTGGAAATGTTTCGGATTGACAGATATAGTTTTCTTTTTGTTTTACAAGATACCCCTATTCCTCGAGTAATCCATGGCTTCTTTGTATACGTTGCTCTAACCTTGGTAAGTTTTGGGGGAAAGCAGTGTTCGAATAAGGTAAGCACTTTATTAGCAAAAATGTTATATTTTTCATTCATGCCATGAGCACTGTAAACATCAGTCCAGTGAATGTCTCTGAGGAGTGTCCTAAAATAATCAATTTTTGGCTTACTGATTACCCTCTTGAGCTCAGATTTAACAGATTTTATATCCTGTTCACTATTAACATTTAACAGAAGGAACTGCATGTCATGGTCTGAGAGGCCATTGACTATTGGTTTTGTAATATAATTTTGTTCATTGGACTTTCTTATAAAGATATTATCAATGGCTGTTTGTGAGCAAGTGGCTATCCTAGTGGGGAACCTTACAGTGGGAATTAAGATGAATGGTAGTGTTACTAACTCAAATAAGTTCTTATTGGGAGAGTCTTTAAGGAAATCTACATTGAAATCACCAGCAACCACTATTTCTTTGTTTTTGGTTGTTAAATGGGCCAGTAAAGCTTCAAGGTGGTTTACAAACAGATTAAAGTTACCTGCAGGTGCTCGATATACACTTAATATTATGAAGGATTTTTCGTGAAATTCTAATTCTGTTGCAAATGCTTCCATATGCTGTTCTAGGCAAAATTTATGAATGTCTATGTTCTTAAATTTATGACAGTTCCTGATGAATGTGGCAACTCCTCCTTTCTCCATTTCTGATCTACAAAAGTGAGATGCTAACCTAAACCCTGTAACACTTAAAAGTTCTATACCAGTGGTCACATGATGTTCAGAGAGGCAGATTATGTCAGCTGGGTTTGAAGACTCTAATTCGTCTATGCGGATAGTTAATTCATTAATTTTATTTCTCAGTCCTCGAATATTTTGATGCAATAAAGATAGCTGACATTTCACATTGACTGAGTTAAAATTGTGTGGAGTTAAAATATCTGCTGACAGTTGAAAATTCTTAACCAATGGCTGTTTATGCTGATGTAATAAGCTGGAATTATGTTTTTTGATTTCTTTCTCTAACTGAAGGTTTGTCTCAGTTCTAACCTCTCTTAAAATTTGCTTACTTTCTGTCCTCCCTACCCTAAAAAAGGGTCTTTTCTGAATCCTATAACCACTGGTATTTTACCACTCATGACAGTGCGTCCCCCCTTTAACTTTCCTCCTATTTCCCCAGCCAATTTACCTATCCGCCTCCTGTTGAGGTGAAGGCCATGCCTAGTATAATCCCACCTACTGAGAGAATCAGCATGAACCACACCAATGTGTAACCCCACACCGACAGGAGCAGCCGTTCCAGCTCCAAATTAACTCTTGACAGAAGAGTTCAAATGAGGTCGGTCATGGCGCCCGAGAACAGATACAAACTCAACACTAGTATGCTTCGATGCTGATGCAATCTTCGCCAGGTCACACTCTATACTGTGCCCAGGATCTCTGTCAATACTGTTACCTGCCCCACCCACTATAACCACGGTGCCTTCCTTAGTGAAATCTTTGCAAAGTGATCCTAAATCCTCTGTCACCTGCTCCAGACCAGCACTAGGTTTAAAAAAATTGGTGACCTGGTATTCTGACCCTAGTTCATCCAGCAAAAGTTGGCCAACACCTCTTCCATGGGAACTACCTAACAACAACACTTCCTTTCTCTTTACTTATTTCCCTACATTCTTACTTTTCAATTTGCTGCTGAAAGTTTGTTGTGCCCTATCTACACCTGCAACTGCTTGAGGCTCACCAGCTTCTAACTGAAGCAACAGGTCAAATCTATTTTCCACATTCACCATAAAGCTGTCAGACAAAGTTCTAGGCCTATTCCTCCTGTTGCCTGTTGCCACTTCCCACCTCTCTTTACCCTTCTCCCTCCTTAACCTGTCAAGATCTCCCCTGGCCTTGTCTAACTCAGCCTGAAGGGCGGCAATTTTCCCCTCCTGTTCTAGTATCTTCCTATCTCTGCTACAAATCCTACAAAACCACTGATGATTCTCATTTACTTCCCCTATTCCCACGCCACTACAGTCACCCACATGGAAAAAACTACAGCACCCATCACACCAAAGCCCCGACCTAACAATTCAACGGCAAGTCAAGCACTTTTCACTCATGATAAACGTAATAGTTTATTAAGAATAAGTCAGTTAAATTACAGATAAACACGAAAATATGGTTACACAAATTTGGCCTATACGCAACTGTTTACGCAACTGTGTGTAAACAAAAAGAAAAGTGCAAAGTTTCTGAAACAACAACTTAAATTTTACGCTACTTTCCGGAAATGCTAGTTAAATAATGAAGACGTACGCTAGGTTAAATTGCTGGAGAGAGCAAGGAACAACTAAACGAAATTCTATAGATTTGCTGCAGCAGAACGTAAACAGAAAATTCGACTGTACGGTCTTTTCGCGTTTTCTGCTATATTACGTAAAGAAAAATGAAACCTTTAATGGTACACTTAAACGGCACACTAATACACTTATTTACCACGTAATCAGTACTAATCTATATGTTTTATAATCTAAAATGACTTATCTTTACGAGAACACCAAAACTCGCGCTAGTCGCCTGGCTGCAGGGCTGCCAACATTTACTCACATAATCACTATAGGTACTCAAATATTTTTAATGATTTTTGTCATACTGAAATTGTTATTTCTTATGTGACAATGATGTAAAAAAGATATTGTATTTGTGAAAACCTGGTCCGATGTAAAGGAAGGCCTCATGGGCCTTGTCACATCAGGTTATATAAACACAAAAAAGACAAAGAATGTAATATATTCCTCACGCCACACTTCAATGTAGGACGCCGGGTACTTATGACACAGTTGTTGATAAAACCCTTTACTATTCTAATTACGAAATGTTTGCCAGAAGAGCAGCTGTTGGTAAGTTTCTGTAAGAGCCCGAATTTCCTTGATTTTATTGCCATAGTGTAATGGTAGCAGGAAATGAAGTAAGTAGGCAACTGGTTTGGTGTCAAGGACTGTAGTTACTCTGGTTGACAATTTGAGGACATTTACGAGAGTAAAAACGGCCAGCCAAGTTTCGCATGAATTTGAAGAGACACGATAGCCCTTCGTGAAACTGCAGGTGGATTGCGACACGTTGTGTTCTGCTGACGAAGCGGAATCAAGTTTAAACTATTCACCGCCCAGGAGGTTGAAGCTTAGTCCAGCCAACCATTTGCGGCTAAAAAATATTGGTTCATCGTAAAACTGTTAACGGATCTTAACACTGCATTTAAATTATGTGTACAATGAAAACGAATTTGGAAACTCAGACGAAATGTGCCAGTCTGCCGCATGGGAAGATTAGTCACTTTTTCAGAGCCGCAGTAAAATATTAAAAATCAAAGTAGCGTGGAGGGTGGTACCCTGACTGGCCAGCACAAACAATCGTAGTGTGAGGCAATCTGGAGAGGATACCTCTTGAAAACCTTATTTCTTCTTGGCTACTACTAAAAGAATGACGCGCAAGTCTACTTCATTGTCACTTTAGAGATGGCGGATAGGCTTGATTATAGTGGTGCATAACTTTGGCGAAATGTTGTGTATCATGTACCTGGTTCCATTGGCGTTGGTTTTTCCTATCCAGAAACATTTCTTAGACTAACTATTATACAGAAAATGACTTGTGTAATATATAAACAGTGCCTTCCAAGAGTAAAGAAACAGTACACTATCGATTTGATGGTTGAAAATTGTAATAAAAGAGACGGACGTATCTTGACTCAGCTCTGACTATTTTGGGTGGGGAACCATGTGACGACTTTAGCGTTTTTATTAGGTCTGTCTGAAGTTGTTGCACATCATGTATGTGGAAAATTTGGTGTGTCCGTAGTGCGACATGGCACAGAGCTGAAAGTACGGGTGGCGGGCGGTTGTGCTTTAACGATACAAAGCACATCTCGGTATGCTGTTTACTGAACGTTACGATACCGGTACACGGAAGGCCAATGTAGCAACAACATTTAATAAGCCGTTTTCCAGGGCCAACTTATACTATCGCAATGGTCAATTCACCTGACGTACGTCGGATGACGAAATATGTTGACTGTGTCTAGTTGGACGTATAATCTCGGGATTTTAACAAAATGGTTCAAATGGTTCTGAGCACTATCGGACTTAACATCTGTGGTCATCAGTCCCCTAGAACTTAGAACTACTGAAACCTAACTAACCTAAGGACATCATACACATCCATGCCCAAGGCAGGATTCGAACCTGCGACCGTAGCGGTCACGCGGTTCCAGACTGAAGCGCCTAGAACCGCACGGCCACACCGGACGGCGGAATTTTAACAACGAAGTTATTGGTCACGCATGTTGTCTTTCTTGTGGTACATGGTACTAGGAACGGTGTGGTTCATGGTACTGCCGGCCGTTGTGACGGAGCGGTTCTAGTCGCTGCCGTCCGGAACCGCGCTGTCGCTACGGTCGCAGGTTCGAATACCGCCTCGGGCATGGATGTGTGTGCTGTCCTCAGCTTAGTTAGGTTGAATTAGTTCTAAGTATATGGGACTGATGACCGCACATGTTAAGTCCCATTGTTCTCAGAGCCATTTGGACCATTTGGTACATGGTACTAGTAACCGGTGCATGGGCTTACTTAAGGCTGTCGGTCCTCCGAATCGAATCTCTGACAAAAGACGCCTCTTTTCTTTGGATCTTCTATATATACGCTAAATCTATGCAGTAATACTGACGAGTAAAACGCAAGAAGCAGTCGGAGAAGATTTAGTGTGCTGTTTTGCTTGTTGTAGTAGATTTATTTGGAATTATCGCAATAAATTGTAGTCTCGTTGCTACTTCCTACAACGATTCTTCTTTTATGTGGCCGTTTCACTTTCTGTCGGTCTGGACGATTGTGTGAATATACTCTGGTGTCCTAAATGAAAGCTACAAACCGCTGTTCCCCGTTCTGTGTCTAATTCACGATATAATCATACAAACTTGTAACGTGCGCTAGGGGTCACACAATACTCATTAAAGCCTGTACTATGCTAAGTGAGTGGGGTTCACCTTACGAGACAGGATTTTTGTATAGATATTGACCGCGTGTACCTGAATGGTGGCAAATCAGACTTACACCCACTCCGTAATAACAATGATTCGTCAAGTAAGTCCGAAATGCAACTACACGTCCGGACGGACAAAAAGCAACACTGAAGATGCTACCAATTTAATAATAATACGGTCGCCAGCCTAATTAGGCATTAACTGAGTTCCTTCCCTGTACAAGTTGGTGTATATTCATGCAAACCAACACGTAGTAACACTGCATAATATAGTAAATTATTGAACCAGAAAATCTATTGAAGTGATAGTTTCACGTTCTGTACTGATATGGAAAAACCATAAATACATAACACTACACTATAATGTATACTACAAAACTTCGTACTGTCTATTGATCTGATTAAAATCAAGCATAGGTTGCCCTAGAAATAGCACTTTCGAGTCACACATACAATGTCAATTTTGATAAAGATAAAACACTGATAGATTTTGGCTTTTATATTGACTTTAACTTTTGCTGGTCAAATCAATTTAGAACACTTCAGAATTCAAATGAATAAAAAGGGGGGGGGGGTTTGGGACCCTGAAACTGTTGTGATCACTGTATAACAAAATTTGATTACTGAAATTATTATGCGCTTAAGATTTCCAGTATATGAGTTACTACTCTCTTTATCTTATTTCCTGCTTATTTAAATACCTTTTTATCGGTCTCGAAATAATTTAACTTCATTACTAAATCAATATTAAAGTTATCTTCCAACTTTGTCAGACCTTCGTTATTCATTTACCGGTTCATTAGCAAAACAGTTCTTTAAACACCATTCTAACATAGCTAGGTCTGCAGGTAATTATTATTAACACAAACTTTAATTTTTCATCTCGGGACACTCGAATTGCACAACATTTGGAAAGGACCCTGTCTAGGTTAGTTGTAAGGATAATTAAATGATAGGAAAGTTCTGGTAAAATTTAAGTTGTTATTGAACAGTATGGAACAAAAGTAACACTGTTCCATACGAATACAGTACCAGAAGTTTCAACCTGTTTGTATCGATGCGGCGGTTGGCAGGCGGCGAGATGGCGAGGCACGGAGCACACATACAACTACAGCTATGGCTCTTGACGTATCGGCACTTTATTTCTTCATAGTGTCGCAATACTTTTCCATTTAGTGCCTATGGAATTTTGCCATGCTGTGTGGGATTTGGAACGGCATACCCGAGGCTCAGTGAAGCTACGTCTTCCAGGGGAGCCTCCTCGCTCCAGAACGTGTTGCTCAGACCAATGCCAAACTCCAACTACTATTGCTGAGCCCGTTATGCCGTACAGCACCCGCGTGCATTTTCCCGCGCTCGCCTGCCATCCACCTTTTACCGCTCCCTTACAGACAGGGTATTCACCCGAGGTTTTACATTCTACATATTCTAACACATTGCCTACGTATGGACCAGACGCACAGTTACAATTTTAAACATCTTACAATAGTTTCAACATTTGTTACATTTCAATTCTATTACAATATTGCTTGACATTTGACATAAACATTAATATTCACATTGAAAATTGTTTACAGTTTCCTTAACATAATGGCATGAAACAAAAAAGATATGAAATCAGAACATCAATTACACTAATTTATCGAAAAATCAGATGGAAAAAAATTATTTGTATGTACAATAGTACAACGTCGTTGTTGTTACAAACTGTCAAGCAGATATCAGTACGATCGTGTTCCGCACTGAGGAAGGCATTCCGGTCAATGGACGATCACGCCAACGATGACGTCAGGGCACCCATGAAACGAGGCAGATTTTGCTGGGTAGACCCATATCCATAGTCACTGTGTACACAGTCACAGACGGTGAACTATGTAACAGAATGGGTGCTTATAAGACTCTCTGCGATGGAGGGCCAGAGAAAGAATAGAAGCAGGCACTCGCGGAATGATGTGGCCCGATGGTTTAATGTCAATAGTTCTGTTGTTTATTGGATGTGGCGACAGTTTATAGAGACCGAACCTGTATCCCGAAGTCCAGGTCAGAGCCTACCACATCCGAGTTAAAAAAATGGTTGAAATGGCTCTAAGCGCTATGGGACTTAAAATCTGAGGTCATCAGTCCCCTAGACCTACAACTACTTAAACCTAACCTAAGGATATCACATACATACATGCCCGAGGTAGGATTCGAACCTGCGACCGTAGCAGGCGCGACGTTCCTGACTGAAGCGCCTAGAACTGCTCGGCTACACCGGCCGGCTGGCTTAAAAAGAGAGGACGATTACTTGTCTGTAAGAGCATGACAGTACCGATCTAATGCCGCACGGCAACTGGCTAGTGAGCTCGTAGCATCCACTGGACGTGTTGTATCGAGGCAATTATATCAAAACGTTAGAAACAGTCACAATCTAAATGCAGCAGCCCATTACAAACAGTATTGTAAGGTGCTTAAAAAAGTTATTAGGAAGGCAAAAAGTATGTGGTATGCAGATAGAATAGCTAAGTCTCAGGATAAAATTAAAACCATATGGTCAGTCGTAAAGGAAGTGGCTGGTCTGCAGAGACAGGTCGAGAATATAGAATCAGTGCGTAGTGGGGATGTCCGTGTTACTGATAAGTCGCATATATGTACAGTACTTAATAATCACTTTCTGAATATAGTAGGTGAACTAAATAGAAACCTAGTCCCAACAGGGAATCATATAGCGCTCTTAAAAAAAAGTGTTCCGAGACTGTTACCTGAAATGCTCCTCCATGATACTGACAAGAGGGAGATTGAGTTAATAATTAAATCACTAAAGACTAAGAATTCTCATGGATATGACGGGGTATCTAGCAGAATACTGAAGTATTGTTCCACGTATGTTAGCTCAGTACTTAGCCATATCTGTAACTTTTCCTTTAGGAGTGGTCGGTTTCCTGACCGATTAAAGTACTCGGTAGTGAAGCCACTTTATAAAAAGGGAGACAGGGATAATGTTGACAATTATAGACCTATTTCTATGCCATCGGTGTTTGCTAAAGGTATCGAGAAGGTTGTATATACAAGGTTACTGCAGCATTTAAATTCACATAATTTGCTGTCAAATGTACAGTTTGGTTTTAGAAATGGCTTAACAACTGAAAATGCTATAGTCTCTTTCCTCTGTGAGGTTTTGGACGGATTAAATAAAAGGTTGCGAACGTTAGGTGTTTTCTTTGATTTAACGAAGGCTTTTGACTGTGTTGACCACAAAATATTACTGCAGAAGTTGGAACATTATGGAGTAAGGGGAGTAGCTTACAATTGGTTCGCCTCCTACTTTAAGAACAGAAAGCAGAAGGTAATCCTCCGCAATATTGAGAGTGGTAATGATGTTCAGTCCCAATGGGGCACTGTTAAATGGGGCGTTCCCCAAGGGTCGGTGCTGGGGCCACTGCAGTTTCTTATTTATATAAATGATATGCCTTCTAGTATTACAGGTGATTCAAAAATATTTCTGTTTGCTGATGACACCACCTTGGTAGTGAAGGATCTTGTGTGTAATATTGAAACATTATCAAATAATGTAGTTCATGATATAAGTTCGTGGCTTGTGGAAAATAATTTGATGCTAAATCACAGTAAGACTCAGTTTTTACAGTTTCTAACTCACAATTCAACAAGAACTGACATTTTAATCAGACAGAATGGGCATGTTATAAGCGAGACGGAACAGTTTAAGTTCCTAGGCGTATGGATAGATAGTAAGTTGTTGTGGAAAGCCCATGTTCAGGATCTTGTTCAGAAACTAAATGCCGCTTTATTTACCATTAGAACAGTATCTGAAATAAGTGACATTTCAACACGAAAAGTAGTATACTTCGCATATTTTCATACGCTTATGTCATATGGTATTATTTTTTGTGGTAATTCTTCTGATTCAAAAAGGGTATTTTTGGCTCAAAAACGGGCTGTTCGAGCTATGTATGGTGTAAGTTCGAAAACCTCTTGTCGACCCCTATTCAATAGTCTGGGAATTTTGACATTGCCCTCACAGTATGTATTTTCTTTAATGTCGTTTGTTGTTAGCAATATTAGCTTATTCCCAAGAGTTAGCAGCTTTCACTCAGTTAATACTAGGCAGAAATCAAATCTGCATGTGGAATGCACTTCCTTAACTCTTGTGCAGAAAAGAGTGCAGTATTCTGCTGCATCCATTTTCAATAAGCTATCACAAGAACTCAAAAACCTTAGCAGTAGCCCAAACACTTCTAAGTCTAAACTGAAGAGTTTCCTCATGGCTCACTCCTTCTATTCTGTCGAGGAGCTCCTGGAAGAGCTAAAAAATTAAGCAAATTCCAGTGTTACATTCTTGATTTTCTTTATTTAAACTAACGACTTGTCGCCTGAATATGTTTCTTATATTTCATTTCATTCTGTTTCTACAATCGTGTTATAATTTCATGTATTGACTCGTTCCATGACCATGGAGACTTCTCCTAAATGTGGTCCCACGGAACAATAAATAAATAAAATAAATAAATAAAAAAAAAACGGTGTGAAGAAGGCTTCGGCAGAGTGGCCTTTCTTGTCGGAGACCTGATATATTTCAACCCCTGAAGCATATTCACAGAAGGGAACGTCTAGATTGCAGTCATCAACTTACCACCTGGACGGTCGAACAATGGACCAATGTTGTTCCCACAGATGTGTCCCGATTTAGTCTGGAAAGTAATTCTCGATGGACTCATCTACATCTTCATCTACATACATACTCCTCTAGCCACCAAGGGATGTGTGGCGGAGGGCACAATTCTTGTCAAAGTCATGTCTCTCCCCTCTGTTCCACTCGCGGATCACACGAGGGAAAAACGATTGTCTGAACGCCTCAGTACGAGCTCTAATTTCCCTTATCTTTGAATGGAGATCATTGCGCGGTTTGAATGATGTTGTTAATAATGTATGCTTTACATCCTCGCCGAAGATCGGATTTCGGAATTTAGTGAACAGCCCCTTCCGTTTAGCGCGTCGCCTATCTCTATGTGTATCCCACTTCAAACTTTCTATGAGATTTGTAACGCTCTCGCGATGGCTCAATGTAGCAGTCATGAATCTTGTCGCTCTTCTTTGGACCTTCTCAATCTCTTGAATGATACCCAAGTGGTAAGGGTCCCATACAGACGAACAACACTCTAAGACAGGGCGAACTAACGTATTGTAAACAATTTCCACTGTTGAAGGACTGAATCGCTTCAGGATTCTACCAATAAACCGCAATCTAGAATTCGCCTTGCCCGTTACTTGTGTAATCAGAGCATTCTATTTGAGATCATTTCGAATAGTCACACCAGATTCTTGACGGATGTTACCGCTTCCAAAGACTGGGCATTTATTTTGTACTCGTACATTAATGGGATTTTCGCCTTGTTATGTGCAGTAGGCTACACTTACTAATATTGAGAGATAACTGCCAGTCATTACACCACACATTTACTTTCAGCAAATCCTCATTGATTTGTTCAAAACTTTCGTGTGATACTACTTTTCTGTAGACTACAGCATCATTGGCAAACGGTCTAATGCCGCTGTCAATACCATCAATCAAATCGTTTATGCAAATCGTAAAATGCAGCGGACCTATTACGCTGCCCTGGGGCGCACCTGACGTTACTCTTGTTTCTGTTGAATTCACCCAATTAAGGACGCCATACTGCTCTCTGTCTGTTAGGAAGCTTTCTATCCAACCGCGTATGTCATCGGATAGACCGTAAGCGCGCACTTTCCGGACAAGCGACAGTGCGGAACTAAGTCGAACGCCTTTCGAACGTCGAGAAATATGGCATCAACCTGGGAGCCGGTATCTAGAGCCTGTTGAGTATCATGCACAAAGGGGGCCAGTTGTGTTTCGCATGACCGCTGTTTCCTAAACCCGTGCTGGTTTCTGCAGATGAGCTTCTCAGTGTCTAGAAAGGTCATTATGTCTGAACACGAAATGTGTTCCATGATTCTATAACAAATCGATGTCAGTAAAATTGGCTGGTAATTATGTACATCCGATTTTCTACCCTTTTAGTAGATTGCTATGACCTGGGACTTCTTTCAGTCCCGTAGAACTTTCCGCTGTTCCGCTCGCATCTTGACGGAACGTGTAACGTGATTTCGGGACCTAAACATTGTAGAAAGAGACCGATATGGAGGAGGGTCCTTAATGGTGTGGGCAAGTATATGTTGACCACTCGAACATCTCTTCATGATATTGTACGGGTGAATCGGCAAGGTTTAGTTATTTTCAGGTATCGTGAAGAGATCTTGGGATCTCATTTGCGGTTGTTGTTAGGTGCTTTGTGTCCAGACTTCGCACTGACAGACTATAATGCTCTACCTCATAGAGGAAGATATTGCACGACGGTGAGGCCTGATCGCTCTCCTGATTTGAATCCCATAGAGCATGTCTGGAATGCACACAAGGGAGACAGTTTACACCCCGTCATCATATACTAACCACTATTCAAGACTGCGTGCGGCTCTGTAGGAAGAATGGGCGTCGTTGCCCCAAACATGACATCATTCAGATCATGCCCCGTCGTTGTCAGGCCTGTATTTCTGCCAGCGGCGGTCACACCCTGTACTGAGCACATTAACTAGTTGTCGGAACGTGAGTGCAAATTGATTAAGATGAAAAAATGAAAATAACGAAGAACATTTTTGTCTACCTTTATTCTTGTTGCAGCTGATTACGTTCTGAATTCTTTACACTGTTTCTACCTAACTCTCACCGGTTTATACTGTTTCGAAGCAAAATAAGAGCAATAAAAGCAACCTTGCAAAATTTTCATTTGTTGTTTTACTTTTGGACACCAATCTATTATGCAGTCCTTGTTATTTCCAGTTATTTATCACTAGAAGTTCACTCGAAAAACATTATGTTTTACCTTATACGTAAGCGTAATTGTGGTATTTTATTAATGTTGTCGGGCAAATTCTAATCCTCAGATGAAGCGCTGATTCTCTTCTGGTGTTTCTGTGTTTCACTACTCTTTCTGCCGCCTCGACATTTCTGTAGTGCTCAGGCATACAGGAAAGTCAAGGCGGCACAGCACGCGAAATGTTTCACCGAACCTCAGACGGCACTACAAAACTTTCTTGTGTGCTCTAGAAGCTGCTTTCAGATCCAAAGATTTCGCAGCAAGCTAAGTTATCTCTGCTAAGAATCCCAGACTCCGGCTACAAAGCTGGTTCAGTTTTCAACATGGTCGTATTCTGTTCTCTAGGCGGCAGTACTCCACTAGATCGATTGCCTTCCAGAATACAAGCGACTCGTTATCGACTTGAGTGCCATGAACTACTGCCCTTTGAAGAACAAAAACGAACAAGACGAGGAGAATGTTTGTTATCACAACATAGCTGTTCGAAAAATTCATGTTGATTCCTACAGAGTACGTTTCCGTTCTCTTCTAAATGCTGATGCATATTTTAGCTCTGTATTCGACATTTGTTCATCCAGAATCGTTATTGTGACCGTAATAAGCTGATTTTGTAAGAAAAAAGGAAGAGTTACCACGAGGTCATTAGAGAAGGAAATGAAGCTCGGACATATGAATTTCAGTCTAACTATTTTGTCAGTAAATTAACACTGATTTCAATTAAATTCTTTATCTGACTTATAAATAACTGTGATCAACTACAGAAAACGGACTGACTCACTTCTCAACCAAATAGCCTACCAGGAGTATCGATCACAAAACCCAAAGGTGTATAAAATTCAACTGCTCTGAAATCATGTGATTCAGTTTTCACCTTTCGCCAATTTTTTTTATCTGCTTGATTTTAGTTTTTTTCCTGTGACTCTTTTTTGAAAGGAAAGAAAAGCAATCCTTCTATCTCATTCTGAATCGCCTTATTAAGTTTACGAACTGACAAAAGTAGCTATGCACACCTGCATCAACCTAGGATAATTACAGTTTCTGCGGGCTAATTTCAACACTACAAATCGAATATCTGAAAGATTATTGGAGGAGGTAAGGATGTGTTGTACTGTTAAAAATTATGCCAGTGGTTGAAATTATCTACACTTAGATCTTTTTACAGGTTAGTTATACTTCGAGTACATTGTACATAGGAACATATCATGTTTCCTGTTAAGTATTTTAATCTGGTGGCCGATATTACAATCATATGGAGAAATACGCACTAGAGATTGCTATAAGCAGTTTCCATTATTTTCTGCTGTTTTTGTCGTTATGAAAGATGAATTTGTGTTCCGTGCTACGTTTGTAAATAATTTTAGCTCTGATCACTTAATTCCTGCGTAGTATATGGAAGCTACATGGAAGAAATTAATAAATCTTCAGTCACAGTATTAAAATTCTGCACATTTTTGAAGCTAGTTACATATCGTGAGGACAGTTAAGCAGTATTTCGTTGGTCGTCCGCCATCTTGTACCTTGACGCGCAAGAATGTCTTCTAGCATGGACTGTGTGGCATTTGTAACCGAGCAAGTTTCTTTAATGCCTTAGCAATTTTACTCGTCTTAAAAACAGAAATTTGCGTTATTTTTCAGCACTTTCCATTTCAAGGCGTATTTGAGTCGTAACTGGTTTTTGATAATGCTTCTGCTTAATCAGTTTGCACTTACGGATGTGTCGCAGAATAATGAAGTAACTGCTCTCAAAATGTGAATGTTATCATTTAAAATTGGAATAAAAAATGCGTTAAAGTTATTTTACGAGTTGCCTAAATGCGAAAATATGAAAAGCGTTCCGACTAACAACACTCTCCCTTAGGAAACGCCACTATCAGATGTTACTAGTTTTTCTCAGGAAATTAATAGTGACACACAAGAATTGGTATAGCGGGAGTACGATTCGTTACGAATAGGAAGACGGCGCATAGAGTGTGTTTCTGTGAACATTTCAGTGATAGGGTTGTTCTTCTCAGAATCTACGGTAAACCAACACCGACAACGACAGTTCAGTTATACATGCCGATGTCGCTAACGGAAGATGAAGAGATAAAGGAAGTAGATGAGGATATTGAAAGGGTAATACGGTATATAAAGGGAGATGAAAATCTAAAAGTCATGGGGGACTCGAATGCAGTTGTAGGGCAGGGAGAAGAAGAAAATGTTACAGGAGAATATAGGCTTGGGACAGGGAATGAGAAAGACTAATTGAGTTCTGTAACAACATTCAGCTAGTAATAGCGAATACTGTGTTCAAGAATCACAAGAGGAGGAGGTGTACTTGGAAAAGGCCGGGTGATACGGGAAGGTTTAAGTTAGATCACATCATGGACAGACAGAGATTCCGAAATCAGATACTGGATTGTGAGGCATACCCAGGAGTAGATATAGAGTCAGATCGCAATTTAGTAGTGATGAAGAGCAGGCTGAAGTATAAGAGAGTAGTCAGGAACAGTCAATACGTAAAGAAGTGGAATACAGAACTACCAAGGAATGACGAGATATGTGTGAAGTACTCTAAGGCTATAGATACACCAATGAGGAATATCTCAGTAGGCAGTTCAGTTGAAGAGGAATAGACACATCTAAGATCTACAATCACAGAAGTTGGGAGGAAATACGTACATACAAAGAACGTACCTGCGATGAAACCATGGGTTACAGAAGAAACACTTCAGTTGATGGATGAAAGAAGGAAGTACAAAAATGTTCAGGGAAATTCAGGGATGCAGTAATACAGCGCACTGAGTAATGAACTAAATAGGATGTGTAGGGAAGCTAAGACGAAATCGCCGAAGGAAAACTGTGAAGAAATCGAAAAAGATATGATCGTCAGAATGAATCAGCATATAGGAAAGCCAAAATTAAATTAAAAGCAAGGCTGGTAACATTAAGAGTGTAACGGGAACACCAGTGTTAAACGCAGAGGAGACAGCGGATACGATGTAGAGATATCACTGAAGGCCTTTATGAGGGGAAAGATTTGTCTGATGTGGCAGAAGAAGAAACAGGAGTCGATTAGAAGAGATAGGCAATATAGTATTAAAATGAGAATGTAAAAAAGCTTTGGAGGACTTAAGATCATATAAGGCAGAAGGGATTGATAACATCTTATCAGAATTTTTAAAATCTTTGCCGAAGTGGCACCAACACTAACATTAACGTTGCTGTGTGGAATGTATGAGTCTTGAGATATACCAACTGACTTTCGGAAAAATATCATCCACACAATTCCGAAGATTGCAACGGCCGACAAGTGCGAAAATTATCGCACATAAAGTTTAACAGCTTATGCATTCAAGTTGCTGACAAGAATAATTTATCGAAGAATGGAAAGGAAACTGAGGATGTGTTATATAACGATTAGTTTGGCCGTGTTGTTGTTGTTGTGCTCTTCAGTCCTGAGACTGGTTTGATGCAGCTGTCCATGCTACTCTATCCTGTGCAAGCCTCTTCATCTCCCAGTATTTACCGCAACCTACATCCTTCTGAATCTGCTTAGTGTATTCATCTATTGGTCTCCCTCTACGATTTTTACCCTCCACGCTGCCCTCCAATACTAAATTGATGATCCCTTGATGCCTCAGAACATCTTCTACCAACCGATCCCTTCTTCTAGTCAAGTTGTGCCACAAACTTCTCTTCTCCCCAATCCTATTCAATACTTCCTCGTTAGTAATGTGATCTACCCATCTAATATTCAGCATTCTTCTGTAGCACCACATTTCAAAAGCTTGTCCAAACTATTTATCGTCCATGTTTCACTTCCATACGTGGCTACACTCTATACAAATACTTTCAGAAATGACTTCCTGACACTTAAATCTATACTCGATGTTAACAAAGTTCTCTTCTTCAGAAACGCTTTCCTTGCCATTGGCAGTCTACATTTTATATCCTCTCTACTTCGACCATCATCAGTTATTTTGCTCCCCAAATAGCAAAACTCCTTTACTACTTGAAGAGACTCATTTCCTAATCTAATTCCCTCAGCATCACCCGACTTAATTCGACTACATTCCATTATCCTCGTTTTGCTTTTGTTGATGTTCATCTTATATCCTTCTTTCAAGACACTATCCATTCCGTTCAACTGCTCTTCCAAGTCCTTTGCCGTCTCTGACAGAATTACAATGTCATCGGCGAACTTCAAAGTTTTTATTTCTTCTCCTTGATTTTTAATACCTACTCCGAATTTTTCTTTTGTTTCCTTCACTGCTTGCTCAAAATACAGATTGAACAACATCGGGGATAGGCTACAGCCCTGTCTCACTCCCTTCCCGACCACTGCTTCCCTTTCATGCCACTCGATTCTGCCCCTCGATTCTTATAACTGCCATCTGGTTTCTGTACAAATTGTAAATGGCCTTTCGCTCCCTGTATTTTACACCTGCCACCTTCAGAATTTGAAAGAGAGTTTTCCAATCAACCTTGTCAAAAGCTTTCTCTAAGTCTACAAATGCTAGAAACGTAGGTTTGCCCTTCCTTAATCTAGCTTCTAAGATGAGTTGTAGGGTCAGTATTGCCTCACGTGATCCAAGATTTCTGCGGAATCCACACTGATCTTCCCCGAAGTCGGTTTCTACTAGTTTTTCCATTCTCCTGTAAAGAATTCGCGTTAGTATTTTGCATCTATGACTTATTAAGCTGATAATTCGGTAATTCTCACATCTGCCAACACCTGCTTTCTTTGGGATTGGAATTACACTCCTGGAAATGGAAAAAAGAACACATTGACACCGGTGTGTCAGACCCACCGTACTTGCTCCGGACACTGCGAGAGGGCTGTACAAGCAATGATCACACGCACGGCACAGCGGACACACCAGGAACCGCGGTGTTGGCCGTCGAATGGCGCTAGCTGCGCAGCATTTGTGCACCGCCGCCGTCAGTGTCAGCCAGTTTGCCGTGGCATACGGAGCTCCATCGCAGTCTTTATCACTGGTAGCATGCCGCGACAGCATGGACGTGAACCGTATGTGCAGTTGACGGACTTTGAGCGAGGGCGTATAGTGGGCATGCGGGAGGCCGGGTGGACGTACCGCCGAATTCCTCAACACGTGGGCCGTGAGGTCTCCACAGTACATCGATGTTGTCGCCAGTGGTCGGCGGAAGGTGCACGTGCCCGTCGACCTGGGACCGGACCGCAGCGACGGACGGATGCACGCCAAGACCGTAGGATCCTACGCAGTGCCGTAGGGGACCGCACCGCCACTTCCCAGCAAATTAGGGACACTGTTGCTCCTGGGGTATCGGCGAGGACCATTCGCAACCGTCTCCATGAAGCTGGGCTACGGTCCCGCACCCCGTTAGGCCGTCTTCCGCTCACGCCCCAACATCGTGCAGCCCGCCTCCAGTGGTGTCGCGACAGGCGTGAATGGAGGGACGAATGGAGACGTGTCGTCTTCAGCGATGAGAGTCGCTTCTGCCTTGGTGCCAATGATGGTCGTATGCGTGTTTGGCGCCGTGCAGGTGAGCGCCACAATCAGGACTGCATACGACCGAGGCACACAGGGCCAACACCCGGCATCATGGTGTGGGGAGCGATCTCCTACACTGGCCGTACACCACTGGTGATCGTCGAGGGGACACTGAATAGTGCACGGTACATCCAAACCGTCATCGAACCCATCGTTCTACCATTCCTAGACCGGCAAGGGAACTTGCTGTTCCAACAGGACAATGCACGTCCGCATGTATCCCGTGCCACCCAACGTGCTCTAGAAGGTGTAAGTCAACTACCCTGGCCAGCAAGATCTCCGGATCTGTCCCCCATTGAGCATGTTTGGGACTGGATGAAGCGTCGTCTCACGCGGTCTGCACGTCCAGCACGAACGCTGGTCCAACTGAGGCGCCAGGTGGAAATGGCATGGCAAGCCGTTCCACAGGACTACATCCAGCATCTCTACGATCGTCTCCATGGGAGAATAGCAGCTTGCATTGCTGCGAAAGGTGGATATACACTGTACTAGTGCCGACATTGTGCATACTCTGTTGCCTGTGTCTATGTGCCTGTGGTTCTGTCAGTGTGATCATGTGATGTATCTGACCCCAGGAATGTGTCAGTAAAGTTTCCCCTTCGTGGGACAATGAATTCACGGTGTTCTTATTTCAATTTCCAGGAGTGTATTATATTCTTCTTGAAGTCTGAGGGTATTTCGCGTGTTTCATACATCTTGCTCACCAAGTGGTAGAGTTTTGTCAGGACTGGCTCTCCCAAGGCCGTCAGTAGTTCCAATGAAATGTTCTCTACTCTGGGGGCCTTGTTTCGACTCAGGTCTCTCAGTGCTCTGTCAAACTCTTCACGCAGTATCGTATCTCCCATTTCAGCTTCATCTACATCCTCTTCCATTTCCATAATATTGTCCTCAAGTACATCGCCCTTGTGTAGACCTTCTATATACTCCTTCCACCTTTCTGCTTTCCCTTCTTTGCTTAGAACTGGGTTTCCTTCTAAGCTCTTGATGTTCATGCAAGTGGTTCTCTTATCTCCAAAGGCAGTATCTATCTTACCCCTCGTGAGATAAGCCTCTACATCCTTACATTTGCCCTCTAGCCATCCCTGCTTAGCCATTTTGCACTTCCTGTCGATCTCATGTTTGAGACGTTTGTATTCCTTTTTGTCTGCTTCATTTACTGCATTTTTATATTTTCTCCTATCATCAATTAAATTCAATATTTCTTCTATTACCCAAGGATTTCTACTAGCCCTCGTCTTTTTACCTATTTGATCCTCTGCTGCCTTCACTATTTCATCCCTCAAAGCTACCCATTCTTCTTCTACTGTATTTCTTTCCCCCAGTCCTGTCAATTGTTCCCTTATGCTCTCCTTGAAACTCTGTACAACCTCTGGTTGTGTCTGTTTATCCAGGTCCCATCTCCTTAAATTCCCACCTTTTTGCAGTTTCTTCAGTTTTAGTCTACAGTTCATAACCAATAGTTTTTATGTTGAGCGCCCATAAACCCCCCCCCCCCCTAACCAATAGTTTGTGGTCAGTGTCCACATCTCCCCCTGGAAATGTCTTACAATTTAAAACCTGGTTCCTAAATCTCTGTGTTACCACTAGATAATCTATCTGAAACCTGTCAGTATCTCCAGCCATCTTCCATGTATACAGACTTCTTTTATGATTCTTGAACCAAGTATTAGCTATGATTAAGATGTGCTCTGTGCAAAATTCTACCAGGTGGCTTCCTCTTTCATCTCTTAGCCCCAATCCATATTCACCTACTACGTTTCCTTCCCTCCATTTTCCTACTACCGAATTCCAGTCAACCATGACTATTAAATTCTCGTCACCCTTCACTATCTGAATAATTTCTCTTATTTCATCATACATTTCTTCAATTTCTTCGTCATCTGCAGGGCTAGTTGGTATATAAACTTGTACTACTGTAGTAGGCATGGGCTATTTGTCTATCGTGGCCACAATAATGCGTTCACTATGCTGTTTGTAGTAGCTTACCCGCATTCCTATTTTCCTATTCATTATTAAACCTACTCCTGCATTACCCCTATTTGATTCTGTGTAGTCACCTAACCAGAAGTCTTGTTCTTCCTGCCACCGAACTTCACTAATTCCCACTATATCTAACTTTAACCTATCCATTTCCCTTTTCAAATTTTCTAACCTACCTGCCCGATTAATGGATCTGACATTCCACGCTCCGATCCGTAGAACGCCAGTTTTCTTTCACCTGATAACGACATCCTGTTGAGTAGTCCCCGCCCGGAGATCCGAATGGGGGACTATTTTACCTCCGGAATATTTTACCCAAGAGGACGCGATCATCATTTAACCATTCAGTAAAGCTGCATGCCCTCGGGAAAAATTACGGCCGTAGTTTCCCCTTGCTTTCAGCCGTTCGCAGTACCAGCACAGCAAGGCCGTTTTGGTTAGTGTTACAAGGCCAGATCAGTCAATCATCCAGACTGTTGCCCTTGCAACTACTGAAAAGGCTGCTGCCACTCTTCAGGAACCACACGTTTGTCTGGCCTCTCAACAGATACCCCTCCGTTGTGGTTACACCTACGGTACGGCTATCTGTATCGCTGAGGCACGCAAGCCTCCCCACCAACGGCAAGGTCCATGGTTTATGGGGGGGGAGTTTGGCCTTAGGAAAGGTGAGGGCATTAGAGAGCAAATATCACGTTGCGGTTGATAATCGAAGCAATACTAAAGAAAAATCAAGCCACCTTCATAGGATTTCTCGAACTAGGAAAAATGTCAAATGGAGCAAAATGTTCGAAATGCTGAGAAAAATAGGGTAAGCTATATGGAGAGACGGGTAATATACAATATGTAAAAGAGTCAACACGAAAAAATAAGAATGAACGACCAATAACGAAGTGCTCGGATTAAAAATGGTGTAAGGTATGAAAGTAGTGTTTCGCCCCTACTGTTCACACTATACATCAAAGAAGAAATGATGGAAATGAAAGAATGGTTCTGGAGTGGGTTTGAAATTCAAGGTAAAAGGATATCGCTGATACAATTCGCTGAGGACATTGTTATTCTGAGTGAAATTGAAGATGAATTACGTGGTCTGCTGAATGGAATGGACTGTCTAATGTGTACAGAATATGGATTGATAGTAAGTCGAATAAGGACGAAGGTGATGAGAAGTAGCAGATATGAGAACATCGAGGACTTAACATCAGGGCTGATGAAGTTAAGGAATTCTGCTACCTAGGCAGCAAAATAATCAATGATGTTCGGAGCAAGGAGGACATCTAAACCAGAGTAACACTGGCAAGAAGGTCATTCCTGGCCAAGAAAAGTCTACTATTATCAAACATAGGTCTTAATTTCAGGAAGAAATTTCTGGGAATGAAGTTTGGAACTCAACATTGTATGGTAGTGAAAGATGGACTGTGGGAAAACCGCAGCAAAAGAGAATCTCAGCATTTGAGATGTCGTGCTACAGACGAATGTTAAAAATTAGGTGGATTGATAAGGTAAGGAAAGAGGAGGTTCTGCACAGAATATGAAAGGAAAGAAATGTGGATAACACTGACAAGGAGAAGGGACACGATGATAGAACATCTGTTAGGACATCAGGAAACGATTTCCACGGTACTAGAAGGAGTTGTAGCGGGCAAAAACTGTAGAGGAGGAGAAAATGGAAACGATCACATGGCTTCAGAGGCTGGGAGTTCCCAGTCGGGAAATTCGGCCGCCAAGTGCAAGTGAAAGGGACGCCACAGTGGACGGCTTGAGCGTCGACAATGGGGATGAAATGATGATGAGGGCAGCACAACATGCAGTCCCTGAGACGTGAAAATCTCCCGCCCCAGCCGGGAATCGAACCCGGACACCGGGAGTGGCATTCCAACGCGCTGGGCATGCAGCTAAAGTGGCGGAGAGAGGAAAACAGAGAATGTAATACATCCAGCAAATAATTGAGGGCATAGTTTGGAGGTGCTACTATGATATGAAAGGGATATGACAGGAGAGGAATTCGTAGGGGGCCACATCAAACCAGTTAGAACGGTGATGACTACAAAAAACAAAAAGAATTACTTCATTGTTTGTTCCACCTTTCTCTGTCACTACCATTGTCTCTACGCTCTACGTTTTTGGGGTGTTTCTCGATAGCGGAGAAATATTTTTGAAAACGGTACATTACACGGCTAGATAAATTCCTAGAGAAGATATTGTTCAAATTTGAGGAATTTGTTGTTGTTAATTGTTTAGATACCATATGCTGAGAGCGAAAGAAATGGTGGAAAACGCTTTTGTCTGGTTTTCTCAAGAAGATTGGTCACAAACATAGATTTTTACCAACACAGTGGTTTTGGACAGTTGCTCTACAAATGCTATTAATACATTACGGTACTAAATGAAACGGAAAAGTACGATTTGCCCATTATCCAGATTTTTAGGTTCATTACCAGGGTTTCAAATCGTGGTTTCTAAGAGACAAATGGAACAGAAAGGCAGACTTAGGTTAGAGAGCTACAGTGACTCTGCAATTCGTCTTAATTGCAGAGGGCTAAGTAGCCCATCCGGGTGGCAGAATGTACATGGTGGGAAAGGCATATCTCAGTCGGCGGCCGGAGCTGGATGTCACATATTGGCAGTGCAGTGGAAGACTCTCGATAGTAACCGCTCCCTCTCCCATCTAGAAGACAAGCCCCCTTCAGGACGATCTCTTTGCTTTCTGCAGAGCCGTCTCCCTAGATCTGGCTACACTCCCAACTGGCCACCATGTTTTTCTCTTCTGGTCTATCATATTACAGTTCAACATCCTTGTAAAATATTTTGTACAGCTCACAACTCCCATGGAAGGAAAGGAAGACTTCACGCAGACTTTATTGTTGTTATGATTAATTACATATGATGGTAGCATTACGTGCTTCCAAATACGTGCAAATTTTATCTTCGAACGAGGCCTGTTGTCTTTTGCAGACTGATCAGAATAAAACTAATTCAGAAATGTTGTACCGACGTAACAGCAATTTGGAAATTGCTAGCTTATTATGACCTTTCAGGAGACCAAAAATTCTCTCTACAGGACTCAACATGGAGTTCTAGCACCGTAGTCTTACTAAATTCAACTCTCTCTACTTGTCCCCGGTGGTAAAAGTAGTAGATACCGTCGCCCAGAATAAAGTCATTTTTTGTGAGCCTTAATGGATTCTATACAGTCGTAAACTGTATGCGAACGGACTCAGCCGCGAAATATATTTTTACTGCTGTACCAGTGCTTACGTTTGAGTTGGCCTGTGCCGAAATGGGAGCTAATGCTGGTTTGACCAGCCGCTTAAGTGACAACATCAGCTGTGGTGTCAGGTGATGAACATAATGAGCCTGACATTTTCTGGGGAACTCGGTGTGCTTGGTTACCATTGGATAACAATGAATTAACTGGAAATGGCCGTAGGGCATATTCCTAGATGAATCGTAGGGTGAGCATATGACTCAGTACCACACCTGCGATTATTCAAAAGTACGATCGTATGGAGTATTAAGCACACTTTGTGGCTGGATTGAGGATTTTTGGCAGAGAGTACACAGCAAGTTATCTTGGATGGAGAGTCATCGTCAAGTACAAAGCAGCTTTTGGCGTGCCCCAGGGACGTGTGTTGGGACCAAAAATGGTTCAAATGGCTCTGACCACTATGGGACTTAACTTCAAAGGTCATCAGTCCCCTAGAACTACTTAAACCTAACTAACCTAAGGGCACCACACACATCCATGCCCGAGGCAGGATTCAAATCGGCAACCGTAGCGGTCTCGCGGTTCCAGACTGTAGCTCCTAGAACCGCTCGGCCACCCCGGCCGGCTGTGTTGGGATCGTTGTTGCTTATATTGTATGTTAATGACCTCTCAGGCAATATTAATACTAACCCAAGAATTTCGCATATGATGCAGGCGTCTATAAGAAAGTACTGTCTGCAATAAACTTCTCAAGTATTCTCTCACATCTTTATAAAATATCAAAGTCATGAAATTGTAGGAAACTTGCTTTAAATGTTCAGAAATGTGAAACTGTCCGCTTCACAAAACAAAGAAAGCATAGTATGTTATGACTGCAATATCGGTGAGCCACAAATGGAATTGGTAAATTCATACAGATACCTGTTTGGAACAGTGTATATAGATATGAAATGGAACGATCACATAAGCACAGTTATAGGTAAAGCAGGTAGCAGGCTCCGGTTTATTGGCAGAGTAGTAGGGAAAGGCTGTCTACAAAGGAGACTGCATACAAACGACTCGCGAGACCCATTCTACAATATTGCTCAAGTTTATAGGAACCGTGCAAAGAAGGACTGAAAGATGATAGTGAACAAATACAGAGGAGGACAGCACAAATGGCCACAGGTTTGTCTGACCCTTGGGAGAGGGTCACAGATGTAGAAGAAACAGAAATGGCACCAGCTTGAAGATGGATAAAATCTTTCCTGTAAAAACCAACTTACAAGGTTTCTAGAACCAATATTAAGTGTTTAAGTGTTCACACCGCTCCCACAAAGATCGCGAAGACTGGACCAATTACAGAGCTGGTAGACACGTTTAAGGAATCAACCTCTCGCTCCATACGTGAATGCATAGGGGATATATCGTGATAAATAGTACAACGGGTGCAACATCTGCCATGCCCTTCAGGAGAAAGAGAAAATTATTAAATTTCTTGGGTAGACGCACTACTGAGCATACATCATAATGTTGTCTATTCGAGAAACACAACGATCTCAAATTTACCTGGCAGAATGCATTTGTTTGGCACTTTTCGAAATTCTTGGGAAAGTAATTTGTGAGGCAGGAGTGGCATAACTCAGTACGTGTAATTTGTTGTGAGATTTTCAGTTTGGCTTCAGGACAGAAGCATCCACAGAATATTCCATTTAACCTTTTGTGCGTGGGGCGCTGGCAGTGTTAAGCGACAGGATGAGGACAGTCGGAATTTTCTTTGATTTAAACCAAAGAATTTAGTCATGTCACCCGTGCGTTGCTACTGCATATATTGGAACATTATGGGATTGGAAAACAGTTCAACAACTTTTCACTTCATATCTGAAAATCAGAGAACAGAAGACTGTATTCTAGTGTCAACAAACACTGCAGAGGTTTGCGTAAGACTTGGAAGGTAACATAAATTATGTTGTTAATATAGTGGTCGGTAGCATCAGCACGTGGCCCTCGTTGAACAGATGAACGCTTAACTGCAAGAAAACGCAATGCACACTCTTTCTGATACAGCGAAATTTTCCTCTCACAGATTGGTCAAATCCGGAAATCGCTCATTTGCAGTTCTTAGGACTGAGGCTACGTAGTAGGCTTTTTGTGGGCGTATCACGCTGAAGATTCTATGCAGAAACTAAATCCTGCTATCTTCGCTATAAAAATAACTTCCATCATCTTTACACTGATATGTAGAAGCTTTGCGTACTTTTACTCTTTAAGAGTTTATTTTTGTGGAGGTTCACAGCCTCGACGTGTTTTGAGGTTGAAAACATGGTCCGAGTAGGCTTTATGCTCTTTATTATCTGCGTGATCGGCCAATTTCAACTTTGCGCCAGTTTCAATCACGTATCTTAAGCTTCTAGCAATGTATGTAAAATATAGCTGGAAGCTTAAGATACGTGCTTGAAAATGACCCAGGTTAACTGGCCGATAACACAGGCAGTAAAAAGAATACGGCCTACTTGTATCATGTTTTCAAACGGAAAATACTTTTACTCTCTTACCATGTATGATTTTGTACTATGGAGCAAATCTGTGCACTCGTCAGCAATATCTAACCCAGAAAAGGGCGACCAGACTGACCTAAGATCTCATTTCACGTATTTTGTGTTAGTCATTGCTTATATGGCTCCGAATTCTCTGTCATTGTTCTCATGTGTTCCATCAAGAGATTCGTGTTGACAATAGCGACTGCACTGAAGATCGTGATGGCTGGGTGTTGTGTGATGTCCTTAGGTTAGTTAGGTTTAAGTAGTTCTAAGTTCTAGGGGACTGATGACCATAGATGTTAAGTCCCATAGTGCTCAGAGCCATTTGCACTGAAGAAACTGAAATATTCATTGAAGAAAGACCAGACGGAAAAGTGTTATCTACTTGGATAGCTTCCTGAAGTGTTGTAAAAAAGTATTCAATATTCTTGAACTTCATTTTTAATAAGCTTCCATCATAACAAAGAATTCACTGATAAATGCAAAATCTAAGATTAAAGTTTTCCTTCGAGCACACCCTTTCTATACGGTAAACGAGGTCCTCGAAATTGTTCAGAACTCTTCTCGGTAATGTATTATTTATTTGTATACTCTTTCTCACTTTTATTAACTCCTTTTTCACAATTTTTTTTATTACTGTTCTGTAAACCAAGGGTTTTCCAAACTGTGTTCCGCGAGAAGCGAATAAGAGCTCCACGGAACATTGCTAATAACAAGGCCGGTTGTTTCGATATTTTGACGATACTAATTTAACGGATGTAAATTTCATAACCGACAGCTGTTGTTGCCAATAAACGCCACGTGCGTGTCATTACCAATAACATTCTTCCAATTTAAATCCTTCCTAAAAATCGCATATACTTTCTTGTCGCCATAACTTGATCCCATCCCCTTATTAATAATGGCCACTACAAGATGGGACTCTTCATTGTACGAACAACTGTCAACCTATGCGATCTAACTCTGTGGATAAAAATTCGCGCAAAGCAAGTTGGTACTCTCTGTGCTGAGGCTGGTAGCATCCACCGTAAATGGGAAAGGCAGTCACATACATTAAGAAAATCAAACGACGTCAGCCCTATTAGGGCTTTGAAATAAATCCAAAGACGGAAGGTGAAAATTTGTACCGGAGCGGGAATCGAACCCGGATTTCCCGCTTAACGCTATCGGTTACCTTGACCATCTCTGCTGTCATGGCATGCTTCCCATCCGCCCCGATTTCCTGTCCTGTCGTTCGCAAGTAGCGTTCCTGTACATTCTCCTCTTGTAGGCAGCTCACCCTGACTGCCGCAAGAGTTCGGACGTAATTTAAGTTCACAGTGAAATAATTGTAAAACGTGTAGCACTCACATATATGAAGATGCACAGACATTCATATATGCGTGACGCCGCTTCTCTCGGACATGTCATTCAGCACAAAATTTTAATCAATTTCTATGAAAACATTTACGGTTGATAGAACTCGCACATGTGGCAGATATCTTTACAGTCTGCAACGAAATGAGCTTCTCATGGCAAGGGAAGAGTGCTACAGTTTTTCATACAAGATGTAGTATTATACCTTTTGGAAAAAATAGAAATTTTGGATAGCTTCAGTTCAAGAGAACATTTTTAATTGCTTTCCCGCTTTACAAGAATGTTTGAGTGAAAACATTTTTAAAACAGATGAAGTTGTAACACTACGCTACTGCGCACGATACTTATTAAAGCCTGTACTATGGTAAGTTGACGGGCTTCACCTTATAAGAAAGGATTTTGGTATATATGTTGACCGCGTGTACCTGAATGGAGGCAAAATCAGACTTTCACCCACTCAGTAACAACAATGATACGTCAAGCAAGTCTGAAGTGCAACTACACGTTAGAACGGACAAGAAACAACCCAGCAGATGCTACCAAATTGTTAATAATACGGTCGCCAGCCTAATTAGGCATTAACTGAGTTTCTTCCCAGTACAAGTTGATGTACGTTCATACAAAACAACACGTAATAACACTGCATACTATGGTAAATTTTAGAACCAGAAAATTTACTGAACTAATAATTTCACTTTCTGTACTAATATGGACAAGCCATAAATACACAACAATACACTATAATGTTTACTACAAACTTCGTACTGTCTATGGATCTGATTAAAATCGGGCATAGGTTACCCTAGAAATAGCACTTTCTAAATACACATACAATGTCAATTTTGAAAAAGGTAAAACACTAATAAATTTTGGTTTTATATTGACTTTAACTTTGCTGGTCAAATCAGTTCAGTACATTTCAGAATTTACATGAATAGAAAAGAAAAGGGGGGGGTGGACCCTGAAACTGTTATGATCACTATACTGAAATTTTTGATTATCGAAATCGTTAAGCACTCAAGATTTCCAATATATGAGTTACTACTCTTTTTGTCTTATTTCTTGCTCATTTAACTACCATTATTTTTGTCTCAAATTAATTAGCCTTCATTACTAAACCAATTTCAACATTATCTTCCAACTTTGTCAGACCTATACTATTTACCTATATATTCATTAACAACAAAGTTCTTTAAACATCATTCTAACATAGATAGGTCTGCAGGTAAGTATTATTAACATAAACTTTAAATCTTCATTTCGGGACACTCGGATTGCACAACATGTGGAAAGGACCCGTCTAGGTTAGTGATGAGGATAATTAAATGATAGGACAGTTCTGGTAAAAGTTAAGTTGTTATTGAACATTCAGGAACAAAAGTAACACTGGTCCACACGAATACAGTACTAAAAGTTTCAACCTGTTCGTGTCGATACGGCGGTTGGCGGGCGGCGAGATGGCGAGGCGCAAAGCACACAACAATCACAGCTATGGCTCTTGATGTATCGGCACTTTGCTTCTTCTTAGCGTCGCAATACTTTTCCATTTAGTGCCTATGGAATATAGCCATGCTGTATAGTCGTCGGAAACGGCACATCCGAGGCTCAATGAAATCACGTTTTCCAGGAGAGCCTCCTCGATCCAGAGCGTGTTTCTCAGACCGATGCCCAACTCCGACTACTACTGCTGAGCCCGTTATGCCGTACAGTGCCCGTGTGCATTTTCCCGCGCTCGCCTACCATCCACCTTTTACCGCTCCCCTACAGACAGGGTATTCACCCGAGGTTTTGCATTCTACATATCCTAATACATTGCCTACGTATGGACCAGGCTGGCAATTAAAACTTTAACATCTTACAACAGTTTCAACATTTCTTACATTTCAATTTTGTTGTAATATTGCTTGCAGTTTGACATAAACATTAATATTTACATCGAAAATTGTTTACAGTTTCTTTAACATAATGACATGACAAGAAAAGAAATGAATTCAGAACATCGATTACACTAATTTATCGAAGATCGGAAGAAAAAATTATTATATGTACAATAGTACAGCGTTGTTGTTGTTACAAAGTGTCTAATCTTTTTATAGAGCACTTGCGTGACTTGGGAAAACTACTTCTATAATAATTTCGGAAGGTAAGTGAGGATACTTCCTGGGTTTGCAATCCATAGTCCGCAAAAGCTTAGCCAGCGGGCTAAAGCGCAAGAGACTACGAAAAGTTAATTGACTTAATAAGTGACTTGGATTTAATGCAAAACCACGAGGATTTGAGATTGTGTAATTTGTGGGCGAATTTATCAGAAGCATATTTGAATTTACCAAATATAACTCTTATTGTTTTACTTCCCTTCACCATACATCTATCCGCAGCTCGTGGTCTTGCGGTAGCGTTCTCAATTTCCGCGCATGGGAGGACCCGGGTTCGGTTTCTGGCGGGGTCGGGTATTTTTCCTGCTTCGAGATGACTGGGTGTTGTTGTATCGTCTGTATCATCATCATTCATCCCCATACGGTCGGAGGAAGGCAATGGCAACATACCTCCACTAGGACCTTCCCTAGTACGGCGGTGCGGGTCTCCCTCATCGTCCCTTACGCTCCTTGTAGCATGGGACCCCATCATCATCACCATACCCTCATCAAGCTCACCATACATATTTATGTGAAGCAGGATTTTCTTGTTGTGCTGTAGCGGAGACAAAGTTCAGGAACAGTCTTAACGCATAATAACCACCTTTCGCAGCGAGGACTTCTGAAAGACGTGCAAGAAAGGAGTGAGCGAGGACCTGGAAGGTACGGACAGCGATGTGGATCCATACGGACTCCATTGCCTTGGCCAGCTGTGCTACGTTTCTGCGCTAAAGATCCATGACGCCAACAAATCGATCGAGGTGATCACACAGATTCTCACTTGGCTTTCTATCCGGTGTGTGTGGTGGTCATGCAAGTACGTTAGACTTATAGTAATGCTCTCGGAACCACGCACGTGCACAGCGAGCTGTATGATTATGGTGAACTGTCCTATTGGCGGGTGCCATCGTGCCGAGAACAAAAACACTGCACGTATGGATAAATGGTCCCTAAGGATAGATGCACTCTTTTATGATCCACTGTACTTGTACTCATCCATTGTAGCTTCCAGAACCAAGAGATCACACAGGCAATGTCATGAAAACATTCCCCAGATCATAACGCTCCCTCCATCCGCCTGGTTCTTCCTGACGATTGTTGCATGACGTTTGCCACCTGTCCAATGGAGCATAAAGCTTGACTCGTCTGCAATGGCCCCTGGTATTGACGTGAAGAATCCAGTCTTCGTCGCAGACGAACAGGAGTCAACATGGTGCATGAACCAGGTACCTGCTGCAGATGCTCAGACCAGCAACGTTCACTGAACAGTTGTTACGGAGACACTGTTGGTAGCCCCTTGTTTCGTCTGGGCGATTAGTTGCTCAATAGGTGCGCTTCTATTCTCCCGCACACATCTCCGCAGCAGTCATTCACTCCTAACTCCTGTGGCCCTTGGTGTAACACAGTTGCCTCGGTGCAGGCTTTGGATAGCCATGCACAGTATACTTTAACCACGGCGGTAAGCGAACAGTTTACAAAGCCAGCCGTGCCGGATATACTTCCACCCTTGGCCCGAAAGCAAATGGTCATTCCCTTTGGACGTCAGACAAATCGCTCGCTTTCCGCATTACGGCCACGTCAGCACTGCTTCTCGTCGTAACACCCCTCCCCCCCCCCGCCCCCTTAACTCTTTATATATCCTCCACTGCTTGTCCTGTCACCTGTCGTCTGTGAGTTGTTATTAACATCGAACTTACGTGGTAGTCTCTGGACTGGACTGTGTATTAGAATTCAACTTTGTGCTGTTGCACATGATATCAAAAAGATATACAACTGAAGTCCAAAATCAATAAAGCCGTTGAAAATTCTATTCCACTTTGTATTGGAAGAGTCCTATATTCCCCTTTCGTTATCATTTTATTTGCTTTTCAGAGCACTTTGCATCCTACAGAACAATTCGCGTGTTTTCGTTGCTAAATTTCGTACCAGAGAAGACTAAGCTGTGATTCAAACTAGCAGTAGCTTATTTCTTTCTTCGATTCGCAAGCATCATATGGTCGTTATGTTCGTTCTTTTCAGACTTGCAAAAGCGTCTATAACGCAATTATAAGACGTCCATGTTTTTATGTATAACCCAACTCACGACTATGATTCCATAAAATTTTTATCCCTTGTTCTCCTATTCCAAAACTCTCTGGCGTGCGTGAGTGAATGAATGTGGGTGTGTTTCATTTTGCTGTACGGTGGTTTAGTCTGCTGCAGATAATCAGCGGTAGTCTTACACAATGGCCAACCCTTGTAATTTTCATGTAGGCAAAGAGGTTTGCTGCCTTTGTGTGAAAATTATCGTGTAACACCATTATCGATTATGAGTAGTTAGTAAAATGTAAGTAAGTGTATAAACAATGCAGTATTTATTCTGTATGAGTTAAGATTTTTGAATTGTTGGAGGGAAATGGAACTTTATGATGTATTATTTGTTTAACTTAACAGTGTGCTTAAATAATGAAATTTTATAAAATATGTCTGTTTGTAAAAACAAAATTGTATGTAAGTAATTGATTCTTACTTTGGGAAATTATATGATGTAACTTACAAGACGTAGGGAACCCCCTCCACTATGGAAGGTGTTCGGCACGCAAGAAAAGGTGAAAGTGGCGGTTAATCTGGGCTGCAAGAGAGAGAACACAGTAGGCAGTCAGTGGCCAGCAGTCGCATAGTAAACACCGCAGGTGCCAAGTGAGGCGTTCAGAAACTAAATCTATGATGGATGGCCTCGGATGTGGTTCCGGGTGTCAAATGGTGCTTTCGTATTTGGAATTGCTCTAAAAATGATTAACTCGCTTCCAAGAAGAAATGAAAAAGGGCATTAACCCTCCGTGGTTGAAACCAGATAGCCGCCACGTGCTTGCCACCAACATTGCGCCAGTATGAACCAGTGTGCTTGTGTGTGTTTTTGCAATAATAATTCAAGTGTTGCAAAATTTGCGTTTTACCGTTGAAATTATCTTCTTCATGGTACCAAGCAGAGTCCTATCCTAAAAGTGCTAAAGACAGAGTATCCTATTTATGAAGAAATGCTAATTTGTTTCTATTTCAATGTGTCTATGTTTCAGTTTTAATGCATATAAAAGTTGCTAGTTAATCATTGGTTTCATAGATAAAGAGAGAGGCACATAATACTAAACTTATGAAAAGCTTTTATTTGCTATGAACTACTTTTACTTTGAAACTGCCAAAGTTTTAGTGCTAACGAACATAAATGTGGTTAATTAAAATTACTTGCTTCACAAGTGGTGTTATAAGGCACTTAATTTTGATCCCATTTGAAATTTAACTCTAACTTAAGCATATTCTCATGGCAAATGATTATAAAACTTTGCAAGATAATTAACAGCAAGTGGGATTGGAAATCAGTATTATTGTAATGAAAAGTGTTTATGTAAGGTGTGCGTAGTTGATGATAAAGGAAGGAACAATTTAAGGGCCCCCTCTTTAATCTTCAATAGCAGGAGAAAGTTAATTTGAATCTGGGTTTTGGCTCATGAATCTCAAACACTACCATTGTGAAATGAATATGAAATCTGTTTTTTCAGTGTCATATTATTGTATTTCTGAGGTGTGTACGTGTGTTAGTCAAACTTGAACTCCTGTCAGGTGCCACTTAGTCTTGTGTTGTCGGTGTGAATGTTTGATTGCCTGCGACTACGTGTGTATACATTGTAATCTTTCCCGAATCTTGGTAATTTTTGCCTCTTTGTGAATTTTCTTTGTTTCATTAGTATATGTCCGTTGGAAATCGCTCACACGGGTTAACTTTAGAAATTGTTGGCCCTCTGCCATTACCCTTTGTCTGTTCAAATGTGTGCTCAATAGAAGGTTAATTGTTCACTGCTGCTTCGTTTAATGTTGCTAAAATTTGGGCACAGTACGTAGAAACTGTGTTTCCGCGAAATACATGGCCACACGAATTAACTGTGTGCCTAACTTTCCCGTAGCCCCCTGTCTATGTCCTAGATTTTACTTATTGCTCTCATTCTGGAATATTAAATCAAGACACATTAATAGGATTGGTCGACCCAGAAAAAGCATTTGACATTATAAAATGGTGCAAGATGTTTGAAATTCTGAAAAAAGTAGGTGTAAGCTATGGGGAATGACGGGTCATATATAATATGTACAACAACCATGGGTGAATAATAGCAGAGGACGACCAAGAACGAAGTGCTCGTATTAAAAAGGGTGTAAGACAAGGATGTAGCCATTCGCCCCTACTGTTCAATCTGTAGATCGAAGAATTGAATGATAGAAATAAAAGAAGGATTCAGCAGTGGAATTAAAATTCAAGGTGAAAGGATATCAGTGATACGATTCGCTGATGGCATTGCTATCCTGAGTGACAGTGAAGAAGAATTACATGATCTGCCGAACGGAATGAAGTGTCTAATGGGTACACAGTATGGATTGAGAGTAAATCGAAGAAAGACGAAGGTAATGAGAAGTAGTAGAAATGAGAACAGCTAGAAACTTAACATCAGAATTGGTGATCACGTAGACGATGAAGTTAAGGAATTCTGCTGCGTAGGCAGTAAAATAACCAATGACGGACGGAGCAAGGAGGATATCAAAAGTAGACTAGCTATGGCAAAAAAGGCATTCGTGGCCAAGAGGAGTCTACTAATATCAAATATCGGCCTCAATTTCAGGAAGAAATTTCTGAGAATGTTTTTCTGGTGGTAGTGAAACACGGACTGTGGGAAAACCGGTACAGAAGAGAATCGAAGCATTTGAGATCTGGTGCTACAGACCAATGTTGAAAATTAGGTGGACTGATAAAGAAATTTATAAATTTGTGGTAAGGTCTATGGAAGTAGGTTACAGTACGCTTGTTCGCCCACTGCTTGAATACTGCTCAGCGGTGTGGGATCCGTACCAGATAGGGTTGATAGAAGAGATAGAGAAGATCCAACGGAGAGCAGCGCGCTTCGTTACAGGATCATTAAGTAATCGCGAAAGCGTTACGGAGATGATAGATAAACTCCAGTGGAAGACTCTGCAGGAGAGACGCTCAGTAACTCGGTACGGGCTTTTGTTAAAGTTTCGAGAACATACCTTCACCGAAGAGTCAAGCAGTATATTGCTCCCTCCTGCGTATATCTCGCGAAGAGACCATGAGGATAAAATCAGAGAGATTAGAGCCCACACAGAAGCATACAGACAATCCTTCTTTCCACGAACAATACGAGGATGGAATAGAAGGGAGAACCGATAGAGGTACTCAGGGTACCCTCCGCCACACACCGTCAGGCGGCTTGCGGAGTATGGATGTAGATGTAGATGTAGATGAAGAACCAGACTGCTGTGGTCATCGGTCCCTAAGCCTAGGGGGGCGATAGGGTAAAGAATGAGGATATTCTACGCAGAATCGGAGAGGAAAGGAATATGTGGGAAACACTGATAAGGAAAAGGGACAGTATCATAGGACATATGTTAAGCGCGTAAGCGTATGTGTGAGACCCTCGTTGAGACAGTTTCTCCAAACCGAGGTTCAACATTAAAAGCAACCATGATATTCAGATCACTCTTTTATTTAATCGTCTCTCAACACAGCGGAACAAACCTCCTAGCTTCGTTGTATGTTGGTGTTGGGGCCGTCCTTGTTGTTCTGTAAGTGAATGTTTGTCTGAATGCGAGTATTAAATATTTGCCGCTCCCTCTAATTACGATCGCGATTCTAAATTAAGAGATTATGTTGTGAATCGTATAGCGTTTCACAAGCAATCATAGATATTTACCGGGCAAAAGCAGTTATATTGATGTCTTATATCAACGTTGAAATGATAATTAAATGAACACCCTAGCTGCAAGCAGGCGTTGATACACTTCGTTGGGGACATGTTGAAAATGTGTGCCCCGACCGGGACTCGAACCCGGGACCTCCTGCTTACATGGCAGACGCTCTATCCATCTGCGCCACCGCGGGCACAGAGGATAGCGCGTCTGCAGGGACTTATCCCTTGCACGCTCCCCGTGAGATCCACATTCCCAACATGTCCACAACACTACTTTCGTAGTGCGCCTATTAGATGTTTGCCCATCATACTCATTACTCGTGGCAGAGTAATCTACCAAGTCCCGTACGAGTTCGGGCATAGCGTGTGCGTTCGCAGCTAGGGTGTTCATTTAATTATCATTTCAATTCTAGTAAAGCTGCATGGTCATATATAGTTAAAATAAATATGGGTTCCCAGCCTTTGACCTTCTTGTGTGCGAACGCACACGCTATGCCCGAACTCGTACGGGACTTGGTAGATTACTCTGCCACGAGTAATGAGTATGATGGGCAAACATCTAATAGGCGCACTACGAAAGTAGTGTTGTGGACATGTTGGGAATGTGGATCTCACGGGGAGCGTGCAAGGGATAAGTCCCTGCAGACGCGCTATCCTCTGTGCCCGCGGTGGCTCAGATGTATAGAGCGTCTGCCATGTAAGCAGGAGGTCCCGGGTTCGAGTCCCGGTCGGGGCACACATTTTCAACATGTCCCCAACGAAGTGTATCAACGCCTGCTTGCAGCTAGGGTGTTCATTTAATTATCATTTCAATTCTAGTAAAGCTGCATGGTCATATATAGTTAAAATAAATATGGGTTCCCAGCCTTTGACCTTCTTGTGTGCGAACGCACACGCTATGCCCGAACTCGTACGGGACTTGGTAGATTACTCTGCCACGAGTAATGAGTATGATGGGCAAACATCTAATAGGCGCACTACGAAAGTAGTGTTGTGGACATGTTGGGAATGTGGATCTCACGGGGAGCGTGCAAGGAATAAGTCCCTGCAGACGCGCTATCCTCTGTGCCCGCGGTGGCTCAGATGGATAGAGCGTCTGCCATGTAAGCAGGAGGTCCCGGGTTCGAGTCCCGGTCGGGGCACACATTTTCAACATGTCCCCAACGAAGTGTATCAACGCCTGCTTGCAGCTAGGGTGTTCATTTAATTATCATTTCAATTCTAGTAAAGCTGCATGGTCATATATAGTTAAAATTATATCAACGTCTTTAGAAATATAGTATTTTCATTCAAGTCCTACCCAGTGAACCGATGTTGTCTCTCCTTTACCTACGCCATTTACCTTGTAGTTTCCCTGTTAGCCCATCCATAGCGTTTCCATGAACACAGGTCCAATAATTAGTGTTCCCTTTTTTTTAACAAATTCTTTAGGATAGATTTTGTTTTCACAAATGTTGCTGCAAGCTGCTCTTATTCACAGTGTTCACACACTTTTTACTTCATTTTAAAATTCGATTCATGTGAATTCCTGGATCATATTAATAATTGCATCCCATTTTTTCTGAGTGACATTACAATGAATGTTCCTTTATGAGTTTTTTATTATGACTAAATCAATTAATTTTCCAACTCAGTCGAACCTCGTGTTTGTCGTTTGGCTAGAGTTGGTGGCAACTCAATCTTTTATTTTGATTTTAATATAATTAGCAATTCCATTTGCGTGCGGCTCTTTTAGCCATCTGGATGTAAATTAATAACTGGCAATCAATGCTGTACAATCGCAATACAGTCATGAAAGACTATACGCTCTGCTTCAAGACTGCCTGTGTCGCAGTGATATGTTATTCGAAACTTTGAGTTGTCACGGCTGTGCGCCTGGTTGGTTAGGAAGGAGTTGAAGTTTGCGATGTCTGAAGATGGGTGTAATCCCGAAACGCGTAACATGTTCTTATAAAAGAGTCAATTGAACATCTCATGATTTCATTGCGATTGTACAGCATTGGTTGCCAGTTATTAACATAAAACCGATTGGAGGCCTCAGACGGGATTTTATGTCCTGATTATCATCTGGATATAGCTAACGGCTCCACTTACTTCATAAACACCACTTAAGTGCATGTCACTTACAGTACTAACGGAAAAATAACATAAATGCTAAATGCTTGTGAAAACAAAATTAAATTTTGGTTCTTTTTTAAATTTTATAATGGTCACTTTGTTATTGGTAATGATTTGAAAGTGAAGCAAGCACTACATGAAACAAGTTTTACAGGTTTTATAAACCTTCAAAATAGACAAGGAGTTCCATCAAAGCACCAGGAGATCAAAACTCTTCGGTCAGGTGAAGATTTTGAGAACTCGTACTGTAAACTTATTACTGACTCGTTCCGTACCGAAACGCATGGTCCCACTTCACCTGACAAATAAAATAAATTTATCGTTGTAGACCTAGGAACGCTAAGTGCATCTTCCCTGCGATGTCGTATTTACAAAAGGTAGTAGAACTCATCGCAAGTTAACCACGAGTCCCGAGGGTTTCTAGTTATTTTTTCGCAGCTCCTGACAATGAAATCTCGCAAAATGCCGTTTGATACCCTTACCGCCCACGCTCACATGTTAGAAAATAGATGTATCATTGGCCGAGTGACCGGACAACTGTCTCAGCGGGACAGTGACGCCGCCATGCTCACCATTGGACCCTGGACGGACCCAGGACCCGGCCGACCTTGTGGTCTCATGAAACATGAAACATGGCAATGCGTGCCGTTTAGTTTCGGGACCACAAGGTCAGCCGCGTCCTGGGTCCGTTCATGACCTTCCTCAGCGTATTGATAAGGATGGCGCTGGCGTAAACCACAATTTACATCTTCTGCCGCCTTTGGCTCCAATTCAATTTCAATAACTTCTTCGTCTAAGTCATCATATGCTGGATTTTGCCCAAATCTAATTTGATTTGCAGCATCTTGCTACCAATTGTCCTTATATTGTTGCTTCTATTAGCATTGAAGTTGTTCTCCATTTCCGCCATTTCAATATCGCCCACCGGTCCTGGATATAAAGTTCCTCCGTCGTACTGTATTGAACTATGTTGTCCTGTGCTTAAATACTCATTTAACCACGACTTTGGGCTGACTAAAAAAGATTTACTGGTGCCTCCGTTTAGATACATAGAAGGATAAAAAATGTCACTGCATGACACTCTAATTTTAAAATCTCTATACGTGCCAACCTTTAATTGGCGTGGGTGCTTGCCCAGATAGTGTCCTAAAAGGACAACTACCTCACCGGGACAGTGACGCCACCATGCTGACCATTGGACCCTGCACGGACACTGGACCCGGCTGACCTTGTGGTCTCGAAACGAAACGGCACGCAGTGCCATGTTTCATGTTTCATGAGACCACAAGGTCAGCCGGGTCCAGGGTCCGTCCAGGGTACAAAGGAGCAAGCACCCACGCCAGAAAAAGGTTGGCACGTATGTTGTTGTTGTTTTTGTTGTTGTTGTGGTCCTCAGTCCTGAGACTGGTTTGATGCAGCTCTCCATGCTACTTTATCCTGTGCAACCTTCTTCATCTCCCAGTACTACTGCAACCTACATCCTTCTGAGTCTGCTCAGTGTATTCATCTCTTGGTCTCCATCTACGATTTGTACCCTCCACGCTGCCTTCCAATCGTCAATTTGTGATCCCTTGATGCCTCAGAACATGTCCTACCAACCGGTCCCTTCTTCTGGTCAAGCTGTGCCACAAACTCCTCTTCTCCCCCATTCTATTCAATACCTCATCTTTAGTTATGTGATCTACCCATCTAATCTTCACCATTCTTCTGTAGCACCACATTTCAAAAGCTTCTATTCTTTTCTTGTCCAAACTATTTATCGTCCATGTTTCGCTTCCATACATGGCTAAACTCCATACAAATACTTTCAGAAACGAGTTCCTGGCACTTAAATCTATACTCGATGTTAACAAATTTCTCTTCTTCAGAAACGCTTTCCTTGCTATTGCCAGTCTACATTTTATATCCTCTCTACTTCGACCATCATCAGTTACTTTGCTCCCCAAATAGCAATGGCACGTATAGAGATTTTAAAATTAGAGTGTCATGCAGTGACAGATTTTTATCCTTCTATGTATACAGGGTGTTACAAAAAGGTACGGCCAAACTTTCAGGAAACATTCCTCACACACAAATAAAGAAAAGATGTTATGTGGACGTGTGTCCGGAAACGCTTAATTTCCATGTTAGAGCTCATTTTAGTTTCGTCATTATGTACTGTACTTCCTCGATTCACCGCCAGTTGGCCCAATTGAAGGAAGGTAATGTTGACTTCGGTGCTTGTGTTGACATGCGACTCATTGCTCTACAGTACTAGCATCAAGCACATCAGTACGTAGCATCAACAGTTTAGTGTTCATCACGAACGTGGTTTTGCAGTCAGTGGAATGTTTACAAATGCGGAGTTGGCAGATACCCATTTGATGTATGGATTAGCACGGGGCAATAGCCGTGGCGCCGTACGTTTGTATCGAGACAGATTTCCAGAACGAAGGTGTCCCGACAGGAAGACGTTCGAAGCAATTGATCGGCGTCTTAGAGAGCACGGAACATTCCAGCCTATGACTCGCGACTGGGGAAGACCTAGAACGACGAGGACATCTGCAATGGTCGAGGCAATTCTTCGTGCAGTTGACGATAATCCTAATGTCAGCGTCAGAGACGTTGCTGCTGTACAAGGTAACGTTGACCACGTCACTGTATGGAGAGTGATACGGGAGAACCAGTTGTTTCCGTACCATGTACACTATCAGCAGCTGATTGGCCTCCAAGGGTACACTTCTGCGAATGGTTCATCCAACAATGTGTCAATCCTCAATTCAGTGCAAATGTTCTCTTTACGCATGAGGCTTCATTCCAACATGATCAAATTGTAAATTTTCATAATCAACATGTGTGGGCTGACGAGAATCCGCACGCAATTGTGCAATCACGTCATCAACACAGATTTTCTGTGAACGTTTGGGCAGGCATTGTTGGTGATGTCTTGATTGGGCCCCATGTTCTTCCACCTACGCTCAATGGAGCACGTTATCATGATTTCATACAGGATACTCTACCTGTGCTGCTAGAACATGTGCCTTTACAAATACGACACAACATGTGGTTCATGCACGATGGAGCTCCTGCACATTTCAGTCGAAGTGTTCGTACGCTTCTCAACAACAGATTCGGTGACCGATGGATTGGTAGAGGCGGATCAATTCCATGGCCTCCACGCTCTCCTGACCTCAACCCTCTTGACTTTCATTTATTGGGACATTTGAAATCTCTTGTCTACGGAACCCCGTTACCAAATGTAGAGACTCTTCGTGCTCGTATTGTGGACGGCTGTGATACAATACGCCATTCTCCAGGGCTGCATCAGCGCATCAGGGATTCCATGCGACGGAGGGTGGATGCATGTATCCTCGCTAACGGAGGACATTTTGAAAATTTCCTGTAACAAAGTGTTGGAAGTCACGCTGGTACGTTCTGTTGCTGTGTGTTTCCATTCCATGATTAATGTGATTTGAAGAGAAGTAATAAAATGAGCTCTAACATGAAAAGTAAGCGTTTCCGGACACATGTCCACATAACATATTTTCTTTCTTTGTGTGTGAGGAATGTTTCTTGAAAGTTTGGCCGTACCTTTTTGTAACACCGTGTGTAAACGGAGATACCAGTAAATCTTTTTTAGTCAGCACAATGTCGTGGTTAAATGAGTATTTAAGCACAGGACATCATAGTTCAATTCAGTACGACGGAGGAACTTTATATCCAGGACGCCAAACCCCGCTTGCAGGCGTAACCACATTCATCACTCGAGTGCAAGAGTCGCACGCTGCCGCGTCGTACCGGAGCGCGGCGCCCGTCGCCAGGTATCGTGTTTCGCGGTGGCGCCTGCCTGCCAAAAGCCGGGCAGCGAGGCGGCCGCGGCCGCGGCCGGCGACGGCTTTGTATTTGCCCTGCAGCGCCGGGGCGAGTGCCCATTGTTCCGGCTGGCGACCCGGCCAGGGGGTTGACTCAGCGAGAGGGCGGGGGCGGGCCGCGTCGAGAGCTGTGTCAACACGGACGCCGAGATCTGCGATAGTCCCGCGCCCCGCCGGCAGGCGGCATCGAAATTAGTTCGTCGTCAGCACTCGAGAAAAATGGAGGCGGCGGCGCCCGCTGGGAGCTGCGCGCGGGTCGTCAGCTTTTAAAAGTTTGGTCCCCTCCTCTGCCGGCGGCCCTTCACCAGCGAGCGTTCCGCACGGATGAGCGCCGCTAGAACGTACAATCTCCAGCGATGAGGAAGGGAAAGAGGTAACCGTCTATCCACTCACCGGAAACATATTGTAACATTTCGCTGGCTCTACTTGCTTCGTTATTTGCTCGCGTAACAACTAATATATGAGATAAAATACGTTGCTACGAACGGAGCCCTGAAATACTTTTTAGGGATGCTGTGCTGTGACTTCCTTTGGATCATTAATTTTCAACAAAACAAAATACGAGGTCATCCGCAAAGTACATTACCTTTTGGAATTAAAAATAAATAAAGTTTTGGAATTTTTTTTTATTATATACAGATGAAAGCCACACTTCAATACTACTTTTCTACATAGTTGTCTTTTGGGACAGAAAATGTGTGATTTTTGTGGATTTCCTGGAAAGAGGCACTACAATAAACTCTCAAAGGTTTTGCAATACTCTGCACAACCTCAGAAGAGCAATACGAAAAATGCGCAGGGGAAAGTTGGGCTCAAAGATCTTGCTGATTCACGACAACGCCCGGGCCCACACGGCAAATGCCACTCGTGAAGTTCTCGAATCTTTTAAGTGGGAGTTGTTTCCTCATACACCGTACAGTCCCGACCTGGCACCGAGCGACTTCCACTTATTCCCAGCAATGAAAAAGTGGTTGGCTATGCAGCGTTTTGATGACGACGCACAGCTTCAAGAACAGGTAACTACGTGGTTGAAGGCCCAGGCGGCCGAATTTTACGACGAAGGAATTTCCAGGCTCGTCCATCGCTACGATAAGTGCCTTAATTTAAATGGCAACTATGTAGAAAAGTAGTATTTAAGTGTGGCTTTCATCTGTATATAATAAAAAAAAAATTCCAATACTTTATTCATTTTTAATTCCAAAACGTAATGTACTTTGTGGATGGCCCTCGTATATTATTCTGGATCTGGCTGTCTATTGAAGGAACATTGTTTCGTTACTGTAACTCACATTGAAGTTCAACGTATCTTCCTTACTTTACGGTCATTGAAAAGGTTACTGAAAATTATTTCGTTATCAATACTGATATTACATTACGCAATGTTTGTTCAACATCAAAATTTTGCAGTGGATTTTTGTTAACAGTGAAACATCAATAAGTACCACGACTAACACGAGAACATGAGACTGTTATCAGAGAAAAATGTTTTTACTATAATGTTTGCCAGACCAGAACTACGCACTTTTATGTTATGAAGGTAAATCAATTTTTTGCACTGTTAATAATATATCATCCGCGGCCCGCGTCAACCTGTAACATACATCATAAAATCTGCTGCTCTGCTCTGCAATTCCAAAAGATCAAGGAAATAATTTTAGTTTACTATTACCTGTCAGCTTCTTTGCGGTATGATTGGTTTCATTTAATGCAGTTTGAATGCGCCGCGGCAGCGGCTCGTTCGTTCGTAGCGCAGCTCTGCACCACGAATAATATTTAAATAACTGAAAATGTCTTAAAAGGATGGGGTAAAATACCAGGCAAGCTTATTACAAATCATAATGCAAGTTTTCACTAAGTAACTCTATTCGAAACATTTAAACAGATTAAATTATTACACACCTTTACAATGAGTACGTAACGGCGTACGTCCCTCAAATCTTGGCAAAAGAATGCTACGCACGCGTACAATATAACGTCACAGGATCTTCCTACTCACGTAACTCCAAGAGGACGACAGAGAAATTAATGTTCGGTCACTAGTATTTATACTTGTCACATATTCTCATCTTTGTTTGATATTTAATAAGTATCGTCTGTGGCGGTTTCAGTACTCGCCGACACAGATACTATCTTTAAAAAAAAAATCAGTACATAATTCTATACAAGAACAAAACATGACACACAATGCTTTCACTTTATTATATAAAGTTCACACAATCGTTGTTCACGCACATACAATCATCCAGTTCAATTATTCTTCCCTCCTTTTTTCTTACCACATATAATATGTGTTTCGCTAAGAGACGTTACAAACGCTAGCTGCGTAGTAGTGGCTCCTGCGTTACCTCTTCCACCGTAATGACGTTAATAAAGCCGACGAATGGCCTACTAAAATGCAACTCTTCAGCTAACACTACGTGGTTATAATTAAACTGACGGTGTTCCACGAGTTGCAGTGCGGGCTGCATACATCACAGGAAGTTGAAACACCGTAGAGGCGTTCATTAAGCGACGACCTTGTAACAACAACGACTCTGTACTGTTGTACATATAAGTAATCCTTTTCATCTGATTTTACGATAAACTTGTGTAATTGATCTTCTGATTAAATTTCCTTTTGTTTCATGCCATTATTTTAAGAAAACTGTAAATAAGTCTCAATGTGAATATTAATGTTTATGTCAAATGTCAAGTAATATTGTAATATAATTGAAATGTAACAAATGTTGAAACTGTTGTTAATATGTTTAAAATTGTAACTGTGAGTCTGGTCCATACGTAGGCAATTTGTTAGGATATGTAGAATGCAAAACCTCGGGTGCATACCTGGTACGTCAGGGAGCGGTAAAAGGTGGATGGCGGGCGAGCGCAGGGAAATGCGCGGGGGCACTGCACGGCACAACGGGCTCAGCAGTAGTAGCTGGAGTTTGGCACTGGTTTGAGCAACACCTTCTGGAGCGAGGAGCCTCTCCTGGAAGACGTATCTTCACTGAGCCTCGGGTATGCCGTTCCAACGCCCACACAGCATGGCAAAATTAAATAGGCACTAAATGGAAAAGTATTGCGACGCTAAGAATAATTAAAGTGCCGATACGTCAAGAGCCATAGCTGTGGCTGTATGTGTGCTCTGTGCCTCGCCATCTCGCCGCTCGCCAACCGACGCATCGATAAAAGCAGGTTGAAGCTTTTAGTACTGTATTCGTATGGATCAGAGAGTAAACCGTATTTGATTGGTGCAATAATAACCTAAATTTTACCAGAACTCTTCCATCATTTAATTATCCTCACAACTAACCTAGACAGGGTCCTTTCCAAACGTTGTACAATCCGAGTGTCCCGAAATGAAAATTAAAATTTGTGTTAATAATAATTATTTGCAGTACTAGCTAAATTAGAATGGTGTTTAAATAAATGTTTTGTTAATGAACCAGTAAATGAATTGCGGAGGTCTAACGAAGTCGAAAGATAACTTTAGTATTGATATAGTAATGAAGTTTATTATTTCGAGACAGATTTAAAGGCATTTAAATGAGCAGTTAATAAGATGAAATGAGCAGTAACTTGTATACTGGAAATCTTGAATGAATAATAAAGTCAGTAATCATTTTTTTTAAATACAGCGATTATAACACTTTCAGTGTCCCCCCCCCCCCCTTCATTCATTTGAATTCTGAGGTATTCTAAATTAGTTTGACCAGCAAAAGTTAAATTCAATATAAAAGTCAAAATTTATAAGTGTTTTGTCTGTATCAAAATTGACATTTTGTTTGTGGCATGAAAGTACAATTTCTAGGGTAACCTATGCCCGATTTTAATCACATTAACAGACAGAATAAAGTTTTGTAGTAAACATTATAGTGTAGTGTTATGTATTCGTGATTTTCCAAACCAGTACACCACGTGAAACTATCAGTTAAATAGATTTTCTGGTTCTAAAATTCTACTGTATTATGCAATGTTACAACTTGTTGTTTTGCATGAATATATACCAAATTGTATAGGGAAGAAACTCAGTTAATGCCTAATTAGGCTGGCGACCGTATTATTGTCACATTGGTAGCAACTTGAAGTTTGCTTTTGATCCATCCTGATGTGTGATTGCATTTCGAACCTACTTGACGGGTCATTGTTATTACAGAGTGGATGTAAGTCTGATTTGCCACCATTCAGGTACACGTGGTCGATATCTATGCGAAAATCCTTTCTCATAAGGTGAATCCCGCTCACTTACCATAGCACATGCTTTAACGAGTACTGTGTTAGGGATTACAACCTCGCACAGTGTGCTGAAATAATACTTACATCACCATATTTTCACATTGTGGCAGAAGATGAAAGCATATTTTTTTTCAGCATAAAACGCAGCCCACCAACTGACGAACACGCTTACGACATTTTACAGACCTGTGATGTATTCAGTACGCACTGCAACGCTCCGATGCCGTCAATTTAATTATAAGTACACAGTATTTTATTCCTTATTTTAATGCCCTATGTGTTGAGACAGTCAGGCCGTCGCCATCAGGTGAAAAGAGGAAGACATTCACCTGCTGATGATTATCACATGTCTACTGAAACGCATAGTTGTTATTTGTGTTCTGTATCGTTAGGTAGCTGGCCGCCGTGAATGGGTCACGGGGTCCCGCGCGGACACCAAAATGAACGTTCGCCCAAACAGGAAGACGCGGGGCTTCCCTGCACGATACACCTCGATACCTTCTTAGATCCCGGCCGCGCGTGGCGTCTTCCTAAACACTTGGTCGGGTTCGAAAGACCGCCACAGTCGCCTAGAGTGAGGCGAGTAGATGCCTGCAGTGCGACCACCCGTGTTCCCGACTGACTGCTAGCCGCTGCCGGAAGAGGTCCGGGAGCATGCCGTAGCGGCGGCGCCGGCGGGAGGGGTTATTCCCTCACTGTTTTCAAAGTATGAAGAAAAATGTGAGTAGTGGTAAACCTCCATAAAAAGTGAATACATTACAGTGACTTACACTCGTTACCAACAAGTGTAAGCCTCTACTTCTATCTGTTCTTTGATGTACACACATGTTCATAAACTAAGGATAATGCTGATACATGGTGAAACAACGCACTGGTGGGCAGTTTGTGGTTTTAAATCACCTCGGGGTATGACCATGCGGTGCATTTGACCTTCTAGAATCCTCGATTGTGATATTATCTAAAAAAATGAATTCAAATATCACTAATTGATTTTCCGTAACCAGTCGTTCTCTTTCCTCCCTTTCCTTAGATGTGAATATTATTTTTCATAAACCCTTGAATATATCGACATAAGCACAACTAAGGTCTATAACCGACTGATGTCTCGAAGACCAACGTGCTGGTCAAAGCTTTCTTAAGGTACAAGAAGATGCGAAAGGCTCCTAAATTTTAATACTGTGACTGAAGAAATAATGCAATGTTTCTGCTGTGTCATAAGGCGATCAGACTTGGTGAATTTCACATGCAGCATCGTTATGTACCAGATTTATATTATGCGCTACACAGTGAACATATTTTACAGTTCCTTGTCTTTGATGAATTTTCGTCTTAAAACCTTTATGTATGCCTGACATATTGGCACAATCATCATAAACCTTGCGATGGAATTTACTCCTTTTCATCTACTGCACTTGGTATTTCCTTTTGTATTCCTATGGAACTGCGATCTTTTATTTCATTAAAACCTCAAAAGCTTTGCTTTATCTTCATGTCATTGCCGGCGGGGTCAGGGATTTTCTCTGCCTCGTGATGACTGGATGTTGTGTGCTGTCCTTAGGTTAGTTAGGTTTAAGTAGTTCTAAGTTCTAGGGGACTGATGACCATAGATATTAAGTCCCATAGTGCTCAGAGCCATTTGAACCATTTTTTATCTTCATGTCACAAGTCTTTCCAATGACATCTTTTGAAACTGTACCATATCTGAATATATTTGTTGACTGACCTCTTTATATAATGTCCTACGTTATATCTGTAATAACAGAAAAGAATGGGGCAGTTGCAATATCATTAACAATTTCTTTTTCAATGGCACGGGAAATGACGTTTAATAACTGATTTTAAATGCAGGGCTGATGTACGTTTGCTTATATTTCGGTCAAATTGTTAGATCACGTAATGCAGGATCGTACTTGGTGAGTAGTTCGATAATTAATAAAAAGTTTCCGCTTTTTAATTTTCCATTTCTTCTCTATGTCCCCGAAATAATATACTGTTCCGTACCAGTGTTAACATCACATTCACAATACGCTCAAGGACCTGTTCCCATTTTCTCTCACTTTTCTTTAGTTCTTGTTCCATACCTGCGGCAGCTGTGTTTTTCTTATGTAACGAACTGAAAATAACTCGTGCGTTCAAACGTGTATCTGTAGGTTCGTGTCGCTCTACACATTTGATTAGCCACCTCCAATCCCTAACCTCTTCCCTCCAAGTTGACGATGACTTTTTTGCTGTAAAGAGGCAACACAGGTTTAAGAAATAGAGCGATTTTTAGATGACTAACACAACCACTCTCTCTAAATGCTGTGTACCGTCAAAGACAATTATTGTAATATTTAGTGGAAAATGACCTGTTTTCCTGGTTAGCACCTTTGAGAGTGGGTGGGGGAAGGGGGGAATATGAACACGCTGAATGATAAGGATTATGTATGAAAGAAGTTTTTAGTTTCATCTACATATAACTGAAAATCTGCTCTACCATTTGAATAGTCTACCTTATTAATAGGCTTAATTATGTTTATGGCAATTTTGTTACACTCTTCGTCCTCGCTTACACTATCATTTTTCACATCAGAAGCGCACTCACATTTGACATCGTTAACCCGTAACCGTTGAGCTAGCACTACTAATAGAAAGAGAAAAAAATCACTTACTCTCACTAATATCTTAGTTTCTTTTTCTGTTTCTCACTTCTTTCTTCATCCTTGTACACCACTTAGATGTTTGTATTGAACTTGAAATGGTTTTATTTTTCGGTCAACGCACACACATAGACACTAAAAAAATCTTAAACGTTAAACTGTTCAAGTCGAATTTCAAAAATATCATATCTCTAAACGATACAATTGTTATTAACTTCCCGTGAACAGCGCTCGTCAGAAACTGCGTTGACCGTTGACTGGTCGTTACTACAACACAACTTCTTATTGGGTAATTAATACTGTTGTCGAATAAAGCTGTGACAAAAGTACATATTTCCACTGTTTTCTAATGACTATTATGCGCCGTTCGTTTTTGACGAACGAGACACGTGCTCCAAACAAAGTAGTACGACTGACGGAAAGGACAAGCATTGCTTACACACACCAACAATTGTGCTATACTCAGCTCTACGTTGATAGACTCTACGAAATCGTTTTGATGTGGCCATGTATGTGCAGACTAACATTTGACTTGACTGCATATTCATACCGGCACTTCTGCAATTATACACTCCTGGAAATTGAAATAAGAACACCGTGAATTCATTGTCCCAGGAAGGGGAAACTTTATTGACACATTCCTGGGTCAGATACATCACATGATCACACTGACAGAACCACAGGCACATAGACACAGGCAACAGAGCATGCACAATGTCGGCACTAGTACAGTGTATATCCACGTTTCGCAGCAATGCAGGCTGCTATTCTCCCATGGAGACGATCGTAGAGATGCTGGATGTAGTCCTGTGGAACGGCTTGCCATGCCATTTCCACATGGCGCCTCAGTTGGACCAGCGTTCGTGCTGGACGTGCAGACCGCGTGAGACGACGCCTCATCCAGTCCCAAACATGCTCAATGGGGGACAGATCCGGAGATCTTGCTGGCCAGGGTAGTTGACTTACACCTTCTAGAGCACGTTGGGTGGCACGGGATACATGCGGACGTGCATTGTCCTGTTGGAATAGCAAGTTCCCTTGCCGGTCTAGGAATGGTAGAACGATGGGTTCGATGACGGTTTGGATGTACCGTGCACTATTCAGTGTCCCCTCGACGATCACCAGTGGTGTACGGCCAGTGTAGGAGATCGCTCGCCACACCATGATGCCGGGTGTTGGCCCTGTGTGCCTCGGTCGTATGCAGTCCTGATTGTGGCGCTCACCTGCACGGCGCCAAACACGCATACGACCATCATTGGCACCAAGGCAGAAGCGACTCTCATCGCTGAAGACGACCCGTCTCCATTCGTCCCTCCATTCACGCCTGTCGCGACACCACTGGAGGCGGGCTGCACGATGTTGGGGCGTGAGCGGAAGACGGCCTAACGGTGTGCGGGACCGTAGCCCAGCTTCATGGAGACGGTTGCGAATGGTCCTCGCCGATACCCCAGGAGCAACAGTGTCCCTAATTTGCTGGGAAGTGGCGGTGCGGTCCCCTACGGCACTGCGTAGGATCCTACGGTCTTGGCGTGCATCCGTGCGTCGCTGCGGTCCGGTCCCAGGTCGACGGGCACGTGCACCTTCCGCCGACCACTGGCGACAACATCGATGTACTGTGGAGACCTCACGCCCCACGTGTTGAGCAATTCGGCGGTACGTCCACCCGGCCTCCCGCATGCCCACTATACGCCCTCGCTCAAAGTCCGTCAACTGCACATACGGTTCACGTCCACGCTGTCGCGGCATGCTACCAGTGTTAAAGACTGCGATGGAGCTCCGTATGCCACGGCAAACTGGCTGACACTGACGGCGGCGGTGCACAAATGCTGCGCAGCTAGCGCCATTCGACGGCCAACACCGCGGTCCCTGGTGTGTCCGCTGTGCCGTGCGTGTGATCATTGCTTGTACAGCCCTCTCGCAGTGTCCGGAGCAAGTATGGTGGGTCTGACACACCGGTGTCAATGTGTTCTGTTTTCCATTTCCAGGAGTGTATTTGTACATATTTTAATTTTTTATATACTCTTTTATCTTAAAAACAGTAGTATTTTACCTGATTTTATGCGGCGCCCCTAAAATACGAGACTCGCCCGTATTGCAGGCTCTAGCGTTACGCCCTTGGATCAAGCACCTCTCAGATGATCTGATCTAGGAAAGTTACACAAGAAAAATGATAACCTTTTATTGATGGTGCAAATATAGTATATAGTAATCGTTTCTTATTATACACGGTACAGAAAATACTGTACAAATGCCATAATACGACAAATAGAGCAAAATTTACCAGATAAAGGGAAGTAGGAAATAAGACATTGCTTCTACGCGTAGGTACAACGACACCAATATCTAAATGCGACGTATTTAATAACAGTTTACAGAAGCTGTAAAGTAAATACGATGAAAAACAAAAGAGAAGATACACTACTGGCCATTACAATTGCTACACCAAGAAGAAATGCAGATGATAAACGGGTATTCATTGGACAAATATATTATACTAGAACTGACATGTGATTACATTTTCACGCAATTTGGGTGCATAGATCCTGAGAAATCAGTACCCAGAACAACCACCTCTGGCCGAAATAACGGCCTTGATACGCCTGGGCATTGAGTCAGAGCTTGGATGTCGTGTACATGTACAGCTGCCCATGCAGCTTCAACACGATACCACAGTTCATCAAGAGTAGTGACTGGTGTATTGTGACGAGCCAGTTAGTTGGCCATCATTGACCAGACGTTTTCATTAGATGAGAGATCTGGAGAATGCGCTGACCAGGGCAGCAGTCGAACATTTTCTGCATACAGAAAATCCCGCACAGGACCTGCAACACGCGGTCGTTCATTATCCTGCTGAAATGTAGGGTTTCGCAGGGATCGAATGAAGGGTATAGCCACGGGTCGTAAAACTGAAATGTAACGTCCACTGTTCGAAGTGCCGTCAATGTGAACAAGAGGTGACCCAGACGTGTAACCAATATGGCACCCCATACCACTAAGCCGGTTGATACGCCAGTATGGCGATGACGAATACACACGTCCAATGTGCATTCACCGCGATGTCGCCAAACACAGATGCGACCATCATGATGCTGTAAACAGAAACTGGATTCATCCGAAAAAATGACGTTTTGCCATTCGTGCACCCAGGTTCGTCGTTGAGTACACCATCGCAGGCGATGCTATCTGTGATGCAGCGCCAAGGGTAACCGCAACCATGGTCTCCGAGCATATAGTCCATGCTGCTGCAAACGACGTCGAACTGTTCGTGCAGATGGTTGTTGCCTTGCAAAGGTCCCCATTTGTTGACTCAGGGATCGAGACGTGGTTGCACGATCCGTTACAGCCATGCGGATAAGGTGCCTGTCATCTCGACTGCTAGTGATACGAGACCGTTGGGATCCAGCACGGCGTTCCGTATTACCCTCCTGAACCCACCGATTCCATATTCTGCTAACAGTCATTGGATCTCGCCCAACGCGAGCAGCAATGTCGCAATACGATAAACCGCAATCGCGATAGGTTACAATCCGACCTTTGTCAAAGTCGGAAACGTGATGGTACGCATTTCTCCTTCTTACACGAGGCATCACAACAACGTTTCACCAGGCAAAGCCGGTCAACTGATGTTTGTGTATGAGAAATCGGTTGGAAACTTTCGTCATGTCACCACGTTGTAGGTGTCACCACCCTTGTCAACCTTGTGTCAATGCTCTCAAAAGCTTATCATTTGCAAATCATTGCATCGTCTTCCTGTCGGTTAAATTTCGCGTCTGTAGCACGTCATCTTCATGGTGTTGCAATTTTAATGGCCAGTAGTGTATAAATTAACAGTCTTCTTTTCTAACATACAGAAACATTTCTACAACAAAAGTTCGAAATCGTTAGAAAGTTGTCACGCTCCGTGAAATGAGTGACTCACTCTCGAAAGTTACAAAGGTGTTGCCTCTTATGGTTCAATGCACAAAACCTCTTGCGGCTTTTCACCGATATTGATTACAGCACACTAAAGTCTAGACGGTGAAAGGTAATCCCTGATGACTCACAATGAAGTCGGCGGCTTTCTAGTGCGAAGCGCTAAAGGCTGCAAGCGAAAAGTGCAGTCATCTACAGAGCTGTGGCATCTCTGAGACGTTGTCATAGAGACGTTTACGAAACCGTGAAATTGGCTGAGATAGGCCGGCGAAGCAACTGCGCCGAGCCCGCGCAATTCTCAGAGGTCAACTTACGCCGACTCAACTATGGTCGCTGAGAGTCGTAGACCTAAAGCAATGTAGTTTCTCTTTTCGGTAATCTGCCAGTTGTATTAGACGTACCCTACCACTAGCGACACTAAAGCTTGTAACGTCGCTCTCAATAAGAACGGCAATTACCAGCAGAAATTATACGAGAAGTCAGAGAGATCTAGACGAGAGGTTTTCACGGTTTTTAACATTGTTATCAATCAATATAGTACACGAAGATCGGTAATATTAGGCCCTAAGTTGTTTTATTTCTCACATAACAGTGTTTTCTGGGCTGTCGTAAGCTGTCGCCAGTACACTGGTCGGCAAAGATGTTGCAAGAAGATCGATAGTAGGCGCTGGATCAAACGCTCCATTCAGGAGGGCGGCCAAAGACAGACTTGCAAGAAACACGCCGACAACGCCCTCTCGACTGCAAGTATTTAGATCGCCACCAGTGACCGGAACGCCTCAATCAGTCCGAGTCAGTCACAGTCTCAGACACTAGCGCAGTCACTCAGTCACTACCTCCATCACTGACACACCAACTCGCACTCCAGTTTCGCGTCTGTGATTCATCACATAGTGAGACTTATACTTCACCAGCAGTGAGGCTAACGTGGACTATTACTTGAAGAGCTTGTACCAAAACACATGGACTCTCTTGAAGATAAGTAGCTTCTTGTTTATATAAATAAAAAACCCTGTTCATATATGTGTGCAGTTGTCTTGTAAAATCAGGATACTGGCCAACAAAGAACATCCTCTCCCTTGATTCCTACGGTTCAAGAATCAATACTGGCGATGAGGATACAACACTCTTTGTATCCTTTTTAAGATTTTAACTGATGCATACGCCGTACCACATACAGGCGAGTTAATTTTTTATCCAGTACTAAACCAAAATATTATGAGTACCCGAAAGTGACTTCTGTGTTACTTGTAACTATGTTTGAAGGGAGTAGTGCAGGTAGGAATAGATGGGTGTTTTAATTATTTGTAAGAATTATATTTGTTGTGTTGGATTCAGGTGAAGAACCATTTTCGAAGCCGCATATAAATAGTTATGAGAAATTCATTAAAAGTGTTATTTATTACCTAAAGATCTTAGGGTGCATGTATCAGATAAGGTTAATTCAAATTTAGATTATTAGAAGTAGCCGGAGAAGCTTCTTCAGTCTACGACCAGATCTGATAAGAAAGAACTAACAAAAAACATTGCAGTATACCTAATCACTTTTTCCTGATAGGTCTTTCCCAATAATTTCTGCAAAACTACACGTTTCTATCCGTCGCTGTTCTGTTTCCATTACGGCTTTCTGTATTTAATCCTCACTTTTTGGAATAGACGATCGGTTGTACACCCCGTGGACTGCTCGAATTCAGAATCGTATTCATCTGTTATTCATGGACAAAAGCATGCATATTCATTTGTGGAATCTCTCGCTACTTCTTTGATACAGCAAATCTCGCGTTGGCACACAGATAACATTTACATTCCCCTTACAGAATTAAAAAGTCTGTTTGTTCCAGATTCTGGAGATAATTGTGTTTTAGAGGAAGCAGGGAACAATTTGATTACACCGTTTTGATACTTAGAAAGTCCTACAGATGTTAACGATTTTCAATGAATTAACAGTATATATCTCTTAACATACATGTAGCAATGGCTTTTTTCATTTTTCAATCACATCTTATCTTATAAAATAATTTGCATCTTCTGAACGTCGGCTATAATAAAAGAATTGAATGTATTACTCCACTTATTGCATTAAGATTCATGCTTCCACACAGGCAAAGTATGTGAAATGGAATTTGAAACTGAAAACTGAAAGGCTAAACTAGATACTGCTAAAGTGAAAATTAATATCCTCCCAAAAAAGCAGAGACAAAAGTCAGTTTATTCTGTACGTTAAACTGAACCTACGAGATTGCCTTCTCGATGATCCACACTTCCATTCCCATCCCTTGAATTTATGCACAAAATTTGATGGTTAATGTGGTTGGCAGTTTCGTGCCATACTGAACATAATTTTGTGGATTACTGATGCGATGAGCAATGGAACCTGTATTGCAAGACATTGTAAAAATTCCATCAAAGTCGCAATGGAGGTCTGATTATTTTGGCTACTAGTTTCATAATGTAGTAAATTGTGATGTCATAGGGGTGTAAAACAACTCAGTAAGAACTACATAATTAATAGGAAAATCACGATTTGTGAATAGTTAGAGAGGTTTACGTCAGCGTCGTTTTGGAGTTATCTTTCTATGTTGTTGTTAAATCAGGAGTATGCTATTCATCATGTACGTGACCAGTAGGTACCTCTATAGTTTTATGCATACCAGCACTGATTTCCTCGCATTTATGCTTACATACTTCGTTTCACCCACATTGCACCAAAGGCCGAGTCAAAAGGAGGCGGTTGAGAGGTTAATGGATCAAGGCACCCTCTCAATTTCCGAGTGGGAAACTCCCCTACGGTGGCAGAAGAGTCGACAATAGTTAACTGTAGGACAATGCAGAAATCAATAAAAATAACTGCATTACAGACACGATGTATACGTTTAGTAAATATTCACTGTAACTGAGAAACTTTTAAAAAGACAACGGCCTTGCCGCAGTGGCTACACCGGTTCCCGTGAGATCACCGAAGTTAAGCGCTGTCGGGCGTGGTCGGCATTTGGATGGGCGACCATCCGGGCCGCCGTACGCTGTTTCCATTTCCCGCGGTGCACTCAGCCTCGTGATGCCAACTGAGGAGCTACTCGACCGAATAGTAGCGGATTCGGTCAAGAATACCATCATAACGACTGGGAGAGCGGTGTGCTGACCCCACGCCCTTCCCACCCGCATCCTGATGATGACACGGCGGTCGGATGGTCCCGGTAGGCCACTCGTGGCCTGAAGACGGAGTGCTTTTTTTTAACTGAGAAACTTTTATGATGATCTCTCCTACACGAAAAGATTCTGATTTAGTTTCTGTTCGTATCATCAGGATGATGCTGCCAAGAGGGAAGAGACAGTAGATCATTTATCTTTAAGGAGCAGACAAATGAAATCGAGACAGATAGAAGAAATTATGTAAACTGTTCATCATTTCTAAAGTAACTACCGTAATTGTTAATACATTTATCACACTGTTAGACAAGACGGTCAAGGCCTTCTTGGAAAAGTGTCTGTAATTGCGGACGGAACCATGTTTATACTCGCGCAACTCTTCGTTTGAAGCAAATAGACGCCAACGAATGTATTTCTTCTAGGCACCAAATATATGGAAATTTCACGTGGAGGGATCGGGAGCGTATGGATGGAGTGTAAGGCCTTCCCAGATAAACTTCTGATAATACGTGTGCATCTTTCCACGGCTGCATTCGGTCCTGACTTCATTTTTATGTATGACAGTGCGAAACGACATCAAAGAGCGCATGTGGAGGAGCTATTGGAACTAAACTGTATTTCACGACTGTACTGGTTTTGCCGCTCACCCGAGTTAAATCCCATTGAGTCCTTGTGGGATGGGTTGGGAACACACAGTGCAGTTCGTCCACTTGCCCAACTTGGCATGCGAAAATTACGTTTGTCCTTAAGTTTTGCACACCATTCTACGTGCGGTTCTGTGTCGTTGTATTCTTCGTCCGTTTTCTTTATGTATTGGGCTAATACACACTACTGGCCATTAAAATTGCTACACCAAGAAGAAATGCAGATGATAAACGGGTATTCATTGGACAAATATATTATACTAGAACTGACATGTGATTACATCTTCACGGTATTTGGGGGCATAGATCCTGAGAAATCAGTACCCAAGACAACCACCTCTGGCCGTAATAACGACCTTGATATGCCTGGGCATTGAGTCAAACAGAGCTTGGATGGCGGATATAGGTACACCTGCCCATGCAGCTTCAACACGATACCACAGTTCATCAGGAGTAGTGACTGCGTATTGTGACGCGCCAGTTGCTCGGCCGCCATTGACCAGACGTTTTCCGTTGGTGAGAAATCTGGAGAATGTGCTGGCCAGGGCAGCAGTCGAACATTTTCACTATCCAGAAAGCCCCGTACAGGACTTGCAACATGCGGTCGTGCATTATCCTGCTGAAATGTAGGGTTTCACAGGGATCGAATGAAGGGTATAGCCACGGGTCGTAAGACATCTGAAATGTAACGTCCACTGTTCAAAGTGCCGTCAGTGCGAAGAAGAGCTGACTGGGACGTGTAACCAATGGCACCTCATACCATCACTCTGGGTGATACGCCAGTATGGCGATGCCGAATACACGCTTCCAATGTGCTTTCACCGCGATGTCGCCAAACACAAATGGGACCATCATAATGCTGTAAACAGAACCTGGAGTCATCCGTAAAAATGACATTTTGCCATTCGTATACCCAGGTTCGTCGTTGAGTACACCATCGCAAGTGCTCCTGTCTGTGATGCAGCGTCAAGGGTAACTGCAGCCATGGTCTCCGAGCTGATAGTCCATGCTGCTGCAAACGTCGTCGAAGTGTTCGTGCAGATGGTTGTTGTCTTGCAAACGTCCGCATCTGTTGACTCAGGGATCGAGACGTGGCTGCACGTTCCGTTACATCCATGTGGATAAGATGCCTGTCATCTCGACTGCTAGTGGTACGAGGCCGTTGGGGTCCAGCACGGCGTCCCGTATCACCCTCCTGAACCCACCGATTCCATATTCTGCTGACAGTCAATGGATCTCGACCAACGCGAGCAGCAATGTTGCGATACGATAAACCGCAATGGCGTTTCGCTACAATCCGACCTCCATCAAAGTCGGAAACGTGATGGTACGCATTTCTCCTCCTTACACGAGGCATCACAACAACGTTTGACCAGGCAACGCCGGTCAACTGCTGATTGTGTATGAGAAATCGGTTGTAAACTCTCCTCATGTCAGGACGTTGTAGGTGTCGCCACCGGCGCCAACTTTGTGTGAATGCTCTGAAAAGCTAATCATTTGCATATCACAGAATCTTCTTCCTGTCGGTTAAATTTCGCGTCTGTAGCACGTCATCTTCGTGGTGTAGCAATTTTAATGGCCAGTAGTGTATGTGACGAGTAACTAAACTGAAACCCTGGAAATTTAATTTCTCCATAAGTAGTATTGTTGTCAGTGTACTGGTTGTCATACTGTTTGCAGTATTTGTATTATATGGTGTACTATTCTGTCTCCTTCAGACATACTCAAATAGCGAGAGGCAGTTGGTTTCACAGTTGTCACGCGGCGAGTTCTCTCAAATCTGGTTACGGGTATTTCGTCTTTGGTGGTTCTTAATGCCCAACTAACGCCCCCAATAAATATCCGTATGGGAGTGCCTCAAGGAAGTCCGCTGTCAATGACTTTGTTTTTGTGGTCTCTGGAGCCCTACTTCGGATGCTAGCATCCCAGCTTACAGGTTTGACGCTTTCCGACTGGACTATAGCTGTTAGTGCATACGAGGATGACGTGATGGTTCTACTTCGCAGTCCTACTGAGATACCTCGACTGAAGGCTGTCATCGATGATTTTTGTCGGAGTTCAGGTGAAAAACTTAATGAAGGTAAATGCAAGCTACTTCCCTTGAGAGGTTTTGATGACTTAATTGTTCCGCGGGCTACTGCGGTGGATCGGCATATGTCTCTCGGTATCATCATTGATCGTTGTCCACTCACAATGGCGCCGCTCAACTGGAAGTCTGTTACGGAAAAAATTCAGGGAGCGACATTAGAACTTAAGGCGTTCTCTTACTCTGCTCCAGAAAGTCCGAGTACCTGGATACATATGTCTTATGCAGAGCTTATTACGTCGCCCAAGTTTATCCGCTTCCCTCGATAATGGCGAAGAAACTGCAACAATTGTCTGGTCGTTTCTTACGGAAAAGACACATATTTCGGTTACAGTATGAGGTGATCACGAAGCCTCGCTCCTTTGGGGGGGACTGGATCTGAATGATACACGCGGAAAGTCGCAGATGCTATATGTGAGTCGTTCTATTTTGACAATCACTCAGGAGACTCACACTTTCACCTCTCATTTATTTCTCTGTGTCCGTCCTGCTAGTCTAGAACCCCCTATTGATGTTGGTCGCATCAGTTACAAGTTAAGACTCATTCACGATTTCTACCTTGCGGTAAGCTATTTAGGGGCTGACAACTTATGGAGACCTGTCCTCACCATGAAATTCCTACAGACTCGTGGGGAAGCAGTCCCTTGCCCGAACCTCGTTGAAAGAGACTGGACGAAAGTTTGGTTCAATATTTGTCTTCCGATTTTGCCGATGTGCGTAGTGTCCTCGTGGTATAAGGTCGTAAATAACTTGATTCCAACGAACGAGTGACTTTTCCGTATTGGGCTTAGTGACACGGATTTATGTAGTCGTATTACGTCTCCCAATACGATACGACATCGCTTTACTTGCGGAGGCCGTAAGGCAAACTCGACTTCGGCCAGGACACAATTGGCCTTCCTTACTCGATCTTCTGAGACTGCCTGGACGTGCTTGCCAGTGCCTCGATACCGAGACCTCTTCGCCAACATGTTGAATCTTGTTTTCCGTCAGCAAGTTGTTGGTTAATTTAATCTATTCTGATGATAAGTGTTTTCTTTGTTATATATTTTCCCACCTGATCTGCTTCGACTTGTCCTCTCCTGGTTTCCCTCTTCGTTTTGTTTTGTGTTTTGACTCAGCATCGCTCCAGTTCTATTGTGTATCGATGAAATATAGATACACGTGAGCTTTTTTCTTAGTTTACTTGGAATTTTTTGTGGTTTGCTATTTCGAATGTAATCTTGTTTCTTTTTCCTACGACTTTTAGATTCTATTGCAAACTATAAAAATATATAAAAATACAAAATAAAAAAAAACAAGAAAAAACTAAAAGTTACCAAAAACCATATAAAAGTAATTGTTGATACATACCTTGTGAGCTTGGAGGTGATTTGTCGGCTACTTCTTGGCTTTTTCCTTTTATTTATTGTTCTGTTATCATAATTATTTTTTTCTGGCTTTTGTAGCCTCTGTTGCGTGATAATAATAATAATAATAATGTCGTGTGACTAGGGCCTCCCGTCGGGTAGACCGTTCGCCTGGTGCAAGTCTTTCGATTGGACGCCACTTCGGCGACTTGCGCGCCGATGGGGATGAAATGATGATGATTAGGACAACACGACACCAAATTCCCGAGCAGAGAAAAATCTCCGACCCAGCCGGGAATCGAACCCGGGGCCTTAGTATTGACAGTCTGTCGTGCTGACCACCTTTTTTTTTTTTTTTTTTTTACCTGCGACCGTAGCAGTCGCGCGGTTCCGGACTTTTTTTTTCGGTGTAACAATAACAAACATAAACTGCTTCTAGCATTTTTTTTAAATATATAAGACGATGACTTTATAAAATAAAATTTTTCTGGGAAACGTAAATAAGTGGACTTTTTTTTACATAATAGTGAAAAAAAATTAAATAACATATCCTGCTTCTGTCAGTACAAAACAATAACGTTCTACGTTCCTCTTTTAGGCGCGTACCTCGCTAATCCCGTCATACCTCGCGTTGGTGTCGGGTACGTCTTCACGTGTTTTTGTGGATCCTCTCCACTGTCCTGGTCCTTTATTGTTCTGATACTTATAGACAATAATTACATTCTCCTACCCGGGACACCCCAACTGGGTGAGAGATCAAGCAAAGCACTCCGTAAAAAATTTGCGTAATATGTTCGATACCTCGGATGTCTCATAAGCTGTGAGTGATGTTCCTGTAGTAAGGCCCAAAAGTCAAGCACATTCTTACTGCCGTCTCGGAAAAGATAACGCACAGTCAAACCTCGAATCCAAGTCACTGCGTTTGTCTTCGTTCAGGGATAATATTTCCTATCTGGGAGAAGTAGTGTGCGTGGTTCTATTGTTTGCGGCCCCACCCGAAGGAGGAAGGCGATCATTTTTTTGACCAAACACCATACGTCCGCCGAAGGACCGCATATCAGGCGATGCTCCTCAGTGTCTATAACATTGCACTGCGGACACAGTGGCTCGTCCGCCATATGAATTGTATGCAACCTGGAACGAGTCACGCATTTCCCATTTACCACCTGATACCACAGTGCGCGCGTTCCCGTATCAAGGTGTGGGTGGTGCACTGTACGCCATACCACTGACCACGTAACCGTTGGTTGGCGGCGCTCTACGGCATTATTCGGCCATCGTCGAGTCAAGATGTGATATATATCACATGCCGTTGCCGTCCTGGTAGTTGGTAGTTCCATATGTACATAACTGTGTTCCACAAAGAAGGTTCGCATATGGGCAAGCGATGGTGAGATGTGAGCCACCGCTACCGGAGCCGAACGAGAAGGTGGAGCGAGTTCGTCTATCAAGCTGCCCGTCAGACTTGTCTGGTGTCGTGTCCACGTCTTTATCATTGTGGTTACATAAATAGCCACTGCTCGGTCGCGTACGTGGACTAGTCCAAGACCTCCACGACTACGAGGAAGGGTGAGGGTTTCGTATCCTACCTTAAAAAGCAGACCTGTGCTCACAAAATATCCTAGTGCCGCCAGGATTCGGCCGGCCAACACCACTGGCATGGGAAGAACTTGTGCCAGGTGGGGGATGCGAGAGGCTAGATAAGTGTTGCAAAGGTGACCCGTTGTATCATATCCAGTGCCCTTAACCTGTGACTTCGGACACTCGCACGAATTGTTTGCAGAAGATGTCTGTAACTCAGTGCCACCGTGCGTCGAACGTCTGTAGTGAAGATAATTCCTAGGCATTTCATCTTGTTGACCGGCTGTAATGGTGCTACACTTCCTGCCGGGAGTCCTCTCCCGATGTTCATCGCTCCCGACTTTGCTATGTTCAGGCGACTTCCCGTAGCCACACAATACAAATTAATCCAATGCAAGGCCGCTCTTGCCTCGTCACCTGACCGTGCTAAAAACACTGGGTCATCTGCGTATGTTCGGCATATAAACTTGTTGTGCCTTATCGTCATTCCTTGGAGTCGATTCCGGAGCCCGCAAAGCAGCGGCTCGACAGCGATGGCATACAATATCGTTGACAGCGGGCACCCTTGTCTGACCGATCGTGAGATGGTGATGGGCCCCACCAAGCGTCCATTGATGAGCACTTTGGATGCGGCTCCGTGGAGTAGTCTTATGACGACGGTGACAAAACTTTCCGGAAACTTCATTTTCGTTATCACGTCCGTGAGATAAGCATGACTCAGCCTGTCAAATGCGCGATCGAAGTCTATCGATACCAATACACCCCGGAGACGACATGTTGAAGCCAGTGCGATAACATCGCGGTAGTCGCTGAGTGCCGTTTGTATATTGCTAGCTCCTCCTAGCTGGGTTTGGTCGAGTGAAACCACGTGGCGTATCACGCGTTTAAAGCGTGCTGGAAGTATCCTGGCGTAGATCTTGTAGTCGCAATTAAGAAGGGTCAGTGGCCGGTAGGCCTGTATCCCTGTGCCGCCAGATGGTTTGTGGATGGGGATGATCATTCCTTCGACGAAGGAGGGTGGAAGAGGCACGTTGGGAGACATCAATTCGCTCCCTTGTCAATCGCTTCCATTACGTCGTCAACTGTGACTTCTCCTGTTAACTCCAGGTTGGCCGACTCGTCGAGACAGGCGGAGAGCGTTCGTCGGACCTCATGAAAGGCTGCCTGATCGTGTTCCGCTTCTTCATAGAGATGACCGTAGTGTTCCACGAAAGCGTTGGCAATGTCTTTTTGCGTTGTCATGCGGCGACCATCTGCCAGTACGACCGTCTGTATTAAGGTTCTGCGGCTACGTTGTTTCTCTGATAACGTGATACATCGACGGGGATTCTCCACGGACTCGTTCAAAGGCCCTTGCACGGATTGCGACACCCTCCAGTCGGCGGCGCGTTATGGAAATTATTCGGGCCTGTGCTCGTTTTATACTGGCACGACGCTCCTGTGAAGGTGCTTGTACAGAAAGTTCGCGGAGCATCGTGAAATAAAATTCCGTCGTGTATCGCCTCCACATCATCTGCTCTCTTCCGTATGCAATTAACGCTCGGCGCAATGCAGGCTTAAAGCATTCCAGCCACCACTGCAACGTCGTCGGATATGCCGGGAGGCGTCGTTCACACACATGCCAAGTGTCTTCGACTAAGCGTCTGCACTCAGGTTCCCTAAGGTGTGCTGTATTCAGTTTCCAAACACTGCGACTCCTCCACACTTGTTGACGACTCAGGGAGACCGTGCATATATATGCTATGTGATCTGAAAAGGCGACAGGCCACAATTCCGCATCGAGGATCGCAGGTTCGAGACGACGAGTTACGTAAATGCGATCGAGACGACTTGCAGAGTGACTCGTGACGTAGGTGTATCCACGTCTGTCGCCATGTATCTCCTCCCATGTATCAATGAGATTCATGTCCTGTATGAGTTGCCGCAGCTCCGGGCACGAAGTATAACGTGGGTGTTGATCTTTTGGTGCGAGCACGCAGTTGAAGTCGCCTCCAAATAAGACATGTTCATACCGACCTAAGAATAGTGTTGCAATCTCCTCTGCGTAAAATCGGGATCGGTCGCGCCGTCTGTCTGACCCCGACGGTGCGTAAATGTTAACGACCCGGACTCCCAGCACTGTGAGCGCCAGTCCTCGCGCTGACGGCAGGTACACTACGTCCTCGGCTACTATGCCGCTACGTAGAAGTATCGCTGTTCCGCTGCCGCCGTCGGTAGTAGGTGTAATGTACGTATCGTACTCATAGAGGTCGGGGAAGCTCTCAACACATACTTCCTGCAGCAGAACGATGTCGAAGTCTGACGCATGCAACATGTCTTGTAATAATTGCAAATTGACAGGCGTTGTGATCGTATTAATATTAATAGAGGCTGTTCGATATGCCTGCCGCTGTTCCTCAGTGCGTAAAGCGCACATGAACGCTTATGTTAATTTGTGTGCTTCTGCCCGGTGATATGCTGTCTGTGCGTCAGTCTGCATCTTCTGCGCGGTTAACAGCCGGTGGACGCAGCACTCGCCATGGCGGGTGCATCGTCGGTGTGGGGGTCAGTATCGGATTCGTCGGCCCAGTTCCTGTGCTGGAGGTCCAGCTCCTGTCGTGTCTCTCCGGCCGGGCTGACCGAAGGCGGTGGCGTTGCTGCGGTGGGTGGAGGGACTCCTACCGTCGGCTTTCCGTCCGGTGTGTCTGTATTCAACCCCTGTCTAGCGTGATTCGCGCCGCACTGCTGTGTGGGAGGTAGAACCTCCCGTTGCGCATCCGGATGCAATGTATCGACATTACACCCAAGTCCGTCTGACGTGGACTGCAGTAAGCAGGTATCCGACGGCGCTAGCGTCGTTTCTTGTGGCGCTTCGGCGATCGTTGTTTGCGCGTGTGCGCCTCCGTATCCGAGTGCGGAAGTGACTCCCGGTGCTCAGGGACGAAAGCAGCTGTCGGCACTACAGCAGGATCAATTTCCATTTCTCCTACCGATCCTTTCCGCTCGGTTAAGTGCGTCGTCGGCGCCGGAGCGGCAGAGGTGTGCGTCGTTTCGTCACTGGAGGCGGTCTCCGCCGCAGTCGGTTGCCGTAAACTGTCAGGATTCTGTAGCTGGTCATTCTTCGGGATGGGATCCTTTCGAAATGCGTCCGCATACGTTAGTGGCAGCGGCGTCAACGTGGACGGAGGTACGGGTTCGCCGTTTGGAACTTGCACTATCCCCCGCTGCATACATTCGGAACGGACGTGGCCCTCTTTCCCGCAGCCTGAGCACGTTTTGGGTTGTCCATCGTATATGACTATAGCTCTGCATCCGCCGATGAACACGTACGAGGGTACATGTTGTGTCAGTTCTATTCTGATTTGACGCACCCCATTGAGAACGGGGTAAGTCGTGAAGTTGGACCATTTTTCCTCAACGTGGCTAAGCACTCTTCCATACGGGCGTAAGGCGTCAACGACCAAGTCAGGCGGAACCTCGAAGGGAAGTTGGAAAATACGTATGTTTCGTAAGCCCAGTCCTGCATGATCAATAGTTACTTCTCCAACATGTCCATCAGAGTGACGAAATTTGAGTCCATGTTTAATATCTCGGATGATTCTGTCACATACTGCATCGTTAATCAGCTTGACGTAAACAACACTGCTCACTATGGAGAGGTGGATTCCGATAATTTCGTTGTAGTCAAGTTTAACTTCGTCTCGTAGGAACCTTTCTATTTCTTAGGCTTTCGGTCTCGGATATTCATTCGAAAAACTAATCTTGAGAGTCGACTTTCGGTATGCATGTGCCATTCTATATCGAGTCGTCTAAACGCACGAGGACGCCGAAGAGGTAAACAACTGCGCGAGCGCGAACGTCTCCGGCAGGGACGTAAACAGACGTCCGTGCCGTAGCACCGCCGAAGGCAGACTGCCACTCAGCTACTGGAGGCGAAATGTTGCATGAACATATGACTATGGTCGACTGCAGTGTCATGATAGTACCAAGTCATTGTGGTAATACAAAAAAAAGCCTCAGTGATTCAGGTGTCCGCTTGTGATAAGCGGAAAATCCGGGTTCGAGTCCCGGTCTGCCAAAAATTTCCGTTCGCACTAATCAGTTTTTGTATTTCGAATACATTTCTTTCATTATTGGTACTTCATCTGTTCAGTACGAGTTTACTAGCGAGCTCGATGAGTTTGTATTTTAAAGGTTGTATATTGGCTACTTAGAATGTGGCGTTGTTTGTCTTATGTGTGATTGAGGCTGAAGCTATTCTAAGGTATCTTCTTACTTTACTGAATAATCATGTCGGCTGGTTTTGGATAGCCATCCACACAGGCACTACGTACTCGAAAACTAATCTAAAGAAGTTCTTCTACGTATGAATCAATGTTTCGTTTAAAGGGCTGTTTAGACTTTCCTGAATCAGTTTTAAAAGTCGCAACCGTCGTTACGCTTTTGCTATGATTTCCACGTCAAGCTTTGATGAAAATGTAGTATCCATACCAAGTCCGAGACAATTACCTTCAGTTTTTCGTGCTTTTCCTTGTCCCTTATGGTGTTTATTTTTCTTTCTTTCTTTGTAAAGTGTATGTAATAAAACGATTGAGGTTTTCGGCATTATGTTTTATGTGGCACTGTCTGGACCATTTCCCTGTTTTGCTGATGTACTGCATTTTCATTTGTTGTGGGGCTTCTGCCATCGTTTCATGGTACCAGTATGCACTGTCATCAGCGTTTAACGCCAAATCTTCGTTCCTGTGAGTTAGGAAAGGCATCTCGGCAGTGTATATACCATAATACCATATTGTGTGGAAGTAAGATGGCTTCTTACGGTAGTCCGGCTTTCGGGATGACAGTTATAGAATGTCTGTGACCCACTGTAATGACTGTGGGCCTGTCATCCAGGATTCAGCTGATTATTTGGACATTTAGGTTGGAAATGCCGGAAATGATTAGTGTAGTCCAGAGTGAAACAATCTCTTAAATGCTATTTATATATCTGACAATATAGCCAGTACCCAGTCTGTGATGTTCTCGGCTTCTGTGATGTTGCTACGGGGTCTACATATAGGATAGCTATTATATGCTGCTTTTAAAGCAGACTTGAATATCAGGAAATATCTTTCGTTACTCAGCGAAGTGCTGTAGTCGCGTACGTGATATTGTTTCCAACTATTTACCTATTACTGGTAATAAGGTGGTTGGTTTATAGGAGTTAGGGTCGTTAATGGTCTGCTATGCTCTGGTTACATAAATAGCTTTTCTCCATTGAACTGGCACTAGTTTCAGCTTCAAGGCTCCACTGAACAGGGTGTGCAGTGTGTTAGATACTTCTTCCAGTTAGTGTAATGTGGTAGCTATTTTTGTTCTTGGCGCTCCATGTACAGGTAAGTGAAATCTACAGATACCATCAGCGACAGCAGTAGAGATATTCCCTTTCTCTATACCCATTTCTATTTCTTCTCATGCTATGATCAGGAATGAAGATTGTTGTTCATTTAAAACATCTGATGTTGTTAGAATTTTTCTAATGTAAATCTTGCTTATTTTGCCAACTCGAGAGAGTAGGATTGTATGTCGTACAACTCCGTTATTTTAAACTAAATATGCCATCAAGCTGGGAGAGGGAATCCCCGATGGAAAAGTGTAGGAAGGTATTCCCAATTCCTACATTCTTTTGATGACTAAGGGAAACTTCCGGAAAAGTTGGATCCGACTGATGGACTACAACTATTGTAATTTAGATCTGGAACGATGGTGTCATTGTTCCAGAGGAAAATTGAATCTTTGTGTGTGCGTTTATCTATGTATATGTGTGTCAGTGTGTCGTAAAGCCAGCATAACGGCAGATAAATAAATAGTAGTATAAAGAAGACAGCGCTAGGACCTTGGGTAAACTGTAACAGATCAACAAATGAAGAAAATGAAGAATGTTTAGGAAATCAAAAAAGGATACAGCAAACTACGTCAGTATTGAGATAATTAAGAAGTACAAAGAAGTTAAAGTCAAAAATTACTGTAGGAAAAAGAACAAGAAATCGAAACAGACATGGTTATCAGAGAGATCGTTGGAAGGACACATTTAGCACGCAGAAAAGTCAACATAACTTCTGACGAATTTAGAAGCTATGGGGCCAGCTTGCAGAGTTGTTGTTGTTGTTGTCTTCAGTCCTGAGACTGGTTTGATGCAGCTCTCCATGCTACTCTATCCTGTGCAAGCTTCTTCATCTCCCAGTACTTACTGCAACCTACATCCTTCTGAATCTGCTTAGCGTATTCATCTCTTGGTCTCCCTCTACGATTTTTACCCTCCACGCTGCCCTCCAATGCTAAATTAGTGATCCCTTGATGCCTCAGAATCCACAAAATAATTCCACAGTTAAACGCAGAAGATGGAGTTGATAGGATGAATTAATGTATTAAGGGCTTCTGTGAACGGAAGAAATGTCTGCTAATGAGATAAAAGTGCCTAACAATTTGAGGACGCAGAGGTCCTAGTATTTATAATAGTTTGCCACGTGTTTGGCGAATCTTTTTTCATACCAAAAGGGATAAGTAAAATACCGCCGGAATTTCTGATAGGGGATATGGGTTGCGTTGTTTCACATACCCTTAGATGCTAAAGTCCGATCTTCGGCGGTGTGGCAGTACCTAACGGTTACTGCTAGTGTATTTGCTATACAAAACAATAGTCCATATGAAGAAATCAGTTGCATGTTTGCCTATAGTTACTCATACATTAGGTACTCGGGCTATGCATCTCTTTGGTTTAAAAAGAATAGCTCAATGTAGTCATAGGATCGAGCCACGCACGTCCGCTTTTATGACCCACAGCTGATTAGTTGTAAATAATAATCTGTAGCTGTGATCGTATAGTCAAATAGTCTATGTATTAGCTAGAACTGCGAGTTAATAAAGTTCACAGAAATATGAAATAAAAGTTAAATGATTAATTTAATAACAATGGTTCTTTTCTGAAGTCTTTACGTTTAATAATGTTCATTGAAAAAAGGACATCTCAAATGAATGGGATGTGCTACTATGACGTTCTGTTAAAATACAGACAGAAAATACCCTTATCAAACGCAGTAAAGTTACGTTGCGAGTGTTACAAGAATAGCAGCAATCTCCAAATAAATTGTCATGAAAGATACACGAAAACAAATTCCATCTCGTAGTTACAGTACACATTATACTCCTCAGATCGAAACAGTTCAGAGTCCAAACTGATGATTCACAAATTAATACACACAATACAAAGAATTCTAACTCATCCCTGTCTGTACTTATTTCTGTAATAGAAGTGGAAAAATTTAAGAGTTCTACAGTGGAGCCCCTTTAGACCTCTCTAAATATATCTTCAGAAGTGGAAGTAAGGTAGCGGCCATACACTGCCCACAATCTACACCCGTTGTGTGAAACATCACGTGACACCACAGGCAGATCTTACTTCTTCCAGAACGAACATCTGAGTCCAAAATCACGCACTTGAGCTGTTGTTGTGGTCTTCAGACCTGAGACTGGTTTGATGCAGCTCTCCATGCAACTCTATACTATGCAAGCCTCTTCATCTCCCAGTACCTACCGCAACCTACATCCTTCTGAATCTGCTTAGTGTATTCATCTCTTGATCTCCCTCTACGATTTTTACCCTCCACGCTGCCCTCCAATACTAAATTGATGATCCATTGATGCCTCAGAACATGTCCTACCAACCGATCCCTTCTTCTAGTCAAGTTGTGCCACAAACTTCTCTTCTCCCCAATCCTATTCAATACTTCCTCATTAGTTATGTGATCTACCCATCTAATCTTCAGCATTCTTCTGTAGCACCACATTTCAAAAGCTTCTATACTCTTCTTGTCCAAACTATTTATCGTCCATGTTTCACTTCCATACGTGGCTACACTCCATACAAATACTTTCAGAAATGACTTCCTGACACTTAAATCTATACTCGATGTTAACAAATTTCTCTTCTTCAGAAACGCTTTCCTTGCCATTGCCAGTCTACATTTTATATCCTCTCTACTTCGACCATCATCAGTTATTTTGCTCCCCAAATAGCAAAACTCCTGTAATACTTTAAATGTCTCATTTCCTAATCTAATTCCCTTAGCATCACCCGACTTAATTCGACTACATTCCATTATCCTCGTTTTGCTTTTGTTGATGTTCATCTTATATCCTCCTTTCAAGACACCACCATCCATTCCTTTCAACTGCTCTTCCAAGTCCTTTGCTGTCTCTGACACAATTACAATGTCGTCGGCGAACCTCAAAGTTTTTATTTCATCTCCATGGATTTAAATACCTACTCCGAATTTTTCTTTTGTTTCCTTTACTGCTTGCTCAATATACAGATTGAATAACATCGGGGATAGGCTACATCGCTGACTCATTCCTTTCCCAACCACTGCTTCCCTTTCATGCCCCTCGATTCTTATAACTGCCATCTGGTTTCTGTACAAATTGTAAATAGCCTTTCGCTCCCTGTATTTTACCCCTGCCACCTTCAGTATTTTTAAAGAGAGTATTCCAGTCAACATTGTCAAAAGCTTTCTCTAAGTCTACAAATGCTAGAAACGTAGGTCTGCCTTCCCTTAATCTAGCTTCTAAGATGAGTCGTAGGGTCAGTATTGCCTTACGTGTTCCAACATTTCTACGGAATCCTAAACGAACTTCCCCGAGGTCGGCTTCTACTAGTTTTTCCATTCTTCTGTAAAGAATTCGCGTTAATATTTTTCAGCCGTGACTTATTAAACTGATAGTTCGGTAATTTTCACATATGTCAACACCTGCTTTCTTTGGGATTGGAATTATTATATTCTTCTTGAAGTCTGAGGCTATTTCGCGTGTCTCATACATCTTGCTCACCAGATGGTAGAGTTTTGTCGGGACTGGCTCTCCCAAGGCCGTCAGTAATTCTAATGGAGTGTTGTCTACTCCGGGGGCCTTGTTTCGGCTCAGGTCTTTCAGTGCTCTGTCAAACTCTTCACGCAGTATCGTATCTCCCATTTCATCTTCATCTACATTCTCTTCCATTTCTATAATATTGTCCTCAAGTACATCGCCCTTGTATAGACCCTCTATATACTCCTTCCACCTTTCTGCTTTCCCTGTTTTGGTTAGAACTGGGTTTCCATCTGAGCTCTTGATATTCTTGCAAGTGGTTCTCTTTTCTCCAAAGGTCTCTTTAAGTTTCCTGTAGGCAGTATATATCTTACCCCTAGTGGGATAAGCCTCTACATCCTTACATTTGTCCTCTAGCCATGCCTGCTTAGCCATTTTGCACTTCCTGTCGATCTCAATTTTGAGACGTTTGTGTTCCTTTTTGCCTGCTTCGTTTACTGCATTTTTATATTTTCTCCTTTCATCAATTAAATTCAATATAACTTCTGTTACCCTTCTGTTACACTTGAGCTATCCATTCGAAAACTCCCAGTCTCCGCTTGACCCCCGTAGTTTTCTGTTATTGTGTGCTTTGCCATTCGCTGAAAGCCCTACACCCCAAAAACACATCGTTCGTAAGCTTGACAGACAATATTTCACTCAACTTGACCACTTCCTGGACTAAACCAATATATTACAACAATATTTAAATAAGTAAATGTTATAAATATTGGATCACACTCGCATTCACAGAAATTACAAATAAATGTTTGTTCATAGATAAATAAGTTAGTGTTCTTGAGCAACTGTTTATGCACTGCGAAACATTAGCTTCTGTAATTTTAAATATGTTGAAATATTGTTGTGTCACTGGTTGCGGCTGATCTTTTCCGAGATTGTGGATGTATATAGATTTGTTTTAATACTTGACTCTGAATTATTGTACATTCTTGAAGAACTGCAAGAAGCCATCTTTCAGCTTGTCTGACACTTCGCCATTTCTTGGACCATTACCGACCGGGGTGGCGCAGTGGTTAGACACTGGACTCGCATTCGGGAGGACGACGGTTCAATCCCGCGTCCGGCCATCCTGATTTAGGTTTTCCGTGATTTCCCTAAATTACTCCAGGCAAATGCCGGGATGGTTCCTCTGAAAGGGCACGGCCGACTTCCTTCCCCATCCTTCCCTAATACGATGAGACCGATGACTACCCTGTCTGGTCTCCTTCCCCAAACCAACCAACCAACCTTTGGACCATTGTTTCCTACACTAGCATCAGTTGTCTAAATCACCAGTTTTGAGATTTACGACACGCTGCTTGTCTCTTCAGCCAACGGCCTGAGCGCTGCCGGGCTGGGCCAGCACTTGGATGGGTGACCATCGGTTTTCCGAGCGCTGTATGCAAGCGAGGTGCACTCAGTCCTTGTGAGGCAAACTAAGGAGCAACTTTATTGAGAAGTAGCGGCTCCAGCCTCGGAAACTGGTATACGGCGGGGAGAGCGGTGTGCTGACCACATGTCCGTCTATATCCGCATCCGGTGACGCCTGTCGGCTGAGGATGACAAACGCTGCATTCTGGAAAGTGACCCCTTACTATGGATATCATATCTGGCCAAAACGGGTTGTAGGAACAATACTGCTTTTTTCCAATAGAAAACGACCGTTCCTTGGGCCTGGAGATCTTGGGATGAGGGCTTGTCTGTGTAAATGAGACTGCGACTTCACATTGGATTTTGAGCCATCTCCTCTTAAAAGGACCCTCATCTTTCTCTAGTTGATAGGATCCCAACTGTGCAATCTCTATGCAATGCCTTCACTGTACTAAAGAGAGAAATGAACAGGAAACAATAAAACGAACAGTCACTGTAGGTACTAAATGCTTAGTGTAACTATTATTCAGCGTCACTGATCGATTACCGGTAAAGGGAAATGAGCGTAAGGTTATTCTAAAACAAGTTTGGTGACAGTGCCACAGGAAACTCGCCAACTAACAACAGGAGGAAGTGGCAACCAAACGATTATTCAAGGTAGTGAGCATAATCTGTGGTACTGGGCACATACTGTCAGAGTTTCCGAGTCGTATCATCCTTAAGAGTCCCGAAGATAGCAAAGGCAAATAACTGCGAGATATATCTCAGAACCAGTTGACACCTCGTGTATGAAAGCTGCTTGTCAGAGTAATATACGAAAGAATGGAAACGAAAATGTGGGTCCGTCAGTTAACGATGACATTGATTTAGAAAAGGCAGACACACCACAGAGCAATTCTGACAATACTGTGGCAGAATCTGTGATAAGCTATCTAAGACTACTTTCCAACGTCGTAGAAGGAGGCATAGACGACAAAGCAATGGGGAAAGACGGCGACTGGAGTGTGTAGAAGAAATACTGAAAATATTATGTATAAGTTTTACTTGCTGGTTAGAAAATCGTACCAGGCCGCACCAAGCTAGAAAGTTGATGACGATAAAATTTTGTTTCAGAATTTTTAAGTAATTTATTACAACGTTTGTTACTTGATATTATGTAATATTATATTATGTAACCAGTGGAGTTTTGTCGATCTAGAAGTTCATTTTGTTTCGTAGCTCGGTTTGTTCATTTGCATTAACGACAAATTCTGTAGCCAAATATACATACCTTTTCCTCTGAAATTTTCTTTTATCATCTTTCCTTTGCTCTATGCATCATTATGAGATTGAACTTGTATGTACTTTGCGTGTTATTAACGGTGCGCGTTTAATGCAGACGTTGCTTCCTCCTTTACTAAGGTACGCTTTGTATGTTGCATTAACTTTCTGTTCTCTTTGTCATATGAAGAGTTTGCTCTAACATTTAACACGGTTACACAAGTGTCACATAAAAGGGAGATAGGTTATTTAAAGTATGATAATCCATACTGAAAAAGTTAAAGAAAGCAACGTAAGTAATTGCTTCGTCTCAGTTTTTGAATTCCGATGGTCACTCCAAAAGAAATGCACACTATTTTTGTAAAAATACAGTATTCATTCTGCCTGTGTGAAAGTTTCACAGTGTGTAGAAACATCCTTCTCTATTGTTTTCAAACTTGGTCCAACCTGTTCCCGTGAGTAGCGCCGTCACAGCATGTGTTCAGGATGGCTGCTACACTTGATGTTCGTCAGAAGCAACGTGCTGTCATAGAATTCCCGTGCTGTGTAAACTAGACAGTGGCAAACATCCACAAGAGGTCGAAAAAGGTGTATGGAGATGCTGCTGTCGATCGCAATACAGTTAGTCGGTGGACAAGCAGGTTACGTGATGAAAGCGGGCACGGCAAAGTTGAGGATTGTCCTTGCAGCAGCAGGCTTCGTACTGTACACACTCTAGACAGTGTGCAGAAAGTTAACGAATTTGCTGACAGACGCATCACAGTGAAGATATTGTCACGCTACGTTGGGATAGGGGAAGGAAGTTTTTGCAGAATACTGGAAGTGTTGCACGACAATGCACGGCCACATGTGAGTCAAGAAACCATGGAAGCGATCACAAAACTCGGATGGACAACATTGAAACACCCGCCTTACAGTCCAGACCTAGCTCCATGTGACTATTATCTCTTTGGGAAACTGGAAGACTCTCTCGTGGAACAAGGTTTGAAGATGATGACTCCCTTGTGCACGCTGCCAAACAGTGGCTCCAACAGGTTGGTCCAGAATTTTACCGTGCGGGTATACAAGCGCTGGTTCCAAGATGGCGTAAGGTAGTTCAGAGGGATTGAAATTATGTGGAGAAATGAAAATAATGTTCCTAAAGGATGTGTCAACACACTGTAAAACTTTCAAACATGTAGAATAAAAGATGGATTTAAAAAAATTTGTGTGCTTTTCTTTTGCAATGGTCCACGTACAAGAGATATTAACTACTCAAGAGCGTTAAATTATATATGTTGTTATTCATTAGACCAAGGGATATTTTGCTTGCAGGGGCTGAGAGCGATGTACCTCTGTTATTGATTTCTACGTCTCCTTCTACTAGAAGTAAATACAGTGGGTTGTTGGTGACTGTGGTTCCAACTCTTAACTATATCAAGATTTTAAACATGGCTGCAACAGCAACTGTTGAAATTCTTCACGATAAAGGATGACAGCTAAAACAGTTGCAGGACAAAAATTTTATTAAAATTCTTGACCAAGGTTTCGGTACATATAAATATACCTTCATCGGAAGTAAAAAGTCCTGAACAGGAAGACACTTTCATTACAAAGCCTTAGCATCGGAAGTGAGAAACACAAAAGCTTAAGTAACAGTGAAATTATCAGAGTAATACAGGCACAAAATCTTCTAGTTACTTACTAAAATTACATCATGCAATGGAGATTAATGAATCAATTGTGCCAAAGGCGTCGTCAATAATTAAGACATCTTCTCCATTTGTACAACATGACTATGGGCACAGGGTCAATGCGAACAGTTTAGCACCAGTACTTCGCCTATGAATTATCGAGACAAGAGTGTGAAAGCACTAGGGCAGATGGTTTCGCCGAGAGAGGGCACTTGTGGTATGTGCCAGACACTCGCGCATATTAAAATCCATGAATACCTACATAAGCGCATCAAAAATTATTAAAAGTTGTGTTAATTCGAACTTTCTGTCATAATAAATAAAACATATCAGACCATTTAAAAACATTTACGTAAAGTAGAAAATATGGAACCAATTTACCTGTGACCTAGTGTCAAACAGATGAAGCTTGCACTATGGAACACATCTAACGAGAGAGGGAACTAGTGTAATGCGCGAGAATCTCACGTAACGTAGGCGGTGAAATACATACTAGCGAAAACAACCAAAATGTTATAATAAACCGAAACCACCTGTCGTTGTGAATAAAAACATACTAGTCAATTAACCACACATACACATCGAAAATCACAAACAGCAAACATCAAAAATATGTAAAATCCCAACAAGACAGGAAAAGCGCATTTCACCGGCATCAACAAGCAGGAAAACTAACTTCTAGTCAGCCAGACTATATTACATTAAGGCAAGGAGGGGTTTGAAACTGTCTAAAAAATTTTTGTTTCTAAGCTGCACCTGTTCATTAAGAACAAAACCATCTTTTAGAGGCAGATGCTTGAAAATCTTTAATTCTTCGAGCAAGTCCAGTTTGTAACCCTTATTCGCTTCATGAAGCAACTCTACGTCGTCCGGTTCACGTGGCGTATGCTGTAAGAGCCATAGATGTTCGGCAAACGTGGAATTATGTGCGTTTTCCCCATTTTTACCTAACATGTGTTCTTTATACCTTACTTTAACGGGTCTACTTGTCTGTCCAATGTAATAGTTTGGGCAGTCGTTACACGTAATTTTGTATACACCGGACTTAGTGCCGAGTTATTCCCGTGCTCCAATAGTATGAATTACTCTTTGTTTCAGGCTATTATTTACGGAAAAGGGAACTCTGTAACCGTATTGTTTCTGTAAAAGTCTTCTTATCTTATATGAAACGTTCCCCAAAAATGGAACCGAAATAAAGTTATTACCCTCATTCTTTTTCGCCCTGTTATCTCCAAAAGTTGAACATTTTACTGCTGTTTTTTTCTTAACAATTTGGTCAATTAATTTAGGGTCGTATCCATTGCTCTTAATAGAGATATTTCTTTTTCTAAACAGTTCTGTTCTAAAGGTGTGCTCACAGCACGATGAACTGCAGAATGAAAGAAGGCGATTTTGTGAGTTTGAGGATGAGAAGAATCTACTGGAATAATATTATCAGCTTGTTCATTACCTCAGCACTATTTTTAACAGAATAATTGTTTCCAAAAACAAATGGAGAAGATGTCTTAATTATTGACGACGCCTTTGGCACAATTGATTTATTAATCTCCATTGGCCGGCCGCGGTGGCCGTGCGGTTCTAGGCGCTCCAGTCCGGAGACGCGCTGCTGCTACGGTCGCAGGTTCGAATCCTGCCTCGGGCATGGGTGTGTGTGATGTTATTAGGTTAGTTACGTTTAAGTAGTTCTACGTTCTAGGGGACTGATAACCACAGCAGTTGAGTCCCATAGTGCTCAGAGCCCTTTGAACCATTTGAATCTCCATTGCATGATGTAATTTTAGTAAGTAACTAGAAGATTTTGTGCCTGTATTACTCTGATAATTTCACTGTTACTTAAGCTTTTGTGTTTCTCACTTCATATGCTAAGGCTTTTCTAATGAAAGTGTCTTCCTGTTCAGGACTTTTTACTTCTGATGAAGGTATATTTATATGTACCGAAACCGTGGTCAAGAATTTTAATAAAACTTTCATCCTGCAACTGTTTTGGCTGTCATCCTTTATCTTAACTATATGTTTACGGGAAGACAGTATTTCATTTTCTTCCGATAGTCTGCACCCAAGGACATCAGTTTTCCTGTAAGAGAGAAGCTTTTCTTTATTGAGTTGGTAAACGCATATTACTAAAAAACAACAGTGTATTCAACGTGCCTCTTTCTTTATTGAGAACTGTTTTTATCTAGATATTGTGGAAGGTAGCAATACCGCACATGTTATTTAAACAAAAGAGAGAGAAAGATAGACATCTGCATATACATACGTAACATACGGGAAGGTCTGTATAGCCCGTATCTGTCAAATGGTAGTACTGTCAAAGTCAGGTAAAAGAATCGTTCACATTATAACTGAGTTTTATGAAAAAGCGTAACTTTTTTTTTCAGTGGGAAACCTTTTCACTTTAACACCGACCCACGATATATCTGCTTTTTGTTCCTGCCATTGAAATTCCATTGAACGGATAAAATCGCATCCAGTTTGAGCTCTTTTTACACCGGACTATAAAAAAGGAGGATGAAAAAAATTAGAAAGGCAGAAACGAAATAAGTACTGAGTTCTCAAACACTAAACTCTTGTCAATAGGTTTCCAGTTTTATCGAGGCTAATTGCCGGGGACGGTAGCGGCTAGCCACATTCAACGCGGCGCATTAAAGCGGCCTTTGATGGCAGGACGACAGCGCATTCGGCCAACGATCTCCCCTCCCGCGAAACGCAAACTCAAACGCAAACGCAAACGTGACTAATGACAGTGGCGCAGCAGCTCGGCGACCGGCCGAATCCAGGCCGGCAACACAGCGAGCGATGAAAGGCGACGTCGGCGAGCGCTCGCGCGCTGCCCTACGCACACAAGTCATCGCCGGTCATCTCCAGAAGCTGCGAATCAACCGCCGGCCGTTACAATGGCGCCAAAGCGGGCGCAAGCAAAACTTTTTCATTACCGGTAGGCACTCTGCTCACATTCTCCGCCGAGCTGCTTCTGTGGCGCAGCCGTTAATTGCCCACTTTCCTCTCCTCTCAATTGCGACGCATCCTCTCTCGCCGAATAACTGGGGCGCTGGGCTGCTGTCTCGCTTGAAAAGTGGTGCTTTCACGAGGGGGGCGGGGGGGGGGGGGGTAGGCACTCGGAAATAAATCTGCCAAATTAGCCTTCTGCAGCGGATGAGGAATCAAACTGAAGCTACGCGAAATAATAATGAAAGAGAGGGCGCACTCGTAGGAATCGTGTACCAACGAGACGAACTCGGTTCGCCAATATTAAACGTGCTGATGGACCCCTGCTGAGCAGTTATCTGTCTCAGAGGAAACACCAATTCGTATAGGACTGTCATTACCAACCCTACTTCAGAAGGGCCATTGTGATTTACTCTCAAGCTAAATGATTAAACTACAATAATGTGACACTGTTGGGGAGAGCGGGGCACGTTTACATGAATTTCCCTTCGAATTTTTTAAACACTATTATTCAATTGATCGCGTTTAAAACCTTTTAGCCTTACAATACGGCTATTAACGTACATCACTGGCCTTTAAAATTGCTACACCACGAAGATGACGTGCTACAGACACGAAATTTAACCGACAGGAAGAAGATGCAGTGATATGCAAATGATAAGCTTTTCAGAGCATTCACGCAAGGTTGGCGCCGGCAGCGACACCTGCAACGTGCTGACATGAGGAAAGTTTCCAACCGATTTCTCATACACAAACAGCAGTTGACCGGCGTTGCCTGGTGAAACGTTGTTGTGATGCCTCGTGTAAGGAGGAGAAATGCGTATCATCACGTTTCCGACTTTGATAAAGGTCGGATTGTAGCCTATCGCGATTGCGGTTTATCGTATCGCGACATTGGTGCTCGCGTTGGTCGAGATCCAGTGACTCTTAGCAGAATATGGGATCGGTGGGTTCAGGAGGGTAATACGGAACGCCGTGCTGGATCGCAACGGCCTTGTATCACTAGCAGTCGAGATGAAAGGCATCTTATCCGTATGGCTGTAACGGATCTTTCAGCCACGTCTCGCTCCCTGAGTCAACAGATGGGGACGTTTGCAAGACAACAACCATCTGCACGAACAGTTCGACGACGGTTGCAGCAGCATGGACTATCAGCTCGGAGACCATGGCTGCGGTTACCCTTGACGGTGCATCACAGACAGGAGCGCCTGCGATGGTGTACTCAATGGCGAACCTGGGTGCACGAATGGCAAAACGTCATTTTATTGAATGATTCCAGGTTCAGTTTACAGCATCATGAAGGTCGCATCCGCGTTTGGCGACATCGTGGTGACCGCACATTGGAAGCGTATATTCGACATCGCCATACTGGCGTATCACTCGGCGTGATGGTATGGGGTGCCATTGGTTACACGTCTCGGTCACTTGTTGTTTGCATTGACGGCACTTTGAACAGTGGACCTTACATTTCAAATGTGTTATGACCCGTGGCTCTACCTTTCATTCGATCCCTGCGAAACCCTACATTTCAGCAGGATAATACACGACCGCATGTTACAGGTCCTGTACGGGCATTTCTGGATACAGAAAATATTCGACTGCAGCCCTCGCCAGCGCATTCTCCAGATCTCTCACCAATTGAAAACGTCTGGTCAATGGTGGCCGAGCAACTGGCTCGTCACAATACGCCAGTCACTACTCCTGATGTACCGTGGTATGGTGTTGAAGCTGCGTGGGCAGCTGTACCTGTACACGCCGTCCAAGCTCGGACTCTATGCTCATGCGTATCAAGGACGTTATTAGGGCCAGAGTTGGTTGTTCTGGGTACTGATTTCAAAAATGTCTCTGAGCACTATGGGACTTAACATATGAGGTCATCAGTCCCCTAGAACTTAGAACTACTTAAACCTACCTAACCTAAGGACATCACACACATCCATGCCCGAGGCAGGATTCGAACCTGCGACCGTAGCGGTCGCGCGTTTCCAGACTGAAGCGCCTAGAACTGCTCGGCCACACCGGTCGGCAGTACTGATTTCTCAGGATCTAAGCACCAAAATTTCTTGAAAATGTAATCAAATATCAGTTCTAGTATAATATATTTGACCAATGAATACCCATTTATCATCTGTATTTCTTCTTGGCGTAGCAATTTTGATGGCCAGTAGTGTATAACTTCCTATATACGAGTTGCGACAATAAAGTAATGAGACTGATGTGAAAAAAATATTGCGTACCGTTTTAGTCAAGTTTAGTGTTGTCTCCTCCAAAGTAGTTCCCTTCTGATTGTACAAACCTTTTCCAGTGCTTCTGCCATTGAAGGTAACATTTCTGGGACTAATCTTCTGTAATATCCTCCAGGACCCTCGTCACAGCTTTTGGACATCTTGTCTTGTTAGAAAATAATGTCACTTGTCTCTTGGAAACTGTAAAAAGCCGCACGGAGCGATATCTGGTGAATAAGGGGGCTGTGGTAGTACTGAAATTCGTTTTGAGGATAAAAATTGCTGTACTGACAGTGCAGTATGGGATGGCGCATGATCGTGATACAGAATCCAATTATCAGCAATGTTGGCATGGACACGAAGTACTCTTATACGAAGTCTTTCTAAATTTCTTTGTAGTAATATTGGTTAACTGTTTCTCCAGGAGGCACCCACTCTTTATGAACAATTCCCTTGGGATCAAAGAAGCGCACAAGCATGCATTTCAGTTTTGATTTTGACATGCGAGCTTTCTTTGGTCTGGGTGATCGCTTTGAGCACCACTGCGATGGTACTGAAGAAACCAACTTTAATCACCAGTGATAACACGGCTCAATAATTCTGAATCGATTTCCGTTTCCTCTAACAGATCGGCTCCCACATTTTTTCCGTGTTTCTCGCTGTTATGGTGTGAGATTTTTAAGGGACCATTTTAGGACAAATCTTTCTCATACCAAGATCTTCAGTTATTATTAGACGAACTGTTTCTCAATTGATGTTCAGTTCGTCAGCAATCATTTTCAATGATAATCTTCTATCAGATCGTACGAGTTCACTCACCCTGGCCAAGTTGACATCCGTCTGTGAGGTGGATGGTCGTCCACTGTGATCTTCATCTTCAACATTCGTTCCGCCTTGACTAAATATTTTATGCCAACAAAAAACTTGAGCTCTTGACACAACCTCCTCTCCAAAAGCCTTCTGAAGCTTACCGTAAGCTGTCGTCGCGTTTTCACCCAATTTAACACAAAAGGAAATGCCATACCGTTGCCCAATATTATGCAGTTCCATTTCTGTGACGAGAGACACAAACACGTGTTAACTTATTACAGCACAAATCACGACTGAGCAGTTGCGTCGATGTGCTGCTTGGACTAGAAGCAGCTTATAGACCAAGGTCAAAGATATTGTGACTATTCAAGCCTGCAGGGTTGCCACATCTTGCAAAGAAAATCTCATTACTTTATTGTCGCACCTCATATACTGCTAATTCTTCATTCCATTTAAGAGTGTAAAATAATTTTATATAGGTTGAAATACAGTGCTCCGGGTATGAGGTAAGCATATGCACCTATGGCGTCATGTGTATGTATTTCCGATAACATGATAAAGATTAAACAGAATGCACTACTAAAATATTTACCATATGTCAGTAAACAAAATTACAGGCATATTTTCACAATTAACAAGGTAAAATGCAAAAAAAATGGCGAATTTCCATCTATAAGAATAATATGGCATACACATGAGTTACAATGTTAATTAAAAAGGCTGGTTCTCTAAAAACTAATCGATTTTCTAAATAGTGTAACTCAATAGTGTAACTCAAAGAAGAAGAGTTGTGAGCCCTTGTAATGCTTACTATATTTTAATGTACAGCTGAGATACACGTATCTCGAAATAAAAACAAAGCAGATGCTCGATTTTTTTCTTTTATTCCCTACGCTATTATGTTTATAGTTGGCATTTAAAAACGTATTGCTGTCTTAAATTATGGTTCCAAAATTTTTGATAGTGATTACCAAAAATATTTCAGTAATTAACTCAGTTTTTCTATCAAAATATTTTCAAATTTAAGCCTTAAGAATACTCTACTTTTTAGTTAAGCGTGTTTTAAGACACATACAAAATTCCAGCTCCCTATCTTTAATATTTGTTAGCAAATGTATACCAAAACATTAAAAGCATGAACTTCTGGGAAAGTCAAGCTAAGGTTAAAGCTTGTTTCTCTACCTATCCTGCATAGCACTAATGCATAATAAGTCTATATGCATCTTGTTTATAGTGATTATTCTCCCTCCCTTTTCTTTTTCAGATTTCTTCTCATTTTTCTTTCTTCTTTGGTGGCTTCCAACACTGAATTCTCTGCTTCAAAAACATTCCTGCAGTCAATAGCAACGAAACTTCTTTGCATGTTTAGTACACTAGGCACTCCAGTCAGTTTTGTAACCCTAACCCCTGACACTGCACCATCACTGAAACACAGCAGGGCGTCCATCACACCTACTTCCTAGGTATTTAGTCCTACCAGAAAAGTTTTTCGTATCCGTTTTCGTATATACAATTGTTAAAACTCTCGATTTGGTTTTGAGTCCTACTGTGAAATTACTTCTCTGTTAATCTTGTGTCACTGAGACAGCAGAGACTAAAAAGGCATAAAAGTGGTGAGAACAAAATTATGTTTTTAACAGTACGGGGGCGTTGTCATGCGTGCAAACACTTTTAAATCCATCTAATTTTTGGGCTTTCTTCGGTACACTTTTCTCAGAATAGACTTTTCTTTGTTGAGAAAATTACATAGATTTTTTTAAGAGAAAAATTTTAAAAATCGATTTTTACGCTTGTCCCAGTACTAGTACCCTTCAAGGCCTGTTCATCATCATTGGCCGAGTAGCAAATTGTGTACACAAAAAATAATGTGTTTCCTGCGGCACAGTCGTTGTGAGTGCACCTTTTACTCTCAAGGCATTGAACCAATTCTTGATTGCTTTTTGGTTAGTTGTATCGTTTCAGGCAATATGTACAACGGCAGTTTCCTTCCTCTTCGTTACGCTCATGTATGTTGTAACGGAAATGAAACAGCACTGGATGGCATATTCGGTGAGAGGGGAATGAACAGCCGCTTTGGAAGGACTAGTTAATGAGGAGAGATTTAGAGGAAGGATATACAAGGTGACAGGAAACATAAAAGGAAGCGTAAATTACGCGGATCTTAAGAGCACGGCAGAATACGGGGAAGCATGAAGAGATACCATGTGAACACGTGCCTTTGAGTAGAAGACTAATGATGCCACTTTTTTACTTATTGCTTCTGGCGATTTCTTACTCTAATCTGACCTTATTCTCAAGGAATTAATTGCTTCTGCTCGAGAATCGTCAGGCTCAAATTGATATTCTTCTGTGCTTTCAGTTTTTTCTCAATGCGATACCAACAGCTGCTGTTTTAAATTTTCCTCAACTGGAGTATCAGTTAGGAGGCAATGCAAAATAGTGCGTAAACGTACCCCAACAGTATTGCGTAAACGCCATGCTAGAATCAGTTTCAGAACTGCAGTAATAACTTTCGAGGCTTCAGATTATACAAATTTACCTTATAAAGTAGAGTAACCTCTTGTAAACTAATCCATTCACAAATCTAAATGTTGAGCCCCATAGGACGTTTGATATATGAGTAACTAAATTTACTGCCGGCCGCGGTGGTCTAGCGGTTCTAGGCGCGCAGTCCGGAACCGCGCGATTGCTACGGTCGCAGGTTCGAATCCTGCCTCGGGCATGGATGTGTGTGATGTCCTTAGGTTAGTTAGGTTTAAGAAGTTCTAAGTTCTAGGGGACTGATGACCACAGATGTTAAGTCCCATAGTGCTCAGAGCCATTTGAACCATTTTTGAACTAAATTTACTCACTTTATTCAAAAATACAAATATGTTCTTCTCGCTAAGACGTTCATCTGGTGCCGTGAAGTTCGTGAGAGCCCTCAGTAGACGGCAGTACTAATCTTCCGCTGACGGGATAGCGCTCTATCAAGAACGGATCCCGACAAAAGTTCTCTAAATGAACGTGCCCAGTGCGTAAATGTGTCCCGATCTCCCCTATATAATTTAAAGTAATAAAGAACGAAGTGAAACTGCGACGAAAATTTAAAACGTGAACTGAAACGATCGACGGATATCAACGAAACTTTAGTAAAGGAGACAGCATGATTGAGGTTGGTTTCAAGAATGTCAAATGATTCAAATGGCTCTGAGCACTAAGGGACGTAACTTCTGAGGTCATCAGTCCCCTGTAACTTAGAACTACTTAAACCTATCTAAGCTAAGGACATCACACACATCCATGCACGAGGCAGAATTCGAACCTGCGACCGTAGTGATCGCGCGGTTCCAGACTGTAGCGCCTAGAACCGCTCGGCCACTCTGGCCGCCTCAGTAATGTCCCAATTCTGAAACAGTATGGGAAACAATTGCGAAGGACTGACTGTATTTTACATATCTACAGAGTGTTTAACAGTTCCTAATATAGGCTTATGGAGGCTGTAGAGGGAATTGGTATACAAAGTATTGATAAGGAACCTATGAGTGGATTGACCGTTTGGACGTAAAACAAGTGTGAAGACCAGATCACTTTGAAATCTCCTCCTTCACTACACGTCCGAAGCCTCTAACAGGAATTGTGGGACGCCCTCCACAAAAAAATGTGCTGCATTAGACTGAAGTAATTTTACATACATTACGTACAGAAATAGAGAAAATACATTCTTTATATTTCTTCAAAACAGACATAAAGGACATAGTACTATAGCCACATTTCATTCCACACAAGGATGCACTCCAGTCGAAAAATTCTCAGATATAACTTAAACTTATATTCGACAGAATCAAAATTCTTTGTTTCAATAACGGCTTTCATGATATTGTTAGTCTGCTTTTTATAAACTTTGTACTTCCGTCATTGTCGATCACTTATGATCTCGCATATAATTCACGACATTTAGTGTCTGATTTCCTAATCTGGTTCCCTCAGAATCGTGTGACTTTATTTTGCTACATTCCGTTAACCTTCCTTCACTTTTGTTACGTCCACAATCGCCATTTCTGAATTAGTCTAGAAACTACAGTAGTAACTTTCATGATTTCAAAATACATATGTACATTGTAAAACGGACATCATTGACTCTTATAAATGCAATCTGGTTCACCATAAGCTGCACATAGCATTTCCCACTCTGTATTCAAAGTTTCCTTCAACGTTGTTAGAAGGTTACAAATGCTGTAAACGTAAGATTTCCTTTCTTCTGTGTATCTTCTCATATAAGTCGTATGTTCAGTATAGCATCTCGTTCTACATTTCTCCGGAACCCAAATTTATCTTTCGCCAGGTCGACTTCAATCAGTCGTTCCACTTGCCCGCAGACAACTGTTGCTGAAGCAGTCGTGACTTACAGAGCAATCTGTTCAGTAAGACAACAGTTGGCTCAGACTTTCTATGGTACTGGATTGGTAGTATCAAAATTTAACTGTCATAAGATGATCAAATAATTAGTGAACATCAACATATTAATTCGTTGTACAAAAGAAATTTACAAAGCTCTTTTGGAAGTATCCCGCTATGGATCTTTTATAGAATCTAGCTACTACTTATAATAAGGATTTCGAAAGTTTCTTTACATTGATTAATTTCGCACTATCCGCCCCCGGTAGCTGAGTGGTCAGCGCAACGGAATGTCAATCGTAAGGGCTGGGGTTCGATTCCCGGCTGGGTCGGAGATTTTCTCCGCTCAGGGACTGGGTGGTGTATTCTCCTAACCATCATCATTTCATCCCCATCGACGAGCAAGTCGCCGAAGTGGCGTCAAATCGAAAAACTTGCACCAGGCGAACGGTATACCCGACATTTACATTTTCATACAATGACATATTTTTGGGCAACTCTGTGGATTCACAAGGGTGATTCTTAACCCATAAAGGAAAAGTCAGAACAATCTGCAGTGTTAGATCGCCAACTACGTGCAGACCGTTCATGAAATGTCTCGAAAGTCCAATTCCGCCATCACCGTATTATCAGTCCCTTAGTGGGTTTGAATTTCATAATATGGACTCAATCGTAAGAATCTGCCAAATTTAGTCAGTGAAGAGTTTAAGGGGAAAACGCTTTCCTCTTGAGTAACTCATGTCTAACCACTGCAGTTTAATTTTCAATGCCATTTCAGTAAAACTGAGAAAAATTCTGAAATTTAAGTTGTGAGGCATTCTTGTAACAAACACTTTTTATTCTGCACAGGAGTAGCTCGCTATGCTTTTGTATCATGCACTGTACCGTATTCTATACTCAATACAAAGTTGTAAATCCTTTTAAAACGATAAGATCGATTTCCTTCCTGATCCTTGCCCGTCCCAAGCGTGTGGTCCCACCTCTAACATCCTCTTCGTAGACGGGGAGATAAAACTTCATCTTTCTTCCTTTTCCGTATCAGAAGCCTATGGGCATCAAAGCAAACAATTCCGTAAGGCTTCTGTATTTCTACAGTCGAGTCACATTAATGTGACCACCGTCTATGTTCGACTTCAATGTGCAATAACTACATACAGAAGGTAGGTGGCAGCACTTGCTATGGAGAGTAGACAGCATGAAGCGAAATTCGCGGACTCGGGCTTCGCAGCGCGACTCCTTACGCGCCAACGGTAAAAAAATGTCTGTCACAAAATTTCGTCCGGCGAGTACTTCCGGCAGAAAACGGGCGTCAAAGAGCGGCAATCTGGCAACACTGTAACCACATGTATGGTAACAACCTCAGTCAACACACATTAATCGTGCTGTACATTTGGTAAGCCGGCACGGTAACTCAGCGTGTTCCGTCAGAGGGTTAGCTGCCCCCTGTAATAAATAAACTGAGTTAATGGATCAACGACGAACTGAAATGGATGTCTTGCGACGTCCTCCACGACCAGCTGCAACGAACAAAAAACGGGCAAAAATGATATTTAAAAAAGGGTGCAGTGGAGAGAGTTTTGCGTTAGCATGCAGGAGGTCATGGCTTCAGCCCTGGGTTCGGGCGCATTTTTTCTTATTTCTTAATTTTATTTTGACATTTAATACTGTAATATACACCGTTCCTTAGGTCATGTGTAGCCTAAATTTACAACGTTTTGTAACGCTGAACATAATAAATACTTGATGAGACAAATAAGAAATAGACAGCTGAAACAAATGACCTGTCGTAGGACAGAATAACTACAAAAGCAATATCAGTTTCGAGATGCTTAAGATGGTAATACAGTACAATAACAAATATTTACCTATCATTTATACTATATGTAATATGAGCGCTCAGATGTCGCACTTTAGTAACCAGTGACAGTAATAATGTCCAAATTAATGACCGCATGACTTTCACAACAGAATACTTTGTCCTCAGGACAGCAGATGTTCAAAGCGACCTCCCTGTGCGTCTAACGCTGCGCAACCCGCCGGATCATACAGCTCTGCACACTTCGCAGAAAATCTGCATCCACAGTAAAAAGAGCAGCATGAACACGCAATACCAATTCTTCCACAGTTATAGGCGGAGTGCACGTGCTCCTTCACGTGTCCCCACAGGAAGAAATCCAGGTGAACGCGGTGGCCATACAACTGGACCTCCACGTCCGAGACATTTCCATGGAAATGTTCTGTCCAAATACTATCGCACATTAATTACAGAGTGTGAAGGTGTACCATATTGTTGGAACCATATCCTCTGTCAAACATGTAGCGGAACATCTTCCAGCGTATCAGCCAGATAGTTTGAGACGAATGCAAGTTACCTTCGTGCAGCCAAACGGTCAGGCAATATGTAGGGGCCCAAACACCTGTCGCCCAATATTGCAGCCCAGACGTTGATAACAAAGCGAACTTGATATCCACGGTCGCAGGTGACACACAGTTTAACCTCACACCAATGGCAGGCATTGTGCGTATTGAAGACACCCTCAAGAATGAATGCTGCTTCATCCATCCATATTATGGTGTTCACGAAGTCGCCGTTGTCTTCCTGTTGTTGTTAGAACCATTCACAGTATTCGCAAAGCACGTTGCAAGGTCTGCTGGTAACGTAAGGCCATAACGAAATGTAATGGACCTGAACGAGGACAGAATAATACTTGGTTCTAATTTATGGTACCATTGGAGGAGGATACCAAGAAAACAGGTTTCGCATCTAGTAAATGACGTGGTGCGAATAAATTCACGCCCACGACGTGGAAAGGACTGCTTTGAAAGCTCACCAGTCTTCCATTTCTACGATTGTAGTATGTAAGTGCAAATGTGTTATAGAGGACATGCTTAGTCGTTGTTAACGCTTAAGAAGCCAGGTACCGTACCACCTGGACTACCGTACCACCTGGACTACATTTACCAAATTAAAAACATATGCCTCAAACCAGGATCGAACCATTGACCTCCTGCATGCTAACGCAAAACTCAATCTACTGTTCCAACCGCACAGCACAATTAACATGTGCTGACAGGGGTAGTTACCATTCATGTGGTTACAGTGTTGCCAGATTGCCACTCTATAACAACCTTTCTCTGCTGGATGTACTCACTGGACGAAATTTTGTGACAGACGTTTTTTTTTTTTATCCTGGGCATGTAAGGAGTCGTGCTGAGAAGCCCGAGAGCGCGAATTTCGCTTCGCCCTGTATAAAGCGTCTCGGGCGGGACGCGGCAAACAGTGCAGTAGTTGTAATGCAGAAACGGAGCGATTTATCTGGCGTCCAGACAGGCATGATCGTTGGATTTCGAGCGAAGGGTGCAAGTATATCCAAAATGGCTAAGTCGTGAACTATTCTCGTGCCGATGTGGTTAAAGTATACCGTGCATGGGAAAATGCCGCTATCCAAAACCGTCACGGAGACTACCGTGGTGCACCACGAACCGTAGATGACAGAGATGAACAGTGCATGTGGAGACGTGTACTGGCGTGCAACTGTCGAGCAACTGACCGCCTAAATAAGCCAAGGGGCTACGAGCAGTGTGTCCCCAATGACTGTCCAGTGTGCGATGCTGTGTGCTGCAGCAGGAACTGATTCATGCACCATTCCTGATTGCTGCTCATCGACGGTGATGGCTGGAAGTTGCACGCCACTACCACAACTGGATGTCCTCTGAGTGCGAAATGGTGGACCTTCCAGATGAATCGCGTCTTTTGCTGCACTGGACACATGGCGGCTGACGTGTAGGGCGTCAAACGTTTGAAAGCAGATACGCTGCAACCACTTGGGAGCGTTATGGTTTGGAGAAAGTTCACGTGGGGTTCTGTGGTTGATTTCGGCATTCTAGAAGGCACAGCGGATCAACATAAGTATGCATCTATCCACTGGGACAATGTCTACCGCCACATGCTGCTTGATTTTCCCCGGCACGTTGGAGTATACCAGCAGGACAATGCAACGTATCACGCAGCTCGTAGTGTTGGGGCATGGTTCGATGGGCATCGGATGATTTTGTCGTATTGCCATAACTACTAAACTTGCCGGATTTAAACCCAATCGAGAATATGTGGGACATCCTGTAAGTAGGCTGTTTATGTTTTCTTATTGGTAACGCCACGTAGCGCTCTATATGAAAAATCACTGGCTGTGCTGTGTGCAGTCTGTGGGTAGTTTGCATTGTTGTCTGCCATTGTAGTGTTGGGCAGCGGCAGCTGGATGTGAACAGCGCGTAGCGTTGCGCAGTTGGAGGTGAGCCGCCAGCAGTGGTGGATGTGGGGAGAGAAATGGCGGAGTTTTGAAATTTGTCATGTACTGCTATATATATATTATGACTATTAAGGTAAATACATTGTTTGTTCTCTATTAAAATCTTTCATTTGCTAACTATGCCTATCAGTAGTTAGTGCCTTCAGTAGTTTGAATCTTTTATTTAGCTGGCAGTAGTGGCGCTTGCTTTATTGCAGTAGTTCGAGTAACCAAGATTTTTGTGAGGTAAGCGATTTGTGAAATGCATAGGTTAATGTTAGTCAGGGCCATTCTTTGTAGGGATTTCTGAAAGTCAGATTGCGTTGCACTAAAAATATTGTATGTCAGGTTAAGCACAGTCTTGTATAATTGTTCAAAGGGGACGTTTCAATCCTTGATCGGGCTGTTCGTGCCATGGATCCTTAACCGACAAACCTAGCGCAGCTGGGAACTACACTGAAATCGATATCCCTTCTCAAGTCTGTCGGTACCTTCCAGAACCTCCTTGACTCTCTTCCTGCACGCTCCGCAGAAGGTGGTTATTCAGGCTTTTCACAGGTGATCAAATTAGTGTTGCTGGACAGAATACATCCCTACAGTCACCATTAAGGTGAGAAATGTACGAGGTGCATTCAAGTTCTAAGGCCTCCGATTTTTTTCTAATTAACTACTCACCCGAAATCGATGAAACTGGTGTTACTTCTCGACGTAATCGCCCTGCAGACGTACACATTTTTCACAACGCTGACGCCATGATTCCATGGCAGCGGCGAAGGCTTCTTTAGGAGTCTGTTTTGACCACAGGAAAATCGCTGAGGCAATAGCAGCACGGCTGGTTAATGTGCGTCCACGGAGAGTGTCTTTCATTGTTGGAAAAAGCCAAAAGTCACTAGGAGCCAGGTCAGGTGAGTAGGGAGCATGAGGAATCACTTCAAAGTTGTTATCACGAAGAAACTGTTGCGTAACGTTAGCTCGATGTGCGGGTGCGTTGTCTTGGTGAAACAGCACACGCGCAGCCCTTCCCGGACGTTTTTGTTGCAGTGCAGGAAGGAATTTGTTCTTCAAAACATTTTCGTAGGATGCACCTGTAACCGTAGTGCCGTTTGGAACGCAATGGGTACGGATTACGCCCTCGCTGTCCCAGAACATGGACACCATCATTTTTTCAGCACTGGCGGTTAACCGAAATTTTTTTGGTGGCGGTGAATCTGTATGCTTCCATTGAGCTGACTGGCGATTTGTTTCTGGATTGAAAAATGGCATCCACGTCTCATCCATTGTCACAACCGACGAAAAAAAAGTCCCATTCATGCTGTCGTTGCGCGTCAACATTGCTTGGCAACATGCCGCACGGGCAGCGATGTGGTCGTCCGTCGGCATTCGTGGCACCCACCTGGATGACACTTTTCGCATTTTCAGGTCGTCATGCAGGCTTGTGTGCACAGAACCCACAGAAATGCCAACTCTGGAGGCGATATGTTCAACAGTCATTCGGCGATCCCCCAAAACAATTCTCTCCACTTGCTCGATCATGTCGTCAGACCGGCTTGTGCGAGCCCCAGGTTGTTTCGGTTTGTTGTCACACGATGTTCTGCCTTCATTAAACTGTTGCACCCACGAACGCACTTTCGACACATCCATAACTCCATCACCACATGTCTCCTTCAACTGCCGATGAATTTCAATTGGTTTCACACCACGCAAATTCAGAAAACGAATGATTGCACGCTGTTTAAGTAAGGAAAACGTCGCCATTTTAAGTATTTAAAACAGTTCTAATTCTCGCCGCTGCCGTACTGTGCTGGCATCTCTGGGACGTATTGACAATGAACGCGGCCTCATTTTAAAACAATGTGCATGTTTCTATCTCTTTCCAGTCCGGAGAAAAAAAAATCGGAGGCCTTAGAACTTGAATGCACCTCGTATATAAGAAGTCACATAATGCATTTGCTTATGCTTATTATCAGCAAGGAGTTACTCTGTCCCGTATTTAGCTAATGTAACTGTCTGCAGTCATTCAGTGCAAGTGGACAGTGTTGAATTCACGGAGTTGTACCTGTTCTCTAATATTCAGTGGTTTATTTAGTTACCTGTCACGTATTCCAATTCGCTCTTTCTTACAGATGAATCAAATCTGTAGAAGTTTTGTAACACAATTGTGTGGGGTACTTTAAGCTGACTTGACGCTTCCTGACCGGGCTCCCTGTCCACACCACGTACCTGATAATCCCGCGGCGGTCGTACTGTTCTGCTCCACACTGCAGTTGGCTTGCCTAAAATTATCCATCGAAATATGCAAGCGGGTTTAGGGGAGCCACTCAACGTTGAAACACAACGCTGTCCTATGTCTGGTATGAACATCTATATTCTGAGACGATATGGAAACCACAGGTTGCACTGTTTACACTCTAGATCGTAAATTTTTATCCCAATTAACAATCTTGATGATTAACAGTCCAAAATATTATTCGGACGAGCGTACGCGTAACCGACACGACGCGGATAATTGTTGATGATGCGGAAGCCGAATGATCGAACGAAAGTTCTTACGCTCGTCACACATTCTGATATCTGATAATAGTCCTCCTTGTCACTAGTAATGATATAACACTGTTCGTAAAGTTAATTTTTCAGTTTTCAGTTCTCACTTGTACGAGCGTGCGCGTAACCGTCGCGGCGCGGCTGATTGTTGATAATGCGGAAACGCGATGATCGAACGCACGTTCTCACGCTCGCTACAAGACACTGGCACTTGACTGCACTCTTTTATGGTAACCAATTTCTATTGATTCACATCACTTCATTCTGGGAGACCGAACACGGCGCGGATGATTGATACTGTGCGACACGCAACGAGAGGATACACAAATACGTTATCGGCAGCACTGCTCATTTTTAATTACATCTTGACGCACTTCCCTCTGAATTACTTCCATATTTAATCACTTTACTGTAATAGCACTTGTAGCAACACTTCAACCTGAATAATAACAATGCTTCTTACATGCAGAGCTACACACTACACAACATAACAGTTTCGTGTCCCGTGCTTGACTCACTGCAGACGAGGCTGCCTGCAAAGACACTCCAAAACTAAGGCAGCGATATGACAATACGCTTACAGTTTCTCAAGCACCTGAGTAAGCCCTCAGCTGAAAAGTGTTCAAACCACTTACTGGAACGGATGATTTTCGACAACTCCCAATATTTCGACAACTGAACACCCTGTCATTCTGAAGGCACAAATGTAGCTAGATAACGCCGTGCGGCGAAATTTAAACCCTCAATGGGCGAGACTATGCAGATCAAGAACTACAATATGACAACCTCAGAAAGACAGCACACACGCCGTAGAAAACCGGCGCCACTGAACGACCAAGATAAGCAATATTAGAAGTTACTCGTAGTGGCTGAGATTGAATTAGCAGATGACCATAAGATACGAGCTTTTGCTTTTGTGGTAATACAATTCTGTTCTGTCCCTTGTCAAACAACAAAGGTATAAAGTTAATGCAACTTGGCCGCCTGTTGGTAATTAACATTCAGCATCGATAACATATTGCATTGATCACCTTTCGTTGTGTGATGGCGCAATTTCTTTCTGCATATGCCGTATCATCATTCCTCGTCGACATAGGTCCGCCTGGTGAACGTTTAAATTTTTTCGCACAGAGGTCTGTCGTTGTATTTGTGCTTTGAAAATGACAAGGTGTTGATCTGGATAAATATCGATGGTTGTCGCACACGTCACCTTGCTGCATTCTCGTAAGTTCTTTGAATATTTTATACACAGAGAGAAACTCAAGTAGTATCAGCTTTAATTTACTTATGTACTTCGAACAACCTACGACCTTTCTGTAAATTTTCGTTGAAGCACTCGTCAGCAGGATGTGTGTAATGTGTAAATGCTTATCTTCAAAAGGTATGTTTCCGGCGGCTTTCATTTTCAAGCCGCGTTAACATTTACGCTCATGTATAAAATTGTATTTGTGCTACAGACCTTTGAAACAGAAGGTTGTGTACATGCTCAGGCGACTTTGGTCCACGGTACAGATGACAAAGAACTGTAGGAGCGCCAGGTTCCTGAAATATAACAAAAAAGAAGGAAAATGAAATTGTGGTTGGTAAATATATATCTGTACGGAGGTTAAAGTAAGTCTCCTATATTATAGATTCAGAAAACCAGTTGAGCATTTTATCATCTTGGCTTTGGATGTAACGTATAGTCGTCATCATCAGCGTCTCCTTTCAAGGATCACCTGTTTCAATCTTTATTATCCATCCATTTATCTGTTACGAGGTCTACCTAGTTCTCTCTTTCCAGTGGGCCAATAATTCGTTATCATTTTTGGCAATAAATTTTCTGTCATTATGTCAACATGATGATTGTATTTCATTTCATTCTCTTCTACCTTGTTATTAACGGAAGATTTTTATATATGATCGCATTATTTCTTATTCTATCCATTTTATTGATGCCTCTTATGTATGCCAATAATTTCATCTCTGCAGCTTGTATACGTCATTCTTCTTTGTATGTTACTCTTAATGATTCGGAACAATATACAACAGAAGATATAACCATAACTTTATGGAATATCATTTGTGTTTCTTTTCTTGTTTTTCTTCCCAAAGTTCTTCCAATTGTTCCGCAGATTCTTTGATATTTATTAACCTTATTTGTCATAGTTAAAACTAGTATCACATCTTAGACAACTGAACTGGGATACTTGATGTGAAATTTTCTCATTTATTTTTGTTTTCGATCTGACTACATTCTTTACTCTGAAAGCCATTACGTTTGTCTTATTTATAGATGTAGTTAAGCCATAATAAATTGCGTTTTGGCTAAATATGTATACTGATCTTTGTAAATTATCCTCTGCTCCTTGTATAATAAGCATATAACAGAGTATCTAAAGGTACGTTAAATACTATTTTAATTCCTAAGTGTATTTGATCGTTAAATGATGTTGGAATTATCGTACAACTTTTTCGTATTCTTTGTTTCATAATTTTCTACTTTCATTTTTAATAAGGTTTCATATCTGACATTAAATAAGCAGTTAATAGTGGCCTAAAGTTTGTTTTCCACTTGGTTTGTTAATGTTTGTCTTGCATGTGTCTTCTAAATGGTAATGTGGTACCATATCTGAACGCCTTAGAGCTCAAGTGGTATAACTCAAATTATTCTTGTTTTAAAGTATTAAATAGATTTCTGAAATCTCTTTTTAGATTATTTATTCTATTATATATGCCACCAGAACAATTTTTTATAACTCAAATTTCAATAAATTTTGTATAGTTATGGGCATGACACAGAGCGTCCCACATAAAACCAGCACGCCTCTCTCACGAGCTTCAATAACAATGAAGTAACTGAAGAAGAATAGACGACAGTAACGTTAAAACACATGTTTTTGTTTTGTTTATAGGAGATGCTGTGAGTAGTGGCCATGAGCATCTCGGCAGACATCGTATGATGATGTTACCAGAAACACACTGTAAGTAATTATAGACGCATGGCGTTAATTTGTCAAGTAATATTTTGTTTAAAATCGTTTATTGTACAAAGATTGTCAGCATACAATTTGCTTCCAAGTGCCCCCCTCCCCCCCCCCCCCCCGCAAAAAAAGAAGAAACCAAACGATGTTGAGTCTGGGGACCTTGGGCGTCAGAGGCCTCTGCTGAAAAGTCTGTCTTTGGCGTACACGTTGATGATGTGGGCCATACTTCGGTTGTATGTGTGAGCGCTTGCTTCCTCCTTTTGGAATACTGCATACAGTTTTTCTGCATATGTTAACTGTCCATAGAAAGAGTCGAAGATATCTGGCACTGTTTAAGGTGTAATTGAAAAATATGAGGACAGTAACGCCCATGCCGGACAACGCTCACCAAAAACCTATCTTCTCTGAGTGGACAGGTTCTTCATGCCGAATATGTGTGTTGTCTTGCGACCAGTATCTGCAGTTCTGGGAATTTACATAACGTGACGAATGAAACCAGGCTTAATCCGACATGAAATAGAGCAAGGGGGCCAAGCAAATGGTAGCAACGGATGTTAACAGAAAATTGAAATAATGAACTCTGTTTTCCTGATCCTTATATTGCAAATCTTGCGTCACACTCACACTATAGGCTTCTAATTTCGTGTCTTTTAGTACGCAATGACATGACCTGCTGCGATAACATCATTGCCGACTTGCAGGGACTTCCGGTAATATCCATGCGAATTCCGTCTACAGTTTAAAAGGATCCTCACTGCCGTTCGCCCATTCTACTGCATATTATGAAAGGGCCCTACAGCCCTCCATATCTTGTACTTGTCTTGAATAATGCTGGTCGTGGAAAATTTCCTACTGGGTTCCCTCACTTCAAACATTTCTTGATGGAGCCCGTCTTTATGTAACAGTTGTCACGGTACAAACTTCCCGCACGAGATTTGCAACGGTCGGTGGAATGGTCTCTGCCGCCGGGCGGCCACGTGGCCCGCAGCTTGGGGCATTGTTCTGTTTTTCGGGCATTACGCGAAAGCTATGTAAGAGGTGAAAAGCAATGCGGCAGTGGATTAAGGTCAGCAATGTGCACCTTTTGAAAGCTCGATCTTTGTTTCAAGTCACGAGTCGCAAAAGATATAGTAACCTCAAAATCGGTTAATATCACGATTACTGAAAGTTTAGTAAAAATAGTAAATAACAACTTACAGGGATGAGTGTGCACTCATTAAGAACGTTTCGTCATAGCAGATCGAATGCCATAGTCATATGTTAAGATTCATAACTAATTAAGCCGGTAAAGAGCAATAAACAAAGTTTTAGGGAAAATTGTTTATAAAATTCAATAGAAAATTAATGACGTAAAGTATGGCACTATATAATATTTTGGGTGGCATCACACGTATTTTAAACTAGTTAAGTTATACTATGCACCTAACTTGCAATAGTTCTCATTGTTTGCAAATTATTATTAACATTTATCAGCCATAATTAATAAATTATTATAGATATGAAGATTTTGAGCAGCGCAATGTGTAGATCGCTATAGGTTACGTCTAAAAACGGTGCTATATGCAGCTCTATGTTAAAACTTTGCAGCACAGATGTAAACAAACAAGTATGCGCGAAGTGGTGAAATTTTGCAAAAACTAAAACTTGATTTACGGGATATAGAGTAATCCTAGAAATTAATGTAAGATAGTACATAAGATGTACTTTTTAGCACGTTTCCGATGGTGTACTTTTTTCTGTCGAGGGATGTATGTATCAAAATTTGTAACCTTAACTGGTGATATTGGTACTTGCATAACCGGGGGGGGGGGGGGGGGGGGTGACGTCCAAGCCTATATAAGCGAACGACCATCTTGGCCAGAGGTAGTCGTTGTTCAGTCGTTTCGGAGGGTGGGTGGAAAGCAAGTTCCACTTCAGGGTGGCCCATGTGGTCGTTTGAGAATTCTCTTTCTCGCCGATTTATTTCGACACAGAGTATTGTTTAATAGAGCAAGTGTGCAAACATATATTTGGCGAACTGAAAGTGTTGCGATTATTTGTGTGAGTACGATTTACGAGGTATACATTGTCGTAAGTGAACATGTGGCGAGCTGTGACTTCACGCCAAAACTGTTAGAAAAAAGTGGACAGTGGGATTTGTGGTTCCGTTCGAATTGATTGAGTAATTTTCGTTTATTGCAGCCTATACTACTGCTATTGGGGGCTCGGAGCCAAATTATTATTAAAGTAAAGTAAAGTAAAGTAAAACCGTCTCAGCAGTGCTAATTTTATTGTGTGAAGGAAAAGGATAACGCCAATAAATAGTGATTGAACAGTATCGTGAGAAGCTTATTTTTCTATAATAATCGCCTAATTTTTGTTCCGTAGCATAAACTGTACTCGTGTCTGAGTGAATAATTAATTAAAAAACTATAACAAATGCGCGGGTGTGGAACAGTGTACTAATGCACCAAGTGTGGAATCATCCCCTGAGACTTACGTGAGAGCCGAAGTTTGCAACAACATTTTTAACCAACATTTGTATATGCACATTTGTGAGAACGCTTCAACCTCACTTCTTTATTTACCGCCACGTCACACAGTGCACAATATCAATTCGCTGTTCTAATGCAAGCTACCCCATTTCTGTAACAACTCAACAATGCCAACTTCTTACAACAACTGACGTAGGAACACAACGGGCCGGCAACTGTGGCCGAGCGGTTCTAGGCGCTTCAGTCTGGTACCGCGCTGCTGCTACGGTCGCAGGTTCGAGTCTTGCCTCGGGAATGGATGTGTGTGATGTCCTTAGGTTAGTTAGCTTAATTAGTTCTAACTCTAGGGGACTGACGACCTCAGATATTAAGTCCCATAGTGCTTAGAGACATTTGAGCCATTTGAACACAATGAAACTAAACTTTCAGATAAAATATGGTGCGGCAACTTTCGAGACAGTGATGCCACTTCTCAAGCAATTCGGATAGAGATGATTAATCTATACGTGACATGTCTGCTTTTGTGTGGGACATGCTGTATAAGAGCCCAAACAAAGTTGCACCACTTGTGATATAAAAAGGTAATTGATTTAATTATTGTGAAAACATAAGTGGCAGTCAACAACAGTGTATTTACATAATCTTAGATAAGCTTTGTTAGTTTTAGTCAATGTTATCACTTCTATTTAGAGGTGTAATGTCTTCAACACTGTCAGAAAAAGAACGACTCTGAAAGAATTGTGGAGAACAGGTGTAATAAAGAACAAATGTTCGTCCATGTTCCTCTTCTTGTCTTTCGTTAATAGTGAGTTGTCTTATGTTGAGCTTCCTCTGAGGTATGTTAATCGGAAAAACTGTGTCTCCTTTTGTAGATCCCAAATTCAACTTGTGAAACCTCATGCGCGTTGAAAGCTTCGGAAAGAGTGTGAGTGGATCATTCTTTTTGTACCGAATGCACTGCATTTTTATCCATGACACAATGTTCTTTACTGTCAGTCTACCTTTCGGCGGTTGGCTTCAACGAGTTTACAGCAAAAAAAAAAAAACATTTTTTTACTACGGTGATACTAAGCGGATCTTTTCCGTTGACTTAATAATAATGCATTAGTCACTGACACAAATTATACAGGATGTTGCAAAAAGAATATACGTTTTACAAAGTATTACTTTGTCCAAACTATTGATCGCTGCCTCTCGGCTCGGCTATCGTAGAAACGAATACATAGACTAGTTTATATTAATAGCTGCTAGATGCCAGTTCTCTTCTGTTTTGCTTGGTCACCGTATTATGTTTAAAATGGCTACTCGGCAGCAGAAATTATTTGGTGTCCTCGAGTTTGCGAGTTTACAGTGTAAAGAAGTTTCAGGTTGAGGTACCAAATTGATCCTCCGAATGGGTGTAACATTCGCAGATGTTATCGACAGTTTCTAGATACAGGATGTGTACGTAAAGGAAAGAGTTCTGGCCGCCCTCGTTTTCCTTAAGAAAATGTTGCACGAATTCAAACTGCTTTCCAACGTAGTTCTTCGAAATCAACTCGTCCTGCCAGTCGGAAGTTACAACTGCCTTCAACAACGATTTGGCGTGTTTTGAGACGAAGGTTGGTTATGAATCCGTATCAGTTACAGCTGTTACAAGCTCTGCGTCCTGATGACAAACGCAAACGTGTAGAATTTTGTAACGTGATTCTTGATGGTACTGACAATTATAACGCTTTCGCGCAACGCATCGAGCTTCGCTATGAAGTGACTTTCCATGGTAGTGGTCAGGTGAACGAACACAATATTCGAACTGGGGGCCTACAAACCCACATGCAGCCATTGAACATGTACGAGATTCGCCCAGAAGTCAATGTGTTTCTTGCGCTATCCCGATCATGTGTTTACGGCTCATTCTTTTTTGACGGAAACACGGTTAACGATCAGTATCTAGCTACGTTACAAAACTGCTTGTTTCAGGGGCTGAACAAAGACCATTTCATTTTTAAACAAGTCGTGGCACCCCCTCACTGGAGTCGCCAAGTGCGTGAATATCTGGATGAAACTCTACCGAAACGTTGGATTCGTCGTCAAGAAGCTGGAGACTTAGCATGTCTCACAAGGGAACCTCCCCATCGCATCCCCCTCAGATTTAGTTATAAGTTGGCAGAGTGGATAGGCCTTGAAAAACTGAACACAGATCAATCGAGAAAACAGGAAGAAGTTGTGTGGAACTATGAAAAAAATTACCAAAATATACGAATTGAGTAGTCCACGTGCAACATATGCCACTTTAAGGATTACATTCAGTCAGGAGAGCCGTGGTCTTGTGGTTAGCGTGAGTAGCTGCGGAATAAGAGATCGACGGTTGAAGTCTTCCCGCGGCTGAAAATTTTAATTTTTTGTTTTCAGACAATTATTATCTGTCCGTCCGATGCGATCACTTTTTTGGGAGTGATAATCACATCCACAAGAAAACCTAAATCGGGCAAGGTAGAAGAATCTTTTTACCCATTCGCCAAGTGTGCAAGCTAGGTGGGTCGACAACATATTACTGTCATGTGACGCACATGCCGTCAACAGTATCGTATAGAATATATCAGACGTGTTTTCCTGTGGAGGAATCGGTTGATCTATGACCTTGGAGAGGCACGTCCTTTCGTCTACTAATCGCACGGTTTTGCGGTGCGGTCGCAAAACACAGACACTAAACTTATTACAGTGAACAGAGACGTCAATGAACGAACGGACAGATCATAAATTTGCGAAAATAAAGAATGTAAATTTTTCACTCGGGGGAGTACTTGAACCGTGGACCTTTTATTCCGCAGCTACTCACGCTAACCACAAGACCACGGCGCTCCTGGCTGCATGTCACCCTTGAAGTTGCAGATGTTGCACGTGGACTACTCAGTTCGTATATTTTGCTAATTTTTTTCATAGTTCCACACAACTTCTTCCTGTTTTCTCGATTGATCTGTGTTCAGTGTTTCAAGGCCTATCCACTCTGCCAACTTATAACTAAATCTGAGGGGGGTGCGATGGGGAGGTTCCCTTGTCAGATGGGTTCCTCGGTCACCGCATTTGACACCCTCTGACTTCTTCCTGTGGGGTTTCACTATACACAACCTTTAAGTACCACCACTCCCACAGAACATGGAAGAGTTGAAGAACCGGATCCGTACTGCCATAAAGTCAGTGACGAAGGACATGCTTGCCAGATTATAGGAGAAATTTGGGTATCGATGTGATGTTGTTCGTGTCGCTGATGGAGGACATACTGAACATCTATAATCTGAACTTGAGAGGTTCGTAAATATGTGTCTCAAGTTTCATATTCGTATGTGTTAAAGTTTAATAAATATATGCATTCGAAATACACATATTCTTTTTGAAATCCCGCTGTATTTGTCACATTCTATAGGATGCTAAAATATTCTTTTACCTTAAAGTTTCTAATGATTGATATACTGAACACAGAGGTTTTTATTTGCCTGCTTAATTCTCTAGCCAGTCTTCAGTGAGATTAATTCGTCATTTCAGAACCCGGCTACAAGGCTGCTAGTCCTCAAGTCATCTAAGAGCATGGAAACTACTTACATCAGCATTGACATGATCTACACTTTGGCTGCCTATGCCGTTCGTCGTCTTACCGATATAAATATACAAGCCTAGACGTTGAAGCCACAACCTCTGAACATAAATATTACAGCGGTTCAAACGCCAGCTTTACTCAATAGCTGTTATTTTACAATAGCACGTTCAAGAAAAGTTTTCGCTAAATGTCATATCAGCTTTCTGGAAGCAGGGACAAATGGCGTCTCATTTTTCTCCGATAGTGGAGACTCTCAGTTGTATATGCAAAACGCATGTCCGAACTGCAAACCTTTTGCTGTGAGCATGTTGCAAGTCTCACTTCATCTGAAAATATTTTGACGATGAGGTCTGCATGGAAAGCTTCTGACAAATTAAAAGTGACTGCGGTAGTAATTCAACATGTTGTCCATCACTGGCATCACTACTACAAATCGAGCCATTGTGGCATTATCAAGCGCCTACTTCCAACGCCCAACTATCTTCAAGTACTCTTTGAATCGCCCATTGAGGTATGCTCAAAATACCCTATTACCCATAGTAAAAATGTTTCCTGCTGAAGACAAAAGTTTCCACGGTCAAAAGCCTTCTTCGATTTTCTCTTTTCATTAACGAAGGTTCTTAGTTGATCATTGGTCCATAAAACGCTTAATCTGTCTTAATATATTTAGTTGCATCCCTGTTAAAACCCTTATTTCAATCCACTTTTTGTTCTTCTTCGTCTTCGAGTACTACTTCTGCCATTTCATGGAGTGTGTGTTGGCCCATTCCGAAACCAAACCAATTTATCGTAACTGCTGTCTTCATCTCTTCCTTGGGCGTCCAGTATACTGTTTTTCCAGTTTGGTTTAAATGTAATGCCTGTCATTTCACCTTAGATGTGTTCATACTATTTATTTGGTATTGTCTAATCTCTTCTGTCATAGTCGCCCGTTTTATGCCTATTTGTTGACTTATCCCTGCACTTTGCATTCTGTCTTATAGCGTTAGTCTAACAAGTGACCTCAGAAATTTCACCTTAGCTTCTTCTCTTATTCGTCTCCTTTTCTAATGATCCAGTTTTCACTACCACATATGGGAGCAAGATCAGCCGCTACGTTGTGTAAGCTTAATGTTATCTCTTCCCTCATAGTTATACTAAGATACCTTCTTATACATCATTTCTAGCACTATATTTCTATATATATTTAATTGCAATTGAATTAGTGTTGTGTACAGATATCTCTGTCCCGACATATGTATACTTTAGCTGTTCTCAAAAATGGCTCTAAGCACTATGGGACTTAACATCTGAGCTCATCAGTCCCCTAGACTTAGAACTACTTATACCCAACTAACCTAAGGGCTTTACACACATCCATGCAGGAGGCAGAATTCGAACCTGCGACCGTAGCAGCGGCGCGGTTCCGGATTGAAACGCCTAGAACTACTCGGCCACAGCTGCCGGTACCTGTTCTCTTATATCGTTGTTTATCACTAATTTGGCACTGCTTATGTGCGTCCCTTCCATTCCCATAACTTTTGTTTTCTATGCAACCAATTGATGAGTTTGTAGAACATCATTCAAAACACAGTTTCTTGGAAAGCGCTTTCACTGAATGCAAGGAGAAACTGATCGTCGGCAAATAGAATAGTTTTAATAGATTTGTTCTTTCCCAAGTCCGCCTTCGTGGGGTCTTTAGAATTCCGTTCTTCTAGAGGTTATATACACACAATGCGTTAGGGGAATAAACGCAGATATTTTTATTGTTTACTGAGTTTAGTGAAATGAACAGCATTAAATCAGTATTTACTTCATCTGCAGACTTATAATTATAGCTATTTGGAGTAGTATTTTTAGGTTGATCAGTATTTCCAACTATGTACTGCAAATGCAAGCCATTAATGGTTATATTTCCCTGGTCCGCATGTCAGGTATTGAAGTGTTAACACATGGGCGCAAAACGGTAAGTGTATAATAACAGGTCCAGTCGTCTTAGTTGAGCAGTTACGCCGTGCATAAAATATCAAATAGTTAATTACGTGACGCGTTTGTGGAAAGACAGACGCAGAGGAAATAACAACGTACTGAAGCGGATACACGTTAAGGTACCAATGACCACCTGCACATACACGCACGTGTGTATGTGTGTGTATGTATGTGTGTTGTGTGTGTGTGTGTATTGACTTCAGATGAGAGACCACCCCCTTAATTTAGTCCCTTGTTAAAAAACAATCACTCTTCGTGTACAATAATTGTAGTATTATCATATAGTCATTTACTGACATTCAAAAAATTTTGGGTTAATTCAGTCTCTGCGTGTTTTCCATAATGCAACCAAAAGATGTACTGGCGAAACTAATGTCAGTGTGGCAACTAATAAGAAAGTTCTGGACATGTTAAAACTGTACTGGGAGCCCTGACTAATTCAAAACGCTCTCATTCACTGAAATCGCTGTTTCTAAATGAGCGATGATATCATGCTTATATACCCCCCTTAAGATTCCTGTCTTACTGTACTCTTCTTGTATCGGAAGGCGATGTGCGGGTCTGATTTGGAGAGATTGTTCTGCACTGACGACAATGTTCAGGGTTCGATTCCTAGTCCGAAATAAGAGCTGTCGAAGAGTTTCATTACAGAAGAAGTTTACCTGCGGAGAGAAAGATTCATTTTCAGAACTTACAAAAGACTTCATCTTATCGACCAACTGGAAGGAATACTGGAAAAGTACCGGACAAATGTTTGAGATACTTTTACGACAGCTTCAGGACAGCACGAAACTGTGTCGCAGATGCAGTGTGTAAGGGACGTTCAATTTACGTGCCCCACTTTTGCGTGAGAAGAGCATGAGTTACGGTCAACGTAAATCGCGTTATACCATGGCCGTTGCCGTCAGTTACGGTGAAACTACTCTATCGCAGAACAGCTCACGATGTACGAGTAATCATCTATATTTGAGTATCGGGAAACACGCTGGAATGCTCATATGGTGCGAGAAATGAATTTGGAAGTTTTAATCTCTCTGGATCCCAGCGACGTAATATCGCTTGACACCTGATGTGCTCTATAGAATGAAAAGCGTGGCAGTTCCAACAACAGTTAAAAAAAAAAAAAGAAATTAAATCTGCAGAGATTTATTTCGTCACAGTGTTTCCAAACCATAAATCCCGTGCCTTGTGGTGACGGAACTAATTGTAAACATAAACTTTACCTTATCACTTCAGATACGCGGTTGGACGTGGCTCTGTGATCAAGAGAGAAATTTAGAAAAGTCGGTTTCGCACACAGAACGTTAGTCACGATGAAACGATGAGTGAAACACATATTAGTGTCAGTGGATTTAAGAAATACCTGAAATCGTAAAAATTGAACAATGCTCAAGAAGCCGTTGGACCGCCTATCGGATTTTATACTGGATTTTGCAACCGTGTTAGTCCCTCTTTCAACTATAATCTACCTTCAGATCTGCCAGTAGCTGGAACAAAGTATTTGTCGCATACATCTACAAGAAGTGTAGCAGAAATGATACACAAAACTACCGTCCGATGTCCCTGACATACATTTGTTGCAGAATCTTATAACATATTCAGAGCTCAGACCTAAGGAGGTATCTTGAACAGAATGATCTCCTCCATGCCTACGAGTGTGAATTCCGAAAGCACAAATTGTGAGAAAATCAGCTTGCACTTTTCTCATATGACATACTAAAAGCCTTGGACCAATACAGGTGTAAGCAGCAGTCATCGATTTCCAAAAAGCATTTGACTCAGTACCACATTAACTACTATTGTCAAAATTATGAACGTATGGCGTATCAAGCAAAATTTGTGGCTGAATTAAGGATCTAGTGGTAAGGAGGACACAGCAAGTTATGTTGGATGCAGACATCGATATATGTAGAACCAACTTCGGGAATGCCCCAGGGAAGTGTGTACGCACCCTTGATGTTCACCTTGTAAATTAATGCCTTTGACGACAATATTAACAAAGATCTCAGACTTTTTCACATGATGCAGTTATCTTTAATGAAGTAATACATTAAACAAGTGGCATAAATATTCACTCAGATCTTTGTAAGATTTCAAAGCGGTGCAAAGGCTGGTAGTTTGCTTCAAACGTTCACTGATGTAAAACTGCGTACTTCACGAAACGTAGTATCCTAATATTATAAAGTGAGCGAGTCGCAGTTGCAAACGGTCTGTTCATGCAGATACCTGCGTGTAGCAATTTGTAGGAATATGAAATGGAACAGTCAGATAGCCCCCAGTCGTAGTTAAAACAGGGGTAAACTGGGATTCACGGATAGCATATTATGGAAATACAATAACACTACAAAAGTGAGTGCATACAAAACACGCGTGCGACCAATCCTAGCGTGTGGAACAGGCTTGACCAAACAGGACTAACAGCGGATATTGAAAGCAACAGACTTTGTAGTCAGGGCCGTCACAGCCTGGATATATCATTCTGAAGATAAGACTGCTTCAGCTTAAGTCCTTTATTCATAATCACTATCGGTTGCGCAGCTTTTTAGCTGCGTCATCAGGTGCAGTAAAATGAAGTCATGTTCGGATCGAAAGCATTCTGTTTCCTCAATCCGAACATGACTTGCTTTTGTTCCATAAAAACACGGGAGAACTGCCGGATATCAGTAACTTCCTGCCACGATATTTCGGCGCAGAGTCTTCTGGCCATCTTCAGGTGAATGCCACTGTAGTAGTACTACAGTGGCATTCACCTGAAGATGGCCAGAAGACTCTGCGCCGAAATATCGTGGCAGGAAGTTACTGATATCCGGCAGTTCTCCCGTGTTTTTATGGAACAATCAGTACGCCGGGAAAGCTTTAAACATCACATGACTTGCTTTTACTTCACTTGCAGCTGATGCGGCCGTATCTTCAAAAATAACGGCAGCATGAATGGTCACAGGTTTGTTCGACTGGCGGTAGAGTGTCACAAATTGGCAGGCGCTTGAATACAGACGCAAACTAACCTATTAATACCTAGTTGCAAAGTTTCTCGAAGAACGTTTAAGCCATGGATGTAGGAACATACTAAAATACCCTATGTATGCTCCCAAACGCACCGTGAAAGCAAAGTTAGACAAAATTCAGAGCGCTCAGAGGCGTCTAAGCAGTCACACTGCTCGCAAGCCATACTAGAATCGAGTTGGTGAAAGCTCTAACAACTGATGCAGTTGGACGTACCCGCTACAATGCACTTCAGTGTGGTTTCCAGAGCAAAGGTGTAGATGTATAGATGTCGAAGAGTTGTTAACAGAGGTTGTTCGAGTTGCCTTGAGGACAGTGAGACAGCATTAATAGATCTCCTAAAACATAACCGGCATTCTTTTTCCCGTTGAATGCTATTGTCATTTTTTTTTCTTGACAGTGCTATTGTTGCTTCAATAGTCTCCAGGCGATGTGGTGATGTCAGTGATTCAAGGCTTTGGTTTTGTCTTGGGTTCTGGTCTGAGACGACTTTTTGCCATCTAGAATGAGATTTTTTTCCTATATAACCGTATAATATCCGTTGCATGGGGTCACCGTCATATGTGTGGAATATGGTAAGGTACTACTGGTTATTAAGGAAATAAGCTTCTCCAGTTTTTTGGTAAATTTTGTAAGTAGGCTGTTTATGTTTTCTTATTGGCAACGTTACGTAGCGCTCTGTATGAAAATCACTGGCTGTGCTGTGTGCAGTCTGTGGCTAGTTTGCATTGTTGTCTGCCATTGTAGTGTTGGGCAGCGGCAGCTGGATGTGAACAGCGCGTAGCATTGCGCAGTTGGAAGTGAGCCGCCAGCAGTGGTGGATGTGGGGAGAGAGATGGCGGAGTTTTGAAATTTGTAAGACTGGATGTCATGAACTGCTATATATATTATGACCATTAAGGTAAATACATTGTTTGTTCTCTATTAAAATCTTTCATTTGCTAACTATGCCTATCAGTAGTTAGTGCCTTCTGTAGTTTGAATCTTTTATTTAGCTGGCAATAGTGGCGCTCGCTGTATTGCAGTACTTCGAGTAACGAAGATTTTTGTGACGTAAGTAATTTGTGAAAGCTATAGGTTAATGTTAGTCAGGGCCATCCTTTTGTAGGGATTTTTGAAAGTCAGATTGCGTTGCGCTAAAAATACTGTGCGTCAGTTTAATCACAGTCATGTATAATTTTTCAAAGGGGACGTTTCAATTTTTAATTTAAATTTGTGAAGACTATGTCCTTATGAAGCTTTAGATTGTATTTGTAATTTAAGTATGTCAAAAAAATTCTAATAAAATTTTTAAGGTATATGTAAACCGAAGGAGTTACTAACTTTCTTTTCCATTTCTAGTTGACTTTCGTTTTAAAGAAAGTATTAATCTGAAAAGTTTCAAAATTTAACGTTACACATTTGTTAATTTTTGAACATATTTGGGCACAAATTGTTTGTGATCTTACCGTATGAGCTGTCCACGTCTAGTTATTGTAAATAATAAAATTTTTCTGCCCCTTGTATGAATAGCGTAGAAGTTTCAAATCTAGCATGCTCCATTCAGCAGGTAAGTGCTTCCTAACGTTTCAAAAACAGTGTCGGAGATTTACTATTTGTGAATATTTTTAGCATGGTGCAGGAGAATCAGCAGCTGTAAAACGTGATTATATTAAATTTCGGTCTCCACGTGCATAAGCAAAGAAACTTTACAAAGGTTTCGGCTATAATAATGTCGACTTCTTCAGAAATGTCACAATATGAAATTAAATTAAAACATGCCAGATATTGGCCTTGTCAAACTTAAAATGAACATACTCATAAGGCTGCGTCACTTCAATTAATATTTTGCCGTTATGTCACACCAACGGGCCAGACAGGTGGGTCGCGGGCGCTGGGTCGTAACTTGGCGCCGGGGACAGCGACGCAGCGAGCTCAGCTGGTGGTCGCGCACTTGCGCATGCGGAGTAATACAAACTTAAACCAACAAATGTTAACTGAGATTATTATGGAAAATAGCTTACTACCATAGTCCTGACTATAAATGGCATTAAAACCATAAGTCACTGAAGTTACCGTTCCATAAAAGGCAAAAGACATATAAAAAGTGTACTGTACAAAAGCATGATTAAACATCAAATGATAACATTATTTGTTGCAACAGCTAGAAATGTTACTGACAAATAAGCCATAATAGCTGAAGTAACAGTTCTATGAGAGGCAAATGACATTATATATCGTAAAAGAACCTTCTAATAAGAAAAGGCCATAAGTTAAGGTTAACAGTGCCTGAAATGTGTGGAAATTAGCTCAGAATTAACGCCATACAGATTAGCGGTTAGATATACAATATGTGATCATAAATTAATACACAAGGAAACCAGTAGGCTGTATGTCATAGCCAGCTACTGACTTTATGAAGTAAAAGATTTTTTAGGATAATAGGTGCGTGCAACGCCACAAAACATTATGAAGATAGTATAGTTATGGGATTTATATGCAAACTTAATGAAGCTCTTAAATCTAAATGAGCAGTACATAGGGGCGTACCACGCCACAAGTCACTTTAAAGGCAGTTATCAGAAGTCATGTTGCGCACAATCTTTACTAAGCTCATAATTAGAGATACACCATTTGTCATGTATCAAACTGTAAAACAGCGTTAAACTTATAGAAAATAACTACGATTACGTAAAATGTGTTTGTAAACATGAGGATAAGAGGCAGTGGCATCGGGCAACAAAGAAAGTCCCGCATTGTGATATTTATGATGAAGTATGCATTATTATAGCCGAAACCTAGGTAAAGTTTCTTTGCTTGTGCAACTGGAGGCTGATATTTAATATATTTACTATTTGTATATAAACTAGGTCTGAGAGTTGGGAAATTTTCAGATCTTCCTCCTCAATGCTTGTACACAGCGGAGACAACGGCCGTTGCAGTCTTTGCTCTATAGCAGACCGTGGCGTGGGCAATGTTTCGAATACTCGTCGACAAGTTCTCCGCTATATAACGGATGACGTCCTGTTCAAAGTCGAAACTGCGGCGCGTCCATGGAGCACCACAGCCAATCCTACTAGGTATCAGAGTCTTTGTTTGAGCCGGAAGAAAATGGTATGTGATGTCGTACTTAGAAAAGGAACTGACAACGGCATCCTCATAACTTGTATGCGCACCGAGAACCACTTACACTGAGATGATCGAAGTAATGAGATTACGATATCACACACATAAATGACCCTAGGATCGCGCAGACAAGGTATCAAAGGGCAGTGCATTGGCGGGGATGTCATTTGTTCTCAGGTTATTCATGTGAAGAGGATTCTGGAGTGATTAGTGACGAGTGAAACTGACGAAATTTGAATGCGGAATGGGAGCTGGAAGTAGAAGCTTGGAACATTACATGTCGGAAATACACTCCCGGAAATGGAAAAAGGAACACATTGACACCGCTGTGTCAGACCCACCATACTTGCTCCGGACACTGCGAGAGGGCTGTACAAGCAATGATCACACGCACGGCACAGCGGACACACCAGGAACCACGGTGTTGGCCGTCGAATGGCGCTAGCTGCGCAGCATTTGTGCACCGCCGCCGTCAGTGTCAGCCAGTTTGCCGTGGCATCCAGAGCTCCATCGTAGTCTTTAACACTGGTAGCATGCCGCGACAGCGTGGACGTGAACCGTATGTGCAGTTGACGGACTTTGAGCGAGGGCGTATAGTGGGCATGCGGGAGGCCGGGTGGACGTACCGCCGAATTGCTCAACACGTGGGGCGTGAGGTCTCCACAGTACATCGATGTTGTCGCCAGTGGTCGGCGGAAGGTGCACGTGCCCGTCGACCTCGGACCGGACCGCAGCGACGCACGGATGCACGCCAAGACCGTAGGATCCTACGCAGTGCCGTAGGGGACCGCACCGCCACTTCCCAGCAAATTAGGGACACTGTTGCTCCTGGGGTATCGGCGAGGACCATTCGCAACCGTCTCCATGAAGCTGGGCTACGGTCCCGCACACCGTTAGGCCGTCTTCCGCTCACGCCCCAACATCGTACAGCCCGCCTCCAGTGGTGTCGCGACAGGCGTGAATGGAGGGACGAATGGAGACGTGTCGTCTTCAGTGATGAGAGTCGCTTCTGCCTTGGTGCCAATGATGGTCGTATGCGTGTTTGGCGCCGTGCAGGTCAGCGCCACAACCAGGACTGCATACGACCGAGGCACACAGGGCCAACACCCGGCATCATGGTGTGGGGAGCGATCTCCTACACTGGCCGTACACCACTGGTGATCGCCGAGGGGACACTGAATAGTGCACGGTACATCCAAACCGTCATCGAACCCATCGTTCTACCATTCCTAGACCGGCAAGGGAACTTGCTGTTCCAACAGGACAATGCACGTCCGCATGTATCCCGTGCCACCCAACGTGCTCTAGAAGGTGTAAGTCAACTACCCTGGCCAGCAAGATCTCCGGATCTGTCCCCCATTGAGCATGTTTGGGACTGGATGAAGCGTCGTCTCACGCGGTCTGCACGTCGAGCACGAACGCTGGTCTAACTGAGGCGCCAGGTGGAAATGGCATGGCAAGCCGTTCCACAGGACTACATCCAGCATCTCTACGATCGTCTCCATGGGAGAATAGCAGCCTGCATTGCTGCGAAAGGTGGATATACACTGTACTAGTGCCGACATTGTGCATGCTCTGTTGCCTGTGTCTATGTGCCTGTGGTTCTGTCAGTGTGATCATGTGATGTATCTGACCCCAGGAATGTGTCAATAAAGTTTCCCCTTCCTGGGACAATGAATTCACGGTGTTCTTATTTCAATTTCCAGGAGTGTAGTTAGGGAATTCGGTATTCCGAGATTCACAGTGTCAAGACAGTGGCGAGAATGGCAAATTTCCGGCATTACCTCTCGCCACAGCCAACGCAGTGCCCGGCTGCCTACACATGACGACCGAGAGCAGCTGCATTTGTGTACAGTTGTCAGTGCTAACGCTCAAGCACCACTGCGTGAAGTAACCACAGATATAAATTTTGGATGTAAAAAGAACGTATCCATCAGAACAGTATGGGGAAATTTGGCGTTAATGGGCTATGGCAGCAGACGAGCGATGTTGGTGTCTTTAGAGGTGGCACACTACACTCTCACTTTAACGACATTATTCATCAGATTAACATTCAAAATTTAGGACTTGATCTTAGTGTTCCCTGGTACTACGTTTGCTACTTGTGCTTCGTTACTTTTTCTATAAGATGAAATTGAGGGCAGAATATTCTTGTGACTGCATGTGTTACCTGTAGAGAACTTATACCTGGGGGACCTAGTGGAGGCGACAGAGAACGGGAAACTAAATGAATTGGGGGCCATAAATGGTGAGCGCTGTGGTCTCACTGTGCGAGTGATTCTGGGAAACAGTGTTCTGTAGTTCTTACTGCAGAGGAACGTTTGGGTGAAGTACTGTTCTCCTTCCATCTAGGGTCAGACAGAAGAGCGCCATCTCAAAAAATAGATCGTCTGGGCCAGGCGCCAGTCAGTCATGGAAGACGACCAGGTGGCTGAAAGCGGTTGGAGCGAGCCATTTAAGAGATACTGCCCTCACCTGAGCTTTTGTGCACCCGGTGAGAAGGTCATATAACTCCCTGCATCTCTATGCATTCTCATGTCAGAAGCTGGAACGATATGGACAGAGTGGCTGATGTATGTGCCTCCTGGAGGTAGGACTGTACCACCTCCCCCCCCCCCCCGCCCCCTCCCCTGATTCTGAAGAGTCCTGAGGTTCTTTTAGTGACAGGAAAAAACATTCAGGGGCACAACTGTCTCCGAAGGTTAACAGCCTTCTTTTAGAAGGCCCAGAATGATTAGATCGCTCTGTAAATGAAGCGCTGTGGTCCCATTTAGTTAGATGTGTTTTGCCAAAACATGGTCATGCCTACCGTGAGAGCGACGACCCTCCCTAGCATACAATCTTTTTTTTTTTCAGTCAAGAGAGATGTGAGGTCGCTGACTGGCTCCTCTCAGGCTATGCGAAGTGAAGGCTTGCTCCCCCAGCGTGATAATTCTGGTGCTGTGTCTGGATTGGCTACTGCGCCAACAAAAGAGTCAAGAGAGGACATTCAATGAGTAGAGGATAGTTCGACTGATTTTTGCAATGTGAGGGCATTTTCATTTTGCTAATTTTGCTCCCGTACTGAAGCTTTGTGGAAAATGGTTGTGATTCTTTGGGGACGTCGTGTTCTGGTCCTACCCCAGTGTTTGTGACGTCTCTATCTTGCGGTGGACTAAGTGCCTGTGGCAGATTCTTTCCACCTGTACCGACAATGGAACTGCATATCATCTCGGACATATCGCGTGTCACGAGAGTAAAATTATTCGGCCATCTGACATTTGACAATTCCACCATTCGCCATCGTGCCTGTGAGTGAAATTGGTTTGGCCAGACCAGCAAATGGGTGCACCTCACATTGAAATCTGCCGGGGTATCAGGGGTCTGATAGGGAAGTCCCCGCGATCTGATAATCACAACGCCAGACCGCGTAGTTCGCATGTGTTCGTGGACGCGTCGGAACATTATAGCTGCCGGAGCGACTACTTCTCGCCCACAGCTGCCGCCTGAATCAAGACGAAAGGGTAAAGTATTGCTGCACCGGCATAGTGTTATTAAATGGTGTTCAGAGCTCCCTATTCTCAGGGAAACCATAATTTGTGGTACAGTTGATCGCAGTGGAGTCCATTTGTGTGGAAATGGACCTCACAGTCGATTCATGAAAAAAGAGACTGATTTGGTCGTAAAAGAGATTAATTCAGAGGAGAATTCGTGCTGCTTCCACACCGATGTGTGCTTTGGCAATTAAACACCATTTCTCACCTCATCTGTGTTCGTAATTTTTGTCTAAGATTTTTCAGCTAGTTGATCTCGTAGTTACTAAGGGTTTAATAAAAACTCGTCCCTATTTTGTAAACTTAAATTAGTAGACGAAAATATGCAAAACAGGAGAACTGATTTAGCTTACAGAACAGCAAATCAGTTTTTTAACAAACGTAAAACAAACCTCTCAGGCACAATAGAAAATAAAGAGGGGAAAATGCTGTTTGGTGAAGACATGGTGAAGAAATGGAGAGAATACATAGAGGAGTTGTATGCCGGAACACCTCTTTCAGAGGAAGTAATAGGAAGAGAAGAGCCAGTAGACGAAGATGACAAGGGAGATGACATTCTGCAAGAAGAATTTGACAGAGCTCTAAAAGAACTACGGGACAACAAAGCAACTGATATTGATGACATCCCTGCAGAACTAATACCGAATGCTGGTGACAGCATGAAAATTATGCTGCTTAAGCTTATTAGGTCCATCTATAACACAGGAGAGATACCGGCAGACTTCCAGAAATGTATCATTGTTCCTATACCAAAGAAGGCAACAGCTACAAAATGCGAACAGTACCGAACTCTTAAGTCTAAAATCACATGCATCAAAAATTCTCATAAAAGTAGTTCTAAAGAGAATTGAAAAGAAGGTGGAGGATATGCTGAGTGAAGATCAGTTTGGTTTCAGAAGCGGATTGGGAACAAGAGAGGCGATTCTGGCACTGAGACTCGTTATCAAAAAGCAATTACAGAAAAATAAACCATCTTATATTGCCTTTGTAGACATGGAAAAGGCATTTGATAACGTTATCTGGCAAGAGATGTTCAGAGGTTTGAGGAAAAGTGAAATAAAGTACAAAGACATCCGTGTGACACTCAATTTCTATAAGAATGAGGTGGCAGTGATTAGGAACTGTCACCATGAACAAGAAGCAAATATTAGAAAAGGGGTGAGGTAAGAATGTGATCTCGCTCATCTTACATTCAATGCTTACATCCTGGAAGCTATAGACCAAGTTCGAGAAACAACTGAGGTGGGGATGAGAATAAATGGGCAGAAGATAGACATGCTACGTTATGCAGATGGTATTGCTATAGTCACAGAGACAAAAGAAGATCTGGAGGAAGTCCTCAGAGCAATGGAAAAAATTCTATGCAATCAGCGTGGAATGAGAATAAACAAGAAAAAGACTAAAGTGATGGTATGCAGTACAGGAGCAGAATATGAACCTCGGAGAATTAGTATTGGAAGAGAGGAGCTGGAAGTGATAAGGGAATTTACTTACCCAGGAAGCAAAATCGCAAGAGATGATAGAAGCCGGAAAGAAATTGCGACCACAATACAAAAGGCCAAAACTGCATTTAATCGGAGAATGAGCTTACTACCCAGCAACAACATCAGTCTGAAAATAAGGAAACGTATCATGAAAGGTTTCGCTTGAAGTGTGTCCCTATATGGATGTGAAACTTGGAAACTGGAAGAGAAGATAGAAGATGGCTAGAGGCCATGGAGATGTGGTGCTAAAGAAGGATGATGAAGATCAGCTGGAGAGACAAAGTAACAAAGGAAGAGGTGCTTATAAGAGTACAGGAAACCAGATCTCTGTGGAGGTACATCCAAACAAGAAGGGACAAACTTGTAGGGCACATCCTACGACACAATAACATCATTGGAACAATAGCAGAAGAAGCTATTGTGGGAAGGAATCCGCAGGGGCGACCAAGGATATCATACATGCAACAGATCATGAATGACGTTGGATGTAACACATACGTGGCAATGAAGAGGAAGGCAGACAGAAGAGAGGAATGGCGCTATGCTGCAAACCAACCTCAGGGTTGAACACTAAAAGAAGAAATGAGTAGCTTCACTTGAACATATATTTATGATAAAAATGGAGAGATGGCTTGCGGCCTTTACTAACAGCACGATATCGTTTGCAGCGCTTCTCCTGGGCTCGTGACCATATCGGTTGGACCCTAGATTGACTGGGAAACCGTGGCCTCGTCAATAGAATCCTGATTTTATCTCGTAAGAGCTATTGGTAGCATTCATGTGTGGTGCAGATCCCTCGAAGTCATGAGGCCAGTTGCCAGCAAGGCACTATGCAAATCGGTGGTCGCTCCATAATGGTGTGGGCTGTGTTTACACGGAATGGACAGGGTAATCAGGTAAAACTGAACCTATCATTCACTGCAAATGGTTAAGTTCGGCAACTTGGAGCCCATTCGCAGCCATTCATGTACTCTGCTGGCCACCGTAAATGCAACATCCTGAAGGAAGCATCCGAATCAAGTGAAATTTACACCATGAGTTTGCAGCGATGAGATATGCAACTGATTAGAATTTCAGCGCAGACGCACATCACGCGCGCCTGTGGCGCCACATCATAGCGCCATTTAAGGCTTGGCGATTTCGACGAGTGTACGTTCGGCACGTGTGTTTACCTTGTGGTTGTTTCACAAGACGATCAGTTATGCCTCGTAGACAACAGCGAACATCTTTTGATCAAGTATCCGAGTTCGACAGAGGAAGGATAGTGGCTTACCGAGATTTTGGATTATCATACAGAGAAATCGCTAGTCGTGTTGGACGAAACCAAACAACTGTAATGCGGATATGTGACCGTTGGATGCAGGAGGGTACGACGGACCGTCGTGGTCGATCGCATTCACCTCGGTGCACCACTGCACGTGCTGATAGGCAAATTGTGCGCATGGCAGTGACGGATCGCTCAGTGACATCCCGAACCATAGCACAGCACATTGCGTCTGTAACGCATCATCCAGTGTCTGCGCGTACCATTCGACGCCGTTTACAGCAGAGTGGTCTGTCCGCAAGACGTCCATTGCTTCGTCTACCATTGACGCAGAACCACAGACGTCTCCGTCGCCAATGGTGTGATGACAGACGGATGTGGACGACAGAATGGAATGACGTTGTCTTTACTGACTAGGCACGCTTCTGTCTGCAGCACCACGATGGTCGGATTCGAGTGTGGAGACACCGTGGAGAGAGGATGCTGGACAGCTGCATTATGCACCGCCACACTGGTCTTGCACTGGGTATTATGGTATGGAGCGGTATTGGATATTACTCTCGCACGCCTCTAGTACGCATTGCCGGTACTTTAAATAGCCGGCGCTACATATCCGAGGTGCTGGAGCCAGTTGTCCTTCCGTACCTTCAGGGCTCGGCCACAGCCATATTTCAATAGGATAATGCGCGACCACACGTGGCACGCATTGTCCAAAGGTTCTTCGTCAATAACCAGATTGAATTGCTTCCGTGGCCGGCTCGCTCTCCGGATCTTTCGCCGATAGAAAACATGTGGTCCATGGTTGCTAAACGAGTGACCCAGATTACATCCCCATCTGCCACACCAGATGATCTTTGGTAACGTGTGGAAGCTGCTTGGGCTGCTGTACCCCAGGAACACATCCAACGTCTCTTTGACTCAATGCCGAGACGTGTGGCAGCGGTGATCTCCAACAATGGCGGCTACTCTGGCTACTGATTCTGGCAGGAACCACATGTCACAGACGTCTGTAAACGTAATCATTTGATACTTGGTCAACATGTTATCTACAAAATAAATTTTGTTGTGCTACCTCTTGTCTTTCTTGGTGTTGGATTTACGGTGGCCAGCAGTGTACTTCGTGTTCCTAAACAACGATGTGATATTTTTGAATGGCAATGCGCCATGTCGTGTCACAACTGTTCATTATTGGTTTGAAGAACATTCTGAACAGTTCGAGGGAATTATATGGCCACCCAAAGCACCCAACAGGAGACCCATTGAACATTTGTGGGGTACAATAGAGAGGTCAGTTACTGCCGAAAATCGTACACCGGCAATACTTTCGCAATTATGGGCTGCTATAGAGGCAAGCATGGCTCAATATTTCTGCTGGCTACTTCAAACAACTTGTTGATCCCATGCCATGTCGAGTTACTGGACTACGCCGCTCGATAGGAGGCCGGCACGATATCGAGAGGTATTCCATGCCTTTTGGCACCTCAGTGGATTTTACATCCAAACGGTACATTTCCGGACACGGCTTGCTTACCAGACCCTTATTTCAGACCCCTCTGCAATCAACAGAAGACTGTAATAGGAAATGTGAATTACTGCGTGTACAGCAAGTTACGGTGCAAGTAGTTCTGGGAAAAGACTACTTCGTTTAAATACTACGTAATTAATCTATCTATTCGCGTACGTGGTGAAAGAAAAATGAATAACTTCGAGTATAAGCTTCGGTACCGAGCCTACTGTCTAGTAAATTAGTCTCGTGGCACCTATGCTGGATTGTGCATACAGCACCATGTTCGGCAATATTTTACTAATGCCCACCCTTTAAATGTACTTCGGCTGCAACAATAACGCCTTTCATCCGAAAATTCCCGTTCCAATTATTTGAACGCCCGGCAGCGATAATGACTGTGGTAACCTTTCGTGTGGTCACGTTCTCTGGCCCTGAGGTGCTGATCGAGTTGCAGAGAGTGAAGCCGGCTCGTTTAGCCGGTGCGTGTACACAGGGCGACCACAAACAGGTCAGGTGCTGAGTGACAGCTGTCAGAGGGCGCGTGAGAGGTCGGTAGCTGAAACGGACACAGCCGCTGCGGTGAGGTGAGCACAGCGAGCAAACTCTGGGGTTTCCTGGTGTCTAGAGCAGTTACGGCAGATGTAGCTGGATGATAAACAGAGGCGAGTTCTCATGTTTTCTACTATAGGACTGACGATAAAAATATAAGCTTTATTATTTATTTATTATTGTAGTCTTGGATTACAATGTTTATTTGTAATCGTTTACTCATATCTGAAGGTGGTCATTAACGACCAAAATTGATACCCTGATTGCAAAGAACATCCTGATTCAAGACCAGAATTATAACAAAGAAATGTTTTTCTGGATAAATAGAAACCTTCAGTGCCTCATTTAATTTACAAATTCCCTATCTAAGACGTTACGGTTATATATTTTTAGGTGGCTGTGCCCCACATCTCTTGTATATTTCCAAATGTCACATAACCGCCTTAACTTTCTGTTAATTCTTCATTTAACCCTAGCACCACTAGAGGGGAGGGGGGCAAAAATTCCCCGCAGTATTTGTTTTATTTGCCGCGCGAGATTAGCGGAGCAGTCTTAGGCGCTGCAGTCATGGACTGTGTGGCTGGTCCCGGCGGAGGTTCGAGTCCTCCCTCGGACATGGGTGTGTGTATTTGTCCTTAGGACAATTTAGGTAAAGTAGTGTGTAAGATTAGGAACTGATGACCTTAGCAGTTACGTCCCATAAGATTTCACACACATCTGAACATTTGTTTTATTTGTGTAATATATCTGTTTGTTGGAGTGAAGAAGCAAGAATTTAGGTAGTTGTAGAAAAATATCTAGAGTATGTGCTGTCATGGTTTTATAATTTTTGTAACATTTAAATCTGACTAATATATTTAATTCAAGTTGCGGGCTATTTTTTTGTTTTGTTTTTTGCATCCTCCCCCTTAGACATCGGTGAGAACTTTTCTGATTAAAATATTTCTCAATATGGCAGACAGAAATGCAGTTTATCGCTATTGGCACCGCTGTAATGTTCTGCCATTGTTGTTTTGAAATAAATCTCCTTTGTTGTTCGAGCAGTAGTACATTACGCGCTGTTCTACTAAACCGTGTCGTCAGTATGAGAGGCTTCTCACAGATGAAGAGGTGTCAGCTATAATAAATGAAGCAAGTGAAGGTGATGAAAGTGATGCAGAAGATAATGATACAGTTGTGACATACGATAGTGACACAGCAGTTGAAAATGAGTCAAGTTCACGGAGTTCATCCGCTGATGAACAGCATGCAGCTGCTTCCAGCATCATTGTTATAGAAAAAGGCGGTAGGGCATATAAAACTGCGCCTCCAAGGCAAGTGCGCAGGTCAGTAGAAAATACAGTGAATTTTGGTTAAGATTTGACTCATGAAGGCTTGATCTCTAGTGGGTCAGAATTTTTCAAAAGGTTTATGACTCCAGAAATAACCAAGAAGATCGTAATAAGAACTTCATTCTCACAACCATAGAAGAAATGTACGCCTTCCTTGGTATTTTGATTCTCATGGGCACAAAGAACGACACTAGACTGCCTCTTGAGGACTTTTTGGGGAAAGTACTTGGAAATAATATCTAAAATGTTCAAATGTATATGAAACATTATGGGACTTAACTGGTAAGGTCATCAGTCCCTAAGCTTACATACTACTTAACCTAAATTATCCTAAGGACAAACACACACACACCCATGCCCGAGGGAGTACTCGAACCTCCGCCGGGACCAGCCGAAATAATATCTACATAGCTACAATGAGTCGTATTCGATGTGGAGAACTTGTGTCCCTGATTAGATTTGATGATAAAGAAACAGGAACCGAAAGACGAAAGCAGGATAAGTTTTGCCCCCTTCAAGAAGTTTTGGACAAAATTGACGAAATGTTTGTGAAATACTATATACCAAGTGCAGATCTAACGATCGATGAAATGCTCTTCCTACTTTGTAGAAGATGTCCCTTTAAGGTCTTTATGAAAGACAGGCCTGGAAGTATGGCGTATTGATCAGGATGTTACCAGATGCACACACCCGGTATGTTCTAAAAATGAAGATCTATGAGGGAAGGATGAACAATCTGCTGAGGAACGGAGTGCAAAGGCAGTTGTTAGACGCCTAGTGAATCCGCTGGCAGGAAGTGGAAGAAATATAACAACAGATCGTTATTATACATCCATAGACCTAGCTGAGGAGCTTATCAATGTTGACAAGTTAACTCTGGTGGGAACATTGAAGAGTAACAGAAAACATATACCAGAACAACTAAAGAAGCCGCAGGGTCGAGAAACATTTTCCTCTAAGTTCTTATTCACAGATCCGAAAAAAGGCAACGCACCAGTTACCTTTGTTTCATACATCTCCAATCTGAAGCCAACTAATGATCTCCTACTTCTTTGCACACAACACAATGACAACAACGTGGATGAGTCGACAGAGAGAGAAAAGACAAACATCAGTCTCTACTACAATGAAACCAATAGGGGCATAGACAGCATTGATCAAATGACGCGACATCATTCAGCAAAACGAGGGACGGAAAGGTGGCCATTATCTCTCTTTTTCACCTTGATAGTTATTGTCCGTCTCAGAGCTGGAACAATTTTCATGATAAACAACCCAAACTGGAATAAGAAGCAGCATAACGTAAGAAGGCTCTATCTGATAGAGTTAGGTCAACAGCTCGTTAGGCCAGCTGTAGAAGAGAGAGCAAAGAATACCATTCATTCCATGTAGGCTTTCACGGCCGGCGTCTTCATCAATAAACACTTCCGGGCTAAGTTGCCGTGGTCGATCTGTAGAACTTCTTCTCCCTGACGTTTCGTTCTCAACTACGGAGAACATCTTCCGAGGTGAGTCAACGACTGGCTGCTAGGAGCTGGGGCCGCCGCTTATATGGATATCGTAGAGGGCGCCACCGCACGTCACGTGGCGTCGATGTGCAGCTATCTCTCGCTATCGTCTCTTCTCTCGATTGCAGGCAATCGATTGTCACGTGATTGATGCAACGTCGACCGCCATATCCTATCCAATTTTAATCCTTCTTCTTTACGATTAAAATTGTATTGATGTTTGTGGATTTCAATTGCCTCTTTATACATACGTGTATAACAATGCGACGTCCTCGCTAGCACGCTTGTTTCACCAAATTTTATTTCGTGATCTCCATCCATAAAAACAGGTTCCGCTACTGCCGATTTGTCGATATGTCCCAAGCGACAGTTTCTTTTGTGCTCCGTCAACCGTGTATTGATGCTTCTTTTTGTAGTTCCTATGTAAACCCTTCCACAACTGCACGGAATTTTATATACCCCTGGGGTGGCTAGGGGGTGACGAGCATCTTTTGTTGATCTTAGGCATTTACTTATCGTTTCTTGATACAATGTTTCATTCAGTACAGATGATGGCTACACTACTATATCTTTGTAAGAAATGTGAAAACTGTGAAGTAGAGAAAAAAAAACTTCCTGGCAGATTAAAACTGTGTGCCCGACCGAGACTCGAACTCAGGACCTTTGCCTTTCGCGGGCAAGTGCTCTACCATCTGAGCTACCGAAGCACGACTCACGCCCGGTACTCACAGCTTTACTTCTGCCAGTATCCGTCTCCTACCTTCCGAACCTTACAGAAGCTCTCCTGCGAACCTTGCAGAACTAGTACTCCTGAAAGAAGGGATACTGCGGAGACATGGCTTAGCCACAGCCTGGGGCATGTTTCCAGAATGAGATTTTCACTCTGCAGTGGAGTGTGCGCTGATATGAAACTTCCTGGCAGTTTGAAACTGTGTGCCCGACCGAGACTCGAACTCGGGACCTTTGCCTTTCGCGAGCAAGTGCTCTACCATATGAGCTACCGAAGCACGACTCACGCCCGGTACTCACAGCTTTACTTCTGTCAGTATCCGTCTCCTACCTTCCAAACTTTACAGAAGCTCTCCTGCGAACCTTGCAGAAGTTTCATATCAGCGCACACTCCGCAGCAGAGTGAAAATCTCATTCTGGAAACATCCCCCAGGCTGTGGCTAAGCCATGTCTCCGCAGTATCCTTTCTTTCAGGAGTGCTTGTTCTGCAAGGTTCGCAGGAGAGCTTCTGTAAAGTTTGGAAGGTAGGAGACGGATACTGGCAGAAGTAAAGCTGTGAGTACCGGGCGTGAGTCGTGCTTCGGTAGCTCAGATGGTAGAGCACTTGCCCACGAAAGGCAAAGGTCCCGAGTTCGAGTCTCGGTCGGACACACAGTTTTAATCTGCCAGGAAGTTTCATATCAGCGCACACTCCGCTGCAGAGTGAAAATCTCATTCAGTGAAGTAGAGTTTCCCTAATATCGTATCAGTGGGCCATTTGATGTTGTGTACTGTTCACTGTAGATGATAGTATATACTATAGGCTCCAATGTTGTAGATGCTGTTTGTAGCTCAAAGATTGTTTTTCATTAGGTTGTTTATGCACAGTACTATCTTTCAAACACAAATAGTTTGAAGAACTTTTTTTTAGATATAATGCAAGGTATGTGTGACTGTAAATTCATATTTTTGGTACATTTTCAACTCCCTCACCCTCATTATTCTTCGACTACATATTAATATTTTCCCTCTCCAGTGTCATCCATCCTTCAGTCCTTCCCCTCCCCGCCCCTCCTACCCGCTTCTGAAGATCATACAAAATGACACAATTAAACACGTAAGGTACGTGTTCTACCATATATTCTCTTGGTGAGACTGTATTTTTGACTTTTGTGTACCAAAACTTGGTACAATACGAGATTTAATCTAGATAAATTCCCTGTAAATAATGCTAGATTATATACTCTTCTCAAATAAGGCGATACTTGCAGATTTAAGCTTTCTCCTAGGATTTTTTTTCCTCAGTAATATGAAATTGTTAAGCTTAAAAATGATTTTCATATAAGCTTTTAAAATTCTCATGTAAGCTATGGGCTGTCCTCATGTGTTATGTTATCACAGGTTCTTTTTCTCATTTTCATATTTCTTCCTACTTTATATTCCCACCTTCTCCCACAGCTGGCTTCCATGCTTCCTTCCTACCCTTTTGTCTTTCATTCGTTTTCCGTTTTGTTCTATAGATATAGCAAATGAGTCAATAATTTTGCTTATGGGTTCTCAAACTGCAGTGGCCAGCTGTTAATGTCGCTTCTTTGCCGTTTTTAATGTTCAAAATGTTCAAATGTGTGTGAATTCCTAAGGGACCAAACTGCTGACGTCATCGGTCCTTATACTTACACACTACTTAAACTAACATAACCTAACTTATGCTAAGAACAACACACTTATCAATGCCCTAAGGAGGACTCGAACCTTTGGCGGGAGGACGTTTTTCATCACTGGTGAGGTTGCAAATGCGCGCAGGCCACTCCAGTGGACACTTCCTAACGGTGCTGTGCCCTTCGCGCACTTACAGCCTCAGAACTGGTTAAAAAGAGACGTCCACCGCAGTGGGAAAGTGCACCGCGCATTTAGATGTCAACAGTGGCTCTTCAGTCAACAGATTACACCTTTCAACCACTCTCTGTCACGCATCGTTATGCGAAATAAACAAAAAAGGAATATCATTTAGTTTCTTGAAAATTTTCTCGTATCTGTTTTTTAAAGAAAATCTACATCTACATTTATACTCCGCAAGCCACCCAACGGTGTGTGGCGGAGGGCACTTTACGTGCCACTGTCTTTACCTCCCTTTCCTGTTCCAGTCGCGTATGGTTCGCGGGAAGAACGACTGTCTGAAAGCCTCCGTGCGCGCTCTAATCTCTCTAATTTTACATTCGTGATCTCCTCGGGAGGTATAAGTAGGGGGAAGCAATATATTCGATACCTCATCCAGAAACGCACCCTCTCGAAACCTGGCGAGCAAGCTACACCGCGATGCAGAGCGCCTCTCTTGCAGAGTCTGCCACTTGAGTGTATTAAACATAATCGTAACGCTATCACGGTTACCAAATAACCCTGTGACGAAACGCGCAGCTCTTCTTTGGATCTTCTCTATCTCCTCCGTCAACCCGATCTGGTACGGATCCCACACTGATGAGCAATACTCAAGTATAGGTCGAACGAGTGTTTTGTAAGCCACCTCCTTTGTTGATGGACTACATTTTCTAAGCACTCTCCCAATGAATCTCAGCCTGGTACCCGCCTTACCAACAATTAATTTTATATGATCATTCCACTTCAAATCGTTCCGCACGCATAGTCCCAGATATTTTACAGAAGTAACTGCTACCAGTGTGCTGTTTCCACAGCACTACACCTACGTGTTTCAGTATGTACATCGTAACTCCTACCACAACGCACTCGAAGACTAGCATTACTTCCACAAAAAATTAAGATATTATTGATGTCAAGATAAAGTACAGAGTGTTTCAAAAAGAATATATTTATTTCGAATGCATATATTTATTAAACTTTAAGACATACGAATATGAAACTTAACACACATATTTACGAACCTTTCAAGTTCAGATTACCGATGTTCAATACGTCCTTCATCAGCGACACGAACAATATCAGATTGATACTCAAAGTTCTCCCATAGCCGAGCGGGGTAGCCGCGCGGTCTAGGGCATCTTGTCACGGTCCGGGCAGCTCCCCCAGTCGGAGGTTCGAGTCCTCCCTGGGGTATGTGAGTGTGTGTTGTCCTAAGCGTAAGTTACTTTCAGATAGATTAAGAAGTGCATAAGCTTAGGGACCGATGACCTCAGCAGTTTGGTTCCATTAGACTTTACTACAAATTCTAATTTCTCCCATACTCGGGCAGACATGTCCTTCGTCACTGATGTTATGGCCGTACTGATCCGGTTCTTCAACTCTTCCAGGTTCTGTGGGAGTGGTTGTACTTGAACATTGTCTATAACGAAACCCCACAGGAAGACGTCAGAGAGTGTCCAGATCGGTGACTGTGGAGCCCAGCTGAAACATGCTAAGTCGCCAGCTCCTTGACGACCAATCCAACGGTTTCGTAGAGTTTCATTCACATACTCACGCACTTGGCGACTCCAGTGAGGGGGTGCTCCGTCTTTTTGAAAAATGAAGTTGGCTTTGTGCAGCCTAGGAAACAACCAGTTTTGTAACATAGCGAGATACTGGTGACCATTTACCCTATTTGCATCACAGAAGAATGGGCCGTAAAATGGCGATCGGGATATCGCGGCCAGAACTCTTCCCTTTACATACACATCCTGTATCTAGAAATGTTCAACCCATTCGGAGGATCAATTTGTTACCTCAACCTGAAACGTCTTTGCACTGTAATCACGGAATTGCACTACGCAAACTCGAGAACACAAAACGATCTCTGCTGTGGAGTAGCCATTTTCAACATATGGCGGTTACCATGCAGAACAGAAGGCAACTTATATGTAGCGGTTATTAATATAAACCAGACGATGTATTCGTTTCTCCAATAGGCGAGGCGAGGCGATGCGATAGATAGTTTGGACAAAATAATACTTTGTAATACGTATATTCTTTTTGAAACACCCAGTATTTCCTGACTAGAACTATATAACCGTGGTTCTACTTACGGTGCAAAACTACATTAATAACGTACAGAGAGCTAAAGACGAAAACAAGAAATGTACAACTAAGCTCTGGTATCCTTTATACGATGATTACCCTAACAAAACTCGTCCACGAAACCACAAACGAATACTGTCGTATCAATACTGAGACTGCGACATGCTACACTGAACACAGGTCGGAGTTATTCCTTCTCTGTATCTTGCAAGTTGGTGGTTGTAATGACCATAGGGAAATGCCATTCTCCCGTAAATTGTGCACAGCATTCAATCTTGGTAACTGGTAAAATAAAACTATTCACAACAAAAATATTATTCGTTCGATTTGTCTGAGTGGTTTTTCAGTAGCCGTTTTACTGATGGGACCTTAAAGTTCACCACTAAAAATGTACATGAAATGTCACATGTATACATATATTAAGCAAAGTAGTTTTATAGTGGCACGCCACAAAATTCAGCTGATAATGTTTGTACTAATTACTGACTCGCCATATTTACCGTTAAATTATACATCAGCAACTGAATTATAAACAGAAGCCAATTTTGGAAATTGACGATAATTAACTCAGTACACCCCATCAGATATCATGATTTATCGTTTTTAGTACTATGTGAAAAAATAAAGTACTGCGATAGATGAGTCCTAATGCTGCTTCATGAAATGCGTCCGTACACATCACGTTTCAAAAATAATACCTCTGTAACGCTGTTACTGTGCGAGACGTCACAATCGTCTCCAATAATTGTTAGCGGCATGACACAAAGAGAATATACACTGTCTAACACTGAAACTGAAGCATCCACAAAACTGGTCAGATATGAGTTTGACTTTCTGCCCGTACCCATCATCGACGGGAATGTAAGTTTTTATAAAGTTGCAATTCCTTGTGGCAGTTAGTACGATTACCAGAGTACGTTGCTGTAGTTCGTGTTTAGAATTCTTGCCAAGCTTTTTAAGGTACACAACGTGATCAAAGGTATCCGGACAGGTGCCTGAAAATGACTTACAATTTCGTGGCGCCCTCCACTGGTAATACTGGAATTTAATATTGTGTTGGCTCACCCTTAGTCTTGATGACAGCTTCCACTCTCGAGGGCATACATTCAGTCAGGTGCTGGAAGGTTTCTTGGGGAATGGCAGCCCGTTCTGCACGGAGTGTTCCACTGATGAGAGGTATCGATGTCGGTCGGTGAGGCCTGGCAGGAAGTCGGCGTTCCAGAACATCCCAAAGGTGTTCTATAGGATTCAGTTCAGGACTCTGTGCAGGCCAGTACGTTACAGGGATTTTATTGTTGTGTAACCACTCCGCCACAGGCTGTGCATTACGAACATGAGCTCGATCGTGTTGAAAGATGCAGTCGCCATCTCCGAATAGCTCTTCAACAGAGGGAAGCCAGAAGGAGCTTAAAACATCAATGTAGGCCTGTACTGTGATGTGTACTGAGAAGAGTGGGAGAGAAAAGACAGTTACTAGATGTAATAAAGAGAAGAAAAAGAAATTGGATTGGGCATATATTAAGAAAGAATGACGGACTGATAAAAACAGTTTTAGAAGGTTATGTAGAAGGGAAAAGGAAGCGAGGAAGGAAGAGATTCCAGATACTGGATGACATGATGGACGGTACAACATACAGCAGCCTTAAGAAGGAAGCAATGGATCGCAGAAAATGGAGAGGCAAAGGACCTGCTAATATAGCAGATAACTGATGATGATGACTGTGATAGTACTATGCAAAACAACAAGGGGTGCAAGCTCCTTCCATGAAACAAATGTCTGAATATCGTCGTGATATTCCAACTAATCCTAGGAAGTGTTGAGGGAAGAATGTCAAGTTTACTCCAATGAATATGATTGTGAACTGACTTTTTAATCATGTATTGTTTATGGTTAACCCTGTAAATAGTGTGTATCATAACCCCACCGCCTCCGAATTTTACTGTTGGCACTACATACGCTGCCAGATGACATTCACCGTGCATTCACCGTAAACATATCCTGCCATCGGACCGCCACATTGTGTGCTGTGATTCGTCACTTCACGCAACGCTTTCCCACTGTTCAATCGTCCAATGTTTATGCTCCTTACACCAAGCGAGGCGTCGTTTGGCATTTACCGGCGTGATGTGAGGCTTATGAGCAGCCGCTTGACCACGAAATCCATTTCTTCCCACCTTCCGCCTAACTGTCATAGTACTCGCAATGGATCCTGATACAGTTTCGAATTCCTGTGTGATGGTCTGGATAGATGTCTGCCTATTACACATTACGATCCTCTTCCATTGTCGGCGGTCTCTGTCAGTCAACAGACGAGATGGCCTGTACGCTTTTGTGCTGTAGGTATAACTTCACATTTCCACTTCACTATTCCATCGGAAACAGTGATGTTTAGGAGTGTGGGAATCTCGCGTATAGACGTATGACACAAGTGCCACCCATTCACCTGACCACATTCGAAGTCCATGAGTTCCGCGGAGCGCCTATTTCCTTTCTCACGAAGTCTAATGACTACTGAGGTCGCTGATATGGAGTACCCGGCAGTAGGTGGCAGCACAATGCACCTAATAAGAGAAACGTATGACATTCTAATTCCGTCAGAGACAGCAAAGGACTTGGAAGAGCAGATGAACGGAATGGATAGTGCCTTGAAAGGAGGGTAAAAGATGGACATCAACAAAAACAAAACGAGGATAATGGGATGTAGTCGAAAAAAATCGCGTGATGCTGAGTTAATTAGATTAGGAAAAGAGACACTTAAAGTAGTAAAGGAGTTTTGCTATTTGGGGAGCAAAGTAACTGATGATGGTCGAAGTAGAGAGGGTATCAAATGTAGACTGGCAATGGCAAGGAAAGCGTTTCTGAAGAAGAGAAATTTGTTAACATCGAGTATTGATTTAAGTGTCAGGAAGTCGTTTCTGCAAGTATTTGTATGGAGTCTAGCCAAGTATGGAAGTGAAACATGGACGATAAATAGTTTGGACAAGAAGAGAATAGAAGCTTTCGAAATGTGGTGCTACAGAAGAATGCTGAAGATTAGATGGGTATATCACATAACTAATGAGGAAGTATTGAATAGAATTGGGGAGAAGAGGAGTTTGTGGCACAACTTGACCAGAAGAAGAGATCGGTTGGTAGGACATGTTCTGTGGCATCAAGGGATCACCAATTTGGTACTGGAGGGCAGCGTGGAGGGTAAAAATCGTAGAGGGAGACCAAGAGATGAATACAGTAAGCAGATTCAGAAGGATGTAGGTTGCAGTAGGTACTGGGAGATGAAGAAGCTTGCACAGGATAGAGTAGCATGGAGAGCTGCATCAAACCAGTCTCAGGACTGAAGACCACAAGAACAACAGCATGTTTTTGGATGTGTCTGGATACTTTTGATCACATAGTGTATGGAAGGAACGTGAACGGCGTCAGCTGTTGAGTGATAACTGTGAAACACATGAAGGTGCCACTAACTCATAGAGGGAGCGGTATTAGCATCTGTCTGAGTTTGAAGCGACCTCACCGAATATCTTCACTTGGCCGACTGGTCGAGTCATGCAAATTTCTATATTTGTGCGGCATTTGTATGTGACACTGAACCGTTGTTGGACTGTATGTCAGCATCAGGGCATGCGTATTCCTGCCGATCACTATGACCAACGTAGAGGAAAGTTGTCATATTGTTCACCACGCACGTTGTAATCCCTTATTGCGCCTGACATCCGAGATCAAATGATGGATTCCCTGCTACATTTTCTGCCATTCCACACAACTGGTCGGAGACTAGCAGCAGCTGAAGTAGAGAATTACTGTCGCATCCATATTTTGTGGTCAATGCCAAAACACATACTGCTGTGTTTAGAAGTGTACCGTGACCAGCAAGCATGGACTCCTCACGAATGGCGTCGCACTGTGTTCAACGATGAACAGTAGCTCTCAACTACTCAGGATGATCATAGTCTGTGAGTATGGTGACTACCCGTAGAGAGAACCAACCCATTGTCTCAAACTTTGGAAAGGCATAGATGCTTTACTTTTGCCGTCGTGGTGTGTGGATCTATGAGGTATGACTTCAGGTTTCGGTTGGTGGTGATTGAGGGAATTCACAAGGGAAAACGGTACTGCGTCCTCTTGTTTTACCTCTTTTGCGATAGTATTGTGGTGCTATTTTCCAACAGGACACACATGGTGTCTCATAATCTGGCGCTCCCGTGGCCAGCAAGATCCCCAGATCTGTCTCCAATTACTCATGTCTTGGACCAACTGGGATGTCAGCTCCCTCCCGGTGCCTATGTCTACGATGTAACTGACGAGCTACATCAGCTGTGAACCAGCTCCCTTTACGACAAGATAGACAGGCTTTGTGACACCCTTCCCAAACGAATCAGTGCAAGCATCCATGTCCTGTGTGTCTAACGACATGCTGATAAGTGAGTTCATAGTGCCAAATTCTTCTTAGACTTAAGACTTGATTTTGTAGCCACTGACGTAACATTAAGTACTTTCTCAACCCGTGAAGTTTTGTTAAGTTTCGTTTCGTTTCCTCCTCATCTTCTTGGCGCTACTCTTTTCTGTTTGGCAGTGGAAATAGAATCTGGAATATTGCCTTTCGAGAGCAGGTGATCTACCGATTAAACCTTCCAAACACGAATCACGGCCTGACCATTCCGCTCTTCTTGAGCACAGTCCTCCAAACCGAGAGTTGGTTGGTCGATTTGAGGGGCGGGGGGAGGGGGGGACCAAACAGCGAAGTCAGCAGTCCACGTGGATTAGGGGAGGACGGGGAAGGAAGTCGGCCGTGCCCTTTCGAAGGAACCATCCAGGTATTTGCCTGAAGCGATCTGGGGTCGTGAGCCGTGTCTCGGTGGCTTCGTCGATAGAGTACTTGCCCCCAAAAGGCAGAGGCCCCAGTTTCGAGTCCTAGTCGGGCGAACGGTTTTAATCTACTAGGAATTTTAAAATAAGCACACACTTCTCTGCAGAGTGAAATTTCATTCTGGTGTGTAAATACAAATCAAAACAAAGTGTTGACAAATACCTGATGGAGAGACTTGTCTGAAAGCTACATTTACGAATGTAGGGAACAAAGGACATGTAACCCACTATAGATCTGTTACTCTTCAGCCAGTGTGAAACAACTTTTGAACCAAATTTCACAAAAGACTTTGTAAAAAATATTAGATATTAACCAGGAGCGAGAGATAAAGGGACTTCAAAAATGGGTGTACATGTACGGGAAACTTGCAACGTATGAGTGAGTTTTTACATTTCTATACATATTCTGCAAGCCACTGCTCAATGCACGGTGGACAGCACTTCCTACGAGTATGAGCTGATTTCTACCATACTCCCTTTTCAGAAAATGTTCAAATGTGTGGGAATTCCTAAGGAACCAAACTGCTGATGTCATCGGCCCCTAGACTTACACACTACTGAAACTAACTTATACTAAGAACAACACACACACTCATGCCCGAGGGAGGACTCGAACCTCCGGCAGAAGGGACCGCGCAATCCGTGACATGGCGCCTCAAACCGCACGGCCACCCCGCGCGGTGACTCCATTTTCTTTGGGAGTAAGGGAATATTTACTGTCCACGAACTCTGGGACACGTTATGATTTCTCATAACTTACTACCATTAATTCTAAATGAAATATGTTATGGCGACAGCAGAATTGTGTCATTATTCCTCTAATATAAGGTCCTTCAGTTTATTCAGCACGTTTCCACGAAAACATCGTAGACGTTCTTCGAAAGGTCATCATTCATGTTGTCTGACAATCTCTGTTAGAGTGGACTGTCGTAGTCTATAACAGTACTAGCTGCCTGCTTTGGAATTAATTCGCTGCCTGATGGTTATTCGTGTTTCAAAAATACTTCAAATGCTGGAGTAGTGGCCTGGGAATGGTTGGTCTAGCTCCCTGTGTATGTTTTTGTTAACCTCTGCACTGCGTTTACGGAGAGCGATCGTAAGGATGTGCAGAAAGGCTTGGAAAAAAATTTACTTCGTCTAATGAATAGCAGCTCTCTCTTTCAAATTATGGGTAAATGTAGATAATGCGTATCACAATGAGAAATAAGCTGATAGTATCAGATTCAAGATTAGTGGCGAAAATTGTAAGCACATTACATCGTATAAACAATTAGGGCGATATGAAATGGGATGAACTCGCAAAGTCAGTGTTATGGAAGACAAGAGGCACACAAGATTCTGGGAAAGAGGAAGACATATGCGTGCAAGGCACTAGTGTGACGAATTCTGTAATACTGATCCAACGTTTGGAGTCCTCATCAAGTAGCATGACAACAGGAATCAAATGAATAGACGCGCTTCTAGAACAGTACAAGTCAGTATGGTCCTGAAGAAAAGAATAACAATGTTTACTAGCGCACTTCAAACAGAAAATCTGGAAGAAGGGCCACATAGAGTTTGAAAACCCATTTTGGGTGAATATAGCGAAATCACCTTCGAGTAGGTCTGTGTTACCATTCTCCCGCCACCACCGAATATCTCAATTAGCTTTCAGTACCATTAGATGAAAGAGAGTAGGGCCGTACAGTGGTAAATGCAGTTGGAGCGGGACAGAAAATCGCTGACACTGCCACAAAGGACCCTCCGCCGTCCACTGCATAGCGACTCGTGGAGTGTGTACGGAGATACGCCACGTAATAGGTATAACCGCCAGAATGTTCTATGCAAGCATCTCCGCTTTAAGTCGCTCATACCAACCTATTCCCTCTCACCCATTCACACTCATTCGGCCCAACAGATTCTCATTACTTGTTTGTATTTCTCTACCTGTTACATTCTCGTGGCTCCCAGCAACTGTTCTTCGCCCTGGCATACTCCTCTTAGTACTGCCACTGTTACCCTCTTGCTCTCTCCTATAGCTACTCTCTCACTGCTGCTGTCTCTTCTTTTCTAACTTTCACTATCCCTCTCTTCCTCTCACTTTATCCTCCTCTTTATTCCTTTCCCTCTGGCACTGCCTAATTCACTCTTTTCCTAGTGCTGTTTCCTCACTGTCAACAATGTTCAAAAAAATGGCTCTGAGCACTATGGTACTTAACTTCTGAGGTCATCAGTCCCCTAGAACTTAGATCTTCTTCAACCTAACTAACCTAAGGACATCAAACACATCCATGCCCGAGGCAGGATTCGAACCTGTGACCGTAGCGGTCGCGTGGTTCGAGACTGTAGCGCCTAGAACCGCTCGGCCACCCCGGCCGGTGTCAACAATGTTCCATTGACACTGTCACCCTCTCTTTCTCACACACTAACAGTGTCACTGTCGCTCTTTATGTACCACAACCACTTACATTTCATTCTTTTTCCGACTGCCACTGTTTCCTTCCCTTTCAGCGTAAAAAGAGCGAAAGTGTTAACATGCCAAAATTTTGGGAAAATTTTAAAATGTGCTGAGGTATTGAGATGGTAGCCTATTCAGTCTTTTAACCAGAAGCATATTCGCCTCGTTTGTGCTCCGACAGGAGGATTTCTCCTCTGGTTTCCTTCTTTTCCCAGCTACGGGAGGGCATATCACTCATACGAAAAGAACTTTAGGTGTCTACGAAATTGTGATCGTTTACTTATGTGAAATTTAAATAACGCGAAACTAATTTTACTCCTCAGACCGTATTATACGTTCACAAAAGTTTGCATGTGCCTCAGTACTTCAACACGGAGGTAAAAGAGCCAACCCTTCTGATGATTAGGGAGACACTTACAGGACATTTTCCCCTGCTACACCACTTTATAAACTACGCTTTCACGTCACACAGTACAAGCAGGGTAAATTTGCACCTCTGTATTTCGAAAAAGATATCAAGAAATTTTTCATGGTTATTCGAGATCGGCATCTTATGAATTTAGCCGTCTTGGAATCTGCGGCTTTGTTTTGGTACCCAAAAACTGTGTTTTTGGGGTGTTCCTTGACAACGCATACTGTTTTTAGAAAACGGAGGGATGACAAATGCCTAAGGAATGTACGTTTCAAATTTGAGTAATTTTTTTTCAGTTACTCGTTTGGATATCCGCAATTCACGGTGAAATACGGTGAAAACTGCTTTGTTCAGAATATCTCAGGAACATCCCATGAACTACACAAGAGCCACAGGAACTAGTATACCTGCCTTAATATCGTAGAGGGCCCCCGCGAACACGCAGAAGTGCCGCAACACAACGTAACATTGTTCGACTAATGTCTGAAGTAGTGCTGGAGGGAACTTACATCATAAATCCTGCAGGGCTGTCCATAAATCCCTAAGAGAACGAAGGGTTGGAGAGCTCTTCCGGATAGCACGTTGCAAGGCATCCCAGATATGCTCAATAATGTTCATGTGTGGTGAGTTTGATGGCCAGCGGAAGTGCTTAAACTCGAAAGAGTGTTCCTGCAGCCACTCTGTAGCAATTTTGGACGTGTGGGGTGCCGCATTGTCCTGCTGAAATTGCAGAAGTCTGTCGAAATGCACAGTCGATATGAATGGATGCAGGTGGTCAGACAGGATGGGTCACCTGTCAGAGTCGTATCTCGACGTGTCAGTATACCATACCACTCCAACTGAAGACGCCCCACACCACTACAAAGCCTCCACCAGCTTCAACAGTCCTCTGCTGACATACAGGATCCATGGATCATCACGTTGTCTCCATACTCGTACACGTCCACCCGCTCGATACAATTTTTTAAGTATTTGTAGTCAGTTGCCACTTTTCGCACCATGTGGATAGCTTGTCTGAATGGTTTTTAATTGGTTTTGATCATCTGATGAGTTGACAAGACGGTAAATAACAGCATAATCTGCAAAACATCTAGCCTTACTCACTAAACGACAGTGCGGAACTGTGTTAAATGCCTTCGTGAAGCCAAGTAACACTGGTATCAGCCTGAGTGCCTTTGTCTACAGCGCCTGAGTGTCATGGGCGAGAGGAGCGAGCTGAGTTTCGGAAGATACCTGTCGGGGAGGGGTATTCACTCCGTTTTTATTATGGAGATTTTGGTTCCCCAGAAATGTTATAATTCGTGAGCGTAAAACATGTTCCATAACTCTACGGCAGATTGACATCAGTCATATTGGCATATAATTACGCCCGTCTGTCGACGTTACCTGAAAACGGAAATGGTCTGAGCTTTTTTTCAGTCCGTAGGTAGCTCTTGTAACCCACAATAAATTACTGCTGGAAGGGGAACAAGTTCGTGCGACCGGGGAACATTTTCTAGTCATCTACAGTCCAATATCGGTGTTGACAGGCCCAGGTGAGGCGTAAAGCTTTGTGTCGTGCACACATCAAGTGTACAAGATTGGGCCTTCGGCTCCGAAAGTCCATTTCTATGATGTTTCGTTGAATGGTTCGCACGCTGACACTTGTTGATGGCCCAGCACTGAAATCTGCAGCAATTTGCGAAAGGGTTGCACACGATGAACGATTCTGTTCAGTCGTCGTTGGTCCCGTTGCTGCAGAATCTTTTTCCGATCACAGCGATGTCGGAATTTGATAATTTGCCGAATTCCTGATATTCACGGTACACTCGTGAAATGGTCATACGTGAAAATCCCTACTTCATCGCTACCTTGGAGTTGCTGTGCCTCATCGCTCGTGCGCCGACTATACCATCACATCTTACCACACTTAAATCTTGATAACCTGCCATTTTAGTAGCAGTAACCAATCTAACAACTGTGTCAGACTCTTGTTATCTTACGCAGGCGTTGCTGACCGCAGCGCAGTATTCTGGCTGTTTGTATATATCTGTATTTGAATGCGCATGACTATACCATTTGTTGGGCGCTCCAGTGTACATGGTGTAAGATGCCAGGACATGGGCACTTACACGTTAGCTTACCAACATTAGTATTAGTAATAAAGGGAGTGGCTAGGGCATCAGATCACGACTCTATTGAATTATGATAAATATGAGGCACTCTCGAGCAGTACTCCCTGCATGTCTGCAGGATTGAGCCACTAACTTAAAGCGTTGATGAAAAGTATCGGAAGTTGAGGATTGTACAATGTAAAGTCTGCAGATGGCCGTTGCTCGCCGGGCCACCGTGGGCGGCAGGTAGCGCTCACCGGAAACGCGGGACAATACGGAGCTTTTGGGGATAGCCCGCCATCCGGAGGCACCTGTGCTGGGTAACACGTGGCGAAGACGGGAATTTCGTTGCCTAGGAGCGTTATGACCTACTCGATCATTGGGTAGATATCAGTGGAGGGATTTCGGCGATGACAGAGCGTTCGGCATTGGCCGAAACTGAGTATTCTTCCGCCGCGTTTTGTACGCGTGGGAGACGAGAGAATTGTGGGGACTTCGCCTTCAGCCATCTAGCGGTACGGATTAGGAGACGGCGTCTTGGCCATCATCTTCGAAGGGAGATATACGGTCTGTATCGCAGCATTGCACCATCGCGTGTTCCGTGCAGAGTTCTGCGGTTAGAGCTCTTTCTGTGCTCAGCAGCGAGATTTTCACCAACGCCTAACCACTTCCAACAACTTACCTAATATTCTCGATCTAGAAGTTATCTTTGCGAGGTACCGAGTATTTATCAACGCAGCTGCCGGTAATAGGGGCGCGTAATTGCAAATTGTTAATGTGCCATTCTCAGGTGTGTGTGGGTGGACAAAGAGATTCACATTTTTTTTTTTTTTTTGTAAATTTTGTCAGTTGTGGGGAATACCAAATTAAAATGCCAATATTACGATCGAATTATCGACTTCATTGTAACTAGCATTTACCCCGTCCCAGTAAGCTTTACATGTACTCTAGTCACCGCACAGCTTGCCCAGACGGGAAGGAAAGAAGGTTTGCAGTCTTCTATGTCAGCGACGGACTGATAAGTTTACAATAGTGCCTCCATAAGCCTCTTAAGGCTGACCGTAAACCACATCTATTGCAAAAAGAACCAACTGATTACCTGCATTTGCCTAAGCTGGAGATGATCCTGTACTGTAGATAGTTACAGTAAGACGATCCTTCCGTTTGGTATGCAAATGGTCCCTAACACAAGGGCTGTCCATAACCCTACCTTTCTGCTACCAAAAGAACCCGAGGGATGAGCCCCGGAAAAGTCCATTTATGGGAACCTGCTAGTAGTGCAAGCTGTCGCATGCTTAACAATTATAATGGTACAATATTCCATGAGGCCGGCCGCTGTGGCCAAGCGGTTCTAGGCGCTTCAGTCCGGAACCGCGCTGCTGCTACGGTCGCAGGTTCGAATCCTGCCTCGGGCATGGATGTGAGTGATGTTCATAGGTTCGTGAGGTTCAAGTAGTTTTAAGTGTAGGGGACTAACGACTTCAGATGTTACGGCCCATAGTGCTGGGAGCCATTTTTTTTATTGCACGCGATGAGAAATGAAGTCCAGACCACCTGCCGTATGGGCAGAGTAACTTCCTTGCAGTACAAAGGGACTCCCACAACAGGAGGAGAAAGTGGGCAGGTGCGCAGAACGAATGGAGCCCGTACGCTGGACAAACACGCAGCCGGAGACGTAATCTGCATCCCAGGTCCCGGTGTGGCGCGGTGCGGTTCGCACCATTACACTGTGCACACAGGGCGCCTCGGCGGGCAAGCGCGCAAACAGCGTCGAGCGCGCCTTGTCTCCTGCCGTGATGGGATCCGGCCTGTCTGCAGTTGACACAGGCGCCGAGATTATGTCTCGCGTCCGCCTAAATCGGTTTACGGAGCACTCGCGTCCACGTGCTTGGCTCCTTTACAAGTCGGACAACCTACTCCAGGCGTTATTAGAGATGGACTTTTAATGGGAGGAGGGCGGAGGTTACTACATCTACATCCATACTCAGCAAGCCACCTGACGGTGTGTGGCGGAGGGTACCTTGAGTACCTCTATCGGTTCTCCCTTCTATTCCAGTCTCGTATTTTTCGTGGAAAGAAGGGTTATCGGTATGCCTCTGTGTGGGCTCTAATCTCTCTGATTTTATCCTCATGGTCTCTTCGCGAGATATACGTAGGAGGGAGCAATACACTGCTTGACTCCTCGGTGAAGGTATGTTCTCGAAACTTCAACAAAAGCCCGTACCGAGCGACTGAGCGTTTCTCCTGCAGAGTCTTCCACTGGAGTTTACCTATCATCTCCGCAACGCTTTTGCGATTACTAGATGATCCTCTAACGATACGCACTGCTCTCAGTTGGATCATCTCTATCTCTTCTATCAAACCTACCTGGTACGGATCCCACACTGGTGAGCAGTATTCTAGCAGTGGGCGAACAAGCGTACTGTAACCTACTTCCTTTGTTTTCGGATTGCATTTCCTTAGGATTCTTCCAATGAATCTCAGTCTGGCATCTGCTATACCGACGATCAACTTTATATGATCATTCCATTTTAAATCACTCCTAATGCCTACTCCCAGATAATTTATGGAATTAACTGCTTCCAGATACTGACCTGCTATACTGTAGCTAAATGATAAGGGATCTTTCTTTCTATCTATTCGCAGCACATTACACTTGTCTACATTGAGATTCAATTGCCATTCCCTGCACCATGCGTCATTTCGCTGCAGATCCTCCTGCATTTCAGTAGAATTTTCCATCGTTACAACCTCTCGATATACCACAGCATCACCCGCAAAAAGCCGCAGTGAACTTCCGATGCCATCCACAAGGTCATTTATGTATATTGTGAATAGCAACGGTCCTACGACACTCCCCTGCGGCACGCCTGAAATCACTGTTACTTCGGAAGACTTCTCTCCATTGAGAATTACATGCTGCGTTCTGTTATCTAGGAACTCTTCAATCCAATCACACAATTGGTCTGATAGTCCACATCCTCTTACATTGTTCATTAAACGACTGTTGGGAACTGTATCGAACGCCTTGCGGAAATCAAGAAACACGGCATCTACCTGGGAACCCGTGTCTATGACCCTCTGAGTGTCGTGGACGAATAGCGTGAGCTGGGTTTCACACGACCATCTTTTACGAAGCCCATTCTGATTCCTACAGAGTGGATTTCTAGTCTCCAGAAAAGTTATTATACTCGAACATAATACGTGTTCCAAAATTCTACAACTGATCGGCGTTAGAGATATAGGTCTATAGTTCTGCACATCTGTTCGACGTCCGTTCTTAAAAACGGGGATGACCTGTGCCCTTTTCCAATCCTTTGGAAGGCTACGCTCTTATAGAGACCTACCGTACACCGCTGCAAGAAGGGGGGCAAGTTCCTTCGCGTACTCTGTGTAAAATCGAACTGGTATACCATCATGTCCAGCGACCTTTCCTCTTTTGAGCGATTTTAATTGATTCTCTGTCCCTCTGTCGTCTATTTCGATGTCTACAATTTTGTCATATTTGCGACAATCTAGAGAAGGAACTACAGTGCAGTCTTCCTCTGTGAAACAGCTTTGGAAAAAGACATTTAGTATTTCGGCCTTTAGTCTGCCATCCTCTGTTTCAGTACCATTTTGGTCATAGAGTGTCTGGACGTTTTGTTTTGGTCCACCTACCGCTTTTGACAAAAGACCAAAATTTCTTAGGATTTTCTGCCAAGTCAATACACAGAACTTTACTTTCGAATTCATTGAACGCCTCTCGCATAGCCCTCCTAACACTACATTTCGCTTCGCGTAATTTTTGTTTGTCTCCAAGGCCTTGGCTATGTTTATGTTTGCTGTGAAGTTCCCTTTGCTTCCGCAGCAGTTTTCAAACTCGGTTGTTGTACCACGGTGGCTCTTTTCCATATCTTACGATCTTGCTGGTCACTTACTCATCTAATGCACATTGTACGATGGTTTTGAACTTTGTCCACTGATCCTCAACACTATCTGTGCTTGAGACAAAACTTTTGTGTTGAGCCGTCAGGTACTGTGAAATCTGCTTTTTGTCACTTTTGTTCAACAGAAAAATCTTCCTACCTTTTTTAATATTTCTATTTACGGCTGAAATCATCGATGCAGTAACCGCTTTATGATCCCTGATTCCCTGTTCTGCGTTAACTGTTTCAAATAGTTCGGGTGTGTTTGTCACCAGAAGATCTAATATGTTATCGCCACGAGTCGGTTCTCTGTTTAACTGCTCAAGGTAGTTTTCAGATAAACCAATTAAAAAATTTTTTACTGGATTCTTTGTCCCTGCCACCCGTTATGAACGTTTGAGTCTCCCAGTTCATATCCGGCAAATTAAAATCACCCAGAACTATAGCACGGTGCGGAAATCTACTCGAAATATTTTCCAGATTATCCTTCAGGTGCTCAGCCACAGCAGCTGCTAAGCCAGAGGGCCTATAGAGACATCCAATTACCATGTGTGAGCCTCCTTTAACCGTGAACTTCAACCAAATTATTTCAAATTTCGGATCTCCGTCAATTTCCCTCGATACTATTGCACTACTTATCGCTATAAACACGCCTCCTCCTTCACTGTCCAGCCTGTCTCTGCAGTATACATTCCTATCTGAGTTTAGAATTTCATTACTGTTTACATCTGGTTTCAGCAAACTTTCTGTCCCTAGTACTATGTGGGCAAAGTTTATTCGACAGAAGTCAGAAAAAAACAGTGAAGAACGAGAAAGTTTTGTTGTTAGGTAGTTCACATGGTAGAGGTGTTGGCCAACTGTGGCAGGATGAACTAGGGTCAAATTACCTGGTCACAAGTTTTTTTAAACCTAGTGCAAGTCTGGATCAGGTAGTAGAGGATGTACGTGCACTTTGTAAATACTTCACAAAGGTAGATACCGTGGTAACAGCGTGTGGGGCGGGCAGCAGCATAGTTAGGAAACCTAATTATTCAGTTGAGAGAGACGTGGTAAAGATAGCTTCAGCAACGAGACGTACTGGCGCTGAGCTTGTGTCTGTTATGAGAAGCCATCACCAGCCTCATTTAAAACCTTCTGTTAGGTGAGTTAATTTAGGGGCGGAACTGCTGCTTGGATCAGATATTGAGTCTCATATCAGTGTGGTTCCTGTTGACTCTATCAGCAGGTGGGACTATACTAGGCATGACCTTCACCTCAACAGGACAGGGAAGGGAAAACTGTCTGTGCTAAGAGCAAATAACTTAAGGGTGGGGGGGGGGCAATGTCACAAGTGATAAAGTACCGGTGGTTACAAGTGACAGATCAGCAGTTTTTTAGGGTAGAGAGGGCAGAAACAAAACACGTTCGGGGACAGGCTGAAAATGACATTCACACTGATAAAACAGGCAGCCAGAAAGCAAATTTTAATGGACACAATTCATGCACACAACCTCTGATTGAAACAAATGTTACTCAAAAATTGGCAGGACAAATAGCTTCACCCAGTTGTAACTCAGCCAGCGCACAAAATCAGTTATCGTTATTACATGAAAATACCCAAGGACTAATGGGTAAGCTTAATGAGTTGCTTATTTGTGTTAAAGAATAAGAGTTGAGCCAACCAGTTGATATAATCTGCCCCTCTGAACATCTTAATGACCACTGTTATAGATATCTTCCATGTTACAGGATTCAACTTAGCTTTTTATTGCTGTAGAGAAAATATGGAGAACAGAGAAGTTGCCATATTTGTCAGAAACTGTTTTTTTTTTTTTTTTCAAGATTATTGGTGCTAATAGATTTTGCTCAGAGCAGCACTTACAAGCTTGTGCAACAGAAGTAGCATTTCATAATAAGTCTTTTATAATAGTAGGTATATACATATCACCTTCAGGAAATTTTAGCCTCTTCATAAAATAGTCTGGAAGATCTGCTGTCCTATCTCATGGTAAAAAACGAGGAAATAGTGGTTGCTGGTGATTTTAATGTGGATTTAATGAAAAGCCCTATTAGTGAACAATTATTGCAGTCAGTAATACTATTATTCAATTTAGTTCCTATTGTGAACTTTGCTACTGGGATATGTAAATGCTCTGAGACTGCTATGGATAATATCTTTGTAGACAAATGTAGGGAAACAAGTCATGTCACAAAACCAATAGTAAATAGGCTATCTGATCAGGACATGTAGCATCTTGTGTTAAATGTCAGGATAAAAAAATTGAATATGAGTACAGGAATGTAATAAATTAGAAAAAATTGTCAAATTCAGGAAATTGCTCACAGATAAGAACTGGATTGATTTTAGAATACTTCTGACTCAAATGGAGAATATAAAGCATTCATTAATAAAGTTACCTCCACTTTTGAGAACTGTTTTCCGCTAAAGGTAACTCAAATCACACAGAAGTCAAAAAATAAACCGTGGATTACACAAGGCGTTAAGATATCATGTGGGACAAAAGGGAGACTGTATCTACTATCTAGGAACACCTCTGTTGTTAGAATTGTAATGCATCACAAAGAATACAACAAAATGTTGAATCAAGTAATCCAGAAATTGAAGCAGCTTTACTATGAAAAACAGAAAATTTCACAAATAAAAAACTGTATGGGATATAGCGAAAATAGAGACAGGTGTGGCCAAAAAGGAAGAGGAACAGATAGCTCTAAAACTAAATGAGACATTGGTAACAAGTAGGTGTAATGTTTCAAACCTCTCAAGCAAGTACTGCTTGGGGTTATCAGGTTCGGTGAACAATGCAATGGAGTATCTGAGACCAGTCTTTAAAAATAACTTCAGTAAAATGGAAATGACACTCACGTCTGCCAAAGAAGTAGCATCCACCATAAAATCCAAAAATCTAAGTATTGCTGTGGGTATGATAAGATATCAACAGAATTAACTGATGAGTGCTCATGTGAGTTTAGTTCTATCTTAAGTTATCTGTGTAATCAGTCTCTTATCAGCGGAACATTTCCAGACTGGCTAAAATATGCTGACGTTAACCCTCTTTACAAGAAATGGGATAAAGAAATACCATCAAATTATTGACCAATTTCATTTTTGCCACCTTCCTTTAAAATATTTGAGAAGGTTTTGTTCAAGCATCTCCTTAAGCATCTGACTGCAAATAATATATTGCCCAAGTCACAATTTGGATTTATTAAGGGTTTCAGATATAGAAAAAACTATTTACACTTACAGTGAGAATGTACTTAATTTATGAGATAGTAAATTTGAGGCTACTGGCATTTTATGTGACCTGTCAAAAGTCTTTGACTGTGTGAACCACAGCATTCTCTTAAGTAAATTAGAACATTATGGTGTCATCAGCAATGTTGTGAAATGGTTTGAGTCTTATCTATCTAACAGGAAAGAAAGAGTGTCATTGCGAAATACCTGTGCAGTAAGCAGCCAGTCTTCGTCTAACTGGGAATTAATTACATGTAGTGTTCCTCAAGCTTCTATCTTGGGTCCATTGCTTTTTCTTGTGTGCGTTACTGACCTCTCACTTGTTACATTGCCAGATGCTAAGTTTGTTTGTTTGCTGATAATACAAACATTGCAATAAGTAGCAAGTTAAGTACAGATTTACAAACAGCTGCTAATCAAATTTTCACTGACATTAATAAGAGGTTTAAAGCTAATTCAGTGTTATTAAACTTTGAGAAGACCCCCTATATGCAGTTCAGAATCTGTAGGAGATTTCCTTCCAGCATGTGTATAACATATGAAGACATGCGGATCTAAGAGGATGACAGTGTTAAATTTCTAGGATTACAAATCGATGATAAATTTTGTTGGGAAGGGCATACCACAGAACTGATTAAACGTCTAAACAAGCCTGTATTTGCCTTGAGAATGGTGTCAGATGTAAGATACATAAATGTAAAAAAAAACTTGCATACTTAGCTTACTTTCATTCTATTATGTCATATTGGATAGTGTTCTGGTGTAACTCATCAAACCGAGAAAAAGTATTTAGGGTGCAAAAGCATGTGATAATAATTTGTGGTGTAAATTCAAAAACATTATGTAGAAACTAGTTCAAGAAACTTGGTATTCTAACCACTGCTTCTCAGTATATTTATTCTTTAATGAAATTTGTTGTAAGTAATACATCTCTATTTCGAACCAATAACAAAATACACAGTATCAGTACTAGGAATAAGAACACTCTACATAAAGACATAAAATAAAGTACCTTGGTCCAAAAAGGGGTCCAATATTCAGGAACACACATTTTCTATAAATTGTCAGCAACCATTAAATACTTGGTTTCAGATAAATCACAGTTTAAACAGAGTTTGAAAGACTTTTAGATACGCAGTTCCTTCCACATCCACAGTTGAATATCTTATCAGAGACTGTTAAGCCAGCTTAAGTAATAATATCTGTTTGATTTCAGTTTTGACAGGACTTGGTCACACCACTCAAGATTAGGTATTTTGTCTACGATAAATTTATTAATAGTACATAACAGTGTTTCATTCTGACAGCATGTTAATTCTGTAAATATTAGCTGTTCCAGTTTATGGCATTTTATTCACCTATTTAGACAATATCCTGAAAAATGATTGGGGTAGTAAGTATTACTTTCAAATGTTTTATGTTTTGTGTTATACTTTCTGGCATGTTCTACACCCACGAGAATCATCTCATATTTTGGGCCTATGGAACGGAAACTGAATCTAACGTAATGTAAGACCGCTGAAATTTATTAGGAGAGACAAGATGCCAAACAATTGGCTCAGGGAACAAACTGTAGTGCTGATCCTACAAGTCGACTTTTAAAACAGACAATCTTCTGAAAAAATAATCGACTTCGACGATCTTGTTTTTAAGAAGTAGTCTATGGCCGTATGTGTAGACTCGTGGCATATAATTGTGGAGTTACTAGATCGATTCTCGCTGGCCGTAATTCTTTTCTTTGCTTTTGAATTTTATACAGGGTGTCCCACATAACACCAGGTCACCTCACGTATCTGCTAACCATCTCTAGTAGAACTCCTTGCGAAGCGCACCATTGTCTTGAAAGTTGGTTACACTACATTTTACCGAGAACTGAGCGTCGCTGCGTGTTCGTGCGTCAGTTATTGTGAGAAGCCTGTGCTGTTGACTTGTTGGAGAAATGGGGCAGTTTGCATTAGAACAACGTACCGATATTTTGGAGTGTCTCAGAAAGACAGGTTCCATCAGAGAGTGTAAAACAAAAAAAAAAAAAAAAAAAATCAAGAGAAGTTTCCTGGCAGGAAACTCACATCGACAAACGCTATTCACGACCTGTGCAGGAAATGGAGGGCTGTAGAAAGCTTTCGGAATCTGCAAAGGAATAGGCTACCGACAATGAGGACTCCTGAAACTACATACCAAATTCGTATGCACGTTACGAGAGATTCCCACAAGTCGTTAAGGACATTATCGCAGCAAGATGGTGTCTCTCGTACGTCGTGTCATCGTGTACTATGAGATATAAAATTATAAGCCTATGGCGTGGTGCATGAGCTGAAATCTGAGGCTCAAGATAAAAAGAGTTCATTATTGTAACTGGCGGTTGACAACAATTGCTGACGGTTACTTGGACCTCTTGCTTTACTTTTTGTTAGAAGTGGCATGGTTCATTTGATAGGTTATGTATACTCCTAGAATTGCACATACTGATCGCAGGGTAACCCACATAATCTGCATGAAGAACATTTCCTCTCGGAAAAGTGAGGTGTTTGGTATGCGTTGTCCGGCATGTGCAATGTTGGGATTAGATTTTCAGTTATACCTTAAACAGTGCCAAATATCTAGAGATATTTGACTTTTTATAACTAACAGATGGACAGAAGCTGTACACAATATCCCAGAAAGATGGAGCAACGACTCACACATCCAACCAAAGTAAGGCCCTCATCTACAACGCGTTCCCTGGAGAAAGACTTGTCAGTAGAGTGCTCTGGCCCCCAAGGTTCCAGGAATTAACATCGAGTGATTTTTATTTATGGGGCACATTAAAAAGCGAAGTGCATGTTGATATTCCTTCCACAATAGACGGTCTAGAACGGAATACTACAAGAGAAATTAAGAACACCACACATTCACAAATACAGCGTGTTATTGGTAATGTCATCACATGGTGTCAATGATGGCTGGATGCTCATGACCACCACTTACAACATCTCTTATAAACCGCATACTACGTGTTTTTAACGTTACTATCAGCTACTGCTTCTTAGTTCATTGTTACTTGAACCTCGATCGTGAGGGGCGCCCGTTTAATTTGGGACCCCTGTATGTATAGTAAAATTTCGATGCTTATTAAAAAAAATGAAAAGTTCAGTACTTACTAACAAAAATCTGTTTAATTTTTAATTTTAGTTTTTATCCACCTTCAGCGAATGTAGTCGTATATAATGAAATATTGAGCAACTATTTGCATAAAAGAAATATAATTTTCTTACTGGTTACAGGCACTTAGTGACCTTCTTCACTAGGTTATGCCTATCGTATTATTTACGAGTGTCGATTATAAAGTGCATACAGCAAAATTCCATGGTCCTAAAATATATGCAGGAGCACAATACTCAATCTATTAATACAATAAGAGCTCCTAGGTGCCTACCCATAGTCCACAGTGTCCGAGAAACTGTGAATTATATGTAGGCATCTAAGAGCTGTTATTGTATTAACGGATTGAGTACTGTGTCACTTACTGCTCCTGTATATCTTGTATAACCATGGCATTTTTCTGTATGCACTTTATTATTGACACTGGCAAATACTACAGTAGGCATAAACTTCTCAATAACAGAATTAAATTTCTTTTATGGCACAGGTTGGTTATTGTGTCATTACAATTTTTAATTATTAATTACCTGGACAGTGCGAGGACTAATAGTGCACTACAACCTGGCAGAAAGCTGTGATACACCAGATAGAAAATAAAATGCTTGTCTTTTTTCTACAAATTTAGCTGTAGGTGTAGATATTACTGAGCTGAATTCCCTAGCCGATTTTTTTCTGTCCGTATTGTGAAGCTAATCTCAGGAACTGTAGGGATTTAGATACTGTCTTCACTAAGAGACTCATTCCCGAAAGAAGTTTGGGTGTATAACATATTACCACTGCGCCATACAGATCGTCCGCCCATAGATACTTGCTGTTATCCATGCAAAGCTGGGACGAGTTCCTAGGTGTTTACTTTTTAGTTTTCACCAAGTGGAAATACACTAGTCTTGGTCACCAGTACAACTTTTACGGACATATCATCATTACGCGTTTCAGGAAATCCCCATCATCAGAGCTGTCAAAATTCATACGCAGACCTATTTCGCCTCCCACTACACTAATGGTATTCCGATACGTAGTAAGAGGGTACATAGCACTGCAGTGGCATATTTAAACGGCCCCTAGCTTCCGGGCTTAAGACCGCCCCATTTCCACCAAACTTAAAATACTGACATGTTTTTCTTACACACCAGCACACAGTATCGTAATACTTCGTGTAGAAAACAAGGGTTAAAAATACGTCTGCTTCAGTGCGTGAAGAAGAGGAGTGTATGCTGCTACAGTATGCCAACGACAGACTGTTTCCTAACCGATCGCCGCGCAAAAGATAATCGCCGATAACTGGCGTGGTTGTATGTTGTTACTGGTTAATGGTAAACAGAGGTTTGTTTAACCTTTAAAGCTTATTTATTTACACAACGTGCTCCATTAGATAGTAACATTACAAGTTTCCAGTTTTGTTTTAGTAACATGTCAGTTTGACATCAATGGTGAGTTAAATTACGCGCTCAGTCCTAACACATTTAAGTACCTGTACATGAACGTGAATGAATACGGAAACAATGCACGTTACAGAGGTGGTGTGCACATTGTCGGAGTATGAGTTGAGCACGAAGTGTTCTACTTTGTTCCGTACTCATTTCCACTTGTTAAATTGTTGATACGATAGTGTTGCGAAAACCAGTGTTATTGAAGCTAGTATAGTGATATCTTGATTTTGAGAGCTAACACAATGCATGTCAAAACAAAAATTGGAAAACTCCACAGCCAGAAGAAACTGTCCTCTGAGACCGGAAAAGTGGATGACCGACCACAGCTGCCACCACTGTTGTTTTCAAACAATAGAACCTTTACTGCTAATCCTGATTCGCCTTTGTTGGGTGGTGAAGCAAAATCAACATCTTTCATTGAAACATAAGGTTCTGAAAATCCATCACCAGTCTGAAAGTATGACGTAAGTGAGTGCTAACAAATAACGAAAAAGTTGACCACATGAAGCTACATTATTTCCAAAATCTTTTTGCGTCCGACGCCACTTCAAATTTCTCCTCAGTTTGTAAAACTGGTCATCATCGTAAGTTCATCCCAAGATGGATGGAGAAGAAATATTTGTAGTTGGTATATTCTCCCAAAGGGGACGGTGCCTTATTTAAATACTGTGCGTTTTTCGCTAACGAGAGAAGTTCGGGAAAAGGTAGCTATAAAAATGTTGGAGACCTGGTAAACTCCAGTTTTCGAAGTGGAAGCATGTTCTTGAGCATTTTAACATCCATGCGATCAATGCTTATCATAAGGCTGCTGTAATCGATGGTGACAAATTTTTTACATAATAATGAACAAGACAAAAGACATAAAACATTGCCTGGGCCAAGGCTGGATGAAGCAGGTGGAAAAAGATACAAGTACAGTCCCAATCATCAAGGTGGTGATTCTCTGTGGACTCAGGAGATTGAATATAGGAAACTATCACACCATTCTAAAAACCTATACCACGAAAGGTGACGAAAGCTGCGAGCAAGTTCAGAAAAAACTGGTGAGCACGACAAGTACGTAAGTACCCTACTCCAACATCTGAACCAACGCCTGGGGAAGAATTATCATCGCACTAATGATGCAGAAGGTTGTATGGTTCTTTTAGATGAACTGCTGAAAGTGCTGGAAGAGGGCAGATCTCCCTATGTGCCCACTGTATTTCCCCAGATCTCAAGATCAATGAAAATCTCCTGCAATTTATCTCAGTGTTTGAAGGGCCTGACAAACGATGAGTTGGACCCATAATTGAAAACTTGGTAAAATTTGGTCTTGATGTATCATTTTTAAAGGACAGGCGCAGCATCCGTGTCGAGAAAACACCGTGTGGCTCATGCATTAAATCAACAGGACTGTTATTTAGCTGTATATTTCCATTGTGCAACTCATAATTTCAGTACGGTAGCCACCAACACGTGCACAAGTCCGTATATCAAGAATTCACTAGGAATACTGGAAATTGAACGTCATTTCTTTGGGATACCAGCACGTTGCCAAATATTAAATAATGCCCTTGAATCATTCACCGACGTGCGAGGCAGGAGTTTGAAACGTACCACATTCACTAGATGGATTGGGGGTCTTTGCAGCACACAAGACTTCAAGGAAATATACTGATCCGCCAAATAAACGGATTTAGGCATGCGTATTCAAATACAGAAGCATATAAGTAGGTAGAATACTGCTCTGCTTTCTGGTGCAGTTGTTGGATCGGCTACTGCTTCTATAGTGGCAGGTTATCAAGATTTAAGTGAGTTTGAACGTGATGTTATAGTCGCGAAGGAGCGGCGAAATAGTGATTTTCCCGTACGACCACTTCACGATTGTACCGTGAATACCAGGGATCCGGTAAAACATCAAATCTCCGACTTCGCTGCGGACTGAAAAAATCCTGCAAGAACGGGACCAACAACGTCTGAAGAGAATCCTTCAACGTGACAGAAGTGCCAACATTCCGCAAATTGCTGCAGATTTCAATGCTGGGCCATCAACAAGTGCCAACGTGCGAACCATTCGCCGAAACATCATCGATATGGGATTTCGGAGCCGAAGGCCCATTCGAGTACCCTTGATGACTGCACGACATAAAGCTTTATGCATCGACTAGGCCCGTTAACACCAACATTGGACTATGGATGATTGGAAACATGTTGCCTGGTCGGACGAGTCCCGTTTCAAATTGTATCGAGTGGATGGACGTGTACGGGTGTGGAGACACCCTCATGAATTCAGGGACCCTGCATGTCAGCAGGAGACTGTTCAAGCTGATGGGGCTCTATAATGGTGTGATGCGTTTGCAATTGTATTGATATGGGAGCCCAGATACGTCTAGATGTGACTTTGACAGGTGAGACGTACGCAATCATTCTGTCTGATCAATTGCATCCGTTCATGTCCATTGTGCATTGCGATGGACTTGGGAAATTCCATCAGGACAATATGACACCCCACACATCCAGAATTGGTAGAGAGAGGCTCCAGGAACATTCGTCTGAGTTTAAACGCTTCCGCTGGCCACCAAACTCCCCAGACATGAACATTATTGAGCATATCTTGAATGCCTTGCAACGTGCTGTTCAGAAGAGATCTCCACCCTCTCATACTCTTACGGATTTATCGACAGCCCTGCTGGATTTATTGTGTCAGTGCCATCCTACATTACTTCAGACGTTAGTCGAGTGCATGCCACGTCGTGTTGCGGCACATTTGCGTGCTCGCAGGAGTCCTATACGATATTAGGCATGTTTAGCGGTTTCTTTGGCTCTTCAGTGTATATGGTTTGCTGTTACGACCTGGGAAAGATTCAAGAATTTGACTACAGCATCACATCTCATGATACCATGATTCTGTTAGCAGTCATCACGAAGGGAGTTTCTGTTGTCTGCCCTTTTATACTTTCGGAAGTCTTTGCGCTTCTTGAGTTCACCCGTCATCATTTTCAACGCCAAGATATAGCTTTTATAGAGTTAACCGAAGTTCCTGTGATCTGAAAAGGGAACAGCTAGGAAGGAGAGCTAGAATTCCAGGAATTAGCTTAGGCCAACTGAGCTGAAATCAAGCAACAACCCATTCCCACCAGGCAAGCACATCTGGTGAATCAGAATAATGATGACAATGATGAGGGTTACTACGAAGTGTCTGCGTTCATGCCCTTTCTGGATACCTTCACTAATTCACTCCAGGATCGGTTCTCGACACATTGTGAGCTTTTTAACAGCTTTAATTGTCTTGTACCACGAAAAACTGAAGACATAGGTATCGTAGATGGAGTTGCAAAACTCCGTTCGTTTTATGCTTCAGATCCATTAATCGCCGATTTAACAACGGCAACGGCTGAGCTGCAGCTTTTTCATCAACATCTGCGTCGACTGGAGCACTTGCCTCAAACCGCAATGAAAACGTTTACTGCCTACGACGTGACATCCAACCTGATGTGTTTCGGTTTCTACAGCTCTTGGCATCTCTACCAGTGATAACGACCGTGAATGAGATGAATTTCTGCACACTTCAGAGAATCAAGAAATGCGTAAGAAATACAAGTAGCGAAGCACGTCTGAATGGGCTCCAAATGATTCCAATTCACCGACGAGAAAGGATTGATGTCCAAACTGTGATAAGTGATTTAGCAAACCAAAGAGACGACCATCTTCCACTTCACTTTAAATTTCCTGTAAATGGTTTAGTAATTTTTTTTATTTGTATGTTTTGAATTATCAGACAAAAGCAGGTTTTATACACTTCAAAATAAATTAACACGGGCCAGACTATAAAAACAGGCAATTAATAGAATCAGTGCAGGAAATTCTGCCAGGAGCTGGATTACGTTTTATTTAAATTATTCCTATTACTAACCCTACAAATTTGATTTCATGATGTAATTTATAACCTCAATAAAGCGTTTTTGTAATGCCATTAGTGTTCTAATGATACACATATAGGCCAATGACACATTTTATTTTTATAATATTGGACATTAAATTAGTATGGATCAGTTAAATTAATTTCCAATTTGAGCTGTTGTGAAATGAACTGCATAGCCACCCTCCCCCCCCCCCTCAAATAAAGAACGAAACTGTAAATACAACACTGTAACTGGTGGTTTCAACAGATCTGATGATGGATGATGGGGGTATCCTGAAACGCATATTAATCAGATGATATCGGAAATCCTATTGTTGACGAACGCTACATATGTCCATTCAGTTCTAAAGATGGTCACAGACTTCCCGTGACACCTCTTCTTGAAAGGGATACATTTTTCTACTTAATAATGAGAGTTTCCCACTTACGTATAAAATTTTTATTTCCTATAAGCATTCATCATTTGACATGAACAGTAACTAAAAATATAAATATATTATTTTTACTAAAAACTGTGAATTTAATATTTGCTATTTAACGTCTGAGAATGTACGTTGTGGAACAGCACTCCATGCAAGTGAGTGTTCGGCTGTGCGGAAACTGGGAAAGGCAAGAATCAGAGTATTTACGACGTGCTGCTGTTGAGAATCTTTAAAACAAGGTGGACTGATCAGATAAGCAATGAGGAGCTTCTCAGTGGAATCGGCGAAGAAAGGAACATGTGGAAAACACTCACAGGAAGAATGGGAGCCGGCCGGAGTGCACGAGCGGTTCTAGGCGCTACAGTCTGGAATCGTGCCACTGCTACGGTCGCAGGTTCGAATCCTGCCTCGGGCATGGATGTGTGTGATGTCCTAAGGTTAGTTAGGTTTAAACAGTTCTAAGTTCTAGTGGACTGATGACCTCAGAAGTTAAGTCCCATAATGCTTAGAGCCATTTGAACCATTTTTGAAGAATGGGAAGGATGATAGGACATGTGTTAAGACACCACATAATACGTTTCGTGGTACTAGAGGTATTTGTTGACGATAAAAAGAGACATTGGAATAAACCCAACAAGTAAATGAGTATGCTGGCTATAAGCGCTGCATATTACTAATCAGAAATGACAGTCACACCATTTATGCAAATCATTACTTAAAGGTACTTTGATATTCTTTAACTCTAATTTAACTGATTCCTCTGAAGTATCTTACTCAGATAACACTTCAGTAACAGACTTTTGTGTAACAAGCAACAATTCCGAATCTAATTTTTCATAAATTCTTTTACCTAATGTTATTCCCTTTTAAAAAGGCATAATTGCCATTAACTTCAGTCCATTTTCGCCAGTGTATTACAGTTTCCATTCAGTACATGTTACGGAAAAAAATGTTATCACTTAATGACACAAAATTCTTATAAAATCTTACTGTAAAACAGTCGAAAATAAGACGTATCACCTTTCATCCGCAAAATCTGATCTCACCGACGCTCGAAGACGAGGAAGCAAATAATATCACTTCTAGTAGTTTAACAAGGAAGGATCGGAAATGACTTTCAAAGGTAATGGAGATAGAACGATAAAGTGGGTTTTCTGAAATGTAATCCTATCTCTAGTATCGAAATATCAAGATCAGCCAGGGAAGCTGCTTGAAGTTAAATGTTTTGCTTTTGTAGGTGAAAGCTGCGAAACTACAGTGTGATGTCCATGTCTATAGCTGAACTCCGTAATTTCTGGAGGAAACCACCAACTCGTGCATGTGTAGGCAACCAGGGGCCTGTGCTCTGGATCCGAACTGTACTTGGTTTCAATCTGGCCCACGGAAGAAATTCGTGACTCCCGAGTTCGAGTCTCGGTCGGGCACACAGTTTTAATCTGCCAGGAAGTTTCATATCAGCGCACACTCCGCTGCAGAGTGAAAATCTCATTCTGGAAATAAACTGTTTATTCTATACGTTTGTACGAATTCGAGTGGAAACGACAGAGTGAGAGACTTTGCTTGTTATGAGCAGCTCAAAGCACGACCGATATTTGCGGTTCTTTGAAACATAATCTGAAGTTCGAATATAGTCTTTGTATTCCAGGTGATAATCACAAGTCAGTTAAACACAATGTGGGTAATGTTAGAAGACCACGAACTTGTAGAACGATTTACAAGTCCTTCACCACGCTGCAGTTGTGTGTTGTCATTGTGGTCTTCAGTCCGAAGGTTAGTTTGATACTGTTATCCATGCTAGTCTATCCTGTGTAAGCATCTTATCTGTGCATAGCCAATGTAACTTAACGCAAACGACACCATGTGCTACCTAATATGTTCCAAAACGCCGCGGATCATACGTCGGGTTTTGTTGGTGATGGAAAGGTAGGATCAAGTGTTTTGTAAAGCGCTTTGGCTAGGAACGATTTATATACTGAACAAAAGTGTAGTCTTATTGGAAATATCCTACAACAACAGGAAAAGCACCAGCTTAAGCAAATGGAGCAAATCGGTTGCTTCTTGTTGCATTGTATGTGGTTCATGGTAAGCCTTAAGGGGCTTGCGGAGGCATCGTTTAGTTCCTCAGAAAACTCGAAAAACATGGTTTTTGGGGACCAAAGCCGATCCGTGGATTCCAAGGTGGTTCAAATGTCTCTGAGCACTATGCGACTTAACTTCTGAGGTCATCAGTCACCTAGAACTTAGAACTAATGAAACCTAACTAACCTAAGGACATCACACACATCCATGCCCGAGGCAGGATTCGAACCTGCGACCGTAGCGGTCGCTCGGATCCAGACTGTAGCGCCTAGAACCACACGGCTACTCCGGCCGGCGGATTCCAAGGTGCCTATGTAGACTAAATAGCTAAAATCTTAACGATATACCCAAATATATTCACTTATCCGTTTCCGAGAAACACAGATTCAAAGTTACCCTGTTTGTACAAGTAAAATATTCACATAAAATTCTGTGGGCGGTTTACAGCGATGGACTAGTGGTTCAAATGGTTCAAATGGCTCTGAGCACCATGGGACTCAACTGCTGAGGTCATTAGTCCCCTAGAACTTAGAACTAGTTAAACCTAACTAACCTAAGGACATCACAAACATCCATGCCCGAGGCAGGATTCGAACCTGCGACCGTAGCGGTCTTGCGGTTCCAGACTGCAGCGCCTTTAACCGCACGGCCACTTCGGCCGGCTGATGGACTAGTGGGTGTGAGCGAATTGCAGCTAGGGAAGCTTGTGGAAGTCAGATGATAGCTGCATGTTAAAAAGGGTGCGTATGTCGGAATTCTTCGGAAAATGTATAAAGGAGCTGAGGAAGGTAAAATGAGGCATCTGGTGCCACTTTCCAGATGGAGTCTTTTAAAAAAGAAGGCATTAGCCTTTTTTGTGTTCTTGTAGGAGTATTTTTTCTGTAGTATCTATTTCAAACTATTTACTGTACTCAAAACGATTATCACCTCCACCCTTACATCCATTTTAAAACTTGCATTTCTTGATGCCACAGAACGTATCCTGTCAACCGATTCCTTTACACAAGGTACACTACGAATTTCTTTTGCTGACTGCTCTATTCTGCACCTCCTCGTTAGGTACCCAGTCAACCCAACGAATCTCTACGACTCTCTTGCAGCACCATACTTTAACAATTTTTCATCTTATCTTCTGTGAACGAATTATCACTCACACTTCAATTTCATACAAACTTATGCTGCAGAAAAACTACTTCGTGACAGAGGCAGAGCAGAGATTTTTCTTTGGCCTAGAGGTAGGTGTGCGGGAGCAACTGAAGCCCTGCCCAGTCTCCTGACAAGGAGAGAGTGTTAAAATAAAATTCAATCTACAATTTCGACCACAGATTCGGTCTTTCTTTGGAATTACGTATCAAATTATGTATGTCACCGTCGCTACGGTTAATATTTCAAAGCCAATAAAATTATTTGAACAAAAAGTCTTATTTTCCGCGGCAATCAGAGACCACGACGGACTTGCCTGAACATAGGGCTGTCGTCTCGTGGAGACCATGAAATTTTTCGGATCTCCATTTAAGTCTCTTTAAACTCAGTACCGCCATTAGACTGTTGTTTATATACAGTGTCACACTTACACTTACACATTCTTCATTTCGGCTTCAAAGTGGCATTATCAAGTGTTTTAAGTGTTATAAATTGCCATCAAAAGCAATTTATAACACTTAAAACACTTATAAATTGTCATCAAAAGCCATTTATAACACTTAAAACACTTACAAATTGTCATCAAAAGCAATTTATAACACTTAAAACACTTTATAATGCCACTTTGAAGCCTAAATCAAGAATGTGTAAGCGTAAATGTAACACTGTAAATAAACAGCAGTCTAATGGTAGTACTGACTCTATATAAATATGTTATGACTGTGGCCCCGCATTATGAAAAAAATATTAAATGTCTGCCTCCGTTTAAGTGTTGCACGTAATTGGCAAGATGGCGAATGTCTGCAAAGGCTTGTCGGTCGTTCCTTTGAAATTCAGGCCAGGGCTATTTCGCTGCGGAGGGGCACTAGACCGTCCTGTCTGTCTCAGAGTTTCCGCCACTCCAGTATCCCCCAACCTCTGACCCATTTTATCCATTTACTCGTCAAGTACCGTAGGACCAAATTGAGGGGCAAATCTCCTAGGTAATGGAATGTGTCAGTACATGAAATTACAACATACATGTAATAACACATAAAAATAAAACGTTTGTCAACCCAAAGAAAGTCAAGTCGTAAATTAAAGTACACGCAGTCAACAATATAACACAAGAAACAGCTAATTTTTTCAAGGAACTCCTCAACAGAATAGAATGAGTAACCAATGAGGAAACTTTTTAGTTTCGATTTGAAAGCACGTGGATTACTACTAAAATTTTTGAGTTCTTGCGGCAGCTTATTGAAAACGGATGCAGTAGTATACTGTACACTTTTCTGCACAAGAGTTAAGGAAGTCTGATCCCAATGCAAGTGGGATTTCTTCCGAGTATTAACTTCGTGAAAGCTGCTTATTCTTTGGAATAAGCTGATATTGTTAACACGAAACGACAGTAAAGAATGTATATATTGAGAGGTCAATGTCAGATTACCCACGCTAGTGAACAGGGGTCGACAAGAGGTTCGCGAACTTATTGCCCGGACCGCCTGTTTCCTTCGGTATGGGAAGAGTTACCCCAAAATATAGTACCATACAACATAAGAGAATGAAAATAAGCAAAGAAGACTAATTTTCGTGTCGAGCGATCACTTGCTTCAGATAACGTTCGAATAGTAAAAATGACAGCATTAAGTTTTTGAACAAGATCGTGAACGTGGACTTTTCACGACAGTTTACTATCTTTCTGAACCCCTAGAAATTTTGACTATTCAGTTTCACTAATCATATGCCCGTTCTGTGAAATTAAAACTTCGGGTTTTGTTGAATTTTGTGTTAGAAACTGTCAAAACTGAGTCTTACTGTGATTTAGCGTTAGTTTATTTTCTACAAGCCATTAAAGTATGTCATGAACTGCACTATTTGAAACCGAGCCAGTGTTGCACACATCATCATTTACTACCAAACTAGTGTCATCAGCAAACAGAAATATTTTAGAGTTACCCGTAATACTAGAGGGAATATCACTTATATAAATAAGGTACAGGATGGCCCCAACACTGATCCCTGGGGCACTACCCATTTGATCATACCCAACTCAGACCCAACATCCAGCCATTCTCAGCATTGTGAATAATGACATTTGGCTGTCTGGTGTTAAGGTAAGAGGTGAACCAATTGTGAGCTACTCCCCATATGCTATACTGGTCCAACTTCTGGAGCAATATTTCGTGATCAACACAATCAAACGCCTTAGTCAAATCAAAAAAATATTCCTAGCGTTCGAGACCTTTTGCTTAACCCATCCAGTACTTCACAGAGAAATGAGAATATTGCACTTTCATTTGTTAAACGGTCTCTACAGCCGAAATGTACATTTTATACCAAATTATGTGATATAAAATGATCAATGATCCTTACATACACATCTTTTTCAATAACTTTAGCAAACACTGATGGCATAGATATATGTCTAAAACTGTAAACATTATCCCTTTCTCCCTTTTTATAAAGCTGCTTTACTACTGAGTACTTTAATAGTTCAGGAAACTCACCATTCCTATAGGAGAAACTACAAATATAGCTAAGTACAGAGCTAATATCTGCAGCACAGTTCTCTAATATTCTGCTAGGCACTCCATCGTATCCATGAGAATTCTTAGTCTTCAGTGATTTAATTATTGACTCAATTTCCTCTTGTCTGTATAACAGAAGAGTATTTCAGACATCATCCTCGGAAAGGCATTTGTCAAGAGTGTTATATGATTTCCCGTAGAAACTAAATTTTTATTTGATTCACCAGCAATTTTCAGAAAATGATTGTTAAATTCAGTACATATATCTGATTTATCGGTAACACAAATATCTTTACTACTAACTTTCTTTGTTTTGTTGACCTTGTGCTGCTGACTAGACACTTCCTTCACAACTGACCATATGGTTTTAATTTTATCCTGTGAATTAGCTATTCTATTTGTGTACCACATACTCTTCGCCTTCCTAATAACATTTTTAAGCACCTTGCAATACTGTTTGTAATCAGCTACTGTAGCTTCAGTGTGACTACTTCTAATATTTTTATATAATTCCCACTTTGTTCTACATGACATCCTCATCCTACTAGTAAGCCACGCAGGCTGCCTTTTACTGCTAGCATCCCGTTTAGAGCGTTCTAATGAAAAGCAACTCTGAAAGAGCACGAGAAATGTGTTAAGGAAAGTGTTACATATGTCATCTATGGTGTCAGCACTATAAGCATCTTGCTACTCTTGTGTATTGACGAGTTATAAAAAACTCTCTATTGCCGTTGGATTAATGGCTTAACTTTCCTACACAGATTGTAATTATATATGACACTTGTTTGAGTACAAAAGCCTTTTAATGTTAAAATTTGTGCACCATGTTGTGAAAGGCCATTCGAATTTTTTACTAACAGAATGCCTGTCTAGTAATGAAGAATGAATAAGAATATAGTCTATGACCGTGCTACTGTTCTCTTGCACCCTACTTGGAAAAAACGCGATCTGAATCAGATCATATGAATTTAGAAGATATACCGACATCCTTTTTCTTGCACTATCATACATAAAATTAATATTGAAGTCACCAGATATAATTAATTTCTGGTACTTCCTTCAAAGTGAATCATGAACCCTCTCTAGCTTGAGCAGAACTGCTCTGAAGTCAGAGTTAGGGGACCAATAAACAACAAAAATGAAAATTTGATTTTCAGTAAATTCAACTGCCCTTGCATAACATTCAAACACCCGGAACCTGGATTCGCTGCCCGGAACAAATAGTAACTGCCAACCACCTAAGGTTGGCCATGAGATCTTCTATCTGGTGCCGAACCCATAGTGTGGTTCAGGTCAACATAAGTGACAGGAAACGCTCTCACCAGCCAAGACGGTTGCAGTACTTAGTGATCAACGCGAGAGCAGGGCTGCCGCCATTTCCGAGGCCTGGTACATACGGCCCGGTATTTGGTAGCCGCCACGAACGGTGCAGTAATATTTCTGTTGGTTGGAATGAGGCAGCGACTGTTCATTAATTCAAAACTCGGAGCATCTGAAGAACAGTTGGATTGTTCGTCGAGACATTTTGCAGGAAATGGAAACAACAACTCAGCTGAATACCCATAAGCTCACTATTAATCATCTAACAGAGTGTCAGTTTTCTTTTCCATTTTTCTGTGTATTATTCGCGTCGGGCACTTGGGCGCATGCAGTATTAATTGATTGTTCATTCGTTCTCGCAATTATTTGCCCTTTCCACCCTTAGGATTGTGTGGATGAAATTTTTCCGAAATTCTGTAGGTATGTCTAAAGAGCAATTGAACCTACAAATCAAGCTACTTAGTTGTTTTGTTACCACTTCCCGAATGATTTTAGGAGTTCCGAAGGAATGTTACTTATGCCTTCTGTCTTCTTTGAACAAGTGAACACAACTCTGTCACCGTTCTGGCGTTAATACTGCATATGTTATGTCTTCCATAATTACTCCCATTACTTCTTCGGAAGGAAAATGGTTCAGATCCACGTCCACCCATCCTGGTATAGGTTTCCCGTGATATCGGTAAATCGGTCAAGGTAAATGTCGGGACGGTCCTTTTTAAGGGTACAGCCGACTTCCATCACCATCCTGGACACTATCCGAGCTTCAGTTCCGTCTCTGATGATCTCATTGTCAACGGAACATTGAACCTCTATCTTCCATCCTTTTGTATTACTTCTCCTGTCTCATCAGCGGTCAGTTTTTCTCTCGTAACGCTTGCTAAGGACCATTGTGGAAAAAGAAACCGTGCGGACCAAGATACCAAGATAAGAAAATCCATACATAAATATATACCTTTTACATCAGCCGTGTACAACGTAAGCTGCCTCTTTTCGTCTCCCAGTTTTCTCTAAATCTAACAGTTCGTCGTCGTTTGTATAGCGCCCTGTAGTATGAAATGCTGAAGGCCGCTATGCGTGCGTGTCGGTGCACCCGGAAGGGTTACGTGGCTGAGGAGTTAAGGCGTAGGCCTGCTAGCGGAACAGGTGAGGAGCTGTGAGGGAAGGAAGGGGGGGGGGGATATTTTCCTGAGAGCTGCTGCCTCGGCGAACAAAGGCCCTAATGGACACGAAGATTTACAGCTGATGCTTACACCGGCGATGCAATGCATCGATCCTGGGCACGCAGGCACCAGCAACCCTCTTAGAGCCCACCTGGCAGTGGGTGGGGCACCGACCCAGTAAAAGCATCCCGTAGTCGTGTGTGCATCCTCTCCGCTCATACAACCGTTTCTCTAGCCGTTTGACTGTCTTTTCCATTACTAAAGGCAAAACTAATTGGGAGTTGCAGGAATGGAGTTAATGGTGCACTTAACATCACAACTGGAGACCGCGAAGTAGAAGAAGAGAAGCAATTGTGCTAACTGGAAAGCAAAATAACACACGACGGACAATGCAAGGAATACATAAGGAGTAGACTAGCACAGTAAAACAGGCCATTCCTGGCGAAAAGAAGCTTACTAATATCAAGCACTGGCCTTAATTTAAAGAAAAAAAGAATGAGAATGCACACTATCTGATCAAAATTATCCATACACGTATTAGCGAACAATGTGGGATATTATGTGATTCTTGAAGTTTTCCCGGTGTGTTGAACATTCGATGAGATTTCGGGATTGCAGCCTGATCATGTTGACTTCTTGCCACGATATTTCGGCTGGCAATCGTCCAGCCATCTTCAGGTGAGTGTCCGTCACTGGAGACTGCAAGTTCCCGGAGTCAACTTTATAGCAAAAAATTGGCGCGAAAACGCATGCGCATTGGCCTCCGTCAAAGGAGCGTCCTCTATCGAAATCCGCACCCTCTGGAGCTACTGTTCTATCTGTGGCGCGCAGGAGCATACGTAAAGGTGAAAACTACATTTCCGCCCTCTGTCGGAATGCGCGCCCGCGTTGCTAAAAACAGACGTCAGATGTCACCAGACGTGTCATTATGAATAAAATATCTTGTCTCAGAGGAAATTAGAGAGATCACCGGGTCCCAAGCCTTGTCCATCACCATTTATAAGATTTTGCCCTAGGCGTACCTCCAGATTCTTTAATTACTGAATCCCAGAAAGTTTTCGTTGGGGTCAATATTTTCGTAGTAGAGAAATCCATACGTGCCCTGTGGTAATACAGTGCTCAGCTACGGCCGATGGAAGTAGAGAATGATGGTTGCTTGCCATTTTTGGACGTCTTGGTTACTAAGAGAGTGGATGGGTTATGAGGGTATTCTGTCTACCGTAAGCCAACACATACGGACCTTTATCTGCAAGCGTCGAGTTGTCATCATCTTGCACAAACTACCGGCGTCCTTAGAACGTTGGTGCACCGGGCTCATGTTGTTTCTGATGGAGACAGCCTTACAAAGGAGTTGGAACATTTAGAATCAGTGTTCAGAGATAATGGTTACTCTCCACATCAGATTAGAACAGTGCTAAGAAGGACGAAACGTGACCACCTACAAAATCAAGAAGATAAGGAGCTATTCAAGTTCAGGGCGTTCCTTCCATACGTCGGCAACCTTTCATCTAAAATAGGCAGTATTCTAAGGAAACATCAAGTTAAAGTGATATTCCGGCCACCGGCGAAGATTAGTGCCCTTCTCGGTTCAGTAAAGGACGATCTGAGTCTGCGGAAGGCCGGGATCTATAAAATTCTTTGCCAGTGTGGCAAAGCTTACATCGGGCAGACGACATGCACAGTACATGAAAGGTGCGTTGAACACGAACGCCACACTCGCCTTTCGCAGCCCAGTAAGTCGCTGCACTGTATTACCACAGGAGACGCTATGGATTTTTCTGCCACGAAAATCTTGGCCCCAACGAAAACTTTCTGGGATTCAGTAATTAAAGAATCTGTGGAGATACGCCTAGCGCAAAATCATATAAATCGCGATGGCGGTTTTCAACTGGACAAGGCTTGGGGCCCGGTGATCTCTGTAATTTCCTCTGATAGAAGACATTTTATTCATAATGACACGTCTGGCGACATCTGATATCTGTTTTTAGCGACGCGGGCGCGCATTACGACAGAGGGCGGACATGTAGTTTTCACCTTTACGCATGCGCCTGCGCGCCACAGATAGAACAGTAGCTCCAGAGGACGCGGTTTTCGATATAGGACGCTCCTGTGACGGAGGCCAATGTGCATGGGTTTTCGCGCCAATTTTTTGCTATACACTTGGCTCCGGGAACTTGCAGTCTCCAGTGACGGACACTCAACTGAAGATGGCTGGACGATTGCCAGCCGAAATATCGTGGCAAGAAGTCAACATGATCAGGCTGCAATCCCGAAATCTCATCGAAGAATATGGGATATGTTTACTCTTCGCCTTTATAACAGCTTCAACTCGGCTGGTGGAGAATTTCAATGAAGTTTTTGAGTGTCTGTAGATGAAGCCGAAATCCGAGATGGTAATGATGTAGGACGCCTGGGTCCTGTGCGATGTCAATGGCCTAACTCATCCAAAACGTGTTGCCCTAGGTTCAGTATTGATCTCTGGACATCCCTTAAGATTGACTAGAGAAATGTATGGTTTGACCACTGTACCCCATTCTTTTTAACTCCACGTGCAGAGTCAAAGTGCTGTCTACCAACAGTCCACTGTGGAAATAATGAGTGAATGCTTCCGCTCATTTCCGGCGATTTTCTATGTCCGTTAGTACACAAAGTTTGCATGATCTTGGTTTGGCTGTGATTTTTTTTTTTTTTTTTGCGTTACCTCATAACAATCATATAAGCTGCTTTCTAAGTGTCGGAATGTCCCTGATGGGTCTGTTTACTCAAGTAATATCAAATGATATATCTACATTCACAGTCACTAAGCTCTCCTGACCGACCCATTCTGTTATTACCGCTTCTCTACTGGCAACATATCACTCCCCATCTCCTTTTATACTCCACATCTCGAGGCATTTAGTTTGCAATTTCACATTCCATATTGGCATCCATATACTTCGGAATATATAGTGTACGTTTGGAGGACAGAATAGTATGGTAGGGAATTATAGACTGTGGAGAATCCAGAAAAGAAAACAATCATAGTTATTGAGATGCAGTGATGTAGAAATATGATGAAAATTATACGGACTGATAAGCATAAAGGTGTAAGGAGTATACAGAGGGTCTATACAAGGTCGATGCTCTTGAGAACAGTATTATAGAAATCGAAGAGAATGTAGGTTAAGATGAAATAGGAGCTTTGATACTGGGTGAAGAGTTTGACGGAGCACTGAAAGACCAAAGTCGGAACAAGGCCCTGGTAACAGACAACATTCCATTAGAACTACTGACAGCCTTGGGAGAGCCAGGCCAAACAAAACCCTACCATCTAGTGAGCAAGATGTATGAGACAGGCAAAATACCTTAAGAATATAATAATTCCAATTTCAAAGACAGCAGGTGTTGACAGATGTGAAAATTACCGAACTATCAGTTTAATAAGTCACAGCTGCAAAATACTAACGCGAATTCTGTATAGACGAATGGAAAAACTGGTAGAAGCCGACCTCGGTGAAGATCAGTTTGGATTCCGCAGAAATGTTGGAACACGTGAGGCAATACTGACCCTACGACTTATCTTAGAAAATAGATTAAGGAAAGGCAAACCTACATTTCTAGCGTTTGTGGACTTAGAGAAAGCTTTTCACAATGTTGACTGGAATACTCTCTTTCAAATTCTAAAGGTGGCGGGCGTAAAATACAGGGAGCGAAAGGCTATTTACAATTTGTACAGAAACCAGATGGCAGATATAAGAGTCGAGGGACATGAAAGGGAAGCTGTGGTTGGGAAGGGAGTGAGACAAGGTTGTAGCCTCTCCCCGATGTCATTCAATCTCTATATTGTGCAAGCAGTAAATGAACCAAAAGAAAAAGTTCGGAGTAGGCATTAAAATCTATGGAGAAGAATTAAAAACTTTAGGGTTTACCGATGACATTGTAATTCTGTCAGAGACAGCAAAGGACCTGGAAGAGAAGTTGAACAGAATGGATAGTGTCTTGAAAGGAGGATACAAGACGAACATCAACAAAAGCAAAACGAGGATAATGGAATGTAGTCGAATTAAGTTGGGTGATGCTGAGGGAATTAGATTAGGAAATACGACAATTAAAGTAGTAAAGCAGTTTTGCTATTTGGGGAGCAAACTAACTGGTGATGGTCGAAGTAGAGAGGATATAAAATGTAGACTGGCAATTGCAAGGAAAGCGTTTCTGAAGAAGAGAAAATTGTTAACATCGAGTATTGATTTAAGTGTCAGGATGTCGTTTCTGAAAGTATTTGTATGGAGTGTAGCCATGTATGGAAGTGAAACATGGACGATAAATAGTTTAGACAAGAAGAGAATAGAAGTTTTTGAAATGTGGTGCTGCAGAAGAATGCTGAAGATTAGATGGGTAGATCCCATAACTAATGAGGAGGTATTGAATAGAATTGGGGAGAAGAGGAGTTTGTGGCACAACTTGACTAAAAGAAGGGATCGGTTGGTAGGGCATATTCTGAGGCATCAAGGGATCACTAATTTAGTACTGGAGGGCAGTGTGGAGGGTTAAAATCGTAGAGGAAGACCAAGAGATGAATACACTAAACAGATTCAGAAGGATGTAGTTTGCAGTAGGTACTGGGAGATGAAGAAGCTTGCACAGGACAGAGTAGCGTGGAGAGCTGCATCAAACCGGTCTCAGGACTGCGGACCACAACAACAACAAGGAATAATTGAGTATTTTCGCTACAGAATGGGTGAGGACAAGAGTGTGTTTAAGATATTGTCAAACAAAAGGACGAAGAGAGTGGAAGGATAGCAGAGCAAGTTCAAAGACTGGTAACGATCTTATCTCAAGGTAAGGGGTATTAGGTTATCCATCAGGTATCAGGTTACACATTTTAGTGATACGTATTGAAGAACACCCAGCACTCTCCTCCCTGTGGGCAACCACTGGAATTGATCAGCGTCAATCAGGGGAACCCCCATCTTTTTCCACTCCTTCCTCTCTCCTCCCTCCCCCCTCCCCACCCCATGAACCCCAGACCAATGAGATTGAAAAGCCCGCTCCATAAATTTTGAAATTTGTGGTAAGTTTATGTGGGACCAAACTGCTGATGTCATAGGACCCTAAGCGTACACACTATTTAATCTAAGCTAAACTAACTTACGCTAAGGGCAACACACAGACCCACGCCCGAAGTAGGACTCGAACCTTCGACGGAGAAACCGCGCCCCCTCCATAGCTTCATTTTTCATAAGTTGCCCTTGAGTGGGTGGGAATCACTCTGGGGATGGGCTGCAGAGGGAGAGCACCAGGCCATTTGTATTTGTTGATAACTTACTTAAGCCATGTCACTCAAGGTTCGTTTGATAATAACATTTGAATGGTACATCATTCGAGGCACCAGAAGAGACCATATGCAGCCAGATATGTAGCCGGCCGGAGTGGCCGATCGGTTCTAGGCGCTACAGTCTGGAACCGCGCGACCGCTACGGTCGCAGGTTCGAATCCTGCCTCGGGCATGGATGTGTGTGATGGCCTTAGGTTAGGTAGGTTTAAGTAGTTCTAAGTTCTAGGGGACTGATGACCTCAGCCATTTGAACCATTTGAACCAGATATGTAAGAACACCCATTCCTCCATATTGTAGCTATTTTTCCTCAACATTGTTATTTTTCTGTATTCCCCAAAATTTTACGTATTTTTACCGAACTTTTACTTATCCAGTTACACAAGCGCCATACCACTGATCCTGATGCCTCATTCACGGCATAATGTTCTCAAGCAATCACAACGCAGCACGTGCCCAGATTACTTACATTGCTATTGAAAACAACCCTTGTCCACCTTTATCATTTATAAGTGGGACAGGTAGCATAAGAAGAGAGCCAACCTATCTATTTGGTAACAGCAAATTACATTTGCCTATGTCACTTGACGATTATTTGTAATAAATTTAATGTTACGTGATTTTCTTCATTCGAGACACCAGCAGAGACAACATCCTCACAGATGTGTAAGTTCTCTCTTTGTTTCACAGTTTTACGTATTTTTCTATAGTTTCCACAGTTTTTTTGTGTTTTTTACTTTTTTGTACTTTTCCAAAAATTATTTCCTCTTGCATGAGTTCCATTCCACCGCTTCCCGACGTTGCATTGCGTCGCGTCAACGTCATGATGATCTCAGCCACTCAGAATGCAGCATGTGCATGAATTATTTATTATTGCTAAGCCACAACTTTATCACTATTCTGTGGGTGGGTGACCTCGTAGTGTCTGAGTTAGAAACGAATAAGATGATTAAAATAATGACATAATAGTAAATCCTGTAAGCTCTGCAATATGTACAGGACATACAAGTACCACACCACAATAGATTAACCATGGTAACTCAGCACTGCATTACTAGGTCGTGTGACGTCGTAGCAAAATTCAGATGCTTCCAGTCAAAGACTTTGTATATATAAGAATTAAAAGCAGGGCGCTACAAAATGAGCATCTAGAGAAGATGACGTTGTTTCTGAATTTAATATTTGCAAATTATTAGATGTGTTGCAAAAAGTGAGTCTATCCGTGCACCTTGGCGAATTGGTGCGCCAATCAGCTTGATAAGGTTAACTTGGTGGGAAAACCAGCATAAATTCCACAGCTCGATACATAAACTCTTGCAAAGCATTCCTGCAGTTCTAGAACATGTTGGAATGAATTCATTCCCATATTAATGGGAATAATCACGTCATAACAAAATTATGAAGCTTGCATCTAAAGGTACCGTGTACATAGGAACCAGCACAGCGTTACAATATACGTGCCTAAAGGAAGAGGGAGAGAGAGACAGAGAGACAGAGAGAGAGAGAGAGAGAGAGAGAGAGAAAGAGAGAGAGAGAGCTGAGCAGCTGGTACAACCACCACGGCGAAAAGTAGGTCGCCTGCAAGATAGTCCACCCCTCTAACACTTAGGTCAGCGGTATAGCTGCAACCGTGAACACCGATGCTAGGATTACGGTTATGAATACACTGTCTTCAACCAGAAAATTATGAAGAAACGCATGCGTAATCACTTCAGATCAGGTGCCTGGTGCAAGAGGCACTTCTATAAAATGAGGCTTTCAGAGGCCAGGAATCCTACCACAGTAAAAAGCTTGGATATTCACGTGGAAATCCGTGGCGACATTGCTTACAGTTCAATCAACAAGTACTCCCCTCCCCCTTTCTCTCAGGACCAATAGGAAACAAGCTGCCCCTCCTCATCCAACCAATCGTTTTTAATATCAGAGCATAGGCGTGGGTTGTAGCTTTCTTTTTCTGCTAGTCACGGGGAGTGAGTCATCATGAAACACCAGCAGGAGCAGGGACCAGCCAGAGCTCCAGGGCAGAATAAAGAGCCATGTAACACGATACACACTACTGCATCATTTACTACAGAGATTATGATGTTGCTATAAGATGAAAAGAAATCCGATTAGGAGCGTTATCAATTCATCTGTGTTCATCAGATTGGTTTCCTTCAAACGTGAGAAGGAATGGCTCAGCTATCATATTCCGCACCACCATACGGCATATATCGAGAAAAATTTAGCGACAGCTTATAATCCTGCGATATCTGCCAGAGCCTCGCAATAAGACTTAAGCCTCGTAAACAAAAGAAATAGTGGGTGTCTCTCCTAAGAGAATTTCGATAGAGGGCAGATATCTGCAATTTCGTTTTTGAATTGTGCAGCTGGAGTCAGGCGAAAGAATTACTGCTCGTCGCGCTTTGAATGTGACGCCCACTCACAACAGAAAGCGCTAGTTTCCCATTACAAACAAAATTATTTTTAAATCTGAATTTTATGCACCCATTCGATACAGAGTACCCAAGTTAGTATTATCCGACATTCGTTTCATCGACATGTATTAACAGGTGCAGTAAAACACGAAGAACAAACAGCAGTCCAGCCTTGGCCTTAGCCGTCAGCGTGGGTTCAAATGGCTCTAAGCACTATGCGACTTAACTTCTGAGGTCAACAGTCGTCTAGAGCTTAGAACTAATTAAACCTAACTAACCTAAGGACAGCACACACATCCATGCCCGAGGCAGGATTCGAACCTGCGACCGTAGCGGTCGCTCGATTCCAGACTGTAGCGCCTGGAACCGAACGGCCACTCTGGTGTCAGCGTGGGCCTGGACAGTGCTGTCACTGTTGGAGTACAGATTATTCTTCGAGTTTTACTGTCCCTGTTGATACACATCGATTCAACGAATATCAGACTAGACTAACCTGAGACTGCTCTGTCGAATGCGCACGTAAACGTTCACTAGAAAATCGTTATCTTCGTGGCAAGTAATAGATCGAGGCTTTCCGTCGACACTGGACTTCCCATGACAGACGAACTGAGCAATATTTGTTTGGGCTGACCACAGCTACACAACGCAGAAGCGAATTTGAAAGCATCTGCTGAAACTCTACATAAAATAAGCTGAATAGCCATAGAAACTCGTACACCGGCCTAATATCGTGTAGGGCCCCCGCGAGCAAGATGAAGTGCCGCAACATGTCGTGGAATGGACTTGCCTAATGTCTGAAGCAACGCTGGAGGGAACTGAGAACATGAATCCTACAAGGTTTTCCCTAAATCCGTAAGAGTTAGTCCTGAACAGCACGTAGGAAGACATCCCAGATTTGCACCATAATTTTCATGTATGGGTAGTTTAGTGGCCAGCGGAAGTTTTTAAACTCAGAAGAGTGTACCTGGAACTACTCTACAGCAATTCTGGATAAATGGGATGCCGTATTGTCGTGCTGAAATTTCCCAAGTCAATCTGAATGCACAATGGACATGAATGGATGCAGGCGATCAGACAGGATGCTTAGGTACGTGTCGACTGTCAGGGTCGTATGTATACGTATCAGGGGTCCCATATCACTCCAACTGCACACGTCGCACACTATTACAGAGCCTCCGTCAGTTTGACAGTCTCCTGCTGACATACAGGGTCTATGAATTCATGAGGTTGTCTCCACACCTGTACACATCCATCCGCTCGATACAATTTGAAACGAGACTTGTCCGACGAGGCAACTTGTTTCCAGTCATCAGCAAACCTATTTCGGTGTTGAGGGGCACAGACGAGGTGTAAAGCTTTGTGTCATGTAGTCATCAAGGGTACTCGAGTAGGTCTTCGGTCTGAAAGCCCATATCGATGAGGTTTCATTGAATGACAAACTACATATTTGCTTCTGTCTCGGGTTCTTCGGCTGACGTTCGTCTGATGATTTTACAGACGGTTCCCCAGCACGAGTGGCTGGCATTGTCAAAGCTTGACACTCCATTGCCAGTGGTGAACAATGGAGGGTGAAGCTTTAACGCCGGCCGGCGTGGCCAAGCGATTTTAGGCGATACAGTCTGGAACCGCGCAACCGCTACGGTCGCAGGTTCGAATCCTGCCTTGGGCATCGATATGTATGATGTCCTTAGGTTAGTTAGGTTTAAGTAGTTCTACGTTCTAGGGCACTGATGACATTAGAAGTTAAGTCCCATAGTGCTCAGAGTCATTTGAACCATTTTTGAACCTTTAACAGTGCCAAAAAGGTGGGAATTTAAGGAGATGAGACCTGGATAAACAAAAACAACCAGAGGTTGTTCAGAGTTTCAGGGAGAGCATAAGGGTACAATTGACAGGAATGGGGGAAAGAAATACAGTAGAAGACGAATGGGTAGCTTTGAGGGATGAAGTAGTGAAGGCAGCAGAGGATCGAGTAGGTAAAAAGACGAGTGTTAGTAGAAATCCTTGGATAACAGAAGAAATATTGAATTTAATTGATGAAAGGAGAAAATATAAAAATGCAGTAAATGAAGCGGGCAAAAAGGAATACAAACGTCTCAAAAATGAGATCGACAAGAAGTGCAAAATGGCTAAGCAGGGATGGCTAGAGAACAAATGTAAGGATGTAGAGGCTTACCTCACTAGGGGTAAGATAGATACTGCCTACAGGAAAATTAAAGAGACCTTTGGAGATAAGAGAACCACTTGTATGAACATCAAGAGCTCAGATGGAAACCCAGTTCTAAGCAAAGAAGGGAAAGAAGGGTGGAAGGAGTATATAGAGGGTCTATACAAGGGCGATGTACTTGAGGACAATATTATGGAAATGGAAGAGGATGTAGATGAAGACGAAATGGGAGATACGATACTGCGTGAAGAGTTTGACAGAGCACTGAAAGACCTGAGTCGAAACAAGGCCCCCGGAGTAGACAACATTCCATTGGAACTACTGACTGCCTTGGGAGAGCCAGTCCTGATAAAACTCTACCATCTGATGAGCAAGATGTATGAGACTGGCGAAATACCCTCAGACTTCAGGAAGAATATAATACTTCCAATGCCAAAGAAATCAGGTGTTGACAGATGTGAAAATTACCGAACTATCAGTTTAATAAGTCACAGCTGCAAAAAACTAACGCGAATTCTTTACAGACGAATTGAAAAACTAGTAGAAGCCGACCTCGGGGAAGATCAGTTTGGATTCCGTAGAAATGTTGGAACACGTGAGGCAATAGTGACCCTACGACTTATCTTAGAAGCTAGATTAAGGAGAAAGCTTTTGACAATGTTGACTGGAATACTCTCTTTCAAATTCTAAAGGTGGCGGGCGTAAAATACAGGGAGCGAAACGCTATTTACAATTTGTACAGAAACCAGATGGCAGTTATAAGAGACGAGGGACATGAAAGGGAAGCCGTGGTTGGGAAGGGAGTGAGACAGGGTTGTAGTCTCTCCCCGATGTTATTCAATCTGTATACTGAGCAAGCGGTGAAGGAAACAAAAGAAAAATTCGGAGTAGGTATTAAAATGAATGGAGAAGAAATAAAAACTTTGAGGTTTACCGATGACATCGTAATTCTGTCAGAGACAGCAAGGGACTTGGAAGAGCAGTTGAACGGAATGGATAGTGTCTTGAAAGGAGGATATAAGATGAACATCAACAAAAGCAAAACGAGGATAATGGAATGTAGTCGAATTAAGTCAGGTGATGCTGAGGGAATTAGATTAGGAAACGAGACACTTAAAGTAGTAAAGGAGTTTTGCTATTTGGGGAGCAAAATAACTGATGACGGTCGACGTAGAGAGGATATAAAATGTAGACTGGCAATGACAAGGAAACCGTTTCTGAAGAAGAGAAATTTGTTAACATCGAGTATAGATTTAAGTGTCAGGAAGTGATTTCTGAAAGTATTTGTATGGAGTGTAGCCATGCATGGAAGTAAAAGATGGACGATAAATTGTTTAGAGAAGAAGAGAATGGAAGCTTTCGAAATGTGGTGCTGCAGAAGAATGCTGAAGATTAGATGGGTAGATCACATAACTAATGAGGGAGTATTGAATAGGATTGGGGAGAAGAGAAGTTTGTGGCACAACTTGACCAGAATAAGGGATCGGTTGGTAGGACATGTTCTGAGGCATCAAGGGATCACCAATTTAGTACTGGAGGGCAGCGTGGAGGGTAAAAATCGTAGAGGGAGACCAAGAGATGAATACAGTAAGCAGATTCAGAAGGATGTAGGTTGCAGTAGGTACTGGGAGATGAAGAAGCTTGCACAGGATAGAGTAGCATGGAGCTGCATCAAACCAGTCTCAGGACTGAAGACCACAAGAACAACACCAACAAAGCCAGCCACTGGTGCTGGCGAAACGTCAGTAAAATCATTAGACGAACGTTGGTCCTAGAACTCGAGACAGAAGCAAATAGGCAGTTTGTCACCAAGTGGCCACGAAAGCCTTAACAATTTTGTTTCATTGAATGGTTCCCACGCTGTCACCTTTTGATGGCCCAGCGTTTTAAACTGCAGCAATTTGTGGAACGGTTGCACTTCTGTCACGCTCAACGATTCTCTTCAGTCGCCGTTGGTCCCGTTCTTCTATGATCTTTTTCTGGCCGCAACGATGTCGGAGATCTGAAGTCTTGCCGGATTTCTGATATTCACGATACAGTGATACCTCGGAATGCTGTGTCCCATCGACAGTGCGCCTGTAACACCGAGTTCAGACTCAGTTAAATCTTGATAATCTGCGGTTGTAGCAGCAATAACCGATCTAACAACTGCGCCAGACATTTGTTTTATATAGGCATTGCCATAGCCTATTCTGCCTGTTTACATCTCTCTGTATTTGAATAAGCATGGCTATACTAGTTTCTTTGGCGCCTCAGTGTATATTCAAGACATCTCTCTCTCTGTCTCTCTCTCTCTCTCTCTCTCTCTGTACGATAAAATGAGACCTTAACGAGAGCTGCAGGGTCATCTTCCATGGTATTCAAAATAATCGTGATTCAAGTGCCTCTTCGAACGATCACCAATGCAGGTCAATACACGCCATTTTGCGACTGCTGCTTCTCCATTACATCTTCGGTCAGACCTGTGGTCTGCAACTTAATCTTTGAAATCGTTTCCATTTGTGGACCTGTTCGTATAACGTCGTAAACGCTCTTCTTCTTTTCTGTCTGCTGCTCAACTCTGTCCCTTGAGTTCCTAAGACGTGTCGTCCTAACGCTCATTCCCTCGTCTGGTTCCTCGCTCCGAAGGTCTCTCTTTTGTCTTGACTCTATTTCCACTTTTACCTGGATTCCTAATGATACTGATCGCGTGATATTCACGCCTGTTATAACACTATACTTAACGTTTAGTATACTGATTTAATATTTATAGCCAATTTTGGTATTTAGATGCAGTCAATGTTACCCTCCGTGAGGATTTAAGGAAAGTGACCGAGTTTTTGTTTATCGAACTTAATATCAATGTTACTTAAGGACATAGAAAGTGACAGATCCAATTTAGAATATGTTTTAGCTAATTACGTTCACCCATATGAAATAGAATACGGTCGCCAGCCTAATGAGGCATAGAAATATGAAACATTTCTGTTAAATAAACGGGAAATAGTTTTAACAGAAAAACACAACAAGTGCAACGAACCCTTTTACAAGCAGGCAACTAGTATAGTGGTTATAAGTAGATTCAACAGGAAATGGAAGTTCTCACAAACACATTTGACACTTTAGCACTCATCAACAGTAAATATTTTACCTGGCATTAGTTATTTCATCAACAATAAAAGTGGAAATCAATGTTAAACTAAAATTTGACATGGACCTCGTCCTATTTCATCAGGTACTTTCTAAACAGCACAAATATAACTAAAATTCACCTGCAATAATATTTACACATGACTTAATAATCAATGTTATAGCTGTTTTCATGAATAAGTGCACTCTCTGTAACTTAACCTTCAGTAAGAAAAAAAAATTCAATCGGTTAATTCTTATAACACTGACACTTTGAACTGAAGCAATTCAATTACTGGGGAGGCTTTCATAAAAGAAACATTTATTTCCTCCCTCAACTCCAATGAAATCCTCAGTAATTGTAGCCAACATTTTAGCACTCAGCAATAGTAATTAAACGCTTGGTTTTTCACCAGTTCTCATAATTAGGGTACTCGGAAATTGCTGTTTAAGAGGAATGGATCCTAAGAGGTATCATGATAGGAGACAAATCAAGGTTGATACACAACTTTAACATGAATTACCTTATATTTGCACATACTTTAGTAAATGTGCTGATCCATACACTTTGCAAACATATGACTTTTCCTCTCTGCCGAAGTGACTGCGCAATGTTGGTGGCGAGTACATGACACCAAGTGGTCTTCCGTTTTAAGTAATTTGCTGTGTTGTTACCCTCTTAGCGATGATCATCTACTTTCATGGTATTTTCTAGAAACAGGGCAATATTTTAGCGCCATTTATCCACCCGAGGCTTTTCCGTAATAACTCCAAGTACAGAAAGCCTCACCCGGCACCTGCACATTGCGCCTCCCTATTACTAGCTACCGACTGTACGGTTGCTAGTCTCTGACTATTGTTACACCTTTTCCCTTGCGCCAACCACATTTTGCGCCCAGTAACTCATTTTCGTTTCAGAGGGGAAGCACACGAAATTTTAATTTACACAGATCTAAAGTTCTAAATGTGATTCAGCATTTACATAGTTGTGTATTCATAACTTCTACAAAATCCTTTCATTTACACATATTAGTAAATGAATAAAAAAATACATATAATAAAGGTCATCCTCTTCCAAATGATGCAAAGTTTTCTAACGGCGAGGAGAAAACATAGTGCATGTTTTTCTACATCTTTACAGCATTCAGAGATTACATACCGAAGAAAACATACTTTATATAAATCGTAATTAATCAGAAAAAAGTGTTTACGATCTTAACTATTGTGTTACACCGTGATCCGTTTCTCTCTGCTGCGCAATGCCCGTGCCATGGGACACTATTTCTCTCATCGCGCCTCTCTGCCCGTCCGCCGCTTTTGCTCCCGTTCCGTCTGTGACCGTAAATGTCTGAGCTTGACCAATAGTGCCTTTGTTATAGAGAGTTTGATTACTGTTAAACTCTCGCGGAAGTCTCTGCCTAGGATTCCTTCATAAGGACACCTAACTCGTCCTCTACTATATGAAGCTTGTGTTCCTCACGCACTTTGTCATCTACTCTGAGAGTTGACACAGCGGCTCTGCGTTTCCTTATTACTTCTTTACTGATTCCTTTAAATTCTGTTCTTTTGTATTCTTCAGTTCCAGTCCCTTTATTACGCTAACGTGAGCGGCACTATCTACTCGTACTATAAGACTTATGGTTCCCGTGCTTCTCTGCGGGCATCTTAAGCTTACGAAATTTTCTTGCCGTTGCAGTCTACTAAGTACAACTTTGCGGAATGGGTCGACTGCATACTCACGCCATTCTTTCGTTTCCGGGGTCTTCGCATTTTGTAGCTAGCTTCGTCATAGCACTGTCGGTATAAGTGTCCTGCTTCTTTACGAACTAAACATACCACGTGTCTCGCCTTACCACACGGCCCTGACAGCCCTAGAAGATCGCATCGAAGACACACTGTCAGTCACATGCTTCCAATTTCGCTGCGTTGGGCTCAACACAGTACTTCATTTGTCCTTCTTTGTGGGGGCCGAAGATGGAGTACCTGTTCCTCTACTCCACTACAACTCGGTTGCATGAGGTCTATTTTCTTGATATTTCTTCCCGTAATGCATTTCCTTGCATGGTGACCTCCTCTCTTACACTGAAAAGAGTAATTCCTCGGGCGACTGTATTCATCCAACTTTTCTTTACACAAGTCGAAGGAGGTTTCTTCTGTTTAAGTTATATTCACTGGTTGGGCTAACGTTAAATCCTCTCCTCTTGCTCTCACCACCATTAAAATCCTCTCATTTTCGTTTACCTGTTTGAACACTGCTCGTACCACGTCCCAATAAGCGTTTGGTTTTCTGGACTGAGTCCCTCATTAGTCACTGGAAAGCTTCTCGGAACTCGTGGTGCAATGCAGCGACACGTCTTTCCCATTCGGCCATACTCTCCGCCCTACTCCGTCTAATAGGGACGAACAGATACACGTGGTAACACTAAGACCGTTTTGACTCTTAGTTCTCCAGTAAAACACTCTTCGCTTTTGCCCAAGTTGCTGCAAATCATGAACGAGAAGTTTATTTCTCGTTGCACCCACTATCCTAGTTTTAACAAATTTCAGCAGCACACAATGACTATATCTGGTGTTAGACCAAATGGATGAGTCGGAAGTATTCACTTTACATCTATGAAAAATGCTTGGAATTAGCCTCAGCGTTTTCGACAAGACTATATGTTAAGTGGGGGCCTCATTACCCTCCAAATTCGCATTAGCCGTGTTTTCGTCCTTTCCCGAAGCCGAAGACCTCGTCCTCAGCTATAATGCGATTCACTCACCCTGTCGATTGATCAAGCGGGCAGTGGTGCCATGGCATCTCGTGTAGAGATGGACAGTCCGCCCCTGCGGATTTGCATACCTTACTATTACATAATTCTTTTCTCTTCCATGAGAACATAAAATAAAGAAAACTCCGTTTTTCTTATTTATTGGCTGGGGGAGGGGGGGGGGGGGCAGTACCCATTCAGCCATCTCAATAGTAATACTAATTATAACGATACGAAAGTAAACACAACACTGTATCCAGTCACTGAGTAAAACAAAAAGTCTTCAGCCCATACGTGAATCGAGTCTTTGTCCCTTCGCTTCACAGACCGCTGCGTTAACCGTGCAACTACCGTTGCAAACGAGACGGAAGTACTTCAGTACAATACATTAATGCGGAAAACACCTCCAGCGTCATATTTACGCTCTTCAGTTCCGAGGAATATCTCGGATTAGAGAAGATCAATAAACGTTTACATACTTTTGTGTGAGTTGTTATTTTTTGTACTTTGCCTAAGCATTGCCCTCGTAATATGTTGCTAGCGATTATAAATGCTGCAGTCTTCAGCCATCGTGTGGTTGGAACGTATCGCCAAGCGATCCAGGCATCACTCCCCTCCCAACAGCTCAGGCCCCCTACCACTCTGACCAATCGGAACCTAGGCCATCTCACTAGCTCACTGCTCCTCACCAAGGCAGCTAACTCTCTTGGACGAGATCGCATGGAGCTGAGCACATGGACACTTGAGGTGTCACTCCATTCTCTGCGCCCCTGGCACAGTGATACAGCTTGCAACTCGCTTTCTTGACTGATCACCTCTCCACCGTACTTCAGCTCTATGTTCTTTGTATCCTTATTTGATCTGTTACAGTCGTCGTCTTGTTGTGTTGTTGCTCTTCTGTTTTCTTGTTTTGTGGGTGTTCTTGTTAGGTGTACTACCTTCTTCTATGTCTGTTACATTTAAAGTTGCTGTTGTTGGTGTTTTGGTAGCCCTTATGAAGGTTTTAATTACTTTGGGTGGATAGGATACTACCTATAACGGTATGTATAAAACATAATTATTTTAACATACACGATACTCTATTTATAAATTTTGTCTCAGGAGAGATGGCCAATGTTCAGAGATATGACAGGAACTATCATTTGAAGGAAAAAAACTAAATATGGACATATGCCCTACTCCAAAAGGTTTCTTAGATGGAATATATTAAAAGTTACTTTTGTACGTTTTTCTTGAACAACATGAAATCCGCGGCCTCTAGTGAAAGCTTGTTGCAATATAAAATGAAACTCTATTAAATTTTCTGTAGAAAGGTTCTACTCAAAAGAGTAGGACTGCAGGTTGCATGAAGAGGGCGAGGAAATTCGGAAAATCTTGCGAAATGTGCATGCGTTGAGGTGTAGGTAAACCAGTTTACGGTACTTTCCCGACTTGATAGACCATGTGTCCTACATGTAATTATTCGTCTCGATTTCGTCTAAACTACTATGGTACGTTATAAGCAATGACAATGTACTGAAGGCTAAGGAAAACAAGTAACAATGTCCGTTAGATATGTTCTGTCTCGAAAACAATTCAGCATAGTGCATATGGCCAAATGAAGTATTATGCTTCAAATTATCTTTCCTATTATATTATCTCTGAATATTTATCATTCTCCCTGAGACAGCCTGTATATTACGTATATTATGTTTAATTGTTTATTACTCATTTAACCCGAACACATTAATGCCTTCAGGAGTTCATTTACATCCGACCAGAGTTTCATATGTAATTACAAAACTTATTAAGTTCACAGTTATTGCAAAAATCGTAATTTAATGATATCTCTTCTCCTCTTTGCATATATTAGGCGTTTGCCTGTTACGCCCTCTTGGTTGAAGTTGTTGATTTTCCTGTCTTCCTACATTTCTTCTGCCCGCTGGGTAATAATTATCACCGAATTTGGTAATCTGTCGTCTCCCATTCTTGTAACATAATGTTTCCAGTTGCTTCTGGATTCTTTAATCTGCTCATTTATGTTTTTACACTCAGTTCTTTTCTGACGTCTACATTCACTCTCTCGTCAGACAGACTGTACCCAGCTACTCTTCTCAGCAGTCACATCTCTAGAGTTTGTATTCTGATGGGAACGAGTGTTCCACCTGTGTTGTCCAGGCAAGAGCTTCAAGGTCTAGGGACCAATAGTTATTATGGGAAGTAGTGGGTCAACAATAAGCTTGACCATCTGGACTGCGATGCCGTCTTGTACAGTAAACGCTGAACTGAAGTATTTTCTGACAGCTTCGTCAGCTCAAGAAAGAATTTTTCGATAACACTATCATTTACCTCCGTGAAATAATAAGAAAGTCTATGTTTTGTTTACGGTTCAATAAAGGTTATCGCTAAAGACAAGTACTGGGTCAGTTCCTTGGTAGGGACAACGGTATCAGCTTCAGATTCTACTTTGCCTACTCTTTCTTATATCACAGAAGCTTTACCATAGAGAATCTGGTCCTTATGTTTTAGATTAATGTATTTGCATGTTTTAGTTATCTTTTTTATCAGATTGACCGACTCCGTTTGCCTTATCTCTCTCTGTAATTAATTTTATTTTCAACGGTAGGAGATCATTTGTAAGCCTGATGTGCAGTGTCTCCGAGATTCATGAACTGTTTACGATCTTCCGTTAGCCAAGGTGCAGATTTTCCCTTCAGGTTTCCCGCTTTTGGTGGAGCATATTTATTGTGCAATAGTGTTACTTTGGCAGTAAATCCGTAGAGTTGGTCTTTCATGTCTAGGAATGCTATGGAAGTCGTCTCCGAAATTATCTCTTTTCGCTCCACTGAAGTCCAGGCACACTGATAAACTTAAAGCCTCTGTATGTTTGCACAGTTTATTCCAGGCGTATATTAGAGAGTAAGTCGTGAATATTATGCTGATATTTCAGGTACGAATTTCTTTGCTTGTGGATTTCGAGGCAAATGTATGTATGGGCGTCAGACTGTGAGCTGCTTTGTGGGAAGGTGCAAGCTGAAATACTGTTAGCCGGCCGCGGTGGTCTCGCGGTTCTAGGCGCGCAGTCCGGAACCGTGGGACTGCTACGGTCGCAGGTTCGAATCCTGCCTCGGGCATGGATGTGTGTGATGTCCTTAGGTTAGTTAGGTTTAAGTAGTTCTAAGTTCTAGCGGACTGATAACCACAGCAGTTGAGTCCCATAGTGCTCAGAGCCATTTTTTTGAAATATTGTTACATTTGAAGAATAAAGTACACACTTGAATTTCACAGTGACGGGGCAGAATATTTATGTTAGTGTTCCTAGCATTATTTGTATACTGCAAAGCCCCGAATCGAATTTCTATAGGTCAGGTTTGAAACATTCCATCCCGCCTACTTTCGGAGGTCTGTAGAAGACGCACAGTAGGTAAATTTTCTTAAGGGATTTGATATTTTCGAGCATATATTCGACTTGTTGGCCTTCATTAGTAATGGATGTGACTAGCACGGTCTGCAATAGGTTATAGCGTGCGTAAGCCACTACTCTATCTTCTCATCTGTTACTTCTGTGGTGTCTTAGTACAGTGGAATCTACATTTAGGGAATTGCAGAGAATGCTTGGCTTAAGCCAGGCGTTCAAGATGTTAGAAGAACGACATGGAAATCGATATTCTGAAACAAATGGCAGAGTGGGTCGAAACGAGTTGAAAGTGATGGCTAGTTACGTTCTACAGTCACAATACAGGCGCACTGGTATAACTAGTGGTTGCATAAATAGACAAGTTCGTAGTTCGTAAAGCACAGGCTTTACGTTTCATTTGCACTGTTTTTTTTCAGCCTTTACCTGCACCATTACCTCGCTGTCTCTTGTTCAAATGCTATGTAACCCAGATTCGGGTATCACATTATTCAAAATTTTTATCTTTCGTCAGTGAAATCCTCGCATATTATCAGGCTCGCCTTCGCGAGTTTCTGTAACTGTTTCAGACCTTTTCGTGCATGATACAAACTTTACGATTGTTGGTCTGGGTTTCACAGATGCCAACGTTTTATATCGTACTGTATAACTTCTGATTATAGAATGTGCTGTATGTATATTTGTTCTCGGTTTAATCTTTTACAATTTAAAATGGCTATGTTAATAGTAAAAATTGCAATTTTACCAGTTTACTTTCCAGTGCTGCACTACAACATGTCATCCACATTGCTTCGCCTAGAAGAACTGTGAGAAATGTTCGGTACCATTTTACCATAATGGAATAAAAATGAAAATTCCGCTATTGTCAGCAGATAATTGCCATGGCGTCTGGCTCATAATCAGACGTGGAGAGACATCTAAATTCGGGGCATCCAGCAGTACCTCTGTAGCCACGTAAGTCAGGAAGCCGATCAAGGTCGCCATCAATTGATGCAGAAATTCTGGAGATCATTTCTCGTGAGCCGTCCTCACTAACGCCTGCTTCCACCTCCCAAAAAGGCAAACTGAGACTCGAGCTGTATCCAGTCCAACCGTGTCGTCAGGTTCCTGACAAATCTTGATTTATTTCCTTTTGTGGTGCCTTCACCCTCAACTGCTTTTCATTTACAACAACCAATAAGTAATTTACTTTAATATTATAAAGCCGCTCACATTAAATAAAAATATGGCATCAGATGTGCAGTTTTCAAAAATGATTTGAAGAGAATACAACCCTTCCTCAATGTTGAACTGACAGAATTTAGTGTACATGTATCTGCCCAAATTATAATTAACCAAATCGATAAACGTTGACAAACTCTCTAATGTTCAGCTTGCGTCATGAGTTATTTCATAAATTTAAAAATTATTTGATTATCGCAAAGGCCCTACGGCTCATGCGTGGACAGGTGTAAATACCATTAGTTTCTATGCACTCACTGCAAACATTTGGTGTATGAGAAGAGTGAACTAAAGTCATACCTCTTAGAGTGCTCACAATTCGAAGACAGACACACTGCACAAAACATCTCAAACTGAGTCAAGTCTGTTGTCCCTAATACAATATCAGTTTTACAATAACTTCTACAATAGCAAAGGTGCGTCAGATATGAAATTAACTGTCACGCTTCTGAAACTTCCACAAATCCTACGCTTTGCACATTCTTTAAACCTCTCTGCGCAACACGCAATTCTGAGGTCCATACAGAAAACCGTTGACGAGGTGAAATAAGTTGCCACCTTTCGTAAGGAGAGGACCTTTGCTTTAAGTGAACTTGCTGAAACGCAAGAAAATTAAAAAAAAGACCGACTGAAACTGAAACAAGAGGTCCCAATCAGATGGAACTCTACTTACGAAATGTTGCAAAGATTCACTTTAAATGAAGATCCCATAATTCTTTGCCTGACTATTTTAGGTGGAAAATCGATCTCCTTAAGTTAAAAGGCACAGACTGGGAGATAGTGCAACGGGGTTTAAGGATTTTCGAAGTTTCAGATGAGGCAACCAAAGAAGTATGGTCAGGAAAAACAGACACAATTTTAATAATGAAAATCTTGCTAAGGTTAATGGGACGACGACTAAAATATTTTAAATATAAAAATAAGGAATATCCTCATTGTGATGGGATATCTCCAGCAACGAACTGATTAGTCAGGCAACGTTACTGGACCCCCGACTCAAAGGTAAGGATTTTCGGGTGAGAAAACATTTCAGGACTGCTATATGAAGGATAATGCAGAAATGGAAGTGTTGGTTGTTCAACAAGAAAGAGCAGAGCTCATTTCAGAACCAGTTACCACTGTGACAAATTAGACTGTCTTCGAACAGTGAGCACTCTAAGAGGTATGACTTTAGTTCACTCTTCTCATATATCAAATGTGCAGTGAGTGCATTGAAACTAATGGTATTTACACCTGTCCACGCATCAGCCGCAGGGCCTTTGCGATGATCAAGGGAGAAGTGCAATGAAACTATTAATCAGCTTCAAGCAAGTCTCGACACAGAAAGTGCGGCAATTGTCGAATTGGACAAATATTTAGCGGAAGGAAATTTGCCTAGAAACAATAATGCCTTAAACGGTGGTAAACAAGAATATAGCTGTGGCTAACGCTGTATCAACTGGTTCTAAAAGTGTTACGTATAACAGCAGCATCAGTGGACCGTGTACACATATTTTCAAAAGCAGGACAAATGTGCACTAAGAAGAGAAACAGACTTGCATCGACTATAATGGGTCAATGATAATACTGATTAATTTTTCCTTAATGAGAACATATATGGTAATACTGACTGTAAGTGATGACTTCAATTACAGTTGTTATAATTTTTATATTTTTTTCAATAAAAGTTTCGAAATATACAAGAGTCAGTCTTTATTTACAAAATTTTTGTACTTGACAAAAAGTTTAGGATTTTATTGTAAATTTAAAATTTTTACGGCAGACGAAGTTTTGAACTCTTGTATCTGGAAATACTAGGGACATAACACAAAATTATTATTCCTCTTCACATGTTCTTTCAAAATACGACCAAATCACATAAAAATACAGGTTTAGTGACCTGAATTAAAACGGCGATCTACCTCCCTTTTACTGACTTTTGTGAGTTAAGGGGCTCCGGAAAGGCTCAAAATCATGAAAAGTTCAATTTTTACTTTTTTGCGTTTTCTGAATCTGCAGACTATTACCTTTTAATAGATATATAATTTATTCAATTCCGAAGACTACAACTATTTTTAAATTTTTTTGTGAAATGTGTTCTACATGGGCGTGACCCACTGTGGCGCTGTTAAACTGCTGTCAAATGGTGTTATTATTAACGACCGTGTTCATCAGGTACATTTTAGTGATGTGAGATAAAGTATGTGTTGTGGCTAACCTGTGGTGGTTCAATATATATCGCTGGTGTGATTGTCGATTGTTTCATGTTTATTTACTCTGTCGTTATCTCGAAAATATTCGTAATTGATTCTGTTTCTTGAGTCTCTGTTTTGTTGAAGTATAATAATGAGTAAAAGTAAAGTTATTAGAAATCCTCTGAAGGCTTTTAAGAAAAGGAGAAATGTTGGAAAGCCAAAGGTATGTGTTATTACTGTCAACAATAAAGACGATGGAAATCCCCAACATAGCTTGTGTCCCAAAGAAGAAGACAGTTGGTGTAAATATAACAAAGGATTGCTAACTGGTGAAGTGTACACTCATAAGCATAGTCTGCCTCATGCAATAATGGAGGTGATAAAACCTATTTTCAGAGACTTAGCAGCACCTGAACTGTTGAAAAAGTGTATTCACGGAAAAACTCAAAACACCAATGAAAGTGTAAATAGTGTTATATGGTCGAGAATCCCCAAGACTGTATTTGTTGGAATAGAGACACTTCACTTTGGTGTGTATGATGCTGTTGCGACTTTCAATGATGGCAACATTGTAAGGTGCAAGGTATTTAGAAATATGGGAATGAAGATAGGTTCTAACATGGTACGAGCGATGCTTGCTTTAGACAAGGAACGCCTTCGGGCTGCAGACAGGGCTGTAAAGAGTCTAGAAATACAAGCAAGAGTAAACAGGAGGAGGAACAAGAGGAAGCTGAAGGAGGAGTTTGCAGAGGATGAAGATAATCCATCCTATGGACCTGGAATGCACTAAAAAGTTAATCCAATCTTTGTCGCTCGATTCCCAAAACTTTTATTTTCTCATACTAATTACATGTTTCCTAAGGATCTTCCAAACATATTTGTTTCAAACTTTCAGTAAATGTTACACAGTACCTTCTGCATAATTTAACACAGCCTTTTTCCAAAAAACTGTATATTTTTGAATATATAAATAAAAAATTGCAAAAAAGTTGTGAATTTTCATTACAATTGAAAAAAATCATCTTTAATAACTGAACTAAAATTTTGTAAAATCCCTGTGTTAAGTGGTAGCCTATATTCCAATAAATAATCTGTAAAAAGTTCAACTTCCTACCTCAAATACTTTGTGAGGAAAGATGTAATTTATAAGCGTTATTTTAAGATTGCAAGTATAGGGCGTTCCGGAGCCCCTTAATGGTGAGTGCTGAGCCACGAAAATGAGCTTGTTCGTTTCAGTGGCTGACCAGTACTGAACCGATATCCGAAAAGAACATATTGCCCATATCTAATCTCGTAACGTTGGAACTAGGTGTGGTCAGGACGCACGTGCCGCTCATTCAGGCGTCGGTGGTCCCGACCTCGACTCTCGAACTGCTACAATGGCATCCTCTGTTGTTTACTGCAGCTTGCTCCTCGCGGCAGTCTCGTAATTCTGCGACACGGTATGGCAAACGACACTCTTGACGCCCTCTTATTTATTTATTTTTCTTCCTCTGCTCTTACTGTACACTGAAGAGGGCTGCTCTACCTGTTCAGTGTACCTGATGTACCTCGAAAGCACAAGCCGATTCGTCCCAAGAAGGGACTTGCTAGTTCTCATAAGGGAAAATTCTTTCGCACAAAGTACCCAGGCAGGTATCGCAGCGTCGAACCCACATCCGACACCAGTTTGTATGTCAAGGAAAGACGTGGGTCGTAACGTACTTAGAAAGAAGCTGACGCTCATATCAGACGTGACACAAGATTTGAGGTCATCCGTCTCTAGCACGCGAGTGACTGTGAGCGGCAGTGATGAGGATGAGGATGTTTTTGTTTTGTGGGGTGTTCACTGCGCGGTCATCGGCGCCCGTACCTAGTCCCAGTTTTTACACAGTCCATTTATTTCACAATCCGATCGCGTCACTGTCACAAATGATGAAGAAGATGACGGTGAAATGAGGAGGACAACGCAAACACACAGTCGCCTGGCAGAGAAAAATCCGCAGCCCGGCATGGAATCGAACCCAGGACCGCGTGATACGAGCGACAATGGAGTCAAACTGAGATTTTTCATGTCTGTGTGTGGGGAGGTAGTACAAAAATGTCTCGAATAAGCTAAGGAGATTGCAATGGTGATGAATAGGAAATGAGACTCTGGATTAGCTTACTGGTTTGCTTTAACACTTCTTGACATGTTTACTATGAATACGTAGAAAAGTACAATCGCTGGTTTATAACTTCAGTAACTGGCCTAGAGAAGTCTACTAGTATCAAACATAGACCTTTATCTGAGGAAGAAACTACTAAGAATATACGTTTGGAGTACAGAATTGTATGGTAGTGGAACATGGACTGTGGGAAAACCGGAACAGAAGAGAATCGAAGCTTTTGAGATGTGGTGCTGCAGGCGAAGGTTGAAAATTAGGTGGACTGATAAGGTAAGGAACGAGGAGGTTACGTACAGAATCGGACAGGAAAGGAATGAGGAAAACACTGATGAGGAGAAGGGACAGTATGATAGAATATCTGTTAAGACATGTGGAAATGACTTCCATGGTACTAGAGGGAACTGTGGAGGGCAATAACTGTAGAGGAAGACTGAGATTGGAATACACCCAGCAAATAATTGTGGACGTAGGTTGCAAGTGCGACTCTGAGAAAAAGGGTTGGCACAGGAGAGGAATTCGTGTTGGGCTGCATTAAACCAGGCACATGACTGATGACCAAAGAAAAGAAGTGGTAAACACAGATGAGGCTTACTAGATTCTCCAGTCAATTAGCTGAGCAAACGATCAAACTATCCTATAACTGTACTAGGATTCGGGTGTACACAGTATTGTAGGGCACTACATATTACGAACCACGGAGGTGTCACGTCCTATTTCTCTACCCGAACCCTTAGCTTAGATCACTAGTCATAATGAAGAAGATAAGCGGATACAGGTACACGAGTACATATGTACGAAGGAAACCTCGCATTCGGGAGGACGACGGTTCAAACCCGCGTCCTTCAATCGTGATTTAGGTTTTTCATGATTTCCCTATACCGCTTCAGGCAAATTCTGGGATAGTTGCTTTTCGAAGGGTAAGGCCAACTTCTTTCCCCAGCCTTCCCTAATCCGATGGGACCGATGACGTCCCTGTTTGGTCCCTTCCCCTAAATCAACCAACCAATGAACGAAGGAAGCTTGGACCATAGTCTAGATGTACGTAAGGCAAGTTTTACAAGTCCTTCTTAACACAACCTTAATTGCGTATAATTTTCGTATACATAGTATCTGCTGTAGGACGTTGCCCTTCCGATGCTGCTGACTGTAACTGTTCTATGACTAGAACTGTGCTCTGTATGGAACTCTGCTGAGTCGGAAACTCTGCCCCGTCTGACGTTCGAAGGCCTCTGCTTACGGCATTTGGGCCTGTTTGTTTGTAAATGGTACGTGAGTGTATCACCTTTCACTGCCAATTTGCAAACAGTGGGCGTAAACTCAGCGGTTTCACAGTGCATATGACCCTGCGTACTGAACTGGAGAAAGTAGCTTGCTCTATATGTCTCCATCTAAGTTACAAGGATTACTACTAATATTCATCAAACTTAGACGATTTTTCTTTGTTCTGACAACCCTTCATGATTCCGTCATTACAAATCTGTAACTATAAAACAACAGTATTAATATCAAAATTCTCCTTATGCAGTAGAAAAGTGTACTTAGTTAGATAGTTACATGTTCGATAGAGCATTTGAACGGTTCTTTTACCAAAATTATGTGGAACGAGTGAGTTCAGAAGATATGTATACATGAATAGCAATAACATTAATGAACACATTTCTTTTCGTCCTACTCATGTAATTATAATTTAAAACAATCATTTTACGTGTTACCTTTTTACATAGAAATTTCTGTATGCAATAGAAGGAGTTGTCGAGGAGCGATGATTTTACTTTATATTTAAAAACTTGCCTTGCTACTAGTCAGTCATTTTACGTTGCTGCACAAAGGAAAAAAATTCCTCTTTGCTGCATACTGAACTTCTCTCTGAGCCAGTGACAGGTTTAGTAATGGGTAATGGATTCACTTTCCCTCTGATTTTGTTGGTATGGACATCACTACTCACTTTAAATTGTGATGGGTTATTTATGATGAATTCCATTAGCGAAAGTATGAACTGTGACGGCACAGTTTAAATCTCTCACTCTTAGATGATATACCCACATTACGTTTGAGGGTGAATAACACATATTGTTCTTAGTGCTCGCGTTTTTGCAGTCTACAAAATGACCACTTTGTCTGCAGTAGGTAGGGCAAAGCGGCCAGAGACAGAGAAAGATTTTGAGTAATCTCAGAGTAACTTAATGCAAAATTTGAAGAAAGGAATTTACGTATTTCATTTTTCTTGCGTTAAGAGTAAATCAGATGATAATTTGCTTAAAATAAATTCAATTCAGTACTGAACTGAATTTATTTTAAGCAAATTAGAAACTGATTTACTTTTAACGTTAGAAAAAGGAAATATGTACCAAGCGAGCAGAAGTCACTCGCTAATCTAAATACAGAATGAATGAAATTGCAACCTCTTAAGTTGTGGCGTATCTTTAGGTATCAGTTTTTCCAGTGAAATTTTACTTACTTTAAGTGAATGAAGCTACTACTCAAAATAGCCAATTAGCTGAGATTCTTTTATGCAATACTAGAATGTATAGCTACCGCGGCAGCCAACTTTAGATTGAAACTTGTCATTAGGAAAGAAAGAAAACTGGCAGTAAATAGTTAACCAGTTTTCATACTTTTACGACACTCGGTGATTGCTTGGAAAGGAATAGGACATTGCTTGGTAATAATGCCTGAGGACAATGACAGCATACGTGCTATCAGACCAATTGTGTGATTGGATTGAATGGCTCCTAGGTAACATAACCCAGCATGTCATTCTCAACGGAGAGAAGTCTTCCGAAGTAAGAGTGATTTCTGGTGTGCCGCAGGGGAGTGTCGTAGGACCGTTGCTATTCACAATATACATAAATGACCTTGTGGATAACATCGTAAGTTAACTGAGGCTTTTTGCGGATGATGCTGTAGTATATCGAGAGGTTATAACAATGGAAAATTGTACTGAAATGCAGGAGGATCTGCAACGAATGGACGCATGGTGCAGGGAATGGCAATTGAATCTCAATGTAGACAAGTGTAATGTGCTGCGAATACATAGAAAGAACGATCCTTTATCATTTAACTACAACTGGAAGCAGTTAGTTCCGTAAATTATCTGGGATTAGGCATTAGGACGTACCCCCATGAACCATGGACCTTGCCGTTGGTGGGGAGGCTTGCGTGCCTCAGCGATACAGATGGCCGTACCGTAGGTGCAACCACAACGGAGGGGTATCTGTTGAGAGGCCAGACAAACGTGTGGTTCCTGACGAGGGGCAGCAGCCTTTTCAGTGGGGCAACAGTCTGGATGATTGACTGATCTGGCCTTGTAACACTAACCAAAACGGCCTTGCTGTGCTGGTACTGCGAATGGCTGAAAGCAAGGGGAAAGTACAGCCGTAATTTTTCCCGAGGGCATGCAGCTTTACTGTATGGTTAAATGATGATGGCGTCCTCTTGGGTAAAATATTCCGGAGGTAAAATAGTCCCGCATTAGGATACCCGGGCGGGGACTACTCAAGAGGACGTCGTTATCAGGAGAAAGAAAACTGGCGTTCTACGGATGGGAGCGTGGAATGTCAGATCCCTTAATCGGGCAGGTAGGTTGGAAAATTTAAAAAAGGAAATGGATAGCATGAAGTTAGATATAGTGGGAATTATTGAAGTTCGGTGGCAGGAGGAACAAGACTTTTGGTCAGGTGAATACAGGGTTATAAATACAAAATGAAATACGGGTAATGCAGGAGTAGGTTTAATAATGAATAAAAAATAGGAGTGCGGGAAAGCTACTACAAACAGCATAGTGAACGCATTATTGTGGCCAAGATAGACACGAAGCCCATGCCTACTACAGTCGTACAAGTTTATATGCCAACTACCTCTGCAGATGATGAAGAAATTGATGAAATGTATGATGAGATAAAAGAAATTATTCAGGTAATCAAGGGAGACGAAAATTTAATAGTCATGGGTGACTGAAATTAGAGAGTAGGAAAAGCGAGAGAAGGAAACATAGTGGGTGAATATGGATTGGGGGAGAGAAATGAAAGAGGAAGCCGCCTGGTAGAATTTTGCACAGAGCATAACTTAATTAAAGCTAACACTTGGTTCAAGAATCGTAAAAGAAGGTTGTATACGTGGAAGAATCCTGGAGATTCTGGCAGGCATCAGATAGATTATATAATGGTAAGACAGAGATTTAGAAACCAGGTTTTAAATTGTAAGACATTTCCAGGGGCAGATGTGGACTCTGACCACAATCTATTGGTTATGAACTGTAGATTAAAACTGAAGAAACTGCAAAAAGGTGGAAATTTAAGGAGATAGGACCTAGATAAACTGACTAAACCAGAGGTTGTACGGAGTTTCAGGGAGAGCATAAGGGAAAATTGACTGGAATGGGGGAACGAAATACAGTAGAAGAAGAAAGGGTAGCTCTGAGGGATGAAATAGTGAAGACTGCAGAGGATCAAGTAGGTAAAAAGACGAGGGCTAGTAGAAAACCTTGGGTAAAAGAATAAATACTGAATTTAATTGATGAAAGGAGAAAATATAAAAACGCAGTAAATGAAGCAGGCAAAAGGAAATACAAACGTCTCAAAAACGAGATCGACAGGAAGTGCAAAATGGCTAAGCAGGGATGGCTAGAGGACAACTGTAAGGATGTAGAGGCTTATCTCACGAGGGGTAAAATAGATACTGCCTACAGGAAGATTAAAGAGACCTTTGGAGATAAGAGAACCACTTGCATTAACATCAAGAGCTCAGATGGAAACCCAGTTCTAAGCAAAGAAGGGAAAGCAGAAAGGTGGAAGGGGTATATAGAAGGTCTATACAAGGGCGATGTACTTGAGGACAATATTATGGAAATGGAAGAGGATGTAGATGAAGATGAAATGGGAGATACGACACTGCGTGAAGAGTTTGACAGAGCACTGAAAGACCTGAGTCGAAACAAGGCCCCGGGAGTAGACAACATTCCATTGGAACTACTGACTGCCTTGGGAGAGCCAGTCCTGACAAAACTCTACCATCTGGTGAAAAAGATGTATGAGACAGGCGAAATACCCTCATTCTTCAAGAAGATTATAATAATTCCAATGCCAAAGAAATCAGGTGTTGACGGATGTGAAAATTACCGAACTATCAATTTTAATATGTCACAGCTGCAAAATACTAACGCGTATTCTTTACAGACGAACGGAAAAATGGTAGAAGCCGACCTCGGCGAAGATCAGTTTGCATTCCGTAGAAATTTTGGAACACGTGAGGCAATACTGACCCTACAACTTATCTTAGAAAATAGATTAAGGAAAGGCAAACCTACATTTCTAGCATTTGCAGACTTAGAGAATACTTTGGAGAGTGTTGACTGGAATACTCTCTTTCAAATTCTGAAGGTGGCAGGGGTAAAATACAGGGAGCGAAAGGCTATTTACAATTTGTACAGAAACCAGATGGCAGTTCTAAGAGTCGAGGGGCATGAAAGGGAAGCTGTGGTTGGGTAGGGAGTGATACAGGGTTGTAGCCTGTCCCCGATGTTATTCAATCTGTATATTGACAAAGCAGTAAAGGAAACAAAAGAAAAATTCGGAGTAGGTATGAAAGTCCATGGAGAAGAAATAAAAACTTTTAGGTTCGCCGATGACATTGTAATTCTGTCAGAGACAGCAAAGGACTTGGAAGAGCAGCTGAACGGAATGGACAGTACCTTGAAAGGAGGATATAAGATGAACATCAACAAAAGCAAAACGAGGATAATGGAATGTAGTCAAATTACGCCGGGTGATGCTGAGGGAATTAGATTACGAAATGAGACGCTTAAAGTAGTATAGGTGTTTTGCTATTTGGGACACAAAATAACTGATGATGGTCGAAGTAGAGAGGATATAAAATGTAGACTGGCAATTGCAAGGAAAGCGTTTCTGAATAAGAGAAATTTGTTAACATCGAGTATAGATTTAAGGGTCAGGAAGTCGTTTCTGAAAGTATTTGTATGGAGTGTATCCATGTATGGAAGTGAAACATGGACGATAAATAGTTTGGACAAGAAGATAATAGAAGCTTTCGAAATGTGGTGCTACAGAAGAATGCTGAAGATTAGATGGGTAGATCACATAACTAATGAGGAGTTACTGAATAGAATTGGGGAGAAGAGGAGTTTGTGGCACAACTTGAGAAGAAGAAGGGACCGGTTGGTAGGACATGTTCTGAGGCATCAAGGGATCACAAATTTAGCATTCGAGGGCAGCGTGGAGGGTAAAAATCGTAGAGAGAGATCAAGAGATGAATATACTAAGCAGATTCAGAAGGATGTAGGTTGCAGTAAGTCCTGGGAGATGAAGAAGCTTGCACAGGATAGAGTAGCATGGAGAGCTGCATCAAACCAGTCTCAGGACTGAAGACAACAACAACATGCATTAGGAGTGATTTAAAATGGAATGATCATATAAAGTTGATCGTCGGTAAAGCAGATGGCAAGGTTAGAATCATTGGAGGAACCCTAAGGAAATGCAATCCAAAAACAAAGGTAGTAGGTTACAGTACCCTTGTTCGCCCACTGCTTGAATATTACTCACCAGTTTGGGACCCCCACCAGATGGGTAGATAGAAGAGATAGAGAAGATCCAACGGAGAGCAGCGCGCTTCGTTGCAGGATCATTTAGTAATCGTGAAAGCGTTACGGAGATGATAGATAAACTACAGTGGAAGACTCCGCAAGTTTGGCGCTCAGTAGCTCGGTACGGGCTTTTGTTGAAGTTTCGAGAACATACCTTCACCGAGGAGTCAAGCAGTATATTTCTCCCTCCTACGTGTATCTCGCGAAGAGACCATGAGGACAAAATCAGAGAGATTAGAGCTCACATAGAGGCATACCGACAATCTGTCTTTCCACGAACAATACGAGACTGGAATAGAAGGGAGAACCGATAGAGGTACTTAAAGTACCCTCCGCCATACATCGTCAGATTTCTTGCGGAGTGTGGATGTAGATGTAGATGTAGATAAGTTTGAAGCATCGCAAGTTATTATTCAAGTAAGTCATTAAAGTTGCTGAAATAAATGTCACTGTGTAATGAAACTTCCTGGCAGATTAAAACTGTGTGCCCGACCGACACTCGAACTCGGGACCTTTGCCTTTCGCGGGCAAGTGCTCTACCATCTGAGCTACCGAAGCACGACTCACGCCCGGTCCTCACAGCTTTACTTCTGCCAGTATCTCGTCTCCTACCTTCCAAACTTTGCAGAAGCTCTCCTGCGAAACTTGCAGAACTAGCACTCCTGAAAGAAAGGATACTGCGGAGACATGGCTTAGCCATACTGGCAGAAGTAAAGCTGTGAGGACCGGGCGTGAGTCGTGCTTCGGTAGCTCAGATGGTAGAGCACTTGCCCGCGAAAGGCAAAGGTCCCGAGTTCGAGTCTCGGTCGGGCACACAGTTTTAATCTGCCAGGAAGTTTCATATCAGCGCACACTCCGCTGCAGAGTGAAAATCTCATTCTGGTCACTGTGTAATACCTGTATAGTATTAGTTATGCTCTGTCAGTTACGTCTTACGTTGTTGTAGCTGTGCAGAAGAATCTAGACGACGACATTGCTGCGCAGCTCCTGTTGCCGCTGCTGCTGGATGAGAACCCCGAGTCGTCTCCGGGATAGGCAATAATTACAGCTGCAGCTTCTTCCGCCTGCCCACTCCGATCGTGCTCTCTCTACTCGTTGTTAAATGAAGCAGGTGCGTCTACAGTGGCATGCGTGCGTGTACAGCGATCATGACTGCACACCGCGTCCTAGGGAGCGCCCAACAAACACTTTCGCACTCTTTCTGGACTCAAGCAGCGCGACAAAGACTCTCCATACGCTAAGGTGAAAAACGGCACAGCTACTGCCATCTCCCCGTTGTTATCGACGTATTTCAACGAAGTTACCTGGACAATTACCCACCAATTTACAACGTTTACTTTATAATTACAATAATTATTCACGAATAAACACACTATACATCCATTGCGTATTAAATATAGTTTCTGTAATAAAGCTTACAGGTTCCGAATTAGCAGAGTATTACAATTTATCGTCAGATATTAAATGGCGAAAAATTTGGATTATGCAGAAGGTATTTTGCCTGCATTTTCGGTGTTGCACTACGATAATTCGTTGTTCAAGGGAGCCCTCTCAGGTAACCTCCCTGCAGATGTTCTTTGGTCGGTACTTCACTCTAGAGCCTTCTCTTTACAATCATGAAGTAACGCGCACTCGAGACCGGCATCCGTAGTTTACGACATTTTCTACAGATTTCGTTGTTTTGTAATATGGGGTTGCGTTTTATGCAGCATTTGTAAATACAGTTTCGAGTTTTACACATTTAAGAGCTGTATAATATGTCAAAACTATTTGTAAACTACAGATAATTCATGAGTTACAGAATTTTCATGTCTAGTAAAATTCTATGTATGAATTTTATCCACAGTTGATGCTGTCGAACCCCGTTACTGTTCCTTTATAGGGTGTAGAGAAATATCTGCTACCAGTGACAATAAAAGGTTATTTATTTCTCACACGACCGGTTTCGGGCTTGCGCCCATCCTCAGGTGTTTATACATTCGCGTACATGTTTGCGCTGCTGGAGATCACTGTAAAAATACAAGAAAATTATTTATACAGTGATCTCCAGCAGTATAAACATGTACATGAATGTATAAACACCTGAGGATCAGCGCAAGCCTGAAACCGGTCGTGTGACACATAAATAACCTTTTATTGTGATTCATAGCGGGTATTTTTCTACACCCTATAATATTCTATGTATTTTCTAAACCTCTCAAACTATATAACGACTGCACCGTTAAGCCATGCTTCGTCAATCACGTACAAAATGTTCAAATGTTGTGAACTCCTAAGGGACCAAACTGATCAGGTCATCCGGCCCTAGACTTACGCTAAGGAGACCACAAACACCTACGCCCGTGGGAGGACTCGAACCTCCGACGGGAGTGGCCGCCCAAACCACGTGGCTCGTCTACCACCTCGTACATTTAACAGGATAAGGTCTTTTACCAAGAAACATTGGCGTTTAAAAATTAACTGAGTTTCGTTACTGTCTTAACAAGTGTACGTCTTGAAACTAGAAATCTATGATAGTTTCCAGTAGCTCCTCCTTCAAAATGTATTTCACTTGTGACCTGTATTTCATGATACTCATATTTAATTTGATGTCACTTATTGAAGTGTGGTGTGTAGTAGAGTAATAATGTAAGAGAGAGACTATTAATTACAGTACTTACAACATTTTCTCTTTTTTAGTGCTTTTAAATTACTGTCGAATATTTGCTCATAGATACGTGTCAGTGTGGTACTGAAACGTCCCCTTTGAACAATTATACGTGACTGTGCTTAAACTGATACACAATATTTTTAGCGCAACGCAATCTGACTTTCAAAAATCCCTACAAAAGAATGGCCCTGACTAACATTAACCTATACCTTTCACAGATCACTTACCTCACCAAAATCTTCGTTACTCAAGCTACTGGAATACAGCGAGCGCCACTACTGTCAGCTAAATAAAAGATTCAAACTACTGAAGGCACTAACTACTGATAGGCATAGTTAGCAAATGAAAGATTTTAATAGAGAACAAACAATGTATTTACCTTAATAGTCATAATATATACAGCAGTTCATGACATCCAGTCTTACAAATTTCAAAACTCAGCCATTTCTCTCCCGACATCCACCACTGCTGGCGGCTCACCTCCAACTGCGCAACGCTACGCGCTGTTAACTGCCAACTGCCCAACGCCACAATGGCGAATATGACAACAACGCAAAGCAGCCACAGACTGCACACAGCACAGCCAGTGATTTCCATACAGAGTGCTACGTGGCGTTAGCAATAAGAAAACATAAACAGCCTACTTACAGTACCTCCGAACATAATTTCACATTTGGAGAAACCTTAATGTTGCTGAGTGATTTTTGTAATTTTAGGAAACAACTGCTCCGCATAAAAAGTGAATACGACAACAGTAAATGGAATAAGAAAATATATTAAAATATTAAAAAAACCAAAAACCCGCCTCGATTGCGAAAAAAGCACCTAGTGTTAATTGTTAACCCAGGTTTCGGCGTATATAACTACACCTTCTTCAGAACAACAATAAAACCCATAAGTGCCTAAAAAGACCTTTGTCAATTATTAAAAGAACACCATAGCTATACATTTATAAACGAAAAAGAAAAGGAAAACACAAACAATAACATGTACAAAGTCAAAACCGCTACTTAACTTAATGGTATGAGGTGGAGCGAACACCATTAAGTGAAGTAGTGGTTTTGACTTTGTGCATATGTTTGTGTTTTCTTTTTCTTTTTCGTTTACAAATTTATAGCTGTGATGTTCTTTTAATCATTGACAAAGGTCTTTTTAGGAACTTGTGGGTTTTATTGTTGTTCTGAAAAAGGTGTAGTTATATAGAACGAAACCTGGGTTAACGCTTAACACTAGGTACTTTTTTCGCAGTCGAGGCGGGTTTTTAGTTTTTTAATATATTAACCAACGGTTGCTGACGCGCTGCGATTTTGAAGGTTCTTATATATTAAAATTTTATTACAGGGATGGCTAGAGGTGATAGTCTGAAAAGTGTACTACAGTACAATACACTCCCCTACTAACGAAAATCACTCGTTTTCCAGTCAGGTGGAACATTGCTACCCGGCTTTAATGCCGAGTGTCTTTCATTAGGATATTTCACATCATAAATAATAATATCGTAAGTATTTCGGTACGTAAATAGTTAAACTAATAATGATTTCACTTGAATATATGCATCATGCTTACTTTAAATTTTTGCATCTTCTTGGATCCCATGTAACATACTGGGGTACCAATATGTGTGTGTGGGATATTGTAAACACGGCCAGTCACTATGCAATGGAGGTTCCTTGACAGTCTAAATATTATTCTAAGAGTAATCCTATACTGACTAAAATTCCACTGCCCTTTATTTATCGTCATACTAGATTATCGACTTTGGATCTAGACAACCCCATTGGTAGATGTCCATGTCACTGTTTTGATCTGCAATTATTGAACGTCGTTGATGAAGCTAGTGAGATGGTTCGCGATAGGGACGCTAACGCATCATCTGGCCTTACAGGACCGTCGTCTTGGATCCCATGTAACATAGTGGAGTACCAATATGTGTGTGGGAGATTGTTAACACGGCGAGTCACTATGCAATGGAGGTTCCTTGTCAGTCTAAATATTATTCTAAGAGTAATCGTATACTGACTAAAATTCCACTTCCACAGGACCGAAAATTCTAGAGGCACCCAGATACTGAACGAACATCGGTCATTTGCGGCTCTAAGGGTAGCAAACAAAAGCAGGGCGGTTTGTGACCAGCAGCTAGGCGTTGTCAGGCGGGAATAATTTATGAGGAGGGCCCGGCTGCAGACTGGATTATTATTAAACAAGGTGTCGAGGCGTGCCCCATTTGTCAGCGGCTTCGTTAAGCCCTCGGTGTCCCCAGCAGCTCTCTGGCAGCTGGCTGGCTCGCTAAGCTGCCGAATTAAAAGCACAGCCGGCAAAGTCGCATTAATCGGTACGACCGGAAATTATTCTTTTTAATAAATACCCTCCTGATATTGGCTAAAATTTCATTATTTACAAGATGAAAGGGGTGAAACGTCCTACTACAAAAAGTTTCAGAAGGAAATTTCCGCGTGGCCCGAAAGTGTCCTACCAAGAAGACTAATAACAAATTTGCTTTGCAGATGTTGCCAGCAGCAGACGCTTCTCGTCGTTGATTACGAATACTGTACAGTTGCCTCCTAGTGGTTATTATAAAAAAAATTAACGTTGTTAGTACGACAGCTGGAGAAGTTTCAAGAATGAATCATCACAGAGTCGATGAACCCTCTGCGCATTAATTGGATTGACTGGCCATGTACGTTAATATAAATATTCATATTGTAAGTGTGCGGTATCCTTACACGCAAATAAAAGTATGTAAATTCGCACACTTTTCAATTACGTAAACCGAAGGTACTGTAAATGATAATAATATATAGCACAAGTATTTGCTCTGCTTTAATCTGTTGCAGTTGTAACACTTGATAATTGCCTAAGGCCGAAATCTAGATTGTGAAATAAACCTGTTCTACAGTCAAAATGGCGCTTACATCTTTCAAAGAAATGTATATGACTGTGGTTCCATACAAAAGTATAACCATTAAGTAGAACTTTATTGCTGACATCGGCAAGAATGAAGTCTTAGTAACCTCTGTGTCATTTGCGGACTACTTAGAACGAAAAGACAACTCCACCTTACAAAGTAAGTTCTTGGTACACAGTCTTAATAGAAACATACGTTTCGAAATTATATATATATATATATATATATATATATATATATATATATATATATATATATATATATATATATGATGATGATGAAAAATTGAGTTCCAATAACGCGTATTACATCCGTTTCCGTTTGTTGTTAATGAAATATAACTCTCTTTTTAATTCTAATCGGTGCTCGAGATGCAAAGTAAGCCAATGAGTACAATAATAATGTCACTACGGGAGGATCAAATGTTCATGTCGGAACTAGTTAAGTTGAGGACGATGGTCCAACACGCGGCAGTATTCCAATCAGTTGACTACCAGTGTCGTTTTCTGGACGTAGATGAACTGGATATCTTGCATCATACAGCAGTATCGTGTTTATAGTGCGTGGGGCACGCAGTTTTAACTCTGGCTTGAAGATATACATGTTTTTATAGCGTTCCACACAGATCGAACCAGACATTGCTTTCTCATAGTAGAATATCATCGTAGAATTGTTATAAAACTCTCTTGTCTGATACATAAAAATGGGTTACCGAATTGGTCAGATGAGACCCGTCACGATTTACTCTGTATCAAGGTCTTCATCTCAAAGTACACCCCACATCATCAGTTAGTTGTTGGATAGATTACAATCTTTGTCTTCCTCTACAGGTCCTATCTTCTACAACTTCCTCGAGTGCAGTGGTAGTTATTCTATGACGTCCCTTCCCTGACCCATTCCGCTAAGAACATCGTCATATCTTCTCAGTCGCTCCACAGCATCGAATCTCAAACGCTTTCGTTCTCTTCTTTCAGCTATATCGATAACCCACAGTTCACTTGCATACTGTGCTGTGCTCCAGCTGTAAGTTCTCAAAATTTCTTCCTCATATTAAGGCCGCTTTTTGGTACTACACTCTGTTTTCCCTAAGAACAGACCCGACGCAAGCCTACACAAGCGCAGTGATTGGTCAGAAGCCGTAACACACGTACAATGGTGTCATTACGTTCTTGGAAGTAGGTCCCACTTACGTATTACATATATTATTGTTGAGTTACGTTAAATGAAACTTTAAGACATACGAACGTATTAACAGCCATCAACGATTTTTTCTTAATGACACTTTAGCTGTGTTGTTTCCATTTCAAAAATCGTGTACTGCCACAATGATTATACTTTTGTGCTCTGTTTGTCGCGCTGTTAATACACAGAATCAAAATAGCTGAAGCTGCTCCCTGTTGCGTAGTGAAAGAAGCGTGTAGAATACGGTTAAAAAGTGCCGAAAATTAGGTTGTTCTTAATGTTTTTCATAAATTTACAGAAAAAAATCGGCTCTGAAGTTTTCCGAGAGACTGTATTCGATACAGTTGAGAAACAAGTACATATTGGATGTATAGCGGTATCGGTAGCGTAGTAGTCTGATACCCTCGTGCAGTTTATGGATCGTTGGTTCAAGTATCGATTTACTCTTTTTTTCGTTCAATTTGAAATACCTACATCTCGTAATTGTAAAATTCATCATCATTTCTATGAGTAATGCACGTGTTCTTGTTTCTACTCACATATTGCTCGCAAAATTTCTGCTTCCATTTAAAAAATAAATTCTTAATTATCGATATTTTATGAAAGGTTGTTCATAAAATTGCTTAAATTAAGAAAACATGACAGTTTAATATTTTAGGGCGAAAATGAAAACCAGGTTATCTTTATTTGGACTATGTCAATTGTTTTACACCACAGTTGTAGTCAGACACGGACTAGAATGATAAGTTTATGGGAAACATGAAGGGCAATCACAGAATGAGATTTTCACTCTGCAGCGGAGTGTGCGCTGATATGAAACTTCCTGGCAGATTAAAACTGTGTGCCCGACCGAGACTCGAACTCGGGACCTTTGCCTTTCGCGGGCAAGTGCTCTACCAACTGAGCTACCGAAGCACGACCCACGCCCGGTACTCACAGCTCCCGAGTTCGAGTCTCGGTCGGGCACACAGTTTTAATCTGCCAGGAAGTTTCATATCAGCGCACACTCCGCTGCAGAGTGAAAATCTCATTCTGGAAACATCCCCCAGGCTGTGGCTAAGCCATGTCTCCGCAATATCCTTTCTTTCAGGAGTGCTAGTTCTGCAAGGTTCGCAGGAGAGCTTCTGTAAAGTTTGGAAGGTAGGAGACGAGGTACTGGCAGAAGTAAAGCTGTGAGTACCGGGCGTGAGTCGTGCTTTGGTAGCTCAGTTGGTAGAGCACTTGCCCGCGAAAGGCAAAGGTCCCGAGTTCGAGTCTCGGTCGGGCACACAGTTTTAATCTGCCAGGAAGTTTCATATCAGCGCACACTCCGCTGCAGAGTGAAAATCTCATTCTGGAAACATCCCCCAGGCTGTGGCTAAGCCATGTCTCCGCAATATCCTTTCTTTCAGGAGTGCTAGTTCTGCAAGGTTCGCAGGAGAGCTTCTGTAAAGTTTGGAAGGTAGGAGACGAGGTACTGGCAGAAGTAAAGCTGTGAGTACCGGGCGTGAGTCGTGCTTCGGTAGCTCAGTTGGTAGAGCACTTGCCCGCGAAAGGCAAAGGTCCCGAGTTCGAGTGTCGGTCGGGCACACAGTTTTAATCTGCCAGGAAGTTTCATATCAGCGCACACTCCGCTGCAGAGTGAAAATCTCATTCTGGAAACATCCCCCAGGCTGTGGCTAAGCCATGTCTCCGCAATATCCTTTCTTTCAGGAGTGCTAGTTCTGCAAGGTTCGCAGGAGAGCTTCTGTAAAGTTTGGAAGGTAGGAGACGAGGTACTGGCAGAAGTAAAGCTGTGAGTACCGGGCGTGAGTCGTGCTTCGGTAGCTCAGTTGGTAGAGCACTTGCCCGCGAAAGGCAAAGGTCCCGAGTTCGAGTCTCGGTCGGGCACACAGTTTTAATCTGCCAGGAAGTTTCATGAAGGGCAATCATTTTCACAACTTCGAGCACACCATACAAATACTGCATTTTTACATTTGCCACAATACCATTGTAGTATGAATCCAAGTGAACTTATCTGGAGCCAAATTAAGAGATTTAGCCCGAGAAATAACAAGACTGTGAAGCTGTCATACGGAAGGGAACTAATGCACGCAGCTTTTTCACTTGTCACTGCCGAACGCTGGCGGCATGTGAAACGGTGCGTCATGTAAGAAGAGGAGAAAATGCGGCTCCTGTGTGGCTTCGTGAATTCTTTTGTTGACTGACTTACTCGTTATCAACGAAGCAGATGGCAGTTACAGAACTGAAATGTATTTCTCATGTTCGGATAGGGGAGAAGCTAAGAGATTACCTGATGACTGACTGTAATTAATACCATCAGAGGCTTCAGTATTCAACACAACTGTGAAATCCCTGCAGTATGCTCTTGCAACACACATAGCTCGCTCAGAAAAATTATCGTGTGATTAATTTAGGAATTTTCATCACTATTGTTTGTAATTACAATACTACGTTAGGTGAGAACGAGAGCATTTTATGCTTTCCGTCTGGTCACCTAAGAACCGTGCGGCAGTGCTGGAGTTTTGCCGAATATTATATCATTCTCTTTAAAAATTAAATGACATTCGAACCTATATGGTTTCTTTGCTCGTCTCTTATTACGTCTGAACTGTAACTGCTCATTTCACTGCAGGTTAGTTCGACCAGCCGGCTGTACAGTGCTGGCAAAGTTTAATGTGCCGGTAAAGCTGTTGTTCCGCATTATAGCTCAGTCTATGTGCGTGTAACACAGCATGAAACATATCATTATGATCGTACTTGACTGTACTGGACACAGTTTGGTTTCCGCTCCATGTGAAACGAAATCCAATGAGATTAAAGCAAACACGGAAGAATACACGGCTTAACGTTTCCTTCAGGTTTATTCTTTTGATGAACACAGTATAGCAGACTTCTTTGGACCAGGTATGTCCTCTTATCCTCTGCTTCGTAGAACGTCATGCGTTACTTTACTTCCAAGGTAGCCGACTTCCTTCACTTCATCAACTCTGACGTCAAGTTTATCGTTAATCTCATTTATGCGTCTCTTCATTACGGTCGTCCTTTTTCAGTTCACTTTCAGTCCAATTTTTGACCTCAAAAAACATTATATTCAATTCCAAATGTCCGGCAGTTCTTCCTCACTTCCACTGAGGAGAGGAATGCCATCAGCGACATTTATCACTTATTTCATTTCACTCCGAGTTATACTCCTACTTCTTAAACCTTTCTCGTATTTCCTTCGTTGTTTCTTTTACACATAGATTGAACAACAGGAGCGAGACACAGCATCCCCGCCTTACGTCCTACTGATTTCAAGCACTTCGTTCTTGGTCTTGCAGTCTTACCGTCTCCTCATTGTTTTGCAGATATTGTATATTACCCATTTTAGCTACAGCTTACTCCTATTTTTCTCAGAATTACTCCCATCTTGAACCATTCTAAATTGTCTAACCCTTTTTCTTTATCAACAAGTCCTATGAATGTGTCTACCCTTTTCTTAAGTCTTGCCGCCATTAAAAGGTGCAGCGTCACAACTGATTCCTTCGTACCTTAACTTAAACCAAATCGAACGTCATTTAAAAGATCCTCCATTTTCTTATCCTTACTTCTGCACATTATTCTTGCCAGTATCGATACTAAACGCCAATGCCAATAATCGTTTCCCCATCAACTGCCCCAGTGATTTCACAAATTCCGAAAAAAATGTTACCTATTCCATCCGCCTTATTTGACCGCAAGTCGTCCAAAGCTCTGTTAAACTCTGTCTTCCATGAGGACTCTCAAATCTTTTTCCGCCCCCTCATACAGGAATTGAGGGTTTGTTTTACTCCTGTCAGCTCCATCCTCTGTGACTATCAGTAGAGTTCCTTTTGCACTCTTGATGTCGAGGCCTTTACTTTTAAGTTGTTTTGACTTTTATATGTGCTGAATCTGTCCTTCAGGCGACCATTTCTTTTTATATTTCTTCATATTTCGTTTTGACCTCCCGACCACATGTTAAACATTAACCTTTCTCCTTTTTTCCTTCTTTTGACCTTCGCGAACTTCCTATTTATTTTATTCGTAATTGATTTGTATTGCTGTAATACTCTGTTTTTCTGAGTATTTCTGTACTTCCTTCGTTAGTCGGTCAGTTGAGTATGTCCGACTAACTTCTGTGACGTTCCATTTTTAAGATGCCCGCTCATCTTCAACTGCACTGTCTATTGCAGTACTCATTATCGCAGTATCTACAGCATTAGAGAACTTCATACGCATCTCATCACTGCTCAGTGATTCAGTACCCCACTTCATTTCTCATTGCTCCTTCCGAACAACTCTCTTAAACTCCAATCTGTTCTTCATCGTTGCTAAATCGTGATCTGAATCCATACCTGCTCGTGTATACGCCTTACAACCCACAATTTTACCGCGCTGAAATCTTCCCGTACCTCAGGCACTTTCTAACCATCCTCACTCCTCTTGTGATTTTTCAACAGTAATTCGCTGTTATTTTCTAAAAATTATTGCAAAACTCAATTTTTGGGGCAAAATGTTCGCTAGCGTTTCGCGTAGACGTCTTCTTATTGAATTCGCCTGCCTTGGGACAAGGAGATTTTACCGAACTAGCAAGATCTATCGGCAAATTACCTAACCCAATAAATCTACAGAGTGTTTTTCAACCAGTAAACCTTAAAAACGAGTGTCTGTCACTGGAGAAAGATCTTTTAGTTGGCATAATGAAATTCAGACCCGCAGTAGTTTCGAATGATGTGTTCAACTAAAATGAATAGTCATGTGGCGGTTGTAATGGTTGGTAGTGCGTAGCTTAATGGATGATTTGGTAATGAGTTTAGGACTCGAAACTGGTCATCAATAAAGAAATTTAATATTGCAGCTTCGACGGTTTTTGCAATTTATTGCCTAATTTGGTAAACCATACAGTTTCTGACGTCATGCTTTCCAGAATCCTGGAATATTTTAGAAGCTCGGGTTACCCTGTTTCATTGGAGTAGATGACCTGAATGTAGGCAACACATTTTGCACACGAACACCGCAAGGTGTCTATGCCCCGCTGCCTCTCCGGGGAATAACCAGTTACCGAAGACGTCTAACATCGCCAGAAAGCATAATCGAACATTTTGTCACTACCAAACGCTGTTCTCCATGACGTGATCTGTCATCTATAAACGTTTGGTGAAAAGACTGAAACACTCATATACTTCTCTCCCTTTCGAGTCTCGCTGCTGTTTAAACTTGACAGTGAATATGTTGCTTAAGTTATCAAATAACGATATGAACTTGCAACTTAAGTTGCAGCCTATGTAGGAGTGTCACGTCACACATTCCTAAATTATTGCAGTAAGATAATAAATTATGTGGTAAGATAGTTACAAATATTACGAGCTGCTAGATCAGCTTATTCTAGGCTGTATTTTGTTCAATGTATGATGAAACCTAACACAAAGGAAGGCCCGCCCACCGAATGGTCGTCTGGTGCAGCGTAAGGACCGGCCGGCCATATCTTGTGACGCAAATGGAAACACACTATGTAAGTTATCAGTGATTTCGTTGTCGTTCTAGAGCGAGTAGCACAACAAAGCACGCTAAAGCCTTGAAAATGTTCAGATTTGGACAATCGCTGGGTCTCTGTTGCTAACAAAGCTCTCTGGAGAGTTGTCTTTTCTGCCTCGCCAGACACGCTCATGACGTCATGTTGTTCGTATACGCTGTGCAAAAGTGCGAAGTTACTTTCTGTTTTGTAAGGAAAAAACTATCACGAAAAATCGTTAAGAAACACCGAGAACAACACTGAACGTAAGTAATTCAAGATTTTTTAGAAGAAACATTCATCACTATCTATGCTGTAGGTTGAAGAAATAACAGCTGAGTTTATCGTAGTTTCAGTATTAGGTGTGTGGATAGCAAAGCAGAACTCAGGTAAACTGTCTGCTCCTGTCAAGATGAGGAAACGACAACGGTGTGTGTTTGGAAAATGTGACAATTTTGTGAACAGTAATGTGCGAATGAAGTTGCCTACGTTTTTCTCCATAAATGAAGCAGCAACAGGGTGAATAAAAATCCTTACTACTTCATTGTTCTTGTACTACATTTAATATGAATAATCGTTCGTTACTGTATCGGATATGGCGTGATTTACATTCCACATAAAAGGATTCTCTAATGAAATAACAAACACGGAGGAAAACAAAGCGCATTGTTTACTTCCGTACTGAACTTACAGGCAATAGAGTATAAAATACACAATGTAGTCAGCGAAAGTTTAAAAAGTTTGCGAACGGTACGGTATAAGCATCATGAGGATAGTGCAACAGTGATACTCAAAAATTAATTGCGTATTTCATTTTTCTACGCACGTAATTAGACAGAAGTAATTTGCGACTGAACGGCTCTTTTAGGAAAATCTATTACAAAATGTTCGGTTCTAATAGTTGCTGTCAGCTATGGCATACAAGTGGTCGACGTAGTCACAAAATGTAACTTAAAAATATTGCTTGAAACAGTAGTGAAGTAGAGATCAGATGCGAATCGTCGTCTAACCTATGTGTAAAATTAACACCTTCCATCGGAATTATTACACAGTTTAACGGCAGCCCTTTTTAATAACTGGCAGTCGGATTGGACGCACATGGAATTAACAACGTAAGTAAGAGGCTAAATACAAATTTAAATTTCGTCTTGTTGTATGAAGGATGCCGTTGCCATCTTCCGACGTTTAAACTGACTTCAGTAGCTCGTTACTGTGGGTTACAGGTTCACGTTGTCTCAACAATGGTTTTTTGCACATTAAGAAATCGGTAACAGAGGTTAAAGGACTTAAAAGTGACAGAAAAAGATACTGCAGGCCATATTGGGAGAACTACCACGTACCTCTGTATTTACCCTTTACTTACTCTTCACTGTAGCTTTAGCGTGTATATTTAAAATTAATGTAATGTGTGATTACAGACACAATAGCCTTTTAAGGAAAGGGTTTGCTCCATACCGCAGCTATATACCGAACAACACAATGCGAAATTCTCTTCGCTCTCTTTCATCTAATAATCACTTTAACTGTTTTCTTCAGACGTCCTGCTGTTGTTGTTGACGTGGTCTCCTGTCCGAAAACTGGTTGGATGCAGCTTCTTAAACTAGTCGATTCTGTCCAAGCCCCTTCATCTTCGAATAACTACTGCAATCTTCATTCTTTTGAATCAGGTTACTGTTTTCAGCCCTTGGTCTCCCTCACATTCATGTGCCTGGCAGAGGGTTCATCGAACCACCTTCAGAATTCTCTATTATTCTAATCTCGTAGAGCGCGCGGGAAGAATGAACACCTGTATCTTTCCGTACGAGCTCTGATTTCCCTTATTTTATCGTGGTGATCGTTCCTCCCTGTGTAGGTAGGTGTTTTCGCATTCGGAGGAGAAAGTTGGTGATTGGAATTTCATGAGAAGATTCCGTCGCATCGGAAAACGCCTTCCTTTAATGATTTCCAGCCCAAATCTTGTATCATTTCTGTGACAATCTCTCTCACATTTCGCAATAATATAAAACGTGCTGCCTTTCTTTGAACTTTTTCGATGTACTCCGTCAGTCCTCTCTGGTAAGGATCCCACACCACGCAGCAGTATTCTAAAAGTGGACGGACAAGTGTAGTGCAGGCAGTCTCCTTAGTAGGTCAGTTACATTTTCTAAGTGTCCTGCCAATAAAACGCCGTCTTTGGTTAGCCTTCCCCACAACATTTTCTATGTGTTCCTTCCAATTTAAGTTGTTCGTAATTGTAAAACCTAGGTATTTAATTGAATTTGCGGCTTTTAGATTAGACTGATTTATCGTGTAACCGAAGTTTAACGAGTTCCTATAAGCACTCATGTGGATGACCTCGCACTTTTCGTTATTTAGGGTCAACTGCCTATTTTCGCACCATTCAGATATCTTTTCTAAATCGTTTCGGAGTTTGTTTTGATCTTCTGATGACTTTATTAGTCGATAAACGACAGCGTCATCTGCAAACAACCGATACTGACTATCCAGTTTTCTGCCTTTCAGTTTTGAAGTACTGATAGTTATCGTAATTTCAAACGGAAGCCTCTGTGTAGTAATAATACAAACACAGGGAAACCCAATGGGCGATCGGACTTGTACTGTACTCACAAGCGAGAAACATGGCAAACTGAAGGCACCCAAATGTGTTACCACATAACAGTACCTCTCTGCGCATGCGCTGTTGTCCCCCGGGAGTTACATTGCTACGATCTCGATCAATTGTCTGGCGTGGAGCGTACTAACCGTTTAACCACATGAATTGACTAGTTGTCTTAAAAGTTGTAATGTTCCTCATAGGTATTAAATTCGAATTTAATTCAGGGTTGAAAAAATTTTCGCTCTATGACTAACACTTTTTAACACTATCTGATTTCGTAGAATATTACGTAGACTTACATTTTTGGGCAAAAATTCACAGTAGCATAAAGAAAGGAAACTGAATTTAAGCGATGATGACAAAGCATACCAAATATCTGACCAAGCATAAAGAGGAGTTAACCAGACTTATAGCATGAGGCAGTGGAAGCATGTAAACCCCAATGTATTGTAATAACTCTCAGATGCAAGGCATGAAATTGACACACTTCTTATTCTTCTTCGTGTGGCGTTGTCTCTCATCGGCATTTGATAATTTACGGATTTAGCATGATTAACGTAGGGGGTGGCCGGATGTTCTTCCTTTCGCCAATCCTGCCCACCTGGAGTGAATGTTTGCACTCTAGTTGACTGCGTGAAGTGTTTTGTGTGTGTAACTGAGTGAAAGTTTTCTAAAAATTTTGAAGTCGTGTAAATGAGGCGAAACATGGGCACGAACCCGATATTCAAGAAGTATCATGTGGGAAACCACCTAAAAACTACAACCAACTTCTACGTTAGTCTACTGGTGGGATTCGATCCGAGGCCGACTCATCTCTCCTTCCCGCAAGCGGCGTTTTAATACGTACGGCTGACAGAGAGGTTCATTAGATACATTATCGATAGAATAAAGCACTGCGTCTTTGTAAACTGCGTTAAAACAAAAACCTATCTTTTCTGCAGGAAAGTGCGCAATGAATTGCGAAATACAATATCAGTGGTGATCATTACTCTTGTTGATATTAATCGCATTAAGGAATCGATGAAGATTCTATCAGCTGATGAAGGCAAGTAGTATATTTCACTGTAAGTTATATTGCTAATGCTGATTGCCAGCAGGTGTAATTCGTTTAAACAGAAAAGTGCATGGTACTGAAAATTGATTTGAAAGATTATTTTAATGTAAATCCATGTAAATGATTCACAGAGAGTAACTCAGTCCCTTTTTCTCTTTGGGGGGGGGGGGAGGGGGAGGGTCATCTGTCTTCTGACTGGTTTGATGCGGCCCGCCACGAATTCTTCTCCTGTGCTAACCTCTTTTTCTCAGAGTAGCACTTGCAACTTACGTCCTCAATTATTTGCTGAGTGTATTCCAGTTTCAGTCTTCCTCTACAGATTTTGCTCTCTACAGTTCCCTCTAGCACCATGGAAGTCATTCCGCCATGTCTTAACAGATGTCCTATCGTCTTGTCCCTTCTCCTTATCAGTGTTTTCCACATACGTCTTTCCTCTCCGATTTTGCACAGAACCTCCTCTCTCCTTACCTTATCAGTCCAATTTTCTTTCATGATTCGTATGTAGCGCCACATCTCAAATGCATCGATTCTCTTCTGTCCCGGTATTACCACAGTACCATGCCATTCTATACTCCAGACGTATGTTCTCAGAAATTTTTTCCTCAAATTAAGGCCTATGTTTGATACCAGTAGACTTCTCTTGACCAGGAAAGCTCTTTTTGCCATTGCTAGTCTGCTTCTGATGTCTTCCTTCCGCCGTCCGTCATTGGTTATTTTACTGCCTAGGCAGCAGAATTCCTGAACTTCATCTACTTCATGACCGTCAATCAGGATGTTAAGTTTCTAAATGTTCTCATTTTTTCTACTTCCATTACTTTCGTCTATCTTCAGTTTACTCTCAATTCATACTCTGTACTCATTAGACTATTCATTCCCTTCAGCAGATCATGTAATTCTTCTTCTGTTTCACTCAGGATAGCAATTTCATCAGCAAATCGTATCACTGATATACTTTCACCTTGAATTTTAATTTCATTCCTGAAGCTTTCTTTTTTTTCCCTTACTGCTTCTTCGATATACAGATTGAACAGTAGAGGCGAAAGACAACATCGTGTCTTACATCATTGATATACTTTCACCTTGAATTTTAATTTCATTCCTGAATCTTTCTTTTTTTTCCCTTACTGCTTCTTCGATATACAGAATGAACAGTAGAGGCGAAAGACAACATCGTGTCTTACATCATTTTTAATCCGAGCACTTCGTTCTTGGTTGTCCATTCTTATTATTCCCACTTGGCTTTTCTACATTAGTACGTGTAATAGACATTCTCAAGAAACATGTGGAACAGAAAGTTCCAACACACAAGAAATTCAAACGAAATAAAATCTTTAGAAGTCGCGAAGCACTGACAAAAGGTAATTGATAAAAGGCTGTGCTACCATTCGTATGAATTAATAGCAAACAGATTATGTACATCAATGGAATTTTCACTCTGTGGCGGAGTGTGCGCTGATATGAAACTTCCTGGCGGCTTTAAACTGTGTGCTGGACCGAGACTCAGGACCTTTGCCTATCGCAGGGAAGTGCTCTACCATCTGAGCTACCCAAGCACGACTCGCGCCCCGTCCTCACAGCTTTACTTCCGCCAGTACCTCGTCACCTACTGGCGGAAGTAAAGCAGTGAGAACGGGGCGTGAGTCGTGATTGGGTAGCTTCCGCCAGTACCTCGTCACCTACTGGCGGAAGTAAAGCAGTGAGAACGGGGCGTGAGTCGTGATTGGGTAGCTCAGATGGTAGAGCACTTGCCCGCGAAAGGCAAGGGTCTAGAGTTCGAGTCTCAGCCGGGACCACAGTTTGCATCTGCCAGGAAGTTTCATATTATGTACCTAGCCTCGAAACATACTCTCCTCACATAGACACAAAAACCGAGTCTCCACACTTAAAAACGCTTCCATACTTCCATACCATGAAAGTTTAGCTAACTTCGCGAAAGAATCAAGTAAATAATTATGCATGTACCACTCGCTCGCTGTGAATGGTTAGCCAAATCGTACTGCAAGTGTGTTCAGCTGACACAGTGTCGAGCTACACAGTACCACAGAAACGTACAGCTACACAGCAACAAGCGACAGCAGACACCAAGAAACTACCGACCTTCGGAACAGAAGAACAGAAGAATGAGATCTTCACACTCATGCACCAGCACTGTTAGCGAGGTGGGCTGTAAGGTGATTGGCTGGCGCAGCCGGAACTCAAATAACACTTCCTGAATACCTTACAGACTGACCCAAAGTTTTATTTATTTATTATTGGCTTCTGGCATACATATTTTATAGCCTTCAAAAATTAAAAGAGCCGACAGATATAGCAAGGTAAATGTTGATCATCACCATACATACAACTTAGTGTATACATTGGTAAATTTTTCTTCAGACGGAAAATGTTATTGGCGGTGACCAAAATTCAAGATATTTTTTCAGAGTTTGACTCTGCCTTTCTCGTGGCGCTTACACTAAGGCACGACGTAATTTACATCAGTAACTGTTACTTCACGACACTCGCTGCAGGATGTCTGCAGTACGCCGATTCAATTTAAGTGGTTGGGGAAAGATGCTTGAACGTGAATCAATCTCACGTTGGACGTAATTTTCGGTGAATGTTGGGAATTTATAAACAGTGGCGGTCTTAGTATAAATGACTCTACAGTTGAAAAGTTTTTAAATACGCTACTGCCCATTAAAATTGCTACACGACGAAGATGACGTGCTACAGACACGAAATTTAACCGACAGGAAGAAGATGCTGTGATATGTAAGTGATTAGATTTTAAGAGCATTCACACAAGGTTGGCCGCGGTGGCGACACCTACAACGTGCTGACATGAGAAAAGTTTCCAACTGATTTCTCATACACAAACGGCAGTTGACCAGCGTTGCCTAGTGAAACGTTGTTGTGATGTCTCGTGTAAGGAGGAGAAGTGCCTACCATCACGTTTCCGACTTTGATAAAGGTCGGATTGTAGCCTATCGCGATTGCGGTTTATCGTATCGCGACGTTGCTGCTCGCGTTAATCGAGATCCAATGTCTGTTAGCAGAATATGGACTCGGTGGGTTCAGGAGGGTAATGCGGAACGCCGTGCTGGATCCCAACGGCCTCGTATCACTAGCAGTCGAGATGACAGGCATCTTATCCGCATGGCTGTAACGGATCGCGCAGCCACGTCTCGATCCCTGAGTCAACAGATGGGGGCGTTCGCATGCCAACAACCATCTGCACGAACGGTTCGACGACATTAGCAGCAGCATGGACTATCAGCTAGGAGACCATGGTTGCGGTTACCCTTGACGCTGCATCAACGACGAACCTGGGTGCACGAATGGCAAAACGTCATTTTTTCGGATGAATCCAGGTTCTGTGTTTGGCGACATCGCGGTGAACGCACATTGGAAGCATGTATTCGTCATCGCTATACTGGCGTATCACCCGGCGTAATGGTATGGGGTGCCATTGGTTACATGTCTCGGTCACATCTTGTTCGCATTGACGGCACTTTCAACAGAAGACGTTACATTTCAGATGTGTTACGACAAGTGGCTCTACCCTTCATTCGATCCCTCCGAAACCCTACATTTCAGTCGGATACTGCACGACCGCATGTTACAGGTCCTGTACGGGCCTTTCTGGATACAGAAAATGTTCTACTGCTGCCGTGGCTATCATATTCTGCAGATCTCTCACCAACTGAAAACGTCTGGTCAATGTTGGCCGAGCAACGGCTCGTTACAATACGCCAGTCACTACTCTTGATGAACTGTGGTATCGTGTTGAAGGTGCATGGGCAGCTGTACCTGTACACGCCAACCAAGCTCTGTTTGACTCAATGCCCAGGCGTATCAAGGCCGTTATTACGGCCAGAGGTGGTTTTTCTGGGTACTGATTTCTCAGGATCTATGGACCCAAAGTGCGTGAAAAAGTAATCACATTGCAGTTCTAGTATAATATATTTGTCCAATGAATACCCGTTTATCATCTGCATTTATTCTTGGTGTAGCAATTTTAATGGCCCGTAGTGTATATTTTTGTATACATTGATCCAGTTCTTCCCGCCACGAAAGAATTAATTTGCTGAGAATGGAAACTTGGTACGGAATTGCATCTTTTCAATAGGCCTGAGGATATTAATACACGAAATAATCCAATCGTAAAAGCAGCAAATTAAATGTTTTGAAATTCGCAGTGTAAACCTAACTTCTAACGTGCATGAGACAAACTGGCACTTACTTTCGCGTTTCCACTGTGCTGGACTGTTCTTTACTGGATGCGGTTAGTGTTACATCAGGGGGCCCTCTGCTTAGCCTACGTACACATTAGTGTGCTAGTAGCTGAGTAGAAGAGAATAATTAGTTTCTCACTAATTTCCCGTACGGAAGTGTAACACTAGCCGGAAAGGAGCTAAATGAGCTGCCTGCATCCCCCCTTATCGCGAGATGCTGAGGCCCCTTCTTTTGTGGCGAGTGCAGTGGCCCCTTTGTGCGCAGGACACGCGGTCTTGCCAGTCTCTTGGGACAATGGGCGCCCGCCGCCGTGTGTGGCCACGCCCCCACACCGCGCCTGCAAATTGTTTAATGGGCTCGCCGGTAGCGCCGGCGCTTCCTCTTCATTAGGTGGAATTTTCTGTCTTTTGTGGACGGACCCTTCCGGCCGCATTCTCCGTGAGCGACGTTAATTAGGAGCTCCTGTGAGGGCTGCACAAGAAACCAGAGGCGCCGTTACATACCTCCTCTACCTGCGCTGCTTTGTGCAAGACGCCCCTGCCTGCCAGGTTTGTCACAGCTTCGCGACACCGGAAGTTTCCACGTCCTTCAAGAATTTGTGGAACGCTGCCCTCGAAGTCAGCACTAGAGGACATCAAAAAGAGATGCAGTCCTATTCTGTTTGCCGGCCAGGGTGGCCGAGCGGTTCTAGGCGCTACAGTCTGTAACCACTACGGTAGCAGGTTCGAATCCTGCCTCGGGCATGGATGTGTGTGACGTCTATAGGTTAGTTAGGTTTAAGTAGTTCTAAGTTCTACGGGACTGATGACCTCAGACGTTAAGTCTCGTAGTGCTCAGAGCCATTTGAACCTATTCTGTTTTCTGTTAGCCTTGAACTAAATGTGCACTGAAACCTCCAGCAAACAGTCTGGAGCGCAGCGTGCTCAGTTTCTTTTGCTCGGTAACATGTTGCAGAAACTTGGATGCTTTGGTGGCTAAACCACCTATTCCGTTAGTTTAGGCAGTATGGAAAATGATCCAGCTCAAGGAGAAATCGGAATGCTTGCGCGCCTCGGTTTTCAAGCGTACCAAAGGAGAATCTCAGCGTAGTAATTATATTGTCTGTGCAGGATGATGACTCTGTCGAAATGGCCGTTATTGATTCAGATGGCGATGGAGCTGCCGATACGAGCACATTTTCCGAGCTGCTATCCACAACGAAGAAAAAAATTATTCATACCTAAGAATAAACCTGATTAAATAGTAAATTTGCCATTTTTAAGAACTCACCATTTTCACTCGAAAGATAAAACCAAACTTCCTAGAATATCTAAAATATAGCCAGATCCAGCCAAGCGACCAGTCGTTTGTGATTATTGCGTCCATGAGGAATGTGGCGGATTAACGAAAGATTAAGAAGGTAGTTTCATAAGCCCAAGCTGTGAGGATAGTGATCCACAGAATGTAGCAATATGTTTCTGTCAGTTCCGTGTAATAAATAACTTAAGAGAATAACTGACCCTCCAGAAACCATTACATTTGTTGACTATGTTCTATAAAACAATTCTGTGAGACTGAATCATAACGGCTCTTTAAGTTTCGTTCTCAATTTATAACTGTGTCCGTTAAATTCCCTACAGTTAACTTTGCCACACAAGTGATCCCAGTTTATATTTGTTTCTGTTAATAAACAAAATGCATATTGTAAATCAGATTTCATTAGTTTTCCACATTTTCTAGTATTCTGGCGTTGGATTTCGTGAGGCTCCTGCTCCTATTATCTTCATTTCCAGTTTCGATTTCCATTTCGAGAATTCCTATTTCCATAGCCCTTTTCAAAATTATTATTACTATCGTAATTATTTCTGTTATGATCACTATAATTATTGGGGATATTACTATTGTCCCCATTCTGGTACACTTATCCCTGTTTACTGTTCCAAATATGTGGCCTGAATTACAATGCCTGTTCAAGTGCCTGAATAAAACATAAAAACTCGTCAACGGAATTTGTCGTCCTGTGGACCAGATCCCGTAGTAAAAATTCTGTTAGTTGTTTTCTGGACGTCATAATCTTCATCAGCACTCCCTGTGGGCAATTTAAGTGCGTTATCTTAGCTAGCTCACGCACACAGAAATCCCCCATCGACCCACTTCCGCGTCTGAAACTTGACCCATTTAGGAACTCATTCAGAAGTCGCGTTTGCATAGCTTTTCTACAGAATTTCTTCAGCAAACAATTCTCAAACACTTCAAAGGTAGTAAATGAAGGACTCATTACATTTGGCCATGACAGTGCGTTGCCTTCAAGATGCCTTGTGTACTTAATTTTTGTCTCTTCTGACTTTCCTTGCACAAAACCTTCTATACATACAGCTAGAAAATCAACTTGATGGTATTACCAATCACCAAAAAAAAAAAAAAAAAACACTTTTTCGTTCCTGAATTAACTCACGGCACACTTGTCTCAGTAGTAGCTTGATTTACTGCTAAAGAATTTAATTCTGCCCTCACATCTTTAAACTGCTGTCCATGCCGCACAGCTTCTTTGGTTAATTCAGCTTCAAAATGTTCTTTGTTCTTAAACACGTTTTTCTCGCGTTCTGTTACTCTACCTGACAAATTGCTAACAGATTTAGTGGTCACTTCCTCAAGCGTTTTTTGCTTCAGCACATAATTCTTTTCTTCGCAACCCAGCCCATAATGTATCTTTCCAACTTGTCCCCGAAATCTTTTTCCACTGTGCCCACTCTGCTGTTAACCAGGTCAACCTCTTCAGAAATTTTGCCTACATCTACCCTTACAGCTTCTGATTTTGAATCTATCATCCCTTCTACGTCGGCTTTTATAACCAACACCACCACTTTAGAGATCAAGTTCGTCAGAATTTCCCTTAACCACGTCACTGAATCACTCGCAATTACATCTCCTACCTACGATTTCATGTTCTCTGTCCCTTAATATCTTCCCTACCAACCTCACCACATTTAGCGTTTAGCCTAACTGGCACATATGCTGGGTTATGGACGCTCCATCAGTGTCGATGACGCTACAGGTACACACATTTTAACAGCTTTACGCATTTTACCAACATCCTCGCAAGTACTTAACTTAAGGTCATGTTTCTCTGTGCTGCTGCTGCTAGAAGTGTCGATGCGGATGAACTCGAAATCGTTGTGGGTACTCTGTTGCTCCTGGCCACTGCCGACTTCAACTCAGCACGCCTCTGCGTAGCCTTATTTTTCTTTCTTGAAGTTCTGGGGCGAAGTTCCCCACATCTAGCTTTTACTACCAATTCTCACGCACACAACTGCTGTAAAATCTAATGCTCAGAGCCACCAAACAAACTGTCTACATGCAATTGATTTGGGACTTTGATCACAGAGTATTGTAACGTATTAGAATTACAGTTGTAATGCTAAAGAGATTAGTCTCACATCCCGAACGAGAAAACCCCAGTTGCGACGATAACTAACGGTTATTGCTGAGTGTAGTTGCTTTTCCAAGCGTCAGTTCATACGAGCAAACCAGTTGGGTCCGCCACACAGTTTTAATCTGCCACGAAGTTTTATACCGGCACACACTCCACTGCAGAGTCAAAATATCATTCTGGAAACTTCCTCAAGGCTGTGGCCAAGCTATGTCTCCGCAGTATCCTTTCTTCCAGGAGTGTTACTTCTGCTTGGTTCACAGAAGAGCCTCAGTGAAGTTTGGAAGGTAGGTGACGAGGTACTGGTAGAATTGAAGCTGTGAGGACGGGTCGTAAGTCGTGCTTATGTAGCTCAGATGGTAGAGCACTAGCCCGCGCAAGGCAAAAGTTCCGAGTTTGAGTCTCGGTCCGGCACGCAGTTTTAATCTGCCACGAAGTTTTATACCGGCACACACTCCACTGCAGAGTCAAAATATCATTCTGGAAACTTCCTCAAGGCTGTGGCCAAGCTATGTCTCCGCAGTATCCTTTCTTCCAGGAGTGTTACTTCTGCTTGGTTCGCAGAAGAGCCTCAGTGAAGATTGGAAGGTAGGTGACGAGGTACTGGTAGAATTGACGCTGTGAGGACGGGTCTTAAGTCGTGCTTATGTAGCTCAGATGGTAGAGCACTAGCCCGCGAAAGGCAAAAGTTCCGAGTTTGAGTCTCGGTCCGCCACACAGTTTTAATCTGCCAGGAAGTTTCAGTTGGGCCTGTACCTGTGATCACTGGTACTTGCGGTACTTCGGGTTTGCACGGATTTGTCAAAAAGTAATATCTAGATGTAGTCATAGAGTCAAGCTGCGCACGTCTGCTTCCATGCCCGGCAGGTAGTTCGCCACAAGTAATAATCTACAGCAGTAATTCTGCAGTCAAATTGTCTACACATTGACTACAATATGAATTAATAAAATACGTCGGAATGCGAAATAAAAGTTAAATGACTAATTTTAATTACAAATTTCGAATAATTTAATAACAAGTGGTCTATTCTGATGTCTTCAATTGACACAGGTGACAGGGAATTACGTTGATATTGCTTATTAAAGAAGTGAGATGTCAAATAAACTGGAAGTAGTCCAACGATATTGAGTTAAAATTCTGACAGCAAAACCCGTATCAAATGCAGTAAAGTTACGTTGAGAGCTTCACGAGAATGGTGGCAAAATCCCCAAACTAAATAATCGTTGAAGATATCTGAAACTATTTCGTAATGGCCATAAAGGAAATACTCACCAGCTCAGAACAGTTCAGAGTTCAACATAATGAACCAAGAATTAACATCCGTGATATAAAGTATAGTAATTCGTACTCTGTCAGTTTTCAGTTCCGTAGATGAAGCATAAGTAGTTAGAGCCCTGTTATGTAGTGCATTCCGGCTTCTCAAAATATGAAGTCCCTTCAGAAGTTAAAGTATGGTAGTAGCTGTTCACTACCGGGAATTCAACCTATGATCCAATACCACTCGTTACCACAGACAAGTCAGCTTCCTTCCAAAAATTGCGTAGAAGTGTCCAGAACCGCTCCCTTGAACTTCTAACTCGAAAAGTCTCAGTCTCCACTTGACTTCCTTAGGGTTCTGCTACTGTCTGCTTTACCGTTGGCTAAAAACACCGTTCTTAGGTGCTACAAACATGATCTGACTCATCTTGACAAGTTCCTGGACTAATCTGACATGTTACAACAACATTTAAATACAGAACTGTCATAAACATTCAGTTATACTCCGATCATTTCTAAGTAGGTTGTTTAGGTTTTTATGTTGCTAACGCCACGTAGCTCTCTGTATGAAAATCACTGGCTGTGCTGTGTGCAGGCTGTGGCTGGTTGGCATTGTTGGAATAGTCGCTATTGTAGTGTTGAGCAGTTGGATGTGAACAGTGCGTAGCGTTGCGCAGTTGGAGGTGAGCCGCCTGCATTGGTGGATGTGGGGAGTGAGACGGCGGAGTTTGGAGAGCGGATGATCTGGACGTGTGTCCATCAGAGAGAGAAAATTTGTAAGATTGGATGTTATGAACTGGTATATATATATATATATATATATATATATATATATATATATATATATATATATATATATATATATATACTCCTGGAAATTGAAATAAGAACACCGTGAATTCATTGTCCCAGGAAGGGGAAACTTTATTGACACATTCCTGGGGTCAGATACATCACATGATCACACTGACAGAACCACAGGCACATAGACACAGGCAACAGAGCATGCACAATGTCGGCACTAGTACAGTGTATATCCACCTTTCGCAGCAATGCAGGCTGCTATTCTCCCATGGAGACGATCGTAGAGATGCTGGATGTAGTCCTGTGGAACGGCTTGCCATGCCATTTCCACCTGGCGCCTCAGTTGGACCAGCGTTCGTGCTGGACGTGTAGACCGCGTGAGACGACGCTTCATCCAGTCCCAAACATGCTCAATGGGGGACAGATCCGGAGATCTTGCTGGCCAGGGTAGTTGACTTACACCTTCTAGAGCACGTTGGGTGGCACGGGATACATGCGGACGTGCATTGTCCTGTTGGAACAGCAAGTTCCCTTGCCGGTCTAGGAATGGTAGAACGATGGGTTCGATGACGGTTTGGATGTACCGTGCACTATTCAGTGTCCCCTCGACGATCACCAGTGGTGTACGGCCAGTGTAGGAGATCGCTCCCCACACCATGATGCCGGGTGTTGGCCCTGTGTGCCTCGGTCGTATGCAGTCCTGATTGTGGCGCTCACCTGCACGGCGACAAACACGCATACGACCATCATTGGCACCAAGGCAGAAGCGACTCTCATCGCTGAAGACGACACGTCTCCATTCGTCCCTCCATTCACGCCTGTCGCGACACCACTGGAGGCGGGCTGCACGATGTTGGGGCGTGAGCGGAAGACGGCCTAACGGTGTGCGGGACCGTAGCCCAGCTTCATGGAGACGGTTGCGAATGGTCCTCGCCGATACCCCAGGAGCAACAGTGTCCCTAATTTGCTGGGAAGTGGCGGTGCGGTCCCCTACAGCACTGCGTAGGATCCTACGGTCTTGGCGTGCATCCGTGCGTCGCTGCGGTCCGGTCCCAGGTCGACGGGCACGTGCACCTTCCGCCGACCACTGGCGACAACATCGATGTACTGTGGAGACCTCACGCCCCACGTGTTGAGCAATTCGGCGGTACGTCCACCCGGCCTCCCGCATGCCCACTATACGCCCTCGCTCAAAGTCCGTCAACTGCACATACGGTTCACGTCCACGCTGTCGCGGCATGCTACCAGTGTTAAAGACTGCGATGGAGCTCCGTATGCCACGGCAAACTGGCTGACACTGACGGCGGCGGTGCACAAATGCTGCGCAGCTAGCGCCATTCGACGGCCAACACCGCGGTTCCTGGTGTGTCCGCTGTGCCGTGCGTGTGATCATTGCTTGTACAGCCCTCTCGCAGTGTCCGGAGCAAGTATGGTGGGTCTGACACACCGGCGTCAATCTGTTCTTTTTTCCATTTCCAGGAGTGTATATTATGACTTTTGAACACTATTAAGGTAAATACATTGTTTGTTCTCTATCAAAATCTTTCATTCGCTAATTACGCCTATTAGTACTTAGTGCCTTCGGTAGTTAGAGTCTTTTATTTAGCTGGCAGTATTGGCGCTCGCTGTATTGCAGTAGTTCGAGTAACGAAGATTTTTGTGAGGTAAGTGATTCATGAAAGGTATACGTTATTGTCAGTCAGGGCCATTCTTTTGTAGGTATTATTAAAAGTCAGATTGCGTTGCGCTAAAAATATTTTGTGTCAATTTAGTGTAGATCAGAATAAGTAAAGAGAGAAATGTCTGAGTACGATCAGTTCTGCTCAGCTGTTTGAAAATCCCATAACGTAACAGGTTTATCAGCACACTAATTCATAAGTTTTTCTAAGGGGACGTTTCACATTTATATTAACTATAAATACACTACTGGCCATTAAAATTGCTACACCAAGAAGAAATATAGATGATAAAAGGCTGTTCATTGGACAAATATATTATACTAGAACCGACATGTGATTACATTTTCACGCAATTTGAGTGCACAGATCCCGAGAAATCAGTACCCAGAACAACCACGTCTGGCCGTAATAACGGCCTTGATACGCCTGGGCATTGAGTCAAACAGAGTGTGGATGGCGTGAACAGGTACAGTTGCATATGCAGTTTCAGCACGATACCACAGTTCATCAAGAGTAGTGACTGGCGTATTGTGACGAGCCAGTTGCTCGGCCACCATTGAAAAGCCTTTCTCAACTGGTGAGAGACTGGAGAATGTACTGGTCAGGGCAGCAGTCGAACATTTTCTGTATCCAGAAAGGCCCATACAGGACCTGTAACATGCGGTCGTGCATTATCCCGCTGATATGTAGGGTTTCGCAGGGATCGTATGAAGGGTAGAGAAACGGGTCGTAACATATCTGAAATGTAACTGTTCAAAGTGCCACTGTTCGAAGTGCCGTCAATGCGAACAAGAGGTGACCGAGACGTGTAACCAATGGCACCCCAAACCATCACGCCGGGTGATACGCCAGTATGGCGATGACGAATACACGCTTCCAATGTGCGTTCACCGCGATGTCGCATAACACGCATGCGACCATCATGATGCTGTAAACAGAACCTGGAGTCATCCGAAAAAATGACATTTTGCCATTCGTGCACCAGGTTCGTCGTTGAGTACACCATCGCAGGCGCTCCTCTTTGTCATGCAGCGTCAAGGGTAACCGCAGCCATGGTCTCCGAGCTGATAGTCCATTCTGCTGCAAACGTCGTCGAACTGTTCATGCAGATCGTTGTTTTCTTGCAAACGTCCCAATCTGTTCAGTCAGGGATCGAGACGTGGCTGTACGATCCGTTATAGGCGCGCGGATAAGACGCCTGTTATCTCGACTGCTAGTGATACGTGGCCGTTGGGATCCAGCACGGTGTTCCGTATTACTCTCCTGAATCCACCGATTCCGTATTCTGCTAACAGTCATTGGATCTCGACCAACGCGAGCAGCAGTGTCGCGATACGATAAACAGCAATCGTGACAGGCTATAATCCCACCTTTATCAACGTCGGAAACGTGATGGTAGGCATTTCTCCTACTTACACGACGCATTACATCAACGTTTTATCAGTCAACGCCGGTCAACTGCTGTTTGTGTATGAGAAATCGGTTGGAAACTTCCATCATGTCAGCACGTTGTAGGTGTCGCCACCGGCGCCAACCTTGTGTGAATGCTCTGAAAAGTTTATCATTACCATATCACACCTCCTTCTTCTTCCTGTCGGTTAAATTTAGCGTCTGTAGCACGTCATCTTCGTGTTGTAGCAATTTTAATGGCCAGTAGTGTAGTAGTTGGCTCATAAATAAATAAGCTAGCGTTCTTGTTTAAGTGTGCTCATGACAAATGACATCAGACTGCCTTTAAATACGTTTAAAAATTATTTAGGCTTCTTCCACCGCCTTACTGGTTCCCTTTCCGCTCCCCATTACCCCCTTCTACATAACGATCGCCCCCTTCCTGACAACCTCATTAAGGCCAACCACTTCGCTTCCCACCTTTCCGAGGTCTTCTCCATCCCAGATGATGCCAACTTTGATTTTTCTCTTTTCCCCACCGTCATGGAACGTGCTGATACCTCGGTCGCTCCACTTGCTCCTAGTCTCCAGTACTTGGGGCAGTTGCCCCCCTGCGACATAAACACTCCCATCACAGCACAAGACATTAAACATATCCTCCAGTCCCAACGCAACATGGCCCCTGGTCGCGACTGTGTCACCTAGTGATACCTTCGAGAAAGCCCCTATTCCTTCCTGACTGTCCTCGCCCATCTCTATAACGTCATCCTCTCTACTGACTTCCACCCTGACCTGTGGAAGACCTCCCGCGTCCTCTTATTCCTCAAACCCAACAAACCCCCTTCTGTCGCCTCTTCTTATCGTCCCATCTGCCTCATCTCCGTCTTGAGCAAGGTCTTCAAATCCATCCTCTCCCACCGTATCCACCAGCACCTTACTCAACACCACCTCCTCCCCCTTACCCAGTGCGGCTTCCGACCGTCCTTCTCCGCTGAAGACCAACTCCTTAACTTCATTCACATTCTCTCCCTCCAGCTCAACTCCCGTCGCTCCGCCATGTTTGTTTCCCTAGACCTCCAAAATGCCTATGACCGTGTATGGCATCCCAGTCTCCTCTTTAAACAACAAACCTACGCCCTGCCTATTAATTTTGTCTGTCTGGTCGCTTCCTACCTCTCGCACCGTCCTTCCTATGTCACCCTCCACAACACCAACTCCCGTATCTTTTATCCCACTGCTGGCGTCCCCCAGTGCTCTGTCGTCTCCTCTCTCCTTTATCTCTTGTATACGGCTGATATGCCCAAGCCACCCCCACCAGTCCACCTTCACCAGTATGCTGAAGACACCGCCTTCCTCGCTGTCTATCCTACCCTTCAACGGTCCCAACATGCCCTCCAAACTCACCTTAACCAGTTCACCACTTGGTGTAACCAGTGGTTCCTCTGCCTCAACCCCTCCAAAACCCAGGCAATCATCATAGGCTGCACCACTCGCTCCTATCGTCTCCATGATTTCTACCTCACCCTTTATGGTTGTCCCATCCAACTCACCCGCACCCTGAGATACCTTGGCCTCACCCTTGACCTACACCTCACCTGGACCCCTCATCTCCATGGGGATTGCATCCTTCTACCATCCTCCACACCTACAAATCCATCTGTCCTATCCTCTGTTATGCCAGCATTGCCTGGATCTCTGCCCCACCCACTTTTACAAGGCCCTCCATATCCTTAATCGCCATGTGCTCCTCCTTGCCTTCCATATCCGCCTTCCTTCCCCCATACGGCTCCTGTATGAACTGATCCCCTTCCCCCCACCTCCTCCTGTTCCTCAAACGTCTCTGCATCCTTTATATTGTCGGCAGGCTTGATCTCCCCCACCCTCTGGTGTCCTCCTTCCTCTTCACCCCCTGCCCATTGCCGCGCCACTATCGCTGTATCCCACCCTCTCACCACCTCCACACCCTCCATCTCCTTCATCAGGGCAATTTCCAGCGCCTCCCCCTCATGGATGATGAACTTCGCCATGACGTCTACCCTTCCTTCCAACTATAAACCTGGCCTTGTTCGCCCCCCCTCCCCAGGGCCCCCTTTTTCCTCTCCCCTCCTTCTCCCAGAGTGGACCTTCCTCCTCCCCCCCTGAGACCCTGCACCCCATACTTGCCTCTTTCCTTCCCACATCCCTCCCTACCTGGCCCTCTTCAGCGCGCCCCCCGCCCATCTCCCCCTCTCTCTTCTCCTCCCTCCCTCCCTCCCTTCTTTGGGTCTCCCTCATCTCCTTGCGCCTGGAAGATCCCCTGTTTTCTTCATCGTCAGTGTTGTGTTAAGTGCTGTTTCTCCTGTGCGTCAAGAGGTGTGATTTTAATTGTGTACTGCTTTGAGGTTCGCTGTCAGTGTTTGTTATGTGCTACGCCATCCGTCGATACTTTTTATGCTCCGGTCATACTGTGCCTTGGGTTCTTTTAACAGTCGCAGTGTGTGGCCTTTTGTGTGTGCTACTTTTTTACAGTTTTTTATCTCCATTTTACGGTCGCCCCTTTTTTTGTCTATTGTCTTCCATGATGTTCCCCATTTTTTATATCTATGTTCACCATATTCTGTCCTTTGTATATTTTTCACTGTCTTCTATTGTTTGTTCTATGTCTTTTGGCTGAAGAGCAGCACATATGCTGCTGCCAGCCCACCCAATGGGGAACTGAAATACAATAAAGGAAAAAAAAAAATTAGGCCTCCTGAACAGAAGCATCTTTAGGTTCTCTTTTCAGTTATGGTCTTCGCTAATACATGCGTAGGCCACTTTGCAACTTTTGACAACAGTTGCAATCAACTTTTAAATAAAGCTACTGGCCAAAATAATAAGCTTTTCATTAAATAACTGCCCAATTATTACATTATGATGTATCGATACCGTGTTCATTTGCTGTGTAAATGTGGAGAATACGATATTATACAAACTTTTGCATAGTGAAAAAGACATCAAAGATATCGTAAATCAATAAATGAAATAGATAAGGAGCAAAATATGTGGAAAACGCTGACAAGGAGAAGAGTCAGGGTGACAGAACATGTTAAGACATCGGGGAATGACTTAGATGGTTCTAGAGAGAGCTGTGGAGAGCAAATATTGTAGAGTAACACACTTCATCATACCAGTCAGAAGACTGATGACCCAAAAACAACAGGGCAGACAAGCTTCCGACCTACGTTTTCTGTGGTGATGTATGAAGACCAACACCTTGTCGCCTGCTATTGATTTCATTATCTTCTGATCGATTTCCATAGTTGTCCACAGACGCAGCACGCCTAAGGCCCTCAAGATTCGCTGTTTGAGAGATGCACGTTCCCAGGCACCGGGCCATAAACATCCGTGCATTTTCAAAGCCATGATCTGTCATGAAGTGTGCTCATATAGACCTAGTACTTAACCAGTCGCTTAGGACAAGCGGAAAATCCGGGTTCGAGCCCCTTTCCAGCATAGCTTTTCAATGCTGTCGTTCCATTATACATCTGAAGGTAGTACATATTCACAACTCCGAATATATTTCATGTATTTCATAACAGCTGTGGTCTTCGCAGTGCCTGTTCCTTCAGACATCATATAATCATTTATGTCAGTGCATCCTCTTTTGGTGCAGTTTTTGTTGGCTCTACTCCATTTACGTACTTTCCTTACCTGCCACAAGTCTGCAATGCCATCTGATGACATTCAGATGCGAGATGAAAATCATATACCAATAAAGACTGCTGTGAAAAACCTTTATTTGTGCTGCCAGTTTCTACCGTTACAGCGCTTGTTAGAGACAAAATGTTCGATTATGCTTTCTGGCGATGTTGACGTCTTCGGTAACTGGTTATTCCCCGGAGAGGCAGCGGGGCATAGGCACCTTGCGGTGTTCGTATGCAAAATGTGTTGCCTACAGTCAGGTCATCTACACCAATGAAACAGGTTAACCGGAGTTTCTAAAATATTCCAGGATTCTGGAAGGCATGACGTCAGCAACTGTATGGTTTACCAAATTATGCAATAAATTGCAAAATATCGCCGAAGCTGCAATATTAATGTTCTATATTGATGACTATTTTCGAGTCCTAAACTCATTACCAAATCATCCATTAAGCTATGCAGTACCAACCATTACAACAGCCACATGACTGTTTATTTTAGTTGAACACATTATTGGAAACTACTGCGGGTCTGAACTTCATTAACCTAACTAAAAGATCTTTCTCCAGTTAAAGAAACTCGTTCTTAAGGTTTTCTTGTTGAAAAACACTCTGTCGATTTATTGGGTTAGGTAACGAAGATGTCCAGGAGAAAGTTAGCGAACTTTTGTCCCAAAAAGTTAGTTCTACAATAAATTTTAGCTAATAACAGCGAATTACTTTTCAAAAATCAAAAGAGGAGTGAGGATAGTAGGAAAGTGCCTGAGATACGGGAAGATTTCAGCTCGGTAACATCGTGGAACTTAATAAATCGCATTTAAACAGTATTCTGTGTGTTTACTGATATCGTCCAATTCTTGTTTCTGAGTAAAGCAGAGCGACGTACGTCATTTACGTATCCACACAAATACTGTAATCGAAAAACATTTTGCAACAAACGATGAAAATGAAAAAAAAAATACACACAGCTGGTAATGATAAACTCTTTCATAGCAGACAGCCGTTGTACACCATGATTTTTCACAAAAAAATACATTTGTTGGAATATAACTATAATATAACCAGAGATCAGGGAAACAAATGCAAGTAAAACAAAGGCAACACTTTATCTGAGCGGCATGGAAAGGCGCCTTGAGAGATACCGGGAGTGGTGATACTGAAGAAACTTGAGAGAAAGCTGCATAAAACGTTCCTTGAGGGAACCCGTATTAGGCTAGCAATATCAGTAAGATAAACTCATTTAATAAATGCTTAAGTAATTTAAGATGACTGATTCTGCTTAGCCGTGCGTGAATTTCATAGAAACGTTAGAATGTGAATCGATACCAGCGGATGTTTGTTCTTGAAGTACTGCACGAAGGTCTGATAAATGCAATATTAGATACAGGGGATCGATCTGAAATGTATCTGGTATACGGACATGCAATGCTCTGTTATTCCAGAGTGAGACTGAGTTTTTTACGTCGTCATTGTTTCACAAACATAGTTAGAATTTATTGGGATAAATTTAACATTAAACACAATACATGTACCTTGAAACAATTGTGTCTAAATGCTTCATTGTGTGTTATTTTAATAAATAATCACTAACAGATGCGATTAGAATCTTGACTGTAATGAAGAGTAAAGCCCCGATAGAGAGCCCAAGTATATTAAATGAGTCGGTAAGAACAGTAACCATTTGTTTCAGTGTTAATCATATTAACGATGGAATGCAGTTTCCTCGTTTGCCACAGACGTTTCCACGGTTTCGTCAAAGTTAAGATTGGTTCTCCCATGATTGCGTCTGGCTCTCACCTGTAGGGAATTGATTTTGAGAGGTATATGTTGGTACCTCCATTCTCTTAGCGTGTATGTTCTACTGTTTTATGCTGATCTATGGTGCTCGCGACATGCCCGTTAGTACCTGGGGATACTATGCACATTGACATCTGGGGAAGGGTGACGCATTGATGTTTGATAAAATGATTGAGTAATGAGCACTACATGTAAGAATTCAGCACACAGTTTAAGCGTGAAATATATGCTCAACGCGATTCTACCCCCAAACCCCACCCAAAAACAAAAATCATTATAGAACTCGTGAAGGAATATAAACAACATGAGCCAGTTACGCTTGTCATTAATTATAAGGCGGAATATCCCACAGAAAACAGTTTACACTACTGACGTGACATACACTACTGGCCATTAAAATTGCTACAGCACGATGATGACGTGCTACAGACGTGAAATTAAATCGACAGGACGAAGACGCTGTGATATGCAAATGATTAGCTTTTCGGAGCATTCACACAAGGTTGGCGCCGGTGGCGACACCTACAACCTGCTGACATGAGGAAAGTTTCCACCGGATTTTTCATACACAAACAGCAGTTGACCGGCGTTGCCTGGTGAAACGTTGTTGTGATGCCTCGTGTAAGGAGTAGAAATGCGTACCATCACGTTTCCGACTTTTGTAAACGTCGTATTGTAGCCTGTCGCGATTGCGGTTTATCGTATCGCGACATTGCTGCTCGCGTTCGTCGAGATCCAATGACTGTTAGCGGAATATAGAATCGGTGGGTTCAGGGGGGTAGTACGGAACGCCGTGCTGGATCCCAACGGCCTCGTATCACTAGCAGTCGAGATCACAGGCATCTTATCCGCATGGCTGTAACGGATCGTGCAGTCACGTCTCTATCCCTGAGTCAACAGATGGGGACGTTTGCAAGACAACAACGATCTGCACGAACATTTCGACGACGTTTGTAGCAGCATGGACTATCAGCTCGGAGACCATGGCTGCGGTTACCCTTGACGCTGCATCACAGACAGGAGCGCCTGCGATGGTGTATTCAACGACGAACCTGTGTGCACGAATGGCCAAATGTCATTTTTTCGGATGAATCCAGGTTCTGTTTACAGCATCATGATGGTCGCATGCGTGTTTGGCGACATCGCGGTGAACGCACATTGGAAGCGTGTATTCGTCATCGCCATACTGGCGTATCACCCGGCGTGATGGTATGGGGTGCCATCGGTTACACGTCACGGTCACCTCTTGATCGTATTGACTGCACTTTGAACAGTGGACGTTACATATCAGATCTGTTACGGCCCGTGGCTCTAACCTTCATTCGATCCCTGCGAAACCCTACATCTCAGCAGGATAATGCACGACCGCATGTTGCAGGTCCTGCACGGGCCTTTCTGGATACAGAAAATGTTCGACTGCTGCCCTGGCCAGCACATTCTCCAGATCTCACCAATTGAAAACATCTGGTCAATGGTGGCAGAGCAACTAGGTCGTCACAATACGCCAGTCACTACTCTTGATGAACTGGGGTATCGTGTTGAAGCTGCATCGGCAGCTGTACCTGTACACCCCATTCAAGCTGTGTTTGACTCAATGTCCTTGCGGATCAAGGCCTTTATTACAGCCAGAGGTGGTTGTTCTGGGTACTAATCTCTCAGGATCTATGCACCGAAATTGACTGAAAATGTAAATTCGGGTGCATGTTAGAAAGCATAATGAGCAGTCAGATAGAAATGATGGAAAAAATAAGTAAACTCTTTATTATTTCAAAATTAATCGTCATAGTTGATAATAAACTTTTCCCAGTGGGAGATCAGACGGTGAATGCCTTCATGGAAAAATATTTGCAGTTTCCTGTGGAACCATGATTGTACTTAAGCGTGCACCCCTTCGTCCAAAGCAAATCAACGGTCACGAATGAGTTCCTTCGAAGGCCGGAGTGGCCGAGCGGTTCTAGGCGCTACAGCCTGGAACCACGCGACTGCTGCGGTCGCAGATTCGACTCCTGCCTCGGGCATAGATGTGTGTGATGTCCTTAGGTTAGTTGGGTTTAAGTAGTTCTAAGTTCTACGGGACTGATGACCTCAGAAGTTAAGTCCCCATAGTGCTCAGAGCCATTTGAACCATTTTTGAGTTCCTTCAGCGCTCCAAATATATGGAAAACGCGTAGGGAGAAATAGTGACTTTACGGAGGCTGTGCAGAGCCTTCATAGTGAAATTTCGCCAGCGTGGTCGAAAAAGTCTTGGTAAAAGATGGGGAGGGGGGGTGGCCCTTACGCCACCTTTTTATCTTTCTTTTTGTATTTTTATCAGGACACATTTAATGTCTTATTCAGTGCCTACCACAAGCATTGTGGTATATCTTATTTTGCTGATCAAATGCTGCCCCGTCCCTCATTTTTTATTCCAGTTACCGTATCTGATGTTCCCATTACGTAGTCACGATCCAAACTGAAAAGAAACAGAGACACTATACATCCCTATTTTAATGCTCTCGTTATCTCTAAACGTTCTGCATATTCTGCGAGAATTTGCAATGTTCCTTTTCAGTTTGTTTCCTTTTTCCGACTACCACTATAAGGCACCCTACATTCCCATAATGCCCTGTCAAATTGTTCACTGGAGTCTATGAAACATATAACTGTTTTGCTGATATTCTGACGTTTGCTATTTGGTCCCTGAAGCCCTTGACCCTTCTGAAACCTAGTTGTTCCCTTGAAAACTATCTATCCGAGTATGATTCTTGACAGAGTTGGTGATACTTAAGAGAATGATTGTTCCGTATTTTAAGACGCGCATGTAGTGTTGCAAAAGAACCTTTTGATCACTACGGGAATCAGCATACGGCTTCCATTTACGATCCCCAGTCTCCATTTCTATGTCGTGTAATGCTACCATCAACTAGGAAGTTTTCTTTAGGAAATATTCTCGGTGCCAAGTTTAGGTGAACCACTCAATACATATACTTAATAATTCCGACGCTAATCGGAGTTATTCATGCGTACCTCTACGGCAGGGACAGCCAAGAATTCGGTTCATTAGCCGTGCCCTTCTACTCTCATGGCATCGCGACTGAGTGGGAGAAGGGGGAAGCTGTGAATATGCCGCATTTAAATGGCAACGCAGTCACATTGCATAGAACTTGGTATTTTTACATTTCACATTTCTCAACAACGCAGATGGCAAACATACAAATTTTCAGTATTGTTTAATTACATTTATCCCACTATATACATAATATAATTTTTATTTCGTACAAGCTGTCGGCATTTGAAGAGATGTGGAAAATTTCACAGATTTTTGCACACAGGTGGCCACATAATTGTGACTTATTTAGTTTCACTTGCGAGAAAAGGTCTTTCACGCACATATTATAATCGAAATATTGTAGTACTTTTATGCTCACATTATGGAGATGTGGAAACACTGTGGAACACAACGTAGACTTCCCAGACGACTCTGACGTAACAGGATTTGCCTTCAAAGCTGGAATTCCATTGCAGAACGATCAGTTACGTCTGCATATGCACAGCGACGCTTTCAACTCAAACGGAAACCGTTTAGGAAACAAATGTCAGTTTGGCAGCGTCTCAAAACGTTTAGAAAATTATCCTTGTAATTCTTTCAAGGCAATAATCAGTTCTGAAACCTCACTTTTCGTTTAATGCCATGAGCTCACGGAAATGGACAGTGTTGTTCGTCTGAATTAGTCTCTTCACAATATGATTTCCTAATATATTCATCCCATCAGATCAGAAATTAATTGTTTCTCACTTTGCAGTGTCTTGCTTTGGACATTGTCTAGTCCACTTAAAATGCGAAGTCAGCAATCCATTCCAGATGTTCTAATTTTCGTTCCTGCACTCCTTTTTTTTTCATAAATTCAACTGCATTCCGTTTGCTACATAAATTCAACAACAGTGGGTTTTAATTCGAAAACTACTTCCCTTGGACTTAACTAATTCACTTGACGGAACTGAATAATCTTAATTCAGTTCCACTGAAAATTGTTGAAACTGACAGTGGAATAGGAAAGGGGCTGTAACTTCCAAAATGTAACTGTCCATACCAGTAATTTCTTCACGTCCCTAATGACTGCATATTTAACAAAAAGTGCTTTTTGATGTAGAGAACGTAGGATTCCGTCTAGCAATCGCTGTAATTTTTTGTCTTTGACTGTCAACTAAATATTTAAATTCTTTCTGTATGTACTGAAGTGTCTTTTCATAGCAAATCTGCAGTACCCGTCGTTTATGTAACTGCATAATACAAGTTAAGCATTGTGATCCCTCTCTTCCGTCATTGCCATTTATTTTTAATGGCTTGTAACGGGAGATCGCTAGTCTGCCTCTTTTTGGTAAACAGCCATTGGATTCGGAACTTCCTTCGCGTCGTGAACTAATAGCGAAGCGTAACAACACTGACATCACCATTGTGCTGAAATGAGGAGAGTTATGCCAACCAAAACATGCCATACCGCAATACTAATTGAAACGTCGCACTGTACCGAGTATTTCCGAGAACGACTCAATAAAGCCGATACAGGGCGAGTGTCGGCCTGCATGCGGCCAGGACACGTGACTTGTAAGCCATTTGGTACGACATGGCCGGCCCTGGTCAAGGGGTTTCAAAAGACGGCCGCGTGAAAGCTACAAAACATACGTACAAAGGACACATATGGGTTGACAGAACGTCTCTGCAAGTTTCGGTTTGTAATACGCGTAGTTGTGTAGTTGCATTAGGGAGCAGATGTGTAAGAGCAAGCAGATGAATCTTCTGCTCCGTAATGTCGCACTCAGTTACACGGCACCTGCAAATAGGCAACCCAATAGACAGATTACCAAAGCTGGCTGCAGTCGCTTCTTCCCAGGCAGTTAGTGTCCTCAACTTAAATGCACGGCATGCAGGTACTGACGTTTGCTGCGTCACGAAAACAGCGTACATGTTGAGCACCTGTAATGTGAGTTGAAAACTTGGAGAGATTGTGGCGTTTGTCAGTCCTAAAACGCAATTGGTCAAAATAACGCGAAACAGGACAACTAAAAATATGAATTTAGCTAGGAATGACCGTCTTTATGTAATAAAAGTGGAGGAATCTTGATACGTCTCCCCTGATATGTCGTGTACAAATGTTGGGCAGTAAGTGACACCAAGAGTATTTAACTTTCTCCAGGATTAACAGGATACTACGACAACACATGCAAATCGCCACCAATCAGCCGAAATCAGAAGTTTCCGCTACCGAAGTACCCGGTGATCAAAAAGTCAATATGAATTTGAAAACTTAATAAATCACGGAATAATGTAGATAGAGAGGTAAAAATTGACACATATGCTTGGAATGGGGTTTTATTAGAACAAAAAAAAATTTCACAAAATGTACGACAGATGGAGCTGGACAGCAAAACGTCAGTGACTGCTCATGACAATCGTGTATAAAAGGAGCTGTAATGAGAGAGAGAATCAGATGCGCCAGCAATCGCAGCATGTTGACGTTACCTGAAGAGGCACTTTTAATGAAGCTGTACTATCAGAATGGGGAATCTGCTAGTTCAGCGTTACGATCTTATCGCCATAGGAAGGGGATTTGAACGGGTAAAGGTACGTTGACAAATGCAGCTGTGGCGAGAATGATTTCGAAGTTCGAAGCCACGGGTTGTTTAGACGATAGACCCTGTAGTGGCCGACCGAGCACAAGGCGTAATGCTGCTGAGACAGTTCAGGAAGAAATGGAGACTGTAGCGGGGTCGTCTATGCACGGGGAAATCAGCGCTCGTGCAGTCGCACGTCGCTCCGGCATTCCATACACTGCTGTTAGGTTGGCACTGAGGCGTACCCTCCTATGCTATCCGTACAAAATCCATCGACATCATGAACTGTTACCTGGCAATTTAGTGAAGCGGAGGGCATTTGCGGTGTGGGCGTTTCAAAAGATGGCGGAAGATGACGATTGGTTGAGTAACGTATTGTGGACCTACGAAGCTCATTTCACGCTCCGAGGGTCTGTCAACGCCCACAACTGCAGAATTCGGGCTACCGAAAATCCTAGAACAGTCATGGAAACTCCATTGCACGACGCGAAAGTCACGGTATGGATTGGATTTACCACATCTACCGTTATCGGGCCTTTTTTCTTCGAGGAAATGCGTGATTCTGGTTTTGTAACTGTTACCGTGACGGGTGAGAGGTACGTCGATGTGTTACAGAACCGTATCATCCCCAGCCTGGCTGATAAACACCTGCTGGAACGTACGATGTTTATGCAGGATGGTGCTCCACCCCATATTGCTAGACGCGTGAAAGATCTCTTGCGCGCTTCGTTTGGTGATGATCGTGTGCTCAGCCGACACTTTCGTCATGCTTGGCCTGCCAGGTCCCCAGACCTCAGTCCGTGCGATTATTGGCTTTGGGGTTACCTGAAGTCCCAAGTGTATCGTGATCGACCGACATCTCTAGGGATGCTGAAAGACAACATTCGACGCCAATGTCTCACCATAACTCCGGACATGCTTTACAGTTCTGTTCACAACATTATTCCTCGACTACAGCTATTGATGAAAAATGATGGTGGACACATTAAGCATTTCCTGTAAAGAACATCATCTTTGCTTTGTCTTACTTTGTTATGCTAATTATTGCTGTTCTGATAAGATGAAGCGCCATCTGTCGGACATTTTTTCAATTTTTGTATTCTTTTGGTTCTAATAAAACCCCATGTCATTCCAAGCATGTGTGTCAATTTTTACCTTCGATCTACATTATTCCGTGATTTATTCAGTTTTCAAATTTATACTGACTTTTTTATCACACGGTACTTCACGAAACACACGGTTGAATCTGATTGGCAGCTGCATGCTAGCTTAATAGCGGACACAATGCGAGGAATTGCACAACAAATACCAATACTGACACAAAAACAAATTGACACACAAAAGTAACACTAGCAAACTGTACAAATGAAAATACAAAAGCGATTAAAGGCAAATAAAAAAAAACAAATGTTATTTTATCATTGTTCTATCTTGTGAACTTCGCACTGTTAATGGTGGTAAAAAAATAAGGACTCAATTACTTTATCCTCTGTGTTAATAACAGAAGTTAGCAACAGTAATGAAGACTGTGTCTGAAATAACTGGATTTAAGCAAAACATGGTGCGAGGTACAAAACAAGTTAGATTTATTAATTTTAGTATTACTGAGAAACGCAGTTCAATATGGCTACAGGTATGTAAAAATTTGTGGCCATGAGAAGCTAATATGGCTTTTACAAAAATTATTTGTAACATTATTTATACATACAGATCGCGAATGTTGAGCTCTGTTTCCAATGTTTGCCGAAAGCCGTCTCCACTCAGCTAGTGCTGTCGAGGAGTCCCGGATGCCTAGGTTGGTGCGTCATCATTGAGCATGCATTTGAGTAATCATTGTCGTCTTGCATTTTTTCTTGATTGTAGTTTCCTGTTGTGAACGCAGCCGGAACGCACAACGTTTGTAGAATTACCTCATTTAGCACATCTACATGCAGCGGTGAAAGTAAGACAAGCTTCATATAATTAAAGCTTGTTAAAGCTCGAGATTCAGACACCGTAACATTCGTCAGCCATTATTAGCAACAGCGTGTGAGAAACCTTATGGGACTTAACCGCTAAGGTCATCAGTCCATAAGCTTACACGAAACTTAACCTAAATTATCCTAAGGACAAACACACACACCCATGCACGAGGGAGGACTCGAACCTCCGCCGGGACCAGCCGCACAGTCTACGACTGCAGCGCCTTAGACCGCTCGTTAGTAACAGTTCTAGATTTATGATCTGTCTCGGCACATTTCATAGTACCACCGTCCGTTGTGAGATAGAACAGTGCTATAAATATACATAGTAATTTGGATTAACAGTCGTAATATGCATCAAATACACTCCTGGAAATGGAAAAAAGAACACATTGACACCGGTGTGTCAGACCCACCATACTTGCTCCGGACACTGCGAGAGGGCTGTACAAGCAATGATCACACTCACGGCACAGCGGACACACCAGGAACCGCGGTGTTGGCCGTCGAATGGCGCTAGCTGCGCAGCATTTGTGCACCGCCGCCGTCAGTGTCAGCCAGTCTTCCGTGGCATACGGAGCTCCATCGCAGTCTTTAACACTGGTAGCATGCCGCGACATCGTGGACGTGAACCGTATGTGCAGTTGACGGACTTTGAGCGAGGGCGTATAGTGGGCATGCGGGAGGCCGGGTGGACGTACCGCCGAATTGCTCAACACGTGGGGCGTGAGGTCTCCACAGTACATCGATGTTGTCGCCAGTGGTCGGCGGAAGGTGCACGTGCCCGTCGACCTGGGACCGGACCGCAGCGACGTACGGATGCACGCCAAGACCGTAGGATCCTACGCAGTGCCGTAGGGGACCGCACCGCCACTTCCCAGCAAATTAGGGACACTGTTGCTCCTGGGGTATCGGCGAGGACCATTCGCAACCGTCTCCATGAAGCTGGGCTACGGCCCCGCACACCGTTAGGCCGTCTTCCGCTCACGCCCAAACATCGTGCAGCCCGCCTCCAGTGGTGTCGCGAGAGGCGTGAATGGAGGGACGAATGGAGACGTGTCGTCTTCAGCGATGAGAGTCGCTTCTGCCTTGGTGCCAATGATGGTCGTATGCGTGTTTGGCACCGTGCAGGTGAGCGCCACAATCAGGACTGCATACGACCGAGGCACACAGGGCCAACACCCGGCATCATGGTGTGGGGAGCGATCTCCTACACTGGCCGTACACCACTGGTGATCGTCGAGGGGACACTGAATAGTGCACGGTACATCCACACCGTCATCGAACCCATCGTTCTACCATTCCTAGACCGGCAAGGGAACTTGCTGTTCCAACAGGACAATGCACGTCCGCATGTATCCCGTGCCACCCAACGTGCTCTAGAAGGTGTAAGTCAACTACCCTGGCCAGCAAGATCTCCGGATCTGTCCCCCATTGAGCATGTTTGGGACTGGGTGAAGCGTCGTCTCACGCGGTCTGCACGTCCAGCACGAACGCTGGTCCAACTGAAGCGCCAGGTGGAAATGGCATGGCAAGCCGTTCCACAGGACTACATCCAGCATCTCTACGATCGTCTCCATGGGAGAATAGCAGCCTGCATTGCTGCGAAAGGTGGATATACACTGTACTAGTGCCGACATTGTGCATGCTCTGTTGCCTGTGTCTATGTGCCTGTGGTTCTGTCAGTGTGATCATGTGATGTATCTGACCCCAGGAATGTGTCAATAAAGTTTCCCCTTCCTGGGACAATGAATTCACGGTGTTCTTATTTCAATTTCCAGGAGTGTAATCCGTACTGTGCACAGTAGTCACTTTACACTCTCATGAGACACCATATTCAGCATTACAATTCTTTATATCTGTGGTGTACCGAGATACCATACAAGCAAATTCTGCGACCGTTGGTACCACAAATACCGCGGACGTTCGCCCGCAACAGCAACATCGCCATGCGCAAACCAATCACGCTGCCCGCGAGGATCACGTTCCGGAGCGGCAGTGCCAACAGGGAGAGAGACGCGCTTAAGTAACATCTACATCTATACCTACGTGATTACCCTGCTGTTCAGAATAAAATGCCTGGCAGAGTGTTCAACGAACCACCTTCAAGCTCTGTCTCTGCCGTTCCACTCTCGAACGCTGCTCGGGAAAAACGAGCACTTAAAGTTTTCTGCGCGAGACCTGGTTTCTCTTATATTATCGTGATGATCATTTCTCCCTATGTAGGTGGGTGCCAACAGAATGTTTTTGCAATCGGAGGAGAAAACTGGTGATTGAAATTTCAAGAGACGATCACGTCGCAACGAAAAACGCCATTCTTTTAATGATTGCCACTCCAATTCACGTATCATGTCTGTGTCACTATCTCCCCTACTTCGCGATAATACAAAACGAGCTGCCCCTCTTTGAACTTCTTCCATGTCATCCGTCAATCCCACCTGATGTGGATCCCACACCGCACAGCAATACTCCAAAATAGGGCGAACAAGCGTGGTGCAAGCAGACACTATAGGAGAACATGTTGCATCTTCTAAGTGTTCTGTCAATGAATCGCAGTCTTTGGTTAGCTCTCCCCACAACATTATCTTTTCAAAGGTGTGTGAAATCTTATGGGACTTAACTGCTAAGGTCATCAATCCCTAAGCTTACACACTACTTAACCTAAATTATCCTAAGGATAAACACGAACACCCACTCCCGCGCCCGGGTTCCCGGGTTCGATTCCCGGTGGGGTCAGGGGTTTTCTCTGCCTCGTGATGACTGAGTGTTGTGTGATGTCCTTAGGTTAGTTAGGTTTAAGTAGTTCTAAGTTCTAGGGGACTGATGACCATAGATGTTAAGTCCCATAGTGCTCAGAGCCATTTTTTTTAACAAACACCCATGCCCGAGGGAGGACTCGAACCTCCGCCGGGACCAGCCGCACAGTGCAAGACTGCAGCCCCTCAGACCGCTCGGTTAAACCCGCGCGCCAACATTATCTATGTGATCGTTCCAGTTTAGGTTATTTGTAACTGTCACCCCTAAGTATTTAGTTGAATTTGCAGCCTTCAGATTTGTGTGACTTACCGCGTAATCGAAATTTAACGGATTTCTTTTAGTACCCATGTGAATAACTTCACAATTCTTTTTTTTTATTCAGGGTTAATGGCCACTTTTCTCACCATATAGATTGTAGGATCCCGCCCACTCTTCGCTTATACTCGTCGCTTCTCGATACTTCGGAACACAAATATCTTACCTAAATCATTTTGCAATTTGATTTGGTCTTCAGAAGACGGTAAATAACAGCATCATCTGCAAACAATCTAAGAAGGCAACGCAGATTGTCTCCTATGTCGTTAATATAGATCAGGAACGATAGAGGGCCTGTCACATTTCCTTGTGGAACGCTGGATATTATATCTGTTTTACTCGATGACTTTCCGTCTGTAACTATGAACTGTGACCTTTCTGACAGGAAATCACGAATCCAGTCCCACAACCGATGCGATATTCCATAAGCACGCACTTTGGTTAGAAGAAACTTGTAAGGAGCGGTGCCGAAAGCCTTTTGGAAATCTAAAAATATGGAATCAATTTGACATCCCCTGTCGATAACACTCATTACTTGATGAGTATAAACAGCTCGTCCCTTCTGACTATGTGTCAATAAAACGTTTCCTTCGAGGTAATTCATAATGTTCAAACACAGTATATGTTCCAAAACCCTACTGCAAATCGACGTCAGTGGCATGGGCCTGTAATTCAGCGGATTACTCCTATTTCCCTTTTTGGGTATTGGTGTGACTTGAGCAATTTTACAGGCTTTAGGTACGGATCTTTCTGTGAGAGGGCTTTTGTATGAAGTTGCCAAAGATGGAGCTATTGTATCAGCGTACTCTGAAAGGAACTTAACTATTATAAATCTGGACCGGTGGCCTTGTCTTTACTAAGTGCTCGGATTAAAAAGAGTGTAAGACAGGGCTGTAGCCTTTCGCTCCTACTGTTCAATCTGTAAACCGAAGAAGCAATGATGGAAATAAGAGAGAGGTTGAGGAATGTAATTAGAATTCAAGGTGAAAGGATGTCAATGATACGATCCGCTAATGACATTGCTGTCCTGAGTGGAAGTGATGAAGAGTTACAAGATCTGCTGAGTGGAATGAACAGTCTGAGGACTATAGAGAAACTTAAAATCAAAGTTGATGGTCACAGAGTAGATGAAGGTAACGAATTCTGCTATCTAGGCAGCAAATTAACCAATGACGGACGGAGCAAGGAAGACATAGACAGCAGACTAGCAATGACAAAAAGGGCTTGCCGTGCCAAGAGAGGTTTACAAGTATCCACCATAGCCCTTTCTTTTGGGGTAGAAATTTCTGACAATGTATGTTTCAAGCACACCATTGTATGGTAGATGGTAGTCAAACATGGACTATGGGAAAACCGAAACACAAGAGAGTGGAGGAATTTGAGATGCGGTGGTACAGACGACTGTTGAAAAGTAGGTGGACTGATAAGGTAGAGAATAAGGAGTGTCTGCGCAGAATCGGAGGGATAAGGAACGTGTTGAAAACACTGAGAAGGAGAAGTGACAGGATGATAACACATCTGATAACTCAAGAAAATGTAAACAAATAAATAAACAAAGAACGTGTTGCATTGCTTATTAATGGGAACTGCCACTTGGTATATTAATGTTAAAAAACGATGATGTGCACTTCTGCTAGCTGTGTGAATTCTGCAAGTGTACGATTTTGAAAGTAGACAGCTCGAGCTCTTTAGTGCATAGCGCACACTACAAAGTTAAATATAAATATGGCACCGCACTTCCTTGCAGTGAAGTGGTACTGTTGTGAACTGGGAGCGCCATCTCTGATGAAAATCTCGCTCCAATGAAAAAGACTACTAACGGTTCTGCGTAGCGCGCATGCATGCGTTCTAGGACAGGACACTCCACGTAAGTAGCACAGAACAGAATTACCTTCTCTGCGTTGACTACAGTTCCATGAACACAAACTAAGCACTGTTCTCTGAACTGAAGTCGGAAGAAAACTAATCTCTTCATTTACTATTCGAAGAACCGTTCCAAATTAACAGTACTCAGTTAAATCTCCATGCAGGAAGTCTCTATCCTTTCACGATAATACTATTTACTGTCCTGTTATACCATTTTCTGCTGCTTTAATATTACCCAATATTCATCTGACCAGAAATCCTTGCCTTCTTACCACGTCACTTCACTGACCCACTCTACAATGAAGAGTCAAAGAGACTGGTACACCTGCCTAATATTGTGCAGGGCCCCCTCGAGCACTCAGAAGTGCCACAGCACGACGTGGCATGAACTCTACTAATGTCTAATGTCGTGCTAGAGGGAATTGACACCATGAATCTTGCAGCGCTGTCCACAAATTCGTAAGAGTACGATGGGGTGGAGATCTCTTCTGAACAGCTCTTTGAAAGGCACCCAGATAGGCTCTATAAAGTTCATGTATGGGGAATTTGGTGGCCAGCGGAAGTGTTTAAACACAGAAGAACGTTCCTTAAGCCACTCTGTAGCAATTCTGGACGTGTGGCGTGTGCATTGTCCAGCTGGAACTCCAGAAGTCCGTCGGAAAGCTCAAAGGACCTGAATAGAGGCAGGTGATCAGACAGGATGCTTACGCATGTTAGAGTAGTACCTAGAAGTATCATGGGTCCCATATCACGCCAACTGCGAACGCTCCCCGCCATTACATTGCCTTCACCAGCTTGAACAGTACCTTGCTCACATGCAGGATGCATGAGGTTGTCTCCATACCCGTACATGTCCATCTGCTCGATACAATTAGGAACGAGACACGTCTGACCAGGCAACATGTTTTCACTCATCAACAGTCGAATGTCGGTGGTGACGGGCGAAGACCAGGCGTAAAGCTTTGTGTTAAGCGGTCATCCAGGGTAGACGAGTGGGCTTTCGGCTCCGAAAGCCCTTGTCGATGATGTTTCGAAGAATGCTTCTCACACTGACACTTGTTGATGGACCGTCAATGAAATCTGCAGCAGTTTGCTGAAGGGCTGCACTTCTGTCTCGTTGAAAGTTTCTCTTCAGTTGTAGTTGTTCCCGTTCTTGCAGGATCTTTTTGCGACCGCAGCGATGGAAATTTGATGTTTTACCGGATTCCTGATGTGGAATGGTCGTACGGGAAAATATCCACTTCATCGCTACCACAGAGATCCTGTCTCGTGGCCGACTATAACACCAAGTTCAACTCTTTGACTACCTGCCATTATAGCAGCACTAACTGATCAACAAATGCGCTAGACTTTCGTTGTCTTATACAGAAGTTGCAGACTGCAGCTCCGTATTCTGCCTGTTTACATATCCCTGTATTTGAATACGCATTCCCATACCAGTTTATTTGGCGCTTCAGTGTATATCTAGATATCTAGATTGAGCTTTTGCATTTCTCTTTTCAGATTTTCTAGCTTCCCTGTCACGTTCAACCTGCTGACATTCTACACCCCGACTCGTAGGACGTCATTCAAACCACGTTATGCAAGATACAAAATCGTGTCGCAGATCGGTTAACCTTGCATCGGCCGCAGTACACACTTTTACTCACGTGGCAGGATATTCACCTTCTTGTTCTCCCTCGAGACTCTAGTTTTATCCTTTTGGCTGTCGAGATGTAGATACGTTTCTAAGCCGCTCAACCGATATTAATCAGCACTGCGCAGAGTAGGTTAATAAAAGTATGAACACACACCATTAGAAAAACGAAAATAGCAATTACATTCATAACAACTGTATGATGTAAATGGCTAATACAATACGGATGCTTCGTTCTAGTCATATCAATGGCACATGGTGCTGCGAGAGATCTCATCTGAAGGTGATATGAGACATCACCGGTAGTTAAAACCTCGGAGAGTAGTACATTAGTTCCACATTGCCAGCGTAAAGCTGTAGTATATCGAATGGCCCACTCTGTGGTAAATTTCGTTGCGTCCGTGTAAACACAGATACGTCTTAGCTGGCGGTCAGCACCCGTAGATTGGTTCAAATGGCTCTGAGCACTATGGGACTTAACATCTGTGGTCATCAGTCCCCTAGAACTTAGAACTACTTAAACCTAACTAACCTAAGGACATCACACACAGCCATGCACGAGGCAGGATTCGAATCTGCGACCGTAGCGGTCACGCGGTTCCAGACTGAAGGGCCTAGAACCGCACGGCCACACCGGCTGGCAGCACCGTAGAAATGGCTCCGAGTTCCTCAGCTCTCGTAATGGCTGGCAATGGCTGCTTTGGAATCCAGCACCAGCACCAATTTTTCTTCACCAGCCTTCTGAATGGTGAGATGCAGCCCCCCAGATATTCCTGTCCTCTGTTAACAGCTTCGTATTAGAGCATTAGTTGCACCTAAAGTCCTGATCTATTTGTTGGATGTATATCAGTGACTATAGTTCTAACCTATACAGCTCCCTCTACTACCAAGAAAGTTAATCCGTGATGTTTAAACACAAAACAATGAGTACAACGAAAGGACTTTACACAGTTCCTAAAATAGCTCCTTTGATGTATCTAGAAGTTAAAGCTGAAAACAAGGGCCAACCGGTGTGGCCCAACGGTTCTAGGCGCTTCAGTCTGGAACCGCGCAACCGCTACGGTCGCAGGTTCGAATCGTACCTCGGACATGGATGTATGCGATGTCCTTAGGTTAACTAGGTTTAAGTAGTTCTACGTCTAGGGGACTGATGACCTCAGCTGTTAAGTCACATAGTGCTCAGAGCCATTTGAACTATTTTTGAAAACAAGAAGGAAACTACGGGCGAAAATTATTGTGTAGTGTCGTAGCGTTATATTAACAAGATACGCTATCAATTTATATCGCCTATTTTACGTATTTCACATTATCGCGCAGTCCTCTTCTGAAACTTTGGAGATGCTTATGACAAATCGTGTAGCGTCGGCTGCACGAGTAGAAAATTCTGTTGCTGCTGTAGAAGTGATCCTATTGAAAATAAGGGTCAGTGGATTAATCGCAAAGCGGTCATCGCATGGACAGACAGATGCTTCGCCTCCTGTGACAGTGTATGCGCTCGAACTCCCCGGTCATTAAAAGATGCACGGGGATGAATGACTCTGTAATTACTGTCCCACGCTGATAGCGATACCAGAGGCACGGCGCGCACACACTGTGGGTTCCATGCGAGAGATAGTGCTGAGTTAATAGTGCCGTATATTTTGCGCTAAATAAGGGACCCGCTCGGTGCGGAGCGCTACCTGCAATATCGTTATGCGCGCCGTTATGACAGGTCGGGATCTTGTTTATAGCCGGGCGGAGTTCCACAGTGGCCCTGCGAGGGCCATGCGTTAGGCGCGCAACATACACACAAACACCAATAAACGTACTTAACCCGCGCGGCACCGCGCCGGGCGTCCGCTTGAGCTCTCCTGATGGGGAGCGCGATAACGGCGAAACGCCCCGCTCTGTGCCCGCCAACAACAACAACAAAATTCGCGTAGGAGGTAAAAAGAAGAGAAGCGGAAAAAAAAGTTGCCATGGACACTGCAGCTTCGCTAATGTACGACGCAGCGATGCTTATCACGGACAGTTCATTGATATTACCCATCAAGTTACGCCTACGAAGCTTGGAATTCCTGTTGCAGAATAACAGTGCCAGCAGAGGGGTGGAAAGCGTCAGGGCGGGGGAGGGGGGAGGTTTAGATAATAACAACACATTTTACGGGAATTAATTCTACCCGGCGTGGAAATCAGTTTTCATTGCAATTAGTAGCATATGCAGTTTCTACACCGTTGAAATGGAATTTCATACGACTTCATGGGTTTTTTTTACACTGAGGTGAGAAAAGTCATAGGATAGCTGTAAACACTTATACAAATGGCGGTAGTATCGTGTACACAGGGTTTAAAAGGTTAGTAAACTGGCGGAGCTGTCATTTGTATTCAGGTGATTCATGTGAGGTTTGCCGGCCGGAGTGGCCGAGCGGTTCTAGCCGCTACAGTTTGTAACCTCGCGACCGCTACGGTCGCAGGTTCGAATCCTGCCTCGGGCATGGATGTGTGTGATGTCCTTAGGTTAGTTAGGTTTAAGTAGTTCTAAGTTCTACGGGACTGATGACCAAAGTAGTTAAGTCCCATAGTGCTCAGAGCCATTTGAACCATTTGAACCATGTGAGGTTTCCGTAGTGATTATGGCCTCACGACGGCAATTAACAGACTCAGAGCGCAGAATGATAGTTGGAGACAGACGCTTGGGACATTCCATGTCGGGAATCTTTGGGTAATTCAGTGTTCTTAAATTTAAAGTGTCAAGACTGTGTTGAGAGTACCAAATTTCAGGTATTGCCTCGCCTCTTGGGTAACGCAGTGGCCGACGGCCTTCACGTAACGATCGAAAGTAGTGGAATTTGCGTAAAGATGACAGTGTTAACAGCCAAACAACAATACGTGAAACAACCGCAGAAATCATTGTGGGACATACGGGTTTAATGGACTAAGGCAGCAGACGACCGACGCAAGTGCTTTTGCTGGCAGCACGAAATCGCCTGCAGCAACTCTCCTGGGCTCACGACCATATGGGTTGTACTCTAGAAGATTGGAAAACAGTAGCGTGGTCACATTAGTCTAGATTTCAGTTGGTAACAGCTGATGGTAGGGTTCGAGTATGGCGCAGACCCCATAATGCCAAGGACCCAAGTGGTCAACAAAGCACTGTGTAAGCTGGTGGTGGCTCCATAATGGTGACGGCTGAGTTTACGTGGAATTTACTAGGTCTCCTGGTCGAGCTGAACCGACTGTTAATTGGAAACTTCTTTATTTATTACTCGTTCTGCCCATGGGATATTGAAGAGTCTGCAGTAGATCCGCATACAAAAGCGTTATTAATATGGCTGAAACTTGGAACAGTTCATACCATACCGTAGCAATGAAAATTATTCGCTTCAGGTCGAAGTCTGCCTTGACAGATGTGATTCAGACTAAATACTCTTATCTGTGGGACTATAATATGGAGAGTCTCCACGAACCTGTGACCAAATATGGAGGATCAATCGCAGATATGGCAATTGGTCGATTGCAGTTTTACATTTTCTTCTACATATGTACTCCCTAATGTATGAGATGCGTGGGAGATGGCATCTCCCATTAATTTCCATCATACCGTGTACTAGACCGTCTCCGTATAAAAGTCGCTGACTTCGGGGCAGCAAGCCCTAGGTTTGATTCCCGATGCCTATTCAATTTTTCTCCGAGGTGGGCCGATCTGGTGCAGGATGAGCATCTACCGGCAGTAATGGCTGGAGGGATTGCAACAAGCTGATCACGTGTTCCCAGACCCTAATCCCCCTTCGTACAGACTCGAAGGCAACAGTCGATGAGTCGGAATAGGCCTAAGGCCTAATCCATGATTGGTGTTTACGTTTCACCACGTATTAAGATTTCTACTTGTTCCGTTTGTGTATGAAGCACGGGAAGATTGACTGCTGAAATTCTTCTGTATATGCGACAGTTAGACTTATCTTGACTTCACGGGAGTGAAAGGTAAGAAGGTTATAGTACGTTTTTATGATTTTATTTAACATTGTTTTTCTGAACTTTTTAAGCAGGCTCTGGAGGACAGCTACCGCCTATCTTCATTTCCGTATAGGTTTCCGTGGACCAAAAAAATCTGTCACAATTCGTGCTCCTCTTCTTTGTGTGAGTTCCTTATCCATCGTTAGGTTGGTTGGTTGGTTGGTTTGGGGAAGGAGACCAGACAGCGTGGTCATCGGTCTCATCGGACTAGGGAAGGATGGGGAAGGAAGACGACCGTGCACTTTCAGAGGAACCATCCCGGCGTTTGCCTGGAGTGATTTAGGGAAATCACGGAAAACCTAAATCAGGATGGCCGGACGCGGGATTGAACCGTCGTCCTCCCGAATGCGAGTCCAGTGTCTATATCCATCGTTAGGCCTGTTGGATATGTGTCCGGCAGACTTGAGCAGTGCACTACGGTTGGTCACACTACTGTTTTCTAGGCAATCTTCTTCGTAAGTTGAGTTTGTATTCCCTTTTCCCAGTTTCTAACCACTGAAACTGCTTACCTACGACTGAGCTTACGATTTCACTTCATATATTCACACATTGGTTACTTTGTTACTGACGATGAAAGGCTACGAAGATTTTGTAAATGAAGAAATAGAAGATTTATGTTTTACTGGTTGTAATATTTTTGGCTCTTGTAACCACTGCTTTATTCCCACAGATTACATCTGGGCTGAGTAGTTGGCAGCCCTGACGACGGCTACGAGCTTTCCCTTTGCTGTGTTACGAGATAAGTAATTAAGCTAGTAATTTAACTGTTTTTCTGTATATTCTATAGTATTTATGTGCATTAGTGTCTGATAGAATTGATAAATTGAAGATTTCAGTTTTTATTTTCTATTTAGGACAATTTAGGATGTATGCAAACGTTTGTTTACATTTTGAACTGACGTTAAAACGCGGGATTATCAATTAAGTCAGCGTACAATACTCAGTACGTAAGTTTATTAGTGTCATTTACACTCCATACATTGCAAGTAACAGTTTTTATACGTTTTATTAGGTAATTTTAGCGTCTACGTAAACGTTTACTTACATTATAAATATGAGGGTTAATCAGCTTAAGTTAGTGTAAAATTCTCAGTACTCACGGTTATTAGTTTTATTTAGACTCGATACATTGAAGGTACCAGTTTTTATACGTTTTATAAGAAAAGCAACACTTACAGTGAATTCTAACCTCATTTGTATACGCTTGATTAGCGCAACCTGCAAGCGTTAACAGTTAAGCAAAGGTAAAATACGTGGTAAACTAGTGTTACACTACAACCTCTGAGTAAATCAGTGTTATAATACAACTTCTGAACCCTTCTTACATACGGTTTAGTTAGCAGAAAGCTAAAACTCACCTCACCGTCTTAAAGTAATAGAGATGTGAGAAGCTTCTTTGCATTATGGTCTTATTACCGTCGTTTTGTCAAAGAACTATAGATTGTGGTTTATTGGTAGAATGCTGAAGCGATGCACTCCTTCAACAAAGGAAATAGCTTACAATACTATAGTTCGTCTAGTCCTACAGTATTGTTCGTCTGTATGGGACCCTTACCAGTGGGATCTGATTCAAGAGATTGAGAAGGTCCAAGGAAGAGAGGGAAGATTCGTGACTGGTACATTTAGCCATCGCGATAGCGTTACAAATCTCATAGAAAGTTTGAAATGGGACACACTTGGAGGTAGCCGACGCTCTAAACGGAAGGGGCTGCTCCTTAAATTACAAAATCCGATCTTCGTCGAATTTGTAGAGCATGTATTATTATCACCAACTTTCATATCGCGCAATGATCACCATTCAAAAATACGGGAAATTACAGCTCGTACTGAGGCGTTGAAACAGTCGTTTTTCCCAGGCGCGATTCGCGAGTGGACCAGAGGGGGAGAAATATGACTTTGACGCGAATAGTGCCCTCCGCCACACCCCGCTTGGTGGCTAGCGGAGTATATATGTAGATGCATATGTGGGTATAATAGCACATGTATGATATCACACGATGGGATGCTGGTACCTTGGCCGCGCGGAGTGGCCGCGTGGTTTGAGGTGTCATGTCACGGATTGCGTGGCCCCTCCCGCCGGAGTTCCGAGTCCTTCCTCGGGCATGAGTGTGAATATTGTTCTTAGCATAAGCTGGTTTAAGTTAGTTTAAATAGTGTGTAAGTCTAGGGACCGATGACGTCAGCAGTTTGGTCCCTTAGGAATTCACACACATTTGAACATTTGATACCTTGATGCAGCACCCAGCGGAGTTTGCGGCAACAGAAACTACCTGCATTCTGATTGGTTACTGTAATGAGAGTTACAAGGGCTTGCTTTCGTGTGCCAAACCGCTTACTTTTATTTATTAATGATAGCTAAATTAATACTGATATATATTCTAAAATACCCTGGGTGACCCTCTCGATGATGTACTCTTACGCTGTAAATGTAACTTCGTTCTCTAGTCGACTTTAATGACTTACTAAGAACTTACTAAGGAGAGAAGAAGTACCTCGTGCATAATTGGCAGTGTTACGAATAACTGCCCAACTAAGTGGTTCACGCCAAACAAGACAGTGTCAAGTCTGACGGCCCGGTGTTCTGGCAATGCGCGGCTAAGATTAGTCGTCTGAGAGCAAAGCAGAGTACATTATCTGTTTGAAAAACTTAAATTTGTTATGAAATTTATATATAATATGTACTCTTAGTAAGAAAGTATTTGAAGATTTTAATTTGAGTAATGAGAACGACTGATGATTTTGTAAGCGAGTTTTGCAGGGGTGCACATGATTGCGGTTCATTGCAGTACAGTTGCTACTTCATCTGAAAGAATATTTATAGCGAAAAACAGCTGATATTCCTATGAAATGCTGACTTCGTTATTTAAGTGAGATAAAAACCTTAGCCTGTTGCAGTGTAGCTCCATCAAGGCAGCGGGCTCAGGATCAAGATAATTTTTTGCGCTAGGAAAGCCACATCGCATGTTGGTGGAAATATTAGAATTCTAGTGTCTCGGTCAGATGTCGCAAGATACAACTAGGCCCATTACACTTCCCACCTCTCTAGTAAAAATGGCCATCTGTGGTGAGACAGAGAAAGGAACAGCGCACGGATCTTTTTTAAGCACGAAACAGTTACTAGCCCCGTATTTAATCGTGGTTACCTGACATGATAATTCAATGCAGGTCGCGATCTATAATTTTGTACTGTACTCTTCATTTGAAAATCAATTTGTTTGCCAAGAGCGCTTTTTTAACACAATTATTGAATTATTAGTTACCACACTATGTTTTGTCATCCTCAGAACCATAAAGCTGGACAGTGGTAGTCACATCGATGCTTACGTCACTCTGTCACATGAGGAATATACAATACGTACAGAAAAAGGCCTCATATTTTTTAGGCGTATTTTGTAGTTCTCATGTGTGAGAACAGTGTAAGAATTGTGTGATCTAACTACTATTCCCCGGTTTTACGTATCTGAGGATGGCAATACATATTGCCGAAATTAGTAATCCAACAATTGTGTTATCATAGCAATCTTGGCAAATAAAGTGATTAGCTACAAAGTTTTTCGCGACGGAGTTCTTGCCTAAAAAAGTTGTAGGTTCATTCGACTCGTCAAATTCCGATAAATTTGCAAGCATTCGATGACACCCACTATAATCGCAGTTACGGACTGAAATTGACGGAAGTGAACTGGCAGGTTTTTCTCTTTTATAATCACTGGGCAGCATTCTATTGGCTGGATTACCGCCATGATTGCGGGTATACAAGTGCTGGCACTACGTCCAAACATTTTGCTTGTTCTCTCTACCTAGCACTGCTTGCAGCGCCATCCATCGTATGAGGCTGAGAACTGCGACAAGCATTCTTCCGTGTTCTCTTCCTTATCAAGTGCACGCTTCCATGCATTGCTATGTTCATAGCCTGTGTCTCTATTAAAGTTGTTTCCACAAAGTCCCATTTCGACTGCTTTCCCTATTACAGAGTCCCAATTGTTTCTACGTGAGCAGGTATTCTCCTTTGTTCAAACAAAATCTGCTAATTTAATAGGCTTTGCTATACCCTCATCGATCGATTGCCGTGTCAAATTTTAAATTATGATTTACACTTTTTACTCTCATATGGCTGAAAAACTACTTGCATCTACTAAAAGCCCATTCCCCACCTGTTTGAGGAGAGAGGAATGAAATGCCATTAAAGAAAGAATAAAAAGCCACTGCCGATGTCACTAACTACCCGTATTCAAGGTCACGCTGATGTTCTGCACAACTATCGGCAACCATCCCTACAGACTGTCCCATGTGACTCTTGCCATACATTCGCAAGGAATGTTATAAATTCCTGGCATTCTCAGGCTTAGATTATCTTTAACCGCTCGCAACATTTCTCTGTGTGGCCGGAAGACTGCTTTGATTCCTTGCCTGTTTAGGAATCTATCTTTTTGGCTGGTTGCACCGCGAAATGGAAGCCACCCCTGCTGTGTGTTGGCCCTTTTTGGGGTGTTTGAATGGCGCCACTCCTTGGTTTTATCAACAGCGTTGGTCTAATGTCACGGACGAATACCCATTCCTATTAAAGACCGTCTTCAAAGGCCTAATCTCTGAACCGAGGTGGTCCAATGTCCCCAATAGTTCTGACTCTGTGTTCTAAGATGTTCAGTACAGCTCTCTTCTATGCTGAGTGGTGAAAGCTAGAAAGCTACGCCCACTGAGATTCAGATGCGTACGGTTGGTCTTTTTCTGTTTTACGCACATATTTTTTGTTTTTACTTGCTGCTGAAACGGCGTGCTATTTGATGTCACCACAGCTGGGAGGAGGTGACTTTAATTACGCCGTACTCTGTTCTATCAAAGTTGGCTTATTGTTCCTCGTTATTGGGGAATAGTGGTTGCTACATCTCATGCCTGTCCTGGATGGCCGGCCGCGGTGGTCTCGCGGTTCTAGGCGCGCAGTCCGGAACCGTGCGACTGCTGCGGTCGCAGGTTCGAATCCTGCCTCGGGCATGGATGTGTGTGATGTCCTTAGGTTAGTTAGGTTTAAGTAGTTCTAAGTTCTAGGGGACTGATGACCACAGCAGTTGAGTCCATAGTGCTTAGAGCCATTTTTTTTTTTTTTGTTCTGGATGAAATTCGCTGCAAAACCCAAGACGAGTGAGGGGTACGCACAGCGACATAAACCGTTTAAAATCGATCGAGTAATGGCTATAATCTCTAACCGAGTTAGAGACTGACGTCCATCGACAAGGACCGGGAGAAGCTGAAATTCCCGCTCGTTTTTATGAGGAAATAGTTGCGCCCTGGCATCTGCACGTCACTTTGATTCGCGGGACGGAAACGCGAATAATTGCGTTGCGTGTTCGTGGCCGAATATTGGTAACAAATTGCTTCACTCCTCTATGCGTGTCCCGAGAGCCAAAAATTTGTTTGCAGTGGCTACCTGCCGCTACCTCCCCTCCTCTGTCCTTTTTCCCCCGCTTCTTTTTTTTTTTGTACCAACCATGACGTGTGGCCAGTCGTGGCGCACTTTTTCAAACCTCTTTTTTTTTTGGCAGCACCTGCCCGCTCTACTTGCTATTTCCATTTGCACGCTGTCTCGCGCGTTTCCTGCGACTGTGGCGGGGGTGGAAACGTTCGTGGCGGCCGTGGAAGGGGCTGTGCTGGGGAGTCGACCAGAGGAATGTAGTAGCTGCGCATGAGTGTGTGTGTGTGTGTGTGTGAGTGTGTGTGTGGGTGTGTGTGTGAACGTGTGCGAGCTGATAGGGGCGCCCGTACATCTGAATCGACATCTCGCTGTCATCGAAAAAGTATTAGTAATAAATTCGCCGCGACGCCGGCTGAAATTGAGTCGCGGTCTGCGGTGTTGGAGACGTGCGTCGCAACGATGTGGTCGCTACCACTGTGTTACGCGCCCCCTGGAGGCGACCATTATTAAATATAAAAAAACATAGGTTTACTGTTAGTACAACTCAATGAAACGTAATATGGAAAATGACTTACTTAGACTGACATATTCTGGGTGAGCACCACATTCCCGGTATGTTTAAACAACGGTAACCTCAGGCTGCTGGCTTAAACGCAAACTTTATTTAGCAGTACTAATTAGTTTCTGGTGTAGGGAAGAGTGTTGTACCTAGAGGTTAGTGTCCTTACGAACATACTGTGTTTTGTGGGTACCTCAGTCTGATGACTGATTTTCGAATCAAATGGAGGACCGCCACTCTCCTCGTATATGAAGTGTTTTGCGCGTCATTTGTAAATATTTCTCGTTCTACACATTTCCCAAGTGCGACAATAAAGTAATGAGACTGATGTGAAAAAAAATTTTGCTTACCGTTTTAGTCAAGTTTAGTGTTGTCTCCTTCAAAGTAGTTCCCTTCTGACTGCACACACTTTTTCCAGCGCTTCTGCCATTGATGGTAACATTTCTGGAACTCATCTGCTGTAATATCCTCCAAGACCCTCGTCACAGCGTTTTGGACTTCTTGTGTTGTTAGAAAATGGTGTGCACTGACCGCCGTTTTGACTCTAGGGAATAGAAAAAAAGTCGCACGGAGCAGTATCTGGTGTATAAGATGGCTGTGGTAGTACTGAAATCTGTTTTAGTTAAAGTTGCTGTACTGACAGAGGAGTATAGGATGGCGTATTACTGTGATGCAGAATCCAATTATCAGCAATGTTGGCATAGACACAAAAAACTCCTGTAAGAAGTCTTTCTAAAATTTCTTTGTAGTAATGTTGTTTATCTGTTGGTCCAGGAGGCACCCACTCTTTATGGACAATTCCCTTGGAATCAAAGAAGAACACAAGCATGAATTTCACTTTTTATGGTCGTCCACTGCTGTCTTCATCTTCAACATTCGTTCCGCCTTCACTAAACATTTTATGTGAACGAAAAACTTGAGCTCTTGACATAACCTCCTCTCCAAAATCCTTCTGAGGCTTACCGTAAGTTTTCATCGCGTTTTCACCCAATTTAAAGCAAAAAGAAATGGCTTACCGTAGCACAATATTATGCGGTTCCATTTCCGTGACGAGAAACACAACACGTGTTAACTTATTACAGCACAACTCACGACTGAGCAGTGGCATCGATGTGACGCTTGGACTAGAAGCAGCTTATAGACCAAGGTCAAAGATATTGTGCCTACTCAAGCCGGCAGGGTTGCCACATCTTGCAAAGAAAATCAGTCTCATTATTTTATTGTAGCACCTCGTAAGTGCTGCATAATATGTTAAAGCAATTTCCAGTACATGTGGGGCCATCAAAAAGTTACTATTCGAGAACGTTGCTGCAGCTTATAGAGGGTGAACATTAATAGAACCGAAAAAATTCAGGGACAGACCCCTGATTGAAAATGGAGGAAAGTAGGTCCTACGAACATGTGTCCAGAAATGAAAGGTGTGCGTGCAATGACAACAAACCGTTCTGAAACACACAACAGGGCTGCATCGCATCGACGTTACAACAGATGTTCAAAGCGGCCTCCAATGGATTACAGGTGATAGGTATAGCAGTGGTTGTCATGCAGGATACGCATAATCGCACTTTGGCTTACACCATGCTGGCTGGCCTCTTGTCTGGAGCTTGTACGAGGAATCGTCTCAGTATGCTGTACACCCTGGTCCACCAAATCCGATGTACGCACTGTCCGCCGCCTCCCTGCATGTTCATGTGTAACAAAGCACCAACGATTACACATACGCCTAAAAAGGGCTTGAAATGTTGTTTGATGTCGTTGGTGTCAGTGAGGGTACTTGTTTTGGTGTAGTTGTGGTACTACTCGACCGTTTCGATCTGCTTGGCACATTATCTAGTCTTATTCGCGACGTGATTTCCGGTACATCCTGTTGCTCACAGTACGCTGCGTCAGTCACACATCTTGCGACACACAAGGAACAGACGGCACGTGATCAAAGGAGGTTTAATTTTCAGCACCATGTACTGCGACCACTATGCACTACCGGACACATGTTAATAGGACCTTTTTTCCTCCATTGCCAGTCAGGAATCCGTTCCTGTAGTTTGTCGGTTTCATTAATGTTCACCACGTATAGAACGTAGAGCGACCGATGCGGGCACTGAGCGAGGTGCCGCAGTGGTTACCACATTGGATTCTTATTCGGGAGGGCGACGATTTGAAACTCGCGTCCGGCCATCTAGATCTAGGTTTTTTGTGGTTTCCCTAAATCACTACAGGCAATGGTTTGTTTGAAATGGCACGGCCGATTTCCTTCCCCATACTCCACACCATACAAGGTTGTGCACCGTCTCTGATAATGTCGGAAGTTCCATGCGGCTTTTCGCGGATGATGCTGTAGTATACAGAGAAGATACAGCATTAGAAAATTGCAGCGAAATGCAGGAAGATTTACAGCGGTTAGGCACTTGGTGCAGGGAGTGGCAACTGATCCTTAACATAGACAAATGTAATGTATTGTGAATACATAGAGAGACACATCCTTTATTGTATGATTATATGATAGCGGAAAGGTAACAGTTACTTCTGTAAAATATCTGGGAGTATGCGTGCGGAACGATTTAAAGTGGAATGATCATATAAAATTAATTGTTGATAAGGCGGGTGAAAGGTTGAGATTCATTGAGAGGGTCCTTAGAAAATGTAGTCCATCGACAAAGGAGGTGGCTTTCAAAACACTCGTTCGATCTATACTTGAGTATTGCTCATCAGTGTGGGATCCGTCCCTGGTCGGGTTGACAGAGGAGATAGAGAAGATCCAAAGAAGTGCGGCGCGTTTCGTCACAGGGTTATTTGGTGATCGTGATAGCGTTACGAAGATGTTTAGCAAACTCAAGTGGCAGACTCTGCAAGAGAGGCGCTCAGCATCGCGGTGTAGCTTGCTGTCCAGGTTTCGAGAGGGTGCATTTCTGGATGAGGTATCGAACATATTGCATCCCCCTACTTATACTTCCCGAGGAGATCACGAATGTAAAATTAGAGAGATTCGAGCGCGCACGGAGGCTTTCCGGCAGTCGTTCTTCGCGCGAGCCATACACGACAGGAACAGGAAAGGGAGGCAATGACGGTGGCACGTAAAGTGCCCTCCGCCACACTCCGTTGGGTGGCTTGCGGAGTATAAATGTAGATGTAGATGTTCTAAGAGGTATGCGCTGTCTGCGATATGAGAATCGCTGACCAGAGAGCAGTGTTGACTGCAGTACGAACTGTGTAACTGTAGCAGTTAGTTGTTGCTAGTCGCTAGTCTGAGGTTGTCTGCGCTTGTCTGCAGTCTGCTCTGGTCGGGAATTTGGAGGCTGAGTATTATTGTATAAGGTAAAAAGCAGCCTCGCGCATATCTAGTAATGTATCTGAACTGTCATCCAAATGTTTAAAAAAAATGTCCTAATAATAATTTTTGTAATATAAAGTAATTTTTTTAAAAAAAGCATTCATTTTAAAAAAAAGTCAGTTGCTTCCTTTCACAAATCACAAATGTATAGGCCAGCATTACATGGAGCTGTACCGCAAAAATGTTAAGTAAGAGCAGATATATTCGCCGTTTTTATTGAGGTAAGAGTTTTTGCTTTTCATTCAGAATGATCTTACAGGGCCACGACGCAGCACTGCTGTTGTCCAAATTTTACCAGGTTACTGAATTTATTTTTTATTACGAGGTTTAGGAATTTTTCTGTTTCGAGCTTACAATAAATGGGAGACAAATTTTGTGTGGAGGTTAAATGTGAATGAATTTCTGTAGAGAGGTTACACTAAATTAGAATCACATTCCCTATTCATATTTAAATACATTTAATTTATTTCGTGTGGGGAGGTTACACTTGGCGACCCTGCCAGGATCGTATTTCTTTGTGAATCTCTGAGAAATAGTCATATATCTGCTCTTATTTACTTAAATGTAGTTTGCATCTGGTGCAATGCATTTACTAATTTGTCACTTTTTCTTTCACAGATCATCAGCAATTTATTGCTCTTTGTTGTTTTTGTGTTTGTTCCATTTTTGCTTTGTCTTTGTTTAATTTTTGTGCTTAATTTTGATTTGTGAAAAATGCCACGAAAAACTGTTAACAGTACATCGCGATGTGCAATGAGTGTAATAGCCGACTCGAATTGCTTGACCGATAACATTTGCGACACTCAGTGTAATAGTGAAAATCCCCTAATTACAGATAATCAGTGTGTACCGAACACTAATATTGATTTTGATCCTAATGATGAACAAACAAATTCAATTGTGTCCTCTGTTAATTTAACGACAATTGATGACGCGGCACGTTCCATTACAATGAACGCTGCCCAGTTTGACACACCCGGTTTGCAAAATTTACGTAATGAACAGACAAATTTTTCTAACGAAAATGAACAGTGTAATCAGAATACGTCAGATTTATTTAATTCCGGTGTAGTGACCAACAGTGCACATCCGATTAGCAAACATTTTCAAGAATCACAGAATAACCAAATGGTTACACAAAACGTGACAATTGCAGATACACCATCGCACAGTACAGAGAATAGAGCCGATAATTTTAGCTGGGATCAAGTTAGGGCATTATTACTACAAATAAATGAAAAACTAGACAATGAGCACAAACAACTTAATGAAAATCTCAAACGAATTAATGAATCGTACAAACAACGTAATGAAAATCTCGAACAGTGGAATGAAAAACTAAACAACAATTTCAAACAACTTAATGAAAAACAAGACAACAATTCCAAACAGTTGAATGAAAAACACGACAACCATCTTAAACAACTTAATGAATCATACAAACAACTTAATGATAAATACGACAAACTTAATGAATCGTACAAACAACGTAATGAAAATTTCGACAATCATTGCAAACAACTTAATGAAAAAGTAGACAATAATTATTAACAACTTAATGAATCGTGCAAACAATTTAATGAAAGTTTCAAACAGTCGAACGAAAAACACGACAACCTTAGTGAACAGAACAAACAACTTAGTGAACAGATTACAGCCGTTACCACACAACGTCATGATAATAAAGAACAATTATGTGAGGAAATTAAGGCTTGTGCTAGTAACAGTAGTGAAGAAATGAGATCTGTGGCACAAGAATTAAGTAATACAGATGCAGCCACAACTAAATTACTTAGAGAGGAAATTAGTGCAGTCGCTAAACAATGCTCTGAAAACGCAACACAGTTACGCGAAGAATTTAATTTAAAGTCACCAGAACTTTCACACACTCTGGATACGGAAGTCGATAAGAAATGGGAACAACAGATCTGCCAAATTGACGAACGTATTAAAGTGACGGAAATGAAAAATGTTTGAGTCACTAACACGTCACAGCATACGCCACTTTGCGAACATTTGTCAAACTCACACAGCCAGTATCATTTAGGTAGTTTACAGAGAACACGTGAGTTAGACTCCGAACAGTCACAGACAAACAGACTGTTACACAAACCTGAACCTGTTCACACATTCAGAGACGATAACGTTGATTATAAGCAATTTTTATCCGTAAAAAAATCTAAGGTATTTATAAATGACAGAACAGAAATACATCGTTTGGACTGGATACAACAATTTGCTTTTGTTGCCTGTAATGCAGAAACTAGAACTGGCCTGGATACAACAATTTACTTTTGAATTTTCACTGGCATTGCCTGTAATGCAGAAGCTAAAATTTATTTGCAGCGCATAATTGACCTCAGGGGATTCATTACGCTTCAATGAATATGTGCCGTAGCGTGCACAGGGCCCCGAGCCGTAGTAGTGCTATTTCATCTTTAGTTTTCTGCACTGCTGCCTTCTCTTCTACTATCCTTTATATCTATCAAAATAACTCTTCAACTATCGATCTATCTAGGATTTAGGAATGAATAAAGAAAACCCGATATGACAAATTTTACCGAAAGTGACAATTTTCATTAGACACTCCAGAACTATCACCATAATTTTAATAACAAACAAAATTTTAATCATCAGTAAGTACAAAATTTTCAGCAGTCGCAAACATATTTTGGTAACAATACAGGTTTTTCTCCGCAGCAGCATCAAAGCCAACCGGTTAGCATACCTAAGCAACAATGCAGTCTGCAAGGTCAACCAAGCTTTAATGTTTCGCCGCCTACACGTATAGCGTCGGCTCCACCAAATAGTAACGCACAGCAACAAAAAAATAGCTACGTACAGAAAACACACTATTTCAGCTCATATCGCAATGCACCATATAGAAATGACTATCATGACAGACGTAAAAGTAATGAGCACAATTTTCAGCGTACGTTTAATAACAGTCGGTCTTATCAGCAGCAAAATCATCCGCAACAACATATTATCATGAATGAACCAGACAGTAGATATCATCCCGAACGTAATACGTCAGGACGAAATAACAGAACAGTACAAATAGTGGAAATGCCACAGCATCCTCCCGAAAATAATAGCACGTCAGATAGAAGTTGACTAGATACAGTACAGGTTGCATCTTCCAGTAACGCAAGCAATGCTTTTGACACGCAGAATCTTGTTCACGAAAATGTTATTACTTTTGACGACATCCGATCAGGTATTGCTTTCATGTTCACAGGATGTTTTTAATCTTGTTTTGCGTTAAAGAAACTCAGCGAAATCGATGTTTTCGTTTGAAATTTATCGTATACAGTAGGGCCGACCGCAAGTATACAAGATAGCTGCAACGGTCAAGGAGACTGATAACATTACCTTCAATAGTTGCACACATTATGATATTCGAGAAAATCGAAACATCTGTTAGAATTTTGCACAGAAATGTAAGAAACAACGGGGGGAAGGTGACTTTGTGCCACCCTATGAAACAATCAAACGAATGGTTGCTAGAAAGGATAAATTCAGATTCAGGTATCGCAAATGTTTCTTCGAGCTGTTACGGATGTAACTGGAAAATGGGATGATATATACTAACAGAAATTTGCTGAAACCACGCGGGATGCATAGTTCCCCAAGTCAATGGAGAACTGCCATCTTGGCCGGCCGCTGTGTCCGAGCATTTCTAGGCGCTTCAGTCGGAAACGGGGCGACCGCTACGGTCGCAGGTTCGAATCCTGCCCCGGACATGGATGTGTGTGATGTCCTTGGGTTAGTTAGGTTTAAGTAGTTCTAAGGTCTAGGGGACTGATGACCTCAGATGTTAAGTCCCATAGTGCTCAGATCGATCTGAACCATTTTGAACTGCCATCTTAGCGCTTTCGCAAACTTATTGACCTAAAACCGGAAGGACAGATTAACTGTAAATCAAAACTGAGGATCCCAATAGTCATTTAATGCAATTTTGAAATAAATTACTATAAATTTTGACCATCGACAAGGAAGTGATGTGTGCATAGGTGCTGGCTGGTAGTTGTCAGCAAAATACAAAAATATAAATTATTATTAACCAGCAGATTCATAAAGAATAAGATTTATTAAGCAGTCATGTACAGGATGTTATTAACGTGGAGTGTAGAATATTAGTTACGAACAACAAATAAATGCGTGGAACTTACGAATCTGCTGTGAGAGATATGTTGTATCTGTAATCCCTTTCTAAATAAAGACACTTACAAACTCCCACAGTAAGCAGCAAATGAACAGCTCATTTAAGACAAATATTCCGACTGGCTCCCATTGTAATTACTCGGGTGTGCCAGCGTCACTGCTTTTATTTTTCACTGTTATTGTTGCCTTCATTTTAACTGAATGTGGCTAACGTCAAACTCCCAATGCATTAACAATAAAAACACGCATTGGCAGTTCTCTACGTAACTGTAAATGATTGTTGTGAATAAAAAATCAAGCCTCTGTGTTTTTAAATTTGTTGTAAAAACACTGGTTTAAAAGTCCAATATTTCAGGCGCCTCGCACAATTGATTGTTCGAGTGACTTCATTTTCTTTTTTTACATTTGTATTCTCTGGTTGTCAGTACATCAGAATGTCATTTAATTAAGTACCGATACATTTGTGTAAACTGGACAACGAGATCAATTAATTATCTAATCTGCCAGAAGGTAATTTAAGCACCTGAACACGAGTATACCGAAAAATTAGACAAATTTCTTCTGACCATGGTTTACTCTCATATCACTACGTTTGCCGACCCAGTCAAATGTTATCTGCCACGGAAGTACGTAAATAAGTTGTACAAACTTATGTCTTTTATGGGCTCTTTTCTAAGGATTTACATTATTCACACGTACTAAAACCTTTGGAATTCAATAATGAAACTGTTTACAGAGAATGGTAAGCGAACAGCAGTGTCAAATAGTCGCCGCCAGGCAACTGGTAATTTAGCTTGCATTCTCCCTAGTCTTGAGCAATTCTTCATCACTGCAACTTGAAACGTGTTTCATTATCACCCCCTCTCCGCAATTACTATGCCGTTAGTATGCTGTAATTCTTTCGAGGACTTCCAGGTAGGTCAGTAGAAATAAAGAAAAAAAATAAATTCTAAACCTTCTTCCTGATACAAATACTCTCAGTTATCGCTCCCAAGAGCCCTACTCTAACTTTACCTTATGGCCTATCTTGAGTTTAAAGTGCTGTATCAGAACATTATAATTGGCAATAGAGTCTGTGGTCAGATGGTGTGTGTACTCTATTTGGGCTCTTTCTTATCAGCGTCAGTGGCTATTCTTCGAAGAGAATTTCACACAGCAATGTCTGCTAGACAGCCGACTTTAGCTTTCAGTGGTTCTTGGTGTAGTAGTAATGGCAGAGAGTTCCACAGCTGCGACAAACTTCAGTTCTGCTTCTTTAATTCCCCTTCCTTGCACTGACGAAGCAGCTTTAGGGCTTGTAGAAAACTTTGGTTAATATTTTCTTTATTAGCGTCCACAGTAATGGAAAATTTCCTAAATTACAATATTTTAGACATTTAACTATGATTGTATTTGTTATTTCCTCTTCTGCATCGAGTGTTGCCACACTAGACAACTGAACCGTTAGTGAATACTTTCATGGTGTTTCCACCAGTCAATGCAATCCGAAGATACGGCCATTTGTATTACATATTTTTGTATTCGGAAAATCACTTATCAAAATCCATATGGTAATCCCCATTGACATGCAATCGTGAGAGTTGGCAAGCAGCAAGGTTTCGCAGTAAACGTAGAGGAAAAAAAATTGTAAAATTGTTAATCTGTAATTATATCATACTAGACAGATACTGTTTCCTGTCGTTTGTTAATCGTCTGTCTGTCAGTTTGTTAAAACCCCTTTTTAGCACCAATTCCTATGGAAAATTTAACTTAAAACTTAAATATAAATCGTTCTGCAAAGTCCTTTTCGGGACTGATATCTTGATAGTACCGATATCGATTACGGGAAAAAATCGTCGAGATTTTCGGTTACCGGGATGGATGTACTATGTATATACACAAATTTATTTTTACTGGACCGTCTGAGGGAGAGTTCTACTCGTACTTGGCCAAGTTTTTCTTTAATCGGTCACTATCGTGACGCTCGTTTCCCAAACGACGCTGAGCAATGAGCTTTAATTCCATATAGAATAATAGGAAGCTGTAATGTAAAAACACTACCCACACGGATAACATAGCCTGTTAATTTTGGTAGTAATCCTTGTAAACACTTCGGTTATGCGACTGAATACAACACATTTTATGTTTTACCAGCTGCGTTACTTATATTCGTCTCGTTTGTGTATCGACTGTGGAGGAAATATAGCGAATATTTTTTAAAGAAACTTCACTTGACATAAAAGGGTATCTTAAATGTCTGATCATTCCTGTAAAATCTGATCTTCCCACGAATGAAAATTAGAATTCAATTTTTAACTTGGTCTTTTGCCTCGGGGTAGGTGAAGGTCTAATGATTTTGACAGTTCAAGTCTTAGCACGAGCGAGGAAAGGTCGACCCGCGTTCCCAAGCTGTATGGCTTGGAAACAAAAATACCCACTACCCTGCTTTTTGCCATGACCGCCCCTAAAGTATCAGATTCATTTTCACCTAATTCGACACTGCCAATCTGATTCGCGGGAATAGATCACAAGTGATAATATACTCTAAGGCAAGAAGAAACTATGTACACACAAACTGTTATCCAACTTAAACTCATATGCTAACCTTTGACTAAACATAACCTGATCTGAAATTAACTGTAAATGGTCTGAATACAACTTGTCTGTATATACAATGCGCAACTGAAGTGAAACAATCATCTGGCCCTATTCAAAATTTCCACTTACCTCGCGTCTTCATGATATTGTTGCAGATTTCTTGAAAGCACAACAGCGAATAGCAAGCTGGCACTGGCTAATCTAGATGGCTATTTCTAAACAAATATTAAAACTGTTGCATACCACATTGTGCATTGTGGTTATGCATGCTGATAAACCTTCTTTAAACTTGGAATAAGGAGAGGAATTGTTGCTTCAAAAATGTTCAGATGTGTGTGAAATGTTATGGGACTTACTACTGAGGTCCTCAGGCCCTAAGCTTACACACTACTTAATCTAAATTATCCTAAGTACAAACACACACACCCATGTGCGAGGGAGGACTCGAACCTATGCCGGGACCAGCCGCACAGTCCATGACTGCAGCGCCCTAGACCGCTAGTAACTGTTCCTGTGAAACGATATTATAAAACATTGATTTTAGGATTATATATTCAAAAAGACAGAGAGAAACTTCGCGTGATCTTGTAACGCTACCGCCCTTTAACGGACGTGCGTTAGCTGTATAAAGCCTGGGCTAGTAATTATGTCAGTGACAGGTGTAAAAATTGTTGGTGCAACTGGTAAGGCTAGTAAGCCGGTAAAGAACCAGATTTTGGTTGAGTTTAGTATAAAAGGACAAAACTTTGAACACGATTTTTTGGTTGTGCCAGACTTGAGTACTGAAATGATTTTGGGGATAGATTGGTTGGATAAAGAAAAGGTTATTATTGATTGTAGCCAGGGAGTGATTGAAATTAATAGTACTATTAGGAATGTGAAATTGAATTTTGAGGAAAATGGGAAAATGTTTAATTCAGAAATTGACTCTTTGTTGTTGGAGATCGACCAAGGGAATGATGGGTTGACAAATAAGTATGAGGTGTACCATGTCCAGGGAATATTAAATGAGAGTAACGAGCAGGGGCATGAATTTAAGGGAATGGTGGAAAAATTAGAGGGAATATCTCCCGAACAGAAAGCAGAATTGCTTGAAATTTTAGATAATAACAGCCCCGTATTTTCGGACAAACCTGGCCTAGTTAAGAACTTTGAATACCAGATTGAGACAATCGAGCATAAACCTTTTTTCGTAAGACCGTTTTCGATACCCATATCAAAGAGGCAGGCTGTTCAAGTGGAAATAGATAAAATGATAGAGTGGGGGGTAATCGAACGAAGTAGCAGCGAGTATAATAGTCCCCTTATCATAGTGAACAAAAGGGATGGGGGAGTGAGAGTAGTTATCGACGCCAGGACTTTGAACAAAATTGTAAAGAAGGAAATTGACAGACCTGAAAATCTGGACGAAATGCTCCAAAAATTTTATAACGTGAAATATTTAACCAGTCTGGACATGACCGCCGGATACTGGCAAATCCCATTATGTAAAGAATCCCGTAAATATACCGCTTTTCTATTCGCCAGGAAATGCTATCAGTATAAAGTAGTGCCATTTGGGCTTAGCACATCTGTGGCAGTATTTATTAGGGCCCTGGACTTTGTGTTAGGGAGAGAACTAAGTTCCCGGCTAACCATTTATGTAGACGATTTACTAATTGCTACAGAAACATGGCAAGAGCATTGCGAGTTATTGCGGAAAGTTTTTGTTGCTCTACAAGCAGGGGGCATGACACTTAAGTGGAAGAAATGTGAATTTGTAAAATCGGAAATAAAGTTTCTGGGGCACATTATTACTACAAACGGCATTGGAAAGGATCCGGAAAAGTTAAGTGCAATATCAGGATGTCCAGCTCCTAGAAATAGAAAACAGTTGAAAGCCTTTTTAGGTTTATGTGGATTCTATAGAAAATTCGTCAAGGGACAAGTTTTTAATAGTCCTCATTTGAATAATCTACTTAAGAAAAATAGTGCTTTTGTGTGGACTGAAGGGTGTATGAGGGATTTCGAAAAATTAAAAAATGAACTTTTGAATGACAGTATTTTGCATCACCCTATACTCTCAGAACCTTTCCATATGAGTACTGACAGCAGTGCTTATGGAATTGGTATAGAAATTTTCCAAGAAATCTGTAATGACAAAGAAATCGAACACAGGACTATCGTGTTTGCAAGTAGAACTCTAACGAAATATGAGAGAAACTACACTATTTCGGAAAAGGAAGCTTTAGCCATTATATGGGTGCTAAAGAAATTTAGAAATTATCTGTGGGGCCATAAGCTCATCATACATACTGACCACAAAGCTTTAACTTTTCTTAAAGATTGCCGTTTACTAAATGGTAGGCTAACTCGTTGGGCTTTATACCTACAACAATTTGATTACGAAATTTATTATGTCAAAGGTACTGAGAATTATGTGGCAGATGCTTTATCTCGATAGCCTAATGGTATGAGTGAAGTGCCAAATGAAAATGGGGAAGAGGGTACTTTTCAGATAAGGTATATAAAAGAGGTTTCAGGAAAGAGGAAAATTGAGCAGATATGTAAAAATATGAGATACCATCAGAATGAGGATTCAACCTGGAAATCAGTGAAGGTAAATTTTGACAGTGTGCAGTATCCTCAAATTAAGAAATATTACAAAATCTTTAAAGGCATTTTATATAGGAGGAAAGATTTAGTTACTGAGGAATGGAGAGTATGTTGGCCAAACCAGTTTGATACCGAGGTCATAGACTATTTTCATTTAGCATTGGGGCATAGTGGGCCAAAGAAGTGTTTGGATAAATTGAATAATGTAGTAGTGATTGTTGGTAGTGTTAGTAAGAAAGTAAAGGAACGAATTAAGTCATGCGATGTCTGTCAAAAGGCCAAAGTGCCGAATAAAACTAATAGAGGTCCAATGCAAAGCACATTACCTGAAAACACCCTAGAATTGCTATCGGTAGATTTATATGGTCCCCTCCCAAAGACTTCGGGAAATTGTGCATATATTTTAGTGATTTTGGAAGTATTTTCAAAATTTGTGAAGTTATACCCCTTGAAAAAAGCGACAGCAAAAGCTGTATTTAGTAGGATGGTCGAATACTTCAGGACCATCGGGAAACCCAAAGCAGTACTATCTGACAATGGACCCCAGTTCATATCCAAAATTTGGAAGGGAGGAATGGAGAGAAATGGTGTGGAGGCTAAATATATTGCCGCCTACCATCCTGCAAGCAACCCGGTTGAAAGGTACATGCGAGAAATCGGAAGATTATGTAGAACATACTGCAGTCACAATCATAGAGCCTGGGCAGATTTATATCGGATTTTGAGAATGTCATGAACACATTACATCATGAAACTACAGGATTTCCACCGGAAGGAATTTTGTTAGACAGAAGTAGTAAAAGTTTAATTGAAGAAAAACTAGAGTTTCCACCTTGTACAAGTTTGGGATTGAATCAAAAGAAAGAATTATCAGCAGTCAAACTTTTGCTATAAAGAAATTTAAAAGTTCTGTGAATTATTGCAAATGTTGGTAAAGGACAAAAGTATGAATAAACTGAAAGAGAGTTTTTTGAATTGAGTTAGCGATGCTATTTAATTAACTTGAGACTGAACTAATGACAGTTAAATTATTCAGAAGTAAGACAAATGAGTAGTTATCCATTGATTGATAAATTTGAGTGTTAATTTGCCTTTTAGTACTTAACAGTTTCAGTATAACGACCATAACAGTTTCAGGGCCCCCCCCCCCTCTTCTCTTGTTCATTCTTTCAAACCTTGAAATGTGCTGATCATATTTGACCAGTAAATTTAAGTCCTTTATTGAACCTAAGTGTATTAGTGTTGTTTTCCCAATTTCAATAGTGACATTGTATGTGTGTTTTCAAAACTGTGCACTCTAGGAAAATCTATGCCCGATTTCAGTCTGATCAATATACAAAATGCAGTTCGTAGTAGTCATTGCTGTGTGGGGTTGTGTGAATTTATCTCGTCCAAATTAGTACAAAAAAGAGAAAGCTTTAGTTCAGTGGATTTTTCCGGGTCCAAACTTTGCCATATAACGCATCATTACTACGTGTTACCATGCTTGTACATGCACCTACTTGTACAAGGAAAAGCTCACTCATTGCCTAAGTAGGCTGGCGACCGAATCATTAATTATAGGTAGCATCTACTGTGTATACTTCTTGTCCATGCGAACGAGCAATTATACTGTACATATGCTTGATGAATCACTGTAGTTATTGACTGATTACAAGTCCGATCTTGCTTCTATTAGGTACACGCGGTCAATTTATGTACTAAAATCCTTGGTTATAAGGTGAAGCCCGTGAACTTATTACAGTACAGGCTTTATACAGCTAACGCACGTCCGTTAAAGGGCGGTAGCGTTACACGTGGCTTCCCGGTGACAGGACTTCCAGTTGTTGTCGGTTACAAATTAACGTAAAGATCGATCAGTGGATGTCCAGTGGCACGAATAGCAATAAAAGTCAGTAAAGTAAACTGCAGTGAACGTCAAGTACGACAGTGTGTTGTAGTTGGCATTCAATATGGACGGGAATGTAGGCAGGGTAGATGCGCCGAGCGAAATGGAGAATGCGGCTGGCAGTAGCCGGAGTTTACGCGGCCAGATAACAGATGGCATTAGCAGAAGACAATTGGCGTACATGCAATACCATGAACACGTCACCGAACAGATTGAAATGTCGAGATCGTCTCGAACACAGCAAGGGACTAAACAGGAAGTAGAGGGTGACTTGGTAGATGATAGTTAGTACGTGAACGAATCCACTGACATGTTTGATTCACCACAGATAAAGAAAGAACCGAAAGAAACTTCTGAAGTAGAACCGGAACACAAGGATTCCGTAGAACAAAACAGTGTAAAAATTTTAAGCATGAATGACTTATTTGAACAATTAACCAAACAAATTGCGGGACAGAATGAGCAACTTGAAAAACAAGTCGGCAATCAGGTTAATCAGCTTAAAACACACGTTGACGAGCAACTCAAAACACAGGGACGTCAGCTCAAAACACAGAATGAGCGACTTAAAACACACGTGGATCGGATTAAAGCACAGGTTGAAGGACAGGGAATTAAAATTAGTAAACAAATAGAACAGGTAGAACAAAAGGTGGGTAATTTAAGTTCTGTGGTAAATACTATGAAATTTGAAATTGACACCATTAACAAAAATATGGACACTATGCAGGGGGAAATTGTTAACATTAACAGTAGGTTCGATGTTGAAATTCTCAACATACAAGAGAAAGTAGAGCCCCTGGTAGAAACAAAAGTAGACGAAAAAGTTTTCGGTCTCAAAACTGAGATCGTAAACGAATGTCAACAAGGAATTTCACAGTTGAAAAGGGTAGTTTCAGACACTGAAAAAGATTTAGGCGAGAGAGTTACTGAATGTGAACAAAATTCTTCGAAAATTCAAGGCAAAATTTTTGACCTTGAGAATGAAATTAAAGATAGGCCTGGTGTTGGCTGTAATGACACACCGATTACGAAGCTGTTAGAAGCCGAGGAACGCTTCGATCCAGCCAAGAAACATGACGGGTGGCATCCGTTAGATTTTATCAAAAATTGCGAGAGAGTATTTCCTGAGCACTTGTCTGATCAGGAAAAGATAAATGTTGTAATTAGCGCCTTAGCAGGTGATGCTAAGCGCTGGGGAATAAATTTAAATACCGAACGAATGACGTTCGAAGAATTTAGGCAGAGATTTACGGAAGAATATTGGTCCGAACAAAAGCAGGATCATTTATGGCGCGAATTTATCATGGCCAAGCTTCATGATAACAGGGGCAGAAATTCCTTGAAAGATTTCTGCGAGCATTGGTACCGGAAATTGACGCATTTAAGAGGCCGAAGATCAGATTCAGAAATTATCTGGGAGTTATATAAAAAGCTCCCAGGAGATTCAAAGAGGTATGTAGGAAGCAATCATCGCAGCTTCCAAGCATTTCTCGAAAGAGTCGAAGACGAAGATCATTGGCGCGAAAGTCGTGCCAATTATCAAAATTTTGGTAACCGTAATAACCGAAACAATGATGAAAGAAATGACGGCGATGGATTTCGCGTCAGTATAATACAGAGAGGAAGAGGCAGAGGAAGAGGTAGAGGAAATTATTCAGGTCGCGGTAGAGAGTATACCGCGCAAAATAATAACGACGCGGGAAACTAATTTCCGCGAACGTTGCGGGCCAAACGGAAGCGGACAATACATACCGGCCCCGAATTGAAAAAAGATACCGGACCGACCGCAATGTAATGAAACAGGATAGAGACAGGCGTGGAACGACGGGACGTGTTGTGACGAAACAAGCGTCACCTGCGAGCCAGAATGAGTCATTTCTGCCGCACAGAACGCTACAGGTTAACAGGCGAGTGGAGTATCAGAGGGCAACGGCCCAGCCTAGCAGAACATCTGTTAAGAAAGAAGCCGCTAGAAATACGGCAGCAGTATGTAGGGAAGCAGCCTACTCACGCTGCAGCAAATTCACATCAGTTTCCATTGTTAGTCAGTCTGCTAGCTCTGACGTCATAGATGTTGCACAATACCTTAAAAATCAAGCAAATGACATAAAACTTTCCTAGTATGTCTGGAATAATGATAAACTAATGTGTGTTAAATATCAGCTTGATAACTTCAGCCGTTTCCTTTATTTGGACGTTTTTCTATAAAAATAATTGGCGGCACAGAAAAGAGCTAGAGACTGCAAAATTTGTATTTAGATTCAGCTTTCATAATGATTTAATAAAAATAGTACTTTGGATTTCACAAATTAAGATGTTAGTGTAAATTCATGATTTTGTGGTTTTCATCTCAAAACTAGAGGAAGCAAGATAGATTAAGTGAGCTTATAAATCATACTAGGATGTTTAGATTTTAATAGGTTGGAGGTCCGCTATGATGATGAAGCTGTAAAAAGTTTCTTTCAAATATCTATTAAATTATAGCAATAGCGGATCTCAGAAGGGACAGTTCAGAGCCCATCTGCTGCGTGCAGTGCAATTAAATTAATTCTCTCGCCTAAGTTATTAAAGTTAGCCACGTCAAAAATTTATTATCAATACTTCCCTGCGTGCTGAATGCACAGTTAAATTAGGAGCTTCATCGGCCTTCAGCAAGAGAAGCTAAAATTTATTATGCAACTTGAAGTGGTGCGTTACTAGCACAGCGGCTAGTCGAGACAGCCGATTTGATCGAGCGTTTTCTCAGCGGTCCGCACCCCGGCTTTATATATAAGAGCACTGTGCGAGGAAGCCAAGGCCCCAGTTCTCTCCAGACGCTGAATGACACGCCATCTGTGTCGGGAATCGCGCCGCGCCAGGATCAGTGCTACTAACAGCCTCGGGTGCCGTTTTCTGTTACTCGAGATGCGCGTAACCAGTAAAGCGTTTCAAGTAAAGTGTTAATTCGGGAATGATTTTCATTATCTAGCCTCAGTGTGCGTATTGTCGTATTTTCACGTGCCGTCGCGGGACAGACACTCTACTACTAATATAGCGTGGCGTTTGATGAGATATTTCATCAAATTATGGCGAGCATTCATTTCAACAATTATTTCGGACATTTATAGTTGCATTGGCGCAATAGACTCTGAACTGTTCTGTTAGTTAGGTTGGAGGGATATTTGTGTGTATATTTGTGATTTTGAGAATATACTCAACTATTTTGGAAAGTCGTCTTTGATTAGAAATCCCGAACAACTTCCTGACTCTACAGAGCTACAAGCTGCAGCTATAATTGTAATCTCAAGGAAGTGGGCACTAGGAACTCTATTTACAGGCTTCAGGTTTTGTCAAATCGCTTTCTGGGGGTCTACAAAGTAAATAGAGAGCCAGTGTTGAGAACGGCGAAAGACAGCATTAACAACAAACAGCAAGCAGGCTTTTATGCAAACAAACAATAATTTCCAGTATAAACGAACTTATTTTCTCATTTCCCACTCGCCGCCCCACATATGGTGCATCGGCCGGGAAATTAACTAAGTGAAAGTGATTTTTAACTATTCGGATTCGCGAGTGGAATGCGACACGTAGCTGAATAATAGAACAGTGAAAGTGTTACGTGTTCATGTGGACGACGCAATTGGATTAACAACGCATCTGGATTGACGGAGCTGGCACTGAGTCTAGCGGTGCTGCCGGCATCGCGAGAAGCCAGTTTCGCCTCACCGCAGTCGTCCGCCGTAGCAGCCGGATACGCGCCTGCAGTTACGGGCCACGCAAACACACCACAGCCGTCGGAGTGCCGTCTGCAGTTCAGCGAGTTGCGTCGCATCAGTAATCCTGGTACGCCGCTCCGACAACGTCGTGCAGAAGGAACTAAGTTAAGTGCAAAGCTGTTAAAAATTTTACTAACCTGCACTAAAAGACTGTCGGCGATGGAACCGCCAAAAGAAACGGAGTTTAAACTTAAATTAGAACCTATGTCTGTTGAGGGAACTGTAAATTCAGACAACGATTCAATTGTAAATATGCATGAAAATAATAGTGTTAAAGTAAAATATGAAGTATTGTCTCCTGACAGTAGTGTGGGAAGAGGCAATGATTCTGTGATAGAGACCCCTGTAGTAAAGCCGAAAATTGAAATTGTAAATTTATTGGATGATAGTTTCTCTGATGAATTAAAAATGAAACAGTCATCAGAGATAGTAGAATTTAAACAGAAGAAGTTAGACATGTCTGATCAATCAGATGTTTCATTTAGTTTTTATGATTCTGGTATTGGAGCTAGTTTTTTGTCACCTGAGTGTAATAAAAAGCCAGCTATTGAGCAACCCAAAGATACTGGGGCTGTTGATTTAAATGTTATATTACAAGCAATAGCAGCCTGTAATGCAAAAATGTCAGCCAGTAATGCTCAAATGACAGCTGATTTAAAAGCTGAAATAACTGAGGTCAAAAGTAGTCATGCAGAAATGTCAGCTAGAATGAATGCTGAATTAAAGTCTGAAATAAGTGAACAGGTTAAAAGCAGTAATGCTGAATTAAAGTATGAGATTATGGCCAGCCAAACTAATTTTAATAAACGATTGGAGGTAATGGATGATACCTTCAAGGCTGGTTGCAATAAGTTGAAAGAGGATCTAGACAGTTTGAATAATAAAATAGATTGCAACCATGAGGATATTAAGAAAAAGGTTGCTCAACAGTTTTCTGAAATGTATAAAACAGTTAAATCCGAAGTTGCTGAGGTTCGCAAAGACTTCCAAATGGAAGATGCGAAACTGGAGCACAAGTTAACAGAAAAGATCGAGGCGGAATCTGAACTGTGCTCAGATAGATTTAAAGACGTAAATTTAAAAGTAAACATATGTCAAGCTGACATAGATGCAATCAAAACTGATACTACTCATATTGTACAAAGAGTAGATAATGTTGAGATGAAAGTAGAAAATATCAGTACTAGCATTGCTAACATAGAGAGTAAAGTAGCTTCAGTAACTTCTGGTAATGGTAGTATACAACAAGTTGTAGCTGCAAACGCCGCTTTTATCGGGTGTCGGCAGTTCTTGCGGTTCGATCCAGATAAAAATATTCATCCGCTAGATTTCTGGAACGATTTTGAAGATGTGATTCCACCGAATTGGTCTGAACGAGAGAAAATCTCATTTATTAGAAGTCATTTAGCAGGTGATGCCATGCGTTGGTCAGCTGATGTAATGTTAAAGTGTAAAACATTAGCGGAGTTTAAAACAGCTTTTATTAATGAGTATTGGTCTAGCAATAAGCAAAATGAAGTGTTAAGAGAATTTTGGAGTGGAAAACGCTTCAATGCAGGCAAAGAATCTATTAAAGAGTTTGCTAGGTCATGGATTTCACGTTTGTCACATTTGGACGAAAAGCTGAAACCTGAGATGATTATACTAGGTCTTGAAGCCAAACTGCCATGGTATTGGCAAACTAGAATTATATCTGCCCCTAGAGACAATCTTGATCGTTTCATTGAATATTTGGAACGTGTAGAACGTGTTGCCGCCAATGAGGAGCAAGCACGTAATAACAGAAATGCCAATAACAATAATAGTAATTTTAGGAACGAGCAAAATGGCAATGTAAACATTAGAACAGTAGGAGTTCGCCATCCTAAGGGAGGTAGGAATTGGGGAAATAATTATCAGAACCAACAATGGCGTCCAAGGGATAATAATTTTGTTCCAAACAGAAATATGCATGTAAGCAACAGTACGGAAAGTAATGCTGTGCCAGTTAACTATAATGAAAATAAAGGAAACAGTAGCAGGCCGAGGCAGGAAAACTAGTTCCCGTCTATGAGGACACTGGCGCTCACCAGGCGGTTACTTTTCCTAGGCCAGTAGTTAAGGGAATTGGTAAGACAGACCAGAATACTCAAACTGAACATGGGGATGAAGAGTCGGTAGCACCTAAGGATACAACAGAAATATTAGATCACTCACAATATTTGATAGATACCGTGTTAGAGACGCTTTCTAAATGGGAAGAGAAAGAGAAGGCGCAGCTGTGTAATGATAGGGAAGAGCTACAAAATATTAAATTGACAGGTGAAGAAGCAGAAGAAATTCATGCTTATATTTACGATGAAGATGATGTGCTCTTATCTAAAGTGCCTGTGCAGGATGTTGATAATGTACTAATAGATTTAGAACAGGAGATAAGTGAGAATGTAGAGGGTAGGCTGTTGGGGGTCGATGAACCCGGTAGCTGTGACCAGTTGTCACTTGAGAAGGAAACCAACGATAATGGTGAAAATGGTTTAGCTGTAACTAATGTTATGCCCGGTCTGGAGGCGCAGAATCGCTCAGACTACAGTAATTTGGGTCATGTTCAGCAAACTAAATGTAATGAAGTCGTGCGGTGTTTCGATTTGAAATTAATGGACCGACTGGAAAAGGCAGCTGAAAATGTAATTCAGGAAACCCCTACATACTGTGACCTAAATGTAATGAAGACAGATGTTGATCACTTTAGTTGGAGACAAATCCAAAAGGAATTATTAGATGAATTTGAGAAACCACCTGTACAACCTAGAATAAGCCACCCTATAATAATAGTGAATATGTTGGGTATCAATGTACGTTGTCTCTTAGACAGTGGAAGTGAGGTGAGTGCAATATCACAGTCCTTCTTTGATGCATTACCGGGTAAAGACAAGCTTACAGTAATGAGGGTATCAGGACTAAGAATAATTGGTGCTACTGGCAAGGTGTCAAAAACAGTAAAGCAAGAAGCTTTGCTGCCTTTTAACATTAATGGTAATTTAATTGATCATCCATGTTTAATTGTAAACAATCTCAGTATTGAGGTTTTAATTGGCATAGATTTCTTGTCAAAATATCAGAGTGTTGTTGACTTTGAAAGAAGCCAGTTAAAAATGGTCTTGCCAATAACCGGAGTAATTACAGTCCCTTTTAGTGATAAACATGTAGTAACTGATGATGAAACTTGGGAGCTGCCTATACGAGTTCTGAAAAATAGGAGGTACTGGGACGAAGATGTTAACCTTAGTGGTAGTAAGCTAAACATAGAAGAAGAAGAAGCAATTATTTTAGACAAAATAGAAGCTGAATTGCAGGAAATCGATAAAATTTACGCCAATCAGAAGGAAGAACTGATACAGGTTCTAAAGAGGTATCATAAAGTATTTTCAGATCGACGTGGCGTGTTCATAGGCAGCCAATGAATGCTGTAGGGAGGAGGTTGTTCTGTAACCTCTACACAGTGTGGCAGCTGTGCAGTCCCAGCTGTGTGAGATCTTCTTTCCCTTTCAGGTCTCACTCATTCTTCATCTTTCCTGTCCACAAAAATTTCGACCCCTTCTTTCCATTACGAAAATTTTCTGAAGCCTGCATTCAACTAATGAAGGCTGTAGGGAGGAGGTTGTTCTGTAACCTCTACACAGTGTGGCAGCTGTGCAGTCCCAGCTGTGTGAGATCTTCTTTCCTTTTCAGGTCTCACTCACTCTTCATCTTTCCTATCCACAAAAAAAAAAAAAAAAAAAAATAAATTTCAACTTCTTCTTTCCAACAAATTAAATTTTCCGGTATAAATATTAAGCCAACATTCAACTAATGAAGGCTGTAGGGAGGAGGTTGTTCTTTAACCTCTACACAGTGTGGCAGCTGTGCAGTCCCAGCTGTGTGAGATCGTCTTTCCCGTTTCAGGTCTCACTCACTCTTCATCTTTTCTATCCACAAAATTTTCGATGTCTTCTTTCCACATTAAATTCTTCCGATATGACTATCAAGCCATGAATTATGTAACTATTCTATCTACCGATTAGCAAAACAAAATACCTGATATGACAAACCTAATAGTGACAAACAATAGAGAAGTATGACGTAAATAAGATAAAATGTGTTTGAGTAAAAATTATGTATAGAACCCTGGTAAAATAATAAGTACAAAGTGTTGTTTTATTGGAAATGGTACCACAATAATGTTTTAAAAAGATATATGAATTCGTGTACGACTAGGATCTGAAGTGGTAGTGAAATCTAGTGTATGCATTAGAGCCAACTAAGAAATAGTAAGGAAGAGATTGCTTAGTGTTATAAGAAAAATATGTAGATAAGTTGTAAAAATAAACTCACCTGGTGTAGCAAGGAAAGGCAGTGTAGGAGAATTGAGCAGTGTTTGTGGTTGAGACGTGAAGGACACGTCCTTGAAGTATTTATAAGGTTGGAGCTGGCCGTTATTTTAGTGTAGTGTGTGACAGGATACACCTACACATATTGAGGTTATAAGGTGGAGGCGTGAATGAGACCATAGGTACCCTTATGTTAGATGAGACAGAGAAGCTCATGGTGTCCTATAGGTTTAAGGAAATTAGCATTACGCTCGTCCATAATTATTTGATGCATTTTAGTGGTAGGTCAGAGAGAGACTACCTGTGGTTTCAGCGTCCGATCGAGTGGAAATGGATTGCCACGTGAGCAAACTGATCAGCTGCAATACACTAAAGATATGAAATAAATGTGCTATCCTATGCTTTAAATGTTAATGAGTGAGTGTTAAATAAATAATACACTAAGCAAATTAAATTGAATAACATACTGACAGATGTAAAACATTATTTAGCTCAGCATAAATACACTTTAAAGTAAGTAAGTACCCAATTGCAGATGTGGAACTGACACAACAGCAGAGGACCAATAAGTGGGTTTAGTAGTCAACTAAAAGTAGTGTGTTTTGAACACTCACAACTGTACTATTACCAAAAGTTACTCACATGTACAAAGAAGCTGAAAAACTACTAATCAAATATACTCATACTATCTCTAACAATAAGGTAATCAACGAAGATGTCGGCTAAGTGAATAAAAGACAAATGTATCAGGAATGTACTGAGCATTGGTTCAGTGTTCCGGCCCTGAAATAATAAATTCAGACTAAAAATGAATTATGATTATATGCCTTAAGAGCATAAATTTTCTCTAGTACATGACTAAAGGCGTTTTGAGCCATTTGTTTACCAATTTATGACAATTAAGTAACCTCGAGAGTATTATCGAAAAAGATTCTGTTAACTTTGTTCCAGCAACATATTGAAGGCTAAGATGTATATATCCCCATTTCATTGTGACCCACCCTTAGATGTTCAGTGAACAGAGTCTGAGGCACTCTTTTTGTTTGTTCTACAGGACAAACTAGATAATGGCAGCCTGGTAGCTGCGTGAAAGCGTGGAGTGACTTGGACACAACTCACAGTGACCCCTCCCCTTTCCCCTTGTAATTTAGAGAGATCGAGAAGGACGCACACCATAGCAACTTCCCCTCCTCTACCCTTGTGAATGGAAGTGTAGGACGCTAGCCAAAGCGGCTACAACCACGTGTGTAAAAATTTAGATGTGAACTTTTTTTTCAGGTTTATAAAAGACTGATAAGGAATAATCATCTGTTTATGTATCATGTTATCTTCCTTGAATTTGTGTGTGTAAAAATGTATTTGATGTATTTAATGTAACTAAGATTTTCACAGTTTTTCAATTTCTATGTGTTTGTTAGTCTAAGGCAATATGTATGCCAAAAATATTTCATTGACTTTGCTTAAAATTTGAGTAATGACATTTCTAAAGAGGCAGTGAAAATGCCCGCAATTTAAATGATTAATGTAGGAAATCAGTTTCTTTTAATATTTATATATGTTTATAATTCAATTTTGATTTTTCATAGGGAGTTTAAATTGTACTCTTGCTTCCATTTTTGTAATTAAATTTTTTTTCCTCATTCATTAACATTCATAAACAAAAAAATTTAAGTAGAGGGTGATGTAGGGAAGCAGCCTACTCACGCTGCAGCAAATTCACATCAGTTTCCATTGTGTGTTAGTCAGTCTGCTAGCTCTGACGTCATAGATGTAGCGCAATACCTTAAAAATCAAGCAAATGACATAAAACTTTCCTAGTATGTCTGGAATAATGATAAACTAATGTGTGTTAAATATCAGCTTGATAACTTCAGCCGTTTCCTTTATTTGGACGTTTTTCTATAAAAATAATTGGCGGCACAGAAAAGAGCTAGAGACTGCAAAATTTGTATTTAGATGCAGCTTTCATAATGATTTAATAAAAATAGTACTTTGGATTTCACAAATTAAGATGTTAGTGTAAATTCATGATTTTGTGGTTTTCATCTCAAAACTAGAGGAAGCAAGATAGATTAAGTGAGCTTATAAATCATACTAGGATGTTTAGATTTTAATAGGTTGGAGGTCCGCTATGATGATGAAGCTGTAAAAAGTTTCTTTCAAATATCTATTAAATTATAGCAATAGCGGATCTCAGAAGGGACAGTTCAGAGCCCATCTGCTGCGTGCAGTGCAATTAAATTAATTCTCTCGCCTAAGTTATTAAAGTTAGCCATGTCAAAAATTTATTATCAATACTTCCCTGCGTGCTGAATGCACAGTTAAATTAGGAGCTTCATCGGCCTTCAGCAAGAGAAGCTAAAATTTATTATGCAACTTGAAGTGGTGCGTTACTAGCACAGCGGCTAGTCGAGACAGCCGATTTGATCGAGCGTTTTCTCAGCGGTCCGCACCCCGGCTTTATATATAAGAGCACTGTGCGAGGAAGCCAAGGCCCCAGTTCTCTCCAGACGCTGAATGACACGCCATCTGTGTCGGGAATCGCGCCGCGCCAGGATCAGTGCTACTAACAGCCTCGGGTGCCGTTTTCTGTTACTCGAGATGCGCGTAACCAGTAAAGCGTTTCAAGTAAAGTGTTAATTCGGGAATGATTTTCATTATCTAGCCTCAGTGTGCGTATTGTCGTATTTTCACGTGCCGTCGCGGGACAGACATTCTATTACTAATATAGCGTGGCGTTTGATGAGATATTTCATCAAATTATGGCGAGCATTCATTTCAACAATTATTTCGGACATTTATAGTTGCATTGGCGCAATAGACTCTGAACTGTTCTGTTAGTTAGGTTGGAGGAATATTTGTGTGTATATTTGTGATTTTGAGAATATACTCAACTATTTTGGAAAGTCGTCTTTGATTAGAAATCCCGAACAACTTCCTGACTCTACAGAGCTACAAGCTGCAGCTATAATTGTAATCTCAAGGAAGTGGGCACTAGGAACTCTATTTACAGGCTTCAGGTTTTGTCAAATCGCTTTCTGGGGGTCTACAAAGTAAATAGAGAGCCAGTGTTGAGAACGGCGAAAGACAGCATTAACAACAAACAGCAAGCAGGCTTTTATGCAAACAAACAATAATTTCCAGTATAAACGAACTTATTTTCTCATTTCCCACTCGCCGCCCCACAAGTAGATACAATATAGCCGTCAGAGCTAATGAAAACTTTACGAGTAATAATTCCGTGGCAAAGGAAACGATAAAGGAAACTGTGAATACACAGAGAGATGCGGTTAGCAGTGTTTGCAATGAAATTAAAGGCGAGGATGAATTAGCAGAAGTAACTGATTGGCGTGTGCAGATCGATGATCTGTACAAGGGCCTAAAGCAATGTGAGTGGGAGGATTTTAAGGAGTATGAGGCGAAGAAGGTAGTTAATAGGAAAGAAAATGATAGGGACGTCGATAAGGTGACGTGGCCCGAATTGGAAGAGGAGAGAATAAATAGCGCCGCGCAAAGTACGCGTGCCGCCAGTAGGATGCAGATTAAGGATAGGAAGGATTTGGAGGATGAAATCCTCAGTATTGACGAAGAAATAACTTCTGCTAACAGTCCGCCAATGATACAAGCTGCTACCGAGAGGCACCGTGGAGAAGGGGCAGATGATTACCTGAAAGTAATCAAAGTCCACGAGGATTACACCGAATATGAAGTCACAGTGAATGTGAATAAAGCTGAGGATGAGGCCGTATTGCCAAAAGAGGAGATTGAATTGAAATCCAAGCCTGACGACAATACAGAGGAGGAACTTAGTGCCTGTCTCAGAAAAGCTTTTATGTTAGAACCTGAAAGCGATCCGGAATGGTCGGATTCCGACGATAGTTCGGATGATGAAAGGTACGCAAATACGGACGAAAATGAATGTACTAACTCTCCCTATTGTGCAAAAGTAGCGTACTTAAGTGAATCTGATGTTGAGGGAGAAAGTAGTGGTGATTCTAGTGAAGATGAATTTTTAGGTGTAGACGAAAGTAAATATACTTTTACTGAAAGAGGGTATGAGAAAATCAGTGAAAGTAAAGGGGATGCAATTAATGTCGATATTGTACCTAACGATGACAACGTATCAAAACAAAATCCAGACGTTGAAACAGAACAAAGAAAGAAAGAACCACCAGACGACTCAGGGTTTATTTCGCAGAGAGTCCAGGTTATTAATCACTTTGAACGTCCGGAACCCAAGAAACCGCCAGATATATGCAAGGTGAATGTGAAAAGCATATCTTGGGACGATGTTATCGTAGACCCGGATTTGCTCAAGGAAGACCACGATAATGAAAAACATGCGACGGTTAGACAAACTATAATACCAGTTGAAATTTATAACGTGAAATTGCAAGTACTTCTTGATACTGGGTCTCAGATAAGTGCAATTTCTCAGTCATTTTTCGAACACATTTGTGATAAGCCTGGGCTAGTAATTATGTCAGTGACAGGTGTAAAAATTGTTGGTGCAACTGGTAAGGCTAGTAAGCCGGTAAAGAACCAGATTTTGGTTGAGTTTAGTATAAAAGGACAAAACTTTGAACACGATTTTTTGGTTGTGCCAGACTTGAGTACTGAAATGATTTTGGGGATAGATTGGTTGGATAAAGAAAAGGTTATTATTGATTGTAGCCAGGGAGTGATTGAAATTAATAGTACTATTAGGAATGTGAAATTGAATTTTGAGGAAAATGGGAAAATGTTTAATTCAGAAATTGACTCTTTGTTGTTGGAGATCGACCAAGGGAATGATGGGTTGACAAATAAGTATGAGGTGTACCATGTCCAGGGAATATTAAATGAGAGTAACGAGCAGGGGCATGAATTTAAGGGAATGGTGGAAAAATTAGAGGGAATATCTCCCGAACAGAAAGCAGAATTGCTTGAAATTTTAGATAATAACAGCCCCGTATTTTCGGACAAACCTGGCCTAGTTAAGAACTTTGAATACCAGATTGAGACAATCGAGCATAAACCTTTTTTCGTAAGACCGTTTTCGATACCCATATCAAAGAGGCAGGCTGTTCAAGTGGAAATAGATAAAATGATAGAGTGGGGGGTAATCGAACGAAGTAGCAGCGAGTATAATAGTCCCCTTATCATAGTGAACAAAAGGGATGGGGGAGTGAGAGTAGTTATCGACGCCAGGACTTTGAACAAAATTGTAAAGAAGGAAATTGACAGACCTGAAAATCTGGACGAAATGCTCCAAAAATTTTATAACGTGAAATATTTAACCAGTCTGGACATGACCGCCGGATACTGGCAAATCCCATTATGTAAAGAATCCCGTAAATATACCGCTTTTCTATTCGCCGGGAAATGCTATCAGTATAAAGTAGTGCCATTTGGGCTTAGCACATCTGTGGCAGTATTTATTAGGGCCCTGGACTTTGTGTTAGGGAGAGAACTAAGTTCCCGGCTAACCATTTATGTAGACGATTTACTAATTGCTACAGAAACATGGCAAGAGCATTGCGAGTTATTGCGGAAAGTTTTTGTTGCTCTACAAGCAGGGGGCATGACACTTAAGTGGAAGAAATGTGAATTTGTAAAATCGGAAATAAAGTTTCTGGGGCACATTATTACTACAAACGGCATTGGAAAGGATCCGGAAAAGTTAAGTGCAATATCAGGATGTCCAGCTCCTAGAAATAGAAAACAGTTGAAAGCCTTTTTAGGTTTATGTGGATTCTATAGAAAATTCGTCAAGGGACAAGTTTTTAATAGTCCTCCTTTGAATAATCTACTTAAGAAAAATAGTGCTTTTGTGTGGACTGAAGGGTGTATGAGGGATTTCGAAAAATTAAAAAATGAACTTTTGAATGACAGTATTTTGCATCACCCTATACTCTCAGAACCTTTCCATATGAGTACTGACAGCAGTGCTTATGGAATTGGTATAGAAATTTTCCAAGAAATCTGTAATGACAAAGAAATCGAACACAGGACTATCGCGTTTGCAAGTAGAACTCTAACGAAATATGAGAGAAACTACACTATTTCGGAAAAGGAAGCTTTAGCCATTATATGGGGGCTAAAGAAATTTAGAAATTATCTGTGGGGCCATAAGCTCATCATACATACTGACCACAAAGCTTTAACTTTTCTTAAAGATTGCCGTTTACTAAATGGTAGGCTAACTCGTTGGGCTTTATACCTGCAACAATTTGATTACGAAATTTATTATGTCAAAAGTACTGAGAATTATGTGGCAGATGCTTTATCTCGATTGCCTAATGGTATGAGTGAAGTGCCAAATGAAAATGGGGAAGAGGGTACTTTTCAGATAAGGTATATAAAAGAGGTTTCAGGAAAGAGGAAAATTGAGCAGATATGTAAAAATATGAGATACCATCAGAATGAGGATTCAACCTGGAAATCAGTGAAGGTAAATTTTGACAGTGTGCAGTATCCTCAAATTAAGAAATATTACAAAATCTTTAAAGGCATTTTATATAGGAGGAAAGATTTAGTTACTGAGGAATGGAGAGTATGTTGGCAAAACCAGTTTGATACCGAGGTCATAGACTATTTTCATTTAGCATTGGGGCATAGTGGGCCAAAGAAGTGTTTGGATAAATTGAATAATGTAGTAGTGATTGTTGGTAGTGTTAGTAAGAAAGTAAAGGAACGAATTAAGTCATGCGATGTCTGTCAAAAGGCCAAAGTGCCGAATAAAACTAATAGAGGTCCAATGCAAAGCACATTACCTGAAAACACCCTAGAATTGCTATCGGTAGATTTATATGGTCCCCTCCCAAAGACTTCGGGAAATTGTGCATATATTTTAGTGATTTTGGAAGTATTTTCAAAATTTGTGAAGTTATACCCCTTGAAAAAAGCGACAGCAAAAGCTGTATTTAGTAGGATGGTCGAATACTTCAGGACCATCGGGAAACCCAAAGCAGTACTATCTGACAATGGACCCCAGTTCATATCCAAAATTTGGAAGGGAGGAATGGAGAGAAATGGTGTGGAGGTTAAATATATTGCCGCCTACCATCCTGCAAGCAACCCGGTTGAAAGGTACATGCGAGAAATCGGAAGATTATGTAGAACATACTGCAGTCACAATCATAGAGCCTGGGGCAGATTTATATCGGATTTTGAGAATGTCATGAACACATTACATCATGAAACTACAGGATTTCCACCGGAAGAAATTTTGTTAGACAGAAGTAGTAAAAGTTTAATTGAAGAAAAACTAGAGTTTCCACCTTGTACAAGTTTGGGATTGAATCAAAAGAAAGAATTATCAGCAGTCAAACTTTTGCTATAAAGAAATTTAAAAGTTCTGTGAATTATTGCAAATGTTGGTAAAGGACAAAAGTATGAATAAACTGAAAGAGAGTTTTTTGAATTGATTTAGCGATGCTATTTAATTAACTTGAGACTGAACTAATGACAGTTAATTTATTCAGAAGTAAGACAATTGAGTAGTTATCCATTGATTGATAAATTTGAGTGTTAATTTGCCTTTTAGTACTTAACAGTTTCAGTATAACGACCATAACTGTTTCAGGCCCCCCCCCTTCTCTTGTTCATTCTTTCAAACCTTGAAATGTGCTGATCATATTTGACCAGTAAATTTAAGTCCTTTATTGAACCTAAGTGTATTAGTGTTGTTTTCCCAATTTCAATAGTGACATTGTATGTGTGTTTTCAAAACTGTGCACTCTAGGAAAATCTATGCCCGATTTCAGTCTGATCAATATACAAAATGCAGTTCGTAGTAGTCATTGCTGTGTGGGGTTGTGTGAATTTATCTCGTCCAAATTAGTACAAAAAAGAGAAAGCTTTAGTTCAGTGGATTTTTCCGGGTCCAAACTTTGCCATATAACGCATCATTACTACGTGTTACTATGCTTGTACATGCACCCACTTGTACAAGGAAAAGCTCACTCATTGCCTAAGTAGGCTGGCGACCGAATCATTAATTATAGGTAGCATCTACTGTGTATACTTCTTGTCCATGCGAACGAGCAATTATACTGTACATATGCTTGATGAATCACTGTAGTTATTGACTGATTACAAGTCCGATCTTGCTTCTATTAGGTACACGCGGTCAATTTATGTACTAAAATCCTTGGTTATAAGGTGAAGCCCGTGAACTTATTACAGTACAGGCTTTATACAGCTAACGCACGTCCGTTAAAGGGCGGTAGCGTTACAATCTACATACATACCACTGTTGTGAACAGTACTATGCTTAACAAATTGAACTATGTTTTGAAAAGTTAATATCTTAATGAAATAAAATGGCTCTGAGCACTATGGGACTCAACTGCTGAGGTCATTAGTCCCCTAGAACTTAGAACTAGTTAAACCTAACTAACCTAAGGACATCACAAACATCCATGCCCGAGGCAGGATTCGAACCTGCGACCGTAGCGGTCCTGCGGTTCCAGACTGCAGCGCCTTTAACCGCACGGCCACTTCGGCCGGCCCTTAATATCTTAATGCATGACTCAGAGTAATGGGGTGGTCTCCCTCTCAGGGTGTGACTTGCTTTGGACTGTCTAACTGTACTGCAATCTGTTGGCTGGAAGCGGTGTACTGGACAACATAGCGCTCGAGATTCTCGAGATGCAGCTTGCCTGCAAGTTACAGTTGGAGACTGGACAGTAATATATGATGCAGCTAAGTCGGCAACTGTGACACGTGTTGCACAATACAGGGGCAGAGCAACTCTCGTAATGGCGAAAGTCAGAAAGGACTGGTTCACTTAATTTCTCAAGGCGCATCCTGTCTTCTAAACGTGCTCTGAAGATAAAATAAGAGCATTAAATTACATCATCATCCGGTCTGTCGAGTACTGTTGGCCAGGGGAGTGCACTCAGACCTTGTGAGGCAACCTCAGGAGCTACTTGACTGAGAAGTAGCGGCTCTGACATACGGCCGGGAGAGAGGGGAGCTGACCACATGCCCCTCCATAACCGCATCCAGTGGCGCCTATGGGCTGAGAATGACACGGCGTTCGGTAGGTACCGTTGGGCCCTCCAAGGACTGTTCGAACGGAGTTTAATTTAATAAATTACTTCATAGTCGAACTATATAATATTTTAACAATAATGTAAGAAGAAGAACTATGATGAAACCTTGTCTATCTCTAGTCTGCTGCAAGACAGTTAAGTATAGTAAAAAAAGATAAAAATAAACTACACAAAGCGGAGATGTGATTTTTAGGTAGAGCGACACACCACGAAAGAATAAACCAGAACAGAAAGACAGGAGTAAATAGTACTAAAGCACAAAGGAACGCTTCCAGGACTAAAAGAATGGGTAAACCAATCAGATACGATGACCAACAGTCGTATTTTGAAAACTGTATTGTTATAAATCAACCGTCGTGGCGAAGGCCACTGGGAGGCGTAAAAAAGGAGGGAATGATAGTGAATAGCACCAGTTGTTCCTGTCAGGTGGCACAGCTCATAGTGTGAAGAACTAATTGGTACCAGAAGGGAAAATTTTGTACTGTCAGGTGTCCTGCAGTAGGTACTGGTTTCAGTTGCAAAGTGGTATGTTTCAGGCGTGTTAGCAGATGTAAATGGATCCTGTACAATTGCAACTCATCCAACAGCAGAAAAAGGTAACTGATTCGCTCCATCAGTTGCTGACGTAACAGTAATTCACAATAGCTGTAACAGGACCCACATGCCACCAAAGCATCTCCATCCTTTAAGGAAGAAGATGCGAACTGAGATGTTTATTTAGAGCAGTATCAACAAGAGTTGATGCTTAGCACTAACATCAGGAATGGAAATAAACTAGAAGAAAACACTAGAAGAAGTTTCTAAATTTATTGACAAGTTCATTATCAATAGTTTCTGAAATTTAAATAAGCAGTTTCGATGTGTTATTGAGGAAAGCGAGAAGGAAAATAACCATTTCAGTTCCTGAACTACTAGAGCATTTTCCCAAATTTTGATCAATTAGAATTCAATAATTTGAGTGAATAAATTAATTAAGTTGTCAGAGAAGACCATTTAGAATTCTTGGAGTGCTGGATACCTTTCATGCATATGCACTGAAAGGTATGTGCTAAGGTCCGATCAGGGTAGATCCAGAAAATAAAGTCGATAGTTGCCAACCGCAAGGTGGGATGAGTATATTATCTTTGAGTAGGAGGATCTTTGATTGTTAAGAGAGCCAGGTACACGCAGTAAAAAACTCGGTCGTCACAGCTAGGTGCCTGGAGGAAGCAGACGTGTGGTGACAGCGTTAAGGTAGGATTCACGCTACGTAGTTCTCAGGTTGTACACTGAGAAAACTTTAGCACGTTAATGGGAGAAGCTATAAAATGGTTTCAAAGTAGTTTTTATTAGATAATGTTCATAGTTAGGATATGTATGTCTAAGTTTTGACGCAGTAAGCGTTTCGTAAAATTTCTTGTAACAGTGATTCGTACTACAAAAATGTTGGAAGTGGTAGTTTTTGTATATGACTTAAATTTTTAATATATATATAAAATTTAAGTCATATATATTGAGATCAACATTGTGTTTAAACCTAACAGCCTGAATCATAATCCACATCTTGCTTGTATTGAATATGGAAATGAGTAGTAAAGTAAAGTTACTCACCAAATGAAAGAACGTAAAGAAAATGAGGCCTCACAATATATATGTGCAGTTCACGGTTTGAGATCGATTTTGGTATAACTAAAGTTATCAGAGCAAAGTTATTTAAAATAACTAATTTTATGCCATTGCACAACTGGCAATATTCAAGTCAAGATAAAATTTCATTAAGTAAACATCAGGGCCAAAAGTTAATTTTTCAGTTCCATCTTCATGCCATTGCACAAACGGCATTATTCTCTTAAACTTGAGTAAAGTACACGTTTCATTACTGACAAAACGGAGGAGTGCACGAAACAAGTTCACAGACACAGTCAGATGCGCGTTTGTTCAATAATTATTTTGGAACAATTTTGTGTTTGATAGTTTCACTCATTAAAAAGGAAACCACTTTGGTTAGATACTTTCAGTTTTAAAGATAATTTTGGACGTGATACTTTCAGCACATAAGATCAAGGGGGAATTCTGGGTATTGGGAAGGAAGAAGAGTGGAATTATAATACGTTCCCTCACATTTTCTTAACCTTTTAATGAGGAAATTCCTTTCTTCACTCGGAATATCCATCCCGCTGGCACCAAAAATCTGTGCCCAATTCGCATGCCTAGTGTTTCTTGTGGAGTCACATCAATAGCAAGAAATGACTCCAGTCTGTTGTTAATTTTCGGTGACAACCCTTGCAATCTGGCTCTTTTATAGGCTCGTACAAACGGACTTAGTTGTTTCTACTACACTCCAGGCGTTTCGCTGGGATGCCCTTACACGTCCTCCATACCGTGCCGGTTCCTCCCCACGCGGTATCCAGATTTCTTAAACCGCGAAGAAAGATTTACTTCAGACGAAGAGGTGCCTTAGTCAACGGCATACATTTTTCCATGAGGTACGCTGTCCGTATTCCCTGACAGCGAGATAAGAGTATTAACAGCTATGGCGATTTATTTTGAAATGGCAAACAGTTTACTTTCTTTTGTTGCATCTAACTCGTTTTCATTTGGCTCCCCTTTATAAAAACAGCATGTGATTTGTATTCATGTAGTGGTACTGAGAGTCGTACATAAAACTTTCTATACACCGACTCCAGAATACAAGGTGATGTGTTACGCTACCTTACGACCCAGTGAGCTATTTTGGAAAAGTGTGTTTGCTTAGGCAATGTTAACGAGTAGGTATCAATGTGGCACTCGCAGCTACCACCAGTGTGGGTCAGATTCTGTTCTGTTTACAGTATCTGAGTCGTGACTGGATGTGGAAAGCCGAATTTCATTCACCAAAATGTTTTGCGTCTTGTATGCCTGGAAAACTTTCGTTGTTGAGAAGGTCTCTGTATGATAGTGCCGAGGACACAATGCGAATCATGTAATATTTAATCTGACTATTCTGAGCAAATTCTTTGTAGTATCAGGTTCCAATAGTAATTGCTAAACCATAATAAAGTCACAGATTTGGTTCCTACTTCGTTTCTTACACCAGTTTAATAAAGTGAAATGTGATTTTGTAAGACAGGAGTATTGGGTAAGCAGGAGGCTTTACACTAATGCCGAGCATAAGAGTAACTAGGGAAGCTATTTTACGTCTTCAGCTCACTTAATATATTGGTGATAATCCTTACTCATGAGGTACGAATTGTAAGGCTCAGCAAAGAAATCCTTCAATTATATATTCCAGAGAATGGGAGGTAGCGTTGCCTCTAGAGCTCCAGAGTAGAAACTGTTTCCTCCTCTTGTTATTATGTTCTGTGACAGCGTTAGATTAGGTCACAGTAACCGATAGCAGATCATGTCAGATGCCAAGAGAATTCCAGTTGCTTTACTTATTATGCTGCTTAAAAGTAACTAGGAAATTCTGCAGCCCACTTAATAGTTTGGTGGTAACCCTTATTCATGAGGTGTGTATTGTAAGGCTCAGCAAAGAATTTCTTTATCTTGTTAACTATTCCAGATTACGAAAAGTAAGTTTGCCTAGAGAGCATCAGGGCAGAAACGGTTTCATCCTCTGGTTATTACTTTCTGTGACAGGGCTACAGTGTTAGGTCACAACAGTCAACCAGCCTAGCAGAGGTAGTATTTTGGATTGCAAAACAGGAGTAATTTTGATGTTCAGGTATATTGTATGTATTAAAATCCCAATTTGAGACCTTCACCCCCTTGTGCGTTATCTGACATTTTCAGAAAACCGCTAAGGGAAGTACCTTCTTCAGTTTTTTCACAGTAACTCGATTCCAATGCATTTTAGGCAAAAATATGCTATTATCAATTTTAAGGAGCGTTAAATTTCTTACAGTTTCGTACATAATATGTTGGAAAATTTGGAACAGTTACTGAGATACGAGGCTGTGGGAATCTACAGAAGTGTCAAGAAATCGCAGAAAATAAGATTGGTCAGCGGTTTCACCTTAATGATTTTCTTAAAATCCAGTTCTGAGTTCTATGAATAATAGCCATTGTTGTAGAGGATTAAAATTCCTTAATGGTTCATACAAAATATTTGGGTTGGTCCTCATACACGCACAGAAATGTAGTATTAAGAATTTTAGTCAAACTATACTCGAAACTGAAAATACCATCCTTAGTCAAAAAATAGAATTCCTGAACGTAATATCACCTTTAAGCAACTGGGCATGTAATATATACATGTTTCTGCGGAAAATGTAAGGCTCTCTAAAACTGACAAAGGCACATTTTTGCCTAAAATGCACTGGAAGCGAGCTATCGAAGGAAAACAGAAAAATTAAATTTATCAGCAGTTTTTTTTCAAGATGGCGGGAAACGCACTAGAGAGAGAATGTTTAAAACTGAGAATTTTCACGAGAGAATTAAAACATATGAAATGTCTGAGAATGAAAATTATGCCACGTTTTGCGACCAAACCCCTTTTCAGAGCTATCTATTCTGAAGTAAACAGTAGATCATGTCAGATGCTAATATAATTTCCGTTGCGTTACATATGCGTGTCTGTGACGAATCATTCCCAAGGGACACCACACACGTTCAGGATAACGCAAGTCACTGGACACGGGATACTGATCTGAACAAAAGAAACCAAATACGTTTGACAAAAAATACGAACAATATTTACAATTATTTTTGTGTTCGTACTGTTTTCTGTCTTAATATATCTGTGGAGTCTTTTTGGAACACTGTTAGATACTCTGTGGTATAGCGTTGTATCACTGTCCAAAACATTAAATGCGTCGTGTATGTCGTCTTTTAGTTGTGAAATGGTGAGCCAGCCGGAGTGGCCGAGAGGTTCTAGGCGCTTCAGTCTGTAACCGCACGACCGCCAAGGTCGCAGGTTCGAATCATGCCTCGGGCATGGATGTGTGTGATCTCCTTAGGTTAGTTAGGTTTAAGTAGATATAAGTTATAGGGGACTGATGACCTCAGAAGTTAAGTCCCATAGTGCTTAGAGCCATTTGAACCATTTTTTTTCTTCAATGGTCTGACGCTTTTCTGAATAAACAGATTCCTTGATGACCCCTCATAGGAAAAAAATCCATGGCCGTGATATCCGGTGTTCTTGGAGACTTGTCAATATCTACACTTCCTCCAATCACTTTCCTCTGGAAAGTTCCTTTTAAATAATCGCGGACGTCACCGGAGTAATGTGGTGGATCACCATCGTGTTGAGAGTAAATTTCTTAAAATTCTAAGCACACGTCGTAAGTTCTAGCACCATGTAATTCTGAAGCATATCAAAATAGTTATCTCCTGTAGCTGTTCCTTCAGAAAAATATGGTTCAGGTATGCCAAATGATGATACAGCCATCCGTTCATTCACATCAGATTGTTTTAGTTGTTTTTCTGGCGAAACATTTTGGTTGTCAGTATACCAGTGAGTGGAGTTCTGCCTTTTAACTTGTTCGTTTATCTTAAAATTGGCTTCGTCAGACCACAAACTTTTATTGAATAGATTAGAATCGCGTTTCTGTTGGTCAAGCATCGATTCACAAAACTGAAGGAGTCGATCTGGTTCATCTTAAAGCAGTCCAACCTGGTTACTCAGTGGTCAGCGCGAAGGAATGTCATACCTAACAGCACGGGTTCGATTCCCGGCTGGGTCTGAGATTTTCCTCCGCTCAGGGACGGGGTGTTGTGTTGTCCTTATCATCAGCATTTTATCCCCACTGACAAGCAAGTCGTCGAAGTGACGTCAGCTCGAAAACTTGTACCAGGCGACCGTTCTACCAGACGAAAGGCCCTAGCCACATGACATTTCCATTCCCATCTTCAAGTAACCCATTTCGTGAACGTGAGTAACATTCTTTGCACTGACTTCGTGGTAATTCCAGTCAGCTGCTAATCGTCTAGTTGATTTTCGCTGGCCTTGGTTCAAAATGGTTCAAATGGCTCTGAGCACTATGGGACTCAACTGCTGTGGTTATAAGTCCCGTAGAACTTAGAACTACTTAAACCTAACTAACCTAAGGACAGCACACAACACCCAGCCATCACGAGGCAGAGAAAATCCCTGACCCCGCCGGGAATCGAACCCGGGAACCCGGGCGTGGGAAGCGAGAACGCTACCGCACGACCACGAGATGCGGGCGCTGGCCTTGGGTCACAGCTAAACATACCCGCAATTCATTTTCCGTGGTTGTGATTGTTCTTAACCGGCCAGATCTTGGTGCATCCATAACAAATTCGTGTTCTTAAAATCTATCTCGCATGTCGTACACTGTTTGCCTAGACGGTGGTTTTGATCTAAAGTGTCTTATCAATTCGTTAACAACGACAAGAGCGAAAATCCTTTCTTCTTTCGTTAATATCGCAAAAAATTTGGAAAACTACAAATGTAAACATATCTCACAGATCACTCTTAGCAATTCAGTAGTTTGGTTATTGCGATTGTTTTGCTTGTCACGGCATTATATATCAACTTGAGAAGGTGTAATTGTCACCATTTGGTAACAGCAACGATTAAAACTTCCTACCGTACTATGTCCTGCTGATACTTTTACATCTACATCTACATCAACATACATACTCCGTAACCCACCATACGGTGCGTGGCGGAGGGTACCTCGTACCACAACTAGCATCTTCTCTCTCTGTTCCACTCCCAAACAGAACGAGGGAAAAAAGACTGCCTATATGCCTCTGTACGAGCCCTAATCTCTCTTATCTTATCTTTGTGGGCTCTCCACGAAATGTAAGTTAGCGGCAGTATAATTGTACTGCAGTCAGCCTCAAATGCTGGCTCCCAAAATTTCCTCAGTAGCGATTCACAAAAAGAACGCATCCTTTCTTCTAGAGACTCCCACCCGAGTTTCTGAGGCATTTCCGTAACACTCTCGTGAAAATCAAACCTACCAGTAACAAATCTAGCAGCCCGCCTCTGAATTGCTTCTATGTCCTCCCTCAATCCGACCTGATAGGGATCCCAAACGCTCGAGCAGTACTCAAGAATAGGTCGTATTAAAAGCGGTCTCCTTTACAGATGAACTACATCTTCCCAAAATTCTACCAATGAACCGAAGACGACTCTCCGCCTTCCCCACAACTGCCATTACATGCTTGTCCCACTTCATATCGCTCTGCAGTGTTACGCCCAAATATTTAATCTATCCAAAAGATCATTTATGTAGACAGAAAACAACAGCGGTCCTACCACACTTCCCTGGGGCATTCTAGATGATACCCTCACCTCCGATGAACACGTACCATCGAGGACAACGTACTGGGTTCTATTACTTAAGAGGTCTTCGAACCACTCACATACTTGGGAACCAATTCCGTAAGCTCGTACCTTAGTTAGGAGTCTGCAGAGGGACACCTTGTCAAACGCTTTCGGGAAGTCAAGGAATATGGCATCCGTCTGATACCCTTCATCCGTGGTGCGCCAGATATCATGTGAAAAAAGGGCGAGTTGCGTTTCGCAGGAACGATGTTTTCTAAAGCCGTGCTGATGCATGGACAGCAACTTCTCTGCCTCAAGTAAATCCATTATATTCGAACTGAGAATATGTTCGAGAATCCTGCAACAAACCGATGTTCAGGATATTGGTCTGTAATTTTGAGAATCCGTCCTTCTACCCTTCTTATATACAGGCGTCACCTGCGATTTTTTCCAGTCGCTCGGGACTATAGGTCAGGCAAGAGATTCGCGATAAATGCAAGCTAAGTAAGGAGCCAATGTAGTAGAGTACTCTCTGTAAAACCGAATTGGAATCCCACCAGGACCTGCGATTTATTATTTTTCAACCCATTCAGCTGCTTCACAACCCAAGGGATGTCTATCACTATGTCCTCCATACGGGAATCTGTACGAGACTCAAACGGCGGTATGTTTGTACGATCCTCCAGCGGGAAAGATTTCTCAAATCCTAAATTTAAAATTTCAGCTTTCGTTTTGCTGTCTTCCGTTGCCAGACCAGACTGATCAGTTGAGTGACTGGATGGAAGTCTTCGACCCGCTTACCGATTTTACGTAAGACCAGAATTTCCTTGGGTTTTCAGCAAGATTTTTTGCTAAGTTATGACGGTGGTAGTGCTTGAATGCTTCGCGCATCGCTCTTTTTACATCAGCACGAATCTCTACCAACTTTTGCCTCTCCGCAATCTCCCGATCTTTCTTGTACCGCGAGTGCAACTGTCTTTGCTTCCTGAGCGTTCTCCGAATTGCGTTGTTAAACCACGGTGGGTCTTTTCCGTCCGTAACCCACTTTTTCGGCACATACTTGTCCAATGCGTGATTTACAACGTGTTTAAAATTTGCCCATAATTCTTCCACGTCCATCGTACCGCAAGTAAATGAAGTCGATTCATTTACTAAGTGGGATGCTAACAACTGCTTCTCTGCTGTTTCTAGTAAGAATACTCTCCTAGCTTTCTTGAATGACATTTTAACTTTCGTAACCATAGTCGTAATGACAACATCATGATCACTAATCTACATCTACATCCATACTCCGCAAGCCACCTGACGGTGTGTGGCGGAGGGTACCTTGAGTACCTCTATCGGTTCTCCCTTCTATTCCAGTCTCGTATTGTTCGCGGAAAGAAGGATTGTCGGTATGCCTCTGTGTGGGCTCTAATCTCCCTTATTTTATCCTCATGGTTTCTTCGCGAGATATACGTAGGAGGGAGCAATATACTGGTTGACTCCTCGGTGAAGGTATGTTCTCGACACTTCTACAAAAGTCCGTACCGAGCTACAGAGCGTCTCTCCTGCAGAGTCTTCCACTGGAGTTTATCTATCATCTCTGTAACGCTTTCGCGATTACTAAATGATCCTGTAACGAAACGCGCTGCTCTCCGTTGGATATTCTCTATCTCTTCTATCAACCCTATCTGCTACGGATCCCACACTGGTGAGCAGTATTCAAGCAGGGGGCGAACAAGCGTACTGTAACCTACTTCCTTTTTTTCGGATTGCATTTCCGAGAATTCTTCCAATGAATCTCAGTCTGGCATCTGCTTTACCGACGATCAACTTTATATGATCATTCCATTTTAAATCACTCCTAATGCGTACTCCCAGATAATTTATGGAATTAACCGCTTCCGGTTGCTGACCTGCTATATTATAGCTAAATGATAAGGGATCTTTCTTTCTATGTATTCGCAGCATATTACACTTGCCTACATTGAGATTCAATTTCCATTCCCTGCGCCATGCGTCAATTCGCTGCAGATCCTCCTGCATTTCAGTTCAATTTTCCATTCTTACAACCTCTCGATATAACACAGCATCATACGCAAAAAGCCTCAGTGAACTTCCGATGTCATCCACAAGGTAATTTATATACGAGGGCTATCCAAAAAGTACATAACGTTTGGAATTAAAAATAAATAAAGTATTGGAATTTTTTTTTATTATATACAGATGAAAGCCACACTTAAATACTACTTTTCTACATAGTTGCCATTTTAATTAAGGCGCTTATCGTAGCGATGGACGAGCTTGGAAATTCCTTCGTCGTAAAATTCGGCCGCCTGCGCCTTCAACCACGTGGTTACCTCTTCTTGAAGCTGAGCGTCGTCATCAAAACGCTGCTTACACAACCGCTTCTTCATTGCTGGGAATAAGTGGAAGTCGCTCGGTGCCAGGTCGGGACTGTACGGCGGATGAGGAAACAACTCCCAATTAAAAGATTCGAGAACTTCACGGGTGCCGTGTGGGCCCGGGCGTTGTCGTGAATCAGCAAGATCTTTGAGCCCAACTTTCCCCTGCGCTTGTTTTGTATTGCTCTTCTGAGGTTGTGCAGAGTTTGGCATTACCTTTGAGAGTTTATTGTAGTGCCTCTTTCCAGGAAATCCACAAAATTCACACCTTTTCTGTCCCAAAAAGACATTCGCCATCACCTTCCTTGCCGACATTGTCTGCATGCAATCCTTGGGTTTTTGGGAGGAATTTGTGTGCCCGCACTGCATTGACTGCAATTTTGTCTCGCAGTGCACATGCTTAACCCATGTTTCGTCACCAGTAACGATGCGATCGAGTAATGAGTCGCCATCTTTCTCGTAAGCGTCCAAAAACGTTAACGCTGCAGCCATTCGCTGATTTTTGTGAATCTCTGTCAAGATTTTTGGTATCCATCTCGCACAAAACTTGTGGTAACCAAGCTTTTCGGTAATGATTTCGTGCAACAAACTTCGTGAAATTTGTGGAAAACTCATACAGAGTTCCGTTATTGTGAAGTTACGATTTTCACGGACCGCGGCATCGACTTTTTCGACACGTTCGGCAGTCACTATGCTGGATCTTCCACTTCGCTCTTCGTCGTGAACGTTAGTTCGGCAATTTTTAAATTTTATGACCCATTGACGCACTCCACCTTCAGTGATTATGTTGTCCCCATACACTTCACAAAGCTGCCGATAGATTTCTATCGGTGTACAGTTTTTTGCAGTCAGAAACCTTATTATACAGCACGCACTTCACAATTCGCGGCATTTTCAATTAACGCTGACATTTCAAACTGTCACAGTAACTCAACGGAGTACAGCACGAACGTCTCACTAGCACGGCAGGATGCCGACTGAGCGGCGGAATGCCATGACACCAAGATGGCCGCGCTAGCCCCGCCCCTAACGGACACAAACGAAAACGTAATGTACTTTGTGGATAGCCCTCGTATATTGTGAATAGCAACGGTCCTACGACAGTCCCCTGCGGCGCACCTGAAATCACTCTTACTTCGGAAGACTTCTCTCCATTGAGAATGACATGCTGCGTTCAGTTATCTAGGAACTCTTCAATCCAATCACACAATTGGTCTGATAGTCCATATGCTCTTACTTCGTTCATTAAACGACTGTGGGGAACTGTATCGAACGCCTTGCGGAAGTCAAGAAACACGGCATCTACCTGGGAACCCGTGTGTATGCCCCTCTGAGTCTCGTGGACGAATAGCGCGAGCTAGGTTTCACACGATCGTCTTTTTCGAAACCCATGCTGATTCCTACAGATAGATTTCTTGTCTCCAGAAAAGTCATTATTCTCGAACATAATACGTGTTCCAAAATTCTGCAACTGATAGACTTTAGGGATATAGATCTATAGTTCTGCACATCTGTTCGACGTCCCTTCTTGAAAACGGGGATGACCTGTGCCCTTTTCCAATCCTTTGGAACGGTACGCTCTTCTAGAGACCTACGGTACACCCTGCAAGAAGGGGGGCAAGTTCCTTCCCTGTCTCAACACTGACACCGTCATTTTCTTTTAATCAACTAACTGTCCAGTGACTTTTGCGCCACTATTGGAACATAAACGAAAGAAAGCAAATTAGTGCCAGCAATGTTTCGGCCACCAGCTACTGTGTAAATGCAGGAGTTGCGACTCGCCCTCGTGCATCCCTATCGGATTCGCAGCAGGCAAGCAGCAGGCAAGGACTGGCGCCGTAGCCCCAGGCCCTGGGTCGCCGGTCGCCCCAGCAAGTCAGCAGGCCGGCGCCACTAACTCATGCGTCTCGCGGCCATTAGGCGCTGCCGCCGCGAGTAACAATGGGAATATATTAGCCGATACTCGGCCGGCGCACACGTCACCCGACAATTATTCGCCGTTAATTATTAAGGCTGCCGTGACCTGCCCCGCGGCCACTGTTCGCCCTGTTCCTGTAAGGCCACTGCCGACGGAAAGGGCCAGGTAGCTCAAACTTCACAGGCACTCCGTGGAGCCTGAGTTTACCGCTTTGCTTTGGCATTCCGGGGAGAAAAAGGAAGCGTTCAGATACCTGACAGTGGTCGGAAATACACTATTGTACAAAACTGAATGGCTAAAGTAACTTTCGGGCTTTGTGTAACTGGCAAGTAACATTGCTCTATAAAATTTTGACCATACCACGAAAGAACTGCTAAGGTACAGTACAGAAGGGAACCTAAAGCAGTACGCCTTGAGAGGGGGCATGGGTGTGTGTGTGTGTGTTGTTCTTAGCATAATGTACCGGGTGATCAAAAAGTCAGTATAAATTTGAAAACTTAATAAACAACGGAATAATGTAGATGGAGAGGTAAAAATTGACACACATGCTTGAAACGACATGGGGTTTTATTAGAACCAAAAAAAAAAAACAAAGTTCACAAAATGTCCGACAGATGGCGCTGGACAGCAAAACTGCTACCGTGACGGGAGAGAGGTACGCCAATATGTTACAGAATCGCATCATCCCCAGCCTGGCTGATAAACACCTGCTGGAGCGTACGACGTTTATGCAGGATGACACTTCACCCCCTACTGCTAGACGCGTGGAAGATCTCTTGCGCGCGTCGTTTGGTGATGATCGTATGCTCAGCCGCCACTTTCTTCAAGCTAGGCCTCCCAGGACCCTAGACCTCAGTCCGTGCGATTATTGGCTTTGAGGTTACCTGAAGTAGCAAGTGTATCGTGATCGACCGAGATCTCTAGGGATGCTGTAAGACAACATCCGACGCCAGTGCCTCACGATAACTCCGGACATGCTTTACAGTGCTGTTCACAACATTATTCCTCGACTACAGCTATTGTTAAGGAATGATGGTGGACATATTGAGCATTTCCTGTAGAGAACATCATCTTTGCTTTGTCTTACTTTGTTATGCTAGTTATTGCTATTCTGATCAGATTAAGCGCCATCTGCCGGACATTTTTTGAACTTTAAATTTTTTTTGGCTGTAATAAAACCCCATGTCATTCCAAGCATGTATGTCTATTTGTACCTCTGTATCTACATTACTCCGTGATTTATTCAGTTTTCTAATTTATACTGCCTTTTTGATCACCCGGTAGTTTAAGTAGTGTGTAAGTCTAGGGTCTGATAACCTCAGCAGTTTGGTCCCGTAGGAATGCAAACACACACACACACACACACACACACACACACACACACACACACACACATAGACGCACACAAGAATTGCATTTAACTCACTTCCTTTCCTGATGATAACCAGCACATTAAAAAATGCCAGGACCTGGTTCTTATTAGGATGTGTGGTCATTACGAATGGCAGCCCATGCTCTGCACCATGCTCCCATGTTGGCCTTAAGGTTTGCAAGGATTTTATGTTGTTCCATCAACATCTACATCTGCATGGTTACTCTGCATTTCACACTGAAGTGCCTGGCAGTGGGTTCACCGAACCATTTTCATACTACTTCTCTACAACTCCACTGTCGAATGGCGCGTGGGAAAAGGGAACACCTAAATCTTTCCGTTCGAGCTCTGATTTCCCTTATTTTTTTTTTCTTTTTAGTCACCAGTCTACTGACTGGTTTCATGCGGCCCGCCACGAATTCCTTTCCTGTGATAACCTCTTCATCTCAGGGTAGCACTTGCAACCTACGTCCTCAATTATTTGCTTGACGTATTCCAATCTCTGTCTTCCTCTACAACTTTTGCCCTCTACAGCTCCCTCTAGTACCATGGAAGTCATTCCCTCATGTCTTATCAGATGTCCTATCATCCTGTCCCTTCTCCTTATCAGTGTTTTCCACATATTCCTTTCCTCTCCGTTTCTGCGTAGAACCTCCTCATTCCTTACCTTATCAGTCCACCTAATTTTCAACATTCGTGTATAGCACCACTTCTCAAATGCTTCGATTCTCTTCTCTTCCGGTTTTCCCACAGTCCATGTTTCACTACCATACAATGCTGTACTCCAGACGTACATCCTCAGAAATTTCTTCCTCAAATTATGGCCGGTATTTGATATTAGTAGACTTCTCTTGGCCAGAAATGCCTTTTTTTGCCATAGCGAGTCTGCTTTTGATGTCCTCCTTGCTCCGTCCGTCATTGGTGATTTTACTGCCTAGGTAGCAGAATTCCTTAACTTCATTGTCTTCGTGACCATCAATCCTGATGTTAAGTTTCTCGCTGTTCTCATTTCTCCTACTTCCCATTACCTTCGTCTTCCTCCGATTTACTCTCAAACCATACTGTGTACTCATTAGACTGTTCATTCCGTTCAGCAGATCATTTAATTCTTCTTCACTTTCACTCAGGGTAGCAATGTCATCAGCGAATCGTATCTTTGATATCCTTTCACCTTGTATTTTAATTTCACTGCTGAACGTTTCTTTTATTTCCGTCATTGCTTCCTCGACGTACAGATTGAAGAGTAGGGGCGAAAGGCTACAGCCTTGTCTTACACGCTTCTTAATACGAGCACTTCATTCTTGATCGTCCACTCTTATTATTCCCTCTTGGTTGGTGTACATATTTTATATGACCCGTCTCTCCCGATAGCTTACCCCTACTTTTTTCAGAATCTCGAACAGCTTGCACCATTTTATATTGTCGAACGCTTTTTCCAGGTCGACAAATCCTATGAAAGTGTCCTGATTTTTCTTTAGCCTTGCTTCCATTCTTAGCCGTAACGTCAGAATTGCCTCTCTCGTACCTTTACTTTTCCTAAAGCCAAACTGATCGTCACCTAGCGCATTCTCAAGTTTCTTTTCCATTCTTTTGTATATTATTCTTGTAAGCAGCTTCGATGCATGAGCTGTTAAGCTGATTGTGCGATAATTCTCGCACTTGTCAGCTCTTGCCGTCTTCGGAATTGTGTTGATGATGCTTTTCCGAAAGTCAGATGGTATGTCGCCAGACTCATATATTCTACACACCAACGTGAATAGTCGTTTTGTTGCCACTTCCCCCAATGATTTTAGAAATTATGATGGAATGTTATGCATCCCTTCTGCCTTATTTGACCGTAAGTCCTCCAAAGCTCTTTTAAATTCCGATTCTAATACTGGATCCCCTATCTCTTCTAAATCGACTCCTGTTTCTTCTTCTATCACATCAGACAAATATTCTCCCTCAAATAGGCTTTCAATGTATTGTTTCCACCTATCTGCTCTCTCCTCTGCATTTAACAGTGGAATTCCCGTTGCACTCTTAATGTTACCACCGTTGCTTTTAATGTCACCAAAGGTTGTTTTGACTTTCCTGTATGCTGAGTCTGTCCTTCCGACAAACATATCTTTTTCGATGTCTTCACATTTTTCCTGCAGCCATTTCGTCTTAGCTTCTCTTCACTTCCTATTTATTTCATTCCTCAGCGACTTGTATTTCTGTATTCCTGATTTTCCCGGAACATGTTTGTACTTCCTCCTTTCATCAATGAACTGAAGTATTTCTTCTGTTACCCATGGTTTCTTCGCAGCTACCTTCTCTGTACTTATGTTTTCCTTTCCAGCTTCTGTGATGGCCCTTTTTAGAGATGTCCATTCCTCTTCAACTGTACTGCCTACTGCGCTATTCCTTATTGCTGTATCTATAGCGATAGAGAACTTGAAACGTATCTCGTCATTCCTTAGTACTTCTGTATCCCACTTCTATGCGTATTGATTCTTCCTGATTAATGTCTTGAACTTCAGCCTACTCTTCATCACTACTATATTGTGATCTGAGTCTATATCTGCTCCTGGGTACGCCTTACAATCCAGTATCTGATTTCGGAATCTGTGTCTGACAATGATGTAATATAATTGAAATCTTCCCGTATCTCCCGGCCTTTTCCAAGTATACCTCCTCCTCTTGTGATTCTTGAACAGGGTATTCGCTATTACTAGCTGAAACTTGTTACAAAACTCAATTAGTCTTTCTCCTCTTTCATTCCTTGTCCCAAGCCCATATTCGCCTGTAACCTTTTCTTCTACTCCTTCCCCTACAACTGCATTCCAGTCGCCCATGACTATTAGATTTTTGTCCCCCTTTAGATACTGCATTACCCTTTCAATATCCTCATACACTATCTCTATCTGTTCACCTTCAGCTTCCAACGTCGATATGTATACCTGAACTATCGTTGTCGGTGTTGGTCTGTTGTCGATTCTGTTTAGAACAACCCGGTAACTGAGCTGTTCACAGTAACACACCCTCTGCCCTACCTTTCTATTCATAACGAATCCTACACCTGTTATACCATTTTCTCTTATTGTATTATGATGATAATTTCTCCCTACGTAGGTGGGTGTCAACAAAATATTTTCGCATTCGGAAGAGAAAGTTGGTGCCTGAAATTTAGAAAATATATCTCGCCGCAAAGAAAACCGCCTTTGTTTCAGTGACTGCCACCCCAACTCGCGTATCATATCAGTGACACTCTCACCCCTATTGCGCGATAACACGTAACGGACTGCCCTTCTTTACACTTTTTCGATGTTCTCCGTCAATCCTACCTGGTTAGGATCGCACACAGCGCAGCAGTATTCCAGTAGAGGACGGACAATTGTAATGTAGGCTGTCCCTTTAGAGGTTCTTTTATCTAAGTGTTCTGCTAACAAAGCGCAGTCATTGTTTCGCCTTCCCCACAATCTTATCTACGTGGTCTTTCCAATTTAAGTTCTTCGTAATTGTAGTTCCTAGGTATTTAGTCGAATTGACAGCCATTAGAATTGTGCGATTTATCGTATCCATAAAATTTATCGGATTTCTTTTTGTACCCATTTGGATGACCTCGCAGTTTTCTTTGTTTTGTGCCAATTCCCACTTGTCGCACCATACAGAAATTCTCCCTACATCATTTTGTAATTGGGATTGATCGTCTGATGATTTTCCTAGATGGTAAATGACAGCATCATCTGCAAACAAGCTAAGGGGGCTGCTCAGATTATCACCTAGATCATTTATGTAAATCAGGAACAGCAGAGGGCCTATGACACTACCTTTCGGAACGCCAGATATCACTTCTGTTCTACTCGATGATTTACCGCCTTCCTCTCGGAGAGGAAATAACGAATACAGTCCACTCCAGTCCACTATCTGCATGTGTGAAGTTGCTACAGTACGTCTCCACAACAGCAGGTGTAGTAGACAGCCAACCAGTTACAATAAATGGTGGTTTACAAATAACCTTTGCCATAGCATCGACGGATTTGAACCCGTATTCCTCAGAGGGACAAACAAACTTCGCACTATTAATCAGTCAGAAAACTATCTCCACATGACATGTGTCAGCAAAGGTCCGTATGTCCACATGTAAAAGCCAAGGCCCGTAGGATCACATTGGTAAAACCAGTCTCTTAAAATACCGACCAAAATATTGAAGTCCCCACAACACAGCCAACACATAGACGATGGGATACCAAGTCGTATATACCGAGCGAAGTGGCGCAATCTTTAACACACTGGACTGACAGACGGGAGGACAACGGTTCAAATTCACTTCCGACCATCCAGATTTAGGTTTTCCGTGATTTCCCTAAATCGCTCCAGGTAAATGCCGGGATGGCTCCTTTGAAAGGCCACTTCCGATTTTCTTCCCCTCTTTGACACAGTACAATCTTGCACTCTGTCTCTAATGACCTTGTTGTCGACGGGACTCTAAGCCCAGTCTTCCTCCTACGGTTTTCGATGCCGTCGCGCGTTGTCCCATAAAAATCAAGCCAGAACCGAATGCACCCTTGAAAGATGGACATGGGGAAGGATAACAGCTCACAGTAACGTTGGCTGTTGAGTACATTGTGTTCACTGAGGCTTTTCGCGGATGATGCTGTGGTATATCGAAAGGTTGTAAGAATGGAAAATTGTACTGAAATGCAGGAGGATCTGCAACGATTGACGCATGGTGCAGGGAATGGCAATTGAATCTCAATGTAGACAAGTGTAATGTGCTGCGAATACATAGAAAGAAAGATCCATTATCATTTAGCTACAATATAGCAGGTCAGCAACTGGAAGCAGTTAATTCCATAAATTACCTGGGAGTACGCATTAGGAGTCAATTAAAGTGGAATAATCATACAAGTTTGATCGTCGGTAAAACAGATGCCAGACTGAGATTCATTGGAAGAATCCTAAGGCAAGGAGCCCTCCGCCACAAACCCCAGGTGGCTTGCGGAGTATGGATGTAGATGTAGATGTAGATGTAAAGATCTGGAGGTTATTACGCCCATGCATCATGCCTTAGCACCTAGACCAACAAAATGATCAAGTTCGACTACGTTCCTGGGTGTATTACGTGTTTCCACTTATCTGCATACAAAGGCATGGCTAGCATTAATGAACACTATCGTTTTGGTGGAACAGGTGGAACAGGGTGCCAAGGCAAATTCTTTCAACATGCTACATTCACCAATAAACTTTGTTGTGACTCGACACCCCCTCCCCATATGCTTTCTTTCAGGGGTGTACTGGGCCCTCCGTCCACGATTATGAATGACATTGCGCAACCACATCGAACTTCCCAAGGTACCTCTTGGAGCGATAGGATATTAACCGAATGGACGGCCAGTTCGTTCGCCAGATCTAAATCACATCGCGTATGTGTCGGATGTTTATTGCATAACGTCCACCAGCAGTTGTTAAGCCCTCTAATGGCGGAATGGAGCGGACTCTCAGGGCTGAGCGGACCTACTTTCTGACCTTTCCGGTTGGGAAAAATTTGAGTCAGTCACCAGAAATCAAAGCGGTGACATTCGCTAGCTAAAAACGAAAAATCACTAGAACATGATGTCCATTGGATTTTCGCGAGCGCTTTTCCTCCCACTTTCACATCCTGTTCTAGCAGATAACTATATAATTGACCGATCGGAACCTAAATACTACATTCTCTGCGACGTGACAAGAAACGCCGTATACCTTGCCTAAAACCTGGGTTGTGACTACTGGAGGAGAGATACTTTGACGGAAGACCAAACTGAAAATACAATAAAATGAACATTAACATTCGTGAGTGAAACAGGAAACATACTATCGACTGAAATAAAGTAGGACAATAGCGACTTGAACGGGGACGGTATGTTTACGGACACGACGTGTCGTGAGAAGCCAACCTAAAATTTAATGGAAGTCCTCTCTGTGATCTGCTTCTAAATAGCTAATTCATTCAATGGCGCCCGTACACGTGTAGCGTGTGCCAGAAATCCATTTGTAACGGTACTTTAGTGTCCGCTGTTACTATGCTCTCTTCATGCTTCTCGGCGCAAACAGTTTGGTGCTGCAACCCTACTTTTCTGGTAATACGTGTAATGCTATAGGCACTTTGTGTAATATTAAGCTTGCAGAGACAAGTCGTGGGGAATCAAGTTATATCTCTGCTATAACGTAGGTTTTCCTGACAGCACTCTACTAGCTGTTCGCCGATGGATTGCTTGGCATGCATCGCTCTTTGCGTCCAACACTTTCCACTTCAACACACATTGGCCTCTGAACAACGACTACAGCAAGGTGGGACAAATACACAAAAGACACCGCTAGAAAAAAGGGAGTCAAGCGATTGTAGGCGGAAATACCCCACAGTGGCCAAACACAGAAATTCCGTTCGCGGTGAATATTTCTCGGAAACAGTGATAGACTATCAAAGTGGCTTCAAGAGGATCCAATTAAAATCGCAATTGGCTGCAGACCGTGGATGGTCCATTGAGGGAAAACTATGGAAGGAAAGGGCGATTGGGGGAAAGGATGGTATTCAAAAAGAAATGGCACATTTGTAGTAAGGTCTTATGGGACAAAACTGTCAACTGCCAACTGCCTGTACCAGGAATATGCACGTATTAATCCGCCTGGCTTTTCGTCAGGGATACAATGCATTTATATGAAATGCATTCGAAGCTGTGAGTATCGATGATCTTCAGCTACACTCCTGGAAATGGAAAAAAGAACACATTGACACCGGTGTGTCAGACCCACCATACTTGCTCCGGACACTGCGAGAGGGCTGTACAAGCAATGATCACACGCACGGCACAGCGGACACACCAGGACCCGCGGTGTTGGCCGTCGAAGGGCGCTAGCTGCGCAGCATTTGTGCACCGCCGCCGTCAGTGTCAGCCAGTTTGCCGTGGCATACGGAGCTCCATCGCAGTCTTTAACACTGGTAGCATGCCGCGACAGCGTGGACGTGAACCGTATGTGCAGTTGACGGACTTTGAGCGAGGGCGTATAGTGGGCATGCGGGAGGCCGGGTGGACGTACCGCCGAATTGCTCAACACGTGCGGCGGGAGGTCTCCACAGTACATCGATGTTGTCGCCAGTGGTCGACGGAAGGTGCACGTGCCCGTCGACCTGGGACCGGACCGCAGCGACGCACGGATGCACGCCAAGACCGTAGGATCCTACGCAGTGCCGTAGGAGACCGCACCGCCACTTCCCAGCAAATTAGGGACACTGTTGCTCCTGGGGTATCGGCGAGGACCATTCGCAACCGTCTCCATGAAGCTGGGCTACGGTCCCGCACACCGTTAGGCCGTCTTCCGCTCACGCCCCAACATCGTGCAGCCCGCCTCCAGTGGTGTCGCGACAGGCGTGAATGGAGGGACGAATGGAGACGTGTCGTCTTCAGCGATGAGAGTCGCTTCTGCCTTGGTGCCAATGATGGTCGTATGCGTGTTTGGCGCCGTGCAGGTGAGCGCCACAATCAGGACTGCATACGACCGAGGCACACAGGGCCAACACCCGGCATCATGGTGTGGGGAGCGATCTCCTACACTGGCCGTACACCACTGGTGATCGTCGAGGGGACACTGAATAGTGCACGGTACATCCAAACCGTCATCGAACCCATCGTTCTACCATTCCTAGACCGGCAAGGGAACTTGCTGTTCCAACAGGACAATGCACGTCCGCATGTATCCCGTGCCACCCAACGTGCTCTAGAAGGTGTAAGTCAACTACCCTGGCCAGCAAGATCTCCGGATCTGTCCCCCATTGAGCATGTTTGGGACTGGATGAAGCGTCGTCTCACGCGGTCTGCACGTCCAGCACGAACGCTGGTCCAACTGAGGCGCCAGGTGGAAATGGCATGGCAAGCCGTTCCACAGGACTACATCCAGCATCTCTACGATCGTCTCCATGGGAGAATAGCAGCCTGCATTGCTGCGAAAGGTGGATATACACTGTACTAGTGCCGACATTGTGCATGCTCTGTTGCCTGTGTCTATGTGCCTGTGGTTCTGTTAGTGTGATCATGTGATGTATCTGACCCCAGGAATGTGTCAATAAAGTTTCCCCTTCCTGGGACAATGAATTCACGGTGTTCTTATTTCAATTTCCAGGAGTGTATTTAGTGGAACCGAGACTCGAATCCGGATTTCCTGTTCGTGATAAGCGGAACATTCGAGTCATGGTGTGACACAAACTTTCACTGTCGTCGTTCCATTAAACAGCTGAAGACTGTCGATATTCGCAACTGGGAGTACATTTCCTGTATTTCATAACTGCTGTAGTCGCCGCAATGCCATTTCCTTTGCGTCGTAATTATTATGCACAACACAGGCAGCGAAATATTGTAAAGTTGATTCCGTGAGCTGTTCTGTTGTTTTTACAATGTGAAGTTTTTGTGCTTTTCCTTTTTTTTTTTTTTTTTTTGCGTTTGACTCATTTTCAGATTGACTGTAAAACCTGCATTAGTAGCTTCTTATATTGCATTATACAAACATCAAAAAAAGTTTTGCATCGCCCCAGTCACTAGAACTCCTGAAGATAGACGTTGACTGAGGATATTGTATCACAGACACAGTTCCCTTACTGTCAAGAGATGTCACTAAACCCGGCCAAAGATGTAAAAAACCACCTATGACAAGCGCATATTAGACGGAGGGGGTCCGATAGCCCATCAGTTCCAGCCATTCCACGAGGAAGGAGGTACACGGCTCGTGTTGTCTGTAGTTGAACCATGCCTAGACGGCATGCGGTTGTATCGCATTGTTACTTTGTGCCAGGAAGGGCTCTCAACCAGGGAAATGTCCATACGTGTCGGAGTGAACCAAAGCGTTGTTGTATGGACGTGGAGGAGATAAGAGAGACAGGAACTGTCGATGACATGCCTCGCTCAGACCGCCCAAGGGCTACTACCGCAGTGGATGACCGCTACCTACGGATTATGGCTCGGAGGAACACTGACGGCAACGCCACCACGTTGAATAATGCATTTCGTGCAGCCACAGGGCGTCGTGTTATGACTCAAACTGTGGACAATACTCTGCATGATGCGCAACTTCACTCCCGACGTCCATGGCGAGGTCCATCTTTGCAGCCACGACACCATGCAGCGCGGTACAGATGGGCCCAACAACATGCGGAATGGTCCGCTCAGGATTGGCATCACGTTCTATTCACCAATGAGTGTCGTATATGCCTTCAACCAGACAATCGCGGAGACGTGTTTGGGGGCCAACGGGTGAGGTTGAACCCCTTAGACACATTGTCCAGCGAGTGCAGCAAGGTGGTGGTTCTCTGATGTTTTGTTGTGACATTATGTGGGGCCGACGTACGCCGCTGGTGGTCATGGAAGGCGCCGTAACGGCTGTACGGTACGTGAATGCCATCCTCCAACCGATTGTGCAACCATATCGGCAGAATTTTGGCGAGGCGTTCGTCTTCATGCACGACAATTTGCGCCCCCATCGTGCACATGTCGTGAATGACTTCCTTCAGGATAACGACATCGCTCGACTAGAGTGGCCAGCGTGTTCTCCAGACATGAACCCTATCGAACATGCCTGGGATAGATTGAAAAGGGCTGTTTATGGACGACGTGACCCACCAACCACTCCGAGGGATCTATGCCGAATCTCCGTTGAGGAGTGGGACAATCTGGATCAACAGTGCCTTGATTAACTTCTGGATAGTATGTCACGACGAATATAGGCATACATCAATGCAAAAGGACGTACTACTGGGTATTAGAGGTACCAATGTGTACAGCGATCTGGATCACCACCTTTGAAGGTCTCGTTGTATGGTGGTACAAGATGCAATGTGTGGTTTTCATGAGCAATAAAAAAGACGGAAATGATTTCTATGTTGATCTGTATTCCAACTTTCTGTACAGGTTCCGGAACTCTCGGAACGGAGGTGATGCAATACTTTTTCGATGTGTGGAGGAAACACTACAAATTTAAACGCTAACTCCAGTCGTGTTTGTGTTCTGGCGGAAGCAGTCAGAGTGAATGCAACGCAAGACATATACATGACAGACTTTGCGTGGTTGGTACTGCGTAACTAACGTTTGAACATAAATTGCGGGCAAGCTGTCGAGCGAGCTTGCTTCGTGTTTGTGTTCAGGTTTCGTTGTGCTTCGTTAGAAGAGTTAAAATATATTCTCTTCTACCATTTCGAGAGCTAAGCTGTTCCAATCTATGCTTATTGAAATCTCGAGAATTATGTTGTTTCCCCGTTTTGGTAAAATGTTTATAACACTTGTGTATCCTAGATAAATTTATGTGTTTAGTAAGTTGTAAAGCTGCTGTGCAGTCTGAATCACATTCTGGAGACGTTAGAGCGTATTTTGCTGAAGGTAAAATACCTGTTCCATTAAGGAGCTTAATTCACAAACGGCAGTTACCGCTGAGGTGCTGTTATATGGCATTTTTTATTTCATCCTAGTTAAGTAAAGTGGAAATATTTTATTGCTTAGTTGGCCGTTGCCTCTTGAATTTCTTACAGTCTTTAAAACTCAATGAGGTATTTATTCTTAAGTAGCCTTTTTAATTGTGTATAATACGTTTATTATCATTATTTCTTTACTTTCTCAGACGTTAAGTCTGGTTGAGAATGGAATGTGACGCGGACCTTGATCAAGCGTCACTTCCTATTAGCTGTACAGTATGTGTTATATTGCATTTAGGAACTTTCGGGTAATTGAACATGTATCAATAATTACGGATTTCTGTAGTTGTATATATGTGTTTGGATGTAGCTGTATTGCATTGATGTACTGGTGGATATTGTGTGGTATGACTCCTGTAGTTGATACTATAATTGGTATGATGTCAACTTTATCCTGATGCCACATGTCTTTGACTTCGTCAGCCAGTTGGATGTATTTTTCAATTTTTTCTCCTGTTTTCTTTTGTATATTTGTTGTATTGGGTATGGATATTTCGATTAGTTGTGTCAATTTCTTCTTTTTATTGGTGAGTATGATGTCAGGTTTGTTATGTGGCGTTGTTTTATCTGTTATAATGGTTCTGTTCCAGTATAATTTGTATTCATCATTCTCCAGTACATTTTGTGGTGCATACTTGTATGTAGGGACTTGTTGTTTTAAGAGTTTATGTTGTAAGGCAAGCTGTTGATGTATTATTTTTGCGACATTGTCATGTCTTCTGGGGTATTCTGTATTTACTAGTATTGTACATCCACTTGTGATGTGATCTACTGTTTCTATTTGTTGTTTACAAAGTCTGCATTTATCTGTTGTGGTATTGGGATCTTTAATAATATGCTTGCTGTAATACCTGGTGTTTATTGTTTGATCCTGTATTGCAATCATGAATCCTTCCGTCTCACTGTATATATTGCCTTTTCTTAGCCATGTGTTGGATGCGTCTTGATCGATGTGTGGCTGTGTTAGATGATACGGGTGCTTGCCATGAAGTGTTTTCTTTTTCCAATTTACTTTCTTCGTATCTGTTGATGTTATGTGGTCTAAAGGGTTGTAGAGGTGGTTATGAAATTGTAGTGGTGTAGCCGATGTATTTATATGAGTGATTGCTTTGTGTATTTTGCTAGTTTCTGCTCGTTCTATAAAGAATTTTCTTAAATTGTCTACCTGTCCATAATGTAGGTTTTTTATATCGATAAATCCCCTTCCTCCTTCCTTTCTGCTTAATGTAAATCTTTCTGTTGCTGAATGTATGTGATGTATTCTATATTTGTGGCATTGCGATCGTGTATTGAGTGCTTCTAGGTCTGTGTTACTCCATTTCACTACTCCAAATGAGTAGGTCAATATTGGTATGGCATAAGTATTTATAGCTTTGGTCTTGTTTCTTGCTGTCAATTCTGTTTTCAGTATTTTTGTTAGTCTTTGTTTATATTTTTCTTTTAGTTCTTCTTTAATATTTGTATTATCTATTCCTATTTTTTGTCTGTATCCTAGATATTTATAGGCATCCGTTTTTTCCATCGCTTCTATGCAGTCGCTGTGGTTATCCAATATGTAATCTTCTTGTTTAGTGTGTTTTCCCTTGACTATGCTATTTTTCTTACATTTGTCTGTTCCAAAAGCCATACTTATATCATTGCTGAATACTTCTGTTATCTTTAGTAATTGGTTGAGTTGTTGATTTGTTGCTGCCAGTAGTTTTAGATCATCCATGTATAGCAAATGTGTGATTTTGTGTGGGTATGTTCCAGTAATATTGTATCCATAATTTGTATTATTTAGCATGTTGGATAGTGGGTTCAGAGCAAGGCAGAACCAGAAAGGACTTAATGAGTCTCCTTGGTATATTCCACGCTTAATCTGTATTGGCTGTGATGTGATATTATTTGAATTTGTTTGGATATTAAGTGTGGTTTTCCAATTTTTCATTACTATGTTTAGGAACTGTATCAATTTAGGATCTACTTTGTATATTTCCAATATTTGTAGTAACCATGAGTGGGGTACACTATCAAAAGCTTTCTCGTAATCAATGTATGCGTAGTGTAGCGACCTTTGTTTAGTTTTAGCTTGATATGTCACCTCTGCATCTATTATCAGTTGCTCTTTACATCCTCGTGCTCCTTTGCAACAGCCGTTTTGTTCTTCATTTATAATTTTGTTCTGTGTTGTATGTGTCATTAATTTCTGTTTAATGATTGAAGTTAATATTTTGTATATTGTTGGTAGGCATGTTATGGGGCGATATTTAGCTGGGTTCGCTGTGTCTGCTTGATCTTTTGGTTTCAGATAAGTTATTCCATGTGTAAGTGTATCGGGGAATGTGTATGGGTCTGCAATGTAACTGTTAAATAATTTAGTTAGATGTGAATGTGTTGAGGTGAACTTCTTTAACCAGAAATTTGCTATTTTATCATTTCCAGGGGCTTTCCAATTGTGAGTTGAATTAATTGCTTGGGTGACTTCATGTTGCAAAATTATCACTTCAGGCACTTGTGGTATCATCTTGTATGTGTCTGTTTCTGCTTGTATCCACCGTGCATGCCTGTTATGTTGTACCGGGTTTGACCATATGTTGCTCCAGAAGTGTTCCATGTCTGTTATGTTTGGTGGATTGTTTATTTTAATGTGTGTGTTATCTATTGTCTGGTAAAATTTCTTTTGGTTTGTGTTGAATGTTTGGTTTTGTTTCCTTCTATTTTCACTTTTTTTGTATCTTCTGAGTCGTTTGGCTAATGCTTGTAATTTTTGCTTCTTTTCGTCTATTTGCTCTGTCGCTTCTTGTTGTGAGATTTTACCTAACCTTTTACGTTTTTTTTCCGAGATTTCATTTCTTATAAATTGTGTTAGCTGTCCGATGTACCGTTTAAGCAGGATGCCTTCTAGAAGCATACTGGAACTTTATTAATGAGACTAAATTTTAAAAATTTAGAGGGGTAAATTATTTGTGGACGTTTATGTCAAGCCAAGCTCAGTATACAATTCTTTTTAATATTTAAATGACTTTTTTTGTTGTGCCACAGTTTAGTATTTTGAAGCGTTTTAGCTTCTTGTTTCAAAATATTTTTCTTGGAGCTCCATTCATATTGCAAATGTAGTCTTAGTTTTTAGTTTAGTGATTTGATTGTAACCGCCTTCCTACCGTGCCTGTGGGTCCTGTTACGTTATACTGTTAGGGGAGCTGGGCCCACTGGGTTTTGACTGTCGGCAGCGGCGCCTATTTCGAGACTATTATTCTAAATTTGATGTTTATTTCGTTTGGAAGAAGTTCCGTTGACTTGTTGTGGTCTGTCCCTCTCAAGCTAAAGATAAATAGTCAGACCCAAAGTGGTGCAATATTTCAACGGCGTTCAGAAATGTTTGAAGTGCGGTTTTTTATCACTCAAGGAGACATCACACTACTATCGTGCAACATCGACTCTGGCATAGAAAATTATCTCTCTTCAAGCAGCTATACCATATTCAGCTGAGTCCAAGCATTGATGATTAGATCCTGAAGAGTCAACAAACTGCGGGGATAATGACAGCTACGTTTCACCCGTCGTCCTTGACACTCATAGACATTTTCAGCTGGATGAAGATCGTGTGGGTTAGTACACAAATCGAAGTGTGATGTGGTGGTGTCTGAGAGTTCGTCAAACGAGGAACGTATGCAAGTAGTTTTATGAGACAGCTGTTGTCATTTTGGAAGAAGCGGATGTCCGCAGCAGCCATATGATGATGTAGAAGAAAGGAAAACACTTCTTCACCGAGAGAAAATCACACCACTCCATCTTTCCGCTAATGATACAGCAAGCTCTTGAGATGTTCAAGAAAGAATAGGCAACCTTGGTTACAAAATTATTCTTCATTTATATAATTTGCAACGCCTGTCACTCTCACAGGAACATCATCAGACATCGGGTAAAATGTCTCGAGCGCCACTGACAACAACACAGAACGTCGCACAGTCACCAAACATGACACGTCCTCCAATAAATTTCACAGAACACAGGTACCGGATAAAAAACACTCGAGGACCACTGGCAAGAGTACGGAACGTACCGTAGACACCAAAAATGGCACGTCGTCAGATAAAATATACAGGAGACATCCACCTGTGTTTAGGCGTATTCGCTCTTAACACGATACAGGGCATTGATTGGCGACTCCATGGAGTGTCCTGTGCACGACGACCAGATAATGGATATACTTAGAAGGAGAGACAGCATTGGTCGTATTTTTTTGTTTTATTAACCGCAAAATCGATTTTCGGTCACTTAGTGACCATCCTCAGTGCTAGAAGTTAAAAATTTTCACATAACGATCAGAGAGTATAAAACAGAATATCACAACTACATCTGCATATGAACATAACAGTTGGTAGGAACATACCTGTAATATACAATTTAAATTGGTAGGCACTGGTGTCAACAAGCTTAGAGCGATCACATAAACTGAGGCCGCTGTTTACATGCACTTGTTCAGCAGACCTCGGTGTGACAGGGCTTGGAACGCCCTCTATGTGACATGTGTCACGCGAAGACTTAATATTACTGGTTTTGCGAGATATTAACACTAAATAACTCTTGTGCATTTGTGAATCATGAAGTAATTCAAATTTAAAATGTACGTAAAACAGATAGCAGACGAAGGGGGAAGGAAGCATCTAAAATACACTGGCGTATTGTTTTTAAAAAACAAACTTGTAGAACATAAAACAGATCGATAATAAGTTGTCAGAGTGCAGGACAGGCAAAAGAGAAAAAGACAATAAAAAAGAATAATATATGAATAACATGAAATGAGATATAACACAGGTTTTTAAAGAACATAATACCCACCATCTGGCGTGGGAATTTAGAAGTACAACGTTCGTGATTTACGTAAAATGTTACGTTAAGACTAAGGAGACAAATATATAAAAAATAGTAATAGTACGAAACTGCGATTACGTAATAATTAAAATGCCGTGAAACACAATGTTCATTACAAAGAAATTTGTAGGTGTGCATAAACAATTTTGTTATCATATTTAACCGACATGCTGATGTACGTCTCGTTTGTCCCTTTGGACAAGCTGGCAGTGTTATAACAGTGGTTATAGGCTTCTGCATAAACACTGGGTCAGAACCCATACATACATAACATCAAATATACACGATGCTTACTGTAAAACATAGCACCCACCATTTGGCGTGGGAAGTTAGAAGTATATCGTTTTTCATTTACGTAAATATTACGTTTAAACTGAGAAGTCAAATATATAAAAAATATAAAAATACTAATAGTACGAAAATGCCATTAAGTAACAATTCAGATGCCATTAAACAATATTCATTACAACAACAAAAAAGATTTGAGTGTGTAGAGTAACAATTTTGTTATCATATTTAACGACGTGATAATGTACATATCATTCGTCCCATCACTGGTTGTACGCTTCCGCATAAGCACTGGGTCAGAACCCATACGTACATTCACAGGTTGATAAAACAGTACTAAAATTGCCAAGCAACTGGTTTTAAATATTAAAAATAATTTGATTTTACATAGCTTATAGTAGCAGTGTGTCCTATATGAAATAAAAGCAGACTTAAGAAGTACCTATAATTCTAATTGTGTTATTGAAATAAAGTTAAAAATATAAGGTGCGAACAAGTAGTATGCATCAAACATCATGAGGAAGGACAAGTAATAGTGCCACTTATATCAGAAATATACATCGTACTTTAGAGAAATTAAACATAAGCTATGCACGATATCTAGCACTTATTCAAACAGAAAAGGAATTGTTAACATACGTTAAAATTAATTACGTAAAGTGATAACCGGTTCATATTACTTTGTGTCAACGCCTAAGAGATGTCGACTGTAGTAAAATTATGTTCAGTAGGCGTCCATAAGTTATTAAAATTACGGAACAAAAGGGAGCATACTTTTTAAAAACCGAAATTAGTGATGTCATTAGAACAAACCGAAACATGTGTGCATATGTGTTGAGATAATTGGAATAGCGGCCATTGTAAGTGTTCTCGTAGCAATTATGACTGAGGCGTTGTATATAAGGGATAACAAGCAACTGAGTACGAATTGCTAATTGTGATAATTGGCAACAAGTTGTTGACTTTTTTCATAGGAAATCGGAGAAGCATTCCCAAAAATGTGTGCTTCTCGATATCGTTTGCTCGTTAAGTAGCGCGATATCTGGAGATTTATGATGGCAAAAGATCTCCATCTCTTCCATAAGGTCGAGAAAGCGTCCTTTTTTACCCTTGTGCAACAACTTCAATTGCGATGTCAAATCTGGAGTTGTATGACCAGTAGCTACAAGATGGGCTGCGAAATTCGATTTTTCCGCAATATCTTTCCTCTCAAGTGCAACGTGCTCACAGAACCTTGTTTCTAATTTTCTTCCGGTTTGCCCTATGTAACCTTCATTACACGTGGCACACATAAGTTTGTAAACATGTAACGCCGGAAATGCATATCCTCCTATTTCCATCTATTGTACCATAATTTTTTCCTTATTTTGTTACCTAAAGATATAACATTTCTGTGTCTTTATATATTGCAATTGTTTTAGTATTTGTATATATACATATTTATGCATTTATGTCGATGTATAATTGGTTTGTTTTGTAAATATTATTTGTATTTTACGCTGGGTCTTGCCTAGGGAAAACTATGCTATCGAACGAATACATCGATAGGTCGTGCGAAGAACGAAAGTGTGTAGGATCTTTGGTAGTGTTAACTCTGCCGCGTGGAGCGCGGGCTGAGCAGAGGGGAGTCTGGCTGGGGTAGTGCAGTGAAGCAGGTGGGTTGTGTGACACTCCCGCGAGTTGTCGCGCTTTCGGGGTTTGGCAGCGTGCAATTGCGCTCGACTTGCTATGATAGTTTCGGACATGGTGTCGCAGACGGGAAGCGTTAGCTGGCACACATCAAGAGCCCGTTTCGGCTGGAGACCGTGTCGAGAAGAAGGCGCGCCAACATCCAGCTTCTGCAACAGCGACGGCCGACAGTGAGTGACTGTCGCCACCTCCTCGATCGACGGCTTCAAACCTTCAATCAACCAACAAGGAAGACTGGAAGCACGTAAAGTTTCAGAATTGCATGACAGACCTCAGCTTTTAAAATTGTTGCATCACAAAATTACAGCAACTTACCATGAACCTTTGTTGCTCATTGTCCCAATTGCATTGCCAAGCAGGGTCCCTTCCTTTTCCGAAATGAACCCGAGTGTCGTTGAAATTCAAACGCCAGCATTAAAATAATATAATTCAATTTCACTGCCTTAATTTCAAAGTTCAGTTAAATTATTCATAGCTGGCTACAATATTTATATTACACGAGCACAAATGTTTTAAGAGTGCGAGTTTTGTTAGCATATTTTAGCTTACCTGTGACTGCAGCTCAGCTTGGTACGTACTAAATTTTACTATTGTTAATTGTTCAGAATCATTTAATTCAAGTTCAAAGTTAAATCTATTATTTCTAAATTGCGTAGATTCAAGTAGCTTTTTAAATGATTGTTGAGGTAGCCCAAGACTAACTGTATTTTACAGAATTTCAATATGCTTCAGAAACAAAGTTCACTATTAATTTCAGTCACTAAATTAACTTTCAATTTTCTGGTTTTATTAATTCTTTTGATAAATTAAGTCAGAGTGTAGCGAAATTTATTACTTCTGACAAACATTCAGTTTTCACACTACACGTGTCAACCTTCAGTTGCCACGCTTCTAGTGCTAATTATATGTGTAATAACCTTTCTTTTTCAGGTACTATAGTAATTGTCCTTAGGACTGGCGACTGTAATTTCCCCCAAATCTCAAATATCTAATTACCGCTAGTTAATTGTTGACGTAACGGCCGCACATTTACTTTCTTTATTAACTTCACCCCTTTTCAAAATTAATTTCCACCAGTTTCATTTGCATTTTTCCTTTCATTTAGATGTAACCCTTCCCTCCCTCTTTACCGACAGATTAACTTCGGTGACGATTGCTTTTCCCAAATTTCCATTAGGTACACGCGGTTTAAATTTTCACTGTCATTAAGGTCGATAAGTGAGGGGGAGGTTACAAACACCTGATTCGTGTAAGACATTGCGTACATGAATGTTATTCCTTAAAAGCACGCCTAGTCTGTTCGTCGTCGAGAAAGTAATATGAACCAGTTATCACTTTACGTAATTAATTTTAACGTATGTTAACAATTCCTTTTCTGTTTGAATAAGTGCTGGATATCGTGCATAGCCTATGTTTAATTTCTCTAAAGTACGATGTATATTTCTGATATAAGTGGCACTATTACTTGTCTTTCCTCATGATGTTTGATGCATACTACTTGTTCGCACCTTATATTTTTAAATTTATTTCAATAACTCAATTAGAATTATAGGTACTTATTAAGTCTGCTTTTATTTCATATAGGTCCCACTGTTACTATAAGCTATGTAAAATCAAATTATTTTTAATATTTAAAACCAGTTGCTTGGCAATTTTAGTACTGTTTTATCAACCTGTGAATGTACGTATGGGTTCTGACCCAGTGCTTATGCGGAAGCGTACAACCAGTGATGGGACGAATGATATGTACATTATCACGTCGTTAAATATGATAACAAAATTGTTACTCTACACACTCAAATCTTTTTTGTTGTTGTAATGAATATTGTTTAATGGCATTTCAATTGTTACTTAATGGCATTTTCGTACTATTAGTATTTTTTATATTTTTTATATATTTGACTTCTCAGTTTAAACGTAATATTTACGTAAATCAAAAACGATATACTTCTAACTTCCCACGCCAAATGGTGGGTGCTATGTTTTACAGTAAGCATCGTGTATATTTGATGTTATGTATGTATGGGTTCTGACCCAATGTTTATGCGGAAGCCTATAACCATTGTTATAACAATGCTAGCTTGTCCAAAGGGACTAACGAGACGTACATCAGCATGTCGGTTAAATATGATAACAAAGTTGTTTATCCACACCTACAAACTTTTTTGTAATGAACATTGTGTTTCACGGCATTTTAATTATTACGTAATCGCAGTTTCGTACTACTACTATTTTTTATATATTTGACTCCTTAGTCTTAACGTAACATTTTACGTAAATCACGAACGTTGCACTTCTAACTTCCCACGCCAGATGGTGGGTATTATGTTCTTTAAAAACCTGTGTTATATCTCATTTCATGTTATTCATATATTATTCTTTTTTGTTGTCTTTTTCTCTTTTGCCTGTCCTGCACTCTGACAACTTATTATCGATCTGTTTTATGTTCTATAAGTTTGTTTTTTAAAAACAATACGCCAATGTATCTGTTTTACGTACATTTTAAATTTGAGTTACTTCATGATTCACAAATGCACAAGAGTTATTTAGTGTTAATATCTCGCAAAACCAGTAATATTAAGTCTTCGCGTGACACATGTCACATAGAGGGCGTTCCAAGCCCTGTCACACCGAGGTCTGCTGAACAAGTGCATGTAAACAGCGGCCTCAGTTTATGTGATCGCTCTAAGCTTGTTGACACCAGTGCCTACCAATTTAAATTGTATATTACAGGTATGTTCCTACCAACTGTTATGTTCATATGCAGATGTAGTTGTGATATTCTGTTTTATACTCTCTGATCGTTATGTGAAAATTTTTAACTTCTAGCACTGAGGATGGTCACTACGTGACCGAAAATCGATTTTGCGGTTAATAAAACAAAAAAATACGACCAATGCTGTCTCTCCTTCTAAGTATAACAATACAGGGCATGTTTAAAAAGCATCCTTATGGCACACGTGTACCGTTTCTAATACAGAGCTATGAAAAGAAGTCACAAATTCTCTAGTGGCCACGCGATTTGAGGCGTCATGCCACGGAGTGCGCGGCCCCTTCTGCCGGAGGTTCGAGTCCTGTCTCGGGCATGGGTGTGTGTGTTGTTCTTTGCACTAGTTTCCTTAAGTAGTGTATAAGACTAGGGACCGATGACCTCAGCAGTCTGGTCTCTGAGGAATTCACACACATTTGAACATAAATTATAACGTTAAATTGAATGAGTGGGCTCACGTCATGCTACGAAAGGCACTCTCTAACCATCTGACCTGAAGTATAATGTAGGATAAACCTCTCGTTAGACTGTCGGTGCACCTGGGACCTTACATCATTTTAAAATTGTCGGACAGTACTCCACGCCTGCAGTCAACTACAGTCGATTTCCAGTGTTGTTTCGCCAACTGAAGACCTGCAGTTTGAAGGCCTTTGTGAGCAATGTGCTCTTGCAAGGTACACGACTCCTATCTCCATTGCATGGAGGTATATTGACAACGTATACTCACAAATTGAATGAGAGGAGCCTGAATTCATTGACACCGGCAGTTACTGCTGGGTTTGGAACCTATCGCCATTGACAAGGAGTGACACTTGACACTCGTCTCGAGTCGCTGTCCGATAGGATCTTCTTACAGTGGCTATAGGTACTGCACTGTGGTCTCTGCCACACTCATTCAGCACATCATTCCAGTGACTTCCGTCAGCGATGGAGAGCCCCATGACCCTCCGACAGTGTTAAATAGCTGCCACTGCGCGCATTCACTGTGTAAGTAGCCTGTTTATATGTCTGTATGTTGGCAGCGCTATAGACTGTATTAATATCACTGACAGCGCTCTGCACCTTCGTCTGGCTGGACGGACTCGCAGCTGGAGTTAATAGTTAGCATTGATGGAGGTTGGCGGTGTTAGCGCGAGCGGACAGTTTGGACGTGTGTCCTTTATGGAGATTTAGTATTGGTTGGACATGGATTGTAAAAAGATGATTGCTGTATCTGCTAATGTTTGGGAAATGGAATTATTGACGATTATGTAATTCTTGGAACTGAATGTCACAAGATTAAGATAAAATCTGCTAAATACATTGTTTGCATATACAACCGTTTGCTAGGTGAAAGATCCTTACCCAAGAACTCACCAATATTCAAAAACATTAGTAGGAGTAATACACTAAATTGTAGACCCTTATCATTAACATCGATATGACTGCAGGATTTTGGAACATATATTGTGTTCGAACATTACGAACTTCATCGATGTGAAACACAGCTAGCTCTTTACTCACACGAAAATGCTGAGGGCTATTGACAATGGATTTCAAACTGATTCCGTATTTCCAGATTTCCAGAGAACTTTTGACACTGTACCAGACAAGCGGTTTTGGTGAAATTGCGTGCTTGTGGGATACCATCTCAGTTATGTCACTGGATTCGTTATTCCCTGTGAACGAATTCACAGTTTGTAGTAATTGACGGAAAGTGATCGGGTAAAACAGGAGTGATTTCTAGCGTTGTCCAAGGTAGTGTTACAAGCCATCTGTTGTTCCTTATCTATATAAACGATTTTGGAGATAATCCGAGTAGCCTTTGTAGTTGTTTGCGGATGATGCTGTCTTTTATCGTCAAGTAAAGTCGTTAGAAGATCAAAACAAATTGCGAAACGATTTAGAATAGATATCTGTGAGGTGCAAAAATTGTCAATTGACCCCAAATAATCGAAAGTGTGAAGTGATCCACATCTTTGCTAAAAGGAATCCGTCAAATTTCGGTTGCACGATAAATCAGTCAAATGTAAAGACCGAGAATTCAACCAGATACATAGGTATTACAATTACGAACAACTTAAATTGGAAAGAACACACACAGGGTGTTACAAAAAGGTACTGCCAAACTTTCAGGAAACATTCCTCACACAGAAATAAAGAAAAGATGTTATGTGGACATGTGTCCGGAAACGCTTAATTTCCATGTTAGAGCTCATTTTAGTTTCGTCAGTATGTACTGTACTTCCTCGATTCATCGCCAGTTGGCCCAATTGAACAAAGGTAATGTTGATTTCGGTGCTTGTGTTGACATGCGAGTCATTGCTCTACAGTACTAGCATCAAGCACATCAGTACGTAGCATCAACTGGTTAGTGTCCATCACGAAAGTGGTTTTGCAGTCAGTGCAATGTTTACAAATGCGGAGTTGGCAGATGCCAATTTCATGTATGGATTAGCACGTTGCAATAGCCGTGGCGCGGTACGTTTGTACCGAGACAGATTTCCAGAACGAAGGTGTCCCGACAGGAAGACGTTCGAAGCAATTAATCGGCGTCTTAGGGAGCACGGAACATTCCAGCCTATGACTCGCGACTGGGGAAGACCTAGAACGACGAGGACACTTGCAATGGACGAGGCAATTCTTCGTGCAGTTGACGATAACCCTAATGTCAGCGTCAGAGACGTTGCTGCTGTACAAGGTAACGTTGACCATGTCACTGTATGGAGAGTGATACGGGAGAACCAGTTGTTTCCGTACCATGTACAGCGTGTGCAGGCACTATCAGCAGCTGATTGGCTTCCACGGGTACACTTCTGCGAATGGTTCATCCAATAATGTGTCAATCCTCATTTCAGTGCAAATGTTCTGTTGCTGTGTGTTTCCATTCCATGATTAATGTGATTAGAAGTAATAAAATGAGTTCTAACGTGGGAAGTAAGAGTTTCCTGACACATGTCCACATAACATATTTTCTTTCTTTGTGTGTGAGAAATGTTTCCTGAAAGTTTGGCCTTACCATTTTGTAACACCCTGTATAAAATCTTGGGGGGGGGGGGGGCGACAAACCAAAGACTGTGTTTTATTGGCAGAACACTTAGAAAATGTAACAGATCGACTAAAGGGACTGCCTACACTACGCTTGTCCGTCCTCTTTTGGAGTACTACTGCGCGGTGTGGGTTTCTTACCAGATGGAACTGACGGGATACATCGAGAAAGTTCAAAGAAGAGCATCACGTTTTGTATAATCTCGAAATAGCTGGGAGAGATCACGGATATGATACATGATTTGGGGGCGGACATCATTAAAACAAAAACGTTTTTCGTTGTGGCGGAGTCTTCTCATGAAATTTCAATCACTAATATTCTCCTCCAAATGCGAAAATATTTGGTTTACGGCGACCTACATAGGCAGAAACGATCCTCATAATAAAATAAGGGAAATGAGAGCTCGCACGGGAAGATATAGGTGTTAGTTTTTTGCACGCGCTGTTCAAGATTCGAATAATAGAGAATTGTTGTAAAGGTAGTTTTACGAACCATCTGTCGGGTACTTTAGTGCGATTTACAGATGTAGATACAGGTACTCCGTACTCAAGGGAGACGGTGTTACAGTACCTTGCAAATTCTGAAGGGAGTTCCATTGTGAATCTCCATTTGACTGGCTTGTCGAATGAGCAATATCCAAATTTGGCGTGCATGTGGATGCAACAGTGGTCCTTGTTGGACTGCATAGGATTATGAGGGAGGTATACTCGTTTTCAGTGTTCCGGTCGACCATGCCTAACCACCACAAAGAAGGCTCCCAGTACAGTATAGCAAGCACTTCCGAAGAAATACACAGCTGCATCTGCAATCCGAAAGCAAATAATGGACTCCCTGTAACATTTCGTTTCACCCTGAACCAATACACTGTTGATCCTAAGTAAGTTAAGTATTCGCTGGCACTGTTAGTGTTTCTGTTGTCGTTCCTGATTTCGCCAGAGTGCCAGACATTTTAAAGTGTATGTTGTAGCCTGAGGCCCGTAATATGAACTGATTGAATATATCTGATCTTGTGCTGTTGTTGTCAAAAGGATAATTTGTGCCTGGTAATTTTAGACCGACTTAAGATCACGCATGTCCGAAGGAATACTGCAATGTATTTATTAATAACACAAGCAGTGATGTATTGTATTTATACGCCGATACCATGCATTTGTAGACTTAGAGAAACCTTTTCACAATGTTTACTGGAATACTCTCTTTCAAATTCTGAAGGTGGCAGGGGTAAAATACAGGGAGCGAAAGGCTATTTACAATTTGTACAGAAACAAAATGGCAGTTATACGAGTCGAGGGGCATGAAAGGGATGCAGTGGTTGGGAAGGGAGTGAGACAGGGTTGCACCCTATCCACGACGTTATTCAATCTGTATACTGAACATGCAGTAAAGGAAACAAAAGAAAAATTAGGAGTAGGATTGAAAATCCATGGAGAAGAAATAAAAACTTTGAGGTTCGCCGATAACATTGTAATTCTGTCAGAGACAGCAAAGGACCTGGAAGAGCAGCGGAACGGAATGGACAGTGTCTTGAAAGGAGGATATGAGATGAACATCAACAAAAGCAAAACGAGCATAATGGAATGTAGCCGAATTAAATCGGGTATTAGATTAGGAAATGAGACGCTTAAAGTAGTAAATGAGTTTTGCTATTTGGGGAGCAAAATAACTCATGATGGTCGAAGTAGAGAGGATATAAAATGTAGACTGGCTATGGCAAGGAAAGCATTTCTGAAGAAGAGAAATTTGTTAACATCGAGTATAGATTTAAGTGTCAGGAAGTCGTTTCTGAAAGTATTTGTATGGATTGTAGCCATGTATGGAAGTAAAACATGGGCGATAAACAGTTTAGTAAAGAAGAGAATAGAAGCTTTCGAAATGTGGTGCTACAGAAGAATGCTGAAGATTAGATGGGTAGATCACATAACTAATGAGGAGGTATTGAATAGAATTGGGGAGAAGAGAAATTTGTGGAACAACTTGACTAGAAGAAGGGTTCGGTTGGTAGGACATATTCTGAGGCAACAAGGGATCACCAATTTAGTACTGGAGGGCAGTGCAGAGGGTAAAAATCGTAGAGGGAGATCAAGAGATGAATACACTAAGCAGATTCAGAAGGATGTAGGCTGCAGGTGGTACTGGGAGATGAAGAAGCTTGCACAGGATAGAGTAGCATGGAGGGCTCCATCAAACCAGTCTCAGGACTGAAGACCACAACAACAACAACCTTGCACTGTACGGGAATTATATAATGTTTGTAAGAGTATAGTTTGTGACGCAGGAACGACGACATATGAAAGTTTGGGTCTGACGGATAGCCAGGGCGTTTAGGCGACCCCTCGGGTAAAGTGAAAAATCCGAGTTCGAGTCCCAGTCCTGCACCAGTTTCCATCGTCATCATTCCCTTATACATCTGATGGTTGTTCGTATTCGCAATTGCGAATAATTTAATGCATTTCATAACGGCTCTAGTCGCTACAGCTCATGCATGTACAAAGGAACTTTGCATCGTAATCAGAATAACACAGGCACTGCAATATCGCATTTAATTCATGATACTGGGGAAGCGACTTTCCAGTTCAACGTCTGATGTGTGCCGGAATTACATAATGGATGTACAAGTGCAGGCCTAGACGCATGGCTGACGACATACGGAAGTTTGGATCTCGCCGTGAGTTGTGCACGGATAGCTCGCGGTGAACGGGAATTCCGGGTTCGACTTCCGGCACAGATATTCATGGTCGCCATTCCATTCAACAGCTGATGGTAGTTCTTACTCGGAATTGCGAAATTTATTTGATACGTTTTTAAATTGAGACCTACGTCCACACAATCTCTAGCCGGAAACCCACTGCACCTAAATCCGACGCTAGAACGCCTCCACGCCACAGGGGGTGCAACTTCATATTGATAGATGGAGATCAAACTGCCGTATTCTTTGTAAATTTGACTCGCTTTTCTAATCACTGAAATAACGTCAGGTGCCCTCTCAAGCCGTGAAATTTGATTGTAGTCTTACTGTGTGTGAAACGAATAAACAGTCAACCCGACTGAGCCGTGGAAAAATGTGTTGTTTTGAAGAGCGCGCCGTAGCGCGTAGTGTAAAGCAGCCACCTTCCGTTCCTGGCGGTGGTGTCGCTGTGGCATTCGCAGCTTTGAGGTCTCCCTCTGGTGGGAAATGGGAAAGGTTGCTTGTTCACGTGCATTTACTGGGCGCTATGACCTCGGGAGGGTCAGTCTGTCAGTCGGTCGGAGGCAGTTGGTCAGCCAGGGCAGTCTGTCATTCTGGTCGAGTCTCGTCAGTTGTTCAGCCACGTTAGTCTGGGTCCGTCTCTCGTCCGCATTGGTGAGGTGGTTAGTGTCTGTCGGTCGTCCGGAGTGCTAGTATGTGTTAGGCCGCCAGTCTGCTTGAGCTGGCCACAAGGGAACCTCCCCATCGCACGCCCCTCAGATTTAGTTATAAGTTGGCACAGTGGATAGGCCTAGAGAAACTGAACATAGATCAATCGAGGAAACAGGAAAAAGTTGTGTGGAACTATGAAAAAATAAGCAAAATCAAACAGAGTAGTCCATGCGCAAGATAGGCAACATTAAGGGTAATGTGAGTTCAGGAGCGTCGTGGTTCCGTGGTTAGTGTGAGCAGCTGCGGAATGAGAGGTCCTTGGTTCAAGTCTTCCTTCGAGTGAAAAGTGTACTTCTTTTATTTTCTCAAAGTTGTGATCTGACCCTTCGTTCATTAACGCCTCTGTTCACTGTAATAAGTTCAGTGTCTGTGTTTTGCGATCGCACCGCAAAACCGTGCGATTAGTAGTCGAAAGGACGTGCCTCTCCAATTGGAACCGAAAACATTTGATCGTAAGGTCATAGGTCAACCGATTCCTCCACAGGAAAACACGTCTGATATATTCTATACGACACTGGTGACGGCATGTGCGTTACATGACACCTAACTTGTAAACTTGGCGAATGGGTAACAAGATTCTTCTACCTTGCCCGATTTAGGTTTTCTTGTGGATGTGATAATCACTCCCAAAAAGTGATGAAAACATAAGAGTTTGTCACATAAACTGCAACAAATGAATGCAACAGTTTCACAGTTGCACAGTTTTCCCTGTGCTCTGTCAAAACATATGTTTTTAACGTTTTCAAATTTTTCCATGTAGGTGTAGCGTCCTCATACTACGGCGCAGTTACCTCGCATCGGACGGACGTAAGGACAGATAATAACTGTCTGAAAAAAAATTAAACCTCTCACTCGAGGGAAGACTTGAACCAAGGACTTCTCGTTCTGCAGCTGCTCACGCTAACCACGGAACCACAGCACTCCTGAGCTGACATTACCCTTGATGTTGCCTGTCTTGCGCATGGACTACTCAGTTTGTATATTTTGCTAATTTTTTCATAGTTCCACACAACTTCTTCCTGTTTTCTCGACTGATCTGTGTTCAGTATTTCAAGGCCTATCCACTGTGCCTACTTATAAGTAAATCTGAGGGGGGTGCGATGGGGAGGTTCCCTTGTCAGGCAATGGGCATTGGCGGTTGGATCGATCGGTTGGTCGGTCGCGCACTGAGACACATGATGACTTGTCCGCCTTGAGCGTCGGCGCATGTGAGGTCGCCACGTCAATCCAGTGGGCCGCGCCGTATAGCGAGGGGTAGTGGCTTCGTGGCCAACATGAGAGCAACTGGAGTCAACCCACGACATCGGTCTGGCCGGTGCGAGCTGCGACGCCGTGAGACGGGAGATCGGCGCGCCTTCCCGCGTCCGTTGAAGCGGCTGGCAGCGGACGGTTCGGGAGAGCGTTTTGGGGGTGCTGCGCCAGGTCTTTGCCAGAAATCGCAAGTTATTAGAAGTTAAGTGATTAGTGATATGTTGTTTCAGTTACTTGTTAAATTCTACTTGTGTTCTTGGTCAGTCTCTCGTCCCCAGCTTGCTCATGTGTTTCTCGTCCGCATTTGTTAGGCAGTTAGTGTCTGTCTGTTGGTCTGCCGTACGTTAATAGCTGCCTGTGTCATGTTTGTCCTATTCGGTGTTAACGAATTTATTGCTTTAAGGCCGAATTCTTGAAATATGTTTTTATCTTGCCTATCATCTTGCGAGGTGGTTTATCTGTAATGTAGAGCATGTTGTACATTTTATGTAAGTCTGCATTTTATGGGTTTTATTTAAATAGTCATTTTAGGTTATAAGGTTGCCACCCTTCCACCGTAAGAGTACTTAAAAAAACCAAATTGCACCCTCGGTGGCAAATAATTTGACTATTGTATCATTCCCAACCCTCTTACGGGGTGCATAGTTTACATGTTTGTGTGAATTGTTAAAAATTGTTTAGTTTAAAGTAATCTGGTGTGTTGCAGGTTTGCACCAGTGTACTCTTTCAGAGGTTGTTGTGAGCGGTCATGACTACGGCCATGTTGAAAGGGAGCAGGCAAGCTTCTCAGCCCGAAGGCTCACACTGTTAACCCTTTCGTGAGCCGTGGGAAACATGCTTCCCACTACAATGAACTCGCTCCTAGTCCCGTGGGATTCACCGTTCCCACCTCTGTACGGTGCTACCACCTAGTGAAGAGTATAGGGTACTGCTTCCAATAGGTAGTTCCCGCCGTTTTTGCTGTACCTTCGCGCAGAGGCATTGTATAGCTGAGTGTTGCTCTGTAGAGGAGCCTTACAGTGCTGTTTGCGTGACATTTTATGATTTTTTCCTCAAAGCTATAGCATAAGGTAAATACTTTTGATTTAACCAAATGTATGAAGGAAAACGTAAAACTGGAACGAGGAGAATTCCAGTTTGAAACAAAAGGAGCCATTTTTGCAGTAAAATGGATGGATACCCGTCAAGTCATTTTCCTGTCCTCAATTCATGACCAATGAGAAACAGCAACAGTGAAAAGGAAAAACAAGGATGGTACTAGTACAGAAGTTTCTTGTCCTGAAGTTGTGGCAGAATACAACAAAATAATGGGTGGTGCCGATAAGTTTGATCAATTACGAGAAAGGTATGCTATTGGCAGTCGTTCTGTGAAATGGTGGCACAGAATATTTTATTTTCTGGTGACGTTTCTGCAGTGAACAGTTTTATCCTGTGGAAAATAAGTAAAAGAGATAGAGGACAGCATGATCAGCTCACATACAGGATCCATCTAGCCAGACAATTGATCGCTGACTTCTCATCCCAAAAAAGGCGTGGACAAATACCTATCTTTCTGGCAAAATGTGGTAAAGTACCTGAAGATTTTCGTCATGTGGCTGTAGGGGAGCATCAACCCATGTTAGGAGAAACCTAATGGACGTGCCGTCATTGTAGACCAATGCTGCGGAAAAGAGCACTCGCTGTGTTTGTACATATTGTCAAATACCACTTTGCATAGACCCATGTTTCAGAAAATTTCATGACAAGTAATTGTCAACAATCATTGTAGCAAGAGAAGTAAATTTATCAAATAAATATGACATATATTGCAAAAGTTGTTTTTGTCATTTAACTCCAAGGAAGGGCAGTGGGAAGAATACTTCCCACCTTGTTGTGTGACCTCACTTTCAGAGCTGGAGCAAATTTGATATTCTGTATGATAAATATACCTATCTATTACCTACTATCTGCTCTCCATTCATAAAAAAACTGCTCAATAATTTTGTCCACGAAAGGGTTAATATTGTTCTTTCTGCCTCTAAATAAAATTGTAACTTGATACTTCGCTGGTGGTTTTCTGCTTATAGCTTTAAATCTGTTTTTGAAAAAGATTTTAGGAATAAAATTCACATTTGTTAAAAGTAATTTCATTTTCCATCAGTTTCTTCCTCGCAACTACTTCCACGCTCACCTTGTATGATTAAATGTGTTAATGTTCTTGATGAATCGCTAATAAATAAATTCTTTGAGAGAAGGTTTTGAAAAGCTAAATTCACGGTTCACCGACGTACACATTGTGAGGTCGTCTCATGCAAATTTAAAGCTCCTGACGACGATCGCTATGACGTGATACGTGAAAAGAGTGCAAGAAAACTTGTCACTAACTGCCGCGTAACCCTCGCGTTGTCTGCGCGGAGGGCACAGTGGGAGGCGCCTGGGGGCCGTGTCACCGGCTAGATAAGGACACGTAGACCCGACAGGCGGTTCCGACGAGCCACGCGTGTCGCGTCGTGTCCTGGTGTCTCGGTGCGGTGGCGGTGCCCGCGGGAGCAGATAAGTCCCGCCGTGGCAGCGGCCGTTATCTGGCCGCGGGAAATTGTTGTGTGACGGATGCCCGCCGGAAGGGACCAGCACCGCCACTTATCTGCGGCAGCACATTTCACGCCGGCCTGTCCCAGGGCAGCGGGCCGGGGCGTTCCACGGAGACGGAGCATCCCGCCTCTTGATACGTGTCTCCGAGCGTAACAGCTGCTGTCGCCGTAACCACGGCAACTGCAGACGGGCACGGCGCCCGCTATCACCAGCTCTGTCGCTTCGTAAGTTAACTGACTGTTTCGCCTTTGAGGGCCCAGAGAGCTAACCTACGGTTAGCGGTTGTAGTCCACTGCAATGCAAAGGACTGAAACATGGCGACAAATTCAATTGTTCATACCGGTATTGACACACACAGTGGTTACGGCTACTACATGCCACACCACAAGTTGGGAAACGGAGCCAAATCTCTGGTAGTTTACTGTCGAGTTGAGATTTTCTCACACTAATGTTTTATTCAAACCTTACAGAAACTAGCAGTACGGCAATAAACAGCCTTTTAAACACGGCCGCGTGGGATTAGCCGAGTGGTCTAAGGCGCTGCAGTCATAGACTGTGCGACTGGTCCCGGCGGGGGTTCGAGTCCTCCCTCAGGCATGGTTGTGTGTGTTTGTGCTTAGGATAAATTACGTTAAGTAGTGTGTAAGCTTAGGGACTGGTGACCTTGGCAGTTAAGTCCCATAAGATTTCACACACATTAAAAAAAAATTAAAACATTTTAAACACGCCGCTAACGGCAATCAAATCATTTATAGCAATACAACAATTCTAAAAAAAATTTCATTTTTTTAAAAAAAGAGAAGTAACAATACGGCTATCAAGAACCTTTCAAAAGACGCCGCTAACGGCAATCAAGCAATTTACAGCAATGCAACAGTTTACAAATTTCTTTTAAAAACGGCAATCAAGTCATTTATAGCAATACAACAGTTTAAAATTAAAAAAAAGAAACATAGAAGCTAACAGTACGGCAATAACAGCCTTTCAAAACACGCCGCTAACGGCAATCAAGTAATTTATAGCAAGACCACAATTATAAAAAAAATTTCATTTTTAAAGAACATTAGTAAACAGGCTACTAAAGTAAAAACAGAACTTTGTTAATAAAGTACAGTGAGGCAATGAAGCTACCAACATCGCCATAAAAAAATCAAAGGTCTCAGCAAACACACGATTAATGGCAATAAAGGAATGGAGGAATTTAAAAAGTTTTTAAACCAAAGTGTCCTGGAATAAGATTAGAACATAACAGATATGACGGACCCGTGTAAGGCGGCCACAAATCACTCACTCAGGGATGCTCAGGCTAGGCAGAATACTGACCAATTTAAATACGCCCGTAAACACAATTGCCACTCTCAGGCTGGTCACTGTACCGACTTTTAGCCAGCGAAAACTGGTAATAAGATGGCTTAACTTGCTGACAGAATTAGAGCTAACCTCGTGCAAGGAAACATTACACCACACAGTCCTGAATGAGCGACCACATGATCAACCAACAAGAAGCATGAATTTACTAATAACACATTACAGAATAACGAAACAAACTGCCAAAACTACACCACCTCTCATCGAGCAGTAACGAGAGGAGGAGGAAAGATCACTGTCTTCAATTACACCGGTGCTGGGGACGGGAAACCCGATCGCCGGATGCCACAAGGCACAAAGGACATTGATTACGCAAACTTATTACTTAATGATTAAACCTTCCCCTAACTTAAATTGCAATTATGCTCGAACAGGCAGTACACGACCTCCGATGGCAAGGATCCACACATCCGACCGCGCACGCGTCGCCAGTGTACTCAACACGCCACGGTCACGCGACAAAACGCCCAGTCACCGGAGTTCACGTCTTCTCTGCAACGTTGACGGGTAGTGACCGCTCCTTCATGTTAGGTGTCTCCTTTTTAAACTCCAGTGTTGAAACGGAGGACTTAAAGAAGCTTGTTCAACGTCCCACCAAGGTGAAATGAACAGCAACTACTCATGGGGCGATTCTGTATACAACCAACCCGCGGGGAGCTCTTCTGTCAACTCGACCCGCTCGTTACACACAACCGATATACATCACTTGGCGACTCGGTACAACCGACCACGCCTCGTCCGCGTTGGTGAACCACACTGACCTCCCGTGTCCACCAGACTCTCTGAGAGCCCTCGCCAACTTCCGCGCCACCACACGAAGTTTCCACTGGTCAAAGATCTCACTTCCTCCATAGGAGTTTCCTGGACGCAAAAACGCAGATATAGATAGCAGAGAGAAAAGACAACGAAGCAGCCACTTAATGACAGATAACGTATCAAACAAACATGTCAGGGGAAGAAAAGGAAAACCAATGCAATCTAAACACAAGGTGTAGCACGAATCGATACACGGCTGAGGTATGTTGGGCTGAAAATCCCTTGAGGCTGTGGCGTGTGTGTGTGTCGGCTTGATGGGGATGGTTGTTCAAGTCTGGAAGACACAGGTCGGCGTCCGTCGATCGAAACAACTCTGATCTGTAACTATTAAAACAAACTCCTCGCTTTGTTTGGTTAGGTTTGGATACTATCGCCCTTTAACAGATATCAGCGTATCGATGGTGCAGCACGCCGAAATGTATATGTGGCCCTCGCTTATATTTGAAGTAAAGGTGTTCGAAGGCTGCCTGTCTTCTTTGCTGCTACGCACAGTGACTGCACCACTTGGTACCGCAACAATTCCCTTTATCTGAAACAATAAACCAAATATCATTCGCGTGTTCACGACGGGCTTATAAGCTTGCGCTAAACTTAGTAACAGTAGTTTTTATGCACGGTTTGCAAATGAATGTTCAAACGTAGATCATATGATATCTCGAATTATACACTACTGGCCATTAAAATTGCTACACAAAGAAGAAATGCACATGCTAAACGGGTATTTTCATTGGACAAATATATTATACTATAACTGACATGCGATTACATTTTCAGGCAATTTGGGTGCAGGGATGCTGAGAAATCAGTACCCAGAACAACCACCTCAGGCCGTAATAACGGCCTTGATACGCCTGGGCATTATGTCAAACTGAGCTCGGAAGGCGTGTACAGGTACAGCTGCCCATGCAGCTTCAGCACGATACCAGAGGTCATCAAGAGTAGTGACTGGCATATTGTGACGAGACAGTTGCTCGGCCACCATTGACCAGACGTTTTCAGTTGGTGAGAGATCTGGAGAATGTGTTGACCAGAACAGCAGTCGAACATTTTCTGTATCCAGAAAGGCAGGGACAGGACCTGCAACATGCGGTCGTGCATTATCCTGCTGAAATGTAGGGTTTCCCTGAGATCGAATGAAGGTTAGAGCCACAGGTCGTAACACATTTGAAATGTAACGTCCACTGTTCAAAGTGCCGTCAGTGCGAACACGAGCTGACCGAGACGAGTAACAATTGGCACCCCATACCATCACGCCGGGTGATACGCCAGTATGGCGATGACGAATACACGCTTCCAGTGTGCGTTCACAGTGACGTCGCCAAAAACGGGTGCGACCATCGTGATGCTGCAAACAGAACCTGGATTCATCCGAAAAATGACGTTTTGCCATTCGTGCACCCAGGTTCGTCGTTGAGTACACCATCGCAGGCGCTCCTGTCTGTGATTCAGCGTCAAGGATAACCGCAGCCATGGTCTCCGAGTTGATACTCCATGCTCCCGCAAACGTCGTCGAACTGTTCGTGCAGATAGTTGTTGTCTTGCAAACGTCCCCATCTGTTGACTCAGTGATCGAGAAGTGGCTGCGCGATCCTTTACAGCCATGCTGATAAGATGCCTGTCATCTCAACTGCTATTGATCCGAGGCCGTTGGGATCCAGCACTGCGTTCCGTATTACCTTCCTGAACCCACCGAGTCCATATTCTGTTAACAGTCATTGGATCTCGACCAACGCGAGCAGCAATGTCGCGATACGATACACCGCAATCGCGATAGGTTACAATCCGACCTTTATCAAAGTCGGAAACGTGATGGTACGCCTTTCTCCTCCTTACACGAGGCATCACTACAACGTTTCACCAGGCAACGTTGGTCAACTGCTGTTTGTGTATGAGAAATCGGTTGGAAACTTTCCTCATGTCAGCACGTTGTAGGTGTCGTCACCGGCGCCAACCTTGTGTGAATGCTCTGAAAAGCTAATCATTTGCATATGACAGCATCTTCTTCCTGTCGGTTAAATTTCGCGTCTGTAGCACGTCATCTTCGTGGTGTAGCAATTTTAATGGCCAGTAGTGTAAGTTCCACCATTGAAGCCGATGCCACATTATACTCTTACGAGGATGTTGATTTGTGGAGTATTATAGCGTCGTTAATGCGTCGCTACGGTGCTAATTCAACAATTCCTACGTCGTAAATCCAGAGATATTGTATTCTATAAATAACGTACAGAAAGCTTCGTAATACAAAGTTGAATTAAATGATGTAGATGACACGAAGTATTTAAGTTATAACTGAGTTTATTGAACTGAATTACCTAACCACTGCGCTGGAAAGCACACCGTCTGTCATTCAGGGAATAGAAGCTACGATTTACATCAGCAATTCTGACATTGACTAGAGCTTCCGACAACACGGCGTACCTGTGAATTCCTCATGACTGCGTGTATATGTTTCGTACTAATGTCTATTTGTAGATCTCTTAAAAGACATCATAGTCGCCGTTGACTGTATAAAATATTTATTGTTACTATTGCAATTTCGGCCTTATGGCCACATTCAAGTAAATTGCAAAAGTAACATTCTGTCAGAATATAAAACTATCTGACACGAGTACATGTCGTCGTTTTTTTTCTTTATTGTTACTTTAATCACCTTATACAAAGGCGGGCTATCAGCAGCATAATACGCTGCTCTTCAGCCGCGAGTGGTACAATAAATATGACATATAGGTGGTATAGATAAGACAATAAAAACGGCGGGCAAAAACTGTAGACACGAAAAACAATAAACATGTAGCCGTTCACGCTGGACGGGAAAAAACACTAACACCTGTTGACACGGCGCACAAAAACACAGACGACTGCGACGGCACAGGTGAACAGTGGTGGCGTGACGGTGAAAGAACACTAAACACAAAACGAAGGCACGCACACGAGACACTGATGGCGATGATCTCCGGCGCGCGACTGTTCACTGAGCGTGTACGAGTCCGGGGACCTGCCAAGAGAGGAGGAGAGGGGGAGAGGGGGGGAGAGCAGAGATGCCACGGGCTGGGGAGATAGGGGGAAGGGAGGAAGGGGGAGGGGAAGCCCAGGGGAAGAGGGGTGAGGGGTGGAGGAAGGGGTATGGGAGGAAAAGGAGAGAGAAGGGAGGGAGGTTGCCTAAAGGAAAGGACACAGGAAGTGGGAGGGGAGGATCAAAGTTGATAGGAGGGGTAGATGGAGGGGAGGAGGACATCATCAAGGAGGGGGAGCTGGAGGAAGCCACATTGGGAGATTGTGAGGAGGGTGGAGAGATGGAGACTGGGTGGGACGTGGGAATACAGGCGCGGCAGCAGTCGGGGGTGGGAGAGGATGGGTGAGACAAGCAGGTGAGTAGGATCGAGTTTACGGGAGGTGTACAGGATCTGTATCCTTTCAAGGAAAAGTACGAGGTGGGGGAACGGAATGAGGTCGTACAGGATCCGCGTGGGGGAGGGGAGACGGATGCGATAGGCGAGGCAGAGAGCATGGCGTTCAAGGATCTGAAGGGATTTATAAAAGGTAGGGGGGCGGAGATCCATGAAGGATGGGCGTAACAAAGGATAGGGCGGATGAGGTATTTATAGGTGTGGAGTATGGTGGAGGGGTCCAGACCCCACGTACGGCCGGAAAGGAGCTTGAGGAGACGGAGTCGGGAGCGTGCCTTGGCTTGGATTGTCCGGAGATGGGGGGTCCAGGAGAGGCGACATTCGAGAGTGACGTCAAGGTACTAAAGGGTGGGGGTGAGGGCAATAGGACATGTCGTCGTCAAAATGCAGCCTTTTGAATGTGAGAGTCCCACAAGATCCGATGAGTACGACACTTATTACATCGAATTATGTTGTTAAATATATACTGAACTGTCGATGTTACCATCGTTCTAATAATCTAACACACATACAAGTTCAGGTGCACTGACAACATGAGAAGTTAATCTATTTGTAGAGTTTATGTCGGCGTTTGATATATTGCTGTGAGCTTCAATGTTCGTAACGATCACAGATCACGACCACTAAGTCCCAGAATTGATTAATATCAGACGAGTTACTTTTCCCTCGAGTATAATATCTGTTCCATTGTCTGGCTAAAAGGTAAATGTCCACTCGTAACTTTGACTAATACGTCAAGACGATACTTCATAAAATTTAAAAATCCAGATCGGTCTGAAACAATCTAGTATTGGTCAATAATCGTGCTTCTATAACGACGTCTACAAGAGAGCGATTTAACATCTCCATTGAAGTTTCTCGTTGCAGTCGCAGCGAACTTACAGCTCGATGCGGCTACAACTCTTTTCTTGGATAAATGTTGTCTCTGATCACTTTATCTCGTCTGAGTTTTAATCTTCGTAAAGCGTATATTTTGAAGTCTTTATTTACAGTTTCATGCTTCGTCGATTAAGTGATCATCTGATAGTCTTTCATTTAGTTCTTTCCGTGGAATAGATTATGTTAGTCCCCTAGTATTCGTGTTGGTCAAACTTTCAGTAGTGTTAATATTTAGTTGCCATTAGCTACCGTCAAGGTCAGGATAACTAATTTTTATATCTTTTACTGTCAAAAGGTATGTAATTAGGGGCTCTATATTTGGGGTGTTGAAAGGCTAATGTTACAGATGTTCCACTCTGTTGTTTAATCTCTCTATCGAAGGCGCAGTGAAGGAATTTCTTCCTTCCCGAAGGAAATTTTTCACCTGTATGAAGTACAGAAACCAAATCAAAAATTAAATTCATACAAGAAATTTCGGAACTATTCTTAGTTAAAACAAGTTTAAGACAAGGAAAGTGGATCTCTTCACAACTATTCATCATACTTTTAGACAAAGTAATGAAATAATGGTAAATGGAGCAAAGAAAACAAAACTTCTGGAAGCCTATCGTGCTAGGAAGAGGCCAAGGAGAACTGTACCTTCCATACTTAGCGTTTGCAGATGACTTAGCGATTCTAACCTCCAGCGAAGAAACAGCAGTAAAACAAGTCGAGAACCTCAAAGACTGTGCGGAGGAGACTGGCCTGCAAATCTCCTTTAAGAGGACGGAATTCATGTGTTCCAAACTAGACATTCCGGAAGTTAAAACAAATTTTGGTGAAATCAACAGAGTCAAACACTTTAAGTACCTCGGCGAAATTACTGAACCAACAGAACTTGAAAAAATAGCACAAAAATAACAGTGCAGAAAATCAAGAAAACCTTCGCACTTGTTTCAAAACTGCCTGTCAAAAGACACTACAATCAGACACTACAACACAGTAATCAAACTCACATGAATGACACACTCTCACTGAATCGAAAACCACAACTACAAGAAATTAAAACAGTAAAGAGAAAGGACATTAGAAAACTCAGTGACCGCGGTAGACCCAAGACGGATACAGAGACTGCTAACCATCGAGACAACAGAAAAAGTATCGAACATCGAAATTGACACCAGAAAAATACGAATGGGGTTTTTTGGGGACCTAGACGCATTACCTGGAAACAGACGAATCAGACGTCTATTGGACTACCTTACATCACTTAAAGCATCAATACCCTGGGTAACTGAGAAGAATTTGACAAAAGCAGAGGTTGACATTACAAACACGCCAGACAGGAGTACATTCAGAAGCAAAACTGATAGTTGGAAGTTTACTCCAAATACGGAACCAAAACTATACCGGGACTGAAGAAAGAAAGAAGGCCTTCGGGGCAAAAATGAAGAAATATTGGGGAAATAAGGAGAACCCTAAGAAAGCTTGAATAACTTGCTTATCATTCTGCAAAGGGGATATTCGCTAGTAATAATAATAATAATAATAGTGTTTAATTGCCTCAACTGCATTTTATCGTCGACAAAATAAGCAAGCCAAAATAAGTGCTATAGCAGGCATTATAAAATATCGAGTAATTCCAATAGTGACACATTTATCAAATATTGTAAGTTTAAGATAAGACAAATAATGAGAAAATCAATGTTAACGAGTTCGTAAGTTTCGAAGTAATAAATCACAAAAAGCATTTGATTGCAAATGTTGTCTTAACATAAGGCTACCAGCTTGAGCTACCTCAGACATCGTCCAGCCCCTTGAAATCCAGAGTAAATATTAAAATCACAACGAAGGCATCAGAAATGAGAAATATCCCGAGTGCAGACACAAATCCATGACCGTGAAGGCAGAGGGAAGTAATAATTCTTTAACTGCTGTATGCACACCATTTTCGCAGGCACCACTAACACGAACTCCCACTGAGGTCAGTTGCCTTGCAACAGCCACTGCCAGTTCCAAGACAGGATAAAGTAGGAGGGTTGGGCATTGGGCCAGCAACCCAGTCCTGTAAAAAGCTCTTTGTTACGAAACACAAACCTGCCTTGGACATGGTTGGATACAACGGAATACGAAAACTGCAAAGGAAAAACTGTATACGATTTAGACATTTTAATTTTGGATCTTGGAATGTTCACTGCCTGTATAGACCAGGAACCATACAGACTATGGTCTCATAAATTAACTGATTGAAACTCGGCCTGGTGGCGGTACAAGAGGAAAGATGGCTAGGAAAGGGAACTCACAAACAGGATGGATCCACACTATTCTACGGCGGATGTGTAGAGAAACACGATTTCGGCAGTGGTATTGTAAAACACAACATAGCAGAAAATTCGGTTAAAGAATTCAGAGTTGTTAACAAGAGAATATCCTACATAGTTCTTGGAAACCAAGTGTCAGACATCACATTCATCAATGTTGATGCCCCGACTGAGGATAAAACACATGAGGAAAAGCAAGAATTCTATGACCAACTAGAACAAAAAACTGAGAGCACACCAACTAGAAATATCACGAGAGTGCTGGGAGATTTTAATGGAAAAGCATGAAAAGAAGAAATCTACATACCAACTATATGAAGGCACAGTTTGCATGATGAGACGAATGAGAATGGTCAGAGGATGATCAACTTACCTATCTCAAAGAACCTGAGGGTAAATTCGACTTACTTCGAACACAGGAGAATACATTAAGGAACATGGTGAGCACAGTATGTAAGAACAACCAGCCAGACAGGTCACATCTTGGTGGACCAGCGCTATAGCCACGGAGTCATGGACGTCAGGTCGTATAGAGGAGCCGACTGTCCGTCAGACCACTTCCTCATTGTGTGCACGCTTAAACTCATGTTCACCTACATGCTTAAGAAGAAGGGGACACTAGAACCTGTTCTGAGTGTTGAGAAACTACGACAAAGTGCCATTAAAGAACAATGTGCTATAGAGATCGTGGCCGAGCGGTTCTAGGCGCTTCAGTCTGGAACCGCGCGACTGCTACGGTCGCAGGATCGAATCCTGCCTCGGGCACCGATGTTTGTGATGTCCTTAGGTTAGTTAGATTTAAGTAGTTCTAAGTTCTAGGGGACTAATGACCTCAGATGTTAAGTCCCATAGTGCTCAGAGCCATTTGAACAATTTTTTGAGCTATAGAGATCAAAAATCGTTTTGAGGTCCTCGAGATCCTGGAAGCAAGAGAGAAAATGGAGGAAAGGTGGAAAGAAACAAAGTCCATAGTAGTAAGTGTAGCGTAGGATATATTTGGAAGAAGAGTGAATAGTTCAACGAGGCATGCCAGTAGGCTACAGAAAAGAGAAGGAAGATGAGGGAGAAGTGTCTAGCTGACAGGGAGAATAAGCACAAAAGGGAACATTTTATCAACGTCAGTAGGGAGACAAAGCAAATCCTAAGAGCAGAGAAGAGAATATATCCAACTAGTTTGCTAGAACAAGCTGATGCAGAGATCCAAAACAAGAAGTCAAGGCAAATTTCCAATACATAAAAAATCGAAAACTTCGATTTCTGAGCCATTTTTTTTCATTAGAGATAAGAACGGCAACTTGATAAATGACATGAAAAGAATTGTAGAAAGATGGAAAGAATACTTCTCAGAACTGTTGAATCGCCCAGATCCAGATGACATATTACCTGCAGACACTACAGAGGAAAGGAAAGGTGAAAAAGAATGGGAAGTTAGTGAAGAAGACGTGAAGATCGCAATCAAAAGACACAGAAACAACGAAGCCCCAGGGGAGGAGAGAATAATATAAGAATGAAACAAGGAGGGAGGCGAGAGCTTACACTTAGATACATATAAACTGATCCAGGAAACACTGCCAGAAGAATGGATATTGTCTACAATATGCCCAATGTACAAGAAGGGAAGCAAAATGCAATGCAGTAACTGCAGAGGAATCAGCTTCGTGAATGTAACGTATCAGGTACTGTCCATCATTATCCTCAGGAAATTGCAACCATTGATGGATAATATACTGGAGTACTAAGCTGGCTTTCAACCAAACCTATCCACAATAGATCACATTTTCGCACTAAGAGAGTTGTCTGAAAAACACTGGGAATATTATAAAGATTTCTACAGCCTATTCGTCGATTTTCAACGTGAATATGACAGCATCCACAGGAGTAGTCTACACAAAGCAACGCGTTACTTCAGCATCCCTGAGAAGCTAGTGAGAATGGTGCAAGCTTGTATGGAAGGGTCAAAGGCAGCAATACGCTTCCAAGGAGCCACATTAGAAACATTCGAGATTGAGACAGGCCTCAGGCAAGGGGATGCTCTCTCACGTGTTCTGTTCAATGTCATCTTAGAGAAAATAATAAAGGAAGTGTAGGCAACAGGAGTTGGCAGGAGTACAGATGGACGGTAACTTCAATTGTCTCGCATATGCAGATGACTAAGTGATTCAAAGCATGAGTTGAAAGGAATGTACCAGAAAATGGTAATTATGCACAGAAGGTGGGGCTTAAAGTGAATGAAGACTAGACAGAGTTAATGCTATTAGGAAGAAGACTAGAGCAGGAAGAATTTCTTGAGATAAATGGCAAGAGGTTCAAGAGAGCAAATCAGTTCAAATACTTGGAATCATGGGTTACTCCGGACAACAACATAAAAGTGGACATCAAGGAAAGAATAGCGGTGGGAATGAAATTCATGCATTCCCTCAGAGAGACGCTCGGCTCTAAATCGATCTCAGTGAATACTAAGATGAAAATCTACAATACAGTGACATGTCCAGCAGATTCAGAAACATGGAGCATGACTAAGAGAGAAAAGAACAAACATTTAACATTTGAAAGAAGAGTAATGAGGAAGGTATCGGGACCAGTTTTAGATAACGGAGAACGGAGGAGGAGGAAAAAAGAGGAAATCTACCTTCTGATGCGACAACCAACTATCCCACAGAGGATAAAGAGCAAACAGAATACAATGGGTGGGCCATGTAGCCCGTATGCCAGATGGAAGACTGGCGAAGATGGCATTAGAGGGTAAACCAAACACCAAACGCCCTATTGGACGACCAAGGCAGCGCTGGATAGACGACCTGGCGAAGATTTAGCCTAGCAGCCCTGGGAATCCAAGACACCTGAAGGAAGTGGGCACAAAACGGGAAGGAATGGAGGCAGTTTGTGAATGCAGCGCGTGGTTTGCAGGGCCTGTGTTGGCTGGATATCTATCTATCTACCAGTATCACGACGAATCGGACCTCAGTGCTCAGTAAGCAACTCCAGTTGCTATCATGAACAGCAGACAAACATAGCGAGCGGGAGGCACCATGCATGCGGTTAAGTGGGATCGGTGAACGACTACGCTCGCCCTGACGAGATGTTGATAAAATCGTCGCTAGGAAACGACAAGCAAAGAGGTTAAATTACCAGACGAAATCGATTCTAACACGCCCACGTCCATCTGGGACATGTCCTTTTGGGAAGCGAACGAGACAGCGATGAAGCCTTCCTTTACCACGTTCAGTCTGTAGATCGAAGAAGCACTGAAGGAGGTTAAAGGAATGGTTTAGGAATGAGATTCAAAGCGAAGAAAACGATATTAGTATTGGGTGACGACGTTGTTATACTCTGTGTAACTGGAATTAACAGTCTACTGAGTACAGAATGTGGATTAAGAGCAAATCGAAAGAAGATAAGTGTTTCAAGAAGTAGCAGAAGAGAGTTTCGCGCAAACTTATGGGGACTGCCAAATAATGAAGTCGAATAATTCTGATACCATGGAAGCAAAACTATGTATGGCATGCGGGCTATGAGAGTACAATAAAAATGGACAACAAGAAATGTTAGTTGACTTTGAACTATGAAAGTAATTTCAGAGAATGGATGACTGGAGTAGAGTGTAGCTGTTAATCTGGTCTTCAGTCCAAAGACTGGTTTGATGCAGCTCTCCAGGCTACTCTATCCTGTGCAAGTCTCTTCTTCTCCGAATAACTATTGCAACTTACCTCCTTCTGAATCTTCTTAGTGTATTCATCTCTTGGTCTCCCTCTACGATCTTTACCCTCAACGCTTCCCTCCACTACGAAACTGGGGATCCCTTTAGTTTCCTTTACTGCTTGCTCAATATACAGATCGAATAGCATCGGCGGTAGGTTACAACACTGTCTCACACCTTTCTCAATCACAGCGTCCCTCTCATGCTTCTCGACTGTTATAACTGCCATCTGGTTTCTGTACAAGTTATAAATAGCCTTTCTCTCCCTATGTTTTACACCTGACAGCTTCAGGATTTGAAAGAGAATATTCCAGCCAACATTGCCAAAAGCTTTCTCTAAGTCTACAAGTGCTACAAACGTAGGTTTGCCTTTCCTTAACCTATCTTCTAAGATGAGTCGTAGGGTCAGCATTGCCTCACGTGTTGCAAAATTTCTACACAATTCAAACTTACCTTCCCCGAGGTCTGCTTCTACCGGTTTTTTCATTCGTTTGAAAAGAATTCTCATGTTAGTATTTTGCGACCATGACTTATTCAACTAAAACGTAGTTCGGTAATTTTCACACCTGTCAACACATGCTTTCTTTGGCATTAGAATTATTATATTTTTCTTGAAGTCTGACAGTATTTCGCCTGCCTCATACATCTTGCCCACGAGATAGAAGAGTTTTGTCATGGCTGGCTCTCTCAAGGCTACCAGTAGTTGTAATGGATTGTTGTCTATTCTCGGCACCTTGTTTCGACTTAGTTCTTTTAGCGCTCCGTCAAATTCTTCACACAGCATTTCTCCCATTTCATCTTTATGTACGTCCTCTTCTATTTCCCTCAACTACTTCGCCCTTGTATAGACCCTCTGTAAACTCCTTCCACCTTACTGCTTTTCCTTCTTTGCTTAGGAATGGTTTTCCATCTGAGTTCTTGATATTCCTAAAGTTGGTTCTCTATTCTCCAAAGGTGTCTTTAATTTTCCTGTAGGTAGTATATATCTTAACTCTGTCCGAGCAGGCCATGAAAGGCCCAACGGTACCGACCGGCTGCCGTGTCATCCTCAGCCCACAGGCGTCACTGGTTGTGGATGTGGAGGTGCTTGTGGTCGACACAACGTTCTCCAGGGCGTATGTCAGTTTACGAGACCGCAGCTGCTACTTCTCATTCAAGTAGCTTCTCAGTTTGCCTCACAAGGGCTGAGTGCACCCTGCTTGCCAACAGCGCTTGGTGAACAGGATGGTGACCTACCCAAGTGCTAGCCCAGGCCGACAGCGCTGAACTTCGGCGATCTGACGGGAATGTGTGTCACCACCGCGGCAAGGCCGTTGGAAGTATCCATCTTACCCCTAGTGATATATGCCGCTACATCCTTACATTTGTCCTCTAGCCATCACTCCGTAGCCAATTTGCACTTCCTGTCAATCTCATTTTTGAGACGTTTGTATTCCTTTTTCCCTGATTCATTTACTACATTTTTATATTTTCTCCTTTCATCAATTAAATTCAATATCCCTTGTGTCACGCAAGGATTTCTACTACCCCTCGTCTCAAAGCTACCGATTCGTCTTCTACTGCACTTCTTTCACCTGTCTTTGTCTTTTCAAAGTTCTCTAATGCTCTGTTCCTACCTTTTTGCAGTTCCTTCAGTTTTTATCTACAGTACATAACCAATAAATGGTGGTGAGAATCCACATCATGAAATGTCTTACATTTTTAAACCTGGTTCCTAAATCTCTTTCTTACCGTTATATTATCTACCTGGATCCTTTCATTGTCTCCATGGCTCCTCTACGTATACACCCTTCTTTCATCATCTTAAACCAAGTGATAGCTATGATTATGTTATACTTTTGAAAAATTCTACCACGTGGCTTCCTCTTTAATTTCTTACCCCAGTCCATATTCATCCACTATTTTCCCTTCTCTTCCTTTTCCTACAATCAAATTCCGTTCCCCCATGACTATTAAATTTTCGTTTCCCTTAACTCCCCCCCATGAACCATGGACCTTGCCGTTGGTGGGGAGGCTTGCGTGCCTCAGCGATACAGATGGCCGTACCGTAGGTGCAACCACAACGGAGGGGTATCTGTTGAGAGGCCAGACAAACATGTGGTTCCTGAAGAGGGGCAGCAGCCTTTTCAGTAGTTGCAGGGGCAACAGTCTGGATGATTGACTGATCTGGCCTTGTAACATTAACCAAAACGGCCTTGCTGTGCTGGTACTGCGAACGGCTGAAAGCAAGGGGAAACTACAGCCGTAATTTTTCCCGAGGACATGCAGCTCTACTGTATGATTAAATGATGATGGCGTCCTCTTGGGTAAAATATTCCGGAGGTAAAATAGTCCCCCATTCGGATCTCCGGGCGGGGACTACTCAAGAGGACGTCGTTATCAGGAGAAAGAAAACTGGCGTTCTACGGATCGGAGCGTGGAATGTCAGATCACTTAATCGGGCAGGTAGGTTAGAAAATTTGAAAAGGGAAATGGATAGGTTAAAGTTAGATATAGTGGGAATTAGTGAAGTTCGGTGGCAGGAGGAACAAGACTTTTGGTCAGGTGATTACAGGGTTATAAATACAAAATCAAATAGGGGTAATGCAGGAGTAGGTTTAATAATGAATAAAAAAATAGGAGTGCGGGTTAGCTACTACAAACAGCATAGTGAACGCATTATTGTGGCCAAGATAGACACAAAGCCCATGCCTACTACAGTAGTACAAGTTTATATGCCAACTAGCTCTGCAGATGATGAAGAAATTGATGAAATGTATGACGAGATAAAAGAAATTATTCAGGTAGTGAAGGGAGACGAAAATTTAATAGTCATCGGTGACTGGAATTCGTCAGTAGGAAATGGGAGAGAAGGAAACATAGTAGGTGAATATGGATTGGGGGGAAGGAATGAAAGAGGGAGCCGCCTTGTAGAATTTTGCACAGAGCATAACTTAATCATAGCTAACACTTGGTTCAAGAATCATGAAAGGAGGCTGTATACATGGAAGAAGCCTGGAGATACTGACAGGTTTCAGATAGATTATATAATGGTAAGACAGAGATTTAGGAACCAGGTTTTAAATTGTAAGACATTTCCTGGGGCAGATGTGGACTCTGACCACAATCTATTGGTTATGAACTGCAGATTGAAACTGAAGAAACTGCAAAAAGGTGGGAATTTAAGGAGATGGGACCTGGATAAACTGAAAGAACCAGAGGTTGTAGAGAGTTTCAGGGAGAGCATAAAGGAACAATTGACAGGAATGGGGGAAAGAAATACAGTAGAAGAAGAATGGGTAGCTCTGAGGGATGAAGTGGTGAAGGCAGCAGACGATCAAGTAGGTAAAAAGACGAGGGCTAATAGAAATCCTTGGGTAACAGAAGAAATATTGAATTTAATTGATGAAAGGAGAAAATATAAAAATGCAGTAAATGAAGCAGGCAAAAAGGAATACAAACGTCTCAAAAATGAAATCGACAGGAAGTGCAAAATGGCTAAGCAGGGATGGCTAGAGGACAAATGTAAGGATGTAGAGGCTTGTCTCACTAGGGGTAAGATAGATACTGCCTACAGGAAAATTAAAGAGACCTTTGGAGAGAAGAGAACCACATGTATGAATATCAAGAGCTCAGATGGAAACCCAGTTCTAAGCAAAGAAGGGAAGGCAGAAAGGTGGAAGGAGTATATAGAGGGTTTATACAAGGGAGATGTACTTGAGGACAATATTATGGAAATGGAAGAGGATGTAGATGAAGACGAAATGGGAGATAAGATACTGCGTGAAGAGTTTGACAGAGCACTGAAAGACCTGAGTCGAAACAAGGCCCCGGGAGTAGACAACATTCCACTAGAACTACTGATGGCCTCGGGAGAGCCAGTCATGACAAAACTCTACCATCTGGTGAGCACGATGTATGAGACAGGCGAAATACCCTCAGACTTCAAGAAGAATATAATAATTCCAATCCCAAAGAAAGCAGGTGTTGACAGATGTGAAAATTACCGAACTATCAGTTTAATAAGTCACAGCTGCAAAATACTAACGCGAATTCTTTACAGACGAATGGAAAAACTGGTAGAAGCCGACCTCGGAGAAGATCAGTTTGGATTCCGTAGAAATGTTGGAACACGTGAGGCAATACTGACCTTACGACTTATCTTGGAAGAAAGATTAAGAAAAGGCAAACCTACGTTTCTGGCATTTGTAGACTTAGAGAAAGCTTTTGACAATGTTGACTGGAATACACTCTTTCAAATTCTGAAGGTGGCAGGGGTAAAATACAGGGAGCGAAAGGCTATTTACAATTTGTACAGAAACCAGATGGCAGTTATAAGAGTCGAGGGGCATGAAAGGGAAGCAGTGGTTGGGAAAGGAGTGAGACAGGGTTGTAGCCTCTCCCCGATGTTATTCAATCTGTATATTGAGCAAGCAGTAAAGGAAACAAAAGAAAAATTCGGAGTAGGTATTAAAATTCATGGAGAAGAAGTAAAAACTTTGAGGTTTGCCGATGACATTGTAATTCTGTCAGAGACAGCAAAGGACTTGGAAGAGCAGTTGAACGGAATGGACAGTGTCTTGAAAGGAGGATATAAGATGAACATCAACAAAAGCAAAACGAGGATAATGGAATGTAGTCAAATTAAGTCGGGTGATGCTGAGGGAATTAGATTAGGAAATGAGACACTTAAAGTAGTAAAGGAGTTTTGCTATTTAGGGAGTAAAATAACCGATGATGGTCGAAGTAGAGAGGACATAAAATGTAGACTGGCAATGGCAAGGAAAGCGTTTCTCAAGAAGAGAAATTTGTTAACATCGAGTATAGATTTAGGTGTCAGGAAGTCGTTTCTGAAAGTATTTGTATGGAGTGTAGCCATGTATGGAAGTGAGACATGGACGATAACCAGTTTGGACAAGAAGAGAATAGAAGCTTTCGAAATGTGGTGCTACAGAAGAATGCTGAAGATAAGGTGGGTAGATCACGTAACTAATGAGAAGGTATTGAATAGGATAGGGGAGAAGAGAAGTTTGTGGCACAACTTGACTAGAAGAAGGGATCGGTTGGTAGGACATGTTTTGAGGCATCAAGGGATCACAAATTTAGCACTGGAGGGCAGCGTGGAGGGTAAAAATCGTAGAGGGAGACCAAGAGATCAATACACTAAGCAGATTCAGAAGGATGTAGGTTGCAGTAGGTACTGGGAGATGAAGAAGCTTGCACAGGATAGAGTAGCATGGAGAGCTGCATCAAACCAGTCTCAGGACTGAAGACCACAACAAACAACAACAATTCCCTTAACTATTTGAATAATTTCTTTTATCACATTACACATTTCTTCAGTCTCTTCACCATCTGCGGAGCTAGTTGGCATATAAACTTGTACTGCTGTGGTAAGCGTGGGCTTCGTGACTATCTTGACTACAATAATGCGTTCACTATGCTTTTTGTAGTAGCTTGTCCACGTTCCTATTTTTTATTCATTATTAAACCTACTGCTACATTACCGTTCCTAGGGTATAGTATGGAAGTAAATTGTGGAACGATGGAAGCGTCCGAGACATGTTGTTAGAAACGTACTGAAATGGAAGTGGCCTCATACGATAAATAATGAGAAGTTTGTCCGCAGAATCGACGAGGAAAAGCAATATGTGCAAAAGGCGCAAAAAATGGCTCTAATGGCTCTGAGCACTATGGGACTTAGCATCTGAGTGCATCAGTACGCTAGACTTAGAACTAATTGAACCTAACCAACCTAAGGACATCACACACATCCATACCCGAGGCTGGATTCGAACCTGCGAACGTAGCATAAGCGCGGTTCCGGACTGAAGCGCCACAGCGGCCTGCGCAAAAGGCTCACTGAGTGAGAATACGTGTGTTAGAATAGCAGTCAATAAAGCCTATCGTACTACGGGGAGTTGTAGAGAGTAGGATTTCCGGAGGCTTCGCCACTGTTAAACAACAATGTATGACAGTGAGTCATGAACCGCGGGAAAAATGGAAATGTAGAGATTATAAGTGTCTGAAATGTGTTGCTTGCCTAAGGATGCTGCAATTTTAGTGAAGTGATAATAAAAGAAACGGTGACGTTTTCTGCGGAACTTGCGAGAAGAGGAACACTTGGAAAACACTTGCAATGGATCATGTACAAATTACATTCTTGTTGTGGATGACGAAGTATCGTTTTGCCCGTAGTGAAGATTCTTCAACAATGAATGCAGTAACTTAATAAAGAAAATTTGAATGTGTGGCTGGATATTACCAAAAATAAGAAGAAAGTAATTTATAATCAACACATCGGTAAAAATTAGTACAAATTAATATAAAAATAATAGAACTAGTTTTTGAGTTTGTGAATTTAGCTCAAACGAAGGCAATGCCTGGATGAACAGGGGGAAAAGTAACAACAAAGTGAAAATGGCCTGAAGTGCCTTTGGTAACTAAATAGGGTTTCAGAAGCGAATATACTGATGTGTTTGGAACTGAAAGTTTACAATAAATGTGTAGTGACAGTTTCTTTATACTATTGTGAACCATGGACAGTGGATGTGGAAAACATACAGTAACTGAGCTAGTGCCAGCAAACAGATCAGAGATGTATGATGGAAATTAGCATGGAGTATGTGAAAACAAATGAACGAATGAGAGGATTGAGTGGTGTGGAAGAGGTAATTTCGAATGTAATGATAATGTAGAGGAGCTAGATGAGACATACAGCCAGGCAAATAGTTGTTAAGTGGAACAAATAAGTTCTTTGCTGAACGGCAACACGCTGAGGTCGACGGAGCAGAAGCTTGGTAGATGACGTTAGAAAGCCTAGACCGGAGTACGAATATGGAAGAGCATAAATCAAAATCGTAATACACGGAAAAATCTCGAGGAAGATTTCACCCAGAAGTGAATGTGAAAAAGCTGTTGGTGTCGATGAGCGATGTAACACATAGTGAACTGTTTCACATTTGCGAGTAATGTTTTACCGCTTCCACGGGGTTCGTTTGGTAAATAAAAATTTTTATATCAGCTCTCAGCAATGAAGTATTTCCCGCACGCCCTGTGCAGATCTAGTCCTCTCCAGTGAGAGCAGCACAGTCCTCGCTATCGACTTTTGTTACGGTGGCCGCGGACCGCCGCCTGAGTTACCGCGTCACCCATACGTCACGATACTACCATTCTATTTCCGAGCTTGAGCTTTATCTGGAGAACCATATTTCACACCGGCTATCTAGTCTAGCGCGGGGAGGGCTCCTCAAAAGCGGGGCCGATAGTGTGAAACAGCGGATGGCTAAAGCGCTCGATAGATTCGAGGAGCGTGACAACGTCGTAAGGAGATTCTGGAGATGTGCTATCCGTTATTCTAAATGTGTACGAGTTGAAATAAAATCTCTCAGTGAATTTCGAATTTGATTATCTCTTTTTACGCGCTGAATGAAAGAATGCGCCATCACTTGGTACTATGCAGCAACGAGGATCCGATGGACCGACTTGTCCTCAGTTCACTGTCGTTAGAGTAACGGTAGTGATATCCTCTGTTACCATTCAACCATTAACAATAACATCCTACATCTTGCAACTTAGGTTCAACCTCACATCGTAATGTTTCATTGATTACAAGCGTAAATAAGTGAAGAGATCTATTACCGTTCGATTACGCCATTAGTGAAAACTCAGTGTAAAAAGTTAGTATCCCCAAATACCTAAGTGTAACCATCCATATCGGCCTAAAGTGGAATAACCACATACCATGGATATAGGAAAAGCTGAAGCCAGTCAGAGATTACGAAACGGGGTATCTGATCTAGTCTGGAATTTGAGATGTTTACCTTTTGCGTCCAAACTCTCTACCATCTGAGTTACCCAAAAATTGCTTACGATCCGTCCTCACAGCTTACTTTAGCCAGTACAGTCGTATAACAGCTGTACGCCTGTTGGACAGGCAACCATGCGGACCGAAAGGCATCCATAACATGCATACCTCTGAGGCGTCTCCTACCAGGATATCGGCCGTCGGCGAGTGGCCTACTGCAAGCTGTAGCCATTATACAGAATGATATACAGAAGAGTGGGAAAGATAATTGATGATGTGCTAGATAACGATCACTTTGGCTTTAAGAAAGGTAAAGACACCAGAGAGCCAATTCTGACATTGTGGTTGATATTGGAAGCAACGCTAAAGAAAAATCAAGACATATTCATAGGATTTGACGGCCTGAAAAAAGAAGCCATCGACATTGTAAAACGGTGCAACATGATCGAAATACTCAGAAAGATAGGGGTAAGCTACAGGGAGAGACGAGTAATATACAAGTACAAGAGCCATGAGGGAATAATGAGAGTGGACTACCAAGAACGTGGTGCTCGGATTAAAAAGGGTGTAAGACTGGAATGTAGTCTTTGGCCCCTATTGTTCAGTTTGTACAATGAAGAAGCAATGATGGAAATAAAAGAAAGGTTCAGAAGGGGAATTAAAATTCAAAATGACAGTATATCAATCATACTCATGACATTGCTATTCTGAGGGAAAGTGAAGAAGAATTACATGCTCTGTCGAATGGATTGAAGGGTCAAGTGACTACAGAAAATGGACTGAGTGTAAATCGATGAAAGACGAAATTAATTAGAAGTAGCAGAAATGAGAACAGCGAGAAACTTACCATCAGGACTGATGCCTACGAAGTAGATGAAGTTAAAGAATTCTACTACCCAGGCAGCAAAATAACCAATGCCGGATGTAGCAGGGAGGTCATCAAACGCAGAACAGCTCTGGCAAAGAGGACATTCCTGACCAATAGAAGTCCACTAGTATCCAACATAGGCCTTAATTTGAGGAAGAAATTTCTGAGACTATTTGGAGTACAGCATTGCATGGTAGTGAAACACAGACTGTGGGAAAACCGGAACAGAAGAGAATTGAAGCATTTGAGATGTGGTCCTACAGACGAATGCTGAAAAGCAGGTGGACTGATAAAGTAAGGAATGAGGAGGTTCTGCGCATAATCGGAGAGGAAATGAGTATATGGAAAACACTGACAAAGAGAAGGGATAGGATGATAGGACATCTGTGAAGACATGAGGGAATGACTTCGTTGGTATTAGAGAGAACTGTAGAGGGCAAAAACTGTAGAGGCAGACAGAGATTGGAATACATCCATCAAATGTCTGAGGACGTAGGTTGCAAGTGCGACTCGGATACGAAGAGGTTGGCACAGGAGAGGAATTCGTGGGGGGCCGCATCAAACCTGTCTGAGGACTGATGACTAAAAAAAAAAAAGGCCAGCGGGGCAAACACCACCATACGTCCTCCTCGCTGGTGATCTACTTCATTACGCTGAATCGCGTATTCGGAAATAGATCCATAAGTGTATCTCTGCGCACCGGCTATTTATAGATACGCAGCTATACTCACTGGCACTTTTCCGAAGAAGCTCTGGGCCAACTGAAGTCCTATCCCCTCAATTAGAACCCAGTTGAAGATCACGAATTTCTACAACGTCGGTTCCGAGAACTGTCTTCGGCCAGCTGCCGCCGTGTACTTCCTGCCAGAGGGAGACATCATTGGACTGGTCTCTACGTCCGGTCATCTTAATTCACTTTGTTATTTTCCGTGCGAACCCCTGATAGAACACCAAGAGTGAGTTTGGTATTAAGTTTCGTAGGAAAAAGTTTTTGTTTTGTCGCGGTGCCGGCCGCGGTGGTCTAGCGGTTCTAGGCGCGCAGTCCGGAACCGCGCGACTGCTACGGTCGCAGGCTCGAATCCTGCCTCGGGCATGGATGTGTGTGATGTCCTTAGGTTAGTTAGGTTTTAGTAGTTCTAATTTCTAGGGAACTGATGACCACAGGTGTTAAGTCCCATAGTACTCAGAGCCATTTGAACCATTTTGTCGCGGTCCTGTTGTGTTGTAACTCAACCTTCCTCCTGTTCATCTCGAACGTGTTGTCTCTTAGGCACCTCACCATGAGAGACATAGCAAATACCTCATTTTCGACCCTCGAAATTTCACAGAAGCTCTCCTCCGAAACTTGTAGAACTAGCTCCCCTGGAAGAAATGACACTGCAGAGACACGGCCTAGCCACACCCTAGAGGATATTTCCAGAATGAAATTTTCACTCTGGAATGTGCGCTGATACGAATTTGTATCAGCGCACACTACGCTCTAGAGTGAATATTTTATGCTGGCAGCTTGAGATTCATTGAAAAAATCTCAAGGAAAAAGCGTCTTACAACACACGTCTTCCAATGATCCGTCGGTACTGTTCATCAGGGTCGGAACCTTACCAAGTAGGATTGACAGAAATGACAGAAAAGATACAACTAAGAGCGGCGGTCATAGTCATGGAATAGTTTAGTTGGTGCTAGAGCGTTACGGATTTGCTCAAGAAATGCTAGTGGCCATCAGCACAACAGAGCCCAATGGAAAGGTTTGCTCTTGAAATTCCAACTGCTGACGTTCGAACCAGAATCGGGGCCGGCCTCTGTGGCCGAGCGGTTCAAGGTGCTTCAGTCTGGAACCGCGCAACCGCTACGGTCGGAGGTTCGAATCCTGCCTCAGTCATGGATGTGTCTGACGTCCTTAGGTTAGTTAGGTTTAAGTAGTTCTCAGTTCTAGGGGACTGATGACATCCGATGTTAAGTCCCATAGTGCTCAGAGACATTTGAACCAAGAATCTGGCAATGTATTACTTCCTACCATTTCCACGAAATGGTCACTCCAGCTGGATGAAGTGGCACTGACCCGCCTCCATATTGGGAACTGTCCCCTAAGGCATGGCTCTTTACACTGGCGAAAGAGAATCCCACGCCCCCGCCCCCGCCCGCCGGCCCCCACCCCTTCTCCTTAGTGGTGCTCGTGGCCCGCAAATCACTATACGCCACATTGTAACCGAGTGTATTTTATTTTGTGATAAGCGGTGAAAAGCAAATTTAGATGGGGATCTTCGTTCTATATTAGCTGATGACTAGGCGAATGTGTTCAATTGTTTAAAAATTTTGTGACTTGTCTGTGCTTCGCCCCTAATTTTTAGGCTGGGAATTGAAGTTGTCGCAGAATGATCGGCTTAGACGTTTATTCCAGCTATCAGCCATCCGTAGAAATTTTCTGCCTTCTCGTTGTTTTCAAATCTTTGCACTATTTTTTGTTTTTTTCTCACTACTCTGTGTTCAATTTCACGACGTGATTTTCGTTGTTTTGTGTGTGAGTGTAGGGGTGAAAGTTTTCAGAATTTCTTCACGTTTTAATTTGTAGTTCCCATTTCAGTTGTTTTGAGACGTTCATCCATATTCGTCTCATTTTAGTACGGGAGCTAAAGACCTTAGTGTCGTGGGAACACACGACCTTTTCGTCAACATCAACACCATTATCATCAACAGAAAGTCAGAGAAATTAGAGCCGATGCCAAAGTATGTTGATACTCCACAAGGGCGTACCCATGATCTGAACTGGGGGGGGGGGGGGGCAGGTCATACTAGTCTCAGGAAACAAGGACTCGAGACAACATACAGCACATCTTATTAAATAAAACAGTAAAGCAGTAGAAAACTGCTTTTAATAAACTTCGAATATTTTCTAGGGGGGGGGGGGGCAGATGCCCTCCTCTTCCCCTCGCTGGGTACGCCCATGATACTCCACCTTTCCATGTCCCATTTGCGAACGGAACTGAGAAGGCCAAAATTACACTTGTACCGAAGGCAATCTCCGCCACACATCTTTAGGTGTTTTCTGGAGTTCTGTTACAGGTGTACATATAGCTGCAGTGATGATGTACCATATTACATTTATCGTATTACATGGATGCTGTTGAATGGTTTCGCTGGTAAGCAGAACATAGCCGATTAATTAACTCTAAAAATCGTGCTGTATCAAAGTACTAATATTTATTACAATAAAACATAAAACACATCTAGGATTATATACTGTTTAATGTTGTAAAATACATGCATCTGTCTCCTTCGTCCTTTGAACCACATTTTGAGGAAAGAGATATATCAGTATCGACAAAGGATCTTTATTAATACCGGTAGTAATTGCCAAATATATAGAAAAGTCTCGTCAGGATGTTCTAGAACTAACCGCAGATCATTTACAGCATGATTCATAATGAACAATAATTGCTAGTAAGTTGAGCTATTTCAAAAATTTATTCTGGATCTTCGTTGTGATAATAAATGCGCAGTAACAATAAAATGTTTCTAAATGTTTAATTCACTTGCAGCAGTAATAATCGTTATTGCGAATTCGTCATATCCCATAGCAAACTGTACCTATTTTCAAAAATTTTACGATCGATTTGTACACTTGCAGTCATGGGCTTTCTTTTCCTTGTTAAATATTCTGGCGGTCTTAAGTCCTTCGTGCTTTTCTCTGACTTCAGCTGAAAAACCCATGTCGTATTTTTTAATAACTTGCATATACCGCGTATCATTCGCATGACGTGCAGATCACTTGCCACTTTCTTTTTATTTTTTCTGATGTTGTGGGATAGAGGAGCATCAATAATTAACGTCTAGGTGATTTAGCTGAAAAAAAAAATTGAATCTTGTGCGTTGCTGTCTTAACATTTCTTCATCTCAATACAATAGAACTTATTTAGAATCCGAAACAGGAGTTTATTACCTGAGTAAAACGATGGTATGTCCTTCGCCAACAATGTTTCATCAACAGGGTATGAATGCGGAGTTCTAAATCTATAGACCATTGGTCATCATTGGTTCAGTTAATTACCTACTGATTCACGCTTTCTGCCTCTGTCTGACACTTCCATATTTATTAAGTGATTCTCACAATTCTTTGTCATTATTATTTTAATTCAGTTTCTTAGTCTCTGGATACGAACTACCAAGAACCATCAAAAGGAAGCATCTTTTGCACATAACGCTTGTCAAGATGACAGGGAAACTTTCATTAAGGATCTATTATTCCCACCATGTTATTATCTCTTAGCCATATCACAGTCTGTCTGGCTGCTTATAATTCGAGGATAAATGAAGACAATTACGGTTGTTGTCAGGCTCTTCATCCTGCTCCACGAGTCCATTTGTAGCCAAAAATAAAATTTCCATCACAGATTAAACCTTCACTCTCAACCTATTTCCAGTTGAAATAAATTATTTTAACTGCTTAATTCAGGTGCAGATTTGTGATGCGTTGTGTAAAGTGTCAGGCAAATCCAACACCTTCCATGAAAACCCTGACGTGATAGCAAATCCGGCAGTATGTCACATAGCTCCGAATAAATCCTGACATTAAACTAACCAAAGTAATGCGATCAACAAGTGAGCCAATGGAATACCACAGACTAACATAAGAACGCCTAAATGCATGTCATACCTTCCCACCGTGAAACAGACGCAGATCCGAGAGAAGAAACGAGAATAGAAGCCGAAAGCAGAGTCGTGTAGGTTAGGAGGCCCTACGATAAGGGACGGACACCCACGGCGCCAGCCGACCGCCAGGATCACCCCCCCCCCCCCCAGCCCATGTTAAAAGATAGAGCCCTCCAGAAGAACAATATAGATCTTATGATAACACTAAAAGGACCACACCAGCTGAGAGTTTTGGCGTGAGACTATACGCATCTCTGTAACGTAGCAAACGTTAAAAACATTGCCCCACCACGAAAAGTATAACGTTTCTCATTGGATAGACAGAATTTATGTAGGCAGAGCTTAATGTTAACATTGAGACCCTGATTGGTCAGTTGAAAACACAGCCAGATACCTTTTTTTTTTAAACAAACTTCGCTAAATTGTAGTAAGGAGAAGCGAGGAGAGAGTTGCTTCCGAGACGGCGAGGTGCATGGACCTGCACCGCCCGCCGCCCCCTGACGCTGTCTAAACACTGACAAGGTAATTAACGCATGCGGTACCGCCATGAGGCTTCACTCAGAACTGCAGAAGTCTCATCTGTTACATACCCTTTTTACGTAATACTGGTGTCAATCGTCAATTAAACTTCGTGTTATTCACATTTGCTACTAGAAGTCAAAATCTGAAACGCGAAGATTTTTCTGTTCTAAATTATTGAGAAGCCACATCAGCCACTGTAATTTACGACAAGTTAAATAAGTAATTAAAGATAATTGAGGGTCACTGTAGACCATATTGATAGTTTTCTGTTTTATGAAACTTAACTTCAATCTAGATTATAGATGTGATATGGCATAGGTCATCCTTCGTTCACATTTTTGTTGAACGCAGTTGGTCTTTATCATCCTGTGTTAAAATATTTCCTTTTATCAATAGTGCAATTTACAAACATTGTTTTGTGAGTAGAATAAAATTTCCAATGGTAAGCTTAACTGCATTTTCGACGTTATTTTACCAGCTAACTAAAAATAGGAAAGCCTTGTACCCCTTCCACTAAATTTAGTTAGTATTAAGATTCTTTTACAGGGAGTGCAGAGGAGCTGACGCAGAAATCATTAAGTATTTGATTATATCATCGCTAGTCTCACTTAACTATTCTGAACTCTACATGTCATGTGTGATCTGGCGTCTCCTTACCAGCAACAGGTCCCAGATTCAAACTAGTCAATTCCCTAAAAAACACGCTCAGAGCGTCGTTGCGCGAAAGTGGTAGGGAGACACGCTTTGAACAAAGAGACACCACGCAGAATGTTAGAGAATGGCGACCCTGCCATGATGGTAAAATACCACGATTGAAGGTCGACCACATGCCTAACTAGGTCAGAAAAATATCCTGTTGAAAAATTTTCGTAACGAAAAATTTGACTGAAAGCCATAAATAGTTGAAAACAGTAGCTGCAGCGATAGATAGTAAGAAAGTATTCAATAGAACGTGAGACATTCCAGCAGAAACAATAGCATAACTAAGTTAGGAACTTTAATATTGTTAGAATTAATTTTTCTCTCCAATGCAAGCGCACAGGTGGCGGATACATCGTTGACAAGTTGGTTCTGACCCAACAAGTAAGTGAACGGATTGTCAGTCATGGGTATAATAAGTGTCAAGTCGAGTGAGCAAAAAGTTTATGAAACGCGTGAGATCGTATGAGCGCAAATTGACGCGAAGTAGGGCGCGTGAATTGCTTTTAAAACAGAAAATAAGGGATTCAGAATGATGACAGATAACGCACCATGACGAGGATAATGTACGCCAAGGCATAGAAAACGTGGGTCAGCATACGACAGAGGAGCAGGAAAGTAGGGAGACAGTCGATGAGGATTCTAACTTGCGTCTTGAATACGTAGAACCCATAGTACAAGTAATCAGAGCTCCCTCACCACAGAGTACAAGGAATTCGAGCAGAAACGTGTCACCGCACAGTTCAATGCAATCATTTGCAAACCAACACTTGGGCGAAAGTACAGACGTCGGAACAGAAACGCAATAGGACCCACCAATCTGGCAGAATTATTACAACAAATGACGGAAACCATGACAAGACAAAATAAAGAAATTGCGAACCAAATTAAAAGTCAGAATGCAGAAACGACGAAACAAATTGCAGAAACCACGAGACAAATGCGTGAGATTAAAGAACAAAACAAAAAAATTCAGTTACCGTAAGTCATATTGAAGACGAGGCAAAAGAATCTCGAGAAGTGATAGGAAACTTAATAACAGGTCACAATCAATTGAGAGCAGACATTGACAAGGTACAAGCAGACGTACAAACATTGCGTAATGACATTCAGGACGAGATCAAAACATTACGTAACAACACCCAGGAAGAAGTAAAGAAACTAGAGAAACAGATAAACGTAATTACTAGACAAGCAGCAGGTACAGCGCGTGAAATTGTTGAAAACAGTGTGTTACACAAACGTATCACAAAAGCAGCGATGAAAAGATATGATAATCGCATAGTCAAAATAGAAGCGCAAACGAAGCAACAATTTCAGAAAGTGCGAACAGAGTTGTTGCAAACTACTGAAGAGCGTAGTTAACAGGATCGAACAAGCACTGAGTCTGCAACCACATCCGTATCTGTAACGGCACGGAGAAAACAAGCAATTAACGAAGATATTACGCATTTGCGGTTCCAATCACAGGCAGAAAGTATCATACATGAAATCAGACAGCCTGCACAGCAACAAACACGTTTCGAAATTCTTGATGAACAAACGGCACCACAAACACATGCAGAACCACAAATGTATGTTTCATGACAGTCTGGATCGTGCAATGAAGCGGCAAGGTTAGCCAGACAAGATACCGAACCAATACGTGACAATGAAAAGCCAGGTCGCGAAGAGTACAGTGCAATGCATTCAGCTACACGTTCATAACCGATGGAAGAAAATTATTGCGTACCACTCCAACGATACTAAGCAAGGGTAGGCGAAAGTTACACTGGACAATATCCAATGGATCTACCACAACAGGAAAGAACGACGGGAGAAATGATCAGAAACAAAAGTGGCGATGAATCGCGAATTTCATTTGGAACTATGACGAAGTACGACAACGATCATTTCCTCACAGTCAGAAAATTTCAACACTTTCGAGAAGGAAACTCATTACGTCCACGAACTTTTATTGATCAATTCCGAGTAGGATTACCAGAACACTGGAGCTAGCACACAAATTAGACTTTATATGTGCACACATGTCAGGAACAGTCGCAGATACCATGCAGAATGTTGCAGCGACATGCCGATCGTACGAAGATTTCAGAGAGAAGTTTCTCTCACGATATTGGTCCAGCGAAGCACAGAACAGAGTGAAGTACGAATTACTACAGAACCCATATTTTGAAAACTCAGGAGAGAAGAGTCCCGTGAAATTTTTCGGAGTAATGGCAAAGAAAAATCAATGCTTAGATATACCATACAGTGACGGAGAGTTGATTAAATTATGCACGATGAAGTTACCATTGAAATACCAGCAGTCATTAGTAGGTCGCGGAGGCAATGACGTCTAAGCATTTAAAAGAATTCTAAGGGAACTAGAGTTTATATTTTCGGAAGATGACGCAAGAGAAAGACGAAGCGCACGTGAAAACGAAAGCAAAAAGCAGTGTAATCCACAAGACACAGTACGAAGAAACCATAATTACGAACCACGTGATAAATTCACACCAAGAAACGACAACGGATTGCAACAAAGAAACGATTATGGATTTAGAAGAGAGTATGGCAATAACTATAATTCTCCCAGGAACGGCAACAACTATTACAGAGGGAATAGTGACAACCGGAACGGTTATTGGAGAACCAACAGACCGACAAATTATCAACAAAGAAACCAATATCAACAGGCTGAACAAGAAAAGAGAATAAAGATAGAAGAGGTGGAGGTAAGACCACCAAAACCCGAAAAACTTTCGAATTGACAGCTAAGCGCCCATGCCAAAGAGAATGACGCACCGACCCAGGATAATTGCAGCACCTTGAACAGAGAAGTAAATACCTTGTCACTAGAAGAGAAGAAGGAATAAACAAATCCGCAGAGACCAGATGAAAACGAAGGCAGGAAAATAACAATATCGTGTTGGGACGAAATTAATTGGGTGAATACTGACGAGGAAGATGAATTACCAGAGGCATGCACAACGAATGTAGGAGGAAAGGATGAACTAATGAGTATTGGAGAGCTATTTGAGATAAACCAGGGAAAGCGAATTCAATGAGGATAATGCGCAGTCGACAGAAGTTGAAAATAAGTTACTAGTGGGCACACAACCCAACGTATATAATGAAGGAAGTTATGAAGCGATAATTAGAGTAATTAGATACGATCATGTGGAAGTAGCGACGAAGAAGGAGAAGATAGACGAAGATGAGGAAAAAGTAGAGGATGTTGTACAAAGCGTAAATGAAGGTTCAAAAAATGGTTCAAATGGCTCTGAGCACTATGGGACTTAACATCTATTGTCATCAGTCCCCTAGAACGTAGAACCACTTAAACCTAACTAACCTAAGGACAGCACACAACACCCAGTCATCACGAGGCAGAGAACGTAAATGAAGGAAGAAATAGAGAAGAGGAAAGAGAGAGAAGTAGCAGTCGAAGCTTATCCTACAGAAAGTTCGAATTCACAGGGGAAAGTCCTGAAAAGACTCATGTATGATTCAGTGGCGGATTCGTTGATGCAAGAAGAAGAAGAACAGAACCAACCATTTCAAATTCAACCAATTGTGAAGGCCATGGTAAAGCATATCCCCGTCGATATTGTAATTGATAGCGGAAGTGAAATGGCCGTGATCTCAGAAAATTTATTCATGCAGTGTAATGACAATGAGGAATTGCCAGTTATGAAAACATGTAATATTAAAGTAAGAGGTCCTATTAGAAACAATGCTGCGGATGTTACTAGACAAACAAGGTTAACTCTTTCGTGGCAAGGTCAAAAGATCAAAGCCTACTTCGTGATTATACCTAAACTAACTGTAGATTTGATTATGGGTGCAGATTTTTTAAATGAGAGACGAGCGATAATAGATATGGGGATAGGTAGCGTAACATTCGGGAATGTCACACTTATCTTTGAGCAAAAGCTAAAATTAGAAGAAATACAGTTATAAACAAACAATTACGAATGATGCGAGATAAAGAGGATGAAGAATTAGAATGGTATGCACAAAAGGGGGAATCGCCTCAACTCCTTTTTTTTTCTTTTTTTTTTTTTTTGTCATCTGGCTACTGACTGGTTTGATGCGGCCCACCACGAATTCCTTTCCTGTGCTAACCTCTTCATCTCAGAGTAGCACTTGCAACCTACGTCCTCAATTATTTGCTTGACGTATTCCAATCTCTGTCTTCCTCTACAGTTTTTGCCCTCTACAGCTCCCTCTAGTACCAACGAAGTCATTCCCTCATGTCTTCACAGATGTCCTATTATCCTGTCCCTTCTCGTTATCAGTGTTTTCCACATATTCCTTTCCTCTCCAATTCTGTGTAGAACCTCCTCATTCCTTACCTTATCAGTCCACCTAATTTTCAACATTCGTCTGTAGCACCACTTCTCAAATGCTTCGATTCTCTTCTGTTCCGGTTTTCCCACAGTCCATGTTTCACTACCATACAATGCTGTACTCCAGACGTACATCCTCTGAAATTTCTTCCTCAAATTAAGGCCGGTATTTGATATTAGTAGACTTCTCTTGGCCAGAAATGCCTTTTTTGCCATAGCGAGTCTGCTTTTGATGTCCTCCTTGCTCCGTCCGTCATTGGTGATTTTACTGCCTAGGTAGCAGAATTCCTTAACTTCATTGACTTCGTGACCATCAATCCTGATGTTAAGTTTCTCGCTGTTCTCATTTCTACTACTTCTCATTACCTTCGTCTTTCTCCGATTTACTCTCAAACCATACTGTGTACTCATTAGACTGTTCATTCCGTTCAGCAGATCATTTAATTCTTCTTCACTTTCACTCAGGATAGCAATGTCATCAGCGAATAGTATCATTGATATCCTTTCACCTTGGATTTTAATTCCACGCCTGAACCTTTCTTTTATTACATCATTGCTTCCTAGATGTACAGATTGAAGAGTGGGGGCGAAAGGCTACAGCCTTGTCATCCACACCCTTCTTCATACGAGCACTTCGTTCTTGATCGTCCACTCTTATTATTCCCCCTTGGTTGTTGTACATATTGTATAAGACCCGTCTCTCCCTATAGCTTACCCCTACTTTTTTCAGAATCTCGAACAGCTTGCACCATTTTATATTGTCGAACGCTTTTTCCAGGTCGACAAATCCTATGAAAGTGCCCTGATTTTTCTTTAGCCTTGCTTCCATTATTAGCCGTAACGTCAGAATTGCCTCTCTCGTCCCTTTACTTTTCCTAAAGCCAAACTGATCGTCACCTGGCGCATTCTCAATTTTCTTTTCCATTCTTCTGTATATTATTCTTGTAAGCAGCTTCGATGCATGAGCTGTTAAGCTGATTGTGTGATAATTCTCGCACTTGTCAGCTCTTCCCGTCCTCGGAATTGTGTGGATGATGCTTTTCCGAAAGTCAGATGGTATGTCACCAGACTCATATATTCTACACACCAACGTGAATAGTTGTTTTGTTGCCACTTCCCCCAATGATTTTAGAAATTCTGATGGAATGTTGTCTATCCCTTCTGCCTTGTTTGACCGTAAGTCCTCCAAAGCTCTTTTACATCCCGATTCTAATACTGGATCCCCTATCTCTTCTAAATCGACTCCTGTTTCTACTTCTATCACATCAGACAAATCTTCACCCTCATAGAGGCTTTCAATGTATTCTTTCCACCTATCTGTTCTCTTCTCTGCATTTAACAGTGGAATTCCCGTTGCACTCTTAATGTTACCACCGTTGCTTTTAATGTCCCCAAAGGTTGTTTTGACTTTCCTGTATGCTGAGTCTGTCCTTCCGACAATCATATCTTTTTCGATGTTTTCACATTTTTCCTGCAGCCATTTCGTCTTAGCTTCCCTGCACTTCCTATTTATTTCATTCCTCAGCGACTTGTATTTCTGTATTCCTGATTTTCCCGGAACATGTTTGTACTTCCTCCTTTCATCAATGAACTGAAGTATTTCTTCTGTTACCCATGGTTTCTTCGCAGCTACCTTCTTTGTTCCTATGTTTTCCTTCCCAACTTCTGTGATGGCCCTTTTTAGAGATGTCCATTCCTCTTCAACTGTACTGCCTACTGCGCTATTCCTTATTGCTGTATCTATAGCGTTAGAGAACTTCAAACGTATCTCATCATTCCTTAGTACTTCCGTATCCCACTTCTTTGCGCATTGATTCTTCCTGACTAATGTCTTGAACTTCAGCCTACTCTTCATCACTACTATATTGTGATCTGAGTCTATATCTGCTCCTGGGTACGCCTTACAATCCAGCATCTGATTTCAGAATCTCTGTCTGACCATGATGTAATCTAATTGAAATCTTCCCGCATCTCCTGGCCTTTTCCAAGTATACCTCCTCCTCTTGTGATTCTTGAACACGGTATTCGCTATTACTAGCTGAAACTTGTTACAGAACTCAATTAGTGTTTCTTCTCTTTCATTCCTTGTCCCAAGACCATATTCTTCTGTAACCTTTTCTTCTACTCCTTCCCCTACAACTGCATTCCAGTCGCCCATGACTATTAGATTTTCGTCCCCCTTTACATACTGCATTACCCTTTCTATATCCTCATACACTCTCTCTATCTGTTCATCTTCAGCTTGCGACGTCAGCATGTATACCTGAAATATCAATGTCGGTGTTGGTCTGCTGTCGATTCTGATTAGAACAACCCGGTCACTGAACTGTTCACAGTAACACACCCTCTGCCCTACTTTCCTATTCATAACGAATCGTACTCCTGTTATACCATTTTCTGCTGCTGTTGATATTACCCGATACTCATCTGACCAGAAATCCTCGTGTTCCTTCCACTTCACTTCACTGACCCCTACTATATCTAGATTGAGCCTTTGCATTTCCCTTTTCAGATTTTCTAGTTTCCCTACCACGTTCAAGCTTCTGACATTCCTCGCCCCGACTCGTACAACGTTATCCTTTCGTTGATTATTCAATATTTTTCTCATGGTAACCTCCCCCTTGGCAGTCCCCTCCCGGAGATCCGAATGGGGGACTATTCCGTAATCTTTTGCCAATGGAGAGATCATCATGATACTTCTTCAGTTACAGGCCACATGTCCTGTGGATACACGTTACGTGTCTTTAATGCAGTGGTTTCCGTTGCTTTCTGCATCCTCATGTCGTTGATCATTGCTGATTCTTCCGCCTTTAGAGGCAATTTCCCACCCCTAGGACAAGAGAGTGCCCTGAACCTCTATCCGGCCCTCCGCCGTCTTTGACAAGTCCGTTGGCAGAATGAGGCTGACTTCTTATGCCGGAAGTCTTCGGCCGCCAATGCTGATTATTTATCAAGATTTAGGCAGTGGCAGGGATCGAACCTGGGACCGAAGACGTTTTGATTATGAATCAAATACGCCATGGGCCCTCATGTTAGAAGTCCATAAAGAAATTGACGAAAAATTTCAAGAAGTTCAAGTAAATAATTAGTACAATATTTCAAGTTTATGTTGGAGATAAGATCATCAGGAGAAAGAAGAATGAAGAGAGAGGAAGATGGAGAAAAGACAGTCGTTTCAATAAAAAAAAAAAAATAACACCAATAGTAGCATAGATTTAGGTGAAGAGATAAAGCGTAGATAGTCTAACAGCATGAAATACTAAAATGCTATACACCACGACACTACACAAAAATTAAAAACGAATTTGAGGATTTTTGTAGAAGTTAACACTTTCAACACTGCCCTCTTTACACCTGGCACTTGGCTGTGAACTGGCATATTTAATGTATGTTTAAAATTAAATTGTAAAGAACACAAAAATGATAGGAATATGGTTCTTGTATCACTTAAAAGGAAAAAGTAAGAGCTCTACATGAATGTGAGTTTATTTTACAATATAAAATATAAATGGGTGTTATAATTAAAAAAAGAAAACACAAAAATGTCGTGTACAAAAAGTTTTACGTGACCTCTCTCTTGAGTAATGCCATTATACTGTATCTAAATTTAAAAAAAAAATATCACTTGAATGCCTAACTGCAGGTACTTGTAACCTACAGTATTTTAATAGTTCAGATGTAGTTAGCCTTTGTGTAAAAATCCTGGAAACACTGTGGGACGCAAAGGCCAACGCCACAGTCCTTGCACCACCATCTGCTTCCTTCCTGATGCGCTTACCCGTCTCTTTCTTCCCCCTGTCTGAACATACTTTGCAATACCTAGTAGTATTTACCTTGTTTGCAGTGGGTGGGACCGTCTCTGGAAAGTGCCTTGCAAATGTCCTCTCAATTTGTGAGGATGAAGCGGCTTGTTGCTGAAAAATGATTCCACCCTTCTCAGCCAATTTCTTCCACACTTTGTGAATAAACTGTTGACAGTTGACATGATAAACAAGTGGAAAAACAGCTTTTTCCAACACTCCAAAGTTTTTCGGGAAAACGGATAATAGCTGGAGAACTGATCTGCTCTGTCAATCCCATTTTTATTCTTATTGTAATCAATGATAACGCCTGGCTTTACAATTTTTGCTATTCTACCTTTGGTCCTCACTTGAATACTAGTGCTGGTAGTTTTACGCTTTGTGGAAAGACAAAAAACATCTCATTTTGACTTCCACTTCACTGCCAAGAGATGGTGTTTCCTTTGTAAAACTATCTGATCTTTTTTTAGTTTTAGTATTTTGAATTTTCGTGGCAAACCTTAAAGTATAACGTTTCTCATTGGATAGACACAATTTTTGTAGGCGGAGCTTAAGGTTAACATTGTGACCCTGATTGGTCAGTTGAAAACACAGCCACATACCTTTTTTTTAAACCAACTTCGGTAAATTGTAGTAAGGAGAAGTGAGGAGAGAGTTGCTTCCGAGACGGCGAGGTGCGTGGAGCTGCACCGCCCGCCGCCCCCTAACACTGCCTAAACACTGACGAGGTAATGAACGCACGCCGTACCGCCATAAGGCTTCACTCAGAACTGCAGAAGTCTCATCTGTTCATCCCCTTTTTACATAATACTAGTGTCGATCGTCAATTAAACTTCGTCGTATGCTCATTTTCTACCAGAAGTCAAAATCTGAAATGCGATGATTTTTCTGTTATAAAATTATTGAGGAGCCACATCAGCCACTGTAATTTACGACAAGTTAAATAAGTAATTAAACATAATTGAGGGTCACTGTAGACCATTTTGATAGTTTTCTCTTTTATGAAACTTAACTTCAATCTAGATAATAGATGTGATATGGCATAGGTCATCCTTCGTTCACATTTTTGTTGAACACAGTTGGTCTTTATCATCCTGTGTTAAAATATTTCCTTTTATCAATAGTGCAATTTATAAACAATGTTTTGTGAGTAGAATAACATTTCCAATGGTAAACTCAACTGCTTTTTCGACGTTATTTTACCAGCTAACTAAAAATAGGAAAGCCTTGAACCCCTTCCACTAAATTTAGTTAGTATTAAGATTCTTTTAGAGGGAGTGCAGTGGAGCTGACGCTGAAATCGTTAAGTATTTGATTATATCATCGCTAGTCTCACTGAACTATTCTGAACTCTACATGTCATATGTGGTCTGGCGTCTCCTTACCAGCAACAGGTCCCAGGTTCAAACTAGTCAATTCCCGAAAAAACACGCTCAGAGCGTCGTTGCGCGAAAGTGGTAGGGAGACACGACTTAGAACAAACAGACACCACGCCGAATGTCAGAGTTGTAGTGAATTAAGACGAATATGCGATCACTTATGGCCATGGAGTAAGTTGCTGTGGCAATATTCTCCCCTAATAATTTGGTTTTATATAGCTACTGTACGTTGGTCTAGGTTCCATGTAAATCCTTTAAATTGTTTGGTTCATCTTTGGAACACTGTGCTTGTGTTCTGTGAAATTTAGTGACTGTTTTCTTGCGAATATCTTCAGCTTTTATGTCAGCCTGTATTCCTTCATTTTCCCACTGATGTCAATCTCGGGATTTCTAGAACCATGTCCTGGTATCTGGGTTCAAATGGTTCAAATGGTTCTGAGCACTATGGGACTCAACATCTGTGGTCATAAGTCCCCTAGAACTTAGAACTACTTAAACCTAACTAACCTAAGGACATCACACACATCCATGCCCGAGGCAGGATTCGAACCTGCGACCGTAGCAGCCGCGCGGTTCCTGACTGAGCGCCTAGAACCGCGAGACCACTGCGGCCGGCTGGTATCTGGGGTTAAATTCTGTAACGGGTGTTAGGAAGGGTCTGGTTTAAATAGTTAAATGTTAATCACTCCTTCTAGTCCTATTGCCTGATCCACAGGGATTCAGTGGCTGTACCCTTCTTTGCTACTTTGAAGATCATATAGGACTGCCGATGAGAGGTCCCTTCTGTAAAGGTGGCCACTGGAAGCTAGGCGTCTTCTTCTCGCGGCATCAGTGAGGTTCTCTTGGTGTTGGTAGGGAGTACGTATAGGACTGTACATCCGTGTCCATGTGATAAGGTCCTTGTTCCATCTACCATTCGCAGGAGTTTCATTTCTTGTAATTCAAGGTAGTTGTTTGGGTCTTCTTAGTTAGCAATAGGCAGTCCCCTGCCTGTCTTAGTTCGATATTGATCGATAGATGTTTTGAGACATACATTTTTATACAAGCATTGTGCGTCATATCGAGCTGATTTTCTGTTGGGCTAGAGCTATGGTTCCACTGAAATCATCTCGACGGTAGGTTATAGTTTTGACTCCCTTGACATGCCTGGTAAGAGTGATTCTCATCATTCTCGGAACAACTTTAATGAATTCGGTCTCTCCGATACTGACCAATAGATATGTCTTCTCTGCTTTTAAATGCAACGTCTGGAGTTGAAGGGTACCTCTTACATGCCGTTTGTTACTAAAGTCAGGTATCGGGAAAGGCTAGGCATGGAGTCCTTAGGTTGACTGCTTTGATGACGATCTACAATGCAGTGTTCACTGCTAGAGATCTGGTTACTCCCCTACGATTTTTTCGAGGACACAGGGAAACGATAGACTAGAAGTGTCGTCTCCTTGTTTCACACCCGTATTTATTGGGAAACTCTCTCAGAGTTGTCCTCGCAACTTTGGTTTGTGTAGTTTCTAACTATAGCAAAGGAGTGATTCTACCCACAGAATCGTAGCTACCCACTGTCTGGCTCGTGTCTTGTTGTGGCGCGGGACGGTATTGCACTTCTGTGTCGGTTAAGTACGTGATCTTGATGCTGCGAAACTTGCTTCATATTCCTCTAACTCACTGTCCAACTGTCTTAAGACTAGGGGTAGGTTGTCTTTAATTGTTCTCTTTCCCTTTTTGTAATGAACTCTAACATTTGTTTCAATTACTGCATATCTACACACTGATACTAATTGCTGATACTTATTGCTCTGTAGTTGTATGTTGTCACATTTTGTTATTTGAAAGCGAAAGGTATTCCTTTATTATCTGATATTCCTAGAGATAAACATCTCTATGTTGCTCAGTATACGTTACCTTTTTCTCAGTCATTGGTTTTATACCTACAATGGTATCGTGAACTATTCGATATCTGCCTGAGAGTGCGGAGAAAGGGTACTGAATTGGGAACAGTTTGGAGAGGATTTGGTGTTACTCGTGTGTTGAGCAATGGGAGCCCCCTGAAGTTATTCGTCGGAGTCATGATATTTAACCCGTTTTTATATTGTTACTGGAATAATACAAGCTACGAAAATATGAAGGCCTGGTGCGTATAACAGAAAAAGACGACTATTTATTCCACAAATGTTGTGGTGTACGAATAAATTTCAAGTCTTTTTGTGCGACTTCATCTGTGCATAATGCCATAGACTTCTAGAGAGTGTGATTATTAAGTCCAACTTTGGGGACACCTCCTAACTGACTCTGTTAGGATGGAACCATATTTATACTATTGTTTGTCAATCTACTAGTAGAGTACCATACAATTTTGGAAACCAGCACAGGTTCCAGATCGCTTCTTTTCTGCCAGATCTAAGTGGGCATAGACTGGCGCACAGTCATTCCAAATTCTTTCTTTCCCTGGAGCTTATCCCGTCGTGTAAATGATTCGCTTTCTCAGGATTTGGCAAAGGTTATTTTAGTATTAACGTCGTGAGTGGGAGGTAATATAAGCGACAGAAGTCGTATGCGCTAGCCGTCTGTGAATTAACGCATAAAATTTAATTTTTTCCTTAAATTTGATGTATTTAATTTATTTTCCATATTCTTCTTTTTATTTTATACACTATTAGAAAATATAATAACTAGGATATCAGCTTTTGGTCATATTTTTGATCCCACAATGAAGAAACGAAATAGGCGACAATACAAGCTGTAAAGTTTTCGTCGCTTGTGGTTATTTTCAAATTAATTGTGTCAACGCAAGTAGCAAATTGTTGGTTCACCAAATGCTGCCTACGACGCATTTGTACAAGTCTAATGAATTTCGTTTGTTGTTGTTTTTTTGTGGTCTTCACCCCGAAGGCTTATTGATGCAGCTCTCCATGCTAATCTGTCCTGTGCAAGCCCCGTCATCTCTGCATGATTACTTGAGGTTACATCAGTTTGAACCTGCTTGTTGTGTTCAAGCCTTGGTCTCCCTTTGGAATATTTTAACCCATATGCTTCCCCAAAGTAAAAGAGCTACTCCTTGATGCCTCAGTGTCCTGTCAATCAGTTCTTCTTTTACTCCTTGATGCCTCAGTGTCCTGTCAATCAGTTCTTCTTTTAATCAGGATGTGCCAAAAATGTTTCTGCCCTATCGAATCAGTACCTTCACATCTCGACTATCCATCAGTTCCCAGCCTAAGTTTATCACACTTCCATGCAGCCTAATACAAGCACTGCATCTTTACTTCCGTCAACGTAGTAGCATTTACTTCCCTTCACATTCAAACAGTTACTAAGTTTATCACACTTCCATGCAGCCTAATACAAGCACTGCATCTTTACTTCCATTAACGTAGTAGCATTTACTTCCCTTCACATTCAAACAGTTGTAGTGAACAATACCCCACCACAATGAGACAGCAGTGTAGACGTTATAAGTAACAAGCGTATCAAATGGAACTGCGAGAGACTTCGCACTACAAGCAGCATTGTTCTGTATATATACGGACCGCAGGTCGTGGTCTAGTGGTTAGCATCACGGTCCCGAGTTCGATTCCCAGTCAGATCAGAAATTTTCTTTGCTCGGGTACTTAGTTTTTATGTTGTCCCTTGACTTTCTTTCATCCTCGTAGCAAAGACGCGCAGGTCACCGAAGTGCCGTCAGACAGAAAGACGTACCATCCGGCCGAACAACCTCAGACTGTGTCTCCCAGATAATAATGTCTCAAGATTATTTCATTTTGATACATACACCTTTCGACATTTCAGTGTTAGTAAACAGGATCACTCGAAAACGACAGTCTTTAACAATCTATCGGGTTAATTTAAATCCCTTATTAGCAATTCAGCCGTCACGAATTTAGTGTCTGTCTGTAGTTCTGCTTTTTACCAGCAATAAACGACAGTTTGTGTGCAGTAATGAATAAAAGTGGAGCCCTTCAAACGTTAGCGTCTTTATTACAGGCCACATATATTATTTTTTCAGCCAAAAATCTTCCAAGAAGTATAAATAATATGACTCTGAGTGATCTTGGATCTGGCTTGATCCATAATGTACGAAGGATGGACAAAAATATGGAGAAACCAAAAACCCAACACATTATCATGCTTTACACTATGTAGGAAAACGATTGGCATACTACACAGCTTCCAGTCGGAATCGATAAATACTGGTTATGTATGGCTTTCAAGGTAATCTTAGTCTTCCTGCACAGTAGTGGCAAGTTTAGTTAACGATGATGGAGATGGACAGTTAATCGCACGTTTCTCTCCAAAGCAGACAGCAAAGGCTCAATACCACTGAGATCTGATAACTTTGGTGGCAAGGGGAGGTGCGAAAAATCATCCTTGCTCTCTATAAAACCAGTCTTGCATGACACGTGCTGTATGAACTGTTGTCTTGGAACACAGCGCCGCTCTTAGGGAGCAAGTATCGTACAGTGGAATGAATGGTCGCATAACGTTCACAATAAAATGGGTTTCGTGGAATACGGTGATATGGCTGCCCAGATCGTCACCTACACCCACACCCCTCCACCCGGTGAACCGCCGACCCCCCATATCAGATGTAAATCGAGCAGAAGTTGGAAACATTGTGAAACAAAATTCATCCGGTCAAATGACTTTGTCCTATTGGTCTATAGTCCAGGTTTTATGTCATCGGCAGCACGTGTTCCTGTTACGAGCATTTTCGTCGCTTATGAGTGGTTTTACATTTAAAGCTGTTCCTGAAACTAACTGATTATGGAGCTCCCTTCGTGCTGCTTTTGGCGCTGACAGGATTCGCGAGAGTGACGTTCACTTCTGCAGTGACTTTTGCAGCTCGTCGTCCTCTTATCGTTCGTCACAACCCTCTTCAATCACTCAACATACATTTTCATCACTTTGCGACTTACCACGTGATGTTTTTCCGCATTCGCTGTATGTGATGTAAATCTTCAATGCGGTGCCTCTTGAAACACTAACCCTTGGTTACGGAAGCACCAGCCATACGGCACCAACCATTTGTCCAACTTTGAATTCACTGAGATCCTACATAATGCACTCACTACTACACAGAACACTGTTCCCTGACCACGCTTATATCGTATTGAAGACATTGCACAGGTTCCGTTCGTGGTCAAATGCAACAGCACAACAACCAGGCTTTGCTAGCGTCTGCATTTACACTCCTGGAAATTGAAATAAGAACACCGTGAATTCATTTTCCCAGGAAGGGGAAACTTTATTGACACATTCCTGGGGTCAGATACATCACATGATCACACTGACAGAACCACAGGCACATAGACACAGGCAACAGAGCATGCACAATGTCGGCACTAGTACAGTGTATATCCACCTTTCGCAGCAATGCAGGCTGCTATTCTCCCATGGAGACGATCGTAGAGATGCTGGATGTAGTCCTGTGGAACGGCTTGCCATGCCATTTCCACCTGGCGCCTCAGTTGGACCAGCGTTCGTGCTGGACGTGCAGACCGCGTGAGACGACGCTTCATCCAGTCCCAAACATGCTCAATGGGGGACAGATCCGGAGATCTTGCTGGCCAGGGTAGTTGACTTACACCTTCTAGAGCACGTTGGGTGGCACGGGATACATGCGGACGTGCATTGTCCTGTTGGAACAGCAAGTTCCCTTGCCGGTCTAGGAATGGTAGAACGATGGGTTCGATGACGGTTTGGATGTACCGTGCACTATTCAGTGTCCCCTCGACGATCACCAGTGGTGTACGGCCAGTGTAGGAGATCGCTCCCCACACCATGATGCCGGGTGTTGGCCCTGTGTGCCTCGGTCGTATGCAGTCCTGATTGTGGCGCTCACCTGCACGGCGCCAAACACGCATACGACCATCATTGGCACCAAGGCAGAAGCGACTCTCATCGCTGAAGACGACACGTCTCCATTCGTCCCTCCATTCACGCCTGTGGCGACACCACTGGAGGCGGGCTGCACGATGTTGGGGCGTGAGCGGAAGACAGCCTAACAGTGTGCGGGACCGTAGCCCAGCTTCATGGAGACGGTTGCGAATGGTCCTCGCCGATACCCCAGGAGCAACAGTGTCCCTAATTTGCTGGGAAGTGGCGGTGCGGTCCCCTACGGCACTGCGTAGGATCCTACGGTCTTGGCGTGCATCCGTGCGTCGCTGCGGTCCGGTCCCAGGTCGACGGGCACGTGCACCTTCCGCCGACCACTGGCGACAACATCGATGTACTGTGGAGACCTCACGCCCCACGTGTTGAGCAATTCGGCGGTACGTCCACCCGGCCTCCCGCATGCCCACTATACGCCCTCGCTCAAAGTCCTTCAACTGCACATACGGTTCACGTCCACGCTGTCGCGGCATGCTACCAGTGTTAAAGACTGCGATGGAGCTCCGTATGCCACGGCAAACTGGCTGACACTGACGGCGGCGGTGCACAAATGCTGCGCAGCTAGCGCCATTCGACGGCCAACACCGCGGTTCCTGGTGTGTCCGCTGTGCCGTGCGTGTGATCATTGCTTGTACAGCCCTCTCGCAGTGTCCGGAGCAAGTATAGTGGGTCTGACACACCGGTGTCAATGTGTTCTGTTTTCCATTTCCAGGAGTGTATGTTCGGGCATTCATTTACCGCAGTTTTTGTCGTTTTTATCCATCCCCCGTTCCTTGTTCTAACGCCACAGTCACTCATAGCATTGAAACAGAATGCCCCTCTACAACAGACCTGACAAATTCAGCAGTAGAAGATACTAGGAACAGAACACAAAAATAACTGAGTACTAAATGACATAGTGAAGAGTCACTGATAAAGTCAATAAATTCCTTGCATACGATAGTAACAAATTATTACAAATAATGCCTTGTAGATTATTTAATGTATTTTATTTACTGAAACGTCTACTGTTGGCAGATTAAGGACATTGAAGTAGACGGCATTTCCTTATAAATGTTGAGAACCCTGGCAGATCCAACCATGAGAAAAGTATTCCACGTAGTGCGCAAGTTACATGAGACAGGCGGAATACCCTAAGATTTCCAGTGGAAAGTAACACTGAACCTTTCTAGCAGTTTAAAACTGTGTACCGGACCGGCAATCGAACTTCTTTGCCTTTCGTGGGCAAGTGCTCTACCAACTGAAGTACCCAAGCACAACTCACGCCTCGTCCTAACAGCTCTACTTTTGCCAGTACCTCGCCTCCTACCTTCCAGACTAAACAGAAGCTCTCCTGCGAACCTTTCAGACTAGCACTCATGAAAGATACTGTGGAGACGTGGCTTAGCCACAGCCTGGGGCATGTTTCCAGAAAACTCATTCTGGAAAGTAACATTGCCATTTCCATAGACGGTCGAGGCTGACAATCTACAGAACCACCAGTTTGCCGAGTAGTTGTTACGAAAACCCACGAATTATTTCTACAAAAATAGAAAAACAGGTAGAATTCGATATCGGTGAACATCATGAAAGGGTACAGTACCGCCCAACATTGAAAATAGGTACGAAATTCTTGTCAGAACAACACATTTTTTGTGTAAAAGTAACTCAATTTCAATTAATACAGCGAAGCCGGATACCAGTGTGGGAAAGAATGACAATTTATTTATTTAATTGATCACATGTGCACTCCCTCAAAATAAATCCCTACATCCAGTTTGGTGAGATCTGTGAAATGAATGAATGTATGGTCGTCTGCTAACCACAGATAGTGAATCGGAATATATGATCATCTTTGAGTCGATCCTTTGGCTACCTTTGGTGAGACCAAAGAGATGAAAATTTTACCAGAGCTTTGGGCGTCTGAAATGTGGCTGACCAATAAGGTAGCAAGGTGCTTCTCCCACTTCGAGAGAGGTGCGAGAGAACCGGAAGACGGCCATGTTTCAGACTCGGCACTCTGGCGCTGAACCTTCTGCTGTAAAGACCTGTTTTTTTTGTTGTGCTCCGTAATGAAAGTGTGGAGGCATGGTATGGATGTGGAATATTTAAGAGTAGTTAGAACTAATCATTTCTCTTTCCCAGGAACTTTTGTGGGGAAAATTACAAAGTGAGGCAGGTAATTTTAAGGGGATTGTAGTAAACCAACGGTCACAATGAGCCCACGTGTAGTTATAAGTTGAGATACTAGCGTGTGTACAATAAGCTGAAATATTCAAGAATTAATAGCGTGTGTACAATAAGCTGAAATATTTAAGAAATAGCGTGTGTATCATAAGTTGAAGTATTTAAGAAATATCATTCCGTGTGACGCTAAATTTAAACTCTGAGAGAGAATCAAGGTGAGTCGGCCGTTTTTCCAGCAACGCCACTTGGCTTGCATTGCACAGGAAGACGTGCGTTTATCTCCAGAGTTCACAGTAGGAAAGTAGAATTACAAAGTGAGGCAGTGTCGTGTGAAACTGGGATAGATATTGATTGAAGTGGGAAAGCGGAAAGTGATGATGTTGTAACAGTTCTTTGTGTTGTATTTCATATTGTTGTGTTGTATATGTCATGTAATTTGGGTATGTGTGTTTTGCATGGGGGTAGCAAGGTAGTTTCGAAAGATTTGTGGGTATGCCTGTTCCTTCTGTATCGCTCGATCTGGAGGAAAGTTTCGTGAGGATGATTGTGAGAGGCGAAGTGTGAGGTATAATAAAAGATCCACCATCCGATCCAGGGAGTGCACTGTTGCGGTAAATAGATTACGAGACCATAGTATAGAGATTCACTAACGTAAAGCCATGCCCACTGGGCGGAATTTCTCATGTGATTTTGTTGTAGGTTGTAGAATTTGTGTGTTTAGGAATAAATCAGATAGTGAATAGAAAGAGATTGGTGGCCTTTTTCATTAAATTGTATGTTGTCATAATGTCCCGAATTTATATAAAAGCCGTTAAATCAAAGACAAAAAGTAAATGTGGTATTGCCAGTGCGTAGTGTGCAGTCAGAGTTCTGTAAGTCACTGATAGTCAGATGCGTGTTTCCGTTGCGTATTATTCATGCAGGAGGATAATTTGTAACTAAATAGTAAGATACGAGAATTCATGTTGCTCGATAAATTAAGGAAGAATCCACTCGCTTGGCAAACCACTCATCTTGCAGGCCTGACTGCTTGATGCCACAGTATGAGAAAGGCAAGTGGGTGCCTCTCAATCAGTTAGTCAGTACTGCCGTACGCAACGTCTGTAGATTTAGAAGAACCTTTGGACAATGTTACGTAGACCACACTCGTTGAAATTCTGGAGATGACAGGGAAACAATTCAGGGGGCAAAAGGTTGTTCACAAATTGCACAGGAACGTGTTAAGTGTTGAAGGACATGAAAGGAAACTAGTAGATGAAATGGTTATGAGAAACAGATATAGCTTATCGTAATGTTACGCAATCTGTGCATGGAGGAAGACGAGAAGGAAAGGGAAGTCATTAGGAAAGGTATTTAAATGGCAGGTGAAAAAAATTGCTGCTGACATTATAATTCCGTCCGAAGAGGCAAGGAGCTCTTGCAAGATTCATTAAATGGAATATATTGTGTTGAATAGAGTCTATAAGATGAAACTAGGACAATGTACACACATTAAAAAAAGTTTTGCATCCCCCCCCCCCCCGGTTCACAGAACTCCTAAAGACAGACGTTGACTGTGAGTATTGTATTACAAACACAGTCACCTTGAATGTTCGGAGATGTCACTAAAACCGCCCAAAGATGTAAACAAACATGCATGAGCAACGGTTATTAGACGTAGGGGGGTCCAACAGGCGACTGTTCTACCAGGAAGGAGGTAAACGGCCCGTGCTTTCTGTAGTTCAATCATGCCTAGACGATCAATACCGCGGTTGTATGGCGTCCGCATTGTAACTTTGTGCCAGGAAGGACTCTCAACAGGAGAAGAGAACCAAAGCCAGTTGTTCGGAAATGGGGTAGAAACAGAGACACAGGAACTGTCGATGACATGCCTCGCTCAGACTGCACAAGGGCTACTACTGCAGTGGATGACCGCTACCTACGGATTATGGCTTGGGGAACCCTGACAGCAACGCCACAGTTTTGAATAATTCTTTTCGTGAAGCCACAGGACGTCGTCTTACGACTCAAACTGTGGGCAATACACTGCATAATACGCAACTTCACTCCCGACGTCTGTGGCGGGGTCAATCCTCGCAACCAAGACACCACGGAGTGCGGTACAGATGGGCGCAACAACATGCCGCATGGGCCGCTCAGGACTGGCATCACGGTCTCTTCACCGATGAGTGTCGCTTATGCCTTCAACCAGACAAACGTCGGTGACGTGTTTGGGGCAACCCGGACAGACTGAACGCCTTAGACACACTGTCCAGCGAGTGCAGCAAGGTGGAGAGGCTCCCTGATGTTTTGGGGTGGTATTATGTGGGGCCGACGTACGCCGCTGGTGGCCATGGAAGGCGTCATAAAGGCTGCACGATACGGGAATGCCATCCTCCGACCTACAGTGCAACCATATCGGCAGCATTTGGCAATGCATTCGTCTTCATGGACGACAATTCGCGCCACCATCGTGCACACCTTACGAATGAATTTCTTCAGGATAACGGCATTGCTCGACTAGAGTGGCCAGCATGTTCTCCAGAAATGTAAAGTACTGTTTATCGACGACGTGACCCACCAACCACTCTGAGGGATCTACGCCGAACCGCCGTTGAGGAGTGGGACAGTCTGGACCAACAGTGCCTTGATGAACTTGTCGATGGTATGCCACGACGAATGCAGGCATGCATCAGTTCAAGAAGTCGAGCTAATGGGTATTAGAGGTACCGGTGTGTAAAGCAATCTGGACCACCACTTCTAAAGGTCTCGCTGTATGATGGTACAACAAGTAATGTGTGGTTTTCATGAGCAATAAAAAGGGCGGAAATGACGCTTATGTGGATCTATAGTCCACGTTCTTGCACAGGTTCCGGAACTCCAGGAACCGAGGTGACCTGAAACTTTTTTTTGATGTGTGTAGTATACTTTAACAAAATCAGGCGACGCTGAGGGAATTAGATTATGATATGAAACACTAGTAGAAGTGCTTTGTTGTTTAGGCAGCAGAATAACTAACGATCGTCAAAGTTAGAGGGTATAAAATTCAGGCTGGCTACATGAATAAAAATACCCGACTCATAGGATAATAGTTGGTGGTGACTTTAATTTATCCTCGATATGTTGGCGAAAATACTTGTTTAATTCCGGAGGTACGTATAAAATATCATCCAAAATTGTGCTAAACGCATTTGCTGAAAATTATTTCGAGCAGTTAGTTCATGAGCCCACGCGAAAGTAAACGGTTGTGAAAACACACTTGACCTCAGCAACAAATAATCCTGAGTTAACAACGAGCATCAAAACCAATGCAGGGATTAGTGAACACAGGGTTGTCTTAGCGAGATTGAGTATTGTAATCCCCAAATCCTCCAAAAATAAGTGAAAGCATACCTATTCAAAAAAGCAGATGAAAATTCACTTGACGCCTTCCTGAGAGACAATATCCACACATTCCAAATTAATAATATAAGTGTTGACCAGATGTGGCTTGAATTCAAAGAAATAGTAACGGCAGCAATTGAGAGATTTATACCAAATACATTAACAAACGACAAAGCTGATCCTCCTTGTACAGTGAACGGGTTAGAACACTGTTGAAGAAACAACGAAAGAAACGTGCCAAATTTAAAGAGATGCAAAATCCCCAAGATTGGCGATCTTTTACAGAAGCTCGAAATTTAGCACGGATTTCAATGTGAAGTGCTTATAACAGTTTCCACGACGACACTTTGTCTCGAAACCTGGCAGAAAATCCAAAGAGATTGTGGTCGTATGTGAAGTATGTTAGCTGGAAGAAACAATCATTGCCTTCTCTGCGCGATAGCAATGGAGATACTATAGAATACAGTGCTGCCAATGCAGAGTTACTAAACACAGCCTTCCGAAAGCCTTCACAAAAGAAGACGAAGTAAATATTCCAGAATTCGAATCGAGAACAGTTGCCAACTTGAGTAACGTAGACGTAAATATCCTTGGAGTAGTGAAGCAACTTAATAGTCTTCTGGTCCAGACTTTATACCAATTATGTTTATTTCGGAGTATGCTGATGCATCAGCTGCATACTAAACAATCATATGCAACCGTTCGCTCGACGAAAGATCCGTACCCAAAGAGTGGAAAGCTGCACAGGTCACACCTATATTCAAGGAAGGTCGTAGGAGTAATCCCCTAAATTACAGGCCCATATCGTTAACGTCAAAATGCAGCAGGGTTCTGGAACATTATGATTTACCTCGACGAAAACTGTCTATTGACAGCAGTCAACATTTGTTTAGAAAACATCGTTCCTGTGAAACACAACTAGCTCTTTATGAAGTGTGAAGTGCAATTACAAGGGGTTTCACATCGATTCCGTATTTCTGGATTTTGGAAGGCTTTTCACACGGTACCACACAAGCGGTTTGTAGTCAATTGCGTGCTTATGCAATATCGTCACAGTTATGTGACTGGATCTGTGATATCCTGTCAGAGAGGTTCGTAGCAATTTACGGAAGGTCATCGAGTAAAACAGGATTTCTGGTGTTCCCCAAGGTAGTGTTATAGGCCCCTTGCTGTTCCTTATCTATACAAACGATTTGTGAGACAATCTAAGCAGCCGTCTTCGGTTGTTTGCAGATGATGCTGTCCTTTATCGACTAATAAAGTCATCAAAAGATCAAAACAAACTGCAAAACGATTTAGAAGAAATATCGGAATGGTGCAAAAAGTGACAGTTGACCCTAAATAGCGAAAAGCGTGAGGTCATCCCAATGTGTGTTAAAAGGAATACGCTAAACTTCGGTTACACGATAAATCAGTCTAATCTAAAAGCCATAAATTCAACTAAATACCTAGGTGTTACAATTACGAACAACTTTAATTGGAAAGAAGGGCAGCAAGGTTTGTATTATCGCGAAATATGGGAGAGAGTGTCACATAAATGATACTGGATTGGGCTGGACATCATTAAAAGAAAGGCGTTTTTCGTTGCGACGGTATCTTCTCAAGAAATTCCAATCACCAATTTTCTCCTCCGAATGCGAAAATATTTTGTTGATAGCGACCTACATAGAGAGAACCGATCACAACGATAAAATAAGGGAAATCAGAGCTCGTACGGAAAGATATAGGTGTTTGTTCTTTTTCGCGCGCTATACGATATTGGTATAATAGAGACTTGTGAAGGTGGTGGACATCAAAAGCAGACTAGCACTGGCAAAAAGGGCATTCTAGGCCAAGAGAAGTCTACTAGTATCAGACATAGGCCTAAATTTGAGGAAGAATTTTCTGAGAATGTACGTTTGGAACACAGAATTGTATGGTAGTGAAACGTGGACTGTCGAAAACCAGACCAGAAGGGAATCTAAGCATTTAAGATGTGGCGCTATAGAAGAATGTTGAAAATTAAGTGGGCTTATAAGGTAAGGAAAGTGGAGATTCTGCGCAGAATCGGAATGGAATATTTGTAAAACACTAAAGAAAATAAGAGACAGGATGACAGAACATCTGTTAAGACATGAGGGTTGACTGCCATGGTACTAGAGGGAGCTGTAGAAGGCAAAAACTGTAGAGGAAGACAGAGATCGGAATAAGTCCAGTGAATAACTGAGGACGTAGGTTGCAAGTACTACTCTGAGATGAAGACGGTGACACAGGAGAGGAATTCGTGGCTGGTTCATCAAACCTGTCCGAAGTCCGATGATTCAGAAAAAAGAAAAAATAATTTTTCTCCAACCTTTCAAGGAGTGTTGATTATAATATCATACGGGTTTGAAATTATTAATCATTTTTAAAATAATCGGAAATAAATAGTCGTCTAGTTGAGAAATATAATACTAATTAAAATATATCAAAGTATGAAATTAATATGGAGTAAGATGAGGTACACGTTATGAAATCATAAATGCCTACCAGACACAAACAAAATATGGGAAATGGAGGACATGTCTTCCTTTCGCTCGATGGATGGTATTCCGGTCTATGAATCGACGTGTCTGCCTTATACTGCTTTTGACTTTCAAGTAGAAACCTCACAAAGACATTACAGAGTTCTTTAATCTTCATTTAATACTGATCAGGATGGCTAAATGATTTTGTAACAACCGTGATTCTGTCAGCGGCGTTAGGATACAAGAAAAATACAAGAAAAATATCCGAGTGATTGCGTTAGGAGCTTTATTAAAAGCACACTGACGTAGGAGCTGGTTCTTGATGAAATACTGTATATAATTACATCTTGTAAAACATAGGTGAAAAGTTTTTTTTTCCTTTGTAACAATAAACAGTGTTGAAACACTGAAATAGGCATGTCTTGTTGTGTAAACTGCCGAATCTTACAGTATCACCAGAAACTGGGCATATAACACAAAGACTATGTCGTGTAAATAACGTCTTCTAAAGCATACACAAAAAGTGTTGTTGCACGTGTAATTATTTACAACCGTACACAAAGAACGTACAGTCTAGTCGATTGCTGAGGGGTTAATGAAACGAACATATAAGTAGTTGAACAGTGAACTAAAGTGTTACAGTATAAAAATATTCGCATAAATATTAATCGTAAAATACACTCGTATGTTGTTACGTTGAAGAACTTTCGGAAGTGTTGATAACATATGTGTTTAAAGAAAACCCCTTCCGCTCCCCAGATGAGCTGTATTTTACTTACTCGAACGGTTTTCATTTATTTATGAATCATCGGCACGTGTTTTATAAAGAGCGACACTAGGACAAATATAAAATCCCGTGCATTTTACATTTCTTATGTATTTGTTTGAACAACACACTTACTGTACAGTTTGCAACATACGGGCCATAGGCAGCACGACAACGTAGTACAACGTTATAACAATACTAATAATAGGACAGATAACAAGAATAAAACAAAGAATTATACAAAATTTGCGTCACTATTCTAAACATTTTACATGTTACTGTTCATTGTAGTTCTGAAACAATACGCAGATAATAAGATATATTTTGAATTACTGACAATAATATAAATCGAAATATCCTTTGCATTACGAAGAGATTCAATACGCTGTAAAGACTGTAATTAAAAACCATTCTTCAAAATGCATGTGTTTGCATGTGATGTGTGATGTTTTTGTGACTGTAAAAGAGAAATTGAAAACATGTATAAAACTAACAACCGCCTGTCACGGCAATTGTCAATGCATTTTGCTACAACTGTGTTAACATTTAATGTCTAGAGCTTTATCGAGCCTTAGCTGCCGTTATGCAGCCAGATTAAAATTTATCTGCGAAATAAATGACTAGTAACAGTTATTGGTTGTTCGTGTGTATCTACGAGACGCAGCGGTCTGAAAAATTTACTTCAAATGGTTCAAATGGCTCTGAGCACCATGGGACTTAACATCTGACATCATCAGTCCCCTAGAACTTTTTTTTGGTCATCAGTCTACTGACTGGTTTGATGCGGCCCGCCACAAATTCCTCTGCTGTGCTAACCTCTTAATCTCAGAGTAGCAACATACGTCCTCAATTATTTGCTTGACGTATTTCAATCTTTGTCTTCCTCTACAGTTTTTGCCCTCTACAGCTCCCTCTAGTACCATGGAAGTCATTCCCTCATGTCTTAGCAGATGTCCTATCATCCTGTCCCTTGTCCTTATCAGTGTTTTCCACATATTCCTTTCCTCTCCGATTCTGCGTAGAACCTCCTCATTCCTTACTTAGAACTACTCAAACCTAACTAACCTAAGGACATCACACACATCCATGCCCGAGGCAGGATTCGAACCTACGACAGTGGCAGTCACGCGGTTCCGGACTGAAGCGCCTAGGACCGCTCGGCCACCGCGGCCGGCGAAAAATTTACTGTTAAGTTAATAGCACCTTCGTGTAACGTAGTAGGAAAGAGGTGAATTGAGTCCGAGTGGAATATGAAACCAATTTAAATACATCGGTGTGGTCTAAGTTGTATTGGAGAACAGTGACTGCAATTCTCATTAGTAGAATGACGTCTGAAATATAAGGACTAAAGTAATTTCCGCTTCATGTGTCACTGCTAAGCAACATAACTCGGTGAAACTTGGATAATATATAGAACGAACATCTACTGTATAGTACGGAAGGTAACTGAAAGAAACACACAATGAGACGAAGAAAAATGACAATTTTATTCAAAAACTATAATTACGCTGAAGTCACCACGATTTATGATAGTCCCATTGAAAGGGTCCTGTAGCCACCTTTCATTAGTCAAGTAGCCCATTTTCACTAGCATTTCTCTTTCTTTTCCTTGTTTCTCTTTCCTCATACCTCTCATGGTGGTGCGATTGAATGAATGTCGTTGTGTGTCACGTTGCTAGACGGTGGTGTAGTCTGCTGCAGAAAGTCTGCGGTAGTCATACAGATTCAGCAGCAGTTGCACAGAATAGCCAACTCTCGTAGTGGTCAAGTAGGCAAAGAGGTTTGCGCTACTTGGGACAAATCTACCTGCTTTAGGTTGGTGGCGGAAATGCCATCTTTGGGCTTTCCGGGACACGCGGAGCGTCAGAGAGGCTGGAGAAGAAAAAGGGAGGCAGTCTGCCGCCGGTACGGGAAGCGTCCACAGCTGTGCTCCAGTCGAAGAAGGGTGAGTTAGACTGACCGCGTATCGCGTTGTTACTTGGAGAGAGGAGAGCTGTTAGCTTTTGGTCTCCCTTTTCAACTCTGAAAAATTGCTTTGCCTTGTCGCAGCAAGGAATGCAAAACTTTGGCAGATTTTTCTTTTAGTAAATTTCTGTAGCAGACTTGGATCCGCCGGAGGAGCGCCACACAAAGGTGTCGATAAGAAGTGAGAACTCACTTCTGTATGAATGTCTGTTTGCCTTCAGCTGTGCCTGTATAAGCTTTCATTTTTCTAAATATTAATTGCCTTGCCTTCTCGTAAATTTTCCTTGCTTTATGTGTCTTTCGTCCGTGGGGAGCCAACCACGTGGTAGAACATTAGAGTTTGTTGGGCTACCATCATCACTAACCGTCCGATCTCATGTTTGTTTTAAAGAATGTTAACTGTTCATGATTGTGTGATGTGGTATTGTTGCAACTTTGCCACGATACCTAGAAATTGCGTCTCCACAAACCACGTGGGCACGCGGGTGTACTTCGAAACGTGTACCGTTTCAAGAGTTATTGCGATCAGTTATCAGGCAACAGCAGTTGTATGAATGATTCACACCAATGATTTTAGGTGTAGATTATAACGGTGTATGTATCGGTGCTTTTCTTAAATGTTTGAGGAATTAATGTTATCAGGAATTGTGTACATGCCTCACATCCGTACCTTAGGAATAAATGATTTTATCCATACTTTTCGCTTGTATTCCGAGGTTACGTTTTTGCACCTAAGCCACTCTCCTCATAGCTTTCCCGTCAGCACATCCAACGCGTTTCCTTACGCACAGGTCCAGTGATTAGTTTGCCCTTTTATTTTAACACAAATGCTTTAGATTAAGTCTTATTTTCAGGTGCGTTGCTGGGAGCTGATCTTATGCACAGTGTTCATGCATTTTCTATTTTATTTTAAATGTTTGATTCTCGTGAAAAGTGCACGGGGCAATGCTATTAACTACATCGCATCAACCATGAGCGGTACCACAACGTATGCTTTATGAGTTTTTGGTCTGTGATCAAATTAATTTATTTACCGACTCGGCCAAACCTTTGATTAGTTGTATGGTTAGAGTCGGTGGCGACCGTAATCTTAACGTAATAACCCGTAGAAACTGGTTAGTTATGTTACTTAAATTCCGTCTTGATTGCAAATTTTTTTTTATTCATATGACCGGTTTCGGATCATTCAGAACCATCTTCAGATCTGATATTTCATTTACAGGAGTAACCCGTCCAAATGTGTGACGTAGCATGTGAAAGTTGCTGGATTTGGACGGGTTACTCCTGTAACTGTAATATCAGATCTGAAGATGGTTCTGAATGAACCGAAACCGGTCATATGAATAAAAAATTTGCAATGAAGACGGATTTTAAGTAACATTATAGAATCAGTGATTGCTGTTATCCCATAAGACACTATGTCTGTTTTTTCACAGCTTAGTTACACCATGAATATTACAAAAGACGGGACATGGGTCTTCAATAGGGTGTATGAACACTACTGACGGCAGTGGTCTGCTCGGCAGCGTGCTTCCATCGTAGCACAATACTAATAGGGAGTTCTTGTGAGAGGCCGTTTTATTCGTACACCAGCGCGGTTGATGACTGTTCGATGGTCGCTGGTGCATATTGACGTTCTGCAATACGCCTCCCCAACGCATCTGGATCGTGCTCGATGGGATATTTAAGTTGGAGTGAGGGGACGCCACGTTCATTCGCCGAAAATCCTCTCGTTCCTAGGGACCCTCCTCCTCCGCTTTTCAACGATGTCACTCATTGTCATACACGACAATGAAGTTAGGGTCGAAAGCATGTCAGAAAGAACGCCCACAGGGGAGGAATGCAGTGCCACAGTAACATTAACCGGATAGCGTACCGTGTTCAAGAATTTGGAGCTCAGTAGGCCAAAGCAACATTATGCCTGAAAATATTGTCACACTTCGATCGCCAAAACATGTTCGTATGTCTTTCTGGGTGCTTTATGTCTGCCACATCTCGCTATATGACAGCACGTAATGCAACCAGGAACATTGTCGAACGTAACAGTTTTGGTAGTCTTCGTGTGAGGAAGCCATCTTGCGTGTCCTGCATATCTTGTACCACGGATCACTCTCACGTCAACGCTATTGTTACTCTGTACTCCTTTCTCTTGTGCTGTTACTGGGGAATGTATTCAGCCCTGACTTCATTTTTGTGGGTGACACTGCACGACATTACTGACAACGCAGGTGGATAAGTTCTTAGGACCAGTGGATATTGAACGAATGGGCTGGTCTCTCCGTTGCCCCGACTTAAATATCTTCGAGCATGTGCGAAACCCGTTGGGGAAACGCCCTGTAACACATCCAAATCCGCCGGCGGCCACCCAGCAGTCATAAACCGCACTGTTTGGAGGAATGGAACGTCCTACCACAATAGATCGTTACGAAATTTGTGGCCAGCATAAGAGCACATTGCAGTACATGAACTGCTCTTTGTGGTGGTCACACTAATAACATGCATGTGCTGCCTTTTCTTTGATGTCCAGAAGATCATCATAAGTTGCTATAACTTGAGTGTGTAACACTTATATCGATTATGAGTAGGTTCATTTTATGTAACAGTGCATTTGCAATTTATTAAATTTGTATTTTGTGTTATTTAAACTCCTTAATATCTCTTTCCAAGCATTTATCCCGACTGGCGGGGTCTGCTGTTATGGTTAACCGGATATGGAGTGTTAATTTTAAGGGGTGGCCGGATGCCCTACCTGTCGCCACCCCACAACCCCCGGGACAGAATGTGTGTACCCAAACTGTGTCTAGTGTAATCCATGAAATAGTGCGAACGTGTTTCAAATGTTCGCGGGTCGTGTAACTGAAGTTGGGAAGAGCCAGGTATTCACCGATCGGGATGTGGAAAACCGCCTAAAAACAGAAGCCAGGCTTGCTGGCACACCGATCCTCGACGTTATTTCGCCGGGCGGATTCGATCCGTCGCCGGCGCGTCTAACTGAGTCAAGGAAACCGCGCGTTAGTGCTCTCGGCTACCCTGACGTGTCGTTTAAACTTCTTGATCTATGGGAGGTAAATTAGAGTTTTGTAATGTACATATGAAAAATGCAAAATAATATATTGAAATGGTAAATTACACTATTGGCCATTAAAATTGCTACACCACGGAGATGACGTGGTACAGACTCGAAATTTAACCGACAGGAAGACGATGCTGTGATATGCAAATAATTAGCTTTTCAGAGCATTCATACAAGGTTGGCGCCGGTGGCGACTCCTACCACGTGCTAACATGAGGAAAGTTTCCAACCGATTTCTCATACACAAACAGCAGTTGACCGGCGTTGCTTGGTGAAACGTTGTTGTGATGTCTCGTGTAAGGAGGAGAAATGCGTACCATCACGTTTCCGACTTTGATAAAGGTCGGATTGTAGCCTATCGCGTTGGTCGAGATCCAATGACTGTTAGCAGAATATTGAATCGGTGGGTTCAGGAGGGTAGTACGGAACGCCGTGCTGGATGCAAACGGCCTCGTATCACTAGCAGTCGAGATGACAGGCATCTTATCCGCACGGCTGTAACGGATCGTGCAGCCACTTCTCGATCCCTGAGTGAACAGATGGGGACGTTTGCAAGACAACAACCATCTGCACGAACAGTTCGACGACGTTTGCAGCAGCGTGACTGTCAGCTCGGAGACCGTGGCTGCGGTTACCCTTGACGCTGCATCACAGACAGGAGCGCCTGCGATGGTGTACTCAACGACGAACCTGTGTGCACGAATGGTAAAACGTCATTTTTTCGGATGAATCCAGGTTCTGCTTACAGCATGATGATGGTCGCATCCGTGTTTGGTGACATCGCGGTGAATGCACATTGTAAGTGTGTATTCGTCATCGCCATACTGGCGTATCACCCAGTGTGATGGTATGGAGTGCCATTGGTTACACATCTCGCTCACCTCTTGTTCTCATTGACGGCACTCTGAACAGTGGACGTTACATTTCAGAAGTGTTACGACCTGTGGCTCTAACCTTAATTCGATCCCTGTGAAATCCTACATTTCAGCAGGATAATGCACGATCGCATGTTTAGATCCTGCATAGGCCTTTCTGGATACAGAAAATGTTCGACTGCTGCCCTGGCCAGCACATTCTCCAGATCTCTCACCAACTGAAAACGTCTGGTCAATGGTAGCCTAGCAACTGTCTCGTGAAATACGCCAGTCACTACTCTTGATGAACTGTGGTAGCGTGTTGAAGCTGCATGGGTAGCTGTACCTGAACACGCCATCCAAGCTCTGTTTGACTCAATTCCCAGGTGTATCAAGGCCGTTATTACGGCCAGAGGTGGTTGTTCTGGGTACTGAGTTCTCAGGATCTATGCACCCAAATTGCGTGAAAATGTAATCACATGTCAGTTTTAGTGTAATATGATCGTCCAATGAATACCCGTTTATCATCTGCATTTCTTCTTGGTGTTGCAATTTGAATGGCCAGTAGTGTATTGTAATATTAATATGAGTATAGAAAGAAAATATTTGTTAATAGCAGGTTCATGCTTGGGGCACTCGTTTTTGTAGCATGTAAACGCTGTAGGGAAGTCATTCCGCAACGGAATTGGCATGGAGCGATTTTAAAGGTTTGTTTGTCGGTCGAACTGAGCGGTTCCTTTGTGTGAACGACATGCAGTATGTGGCTAACCTTAGCACGGTACACTTCGACAGTGCTAAGAGAGACTATTGGAAGCGACGTTATAAGGGATTCGCCTCGGATGTGGATCTCGCTTTTATTTGGTATTCACGTCATAATGAAATGGCTCTAATATGTTGAAAATCGGACGTGAAGAAGGGATTTTATAGAGAATTCGTACATCATGGTTCGCGAGTACAGTTAGCCGTCATGTCGCCTGCCACCAATCGTCGTCACTGCTTCGAAAACTTCATACATTCATTTAAGTAGTGCATATGGGCATGGACCAGTTAATTGTTGCATTGTTTTAATAATAATCACATAAAACATAAATTCGTGTCCGGAACCCTATTTTCAATCCTGATCACGAACCTGTGCAGGGTCCCCACGTAACTGCTACTGGAACTGAGTATCCTGATTAAAATGAACAATTCTAGCATTCATGTGTTTAAAAGTGATTTTTTGCCTAAAGTAAAAGGAGTAGTGGAAGTTAAAGCTAAAACCACAAAAGTGAAATTGGATAGGCTTTCGCTAAACTATCCTTAGTTTATTATAAAATATAGTTTTGTTGGATTACAGTGCAAGATTGTGTAAATATTATTGCAAAGAATATCTGCTTCACAGGTAATTAAAGTTCAAGCACATATAAATCTTTAATGAACAGATTTATGATAGAATTGTTAGAAGAAAAATTATGCACAATTCTAAAGAAGGTATATTTTTGGCACCCATCATGAAAGGTTCCTTTTTGGACGTTAATTAAACCCAGTGTTGTATTTTATTGTCTTGTAAAGTAATTTATGAACTACTCAAAGTAAACTGAATGATTAGCTTTTAGAGTTAGTCTTTACTATTATAATAATCGAAGAGCTTTGTCTAGTGAAGATATACTGGCGTATGGGTCCCCATCACATTCTACACCTATTACGAAAAAATTGAACTATTACTGTTATTAAGGAACACTACTATTGTAAGACGTCGCAGTCTCCTGACCTTCATGGCTTACATGTTCCGCCCTCACAATCAAGTTCCGCACATCAAGACGCTTCATTCGAACCCACACTCGGTAAGATAAAGTCATTGTTGTATGAATTCATGTAAACGATATGCAATTGACAAGTGAGCGCACCGTGGTTGAAATACTCGAGCCTGGCGTGCACACATACATTCCAGACATGACGGTCACAGAGGCTTTTAGTTCGGGAGAGAGGCCACACAATGGGACGCCAGGCCCTTCAGAGGACGACCCAGCCCATGTCGGCTGGTGACCGCCCATAGTGGACAGTGTGGGCCCGAGTGGAAAGGGGGGAACAACACCATGTTTGGCTTAAAAGCAAATTCCGCTACATTGTGTGGGAGCGGCCAGCCTACGCATTCTTTACACATAGCACACGGTTCTGAGATTTACACGGGGAGACAGCAAACGCCAAACGTCAAAGCTACAAGTTTCTGGATTGGTCGCCTTAAACGAAACGTCATTCTCCCGTTTTAGAAGAGCAATGCTGATTGGCAGACGATATTTCTGACGCCTTGAGCTGAAGGAATAATGGAAGAAACCAAAAGATATACCCCTTCACGTCTGGCGTGGAGAAGCGCCATTCCGTTGTCGCTCTTGAAGCGAGAACACGTAACGAGAGCGTGTGCGCTCGTACGTGTACTCGAAAGAGTGAGGAACAAATCTCTCCTTAGTGCCTCACTGGGAGAGCATCTCTGTCGAGAGCGAATCGAAGGCCGGCCGCGGTCGTCTAGCGGTTCTAGGCGTGCAGTCCGGAACCGCGCGACTGCTACGGTCGCAGGTTCGAATCCTGCCTCGGGCATGGACGTGTGTGATGTCCTTAGGTTAGTTAGGTTTAAGTAGTTCTACGTTCTAGGCGACTGATGACCTCAGATGTTAAGTCCCATAGTGCTCAGAACCATTTGATCCATTTTTTGAAGCGAATCGAAGTGCTACTCCATATTGAGTCCCTGTGATTAAGCGTTGTTCACTGTAGTGGCCGACACACTTATTGTGCGGTGTGAACCGACAGAGTTATAGTTAAACGCCTGTGAACGAATTTTGAGTGGCATCGTGGTGGACTGGTTATCTGATCGGTGTACCACGCCAATAGTTAGGCTAAGGGCGAATAGGAATCCTTGAGTTCATCAAGGCATAGGGAGAGTTTGATTGGCGAAGGTCAATCAAGATAGAACGAGAGTTATCTTATTTGTCAGCAGCGAGCGGTGGAGACAGCAGTCATCGCAGCTAACGGTATTGTGCGCTACAGCTATTGCGAGCCCTATATTTCCTCCATAACAATACACTTCACTGCATTTCACACGCGACAGCCTCGACCGTACCTAGCAACATTCTAAAGGATAATTATTCAAGTTGAGAAGGCGTGCCTCTCAGCCATTCTGCCAAGTTAACAACCATCTTACAAATGCCGGGATGGTTCCTCTGAAAGGTCACGGCCGACTTCCTTCCCCATCCTTCCCTAATCCGATGAGACCGATGACCACGCTGTCTGGTCTCCTTCCCCAAAACCAACCAACCAACCAACAACCATCTTAAACTTTGTGTAGAAATTTCATTAGCGAATCCTATCCTTGAAAGGTAACTTCACTTTCCGAAAAGATCCATGATATAACTTGTTCAATTCATAACTAAAAGTGTCATTGTGATTTCTCAGAATTTTTGCAAAATAAATGATAACTTTGGTTAGTTTCATGTTTTTCTTACACTAACTAGCACTACTCCAGTACCCAAGTATCCCACTAGTTACGTAACAAATTTTGTGAATTTTTGTGTCACTTCCTTACAGTGGACGACTCCAGAAGTTATTTATTGCTGAAAGTTTTTCAGGCATTTCTCTTTATTAGTGTGGGGGTGGAAATTGCATCTTGCAGGAGCCACAGGGAAAAGGGCACATCTCAGATTAATCCGTTGCACAGAATAACAGAATAACAGATCAAACCCCCAGACGCCTGAGCCTATATGTAGAGTGGCTTAAACAGCGTATTTATGAAGTCATTCATCTTTATTTGTGTTTCTTATATCAGTCAAGATAGAAGCCTCTCATGTCCAAATTTAGTTCTGCACTTCATGCAGCGAGGTTTCAGTATTTGATTAAGTAATTCTTTTGAGTGTGGCTGCCATTAGTATGAGCTTGGTGCAAAGTTACTGCCCATAATTTACTGGTGTGTGTGTTATTGGTAACTGTTGTTACACACAGTACAGAGTGCACTGTGTCAGTTCGAATCCTGTTTGCTATTCACAGAGAAATCTCAACTAAAGTAGCTTCAATAACCAATATTCAATTTTCTCAAAAATATATTTCCAAATTAATTTGCCTAATTGGCATAGCGTTCTTGAACGCCGATGACATTGTAATTCTGTCAGAGACAGCAAAGGACCTGGAAGAGCAGTTGAACGGAATGGACAGTGTCTGGAAAGGAGGATATAAGATGAACATCAACAAAACGAGGATAATGGAATGTAGTCGAATTAAATCGGGTGATGCTGAGGGTTTACATTAGGAAATGAGACGCGTAAATTAGTAAATGAGTTTTGGGTAGCAATATGATGGTCGAAGTAGAGAGGATATAAATTGTTGACTGGCAATGGCAAGGAAAGTGTTCCTGAAGAAGAGAAATTTATTAACATGGAGTATAGATTTCAGTGTCAGGAAGTCGTTTTTGAAAGTATTTGTATGGAGTGTGGCCCTGTATGGAAGTAAAACGTGGACGATAAATAGTTTGGACAAGAAGAGAATAGAAGCTTTCGAAATGTGGTGCTGCAGAAAAATGCTGAAGATTGGATGGGTAGATGACGATACTAATGAGGAGGTATTGAATAGAATTGGGGAGAAGAGAAATTTGTGGCACAACTTTACTAGAAGAAGGGATTGGTTGGTAGGAAACGTTCTGAGGCATCAGGGGATCACCAGTTTAGTATTGGAGGCCAGCGTGGAGGGTAAAAATCGTAGAGGGAGACCAAGAGATGATTACACTAAACAGATTCAGAAGGATGTAGGTTGCAGTAGGTACTGGGAGATGAAGAAGCTTGCACAGTTTAGAGTAGCATGGAGAGCTGCATCAAACCAGTCTCTGGACTGAAGACCACCACAAAAACTGGAATGGAGATCGTTCACTTTTTTCATTCAGTTACGATTATACCACTTTCGTTGACTTCCAAGATTAAAGCCCGTTTGGTTTCCTGTTATTTCACCAATTCCAAATTATAGTCCGATACCATTGTTCATCAGAGACACGCGCGGTCGAAGTTCAAAATCCTCCTGAAGGGTAACATTAGCGTGTTTCACGGCACGTTAGTGTTGTAACTGTAATTACTGCCCTTGAATAAAAGAGTCATTTCTATTCGTCTGATTGCGCATTTCCTTCAGTTATCGTCTGTACTATACTGTAGCAGTACTTTCTACGTACAATCCAAGTTTCATCCAGTTACGCTACTTGGCTGTAACACGTTATGCGAAAGTTATTATCCTCCTTGTGTTTTGCACAAAAGTGTATACTGTGTTCGTGAACTGTAGTGGAGACGGCCCTTAAACTGTTGCAGTTCCCTCCCCTCCCCCCTATTCCCCTCTCTTCCTCACTGGCCCACTCTTCACTTACGCTACTAATTGTAATGCGCCAGACTTACAATTTTGTCCTTCATTTATTCTAATAAATTCGCAGAATTAATAATCTACGTCACCAGAAAGGTAGTCCAGAAAGAGGTAGTTCTTAATTTACGTGACGGTGGACCACTGCTGGCGATCCTGTGCGAATGGTGGCCAGAACAAGAGGTACTGCGAGCGCCAGAGGATATGTTACAAGGCTTCCCCGGCGACAGGACACTGTGCCCGGGGCGTAAAGGATTACAGCTGAGTGTTTTCGCGGACGTGACCGAAAGACAATCGCACTGCCCACACGGCCGGCCGGCCCGTCCGCTGGAGAGACAGCGAGACCCTGCCCTGCAGAGGTGGCCGGACCGCAGCCAATCTCGGCGCCGGGATATACGAGCCACTCCATCAATCCGACCGGCTTCCGCCGCCGCACGCCTCCACCCCCTACCTCCCCCCCCCACCCCCGTTAAGATTGTTTTCAATTTCCCATCAGCGCCACCTGCTCCTCCCTATCCCGTGTTTACCGGGCGCGTGTTTCTCCTCGGATATATACGGACGCGCCTTCCCTTCCGGAGCGATTCGTTAAGTAAACATGGCCTCGCCCGCGCCTTCGGCCCCTCGCTCCGCTTCCTCCTCCCACCCCATTCTTGCTTTGATCTCAGGCGGCGCGATGGCAATTTAAATCTTCTGTCCGCAAATTAAGCGGAATTTGTAAATGAGATTTTACGACTGGCTTCGCTGCTCAAAGCTGTGAAACGATTTATTTACAGCTCGGGAGCCACAAGTTTGTGGAATTGGCAGTAGCGTAAAGTGTCGAACAAGGGAAAACAGTGTACGACAAAAACTTACTTCAGTCCCCAACAAGATCACGCTATGTTGAAACGTATCCCATAGAATTTCGCTACGAAATGGTTTACATGTAAATAACACAGGGTAATTATAAACTCCATGGGACACCTAAAACGTTCGGTGGACGCTGATAACCTCGTTGTCGAGTGTCCATAAAACCCACAAATCAAATGGCTCTGAGCACTATGGGACTCAACTGCTGTGGTCATCAGTCCCCTAGAACTTAGAACTACGTAAACCTAACTAACCTAAGGACATCACACACAGCCATGCCCGAGGCAGGATTCGAACCTGCGACCGTAGCAGTCCATAAAACCCACAAATACACACAAAATTCGGTACAGATAAATGGCCAAGAACAACGTAACAAATGACATGTTAGACAACAACTACGCCCGAACAAGCCAGGAAGGCCCAACGGTACCGACCGGCAACCGTGTCACCCTCAGCCCAAACGCGTCATTGGATGCGGATATGGAGGGGCATGTGGTCAGCAGCCCACTCTCCCAGCCGTATGTCAGTATACCAGACCGTAGCCGCTACTTCTCAGTCAAGTGGCTGCTGAGTTTGCCTTACAAGGGTTGAGTGCACCCTGTTTGCCGACAGCGATCTGCAGGCGCGACGGTCACCCATCCAGTGCTAGCCGAGCCCGGCAGCGCTTAAATTCGGTAATCTGACGGGAACCGGTATAACCACTGTGGCAAGGTCGTTGGCGACACTATACGCAGGATGAGCCAAAAAGAGCTTTACAACTTTGCAATGATAAGGAAATTTATTGAGATAACTTACAGAATCGGCAGATGTGTCATTTTGTAGCAAACAACCTCAAGTTTCACATAAAAGCGTCAATTGTGATTTTGCTTTTATGTTACAAGTATTTGTGATGTGTCAAACATCCCACCAGAATCAATTTCTTCCCACAGTCGTTGCAGCAAATTTGAGGTAACTTGTGGAATGGCAGTGTAGGTTCCATTTTTCAGGTCGGCTAAATTGTTTGGTAGAGGAAAATATGCACTGTCTTTAATGAAACTCTACAGACAGAAATCCAGCAGTGTCACGTCTGTAGAGCGAGGTGGCCACGTGATTGGCATTCACGATCAATTCGCCGACCTGGTAAGTGATTATTGACAAAACCTCGAACTTCCATGAAAAAATGAGTTGGTGCGCCGTTTTGCTGGTTGTAAACCATCCCGTCTCGGCGAACTTCATCGATCTGTGGATTTAAAAAGTTTTCATACATATCCAGATACACAATACCAGGGACAGTTTTCTACATGAAGAAGGGAACAAAACAGGTTAAGTTTGGGGCTGTCACGACGTGCTCCAGGGTTGTTATGAGGTTCTTTAGCGAATTCAGTGCGAAATTTACGCCGGAAAGTTGTTGCAGAGTTCATTTCATGGAACCAAAACACAATGTGAGCATACTCCGCACCAGTGAAAGTGGCCATTCTAAATGTGCACTACGGTGACGCTCCTGGCGACGGAATGGGGTACTGATGCTTTAAGTGAACGAAACTGAGGACGTTTGCTCCAAATCACACATATAGCGATTCTGTAAGTAATCTAAATAAATTTATATATCATTCCGAAGTTGTAAAGCCCTTTTTGACTCAAGGTTTCTTGAAATTACTGCAACCTGTCGCCATTTGGGGTAGTGGTACGTTGACGATATTCTCCGCCACGGTTTTGTTGCCATTCATGGCTAACTGTCCTGGGCTTACATTTCAGCGAGATAGTGCTCGCCCGCACACGTCGAGTGTTTATACTGCCTGTCATTGTGGTCTTCAAACCCTACCTTGACCAGCAAGGTCGTCTGATCTCTCCCCAGTTGAGGAGACTTACAGCATTGTGAGCAGGGCCCTCCATCTGGTTCGGGATTTTGACGATTTAACGCACCAGTTGGACAAAATTTGACACGAAATTCCTGAGGAGGGTCCAACAATTCCATCAATCAATGCCAAATCGAATATCGGCTTGCATAAGGGCCAGAGGGGGACTGACCAAAGCGTAATCGACTTGCTCAGTTTGTGAAGCTCTTTCTTTTAAATAGGTCATGCAATCTTTCCGTGATTGTAATCATTTGTCTGTCTGTACATGCGCATCATATTCACCGATTTCTCTCTTTCCGTCCATTTCTGATGATTTGTTCGTAGTACGTCTTCTTCTTTTTTTTATTTTTATTTTTGAGCTTATGTAGGAGAAAGTAATATGTTTGTCGACTCATTCTGGAATTTGTGCTATAGGAATTCTATGAGCTAAACCTCTCCGCAGAGCACAGCGACCCACTTGTGACGCCTTCCATGGAAGTTTCGTTGAGCTTTTCTGTGACACCCTCACGCTCATCAAACAAGCCTGCGATGAATTGTCGCGCTATTTTTATTTTTAATGTTTTTCCTTGTCTTCCCTTAATACAACGTCTTCCTTTAATCCGACTTGGAAAAGATCCCTGGAGACGAACGGCATTCACGAGTCGGTCTACTGGTGTTTTATAACCTACGTATTTCGTTCGTGAATTACACGTCCTGAGTACGATAACAATAAACCTGCTATCTGTAGGTCCCGGCACAGGTTCGAGTCCTCCCTCGGGCATGGGTGTGTGTGTTTGTCCTTAGAATAATTTAGGTTAAGTAGTGTGTAAGCTTAGGGACTGATGACTTTAGCAGTTGTCCCATAAGATTTCAAACACATTTGAGCATTTTTTGGCGATCTGTATTCCCTACGGCTAGTTTTATGTGCTGGTTCCAGCTCAGATGAGACGGTTCACAGTATTTAACAGCTTGACTTCCCAATGAATGGGCATCGATCAGGTAGTAATTGGTATTTGTTTTTTTTTATACGTACACGAATCACATGGACTCTGTAATACAGTCCAGGGTCAGTTGCCGTTCCTTGCAACAGGCACTGACAAACTGCAAGGCTGTGTGAATTTCATGTGTCCTCGGGCGAACATTCTCTGTGACCCCTAACTTTTGCTAGTTACTCCCTAATTTCATTTCCTGGTAAATGGTTATTTGCAATATTAGTTTTAAGATTACTGTAATTATTTTTGCCTTCGTACTCTACTCAGACTAAGAATCATTGGAAAAATAAAACATAGTTTTGAAATACAGGGTGGTTGTGATTAAACTTTCACAGTCTGAGTCTGTGTAGACAGAGAACAGTTTACCGTGGGGGAACCTAACGTTCACGTTGATGTCCAGACTGTTCGCTGCCGGATTTGTGTTGCTAGTCTTTTTAGCGATATGGATGGCCGTCATGCGCCGGTACTCGTACGGCGATGTAGGGTTGAAACACTAGCACCAGTGTGCACTGAAATTGCCAACATGTATCTGGACAAGGTCGGCAGGTCCTTGGTGGTAAAGCTGTTTCATGAAAACAACAGCAATAGTGCTGCTGCCCTTCGCAAGTATCGACGGGAAAAAGAATACGGACAGGTCTTCTTACCATACGGAGATGGAGAACATAATTCGAAAGTTCCATATAGGATATGATTTGGAAATTGCTCCTGGAAGAGGCCGAAAGTTAACTGCGCCACAAATTGTTGGAAAAGAGCTCTTTCACATTCCACGATCCACCGTTTCCTCGGGGAGCAATAGAGAAATCTCTAGTGCGATTCCAGATTGTCGTGGTTACAGACGGTCGCCGCACTGAGCAACGTTTGTAACCTGGAATGTTAATATGGCACGTAGTTAACAAATGTTACCCTCTCACGTGGAAATTCAAGTGTATTTCTGTCATAGTTTATTCGTTATTTCTCTTCCGCAACGTACTAACAGATGTTGCCACAAGGTTTCATTGTCCCCCCATTACTCGTTTGTCCTGCGATCCTCTCAAATACAGAATGTTTAATTGTAGTCAACCATATTTTACAGTTGTTCAAACAAATTTCGGGCTTGCAGCCGGTCGTCGTTCAATACTTCGCACGATATTTCAACTGGGCACCTGCCAGTCATCTTCAGGTGAGCCGTCGCAGACTGGCGATAAAGTCCTCCTTTTTTTTTCCTTTATTGAATTTCAATTCCCCCCGAAGGGGGCGGGCTGGCAGCAGCTTAGTATGCCGCTCTTCAGCCTGCAGACTTTGTTATAAAGATGAAGAGAATATATAATGAAAACAGGCGATAAAATCGGAGACTTAAAGAGTTACATGGCGAAAAGAAATCGTGGAACTTAAAACAAAGAACAGAGGGATGATGACGCTAAGAAAATACGTACAAAGCAGACAGGTAAAACAATAGACAGACAATTAAAAAAACACGGCGACAGTCTGGTTTCTATTCGCAAAAGACATAAAATTCACACCCAGCGACAGCATGGTTTCTGTTCGCAACACGAGAAAGACGAACAACACTGAACAGTCACTGGAACACTGCACTAAAAAGTTGTCAAATTTGACAGACCACAGCCGAGTGCGGGTGGGGGGAAACTGGACAGATGATGGGAAAATAAAAAAGGGGGGGAGCCGGGAAAGGAGCTGATGGAGGATGATGACCCATAAGAGGGGTGGGGGGCGCTGGGCAGACGCGACAGGGAGTGGGGGAGGCAGAGGAGGGGAATACAAAAGGACTCGGGGGGGGGGGGGACAAGGGAGGTAGGGAGAGGTTTAGTGGGAAGAAAACTGAACGGAAAGGGGGAAGAGGGAGCCCAGGGAAAGGACAGAGGAAAGGATGGGGAGTGAGGATCAGAGTTGATAGGAGGGATAAATGGAGGGAGAGAGGGCATCATCCGGGAGGGGGAGTTGATGGGAGCCACCTTGGGAAAGGAGATGTAGGGTGTACAGATAGAGGGTAGGGGGGACACAACGGTGAAGACATGGCAGGGGGCGGGGATCGGAGAGGAGAGGAGAGGAGCAACCAGGGGGTGAGGGGGTTCAAGACGGCGGGAGGTGTAGAGGATGCGGATATGTTCGAGGAATAGGAGGAGACGGGGGAAAGGAATGAGATCATAGAGGATCTGCGTGGGGGACGGGAGGCATATACGGAAGGCGAGGCGGAGTGCATGACGCTCAAGGATCTGGAGGGACGTATAGAATTTGGAGGGGGGGGGGGCAATATCCAGGCAGGACTGGCATAACAGACGATGGGACGGATTAAGGATTTGTAGGTGTGGAGGATGGTAGAGGGGTGCAATCCCCAAGTCCAGCCGGAGAGGAGTTTAAGAAGTCGAAGGCGGTTGTGGGCTTTGGATTGGATGGAGCAGAGATGAGGGATCCAGGTGAGGTGACGGTCAATGGTGAGGCCAAGGTAGGTGAGGGTGGGGGTGAGGCGGACAGGACGGGCGCAGACAGTAAGGGAGAAATCCAGAAGCCGGAAGGAGCGAGTGGTACGACCTACGATGATTGCCTGGGTCTTGGAAGGGTTGAGTTTCAGGAGCCACTGGTTACACCATGCAGCAAAAAGGTCAAGGTGATTCTGGAGAAGGCGTTGGGACTGTTGGAGGGTAGGAGCGAGGGCGAGGAATGCGGTGTCATCAGCATATTGCAAGAGGTGTACTGGAGGGGGGGGGGGGGTTGGGGCATATCTGCCGTGTACATGAGGTAGAGGAGAGGGGAAAGGACAGAGCCCTGGGGCACACCTGCAGAGGGGTAGAAGGTGTAGGAAGTGGCATTATGGATGGTAACATAGGAGGGGCGGTGGGACAGGAAGGAGGCCACCAGACGGATGTAGTTGATAGGAAGGGCGTAGGTTTGGAGTTTAAACAGGAGACCGAGATGCCAGACACGGTCGTAGGCCTTTTCGAGGTCAAGGGAGACAAAAATGGCGGAGCGACGGGAGTTAAGCTGGAGGGAGAGGAGATGAGTGAGGCGGAGGAGTTGGTCATCAGCAGAGAAGGAAGGTCGAAAGCCACATTGTGTGTTTGGGAGGAGGTGGTGTTGGTGGAGGTGGTGATGGATGCGCCGGGAAAGGATGGATTCCAAGAGCTTGCTGAACACCGATGTGAGACTGATAGGACGATAGGAAGAGGCATCAGATGGAGGCTTGATGGGTTTGGAGAACATCAGGATACGGGAGGTTTTCCACAGGTCGGGATAGAAGCCAGTGGCAAGGATGACATTGTAGAGGGTGGCAAGGATTGAAAGGAACGAGGGAGGGCAGTGTTTGAGGTGGCAGTAGGTAACGCAGTCGTGGCCGGGAGCAGTGTTGCGTTTGGTGCGGAGTGTGAGGCTGATGTCCTGGATAGTGATGGGAGTGTTAAGTTCAGATGGTGGTGTGTAGCCCAAGTACTGGAAGCTAGGAGCAAGGGGAGGAACAGAGGTATTCGTACAGTCAATGACATCAGGGAAGAGGGAATAATCAAAGTGGGGATCATCTGGGACGGAAAAAACATCAGAGAGGTGGGAGGCAAAGTGGTTGGCCTTACTGAGGTTGTCAGGAAAGGGACGGTCATTAAGGAGGAGAGGGTACTGGGGGGGTGGGGCGGTTCCCAGTAAGGCGGTGGAAAGCAGACCAATACTTGGAAGAGTTTATGGGGAGCGTGGTGTTGAGTTGTGTACATGTCTGGCGCCAGGCACGGCGTTTCTTCGCAGTAAGCAGGTTGCCGATGTGACGTTGTAATTGCCGGTGGCGGGTAAGTGTATCCCGGGCACGAGTGCGGAGAAAAGAGCGGTAGAGGCGGCGGGACTCTCGAAGGAGAAGGACGGCCTGTGGAGGCAGGGCGGGGCGGTTAGGGCGATAAAGTTCTCCGCTCCGCAATATATAGCGTACTGTAACTATTCTGCGCATGCGTCGAAAACTTGATAGTTGAACCAACACTGCCCGCCAGCAGCGCCCTCGCTGGTGGAATAGCGGAACTCAGTCGCCCTCTGCGTTGCTGTTTGCCACGGCCGTCGACGCACTCTGTCGTCTTCGATTTGAGCAAATCGTGGAGATGATGGGATTCCATGCACTGTCCAGCTGGTAGCCGCTGTCACGGTTTAACAGATTTTCCGCCAGTCGTATTTCTACGGATTCTTCAATAATGGAGTCCCAGAAAGACGTTGCTGTAGAAAAAATCATTGTTTTCTCATACTCCATTGAATGTCCAGTAGAAATACAATGTTCAGCAATAGCGGACTTGCTTCGCTGCAAAAGGCGGGTGTAACGTTGATGTTCAGTGCAGCGTTCTTTCACGGTGCGTATGGTTTGACCTATGTAAGCCATACCACATTGGCACGGTATCTTGTAAATTCCGGCCTTTCGTAGTAACAGATTGTCCTTAACTGATCCCACAATGTCCGCAATCTTCGATGGTGGGCGGAAAACCACTTTTACCTGAAATTTTCGGAGGATTCTTGCTATTTTAAACGAAGTGTTGCCAACGAAAGGAAGAAAAGCTAAAGATTGTTCCGGCATGTTCTCCTCTTTATTCACTTCCTGCTTCCATCTGCCGGATGGAATACCCATTTTCGCTGAATACTGTCTTTAGATGGGCGAGTTCTTGAGATAAGCTATCTAGATCTGAGACAGTATGAGCTCTATGAACAAGCGTTTTAAGCAAACTCATGGTTTGCGATGGGTGATGGCAACTCGATGCTTGCAGGTACAAATCAGTATGAGTGGGTTTCCGGTAAACTGAATGCCCTAGAGAACCATCATTCTTCCTTCGAACCAGGACATCCAAGAAAGGCAAACAACCATCTTTCTCTATTTCCATGGTGAACAGGGTGTTGCTATGAATGGAGTTGAGGTGATGTAGAAACTCCATTAATTTATCTTCTCCATGAGGCCACAATATGAAAGTTTCATCCACATACCGCCAAAAAACTGTTGGCTTCAGGGCAGCTGATTCAAGCGCTCTCTCTTCAAAGACCTCCATAAAAAGGTTGGCGACCAAAGGAGAGAGGGACTACCCATGGCGACACCGTCAGTCTGTTCAAAATATTTTTGATTAAACATAAAATAAGTTGAGGAAAGTGCGTGCCTGAACAAAGCAGTGATATCAACAGGAAAAATGTTACCAATCAGTGTCAAAGAATCTGCAAGAGGAACTTTTGTAAAAAGTGAGACCACATCAAAACTAACTAGAAGGTCTACACTGCTAAGACGAAGAGCCCCCAGTCTATTGATAAAATCAGCTGAGTTTCGTATGTGATGTGAGCACTTGCCTACGAAAGGTCTCAGTAAGGGAGCGAGATGTTTAGCTAAATCATATGTAGGAGCTCCAATGTTGCTCACACCCGCCTTTTGCAGCCAAGCAAGTCCGCTATTGCTGAACATTGTATTTCTACTGGACATTCAATGGAGTATGAGAAAACAATGATTTTGTCCACAGCACCGTCTTTCTGGGACTCCATTGTTAAAGAATCCGTAGAAATACGACTGGCGGAAAATCTGTTAAACCGTGACAGCGGCTACCAGCTGGACAGTGCATGGAATCCCATCATCTCCACGATTTGCTCAAATCGAAGACGACAGAGTGCGTCGACGGCCGTGGCAAACAGCAACGCAGAGGGCGACTGAGTTCCGCTATTCCACCAGCGAGGGCGCTGCCTGCGGGCAGTGTTGGTTCAACTATCAAGTTTTCGACGCATGCGCAGAATAGTTACAGTACGCTATATATTGCGGAGCGGAGAATTTCATCGCCAGTCTGCGACGGCTCACCTGAAGATGACTGGCAGGTGCCCAGTTGAAATACCGTGCGAAGTATTGAATGATGACCGGCTGCAAGCCCGAAATTTGTTTGAACAGTCAATTCGTCCGGAAAATTTTAAAATTCACATATTTTACAGTTGACACTACTCGTTTCCAAAAAGTTCGGTTAATCATACCATAAAACAAAATTCACTGGCTATACAAGCAAAATATTTCAGTATCGTCATAATGATGAATCATTATATAACAACTGCTAGGTTCATAGCGACGCCTAAATACTGTTATAGAAGCTTTTAAGGCAATCAAAATTCAGAATTCACTAACACAAAAATATGTGGCCGCCTCCTGAACACTTTATCACAAGTTAAGCACTACTGAGAGGCACCCACTTGCCTTTATCATACTGTGGCATCAAGCAGTCAGGCCTGCAAGATGAGTGGTTTGCCAAGCGAGTGGATTCTTCCTTAATTTATCGAGTAACATGAAATCTCGTATCTTACTATTTAGTTACAAATTATCCTCCTGTGTGAATAACACGCAACGGAAACACGCATCTGACTATCAGTGATTTATAGAACTCTGACTGCACACTACGCATTGGCAATACCACATTTACTTTTTGTCTTTGATTTAACGGCTTTTATATAAATTCGGGATATTCTGACAACATACAATTTAATGAAAAAGGCCACCAATCTCTTTCTTTTCACTATTTGATTTATTCCTAAACACACAAATTCTACAACCTACAACAATATAACATGAGAAATTCCGCCCAGTGTGCATGGCTTTACATTAGTGAATCTCGATACTATGGTCTCGTAATCTATTTACCGCAACAGTGCACTTCCTGGATAGGATGGTGGATCTTTTATTGTATCTCACGCTTCGACTCTCACAATCATCCTCACGAAACTTTCCTCCAGATCGAGCGATACAGAAGGAACAAGCATAACCCACAAATCTTTCGAAACTACCTTGCTACTCCCATGCAAAACACACATACCCAAATTACATGACATACACAACACAACAATATGAAATATTACACAAAGAACGGTTACAACTTCATCACTTTCCGCTTTCCCACTTCAATCAATATTTATCCCAGTTTCACACGACACTGCCCCACTTTGTAATTCTACTTTCCTACTGTGAACTCTGGAGATAAACGCACGTCTTCCTGTGCAATGCAAGCCAAGTGGCGTTGCTGGAAAGACGGCCGACTCACCTTGATTCTCTCTCAGAGTTTAAATTTAGCGTCACACGGAATGATATTTCTTAAATATTTCAACTTATGATACACACGCTATTTCTTAAATATTTCAGCTTATTGTACACACGCTATTAATTCAGCTTAACTTAAGCACACGGAAGTATCTCAACTTACAACTACACGTGGGCTCATTGTGACCGTTGGTTTACTACAATCCCCTTAAAATTACCTGCCTCACATTTAATTCTCCCCACAAAAGTTCCTGAGAAAGAGAAATTATTAATTCTAACTACTCTTAAATATTCCACATCCATACCATGCCTCCACTCTTTCATTACGGAGCACAACAAAAAACAGGTCTTTACAGCAGAAGGTCCAGCGGCAGAGTGCTGAAACATGGCCGTATTCCGGTTCTCTCGCACCTCTGTCGAAGTGGGAGAAGCACCTTGCTACCTTATTGGTCAGCCACATTTCAGGCGCTCAAAGCTCTGGTAAAATTTTCATCTCTTTGGTCTCACCAAAGGTAGCCAAAGGATCGACTCAAAGATGATCATATATTCCCATTCACTATCTGTGGTTAGCAGACGACCATACATTCATTCATTTCACAGATCTCACCAAACTGGATGTAGGGATTTATTTTGAGGGAGTGCACATGTGATCAATTAAATAAATAAGTTGTCATTCTTTCCCACACTTGTATCCAGCTTCGCTGTATTAATTGAAATTGAGTTACTTTAAAAAAAAAAGTGTTGTTCTGACAAAAATATCGAAGTATTTCGTACCTATTTTCAATGTTGGGCGGTACTGTACCCTTTCACTACTTACCTAATCAGTGCACCACTAAAACATATACTTTCTGTCGTAGATTTGCCATCTTCAAGAATATGTTCTATCATAAACCGATCTGGAGCTATACTTCACGTTTATGGCTGCTACCGATAAACTCAAATGATAGGTTGTTCTGTATGAGTAGGTTACTGGGCTGGTGGAATCTGCACTGTGCATGACACATGTAGCACGATATCGTGCCTTCAGACGAGTTCCGTTTCGGGACGCTGCATGGCGATGGACGTAGCCGTGTGATGTTTCTCCCACAGGAAGGAGCATTACCAGAATGCATTCTCCACTGGTCCAGCAACTGAGGCTATGGTATAGGGTGCCACTGGGTGCACAACATAAACACCTTGATCTTCCACAACCGGTAATTTGGACAGCAGTCTTTACAAGTTAGGCATACTGGTGGCTGCACCATATCTTCGAGCTCTCCTTGACGACATGTTTCAGCAAGACCGCATATTGCTAGGGCCTCCAAGGTTGTTCAACCGTTGGTCTGGCCGACATGTTCTTCCGATATGTTACCCAATAGAACCACCTTGTCGTGGTTGCTGAGAGATTGGCACACCTACATTCGCCAGGCGCTGCGACCAATGAATTCTGTCGGAGAGCTGGAGTAGACTAGATGACCAGCTACTCGTATATTACAGTCATTGATTCTATCAGAAGTTCAGCTCTATTTACGGAAATTACCGTCCTGTGTACACCCACATCACTAATAATTCAACTAAGTACCTGGGTGTTAAAATTACGAACAACTTCAGTTGGAAAGACCACATAGATAATATTGTGGGGAAGGCGAGCCAAAGGTTGCGTTTCATTGGCAGGACACTTAGAAGATGCAACAAGTCCACTAAAGAGACAGCTTACACTACACTCGTTCGTCCTCTGTTAGAATATTGCTGCGCGGTGTGGGGTCCTTACGAGGTGGGATTGGCGGAGGACATCGAAAGGGTGCAAAAAAGGGCAGCTCGTTTTGTATTATCACGTAATAGAGGAGAGAGTGTGGCAGATATGATACGCGAGTTGGGATGGAAGTCATTAAAGCAAAGAGGTTTTTCGTCGCGGCGAGATCTATTTACGAAATTTCAGTCACCAACTTTCTCTTCCGAATGCGAAAATATTTTGTTCAGCCCAACCTACTTAGGAAGGAATGATCATCAAAATAAAATAAGAGAAATCAGAGCTCTAACAGAAAGGTTTAGGTGTTCGTTCTTCCCGCGCGCTGTTCGGGAGTGGAATGGTAGACAGTATGATTGTGGTTCGATGAACCATCTACCAAGCACTTGAATGTGAATTGCAGAGTAGTCATGTAGATGTAGATGTAGATGTAGAATAACAATGTATCATGTCTTTTTCCTTGTATTCTGCACAATTTGTAAAACATAGTTGTTTACTGTACTTCAAATGGTTCAAATGGCTCTAAGCAATATGGGACTTAACATCTGACTGAAGCGCCTAGAACCGCTCAGCCATCGCGGCCGGCTTACTGTACTTCCCACTGCAGCAATTTTGAAGTACTGCAGTGTACATTTGCAAAAATTTCAGAGCGAATTAGAACGAATCTTATGAAACTGTAGTCTTCTAAGCCTTCTGCACAAAATATTCTGATTCAGTTGGATAAGAACATCAACATTTAAAAAGAAACCTAGCTGAGTCAGTATCTATGTGTTGTTCTTGCTCCAGTACTTCAGCACAGACAGTAAACTGACGTTACGTACAATCCTTACTGTTTGCTGCAGTTTTAATAGTCACCACTGTATTTTGCTAAAATTTCACTGCAAATTTTAATAAATGTTATGGAACTGAAGTCTTCTTTCCAAGAGGTTTAGAATGTAGTTGAAAAAGAGTATCGATTCAGAAGTAGTTGCTGTACGTTGTTAACGACAAATCTTGGAAAGTACTTGCCCGATCTACCTAAGATTTTTACACCATAGTCCAGTGAACATTCGGACGTACGCAGGCTATATATTTTTTATATCTATAAAAAATATGAACATATATGTAACATATAAAGAAGAAACGTTGCTACCAGTAACCTCGAAAAGTTCTTGACCTGTTTACTTCAAATTTTTATGCGACGCTCTAATGAACATTGGGTCTGATATAGGCTATACACTATTTTAATATACATAATATGTAAATATATATTTAATGTATCAGGGGAAATCATTATTACCAACAATCTCGAAAACATCCTGATCAATTTACTTCTAATTTTTACACGATAATTTAATAAAAATTCGTGTGGACATAGGCTATATGGTTGTGTATTTGACTGAAGTTCCTATGTTGTAGATTAAACCAATGTGACTGGACACCTCACTTCTAATGTGAAGCAGTAGATGTGTCGACGCTAGTATGGAACTAACAACGCCGGCCCTTGCGTGCTTTGTACAAGTTTGAAGAATGCAGTTCGTTCTTGTACGGTGTACGCGGCAACGTATCTCAACAGACGTCAACCATCTCGCCAATTATTTATCAACCTCTTCGACCAGTTACGTGAAAATGGTAGTTTAACACCTAGCCAACGTAACGGAATTAAACAAGTGACGACAGATGAGGAGGAAATTAATGTTCTTACTGTTGTTTGCAGTTGACGCGCACATTACCTTCTGCGCAGTCGCGCGAGGAAGTGGCATGTCAGGTAAGTGTCCTACGCATCTCCTTCGACATAGGTTCCATCCATATCGCTTGTCCCTCCATCAAGAGCTGCGTGGAAACGATTATGAGAATCGTGCTAACTTCTGAACTACTCCAGACGTAACATATATCTTGTTTAATGATGAAGCCACATTTAGCAAGCATGGGCAGATAAACTGCCGAAACGTACACTAATCGTCTGTTGACAATCCCCGTTGGCTTCATCAGGTGAAGCGTCAGCGTCCATGGAGTGTGAACAAGTGGTTTGGGACAGCGAATCACCATCTCATAGGCCCGTTTTTCATAGACAGATGAGTGAACGTGCAGAAGTATCGCTGCCTCCTAACAGACGATCTTCCATGCACACTAGAAGGCGTTCCTCTGTAGACTGTAAAGGACGTGTGGTACCAAGAGGATGGTTGTCCAGGCCATAGTGCGCGAAGTACAACAGTATATCTTCACGAATTGTTTCCAGATCGTTGCGTTGGACGCAGTCAACTTGTACCTTGGTGGGCCCGTCACCCGGATTTGGCTCCTAAGACTTCTCTCTGCGATGAAAGCTGAAAGAGGCTGTCTACAAGGATATATCACCTATGCAACGACGTGTTGCTGCAGCCTGCTCGTACATCTCCGCTGAAACGCTAGCACGTGCGAAGCAGTCATTCCACACCAGACTAGAAGCGTGTATTGCTGGTGCCGGTGGTCATTTTGAACACAGCCTGTGGTGGTCAGCCGGCCGCGGTGGTCTAGCGGTTCTGGCGCTGCAGTCCGGAACCACGGGACTGCTGCGGTCGCAGGTTCGAATCCTGCCTCGGGCATGGGTGTGTGTGATGTCCTTAGGTTAGTTAGGTTTAAGTAGTTCTGAGTTCTAGGGGACTTATGACCTAAGATGTTGAGTCCCGTAGTGCTCACAGCCATTTGAACAATTTTTGAACCTGTGGTGGTCAATTGTCTCGTTACTGGTTAAAATCCAAATAACTGGTGTTCGCACTTATGATGTTTTGTAGTGTATTCTACCACAAGTGTCGGTGTGTGAACTTTATAAAAGACGATATCTCGTAAACGACTCGCGCTGGAATCCAGTAATACTACTGACTTTATACACTGAAGCGCCAACGAAACTCGTATAAGCATGTGTATTCAGATACAGAGATACGTAAACAGGCCTATTTAAGACAACAAGTATGTAGCGCATTTGTTAGAACAGTTACCGCTGCTACAGTGGCAGGTCATCACAGCTGAAGTGAGTTTAAACGCGATGGGACGCGATGGGACGCAACATCTCCGAGCAGTGGAGATTTTCCAGTACGGCCATTTCACGAGTGTACCGTGAATTCCCACGCTCGGGTTCCCGGGTTCGATTCACGGCGGGGTCAGGGATTTTCTCTGCCTCGTGATGACTGGGTGTTGTGTGATGTCCTTAGGTTAGTTAGGTTTAAGTAGTTCTAAGTTCTAGGGGACTGATGACCATACATGTTAAGTCCCATAGTGCTCAGAGCCATTTTTTTGTTGTACCGAGAATATCAGCAATCCGCTAAAACATCAAATCTCCAACATTGCTGCGGCCGGAAAAAGATCCTGCGGGAACGGGGACAACGACGACTGAAGAGAATCTATTAACGTGACGAAGTGCAACTCTTCAGCAAATTCCTACAGATTTCAACGCTGGTCCATCAACAAGCGTTAGCGTGCGAACCATTTAATGGAAAATTATCGACATGAGCTTTCGGAGCCGAAGCCCCTCTCGTGTACCCTTGATGGCTGCACGACACAAAGTTTTACGCCTCACCTGGGCCCGTCAACACCGACATTGGATTGTTGATGACTGGAAACATGTTGCCTGGTTGGACGGGTCTCGTTTCAAATTGTGTCAGGCGGACGGACGTGTTCGAGTATGGAGACAACCTCATAAATCCCTGGACCCTGCATGTCAGCAGGGGAGTTTTCAAACTGGTGGAGGCTCTGTAATGGTATTGGACACGTGCAGCTGGAGTGATATGGGACCCCTGATACGTCTTGACACGACTTTGACAGATGATACATACGTAAGCATCCTGTCTGATCACCCGCATCTGTCCATTTTCATTGTACATTCGGACGGACATGGGAAACTCCAGCAGGACAATGCGACAACCCACACGTCCACAATTGCTACAGAGTGGCTCCAGGAACATTCTTCTGAGGTTAAACACTTCAGCTGACAACCAAACTCCCCAGACATGAACATTATTGAGCATATCTGGGATGCCTTGTAATGTGCTGTTCAGAAGAGATTTCCACCCCCTCATACTCTTACGGATTTATGGACAGCCCTGCAGGATTCATGATGTCAGTTCCCTCCAGCACTACTTCAGACATTTGTCGAGTCCATGCCACTTCTGCGTACTTGTGGGAGCCCTACACGACAGTAGGCAGGTCTACCAGTTTCTTTGGCTCTGCTGTGTAATTTACGCTACTTTCAGTTTGTTAATGTCAATAGGCATTCTTATATTGAAAAAAGCGTATGTCTGCACAAAAGTACACTATCTAAGTAATATTAATATCTGTCGATTAGCTAACAATACGAGTTCCTGACTATCAACTCATTCAGTGAAAACCGCACATCCATAGCATCTTCCATTTCCTTATTATCTGCGGTGCGAGTTTTACGTGATTCACCCCATATATTTAAGAAGGAATTAGCTGCTAGCAAACATCTCAGTAAGGTTTTGACCCATTTACTTCAGATTTTTCGACGGAATTAGGATGCCTATTTTTTTAAACACGAATGTGCAGGTCTTCTCTTAAAATCGGCTGAAATGAAGAAAAAATGTTATTCTGAACTGTTGTGTAAATGTTTGGTTTCGTTTTCTTTCTCGAATTTAGTTTTTTTAAGTACTACAGCAGGACATTTAAATCATTGGACATATTGTTTCCCCAGATATATTCTCTCTCCGTACATACATTCTAAACAAAAATTGTATACATAACAACATTCCTCAGTTTTCTTCTTCACAGGCAGCTTTCAGAGGAAAAGGGGAAGTTGTATTTTTGACCTGTCGGCTTGGTTTACCTTGTATATCCCGGTTAGTAAATGGCCTCTTGCACCATTTTGACTAATTTCGGACGGTAGTACTGTTTCTGACGATTCATTTCAATCAAGTGCTGGGTTCCTTGCAGGTCACCATTCGGTTCCAAGGCTCAATATTAACATATTTTATTCAGGAGGGTTAAGTGTGAAATTATATCGGAAGGTCTCTGAAAACGAGGAAAAACAGTACTGCTATTTAGGATCTACCTGGTAACGGAACAGAGAAAGTGGAGTTTCGGACAATCGGTGCTCGAGACGCCTGGTCTCATTCTTAGAGAGACAGTTTTATCTTTTATTTCTTTTCTAACTGTGCTTCAAATAATTCCGTAATGGTGGCCGTACTTTCAAATTCCAGTATAAAACAGGAAAATACGTTCACTATTACGGTTTCAGTTGTTTCGAACAACAGAGTGTGGAACCTAATTGTTGCCATGGCAGTCGAGTTACTCAAATATTTTCTCCGAATTTGGTCTACTTGAGACGTAGCAATGGTAGGTGATCGAGTTTGCAGGCTTATTGCAATCCTAGTTCATAAGTTAAAAAATTAAAATAGTGAAGAAGAAAAATAATCATGCGCGGCTATACTTCGATGCATCTAGAATTTCATTGTATTAAGTTTGTGACAAACAACAGCGTGATCGAAGTCGTAAGTCGCATTCGTGAGACCGAGCGAAGACAGGAAACTGACATTCAAGCGTTGGCGGGTCAGCAGCGCGCCCTAGGACGGCACGTCATCATGGCGATCTTCAGAGGGCGGTTACGGAAAGTTTCGGAGGGCCGGCGTGAGGATACAAAAAGTAACGAACAAAAAGTAAGACGCAATATCCGAGGGCAGACACCCCCTGGCAACCAGCCGATGGCCGAGTCCAAGGAATGGGAGACTGCGAAAAGAAAAATATTGCATCAGAAAAAAAACGCATTTTATAAGAATAACAATGAAGCAAGAATTTATTTGGTGCGTGTTTCTAAAGAGCGTCCACTGGAGTAACTTATGTTGGATGCTAAAATTCCATGGAATCATATCTGAAGACCATTTTTTGGAAGAGAGCGCTTCGAGGTTTGGCTGAGGTCGGACCTATGTCAGACGACAGTCCGCCTCGGTTACGTCTTAAGCTCTGTATTTGTTCATTTCATGCTAAATGAGTCTGAACGCATACAGTCGGGTAGGCAGTGCTTTTAATTGTTATTTCAAAGTATATTTTTGGTGGTAGCAATATCTAAAGGCTTAGAGTTAGTATTGCTGAACAGAGCTTATGGCGCGTCATACGTCATACCATTCAACAAACTGTCGGGAAGTAGAGGCTGTTACGGTGCTCGCTTATTTTCAAGTCCGTATCGATCTTAGTGCTGAGTTTTCACTCAGATGGCGCTTTGGCGTTAGGAGGTTATTTCCGTGTGTGATCGCTGACCGGGGCTTAGCTGGAGGCGTGTGAGGAGGTAAGAGGGCTTCCTTGGCGTGAAGACAGTTCGGCTCGGCTGGGGTTGTTTGCGTCTGGACGCCGAGTGGGACCCGATGGGAAGACCTGACCGCGAATTTACGGTTAATAGTGTGGACAGCGGCGTGGTGTGCCGTTTAACTTGATTCGCAAGGGGAGCAAAATCTCGCCTGTCGTAGTTTGTCGAGCCTGTGTTTGAAATACCTTCTATGTTCGGCGGGATGTCATTTCGTTCTCCTGTCTCTCCGTCACTGGGATTGCTATCCTCGTTTACCGTCACATGGATGTATATCGATGGGCTACGCTGCTCTCCGTAATGTACTAGACGCTGGTGATGGAAATGCGTCTTTCAGCGGTACGTTAGTCTGGGTGCTTTATGTTTGATCTTCAAGTGCATACTCTTCGAGTGGCACTCCCTAGAGTTTGCCTCGCGCAGTTAGATTGGAGTTTATTTTGTCTTGTGGTCCTTCCTCTTTCCGTCAACGAAGGTTGATTCTGCACTCCGTACGACGCTTGGCGCCTCAGCAGGCGGGTCGGAGCCACGTTCGCGACTAAACGCAAGCCTTTGGACTGAGAGGTCTTGTGTTTTGCATATTGTTCATTAATTGTTGTTTTGATATTAAGTTGGCTGAGGTTTCTTAGGGATATCCCGGCATTTGGTCTGTTGTGCGGCCCGGGCTAGGTCTCGTTGTTTTAAAAGTCGGTCCTTGTTTTGGCTTAGTACGAGTTTGGTTTACTGTCTGCTGGTTCTGGTAGTACGCCGGATCGCTGTGGTTGTGTTGCGTTTTGTATGGGGCTGTGTGCTCGGAGCCGTGGAGTACCATCTGTGTGAACTGCTTCACTGGGGAGTACTGATCGGGCCATTCTTGGTCCTCTTTGGTATGAAATAGTTTTGTTATTATTTTAAAGTAACATTATCACTTAAATGGTTTAATTATTGTTGCGTTAATTGCAACTTGGGTACTGAGATTTTTAGTAGTGTAATTACGCAAGATTTAATAGTGGCACATGCCCCTTTACCTTTCGTATTCCGTTAATTACAGAAAGATCTTAAGCTCATACTCATATGATGTGATTTTCTTAAAGTACTGTATTTTTGTGTCATGTTGTTGTTTTTTAAGTTTGCTGATCACTGGTGGTGCACTGTTGCAAGCATTAAAATGTTTCAGGTAGCTATTATTTGGGTGGAATGCGCGGAACCGCAACGGAGAGAGTAGTTGCGTGCCTTACGTGTCCGTCGTTGGCGCGGCCTGGTGTCCGTTGTTTGTTTTGGTGCACCTGAGTTAAGTATTGTTGCCTCCTCCCTTCCGGCCCCATCCTGTTCATCTCATAAACATTTCTTTTAAGGAACTTTACTTCATTTTGTGCTAGTATTTTAATGTCTTACAATGGTAAAATTGTGCGGCCTTCATTATGCACACTGTTTGTCATAATGTCTCATATATCATGATGTGCGTGTGTAATGGTGCAATAAATGGATGATTATATCTGTTTTGGGGCCTTCATGCCTCCTTTCTTGACCCTAATGTTACGCTACCCTTGTACTTATGTTAGTAACCCACATCAGAGGCTATGTGTTGAATTATGTACAGCCTCTGTGTTATACACATTGTCAATGATGGCCGTATTCGAGACTGGTAGGATTAGTGTCATTTGTGTTCTGTGGAATTCGTATATCTTATTGCTGGCAGATTCCAAATATAATCTGCCTGTTTATAAACTCCACGTTCCAGGGCTAAAATGTTATGGCAGTGTTATGTGCGTGTAGCTAAATTCTGTGAGGCGGAGTAGTTGTGTCAATCAGATTAGTTTCAGTTCATGAATTCCGTTGTATGCTATTGTCAACTTTGCATAAAAGTCATAAATTCCACAAACGAACCTAGTTAAAGCTCGTAGGGCTTCGATAATGTAGTTGATTTTATCACATAAATTTGTTCTTCCTTTGACGGTGTACTGACCCATTCGCGAGTATTATCGTAGTCACCCGAGGTCGGATGACGTCCACAGAGGGGAACGCAGCGTAACCACAAGCGATCGTAGGTCAGGACAGGTGGGTTTCATATGTCGAGACAGTGCAGATCGACGTCAAGGGCGCAGTCTTTGAAGAAAGATCTGCTAGATTACCACTTACCGTCACATGTGAGTTCTTAGACACTACGTTACAGAACTTTTGCAGGATCTTCCTCTTGGTGGAAGCCAATGTACTTATTTTCATTAACGTCAAACTGATAAACCATATTCATAAAATAACCGAGAAGGGGTCAGCCCTTTCTTGCTTGTTGTGGGGCTGCTACAGCTGGTGACGCGTCTGTTGCCAAATGACTACATCTGGCCATTCTGCCTTACCTCTTCCATTTTTCTTCTCTCCATCGCTTCTTGGCTGCCACCTAGCTACGTTCTCTTATCTCCCTCTTCTTCTCCTTCCTGGAGATTGCCATGAAAGTACTCTCTGGTTCATCTGTCTTCATCCGGTGTTTTGACTTGTCCAAACCATCCTAACTCTTTTTATTCTATTTTACCTGTAAAAACTAAAATGAGCTTGTGTCCTTTTTCTCATTTCCTCATTTCTTAGGTGTTCAGGAAATTCTACAGTCTCTTGTCAAGCAGTCCGTTTCTAAAGCCCTGTCTCTTTTTATTGCTTTCTGTGAGTTCCCAAAATTCACTGCCACAGCATGTTATTCATTCAACGATGGACTGCATGAATTAATTTTAACCTATAAGTACAGGACTTAATTTTTGGATAACCACCCTTCTCTGCGTGATCCGTTGTTGCATATCACTGCTACATCTTCCATCACCAGGTAGGATACTACACAGGTACTTAGGCTCTAAGCATACTTTTATAAGATGTCCAGGTTTGTTCCCCCTTCCCCGCAACGCAAATATTCCGTATTCTCAACCATATTACGAGGGCAGTTCAATAAGTAATGCAACACATTTTTTTTCTGAAACAGGGGGTGTTTTATTCAGCATTGAAATACATCAGGTTATTCCCCAATCTTTTAGCTACACAACACTATTTTTCAACGTAATCTCCATTCAATGCTACGGCCTTACGCCACCTTGAAATGAGGGCCTGTATGCCTGCACGGTACCATTCCACTGGTCGATGTCGGAGCCAACGTCGTACTGCATCAATAACTTCTTCATCATCCACGTAGTGCCTCCCACGGATTGCGTCCTTCATTGGGCCAAACATATGGAAATCCGACGGTGCGAGATCGGGGCTGTAGGGTGCATGAGGAAGAACAGTCCACTGAAGTTTTGTGAGCTCCTCTCGGGTGCGAAGACTTGTGTGAGGTCTTGCGTTGTCATGAAGAAGGAGAAGTTCGTTCAGATTTTTGTGCCTACGAACACGCTGAAGTCGTTTCTTCAATTTCTGAAGAGTAGCACAATTCACTTCAGAGTTGATCGTTTGACCATGGGGAAGGACATCGAACAGAATAACCCCTTCAGCTTCCCAGAAGACTGTAACCATGACTTTACCGGCTGAGGGTATGGCTTTAAACTTTTTCTTGGTAGGGGAGTGGGTGTGGCGCCACTCCATTGATTGCCGTTTTGTTTCAGGTTCGAAGTGATGAACCCATGTTTCATCGCCTGTAACAATCTTTGACAAGAAATTGTCACCCTCAGCCACATGACGAGCAAGCAATTCCGCACAGATGGTTCTCCTTTGCTCTTTATGGTGTTCGGTCAGACAACGAGGGACCCAGCGGGAACAAACCTTTGAATATCCCAACTGGTGAACAATTGTGACAGCACTACCAACAGAGATGTCAAGTTGAGCACTGAGTTGTTTGATGGTGATCCGTCGATCATCTCGAACGAGTGTGTTCGCACGCTCCGCCATTGCAGGAGTCACAGCTGTGCACGGCCGGTCCGCACGCGGGAGATCAGACAGTCTTGCTTGACCTTGCGGCGATGATGACACACGCTTTGCCCAACGACTCACCGTGCTTTTGTCCACTGCCAGATCACCGTAGACATTCTGCAAGCGCCTATGAATATCTGAGATGCCCTGGTTTTCCGCCAAAAGAAACTCGATCACTGCCCGTTGTTTGCAACGCACATCCGTTACAGACGCCATTTTAACAGCTCCGTACAGCGCTGCCACCTGTCGGAAGTCGATGAAACTATACGAGACGAAGCGGGAATGTTTGAAAATATTCCACAAGAAATTTCCGGTTTTTTCAACCAAAATTGGCCGAGAAAAAAAATGTGTTGCATTACTTATTGAACTGCCCTCGTATAAATTAGGAACCATATAGATCTTCTGGGCCTTTCTTTTCCTCTTTCCAAAGCCCCATAATTCTTCCCGGCCTCTTTCTCTCCTGCTCGGATATGTAATGTGTGGATCGCTATTGAAATGGTTCCTTTTCAGACGTTTTTGTGCTCTTGATTTTACTTCTGAATTCTTCCTTGGCTTGGATCATCTCTGGTGTAACAGTAGCTGTTTGTGCATCTCTTTTGATCTCGTTTATTCAATTAGAGGTGGACGTTAAAGTTGTGATGTAACTGATCATCATTTTTCTCATTCGTAATTCTGTCATTGATTCAGTGTCCGCAAAATTTCAAACGTCGTTTCCGCACTATGTATGTGATCTTTTAGGGGTATTTTTAGAGATTAGCTTACTCTTATTCTTCCATGTCCCCTTAGTAGTCTTCTAGGGTACCATAATTTTCGTGAGAGTCTCTCTTTCCTTTTCATGTTCCTCCAAATATTTCTGTTAGAATAATTTACTGAAGGCCAAATTCAATATCATGGCCGTGGACATCAATAAGAAATGTCTTTCCATTTTTAAAAATTGTTGGAGGAATGTATTTACATTTTTCCAATTGTAACATAGCTAAACAGGCACAAATTTCTTTATGTGATTGTAAAAAAACTAGAAAATGTCGTTTATTTGTAGCTTACCAAGATAACGTTTTAGCTTCTCCACTAGACGAAACCTTTTTATAATTTCAAAGAGTTTTGTGCTTTCTAGGTATCAGCTGAATTATTTCTTGAAGCTTCACTAACACACTTATCGATTGCCTACTGTGCCATGATGGACGCGGCATCATTGCGCTGAAACCCGCATGGCGTCTTAATTTCTCAGAGGCTGTATGGGGCGATACCGTAGAACCTTCTTGAGAGGCGGAGTGCTCAATTGAAGCCAGCAGAACACGGGCGAGCCTCGGAGACGCTTATGCCGGGCGAATGATCCGTCGACCAGAGGACCGACATTGACTACCGGTCAAGTCAGAAATGTTGCTGAAGGTGGTGGGACACTTACACGACAATGTGTCATCAGTTGTTGTGAAACAGCTACTAACTAGTTGTGAGGAGCTTTCGGAGGACGTTTTCATGTCTGGATGGAGGTGCTGATGGCAATCTGTGAATCTGCGATCTGAAGTTTTCCCGGCATATTTCCAATCTGAACAGTTCTCGGGTATCCGACCGGGTAGCGTCGTAATTTCTCCACAGTATTTCGGCAGTCGTACACGCTGCCATCTTCAGGTGGTTCGTGACGAATGCTGTGCTGCTCCTCTCGGCGCCGTATATATACTAGGCGTTACCCCCTCCACCATTCCTCTCCTGGTGTCTTCGGTGCAGCCGGCGCGGCGGCTACCGGAGGTGGTGGGGGAAGCGGCGCCTGGGTCTGAACTGGAGTCTGCAGTCTCCCTGCTGCCGCCATAGGGGGCCGTCCTCGATCCCTGGGACCGCTGAGTGCAGGGTTCCAAGCCTAAGTTGAAGGCCGCTGTCTTTATTAATTACATTGTACTGTAGTCGATGGCCTCTTTAGTAATGCAGTCACAGAAGGAGGAGGATTGACAGAGTATTTTTGTTTTTTCATAGTCCATAGTATGGTCAGTCTTTATACAATGGTCAACCATGGCTGAATTAGTGGCCTGGCGTAATTCGGTATGGCGCTTGTGTTCGCGGCACCTCTCTTCTACAGCGCAGACTGTCTCCCCAATGTATGATTTTCCGCACTGACAGGGAATTTGATAAACGCCTGGTTTTCGAAGGCCTAGGTCATCTTTCACTGATCCCAGTAGAGTCAAGGTTTTTGGAGGGGACCGGAATACGAATTTCACATTGTGTTTCCCAAGGGTCCTACCTAATTTTCTTGAGGTGTTTCCCACAAACGGACTGCACGCCTATGACTTGTGTTCTTCTGTTTCTTCTTCTTGTTCTCTTGGTGCATTGTGACTGATTGACTGTCCTATTTGCTTCTGGTTGTACCCGTTTTTCGGAAATGTTGTCTCTAGGTGCTGCAGTTCTTCTGGAAGGCTCTCCTGATCGCAGATCGATCGTGCCCTGTGAACAAGCGTGCGAAAAACGCCTTCACACTGGGAGTTGTGGTGGCAACTGAAGGAATTTAGGTACAAATCAGTGTGTGTAGGTTTTCTGTATACACTGTGTCCCTGCTTGCCGTCAGGTTTCAGTTCACCAAGACGTCAAGGAACGGTAGGGCACCATTCTGCTCCACCTCCATGGTGAACTGTATGTCGGGATGCAGCGAGTTGGTGTTCGAGAAATTCATTAAAGCTGTCCCGTCCATGTGACCAGACAACTAACGTGTCATCCACGTAGCGGACGATACAAGTTGGTTTTTGTTTGGCTTGTTCTAGTGCCTTCTCCTCGAAATTCTCCATAAAATGTTGGCTACAACTGGTGGAAGCGGGCATCCCATGGCGACGCCATCTGTCTGTTCATAATAATTTCCATCGAACAGGAAGTATGTTGAGGTGAGCACGAACTCGAAGAGCCTTGTTAGGTTGTTGTCGAATTTCTTGCTTATCAGATCGATGGAGTCTTTCATTGGTACCCTAGTGAAGAGGGACACTACGCCGAAGCTCACTAATAAGTTGCTATCCTGAAGTCCAAGTTCTTGTATTTGTTGCACAAAGTGGATGGAATTGCGGATGTGGTGTTCGCATTTCCCCACAAATAGACTAAGGAGACCCGTCAGGTGCTGGGTCAGTTTATAGGTTGCTGCTCCTATGTTGCTCACTATTGGACGCATAGGTGTCTCATCCTTGTGGACCTTTGGTAGCCCATACAGTCGTGGCGGTGCAGCCACTCGTGGTCGAAGTTTCTTGACAGTTTTTCCATCAAAGGTACTGCTAAGAAGTTCATCGGTTCTTCTTTGAAGGCGACTTGTCGGGTCTCATTCTATCCTTCTGTACGCTAAATCATCGAGAAGTTAGTACATTTTTCTCTTATATTCTGAGTGGAGGAGCAGTACTGTAGCATTGCCTTTGTCAGCAGACAAGACCACCAACTCAGGATCGTTTCGTTAGTCGCGGATGGCCGCTGCAGCAGGGAGACTGCAGACCCCAGTTCAGACCCCGGCGCTGCTTCCCCCACCACCTCCAGTAGCCGCCGCGCCGGCCGCACCGAAGACACCAGGAGAGGAACGGTGGAGGGGGTAACGGCTAGTATATATACGGCGCCGAGACGAAGAGCACAGCATTCGTCAGGAACCACCTGAAGATGGCAGCGTGTACGTCTGCCGAAATATTGTGGAGAAATTACGACGTTACCCTGACGGATACCCGAGAACTGTTCAAGTCTGTAAATCAGTTGAAAGTGTTCTTATGTGTTCCATTCGTAATTTGAAGAAACATCTCAATGAAATGGGTTTGAAGCTTGAATTTGATTGTTTGTATTTTCGTTTAAATTTATTAGGTTGACGTTGATGTCTTATTTAATAATGTGTTTTAGACTGAGGCGTAAAAAGTTATGGAATGCCTTCTAACATCGTGTCGGACCAACTTTTGCCCGCCGTAGTGAGCAAATCGACGTGGCAGGGATTCAACAAGTCGTTGCTAGTTCCCCGGAGAAATATTGAGCCATGCTACCTCTATAGCCGGCCATAATTGAGAAAGAATTGCCATTGAGGGGTTTTTGCGCTAATTTACCTCTCGATTATGTCCCACAGATTTTAGGCACGATCCATTTCGGACGATACGGGTAGCCAATTCGTCCGCTCGAATTTTCCAGAATGTTAGTTAATCCTATAGTTAACAATTGTGATCAACTGACATGGCGCACTGCCATCCATGAAAATCCCATCGTGGATTGGGAATATACTAATGGCTGCAAATTATCTCCAAGTAACCAAATACACCAGAGGACCCAGACCATCCATGCAAACACAGCCCACACCATTATGGAGCCACTACCATCTTGCACAGTGCATTGTTGACAACTTGGGTCCAAAGCTTCTTGCGGTTTGCGCCACACTCGACCCCTAAAATCTCGTCTTACCAACTAAAACTGGAACTTATCTCACGACAGTACAGTTATCCAGTAGTCTTGGCTCCAACGGGTATGGTCACAAACACAGGAGAGGTGCTGCAGGTCACGTCGCGCTGTTATCAAAGGCGCTCGTGTCACTCGTATGCTGCCATAGCCCATTAACGCAAACTGTCACCGCTCTGTCCTGACGGATACGTTTTGCGTACGTCACAGATTGATTTCTGCGGATATTTCACGCAGTGTTGCTTGTCTGTTAGCACTGACAACTCTACACGAACGTCGCTGTCCTCGGTCGTTAAGTGAAGTCCGTCGGCCACTGCGTCGCCTGTGCCGAGAGATGATGCCTGCAATGGGCACAATCTTAACACTGTGGGTCTTGGAATACTGAATTCTCTAACGACTTCCTAAATGGCATGTCACTTGCGTCTAGCTCCAATTGCCATTCCACGTTCAGAGTCTGCTAATTCCCGTTGTCCGGCCATAATCTCGTAGGAAACCTTTCTACGTGAATACCCTGAGTGAAAATGACAGCTCCGCCAAGGCACTGCCCTTTCATACCTTGTGAACGTGGCACTACCGCCTTCTGTATGAGCGCATATCGCTATCTCTTAACTTTTGTCACCTCATCGTAATTGGGACAGTGGTGCCTGATTAATTATCGTGGAAATATATATATACAGTTTTCCTTTTGCTAGTAAATTCTATGAATGATAACTGATGAAATAAACTCACTCTTGCCACTCGTCTGTGGCTCGGTTACACCATTCACTTCTGTATTCAACGATATCTATGTATCTAGCACAAGAACATAGCATGTATGCCTTAGTTAGCTTCAAACGTTAATCTGACGTTGAAACCTTCCCGTCTCCTCTATATCTCTTTTGTTACGCAACCATCCGTTCTGCAACAACCTATGAAACCTTCCCTTATGATTTCTATCTCTTGCTTAATAATAACAAATGAAATCTTCCCTTTGAAATTAATTCTCTTTCTCTATAATAATAAGTACAGTCTTCGCATACAAATTTAAATGCTGCTTCTTAAAACTGATTCGCTGATTATTTCGGCGAAACATAGAATGTGTCGTCGTCGTGGCCCTCAGTCGTTACCAGCAATAACCCAAAACTGTTCCTTACCTTTTTTACTGTTTCTGGATCGCCATCTGACTGCTACATCGAACTGCGACATGAATATACTTACTTTGCTTTACTATACTCTATTAGCTGCTGGTGTGCTGTCATAAGGTCATAATAAGCGGCTGTATGTATTGTATTGTATGTATTGTATGTATTGACAGGAATGGGGGAAAGAAATACAGTAGAAGAAGAATGGGTAGCTTTGAGGGATGAAGTAGTGAAGGCAGCAGAGGATAAAGTAGGTAAAAAGACGAGGGCTAGTAGAAATCCTTGGGTAACAGAAGAAATATTGAGTTTAATTGATGAAAGGAGAAAATATAAAAATGCAGTAAATGCAGCAGGCAAAAAGGAATACAAACGTCTCAAAAATGAGATTGACAGGAAGTGCAAAATGGCTAAGCAGGGATGGCTAGAGGACAAATGTAAGGATGTAGAGGCTTATCTCACTAGGGGTAAGATAGATACTGCCTACAGGAAAATTAAAGAGACCTTTGGAGATAAGAGAACGACTTCTATGAACATCAAGAGCTCAGGTGGAAACCCAGTTCTAAGCAAAGAAGGGAAAGCAGAAAGGTGGAAGGAGTATATAGAGGGTCTATACAAGGGCGATGTACTTGAGGACAATATTATGGAAATGGAAGAGGATGTAGATGAAGATCAAATGGGAGATACTATACTGCGTGAAGAGTTTGACAGAGCACTGAAAGACCTGAGTCGAAACAAGGCCCCCGGAGTAGACAACATTCCATTGGAACTACTGACGGCCTTGGGAGAGCCAGTCCTGACAAAACTCTACCATCTGGTGAGCAAGATGTATGAAACAGGCGAAATACCCTCAGACTTCAAGAAGAATATAATAATTCCAATCCCAAAGAAAGCAGGTGTTGACAGATGTGAGAATTACCGAACAATCAGTTTAATAAGCCACAGCTGCAAAATACTAACACGAATTCTTTACAGACGAATGGAAAAACTGGTAGAAGCCGACCTCGGGGAAGATCAGTTTGGATTTCGTAGAAATACTGGAACACGTGAGGCAATACTGACCTTACGACTTATCTTAGAAGAAAGATTAAGGAAAGGCAAACCTACGTTTCTAGCATTTGTAGACTTAGAGAAAGCTTTTGACAATGTTGACTGGAATACTCTCTTTCAAATTCTAAAGGTGGCAGGGGTAAAATACAGGGAGCGAAAGGCTATTTACAATTTGTACAGAAACCAGATGGCAGTTATAAGAGTCGAGGGACACGAAAGGGAAGCAGTGGTTGGGAAGGGAGTAAGACAGGGTTGTAGCCTCTCCCCGATGTTATTCAATCTGTATATTGAGCAAGCAGTGAAGGAAACAAAAGAAAAATTCGGAGTAGGTATTAAAATCCATGGAGAAGAAATAAAAACTTTGAGGTTCGCCGATGACATTGTAATTCTGTCAGAGACAGCAAAGGACTTGGAAGAGCAGTTGAACGGAATGGATGGTGTCTTGAAGGGAGGATATAAGATGAACATCAACAAAAGCAAAACGAGGATAATGGAATGTAGTCGAAGTAAGTCGGGTGATGTTGAGGGTATTAGATTAGGAAATGAGACACTTAAAGTAGTAAAGGAGTTTTGCTATTTGGGGAGCAAAATAACCGATGATGGTCGAAGTAGAGAGGGTATAAAATGTAGACTGGCAATGGCAAGGAAAGCGTTTCTGAAGAAGAGAAATTTGTTAACATCGAGTATAGATTTAAGTGTCAGGAAGTCTTTTCTGAAAGTATTTGTATGGAGTGTAGCCATGTATGGAAGTGAAACATGGACGATAAATAGTTTGGACAAGAAGAGAATAGAAGCTTTCGAAATGTGGTGCTACAGAAGAATGCTGAAGATTAGATGGGTAGATCACATAACTAATGAGGAGGTACTGAATCGGATTGGGGAGAAGAGGATTTTGTGGCACAACTTGACCAGAAGAAGGGATCGGTTGGTAGGACATGTTCTGAGGCATCAAGGGATCACCAATTTAGTATTGGAGGGCAGCGTGGAGGGTAAAAATCGTAGGGGGAGACCAAGAGATGCATACACTAAGCAGATTCAGAAGGATGTAGGTTGCAGTAGGTACTGGGAGATGAAGAAGCTTGCACAGGATAGAGTAGCATGGAGAGCTGCATCAAACCAGTCTCAGGACTGAAGACCACAACAACAACAACAACAACAACAACATGTATTACCAGTGCTGACGTCATCCTTTAATAGGAAAGCTGACGTTATTCTTTAATTAATTTGACTGAAGTTACGTAGTTCATAGTTAAACTTTTTCTTGACAACAATAAAATTTAGCAAAGCTTTACGTTGATGGTTTTTGGGATGTATTATCAGTAATGCAATATTGCTGGCAAAAATTAATTATATTCTGAAAACAATCTCTTGGTAATGAAATGATTTTACAAACATTCAAATTAGACCTACTTTTTACAATAATCTTACAACTAGCATTCCGAAAACATACCTTCAGTAGTCTTGAGTTTGTAAAAAAAAATAATTCAATAATATTAGTTCCTCTTATGATAATAGTTAGCTGATGTCTCTGTACATCCGTTTATAATCTCTTGTAAATCATAGCTGGTGGCTGGCAGGCACACCTCTCCTCTCAACCTCTCGCTACAGACCTGCTACCGACTCGCTTCACATCTCGCTTACTACTGACTTCCTACGAACGCTAAAGTGCGGTCTCTCCCGCCAACAATGCTTTCTGGTGCAGACAATCCCTGCTACCATTACAAAATGTATCAGTGCACGGACTTTCCCGCTGTTTTCTTAAAATGTATCTATACGCGGTCTCTCCCGCCCTTTTTAAAATTATATCTATGTGCAGTCTCTCCCGCCAATAATACTTTGGTTGAGACATTCCCTGTTACCACAGCTATTTACAAAATTACAAACATTAATTATTCCTACTTAATCCTATTAATAAAATATAAACATCTTTCATAAATTGTGATTTGACAATAGACAATAGAAATATACACGTCTTAAAACGTGACAGCCGTCCACAGATATTTATATAACGAGCATGAGAAATTTGTATTATTACTCACACATCACAAAGTAATCAGAATAGGAAAATAAAAAGATAAAACTGAACAGTCACCAAGTTTTATAAATTCCGCGAATAAAAGGAATGAAAATATTACTGCGAAATAGTTTCGTCAGCACGCCTAACTTTCGCGGGTAGACACAGATGGTGAACGTTGTAGTCCGCAATGGATGTACTTTCGAGGTCGTCCACGGCAGTTCAGTCATGCAAAAAGTTTTAAAAGACTTGTCTGACTGTCATGCAACACAAGTTTTTGCCAGTAATTAGGCGAGAGAATTTAATCTGCTAGACACCGCATAATAGAGAAGTTTCATAGCCGGCAATTACCGTTAACCCTCCTATACTGCTCTCTCTCTTTGAGTTTACTTCACTTGTTTCGATGTCAGGCTTCTCTCTCTAATAGTAGATCGTTCTGAGGCTTGATTTCTATGGAGATTTCCTTTACATCTCGGATAACAGAAGCACAAAGAGTTTGATTTTATTAGTCGTTCCTGAATTAATTCTCTCTTAGAGATCACGATTACCATTATTTTTCCTCTGACGTACGCAAACATCACGTCAACAGAGCGGCTGCGGTGGGTAATTATTGTTATACTGTGAAATGTTTCAAAAAAATGTGGTTACGAACTTTTAATCAAGTATCCTAAATTTATTACTGTATTACTGGTGAAATTACTCTGCTTCAAAAGTTAAGCCATCGGAATGAATGTAGCTCATAAATGTGTCATAGATGTATGCTGTAGAAGCCGTTTCCTAGGAACGTCTAGCACAATAAGAGGGTAACTTCGTCCTTGAAATATCCATACTATTTCTTGCTATCCTTGTTGATTGATATACGTGTCTAATATATTGCAATTGGGATGCGCGGACAAGATGTCACTCGAATAATTGTCTCTCTCTTGATTTAATATGAAAGAGACTCAGGTTCAGCGCATATTATTGTCTTTTGTCATGCAGCAATGAGTGCTTACGTCTGGCTTTACTGTGCAGTACTGTTGTTATGTTCATACTTGTGGAATTAAACGGTTGTGTAACTATAGCAATTCAACTACAAACAATCCTCACGGAAGAACCTCCACAACTGAGCATTATAGCTGAGCTTGAAAATACCGCTTCAGTTGTAAATTGCTTTATTTTCACACGACCGGTGAAAAAAAATTGTTTTTAGTTTTTTATGTGTTGCCGCGTGTGAAAATTATCTCCCGTCTTTTGCTATTTACAGTACGACACCTGAGGATGGGCTTGTAACAGTCCGAAGCCGGTCGTGTGAAAATAAAGTAATTTACAACTGAAGCGGTAATTCAACTTTCATCCTGAGTCCATTCACATAATTAATTGCTCAAAATTACGTATGGAAAACATATTTCCCTTTTACACCTGGCAAGTTACGTAGTGAGCATAGGATGTACCTATTATTTATTGGCCACTACACTGTACGTTCATAGATACCATTGTTCTAATGATTCCTGCTCAGTGCAGCACGATTGTGGTATATGAACACAGGTGACTGTGCTGATACGAAAGGAAATCGCAGTATGTTTGTCTTCTTTTGGTCACACTGCTACGTTTCATTTGCTGTGACATTATTGAGATGTGTGAAACTCGGTAGTGTGGAGGGCGTTGAAAGACCTGGGCCCGCTTAAAATATATTCTCTTGAAACGTGATTTACAGAGTTTGTTTGCTTTGTTTTTGTATGTTGCTCTATAGACATTTCTGAGTGGATAGTTTTATACGATTCTTGTGCCTTGTTGTGTGATTACGTACTGATAAAAGTCAGGGTTTCAACCAGTCCAGATAATACCTTAATCTTTTTGGTGAGAAACAGAATTAAAGGGTGTCACTGCACTCGTGTAACTGGATTTGTCGACACACAGATAGTGGCAGTAGCTCACGAAATTGAAATTTTGAGGCAGTTTCGCGTTACTGTAACAGTCTTCCTCTTGTTATTTCAACCACACGTATAGGCAACTCCCTATAGAAATTTCAAAATTAATTTGTTTAGTATTTTATTCATTGTTTGAGAGTTGTTCCGCTGCAAGATATTGAGGAAGGAAGAAAGAAGTTCAAGTTCAACATATCGTCTACATCGAGGTCATGAGAAGTAGAGTACAGGCTCGGAATGTCTCAAGAATGGTGAAGGAATTTGGCCGCACCTTTCAAAGCAACCACACTGGTATTTGCTTGGAGCGATTTAGGGAAATCACAGGAAACCTAAATAGAGATGACCGGACTCGGATATGAAGTGTGGTCCTCCCTAATGCGGATCCAATGTACTAACCACTGCGCCACCTTGATCTGTGCTATGCTAAGACACCATGGAACAGAACATAACATGTTGTTGTTGTTGTGGTCTTCAGTCCTGAGACTGGTTTGATGCAGCTCTCCATGCTACTCTATCCTGTGCAAGCTTCTTCATCTCCCAGTACCTACTGCAACCTACATCCTTCTGAATCTGCTTAGTGTATTGATCTTAATGAGCCAAAATGTTCTTGTAAAGCTTAAGTTTGGATATAATTGTAACCATAGTTGTTTCTCCACACCGCTAGCCAAGGTTTTATGCTTTCATTACCCTCAGGACGAGATTAAAATTTGTAATTTAAATGACATAGCCGAGTAAGCCGGACGCGTAAGACAGCGTTAACATATTGAAAATAAAATGAGGCATGCATGTGGTGCAGCTTAGGTGGCTATTGCAATCCAGTTTGAGGATGTTTGATAGACGTCAAATGTCCTACATCAAACTGTTCGTCACACATTACCCTACACCTCTGCAGTACATGGTAAGCAGTTATCGTTTCCACGCTGTGCATACTGGGCGGACATGGATGGGTTATCAGTCTAGCGACAATAAGGGCCGCAAGAGGGGAAATCCACTGACGTGAGCAACTTTCGCTAAGGATGGACAGCTGTGGCCTGGCACCTGAGAACGACCACTTCGGAAACACTGAAGCTCGTAAACTGTGGTGAGCATTTACAGAGAGTGGTTGACGGATAGTAAACTATTCGTAGGCGACAAGATGTTGGGCGTCCACAAGCCATCGCAAAACGTCGAGATCCGAAATAGTGGCATGACCAACTGCAGGTTGTAAACATAGCTAACCACGTATTTTCAACAGCAAACAAAAGAAGATTCGTCAAAATAAGCAGACGGATATCGATTCCGGTCACGAAACGGCTTTCCGTAGAGTCGGCAGTCGTGTATAGACTCCTGAGAACAACACTAGACTTAAAGCAAAGGACCATGATGTTGAACATTTTTACAGCATACACAAAACAATGTTATAAAAAAAGTATTAACTTTTATTGAAAGAGCGGAGCACTGAATACCACTTATATTCTTGGACGAATTAAGTAAGAAAGGCTACTTCTGTCCGTGTGGACATGCGATTCGAAAGCGATCAGGAGAAAAACAGAGTTTTGTTTCAGTCGAAATCTGCACCAACCCCGCTTAACCATGAATTCTAAAAAGAAACATGTTTCACAGAAACATAGCAAAATAAGCTTTCTCACTTCAGCGAAAAGCATGTGGCAATTTCACCCAGAAGATTTGAGGCGATGGAGTGAAGCGGTAACCAGTGACAAAGTGTGCTAACAAAACTACGAGTAGATACAGCTCCTTCCGATTCACACCTACGATACGCACCAGCAGAAAACTCGCGGCAACCCTTCTGAGCAGCTGCTACCACTGAATGAGTTGAAACTGCAAGAGTTACTTGTGCAGACAGCAAAGATATGAACAGGGTGGCATCGATAGTAGCGTGTCTATATTTCGTGCCTCTTTCCAGAAGACAGTCGCGTTAATGAAAAGAGGCGAAGCGAAAAGAAGACATGGTTAAAAGTTCTGTTTAAAGAATGAAGAGAAAGCAGTTAAATCTAGTTAGAAGAGACTTCCGTTGCAAAAGAGTTTTATTATTGCTAACTTTATTCTTCTTCTTTTTCTTCCTCTGCTCTCCATTGATTAAGCTATGGTACCTATTCCGGCTTCAAAACATATCGTCTTCTTGCCCTTGAAGGATATCTTCTTCGGTTTGGCCTATAGTACAACACCTCTCCTTTGGCTTTCTATGAACGTGATAGACACACTCCTTTCTACAGTCTACAACTTTTTCTTCCGAATAATTTATTGGAGGTATGGGCTTGTTTTTTTCCTTTGCAGTTTTATCTGAGAGGATTTATCCTTTTTCAGTTCTGAAGAGTCTCATTTCACCGGTGTTTGAGGTTTTTATCAGTTTTTTCAACATCCATGTTACAGATCCGTAGCAAATAGCATACATAACCATTACTTTACAGAACTTCATTCGTTTTTCTTTTCCGGTTTTACTTTTTAGGCTTCTATTTATTGTAGCGCAAATTTGCTGGAACATATGTAATTTCTTCCTAAAATCCGTTTCATATTTATGTCTGACATGTAATACCAAATAATTAAAGTTCCTGACTTGTTCTAATATAGTATCACTGATTGCGGTGGTGATTCTAACAATATTTTTGGCTTGAAGAAAATTTTTCTCTTACCCAGTGAAACTTGCATGGATCCTACAACAATTATACTGTTCTCTGAAGCTCGTCTTAACTTTTACTTATAATCATCTAATTGTCAGAAAATAGGACCGTCTTAAGCTTCAAATTTGGAGAAAAACAAATGCCTTCGCTAATTTTGCACATCCGTTCTCTACACAGATCGTCTCTACAAACAGTAAGGCACGAAGAATATCCGGTACTCCAACAGCAACTGAGTAACGCTGCTGCATGGTGCCAGCAGTCAATGCAGTACAGGGTGGCACGCGATTACTGGTTACTCAATATGTTTCACCGTTCATGTTAATACATATCGTCAAAACGAACATCGCAGCAGACTGATTAGGGTTCGCTCTATCGAATGGGCACGTAAAATTCCGCTTTAAAAAGCATTTTGTTTGTAACGAAACACAAACCGACGCTATCCATCGACATTGGGCCTCACATGAAGGACTTTATGAGCAGTATGTGCTATCTGTTTGGTATGACTTCAGTTACACATCGCAGAAACGAAATTGGAAATATCTCCCGAAACATCAAAGGAATTGCTCCTGACGACTTTTACTAAGGCAACCCGATATACATTTTAGTACTTCAAACAGGTCATTCGGATATCCGATTTGTGTCATGATTTCCCGATCGACATTTTGTAAAGTCAATAATAACTTTATGAGTTTCAAGGTTACAGTCCATTTCTTTTTCTGGTATCTGCGTTACTGTGAAAGTGGCACCTACAGAGCATTTTCTCTTTCTAAAACGGTTTTATTCTTCTAGCAATAAAAGGTTTGTGATGGCTGGTACTCTTTTACTTTACATTATTGCCAATATTTGAATCCTGTAGTCAAAACAACTATCCTCAAGTGCTTCTACAGCTGTTTTCAGCACCGTTATTTAATTTTTAATTTTATTTTTTTAAATAGAGGCATAACTTGGGTATGCCAACGGGTGGAAGCGTCGCGAAAATCTTGAGCAGCACTTATTAAACCAAGACAGCGCTGCAATGGACTATATGCCTGTGATAACATAAAAGTAGTTCTAACTCTATTTTCAAGTGGTGATATGATGAATTATGTTGAGAGATAGTAACTGAACAGTCCTGGGAATTTCATATAGTTGATTACGGTGGTTGATATTAAACTCATCGTTGACGATGTACTGAGCATGTGCAAGAATTCTGGGCAGAAACTGACGTCCATCGTAACCACACATGTCCCAGCACACAGCTCCACCTTCAGGTTAGATGTCATAGGTCAAGGGCTCATAGAAGTAAGAGCCCACCAGGTAATGAGCACATAAGTCTCGAGCTTGTGCCCTGTGACCTTTCACAGTACTGTCAGAGCAGCAGAGGTCGTAGGGCGGCCATCGAACGAGGGATGTGGTAGGGGCACCTCAGTAACGTCACTGCGACAACCTGCAGTGTAGGTCCCCTTGAGGTAGTGTACTGTGTGGAAAAGTGAGGGGCACGTGTTCGAGTCCCGCCTCTAGCATGTGTCTGAATTTTAAATGCGTATTTACTGTTTCTTATTCTGTCTCCCTGCAGGGACAGATCAAGACTGTATAAGTGTATGTGCGTGTGCATATGTCAACGCAAAGGGAGGTTTGCTGAACACTCACAGGGATGGATAAAAGTAACATGATAGCATGAACAAGGTTCTCTGATACATCACCGATCTTCGCAATATTGAGCAAGGCGCTTATTGCCTCAGCATAGTTTCACCTTCTCGCATGTATCCTAAAGTAATAAACAAGCTCATAACGTGTGAGCTATCACGTAGTACTAGAAGTTACTTGTCCGTTGTAGCGTTATTTTGTCATAAGAACACTCGGACGCCACCAAAACTGTGTACGCAGTTACTCCTAGGGACATCGCGGGCAATTTCAAACTTCTAGGGCTATAAAACCTTTCTCTTTTAGCTATAAGACTATACGTAGGAGTTGCATCTGCACTCACGCTCATAAATTAAGGATAATTGCAGAATGTGGTGCCACACAGCGTGGCAGTAGGCAAAACTGGCGCTAATAGCATAGGCACATAGAGAACACACACGACACAGATCTGTATGTCCACGGTATTGGTAATAAGTTGATATAACCGTCCCGAAGCACATGTGCTACAAAACGTCTGTTTCCTGCGCATGTACCCCGACATCAATGTGGGATATGATCACCATGCACACATACACAGGCCGCACAACGGGTTGGCATACTCTGGATCAGGTGGTCGTGCAGCTGCTGGGGTATAGCCTCCCATTCTTGCACCAGTGCCTGTCGGAGCTCCTGGTTTAGGTCTGGAGAACAGGCAGACTACTTCATTCTCTTGATATCTTCTGTTTCAAGGTACTCAACGATAGCAGGTCGGTGGGGTCGTTAATATCCATCAGGAGGAAGGTGGGACCCACTGCACTCCTGAAAAGGCGTTCATACTGATGCAACATGACGTCCCGATACACCTGACCTGTTACAGCACCTCTGTCGAAGACATGCAGGGGTGTACATGCACCCGTCATAATCCCACCCCACACCATTATACCACGACCTCCATACAGAGCCCTTTCAAAGACATTAAGGGGTTGGTATCTGGTTCCTGTTCACGCCAGATTAAAACCCGGCGAGAATCACTGTTCAAACTATACCTGGGCTCATCCGTTAATATAACCTGGGACCACCGTTCAATGAGCATGTACTGTGTTCTTGACACCAGGCTCTACGGGCTCTCCTGCGACCAGGGGTCAGTGGAATGCACCTTGCAGGTCTCTGAGCGAATAAACCATGTCTGTTCAGTCGTCTGGAGACTGTGTGTCTGGAGACAACTGCTCCAGTGGCTGCGGTAAGGTCCTCAGCAAAGCTACCTGCAGTACTCTATGGCCGTCTGCGGGCACTGATGGTGATATATCGATCTCCTTGTGGTGTTGTACACTGTACACTGTGTAATCTTGAGATTACACTTTGTGGCACACGGAGGGTCCGTGCTACGACCCGCTGTGTTTGACCAGCCTCCAGTAGCCCGCATGGCCATACCCCAAGGTGATTTATACACCCAAACTGCCCACCAGAGAGTTGTTTCACCACGTATCAGCATTATCCTTAATTTGTCAGCATGAGTGTGATATTGAGCTCCGATGACGAAGGCATGATGCGAAAATTGATAAAATTTTAAACCACTGTGCAATGCGCTTTACATCAGTATAAGCCGATCTAGATTGTGCGGCGTAGGAAGAAATCCTTGTGATTTTAACTGCCCTTCAGTTGGTCCTGGATAAAGTCAGATAGCAGATCGAAATCACCTTGTCATCGCTCAACGACCATAGAGGTACAGGAACAATAGTTGAAACAGGGAAGTTCGAAATGCTGATTTCGGTCTGCGGGAACACTTTCACAAATGAAGATGGTAACAGGGTTCTGTCTTCCGATCTTCGCCCGAAAGTCAGAATTGTGGATATAAAGACAAGTGATCAGTTAATAGGAAATCAGAGTACAGTGCCTCAGTAACTGAAAGTCGTCTGGATCGCAGATTGTGCCGAAAGAACATGCTTCCATGCCAACAGCAGCTTATCGTACCCTACAGCCATTACTGAGGGTTCCAAGCGACTGGAAAGAGCACGTGACATTCCTCTTTTCAACAATGATCGCGGGACTGGCCCAGACGTCTGTAGCGCTGACGTCAGTTATTGTATCTCTTTAAAAAATAATGTAACTATTTATTTAGAGGAAAACACTCTCCCAGGAAATTTGTTTGTCCTTTGATTTATCGTGATTTGTTACTGATTTTTAGTGAAGTTAGTTTTTACGTTTAGCTTTAAAAAAAATACAAAAGAGATATAATAAGCAAAATAATGAATATCGTAGGCTGCCAATTACGTATTGTATCTGGTTTTACCGAGCGCCAGGCTCCCTACTAATTACTGTAAATGCAATAGCGTAAAAGAGAGATAATAAGCAAAATAATGAATGTCTTTGGTTGCCAATTACATATTGTATCTGGTTTTACCAAGCGCTACGCTCCTTATAAATTACTGTAAATGCAATAGCGTAGTATTACTCAGCTCTGAAATTATTACTATCACAGAAAACAGACAAGTTTTAATAAAATTATTTCACTGGATTGCTTCAATTAATCTCACTGAATATTTTAACATAATTTCTTCCGCTCCCGCTATCAGACATTGAGCTTTGAAAAAACATTTTTAAATGTACCGCGTAATGGCGGCTAATTGTTAAGTCAGAGATCACTGTTACTCTCTCCGCAGCAGCTGGAAACATGCTAAATAATTTTCATTAAATATTCTTTTCATAAGGTAAATGTGGCGTAGGTTTTTGAAATAACACACGGAGATCACTTTATACTAATATATTCTTACTAGGACACAGTTTACACCATTAAATATTGGCAATTACGTTACGACAGAAAGAAATGCTAGCGCAGCACAATAGCTTGCGTACCTTATTCCAGCTAACACCAGAACGAACAGAACAAAACAGACTAGACGGAAGAATGAACATTGCATTGTGTTTTATACTCTTACAAAGATGATAATACTTCTTTTAATTACTTACACATTATAATCTCATACAATAAAAATGTCTTTCCTGCATCTATCGATCTATATTATTTATTTTTGCAGTTAGTGTTTTTACCGGTCCGCAGCTCGTGGTCTTGCGGTAGCAATCTCGATTCCTACACCCGGGTTCGATTCCCGGCGGGGTCAGGGATTTTCTCTGCCTCGTGATGACTGGGTGTTGTATGATGTCCTTTAGGTTAGTTAGGTTTAAGTAGTTCTAAGTTCTGGGGGACTGATTACCATAGATGTTAAGTCCCATAGTACTCAGAGCAATTTGAACCATTTATTACCGTTCGCAGATAAATAGATGTTTGCAATTCATTTTGAGTCACATGCTGTCATTTTTATTTATGTTTCACCTCGATAATGGTGAATATTGAAAAAGGGACACTACACAGTCTGTTGTAAAATTGTGGAAAATGTTTCTGCTCACTCATAATGCTGTTCATGAAGAACGAAAACCTCCGCTGTAAAAGTCCGCTTGGATTTCATAAAGTAAGATCTTAAGAATCACAGCTCACTCGGTTTGACCATGAAATCCAAAGCACTACAGGCAACGATACTCAGCTTTATGTCGTGTTCCCTGATATTGGGAATGCATTCCATATAATTCCGTAGTGTAGATTACTAAAGACCGTGTCTTACGGACTGCTGATTAGTCTCGGACCTATATCAGGCTGGGTAAATAAAACGGATAAAGAAGATCGAACGAAGAACGGCACATTTCATCACCTAACGTTTCCCAAGAACGAAGAGTTACGGGTTTTCCATAGTAAATAATTCATTTCCGTAAAATGCTGGGCTACAAACATTCATTCGAGGAAATTTTCACCTTGTATGGGGTCCATGGCTAAGGAATTTATAGCTATCGCACTCGAGCAGATGTAATTTCGATGGACTGCTCAAGCGCTGCCTGCGATATGTAAGCTATAAGAGAGTATCAGACCAGAGAGCAGTGTTGGCTGCAGTAAGAGCAGTGTCAGGAGGAGTAAGTAGTAGCTAGCAGTCGTGTGTATGGAGTTCGCGGGCCGGTCGTGGGGAGCGATGGCGGTGCCTGAGCGACGTAATAATAGGTAAAAGCAGCCGCGCGCATATGTAGTTTGTTACAACAAAATTTGTACTATTGTTATACCAAGTCCCATGTAAATGCTTCAAAAAAATCTTTTAAAAATAATCTTTTTTATATAATTATGTCTTTGACAATCATTCCTCTAAATTTAACGAGTTTACTGATTTCTGCAATCCATGGTCATCCCGATTAACGTAAAGAAAAATCAGTAGGGTTTTTTGTTTTTTTATACATGACAAATCTAGCGGCCAGCATTGTACTGGGCTGTGCCAGAAAAATTTATTTTAGGAGCAGATATATACGCGATATCCGGCGACTTCATTGAGGTAACAATTTTCAATTTATTCAGAATGATCTTTCAGGGCCTTGACGCAGCAGTGCTGACGTCCAAATTTACCAGTTTAGATTCACAGTCAGTTAATTATTGAAAGGTTATATGTGAGTCACATTTTTTTTTATTCGGAGGTTAGTCACGTTCATACTATAACCTACGTTTGACTCTATTTAACTTTTTTAGCGAGGAATGCCAACTTTGGCTGTGTTTGCCTGTTTCTTATATGCTGTTTCATCATGCATGGTTACACTTCAAAGATGGGAGATTCACTCATTAGTCTACTACGTGACCCTCGGCTTTTGCGTCAACTTTATCACTAATCTCATTTCCGCTACTCATTAATTTCATCCTTCGTTTGTTTATATCTATTTGCTATACTCACGGAAGAGTTAGCTCCATTCTAAGGGCACTAAATTCTTCCTCAAGCACTCAGGAGAGCAGCTGATATCTTTTCACGTAGAATTTTAATACCACACAACTTTTTTATATTTGTCATTACTTCTTCTTACCGGTTGATTGGTATGGGAGAAAGACAACATCGCTACCTCACACGTGTTTTGGTTCGTGCATTTCTCTCTTAGTCTTCCATCTTATTCATTCCCCTTGGTTGTTGTGCATATCGAACAGGACGAGAAGAAAAGATTTTTCCTGATCAAAAAAATTTATTTATACGGGACCGTGCTAGATACAGCTCTGCGGTTTCTTTTAAATCGTAACTTAGCTCGTAAGGTTTTTTGTGGTAACAGTTTCACATGTGTCCCGTTTGTTGCCTATGGAACGTCTCTTCATACCTTTGTCAACGTCAGGTATCATCGGCATAGTCACCCACTTTAGGCCTACGGCTTCTTGCCTTGTCACCAACATTGCCGATATCTTTTATATTTTCATACCATAGTCGGATGTTCATCACATCTGATTGTATCTCAATGATTGGCAGTTTAGAACTGTCGCTAAAGTGTAAAAGGCGCCCATGATTCACGAACCACAAAACACATTCTGTTCCTCCTGCGTAGACTCCATTGTGATAGCACTAATAAATTACCCTACCTGTTGCAAGAAAGAGAGAGACAGAGAGAGAGAGAGAGAGAGAAAAGAATTCACACGCTGTCACATTACATACAGAAATGTAACTACGTGCAGAAATGTGTCCATAATGATTTCCCGAATTCAATTACGATTTACAAACAACCCTATGAATATGTGGAAGTCTCTCTAAAAATTTCTGTGACTTAAGGTGACATATGCAACAAACGGCATAGCTGTATCTAGTATATTTCCTTAGAAATTAACTTCCGTAATCAGGGAAAGACCTCATGTGCACCCTATGTATTACCCGTCCTCCCCTACCGCTTACACCTATTTTTCTCATAATTTTAAACACCGTGCACTATCTTACGTTTTCGAATGCTTTTTGAAGTCGGCAGTTTAATGAAAGTGACTGTTGTTGTTGTGGTCTTCAGTCCTGAGACTGGTTTGATGCAGCTCTCCATGCTACTCTATCCTGTGCAAGCTTCTTCATCTCCCAGTACCTACTGCAACCTACATCCTTCTGAATCTGCTTAGTGTATTGATCTCTTGGTCTCCCTCTACGATTTTTACCCTCCACGCTGCCCTCCAATGCTAAATTTGTGACCCCTTGATGCCTCAAAACATGTCCTACCAACCGATCCCTTCTTCTAGTCAAGTTGTGCCACAAACCTCTCTTCTCCCCAATCCTATTCAATACCTCCTCATTAGTTACGTGATCTACCCACCTTATCTTCAGCATTCTTCTGTAGCACCACATTTCGAAAGCTTCTATTCTCTTCTTGTCCAAACTGGTTATCGTCCATGTTTCACTTCCATACATGGCTACACTCCATACAAATACTTTCAGAAACGACTTCCTGACACTTAAATCTATACTCGATGTTAACAAATTTCTCTTCTTCAGAAACGCTTTCCTTGCCATTGCCAGTCTACATTTTATATCCTCTCTACTTCGACCATCATCAGTTATTTTACTCCCTAAATAGCAAAACTCCTTTACTACTTTAAGTGTCTCATTTCCTAATCTAATCCCCTTAGCATCACCCGATTTAATTTGACTACATTCCATTATCCTCGTTTTGTTTTTGTTGATGTTCATCTTATATCCTCCTTTCAAGACACTGTCCATTCCGTTCAACTGCTCTTCCATGTCCTTTGCTGTCTCTGACAGAATTACGTCATCGGCGAACCTCAAAGTTTTAACTTCTTCTCCATGAATTTTAATACCTACTCCGAATTTTTCTTTTGTTTCCTTTACTGCTTGCTCAATATACAGATTGAATAACATCGGGGAGAGGCTACAACCCTGTCTCACTCCTTTCCCAACCACTGCTTCCCTTTCATGCCCCTCGACTCTTATAACTGCCGTCTGGTTTCTGTACAAATTGTAAATAGCCTTTCGCTCCCTGTATTTTACCCCTGCCACCTTCAGAATTTGAAAGAGAGTATTCCAGTTAACGTTGTCAAAAGCTTTCTCTAAGTCTACAAATGCTAGAAACGTAGGTTTGACTTTTCTTAATCTTTCTTCTAAGATAAGTCGTACGGTTAGTATTGCCTCACGTGTTCCAACATTTCTACGGAATCCAAACTGATCTTCCCCGAGGTCCGCTTCTACCAGTTTTTCCATTCGTCTGTAAAGAATTCGCGTTAGTATTTTGCAGCTGTGACTTATTAAACTGATAGTTCGGTAATTTTCACATCTGTCAACACCTGCTTTCTTTGGTATTGGAATTATTATATTCTTCTTGAAGTCTGTGGGTATTTCGCCGGTCTCATACATCTTGCTCACCAGATGGTAGAGTTTTGTCATGACTGGCTCTCCCAAGGCCATCAGTAGTTCTAATGGAATGTTGTCTACTCCCGGGGCCTTGTTTCGACTCAGGTCTTTCAGTGCTCTGTCAAACTCTTCACGCAGTATCTTATCTCCTATTTCATCTTCATCTACATCCTCTTCCATTTCCATAATACTGTCCTCAAGTACATCGCCCTTGTATAAACCCTCCATATACTCCTTCCACCTTTCTGCCTTCCCTTCTTTGCTTAGAACTGGGTTGCCATCTGAGCTCTTGATATTCATACAAGTGGTTCTCTTCTCTCCAAAGGTCTCTTTAATTTTCCTGTAGGCAGTATCTATCTTACCCCTAGTGAGACAAGCCTCTACATCCTTACATTTGTCCTCTAGCCATCCCTGCTTAGCCATTTTGCACTTTCTGTCGATCTCATTTTTGAGACGTTTGAATTCCCTTTTGCCTGCTTCATTTACTGCATTTTTATATTTTCTCCTTTCATCAATTAAATTCAATATTTCTTCTGTTACCCAAGGAATTCTACTAGCCCTCGTCTTTTTACCTACTTGATCCTCTGCTGCCTTCACTACTTCATCCCTCAGAGCTACCCATTCTTCTTCTACTGTATTTCTTTCCCCCATTCCTGTCAATTGTTCCCTTATGCTCTCCCTGAAACTCTCTACAACCTCTGGTTCTTTCAGTTTATCTAGGTCCCATCTCCTTAAATTCCCACCTTTTTGCAGTTTCTTCAGTTTCAATCTGCAGTTCATAACCAATAGATTGTGGTCAGAATCCACATCTGCCCCTGGAAATGTCTTACAATTTAAAACCTGGTTCCTAAATCTCTGTCTTACCATTATATAATCTATCTGATACCTATTAGTATCTCCAGGATTCTTCCACGTATACAACCTTCTTTTATGATTCTTGAACCAAGTGTTAGCTATGATTAAGTTATGCTCTGTGCAAAATTCTACAAGGCGGCTTCCTCTTTCATTTCTTCCCCCCAATCCATATTCACCTACTATGTTTCCTTCTCTCCCTTTTCCTACTGACGAATTCCAGTCACCCATGACTATTAAATTTTCGTCTCCGTTCACTACCTGAATAATTTCTTTTATCTCGTCATACATTTCATCAATTTCTTCATCATCTGCAGAGCTAGTTGGCATATAAACTTGTACTACTGTAGTAGGCATGGGCTTTGTGTCTATCTTGGCCACAATAATGCGTTCACTATGCTGTTTGTAGTAGCTAACCCGCACTCCTATTTTTTTATTCATTATTAAACCTACTCCTGCATTACCCCTATTTGATTTTTTATTTATAACCCTGTAATCACCTGACCAAAAGTCTTGTTCCTCCTGCCACCGAACTTCACTAATTCCCACTATATCTAACTTTAACCTATCCATTTCCCTTTTTAAATTTTCTAACCTACCTGCCCGATTAAGGGATCTGACATTCCACGCTCCGATCCGTAGAATGCCAGTTTTCTTTCTCCTGATAACGACGTCCTCTTGAGTAGTCCCCGCCCGGAGATCCGAATGGGGGACTATTTTACCTCCGGACTATTTTACCCAAGAGGACGCCATCATCATTTAATCATACAGTAAAGCTGCATGGCCTCGGGAAAAATTACGGCTGTAGTTTCCCCTTGCTTTCAGCCGTTCGCAGTACCAGCACAGCAAGGCCGTTTTGGTTAATGTTACAAGGCCAGATCAGTCAATCTTCCAGACTGTTGCCCCTGCAACTACTGAAAAGGCTGCTGCCCCTCTTCAGGAACCACATGTTTGTCTGGCCTCTCAACAGTTACCCCTCCGTTTTGGTTGCACGCAAGCCTCCCCACCAACGGCAAGGTCCATGGTTCATGGGGGAAGTGAAAGTGACTATAATCGACATAATCGTTTTGAGGGATTCAGCAACCATTAGATAATTAAAATAATTCTAATTTATTGTTCCGTCTCAGCTACAAATTTTTAATTGGATTACATGTTTCAGTCACTCCGAATCATCTCCAGGTCTAGGTAGGTCTTCAGATCTAAGCAGTTGCGTCAGTACCCCGTCTTGCCTATTCAGAACCATATATCAGCACTGTACTTTGACATGTGGTTCTGAGTAGACAGGACGTATTACTGACATGACTACTTCGATCCGAAGATGATCCAGAGCCGGCCGGGGTGCCCGATCGGTTCTAGGCACTACAATCTGGAACCACGCTACCGCAGGTTCGAATCCTGGCTCGGGCATGGATGTTTGTGATGTCCTTAGGTTAGTTAGGTTTAAGTAGTTCTAAGTTATAGGGGACTGATGACCTCAGAAGTTAAGTCCCATAGTGCTCAGAGCCATTTTTGTCATCAGACTACAGGTTTCGGTTTATAATGACCATCTTCAGATCTGTTTTATAAAAACATGTCCCAATATACTGGACCCACAGTGGCATCAAATGTTAAAATCAGCACCAGCATCGTCAAATACATTTATAAATAACACCGTATGCAAGGATCATCTTGGCAGTAGCTCTACTGTTGTTTTTGAACCTACTGCTGCTGACAAGATGATCCTTACAAAATGCTGTTGTTTGTATATATTTGACGATTCTGGTGCTGATTTTGTGTTTAAAATTTGACGATTCCACTATGGCTCCAGTATATTAGGACACGTTTTTATAAAACAGATCTGAAGATGGTCATTATAGACCGAAACCGGTAGTCTGATGACAAAGAAATTATTTTTGACCATAGACGTTGTGAGGGTACTGCTGTGCAGTCTGTAAGTGGTAGTTTTCGGAGGGCTGCAATGCCCAGTGGCGCAGGGAGTCGCAAGCAGAGGCAGTTGTTGAGAGGCTGTGGAAGATGTAGGCTGCGTGAGCCAAAGGCGGTTGCGTAGCGAAGGATTTATCTCTATGTTTAATAGTAGTGGCACACAGTTTGAATAATAGTGTGTTTATGTTTGTGCACTGTGATAAAGGAAATAAATTTACCTGTTCTTAATGGGTCTCCATCAGTTAGTACCACACCATTGCTTTTGACAATGAACGAAGTCTCGACATACACGGTCAACTACAACAAGAGGATTGTAACATAATAATCGTTAATTAACCCATATAATCTCCAAGGAGACGGGAGCTTATTACGTGAAATAAAGGAAATTTGTGCTATATTCGGGACTGCACAGTTCGCGATCACGTCGCAGCTTGTGATAATTGTCTTCATTTATATGAAGAAAGTGTCTTAATTTTCCTCTGTTGTAGCCTCCATTATGAAGCACAACGTCATACCTGCCTGTCTGTAAGTTTCACTTTAACCTAAACTGCATCGATAGAGAGACGAAACTGGACCGCGGAGACAGGTACACTCTAGTTGGGATTGTCTGGCGGGCGAGTTGCTTGGAGGGTTTCGCGCCACGTGCCATCCACAGAAGGAGCCCCTGGCCGGCGAAGTGGAAGAGACGCTGCTTTGTCGGAGAGCCCCGACGCGGATAATTTATAGACATCTCTTCCAGCAGGGCCGCCGTAATCGGTTGACAATACCCGGGCCCCCCGCCGCGCGTCTCCCTCTTTCATTGGAGCGCCGAAGCTGCCGTTGTTCCTCTTTCAGCGCCACTCGTTTTCGGCCATTAGACTCGGGGACAATGCAGTGTCCATCACAGGCGCCTAGCGCCGGCGACGGCAGCTGGAAGGGCAACATTGTCGGACAATAGGCGCTCGTCGCCCGCTCGTGTGGAGGAAGCGACAGCTGAAACAGAATGGATACCGCTGTGCTACTGACAGCTAATAAAGGCCGCTAATGCTGTTTTTCTCTTCCGGCGCAAATAATTCGACGACTTCCCGCAATGGCGAGTGCTACGTTCACCTGTTCTGAGAAAATATTTACTATCCGTTTACGTGCACGTGCTACGGTAAATCATCGTAGAGAGGATTCTTGTTTGCTGCCCTTAGGTTTTGATTCTTCTCTCGTCAGCAGTGGTATTGAATCCCTGGAGACTGTTGTCTCTTTCTACTTGGTGTGTACTTTACTCACTGCCCAACACCGTCTTTATCAGCAGCATTGTACGAAGTGCAACAACCACAATGTGTTGTCATTCAAACATCCGTCTAAACATTTAAATTTCATTCAGTATTCTGTTTCGTCTCGGTTAGGTACACATTTCTCATGTGCGTCACTCACTCGGAGAGTTTGTAGAACGGCGGGATGTCAACCTAGACAGCTTTTGGGCTCTATTAGGAACTTTCTAACGGAAAAGGGTATCACCGTTAAAACGGGGTTTCCGTTATGTGCAAGCTATTAAATTACACCGAATAAAATGCGGAACCTTTTATTTGATGCAATTAGGGCTTGATTAGGCAGTGACCCTGAGTGGAAGAATTTTTATATTTTTGGTTTTTCCAAGCATGCCGCGGTGGGCGAGCGGTTCTAGGCGCTTCAGTCCGGAACGTCTGAAGCAGTGCTGGAGGAAAATAACACGATGACACCATGAATCCTGCAAGGCTCTCCATAAATCCGTAAGAGTACGAGAGTACGTGGGAGTGGAGATATTTTCTGAACCGCACGTTTCAAGGCATCCCAGATACGCCCAATAATGTTCATGTGTGAGGAGTTTGGTGGCCAGCTGAAGTGTTAAACTCAGATGACTGTCCGTGGAGCCACTCTGTAGCAATTATGGACGTGTGAGGTGTCGCATTGTTCTGCTGGAACCGTCTAAGTCCGTCCGAATGCTCAATGGACATGAATGGTTACTGGTGATCAGACAGGATGCTTATATACGTCTCACCTGTCAGAGTCGTATCTAAACTATCAGGGGTCCCGTATCATTCTAACTGCACCGTTACAGAGCCCCCAGCAGCTTGAACAGTCCCCTAATGACATGTAGGCTCCACGGTTTTATGAGGTTGTCTCCATACCAGTACACTTCCATCCGCTAGATAAAATTTGAAACGAGACTCATCCGACCAGGTGACACGTTTCCAGTCATCAACAGCCCCATTACCGTGTTGACGGGTCCAGGTGACACGTTTCCAGTCATCAACAGTCCCATGACGGTGCTGACGGGTCCAGGTGACACGTTTCCAGTCATCAATAGTCCCATGACGGTGCTGACGGGTCCTGGTGACATGTTTGCAGTCATCAACAGTCCCATGATGGTGTTGACGAGTCCAGGTGACATGTTTCCAGTCATCAACAGTCCCATGACGGTCCCATGACAGTGTTGACGGGTCCAGGCGACGTTTACAGTCATCAACAGTCCCATGACCGTGTTGACGGGTCCAGGTGACACGTTTCCAGTCATCAACAGTCCCATGACGGTGCTGACGGGTCCAGGTGACACGTTTCCAGTCATCAACAGTCCCATGACGGTGCTGACGGGTCCCGGTGACATGTCTGCAGTCATCCACAGTCCCATGATGGTGTTGACGGGCCCAGGCAAGGCGTAGGACTTAGTGTCGCGCAATCATCAAAGGTACAGAACTGAGCCCTCGGCTCCGAAAGACCATATCGATGATGTTTCGTTGAATGGTTCGTCGTCTGACATTTCTTAATGACCCAGCAATGAAATCGGCAGCAATCTGCGGAAGGGTTGTACTTCTGTCGCGTTGAACGATAGTCGTCGATAGTCCCGTCCTTGCGGGAGCTTCTTCCGGCCGCAGCGATGCCAGAGATCTGACGTTTTACCGGATTCCTGATAATCACGGTACACTCGTTAAATGGTCGTACGGCAAATCCACACTTCATCGCTATCTCAAGGATGTGTCTCATCGCTCTTGCGCCTAGTGTAACACCAAGCAGCAGTAACCGATTAAGAACTGTGCGAGGGGTGTTGTCTTATATCGGCCTTGCCGACAGCAGCACCGTATTCTGCCTGTTTACATATCTCTCTGTTTGAATATGTATGCCTATACCAGTTTCCTGGTGCTTCAGTATCAATCCATGATACACAATTTTGATCAAAAGTAGTTGGACACCTATTTGCGGACATTAAAGTGGTGTGTGTACACCCTTCACCTTGAGGCTTGAACTCCGTTGGGGATACATTCAATGATATGTCTGACTATGGAGAAATGGCAGCCCATTCTTCTTCAAGAGTCGATACCAAGGTACTACTGGAAGCTAGTGTTAGGAGCGAAGTCGATCTAACTAATCCCACAGGTGCTAAATTGGAATCAGGTCAGAACCCTCACCACGCCCACTTATGTGAGGAGTGTTATCGTTGACAAATCATTGTCTCAAAGATGCTCCTTTATGATAGCGTCCATTGTCATGTTGATACATACAATGATCGTCCCAGAACCGTGTTCATCCATTTCTGTTTACAGCATTTCCTTAAGCTCAACAAGAAATGGCTCTGAGCACTATGCGACTTAACTTCTGAGGTCATCAGTCGCCTAGCACTTAGAACTAATTAAACCTACCTAACCTAAGGACATCACACACATCCATGCCTGAGGCAGGATTCGAACCTGCGACCGTAGCGGGCGCTCGGTTCCAGACTGCAGCGCCTAGAACCGCACGGCCACTCCGGCCGGCCAACAAGAAATGTGTGGTTTATAAGAAAATACTCCATCACTGTACGGCATTATTTTTAAATCCCTACGCACAGTCATTGTCCTAGCTGGACCGCTGGTAACGCTTTGAAACTCGAAAATCATTGCTTCCGCTGTTTCCATGCGATATTTTACAACCACCTTATGCAATGTTTGACGATCCCTGTTAGTCAGTACATATGAGGCCTTCCTAGTTTTCGTTTAGCTGTGATTCTTCCTGCACATTTCCACTTCACGATCACCTCACCATCAGTCGACCTGGCCAGCTTCGAAATGTTCCTGATGGATTTGTTATTAAGGGGACATCCAACGAGTAGCCAATATTCGAAGTCACTTATATCTCATGACCGACCCATTCTGCAGTTACTGATTCTCTACTAACAACGTAATACTCTCGGCCTCCTTTTATACTGGCTGGTCCACCTCTAGCGACATATAGTGGTCAGTGAGCCGTGGTAAAATTGCTGTTTTGAAAAGCGCGCCGCAGCGCGTAGTGTGAAGCAGTTGCCCTCCGTTTCTGGCGGTGGCGCCGTTGTGGCAATCGCAGCTTTCGTGTCTCCCTCTGGTGGGAAAGGGAAAAGGTTGCCTGTTCACGTGCATTTAATGGGCGCTATGAGCTCGCCAGTTGGTGAGTCTGGAGTCAGCCTGGAGTCAGTCTCTCGTCCACAGTTTGCTAGTCTGTCTCTCGTCCGAATTTGTGGCGCAGTGAGAGAACTCAACGAGTGGGCGCCCGGCCGGGGGCTTAGTTCCTGCATCTGAGTCAGCGCTTTAGGCCACCCGTCTGCTCGAATTGCTCAGGCAACGGTCATTGGCGGTTGGATCGATCGGTTGGTCGGTCGCGCACTGAGACACAAGATGACTTGTCCGCCTTGAGCGTAGGTGCGTCTGAGGTCGCCACGTGAGTCCAGTGGGCCGCGCAGTATGGCGAGGGGTAGTGGCTTCGCGGCCGACACGAGAGCAACGGGAGTCAACCCACGACATCGGGCTGGCCGGGGCGAGCTGCGACGCCGTGAGACGGGAGATAGACGCGCCTTCCTGCGTCCGTTGAAGCGGTTGGCAGCGGACGGTTCGGGAGAGCGTTTAGGGGGTGCTGCGCCAGGCCTTCGCCAGAAATCGCAGTTTATTAGAAGTTAAGTGATTGGTGATATGTTGTTTCATTTACTTGTTAAATTCTACTTGTTTCTTGGTGAGGTCATCAGCCGCTTAATTTTGGGGTCGTCCCACCATTCTTCTCCGTTTGCCCACCCGCGGTAAGGTGGTTATTTATGAGTTGGGTGGTCCGTTTTTCCCTTGTGGAGTAGGGGCGGGTTAGAGTAACCTGCGGTTCGGGTTGTTCGGTAATCTCCCTATCAATCTGCCGTACGTTAATAGCTGCCTCTGTCATGTTTGTTGGATTCGGTGTGTTAACGAATTTATTGCTTGAAGTGTAACGGCCTAATTCCTGAAATATGTTTTTATCTTGCCTATCATCTTGAGAGGCGGTATATGTGTACTCTAGAGCATGTTTGGCCAACCTTGTATAATATTATGTAAGATTGTATTTCATGGGCTTTTATTTAAATGGTCATTTTAGTATATAAAGTTGCCACCCTTCCACCCTAAGACTTTTCTTAGAAGTTAAAATCAAGTTGTACCTTCGGTGGCAAGTTAATCTTAATTTTAGTGTTTTGTACCATTTCCATCCCTCCCATGAGGTGCATATTTTGTGTGCTTGTGTGAATTGTTAAAACTTTTACTTTAAGGTAGTCTGGTGTGTTGCAGATTTGCACCTGTGTAGTCTTTCAGAGGTTGTTGTGAGCGGTCGTGACTATGGTCGTGTCAAAATGGAGCGGCGAGGTTCTCAGCCCGAAAGCTCATACACTCAAAAATTTGTTTCTTTCTGCCTCTGAATAAATTGTAACTCGATATTTAGAGGGTGCTTTCTGCTTGTAATTTTAAATCTGTTAAAAAAAAAAAGAAAAAAAAAGATTCTTAGGAATTAAAAGTAATTTCATTTTGATTCCATCAGCTACTCCCTGACAACTACTTCCACGCTCACATAGTGTGATTAAATGTGTTAATGGTCTTTATGAATCGCTAGTAAATAACGTAAATTCTTAAGAAAAAGTTTTGAAAATAAATTCACGGTTCAGTCAGTTTCACATTACAGAGGGACGTCTGAATACTTATGATTAGATACTGCCATTAGTAGTTACTGTCTTCCAGATCACTCTTAAATGAATGAACTGGAGAGTTCTTTACAATAAGTCTTATTATTTTTCAGCGCCACAGTCACTTGCTGCTCTTTCACAATATCTGGAATTGTTCAAGATGCGGCCATAACGCCCTTGCTCGTTCGGATGTGGTTGTGTCTCGACCATTCTCTATGCGGAAGACCAAGTTCCTCCTATTGTTCTGAACACTCGGAGCACCCGAAAAGTAAATAGTGTACATAGCGTACTGCATTTTGTCGCAGGCTGCAGCCGCTACTTATGATGGTCATTCTCCTAGAACAGTAATTACGACTGACACAGTTGTATTGATTGTACCATAGAGCCTACCCTTTTCTGTTCGTGCTATAAGGCAATGACAAAATTGACGTTATTAGAAGTGACACTTGTTATTGGGCATATAGACAGTATAGGCCAGCTGAATGCGAGAATCTGACTGGAAGCTATATTCAAGAGTTCAACACGCATGTAACACTGCGGCACTCATAGATAAAATTCATGCGTCAAAGATAAAATGCGGCGTACTGCAAGTACCAACAACACCTAGCTGCCGTCCACATCGCTGGAATGGTCTGCAGTGGTATAACGGATGGCTCAATAGATGAGCTTAAAAGAAGAAGAGTCTCAAATTATAAGATCAACTGCAAAGTTCACTGCAAATGACTACAGGTAGACGTCATATCTGTGTATAATGATAAGACGTGTCCAAAGACACACCTGACTTACAACGTTGAGTGAGGTAATCGCTAGAATCTGAATAAAATTTATTGATCTTGTGGTTTCTTCTGTCAGTGTGGAGTTGGTATCTCTCATCGCGCGTCACCATAGTTGGTGGATAGGGCGACGTTCACCGGATAAGTGAGCAACGCAGAAATAAAATACTAGCAAACTGCTGTCGTGTGGCTAAGGGAAGGACCCATGATTGCAGACTGCAGTAAAGGCTGGGCGTAGGGCTGACAGGCCACTCGGTAAAAAATCTCTATTACGAAACTTCAACAGAGAAAAACCGGGTGGATAAAGGGTATGGTATGGACTGTGTTATGGAGGATGGCAGCCAAACGATGGAGACAAGAAAAGTAAGTAAAAGAAGAAAAAATATAAAGCGTAAATCGGATTTATTCATCGATAATTGGAATGTGAGGTCACTGTACCGCTAAGAAGCCCTGAAAGTCATCTAGGCCAAATGATGAACCTGAAGCAGAGCAGTGTAGCATTACAAGATGTAAGATGGAACTGGAGTGGAATCCTAGAAAAGTAACAAGTAAGATGGACTGGGCGTGGAATCCTATAAAAGAAAGAAGCAAACATATTTCATAGCTGTAGTGAAAGGAACCATGAATTCGGGACAAGATTTGTGATGAATCACCAACTGAGAACTTAGTAATAGTGAGAGGCACCCACATGCCTTGCTCATACTATGGCATCAAGCAGTCAGGCCTGCAAGATGAGTGGTCTGCCAAGCGAGTGGATTCATTCTTATTTATCGAGTAACATGAACTCTAGTACTCACACTTAAGTTACAAGTTATCCTCCTATATGATTAATACGCAACGGAAACACGCATCTGACTATCAGTAATTTACAGAACTCTGACTGTACACTACGCACTGGCAATACCACATTTTCTTTTCCTTTTTTTATTTAACGGCTTTTGTCAACACGTGGCCACCGCACTGAATATGAATGGCGCACACATTATAAATTCGGGACATTATGACAACATACAATTCGAAGGAAAAGTCCCCCAATCTTTTTCTTTTCACTATCTTATTTATTCCGATAAATTCTCTAACCTAAACACACAAATTCTATAACCTACAACAATAACACATGAGAAATTCCGCCCAGTGGGCATGGCTTTACATTGGTGAATCTCTATATTATGATCTCGTAATTATTTAACGCTACAGTGCACTTTCTGGATAGGATGGTGGATCTTTTATTATTTCTCACACTTCGACTCTCACAATCATCATCACGAAACTATCCTCCAGACCGAGAAATACAGAAGGAACAAGCATAACCCACTAATCTTTTGAAGCTACCTTGCTACTCTCCCATGCAAACCACACATACCCAAATTACATGACATACATCACACTGCAATAAGAAATACAAAACACTATGTCGGGTGGTACTGTACCCTTTCAATAGGATTCAACGTCGTAGACCCAAGATTATCGACACACAGGATAAAAGGGAAATTCTTCCCTTACTCCATAATTTATGTCCATCCACCAGCTGAAGAATCAGAGGACGAGGAGAAAGATGCATTCTACGAATCTCTGGAAAGTATGATGAATGCCCTCGCCATGATATAAAAATACTAGCTGGAAACCTAAATGCCTGGGTGGAAAGAGAACAGATACATAGACCAATACTCGGCGTCTATAGTAAACATACAGTAAGTAATGGCAAAGGGACAAGATTGATTCTATTTGCAACATCTAAAAACTTGGTGGTAGGCTGGTAGGCTCCACATTGTCCCCACACAACGAAATGCGTAAGGGATCATGGACAGTACCAGCTTTAGAATCAGAGTAAGCAAGGGAACGATACCAGGAGGGAGTAATTCAGGCCCTTGGAAACACTGGAGGCCGTAACAGCATTGATGATCAACGGGAAATAGTAAACAAGACACCGCAAATAGTAGCAAGCAAGAAACTCGGGAACAGCGTAATGCAAACAAGAACCTCGTCTTTCGATATCAAATATCAAACAGTAACAAAAGAAAAAAAATGAAGCATGCTGAAGGACTTTACAGATGTATTGTATCAGGCGGATAATGGAAGAATAAGAAGAAAAACGGAGAATTGAGCAAAAGACCCATCTAAGGAAAAAGAGGGAGTGGATGGAGGCAAATATTGAAGAATTGGAGCTACTGACAAGTGCAAACGAGGAAAGCTAAATTTATAGAGATATAAATAAGGCACGGAAACCTTTCAGGGGCAGAAAAAATTTAATAAAGGATGAGAAGGAAACAGTTATAAATGAAGAGGAGGTATGGGAGAGGTGGCGTAGCTACTTCGATAAACTTCTTCATCCAAGACCGGTTGTACCAAGGAACACAACAGAAATACAGGAGGAAGAGGAACCAGATAACAGTGTGGACCAATCTAACATAGAAGAGGTGAGAACTGCAATGAGGAAATTAAAATCAACAAATCGCAGGAACGGAAGGCATTCCAGTAGAACTTTTTAACCAAGAAGGCTGGTTAATCTAATATGGGAGGAAGAGGAAATGTCTCATACACGGAAAGAGGGAATTATATGCACTACATATGAGAAAGGAGACGAGATGGAATGCGGTGAATATAGGGGGATCACTCTGCTTAATCTGGAATATAAAATCCTCTCTAACATACTATACGACCGAATTCTTCCGGCAATACAGGGGGAAACGGGGTACCACCAATGTGGATTTATCCCCGTTAATTATCGACCAGATATTTACTCTAAGACAAAACTTAGGAAAGCTCGCAGGGAGAATCTGCCAGCTGAAATAACGTTTGGTAGCTGTACCTTTGAAAGAGTCGATCAGTTCGAGTACCTAGGTCCGATTGTAACAGGTCTAAATGATACCTCCTATGAAATAATCTGGAGAGTAATTGAAGCCCATAAAGCGTTCGTCCCCTTCACAAGGCTTCTAGCTTGAAGGCTCCCGACTAGAACCGCAGAACTAACCAACTATAAAATACTGACCAGACCAGTGCTTACATATGCCTCTGAGACCTGGGCTCTGACAGGAAAGAATATTGAATCACTGGATGGATATGAGACTAGGATACCAAGGAGAATCTTCGGTCCAATTTGCGAAGAGGAAGGGTGGAGGATTTGATACAAGCAAGAGTTTTAAACGATCTACAAAGATCGGCCTATTAGAATAATTGTGAAGTGGGCTGAGGTGTGCTGGACGCGTGGCTCGGATTAATGATACGGAAGTACTAAAAAAGGAAAAAAGATTTTACATGGAGAGCCATGTGGATAGAGAGGACGTGGTTGAACGAAATTAAATGGGACATCGGAGTCATATGCCTTCGGAAAATGAGCTTCTGGAGTTGGAAAATGCTAGCAAGGGACCAGGATAAATGGAAGGTAGTTGAAGACGCCAAGACACAACTTGAACTGTAGAGCCGCAGAAGAAGAAGAAGAAGAAGGAGGAGGAGGAGGAAAAGAAGAAGTGATTTCTTCCAACAGTTTCTCAAGCCACTATGTGCGAAAATTGTCTTAATGATAGTGCTCAAAAGATATGTAAACTAATACTTCGACAAATCTACCTGAATTCAGTTGCTAGAAACAAGTTCCAGCTGGCACAGCAAAGGAAATCAATCAATTATCTCGCGGGTAGTGAGGTCTCCTTCCCAGGGTGGAAAGTACACGTTCTCATTTGATTTAAAGAAACCAGAAAGGAAACTGACATAGCCTGAGCGTCAAAGAAACTGATATATGCATGCGTATTCAAATACAGAGATACACCGACATTGGACTGTTGATGACTGGAAACATGTTGCCTGGTTGGACGAATCTCGTTTCAAATTGTATCGAGCGGATGGACGTGTACGGGTATGGAGCCGACTTAACGAATCCGTGGAACTTGCATTTCAGCTGGAGATTCTTCAAGCTGGTGGAGGCTATGTAATGGAGTGGTGTGTGTGCTGTGGGAGTGTTAAGGGACTCCTGATACGTCTAACTACTGCTCGGACGGGTGAAACGTACTTACGTATCCTGTCTGATCACATGCATCCATTTATGTCCATTGTGCATTCCGACGGAGTTGGGCAATTCTAGGAGGACAATGTGACACCCCAAACTTCCAGAATTGCTACAGAGTGGCTCCAGGAACACCTTTCTAAGTTTAAATACTTCCATTGGCCACCGAACTACCCAGACCTGAACATTATTGAGCGTATTCGAGATTCCTTGCAACGTGATATTCAGATGACATCTTAACCCCCTCGTACTCTTACGGATTTATGGACAGTCCTGTAGGATTTATGGTATCATTTCCCTCCAGCACTACTTTAGATGTTAATCGAGTCCAGCCTATGCAGTGTTGCGGCACTTCTGCGTGCTCGCGGGGACACTATACGATTTTAGGCGGGTGTACCAGTTTCTTTGGCTCTTCAGTGTATAAATATGTAAAAGAAACGTGCGATTATCTAAGAACCGAAACTTTATTGAGCCTTTGGTACACATCAGAATTTTCAGAATGTTCATTGAGTCCTTCCCACAATGGATATCACTAGGGCGACGTTACCTCTAACATCGGTGCATAAACCTCACGATTCTCTAGGCAATGCTAAGCGACACTTGAGGTGGTGTGGAAACGAGCGATTTGGAATCGTGAATCACACTGTACCATCTGGCCATCGAACGGAAGGGTATTGCTTTAGTCAATTCCTGGAAAACGCTGCATGCGTTCATACGAAGCGCGAACAGTGAAGTGCGCAGCGTGTGGTGCAACCGTATGAGGATGTTCTTCGTCGTCAGTATTTGGTCGTCTTATTGGCCCTAAGAAAACGTAGAATTTGGAAGAATATGGACAGCTCTGAGGGATGAAGTAGTGATGGCAGCAGAGGATCAAGTAGGTAAAAAGACGAGGGCTAATAGAAATCCTTGGGTAACAGAAGAAATATTGAATTTAATTGACGGAAGGAGAAAATATAAAAATTCAGTAAATGAAGCAGGCAAAAAGGAATACAAACGTCTCAAAAATGAGATCGACAGGAAGTGCAAAATGGCTAAGCAGGGATGGCTAGAGGACAAATGTAAGGATGTAGAGGCTTGTCACACTAGGGGTAAGATAGATACTGCCTACAGGAAAATTAAAGAGACCTTTGGAGAGAAGAGAACCACTTGTATGAATATCAAGAGCTCAGATGGCAACCCAGTTCTAAGCAAAGAAGGGAAGGCAGAAAGGTGGAAGGAGTATATAGAGGGTTTATACAAGGGCGATGTACTTGAGGACAATATTATGGAAATGGAAGAGGATGTAGATGAAGATGAAATGGGAGATAAGATACTGCGTGAAAAGTTTGACAGAGCACTGAAAGACCTGAGTCGAAACAAGGCCCCGGGAGTAGACAACATTCCATTAGAACTACTGACGGCCTTGGGAGAGCCAGTCATGACAAAACTCTACCATCTGGTGAGCAAGATGTATGAGACAGGCGAAATACCCTCAGACTTCAAGAAGAATATAATAATTACAATGCCAAAGAAATCAGGTGTTGACAGATGTGAAAATTACCGAACTATCAGTTTAATAAGTCACAGCTGCAAAATACTAACGCGAATTCTTTACAGAGAATGGAAAAACTGGTAGAAGCGGACCTCGGGGAAGATCAGTTTGGATTCCGTAGAAATGTTGGAACACGTGAGGGAATACTAACATTACGACTTGTCTTAGAAGAAAGATTAAGAAACGCAAACCTACGTTTCTAGCATTTGTAGACTTAGAGAAAGCTTTTGACAACGTTAACTGGAATGCTCTCTTTCAAATTCTGCAGGTGGCAGGGGTAAAATACAGGGAGCGAAAGGCTATTTACAATTCGTACAGAAACCAGATGGCAGTTATAAGAGTCTTGTGATGCTAAGGGAATTAGATTAGGAAATGAGACACTTAAAGTAGTAAAGGAGTTTTGCTATTTAGGGAGTAAAGTAACTGATGATGGTCGAAGTAGAGAGGATATAAAATGTAGACTGGCAATGGCAAGAAAATCGTTTCTGAAGAAGAGAAATTTGTTAACATCGAGTATAGGTTTAAGTGTCAGGAAGTCGTTTCTGAAAGTATTTGTATGGAGTGTAGCCATGTATGGAAGTGAAACATGGACGATAACGAGTTTGGACAAGAAGAGAATAGAAGCTTTCGAAATGTGGTGCTACAGAAGAATGCTGAAGATAAGGTGGGTAGATCACGTAACTAATGAGGAGGTATTGAATAGGATTGGGGAGAAGAGAAGTTTGTGGCACAACATGACTAGAAGAAGGGATCGGTTGGTAGGACATGTTTTAAAGCATCAAGGGATCACAAATTTAGCATTGGAGGGCACCGTGGAGGGTACAAATCGTAGAGGGAGACCAAGAGATCAATACACTAAGCAGATTCAGAAGGATGTGGTTTGCAGTAGGTACTGGGAGATGAAGAAGCTTGCACAGGATAGAGTAGCATGGAGAGCTGCATCAAACCAGTCTCAGAACTGAAGACCACAACAACAACACAATGGACACACTTTACCTCATTTATTGCTGTATAGGAACAGTTTGGGCGCTGTGAATATTTACAACATGACATATAAGCTGTCATCAACCAGCATTTGTAATTTATTGGTTTGTGGATAATAACATTCCTGAAATTGACTGCCCTGCCACAGTCGCGACCCGAACCCAATGGCACATCTTTGGTAAGAATTAGAATGTCGAATTCCCCCCAGACCCCAGCGTCCAAAATCACTGTCATTTATGTTTTCGGCTCTTAAGGAACGATGGGCTGCCATTGCTCCATAGACGTTCAGGTACGTCACTGAAAGTGTCCCCAGCACAGTTCGAACTGCTATAAAGGCGTAGGGTTGACACGCCTCACAGTAACTTCCACTAACATACGTCCTAAAACTTTTGATTATATGGTCTACTATGTTTAGACAGTTGATTTATGCAGAAAAGTTACATAAGCACGATATGTAATTCAAATTAAGATAAACTAGTACCATGAGAAACTGAGGGGAAGACTAGCATTAGGCTCATATCATGTAAAAAGCAACACGTGTCAAGAGGTGAAATACCATTTATTGTTTCACAGCATTATATTTGATAGCTCACTTGTCAAATTGACAGGCAATTTGGTATTGCTGTTTGCATATCATTTCGACAAACCACTGCACAGTGCATAGTCGAGAGACCTTCAAAAATAATCTCGACTTTTCACCAAGACCTACCTTCATGTTTCTCGAACGATTTTCATCCACTACTGTCTATCGTAAAATGCGTTATCTATAATAGTCTTTTAGCTAATCGTATACTAGTATTTACTAAAATTCTTTGTGTTCCTATAGTCATTATCAGTCGATAAGCTGATACGATATTGAGTGCCTTTTGGAAATCAGTGACGTCGAATGTATCTCTTCGCTTTTATTATTAGTAAAATGTAGCATCAGACGTCAGACATCTGTGTTTCAGCGGAATGGTTTATCTAACACACGTTCTGTAGTTTTGGGAGAATATTGCTTCCTGTCACGTATGTCGTAACGTTCGAGATTAAAATGTGCTCTCACATCCTATAACAGACGAAACGTAAGGATATTCTTCTACAGTTTTAACGTTTTCGTGTTCATTCGACAATTTCCGTTCATCCAATTACATTTTACTCTCAGCGTACCTCGGCAGCTATCATTTCAATGTTTTACGTGTGTCTAATATAATCAGCTTTGATCGACCGATAGGTAGAAGTACGTACAGCAACCCCTTCACATGGTCACTGCTCCGATTTCGCGTCTTTGGGGAGTCGACCAATGGAAAGCCACGAGGCCGTACTTGTTTCATAAAAATTCACTGCCGGCCGCGGTGGTCTCGCGGTTCTAGGCGCGCAGTCCGGAACCGTGCGACTGCTACGGTCGCAGGTTCGAATCATGCCTCAGGCATGGATGTGTGTGATGTCCTTAGGTTAGTTAGGTTTAAGTAGTTCTAAGTTCTAGGGGACTGATGACCACAGCAGTTGAGTCCCATAGTGCTCAGAGCCATTTGAACCATAAAAATTCACTATTCTGCTTTCTGGCGCTGCCTTTGAAAGAGTGTTGTTCGGTGTTCCGGCGTCGAAGGAAAACGTCCTACGTCTGTTGGGAATACGTGGTGGTGTGGAGATTCTACAGTGATGAAAGAATTAGATGTGGTCGATGCAAGAGGTCGCTTGCTTTATCATAAACGTATGTCCAAGTGATGCTTAATGTTGTTATCTTTACTTATAGGAATGTATTGTCAGCAACCTCCAAATGGTGAGCTCCACCCTAAATTTTTACAAGGGTAGGAACTTTAATAATGGCAAATATTTATTTACATCTCGTACAAAATTGATACGTTTTCAAAGTTTTACTGACCTTCAAGGTAGTCACCAGCATTGTGTGTAACCCGTTGCCAGCTATGTGAAGTCGTAGGACAATATTAGCAGTGTCCGTTGTGTCGACAGTTCGAACGGCGTGGTCTTTTGCCCGACGAATTTGTAGCAGTTCTGAAGCGAATGCCGTGAAGTTTATCCTTCAGGTTAGAAATCGAGTTGAACTCACAAAGGCTTAAGTCAAGAGAGTGTAGTAGGTGGTATAGCACTTAGCAGCCCCATCACTCACACAAATCAGTAACAGATTGCACTGTACGTGTTTGAGCATTGTCCTGAAAAATAATGTTCAGGTCCTGCAGAAAGTGTCATGACTTCTGTCTCTATGCTGTTCATTTTTGGAACACAACCTACGACCAGTACTTGGAACGCAGTATTCCGATTACTCATTATGGAACTGAACTGAGTATGTTCTGCCATGATGACTCATGTAGGCTAGTAAACCTGTTATTTATATTTACAGTTATCAACCAAATTCTTCTGGAATTCATTTGATCCAAAGGTGATCTGCCTTTGTTACTTATGCATAATATGATGATATGCAACACATAATGAAAGTAACTTTATAGGATGTATCACTGTCAACTAGTGCAGCTGTATGAAGTTTGGACTATAGATAGAAAAAAGTGCTGCAGTAAAGCGTAGAAGGTACCTGAAAGAAATATATAAAATTTATTTCAATCCATTCTGGCACCTTGGTACAGAAACCTTATATTATTAGACAGTCCTAAGTTGTACAAAGATTTTTATTGGAGTTTCAAATTATAATTTTACATCGATCTCACAAAGGGAGGAGACTTATTCTTCTGGAAGAAACTGAATTCCTTAAACACTCATATGCTATGAAGGATGTCTTACTCAGTGATCTATTGGCCAGGAAGAAACAAGTATTCTACGACGCTATGTTCCCAATCTTTAAAGACCTTTGGGGTTCCTCCAATAATTTATTATCAATAATTCTTGATTTATGTTTATATCTCTTTATGTTTTCACCTTAAAATCCTGTTTTTCCAACTGCACAATTTTCTTTCGTGAACACTGTGTTTTGTTAAAAAAAATGTTCAAATGTGTGTGAAATCTTATGGGACATAACTGATAAGGTCATCAGTCCCTAAGCTTACACACTACTTAACCTAAATTATCCTAAGGACAAACACACACACCCATTCCCGAGGGAGGACTCGAACCTCCGCCGGAACCAGCCGCACAGCCCATGACTGCAGCGCCTTAGACCCTGTGTTTTGTAGATCATCTTGTTTTGTCTTGGAAGTTCTTGCTATTCACAGCAGAGTCTTACGGTAATTTTAGCTTATAAACGAATCATATAGGCCCATATGTTCTTCGCAATCCGTTTTTCCTTAGTCATTTCACTTAATTTTACTAATACCACACTTTTCCTAATATGTCTCCCACCATGCCCCCCTGTGCATAACATTTGATTATAAAGGTATTGTTTTAATGTATACGGCTTGTTATAATATATTATGTTTTTACTTTAAAAAATTCTAGTTTTGTAGTTACATTATATTTTACAGAATAATTGGGTTTTCCAGTTTTGTCTTGTTTTATGCTGAAAATTCCTGTTCATGACACCAGAAGTATATGCCACTTCTAGCATTAGAAAGTAATTGTGTTTCGGGCTATATGCTCTTGACAATTAGTGACCTTTTTTAGTTTTACTCATTCCGCATAAAATTTTTTAAATTATTTTCGCGAATCGTCCCCGTTTACGTCCTTCTAAATGGTTCAAATGGCTCTGAGCACTATGGACTTAACTTCTGAGGTCAACAGTCCCCTAGAACTTAGAACTAGTTAAACCTAACTAACCTAAGGACATCACACACATCCATGCCCGAAGCAGGATTCGAACCTGCGACCGTAGCGGTTGCGCGGTTCCAGACTGTACCGCCCAGAACCGCTCGGCCACCCCGGCCGGCTTACGTCCTTCTAACTCGAGGCCCAGTGCATAGTTTAGGTTAAATTGTTAATTGGTTATGTCTGTTTTTGGATGTTATGTTGTAAAATTCTGTTTCTTTTATGTTCTTATTGTTTATCAGCTTCTCGATTCTGTTGTATTACGCACCTCTGCCGTATTTCTTCTTCCACTACGAAATCTTTTCTTTTTTATTGTGCTACGCTCGCATACTCGAATCCCAGGTTTCTGGTACTGGACAGGATTTTGTAATAACATCTGTTCAATTTATTTCGTATTTGAAGTGTTTGTAGCTCGCTTATGAGAATTTCTTACTCCTTCCTACAAATATTTTTGATTGATTCTTTGTACTAGCGTTTGGCGCCACTTAGTGCCGGTGATCTGTATTAGCGCCGTCAGTCGCTTGTGGTTCTATCATTACTGCTTATACACTGGCTGATTACCGATGGGCCACCGGCACTTCGTTTACAGTTTAGGAACGTGGTCTCACTCTGCGCTGCTATGACAGATTGCCCATATCGCACGACGTAAACCGACGGTTACACTTAATAAATATTTTTCTGTAGGTTCATTCTTGGTGGTTTTTACACCTTCTCCAATTGTGTTCTTCACATTACATTACCGGGTAGTTTGGCGTGTTTGACGAGCGCGCCTTGACCGTAATTGTAACATTTTTTCGTGGTTTCCGATCCTTTATGACTTACATATTTACTGTTTTTGTTTTCACTTTTGTGTGTAGTAGCTCAAGACAGGACCACCCCCGGTTACTTTTTATGTCCATTTTTCATTATACAGCCAGACAGTCTGAGGATGCCCTACTGGTAGAAATGAGTAATCTTTGAGCCTATAAAGAGCATTGTGCAAAATAGGACTGCCTTTTCATATTCGTGAAAGAAATACGCAATGAGACTAACTTAAACCACTGTCCCATTCAAAATAAGTAATTACTATGAACCCACCGTGATTTCGGATGGTCCCCAGGACGTTAAAAATGGCATGACATGGTTCTTAATAGAGGTGTGATCACCACCGACGGCAATGCGTGTTCTGTTGCCATGCAGGCCGCGAGATTCGTAGCGAGCTCTTGTAGTATATGGTCCCAATCCGCCACCAGGGAGGTTGAGAACCGCTAGAAGGTCTCTAGAGGCTGAGGACGTTCTCTAATCTCCCCAAAGCATTCCATACGTGATGGGTGGGATTTAAGTTAGCAGAAAGGCCAGGCCAGTCCATTCGCCGAATATCCTCTCGTTCCTTGAGTTCCCCCGCCTGTGCTGTTTGAAGCTATCAGGCGTTGTCATCCATAAAATTTAAGTCACAGCCGAATGTACTTTTTAAAAGGCAGATGTGGGGAATGAGTACAGTCTCCCAATAACTTAGATCGATGGGGTGTAACACTTACATCGATTAGAAGTAGGTTTATGTTATATAACAGCATATCTGCAATTATGGTGTGTGTATTCTGTGTTAGCTAAAGTTATTGATTTGTGACAGGAAATTTAGTTATCCATATATGAAAAAATCAACATGAATTGTTAAAACGATAAATTATTATAATATGGGTATGATTATAAAAAAGACAATGTTTGTTGAAAGCTGGTTCATGCTTAAGGCACTTGTATTTGTAACACATAAAAGACATAGGGAAGCCCTCCGCAACGGAAGTGACATGTTGTTGTTGTTGTTGTTGTTGTGGTCTTCAGTCCTCAGACTGGTTTGATGCAGCTCTCCATGCTACACTATCCTGTGCAAGCTTCTTCATCTCCCAGTACCTTCTGCAACCTACATCCTTCTGAATCTGCTTAGTGTATTCATCTCTTGGCCTCCCCCTACGATTTTTACCCTCCACGCCGCCCTCCAATACTAAACTGGTGATCCCTTGATGCCTCAGAACATGTCCTACTAACCGATCCCTTCTTCTGGTCACGTTGTGCCACAAACTCCTCTTCTCCCCAATCCTATTCAGTACCTCCTCATTAGTTACGTGATCTACCCACCTTATCTTCAGCATTCTTCTGTAGCACCACATTTCGAAAGCTTCTATTCTCTTCTTGTCCAAACTGGTTATCGTCTATGTTTCACTTCCATACATGGCTACACTCCATACAAATACTTTCAGAAACGACTAACTGACACTTAAATCTATACTCGATGTTAACAAATTTCTCTTCTTCAGAAACGATTTCCTTGCCATTGCCAGTCTACATTTTATATCCTCTCTACTTCGACCATCATCAGTTATTTTGCTCCCCAAATAGCAAAACTCCTTTACTACTTTAAGTGTCTCATTTCCTAATCTAATACCCTCGACATCACCCGACTTAATTCGACTACATTCCATTATCCTCGTTTTGCTTTTGTTGATGTTCATCTTATATCCTCCCTTCAAGACACCATCCATTCCGTTCAACTGCTCTTCCAAGTCCTTTGCCGTCTCTGACAGAATTGCAATGTCATCTGCGAACCTCAAAGTTTTTATTTCTTCTCCATGGATTTTAATACCTACTACGAATTTTTCTTTTGCTTCCTTTACTGCTTGCTCAATATACAGATTGAATAATATCGGGGAGAGGCTACAACCCTGTCTTACTCCCTTCCCAACCACTGCTTCCCTTTCATGTCCCTCGACTCTTATAACTGCCATCTGGTTTCTGTACAAATTGTAAATAGCCTTTGGCTCCCTGTATTTTACCCCTGCCACCTTTAGAATTTGAAAGAGAGTATTCCAGTCAACATTGTCAAAAGCTTTCTCTAAGTCTACAAATGCTAAAACGTAGGTTTGCCTTTCCTTAATCTTTCTTCTAAGATAAGTCGTAAGGTCAGTATTGCCTCACGTGTTCCAGTATTTCTACGGAATCCAAACTGATCTTCCCCGAGGTCGGCGCGGTGTAAAAGCTGGGTTTGCCGGTGGAACTGAGAGGTTCCTTTGTTTGAAAGACAGACATTATGTAGCTACCCGTAGCACGGTACACCTCGACGGTGCTAAGAGAGACAACTGGAAGCGACATTGTAAGGGATTTGCCTCGGATGTGCATCTGGCTATTATTTGGTATTCATGGCATAATGGAATGGCTCTGATATGTAGAAAATCCGACGCCAAGAAGGGATTTTATAGAGCATTCGTACATCAAGAGCCGTGAGTACAGTTAGCCACCATTTGCTTGCCACCAAAACTTCGCCACTGCTTTACTAACTTCATACATGCAGCTATGTATATTGGCATGGAACAGTTAATTTGTTTGTGGTTTTAATAATAATCCAAATGCTATAAATCTGTGTCCGGAACTATATACTCTATGCTGATCACGAACCTATGCAGGGTCCTCTCCTAAGTCCTACTAAAACCGAGTATCCTGTTTTCTTGTATTCAAGTGTTCCAAAGTGATTTTTTGTCAAATGTAAAAGGAGTAGTAAAAGTTAAAAAAATGGCTCTGAGCACTATGGGACTCAACTGCTGTGGTCATCAGTCCCCTAGAACTTAGAACTACTTAAACCTAACTAACCTAAGGACAGCACACAACACCCAGCCATCACGAGGCAGAGAAAATCCCTGACCCCGCCGGGAATCGAACCCGGGAACCCGGGCGTGGGAAGCGAGAACGCTACCGCACGACCACGAGATGCGGGCGTAAAAGTTAAAGTTGAGACGACAAAAGTGAGGTTAGTTTATAGCAAAGTATAGTTTTGCAGGAATACAGTGCTAGGTTATGTGAAGATACTTGCTTAACAGGTGATGAAAAGAGGGCAAATAAATTAGGCGCATTTTAAAATTAGTTTTGTCTTGATTCCTATCCTGAATGATTCCTTTTTCGAAATTAATCAAGGTCAGTGTTGATTTTTTTGTCTTGCAAAGTGAATTATGAATAACTCCAAGTGAAGTGAATGATTAGCTTTGCTTGACTTGGTTTTTTCTACTCATATAATCATAGAGTTTGTCTAGTGACACTATGCTAGTTTATGGATCCCCATCATATTCTCTAGATATTAGAAAGATAATTGGACTGTTACTGCTGCTAAGGAATACTGATATAGGTAAAGGAGGCTAAACAGTATTTATAATATTAATTATCTTTATTTGTGTTTTTTTTCGTGTCAGTTAAGATAGAAGCCCATCAAGTCCAAATTTAGTTCTGCACTACATGCAGTAACATTTCAGTATCGGTTTCAGAAACGATCTTGACTGTAGCTTTTATTAGTATGAGTTTGGTGCAAATTTACTTTAAAAAATTACTGGTGTGTGCGTTATTGATAACTGCTGCTACATACAGCTCAGAGTGCCCTGTGTCAGTTTGTAGCCTATGAGCTGTTCAAATGGGAATATCAAGGAAAGTAACTTTAATAACCAATGTTCAATTTTCTTACACATATATTTCCAAATTAATGTGCCTAATTGGGCTGGAGGCCGTTCATCGTTTTTTTCATTCACATAGGATTTTTACCACATTCATTAACTCCCAAGGTTAAAGTCCGTTTAGTTTTTCTGTTAATTTCACCACATTTCAAATTATAGGCCGATACCTTTGTCCATTAGATAGGTGCACGGTAAAAATTCCAAATCCTATCAGAGGGTAACGTTAGCTTGTTTCACGGTACGCTTGTGCATCATACGAGGCAAGTTAGCGGTATACGTGGCCTTTTCTCTGACAGGATTAAAGGTTCGTTTGTTAGGGAATAGTGACTTATAACAGGCTAGTGTTATAGGTATACTGTGTACAAACTTTCGGAACTCATTACACCCACGCAATATTACGCGTCCCCACATCATATCACGTGCCCATATTCTCGTGTTATAAGGTTTGTTTCAAATATGTGCACAGGAAAAGTTACCTAGATGTTATCACGTTACCAATAAAGCTTTCATGTTGTAATGTGTGCGATCCTTTGGAAATTTGCCACAATAAAGCTGAACAGTTGATTAATTTAATGTTATAAGTAAGACACATTATGTCAAGACAATACATCTGGAATGATGTTAATGAGAATGACCTCGGCCACAAAAGACTGCAGGATTATATAAATTAATAGATGTTTCCACTACTCAGAAAGTATTCTTTCCGTTTCAGAATCATACGAAGACGTATTTCCTATTCACTCAGAAATGAGAATGAATAAACAGTATCTTGTATGCAAAGCGAAACCGAAGGAAGTTTGATTCTATGAATCTAACATTTAAGTGTAGGTAATTATTATCTCTGAAAAACGAAGTATTAATCGATATTTACGAACAAGTATAGGCGAAAACCACCTCATAGAAAGCGACGGTCAGGTAATATTATAGTTGGCACACTAAATTTATTTCGCTTCCTTCATAATTCGAGATGTGGCATTTGCGAGCGACAGCAGTTGTACAGTCCGTGCCTCAATTTATTCTGATACCCACCCAACCGATAAGTCCTTTACGCCGCTGTTCAACAAAGAATTAACAAATATTTAGCTACCCTGTTGTTTATTCATAAACCGATTTAGTAACCGCTTCTCACAACAGACCCTTGTCTCTCTCTGTACGTTACTAAACAGCCCCTCTGTTAGCATATCGCTGACGTGCGAGTGCACACACAACACGCACACACGTGAACGGACACATCGCTAGACGGCCGTGGCCGCACGAGATACTCGTGGTGAAAGCGCGGCCTCGACGGATTTGCATACTTTTGCATTGAATTTGATTGCCGTAACAGATATAAAGAGAAGACTTTGTCAGGGTTGCGGAGGGGGGAGTGCGGGGCTGGGGTGGGGAATTGGGGAGGCCATCCGCAGCGGATCCGCTACAGCGGCGCGCCCGAATTAAGTAAGCAAATATCTACGCAAATGCGCGACGCCATTATTGATGCTGGCCAGAACGCTGTCGCCAGAGACGCGCATAAAAGTGATTCATCTGGCATCGCGGCCAGATTACGCGGGCCGAAAACCTCCTCTGTGGGGCCGCTTTGTAATATCTGTGGGGAAACAACTGCAGCTGAAATTGCAGTATCTCTTTTTGCTCAAAAAATCATCAACGAGAACTAACTTTTTGCACCCCCCTCTACCCGCCCCCTCGGAAACATCCACTGACTTTCATTTGAATAAATTAATTGGTATCGCGCGAAACAGCACACCCATTTGGTAGGAGAGTGCTGAAATTATTAATACTACCCAGATCCGGGAATTAATAAGCCCCGTATAATTTTCTTTGCGCCCGACTGTAATTGCGCAGCGCTGCTAATTATGAGCCATCTCCGACCAACAAGTTTATTTCATAGCGACATTTCTTTCTAAAGTTATTGATGTATACAAGTAATAAAGACAAGCGCAGCTTCATGGTGTTATTGCACCTAGGAAAAAATCTTCCGTTAGGTGGTAGTCGAATATAGCACTAAAACAGAGACTTGAGAGCACACTGAAAACGTATAACGCCTCTATACAAAAGTATGCCGTAATACTTTAGACCCGCGCAAGGTACCATAAACAGTGCAGTTATTTTACGCTGGCTGTAATCAGGGAATAATTACTCTTATGTTAGAAATATTCTCCTTGAATGTCAACTGGCAGTCGCTTCACAAAGCGTCGCTCTTCTACAGGCCTTCCTGTGTTTAACTGTTGCTTTGCGGCTTAACAGTACATGCTAAGGTGACAAAAATTCATGGGAAACCGAAATGCACATATACAGGTGGCAGTAGTATCGCGTGTACAAGGCATAAGAGAACGGTAGATCGGCGGAGATGTCATTTGTACTCAGTTCATTCATGTGAAAAGATTCCCGACGTTGTTATGGCCGCATGACGGTGATTAATCAACTTTGAGCGCGGAATAGTAGATGGAGCTTCTCTTGGGACATTCCATTTCGGAAATCGATGTTGTTGTTGTGGTCTTTATTCCTGAGACTGGTTTGATGCAGCTCTCGATGCTACTCTATCCTGTGCAAGCTTCTTCATCTCCCAGTACCTACTGCAGCCTACATCCTTCTGAATCTGCTTGGTGTACTCATCTCTTGGTCTCCCTCTACGATTTGTACCCTCCACGCTGCCCTCCAGTACTAAGTTGGGCATCCCTTGATGCCTCAGAACATGTCCTACCAACCGATCCCTTCTTCTAGTCAAGTTGTGCCACAAACTCCTCTTCTCCCCAATTGTATTCAATACCTCCTCATTACTTATTCTTCTGTAGCACCACATTTCGTTGGCTTCTACTTTCTTTTTGTCTAAACTATTTATCGTCCACGTTTCAATTCCATACACGGCTACACTCCATACAAATACTTTCAGAAACGACTTCCTAACACTTAAATGAATACTCGATGTTAACAAATTTATCTTCTTCAGAAACGCTTTCCTTGCCATTGCCAGTCCACATTTTATATCATCTCTACTTCGACTATCATCAGTTATTTTGCTCCCCAAATAGCAAAACTCCGTTACTACTATAAGTGTCTATTTCCTAATCTAATTCCCTCAGAATTACCCGACTTAATTCGACTATATTCCATTATCCTTGTTTTGCTTTTGTTGATGTTCATCTTATACCCTCCTTTCAAAACACTGTCCATTCAGTTCAACTGCTCTTCCAAGTCCTTTGCTGTTTCTGACAGAATTACAATGTCATCGGCGAACCTCAAAGTGTTTATTTCTTCTCCATGGATTTTAATACCTACTCCGAACTTTTCTTTTGTTTCCTTTACTGCTTGCTCAATATACAGATTGAATAACATCGGGGAGAGGCTACAACCCTGTCTCACTCCTTTCCCAACCACTGCTTCCCTTTCATGTCCCTCGACTCTTATAACTGCCATCTGGTTTCTGTACAAATTGTAAATAGCCTTTCGCTCCCTGTATTTTACCCATGCCACCTTCAGAATTTGAAAGAGAGTATTCCAGTCAACACTGTCAAAAGCTTTCTCTAAATCTACAAATGCTAGAAACGTAGGTTTGCCTTTCCTTAATCTTTCTTCTAAGATAAGTCGTAGGGTCAGTATTGCCTCACGTGTTCCAACATTCCTACGGAATCCAAACTGATCTTCCCCGAGGTCTGCTTCTACCAGTTTTTCCATTCGTCTGTATAGAATTATCGTTAGTATTTTGCAGCTGTGACTTATTACACTGATAATTCGGTAATTTTCGCATCTGTCAACATCTGCCTTCTTTGGGATTGGAATTATTATATTCTTCTTGAAGTCTGAGGGAATTTCGCCTGTCTCATACATCTTGCTCACCAGATGGTAGAGTTTTGTCAGGACTGGCTCTCCCAAGGCTGTCAGTAGTTCTAATGGAATGTTGTCTACTCCCGGGGCCTTGTTTCGACTTAGGGCTTTCAGTGCTCTGTCAAAGTCTTCACACAGTATCATATCTCCCATTTCTTCTTCATCTACATCCTCTTCCATATCCATGATTTTGTCCTCAAGAACATCGTCCCTGTATAGACCCTCTATATACTCCATCCTCCTTTCTGCTTTCCCTTCTTTGCTTAGAACTGGGTTTCCATCTGAGCTCTTGATATTCTTGCAAGTGGTTCTCTTTTCTCGAAAAGTCTCGTTAATTTTCCTGTAGGCAGTATCTATCTTACTCCTCGTGAGATAAGCCTCTACATCCTCACATTTCTCCTCTAGCCATCCCTGCTTAGCCATTCTGAACTACCTGTCGATCTCATTTTAGAGACGTTTAGAGAACCGAATATTCCGAGATCCACAGGGTCAGGAATGTGGCGAGAGTATTGTAGCGGCACCACCGTTTAGGATAGGGAAATATAGTTTTGTGCAATATTTGGAGCACGAGTTACAGCCAGATGTGGGCCGGATTGCAGTAAGTTATGGAAACCAGCAGTTGCGAAGGCAAATAGAGGCCACAGGGACGTAGAACTGGCGGAGAGGGTGCACACAGCAGTTTCCGTGGCACTAGTCACAGACAGAAGATGGCCACTGGCCAACCTAAGTGTTATGCATATGTGACGCAAAGCGATGCACTTGGCGAAAGAGACGTGCACAGCCGAGTAAAAATAGGTGCCATTTTCTAATGAGATTCATTCAAGGGAGGCAGGTCTCCTGAATGCCGGGGCGTGTCACACCGCCAGGCTACAAGCAGCAACAGATAGGGCACCAGCGTCCCAGTCCACGGCGGGTCATTGGTTCGACCCTCTGAGGCCGACGCAGGGTCTGCAGCCAGCCAGCGGCGGGCCACTCTTTTGCTCGCTACTGTGGGCAGTCGTCTCGGCTTCCGACACATGCCGAAGACTTCGCGAGACGAGGGAAGCAGATTCGGACGCCAGATAGCCGGGTACCTATTCGTCGCCGCGATCTCAGCCACGCCGGCGAGGAGCAGGACACTGCTGGCCATCCGTGGCTCGCACCGAGCAGTGCTGAGGTGGCTGCTGGCGCCGCCATCCTGACATCATTGGAACTCACCCTGCCAGCCGAGGCCGGCACGACACAGCACTGGGTTACACAGGCCGCTAGGGTGTTTGGTCAGCATTGCAGGGCCCTGTGATGCAGATAGAGATGAACGGAGCACTGTAGTGGGAACAAATAAATTATTTGGATAGTCCTCACCGAGTTTTAATACTTCACCTCCTGAGCCATCCACTACAATATGAACTTTCAGGGATTACCTCTCACCGCAGATAACACAATACCTGACTACCTTCATTTACCAACCGAGAGTAGCAGCGTTTGCATGTAGTGGTCAGCGCTAACAAAGAAGCAACACGGCATGAAATAACCACCGAAATATCTGTGGGACGTTCGTCGAACGTGTTCGTCAGGACAGTGAGGCGAAATTTGGCGTTAATGGATTATGGCAGCAGACGACCGTCGCAAGTGCCTTTGCGAATAATACGACATTGTATGCAGCCCCTCTCCTGGACGACTGAAAAACCGTGAGCTAACTAGATGAATCCCGGTTTCAGTTGGTAAGAGCTGGCGATGGGGTTCCATTTGTGGCACAGACCCCATGAAGCCATGGACCAAAGTTCTTAACAAGGCACTGTGCCAGCTGGTGGTGGCTCCTTGATGTTGCGGGCTGTGTTTACATGGAATGGACTGGTTGCTTTTGTCCTGATGAACCGATCACTGACAGGATAAATGGATATGTTTAGATACTTGGAGACTATTTGCAACCATTCATGGACTTCGTGTTCCCAAACAACAACGGTATTATTTTCGCTGACAATGCGCTGTGTCAGCAAGCCAGAACTGTTTGCGGGTGGTCTGAAGAACATTCTGGACAATTCGAGCGAATGATTTGGTCACCCAGATCTCCCGACATGTGGCCCACCATACGTGAACGAGAACTAATGGAGAGGTCAGTTCGTACACAACATCCTGCACTGGTAACACTTTCGCACTTCTGGACGGCTGTAGAGGCATCATGGCTCAATATTTCTGCGGAGGCCTTTCAACGGCATGCAACGTAAGGTCGCTACACTACGTCGGGCACAAAGAGGTCCGACACGATATTAGGAGGTATCCCATTACTTCTGTGACTTCAGTGTTCAACAATATTATCAGAGAGCGGCCTCACAGAGCTCTCAACGCTTTACACTAGATCATTTAGATTTAGTTTAATTGAAGGTACAGGGTGTTTCAAAAATGACCGGTATATTTGAAACGGCAATACAAACGAAACGAGCAGCGATAGAAATACACCGTTTGTTGCAATATGCTTGGGACAACAGTACATTTTCAGGCAGACAAACTTTCGACATCACAGTAGTTACAATTTTCAACAACAGATGGCGCTGCGGTCTGGGAAACTCTATAGTACGATATTTTCCACATATCCACCATGCGTAGCAATACTATGGCGTAGTCTCTGAATGAAATTACCCGAAACCTTTGACAACGTGTCTGGCGGAATGGCTTCACATGCAGATGAGATGTACTGCTTCAGCTGTTCAATTGTTTCTGGATTCTGGCGGTACACCTGGTCTTTCAAGTGTCCCCACAGAAAGAAGTCACAGGGGTTCATGTCTGGCGAATAGGGAGGCCAATCCACGCCGCCTCCTGTATGTTTCGGATAGCCCAAAGCAATCACACGATCATCGAAATATTCATTCAGGAAATTAAAGATGTCGGCCGTGCGATGTGGCCGGGCACCATCTTGCATAAACCACGAGGTGTTCGCAGTGTCGTCTAAGGCAGTTTGTACCGCCACAAATTCACGAAGAATGTCCAGATAGCGTGATTCAGTAATCGTTTCGGATCTGAAAAATGGGCCAATGATTCCTTTGGAAGACGTGGCGGCCCAGACCAGTACTTTGTGAGGATGCAGGAACGATGGGACTGCAACATGGGGCTTTTCGGCTCCCCATATGCGCCAGTTCTGTTTATTGACGAAGCCGTCCAGGTAAAAATAAGCTTCGTCAGTAAACCAAATGCTGCCCACATGCATATCGCCGTCATCAATCCTGTGCACTATATCGTTAGCGAATGTCTCTCGTGCAGCAATGGTAGCGGCGCTGAGGGGTTGCCGCGTTTGAATTTTGTATGGATAGAGGTGTAAACTCTGGCGCATGAGACGATACGTGGACGTTGGCGTCATTTGGACCGCAGCTGCAACACGGCGAACGGAAACCCGAGGCCGCTGTTGGATCACCTGCTGCACTAGCTGCGCGTTGCCCTCTGTGGTTGCCGTACGCGGTCGCCCTACCTTTCCAGCACGTTCATCCGTCATGTTCCCAGTCCGTTGAAATTTTTGAAACAGATCCTTAATTGTATCGCTTTTCGGTTCTTTGGTTACATTAAACCTCTGTTGAAAACTTCGTCTTGTTGCAACAACACTGTGTTCTAGGCGGTGGAATTCCAACACCAGAAAAATCCTCTGTTCTAAGGAATAAACCATGTTGTCTACAGCACACTTGCACGTTGTGAACAGCACACGCTTACAGCAGAAAGACGACGTACAGAATGGCGCACCCACAGACTGCGTTGTCTTCTATATCTTTCACATCACTTGCAGCGCCATCTGTTGTTGAAAATTGTAACTACTGTAATTTCGAAAGTTTGTCCGCCTGAAAATGTACTGTTGTCCCAAGCATATTGCAACAAACGGTGTGTTTCTATCGCTGCTCGTTTAGTTTTTATTGCCGTTTCAAATATACCGGTCATTTTTGAAACACCCTGTAATAACGCCGTGCAGGTTTTAACGCCACGTTAGTTGGGAAATATCCCACAGTGGCAGCACCGTTCATGTAACGAATAACAAACGGCTGAGCTTCTACTTCGTGCTTGTAGCGTCCTTGCAGCGGCAACCTCGGTGCGAGGTGAACAGCTCTCAAAGAGAAGTCAAATCTCATGCTAAAAGTTGACTTTCAACTGACGCTGAACATTTTCCATAAGTTAAAGGAGGTATGCATTAATATCTAATGTCATTCTAGTTTAACGTTTTGATTACTGTGTGATCAAAATACGTTCTATCGTGTATTAAAGCATGTAACTAGATTGTAAAACATTTAAATACTTTCCAGTACAAACTTCCTGGCAGATTAAAACTGTGTGCCGGGCCGAGACTCTAAATCGGGACCTTTGCCTTTCGCGGGCAAGTGCTCTACCACCTGAGCTACCCAAGCACAACTCACGCCCCGTCCTCACAGCTTTCCTTCTGCCAGTACCTCGTCTCCTACCTTCCAAACCTTGCAGAAGTTCTCCTGCGAACCTCGCAGAACTAGCACTCCTGAACGGAAGGATATTGCGGAGACATGGCTTAGCCACAGCCTGGGGGATGTTCTGGAAACATAAATGTATCTTGAAGATGACGATAAAATTATGATGGACGAGCCGAATTTAATGCACGTTCACCTAAATTCTCCTTAAATAAGTTAGCCAGTGATGGAGACAACCGAGAGCCCATCGCCAAACCGTCCGTCATTTCATAAAATTTACTACCATACAAGAAGTATGTGGTCGTCGTCACATGCCGGAACAACTTTATAGTTTCAGGGGGAAAAAAATCCGCCAGCATTTTCAAAGTGTCCTCCACCGGAACTTTTGTGAACAGCGATACCACATCCAGGCCGACTAAAACGTCATTTGGACCAACTTTAATCCGATTTTCTCATTGAACATCTGGGAGTTTCTGATGTGATGTTCACACCGGCCGACTATAGGAGTCATCCACTTTGTTAGGTATTTGGCCAGCTTGTACGTAAGAGAACCAATTTCATTGACAAGTCTCAAGGGAACATTATCCTTGTGGATCGTCGGAAGTCCTTACAAGCTGGGAGGTCTAGGAGCTCGGACTCTGAGACTTTACGTAACATCATCTCGCTGACCGGAATATTTCCGTAGCTCCATGGTTTTTCTGCTGTACGTCAAAGTTGGGTCCCGTTTAAGACATTTGTACGTACTGTCCTCCAACATCGATGTCTTTTGCTGTGATATTCGGTAGTATTAAGAAACACGGTGGCATTTCTTTTGTAAGCTGGAAATACGACATGATCTTCATCTTTCCGAAGTAAACAGAGCCCCTCCCTCTCCTCTCTACTGATATTGGATCTGGGAGGCTTAGCTGAGGCCAAAAAGTGACTGGTAATAAGTCTCACTTCGTCCGCGTCGTCCTGAGCGATAAGAACTTTAACCGTGATAGCGGATACTGTCTGAGCGGTGCATGGAAACGAGCACTCGATGCAGAGAAGCAGCAGAGACATTCCATCCAAGGTTTACGTTCCAACGGAAGCGGTGGCACCACCAGCGCACACATTGACAACGTCTGCGACAGCAGTGCGTAATCGCCAACCAATCACAAGCCGATCAATCAGAAGCAGTCCACCGGCTATAAAATGCCACCACAGCAGTAGTGAAGACAGTCAGATGCTCCTGACTCTGACGATGTAGGTTATCGTCGAAAGCTCGAGATTTATTCCGAACTGACGCGGCAACAAAACCGAGAATGTTTCACATATAAGTGCCGTCGCGAAAGAGTTCATTATCATACAACCTCACCTCTGCTTACACCACTTCATTCGCTGCAGTCCGGAACCGCGGGACTGCTACGGTCGCAGGTTCGAATCCTGCCTCGGGCATGGGTGTGTGTGATGTCCTTAGGTTAGTTAGGTTTAAGTAGTTCTAAGTTCTAGGAGACTTATGACCTAAGATGTTGAGTCCCATAGTGCTCAGAGCCATTTGAACCATTTTGAACACCACTTCATTACAATGTAGGTTAAGTCATCGAAGGCATTGTTTAAGGTTTGGAAAGAGATGCAAGTCGGATGAGGCCAAGTCTGGACTTACGGAGGACGATGGATGACAGTGCACCCCAGGCGTCACAAGCTGCAGACGTCTAAGAGCTCGTGTGCACTCCGGCATGATCCATGTGTGGGGGAACTCTTCGAATTCCTGATTTCAGTTTATTGCGGGTGTCGCAGCACCGCAACGACATAACTACGTCACACACCGCCATATTATACGCTACAGTTTGCAGCCCTCTTAGCGGCGTAGGGTTGCAAATTGCGTCAGCAACGGTTGAAAGTCGACCGAGTAATACGCATGACGTGTAAGACCTCAGCCGATACTGAGAACAGAATAAAAACTTTGATGGCATTAATTTTCAGGATTCCTCGTACGACGTAGCAGTAGCATTAATTGATATTTAGTACCAGAATTAATAAAAATTCTCATTTAAGCAAATAAATACGTTAATTTAGAAAATAATTCATTTTCAGAAATATGTTTCACATTTACCTCTCCTTGAAATGACATACGTAATTCATCTCTAAAAACCTGGCTACTGTACAATCGTAAACACTGAATCATTTTGTATGTTGGAAACACTCAAACACGGAGATAGTGGAAAGATTCGCACAACTGTCAAGACTTGTGCCCGAAGGTCGTCTCACATCGAGTTTAACCACTGAAACCAACAGAGTGAGTGAAACAGATATTGCTGACCTGGCAACAGAGAACTGGTTTCATTGTTTCTTTTTACTCAAAAAACCTTCAGAACGCAAAAATAACCTGCTGGCCAATAGACTGTTAAAACCACTTTGTTGGCACACCATCGATCCAGGATCTCAAAGGCGAATAAAACTGGCAGAATTTCACAAGATTGCTGTTTTCGGAACACATGTTGATTCCTGTAGAGAATTAACATCGCACAGAACGTTTTCCATAACTCTATAGATCAATGATGTAAGCGATACAGGCTCACAGTTACAGGCACCTCTCTTGCAAATGTGAATAACCTACCAATCTTTTTTTTTTCCTTCTTCTTTGTACATCCATATTTAAATTGGATGATGGCAGGACATCAGCTGGTTTAATTTTTATTAAAAACGAAACTCCTCCAGCTGTACTTAAGATTTCATATTTAGTTGGCTACTAGTTTCGATGTTGCATCAACGCCATCTTCAGGCCCTATATAACACACAAACAATGTGGGACATCAGTAGTCTGTGAGATATTGTACAAAATAAATATTTTATAAACATATTGTATAAAGCATGAATTCATTAAAAGTAGTTACATTCCTTTCATTTTCATTAAGATGTAATTTACCTTGAAATAGCAATTTACATGGTACAAACAAGTACAAGTGAGGTTTTATATACACAGTTATTTCCGTTATAGATCAATACCTGACATTTGAAGAAAAATGGGGGTGTATATAAGTCTAGGTGACAAACCGTTACTCTTAGAGATAATAATATAGGCATGAAACAGTACTAAAATTGTGTTAAAAGCGAATAATAATACCCTACACCCTTCTTTGTGTGCATAGTTTAACTAACAGGAAGAAAAATATGCATTGCCAATCAGACATATGTGAGGTATGATTCCATTGTTTATAAATAGTGAAAGGTGGAAAGGAGTTACGTTTTCAAAACACTGTATCGTCGTCACTATAAAGCAACAAAGTGAAGTACGTTACTGAAACAACATCATTCATAGCGATACGAAACGCAAGTAAGGAGGAACTGGAAGAATGGTATGGAACTCCGTTAATATACTAAAAAGGTAGTCAATGGTGTAAAATAGATAAATATGAGTCAATTAAGAATGAGATTTTGACTCTGCAGCGGAGTGTGCGCTGATACGAAACTTCCTGGCAGATTGAAACTGTGTGCCCGACCGAGACTCGAAATCGAGTTCGAGTCTCGGTCGGGCACACAGTTTTAATCTGCCAGGAAGTTTCATATCAGCGCACACTCCGCTGCAGAGTGAAAATCTCATTCTGGAAACATCCCCCAGGCTGTGGCTAAGCCATGTCTCCGCAATATCCTTTCTTTCAGGAGTGCTAGTTCTGCAAGGTTCGCAGGAGAGCTTCTGTAAAGTTTAAAAGGTAGGAGACGAGGTACTGGCAGAAGTAAAGCTGTGAGTACCGGGCGTGAGTCGTGCTTCGGTAGCTCAGTTGGTAGAGCACTTGCCCGCGAAAGGCACAGGTCCCGAGTTCGAGTCTCGGTCGGGCACACAGTTTTAATCTGCCAGGAAGTTTCATGAGTCAATTCATTAATCTACTCATTCCAGCAAAACTGCAATCTTTCATTGATTCAACGACCTAGGTTTTGTTGCTTTTAAACGGGTAACATGTTAGTTGGTTCGCTGGTTGATTTGACGGAAGGTAACAAACAGTGAGGTCATCGGTCACATAGGCTTAGGGAAGGATGGAGAAGGAAGTCGGCCATCCGCTTTCAAAGGGACCATCCCGGCCTGAAGCGATTTAGGGAAATCATTGAAAACCTAAATCGGGTTTGAGCCGTCGTCCTCCCGAATGCGAGTCCAGTGTGCTAACTGTTGCGCCGTGCGTTGATACAGCGCGGTCGCCGCATGTACGAGGGATATTCGGAAAGTAAGTTCCGATCGGTCAAGAATGAGGAGCACTGTGAAAATCTAATAAAGCTTTGCACATACGTGTTCGACAGTGTCTCTAGTATCCCTGTCGGTTGCATCACTTCGCTCTTTTCAGTTTTGAGCGCATGGTGAGCATATAAAGATGCGTAGAAAATAGTGTCTCCGACCAAGTATGAGGTCCCGGTGAGAGATTTCGCGCGATATTATGCAGCCCACATTACAGAACTGTCATACGGTTCCAACTCCGTGACGATTCTCGGTCGAAATCTGCAGCGGCAATGATAATGCTCCTGCAGCGTTTTCGATGAGAACTGTTTGATCACCCACACTACAGCTGGTAATAGCCTCCCTCTCTGTTTCATCTCTGCTCAAACTAAGTACTGGCTTTGAAGACAACATTTTCGCACAGGCAACAAGCTGTAGATGAGAGTATTGCATTGGTGGGAATCCCAGACGACTGACATTGCAAATTTGGTATAACGGTGCGACAGACGTCCTAGTTGGAGCGGCGACTATGTAGAGAAATAGCTGGAAGGTGGAGTCAACTGTCACAAATAAAAAAATTCTGAGAATTGTGATGATCCCTTGGTCATAACAAAAGGCGAAACAGCATTCTAACCAGATTGTGTGATCACCACGGAAAATAGTGGATGCTTTGCAGTATGTTCCCATGGCGGCCATAAGATTATCTGCGCTGTTCGATGCGGATGCGCATTGTAATCCATAATAATGAAATCACGACCGAATGCACCCGTGAAAAGCCCCACACATGGAGGGAGTACCTTGTCACAATGACGTCCATCGGTGAGCGAAAGGTGTTCAAGGCTTGGAGGTCAGAACACCCCTGCAACATAATTCCTCCCTACAGCAAAACGATCATGGCCACAATCTTCATTGGTGCATGACATGTTACCATTCACTGAAAATTATGGAGGTAATAATGCACGTCCCCAAACGTCATAAACCAAAACGATTGTATTAGGTTTGTGCATAAGTTCATAGCGTTTTTTTTTCATGTTGATACTCGTGTTTCTATGGATGTATTTATCGATTGTCATATTTTATTTGCAATTCACCGTTGCTACCTGAGTTTACATACTGGCATTTTGTCATTTGGAGATAGTAAGTGGAGCTGTGGACGCAAGAAGATGGAGTGGCAAGTGAAGAAATCGGGACATTTCCGACTTATTCTTCAGTCTGAGTTCAGTAGAGGGGTGACAGCAGCAGAGACAGCCAGAAACATTTGCCCTGTGTATGTGGATAATGCCACTGGACAGAGCAGTTTTAAGAACGATCGCTTTGACATTAGTGACTCTCCACGTTCGGGGCTTGATGATGATTGTTTAAAGGCATTAATCCACATCGATCCACGTCGATGTACTCAATAACTGACAAATATGACAAATTGTGATCACTTCATCATCGTGCGACATTTGCATGCAATGGGAAAGGTTAAAAAACAGGGCTGAAGGACAGAACCTTAAAAAATCTACGGGTGGCCGTATGTGCATCTCTGCTTCTTCGTCGTCAGAACAACGCCGTCCATTCATACCCTGCATCGTTACTGTGACAAGAATTGGTGTTTCTATTCTAACGCCCGCATCTCGTGGTAGTGCGGTAGCGTTCTCGCTTCCCACGCCCGGGTTCCCGGGTTCGATTCCCGGCGGGGTCAGGGATTTTCTCTGCCTCGTGATGGCTGGGTGTTGTGTGCTGTCCTTAGGTTAGTTAGGTTTAAGTAGTTCTAAGTTCTAGGGGACTTATGACCACGGCAGTTGAGTCCCATAGTGCTCAGAGCCATTTGAACATCTATTCTAACACAAGGAAAAGAAAGGAACGTTTGAGCGCAAAGAAAGCAAGAACTCCCGATACAAAGACCTGCGTGCGTCCATAATAGATCAAGTTGTGCATCAGTTGGAACAGCAACTGTGTGACGTACCACGAATTGCTTCCCCGAGGTGTAACCATCATTGCTAGCACTTTTGTCAACAAATGAGATGTCTCGCAGATGCAGTCCAAGTACAAAGACCGGGAAGACTGCATGGAGTGACGCTGCTCCACGATAACAGCCGCTCACATTCTGTTAGCCTGCTGAAAATATTTTTCAGCTCTTCTCTCTCACATTTTCTCCTCTCTATAGAGCAACCTTCAAGGAATTTCATTTCTGGATGAAAATGTGCTCCGAACATAGCTCGACGAATACTTCACTTCAAAATAACTTAACTTCTACAGCTGCGGAATTGAAAAGTCACCCAAGCGTTGGCAGACTGTAAGTGAAGGAGAATATGTTATTGGTGACTAAATTCTCTGTTGCTGTATATGAGATCCTTATTAAACTTATGGCAATACAATACGAACTTGTGCTCCAAGGTAATAAAAATGGGCGGCTCAGTAGCGCCCCATGCACCACAAAAGCGTGATTTGGCCCTGTCTGACATCTATGTACACTACTGGCCATTAAAATTGCTACACCACGAAGATGACGGACTACAGACGCGAAATTTAACCGACAGGAAGAAGATGCTGTGACATGCAAATGATTAGCTTTTCAGGTCATTAACACAAGGTTGGCGCCGGTGGCGACACCTACAACATGCTGACACGAGGAAAGTTTCCAACCGATTTCTCATACACAAACAGCAGTTGACCGGCGTTGCCTGGGGAAACGTTGTTGTGATGCCTCGTGTAAGGAGGAGAAATGCGTACCATCACGTTTCCGACTTTGATAAAGGTCGGATTTTAGCCTATCGCAATTGTGGTTTATCGTATCGTCACATTGCTGCTCACGTTGGTCGAGATCCATTGACTGTTAGAAGAATATGGAATCGGTGGCTTCAGGAGGGTAATACGGCACGCTGTGCTGGATCCCAACGGCCTCGTATCACTAACAGTCGAGATGACAGGCATCTTATCCGCATGGCTGTAACGCATCGTGCAGCCACGTCTCGATCCCTGAGTCAACAGATGGGGACGTTTGCAAGACAACAACCATCTGCACGAACAGTTCGACGACGTTTGCAGCAGCACGGACTATCAGCTGGGAGACCATGCCTGCGGTTACCCTTGACGCTGCATCACAGACAGGAGCGACTGCTATGGTGTACTCAACGACGAACCTGGGTGCACGAATGGCAAAACGTCATTTTTTCGGATGAATCCAGGTTCTGTTTACAGCATCATGATGGTCGCATCCGTGTTTGGCGACATCGCGGTGAACGCACATTGCAAGCGTATAGTCGTCATCGCCATACTGCCGTCTCACCCGGCGTGACGGTATGGGGTGCTATTGGTTACACGTCTCGGTCACTTCTTGTTCGCACTGACGGCACTTTGAACAGTGGACGTTACATTTCAGATGTGTTACGACCCGTGGCTCTACCCTTCATTCGATCCCTGCGAAACCCTACATTTCGGCAGGATAATGCGCAACCGCATGTTGCAGGTCCTGCACGGGCCTTTCTGGATACAGAAAATGTTCGACTGCTGCCCTGGCCAGCACATTCTCCAGATCTCACACCAATTGAAAACGTGTCGTGAACGGTGGCCGAGCAACTGGCTCGTCACAATACGCCAGTCACTACTCTTGATGAACTGTGGTACCGTATTGAAGCTGCATGGGCAGCTGTACCTGTACACGCCATCCTAGCACTGTTTGACTCAATTCCCAGGCGTATCAAAGCCGTTATTACGGCCAGAGGCGGTTCTTCTGGGTACTGATTTCTCAGGATCTTTGCGCCCAAATTGCGTGAAAATGTAATCACAAGTCAGTTCTAGTGTAATATATTTGTCCAATGAATACCCGTTTATCTTCTGCATTTCTTCTTGGTGTAGCAATTTTAACGGCCAGTAGTGTACAAAGAAAACCTATCTGGTTACAGATTCAGTGACTTGGAAGAGGTTAAAATAGCTTACTATCATGGGTCAAGAGGCAAGAATCCGAATTTTTTCAACCTGATTTTGATGCTACGGTGTGTATTTTTTCCCCTTTTACAGGTTCATTATAAAACTTTTTATCGCAGTGGTCGCAAAACTTTTTGAGCCACCCTCATTTACAGGATTCCCTGTCCATGTTAATTTGTCTTGTTTCGTGACGTAGGGTCACTGCTGCCAGTGGTGTTCCTCCACTTTTCTTAGCAAGTCGGTCTTACCACCACCGCAAGGCGGTTGCTACCAAATAAAAGAAATATCAGCCCTCTCACCTCGCGGCTGGATACACGGTGTCGACTGCTACTTCGGACGCCTACGCCCAGAGATGGTCAGAGTCCTCGAGCCGTAGGCCTTCCACCGGCGCCGTAGAGCCGTCTGCGGTCTGCGAGGCCATCAGAGCAGCCGCCGCAGCGCCTCGTCCGGCCGAAAGCGCCGTAACGACATTAAGCGAGCCTGGCAGGGTCGCCGCTTTGTGGCCGCCACGGGCAACTGTGCGCCGCGCTGTGTTCGCCAACTTTGCCCGCACCGCTGCTGTAATTGAGCGTCGTCGCGCAGCGCTGGAAGCTCGCCGGGTCGACCTCGTTCGCCTGCGAAAACAGAGTGGCGAGCCCGACTCTGCTGCTGCTGTGGAGATCATTCACGATAGCGCCCGAGTGCCGAGAGTAACTGCTTATTACGTGGCGGAAGTCGTATCACGAACGTGGAATTTAGAACCCTACTAGGCTGCGCACCGGGTGAAATGGGGCATTCCCGTGACAGATTTAATTATAAAAACTACCGAAAATGCTCTTTTTTTAAAACGGTGATGCCAGTTCACGACCTGCATATTAATTGGGGCTTGCCAGTTACTTATACATCCTAATGTTATATGAGATGGGAAAAGGAAAGAAATCAACTAAAGTGAAAAAAATTACAAGTTCGCCACAAATGCCGGCTGGAGTGGCCGAGCGGTTCTAGGCGCTACAGTCTGGAACCACGCGGCCGCTACGGTCGCAGGTTCGAATCCTGCTTCGGGCATGGATGTGTGTGATGTCTTTATGTTAGTTAGGTTTAAGTAGTTCTAAGTTCTAGGGGACTGATGACCTCAGAAGTTAAGTCCCGTAGGGCTCAGAACCATTTTCGCCACAAATGCAGGTCATTTTCAGTTAATATTGCGAGTACATATCTCTTTCCCTCCCTCCCCGCTCCTGTTGTACTCCTATAGTGCCGGACGTGGTGGCCGAGCGATTCTAGGCGCTTCAGTCCGGAACCCCGCGACTGCTACCGTTGCAGGTTCGAATCCTGCCTGGGACTTGAATGTGTGTTATGTCCTTAGGTTAGTTAGGTTTATGTAGTTCTAAGTTCTAGGGGACTGATGACCTCAGATAACAAGTCACATAGTCCTCAGGGCCAGTTTAACCATTACCCCTATAGTACACAGTGTTTCAGAAACGCTAATCCAGTATAATATCTACATCTACATGGATACTCTGCAAATGACATTTAAGTCTCTGTCAGAGGTTTCATCGAACCAACTTCACAATTCTCTATTATTCCAATCTCGTAAACATCGCGGAGAGAATGGACACCTGTATCTTTCCGTATGAGCTTCGATTTTCCTTATTTTGTCATGGTGATCGTTTCTCCCTAAGTAGGTCGGTGTCAACGAAATATTTTCGCTTTCGGAGGAGAAAGTTGGTGGTTGGAATTTCCTGAGAGGATTACGCCGCAACGGAAAATGCCTTTGTTTTAATGATGTCCACCACAAATCCTGTATCATTTCAATGGCGCTCTCCCCCATATTTCGCGATAATACAAAACGTGCTGCCCTTCTTTGAAATTTTTCTATCTACTCTGTCAATCCTATCTCATCAAGATCCCACACCGCGCAGCAGTATTCTAAAAGAGAACGGACAAGCGTATTGTAGGCAGTCTCCTTAGACATCTGTTACATTTTCTAAGCGTCCTTCCAATAAAACGCAGTCTTTGGTTAGTGTTCCCCATAACATTTTCTATGTGGTCCTTCCAACTTAAGTTGTTCGTAATTATAATTCCTAGGTATTTAATTGAATTTACGGCCTTTGCATTTGACTGATTTATCGTGTTACCGAATTTTGACGGATTCCTTTCAGCACTGATGTGGATGACTTCACACTTACCGTTATATAGGGTCAATTGTCAATTTTCGCACTATACACATCCTTCTTCTACATCATTTTGCATTCTATTTTGCTCTTCTGATGCCCTTATTAGTAGATAAACCACAGCGTCATTTGCAAACCACCTAAGATGGGTGCTCGGATTGTCTCCCAAATCGTTTATATAGATAACGAACAGGAGAGGGCATATAACACTGTCTTGAGGAATTCCAGAAATCACTTCTGTTTTAGTTAATGACTTTCCGTCAGTTACTACGAACTGTGACCTCTCTGACAAAAAATGATGTATCCAGTCATATAACTGAGATGACATTCCATAAGCACGCAATTTCACTACAAGCGGGTGCTTATACGGTACAGTGTCAAAAGCCTTCCGGAAATGCAGAAATACGGGATCCATCTGAAATTCATTGTCTATAGCACACAACACTTCATGCGAGTAAAGAGCTAGTTGTGTTTCAAAACACCGGTGTCTCTAAATTCATGTTGACTGTGTATCAAAACACCGTTTACTTCGAGGTAACTCATAATGCTCGAACATAATATATGCTCCAAAATCCTGCTGCATATCGACGTTGATGATATGGACCCATAATGTAGCAGGTTACTCCAACTACCTTTCTTGAATATTGGTGTGACCTGTGCAACCTTCCAGTCTTTGGGTACAAATCTTTCGTCGAACGAACGGTGGTATATGATTGTTAAGTATGGAGCTACTGCATCAGCATACCTGAAGGAATGTAATTGGTATACAGTCTGGACCAGAAGACTTGCTTTTATTAAGTGATTTAAGTTTCTTCACTAGCCCGAGGATATTTACTTCTACGTTACTCATGTTGGTAGTGCTACGTGGGGTAATCGCGCGGTCTCAGGCGCCATGTCACGGTCCGCGCGGCTTCCCCCGTCGGAGGTTCGAGTCCTCCCTCGGGTATGGGTGTGTGTTGCCCTTAGCGTAAGTTAGTTTAAGTTAGATTAAGTAGCGTGTAAGCTTAGACACCGATGATCTCAACAGTTTGATACTATAGGATTCTACCACAAATTCCCAATTCCCAAGTTGGCAGTTGTTCTTAATTCGAATTCTGGAATATTTACTTCGTCTTGGGAAAGTAGAAACTTGGGATATTTATACTTCCGTACAAGGTACCAAGTACACTCCTGGAAATGGAAAAAAGAACACATTGACACCGGTGTGTCAGACCCACCATACTTGCTCCGGACACTGCGAGAGGGCTGTACAAGCAATGATCACACGCACGGCACAGCGGACAAACCAGGAACCGCGGTGTTGGCCGTCGAATGGCGCTAGCTGCGCAGCATTTGTGCAACGCCGCCGTCAGTGTCAGCCAGTTTGCCGTGGCATACGGAGCTCCATCGCAGTCTTTAACACTGGTAGCATGCCGCGACAGCGTGGACGTGAACCGTATGTGCAGTTGACGGACTTTGAGCGAGGGCGTATAGTGGGCATGCGGGAGGCCGGGTGGACGTACCGCCGAATTGCTCAACACGTGGGGCGTGAGGTCTCCACAGTACATCGATGTTGTCGCCAGTGGTCGGCGGAAGGTGCACGTGCCCGTCGACCTGGGACCGGACCGCAGCGACGCACGGATGCACGCCAAGACCGTAGGATCCTACGCAGTGCCGTAGGGGACCGCACCGCCACTTCCCAGCAAATTAGGGACACTGTTGCTCCTGGGGTATCGGCGAGGACCATTCGCAACCGTCTCCATGAAGCTGGGCTACGGTCCCGCACACCGTTAGGCCGTCTTCCGCTCACGCCCCAACATCGTGCAGCCCGCCTCCAGTGGTGTCGCGACAGGCGTGAATGGAGGGACGAATGGAGACGTGTCGTCTTCAGCGATGAGAGTCGCTTCTGCCTTGGTGCCAATGATGGTCGTATGCGTGTTTGGCGCCGTGCAGGTGAGCGCCACAATCAGGACTGCATACGACCGAGGCACACAGGGCCAACACCCGGCATCATGGTGTGGGGAGCGATCTCCTACACTGGCCGTACACCACTGGTGATCGTCGAGGGGACACTGAATAGTGCACGGTACATCCAAACCGTCATCGAACCCATCGTTCTACCATTCCTAGACCGGCAAGGGAACTTGCTGTTCCAACAGGACAATGCACGTCCGCATGTATCCCGTGCCACCCAACGTGCTCTAGAAGGTGTAAGTCAACTACCCTGGCCAGCAAGATCTCCGGATCTGTCCCCCATTGAGCATGTTTGGGACTGGATGAAGCGTCGTCTCACGCGGTCTGCACGTCCAGCACGAACGCTGGTCCAACTGAGGCGCCAGGTGGAAATGGCATGGCAAGCCGTTCCACAGGACTACATCCAGCATCTCTACGATCGTCTCCATGGGAGAATAGCAGCCTGCATTGCTGCGAAAGGTGGATATACACTGTACTAGTGCCGACATTGCGCATGCTCTGTTGCCTGTGTCTATGTGCCTGTGGTTCTGTCAGTGTGATCATGTGATGTATCTGACGCCAGGGATGTGTCAATAAAGTTTCCCCTTCCTGGGACAATGAATTCACGGTGTTCTTATTTCAATTTCCAGGAGTGTATTTATTGCCACAATAAACTATTATTTTGTGAGGATATATACCTCACATTCATGTGCATCGTGTTGTCTTGCTTTTTTAGTTAAAATTTTTCTTTTTTCTGTTTTTCTTGTAGTACACTTGTCAATCTCCCATTTCCACTATGTATTGTGCTTGTTGGTACACTCAAGGATATTACTCAACGAAATTAATCTATACACAGACATTCTTCAGAAATCATGTAGAGAGTTTGTTTTCCTTTCATTATTCTTATATAAAGTGTAGGGTATTATCTTGAGTCTGAATATAATAAACTAAGTGTTATGAGAAATTACTTCAAGAAAGTTGTGATAAACAAACTTGTCTAAATTTTCAAAAGATACGCAAAATTATTATTTTTATTATTACTGTAATATTATTATCGTTATTATTACTATTATTGTTGTTGCCATTTTCTATACTCTGAAAACACTTTTGCAGTAAATTAGTATACACACTTGACTTACTCTCAATGAATAAACTGATGTGGTGTAATATCATAGTTTGCCCCCATAAACCATGGATCTTGCCATCGCTGGGCTAGCATGCGTGTCTCACCAACACAGATAGCCGCACCGAAGGTGTAACCGCAACAGAGGGGTCTGCTTAGAGGCCAAACGAACGTGTGGTTCTTGAAGAGGGACAGCAGCTGTTTCAGTAGTGGCAGGGGCAACCGTCTGGATAACTGACTTATCTGGCCTTGTAACAACCAAAACGGCCCTGCTGTACCGGTACTGTGAATGGCTTAAAGCAAGGGGAAACTACAACCGTAATATTCACCTTGGGCTTGCAGCTCTATTGTATGGTTACATGATGATGGCGACCTCTTCGATTAATCATTCCGGAGGTAAAACAGTCCCCCACTCGGATCTCTGGGAGGGCAATGCTGAAGAGGTTGTCGTCTTTAGGAGTAATGAAAGTAGTGAAACCAAATAGAGGTAATTCAGGAGTAGGGTTAGCAATGAATAACAAAATATTAATGAGAGCAAGCTACTAAGAACAAACAAAAAGCCAACATCTACCACATCAGAAGAACTTTACACGACAACTGGCTCTGCAGATGGTGAGGAGACAAGTAATGTATGGTGATACAAAAGGAATTATTCCGATAGCTGAGATGACGACGATTTAATTGTGGTGGGAGACTGATATTTGATAGTAGGAAAAGGAAGAAAAGGAAAAATAGTGAGTTGAATTGGGGGAAAGAATGCAAGAGGAAGCTGCCTGTAGAATTTTCCACACAGCATAATTTAATCGTCACTGACGCATGATTTAAGTATCATGAAAGAAGACATGGAAGAGATCTGGAGGCGCTGGGAGGTTTCGCATTGATTATACAGAGTGGGACAAATAAAAGTAGCCAGCAGTACAGAGTTACAGTATATAAAGAAACACAGCAAAGGAAACAGAATACAGTAGCAATGTGACTGTGACAGATGTTGAAAGTCACCAGCATTCATCTCTTTGCACTTTTGGGCCCTGGGCAGCTTGTTGCTGAAGGTGCATCGAAGATGGTCTGCTCGAATAATTGTAGTCTTATCCGAAGTGTTCTGCTGCAGTTGTTTTAGGACTTGACGACTCCCCACGCAAAGTAATCGCAAACTGACAGACCGGGTGACCTGGGCCAGCTACGGCGGCGACCAGGCTCACCTCAGCTGACAGCTCTGTCAGGCGTGTGGACTGTGTCAATGTTCTCCAAGGCTCGACCGGCTATGTGGGCTCCACAAGTAGCAAAACCCGTCTACTACTTTAAGTGTCTCATTTCCTAATCCAATTCTCTCATCATCACCTAATTTAATTCGATTACATTCCATTATCCTCGTTTTTCTTTTGTTGATGTTCATCTTATATCCTCCTTCCAAGACACTGTCTCTTCCGTTCAACAGTTTTTCCAGGTCCTTTGCTGTCTCTGACAGAATTACAATTTCATCGACAAGTGCTCTTACTCATCACTACTTTACAGCTAAATTTGTATTATGTAATTTACTGTAATCCACCATCAATAATTAAGGAGGAAAAGCTAATAATCTTTAAGAATAAACAATTTTAAGTCCCCTGAGTGTTAATTCTGTAAAGTATCGAAGAGTCATTAGTCGCCTTGATTTGTAGGTTTAGCGTCGTACACTAAAAAAGGAAACACAAAAGCTTGACACAGCGCTCACATTGCTAGACTACAGGAAAAAGATCAATAGTTTGAGTTGATGCAGTTAATACAACACATTTGTTCGGTGAGTTTAGAAGTTCGTGTGTTTTCGAAAATTACTGAGATCTTGTGCATAATTCTATGAGTAGGTTAAAGAACAGTTAATCTCTATCGTTCAGTCCAATGTTCCACATCCTGAAACTATCAACTTATTACTTCAGTTGTCGACTTTCCATAAAAGCCAGGAAAACTTCTAATGGCCGTTTACTTCTGATGGCAATAGGTCTAGAGAGTTACTTAAGGTCTGCTGACTGATAACTGATTGTCGGCTTGCTGTTTATACATCGATTCGAATGCAGAATTAATCGATACAAGACCCGTTAGCGTGTGGCGATGTGTCGTTTACATTTGGGAAGGGCTCTTCTATATCTTACTCAGAACAAACTTTAATGGATGCATGCCTCGCGGCAATTAACTGTCTCATGAATACATTCGACGCTCAAAAGATCTCAGCTAGAAATGTAGACGAAATTTAACTGACTCACCAGGAGGGTGTTAACAATTTGTTTTCCGTTTCTCGAGGATAACGATATCTGCTCAATATAGTTACTGGCTTTGGTCATAGCGCTGTGCCACAATACCACTCTCATGACATACGCGCTTAACATCAACTAGATTATGCTTCGGTCTTCATGTTCCTGCCGCTAGCTACAAAAACCTCTTGAGGCTTGAAATCTATCGTAAGTCTTAAATTAATTCATAATTTTTGACTGATGATAGATTTTTATTCCATTGGCTTCGATTGAGGTGCATTTTGTTGTTTCGTCGTTTCAGGCACTATTTAATGGAACATAGTGAATTAAAAACATTTTTGTAATCAACATAGGCGTTGTACGACTATTATATCTCTTTTTTCTCACGTATATTGTAATTCGTTATGGCTAATAAATTCTGTAGTCGACTTGAAGTATAGTCACAGGGGATTAAAAAATGAGTCCAATTTATTTTTGTTATCTGATCGATCTGTCAGATGGAATCAGAAACTTTCATTTTTCCAAACTGGTTTGTACTGACAGTTGACTTCAAAACAAGTTAGAGAAGTAAAATAATGATACTGTACAGCAGCTTTGTTTCGTAATAAAATGAAAAGTCAATTTAATATCTGGATTTTCGTATGTTTCTAGTAGGGAGATAAATTACGGTATCCTAACGTTTACTCAATTTTCGGTTTGATATTGTAATTTGGACATAAGGTATGTGACAGGTTTAGCATCTTTGACGTTACATCATGTAATAAAAACATAAAACTTCGTGTTGTATCAACGTTCGATACCACAATTGTCAGGGGCTGCAGTTATCGACCGCGGTCCATACTAGTATCGCTGGACCCACGAGTCGAGACTAGCAACAAGTGCGCTCGGCCTCTCTTGCTCGGGACTTCGAGTAGGAAAGTACGATGGTGAGTCAAATGAAAACCTTAAATTTTTAATATCAAATCGAAATTTTGCTCCGTTATACTGTAAGTTGGTAAGCGTGCAGAATGGCCTGTAGGTGACAGCATAGTGCAGATGCATACATACCGTCACAGTATTATTATAAAGATGGCCGCCCCACTTGCGACTTGCACCAGGGAAGAACAGCGTTCTGTTATTCGGTTTTTGCGTAGTGAAGGTGTGAAACCTATTGAAATTCATCGACGAATGAAGGTTCAGTATGGTGATGCATGTTTGTTGCAGCAGCAAGTCTGCGAATGGAGCTGGAAGTTCGTAAATAGTGTGATTTCTGTGGAAGGTGCTCCTCGTCCAGGTCAGGCACAACGAGTTGTGACTCCACAGAACATTGCAGCAGTTGAAGCCATTGTGAAGGAAAACCGCCGAGTGACACTGAATGACATTGCTGCATGCTTAAAGATTAGTCATGGGTCAGCACAATACATTGTGCATGATGTGTTCCAGTTTCACAAAGTGTCTGCAAGATGGGTGCCACGGCAGCTGACTCCTGAAATGAGAGAACGACGTGTTGATGCTTGTGAAGAACGTCTTCGCCGCTTTGAATGAGAAGGTGATGGCTTCCTTGCAAGAATCATTACTGGGGACGGGACTTGGGCTCACTTCCACCAACCGGAAACGAAGAGAGCGAGCAAGGAATGGCGCCATTCCTCATCACCAAACCCAAAGAAGTTTCGAACAGAACCATCAACAGGGAAGGCTATGCTGAGTCTCTTTTGGGACGAAAAAAGCGTCATTTTGGAGCATTACATGCCTAGAGGGACCACTGTCACCAGTGCATCATACACAGATCTCCTAAACAATAATCTGCGGCCTGCAATGAAATCAAAGCGACGTGGATTGCTGTCGGCAGGTGTCCTTTTGCCACACGACAATGCAAGGCCCCACATTGCCCGTACAACAGTTGCAACAATCACAGACCTGCGTTTTGAGTGTCTTCCACATCCACCATACTCACCAGACCTTGCCCCAAGTGATTTCCATCTGTTTGGACCACTCAGAGACGCAATGGGAGGAAAGAAGTTCGGTTCTGATGAAGAAGTACGCCACGCGGTGCATGAGTGGTTGCGAGGACTACCAAAACAATTTTTTGTAAAGGAATTTATGCAGTTTGTAAGCGCTAGAGGACTTTCATTGAGCATGGGGGAGATTAGGTTGAAAAGTGATATAGCTTTGTACCACTTCTGCACAATAAATAATATTTAAAAATATTGAAGGTTTTTATTTGACTCACCCTCGTAGTATAGCCTCCAGCTGATAGGAAGCAGCCTCAAACATAGCGCTTAGTTAAAGTATGGCGTTTGTGATGCCTCTGTAGCTCCCTGTTTGTACTTATATTCCTCCTGACTGTGAAGACTCCTGTACCAGCAGTTAAGAACAATATATTACTTTTTACCAACGACTACTAATTATTTTAGTCGTTGTAGACCAAGACCATGCAGCCCGCTCCTTATCGACTTCTCTGACAAACCTGGTGTATATGCAAAGAAGAGATTTGTATGTTTCTACTTAGCATTGGCCGCCAGTCATTCCCATTGGCGACGAATCGTTCGTCGTCATCATAACACTTTGAATCGTCGTTTACGAACGTTGCTAATGGGAATTAATGCCCAACATTTGAAATGTACTTCTGTTTCAAAAACAATAATTGATCTTTTTGTCGCGGTTGCTACGACGAATATACAATACAGTATAACGAGTTTCGGTGATATTTCGTGAGCTTCCCGAGACTATTGATGTAACAGAAGCTTAACGCAAATTTCTGTTACCTCTAGAAAGAGCTAGCAATGCAGCAGCATATTCTATTCATGATATCCTTCAGTGACTTTGAGCACGGGAATAGGAACAAAAAAATAAGAAGTTTCAAAATCTTCTGCACTGATTGAAACCTCTGGAATTAATAGTCAGTGGAGCCAGCCGCTAGCCCATAAGATAAAAGAAACTCCAGCTTACACGAAAGTTCCTGACAATGAATGCCAGAGCGAGACTCGAACCCCGAACTTCACGAGTCTCCCTCACAGCCTCACTTCCGCCAAGTAGCTCTTTTGTACTTTCCAAATTTTTACAGTTCTCCTGCGCACTTTGCGAAAAACAGCTCTTTGGAAGGTTCCCGGTTAGAGTTCGTGTCCATACTGCAGTTTTAATTTTTCAGGACGTTCCCAAGCAGTGTACACTCCATTACGAAGGAGCTTGCTTGTTGCAGTGCATATTATCATCGAACAATGTCGAGTGGTCTTGTGCACATTGAAGCTTTTCTGAAACTACGCCGCGAGCAACAGCTGGTATATAATACCTATTCGTGCGTGCGGTTTCTGTGCAAACCGCAGTTCGCCATCCACTGTCGGTTCGCGACGGTTTCGAACACAAGGGCAACAGCGTCCCTTTTGTCAACAGCAGCGCGCAGCACGTGTCATTACTAGCAAACAAAGCCGCATCGCATGTCACTTTGCGCGCTGATTGAAATCTTTATAAACTGCCGGCGAGTTATAATTTATTTAAGCACTGTATCCACTACTAAATTATGCAGGAAATTAATACAAATTTTAATGTTGTGTGAATGGCCTAAAAATTAATTTGAGCCTCGCCGCCCGCTGATGTCACAGGCGGGTCTGCGATCGCCACTATATTGTGTCGGTTGGCTGGTGCATCAGTTTTCCGGAATTATTAATAATGTTTTAGTGGATGCAGCGCACTCATCAAACGCATGATTTTATCAAAACACGTAATTAAATTACGGAACTCCCAGCCGTCAGGCGGTGCGATCACTTTTAGCGGATTAGTCAGTAATGTTTGCTGTCCATCAGCCAAATCCGTTCGCAAACTAACGAGTTGTTATTAGCATGTGCTGAACGCACCGACATCATCTGGTGCAGCGTTTCTACGTGTTTATCTAGGATAGCCAATGTGGTGGGAAACCTTTTTCCCCAAGTATTACTAACTAAAACTTTGAACATAGCTGCTAAGGCTCAGTGACCGTGTCAGAATTATATTGGAACAAATAAGCCCTCGGTCACAAATATTAAGTCAAAATTGACCTGGTTTCGACGCTACTATGAGCGTCGTCTTCAGAATTAGACTAACTGTTTTGGAACAGTTAGTCTAATTCAGAAGACGACGCTCATAGTAGCGTCGAAACCAGGTAAATTTTGACTTAATATTTGTGACCGAGGGCTTATTTGTTCCAATATATTACTAACTAGTTTGGTAAAGCGTTAGCCGTTAGCTCTAAATTTCAGCTTCGTGTGTCGCTATGACAGACATAGGCCTCTGTTCGCCCCAATAGTTTTCTAGTTTACGTCGGAGTAGTATTTGTGCTACGTGTCTGATGGCCCAAGGAGCTATTTGTGACTTTTTTGATACAGACATGTCATCACTAGAGGTGAAAGAACATGTAACTGGCTAATAAAGTAATAAACGCAAGCAAGGTCGGTAGTAGGCCGTAATACGATGTTTATTTAATCGTGCGATTACTTAATTTCGACAAAACGTCATTGTCAAGCACATTTGTAACATCTGTATTTCACGTCGTTTTCAAATCACTCATAATTACAAGTAAAAAGCCGTCATATTCCGTCGTTTAACGAAAGGATCGACACTATAGTGATGTCTTTTAAGAGCGTATTCTCAACTCTGTTTTGTGTTCAACAACATGGTAACTCAATCATGCTGTTGGACATAGAGCAGAATTGAGAATACGATCTTAAAATGTGTCACTGTAGCGTGGATCCTTTCCTAAAATGACGGAATAGGCTAATTTTTGCTTGTAATTAAGAACGATTTGAAAATGACGTGAAATACAGATTTTACAAATGAGCTTGACAAAGACGCTTAGCCGAAATTAGCTAATCGCACTGAAATGCCCGCTAAACCCGCTGGGCAGAACAAGTGATCATGATTGCGGGAAGAGCCAAATAAGGTTGGAGTCAGTTTCACGTTAAAATTGTAGTTTAATGTAATTTACTAGCACACTTACAACACAACCTGCACATAGCCGAGCCTTTACAACTACGAGATTCAAAATGCAAATCTTCCACTGCTGAAGACCTCCGAACAAGAAATCTTAAAAACCAACAAGATAAAAATGCAGTTAAAATAGCAAATAATATAATTAAAATATATGTATTTCACAGCTAGGTTGAAATCCTCAAGGCAAGGGTGGACAGACAAACATAAACAAGATGCAATACAAATGGGTGAAGGCCCACAATGAAGTTTTCAATATTTTAATATAAATTAGAATAACCTTTCAAAAGCGGAAGGCCGCAATGTTTAAGATTGAAAGGTAAAAAATATAACCATAACACTTAAGTTTTTAGTGGACGAAACCAACTAAAAGGAAAACCAACACAACGGCAATAACCTTTCAGCAAATATACACTTGCCGGCATTAAAACTTACTTACATAAAACACAGTAAAACCAAGAATTTTTCTGTTGTCATTGGCTCTGATAGATTATAAACAGGCAGTTAAACACCGGTGAGAAAGACAGTACAGACAACAGCACTTAGAAGCCTCCAGGTGGGTAGGTCTGCTCTCGTTCACTTAGGTGAGACAGGTGGTGAACCCAACTACACTTGATCTGTCGGAATCCAACCACGCGACAGCCACGGACCGACCGACAAACGTCTTTCTTGCTACCAATCGGTACATCAGAATTCAAATACAAAATTTTAAGGCGTGATTATCCACAAACAAATAGGTATATGTATTAAGCTGCCAAAATTACACACTGTGTGGGACAGCGACAACAGGTAAGGAAAGGACACTGCCTGAAAATACGTTAGTGGCCAGGGCAGGCAACCAGAGCACTAATGTCCACAAGGCAGAAAATTCCTCTGGTGCACCAGTATAGTTAATTCCACCGCATGGTTGCTAGATTTCAGCAATACAGACACTCGGTGCTGCTCACAGGAAAACATCCCCAACAGCGAACCACCAAAGCGAACCACACAACATGAGTGGACGTGGCTTGAGTACTTGAAACCACTGCTCAACTCTGACGTCCTGGGTCGGTGAACCACGAACCTCGTAGCGATCGGACAGCTCCACACACACTCCAACACTGTGCAGGGACCGCCAGCGGACCCAGCCGGCTGCACCGCGTGGAGATAACTTCCCTGGTCTGCAGCAACCGACCGACTGCCCGCAGACCCCCTAGCCAGAAACTATATGCACAAAACCGAAGATGGTACACGGTGCAAATATCGATACACATCGCTGCTGCCACACGTAGAAGAAAGAAGAACCACTGCGTAACCGGAACAAGGAGGGGGAAACCGAACACAGATAGACAGCCAAGTTCATGAAAACACATAGTTGGGAGTGTGGACGGCTCATGTGCGGTTAAATAAACGTCGTATTACAGCCTACTATGGAACATGTTGAGATTTATGAAGTATCTGGAGGCTGCGGATCCACACAAATACAAAATTTTAATGATTGATTATTGATTGCTTCTTGGTCATTTGGATTTGAACAGTGATCACTTGATATTCTTGTGTCCACCTACGTAAGTGAGCGGTTAACTCGTGCGATTCATATTCGGAGGACTTGGGATCAATCCATGGTACTGCCAAGGATTTTTACTGTGGTGCGAGGACTGGAACGGGGTGCAGTAGGCCTCGCCATGCCAGTTGAAGAGCTGCTTGAATGAGAAATGGCAACTACGAGGTCTGGATAGCTGTCGCGAACTGGGAGAATGCTGTGTGGATCCCATGTTCCTCCATAACGCATCCAAATGACGAGTTTCTGCGGAGGGTGACACAATTGCCTTCACCATCGTTTGGTACTGATCACAGAGTTAATTTATTTGGTAAGATATTGCTTTTTATTAAATCACATGGTTAAAACATAAACTTTAAATTCTTTTAATCTTAGCCCAACATTTTCTGTATTCATGACGTTGAAAATTTGTTGACACACATGTGTATACCACTTTTACGGAGTTGACACACTTAATTGGAATCTTAGAACGTATTCTGAAGGTAACGGAGTATCTCGGACGGAATGGCCTCCTCTATGCTAACCAGCATGGACTCAGAAAACAACGCTCATGTGAAACCCAAGTAGCAGTTTCCTTACATGACATCTAGGATGACAAGGATTAAGGCAGTTTCAAGGTTTCAGAGAAGCATTTGACTCAGTACCAAAGCTTCTCTTATAAGTACGATTGTATGAGATACCAAGCGAAATTTGTGACTGTATTGAAATTTTCGCGGTACGGATGAGGCAGAATATTATCTTGAACTCACAGACAGAGGTGGAGGTAACTTCAGGTATATCCCAGAGAAGTGTGTTGCTATCTGTTCATACTGCATACTGCAGACAACAGAAGTAGTAACTTCAGATTTTTTGCTCTCGATGCAGTTTCTATACTGAAATGCTGTCTGAAAAGGAGGTACACAGCTAATGAGTCCTATATTGATAAAATTGTAAATTGGTGCAACGTTTAAAAACTTGCTTTAAATGTTCAGAGATGTAAAACAGTGTACTTCACAAGGTGAAGGAAGATGATATCCTATGACTACAATATCAACAAGTCACAAATGAAATTGGTCAACTCATACAAATAATTGGGGTACAACTTTGTATGGATATGAAATGGAGCGATCACACAGCATGTAAATCAGCTGACAAACTTCGGTTCATTGGTAGAATACTAGGCAAATGCAGTCAGCCTACAAAAGAGTTCGCTTGCAATCATTCGTGTGACCCATCCTAGAATATTGCTCACGTGTGTGGGGCTCATATAAAACAGGATTGATAGGGTACGTTGGACATTTAAAGTACGAATATTAACATCTTTGTTTGGCTGTTAGACAAGTGAGACAGAGATGCTGAAGAAAGTGAAGTGGGAGACACTTGAAGATTATAGTACACTACCCTCAAAAAGCCTGCTTACCAAGTTTCAAGAAACAGCTTTCAATAATGAAGCTATAAATCTACCACAACTCCCTACATACAAAAATTGGAACTACCCTATGCCATTTAACAATGGGTTGCAGCCTATGATTGTAGTTGCAGATGTAGAGATACATTTACAATTACATGCTTTTATTCAAATACTTCTGCCACTACCCAGTGATTTGCGGAAGTCAGTATTTTAAATTCCGCGCCCCACATCCCTCTATGTCCCCAGGATGGCTAATGAAATGTTTATTAGGTTTTCCCACATCTTCTATAAAGGATGATTTATGTATGCCACTACAAAGACACTAAAATATTTATCATTTAACTGCTATTCTTGACAAGCTATGTTATCATCTGATTTTCGAGATATACCTAAAATATTGTCGAAACTAATTGCAGTGTAATACAGAATTTTACAGCTTTGTGTTGGTAGACGTAAAATAATTAATTAAATATTGAGCTATAACAGTTTTCAACTCTGCTGGGCTAATCAAGTTATCCTGTTACACTGTTTAAGCCTCGCAATAACAATGGATTGGGTGGGGCACACTTCATGACGACACTTTGAATATATTGTAATTTGGCCGGTTATTTTATATTTGAAATTTCTGAAATATTTATTTGTAGTTTTTAATGAATTCTGGTATCATATTCCATAAGTATTTTAAATTTTTCAGTTCAATTTAATCCAAAAATATAAGTCTTAGTGGTGGTGTCACTTTTCACAATATTTTCAGTTTCAGGACGTTATAGAAACGCCATTGTGCCTTTAGAAAGTGTGTTTCAATTAAAAATCAACAAAAATCAACGAAATTTGAAATTTTTAAAATTTTTTTGGAGGGTGTAAAGTAACCCCCCCCCATTTATAGTACAAGTTATTGAAAAATCGGTAGATATTACTAAGAGCATTGTAAAAGTTATTTTCAGGTTATGGACGCTATTCAAACATAACTACTTACTTAAATTATTATTTTTTTACTTTTTTATGGTGGACATCAAGTACCCCTCACTTCCCCTATCCCTTGGTAATGAACATTACGGAAAATAAATTGGTAATGCTACAGTCGATAGGTATAGCATACTTTGGTGAAAATGCTACACACCAGTATTCGCTAGGAATACAACAAAAATAACACTTATCCCGGTAGCTCCTAATAGTAACGTCCCCCTCTTCTTTCCGGCGTAATTTACAAGTGTAGGTACTTAAAATGTTATGCGAAAAGATAGTCAGTTCCTGCCATCAAAGATACTGACATCTGTATTTCCTCCGTTTACAGTTGGCGGAAGCTCCCCTTCAAACCAGCTAATTCGATTAAAGTGAACGAAAATTATGAATTTACTTCATCTGTAAAAGAAGAACGAAAAGTGGTATAACGAAATGAAGTCGAAGAACTTATATCTCCTTTCAGATCCCAGATGACGTTCCAGCTTGCGTCGTTCTTGCCTTTACGCTCACCGCGAAACCACGACCTCGCCGCCGTGCGTTTTGATATACGCACCTCTTCCTCCCCTCTTTGGAGGTCACGAGGGGGTCGTATAATAGACCGTGAGGATCGTGGGAGATCCCTTACTGCTGCATGGCCGGCAGAAGCCTGCTGATTAATAAACCCTGCAGGAGGCATTAATTCCAATCCGAATGGACACACGACCCCTCTAGAGGCACGCAACGCGTTGAATGGGGGTTGGAAACAAAAGCCGAGCAGCCAGTTGTGAGATCCGGGCGGAACAGGCAGTCCGAGTGGAAAGCAGGCCCGCTTGCTGGGTATCAAGACAGTATTAAGGGCTTGCCATTAACACGTGCTAGCATTATGCAAAACCATCCATTCGCTGCTCAGTAACTAATGTTTGCTTACTTCGAAATCAGTAAAACTTTTCTGTTAGATGTCATATTGGACAAGACTATAGTAGACACATTATTTGTTCCATATTATCGCAAAGTAGAGGTATTGAAAATGTGGAGATGTCAGCGAAATAAGAGCTCATAACACCCATTAACAAAAGTACCAATGCGCTAATATTCTCTCCACATATGCTATGAGTAACAGCATTCAGCTATATAGACCATAAAATTTGAAATATAATTTGATGTACTATTTAATGGAAAACATTCTCTCCACATATGCTATGAGTAACAGCATTCAGCTATATAGACCATAAAATTTGAAATATAATTTGATGTACTATTTAATGGAAAACATGTCACAAACAACGTATAGATGTTTAAGAAAAATTTTCCGCTGGCAAATCCTTGAGACTCCTCTTAAAACATACTTCGTTACATTTTCTGAAGTTTCCACAAGCGAAGTAAATGAATTGAAGCTTAATTGAAGGCTGATCTTAGTTCTTGCACTGATTCAGTGAAATGCTATTTTCAAAGAGAGGTATATAATTGATCGTAAATTTAATTAAGATATTAATATACTGTGAAGCAGCAGCTACCATGCTTGGTTCTGTGAACAGACATCTGAAGGGTGTTCTAGCGTGAACCCGACAGTAATTAATATCACTCTCTTTTCGTCTGGAAAAACTTTAATTTACCTTCCTCAGTGTCTATTAAATATTATACACGATGACATTATGGATTATTATTGAACATTGGTAAGCAGACAGTGTCAACTATTTTATGTATACATCGGACAAAATTAAAATCACCGGTAAAGATCGGTTTAGCTGTTTCAAGAGATCTGTGATATTCTCCTCCAAACTGAATTTATTGTCAATCTGTAATCTCCATTACAGACCGTATCAACTTCTTCCATCAGCAGTTTACCATTTTTCTCTGCATTACTAAGTTCGGAGTACAAGCTGAGCTGTCTGCTTTATGTGTCGACTCAGGTGTACGATAGATTCATTAGAATTATAAAAAGATTCTAATATATTTGGCTTTAGCCTCAGTTTTATTTTGTTTGAGAATGCTTTTCAGCAAATAAGTGAGTAAAAAAAAAAAAAACGTACATCAACGAAAGTTATCGTCACACTCCTACAGTAGAATATACGTAATTGACTATTTGAGGAACTGTATTTCCAAATACATTTTTCATACAGTATTAACTTATTTTAAGCTGGATATCTCTTGAATCTTACGTGTTTTGGTGATTAAATAAAAAGCAATAAGCCACGAGAGCAAAAGGCAGACAAGATGGAATGTAATTGAAGGTGGCGTCTCTGTTACTGTTCGAAACAGTTTGTCCTGTAATGAAATTGAAGTAAATAACTGTGAACGAGCAATGGTAGAGGCTGTACTTGACATAATTAAATTAATATATCATTCCTTTAACCATACCATTTTCTCCTAGATTTGGATGACACGGTTGTGCTACTTTCAAAGGAAACTTCAGTATAATTTCAAACAGGTGTCCTACTCATCAGTAATAGTTGGTGATTACCTCAATCTGCCATCAAAATGTTGGCGAAAACACATGTTTAAAGTCAGTGGTAGGCATAAAACATTGTCCGAAATTGTACTAAATGGTTTCTTCGAAAATTATTTTGAGCCGTTTGTCCAAGAGTCCGCTCAAAGTTAAAATGGTTTTGATACCACACTTGACCTGTTAGCAACAAATAATCCAGGCAAATAAGGAGCATCATAACGACTGGAAGGACTAATTATCACAATGTCGTTTAAGGGAAATTAAATACCGTAGCACCCGAATCCACCAAAAAATAAACGCTGAATGTATCTACTTGAAAAATCAGTTAAAAATTTACTTTATGCCTTCCTAGGAGACAGCCTCCTTTCCTTGCTGACTAACTACGTAGGTGTAGAGCAGATGCAGAAACTTAGTACTGACGGAGAAAAGTTAATGGGGAAAAACAGAGCCCCCATGGTACACAAAAAAGGGCAGAACAAAGTTGCAGAAGCAACGAAAAATAGTACCAAATGTAACAGCACAGTAGATCCCTAAGACTTGAGACGTTTTACATATGCTCGAAATTTAGCTCGGGATTCAATGCGAAATACTTGCAGTAGTCGCGAGAACAAAAATCTATCTCCAAATCTGGCAGAAATTCCAAAGTGATACTGGTCCTATGTACATTACAGGAGCGGCAAGATATTGATCAGTACCTTCACTGCGCGATAGCGTTGGTAATGTTACAGATGACAGACCTCTTAAAGCCAATTTACTGAATACGGTTTACCGATATTTCTTCAGCAAAAGGAGATGAAGCAGATATTCCAGAATTAGAATGGAGAACAGCTGCCGAAATAAGTAACTTGGAAGTAAATACCCTCGATGTAGCAGAGAAGACTTAAATCTTTATGGAGATTGTGTACCAATAGGTTCCTCTCAGAGTATGCCATTGTAATAGCTACATCGTTAGCAGTCACATACAACCACTTGCTCGACAGAAGATACTTACCTAAGAAACAGAAAGTTGCAGAGGTCACACCAATATGCAAAATAGGAAGTAGAAGTAATTCTCTAAATTACGGAATAGTGTCGCTGATGTTGATTTCCAGTAGGATTTTAGGACATATGCCGTGTTCTAACATTATGAATTAGTCGAAGAAAAGTATTTATTGATAAACAGTCAGCTCAGGTTCAGAAAATAGCGTTGCTCTGAAACACAGCTACCTCTATATTCACAAAAACTACCCCTGCCCCTACCCACAGGATGCTGCAAATTGATTTCATGTTTTTAAATTCCTAGAACGTTTTTGACAATGTGTCTCACTAGCGTATTCTAATCAAAGTGAAAACTTGAGTACCGTCTCTGCTGTGTGATTGGATTTGTGATTTCCTGTGAGAAGCATCACAGTTCGTATAACTGATAGAAAGCAAACAGAAAAACAGTGGCAGTGTCTCTCGTTTTCTTTAAAAAGTGTTACAGGCCCTCTGCGGTTTCTGTTATATATAAACGGTTTATGAGACAATGTAAACAGCCCTCTTTGCTTTTTTTTCAGATGGTGCTATCGTTTACATTCTTGTAAAGTTGTCAGATGATCGAAACCAATTACGAAATGAGTTAGACTAGACCTATGCGGTGCGAAATGTGGCAATTGACTCTAAATAATAAAAGTGTGAAGCTACTCGCGTGAGTGCTGAAAGGAAATCGCTAAATTTCGGTTACAATATAAATAACACAAGCTAAATACTTCGCGATCACGATTACCAATAACTTAAATTGGTACGATCACATAGGTAATATTATGGAGAAAGCAAACCAAAGACTTAGATTCATTTGGCAGAACGCTTAGGAAATGCAACAGGTCTACTAAAGAGACTGCTTACACTATGCTTGTTCAGCCCATTCTGGAGTAATGCTGTGCGGTGCGGCATTCGCATAATATAGGATTGACGGAGGACACCGAGAAAGTTCAAAGATGCGAGTTTCACGGTTCCACGAATATGATACGCGAATAGGGAAGGCATGTTTCGTTGCCGAAGGATCTTCTCATACAGTCTGAAAACCCAACTTTCTCCTCAACGTGTGAACATAGGGAGAAATCACAATCGCTACATCGTAATAAAATGAAAGAAATCAGAGCTCGTGCGGAAAGATTTAAGTGAAATTACAATGAAATGAACACCCTTAGCTGCTTACAGGCGTTTACATACGTCAACGGGGACAGATGAAAATGTGTGCCCCGACCGGGACTCGAACCCGGGATCTCCTGCTTACATGGCAGACGCTCTATCCATCTTTTTTTTCATTTTGTTCTTTATTGATCGTTCTGTTTGGTCGTTGCGAACGTCGCAAGACATCCTGTTCAAGTTCGGTGGTTGATCCTTCCACTCAGGTTTTTATTACAGAGGACAACCGGCTCTCTGACCGAACACGCTGAGCTACCGTAACGGCTATCCATCTGAGCCACCGGGGACACAGAGGATAGCGCGACAGCAGGGATTTATCTCTGGCACGCCTCCCGCGAAACCCACATTCTCAACGTATTGTCCCGCACTACATTCGTAGTGCCCCCCGCCCACTGTACTCATTACTCGCGGCGCGCTGCCGATTCCCGTAAGATTTCGGGCACTGTTTGTGCATTCGCACAGAAGAAGAAGATGGTCAAGTGGCCGGTGAGCCTTAACTATATATATACTAAGATGGTATCTGTTCTTTCGGACATATATAAAGGTTTAAGTGTTTGTTTTTCCTGCGCGTTGTTCGAGAGTGTAACGGTGGAGAACAGTCGGAAACTGGTTCGACAAACCGAGTGCCAAGCACTTAAGTGTGAATGTAGATGTAGATGAAGTTACAAAAAAGTTATGGATGATAATTGTCCATATCATAAAATACCCTGTGCAAATTCATTGAAAATTGTGTTTGAGGTTTGGTTTGTTAATAATCAAAAGTTTTAGAGATTTGATCACTCACATCTCAACCCAGCTATACCTCTCCCTATCGCGGTACAGTTGTCATGTTTTTTTCTTACATTTTCGGTGAGTTCTGACTTCTCTTCTTACTGTGAGAGTTTACGAGCGCAAAAACGTATTTCCTTCTTATCTAATGTCACTCATTTCTTATTTCCAACATAATATGTGTGTGTTGTCACTGCTGATCCTGTTACGTCCACAAAGCCGCTGTAAGCGAGGGATATTAGCCCACTGTCTTCTCTATAATTCTAAGAACAGAAAGACTGCCACCCGCCCCTGCTGCCCGGGACCGTCAGGAACAAACAAAGTGGTGTTCATTTCCGGCCATGCTGCTCGTCGACTGCTGACTTCTCTGCGCGTAAAGACCCTCTTCTGACTTATGCGTCGTCTCTTTCGTCAGCGAAAATGTCCGCCTTTGCAGCGCCGGAAATACGCCTTTTACCAGCCCCTTCGTGTTTAACTCTGAGAGGCGCTCCAGGGGCATATCATTCGTTTATAAGGTCCTCTGGTAAAGTCATATTTAAAGCGCGACTTCCCGAAATGTCCCACAGATGTCCTAACAACGAGGCAGTTGATGGATTACTGTGGTACTGGTCTTCAGGAGTTTGCTTGGTCTTCAGAAATGAATTAGAGCCCCACCTGTAGCAGTGTATACCGTAGAATATGCTTTCTTTATAGATTTGAATAGCGAAGCTCTTTTCCTATCACCTCCTGCCACTGTTCCTTGTCTTTGTCAGTCAAATTATTGTTAAGTCATCTAACGTTATAGTTGCTGATTTTGTAGCAGTTTTGTTCACGCAGCCGATTCCAAAAAAATTAAAAGTCTTCATTGTGTGTATTTCGTATTTATGGTCAGGATCGCACGGTCATATTAGGGCTACTCAGAAAGTAAGGTCAAATCAGGCGCAAAATTGAAACCACAGTGAGAATCTGATGAAACTTTTCACAGACGTTTGAGTAGTGTCTTTCTAATGCCAATTGACTGTGTCAAGTCGCTCTTTTGAGTTCTGAGAGCACAGTGAGCACATAAAAATACATAGAGAAGTATATATGTATATTAGAAACACATTGCAGGAAGGTGAAATTCTTGTAATGACAACGAAGCACTGTACATAGTGCCCCTCCACGTATGAGGGCCTGGTGAGAGATTTCGCCCGATGAGATGCAGACAACATATCATAACTGTGAAGTGTTTCCGTATTCATGACAATTCTTAGCTGCACTCTGAAGAGGCGATGAAGATGCGCCATTAGCGCTTTCGCTGGGAGGCGTTTTATCACCAACATTACAGCCCTTGATTAACTCACCCTGAGATCCAACCCTACTCATTCCCCCTCTCACTCATCTCTTCCCACATTAACCGCTGGCTATGAACACACAATCTGGCGCAGGCAGCGAGCAGTTAGACCAACGTAGAGAACTGACGGGAGTACAGGCGGCTGCCTCCTGTTACGAGGGTACAATAAAGTTGGTACAAAGCTACAACAAATGCCTAAGTAGGAGCGGTGACTATGTAGTTGGAAGTGTAGCCAACTATTGCTAGTAAAAGACTTTTGATTTTCACAGCGGTTTGCATTTTACGACCGATCGGACCTTACTTCTCGAATAGAGCTCGTATACTGTGTGATATACACTGAAGAACCAAAGAAACAGGTACACTTGCCTAATATCGTGTAGGGTCCCTGCGAGCACGCAGAAGTGCCGCAACACTAAATGTGAAACGTCCCCTTTGAAAAATTATAAAAGACTGTGCTTAAACTGACACACAATATTTTTAGCGCAACGCAATCTGACTTTCAAAAACCCCTACAAAAGAATGGCCCTGACTAACATTAACCTATACCTTTCACAAATCACTTACCTCACCAAAAAGCTTCGTTACTCGAACTACTGCAACACAGCGAGCGCCACTACTGCCAGCTAAATAAAAGATTCAAACTACGGAAGGCACTCACTACTGATAGGCATAGTTAGCAAATGAAAGATTTTAATAGAGAAGAAACAATGTATTTACCTTAATAGTCATAATTGACATCCAGTCTTACAAATTTCAAAACTCCGCCATCTCTCTCCCCACATCCACCACTACTGGCGGCTCACCTCCAACTGCGCAACGCTACGCGCTGTTAACATCCAGCTGCCGCTGCCCAACACTACAATGGCAGACAACAATGCAAACTAGCCACAGACTGCACACAGCACAGCCAGTGATTTTCATACAGAGCGCTACGTAACGTTGCCAATAAGAAAACATAAACAGCCTACTTACAAATGGCATGGACTGGCTATTGTCTGAAGTAGTGCTGGAGTGATTTGACATTATGAATCACGCAGGGCTCTCCATAAATCCGTAAGTATACGACGGGGTGGAAATATCTTTTGAACAGCACGGTACTAGGTACCACAGATATGCTCAATAATGTTATGTCTGGAAAGTTTGGTGGTCAGCGGACTTGTTTAAACTAAGAAGAGTGTTCCTGGAGCCACTCTGTAGCAATTCTGGTCGTGTGTGGTTTGTCATTGTCCTGTTGGTTCAAATGGCTCTGAGCACTATGCGACTTAACTGCTATGGTCATCAGTCGCCTAGAACTTAGAACTAATTAAACCTAACTAACCTAAGGACATCACACACATCCATGCCCGAGGCAGGATTCGAACCTGCGACCGTAGCGGTCGCTCGGCTCCAGACTGTAGCGCCCAGAACCGCACAGCAACTCCGACCGGCGTGTCCTGTTGGAACTGCCCAAGTCCGTCGGAATGTACAATGGACATGAACGGGTGCAGTTGAACAGTCAGGATGCTCACGTTTGTGTCACCTGTCAGATTCGTACCTAGACGTATCAGGATCCCACACCACTTCAACTGTACATCCCCCACACCATTACAGGGTCTCCACCAGTTTGAGCAGTCCCCCTGCTGACAAGCAGAATTCATAGATTCATGAGGTTGTCTTCGCACCCGTACAAGTCCATCCGCTCGATAAAATTTAAAACGAGACTCATCCGACCAGGCAAAATTTTTCCAATCGTCAACAGTCCAGTGTCGGTGTTGACGAGCTCAGACCAGTCGTAAAGCTTTGTGTCGTGCAGTGATCAATGGTGCACGAATGGCCTTCGGTTCTGAAAGCGTATATCGATGATGTTTCGTTGAATGGTTCGTACGCTGACACTTATTGATGGCCAAGCATTGAGATCTGCAGCCATTTGCGCAAGGGTTGCACTTCTGTCACGCTGAACGGTTCTCTTCAGTCGCCGTTGGTCTCCTATTTCTGGCCGCAGCGATCTCGGCATTTGATGTTTTACCGGATTCCTAATATTCACGATAGACTCATGAAATGGTCGTCTAGAAAATCCCCACTTCATCGCTGCCTCGGAGATACTGTGTCCCATCGCTCGTGTGTTGACTACAATACCACTTTCATACTAACTTAAATCTTGATAAGGTTATCAAGATTTAAGTTAGTATGAAGTAGCAGGAACCGACCTAACAACGACGCTAGACACTTGTTGTACTATATAGGCGTTACAGACTACAGAGCCCTATTTTGACAGTTAATATATCCCTGCATTTGAATACGCATGCCTATACCAGTTCCTTTGGCGCTTCAGTCTACATACATTTCGGATGATTTGGTATAATAAATGGAATTTTTTGGGGCGTTCCCAAAATTACTTTATGTGAAGGACGGAATGGTCCCTATGAATAGACGTGTGGTATTTTTTTTTCCTTTCCTCCATCTGCTTCAGTTTGTGCTACGTCCCTAATGACCCTAACGTTCACCGGGCTGTAGAGCTGAATCTTCCGTCTTCGCTTCTGCTTCGCGTACTGTTTATATAGTAATCTTCTGCACTCCCTTACACATCACGGATGAATCCATACGTATTTTTAAGTCTCTTACAATCATCAAGGAAAATTGGTCAGCAGCCGGATAATAATGACAGAACCAAGAGCAGTATTGGAAATCAAACGTCCTTTGTTCAGGTCATGCTACGTTTCGACACCAAGTGGTGTCATCTTCAGGATCCAAGCGTAACCTGCCGCCCGCATCTCGTGGTCGTGCGGTAGCGTTCTCGCTTCCCACGCCCGGGTTCCCGGGTTCGATTCCCGGCGGGGTCAGGGATTTTCTCTGCCTCGTGATGGCTGGGTGTTGTGTGCTGTCCTTAGGTTAGTTAGGTTTAAGTAGTTCTAAGTTCTAGGGGACTTATGACCACAGCAGTTGAGTCCCATAGTGCTCAGAGCCATTTGAACCATTTCGTAACCTGCCATTCTCCACCACACTGACAAAGACCAATGGAATCTTCAAACGGGAACAGTTACCAACTACGCAAGCCAGCACATGCAACGAACAAAGTCTAATGGAGTGGGGCAAAAAATTAACTGGATTCCGTACGTTCATAGCAGTAACAAGCCCAGCATGATCTGACCACTGGTTTTTGTCACTGCGATTTTGAATGTGTGGTTACGCTTGGGGCCTGAAGTTGCCAACTTTTAATGTCAAAACTGGTAGCATATTCAAATATAGTTGCTGGTTTTGTTATTATTCAAATAAGTATTTTTTGTCCATAGACAGGGAAACCTTTTCAACATACATAGGATTTAGAGAGATCTAATTTTTATATAAAAGGTAACAATATTTTAACGACTGAGTGCTACCTTCCTTCCTGCATACCACAGGAGTTCACCACTGTTGCCACACGGGGTGCACTCAGTCCTGGTGAGGCCAATTGAGGATTTACTTGAATGAGAAATGGCTGCAGCGGGCACGAAAACTGACAACGGTCGGGAGAGCGGTGTGCTGACCATATGCCCCTCAACATCCGCATCGGATGACGCTTCAGGGCTGGGGAAGACGCGGCGACCGGTCGGTACCGTTGGGCCTTCAACACCTGTTCGGATGGTGTTTGTTTGTTTGTTTCAGACGTAGATGGTGGCACCTCCACCAACTCCGTAGGGTAAACGTTTTGCATATCTAAAGAGATTACTGACATAACGCCAGTGTAGCGTTTTGCTGTGCTGCACCTTCATGGTGTTGCAAATGAAATGGCGAGCAGTATATACAGTGTGAATGAGGTGCCCCTATCGCTGTCTTTTTGTGGAACCCACTGTTTTATATCTGACCTTCAAAAACCATACGCGATATTTTCGTATCCTCTCGCTCATTACAAGCACCCTATTAGTTGTAAAGAAAAAATGAGCAGGACCTATTTGTAGGAAATTTAATGTATTGAAATTTTTTCCTGGGATACGTTTCCATTTGAATCACAAAATTGACCTTCAAACGCATCTACATCCCCACACTCATTTCACCAGTCACCATTTCTACAACGTTGTTCATGGTGCTCCCTCATACCACTGTACAAAAATATCCGACTACACGAACTAATTCCGACATACGACCTTCTTGATCCTATTGATTGGGCTCTGAACCCACCAGCGTAACCTTATTTTATGTTATGTTAACCGGGGACCTAGAAACGACGGAGTGGCTCCGTCCCCGCGGCAGCCGCTGTGGTCCGGAACCCCACGACGACTACCGCAATCCACTTCATCCCTCCGCCGCCCCACACCGAACCCAGGGTTATTGTGCGGTTTGGCCCCCGGTGGACCCCCCCCCCCCCCCCCCCCCCAGGGAGCATTTCACACTAGACGAGTGTAACCCCTATGTTTGCGTGGCAGAATAATGGTGGTGTACGCGTACGTGGAGAACTTGTTTGCGCAACAATCGCCGACATAGTGTACCTGAGGCGGAATAAGGGGAACCAGCCCGCATTTGCCGAGGCAGATGGAAAACCGCCTAAAAACCATCCGCAAACAGGTGGGCTCATCGGACCTCGACACGAGTCCGCCGGGCGGAATCGTGCCGGGAAGGTGCTCCTTCCCGCCCGGAAAGCCTTGCGTTAGACCGCACGGCCAACCGGGCGGGCATCCCACCAGCGTACTTAGCTATTTCGTTAACATTATTAATTTAAATTTTGCCATGACAGTAATGAAAGAAAAAAATAACTTCTGCAACCGCTGTACTGAAACTAATTATATAATAATTAGATCCGAATGTACCCTTACAAGCACAGTTGTTTAGTAGCCAGAAGGCATGAGAATAAAACGATGTTGTTCAAATTCACAAAACTGATAGACAAAATTTACAGAATCATCAATTTTACAATTTTTATGTGTCTGAAGAATCCTGCCATTAATATGACTTGTCAATGGAGGCGCAAAATTTTGTACACTGGTAGGAGCGAGTGCAATGAACAATATACTGAGTGCCATGAACAACATACTAGAAATCCGGACCGGTGGAGGCTGAGGTGGGGGTGGTATTTCGTTTGAAGATCACTTTTGTAAGTTTCTCTGAAATAATTCGAAAACTGAAGCCTCAAGTGAAAATGTAACGTGGTAATAACTTTAACTACACTAAATATCCCGCAAAAAAGAGCCTCTTCTTTTTTTTCTATAGGACTGAAATGTTGCCTGTCGCGAACGAGAGAATATAAAAATATCACACTTGGATCTTGAAGGCGATATGCATTGCGGGTTGCATAAAACGACAGCGGTAGGGTCACTTGAATCACCGTGTGGTGTGAGCACTACGCGTTTCATCCTCGTAATGTGTACCTGTTCCTCCGACATACACCCTGACTAGTCAACACAGAGACTGTTCCTGCAGTACAGCAGCTCTGCTTCTAAGTTTTAAAGAAGACGGAAGCCTCCTCCGCGCAGTGGGCCGTGTTCCCCGCTGGGAGCGACCTCCTGACGCCTTAAATCAGAGTCGCCGGCTCTCCCTGGCCGCGGCATAAATCCGCTCGTTTATGAGTCCTCCTGGGATGGGGCCATATAAACACACGGCACTCCCCCACCACCCGATCCCCACCCCGCGTCTCCGCCGTCCCTGCTAACTCTGCAGCAGCCAGCACTCTCGCGTCTCCATTATAAATTCCGCTGACGTTGCGTGTTTTCCACTTACAAAGGCGGTGCTCGAGTTCAGGAGTTCCATTCGAGACAGTGAAAGATTTTATGCTTGTTTCGCTAACAACTGCAGCGAAACATTTTGGGAAGGAGGTGAACTTCTGGGTTGGAACATGCGTAACTTGTAAATATCCCAAACAGCTTCCGATAACTAGCATTGTAGAAGTAATATTGTTACAAAAGCGTAAGAAAAATTTGATTCGAAAAGTAGCCTGCCGCCATTAAGGAGACGTAACGTTCGTCACACAGAAGCGAGTCAGTTTTGGAAAATACTCATTAGCCACATAGGGCGATAATTAGTGCCCTGTATTACAGACAGCTTACGATGGAGTATTCGTGCTAGCACAGATGGTACCCCTGTTAAAATTGTATCTGCTATTAAAATCAGAGTTAATGACGTAAATAACTTGCAGGAAGAGAATATAAAACTTCTAAGAGATCAGAATATCGTATTGCTGATTCTCAATATGTGTTTCTACACCTATACTCTGAAACCAGTGTGAGGTGCATGACAGAGGGTACTCACTGTGGAACACAGAGTTTCTTCCCATTTCATATGCATATGAAGTGTGGAAAGAATGACAGCTTAAATGCTTCTGGGCGCAATGGAATTAGTTGCAAGTCCGCGGCTTTCGCATTGTTTGTTCAGGCATCTGCCAGTATACGTGATGTTCTCGTGAGGGTAAAATTAACCTGTGCATATTGTAGCGCATGCGTTCGCTAGCCCCAATTAGGCCTATAGGTGTTTGACACAAACGTGAAAACATTACGAGAAATGGTCGCTGTAACACAAACGCACGTGATAGCCTTGCATGCAGGTTACGCTGTTGTACACCATGTGATGAAAAGTATCCGGACAACTGGCTGAAAATGACTTAGAAGTTCGTGGTGCCCTCCATCGGTAATGCTAGAATTCAGTATGGTGTTAAAGCGCTGTTCTAGGCGCTTGAGTCCGGAACCACGCTGCTGCTACGGTCGCAGATTCGATGTGCGTGAGGTCCGTACGTTAGTTAGGTTTAAGTAGTTCTAAGTCTAGGGGACTGATGACCTCAGATGTTAAGAGCCATTTGAACCATTAGGTGTTGACCCACCCATAACCGTTACGACCGCTTCCACTCTCACAGGCATACGTTCAGTCAGGTGCTGGAAGCTTTCTTGGCGAATGGCACACCATTCTTCACGGGCTGCAGCACGGAGGAGAGGTATCGATGTCGGTCGGTGAGCCCTGCCACGAAGTTGGCGTTCCAAAACATCCCAAAGGTGTTCTATAGCATTCAGGTCAGGGCTCTGTGCAGGCCAGTCCATTACAGGGATATTATTGTCCTGTAGCCACTCCGCCACAAGCCGTGCATTACGAGCAGGTGCTCGATCGTGTTGAAACATACAATTGCCATCCCCGAATTGCTCTTCAATAGTGGGAAGCAAGAAGGCGCTTAAAACATCAATGGAGGCCTGTACTGTGATAGTGCCACGCAGAACAACAAAGGGTGTAGCCCCCCCCCACCCCCATGAAAATCACGACCACAGTATAACACCACCACCTCTGAATTGTACTGTTGGCACTAAACTCGCTGGCAGATGACGTTCACCTGGCATTCGCCATACTCACACTCTGCCATCGGATCGCCACATTGTGTACCCTGATTCGTCACTCCACACAACGCTTTTCAACTGTTCAATCGTCCAATGTTTACGCTCCTTACACCAAGTGAGGCGTCATTTGTCATTTAACGGCGAGATGTGTGGCTTATGAGCAGCCTCTCGACCTATAAATCCAAGTTTTATCACCTCCCGCCGAAATGTCATAGTACTTTCAGTGGATCCTGATGCAGTTTGAAACTCCTGTGTGATGCTCTGGATAGATGTCCGCCTATTACACATTACGACCCTCTTTAACAGTCGGCGGTCTCTGTCAGTCAACATACGAGGCCGGCCTGTACGCTTTTGTGCTGTATGTGGCCCTTCACGTTTCCACTTCACAATCACCTCGGAAACGGTGGACCTATTGGTGTTTAGGAGTGTGGAAATCTCGCCTACAGACTTATAACACAGGCGACCCCCAATCACCTGAGCACGTTAGACGTCCGTGAGCTCCGCGTAGCGCCCCAATCTGCTGTCTCACGATATCTAATGACTACTGTGCTCGCTGGCAGTAGGTGACAGCACAATGCACCTAATACGAAAAACCTTTGTTTCTGGCGGTGTCCGGATACTTTTGATCACGTAGCGTATTCACTACGAACTTAACCTCTCCGGCCGTTTCAAATAACAGTTTTGATAAACAGTGTTATACGTAATAGTGAGTGCGTTTTGCCGGAGCTAATCGACTTCGAACGTAGACAGATGGTTGATGCTCGCATAGTCGGTGCTCCTGTAGCCAGGCTAGCTGAAGTGTTTGGTGTTTCACCGGAGAAACATCGTTCGCTAAGTCGCAACATGGATCAGACTGTTGTCGATTAATCGTGACAGACGCGCATTTAAAAGGACTGTGACGGAAAATATAAGCATGACAGCTGCAAAAATCACCTCAGACCTGAGTGTCGCAATTGCGAACCGTGTCAGCGCCAAAGAAGTCAAAGGAAGGATCATAAGCAGGGAATCGTACGGAGAGCTGGAATTCCAAAACCACTCACCAGTGATGCAAATGCCCGGAACAGGGAAACGTGGCGGCGAAGCCCTAACACCAGGACTATGGAAGAATGGAGGAATAACGATTAGTCGTATGATTCCTGTGGCACACTTTTTCCAATTTCCGGCCGTGTTTACGTCCCAGAAGTGTAACGTGGCAGTCCTATTGGGGTATTTCATGGCCCCACGTGTATTCTGTAAGACCGCATTAGGCCCAGGTTGATGTGAACACCTTCGCTGATCAGGTACAGCTCATGGTCCATTGTTTGATCCTGAATGTTTTGGTGTGTTTCGAGACGACAGAACCCCTGTTCACACAACTTGTACCGTCCAGGACTGGTTTTGTGGGCACAAGGATGAACTTCCGCAGCTATCCTGACCACCACAGTCACTATATCTCAATATTATTGTGTCTTAGTAATCTACTTTCAAGAGAAGGGCATGTGATCGCAATATGCTTCCATCATCGCTGCGTGAACTTGCCACTCTTTCCAGGAAGGATAGTACAATATACCCTTTAAAACAGTACATGACCAAATGTTTAGCCATTCCAATAAATTTAACTGAGTGCTGTTAGCTTGAAACTGTTCTTCGAGTAGTACAACAAGACGGAAGATTAGTTTTCTTCCGACTTTATTTCAGAGAACAATATTTAATTTGTGTTCATGGAACAGTAGTCAACGCAGCACATATAGGCCAAACCTGCATTCTACCACTGACTTAATCAATGTTACCGAAGTTGAGTAATCTGCAGGAGGAACATCCATAAAACCGACAAACAGCGGGGACTTGTTGCAGACTGGATGGTTCAAATGGCTCTGAGCACTATGGGACTCAACATCTGAGGTCATCAGTCCCCTAGAACGTAGAACAACATAAACCTAACTAACCTAAGGACATCACACACATCCATGCCAGAGGCAGCATTCGAACCTGCGACCGTAGCGGTCGCGCGGTTCCCGGATGAAACGACTAGAACCGCTCGGTCACACAGGCCAGCGTAGATATAAAAAAGACCCTAAGAACACATGTCCGTAAACGGACGGTGTGTGTGTGTGTCTGTGTGTGTGTGTGTGTGTGTGTACAACGACAACAGATTGTCCCAGCCGGCCATTGTGGTCGATCGGTTCTAGGCGCTTCAGTCCGGTACGGAACCGCGCTGCCGCTCCTGTCGCAGGTTCGAATCCTGTCTTGGGCATGGATGTGTGTGATGTCCTTAGGTCAGTTAGGTTTAAGTAGTTCTAAGTCTAGGGGACTGATGACCTCAGATGTTAAGTCCCACAGTGCTCAAAGCCAGATCTTCTTGGAACGCAGTACAGAGCTGCATCGTATCCACGTCACAACGTATGTTCAGATTCTCCTCCATGAGATTGCAGGTGACAGGGATAGTGCCTGTTGTCATGCATGGTGCACATAATCGTACTTCGTGTTACATCTTGTTGGCGGGCCACTTGCCTGGAGCTTGTACTAGGGTTCGTCTCAGTATCCTGTAGAACCCACTCCTCCATATGTGGTGTACGCACAGCCCGCAGCCTCTCTGCACGTTTGTCTGTCTGAAACGACTCATGATCGCAGAAACGCTCAAAAGGAGCTAGAAATGTTACGTGATGTGGTTGGTGTCTGTGAGCGTAGTTGTTTTTGCAAAGCCGTTCTCCTTCTCGACTATTTTCCTCTGCTGGGCCATAACCAAAGACCATCTCGGCTTGTTTCCGACATGAATACCGAACCATTCTACTGCTTACAGTACGCTGTGTGTATCACACAGCCCGAAAAACCCGCAAGGAAAACACGTCACGTGGTCAGACGAAGTGCCATTCGTCAGCGCCATATATCGTGACAACAAAGCATTTCCGGAAACATGTACATAACACATTTTTTCCTACATTTTCAGTCAGGATCCGACCCTGAAGGTTGTCGGATTTTTCAATGTTCAACCTGTATTTTTTTTGAGTCATCAGTCTTGTGATTTGTTTGATGCGGCCCGCCACAAATTGCTCTCAAGTGCCAACGTTTTCATGTCAGGGAAGCACTTGCAGACTACGTCCTCGATTAAGTGCTGGATGTATTCCTGTCTCTGTCTTCCTCTACAGTTTTTCCCTCTTCAGCTCCCTCTAATACCATGGAAGTCATGACCTGATGTCTTAACAGATGTCCTATCATCGCTTCTGTTCTCCTTGTCAGTGTTTTCCACACACACGTCTTCTCACCGTCTCTGCGCAGAAACTCACCATTCTTTACCTTATTAGGCCACCTATTTTCAACATTCGTCTGTAGCACCACATCTCAAATGCTTCGATTAATTCCTATTCGGATTGTCCTGTAGCCCATTTTGAGGCATGGCACTGTATGGTAGTGAAACATGAAGAATGGACCGGTATTTTATTCTGTGTTACTTTCATTGTGTGTATGCTGCCCCTAGAACACACGCATCCGACCTGCCAGGACTCTTGTAACACACTACTGGCCATTAAAATTGCTACACTAAGAAGAAATGCAGATGATAAACGGGTATTCATTGGACAAATATATTATACTAGAACTAACATGTGATTACATTTTCACGCAATTTGGGTGCATACATCCTGAGAAATCAGTACCCAGAACATCCACCTCTGGCCGTAATAACGGCCTTGATACACCTGGGTTATGAGTCAAACAGAGCTTGGATGGCGTGTACAGGTACAGCTGCCCATGCAGCATCAAGAGTAGTGACTGGCGTATTGTGCCGAGCCAGTTGCTTGGACACCATTGACCAGCTGTTTTCATTTAATGAGACATCTGAAGAATGTGCTGGCCAGGGCAGCAGTCCAACATTTTCTGTATCCAGAAAGGCCCGTACAGGACCTGCAACATGCGGTCGTGCATTATCCTGCTGAAATGTAGGGTTTCGCAAGGATCGAATGAAGGGTAGAGCCACGAGTCGTAACACATGTGAAATGTAACGTCCACCGAGACCTGTAACCAATGCCACCCCATACCATCACGCCGGGTGATACGCCAGTATGGCCATGACGAATACACGCTTACAATGTGCGTTCACCGCGATGACGCCAAACACGCATGTGACCATCATAATGCTGTAAACAGAAACTGGATTCATCCGAAAAAATGACATTTTGCCATTCGTGCACCCAGGTTCTTCGTTGAGTACACCATCGCAGGCGCTCCTGTCTGTGATGCAGCGTCAAGGATACCCGCAGCTATGGTCCGAGTTGATACTCCATGCTCCCGCAAACGTCGTCGAACTGCTCGTGCAGATGGTTGTTGTCTTGCAAACGTCCCCATGTGTTGACTCAGGGACCGAGACGTGGCTGCACGATCCGTTACAGCCATGTGGATAAGATGCCTGTCATCTCGACTGCTACTGATAAGAGGCCGTTGGGATCTAGCACGGCGTTCCGTATTACCCTCCTGAATCCACGGACTCCATATTCTGCTAACAGTCATTGGATCTCGACCAAGGCGAGCAGCAATGTTGCGATACGATAAACCGCAATCGCGATAGGCTACAATCCGACCTTTATCAAAGTCGGAAACCTTACGGTGCGCATTTCTCCTCCTTACACGAGGCATCACAACATTTCACCAGGTAACGCCGGTCAACTGCTGTTTGTTTATGAGAAATCGGTTGGAAACTTTTCTCATGTCAGCACGTTGTAGGTATCGCCACCGGCGCCAACCTTGTGTGAATGCTCTGAAAAGCTAATCATTTGCATACCACAGCATCTTCTTCCTGTCGGTTAAATTTCGCATCTGTAGCACGTCGTTTTCGTGGTGTAGCAATTTTAATGGCCAGTAGTGTAGTTCATTAAATGTATCAGCAATTGCGCATATGGACCACTGAATGGAATAACGATAGTGAACATTTGTTGTTGACGTAGGCTCGAATCCGGATTTCCCGCTTGTCGCGAGTGGTCGCCTTACCAGTTAGCTATGCGTGCACGACTCACGGCCGTTCCGTATGTAGTCAACCATGTGTCTGATTCGTAGTAAAATGTGCTGTTTTGAAGTGCGCTCCGCAACGCGTAGTGTAAAACAGTCGCCCTCCGTTCCTGACGGTGGCGCCGCTGTCTCTATCGGAGCTTTGGTGTCTCCCTCTGGTGGCAAAGGGGAAAAACTTGCCTGGTCACTTGTATTTAAGAGCCGCTGTTAGCTCGCCAAGAGGTTAGTTGGAGCCAAGGAGGCAGTGTGTCAGTCTGGGCGAGTTTAGTCGGTTGGTCAGTCGGAGTGAGTCTGGGTCAGTCTCACGTCACCAGTTGCTGGTCTGTCTCTCGTACGCGTTTGTGCGGCATTTAGTGTCTGTCTGTCGTCCGGAGTCCTAGTATTTGTTAGGCCGCCAGTCTGCTCGAGTGTGTTCAGGCAATGGGCCTTGGCGGTCGGATCGATCGGTTGGTCGGTCGTGCACTGGGACACAAGATGACTGGTCCGTATTGAGTGTCGGCGCATGTGAGGTCGCCACGTCAGGCCAGTGGGCCGCGCGATATAACGAGGGGTTGTGGCTTCGCGGCCGACACGAGAGCAGCAGGCATCGCCGTTTATTAGAAGTTAAGTGATTCATGATATATTGTTTTATTTACTTGTTAAATTCTACTCGTTTTCTTGGTCTCTCGTCCCCAGCTTGCTCGTCTGTCTCCCGTCCGCATTTGTTAGGCAGTTGGTGTTCGTCTGTCTGTCGGTTTGTTGTACGTTAATAGCCGCCTCTGTCATGTTTGTCGGATTCGGTGTTAACGAGTTTATAGATTTAAGGTGTCAAGGCCGAATTCCTGAAATCTGTTTTTATCTTGCCTACCATCTTGCGAGGCGATATATGTGTAATATAGAGCATGTTGTACGTTTTATGTAAGTCTGAATTTCATGGGTTTTAATTAAATGGTCATTTTTATAATGATGCCACCCTTCCACCGTAAGAGTCCTTTTAAAAACAAATTGCACATTCGGTGGCAAATAATTTCTTAGTGTGTTTGCACCATTTCTAGCCCTCTGACGGGGAGCAAAGTTGTGTGAGTTGTTAAAATTTTTAGGTAAAAGTAATCTGGTGTGTTGAAGATTGCACCAGTGTGGTCTTTCAGAGGTTGTTGTGAGCGGTCGTGACTACGGCCGTGTTGAAAGGGAGCGGCAAGTTTCTCAGCCCGAAGGATCATACTGTCAATATTGTTCTTTCTGGCTTGGCTCTGAGCACTATGCGACTTAATTTCGGAGGTCATCAGTCGCCTAGAACTTAGAACTAAGTAAATCTAACTAACCTAAGGACATCACTCACATCCATGTCCGAGGCAGGATTCGAACCTGCGACCGGAGCGGCCGCTTGTCTCCAGACTGTAGCGCCAAGAACTGAACGGCCACTCCGGCCGGCTGTTCTTTCTGCCTGTAAATAATTTCAAGTTATTTCGTGGGTGCTTTTCTGATTATAAATTTTAAATCTGTTTTTGAAAACGCTTTTATGAATAAAATTCCCATTTGTTAAACGTAATTTCGTTATCATCAGTTACTCCCTGGCAACTACTTCCACGCTCACCTAGTGTAATTAAATGTGTTAATATTCTGGATGAATCGCTAAATTCTTTAAAAAAAGATTTTGAAAGTAAATTCGCGGTTCAGTGTTGACAACCTGCGCTCGCCCATCACTTACGTATATTCTCGTACAGGTGAGACATTTTACTTGAAAATCACTTGCACTGTGCCAGCGGATAAATACGATATTATTCCGAATACGATGCAAAGTTCCTTTCGACGAAGTGTGAATTGCATTGTTGTTGTTGTGGTCTTCAGTGCTGAGACTGGTTTCATGCAGTTCTCCATGCTACTCTATCCTGTGCAAGATTCTTCATCTCGCAGTACCTACAGCAGCCTACATCCTTCTGAATCTGCTTAGTGTATTCATCTCTTGGTCTCCCTCTACGATTTTTACCCTCCACGCTGCCCTCCAATACTAAATTTGTGATCCCTTGATGCCTCAAACCATGTCCTACCAACCGATCCCTTCTTCTAGTCAAGTTTTGCCACAAAACTCTCTTCTCCACAATCCTATTCAATACCACCTCATTAGTTATGTGTTCTACCCATCTAATCTTCAGCATTCTTCTGTAGGACCACATTTCGAAAGCTTCTATTATCTTCTTGTCCAAACTATTTATCGTTCATGTTTCACTTCCATACATGGCTACACTCCATACAAATACTTTCAGAAACGACTTCCTGACACTTCAAGCTATACTCGATGTTAAAAAAATTTCTCTTCTTCAGAAATGCTTTCCTTGCCATTGCTAGTCTACATTTTATATCCTCTCTACTTCGACCATCATCAGTTATTTTTCTCCCCAAATAGCAAAACTCTTTTCTTTCTACTTTAAGCGTCTCATTTCATACTCTGATTCGCGCAGCATCACCCAATTTAATTCGACTACATTCTATTATCCTCGTTGTGCTTTTGTTGACGTTCATCTTCTACACTCCTTTCAAAACACTGTCCATTCCGTTCAACTGCTCTTCCAAGTCCTTTGCAGTCTCTGACAGAATTACAATGTCATCGGCGAACCTCAAAGTGTTTATTTCTTTTCCATGGATTTTAATACTTACTCCGAACTTTTGTTACCTTTATTGCTTGCTCAGTATACAGATAACATTGGGGAGAGGCTACAACCCTGTCTCACTCCCTTCCCAACCACTGCTTCCTTTTCGTGACTCTCGACTCTTATAACTGCCATCCGGTTTCTGTACAAATTGTAAATAACCTTTCGCTCCCTGTATTTTACCCCAGCCACCTTCAGAATTTGAAAGATCGTATTCCAGTCAACATTGTCAAAAGCTTTCTCTAAGTCTACAAATGCTAGAAACGTAGGTTTGCCTTTCCTTAATCTTTCTTCTAAGATAAGTCGTAGGGTCAGTATTGCCTCACGTGTTCCAACATTTCTACGGAATCCAAACTGATCTTCCCCGAGGTCGGCTTCTATCAGTTTTTCCATTCGTCTGTAAATAATTCGCGTTAGTATTTTGCAGTTGTGACTTATTAAACTGATAGTTCGGCAATTTTCACATGTGTCAACACCTGCTTTCCTTGTGATTGGAATTATTACATTCTTCTTGAAGTCTGTGGGTATTTCGCCTGTCTCATACATCTTGCTCACCAGATCGTAGAGCTTTGTCAGGACTGGCTCTCCCAAGGCTGTCAGTAGTTCTAATGGAATGTTATCTACTCCGGGGGCTTGTTTCGACTCAGGTCTTTGAGCGCTCTGTCAAACTCTTCACGCAGTATCAATTGCATGTAGCTGTAGAAAGCGGTGATTCCAATAAGCATAAAAGTTGCCCCAGGCGGTGTCTGTGTTTCCTTATCACCAACGCCAACGCTGGAGACCGCGCACCGCCGCGCCTCTGCGTTTTGCTGTTCGCCAGCCGCCCCCGCCACTGCGGCGCCAGCTGCGCCGCGCCCGGCCACCGGAATCGGCGCCATCTGCGACCGCAGCGGCGGCGGCGCTGGCTGCAGTGGCTGCCGGCCGGCCGGCGTTCTTGCAGCTGGCGCTGTCGGCCGCCGCCAACTTGCGCCGCAGTCACACAGCGCTCGTAGTGGCTGGCGCCGCCTCCGTGTCGTGCCGCGCCGCGCGCTGCGCACTTGGCCAACAGGCGACGCACGCGCAGTCGAGCGGTTATCGGCGTAGACCGAAAACGAAATTTTGGCCGCGGGCCGCCTCCGGGCCGAATTTCCGGTCGAACTTAGTCCGCCCGCGGGGGAGGTGGAGAGGGGGCCATCCACAGCAGCGGCGCTCTTCGTTGCCAACTAATGCGTTATTAATTGCTCCAGTTGTATCGGTTTGCAGTTGGCAACACTGTCTCTTTTAGTACAGCGTTTCTGGTGGAACGCACGGATAAAGTTCTTGCGCAATTTCGCTCTGCTGTGTTAGCCGCGAAAGCGAGGTATTAACTTACATTACGGTTCGCCACTGAAAGTTTATTTTCGTGTTACAACAGTGTAATTCTTTTGAGTCGTAATAAATATTTACCACACTGTAATTCGTTTGCGTTATCATTTCGATACATGAAGACCTATGCGAGGTCCATCGGTCTGTCATGGTCTACTCTATTGCGTCAATACCTTCCCCAATCACAAATTTCTTTAACCGTGAGAATAGAAACAGATAATATTGGTTAAAAACAGTCTTGGTTGCCATTTCAGTTTTTTATTTATCAACTACGCTTTTTGCCTTATTTAGGCATTTTCAGGTTATCTACATCGAAAACAGAGAACAAATACATCTATTTACGAATCGCGATCGCGTTGTGCAGACCTATAAGCATATGTAAACAGATCACCTATTGAATGAGCAAATACCTTAATTTGGTATTTCTTAGAAGAAATCCCAAAGGGCATCGTCGAATATATCAGGCCAACATCTCCTTCGTTAAACTCAGTAAAAACTAGAAATATAAAATAGTAAAATCATTACCTTTTCTAGATTGACGCGCGAGGCACCAAGATCTGCATAACGCGTCCCCGTTCACAGGAGCGAGTAACAGAGTAAGATTGGGGCGCAGATAGTAAGTATAAAGCAACCAAGACTATTTTTAACCAACACTGAAAAGCACTGGTTTGCTGTATGCCACATATGGATTGGAAGAATTTCTATAGAATCAGATAACTCCAAGGCATGTGATTCTGATACTGTAAGAAACTCTGCGTCAAATTTTTCGAATGCCCACTTTAATCTAAACTTAACATATTCTATGTCCCAGACCAAGAACTTTTCCATGACTTTAATCCGTTGTTTAAAAACATTTTGCAATGTAATTACTATAAATCGAATTTTAACACACCACCACCTGCTGGTTCTACAGACCGTATAACTATATGAAACTAAATGGTTTACGATATCTTCCGTCTGTTGTGTGCTGTCCTTAGGTTAGTTAGGTTTAAGTAGTTCTGTTCTAGGGGACTGATGACCTCAGAGGTTAAGTCCCATAGTGCTCCGAGCCATTTGAACCAACCAAGACGACAATTTCCAGAATGTTGCAGCTGATTCGAGAACGATTTGTGCAAGTTGTCATACGTAAGTATTTACTACGCAGTGGCACCAATACAGATACTGGAATTTAAGTATAATATTGTGTCATACATGTCCCAGCTGGAGAAACTCACGCTAAAGTTTTCATTTAAAGCAATTTAACGCCGTTGAAACTGCAAGTAATATTTTCAGTAAAACAGACAAATAGTATTAAAAACCAGTTGCTTACATCAACTTAACGCGGTATCTGCAAATCCAATTCGCTCCCTTAACGTAGTCTACTATATTTCGTAAACTGACACCCGCCTTTCTAATAATCTTTACATACAGTAACATGCAAAGTACATAAACAAATCAATCATGGTTATTGGAAATGTTGAAGTGTAGAATAGATTTTTAAGGGGTTAGACCAGGCCAGAATTTCTTTTCAGCCTAATGTTTTTACTGGCTCAAATGTTCCATACAGGGGCTTTTTTTTAAGGATCATTTAGATTAAATGTGATGTAAATGCAAAACTGTGTTAAAACCGCGATTTACTGCATGAGGGTCTGGCGCATCCTAGCACTCGAATGCGACCGAGGTTGTACTGTAATAGTTACCGACGTAATAGGGGTCCTGTTATTTTCGGGCAGAACTGTCGAGGGCATTAGTATCAACTAAAATACTATTCTCAACAAGATTTCCTTTCCTAACATGACTCGTTCATGTTAAACAGTCTGAAAGTACGTGTTTGTCTCGTGTCTGGTCAACTTGTAATTTCGATTGATTTTCATACGATACGAAGTAAAGCGTGAGTGATTGAAAATGATAGGCAAACGTATTTATATTGAAAGAAAAGATTCTAAACGTTATCCCAATCATGCAAAAACGCTTCGATTGGTAAGCGAGTTAATCGATACAATTTTGTTAAAATGAGGGAGTTGTGACACCGGCGAAAAAAAGATCAACTGTACGATGCTGGCATTGCCGATTAAAGGTTTGTGTACAAGTTGAAACTTTAAATACTTGTTTTATTCATTTATTTATTCGAAAGAACATTTTTCGAAATGGCGTGTATACATGCAGTTACATTATACCTTTTTGTAACTTGTGGATCGGCGTTTCTTTTTCTACTGTAATACGTACGATTTTATGCTTTACTATTTAATTTCGATTTTTGGTGCCCGCCTTTTTTGTCAAAAACTTTGACTTCATTATTTCTCTTTGTATAAACCGTTTTAAAAACATCCCTACGCACTGCCTTACACAATGCCAACAGTTTCAAAGCGGTTCTTGAAATTTTTTCCAGCTTGACAATTGTGACGTTCAGAGCTCTCGCGAAGCACCCACGCAATCCATGAAGGCTTTTCGTCAACGTCGATTAGTGTTCTCTGGGTGCCAGTTTTTTCTTAAAAGAATTCGTAATACACTGTCGGCGGCCTACAACAAAGGTCTAAATTCGGTTTTGTAATTTGATTGTTATGTTATTTTAAAATATTGTGAGTATCGGTTCCAAAGTAGGGCGTCGCGCGGGTCTACCTCCTTTATGGACCACACTGGGCACAATGGAACGCTGTAGACAGTGTAGGGCTAGTAACGAGCGGTCATGTCAATACTTTTCTGACTTGGGTCATAGGTACGTACCAGTCGGTTGTATAGAATCCGAACAGTAAGCTCAGACGTGTTGGAGACATGACGGAAAAGGTTTGTAGTGTGTAGACCTGATCAAGATCACAGACCGTGAGTGAAGCTGCCAGATTTATTGGTGTATCATTGTAAACAGTGAAACGTCTTGTGGTTAGGACTAGCAATCCGGTAACACACTGCGTAAAAACAGTAGTTGTAAAAATATCCCAACCGATTCTGAACGCAAACGAGTCTGACTCCTCGTCTACGATAATGTCAGGATTTTGCCTCTTTTTCAAATGATGCAAGGTGTCGAGTGACGCGACCCCCAATGACACGTTTCATTTACAACTTATGGAGGGTGTAGTTCAGGTCGGAGGTAGTTCAGTGACTTTTTATGGGCGTTTTTAGGACTCCGTCCCCTAGTCGGTAATGAACGAACCCTGATAGGATACTTCGTTGTCCATCTGTCTCTCTGTCTCTCTATCTGTCCGTCTGTTAAAAACCAATTTTCTCGGGGACCAGTACATGTATCAAGCTGAAATGTATGCCACATACTAAGGTTTATGGCTCCTTGGTGGTGTAATAAACGTAAACTTATAAGTCAGTTAAATCAAAACATACCAGTAATTGCGTCACATACTTCTATACTCGCAAACTCACTTACCAAAACCTATTGGATATTTCATGCTAGCCTAGAATTCAGAAATTTGGCAAGATGTGAGTTTTGACAGGGAAGTAAAGGAAAAAAATCGGAAAATTTTGTAATTACACTATACGAAAAAAGTTGTTATTTGTGATCCGACTGTCCGCCTTTTTAAGTCCATTTTATCTCAGGAACGGGTAGGCAGATCAAGTTGAAATTTATGTACCACACTAAGGTTTATTGCCGCTTAACTGTGTAATAAACGTAAGCTTCTGAGACAGTGCAGTCAAAAGATACGGCCATTTACGTCAGATATTTTCATACTCGCGAATTCACTCATAATAACCTATCGTGTACTCCACGCTAGCCTAGAATACTGGTATTTGGCAAGAAGTAATGTTTCGCAGCACAAGTATAGGAGGAAAAATTCCGAAAATGTAAATCGGTAATCGCATCACACAAAAAAGACTGGTCGTTTGTTATTTGACTGTCTGTCCGTCTTCTTAAGACCCCTTTTTGGGTGGACGCATCAAATTGAAATTTATGTTACATACTAATGTTTATAGCTCATTTTCTGTGTAATAAATGTACGTTTATCAGTCAATTCAGTGAAAATATATGGCTAATTATATCAAAATATTTTTACATTTGCAAACTCACTCATCAAAACCATTAAGGTACTTCCCGTTGGCGTAGAGTCGGGAAATTCGGCAAGAAGCAAGTTTTCACGTTACAACTAAGGAAAAAATCCGAAAACTTTTAGTTTTGTATCATACGGAAAAAAAATCTCCTTTCTGTCAGACTGTCTTTTTGATTCTCGGGTACGGTTAGATACATTACACTGAAATATATGTCACATTTTGACGTCTACGCTTCCTTGGCGGTGTGAAGTCAGTGCAATCAGAAGAAACGGCAATTTATGCAGCACAATGCGATAATGGCAAACTCGTTCATTACAACATATAGTGTACTTCCCGTTGACCTCGAATCATGAAAATTGGCAAGAATCAAGGGTTCACAGTACAAGGGAAAGGAAAAATAAACTGTTATTTGTAATTATGTCGCGTGAAAAAGTGTTTCTTTTGTCATTTGTTATCCCAGTTCACAATTAAAATTAAAAGTCCCGATGGTCTTGGAAATTCCAGGACCGATTTCGTGCCAACCTCATTGTCGGTAACGAGCAAAAACTGTCAAGATTATCGATTCCCCATATGAGTGTATGCAGAATTAAGTTTGTAAGGAACCCTTAGTATGCGAGTCCAAATCGCACCTGGCCAATGTTTTGTATTGTGCCTTAGAGTAGGTCCTTATGTTACTGTTAGCATGAATTTGAACGGTGTGTTTATTACAACGTTCTCGGTCATTAAGTGTCCCCCTTTATCTTCATCATGAATATAGCGTGGACTCTCGCGTCTTCCAACAAGAGAACAGAGATGCTATTAGTCTCAGTTTTTATAATCTACAACTTCCTTTAGTACTCTAGAAGTTACTCCCTGATGTCTTAACACATGTCTCACCATTCTGTCCCTTATTCTTTTTTGTCTTCCATATGTTCCTTTCCTCGCCGGTTCCGCGGAGAACCTCCCCATTTCTTATCTAATCAACCCACCTAATTTTTAATTTCACCACATTTCAGACGCCTTCGTGCCCTCGTTTTCCGGTTTTCCCACAATCTATGGTTCATTAACACACAATGCTGTTCTCCAGCCACACATTCTTAGAAATTGGTTGGCCAAATTAAGGCCAATATGTGATAGTAATAGACTCCTATGATGTGCTAGTCCCTCTTTTATGTCCTCATTTCTTCGGAAGCCCCGTGTTATTTTGTTGCTAAGGTAGCAGAACTGCTTAGCTTCGTCTGCTTAGCGCTCACCATCATATATTTTAACACAACACTTGAATCTTTCGTTTATTTCTGTTGGTACTCCTTCGAAGTATAGAGGTGAAAGCATGTCTCCCTGCCCTATACTCTATTTAATACCAGCACTTCGGCCTTCGCTTTCCACACAAGTGTGTCAGATGTCCATCGTTCCGGTGATTTGAATTCGTGCGTCTGCTTGGCGGGCGCAACACTTGGAGGCCCTGAACGGAAAATACACTGAAACGCACGAGGAAAATCGTATAGGCATGGTTATTCAAATACAGGGATATGTAAATAGGCAGATTACGATGCTGCGGTCGGATACACCTACATAAGACAACAAGCATCTAGCGCAGTGGTCTGTTACAATGGCATGTTATCAAGATTTAAGTGTCAGGCCCCGCTATCTGAGTGGTCAGCGCTACAGAATGTCAGTCCTAAAGGCCCGGGTTTCGATTCCCGGCTGGATCGGCGATTTTCTCCGCCCAGGAACTGGGTGTTACGTTGTCCTAATCATCATCATTTCATACCCATCGACGCGCAAGTCCCCGATGTGGCGTCAAATCGAAAGACTTTCGCACGGCGAACCGTCTACCAGATGGGAGGCCATCGTCACACGACGTATAAAGATTAAAGTGAGTTTGAACGTGGTATTATAGTCGCCGCAGGAGCGATAGGACACACTATCTTGGATGTAGTGATGAAGTGGGGATTTTTCCGTACGACCACTTCACGAGGGTACCGTGAACATCAGCAATCTGGAGAAACGTCAAATGTTCGACATCGCTGCGACCGAATGTGAATAACTTCACACTTTTCTTTAATCAGGCTCAATTGCCACTTTTCGCACCACACAGGTGTCTTATCTAAATCATTTTGCAATTCGTTTTGCCATCTGATGACTTTACAAGACGGTAAATGACAGCATCATCTGCAAATAATCTAAGAGGGCTACTCAGATAGTCTCCTATGTCACTAATATAGATCAGGAAGAATAGAGGGCCTATAACACTTCCTTACGGAACGCTGAATATTATTTCTGTTTTACTTGATTGTTTTCCGTCTATTACTGTGACCTTTCTGACAGGAAATCAAGAAGCCAGTCGCACCACTGAGGCACGCAGTTTTTCGAAAGCCGTCTGGAAACCTAAAAATATGGGATCAATTTGAGATCCCCTGTCGATACCACTCATTATTTCATTTGGATAAAGAGTTGGTTGTGTTTCACAAGAACGATGTTTCCTGAATCCGTGCTGACTATGTGTCTATAAATCGTTTTCTTCGAGGTAATTCATAGTGTTCGAATACAGTATAGGTTCAAAAACCGTACTGCAAATCGACGTTAGTGATATGGGCCTGTAATTCAGCGGATTACTCCTATATCCATTTTTGGGTATTGGTGTGACCTGTGCGATTTTCCAGTCTTTAGGTACGGATGTAGATTTTCTTGAAGTGCTCAAGAAAATCTACGAGAATTCTTCAGCCTATGTTAACATCGGCGAATCAACTCAAGAATTCCGCATCATGAGGGGTGTCAAGCAAGGCGATCCCATCTCCCCAAAACTGTTCTCTGCTGCATTGGAAATGGCTATGTCAAAGCTGAGCTGGGAAGGTAAGGGAATTAGAATTAATGGAAGAAGGCTTGCTAACTTGAGATTTGCTGATGATATTGCCTTACTGGCCAAAGACTTCGCAGAGCTCCAAAACTTAGTTACAGATCTTGCATCGGAATGTCAGCTGGTTGGCTTGAACATGAACCTTTCCAAAACAAAAGTAATATCCAACAAATGGGTCCCAGCTGGAGATGTGAAAGTCAAGGACAGTCTACTAGAAGAGGTCAGTGAATATGTCTACCTTGGCCAGATTATAAATATGAAGGGAGACATAAGGCCAGAAATCTATCGACGCATCAAGCTTGGCTGGCAAGCATTTGGGAAGAATTCAAAAGCATTCAGATCAAAAATGCCAGTAAATCTGAAGAAATCAGTATTTGATCAATGAATTCTTCCTGTGATGACGTATGGCTGCGAGACATGGACACTGAACTCATTCACAAAAGGGAAACTTAGGACAGCACAGAGAGCCATGGAGAGATCAATGCTGGGCTATACAAGAAAGGACAGGAAAAGGGCAGATGACATCCGGTCTGTGACGAAGGTTAATGACATCTTAGAGAGAGTAGGTTCCTTGAAATGGCAGTGGGCTGGTCACGTTGCAAGAAGAAAAGAGAACAGATGGATGAAGCTAGTACTGGAGTGGAGTCCGAGAGAGCACCGGAAGCCTAGAGGAAGACCACCAGACAGATGGGACAAAGACATCAAGAAGATCGCTGGTAACACCTGGCAGAGAACTGCCCAAGACCGTCCCACTTGGAGAAGACTTCTGAAAGCCTACCTGAATCCACAACTCGAAGAGGCCACATCATCTAATGATTGAATTGGCTGATGATGATGATGGTGATGATGATGATGGTGATGATGATGAGGTAAGGAACATTCTGTGATCAAGCGGTTGTATATAATTGCTAAATACGGAGCTATCACATCAGCATACTCTGAAAGGAACCTGACTGGTATACAATCTGGATTGGAGGCCTTGAATTTATTAAGTGATTGAAGCTGCTTTGCTACACCGATGATATTTACTTCTATGTTTGTCATCTTCGCAGTTGTTTTTAACTGGAATTCAGGAACATTTAATTCGTCTTCTTTGGTGATGGAGTTTCGGAAAATCGTGTTTAATAGCTCTGCTTTAGTGGCACTGACATCGGTGACTTCATCGTTGTTATTACGCAGCGAAGGTATTCATTGCGTCTTGCCGCTGGTGTGCTTTATGTATGACCAGAATCTCTTTGGGTTTTCTGCCAGATTCCGAGACAGGGTTTCGTTGTGGAAATTATTAAAAGCATCTCGCATTGATGTACGCACTATATTTCTAACTTCTGCAAACCTTTGCCTATCTTGGGGATAGACTTGGTGCACCACGCTCCCTTAGGCTAGTATAGAGGTTAGGTAAGCAGTGAAAGTAGTACCAAGGGATATCTAGCTGTGTTATGCTGGCTCGCTTTACTCGCTTTAGAATGAAGCTATCTGAAACGTACTAAATTGCACGGGAAATACCTTGTTTGGGCTGCTGTTGTTTTGGCATGTAGAGAGCATAGTGCGTAGTGCCGTACCCATAAGCTGGTGCGTGGAGCACGTGTAACTGTTTTTCCGTGGTGACTGGTGACCCGAGTTCAGTAGCTTTTACATGTGTTGTAAACTGTCAACGTGGCGTAATTTTCGTCGATGGGAATAAACTGAATAAATCTGGAATTTACATTCATTTCCGTAATTTTAAGGGGCAACCCTTTAAAGAAAAGTAAGCAATTGATACTAATAATTTAATTTAAGCTATTATTAATACATGGTTAAATTTCAACCTTTCGAACCATGGTAGAATCTGAGGGTTCCCTTTTTCTTATTTTTGCTTAAATGAGAATCTGTCGATATCAATGACCTTTTAAAGGCTACATAAATTCTTGAATATTGCATTTACGGATCTGAAAACGTAAAATATTTTCAAAATGTGATACATCTTCTCTAATCTTCTCATGTTCAGGTCAAATCCTGTGTTGTCTGTCGTGTTGGAAGGGTGATAACATTGTGTGACGTGGTTCATGTGCTAATCTCAGTTACAGGAACGCGGCTGTGGCCATCACTGAGAGATCGCAGGTGCATGACTTCGCCTCCCGAGTTACTGGTCCGGCAACCACAATGAGTCTGCGTTATAGCCTCCGAGATTACAGTGACTGCCGAAAACGAATTTTGAAACACATGATATTCAACCCAACTTCGTCAGTAACTAAAATCCCAGCCTGTGACCCCCAGCCAATAAAACATCGGTGAAACGTAGCAAGCAACTACCCACAATTTTGTTGACTTACGGGCATGTAAATGTTGTCTACTCGAAGAAAATTGTGGGGTATATTCCTCGCGTAAATTGCCCTATCGTCATGTCTCGTTTCGGTGACCCAGTTTTTGCCCGGTATGGTTATCTATTCTGTTTGTTCTACTATTACTCCATGACAAGTTTGTGAGACCTTTCTGACAAAACAAACGTCTTGTACTCTCTTCAATATCTTAGTGTTTACAGGATCTACGAATAAATACTGTTCGGTCTATTTCATGACAGAGATATGGGACCTTACCATAGCTAATTATAAAAGAGCTCAGTGCACAATCTCAGTTACACAAAGCAGTTATTATTATTAGTGTCTCACTGGAAGTACAGTGGAACCCTTTTGTTACCAGAAGTTATTCTCTCTGGCTCAGCATAAAAGGGGTTCAGGCTTTACGGATTTGGTGTCAATTCTCTCCAGCGATATTTCTGACATTAGTCGAGTCCATGCTACGTTCTGTTGCGGCAGTTCTGCGTGCTCGCGGGGCGGGCCCTACACCGTATTAGGCAGGTTGTACCAGTTTCTTTGGTTCTTCAGTGCATACCCGAACAGAGTGCAACCTCGATGAAACTTGAAAATTGTCTTCCATTACTACTGGTGTCATACATGCTAACAAAGACACTGTAAGTTTTAGGGTGGCGTATGTTATCGGATCTCCATGCAGACGGTACGACATCCCCATCCAAACAACAACATTTTAAGTGGGAAGATATAACCAAGTCCATGCCACTTGGAATATACTGGAGAAGGGATGTTATACAAGTCTCTCGTAGACGATATGTAGTGGTTTGCTTCTTTGGCGGCTTTCGCTAGCTTAAACTAGCATTTTAAAGTCGTCAGTGGATAGTTTGTGATTTCCACCCACTTCTGTCACTAGCATTATGTACAATGGATTATATCTTGGTGTTGCTTTAGGCCCTGGTGCATTTCATGGAGTATTTATTTGCCCTACTGCTAATATTTTCTTATCCAAATTTTCGCAGTTCACTCTGATACGCAAGTTCTGCATTAGTACGAGCGATCGGGCAACCTCATTGCCACACACCGAGAACGCAGTTCCTAGATATCTAAGATAAGTATCCTAATCCCCCAGGATAGGACAGATAGTATAAATTGTGGAACGGGGCCAAAATAAGGGCTGTCAGTTACACTCGAACATACAAATTTACTATTTGATCAAACATTACAAGATCGTAAATTTTTTTTAAAAAAAAAGAAACACAACTTTAACCCTTGGGACTTAATTACTGGCTGAAAGCCACTTTAATTTAAGAACTCTGAAGGCCCATAACTTAAAACGCAAACATAATCAGAAATTTAACAGGTAAGCCTTATCTTAAAACAGTTCTTTAGTTAGGCTGAAGTAAACAAGTTAAATTCAAATCGGCTGAAGGCCTAACACTTAAAACTGCATAACGTAAATTTTTGTAATACCAAAGGCTTTACGTGAAACAGTTCTTTAATTTAGGCTGAAGGCCTTAAGAGCAGAAGAACTCAAACTCAAAACCGGCTGAAGGCCCAAGACTTAAAATTCAACAACATTAAAAGTTTTAAATTGCCAAAGGTCTTACGTGAAACAGTACTTTAAACTAGGCTGAAGGCCTTAAGAGCAAAACAAATCTAATTTTTAAAAAATCGGCTATAAGCCATACACGTACAAACGACAAGAACCAATTTTTAAACAATACGGCAGTACACCCAAGGGCGCTCAGATGTTTGAGGTTCGGCCTGTAATTCAAAAGCCGGTCGATGTGGCCGAGCGGTTCTAGGCTCTTCAGTCTGGAACCGCGCGACCGCTACAGTCTCCGGTTCGAATCCTGCCTTGGACATGGCTGTGTGTGATGTCCTTAGGTTAGTTAGGTTTAAGTAATTCTAAGCTCTAAGGGACTGATGACCTCAGATTTTAAGTCTCATTGTGGTGTCACCGCCAGACACCACACTTGCTAGGTGGTAGCTTTAAATCGGCCGCGGTCCATTAGTACATGTCGGACTCGCGTGTCGCCACTGTCAGGATCGCAGATCGAGCGCCACCACACGGCAGGTCTAGAGAGACTGACTAGCACTCGCCCCAGTTGTACGGACGACATTGCTAGCGACTACACGTACGAAGCCTTTCTCTCATTTGCCGAGAGACAGTTAGAATAGCCTTCAGCTAAGTTAATGGCTACGACCTAGCAAGGCGCCATTTATACCATTGCATGTATCTCAAGATAGTCTCACTTGTATCATCAAGAATGCTGTATACCAAAGGACGATATAAAAGTTAAGTGTTCTTGTAGCTACGTTCTTTTCTTTATCACATTCATTACGAATCCTGTTCCAGACTTCGCGCCAGTCGGCGTGTGTGTACGTGTGCCCTTTCGGCTACCCGTCTCTGTGGACTGGCTGCCTTAACAGTCCACTACACTCATAGTGCTCAGAGCCATTTGTAATTCAAACACGAACACTTGCTAAGGTGAGACAGACAGTCAGGCCAACCATTCACGATCCGGCGACAACCCAATCAACCGACAGTCAACGGACCAAGCGAGAGGATGTCCGAACAGCCCACAGCGAAATTCAAACGACACAATGCCAACAGTTGGGCCTGGCTGGTAGATTGAGTAAAGACTTAACTTTCGGGATCGGTGAGCCAGAGGCCCCGTAGCAATGTGAAAACAGCCCCTCATACTCCGACCGCGCGTGGACGCCGCCAGGCCCCGGCCAGACACGCGCCACGGAGACTTCCTCTCTGCTCCACGCCACCCGACCAACTGCCCACGCCCGGAAACGGTGAAAGGAGCAAATATTCATCGGCCGATGAAACGACGAACCGAAAGACCAACCAACAGTCGTCCCGCTCCAGTCTCCCTCCGCCGGACAGTTCATGCGTGTCGACAGCGGTCGGTGAGCACTGGCAGTCGGCGTTTCAGCGGCGCTTCATACCCCGACTTCACTGCTGCTGCGTCCCGACTGTACTGCTGGTCCGTCTCCAACTCACTGCCAGATACACGACGAGCCGGAAATACTATCGATCGCTCCAGAGATGTTACGACACTGCACTTATCGATACGCGCTGCTGCTGCCGCTCACGAGCAAGTAAGACAGGAACTTAGTGACGCCAGTAAATGGAACAAGAAACGAGGAGGCAGTACCGTAGTAAAAGATGACAAACAATAAAAGGGATAAACGCGAGCCGTGCACGGCTCAAAGTAAGTCATGGTTCGGATAAGAAATCCTTCCGCCTCTCTTTGTATACAGATATTGACGAAACTCAAACGTGATACGAGGGCATTCAATAGGTAATACAACTCATTCTTTTCCCGGCGAACTCCATCTGAAAAAAATGTGGACTTTCTTGTAGGACATATTCCCGCTTCAGCCCCTATAATGTCATGAAGTTCCCAAAGGTGACGGCGCTATGCATAACCTTCAAGCCCGCATCTCGTGGTCGTGCGGTAGCGTTCTCGCTTCCCACGCCCGGGTTCCCGGGTTCGATTCCCGGCGGGGTCAGGGATTTTCTCTGCCTCGTGATGGCTGGGTGTTGTGTGTTGTCCTTAGGTTAGTTAGGTTTAAGTAGTTCTAAGTTCTAGGGGACTTATGACCAAAGCAGTTGAGTCCCATAGTGCTCAGAGCCATTTGAACCATAACCTTCAAAGTGGCGTCAGTAGCGGAGGTGCGTTCCCAGCAGAGAGCCGTCGTTGAATTTCTTTTGGCGGAAAACCAAAGCATCGTAGATATTCATACGCTCTTGCAGAATGTCTACAGAGACCTGCAGGTGAAGTAAAGCACGGTTAGTCGTTGGGCGAGGCCTCTGTCATCATCGTAACAAGGTTGAGAAAACCTGTCCGATTTCGTGCGTGCTGACAGGCGGCAGACAACTGTGAGGCCTCAGTGCTGGAAAGTGAGGACATTCTATGTAGGAAATTGCGGATACTCTCATTCGAGGTGTTCGAAGTATCACAGTCAAACACCTCGCTACACAGCTGGATGTGTCTGGTGGTGGTACTGACACACTCGTCCACCAGCTGGGGCAGTCAAAGTTGTGTGCCCGTTTCGTTCCTCGCCGCTTTGCAGAAGACCATAATGAGCAGTAAGGGACCATCTGTGCGGAATTTCTTTCGAAGCTGATCGGGACAATTCTTTATCCAACATAGGCGATGAAAACTGGTTCATCACTTCGAATAGGAAACAAAAGGCAACGCATGGAGAGTCACTATTCCACCTTTCCTCTAAAGAGAATATTCGGTGTCGCACCCTCATCCCTCGTCAAGACGACAGTCTCCTAGCACAGTGAAGTGGTTATTCTGATTTATGTGCTCCTTCATAGTGCTTACATCAACTCTGAAGTGTATTAAGCTACCCTCCGGAAATTGAATAAACCACTTCAGCGTGCTCGTCGCCACAAAATTGCGAACGAACTTCTCCTTCATGACAACGGAAGTCCGCATAGCCGAGAGGAACTCACAAAAATTCATCGGACTGTTCTCCTTCATCCACCCTACAGCCCGGATATTGTGTCTGCCGACTTCCGCCTGTTTGGTCCACGTGGGAAGCAGTATGTTGATGATTGGGACGTTACTGATGCAACAAGAAGTTTGTTCCGATATCGAGCAGTAGAGTGGTACCATGTGAGCATGCAGGCATTCTCAGTAAGGTGGGGTAAGGCCGTCCCATGGAACGCAGATTATGCTGAAAAATATGGTTCTTTAGCTAAAAGAATGAGCAATAATATGGTGTATTAGAATACTGAATAAATCCAACATGCTTTCACAAGAAATGTGTGAATCGCCTGTTACTGGATGCCCGTCGTACTTGACGAGTTCTCTCGCTGCAGAGCTGGAATAATGAGCGGAACGAGCTGGCATTTATTGAGAAATCTGAGTTGCCAGAAGAGTTTCTTTCAATTGCAATTGCAGCTTGTAGGAAAAAATATAATTTTTCGTGAGTGTATAAGTGTTAGGAAAAAAATTCCTTCTCATCAGCTACATATTATGAACATGGAAGAGTACTTTTTATCTGGCCCTCGTAGTAATTACTTTTTCTTTTGTAAACCGTGTATTCCTTAATATCTGATAACAACTGTTTACTGTTTACAACAGCGAGACAAAGACCACAATCACGCTCTGGACGTTCGGTCGTTCAGAGGATACTTGTGATTTCTATCTTTTTATGGCTTACTCACTTTCCACGAAAGTTTTACCTAGGGAGAATCGGAACTTAATCAAAAATCTAGGACATTTATCAGGCATAATTTCTGGGCATATTGGTCTCAATCTATTCGCTACGTAGTAGTTCCATTTCGTTTGATTTCTAATCCCCATTTATCTTTGAATCAGTGTTGCACTGAAAATCCATCCAGAATAATGTAAATGTCGACAGTGTGCGCCGCGTGTTCCGTTTTGAAGCATATTTGTTTCATTAACTCACTTTATTTGCTGCTGACAACAGTAATGTCCATCTTACACTTCACCATTACGTCAGCATTACATACTACTCAAATTTGCCTGGTGTTTGATATTCCCGCAGTGGTAGTTGTATGTTAACTATAATATTCAGCAAACGGATAGCTTTACTGGTAAATAGATGGGTCGATAAGTTCCCTGTGTGTAGGTTCACTGAAAGCAGTGATAAAAGGTCTCAATGCCGCTGGAGTTTGAATTCTCGAAACAATGGCTCTCTAGTTACTTACTGTAGAAAGTGTAAAAGTGTCTGTTATTTTAACGTGACGCCGTCAGCCCTCTGTATCAACTAACTTGTGAGGGAAAGGAAAAGTGGTACGTTAGATAAGTACAGCCAGGAAAGATAATGGAGTCATGGCTCAAGTAGGAGTACGCCTACAGATTTCGCTCGACAAAAAAACACTTTAAAAATGTCATAGTATTGCCTTGAGCTGCTGGTAAAACACTTTACTTACACAACCCGTTTCAGTCGTCTACCCGTCATCAGGTTTATAAAAATATTCCTCTCGTCATGTTGGGCGAAATTAGAAATCGATCGTTAGATGATAAGACCATAAAAAAACTACACTGTAAATATATCGTAATATAAACTACGTCGTCAATCTATATTACGAACCTGATGATGGGATACTAACGGGATGATGATGCGAATTTACGGCTTCTCTCATCCAACTGCGAGCGTCACCTGTCAGTGGTGTACCCTGCCAACCAACAAACCTCTGACAATTGAGTACTGGCGTTCTAACCATAACATCGAAACAGGGAAATTTCTTTACCATACTCACTTATGCCTTACCATACTCGCTTGAGACCTTTACGACCTGTGACTAGTAAAGCTAAGAGGTGGGAGCCCCTTCACCAATATTATTCGCAATGGGCCAGTACCCTCTTCAGGAACTCAATAAGCGTACTTGCAGTATTCAGAGTAGCCTCGCAAACACGACGGATCATCGATATACGACATGGGCAGGAGATAGGAACAAGAGAAAATATTTTAATGGGGTTTGGAAAGTTGTCACATGGAACGTTAGGGGAACCACTCATAAGGAAGTCTAATTAGCTAAACATCTGAAAGAAAAGGAAATTGAATTTGCAGCAATTATACAAACAAGAAGAAAACACCTGCCTAAATATTTAGACGAGTGTAGTATGATCTACAGTGGGGTAAAGCGGGACGAAGAGTAAGTAAAGGCTTCGCCATCGACATTGATAGAAAATGGGAAGATAAAATACTGGACTATGAATATGTTGCACTAGTAGGAATTAAAGAACCAAGACGAATCCTAAGATTAATAGAATCCTAAGAATAACAGAAAGTTATGCTCCAAAACAAGGGAAAATTGACCAGTCTAAGATCTTTTACAAACAGTTACAAGTGATCGTAAACAGATACGATAAAAGTCAAATTTTACTTATTAGAAATCTCAGTGCTGAAATTGGAAACACTTCAATTCCAAGACTAATACGCTCATTTCCTGACCATGTGTGTAATGAAAACGGGAAAACAAAGGTTTTGCTGCCTTTAATCATTTAAAAATTACCGATAGCTTCTTTAGTAGGAAATATATATACAAATTTACCTGGTCAGCAGGAGGAAATAGATCTGTTATAGATTATATAATAATAAATGAGGGATTTCCTAGCCAGCTTACAGATACTAGAGTTTATCGAGGAGTGTATACTAGATCAGATCACTTCCTGTTGTTGGTAATAGTCGACCTATGCAAAATTGAGAAAAGCAAAGAAAGTAATTAAGCATCCAAAGGAAGAGTAAGTTCTTAAAGTTTACCTTTTAGAAGAGAGCAGCGTTAATAATCTGTACGAAAAGAGTATGACCAAACATTAGCAAATTTATAAACGGTAGAAGACTCAGAAGAAGAACGGAGAAACTTAAAAAGTGTCGAACATAGCTAATGAGGTTCTGGAGAAGCAGAGGAGATACAATAAATGTAGAAGATTAAGGATTTGGACGCTATAGATTGTAGCAGCAATTCAAGAAAAAGAAGAAGGTTGCAAGGCATATATAAACAATCCCACTAATTTAAAATATAATGAAAATATTGTGGATTTTAAACATGGCTGCAACAGCAACTGTTGAAATTCTTCACGATAAAGGATGACAGCCAAAAACAGTTGCAGGATAAAAATTTATTAAAATTCACGAACAAGGTTTCGGTACATATAAATATACCTTCATCAGAAGTAAAAAATCCGGAACAGGAAGACACTTTCATTAGAAAAACCTTAGCATCGGAAGTGAGAAACACAAAAACTTACGTAATAGTGAAATTACCAGAGTAATACACGCATAAAATCTTTAGTTACTTACTAAAATAACATCATGCAATGGAGATTAATAAAACAATTGTGCCAAAGGCGTCGTCAATAATTAAGACATCTTCTCCATTGCATCCATTGCATGATGTAATTTTAGTAAGTAACTAAAAATTTTATGCCTGTATTACTCTGGTAATTTCACTATTACTTAAGCTTTTGTGTTTCTCACTTCCGATGCTAAGGCTTTTCTAATGAAAGTGTCTTCCTGTTCAGGATTTTTTACTCTGATGAAGGTATATTTATATGTACCGAAACCTTGGTCAAGAATTTTAATAAATTTTTATCCTGCAACTGTTTTTGGCTGTCATCCTTTATCGTGGAAAATATAGAGAAGAGAAATAGTTCAAAATACGTAACTTGGAAAGCGCACGCAGGGTCGTAGTAACTTATTAGTTGCAATAAAGGGCATGATTTACGTGGCAGTCAAACTATAGCTTATGAAGTGATGAAACCACCAACAGACATGAAAATAACCTTACGCGTGTTAATAATACAGCAGAGGAAGAATGGATAAGTCATCAAAAATGGTAGTACGATGATGATTTAATTCAGATGTTACCTGAACTGAGTGATGCAAAAGATTTGGATCATGTTGATGTGAGAGAACTGGCAGAGGCTCTAAAAGCTACAAAGAATACGAAAGCCACTGGTTTGAACGCTATTAATATGGAACTGTGGAAATGTGGAGGATTATTCCTAGATCTAAGATTTCTTTACATATTTAATCAATGTTGGAAACATAAAAAGTTACCATAATAGTGGCTGAGAACCAAAATAATCTTCACAAAGGGCGACAAAAATAAACGTAGTAACTATCGAGAAATAACTTTCCTGAATTCATCCTATAAATTACATTTCAAAATCCTGCATACGAGACTGAAAAAAAAATCATAATGGGAAAGCTAATATTTGAAGGAAAATCAGTGTTTAGGGAAGGGCGAGCAACTACTGACAATGTTTTACATTGTAACAGTTATAGAAAAGAGACGAAGAGTTCACTATGCAAACCCATGTAGCTTTTGTGGATTTTGGGAAAACATTCGATAAAGCGAATAGAGAAATGCTATGGAGTATCACTGAAATTGTTATAGGTGTGCGAAATATAACAACGTCAATGTCACAAACAAAGGGGTGCGACAAGGATGCTCTATTTCTCCCAATCTCTTCAATATATACCCATACTGATGGTGTTACCAGCAAACGGAAAATGTTGAAAATAAACAGAGTTCTTTTAGATCGTGAAGTAATTTTGTAAGCAGATGACCTACCTCTGGTTACAGAGATCAAATATGACCTTCAGATGGGAGTGTATAAGTTACACCAGATAACCCCAGATTACAACCTAAAATTGACGCTAGAGAATATGAAAGTGATGGCATTTAAGGACAGACTACCATTGACATCTAACTTAATCTTGAGTAATAAAATGATGAAGTAAGTAAAACATTTTAAATATCTAGGATGAGGCATTACTTACGAATATATGTAGCCATGACGTGCTAAGAAATAAATAAATTTACTCCAATATGTGCAGACGTCTTAAGAAGTTTGCAGAATTCAGCAAGGAAAGAAACACAGCTGAAGTTTTATAAAGTAGTAGTGGTACCGTACTTTATTTATGAAAGCGAAGCTTGAACAACAACAAGACGTGAAGGAAATAGAATAAAGGCTCAAGAAAAGAGATTTGTAAGAAGATGGTGAGGGTGTACAACGAAAGATCGAAAGAGAAGTGAAAATTTCAGGACTGATTTAGGAATATATACAACCTAAACGAGAAAATAAAGGAAAATAGGAGAAATTGGCAGAAACATGTCGACAATATGCTCCCAATTATGAATGCACCGGAAGAAGAAATAAAGGGAGATGGAGTACCGTAACAGGCAATTTGAAGTAAAGAAGAATAAGAAGAAGAACCTGGTGATGACGATCAGACAACTGAAACAGACGGAGTACTGTAATAGACAATTTGCCTAATACATGAAGTGAAGAAAAAGAAGAACAATCTCATGGTGGTCAGATGATTGCAACGGGGTCTATAAGTAAAATATTTTAGCGGCAGCTCAAGGTTATAATATGACATTTTTCAGATACATAAGAGCTGTGGGGTACCAACTCCTGAAAATAAACAAATGTACATTCCACGCTAAAACACACACACACACACAGAAAGGGAGAGGGAGAGGGAGAGGGGGGGCGGGAGGTGGACATACACACAAACAGACAGTAAGGCCACACGCGACTCGAGTGAGCCACTTGTTGTGGGGCAAACTCCATGGCACGAGAAAACACGGCGAGACACTTAGCTTTGCGGCCACATGCACAGTGCGGTAGCGCGTAGCGCAGCACAGAACAGCGGAACGGACAATCAATAGCGCGGCTGGCCGCTGCGGTCGCCAAGCGCGACCCGGGCCCAGCGACGCGCGACAAGTCCTCAGCGACCCCTTACGTGTATGCAACCCTTCCTGCAGCGTAATCACGGGAGAGGTCTATCACACACGGGATCCCCTGAAGCTAGCTCAAGAATAGAACTGTCTTTGGTATTCGGAACACCCTAAACGTTTTCATAAACCAACAAGCGCATAACTACAAATGGTATTTCAAATTCCACTTTCCAAATACTATAACTGTTTTCCTGCTTTTTTTGTCGTTTACCTCAAGTTGTCGATAATTTGGTAATAGAGGTAAGTCTGGCGAGTAGCGGCTCCAGTACAGTAAGCAATGTCAGATGGGCGCAAGCTACAGAGTTATGAAGAGATGAAAAGACAGGGATGGGTAGACTGGCGTGGAAAGCTGCACCAAGAAAGTTTACGGACTGAAGAAAACAACAACATTAAGCAAGATGGTTTATCCGCAGTCACACTGGAGGATGTTCACAATTGGCTTCAAGGACCTAGATGTGAAATAACACGTCTTTCTTGGAGCTTAAGTAATGTTATTAGTCAGATGTGTGGAATGGAAGAAACAATTACTGGCGTGTTATTCATAGCGACCTTTCTCAAGAATGTGTAACAAAATATTTCCAGAGAGTGATTTAAAATCTCTTGAAATCATTAAGGATAATCATTTTGTGTGTCTGTGCGTTCATATCTAATATTATATTTAATCACGGAGTATCAAATCAATCACGGAGTATCAAATCCGTCTTTGCAGCTAGTAATTGTTAAATTGTTGTTTTACAATCGTATTGGCCAACTAGGATCAGGTTAATAACTTCAGTTCTACTTCTTCCTTTACTGTTGTTTGCAATTTTTCCAATATTCTCTCATTTTTTCCCCATGAAGTCTCTTCCTTTCTTCTGCCCATGAGGTTCCCGATTTCTTATTTCTTCTGCTTTTAAAGCCTTCCAAATTTAGTATTTTATTTTTAAAATGGTTCTATTCTGCTATTTTTGATTCTTATATGTTGTTTCTTTCCTTACTTCTGTAATCCATGCTACTATCAAATTCTTCTTCCAGAAATATAGGAGTATTTGTTTTGTTGGTCTATTTCCATCCATTCGGTAGAGGTGTCTGAAAAAGGTTAATCTTCGTTTGGCCATTACTTCAGATATTTTCTCCATATTTTTGTAGATCTCCTCTTTACTTCTTATTTTCCAACCATTTGCCGTTTTTATTACATCCATTAGATTCCTAATAATCCTTCTTTCTAGTACCTCTAGTTTGGACATCTAGGTATTCACATACATATAAACATTCCTGTCGTACCACTGCGGTGTAGTATTTTGATTTTGTTTTTCTAGGTGTACATTTCTTGTTGTAAATATTTTTGGTCAAACCATATGCTCTTTCCCTTTTTGTTAATTCTTACGTCTATAGCTGATTTTTCTAGTCCATTCTGTTCTATAGTTTCCGCAAGATATTTAAATTTTTTACTCGCCCTATTTTACTATTGGTGTTCCTATGAATTTTGGCCCATTTTTTATATTTGTCATGAATTTTTTTCAGCTCAAATCTTGAGACCAGTTCTATTTGCTATTTTGTCCAGAAGGTTTATCTGAATAACTGTTTCTGTTAGATTATGAAAGTATTGCAAAAGCCAAGCAGTTTATCTAAGTTCCATTTGTTTTCCTTCCCAGAATAATTGGTTCAATGTTGTGATTTTTTAGCTTCGAATTCCATATCCATACAATTTTTTCTAGAAAGGTGATAAACCATCACCTTGTCTAACACCAGTTTTTATTTAGAATGGCTGAGATATTTCTCCCATAAATTTCAATTTATATATTGTGCCTGTTAGTGTTTCATGTATAATATTTGCTTTTTTTGATTTAACACCAAATTCTCTAATTACCTAATGTATTGTTTCTCAGTCCATACAATCAAATGAATTCCTGAAATCAATACATGACACTAGTATTGGTTTGCTGGTTAACATTCTACGGAAAATTATTGACTTTAAGTAAAAATTTATTCTGCACAGGATCTCCCCTTTTGAAAACCACCCTGGTATGGTCCCAGTTGTTTGTCTAAAGTATCTCCCACTCTGTTCAGGAGAATTTTTGATAATGTTTTGTATGCCATTGGTAGAAGTGACACTCCTCTGTAATTATTGACATTTGGTCTGAAAAAGCAGCTGTAGATCCTTTACGGTTTTTGGTTCTGACCACTTCAATAATTCTGCCTTGAGCAAGAGGCTGCCTCTTCCGCCAGCTCCGCCGTACCGGACGGAGTCCATCTTCTCCGCCTTCGCTGTCGTTGAGGTCTTCACCGTATCCCTGGCAAGGGGCCCTCACGAGGTACTATCACCCGGGACAGGTGAACCAAAGTTTTTTAACGAGTTGTTACTCCTCTTTTCTCCACCATGCTTGGGACCATCAGTGGTGGAGTTAGTAATTGTTATTATTATTATTATTATTATTGTTTTATTTGCCGCATGTGTTTTGTTTTATTCATTTAAAACATCTTTAGTGGCCTAGAATCAAACATAATTACTATTCTGGTTTTGATTATATATGTAAACATAACTCTTTCTGTGTGCTATTGAAGTACAATTTAAGCTTACTGTGGTTTCGTTTGAGTTTCACTTACATCAGGAAATGTCGTTTGCAAGTGCATTTTTTTCGGTATTCCTGCGTATACCACTGGTGTCTCCGCTAGTCATTGGGGCTCAGTTTGCAGCGGGACTCATAACTAAAGATAATTCTTCTCCAGTCAGTGAGGTCGAATATGCACGGCACTGCTGCAAACCGGCTTTCTGGTGTACAGAGGTCAACGGTAGCCGGCGCTGTAAACTCAGCCGCCTTTGTGTTACTTGCCTGTAATGGTCCTTGTCACTAAAGCAACAATTGAACGTCGGATAGGTAATGATGAAATCTGGGCTCCGAGTGCCTCTTTGATAACTGCTCGCTCCTCTTCCTGTCGTCTACCTTAGTAGATCGCTTTCTTCTTCACGCTGGTTTCAGCAATGTCTGACCCATTGTTGCCAACACTATCGAATCGTGGCATCGTTGCTATGCAAATGTCAAGCGATTCTCCGATTACAACCAGCTTCTTTGAGGCGAACTACAAGTCCTCTGTCAAAAGCGTATACTGTTCACGTACCTGTGTGCGAGGCATAGTTACTGCCGCACTGAGTACGCGGAATGAAATTCGCAAATAATCTATCCCATAGTATCGACAAGTCTGTTGTAAAACTTCCTGGCAGATTAAAACTGTGTGACCGACCAAGACTCGAACTCGGGACCTTTGCCTTTCGCGGGTAAGTGCTCTACCATCTGAGCTACCGAAGCACGACTCACGCCCGGTACTCACAGCTTTACTTCTACCAGTATCTCGTCTCCTACATTCCATGTCTCCACAATATCCTTTCTTTCAGGAGTGCTAGTTCTGCATGGTTTGCAGGAGAGCTTCTGTAAAGTTTGGAATGTAGGAGACGAGATACTGGCAGAATTAAAGCTGTGAGTACCGGGCGTGAGTCGTGCTTCGGTAGCTCAGATGGTGGAGCACTTACCCGCGAAAGGCAAAGGTCCCGAGTTCGAGTCTTGGTCGGGCACACAGTTTTAATCTGCCAGGAAGTTTCATATCATTGCACACTCCGCTGCAGAGTGAAAATCACATTCTGGAAGTCTGTTGTATACTATCATTGCCAGTGGGATAATGAAATTGAGCTGCAGCGTCACACATTCAACGATGGGCCCCCTGAGTTTACATTTTAGCATCTTGTGTCGATACCTGTATGAAAATCAACCTGTGACCAGTTTGCATAACTTATTCGTGCTGTGTCTTTTTTTTTATTCTTATGGTGTACTTGGATGTATTTCTAGAAAAACTTAGCGATATTCGTGGTAAGGACATTTATTTTCCTATTGTTAGAATATACATTTTAGGTTAGTGTAGTAGATCAAGTAAAGCTATGGATCTGGATGTTTTATCATTAATGTCATTGAATACTGGTACGAATTTGCAATGTCAATCTTCGAAATAAGTATACCAGAAAAAAGAGTAAATCCCCTCCTGGATATAGCAACGTACTTGCTATGGCCCTTCGGCGTCAGTTTGGCAAAGGAAAAGAGTCGACATTTCTCTTCAGGAATACCATATTCAGCCGAAGCACTTCATGAGTATATTTCTTAGAGGTATCAGAGGCGGAGATAGTGATTATTACGTTCCGCCCGCTGTTTCAAACGGTACCAAAAATTTCCAGTAGGAGTATGACAGGGTGATTTACGGCTCAGTCATGGTGTGACGGAGTGTATAAGTTTTCATCAAACCGAAAACGTATGCGAGACGTCCTATGAACGTAGCTGTTGCCAGCTCGCTAAACGAGCGCGTCCACACTTGGTCTCTGAGGACATTCAAATAAACTGCATTCTTACGGTAAACTGAATAAGAGGACCAAAGTCATGGTAAGAGAAAATAGTCCTCCAAAATTTGAGAAGAAGGAAATTACGACTCGCCGCTTGAGACTGCACACACCCTGTCATCTACTGTTCAGTTACTGTATTGTTTAGCCATATGAACACCAGAAGCGTTATGTGGTAGTGTCAGCAATTCTCTTTCGATAGGTAGCCAACTACGACTGACCATTGGAAGAGGTTCTCTCCGCAATGTTCGCTCGTATTCTGCTCGAGGTGGACGCGCGTCCTCTAACCTTATGGATTTAAAACCAGTTACCAATGACGAGGCGTGACATTCGTGTCCCGCCCCGTCGGTTAGCATCTTTCAGTACCACTGATATTACGCTGTATGACATGAGTGCATGTGGAACAAGACCACTATTAGACTGTCCGCCTCGATACAAGAACAAATCGGGCAGCTTATTTAACGATGTGATTATGGGCCATCCAAACACAGTATACTGCTTGACAAAAGCGAAGCGCGCAGAATGGATGAGGAAACAACTGGAAACTTTTCGAGCTGAGAAGATACGTAACTTATTTAAATGATTACAAAAACGAGTCAAAGCTACAAAGTACTTGGCAGTATGAGGCCCCCCACCTATCAGTATACGTTGCATCCCGTCTCTCCTGGATACAGGCACTGATTCGCTAGGGAAGGTTTCTCTAAGGCTGTTGTATTCGCGCCTGAGGCAAGCTTACCTCCAACCGTTCTGACCGATCCTCAATATAAAGGGACACGTGCCATGTGCGGACGAGAACTGTCTTGTTGAAAAACTGCATCGAGATAGTGTCGCAGTGCAGGAGCCAGGTTTCCGTGACATAGCTGTGCCATCAAAGTGCCAACAGTCAGTAATATCCGTCTCCTGAAGTCCAATCCTATGGTTCTCTACATTGTCACACCATGAATAACACCGCTGTTCCTCTCCCAAACACTGTGACTATATAAACTTTTCCCAGATCGCCATCACACTCGCCGACGATGGTAATCGTGGAATAGTGTAGAACCGCGATAAGATCATCTGCAGTCCAAGCCGTTGACGGCACCACTCCGCTGTCACATACAACTGCCCCACTAGTCTGTATACTACGTGGTTCGACAAGATAGCCAAATGGACACCCACTACAAGGTATTTTCCAGACTCTGTTGGTTACTGGTAAAGCTGTGTGACTCAATATCTGACGCTGTTCAAGCAACGTAAATACATTAACAGCCGTAGAAACAAACACCATACACGAACAACACTAGTGCACGATGGGGGCCCTTTTACCATTCACAGAGACTTCCATTTCTAATGATTTTCATTCACGTCGATGGAGTGTACGTGTACGAGGTACACTACTGGCCATTAAATTTGCTACACCACGAAGATGACGTGATACAGACGCGAAATTTTAACGATAGGAAGAAGATGCTGTGATATGCAAATGATTAGCTTTTCAGAGCATTCACACAGGGCTGGCGCTAATAGCGACACCTAAAACGTGCTAACATGACGAAAGTTTCCAACCGATTTCTCATAAACAAACAGCAGTAGACCAGCGTTGCCTGGTGAAACGTTGTTGTGATGCCTCTTGTAAGGAGGAAAAATGCGTACCATCACGTTTCTGACTTTGATAAAGGTCGGGTTATAGCATATCGCGAATGCGGTGGATCGGATCGCTACATTGCTGCTCGCATTGGTCGAGATCCAATGACTGTTAGCAGAATATGGAATCGGTGGGTTCAGGAGGGTAATACGGAACGCCGTGCTGGATCTCAACAGCCTCGTATCACTAGCATTCGAGATGACAGGCATCTTATCCGCATGGCTGTAATGGATCATGCAGCCACGTCTCGATCCCAAAGTCTACAGAATGGGACGTTTGCAAGACAACAACCATCTCCACCAACAGTTCGACGACGTTTGCAGCAGCATGCACTGTCAGCTAGGAGACCATGGCTGCGGTTACCCCTGACGCTGCATCACAGACAGGAGCTCCTGCGATGGTGTACTCAACGACGAACCTGGGGGCACGAATGGCAAAACGTAATTATTTTCGGACGAATCCAGGTTCTGTTTACAGCATTATGATGGTTGCATCCGTGTTTGGCGACATCGCGGTGAACGCACATTGTAAGCGTGTATTCGTCATGGCCATACTGGCGTATTACCCGGCGTGATGGTATGGGGTGCCATTGGTTACACGTCTCGGTCACCTCTTGTTCGCACTGACGGCACTTTGAACAGAAGACGTTACATTTCAGACGTGTTAAGACCCGTGCCTCTGCTCTTCATTCGATCCCTTCGAAACCCTACATTTCAGCAGGATAATGCAGGACCGCATGTTGCAGGTCGTGTACCTGCCTTTGTGGAAACAGAAAATGTTAGACTGCTGCCCTGGCCAGCACATTCTTCAGATCTCTCACCAATTGAAAGCGTCTGGTCAATGGTGGCCGAGCAACTGGCTCGTCACATTACGCCAGTCACTACTCTAGATGAACTGTGTTGAAGCTGCATGGGCAGTTGTACCTGTACACGCCATCCAAGCTCTGTTTGACTCAATGCCCAGGCGTATCAAGACCGTTATTACGGCCTGAGGTGGTTGTTCTGGGTACTGATTTCTCAGGATCTATGGACCCAAATTGCGTAAAAATGTAATCACATGTTAGTTCTAGAATAATATATTTGTCCAATGATTACCCGTTTATCATCTGCATTTCTTCTAGGTGTAGCAACTTTATTGGCCAGTAGAGTAAGAGTTGCATTCGAACTTGTCTTCCGCGGTTTCATTCATTTTGTGAGGCAGTGTAGATCCTTTCTCCGGTTGCGTCACTTCTGTTCGGCGACCCGCCATACTGCACTGTATCCATATAACCTACTGGTACATAGTTAACAGCGTCAACACCATTACGTTAACGGTGGTGGGTTCCATGACCATTCGGTTCCAGTCAGTCCACTCTTGTAACACTGTAGATGGAACCAATATTTCCTAGACGGCGAGTAATATTTTGTCCTTTGAGCATGTGAGATGTATTCCTAGAAGTGAAATTAAATTATCGTTTCTCATTGTTTATTTTATACGTAATAATTATTAATGCTTAAGTGCTTTCCATTGCGATCTTAGTTAGCGTCTTTGCGAGGAATTCTGATAGTCCACACACGTTACGACATTGAGTGTCTTTCTTAGCACAGCCCTGAAAACATTCACAGGCAGGGAACTGCCGGACGGTATGAATGAAATATATCTCGCCTAGACCACAGCCACTGGAGTTGGAAGGCACGGTTGGGATCGGAGAGTGATATAAGAGATCGGAAAATTACTCACGTCGGTCAGTCTAAGTTGTTCTTCTTGGTTGTCCTCCTTCGCGTGGAACAGAGTAGAGTGTTCCATAATGGGTAAATGGGCCAGAGGGCAGCACGTCCAGAAGACTGATGTGTTTATGAAGCTTAATTTTTGAAGACCGGTTATATAGAGGTGACAAGATGAAATTCGTGAGAGTTTTGCCTTTGCTGCCTTGTTTTATTAGATCATGGGAAAAATTAACATACAGATGCACATGTATCTTTTTGGTGCCAAGTGTTTCGTGACGGCTTGTAACTAGTTTTCTTTCCGTTCATCAGGGAGAAGCTCGTACATTCCGATCATAAGAATCGCCGTTACAGGCATCGTCAAATTCATACTAGAAGTCCGATGGATAGATACACCAGACGCTAGGAATAGCAAATGTTGCTGCTGATCCGGAGCGTGCGATTCCACTTCTATCACTTTTCCACAAAAATTTTACATGTATTACCACGCTCTAGATGCCCATCTCTCGTTTTGGTGTGAGATGTCACTGGTACCCCTTTGGTTCTGACCCTCTCAATTACAAATGATGAACTCCTTATATTAAATTCACTTCGTAATAATTATTTGTATGTGAAGCCGGCCGCGGTGGCCGAGCGGTTCTAGGAGCTTCAGTCCGTAACCGTGTGACTGCTACGGTCGCAGGTTCGAATCCTGCCTCAGGCATGGATGTGTGTGATGTCCTTAGGTTAGTTAGGTTCAAGTAGTTCTAAGTTATAGGGGACTGATGACCTCAGATGATAAGTCCCATAGTGCTCAGAGCCGTTTTTATGTGTGCACGGCAACAGTAATTGTGCATCACTTAGAGTAACTTCTATTTAAACCTAGCTTTTACCTCAGCAAACGACACGTAGTGAGCCACCAAAATAACGAACGTACTGGCGCACGTAATTTGAGTATACAACTGATCACACAAATTGCAGTACTTAAAAGTACACTTATAAAAACGTATTTTTGAAACGCTAGCACGACAAGACGTTGGAGGGTGCAGAGCAACGCCGTCATACAATAAAGGGCAGCGCTTAGACGAGGGGGTGATTCTGCAGTGAGCAAAAGATCAGGGAGATTTATCGGAGAGAATATTTTGGTGGAGTGGAAGTCCATTGTCGTCGGTGAGTTGGAGAGTGCTGTTACAGGCTTAGAGACTTTCTTCGTGTGTTGACGCAGTTAGTAATTTTCATAGGGCTATGAATCATGACTGGGAGTAGCACATTTACTGAGCTTTACCGTTGACTTACAGTACTGATGTAATTAGTACACAACGATGAGCTAAGACATTATGATCTGCTGCTTAGTAGCTTATTTGGAATGAAATACATCACTGATACTGCATATCAGGGATCCGACATTTGGGTGGTATGCCTGATGTTAGGAAAATGAATTGCTGGAACTGGTTGTTGTTGTTGTTGTGGTATTCAGTCCTGAGACTGGTTTGATGCAGCTCTCCATGATACTCTATCCTGTGCTAGCTTCTTCATCTCCCATTACCTACTGCAACCTACATCCTTCTGAATCTGCTTAGTGTATTCATCTCTTGGTCTCCCCCTACGATTTTTACCCTCCACGCTGCCCTCCAATACTAAATTGGTGATCGCTTGATGCCTCAGAACATGTCCTACCAACCGATCCCTTCTTCTGGTCAAGTTGTGCCACAAACTCCTCTTCTCCCCAATCCTATTCAGTACCTCCTCATTAGTTATGTGATCTACCCATCTAATCTTCAGCATTCTTCTGTAGCACCACATTTCGAAAGCTTCTATTCTCTTCTTGTCCAAACAATTTACCGTCCATGTTTCACTTCCATACATGGCTACACTCCATACAAATACTTTCAGAAACGACTTCCTGACACTTAAATCTATACTCGATGTTAACAAATTTCTCTTCTTCAGAAACGCTTTCCTTGCCATTGCCAGTCTACATTTAATATCCTCTCTACTTCGACCATCATCAGTTATTTTGCTCCCCAAATAGCAAAACTCCTTTACTACTTTAAGTGTCTCATTTCCTAATCTATTACCCTCAACATCACCCGACTTAATTCGACTACATTCCATTATCCTCGTTTTGCTTTTGTTGATGTTCATCTTATATCCTCCCTTCAAGACACCTGGAACTGGTAGCGAAAATAAAATAACTTCTTAATTACAAAGCTGTTTGGCGAACTTCATCGTTAAAAGTTTGTTGGTAGGTTCGTGGACGTATGTGGCATTAGATTTCTACGCACAGGTCATGTAATTCACGTAAATAAAGCACCGATACTTTGCGTGAGCGGTGGTGGCGCCCAATAGGGACCCTGATGGGCTCCACAGGATTTACTTCAGGAGAATTTGGTCGACGAGACAGCAAAGTGAATTCACTATAATACTCCTAGAGACGGACAGTTATGTTGATGGAAGATCGCTGTCGGGGAAGACATCGCAGTTGTCAGAGTGTCTTCGACTACTACAACATGTACTATGCGAGAGCAGGAGAATGTCTTCCATAGCGTAACATTGCTCCCACCAGCGCTGCACGTTTCGAGCCACCGTTCACCTCAATGACGACGTTTCTGGAGACAACCATAGACCTAGTGTAGTAAAAATGTGACTCACTCGAAGAGCAGACACATTTCCAATGATCGACAGTCGAATCCCTATGGTCCCGGCCCACTACAATCGCAGTTGATGAAGTCGTTGGGTCTACACGTGAACACGTTTGGGTGGTCTGCTGTGGAGCTCCATATTCAACAATGAACAATGAACGGTGTGTTCCGAAACAATTCTGCGTGCACCAGCAGTATACCATTCGGCAGAGACGCTACAGATCACCATCTATCCTACTTTACAGACCAGACAAGTTTCCGAACTCTTCGTTCTGTGAGGAGTAGTGGATGTCCAACCATTTAGCAGTTTTACTTTCCTTCTATCTCTTTCCGTAGATGCTCACGACAGTAGCACGTGAAAATTCGAACAGGTTCGCTGTTTTCGAGATGCTTGTTCACAGGCTCGCATAATAATAATCTGCCCTATATCAAAGTCGCTTTTATCAATGGATTTCCCTATTTGCAGCCCATATCTTCGCTGGGGTGATCGCCAGTCCGCGTCTCCTCCGTGCCACCAGGCGACATCCAACATCGCGGCCGACAGTGGCCATAATATTTTGGCTCATCGGTGAATTTTTGACAAGAATAAAATGGCATTTTAAAGTTCAATAATTCACTGAGGTTCACATTACCTAGTTTTCAGAGGACCTTCCGGATACAACATCTCACGACTGAAAGTTTCCAGAGTGATGATGTTGCAATGAAGAAGAGCCGAAGAATTATGTGGGACTGCACATTCCAGGGACTACTGGAGCTAAGCAGTAGCATCAGGCATAATTGGTAGCTGGAGGCCAGTGAGCAGTACTAGCTCAAAGAAGACTAGAACCGGAGTACTATGCAGCAAATAAGATACGCCCACAAGTTTTAATTTTATGGAAATAATGTTTGCTATTATTTATCTTCTTTACTCTTCAGTTTGACACTCCAATACGCTGATAACTTACTTAGTGCTTTAGTAAACTCATGGCGTTCATTCAATACTCCTTTGATGCTGGTTCAACTTCCATTGCAACTGTATCTCTCTACCTGAGTTTCCAACAAGGTTTTTAGAGTTTTTTCATCTGTAAAATTTGTCCCCGTGTTGTACGAACTATTTTAAAATTTATCATTGTTGACGATAAGGAGTTACTTCGTATAAGCAGGCACTAGTATCCAAATAAACCGATGCAGTATTTATCCAATCATTATGTCGAAACGGGCGGAGTGGTTTCAAATTAAGGTTATACAATCAAATGTTTTCACAACAGTAACGTCTGAGTCTGATTATTCCATTCCGTATTGTAAATAAATTTATAGCCCAACTCGATTTCAGTCTGTCATTTCTGTTACCGTTAACGTTATTGCTCCTTGGAATCTAATTGCGTCCCACATCCATTGCACATTAGCTTCAATCAGTTCTAGATATCCTGTTAGTTCTGAGCACTGGCCTCGAATTGGAGAAATTTTTTAAAACCTGATAACAAGAAAGATACATCGCGGTTTAATTTCATTTCGTCGCAGGCTGTAAATTAGGTACTTGAGTCATCGGTTAGAGTACCTGACTAATACTGTTGTGATGCAGGTAGAATTCATTTACCGCTCTATTTCCAACAGTTTTCCCGACCGGGGCAGGTCACTGTAGGTCACAGGAATCTTTCCAAACGAAAAATTTGTTGACCGCTAGAGGTTATCCAGCGTTGCGCATTGTTCCAGTAATTAAAACAGAAGTCGTAATTGGATTTCTAGCTGTGACATTTTTGTTCCAACGTAATCAAAGAACGTGAAATTACATTTGCTATCAGTAAATCAAACATATTTCTTTTACCGCTTGATTGTCATTTGCCACGCAACAATTTATCTGTATTTTATCTTTAATTCAAATTTAATCTACAATGGTGTTAAAATTTATTTGAATCCCCCCGTAGTGCTGTAAATACAGAGTGGATAGTGAAGTTTTCGTTTCTGATTAGCTGTGTGATTGTGCATGTAAGTGAACTTATCATTTATATCGCATATAATTTACTATATATTAAATTATTTGTTTTTGTTCCTTCAAGATTTACAATATTTCCTTTGAGTGTTTTACAATGAATTAGGGACTACTAAAGTATTTTGTAACTTCACTCACAGAAGTTTTCTGGCTCAAGGACAATATGAATTCTCATATCCTCAATTTTGTACATTATATTATTAAGAGATGAGACCGATAATTGAACACAAAATTAGCATTTATGTAGTATCAGCCGATTATTGCATCATGCACCACAGATCTCTAATGAATAAGATCCACAATACGACACAAATTTGAGACTAAATAGTTCCAGGAGCATTTTGGGTTTCTAATGCAATTTCAGCATAAGAACACCCATTGTCGAGTCAGAGAAAAAGTTAGTTTACTTCAAGGCGGTACACTGAATCATGCGTTGTTACGTAACTTAATATAAATATGTGTATGTACGCTTACTGTAGGGTAATAACTTCGCGAGGCAGCGAACATGAGCAGTTGGCTCTAAACCTGTGAAGCATTCATTACTTTGCAGAAATACTTTTTTCGTTGTCATCAGTGTTTCGATTCGTTTGATTCGCTATTCTGCCCCCTACCAAACATTTCATCTCTGGCCGTGTGCAACATACAAAATGTTTCCTTATTCGATTTTATGTTCCAGAGCTTATTTGCCCCCAACTTTTAGCCTCAAACACTCTTTCCTGCCTGTTGAATTCGTAGATACGGTAGAATATATTCTATTTTCCCAGTTTCTGGAAAGAATCTCCCTTATTCTTCTCTCCTAGCGTTATCTTTTCAGTACCTCTCAGTATGACCATTTTAGCGTGTTTCTATTGCACCATCATTTACGTTGTTGCCATTTTACCTTATTCCCGTTTACCCAACACTTCTGGTTACACTAACATTCTAGTATTTCGTCTCACTGTCACATCTAGATGTGTAGGTCTACAGCTTAACGTTTTGGCCTTTTGTTTCTTTGTCTTGTGTCCAACGAATAAGTGAAATGTCAGCTGTGTGTAAAAAGTTTCTTCAGTTAATAATTCCAGATAAAAATAATAACACTGCCTCAGCCCGAAAAATTCTGCATTCAGACGTGTTCAGATTACTAGACATCAGGCAATTGTGGATTACTTATCAACCATTTTACAATGTAATGATAAAAATGCAGTTGCTCGAACATGCTTTTCAACTCTGTTGTCTTTTATGGAATAAATGTCGTAAATATCTGACACAGTCGACTGGAGAGCGAGTAAGAAAGCTTCTTTTGTTGCACTGATCGCGAGTGTGTACATTGGATTATTAGTTTCAACAGAGCTAAGCTGCAATCTTCAGATATGCAAGGTTGAATTACAAAAATATTTACACAGTAGTGAGTATAATCGTACCATAACGATTTTACGTAAGTTCTTTTTTACGTACCCACAGAGTACAGTTTATAAAATCATGTTGTGCGCTCACCCACACGTTTGTTTCCCTACCGTATAAATGCAGTGTGATTTTGGAAAGTAAGAAAATTATCTTTAGATAAGTTACTATAGCAAATACGCCAATTCCAGTATACGTCTGAGGTAACACCACCTCATAGTAAAAAGGTAGTAAAACATTAAAAAAAAGTGTGGCACACCAGGAAGTGCCACATGTGTCAGGGTTAGCTACCGGCTGCACGCTACAGGGTACGTGTCGAGCTAAGATTGTATTAATACTGAAGAATGTCAACAGTTGGCAGCATTCTCATGTATAATATTAATAAATGTTTTATAGGGCTTTTGAAAACGAACATATAAGAGTGCATGCGAGAATGCAAAATGAAACACTTAAAATGAAACTGGTACGATGTCAGTCATATAAAATGGAAAGTATGGTAAATTAAAAAAAAAAATACGTTAATTTGTAAGACCGCCGTATTATTTCCAATGAGGCATTTAACATTAAACATTAGTTACGGGCTAAATGAATGGCGTGAGATACATTGTAGATAGTACTAGAAAGTTTCATTTAATAGGATTGTGGCAGAATGCATGGTTAAATGATGATGGCATCCTCTCGGGTAAAATATTCCGGACGTTAAATGGTGCCCCATTCGGATCTCCGGGCGGGGACTACTCAGGGGGACATCGTTATCAGGAGAGATAGAAAACTGGCATTCCACCAGTCGGAGCGTGGAATATCAGATTCCTCACTTGGGCAAGTAGGTTACAGACTTTAGAAAGGGAAATGGATAGGTTAAAGTTAGGTACAGTGGGAATTAGTGAAGTTCGGTGGCAGAAGGAAGAAGACTTCTGGTCAGGTGAACACAGTGTTACAAATACAAAATCAAATAGAGGAGGTTTAAGCTATTACGAATAGCATAGTGAATGCATTATTGTAGCCAAGTTCGACACGAAGCCCACGCCTCCAACAGTAGTAAAAGTTCGTATGCCAACTAGCTCAGCAGATGACGAAGAGATTGAAGAGATATATGATGAGATAATAGAAATTATTTAGATAGTGTAGAGAGATGAAAATTCAATAGTCATGGGAGAGTGGAATTCGATAGTAGGAAAAGGAAGAGAAGGAAGAGTGGTAGGTGAATATGGACTGGGTGTAAGGAATGGAAGAGGAAGCCGCCTGGTAGAATTTCGCACAGAGTATAACTTAATCATAGCCACCACTTGGTTCAATAATCATGGAAGAAGTGTATAAGTGGAAGAGACCTAGAGACACTGCAAGGATTCCGATAGATTATTTAACGGTAAGACAGAGATTTAGGAACCAGGTTTTCTACTGTAAGACATTTCCAGGAGCATATGTGGACTCTGAATACAATCTATTGGTTATGAACTCTAGTTTAAAACTGAAGAAATTTAAAAAAGCTGAGAATTTAAGGAGATGGGACCTGGATAAACTTAAAGAACCAGATGTTGTAGAGAGTTTCAGAGGGAGCGGAAGAAATACAGTAGAAGAATAATGGGTAGCTTTGAGAGATAAAATACTGAGGGCACCAGAGGATCAAGTAGTTAAAAAGACGAGTGCTAGTAGAAATCCTTGGATAACAGGAGAGATATTGAATTTAATTGACGAAAGAAGAAAATATAAGAATACAGTAAATGAAGCAGGCAAAAAGGAATACAAACATCTCAAAAATTAGATCGACACGAAGTGCAAAATGGCTAAAAAGGGATAGCCTGAGGATAAATGTAAGGTTGTACACTCATATATCACTAGTGGTAAGACGGATACTACCTACAGGAAAATTAAATGGACTTTAGGAGAAAAGAGAATTACTTGTATGAATATCAAGAGCTCAGATGGAAAACCAGTCGCAAGCAAAGAATGGTAAGCAAGAAGGGGGAAGGAGTATATGGAGGGTCTATACAAGGGTGATGTGCTTGAGAGCAATATTATGGAAATGGAAGAGGATGTAGATGAAGACGAAATGGGAGATATGACACTCCGTGAAGAGTCTGACAGGGCACTGAAAGACGTAAGTCGAAACAAGGCCCAGGGAGTAGACAACATCCCATTAGAAGTACTGATAGCCTTGAGAGGGCCAGCCCTGATGACAGTTATCAGAGTCGAGGGGCATGAAAGGGACGTAGTGGTTGGGAAGGGAGTGAGACAGGTTAGTAGCCTATCCCCAAAGTCATTCAATCTATATATTGAGAAAGCAATAAGGGAAACAAGAGAAAAGTTAGAAGTATAAATTACAATCCATGGAGAAGAAATAACACTTTGAGGTTTGCCAATGACATTGTAAATCTGTCAGAGACAACAAAGGACTTGGAAGAGCAGCTGTACGGAATAGAAAGTGTCTTGAAAGGAGGATATAAGATGAACATCAACAAAAGCAAAACGAGGATAATGGAATGTAGTCGAATTATGGTGGGAATTACATTAGGAAATGAGATACTTGAAGCAGTAAATGAGTTTTGCTATTTGGGGAACAAAATAATTGATGATGGTCGAATTAGAGAGGACATAAAATATAGACTGGCAGTGGCAAGGAAAGCCTTTCTGGAGAAGAGAAATTTGTTAACATCGAGTATAGATTTAAGTTTCAGGAAGTCTTTTCTAAAAGTATTTGTGTGGAGTGTAGCCGTGTATGGAAGTTAAAGATGGACGATATATAGTTTAGAGAAGAAGAAAATAGAAGCCTTCGAAACTAGAAGAAGGGATCGGTTGGTAAGACATGTTCTGTGGCATCAAGGGATCACCAATTTAGTATTGGGCGGTAGCGTGGAAGGTGAAAATTGTAGAGGGAGACAAAGAGATGAATAGACTAAGTAGATTCAGAAGGACGTAGGTTGCAGTAGGTACTGGGAGATGAAGAAGCTTGCACAGGATAGAGTAGCATGGAGAGCTGCATCAAATGAGTCTATGGTCTGAAGACCACAACAACACATAGCAGAATGTCTACTTTTACAAAACGGCAAAGAAGAATTAGCATCTAGGAATATTACAGTAATGGATATCAGAAGGAACATGGCGTAACAAGAGGTTTATCTAATTTAACGTGGACACTTTCATAATTCGCAGTGAATGCACACATATACATTTTTTTCCATTGATAATAGCGTTAGATTTCCAGAAATGAAGTCAGAGAAGACAATTTTAAACTGGTATGAAGTTTGTTTATCGATGACAACGATATCATGTGATGTCTAGGTAACAACTGAACGGTGTGATTATCGATATGTGATACCATAATTTTAGATTAGATTAGACTAGATTAATTATTCATTCCATAGACCCATAAAAGAGGAAATCCTCCTGGGTGTGGAACAAGTCAGATAAACACATTACAAAAATGTAATTAGTAAAAACTGAGTTTCATTAATTTTCTCCATCATTCAGACATTTGCTAGTTTCTTGGCTATTACAACCAAGTATTGTCAAAAGTTTAAGTAAATTATTCATTTCAGTGATCCTCAGTCAAGAACAGTCAGATTATGTACATAATTTAAAATTAAACTTCCAATATTTCCATACATCCATCATTCACACAGTAGGCTGTTACAATCAAGTATTATCAAAAATTAAAGTATAATAAATTTTCATTAAAATGGTCTACTGCATTTGTTGAGAAACTCGTGGATGGAATGGAAGGAGTTGGCCACCAAAAATTCTTTTAAGTTATGTTTAAAATTCTGCCTTGTCTGAAACTAAACTCTTAATGGTTGCTGGTAACTTATTGACAATATGCGTTGCTGAATACTTCACTCCTTTCTGGGCAAGAGTAAGCGATTTTAAATCTTTATGTATATTGTTCTTATTCCTAGTATTGATAGTGTGTACTAAGCACTTAGTTGGAAAAAGAGATGTATTATTTACAACAAACTTCATTAAGGAATAAATATACTGAGAAGCCGTGGTTAATATGCCCAATTCTTTGAGAGGTTTCGAAAAAATGTTCTTGGATTTACACTACTCATTACTCTTATTATACGCTTCTGTAGTCTAAAAAATTTTTCTCTGTTTGTGGAGTTACCCAAAAATATGATACCATATGACATAATGGAGTGAAAATAAGCAAAATATGCCAGTTTTTTTTAATATTTAAGCCTCCTATGTCTGACATTCGCATTGCAAACACAGACTCCTTTAGGCACTTTAGCAGTTCGTTAGTATGTTGCTCCCAACTGAATTTATTATCAAACTGTAATCCCAAGAATTTTACACTCTCAACTTCTCCTATTTCGTTTTTACAGAGACGTACTATCACACTTGTGAAGCAATAAACAGATTAAGTACAGAAGTATTTAAGAAACTGTAAGTGTGAAAAAATGGCAGGTACAGAACTACTGATTTTGCAACGACCTGCTGCATGTAGACTAGCGGCTCACCTCTGTTCTCAGGCACATTACGTAATAACAGTTAAAGGACGTATGTAATGCAAACAACAAATTATTTTGATGTCACCATGTTCCTAACCATTAGCTATAGTATTTGTGACTATATACACTGAAGCGCCAGAACAATTGACGTAGGCGTGAGTATTCAAATACAGAGATATGTAAAAAGGCAGAGTACGGCGCTGCGGTCTGTAACGGCTATATAAGGTAACAGTTGTTAGATCGGCTACTGCTGCTACAATGGTAAGTTATCAAGATTTAAATTAGTTTGAACGTGGAGTTATAGTCGACGCAGGAGCGGTGGGACACAGCATTTCCGAGGTAGAGAAGAAGTGGGGATTTTTCCTTACGACCATTACATATCAGGAATTCGGTATATCAGATCTCTGACATCGCTGCGGTCGGAAAAAGATGCTGCAAGAGTGGGACCAACGACAACTGAAGGTAATCTTTCAACATGACGGAAGTGCAACCCTTCCGCAACTTCCTGCAGATTTCAGTGCTGGCCTATCAAAAAGTGTCAGCGTGCGAACCGTTCAACGAAGTATCATCGATATGCGCTTTCGTAGCCGAAGACCCACTCGTGAAGCCTTAACGACTGGACGACACAAGGCGTTATGCCTCGTCTAGGCCCGTCAACACTAACATTGGAATGTTGATGACTGGTAACATGTTGCTTGGTGGGATGAGTCTCGTTTTAAATTTTATCGAGCGGATGGACGTGTACAGGTGTGGAGACAACCTCATGAGTCCATAGACCCCGCCTGTCTGCAGGGGACTGTTCAAGCTGGTTGATCCCCTGTAATGGTGTGGAGCGCGTTTAGTTGGTGTGGTGTGGGACCCCTGATACGTCTAGGTACGAGGCTGACAGGTGATATGTATGTAAGCATCCTCTTTGATCATCTGCACCCATTCATATCAATTGTGCATTCTGACTGACTTCGGCAGTTCCAGCAGGTAAGTGCGACACTTTACACATCCAGAATTGCTACACATTGGCTCCAGGAAGACTCTTGTGAGTTTAAACACTTCCGATGGCCACTAACTCCCCAGGCATAAACATAGCAACATATCTGGGATGCCATGTAACGTGCTATTCAGAAGAGATCTTCGCTCTCTCGTACTATTACGGATTTATAGGCAATCCTACAGGATTCATGGTGTCAGTTACCTCCAGCAGCATTTCAGACGTTAGTCGAGTCCATGCCACGTCGTGTTGAGGCACTTCAGCGTGCTCACGTTGGCCCCACGCGATGTTAGGCAGGTGTACTAGTTTTCTTGTCTCTCTAGTGTATTTCAGAAGCAATGAGAGAAGAAGGTAATTGAAGATGCCACAATTATGGTAGAACATATACGAGGGAAAACAAAAGAAAAGAATGTGTTATTATGTGAAGGGCCTGTTTTTAATTAATGAGGAAAATTTCGTGATGAACAGCACTTTCAGTTTTACTAGTGTTTTGTTTCTTCAAATTATGGAACTAGCCTTTGAAAGGTTTTGAAAGATATTTTGTAGTGTGTGTCGATGTGTAGTGCAGTCTCTTTGAGTTACGTATTTTTCAGACACTCCTGTGACAGTGTGTGTATTTATGGTGAGTTCCTATAGCGAGAGCTTGGCAGTTACATTGTCCATGCTTTCGTGTGTGTCGTGGGCAGTCTTGGTTCCTGGTCGTTGAGTGGAGGAGTTCAAACAGTTCTGAGGTTTCGGTTGCAGTTCGGAGATTTGGTTAGATCGTTTCAGTTATTTTCAGTGGTTGTTAACTGGGCATGCTTTCATCGTTTCTATCGCACAAACGCATTATTTGACACTTATTTATCACATGGAACTTGTCGTGAATAGCGACCGCGAACTGGTATTTATTCGCGAAACATTACAGAGGCTCGAGGATCTTTAGATTTTCGTATGTTTATCAGGTGATTACAGTATCGTGTCTTACTCATTCAGTGTGGAGTACTAAGAATTGGCACTCACTACTGCCCTTTAGATTTTTCAAAGCCTAGCTGGATATTGTGTACAGAAAACTTATGTTCCTGAGATTTCTAGCTTTTCGACTCGCGAGTCACACGTGGCTTATGTTTACTGTTCGATGTCCACTGTTTGAATAAACCAAAGTCAATATAATCACTTCAGATTCCATTTAATCATTTCCGCCTTCCTAAAAAATCTCTCGAATTTTACTTACATAAATACGTTGCACTAAAGTGTGACGTCATCCTCTCCATACTTGGTGTTAGCAGTTCCATTACCTACACAGTAATTAGCCATTATGGGGGAAATTATATAGATCAGTTCGTATACAATATTCTCACATTATTAATAATAAATATCCCGTTCTCTTGCATGCATTATTTTACGTGTTTACAGGGTTTGTGGCTGGTTCCAGAACTGCAGTGCTGCTGTAGAAGAATTTTGTAGAGCATATAAATATGTTCGTGTCTCCGTCAAATATCTTACACAGATCATGCTGTTGAAGCCTTCAGCAGCCCTCACTAGTACATGAAGAGTTGTCTTTTCAAGTACACCGTTATTAAATTGTACTGGCGAGGGAGGGGGGGGGGGGGGGTACTGACAGTAATCATAAAGTAAGTGTGTTTGTATGATTCTCAAACATTAAGACCTCATATATGTTTTATTACTAAGAACAATCAACGTAAGAGGGTGGTAAGTATCTCAAGTGATCTATTTGACTCCAGTAAATTTTTAAACAGTTAATGCGAGAGGGTAGCGCTAATGGACTATTTCCAGCCATTTTTGATATCGCAATTGTGGCAGCTCCCCCCTTTGTTCTGTGGCGTCATAAGAGTGGTCTATTTTTCCTGCCCAAATAAAGAGAACCACAGCCCAACATTTCCCATTAATTTACTTAATTAATTTAATTAATATGTGAATACAAAAAACAATATATTGCTCAAGGCTACCACCCATTTCATGTCATGAGATCCTGCCAGTGCTGCAGACTGAGCTTTTCCCGCTAGTTCACAAGAGGCAACAAACAGGAAGTAAGCACTTGAGAGAGAATGAGATAGAAGGAGAGGGAGAGAGAGAGACATACAGACATATAGGAAGCGTTTTCTATCTGGATCTCTTGGTGCAGCAGCAGCAGCAGGCTAGAACTGACATGGAAATCCTGTATCCCTTCCTGTTGGATAAAGAGACGGAGAGAGGAGAGAAGGCAGAGTGGTAAGACTGGTTCTAAGTTGGTTAATCTGTATTCACACACTGAGGTGAACACAAGTGCAGCTGCCACCACTCTCTCCTGGTGAGATTATTTGTGGTCAGTTTTTTTGAATATCCAGAGAGTGTGTTATATTAAGAGCCATTGATTATAATTGATGGTTAGAGCGTGAAGCGCTTTTCATCGTAGTTGAGGTGTGTATTGGCCTTTCCATCTCTCAGTGATAGTTTGCCATCGTAACACTTCTCTTGTACACAGGTACAAGATCCTCAGCAGCTATACATTTGTATATCAGTATGCGACAACTCTTCCTATATTTCAGTAATAGTTTGACGTCCTATCACTTTACAGTATATTGGTGTATGAGATCCTGTGCAGCTACTTGCGGATTGGTTCCTCAGCAGCTATACACTTGTAGATCGGTAGAAGCAATTCTTCTGGCAGAAGCTGTAGGACAGTGCCCCACCTGTTTCAAGTGGTATCTTGGACTACAGCAAACCACTAGGTTAATACATAAACACACGCAATTGGAAAGGGACAAAAACCAGTTTCAAGCCTTCTCATTTGAACCCCATTCACCGGCATGAGCGCCTCTGATTCATTCAGTCCTTGGAAGTCGAATAGGCTAAAATTGTCTACTGTACTGTGGATTAATTGACCATTTCAGAATGAATGAATAGCTCCAGCACAGACAGTACTCTCTATGAGTTGTGAAATGCTTCCTCAGACCATCCTGCTACATCACCATTACTTGCAGGTAATTATTCCATGCCACATGTAGGAGGCTATGGATGAAGTCCTCAGCTGTACACTCATGTGTAATACATTTATTAAACACTTATCTGTCGAACACCAACATCCTATTATTTGAACACGTTTCCCAGCAATTAAATTAATTTCATTAGAGTTTAAGTAAATAAACAATTCACTGCTCGATTTTACTGCCAACTTTGTGTCATGGGATCCATTTTCTCACGAAAGTGTTTTTCTATCATCCTGTCAATTTTAATCAATTGTGTTTATTTGAATTCCAAGCAGGAAGGTTATAAGCTAATTTTCAGTTTGGTTTCCACACCAAAATTTAGGAGATTTTTCCAGCAGGACAATGCACATATAAATAAATCAACACAATTCCCAAGACTATACCTGATGTACTTCACCTCCAGCAGCTCAGTAGATATTGAGTCTTTTTTCCTCCAATTTCAAGTTGGGTAGGGAGATAGGAAATGGTGGAGGGGAGGAGAGGGCTGGGGAATATCTGAGGAGGGGGAAAGAGGCTCACAACTGAACTGGTGAGGGGTGACATTAAATGTGTCCCTTTTTTCTAGAGGGGTGAGGGAAGAGCAAAGGGAAAGGAAGGGGGGGGTGGTTCTGAGAAGGACAGGCTATTCCCTGAGGGTCGTAAGTCAACTACCAGGCGGTTATAAATCTATTAACGGAATAATAAATTAGTGGTAGGGTAGGGAAATAACTCGCCCCTGAATATATTCTTTGCATTGAATGCATGCAACATGCACAAACGAAATTGCTCAGGTGCTTTGTCCAGCTACCAATACAGACCTGTGGCTGATTTTGTTTTGCAGCTACAGGACACATACAATATAAAATGAAAGATAAAGAGCCTATATAATTTAAATAACAACAAAATCTGTTGTAACATATTCCCTAACCTAAACATAATTTGTATGTATATATTTCCGAAAAATAAAATAAAAGCTTCACTGAGGATGCACAACTGTGGTGAGACATATCAGGATGTAAAGAAAAAGCAATATATTGTGTACTTGCAAACAAACAGACCTGTTCACTATTAGAAAAAAATAAATAAAATAAATAAACAATAATATATAAATAAGTAAAAAATTAGAAATAAATTAAGGGTTCAGGGTCATAGCTGACCATGTACAGAAAAGTCAGTTTCCTGAGAAAGGACTTAAAAGGTAATCCACTTCAACAATTTCACCACAAGACTGAAACCCTATCCATGGTTCAGATTCGTTTGCTAGGTGTGTAAATGGACCATTTCTCTACATTATATGTTCTAATAGAAGGACCAAATTTAGCTATTAACGGTTCATTGTTTGCTTTCCTTCCCAAACATTTAGGAAAATTTTTAAATTTAGATTTGCTGTCAACACACACTTCGTATCACAAAATATACTTTTAACGAAATCCGTTGTACCATACGCAGATAACTATTACCTTCTTTTGCCTTTTTTTAAAAGTCTACATTACTTTATAAAAGTATTGAAAATTTGTCTACAGGTTTCTTTGTTTTTCTGTTTTAGAAAAATATTTAAGTCAAATAATGCACCACGAATCTGTAAGCTTCGTAAAACAAGAACTGGTTCACTACTACTCCACTTGCGCTGGTTCACTACAGCTCTGAACTGTGCCTATGTGGAATAGAGGTCCAGTTCCGAACGATGGATGAAAGTTTAACTTTGGATGTTGTTCGGTATTTCACTGAAAAGTAACCCTTCCTTTTTACAAGGCACTGTTATTTTCCGAAAATATCTGACGCGTTCTCAAATCAACGGGAATAAAATAATTATGATGATCTTTAAGTATCTACTACACCCAAAAAACTTAATTAATGACAAATGACATGCTTTTCAAGACTGAAATATCTGTGAAAATTTTAATAAAATGGTATATTTGTAGCTCACATGTAAAACTCAAACGAGTATTACGAATACAATTCTCCTTCAACGCAAAATGCGATCTGTCTATAGCTCAGGATGCATCTATTAGACTGTTATAGGATTATAAGAACAATAGACGGCAGAGCTAAAATTGGAATTCCGAACTGTGTTCCTCTCCTTTTTCTGTTTGACATACAGGAATATTTAATGATCTACGATTCGTGAAGAATTTCGTAATGCCACCTGATCAAAGTTGTAACGTCGCATGAAAATTACAGAGCGAGTAAAAAAATCCCCTCTTTAACTTTTAAATTACGGATTTTAAATGACATTAAAAATTACGTATCCGAAGCCTGTTGCGCCAGAGCGACGTCCATAATCCACCTGCAAAGTAACGGCAGTGAAGATATATATGGAAAAAAATGGAGAGAGGTTTAAAAAAGTGGGTGTCCTCCCACCTTACACAAAACGGGAAAAATGAAGTACCAGTATTCGAACCTCTAATTAAGCGCTGCACAGGAAGAGGATATTGCGTTAAATTAGTGAGACAGAATAATGAATTAAGTTCGTACTCAAAAGTTTTACAGCGTGACGAAATCACTTCCCTCTCTGAATATTGTTTTATGTGCGCCGAATATTGGGAAGAATTAAACTCATTTGGCTGCTGCTCCGACTCATCTGAGCCTCCCTTCATGGGGCAATTAAAAGTTCGGCAGTGTCCTCTGAGGACGGACAATTAATTTAGACGACGTATATACCTATCTCTCTAAATGCAGTTTTCTCGGCTTTCAGCAGCGTTTCATTATTTTCACCCGGAAACGCCTGTATTCGGCACTCGCAGTTCCTCTCCATCTGTATAGCTTCCCGCCTTCAGTTTCCCCACTGCAGCACTTGGTTTTTGAACAAAGTCATGCTGGAAAACACTCAGTTAGCTTCTAGTCGAATCTCTTTGCAATACTGTCAGTTTTGTCGCACAGAATAATCATTAGATCATTAATTAAACGGGAACAAATCATAGTTCTGAACTAAAAATGAGAATATTATTTCTAGTAAATTATGTAAACTCACTACTTGTGCGTAGAATACGAATCAGAACATTGCCGAATGGCCATTCTGTTTCTAGTTTAAAAGTAATATATTGGAATGATGAAAAGAACAGGTTCACCGTGTTTGATGGATCACGCTTAAGAGATTGGTTTTAAAATCTATTTCGGTAAATACATGTACCGAAAACACCTGACGTGCACGTTTTCTAGAACCATATGAGGCATTTAACCCTATTTCTGTCACATCATCTCATAGTTGTACTAATAAATAGTTTTGAGACATCTATCACAAGCTAACCCGGTCGTGGTTCAGAGGCCTAACAATGTTGGAGCTGTAAAAGTTTCCAAATTTTCACAACTTGCAAGTGGTGCCCTAATGTATTATTGGGGGCTCCTGAACAATGTTAACATTCTATGTTATTTTGAAGAGGCGACGATTTGTAAAAACTGTTAAAGTAACGGTTTCATACAGCTGTAGTAAATAATTTATTACACAACAGCTTCAGTCGTAAACCGACCACCTTGAGATCTATTAGTAGATGTGTGAGAGCTCACAACCACTATCAAGCCACAATGTGTTCCTGATTTGTAGAAAGATGCTTCATAGTCATTATGGGTTATCACAGATCTGATTTCTATGATACAATACATATGGGATTGTCGCTATGTGAGTGAAAATTGTGTAATAACTTGCTTAATACATTTGAGCTGAACTATGATTTTTCAAGAGATTCTGATTGTTGAATTCTATTGTTCAGTTGATGATTTTGACTTTATGCAGTCGTAGATGGAATGTCGCTTTTGTAGCCGTAAAAATACTACGATAGAAGCCCATCTGGTGCATGGGTATGATTAGTAACAATCGCGCCTGGCAGCTGTAATAAAGATTTCCATGGGAGGCGAAGGTTCTTCAACACCAATTTCGCCATTTTTTATTATTTTTTTTCTCTAGATTCCGAGGGGCTTTATATGTCTGAATACAGAGCCATCGAAAAGTTTGCTGCACTTTTTGTGTTCACAGGACGCTGAAACAAAACAAGATTGTAACAGTGATTTGCCACAACTATAACTGAGTAACACATTACTAGCCATCAGGATGAATGTTGTTGAGCTGACAATGGATGAAAAAGGGAAGTCCATCGCCATGAATAAGAATCTGATGTCACGACAGCTACATAGCTTAATATATTAAAACAAGATGAAGAAGAAGAACAACGATAACAACAACTAGCACTGCTACTGCTATTACTACTACTACTACTACTACCACTACTACTACTATTGCTACTGCGAGAACAACAAGTGGAGTATTACATTGTACGGTAAGTCTTGAATATATTGCTAGACATCACTCTCGAAAATACACTAACGTTGCCATAATACAGTATTATATTAGATATGATAGTGCTGATAAAGTCGCACTTACTTAGCATATCTGTAGAAAGGCAGTAACAACAGACACTGTTTACTCTGCTACAGACTGTACGGACAATTTAAGAGTCTATCAACATTTATTTCTTCTTCTTCTATACCTACGTCTATTTTTTAGAACTAGCTATGTCTCTCATTGATTGTGTGGGATTTCGGCGTCTAACTGCAGGTTTGTGAACAAAGGAGTACAATCAAGCTCTTTGTTCCCCTTTTTCAGCTTCACTTATTTCGAACGTATCCATATCTACTGCAAAGCAGGAAAGAACAGGAATAACGACTTGTTACATGAGCATGAAATTCTTTTAGACAGCGTCGTTAAATTCTGTTTATCGCATTCTTTTGCTAGAAAAGCTTTAAATACCCTCTACAAGTAAGTATAACTTTTAATACCACATTCAAGCTTTCGGTGAACTGTAAGCAAAAATTTTTTTTTGCTGTGATAGATACTTTCACTTTTCGCCAAGGAAATCAAATTCAAAACAATAAAACTGAGGATACTTGATATTAAGTGCAATAATCGGTTTTTCAGTTTCAGTTTGGTGTTGCTTTCTAAAGTAAAATAAAATAAAAAAGATTTTCTTGCTGACTTGTAGTTGGACATTGCATTTTCCACTGTAAGAACTGTAAATTAACATTAGTATCGCAACAGTAGTTGTATTTGTTATTGCATTAATAAAAAATTAGTTGTTAAGTTGATGAAAAGACTTCAGTTTATGAAACAGTAAAAATTAGAAAATAGCATCTCCATACCGTTCTCAGAATTATGTAACACATAAACACATCCAGCTTCATCTGTTTTCCAAAAGAATGAAATCCGTGCTATCACTGCAGGATCTTAGAAACATGACTTTCGTAAGCTACTTCGTTCATTCTTTGCCATCTATTTCCTTGTCAGTTTCACCCCTCGAATTCCACGATAGTCCAAAATATTTTCTGGACCCGATTCTTCTTACGATTAGGTATTAACAAGCTGGGAATGTTTTATACGATTATTGATATTCTCAACATGCAATATATACAGTAGGGCATAATCAACGATACTGAACTGGACGGACAGAAATATTAGTAGACTTGTGGTGTAATGATTCACGAGCGTTTGTTTATCGTCTTACTAGTCACAAGGTGTGTTTCAACTATTAGCATATATGTCGAACGACGCCATAACGGGCAGTTAAATCCCTCAAGTAATATAACATTGTGTTTAAAAGTATTGTAACTACAAAAACCTAGTTTCAAACAAGAGAAGACGTCAAACTGCTTAATTCTTGGAAAAAATCTTCCTTGCAAATGTATTTTCGCCAAAAGGCAATACCCCACAAGTATACGTGTATTTTTTCTTATGTTGGAACTCCGGATATGGATATTGTACCACATAGCCTCTTAAAAATATTCGAGAAACTACTAACGTGCGTTAACGATTAAATTGACACACAGTAGGCTGCCATGGAGTCAGTTGGGAGTCACTGGCAATTTATTTGCTAAATGTCCGCTTGCAGTGCACAAATAGGTGTGGGAGGGGGGGGGGCTTGCGACGTTTAATGTGTTGAGGAAGTCCTTTTTCAGTGAGAAAACACGCCACAGCCCCACCAAATGCCCGCACAGTGTTACCAGAAGGAACTGCGTTCTTCTTTAGAGTACGAAAACGCTCTACAGTAGCCGTTAGATTTAAAAGCTGCGGCCACGAGTTTCCTTGGCAGCCGCGTCCCTTTTCAGAACTCCTTCAGCGGGGAGATTGCTCGCCCACTCCTGCAGAGTTGCGAGGTGAAGCGGCGCCCCGCTGCAGCCTTTGTCCTGCTGCCTACCTAGGGGCACATTTAGAGTGTTTACATCGGGACGCTCTCTTCTGTCCGCGCCGCGAAAATTCGTAGAAAAGCCAGAAGAATACTTGCATCCCCTTCAGAAGTACCAATTGTAGGCTATTTGTTCTGTACTGCTGCGAGTCGCAAGTCAGGGATGGCGGTTATCGCTGAAACTACTGATTTTCAGTTACATCGTTTTTTTTTTTTTTCACGCCATTGTAACATGTTAAGACTGCTCGAAAGAGCAGTTTCTAAATTAATCGACTTTCAGTACTTTATTCCCGTTATTTCCTGTAATTAACGTAGAAATTGAAGAAAGATGGAAAATTTTACTGAGTCACTTTCGAGGTTCAGAGAATCAAAATATTAACATATGTTTTTGAGTGGGGTCGGCCTTTAGCACAACACAATTTTCTTTTCGTCCCAGACATGTTTCACTGCAGTTGCAGCTTCATCAGTGTATTTTATTATTATTATTGTGGCTGTTAAACATAAGGAATGATGAAACTTCCTGGCAGATGAAAACTGTGTGCCGGACCGAGACTCGAACTCGGGACCTTTGCCTTTCGCGGGCAAGTGCTCTATCAGCGCACACTCCGGTGCAGAGTGAAAATCTCATTCTGGAAACATCCCCCAGGCTGTGGCTAAGCCATGTCTCCGCAATATCCTTTCTTTCAGGAGTGCTAGTTCTGCAAAGTATGCAGGAGAGCTTCTGTTAAGTTTGGAAGGTAGGAGACGAAGTACCGGCAGAAGCAAAGCTGTGAGGATCGGGCGTGAGTCGTGCTTGGGTAGCTCGGTTGGTAGAGCACTTGCCCGCTAAAGGCATAGGTCCCGAGTTCGAGTCTCGGTCTGGCACACAGTTTTAATCTGCCAGGAAGTTTCATATCAGCGCACACTCCGCTGTAGAGTGAAAATCTCAGAAGGAATGATATTTACTGTTTAAATACGTATAAATATTAGTTTCCAAATAGGAATTACAGGTTTTTGAAGAGCACATAAAATTGTTTATTCATACCTTCTTACCACATGGTGTGGTTTTACTGCTGTATTACGCTTTCACAGTAACTATTTTTCTTTACAGTTTGTCACCTGCAGCTAATATACAACTTCATGTAGGCAAAACATTTGCACGAAAATTACACGTTCTAAACTTTTATGGCAATGCCTGAGGTTAACAATTCATGTGAAAGGTTGTGTGTGTGTATGTATTTTCGTTAGGCTTCACTTACGGTTTCTTTTTTCGTCATCTTCTTTATTATCAAGTTCTATGTATTGTCATTGTACCTGTCAGTGTTACTGTTTACCAGCTGTAATAACAAGATGGTGGACAGTGGAACAATAGAAGGTGTGAAAGCAAGGTGGCACACAGTGGAACAGCTGAAGATGTCATTGGCGGTTGTTTTTCATTTCTCAGAGGTGTTTCTGTGTGTGTGTGTGTGTGTGTGTGTGAAAAGGTGAAAAGAAAGACGGCGAGAGAGAGAGAGAGAGAGAGAGAGGGAGAGAGAGAGTAGGGGTGGGGGAGAGGGAGAGAGAGAGGGAGGGAGAGAGTATGTTTGAGAATTTATCACTATCATTATAATTATATTTTTTTTATTTTTATTTGTGTGTGTGTATGTGAGTATGTGTCTGTGTGTACGTGTCAGGGGGGGGGGGGGGCTGATTTCTGTAAGTTGGTATTATCTAATAACTATTTGAGGGCAGAGAACAGAGTTCCATTGCTTTAATAATAAAAAACCCTCTGAAGATGCTGCAACCCGCAGTGAAACATGCCTGGGACAAGAAACAAAATTGTGTTTTGCTAAAGACGGACCCCACTCAAAAACATGTGTTACTGTTAAAACAAACACAGACAAAAGAGCTTCAACATCAAGATGCTAATCAAAATATTGAATTATATAGGAAAAATAGAAGAAAACTTAATCCCTCCACCGTTCACCGTTTTTCTCGAAAACTGATGAGTGGCTGAAGACTACAAAAAATCACCAGTATTCTCCTACTGATGGTACTGTCTTGTAACTCATCTCTAATATCGTATAGTATTCAAGGAACATACCACTATTTGGGTATCACGAATAGTCATTGGTAATTTGTGAAAACTGCCATTGAATAACTCTGTTTTCCGTGTTAATTTGCACATATTATGTAGAAACAGGGAGCGGATTAGCCGTTTACTATTTTTAGTGTGTGCTTTGAATATATTGTTCAGCTTTTAATGTATTACTATTACCATAAATTCCTTCGGCTTTTATTATTTCATAGAAATGGCAGACAGTTCTTTAATGTTTTAAAGGAAATGAAGCATTGTAATTCATTCCTGTGTTACATCATATATACATTTTTGATACTATGGTTGATGCCATTCTGCAATACAACGGATCTCTGGCGACCACCGAGAGAAACTACCGTACAATCCAGGTGGGGGAAATCTTGCACACTGCGCGTACACGCCTATCTAAACCATGACACACGGCAGCGGGGAAAATATTGTCTTAGCAAAGCAGTACCAATTCTTATACCATATGTTGGTTGCACGTTTCTGTCCAAATTGTTATTAAAATAGTACTGGTCACTTCCCTTATTTTGTATAAGGACGCACTATTTAAAACCAAAGCAAATTTTACGAATTAGAGTGATTACTTTTTTAGAAAACGTTTATTTAAGAACAAAAAATTTTAGCACTGCTGTTATGGGTAATCGATATTTCGGTCCGTTACTCTGTTACTTGTGAAAAATAAAAAAAAAGAACCTTATACAACGGAGACCAAACAAATATCGAAAAATACTTGCTGCGCAGAAGTAAAATACTGGTATCGGTTTTAGACCCCACTTTTTTTCCTCCTCCCTAGTCACATTACGTTTAATTTAATAACTCACGACGTAACTCGAGCAAGTTTTTCTCAACACAAGGATTTCGTGATCTGCAAACAAATTTTTGTTTATCGTCAGTCTTCTGACTGGCTTGATACTGCCCGCCACGTATTCCTCTGCTGTGCCTACCTTTTCGCCTCAGAGTAGCAATTAAAAACTAGATCCTTAATTATTTGCTGGATGTATTCGAGTCTCTGTTTTCCTCTACAGCTTTACCCTCTACTCCCTCAAATGTCATGTAAGTTATTCCGTGATGTCTTAACATGTCCTACCATCCTGTCACTTCATCTTGTCAATGTTTGTCCCTTCTTCTTGGCAGGGTTTTCCACATATTCCTTTCTTTCCTTTGTGTGCCGATTCTCCGGAGAACCTCCTCATTTCTTACGTTATCAGTCAACCTAATTTTCAAACATTCTACTGCAGCATCAAATTTCAAATGCTTCTATACTCTTCTGCTCTGGTTTTCCAACAGTCCGCGTTTCACTATCATACAATGCTGAGCTCCAGACGTAAATTCTCAGAAATTTCGTCCCCACGTTAAGGCCTTTGTTAGATCCTAGCGACGTCTCTAGGCCTCTCTCGCCAGTACTAGTAAGTTCCTCATGAACTCCTTGTTCATCCCATAGTGCTCAGAGCCATTTTTGAACTCCTTGTTCCGTCCGATGGAGGTTATTCTACTGCGTAGGTAACAGAATTTCTTACTTCGTGTACTTCGTAATCTCCAATGCCGAGGTTAAGTTTTTCGCTGTTCTCATTTCTGCTCCTTCTCATTACTTTCGTCTTTCTTTCATTTAAGGTCAGTCCATATTATGTTATCATTAAACTGTCAAAAAAATGGTTCAAATGGCTCTGAGCACTATGGGACTTAACATCTACGGTCATCAGTCCCCTAGAACTTAGAACTACTTAAACCTAACTAACCTAAGGACATCACGCAACACCCAGTCATCACGTTAAACTGTCAGCTCAGGTCAAGTTTCGCCACATTTTGTGAAAGTACTTGTGAGGTGAACTAGTGTGTGAAAAAAAATTGTGAAAAACTATGTGGAAAGAGTGTAGTGAACAGCAGTTGATCGAGACACCAATCAGAGACACGAAACACGACGAAAAAGGTAAGTACAGAGACGCACATAACCTCTACCCACGAAACAGTTCGTCACAAATACGCAGTAATTTTCTTCGTGGCTACTGTGCAGACGACATGCTGTCAAAAAAGGACGAAAAAGAGCACAAAAAACCGGTGTATAATAATGCAGTTCATTTAGTGATGCAATTTTAAGGTGAGCAACTAAACAAAACAAAGCAAATGACACATATTGTAATTCTTCGGCCTACAACAGTTAAATTATTACAAATTTGGAATGAACTTTACGGAGATAAAAGTTTGACTCACATAAGATGACATATAGTTGTCGAAAGATGTCTGTGTAAATAAAACAAAATACCAGTTGTGATTGCATTAGGCTTATTTTCAAAACAACCCAAATTTTCACAACTGAGACGACGTTCTGCAAGCACGTAAATTGGTTAAAAGTCTCATGTGAGGAACGATGTGAAAAAAAAACTTTCATAAATCTGGAAAAATGAAACAATTTGAGGTCCCCTACTGATATTACTCCTTGCTTCGTGAGAATAAAGAGCTATTTATGTTTCACAAGAACGATTTAAAAAAAAAAAACTTGTGTTGGCTGTTTGTCAATAATACGTTTCCTTCTAGGTAACTGATAATGTTCCAACACAGTATACGTTGCAATATCCTACTACAATTCGGCGTGAGTGATATAAGTCTGCAATTCAGCGAATTACTCCTGTTTACTTTCTCGAATATTGGTGTGACCTATGCAACTTTCCAATCTTTAGGTACGAATCTTTCAACGAGCGAGACGTTGCATATCATAGTTTCTATGGGGCTAGTATTGGGTTGTTGTATCAGTATACTCTGAAAGGAACCTAACTGATATGCAATCTGGATCGGAGACCTTGCTCTTATTGATTTAATCTGTTTCGTGGCACCGAGGATACCTACGTCTAAGATAGTAATGCTGACAGCTCTTCTTGATTCCAAATCTGGAATATTTACTTCATTTTCTCTGGCGAAGTAATTTCGAAAAACCCTGCTTATTAACCCTGCTTTACTGTCACTGTCATCACAAACATCACTATTGTCCGCCCCCGGTAGGTGAGTGGTCAAGGAATGGATGTTGTGATGTCCTAATCATCATCTCCATCGACACGCAAGTCGCCCAAGTGGCGTCATATCGAAACACTTGCAGCCGGTGAACGGTCTACCCGACGGGAGGCCCTAGTCACACGACATTTACATGTAAAATCACTATTGTCATCACGCAGTTAAGGTATATATTATATCTTACCACAATAATACTTTAAAAGGACCAGAATTTCTTTGGATTTTCTGGCGGATTTAGAGACAGAGTTTCGTTGTAGAAACTATTAAAAGCATGTCACACTGAAGTCTATTCTAAGTTCCGAGCTTCATTAAAACATTGACAATTTTAGACATTTTACGTTCTTTTAAATTCGGCAGCTTTTCTTCTTTATTTCCGCAACAGTGATGTAACCTGTTTTGCATACGATGGGGCTTCAGTAACATGTTTAATGAATCTATCGGGCGTATATCTCTAAACTACCGTCCACTCTATTTCTTTGGATTTAAACCACATTTATCTACACTTAATTAGTTGGGAAGCGGTAGAAACTGTCTCTTTGGAAGGCTTCAGGAGAATTTTTATTTGTTTCTTTAAATTAGTTCAAAGTTCAGTGTATAAATACATTGTGGCAATTCTGACATCGTAGGTTTAGTTGACAGACTACGGTGAATCCACGGTCTGCAGCCAGCACCTTTGTTTATTAATCAAAACGTCCTCGGTCCCGGATTCGAACCCCACCACTCTTTAAACTTTGATTAAAAAATCAACAACAAAGACGGCCGAAGACTTCCGCCACAAGGTCACCCTCATTCAATGAACGACCTTGTCAAACAGGGCGGAGGAGCGTTCAGAGCACACCATTGCCCTTGTGGTGGGAAACTGCCCCTAAATGCGGGAGAACCAGCGATGATGAACGGTATGAGGGTGCGAAAGAAGCGGAAACCTCTCCATTAAAGACAAATAAAATGCATCCACAGAACATGTGGGCTGTAACTGAAAAAGTGCAATGATGACCTCTCCATTGGCCTGCCGGCCGGTGTGGCCGAGCGGTTCTAGGCGCTTCAGTCTGGGACCGCGCGGTCGCTCCGGTCGCGGGTTCGAATCCTCCCTCGGGCATGGGTGTGTGTGATGTCCTTAAGTTAGTTAGGTTTAAGTAGTTCTATGTTCTAGGGGACTGATGACCTCAGATGTTAAGTCCCATAGCAGTCACAAGGGAACCTCCCCATCACACCCTCCTCAGATTTTGTTATAAGTTGGCACAGTGGATAGGCCTTGAAAAACTGGACACACATCAATTGAGAAAACAGGAAAATGTTGTGTGGAACTACGAAAAAAATAAGCAAAATATACGAACTGAGTAGTCCATGTGGAAGATTAGCAAAATTAAGGATATTATGAGCTCAGAAGCGCCGTGATCCCGTGGTTAGCGTGAGCAGCTCAGGAATGAGAGGTCCTTGGTTCAAGTCTTCCATCGAGTGAAAATTTTATTTTTTTTTCTCGCAAAGTTATGATCCGTCCGTTCGTTTATTGACGTCTTTGTTCACTGTAATAGGTTTAGTGTCTGTGTTTTGCCACCGCACCGCAAAACCGTGCGATTAGTAGACGAAAGGACGTGCCTCTCCAATTGGCACCGAAAACATTTGCACGAAAGGTCATAGGTCAACCGATTCCTCCACAGGACCACATGTCTGATACAGGGTGTTTCAAAAATGACCGGTATATTTGAAACGGCAATAAAAACTAAACGAGCAGCGATAGAAATACACCGTTTGTTGCAATATGCTTGGGAAAACAGTACATTTTCAGGCGGACAAACTTTCGAAATTACAGTAGTTACAATTTTCAACAACAGATGGCGCTGCAAGTGATGTGAAAGATATAGAAGACAACGCAGTCTGTGGGTGCGCCATTCTGTACGTCGTCTTTCTGCTGTAAGCGTGTGCTGTTCACAACGTGCTGTAGACAACATGGTTTATTCCTTAGAACAGAGGATATTTCTGGTGTTTGAATTCCACCGCCTAGAACACAGTGTTGTTGCAACAAGACGAAGTTTTCAACGGAGGTTTAATGTAACCAAAGGACCGAAAAGCGATACAATAAAGGATCTGTTTGAAAAATTTCAACGGACTGGAAACGTGACGGATGAACGTGCTGGAAAGGTAGGGCGACCGCGTATGGCAACCACAGAGGGCAACGCGCAGCTAGTGCAGCAGGTGATCCAACAGCGGCCTCGGGTTTCCGTTCGCCGTGTTGCAGCTGCGGTCCAAATGACGCCAACGTCCACGTATCGTCTCATGCGCCAGAGTTTACACCTCTATCCATACAAAATTCAAATGGGGCAACCCCTCAGCGCCGCTACCATTGCTGCACGAGAGACATTCGCTAACGATATAGTGCACAGGATTGATGACGGCGATATGCATGTGGGCAGCATTTGGTTTGCTGACGAAGCTTATTTTTACCTGGACGGTTTCGTCAATAAACAGAACTGGCGCATATGGGGAACCGAAAAGCCCCATGTTGCAGTCCCATCGTCCCTGCATCCTCAAAAAGTTCTGGTCTGGGCCGCCATGTCTTCCAAAGGAATCATTGGCCCATTTTTCAGATCCGAAACGATTACTGCATCACGCTATATGGACATTCTTCGTGAATTTGTGGCGGTACAAACTGCCTTAGACGACACTGCGAACACCTCGTGGTTTATGCAAGATGGTGCCCGGCCACATCGCACGGCCGACGTCTTTAATTTCCTGAATGAATATTTCGATGATCGTGTGATTGCTTTGGGCTATCCGAAACATACAGGAGGCGGCGTGGATTGGCCTCCCTATTCGCCAGACATGAACCCCTGTGACTTCTTTCTGTGGGGACACTTGAAAGACCAGGTGTACCGCCAGAATCCAGAAACAATTGAACAGCTGAAGCAGTACATCTCATCTGCATGTGAAGCCATTCCGCCAGACATGTTGTCAAAGGTTTCGGGTAGTTTCATTCAGAGACTACGCCATATTATTGCTACGCGTGGTGGATATGTGGAAAATATCGTACTATAGAGTTTCCCAGACCGCAGCGCCATCTGTTGTTGAAAATTGTAACTACTGCAATTTCTAAAGTTTGTCTGCCTGAAAATGTACTGTTGTCCCAAGCATATTGCAACAAACGGTGTATTTCTATCGCTGCTCGTTTAGTTTTTATTGCCGTTTCAAATATACCGGTCATTTTTGAAACACCCTGTATATTCTATACGACACTGGTGACGGCATGTGCGTCACCTGACAGGAATATGTTTTCGACCCATCTAAATTGTACACTTGGCGAATGGGTAAAGAGATTCTTCTACCTTGCCGATTTTGGTTTTCTTGTGGATGTGATAATCACTCCCAAAAAGTGATGAAAACATAAGAGTTTGTCACATGAACTGCAACAAATGAATGCGACAGTTTCACAGTCGCATAGTTTTCCCTGTGCTCTGTCAATAGATATGTTTTTAACGTTTTCAAATTTTTCCGTGTGTAGACCGTTAAATCCTGCATGTGTCCAAGCAAATCTGAACATGTCCTGGAATTTTGGAGAGCGAAGTTGATTGTTTGAGTGCCTTAAATTTGATAATAGTCTGAAAATAAAAAAAAAAAATCACTCGGGGGAGGCTTGAACCAAAGACATTCCGTTTCGCAGCTGCTCACGCTAACCACAGGACCACGGCGCTTCGGAGTTTACAGTGTCCTTGTTGCTGCCTATCTTGCGCATGGACTACTCAGTTTGTATATTTTGCTTATTTTTTTCATAGTTCCACACAACTTCTTCCTGTTTTCTCGATTGATCTGTGTTCAGTTTGTCAAGGCCTATCCGCTGTGCCAACTTGTAATTAAATCTGAGGGGGGTGCGATGGGGAGGTTCCCTTGTCAGAGCCATTTGAACCATTTTTCCATTGGCCAAAGAATCCGGGCTAGTCTCCATTGAGATCTCCAGGAGTCGACAGCGAAAAAAGACTGATTAACCAACGAAAGGAGGCGCGGAATGTCAGAAGTTTGAACGCGATAGGAAAGTTAGATAATCTGAAAAGGGAAATATTAGTGCTCAATATACATATAGTGGTGATGAGAGAAGTAAAATAGAAAGAAGCTAAAGACTGTTGGTCAGAAGAACATAGGGTTGTATTTGCAGCAGCATAAAATGGTGTAACGGGAGTAGGATTCACAATGAGTAGGGAGGTAGGAAAGAGAGGTTACTGTGAACAGTTCAGTAACTTTGTTGTTGTCATCAGAATACACAGCATACCAACACCGGCAGCGGTAGTTCAGGTATGCACGCTGACGTCGCAAGCTGAAGATCACGAGATACACGAAGTTTATTAGGATATTGAACGAGTAGTTCAGTATGTAAAGTGAGATGAAAATCTAATAGTCATGGGCGACTGGAACGCAGTTGTAGGAGAAAGAGTCGAAGAAAGGGTTACTGGAGAATATAAGTTTGGTAGTTGGAATGAGAAAGGCGAAAGTATAAGTTCTGCAATAAATTTCAGCTAAACGGCAAACACTCTGTTCAAGAATCACAAGGGAAGAAGGTACACTTGGAAAAAGCCGGGAGAAACGGGAAGATTTCAGTTATATTACATCACGGTTAGGTGGAGATACCCAGGAGTAGATTTAGACTGAGACCGCAATTTAGTAGCCATGGGTAACTAAAGAAACACTTAATTTGATCGATGAACGAAGGAAGTACATAAATGTTCAGGAAATTCCAGAAATACAGAAATGAAAATAACTCAGGAATGAAGTAAATAGGAAGTGTAGAGAAGCTAAAGCGAAATGGTTGCTTGAAAATCTGAAGAAATCAAAAATGAAATGTTTGTCGAAAGGACGGCTTCAACAAATAGAAAAGTCAAAACAACCTTAAAAGCATTGGTGGTAACCTTAAAAGCGGAATGGTGGTTCCGCTGTTAATTGCAAGGAAGCGAGCGGGTCGGTAGAAGCAGTACATTGAAGGCTGTTGCGAAGAGGAAGACTTGTTTGATAACGTGAAGAATCATGATTCGATATAGAAGAGATGCTGAATCCAGTATTATAGTTAGAATATAGAAGAGCTTTGGCAGAAGGGAGGGATAAAATTGCATCAGATTTTCTAAAATCGTTGGGGGAAATGGCAAGATAACTATTCACGCTGGTGTGTAGAGTTTATGAATTTTGTGGTATTCCATTATACTTTCGGAAAAGTATCATCCACACAATTTCGAAGATTGCAAGAACTGACAAGTGTGAGAATTATCGCACAGTCATCTTAACAGCTCTCACACATCCATTTTACTGACAAGAATAATATTCAAAAGAACGGAAAAGAAATCTGAGGATGTGTTAGATGACAATAAGTTTGGCGTTAGGAAAGCTAAAGGCATCAGAGACGTAACAGCACTGTAATTGGGGGTCCGCTTTGGTGAGAAACACTTTTCGTATTTGCTTCGTTTTTCCCCAAACTAGTTGCAGCAACACATATCGCCATCATCAGTGGGTTATTTGCTTTTAAAACATCCAGAAATAGCATAGTTACCTAATATTGTAAAACATTATTGCATATGTATTGTTTGGTTTTAAATATTGTTGTCTGTGAACACATTCATAATAGCTTATTAGTATACGTCACAGCATGATTTTATGATTGTTGTCGCTGTTTCCGGCATATTTTCTGCGTTTTTCTGTTGCCGTTTTTCTCTACATACAACATGTCATCTGCAACTGTATGTATGGCTATTAGTAAAAAAAATACAAAAACCTGAACTTATGTATGTCAGCTTTATACAGTCGGGATTGCGGTACTGTTGCGGATAAAGTTTTGGTGTGTACTAGATACGTAGTTTGTCACGTACTCACGTTCGTTGGACGTCTTGCAGCTACTTTTACACAGAGAAAAACATGTCTGGGAATAAATAAACAAATTACAGAAGTGTTTTGGGCCAAGGCACACCCACAGTTCCCGTACTGTTGCTTTTATATGCAAATATGGACTAATGGAAGAGTTCCAAGATAAAACCAGAGAGGCAGTTCTGACGCTGCGGTTGACAGCGGAATTGAGGCTAAAGAAAAATGAAGATATGGTCTTAGGATCTGCCACCCTGGAAAGAGCGTTCGACAACGTCAAGTGGAGCAGGACGTTCGAAATTGTGAGAAAAATAGCGGTAAGCTATAGGGAAAGAAGGGTAATGTACAATATGTAAAGAGCCAAGAGGGAACTGTAAGAGTGGAAGGTCAAGAAAGAAGGCTCGGATTAAAAAGGGTGTAAGACGGGGATGTTGTCTTTCACTGCTGTTGTTCAGTCTATACACCGAATAATTAATGACGGAAATAAAAGAAAGGTTCAACGGTGGAATTATAATTCAAGGTAAAAGGATGTAAATGATAAGATTCGCTGATGACATATCCATTCTCGGTGGGAGAGAAGAAGAATTACATGAGCAACTGTATGGGGTGAACGGTGTAATGAGTACAGAATAATAATTTAGAGTAAATAGAAGAAACACGAAAGTAATGAAAAGTAGTGGAAATGAGATTTGTAAGAATTGATGGTAACGAAGCAGATGAAGTTAAGGAATTCTGCTACCTACACAGCAAAACAACCCATGACTGAAGGAGGAACGACATCAAGAGCTGACTAGCACTGGTTCACATGGTTCAAAAGGCTCTGAGCACTATGGGACTTAACATCTGAGGTCATCAGCCCTATAGACTTAGAACTACTTAAAACTAACTGACCTAAGGACATCACACACATCCATGCGGAGGCAGTATTCGAACCTGTGACCGTAGCAGCCGCGTGGTTCCGGACTGAAGCGTCTAAAACTAGCACTGGCAAAAAGTGCGTTCCTGTCGAAGAGAAGTCTACTAGTATAACATAGCCCTTCATGGAAGAAATATCTCGGAATGTACGTTTGGATCTCAACATGTCAGAGAAACGTGAACTGTGAAGAACCTGGAACAGAAGAGAATCGAAGCATTTGAGATGTGGTGCTAGAGAAAAATGTTTTAAATTGCGTGGACTGATAAGGTAAGGCATGAGGAGGTTCTCCGTAGAATCTGCGAGGAAAGAAAAATAAAGAAAACGGTGACAAGGGACCGGCTGGTAGGACATCTATTAATACATCGTGGAATAACTTCCATGGTACTACCTGAAGCTGCAGAGGAGGACAGAGACTGGAATACATCCAGCAAATAATTGAGGACGTGGGTTGAAAGTGCGGCTCTTAGATGAAGAGGTTGACAGAGGAGAGGAATTCGTGTCATGCCGCATCAACTAGTCACAACGCAGATACCTAAAAAAAATTTAAAATGTTGACTTTCGTTGTTTCCATGTCTAACACATTGGCAGATTCCTGCGATATTATATAATACTCTAGACTTACGTGAAGACAGAATATGAGAGTGTCACGCGGCATATCGCAAGGTTGTGAAGAATACCACTAAGAGATACAACGTACTCTCCGCCACGCACCATAAAGTTCCTTGTGGAGTATGTATGTAGGTGAAACTGATGAATAATATGCAACAACTCAGAAAGACTATGGTTCAAACTAGACCAGTTAAAATACCGAATACTCGTAATTACGACTTGTTAATTTTCGCACATATCACTTTGCGATTTTTGAGTGGATAGTATGCTTTGCGGCGAGTAGATGAGCACAGCGCGTGGTGTTTGTTACTAACAGAACAACTGTTAGGCGAAGGCATGAAGTATGTTGCTCGGCGTATCGGGAGCTTTCCGGACGACGTCGCTTGAAGCTCTGTGTGTGGTCTTGTGAATTCAAGCAACAGACTAAACCATCAAATTCCAGGCAGCAGCATATTGTCATTCAAGATTGGAAAACTGGACAAGGCAAGTATCACAACAGAGGAAGAAATAGCAGACGAACGTGATTTCAAGAGGTAGCGGTCAAATAGCTGTCAACGGGGACGAGACAGCAATGATAAGGGTTGAAGAGGACCCAACTTCAGGGAACGGTCAGGAATCGACCAAAATAGATGCATGGTCTCCTCCATGACTGTGCATGTCCGATACCCAATGCATTTATACCCATGTGTCACTGTGAAAGTGAAGAATGTACTTGTACGGAAGACTTCATATCAAATGTCCCTCACCTTCAGTATCTAAAAGAACGAAAAAATACACCTGACATACAAGGATGGACACGACAAACAGTTAACATTAAAGACACCCCTGAGGAAAATGGCGAAACTGGTCCCAGTTATAATACAGACGTTGATGACTGCCTTGACCACAACACCTATTACGTAATCCGTGACAGGCTGTAGTACCTGTAGTCACGTAAAGCCTGTACAGCTAAAGTAGTCGAATGGCTTAATAACAACATGAACAAGAGCAGGGACCGATGTCTGCCCCCCTCCCCCCCCCCCCCACACACACATACCCTGTACGCGCCCATACGCTAGCCTTCGGTGGCGGGATTCTACAACTCAACTCTTCTCTGATCATTCTAATCTCTCCTATCATCTTTAAGCTTAATATTATTTCAACAAATTCTTACGTAACAATCTCCATTTACGCTGATCAAGTGGCTATTTTTTTCCAGCTCATAATTATTACATCGATTTTTATTACTGAAAATAATATTTGATTGTGGAAAGAAACAACCTCTGTTATCACATGAAAAACTGTAACATGTAATGCCTGTTTAAATATGAAGTAAATGAAATGGAAAAAGTTATCAGAGTGTCGATTGAGTGGTGTAATTAAACAAAATGTACTGAATTTTCATTAAACCTTATAAGAAATTCCTGACGCTTCTCATAACACGCCACTCTATGCTAAGCAAGAATCTGTTGTAACTGTGCTTCTGTTTACACAAATACGTCAACACTGCTCTTACTGGCACGTTCTGTACGAACATTAGAGATTTAAACTGTACTACTTTCACCCTTTGTTAATTTTCGGAGCTAATTTCTTTAAATGCTTGCTTGTACGTCGTTCCGGTGCTGTTAACACTGTAAAGTACACAGTAAAATTAGAGCTTTAGAAACAAAGGTGATGTGAGTATAATTGAAACTAGTGGAATGGGTGGACAACGGGTGTTTACGAGCACTCACTCAGATTATTGTCTGAAATTAGAGTTCATGAGAACAGTTCGACCTCTTGGCTGTAGGAATTTTTTTTATTTTTCGCTTATCGTAATGGAGGCCATAATTAACGCTCTTTGCGGCAACATTAATCGAGCTAAACCGAAAACCTTCACTCGTTGTTAACAAGCATTCCTAGGACCATACAATGAGGCAACAAAAGGTCGGCTAAGTGTACAACAATAGAGTAATACTGGCTGCTTTCTTCGACCCACCGGATTGTGAAGACAAATGTACACCTCGCCGTTGGCTGTTAATCTGTGTATAAGATGAAATTTGTTTCTTTCTGCAATTTGTTGCAATTATTCGTGCTCTAGCACCACCATTGTGCAGTGTTGTGTTATTAGCAGTTTATAGGTGCCAACCAAGCACAAAAGGTACTGCCCAAATTAGGTCACTGGTTTCTAAGCCTTTTGGCGTAGCATATTCTATTCAGTAGTGGTACTAACTATTTTATTTGCTTTACAACGTCCACACAACATTCGAAAATTTATATATATTGATGGTTTGTATAATATATTTTATCTCGCAGACTAGATATTTGCTGTACTTTCATAAAAATCCTAATTTCGTAATGCACTGTCAGTAAATATCTGTGACTATAATGAACCTACACAAATACATAATATTTAGAAAAATCCACGTAGGCTTTAGGTGTTCCTATTTTGTGAAATAGGTACCGTCTGGCAGTCTGACTGCTCTGGAAGAGTCATGTGTCTCCACATTTTGCAGACCAGACATCTCACAATTTACAGTGAAGACGTACGCATGACAACAATGTACTTGATAATACATAACATGCTCATACTGTAAATAATTACGTTTCTTATTTTATGGTGACTATAACAAAATATAATACTATAAAGAGAAGAGTAAAAGAAGGGAATGGGAAAACCGTTAATCCACAGGTCTCGTATTTTGAAGGAATCGGTTCAGATCTTCTAGCAAGGCTTACCTTTACTTTCGCTTCTCCAAATGACTTAAACCGAATGCTGGGATATATGCTTTAAAAATGGTTTGTCGTTCCACATTAATGTACTTTACCTTCTTTTCACAATAAAGATATGAGTCGGCCATTGTGGGGTATACTTAGTGGTTTCACTGACCAGTCATTAATAAGTGAACCAAGTACCTCCTTTAACCTTCGCCCATGTTTCAAATATCACGCCTATTTTGAAGCACATTCACCAGAACAGGGGGACGTGAGTAACGAAGGTTCATGTACTTCCAAGGAATAACTAATAAAACCAAGTAACTAAGCTAGCGATGGTAGGAGTAGTACGTGCCTCGTTCCTCACGTAACCGATCATTTAGATAATGGCGGTACCTCGGTTAATTAGTGACGATTAACATTTATTTATGTTTCTTATTTACACGTCAAGTTCCGTTGGACCAAATTTAGGAGCAAACCTCCAAGGTCATGGAAAGTGTCTGTACATGAAATTACAACATAAAAGTTATAACAGATGAAATAAATTCTTTATAAACCCAAAAAAGTCTAGCGATAAGTTTAAGTAAACGCATCCAACAATTTAACATAAGAATCAGCTTAATTTTTCAAGGAACTCCTCGACAGAATACAGGGAGTGACCCATGAGGAAACTCTTCAGTTTTGATTTGAAAGGCGTAGATTACTACTAAGATTTTGTAATTCGTATTATAGCTTATTGAAAATGGATGCAGCAGTATACTGCACATCTTTCTTCACAAGAGTTAAGGAAGTCCGATCCAAATGCAGGTTTGATTTCTATAAACTATTGACTGAGTGAAAGTTGCTTATTCTTGGGAATAAGCTAACACTGTTAACAAGAAATGACATTAAGGAGTATATACATTGAGGGGCCAATGTCAAAATACTCAGACTCCTGAGCAGGGATCGACATGAGGTTCGTGAACTTACAACGCCTATTGCCCGAACCACCCGTTTCTGATAAACAAATATCCTTTTAGAATGGGAAGATTTACTCCAAGATATAATGCCATACGACACAAGCGAATGACAAGAAGCAAATTAGACTAATTTTCTTGTCGAACGATCACTCACTTCAAATACCTTTCGAATAGTAAAAATGGCAGAATTAGGGCTTTGGACAAGATTCTGAAAGTGGAATTTCCACAACAGTTTACTATCTATCTAAACACCTAAAAATTTGAACTGTTCAGTGTCACTAATCAAATGCCCATTCTGTGAAATTAATACGTGAGGGTTTGTTGAACTGTGTGTTAGAAACTGTAAAAACAGAGTCTTACTGTGATTTAGTGTTAGTTTACTTTCTACAAGCCATGAGCTTAGGTCATGAACTGCACTATTTGAAACTCATCCAGTGTGGCACACAGATCGTTCACTACCAAGCTAGTGTCATCAGTAAACAGAAATATTTTATAGTTACCTGTAATACTAGAGCGCATATCATTTATAGAAATAAGGAACAGGAGTGGGCCCTGAGAAAACCCCCCCCCCTCCCCATTTGACTCTATCCCACTCAGACCCGACATCACAGCCATCCTCAACATCTTCTGCTGTTTGTTGCTAAAGTAAGAGCTGAACCAATTGTGAGCTACTCCCCATATTCAGTAATGGTCCATCTTCTGGAGCAATATTTTGCGATCAACACAATCAAACGCCTTAGGTAAATCAAAAGATATGCCTGGTATTCGAAACCTCCTGTTTAACGCATCCAGCACCTCACACAACAAAGAGAATATAGCATTTACAGATCTTAAGCGACTTCTAAAGCCGAACTGTACATTTGATAGCAAATCGTGCGATATAAAATGATCAACTATTACTACATACACAGCCTTTTCAGTAACTTTAGAAAACACTGATGGCATAGAAATAGGTGTAAAATTTGCTACCTTATCCCTTTCTCCATTTTTATAAAGTGGCTTTACTTCTAAGTACTTTAATCGTTCAGGAAACTGACCATTCGTACAGTAAAAATTACAAATATGGCATAATACACGGCTAACATGTGCATCACATTGCTTTTATATTCTGCTAGGCAATCCATCATATCCATAAGAGTCGTCACTCTTTAGTGATTTAATTACTGACTCTATCTCCCCCTCGCTTGTATCACAGAGGAGTATTTCAGACGTCAACCTCGCAAAGGCATTTACCAAGAGATTTGCATGATTCCCTGTAGAAACCAAATTTTATATAATTCATCAGCTGCACTCAGAAAATGATTGTTAAATACTGCACATTTATCTGATTTATCAGTAACAGAAATATTTTTACTACGAACTGAGTTTATATCGTCGGCCTTGTGCTCCTACTAGAACATGTAGCTACTTTTACGTAAATGCTTAGCAGCATACATATTTATGGTTCTGCAACATTGGTATAACACCAAAACTGACTATGTATGAAAAACGACTAGCTACCCTTTTAGGTCTTACTCTAACACTAATGTCTCATTTGGTAATACTCTGAAATATTCTGAAGTATTAGTTGGTAGTCAGCTGGTAGGTACACCTACGTAAAGGAAGTCACTCTAAGGGCTCACCTACAGTGGATGTCATGTTTCTAAGTAGAGAAGGAATTAGCATATTTCATCAGAATATAAGAGGTATTAGGAATAAAGTTGACTCTGAAATTATTGGTATATCGAAGGACCACTTAAATAAATTGACACTTCAGAGGCTTCCTTCACCAGAATACAGATTGTCTGGCAGTTTCTCAAGGAGTTCCTTGCGAGGTGCGGGAGTGGCTATGTATGTAAAAAACAGTATTTCATTTGAGTCAATTGATGTATCACGACACTGCACTGAACAGATATTTGAATGTTGTGCATGGCCAGGAGAATTTAGTGAAACTTAACTTTTAATTGTTGTTGTTTGTAGCTCCAGAAATTCTGACTTAATAGCATTTTTGCTCAAGCTGGAGGGAGTTCTTTATTCACTTTGTAGGATATACCAGAAACTAGTTACATGTGGTGACTTCAATATAAATTTTGTATATGATGATGTAGATCTCATAAATTCATATGATCTGCTGCTGACTGCATTTTTCCTAACTGGGGTGAAGGGAAACAGTAACACAGCTTTAGACAATATTTTTATTCATTCTCCATTATTATATGGGCATTCTGTTAGTGAGAGGGCGAATGGCCCTTCAGACCATGATGAGCAAATTTTAACTCTAAAAGACTTTTGTACTGAAACAAATGTTACAGATAATTACAAACTATGTAGAAAAGTAAACCCAATGGCAATATAGATTTTTGTAAACATTGTCAAGGAACAAGAGTGGCGGAACGTTTATAGTGCCAATAACATACATGATAAATATAATGTTTTGCTTAACACGTTTCTCATGCTCTTTGGGAGATGCTTTCCGTTGGAACGTACTAAACAGGGTACTAGTAGAAATAGGCAGCCCGGTTACCTGACTAGTGGGATACGGATATTATTTATTTATTTATTTATTTCATTAACAGTACAGAGTAACCCACCACCTTGAAATTTAAGGTGTGTTGCATGCTTCTGAATCTAATAGCAAAGACTTCCCATTGTTACAATCTTATTGGTATACAGTTTTTAATGCTTATTTTTTTAATAATATAAAGAACGTAACATATAAAGATTTCTCTGAGGTTAGAGCGAATTGAATGCTTAACGATTGTTAAAATAGTTCCATATAATTTGTTACTACCTAATTGATGAAAATATTTTATATGGTGCTAATGTCAAAGAAAAATTTAAAAAAAGAAAATGTAACACAATGAGCGTGGTGAAAATAATTTGTGGTATGTAGAGGGGAGTGATATTCTGTATTTGGATGTGTAATACAGTCTAAGTAGCATGTTGGTTAATAATGGCTAATGTATGTTTACACATATTATATAGATTAAATGCTGATTGAGCACTTAATACACGGAATACATGAATTTTAACTTTACATGAGAAAGATACTTATGTTTGTAACTTGTTCGTATAAATAGAATATAGTTCATTGCAACCTGAATGCATTATTCCATAAATAACTTAATACATTTCTGATATATAAAATTCATTGATTATAGCTTTGAATAAAGAAGATAATATACTTCAGTCTGCACACAATAAGACGAGCAATGTCGTTGGGGAAGAGGAGCCTCGGAATAAAAATTCTTCGAGACTTCTGCTCCCAAGCGACATTACCTTATTACTATAGTCTTACTAAGTGGTGCCGGTGTTTATTGTTTAATGATTGTTGTGTTGTTTGTGACAGTGTTGTGGCATGCAGTGTCATGCATTGTTGGTTTAGGTCCCGTACATGTTGAGCCCTTCTAAGTCATGTTTACTGAGAAACTGGTACACCAGAACATGTCACATTACTGTGCAACACGCTAGCACATGTGAGACCTATACAGAACGACAATACATCGCCAGAATACTACGTAATCCCGATGACTGGAACACAATAAATAGCGTAGCCAATATTGTATTGAACACTCTGCACAAAGGATACAAACGCCGAAACCCGTATGGAAGAAGGCGTAGACAAGCACAAACAACACAACAAACCACATGGGAGGACACAAACAAGACCACAGATTCCGAAAACAAGTCTCATGCGGTTTAAATGTACCGGATATGGCCCATGGCCTGTCAGGAAATGGACCGTCCCCCGCATTCGGTCGACAAGTTTCAGTTGTAGTCTTTCGTGTACATCAGGAAAGAAAGACTGTACTCGGTGACCCTTGTCGGATTCATCCCACTCTCTGTGCCATGTTTGAATCCGCCATTATTTCATTTGTGTTTTGTTCGTAATCTTGGTTCCCGTAATTTCGGTGACTTTATCGAGCCCGTCCCTCTTAAGCCAGTAAAGTGCAGCTCTATAATGTATTGTTATACCTATAGGGCAGGTCCCCATCACAACGCAAAGTGCCTCTAGTGACGTGGTGTTGAAGGGTCCGCTCATTCTCAGGAGTACACTACGTTGACCTCGTCTTGCAATTGTCTTGTTAGTCTGTATGTTCAGTCTGCGAGCCCAAGCACTTGCGGCTAAGGACGCGATGGATTCAAATATCGCAATGTGGTACGTAATTATCGTCTTAATAGGTTATCTGTACTGAGTTGTGTTTAGTCTTGCTAGTTTGTGCATAATTTTGGAGGCTTTGTCAATTGTCAATTTTTTATGACAGCTGAAAGCCTGTTTTTCGTCTAGATGCAGTCTGAGATAAGTTGTGGCTTGCTTCCTCTGTATGCTTGTATTGTCTAATTTTAGATTTGCATTCCTCTGTGGTGTCCCTCTGAGCAGTAAATACAAAGTTTGTTGGGAGGTATTTTTAATTTATTTTCTTTGCACCAACTGTTAATTTTCTGAAGCAGTTGCTTGCCTTTTGCCTCTAGTGCTGCTCTAGAGTTGGCTGACACCACTATAAGCACGTCATCTCCGTAAGCCACCACACCTCTTACCCTGTCGTCACTGTCCAGGGTTTTCAGCAAGGGCTCGATTGCGATGTCCCAGAATATTCGTCTGCAGATCGAGCCCTGTGGACATCCCTTTGTTATTCTCTTGACAACCTTCCGTGTACCAGCCCTCCGCTCCGCCACTCTGCCACTCTGCCTCTGCAGTAGTCGAGGACGCTATTGTAGAGGGAAGCTGATAGCCTCATTTACATTAACCTGGCGCAGTGGGACGACCACCAAAAGCTGTCAAAAGCCCCGGCTATGTCGATTAGAATGGGGTCCGCGTATTTGTCGCTGTTGCTATTTGTAACTGTCAGTGCTTGGTTGACGACGTCTTCTACTGATCTACTTTCCATGAAGCCGAATTGATGGGGCGTTAGGCCGAGGAGGCGTCTGTGCGATTGTAAACGGTCACACAGGAGCCTTTCCTGTACCTTGTCGGGAGTCTTTAAGAGAGAGATCGGTCGGTACGTTTTGGGGTCTGTTGGCTCTTTGTCTTGTGATTTCCTCATTATTACTACATTAGCAGTTTTCCAGAGGTTTGGAATTCTGCCTGTTAGTAAATCTCGTTGAGCATGTTAGTAACGGATATTATGTAGAACAAAGAAGGAATTATATCAAAATGTTAGAAGTAGTCACAATCAAGCTACAGGAGCCCATTACAGTTTTGTAAGGTGCTTGGAAATGTTATTAGGAAGGCAAAGAGTATGTGGTATGCAAATAGAATAGCTAATTCATAGGATAAATTGAAACTATATGGTCAGTTGTGAAGAAAGAGTCTGGTCAGCAGCACAAGATCGACAAGATAATGTGAGTTAGTATTAAAAATATTTCTGTTACTGATAAATCAGATATATGTACAGTATTTAACAAACATTTTCTGAGCACTGCTGGTGAATTAAATAAAAAGTTATTTCCTACAGGGTATCATATACCTTCCTTGGCAGATGACTTTCCAATATTGATGTCTGAAATAATCCTCTGTGATACAGACAAGGAGGAGTTTAAGTCCATAATTAAATCACTGAAGACTAAGGACTCTTACGGATATAGTGGAGTGCCTAGCAGTGTCCTGCACATGTTAGATATGTATTTAGCCATATTTGCAATTTTTCCTATAGGAATGGTCAGTTTCCTGAACGATTAAAGTACAAAAGGGATAATGTGAAAATGTATACAATTTCAGATATATTTCTATGCTATCAGTATTTGCTAAAGTTATTGAAAAGACTGTGTATGTAAGGATAGTTGATCGTCTCATATCGCTCGATTTGCTATCAAATGTACACTTAGGCTTAGGAAGTTGTTCAAGAACTGAAAATGCTATATTCTCTTTTCTGTGTGAGGTACTGAATGGGTTAAACAAAAGGTTTCGAACGCTTGCCAATTTTTTTTTTATTTAACTAAGGCGTTTGATTGTGTTGATCGCAAAATATTGCTCCAGAAGTTGGACCCTTAAGGAATTCGGGGAGTAGCTCACAACTGGTTCACCTCTTACTTTAGCTGCATGCAGCAGAAGGTCATTATTCACATCGTTGAGAATGGCTTTGATGTGGGATCTAAGTGGGGTACAGTCAAATTGGGGGTGCCCAGGGATTATGTTGGGACCACTCCTGTTCCTTATTTGTATAAATGATATGCCCTCTAGTATTACAGGTAACTAAAATATTTATGTTTGTTGATGACACTAGCTTGGTAGTAAGGGATGTTGTGTGCAACATTGGATCGATTTCAAATAGTGCAGTTCATGGCTTGTAGAAAATAAACTAACACTAAACCACAGTAAGACTCAGTTTTTACAGTTTCTAACAATTCAACAAACCCCGACGTATTAATTTCACAGAATGGGCGTATGATTAGTGACACTGAACAGTTAAAGATTTTAGGTCTTCAGATAGATAGTAAACTGTCGTGGAAAGTCCACGTTCAGAATCTTGTCCAAAGCCTTAATTCTGTCATTGTTACTATTCGAAAGGTATTTGAAGTGAGTGATCGCTCGACAAGAAAATTAGTCTACTTTGCTTATTTTCATTCGCTTATGTAGTATGGTATTATACGATGGTTGGAACTTTAATAGTTACAGTTACAGCTCGTACAAAATAGATACGTGTTTCAAAGTTTTAGTTACCTTCAAAGTAGCCACAAGCATTGTATATAACCCGTTGCGAGCGGTGTGGAAGTCGTAGGATACTCTTAGCAGTGCCAGGTGTGCTGAGAGTTCGAGCTTCACAGTCTACAGCCCGACGAATTTGTAGCAGTTCTGAAGCAAATGCGGTGAAGTGTTTCCTTCATTTTAGAAGTCGCTTTGCACTCTCAAGGGCTTAAGTCAAGAGACGTGCAGTAGATGGTGTAGCACTTAGCAGTCCCAAAAGTCAAATAAATCAGTAAATCACTGTAATTGCTTGAGCATTCTCCTGCAAAATGATGGTCAGGTCCTCCAGAAAGTGTCTTCGCTTCTGTCTCTATGCTGTTTATTTTTGGAACACAACCTACGACCAGGGTAACTCCTCCCATTCTAAAAGGATATTTTTGGCTGAGAAACGGGCGGTTCGGGTAGTTAGTGATGTAAGTTCACGACCCTCATGTCGACCCCTGCTCACGAGTCTGGGTATTTTAACATTGGTCTCTTAGTATATATATTCCTTACTGTCATTTCTTGTTAACAATATTAGCTTATTCTCAAGAATAAGGAGCTTTCACTCAGTTAATACTTGGCAGAAATCCAACCCGAATTTGGATTGGAATTCCTTAACTCTTGTGCAGAAAAGTGTGCAGTATACTACTGCATCCATTTTCAATAAGTCACCACTCGAATTCAAAAATCTTAGCAGTAATCCACGTGCTTTCCAATCGAAACTGAAAAGTTTCCTCATGGATTGCTCATCCCATTCTGTGAAGGAGTTCCTTGGAAAATTAAGCTGATTCTTGTTGTATTGCTGATTGAGTTTACTTAACCTTACGGATTGACTTTTTTCGGGTTCATTAACATTTTATTTTTATCTGTTATTACTTGTATGTTGCAATTTCATGTACTGACATGTTACATGACCTTGTAGACTTGCTCCTAAATTTGGTCCTACGGAACGTGACGTGTAAATAAATGAAATAAATAAATAAACAAGATATGGCTCTGACCATAACCTTATGCACATGCTTCTGCTCCAGAAAATGTGCTTGGAAATGGGCCGCAAACATGTGGTACAAAACGCGTAATTAAAGGGCCATTAGACAGTCAAAGCGCACTCATTTGTTTCTCATAACGGGCATGATGGAGCGTTACTGACCTAGGACGGCGTAGACCCGCATTCTTCTACAAGGGCTTGTAGCAGAGTAGGGGTGCCACGCTCTTCCCTTCCTCCCCAGTGTACACCCACCCCAGTGGACCCGCATCAGCTGCGCAGCTGTTTTTCGGCTCTGATAGGGGTAACTAGCCGTGAACCGGTTTCTTCTCGAACTGTCTACTTCAGCAAAAGAATCGTAGGAGCCTGGCTCCTGTAGATGAAGAATTCGCAGCCGGAAAGAGAAACACCAAAAATGGTACGCAAGTGCTAACTGAAATTTATTACAATTAACTGGAACACAGAAGTATAAGCGATCAAAGCACAGACACAAAATTTTGAGAAAAATAAATATTTGTGAAAATCGATATTATAGGCAATCCATATGTCTCACAGGTTTGACATTTTTTTAACCAAATCTCAACATTCAATGTTCCCTATAAAGAAAATGGACCCACTTTCTGTTATGAAATTTTAATTAATATTTAGCATGATTTTCATTAATGTTAATAGAGGAAATTTTCAGTTATATGCCAGAGCCTATAGTATCTTTTTGGTTGTTGTATGGTTTGTAATTAATGTGAGACTATAATCAGACACATGAACAGTTACTAAACGCACCCACACGCACAACTGTAGCTTGTCCCAATACTTCATGGTCCTCGTTGTCATCATTTTCAATAAGGTCACTCTCTGGCTTGACGTTCGTATAACCGTGTCTGTTCACTTCAGACAAGAAATGTTTTAGTTTTGTCTGTGTGTTTCAGCTTTGATCTAATAGTATTTTTAAGTCCTCGTGTTTCAAGGTTGACATTTTTTCTTCCACATACAAATTTGGGCACTAGATTTTGCTCGGCATCTCCACAGATAGGGGAATAACTTGAAGAAAATGGTGGCAACCCACTACAACAATGAAGAACATGGTAAATTACACAACTGTTCGTAGCAACGCATTGAAAACTTTGTGAATGTTAAACTCTTTTAACGCTCTTTGTTACCACGTACATCAACTTTTGAATTGGTAATGACGTCAGTAACGTCCTTCAAGATTCTGAAATCTTCAGCGTCCATTTAACAGGCTGGGATGCTGAAACCAGGGAACGTCAGATGATGGGGGGGGGGGGGGCTTTCCTTCAAGAGCTTCCAGTTTTTACGAAAAAATTGAGACAGTGCAGCCACTGAGCATTCATACAGCTATGAAAATTTATGCTTTGGACCAATATGGAATTGAATATCAAGGAATTCGATGGGGCAGCTTTTCGCAATGTTCATATATACACTGTAAGTGTTGAGCACTTTGAAAGCTGCTTCTCTGCTTCACCCTATGATCAAAAGATGTGGTTAGCATGCCCACATGCTACAATCTCAAAATCGATAACAGTGTGCTTTAGGCCGTTGTAGATCTCAGCGTCTCGATTTATAAAGCAGTGATATGTAAACCTGACAGAATATTACACTTTGCAGTGGACCGTGGGCCAGCTTGGCATTTCACACCAGACGTAAACGGCGTGATGCACCGAGCAACGTCTTGATATCTCTGGCCCCGGAAAACAAAGGTTTGGAGATTTAATCCCAGTCTGCTACACTTCTTAAATCTATCGGGAAACCCTAAAAGAAGCTCTCACACTCCGCTGCAGAGCGAAATTTCATTCTTCTGACTATAAATAAACGTTAGCATAAGTTACAAAAATGTTCAATGTGGAGAGGAGTGGCGATCCTGGCTGATTGAAGTTGTGTGGCAGACCGGGTCTCGAACCCTAAACGTTTGCCATTTGCGGACAGACACTTTACTTACTGAGCAATCACGGCGATGTTCACTTTGACACGCAGTTTTTGTCTGACATGGGGTGCCAGTAAGACGTAACGTTTTAAATATGTAATTATTGGGGAACAAATTCTCGCTTATACCTACATTATATAACCTACACCGCCGGAAAAATATGCAAAATCCTCAAGGGTGTCGTTCAGTACCACCAGGTTATAATATGTGCATACTGAGGGATTGTAGTGATCCAGCTGCCATGATGATCGGCGACCGGCTGGTACTTCTTCAGTTTTAACTCTGCTGGCAATAACTGTGCTAAGTTGAGACATAAAGAGTTCTTTGCAATATACATTATGGCGTACAACCATGCCCCAAGAACGACTATGTACTCCTGCTCAACAGGTATACAGCATTTTGCAGCAATATTACACTCATGTTTACCGAGCGAGGTGGCGCAATGGTTAGACACTGGACTCACATTCGGGAGGACGACGGTTCAATCCCGCGTCCGGCCATCCTGATTTAGGTTTTCCGTGATTTCCCTAAATCGCTCCAGGCAAATGCCGGGATGGTTCCTTTCAAAGGGCACGGCCGACTTCCTTCCCTGTCCTTCCCTAATCCGATGAGACCGATGACCTCGCTGTCTGGTCTCCTTCCCCAACACAACCAACCAACCAACACTCATGTTCACTCATGTAAGTGTTAAGGTAAGAGACGTTGTATCTAGAACGCTGAAAGAGTGTTCTGAAAGGAAATGGTCTACAGAAGAGTTAAAAATGTGTACTGCACGAGTTGTTATTAGCTAAAGTTATAAACTTCTCGTCCTGTAAGGTGGCTAAACTTCGCAAACAACGTGTCCATGAGAATAAGAGAAATAAAGTCAAAAAGTTTAAATATCGTATTGTAAGAATTGGTAACAAAAAGTTTAAAGCAGATCCACATCTACATCTACATGGGTATTCTGCAAATCACGTTTAAGTGCCTATCAGAGGGTTCATCGAACCACCTTCACCATTCTCTAATATTCCAATCTCGTACAGCGCGCGGAAAGAACGAACACCTATATCGTTGCGTACGAGCTCTGATTTCCCTTGTTTTATCTTGGTTATCGTTCCTCCCTATGTAGGTCGGTGTCAACAAAATATTTTCGCTTTCGGAGGAGAAACCTGGTGATTGGAATTTCGTGAGAAGATTCCGTCGTAGCGAAAACCGCCTTTCTTTCAATGATTTTCATCCAAAATCCCGTATCATTTCTGTGACACTCTCTCCCATATTTCGCGATAATACAAAACGTGCTGGCTTTCTTCGAACTTTCTCGATGTACTCCGTCAGTCCTACCTGGTAAGGATCCCACACCGCGCAGCAGTATTCTAAAAGAGGACGGACAAGCGTAGTGTAAGCAGTCCCCTTAGAAGGTCTGTTACATTTTCTAAATGTCCTGCCGATAAAACGCAGCCTTTGGTTAGCCTTCCCCACAACATTTTCTCTGTGTTTTTTTCAATTTAAGTTGTTCATAATTGCAATACCTAGGTATTTAGTTGAGTTTACGGCTTTAAGATTAGACTGATTTATCGTGTAACCAAAGTTTAACGAGTTCGTTTTAGTGCTCATGTGGATAACCTCACACTTTTCGTTATTTTGGGTCAATTGCCACAATTCGCTCCTTACATTTTTTATAAATCGGTTTGTCGTTTGTTTTTATCTTCTGATGACTTTATTAGTCGATAAACGACAGCATCATCTGCAAACAACCAAAGAGGGCTGCTCAGATTGTCTTCCAAATCGTTTATATTGATAAGCAACAGCAAAGGGCCTATAACACTACCTTGGGGAACGCCTGAAATCACTTCTGCTTTACTCGATGACTTTCCAATTACTACGAACTTTTGACAGGAAATCGCAAATCCAGTCACATAACTGAGACGGTATTCCATAAACACGCAATTTTACTACAAGCCGCTTGTGTGGTACAGTGTCAAAAGCCTTCCGGAAATCCAGGAATACGGAATCGATCTGAAATCCCTTGTCAACAGCACTCAACACTTCATGTGAATAAAGAGATGGTTGTGTTTCACAGGAACGATGTTTTCTAAACCCATGTTGACTGTGTGTCAATAGATCGTTTCCTTCGAGGTAATTCACAATGTTCGAACGTAATATATGTTCTAAAATCCTGCTGCATATGGACGTTAACGATATGGGCCTGTAATTTAGTGGATTACTCCTACTACCTTTCTTGACCCCCCATGAACCATGGACCTTGCCGTTGGTGGGGAGGCTTGCTTGTCTCAGCGATACAGATAGCCGTACCGTAGGTACAACCACAACGGAGGGGTATCTGTTGAGAGGCCATACAAACGTGTGGTTCCGGAAGAGGGGCAGCAGCCTTTTCAATAGCTGCAAGGGCAACAGTCTGGATGATTGACTGATCTGGCCTTTCAACACTAACCAAAACGGCCTTGCTGTGCTGGTACTGCGAACGGCTGAAAGCAAGGGGAAACTACGGCCGTAATTTTTCCCGAGGGCATGCAGCTTTACTGTATGGTTACACGATGACAGCGTCCTCTTGGGTAAAATATTCCGGAGGTAAAATAGTCCCCCATTCGGATCTCCGGGCGGGGACTACTCAAGAGGACGTCGTTATCAGGAGAAAGGAAACTGGCGTTCTACGGATCGGAGCGTGGAATGTCAGATCCTTCAATCGGTCAGGTAGGTTAGAAAATTTAAAAAGGGAAATGGATAGGTTAAAGTTAGATATAGTGGGAATTAGTGAAGTTCGGTGGCAGGAGGAACAAGACTTTTGGTCAGGTGAATACAGGGTTATAAATACAAAATCAAATAGGGGTAATGCAGGAGTAGGTTTACTAATGAATAAAAAAATAGGAGGGCGGGTAAACTACTACAAACAGCATTACTGTGGCCAAGATAGAGACGAAGCCCACGCCTAATACAGAAGTACAAGTTTATATGCCAACTAGCTCTGCAGATGACGAAGAAATTGAAGAAATGTATGATGAAATAAAAGAAATTATTCAGATAGTGAAGGGTGACGAAAATTTAATAGTCATGGGTGACTGGAATTCGGTAGTAGGAAAAGGGGGAGAAGGGAACGTAGTAGGTGAATATGGATTGCGGCTTTAAATGAAAGAGGAAGCCGCCTGGTAGAATTTTACACAGAGCATAACTTAATCATAGCTAACACTTGGTTCAAGAATCAGAAAAGAAGGCTGTATACATGGAACAACCTTGGAGATACTAAAAGGTATCAGATAGATTATACAGTGGTAAGACAGAGATTTAGGAACCAGGTTCTAAATTGTAAGACATTTCCAGGGGCAGATGTGGACTCTGACCACAATCAATTGGTTATGACCTGTAGAGTAAAAGTGAAAAAACTGCAAAAAAGGAGGGAGTTTAAGGAGATGGGACCTTGATAAACTGAAAGAACCAGAGGCTGTACAGTGTTTCAGATAGAGCGTAAGGGAACAACTGACATGAATAGGGGAAAGAAATACAGTAGAAGAAGAATAGGTAGCTTTGAGGGATGAAGTAGTGAAGGTAGCAGAGGATCAAGTAGGTAAAAAGACGAGGGCTAGTAGAAGTCCTTGGGTAACAGAAGATATATTGAATTTAATTGATGAAAGTAGAAAATATAAAAATGCAGTAAATGAAGCAGGCAAAAAGGAATACAAACGTCTCAAAAATGAGATCGACAGGAAGTGCAAAATGGCTAAGCAGGGATGGCTAGAGGACAAATGTAAGGATGTAGAGGCTTATCTCACTAGGGGTAAGATAGATACTGCATACAGGAAGATTAAAGAGACCTTTTGAGATAACAGAACCACTTGCATGAACATCAAGAGCTCAGATGGACACCCAGTTCTAAGCAGAAAGGTGGGAGTATATAGAAGGTCTATACAAGGGCGAAGTACTCGAGGACAATATTATGGAAATGGAAGAGGATGTAGATGAAGGTGAAATGGGAGATACGATACTGCGTGAAGAGTTTGACAGAGCACTGAAAGACCTGAGTCGAAACAAGGCCCCCGGAGTAGACAACTTTCCATTGGAACTACTGACGGCCTTGGGAGAGCCAGTCCTGACAAAACTCTACCATCTCGTGAGCAAGATGTATGAAACAGGCGAAATACCCTCAGACTTCAAGAAGAAGATAATAATTCCAAGCCCAAAGAAGGCAGGTGTTGCCAGATGTGAAAATTAACGAACTATCAGTTTAATAAGTCACTGCTGCAAAATACTAACACGAATTCTTTACAGAAGAATGGAAACAGTAGTAGAAGCCGAACTCGGGGAGGATCAGTTAGGATTCTGTAGAAATGTTGGAACACGTGGGGCAATACTGACCCTACGACTCATCTTAGAAGCTAGATTAAGGAAGGGCAAACCTACGTTTGTAGCATTTCTAGACTTAGAGAAAGCTTTTGACGATGTTGACTGGAATACTCTCTTTCAAATTCTGAAGGTGGCAGGGGTAAAATACAGGGAGCAAAAGGCTATTTACAATTTGTTTAGAAACCAGATGGCAGTTATAAGAATCGAGGTGCATGAGAGGGAGGCAGTTGTTGGGAAGGGAGAGAGACAGGGCTGTAGCCTATCCCCGATGTTATTCAATCTGTATATTGAGCAAGCAGTGAAGGAAACAAAAGAAAAATTCGGAGTAGGTATTAAAATCCATTGTAATTCTGTCAGAGACAGCAGACTTGGAAGAGCAGTTGAACGGAATGGATAGTGTCTTGAAAGGAGGATATAAGATGAACATCAACAAAAGCAAAACGAGGATAATGGAATATAGTCGAATTAAGTCGGCTGATGCTGAGGGAATTAGATTAGGAAATAAGACACTTAAAGTAGTAAAGGAGTTTTGCTTTTTGGGGAGCAAAATAACTGATGATGGTCGAAGTAGAGAGGATATAAAATGTAGACTGGCAATGGCAAGGAAAGGGTTTCTGAAGAAGAGAAATTTGTTAACATCGAGTACAGATTTAAGTGTCAGGAAGTTATTTCTGAAAGTATATGTATGGAGTGTAGCCATGTATGGAAGTGAAACATGGACGATAAATAGTTTGGGCAAGAAGAGAATTGAAGCTTTTGAAATGTAGTGCTACAGAAGAATGCTGAAGATTAGATGGGTGGATCACATAACTAATGAGGAAGTATTGAATGGGATTGGGGAGAAGAGAAGTCTGTGGCACAACTTGAGTAGAAGAAGGGTTGGTAGGACATGTTCTGAGGCATCAAGGGATCACCAATTTAGTATTAGAGGGCAGCGTGGAGGGTAAAAATCATAGAGGGAGACCAAAAGATGAATACACTAAGCAGATTCAGAAGGATGTAGGTTGCGGTAGGTACTGGGAGATTAAGAGTCTTGCACAGGATAGGGTAGCATGGAGAGCTGCATCAAACCAGTCTCAGGACTGAAGGCCACAACAACAACAACACCTATCTTGAATACTGGTGTGACCTGTGCACTTTCCTGTCTTTGGGTACGGATCTTTCATCGAGTGAACGGTTGTCTATGAGTGTGAAGTATGGAGCCGAATGCATCAGCATACTCTGACGGAACCTAACTGGTATACAGTCTGGACCAGAAGGCTTGATTTTATTAAGTGATTTGACTTGCTACACCACTCTGAGGATATTTACTTTTACGTTACTCATTTTGGCTGCTGTTATCGATTCGAAATTTGAATATTTACTTCGTCTTCTTCTGTGAAGCCATTTGAGAAGGCTGTGTTTAGTAAATCTGCTTTGGCAGCCCTGTCTTCGATAGTATCTCCATTGTTATCGCTCAGAGAAGGCACTGATTTTTTCTTGCCGCTAACATCCTTCACATACGACCAGAATGTCTTCGGAGTTTCTTCCAGGTTTCCAGGCAAAGTTTCGTATTGGAAACTGTTATAGGCGTCTCGCATTGATCTCCGCGCTAAGTTACGAGCTTCTGTAAAAGGTAACTAACTAGTTGTTTTATATACTAATGAATACATCAGCAAAATAATGGAATTCTTTGATTGTAATGGCATTACTCCACTATTTCGTGACCTCACTCTTTACAAATCCCCTGAAAAAGAAAGCACATAAAGTTCAACCCTTTTTTAAAGATTTTCGACAAAAGAATATAACCGTAGTGACCAAAAATCTCCTAACTTAGTGCCCAGCCACAGGTAAACCAGAGCGGCATACCTTTTAGGCCAATTGTCCATTATAACAACAGCCAAGGTTATTTCTTTTGCCGAAAAACTCAACTTTATCATTATTAACTGTTATGTCTGCCATGAGAAATATACAATCAAGAATACAGAATAATTAGGTATCTGAATGAGAGCCATATGCCTGAGGGTACTAATCTGCGTACTTTTCATGTTATGAGTTATATACTAATGTACCAATAGACGAATCCATTGAGGTAGTTAGGCCAAACCTCCTGCATTTTAAGAAATTAGATGTTCCCCGGATTTTGGAATTACTTGAACTGTTGTCCCTAATTCCATCCCATAACTACCACTCCTAGTGGGAAATTCATTACGTAGGCAAATGGTCTTGGCATGGTGTGTTGTTTCACCAGCACCCTTGCCAATTTCGTTCTTGATAATAGTGCATGTAAAACATTAAATAGCAATTCTGAGTTGCTAAAAAATAATTTACTATGAAATATACGTAGATGAAAACATCATTTTGGTAGCTAGTGACACTAATATTCGCAAGTACACTTAATTGTTTCCGACTAACAATGCTCATAAAATGTCATTAATGTTGAGACTGACAGTTTTCACTTGGTTTCCATTTTTGTGCTAGCACTGTGAAGATGTCCCATGATCGAAACGGGTAGTAACTGTAACTGTACAGTCATAGAGCACAGTATGTTATCACGTATTTCGCAAGTCCTGTTGAACAACAGCTACAGCGATTTCAGCGGGATGAGACTGTGAGCCTACAGGTAGCTGGATGTAGGTATCGACGGATCGCTGGAAATGTTAGACACAATGTATCAGTCGTGCATAGCTGATTTCAACAGTGATGTATAGAATGTCTCCACTCCTGTAGACTAGTAGCTAAATGTCCGTATACTACAGACGCACGTCAAGAGAAGCAACTGAAATCGCTTGATACGGGCAAGTCTTAAGGTCCAGATTGTATACCGATTAGGTTCCTTTCAGATTACGCTGATACAATAGCTCCCTACTTAGCAATCATATACAACCGCTCGCTCACCGATAGATCTGTACCTACAGATTGGAAAATTGCGCAGGTCGCACCAGTGTTTAAGAAGGGAAGTACGAGTAATCCATCGAACGACAGACCTATATCATTGACGTCTGTTTGCAGTAGGATTTTGGAGCATATACTGTATTCAAACATTATGAATCACCTCGAAGGGAACGATCTATTGATACGTAATCAGCATGTTTTCAGAACACATCGTTCTTGTGCAACGCAGCTAGCTCTTTATTCGCACGAAGTAATGGCCGCTATCGGCAGGGGATCTCAAGTTGATTCCGTATTCCTAGATTTCCGGAAAGCTTTTGACACCGTTCCTCACAAGCGACTTCTAATCAAGTTGCGTGCCTATGGGGTATCGTCTCAATTGTGCGACTGGATTCGTGATTTCCTGTCAGGAAGGTTGCAGTTCGTAGTAATAGACGGCAAATCATCGAGTAAAACTGAATTGATATCAGGTGTTCCCCAGGGAAGCGTCCTGGGACCTCTGCTGTTTCTGATCTATATAAATGACCTGGGTGACAATCTGAGCAGTTCTCTTAGGTTGTTCGCAGATGATGCTGTAGTTTACCGTCTAGTAAGGTCATCCGAAGACCAGTATCAGTTGCAAAGCGATTTAGAAAAAAATGCTGTTTGGTGTGGCAGGTGGCAGTTGACGCTAAATAACGAAAAGTGTGAGGTGGTCCACATGAGTTCCAAAAGAAATCCGTTGGAATTCGATTACTCGATAAATAGTACAATTCTCAAGGCTGTTAATTCAACTAAGTACCTGGGTGTAAAAATTACGAACAACTTCAGTTGGAAAGACCACATAGATAATATTGTGGGGAAGGCGAGCCAAAGGTTGCGTTTCATTGGCAGGACACTTAGAAGATGCAACAAGTCCACTAGAGAGACAGCTTACACTACACTCGTTCGTCCTCTGTTAGAATATTGCTGCGCGGTGTGGGATCCTTACCAGGAGGGATTGACCGAGAACATCGAAAGGGTGCAAAAAAGGGCAGCTCGTTTTGTATTATCGCGTAATAGGGGAGAGAGTGTGGCAGATATGATACGCGAGTTGGGATGGAAGTCATTAAAGCAAAGACGTTTTTCGTCGCGGCGAGACCTATTTACGAGATTTCAGTCACCAACTTTCTCATCCGAATGCGAAAATATTTTGTTGAGCCTAACCAACATAGGTAGGAATGATCATCAAAATAAAATAAGAGAAATCAGAGCTCGAACAGAAAGGTTTAGGTGTTCGTTTTCCCCGCGCGCTGATCGGGAGTGGAATGGTAGGGATATAGTATGATTGTGGTTCGATGAACCCTCTGCCAAGCACTTAAATGTGAATTGCAGAGTAATCATGTAGATGTAGATGTAGATTTAGAAGATCGACGGAATTTGCGACCAGTGAAAGCCGACCGAGCATCATCGAGAGACGAAGTCCGGGCACATGTTGAACGTACTGCGTCATTAGGGACTATTGTTAACCTTCGGACTGAAGCAGAATTAAGAGCGCGTGTGCCTCTGGCCTGGCTACCACTGACACCACGACACCGCCAAGAACGGTGCAGTGGAAGAGTTGATATGGAGATTGGAATGGCGGTTTGTAGTCGTCAGGGATGAGAGTATGTTCAGTCTGTAAACGAATGGTAGAGGATAATGTGTACAGCATGGACCTGGTGAGTCGCCTATTCCAGAGTGCATTCGCCCATGATGCGCATCTCCCATCCCAGTCTTCATGATGTGGGAGATCACCAGTTACAGCTCACGGTCGCATTCGGCGTTTCTGCTGGATAAATAGCCAGTGCTCGCTACCTTGAACAGTCCTTTATCCTAGCGTTACTGCCATTTCCTTGACAGGGAGGTGATGTGCTCTCTTCAATATGAAGCATACGGCTGCTCTGACGCAACGTGCTCTTCCTAGGGTACAACAACTCCCCTGGACACCTTAACTTTCGATTGTTGAGCACGTATCGGACAAGATGGAACTGGAACTTACTGGTTATCCAGGGTCCGCAAGAAACATTGCCGAATTGCAACAAAATGCGAAATATACTTGGGTGAATCTACTGCAGTATGCCATTCGGCACCGTCATAATTTGCATGCCAGAGTATTAGTCGACCACAATATTATTGCAGCTAGGACTGAGGGTGCTTCGATCAGATTATCTTTAGCTTTCATTGTGACATTTCAAGAGGACACGCTAAATCGCTTGATAGTGTTATACAGCAGTCCTGAAATCATTCACAATGTGATGCTGTTTCCTTACGATTGTGCTTGTATAATATTGTAACGTCACCACATGTTTGTGATAACGCTCATGGGAGACCAAGTGCAATAATATTGTCGTCGAGCAATGCAGGCCTGCGTTGCCATCAATGGGGCCACACGGTGTACGGATGCGAGATTTTGGACACCCTCCACTGTGACCTGTGCATTTAATTTAGTCTGAACTTGTTATCATGTACTTCTACAGCGATGAACAACTTGTCACTTCAGTTGTAAATAACATGAACCTATCACTGACGGCGTTGAATTTTTTTCCAGCAGTGTATGTCACGGAAACATGTGGCACGCAATACATTCAAATTCTTGTCCAGTATTCAGCGTCCGAAAGGCTGGGTGGGTGACAGTAATACTAACTTTCAGCGACTCTACGAGGGATAGTCATTAATTAAGCGTCGCAATTATTATCTATTTCCAAAAAGTTACCACAGGATTTCAAAAGTCTTAGCTTTCAAATCGAATCTGAAGAGTTTCCTCTTGAATCACTTCTCCTATTCTGTAGAGGAGTTCCTTAAGAAATTAAGCAGATTCTTATGTTAAATTGTTGGTAGCGCTTACTAAAACTTATGGCTCGACTTTTTTGGGTTCATAAATAATTTGTTTCATATGTTCTTACTTTTATGTTGTAATTTCATGTACAGGCACTTTCCATGACCTTGGAGATTTGCTCCTCAATTTGGTCCTATGAAACTAGACATGTAAGTAAGTAAATAAAACCTTTTTTATTATTTTTAGGTACATTTTTGCTGTCGTAGAACACCCTGTCATCATCGCGACACAATGCCCTAGGTCACCGATAGAGGGGCCGCAAGACAACAGCCACAGACCATCAATAAAATGGTTTATCAGCAGTAATTCACCTACGACTAAGGGAGAACAACTCTGCAGCAAACAATGCCGAGTTGGCGGAAGAATATGGCCAGGACGTAACGCCATATCATAAAGTGGTCAAATCATTCCGACTTTTACACTGTTGTTACATCAGTTGCAGTGGTGCAGAATGTAGTGGCAGTGACGAAGTACTGGAGCTCGCAAAAGAGGTAGAGTTTCTAGTGCTTGAAGTGACAATGCGAAAAACGAAAATCAATCATGCAGCGGTTGTAGATATCTCACACGAAAATTTGGACAATGGAGAGGTCGCCGCACGCGGGTTTCTGCGACTTGTCACACCTATTGAAAAAGCCCGTCGACATGAAGCACTAGCGGAAAAGGTAATGCTGCAGTCTTATCAAACCAATTCAGGTGCCTTCTTTAGCCGTCGTCATGAGGAATGCCGGATTTTTCGCTATGGCACCGAGACAAAGGAGCAAAACAAGTAGTGAAAGCAAATGGATTCACTTCTGCTGGAGAAGTTGAACAGACAGCCATCATGAGGCAAAGTAATGCTGTATGTTTTTTCGGGCTACCGTTGTATGGCGCTAAGAGTCTGTGCTAATAAGGGGAAAACTGTCACAGAAGCATGCTACCGAAATCTCCTGACATGGCCATCGGACGCTGCCAAGATGAAGTGTTGCTGAAATCTCTCCAAGAGGACCTGTTGCTCCACGGCACAACACCCCGGCTCATTTTGCAGAAGACAGTCACACATGTGGCCTCTTTGTGCTAACAAATTTTGGATGACTCCGATCTTCTACTGACAAGGCAGTGATAAACTTCTTCTTCTGTCCTCGGATGGGGAAAATGTTGCACTGCACCCATTTCCGGAAGATTTTGTGTGGAATCTTTCGGAAAAGCCAAACTGCAGACTTCTACAATCGAACTCTCTTCCAAGTCATCCATCTCTGGCAACAATGTGTTTCACTGAAGGGCGAATATGTAAAGAAGGGCTAACAGCCTCACCAGGTGTCAGTGTTGCAGTTTGATTTTTAAAAGATGACCAAAAACTTTTACGACTATACCTTCTGCATGGTATTTGGTTGTTTAAAGTGACCATTGTTGCCGGTTCACAAGATTTAGTTGCTGCAGCCGTCCGAAAATTAAAGTGCTGAATCCTGGTTAAGAGAATCATCACGACTCCAAAAACTCCTTTCATGACATTTAAAGTTCATTAGTGTAAGAAGTGACAGGGCTCTCAGGAAAGGAGAGAAACTTTATGAGAGTGATGTTTATTAAGAGTAATGTTAAGAAAACACACAAGACATGGCGTCAGGCGTACATCCGGAATCGGGCCATCGTTCCGTATGAATGAATATTTGGTGTCAGCCTGCTGAGGGCAGGACTGTGCTGCAGTAGCTAACCCGCTCTCCTAGGACGCGAAAGTGACTAGCTATCGTTGAGATACAGGCAGGTTGTTCGACATCAGTCTGAAGCCATGACAGGAGTGTCTTCGTAAGAAGCAGGCGAAAAAAACGGAAGAAACTCACACAAAACCGTAAAAAACCATTACATAAGCGTTTAATGCAGTAATGTACATAAGCGGCTAATGCAGTGATAGCTAGCAATCAGAAACAGAAAAAAGAGTAGGAAATGGTACCAGTCTGAGTGGATATCTGAAAATGGAGATGATATGACAGCTGCTTCAGGGTCAAAAAATGAAATGATGAAAATAGTGACGACTTTACCAGTAGCGAAGGAAAGATCTGCTTGAGAATAAACCCAGAGAAGATGGAAATGGTGTACCTAAGTAGAAGGATGACTGCAATGTACCTGAGAATTGACAGGTGGGAGAAATCACGCTTCAAAAGAAGGAATAATGTCCAGTGAAAAGTAAACCAACGTAATGTTAATGCATCTAGACCATACAGCAGACCAATACGTAATCTCAACGAAAACTAATTTGAAAACATGTAACACAATAAATGTTCCATTGTTATTATAAGGCACAGTACGCTAAGAACCACAAAGGCCGATAGAGAAAAACTGATCGCGTTTGAAAGGGAGATAATGAGAGGTATCTTTGGGCTTTTGAAGAAAGAAACATGGTGAAGGAGACTGAAAAGTGGAGAAATACACGCTACGATCAGCCAGTACTACATTGTGCAGAAACAATGGTTGAGTGATTACAATGGGCCGGACATGTTGCGAAGATGACGGATGATGCTTTCCCAAAAATAGTGCTGGTAGCAATGCCAGACGGAAAGCACCTCCAGGGAAGACAACTAACACGCGGGGCGTATGAACTACGCAAAGACTTGCAACTCTAACATTCACAGGGAACTGGATGGGACCTGCATCGTACAGGATCATCAGGAGCAGTTTCTGAAGTCGGCACATGATCTGTAGAGTCCCTAATAGCATAATAAGTAAGTAAGTAAGCTAAAGTGAGGGATTCATTATCCATGAGTACAACTGCCGTAATTACGGTCGTTAGAGCCAGGGCATTTCACGTTCCTGAACAATGATGCACGTACACCCCTCCCCCTGAACAACGAGCATGCCTGACATCATCTCGACCTAAAACAACATATTTGTACATGCTGGACTGTATGTAGATGTTTCCTGTAAACTATAGAGCGTAGTTTCAATGTATTTAAAAAATGGCTTCACGAAAGCAGTGAAAACGGTTGTAAATTGCATTTATTTATCGGCAACGAGTTTCATGCAAGTGACATTTCTCACCTTATGGAGGAGGAGATTAGTGTTTAACGTCCCGTCGACAACGAGGTCATTAGAGACGGAGCACTAGCTCGGAGTAGGGAAAGATGGGGAAGGAAATCGGCCGTGCCCTTTCGAAGGAACCATCCCGGCATTTGCCTGAAGTGATCTAGGGAAATCACGGAAAACCTAAATCAGGATGGCCGGACGCGGGATTGAACCGTCGTCCTCCCGAATGCGAGTCCAGTGTGCTAACCACTGCGCCACCTCGCTCGGTTCCTCACCTTATGATATAATAATAATGATGTACTTGACGCCAAAGTACCTTCGTTTACCTGCAGGGGATCTGTGACTTAATATCGATCCTAAACGCTCTTTTCTGTTATTAATTTATAGTGTTCTCTTATCGTCTTTTATTGTGAGCATCTGGTCGTCTTGTTACGCAGTGTGTCCTTGCTAGATCCTTGACTGCTAATAACAACGTATAACTTGGGACTCACTACTAAAGACAATAATATTAACACTCTTAACAGCATTTCGTAGTAAACTGATCGGTCTTACTAATGTTAACCGCGTTTATACCTGTCTGAATATTAGTTAGCCAATCGTACTTCCTCCAGAGCGTTCAGTTTGCGTGTGCAGAAACGAAGCATAAACCTCACTGTCACCTGTAATTATCGTTGCGATAATTAATGTTTCACACTGAAGCTCAGTGACAGCATTTACCACTGTATCAGGAACCAATGATAAATCTCATTCAGAGCTGTCTCCGGAAATCAATAAACATACTTGCTGACACCAGTCGCCACGTTCAGAAGCGACGAATTTTTAGAGCAGTGTTCATTCAGCTTGGAACAGATAATAAATTTAAAATTCCAGTTATGTTAGATTTTTCTACAAAAGGGAAACTGAGAAGATTTTAAATGGTTTCCTTTTCAAACACTAATTTATAAAATGAAGTTAGTATCTGTCATGACACATTTAAGGAACTGTATTTTTTTTAAGTAAAAGAAAAGAAAATTTCAAGCATGTAGTACAGGAAACCGACCCATCGCAGTTGTGTGTCTCCATTTTTTCACTTTAATAAAACACACAAGTATTGCATTCACTGTTGTTAATTCTTCACACAGTAAACGGTAATTTTAAAACAGGATTTAATCAGAATAATGGTAGTACTTGAAATAAGATAGTGACAGTGGTCAGTATTAGCTGCCTACATATTGAACGAAAAGCACTTTTCAGTTCATTCAGTGTATGCGCAATTGTGAATAGGAACAACCATCATTTGCACAAAGGAATGAAAACAGTAAAAATCTGTGGCGGACACGACTCGAACCGTGATTTCCCGCTTACCGTGAGCGGTCGCCTTAGCATTTGGCTATCCGTGCACGACTTACAGCTAGTCCAAAGCTTCCATATGTCGTCAGGCATACGTCTACAAGCTGTTCTCGTACGTCCATTATGTATACTCCTATACAAGGTGAGACATTTTATCTGAAAGCCACTTGGCCAGTGTCGGTGAATAAATAAGATGTTGTAGTGCCTGCGTTATTCTCAATTAGGATTCGGAAGTTCCTGTGGACATGTGTGCTTCTCCAAGCGAACTTTCAGTCGTAATTAAGAGTAACACAGGCAGTTCAATACCATACTTCTCAACTCAGTTTATGTTAGCTGTAGTGGCGTAGCAAGACAGCCAAGCCACTCGGAGGTAGCCGAAAGGCACGCGTTAAGCTCACGCAGATTGACGTGAGGTCTGGAACAGGACAATGTCTTGAGAATTGCAATAAAGTACGAAGATCTTGGAATACTTAACTTTAATCCACAATTGGAGAACATCGCTCTTGTTTAGACATTATTACACTGAATATAAACTGGTAATGGCGCCTTGCTAGGTCGTAGCAAATGACATAGCTGAAGGCTATGCTAACTATCGTCTCGGCAATTGAGAGCGTAATTGTCAGTGAACCATTCATAGCAACGTCGGCTGTACAACTGGGCCGAGTGCAAGGACGTCTCTCTAGACCTGCCGTGTGGCGGCGCTCGGTCTGCGATCACTGACAGTGGCGACACGCGGGTCCGACGTATACTACCGGACCGCGGCCGATTTAAGGGCTACCACCTAGCAAGTGTGGTGTCTGGCGGTGACACCACATTCATCCCCCGCAAATCGGCGTACGGTTGTGTTATAAGGCTTCCGCTGCCGTGGGGAGGACCCCATGTTGACGTATGTGACGAGGTGGGGAGCCTAACAACAGGCGAGGCTGTACCACCCGCTCCCGTCCATTCGGTCCGAGGGGAGCTAGGAAACACCTGAAAACCTAGTCCAGGGTGCACGCCAACATGCGGTATATGCGCCCGTAGATAGACAGGAGTGGCCGAAGGGTCGACCTCCATCGCGTCGGGGTACCCGACGGGCGAAGACGACATCTGGTCCGGAGCGGTCAAGAGTTCCATGTCGGAGGACATCTGGTCACGGGAAACGATCGGCGGCGCGGGACCAAGGGAGGCGCCCGGCGGCTACAGCGACGCGTCCACTGCGGGCAGCGCCGGCGGGAGGACCGGCGACGGCGGTGGCGCGTCGCCATGGGGCAAAATGGAAGGCATCGTCGGTAACATCGTCGGTAACACCTGGGGATGAGGCGAGCCAGTAGATGGGTCCCCAGGGCGCTGACCGGACGGCACTGTCGCTGAAAGCAGACGGGGAGCGGCAGAACCCGGGCGACGACAGAGGCGCAGCTGATTGAGATGCCGACGCACCTCACCAGAGGCCCCCAAAACCAGATACATAGCGCGGCCGAGGCAGCGAAGAATGCGCCCTGCGAGCCAACGCCGTGAACCTCGATAGTTTCGATAGTAGACAACGTCGCCTGGGGCAAAAGCAGGTGGCTGCTGCTGCACAGGAACTTGATGCGGCGGATGCAGCAAAGACATCAATGTTCGATGAGGACGACCGTGGAGCAACTCAGCCGGCGAGCGACCATCTCGGGACTGAGAGCGATACGAGGACAAGAAGAGCAAAAACGCGTCCTCCCGAGAATGCGACTCTTTCAGCTTCAACATCTGTGACTTGAAAGTCCGGACCAATCGTTCAGCGGCACCGTTTGACTGAGGCGAAAACGGCGCGGATGTCAGATGTTGAATACCATTGGCCTTGCAGAATGACTGAAATTCTGCGGACATGAATTGTGGGCCATTGTCGGAAACAATAGTCTGTGGAAGACCTTCAATGCAAAAGATAGCGGATAACGCTTGGATGGTGGCAGAAGACGTCGTGGAAGACATCCGGACAACAAAAGGAAAATTACTGAACGAATCTACGACAACCAACCATCGAGCATTCCAGAATGGACCAGCAAAATCGATGTGTAAACGTTGCCAAGGGGAAGTGGCTTTCGGCCATGCAAAGAATTTCCGCGGTGGTGCGGAATGTTGTTCGGCACACGCCATGCAAGAAGAGCACATATTCGTAATCGCAGCATCGATTCCAAACCAAGTACAGTGCTGACGAGCAAATTGTTTCGTTCGCACGATACCCCAATGTCCTTGGTGGAGAAGCCGTAAAACGGAGGACTGTAACGAACGTGGGACCACGACCCTGGACTGATCATTATCAGAACGCAACATCAAAACACCACGCCGTACAAAAAGTCTCTCCTTGTGAGCCAAAAATCGGCGAACCAACCGATCCTCGATCCGTGACTTTGACAAGGGCCATTGCGTTGCAACAAAACGCAAAACGGTACCAAGGACAGGGTCAGCAGCTGTGGCTGTAGCTACACGACGAAAATCAATCGGAAACGAGTCGACCACGTCATCGGTTTCCGAATCAATGAACATGCAAGCAAGTTCGGAAGAATCGAATGCTCTATCCTCAGCAACAGGCAAACGGGACAACGCATCGGCGTTTCGGTGCTTAGCAGTGGACCGATACAAGATATCGTAGCGGTACTGCGAGAGGAAAATAGACCAGTGAATGAATTTCTGCGCTGTACGTGGAGGTACAGGCTTGTTCGGATGAAAAAGTGACGTCAAAGGTTTGTCGTCTGTGATGATGGTAAAGTGACGACCATACAAGAAATCATGAAACTTTGTAACACCAAATACGAGAGCCAAAGCTTCTTTCTCAATCTGTGAATAATTTCTTTGCGCAGATGAGAGCAATGTGGACGCAAAGGCAATAGGGCGATCATGCGATCCATTTTTGTGCGCAAGCACAGCACCGATCCCGAAATCCGATGCATCTACCATCAACAAAAGGGGTTTCTGGGGATCGAATGGCGTATGGCCAGTATTGGAAAGCAACGCCGATTTCAACTGGCGAAAGGCGCGTTCGCATTCCGTCGTCCAGATGAACGGAACACCTTTACAGCGTAAGCGATGAAGCGGAGCTGAAATGGAAGAGGCGTGGCGCACATTTTTGTTGTAATAATTAATTTTTCCCAGCACACTCTGTAGCTGCTTCAAATTCTGCAGCGAAGGCAAGTCCTGTATGGCACGGAGGTGCCCGGGACTGGGATGTATGCCTTGGGCATTGATTACATGTCCCAGATAGGGTAAGTCACGAGCAAAGAACACACATTTGTCCTTCCGCAAGCGAAGACCATTTTGTCGCAAGACCTGAAATAATGTTCTGAGATTGGCTAAATGTTCTTCTTCCGTCTTTCCGGAGATCACAATATCGTCCAGATAGTTTGCTGCAGTAGGGACCTACGCACAAACAGTTTGCAGATATTGCTGAAACAATGCAGGGGCGGATGCACACCCGAATGGGAGTCTTTTGAATCGGTACAAACCAAGATGCGTGTTAACCACCAAGACGCGCTGGGATTCGTCGTCCACTGGTATTTGCAAGTACGCATCTGCTAGGTCCAACTTCGAAAAATATTTACCCTGGCACAGTTTGTCAAAAAGATCTTCTGGGCGGGGTAAAGGAAAAGTTGCAATCACTAGTTGTGGATTCACTGTAGCTTTGAAGTCCACACAAAGTCTCAATTTTCCGGAAGGTTTTGCAAAATTACTAAGGGTGAGGCCCAGAGAGAAGCCTGCACACGTTCAATCACACCTTGTGATTCCAAATCGTGTAATGTTCATGCGACCTCATCACGCAATGAGTGGGGAACATTGCGCGCTCTGAAAAATTTCGGTTGCGCGTTTACTTTCAGTTCCAAATGTGCTTTATAGTTCTTAGCGCAACCTAGGCCCAGTGCAAAAATGTCTGCAAATTCTTCACATAGACGAGAAACACTGGCGGAAGGCACAGTCTGGTTCACTGATAGGACCTGATTTACTATAGACAAGTTAAACAACTGAAGTAAATCCAAACCAAACAAGTTCACTGCAGAAGAAGAACGAAGGACGTAAAATTACACAAGTTTTGTTTGTCCCTTGTATGTTGCAAGAAGGCTGCACTGTCTTAACACAGGGATAGCTTGTCCTGAATATGTAGTTAGCTTAACATTTGCGGCATGCAACGGAGGTTTGCCCAGTTGTTTGTACATGTCATTATTGATCAATGAAACTGCAGCTCCGGTATCGAGCTGGAATGGTATTACGTGGCCATGAATGTCCAAGTCTACAAAAAGTTTATTGCCCTGTTGACGACAAGAGCGACTGTCTCGTGCAACATGAGCAGACACTGGTACAGAATCACTTGCTAATTGACGTGATTTCCGGCGACGTCGACGCACACTTTTCGTGGGACGAACACAGTCACTGTTAGAGAGAGTGGCACTGGGCGGAGTGGAATTAACTACATGAATTTCCATGGGTGGAGGGTCACGAGCCTGAGTAGTCTTGGTTCGATTCCGATTCCGGCGCGAAGCAAAGGGCCTGGAATGGTTGTTAGTGTCCGATCTAAGCTTTTTCTGGCAAACACTCTGAACATGTCCTTTTTTATTACAGAAAAAGCAAATACCTTGGCGTGACGGGCAATTGTCACGCGAATGTCTAGTTGCACACTGCGGGCATGACTTTAGCACTGCATTTGCTTGCTGGCACGGCACACGTTTTGGAGAGCTTGGCGGCAGCTGCGCGGACGGGCGCGAGGGCTGTTGGCTGTTCCGTGCAGCGCGCCCGGTGGGCCGGTTAACGTGACACACGGCTGGCGAAGTTGCAAATGATTCCTGAGCAAAGTCAAGTGTGTCTTGCCGGTCAGAATATCCCATCCTCGTCGCCAACTGTAGTGGCGTAGCAAGACAGCCAAGCCACTCGGAGGTAGCCGAAAGGCACGCGTTAAGCTCACGCAGATTGACGTGAGGTCTGGAACAGGACAATGTCTTGAGAATTGCAATAAAGTACGAAGATCTTGGAATACTTAACTTTAATCCACAATTGGAGAACATCGCTCTTGTTTAGGCATTATTACACTGAATATAAACTGGTAATGGCGCCTTGCTAGGTCGTAGCAAATGACGTAGCTGAAGGCTATGCTAACTATCATCTCGGCAATTGAGAGCGTAATTGTCAGTGAACCATTCGTAGCAACGTCGGCTGTACAACTGGGCCGAGTGCAAGGACGTCTCTCTAGACCTGCCGTGTGGCGGCGCTCGGCCTGCGATCACTGCCGGTGGCGACACGCGGGTCCGACATATACTACCGGACCGCGGCCGATTTAAAGGCTACCACCTAGCAAGTGTGGTGTCTGGCGGTGACACCACATTAACACACTTTGGATTTCATGAACGTATTAAGAAATAAATGGCCTGTGAATTGCCTCCTCAGAAGCAGTGTAGTATGATGCAACAATACTACCGCTAATTCTTCACGTTTAGATAAAGCACACTCCATATTGTCTACCCTTTAGTAACGTCCTTGAAGTAAGATGGATTAATTCTAGCAACACCACATTTTAGCCTGAAAAAATCTTGCACACATGGATAGTATCTACGTGAGGCGTCTTGCGTAAATTTCTCCAAAGTTAGATAAGAAATTTTATGTCACGCAGAATGCATCTAGATGTGACTGCGCTCTAACACTGCTGACTGGCTTCTCTCCACAGTTAAGTCGGTCAGCTGTACACTTCGTTCCACGCAAAAATGGCTCTGAGCACTATGGCACTTAAGAGCTGCGGTCATCAGTCCCCTAGAACTTAGAACCACGTAAACCTAACTAACCTAAGGATATCACACACATTCATGTCCGAGGTAGGATTCGAACTTGCGACCGTAGCGGTCGCGCGATTCCAGACTGAAGTGCCTAGAACCTCTCGGCCAACACAGCCGGCTCGTTCCACACAAAAGGCGCTCATAAAACGGAATGACAAGACTGAAAACCTGTCCGTCCTCAGACCTAATGGCTGTCTTATTTCCTTGGCAGAATACTACTCTCTTCGTGATAGTAAAATATGGCATCCTCAGGAAGAGCTCAGACTTAACAGAAATGATTGCATTAAATCCTTAAACGCTTAACATTCAAATGTAAGTGCAATTACCACCCAAAAATTACTTTTATATGACTAAATCATGTCAGATATCGACAACATACGAGGAGATCGCTATTAATCGCATTTCAGTTTCACATCACCTTAAAAATAGAAATACAATGTAACCTATTTGTACATCATTTAAAAATTCCTGGTAATATTATTTACATCTTCACATCTGCTACAGTGTCCAAGAAGTCCGATGAATTTCCAGGGTACGGATTTCTAGGGCATTCTACCACAAAATATAAGACTGTCTTGGAAAGCAGCAGGTGCATCCTGTAATGATGGTCTGTCCCTACCCATATTTTAGGTCATCACACCTCCCATGATTGGTCCGGATCCCGTTAAAGTGTATTTAATGTCGCCTGCGGCCGATCAAGTTTCCAATGCTACGAGAAATTTACATAGCGCTATACCATTGCAGACTGAGGACTTGGTAGAAACTGGTTACCGATAAATAAATGCACATTACATCACCTTTTGCTAGTTCCGTTTCGAAAATGTATGTTGAAGAACGTCTGTATCTAAGACGACAGTTAAGTTTTACCCAGATGGCCACCAGGGAAATAGTGTTGTCTCTGTAGGGTATCGACACTGTAGCAAACTATAGCAAATTCCTGTAGCATGCCTGGGTGGGAGTTAATCAAGACGGGTCTTCAGATTCGGTTTTAAGTTCTTTCAATTGGACGCCATTTCGGCGACTTGTGCGTCCTTAACCCCTTGATTCTACTGGGGAAAGAGACCTACAGTTTAACGTGGAAGCCAAACCGTTCGTCGTTCCTGGCGTATCTTACTTCACAAAGAGGTTAAGGATAACGTAAAGTCACACTGAAAAATTTCCGTTTTGCGGCCGGATTTCTATCGCGCGATCTATCAGTTTTGAGACACGCGTGTTACCGTTTTTCCTGTCTTTAAACACATAAATATCTTAATAAATGGTAAATATATGTGCATCAAAAATCACAATAAAATGCATCTTCAATAAAATTCTTCAGGGTATCAGACCGCATCGTCATGATTTAAAATGCGCCAACGTTTCGGCCAGCGTTGCAGCTAGCCTTCATCAGGGCCTTACGGTAACTCAGTTACCGTAAGGCCCTGATGAAGGCTAGCTGCAACGCTGGCCGAAACATTGGCGCATTTTAAATCATGACGATGCGGTCTGATACCCTGAAGAATTTTACTGAAGAAGACAACGGCCGCGGAAGCCTACGCTTACAATAAAATGCATGTCTGAAATAAGTGAAAAGAAAAATCTGAAAACTAAATTTCAGCAGTAAAGTTAGTATGTTTCCAATCTTAAATTTCTTCTTATAAATCATATCGCTGTCTTGCTTGCCTTGATTCAATACGCCAATGGATTACCATGTTCCAAGATTGTCATGTGTTATTTCCAATATGTTCCCAAATACGTCTTTCTGTTAAAGAGCCAGCCTTTGGGTTTTCCAGTAGATCATTTCCGTGCACATAATGAAGTTGGTAAAGATTACAGTCCTCCCTTATGTTAATTAGGTAGTTGACGTAACGCCCCAATAACCATGTTATAGTATTATTGTTTATAGTAGGATACACTTTGAATGCAGGCTAGAGCAGGATGTTTGTCTAGTAACTGTTTTCGGAGCTCCATGTGAGCAGGCCAAGTCTATTCTTGATCCATCCTCAGTTGCGTAAATGACCACAGTAAGTGAGACGGCGAACATTGGAATCAACTAAACGACACAAGAAGCATTTATCCGTATCACTAAGTCCTGTACCGTGAAGATTTTCGGTTTTTGCAATGGTAGTGTTGAAACTCTGTACCGCGAGAATGTAGTTTCACATTTACACTGCTAAGCCTAAACATTAGGACCACTGCCCGTAGGATGCCGCCGAGTGGCGTTGCTAACACGTGACACGGTAACACAAGAAAGTAAGTGGAGCAGACACAGACAGGGGATCATCCTAGCGAAAATATGGGCTGTATATGGGGAAATCCATTGAGTGAAGGGACTTTGACAAAAGGCAGATTATTATTATGTTGAGCCTGTGAAGGAGTATCTCGAAAACGGCGAAGCTGGTCGAATGCTCACGTTCTACTGTGGTGACAATTTACGGAAACAGGTAGGAGGACAGTGAAACTTCCACCAGGCACTAAATGTTTGGGCGTTCACGACTCTTCACAGAACTTGGGGTTCGGAGGCTTGTCCGCTCTGTAAAGTAGGATAGATGGTGATCTGTGACTTCTCTGCCGAAAGAGCTCGATGTCTGTGCACGCGGAAATGTTGCAAAATACACCATTCATTGCACATTGTATTCCGGAACAGACCACGCCTACGTCCTTACACGTGGACCCAATGACAACGTCAGTTACGGCTGCAGTGAGGCACGGGAGAGTCAGGATTCGACCGTCGATCGATGGAAACGTGTCAACTTTCGGGTGAATCACATTTTTCCTACAGTAGGTCTATTATGGTCGTCTCCACAAACTCCGTCACTGAAGTGAGAGGCGGCTGTAAACGGGCAGCGCGCCACAGACGCTGCCTGTGGGAGCAGTATTACGCCATGGGAGACATCCGACCGCACTTGCATGGGACGACGGTAGTAATCGAAGACACAGTGACATCCCTTCATACCTGATGCCTTTCTCGATGGCGATGTCATCTTTCAGCAGTATAACTGTCCGTGCCTCGGAGCCAGAACCGTGCTACAGTGGTTTGGGGAGCATTATAATGAACTCATGTTGATGTCTCGCCTAACGTAAATCCTATTGAACCCATTTGGATCGCTAACGAGCGTCATCACCACTTGCGCAAATCAGCGGCCCGTTATTTAAGCGAATTACGTGACCTGTGCGTAGGCATACAATACCACAATACCACATACCTCCACAAACCTAGCAACAAACTGTCGCCCCCCGGATAAAAAGAATCAGTGATGTATTTCGTTCCAGAGACCTACAAACAAGCTATTAAGCTGGTGGCCATAATGTTTTGGCTTATCAGTGTATGTATTTTGAGGTTTACGTTTACCCACACAGTCTCCTAGTCAGTGGCTAGTTGCTTGTATTTTATATTGTTGGGTTTTTCCTCCCATTTCAAGTTCTAAAAATTCATTGTTAGGTGACCCCCCCCCCCCTTTTGAGCGAACGAGCGTGCATGTAACTGGAATGGAAGTAGAATTCTCCAATATGATTTAACTTGTACTTAACTTTGCTTAAGTGATCGGAGGATGCATTCTTGGAGAGCACACTGTGTGAAAAAACTATTCTGCCATACTGACAGTACTTTTGTTTAGCAGTATTATTAATCTCTTCAAGAGCGCAGCTGCTTTGCTGTTGATTTGAACAATTAGGAGCCCTCCAGACTCGCTCGATTTGACCTGCGTGTCATACGACAGTATTAAAATGCCCCGCTCCCATATGTATCTCCTAGCTAGTGACATTATCCTGATTTTTGCAATTGAAAACATATGAGAAAAATTTTCATCTACATCTATACTCCACAAGCCAGCTGACGGTGTGTGGCAAAGGGTACTCTGTGTACAAGGTACCAGTGCCACTTCCCCCTTTCGTATGAAGACGTTTCCGGGTAAATCCCTGTGTCGGCTCGAATATGTCTGATTTTATCTTCATGGCGTTTCGCGAATGTACGGAGGAGGAAGCATTGTATTGGTTGGCTCTTCAAGGAATATACACACTCGGTACTTCATCCGTAAGTCACACCATGATGCAGAAATCCTCTGTATCAGCGTCTGGCACTGACGTTGGCTCAGCATCTCTGTGACGCTCTGGCGCCTGCTAAATGAACCTGTAACGAAAGGTACTGGTCTTCTTGGATCTTCTCTACTTCCTCTATCAGTCCTGTCTGGTACCGATCCCAGACTGACTACCAATATGCTAAAATTCATTGAACGAGTGTGTTGTAAGGTAACTCCTTTGTTGACTGACTACGTTTTCTGGAGCTTCTACCAATGAATCTCAGTCTGGTATCGGCCTTATCCAGCTTTAATATTATGTAGTCGTTGCAGTTCACATCGATCCCTCCGAAAACTCTCAGATATTTTATGAAAGTAACTGCTTGCAGTAATTGTTTTGCAATCATTTACTCATACAATAACTGGTTTTCTGTCTTTGGTAACCCATACATTACGTTACATTTGTTTATGTTAAGGGCTAATGGCCACTCCCTGCGCCAAGCGCCAATAATTTGCAGATCTTCCTGTATGTCGCCACAATCCTCCAATGCTGTGAGTTCTCGAAGTGGAACTACTCACATGCCAGCGATAAAGAAACATCTCTCACACAATTTCGTCCGGGGAGAACATCATCCAGCAGAAAAAGTACGTTAAAGAGTGTCAATCTGACAACATTGTAAGCATATGGATAGCAACTAACTCTGTCAGCATGTATTAGATGCGCAGTACAGTTGATGCAGCGGATACAGTTGGGCTAGCATGCAGAAGGCTGATGGTTCGATCCTGCGTAGAGGTTTTTTATTTGGTAAATGTAGTGCAGGTGGTACAGTATCTGGCATCTTAATCGTCAACAGCGAATGGAGCGGGTCCTGTGGAAAACATTTGCGCTTACATACTACAGTGATTGCGTGCTGCAAGCTAGCATGATATGGACATGCTGAACATCTGTTGCTGCTTTTTCAAAGATCACTCAGTGGACATTGAGAATGCACCAGATCTGCAAAATGCTCACTACACACGTGCAGGAGTTTGCATTGCTGTGACCAACGAGCCTTCACATCGACTCATCCGGTGGACCTATCTCCTAGTCTCGACACAGAATCTGTGACCACATCTCCACACCACCCTAAAGCCATGATCTAACGCGAACCCTGGCTCTCGCCAGAATACAAGATCCAACCATCCTGCGGCCAAAGCCCCGGTTTCTTTTCTCAATCTCTCCCTCATCATTTCCAGAAAAAGCTCAACGTGGAGTACTCTCGAAAAACTAAGATTACCAGTCGAAATGCGGCAGTTTTTCTTTACGCCAATTACAAAATTCATCTCTCTCGGTACGTCCTCCGTCCAGAAGATGGGCAAATCCCCGTCCTCCAACCTTATAGTTTTCCACGACGGAGAATAGACGTCTTTTAAGATCACGATCGGATTACCAGTGAAGGCACTGTTTCTCTGTTCGCGTGGAAAACCACGAAGGAAGTAGAAGTCTGTCTTGAAGGCATCCTTCGCTGAATTTTGTGAATTTTTTAGCTGATATTTCAGAACAGACGTATTTCCCAGTTTGAAACGTACACTTTGCAACCTGGACAGTGTGATATTGTGAGCGGCAGGCCTAATAAGTATTATATGAATGTCTGGTATGTGATTGAGTGGTATTTGGCTGATAAGTTGACTTAGTAACTTAGTGGCGCTGAGCATGGTGACACCGTCTATGTGAGGGACACAGTGGCCAGATTGTCGTGGCAAAGGCTAGTTGCACGGCGAGGTGTTGAGCGGTAGATAACAGTGTGAAGGCGAATTAGAAAGACCGAGGGTGAGGGAATTTAGTTCGCATGCCCTCTGACCAAGGATGATGCAAAGCGGCTGAATGTATAAAATGAAAATCTGGTATATCCACTGAAAATACCAACATAGCGTACACATGCAATGTCTAATTCGTGATAGTGAGACAAGTTCACTAACATTAAAACCATATTTATAAAATCTATCTTCTCGTTTCATTCACTCGACTTAGTGGCATGTTAAATCAGTTCGTTTTTAAAGTTCAGTGCCTCTCTATTAGACCAGTATCTTGTTTTCCTTTCTCCTGCTTCAGAGATTTGGATCGTTCGTTTGGTTTTGATTTTGACTTAGAATCTTCTTTCTTATTTTCGATTTTTTGTAGTTTTATTTATGAGCATACTTCCTGTGATTTAGAGTTCTCATACGTCCTTCTGCGCTTCTTAAACAAATTTGATATGGTTTTTCTTACTGCAGTAGAAGAAAAAAAATTTTTTTTGTTGCTTTATTTGGATATAGTCTGAGTATTTGTCGGTAAAACTCAGTTCTTCTTTACGTCATTGGTCTGTGACTTAGTTGTGTAATTTGGTAAAGGGTTTCATTTCTGATGCGGATTAGTTTGTTGTTGTGGAATGTGGGGCCAATGACTGTTCTTAATATCATCCTGTCTCTGATCTCAAGCCTTTTAACTGGGCCGTAGTTGGTGATCGACAGTCTGTCGGTTGCATAATTGGCTTCTGGTTTGAATACTGCGTTATGATGTCTAATTTTTGCGTTCCACGTGAGGTTTTGGTGAGTTAGAAGGCCAGTTCAACTGTACTTATCTTATATTCCCTTGTCTTTTTTAAGCTGGTCTATTCCCAAAGATTATTATTAATAATGTTATTAACATTTTAAGTTACAAATGTTTATAAAATCCGTAAATGATGATGAGGTCGCGCTTTCCTAAAGCAAGGTTTATGGACATATAGTTAACTGATTATCATCAGCAGTAGTGTCCCATAAAATTAGCTCATCAGTTCCCAAATAGTATCATGAAAAATTCTGCGATCTCAACGGAAAACTGTAACTGAAACTTTAAATGTCATAATCCTCTGAGGGATTGTGCCTAACGCTGTGGAAGACGGCAAAATTTTTTTTCGTACGAAAGAAAACTTCACAATCTGCAGTCTTACTGCTGAACTTTGACTAAAAGCTGTCGCCAGAGTTATTAACAGAACAATGACCTCATCCCTTAAAATACCAGTCAGAAAACATCAGGTTTTATCTCTGGACGGATTACAACAGCAGCTGTTCCTGCCATTTCAATAGCTCCTGTGGCTAATGACAAACACGAACTCTTTTTCGCCGTTTCCCATAAAGCCTTTGATCCTGACAGCCATCAATAATTAATGAGGATAATGGAGGGTGGGTCTGGAAATGTAATAAAAGTCATTCGGAATATGATCCTCGCATATCCGGTGGGGCTAGAGTTAATGTACAGTTACAAGAATCTTTTAATATTGTGCGGCGTGTGCCACAGGGCTCCGCTCTCTATGCTTCTTTTGCGCTGCCGCTAAAGCCGTTACCACGTTTTTTTTTAAGACGGATTTTTCAAAGGCGGATTATTAGGTACTTCCATGTCTGATCAATCGCTGGTCGTAACAATATATGCTGGTGACGCTGCTGCGCTAATAAGAAACGAAGAGGAATAGCGACCATGAAGCGAGACATTGATAAATAAAGCTTTAAGGTATGGGCGCAACTCAGTGACCACAAGCGAAAAAAACCCTTGAAGTCTGGCGAAATGACAACCTCCACATGCCATGTGCACGAGCTGCGGACAATCACAAGTCACCTTCGACAGCCGTCCACTGTGGCGGAATGGTTCTAGACGCTTGAGTGCGGAACCGCGCAACTGCTGTGGGCATGGATGTGTGTGATGTCCTTAGGTTAGTTAGGTTTAAGTAGTTCTATGTCTAGGGGACTGATGACCTCAGATGGTAAGTCCCACAGTGCTCAGAGCCGTCTGAACCATTTGAACCAACTTAGTAAAGTACTATATAAAGATGTTTGACAAAAATAAGAGATCTGTCGCAAACAAATACCAAGAGGCAGTGGAGGAAAATAATGATGCACAAGGAACCTAAGTGAAGATAAAGAATCATAAACCCTTATATGTGCTGCAAAGCATACTATTTCGCATAAATTTCCATATCGTGTTATAGTTTTAGGAGGAAGGAACCTACTAGTGAAGGTAACGTCTTAGACCAGATGGTGACAAATTTTGTTGTTGTTGTGGTCTTCAGTCCTGAGACTGGTTTGATGCAGCTCTCCATGGTACTCTATCCTGAGCAAGCTTCTTCATCTCCCAGTACCTACTGCAGCCCACATCCTTCTGAATCTGCTTAGTGTATTCATCTCTCGGTTTCCCTCTACGATTTTTACCCTCCACGCTGCCCTCTAATACTAAATTGGTGATCCCTTGATGCCTCAGAACATGTCCTACCAACCGATCCCTCCTTCTAGTCACGTTGTGCCACAAACTCCTCTTCTCCCCAACCCTATTCACTACCTCCTCATTAGTTATGTGATCTACCCATCTAATCTTCAGCATCCTTTTGTAGCACCACATTTCAAAAGCTTCTATTCTCTTCTTGTCCAAACTATTTATCGTCCACGTTTCACTTCCATACATGACTACACTCCATACAAATACTTTCAGAAACGACATCCTGACACTTTAATCTATACTCGATGTTAACAAATTTCTCTTCTTCAGAAACGCTTTCTTTGCCATTGCCAGTCTACATTTTATATCCTCTCTATTTCGACCATATCAGTTATTTTGCTCCCCAAATAGCAAAATTCCTTTACTACTTAGTCTCATTTCCTAATCTAATTCCCTCAGCATCACCCGAATAATTTCGACTACATTCCATTATCCTCGTTTTGCTTTTGTTGATGTTCATCTTATACCCTCCTTTCAAGACATTTTCCATTCCGTTCAACTGCTCTTCCAAGTTCTTTGCTGTCTCTGACAGTATTATGATGTCATCGGCGAACCTCAAAGTTTTTATTTCTTCTCCATGGATTTTAATTCCTACTCCGAATTTTTCTTTTGTTTCCTTTACTGCTTGCTCAATATACAGATTGAACAACATTGGGGAGAGGCTACAACCCTGTCTCACTCCCTTCCCTACCACTGCTTCCCTTTCATGTCCCTCGACTCTTATAACTGCCATCTGGTTTGTGTACAAATTGTAAATAGCCTTTCGCTCCCTGTATTTTACCCCCGCCACTTTCAGAATTTGAAAGAGAGTATTCCAGTCAACATTGTCAAAAGATTTCTCTAAGTCTACAATTGCTAGAAATGTAGCTTTGCCTTTTGTTAATCTAGCTTCTAAAATAAGTCTTAGGGTCAGTATCGCCTCACATGTTCCCATATTTCTACGGAATCCAAATTGATCTTCCCCGAGGTCGGCTTCGACCAGTTTTTACATTCGTCTGTAAAGAATTCGCGTTAGTATTTTGCAACCGTGACTTATTAATCTGATAGTTCCGTAATTTTCACATCTGTCAACGCCTGCTTTCTTTGGGATTGGAATTATTATATTCTTCTTGAAGTCTGAGGGTATTTCACCTGTCTCGTAAATTTTGCTCACCAGATGGTAGAGTTTTGTCAGGACTGGTTCTCCCAAGGCTGTCAGTAGTTCTAATGGAATGTTGTCTACTCCCGGGGCCTTGTTTCGACCCAGGTCTCTCAGTGCTCTGTCAAACTCTTCACGCAGTATCATATCTCCCATTTCATCTTTATCTACATCCTCTTCCATTTCTATAACATTGCCCTCAAGTACATCGCCCCTGGATAGACCCTCTATACAGGATGAGTCACCTAACATTACCGCTGGATGTATTTCGTAAACCACATCAAATACTGACGAATCGATTCCACAGACCGAACGTGAGGAGAGCGATTAATTGGTTAATACAAACCATAAAAAATGCACAGAAGTATGTTTTTTAGCACAAACCTACGTTTTTTAAATGGAACCCCGTTAGTTTTGTTAGCACATCTGAACATATAAACAAATACGTAATCAGTGCCGTTTGTTGCACTGTAAAATGTTAATTACATCCGGAGATATTGTAACCTAATGTTGACGCTTGAGTACCGCTCCTCCGCTGTTCGATCGTGTGTATCGGAGAGCACCGAATTACGTAGGGATCCAAAGGGAACGGTGATGGACCTTAGGTACAGAAGAGACTGGAACAGCACATTACGTCCACATGCTAACACCTTTTTATTGGTCTTTTCCACTGACACACATGTACATTACCATGAGGGGTGAGGTACACGTACACAAGTGGTTTCCGTTTTCAATTACGGAATGGAATAGAATGTGTCCCGACATTTCAGGCTAATAGATGTTCAATGTGGTGGCCATCATTTGCTGCACACAATTGCAATCTCTGGCGTAATGAATGTCGTACACGCCGCAGTACATCTGGTGTAATGTCGCCGCAGGCTGCCACAATACGTTGTTTCATATCCTCTGGGGTTGTAGGCACATCATGGTACACATTCTCCTTTAACGTACCCCACAGTAAGACGTCCAGGGGTGTAAGATCAGGAGAACGGGCTGGCCAATTTATGCGTCCTCCAAGTACTATGAAACGTCCGTCGAACATCCTGTCAAGGGCAGCCTAGTGTTAATTGCGAAATGTGCAGGTGCACCATCATGCTGATACCACATACGTCGACGCGTTTCCAGTGGAACATTTTCGAGCAACGTTAGTATATCATTCTGTAGAAACGCGATGTATGTTGCAGCTGTTTGGGCCCCTGCAATGAAGTGAGGTCCAATGAGGTGGTCGCCAATAATTCCGCACCATACATTTACAGTCCACGGTCGCTGTCGCTCTACCTGTCTGAGCCAATGAGGATTGTCCACGGACCGGTAATGCATGTTCCGTAGATTCACTGCCCAGTGGTTTGTGAAACCCGCTTCATCGGTAAACAGGTAGAGCTGCAACACATTCTCTGTTAATGCAACAGAATTGCACTCGATGATTAAAGTCATCACCATGTAATTGCTGATGTAGCGACACATGAAACGGGTGAAAGCGGTGACGATGCAGTATGCGCATGACACTACTTTGACTCAGTCCACCGGTTCTAGCAATGTCCCGTGTACTCATGTGTGAGTTGGCGGTAGATGTTTTGCAATGAGCGGCACGTTGGATGCTCTCTGTCCGGGTACCGTTCTGCATACACCCTGCAGGCTTCAGCTGCATTTCGTCGACACTCGTCATAGATTAGTATCATCTCCGCCTTTTCAGAGTTCGAATACATCATGGTCACAGTTCCTACAACACTACACTATCACAGACTTCGGGTAACACGGTATACTACAGTTGGTCTGCGTGCGGAGACGAATGCAGAATAACAACAGCAGCAAGCGCTACATGCGGACACTGCGACAGCTAGACCAAACCACAACACTGCACTACAGCCACACTCGTAAACACGGTCGTCATCGTAAACATGTCCCTGCAGATGCTGCTCGCCTACCGTGGCCCATGTTTGTTACAACACGCAACTGAACGTCGGAGGTTTCAAGCGTCACCTTTAGGTTACAATATCTCCGGATGTAATTAACATTTTACAATGCAACAAACGGCACTGATTACGTATTTGTTTATATGTTCAGATGTCCTAACAAAACTAACGGGGTCCCATTTAAAAAAAAGGAGGTTTGCGTTAAAAAACATATTTCCGTGCATTTTTGTTTGGTTTGTATTAAACAATTACACTAGCCCCTCTCCTCACGTTCGGTCAGTGGAATCGATACGTCAGTATTTGATGTGGTTTACGAAATATATCCAGCAGTAACGTTAGGTGACTTACCCTGTATACTCCTTCCACCTTTCGCTTTCCCTTCTTTGCTTAGAACTGGGTTTCCATCTGAGCTCTTGATATTCGTACAAGTGCTTCTCTTTCCTCCAAAGGTCTCTTTAATTTTCCTGTAGGCAGTATCTATCTTACCCCTAGTGAGATAAGTCTCTACATCCTTACATTAGTCCTCTAGCCATGCCTGCTTAGCCATTTTGCACTTCCTGTCGATCTCATTTTTGAGACGTTTGTATTCCTTTTTGCCTGCTTCATATACTGCATTTTTATATTTTCTCCTTTCGTAAATTAAATTCAATATTTCTTCTGTCACCCAAGGATTTCTACAAGCCCTCGTCTTTTTACCTATTTGATCATCTGCTGCCTTCACTACTTCATACCTCAAAGCTACCCATTCTTCTTCTACTGTATTTATTTCCCCTATTATTGTCAATTGTTCCCTTATGCTCTCCCTGAAACTCTGTACGACCTCTGGTTTAGTCAGTTTATCCAGGTCCCATCTACTTATATTCCCACCTTTTTTCAGTTTCTTCAGTTTTAATCTACAGTTCATAAGTAATAGATTGTGGTCACCGTCCACATCTGCCCCTGGTAATGTCTTACAATTTAAAACCTGGTTCCTAAATCTCTGTCTTACCATTATATAATATATCTGAAACCTATCAGTATCTTAAGGCTTCTTCCACGTATACAGCCTTCTTTTATGATTGTTGGACCAAGCTATGATTAAGTTGTGCTCTGCACAAAATTCCACCAGGCGACTTCCTCTTTCATTTCTTACCCCCAATCCATATTCACCTACTATGTTTCCTTCTCTTCCTTTTCCTACTACCGAATTCCAGTCACCCATGACTATTAAATTTTCATCTCACTTCACTATCTGAATAATGTCTCTTATCTCATCATGCATTTCTTCAATTTCTTTGTCATCTGCACAGCTAGTTGGCGTATAAACTTGTACTACTGTGGTAGGTGAGGGCTTCGTATCTATCTTGGCCACAATAATGCGTTCACTATGCTGTTTGTAGTAGCTTACCCGCATTCCTATATTTTTTATTCATTATTAAACTTACTCCTGCATTACCCCTATTTGACTTTGTATTTATAGCCCTGTATTCGCCTGATCAAAATTCTTGTTCCTCCTGCCACCGAACTTCACTAATTCCCAATATATCTAACTTTAACCTGCCCATTTCCCTTTCTAAATTTTCTAACCTACCTGCTCGATCAAAGGATCTGACATTCCACGCTTCGATCCGTAGAACGCCAGTTTCCTTTCTCCTGATAACGACGTCCTCCTGAGTAGTCCCCGCCCAGAGATCCGAATGTGGGACTATTTTACCTCCGGAATATTTTACCCAAGAGGATGCTGTCATCGTGTATCCATACAGTAAAGCTGCATGCCCTCGGGAAAAAATTGCGGCCGTAGTTTCCCCTTGCTTTCAGCCGTTCGCAGTACCAGCACAGCAAGGCCGTTTTGGTTAGTGTTGCAAGGCCATATCAGTCAATCATCCAGACTTTTGCCCTGCAACTACTGAAAAAGCTGCTGCCCCTCTTCAGGAACCACACGTTTGTATGGCCTCTCAACAGATACCCTTCCGTTGTGGTTGCACCTACGGTACGGCTATCTGTGTCGCTGAGGCCCGCAAGCCTCTCCACCAACGGCAAGGTCTATGGTTCATGGGGGGGGGGGGTGACAAATATGACTCCGTTAGCACAGAAATTGTGAAATATGGCAAGTCCTTTGGGCTCACCCTTCTTTCACTTTGATTATTCAGATCACGTGGATGTATGCAGTTAGGACACTTATATCTGGTTAGTACGGCACTGAAGTCACCGGTATCTAACTGCACGGTGTAATATGAGGTGACGGGACTTTTTTCTTTGGTAGAATGTTTTGTGGGAAAGTTACGGCTGCAGTTGGGTGAAGATAATCTCACCGGGCGCAGACAGCCGCTTTTTTGGTGTCAGATTAGTGAACAAGGAAGGTGCGCAAGTGCAGGTGGAGTGGGCAAACTTGGAAGAATTGGTCGCTCCTTTCAAACACAGGCACACATTGACCTAACCGATACGTGGGCAGGTGAGGGCGCCAGTCCATTCTCCGTTCGATCCACCCGGATCGATTGTTTCCCTCTGGCGTTGCTTGTCTTTGCCTCGTTGGCCGGTGGTGGTGATGGTGGGATGGCGGTAAGACTGGGTTTTGGCTTCGGAACGGCCGGTACGTGTCGCTCCTCAGAGAGTGAAACTTGTGTTTGTTTAGAGTTAGCCGGATTTGACGGTGTATGTGGCTCGCAGTGCGCAAGCGGGCCTGTTATTGCAAGTTCTTGAGGCGTGATTGCGCCATGGTCTTCTACACAGGACGCTGACCAATGTGTTATTCATTTTTCCTAGTGGAGTCTATTGAAGAAGTAGACACTGAAGCTTCTAGTTTTGCAATCGGGCCTACCAGTCTTATCACTAATTTCTACCTTTTCTTATCAGTGTCAATGTTGTATTGGAACTGCGACGTGCTGGTGTAATAATATTGTGCCTTGTATTATCGTCGCGCTTTTAAAACTAGTCTGTTTGTGCTGGGGCAATTTTTCATATTTTGAAACGAACAATGTGTTATTCATTTTGCCTAAAGGAGTCTATTGCAGAAGATGACATTCAAGCTTTCTAGTTTTGCAATCGGGCCTACCCGTGTTACTACCAGCTTCTAACTTTTCTTATGAGTGTCAATATTGTATTGGAACTGCGACGTACTGGTGTAGTAATATTATGCCTTGTATTATCGTTGCCCTTTTAAAACTAGTCTGTTTATACTGGGGCAGTTCTACATATTTTGAAAATTGAAGTCTACAGTTAATGCTTCTAACCATTTTTAATTTGCCTTTGTCTTGACGTGAACTGTCTTTGCAGAATTTTATCTTACTATATTCTGGGGCTGTTAACATTGTTTCTTTTGGCTGTGGCTGTGTGTTTGTGCTTTTCTGTTGCAGCACTGCTGCGGGAACCTAGTCCATGTCTAAATCGATGTCCGGAGTACGACGTCTTGGCCGACCAGTACCAGGGGGAACGGAGGTTCTTTTGGCCGCCGGGAAAATGAGTTGCAGTGAATGGAGATTTTGCATTAAGTTTACGCTGCATTGGGACGCCAAGGCGTCTGTTCCGTTTGCTATACTGCCTATATATTAACCTTTTATTGTTGAAGTGGTTACAGTAAGATCGAAGTTATAAGAAGTTCTTGTTTGCACCCAACTGAATTAGAAATGTGTTGTATAATGGATTTTTCTGACTTGTGAATAAGAGACACTTGCACAAAATTTTTGGGTAAATACTGTGCCATTTGGGTTAAAATGTTGATCAGTAAATAAATATGTTGTATCTAGCAAGACCTTTGTACTTATTATTTCCCTTGTCAGCGGTTTGTACGTAACCACCACATTGCAGCCAGATGAGCAACGCCAGATGGAAACTACCGATCCGGGTGAATCGAACGGAGAAAGGACTGGTCCCGGTGCCTCCCCACATATCACTACAGCAGGGGGTCCCCCAATCACGTTCAGGAGAGAGCTATTATTAGTGGGCCACAGTACGTTGTCCGAGATAGTTTTACTTTAGCGAAGTCATAACGCAGCAGTGCCCGATAATTTATCTGAGTCAAGATAAGCACATTCTTCAGATCCTGCAACTATCCACCCGATGTATCAAAATGGTTCAAATGACTCTGACCACTGTGGGACTTAACTGCTGAGGTCATCAGTCCCCTAGAACTTAGAACTTCTTAAACCCAACTAACCTAAGGACATCAAGAAACATCCATGCCTGAGGTAGGTTTCGAACCTGCGTCCGTAGCGGTCGCCCGGTTCCAGACTGTAGCGCCTAGAACCGCTCGGCCACTCCAGCCGGCACCAGATGTTTTTCCGTGGACCCTCCTGCTAGATCCGTAACTGTAACGGCCGTGAAAACGTTTTACCTCGATGGCTGAAATCGACTGGCGCAGCAGGTCACCTGACACACTGACACCAGGATAGACAAGCTCAGAGACTTTCATTCACTCTGTCTCCCCCAATTGTCTTACCAACTTGAACTGTCCATCACATATCTCCTCGACTCTGGTCTGAACAACATAGAAGAAATTCTGGTACTCATCGGATCAAATTCCTCTCTGTCCCACTCGATAGCCCAGTCGCTTTCTTGAAGACCTTCTCAGTACCACGAATTCGCTTCAGGAATTATATCCCACACTCGGTAACGTCTTGAGCTTCAAAAGTGAGTTAAGCGACATAGCCTCTGAAGCAATCATAATCAATACCGTCGTCTCAGCACGAACGCACTACTTCATTGCATCTCTCTTCCCAAACAGTTCTTCCTTAATTTTCAATGTGCATACCAGGTGCAGACCATCTAAATTTCTTTCCCTCATATTTCGCTGTGTCAGAAATAGTCTTTTATACCTTTAAGTACGTTTTTCATTTGACAGTATGACTATTACTATTATAATCATGACAATTACTACATCGGAAGCAGAAGTAGTAGTGGTATTGCTAGAATTAGCTTTTCCAATTCTTGGCCAGAGCTATTTACACTACTGGCCATTAAAATGGCTACACCAGGAAGATGGCGTGCTACAGTCGCGAAATCTAACCGACAGGAAGAAGATGCTGTGATACGTGAATGATCAGCTTTTCAGAGCATTCACACAAGGTTGGCGCCGGTGGCGACACCTACAACGTGCTGACATGAGGAAAGCTTCCAACCGATTTCACATACATAAACAGCAGTTGACCGGCATTGCCTGGTGAAACGTTGTTGCGATGCCTCGTGTAAGGAGGAGAAATGCGTACCATCAAGTTTCCGACCTTCATAAAGGTCGGATGTAGCCTATCGCGATTGCGGTTTATCGTATCGCAACATTTCTGCTCGCGTTGTCCGAGATCCAATGACTGTTAGCAGAATTTGGAATAGGTAGGTTTCGGAGGGTAATGCAGAACGCCGTGCTGGATCCCAACGGCCTCGTATCACTAGCTGTCCAGATAGGCATCTTAACCGCATGGATGTAACGAATCGTGCAGCTACGTCTCGATACCTAAGTCAATAGATGGGGACGTTTTCAAGACAACAACCATCTGCACGAACAGTTGGACGACGTTTGCAGCAGCATGGACCATCAGCTCGGGTCGCCTGGCTGCGGCTACCCTTGACGTTGAATCACAAACAGGCGCGCCTGCGATGGTGTAGTCAACGACGAATCTGGGTGCACGAATGGCAGAACGTCATTTTTTCGGATGAATCCAGGTTCTGTTTACAGAATCATGATGATCGCATCCGTGCCCGCATCTCGTGGTCGTGCGGTAGCGTTCTCGCTTCCCACGCCCGGTTTCCCGGGTTCGATTCCCGGCGGGGTCAGGGATTTTCTCTGCCTCGTGATGGCTGGGTGTTGTGTGCTGTCCTTAGGTTAATTAGGTTTAAGTAGTTCTAAGTTCTAGGGGACTGATGACCATAGATGTTAAGTCCCATAGTGCTCAGAGCCATTTGAACCATTTTTTTGATCGCATCCGTGTTTGGCGACATCGTGGTGAACGCACTTTGGAACCGTGTATTCGTCATCGCCATACTGGCTTATCACCCAGCGTGATGGTATGGGGTGCCATTGGTTACACGTCTCGGTCACCTCTTGTTAGCATTGACGGCACTTTGAACAGTGGACGTTACATTTCAGATGTATTACGACCCGTAGCTCTGCCCTTCATTCGATCCCTGCGAAACCCTACATTTCAGCAGGATAATGCACGACCGCATGTTGCAGGTCCTTTACAGGCCTTTCTGGACATAGAAAATGTCAGACTGTTGCCCTGGCCAGCACATTCTGCAGATCTCTCAGAAATCGAAAGCGTCTGGTCAATGGTGGCCGAGCAACTGGCTCGTCACAATACGGCAGTCACTACTCTTGATGAACTTTTGGGGCGGCGGTTAATTGTAAATATTGTTGTTGCTGTATAAATGTGTGAATGTAAAATCTAGTTCCTATTATTTAGAATGTTATTAATGCTGTCTTTCGCCGTTCTCAACACTGGCTCTCTAATTACTTTTAGCAACCAGAAAGTGATTTAACAAAACGTGAAGCCTGTAATTAGAATTCCTAGTGCCCACTTCATCTGAGAATACCATTATAGCTGCAGCTTATAGCTCTGAGGAATTAGGAGATTGTGTGGGATTCATAATCAAAAAACGATTTTCCAAAATAGTTGAGTATATTCTCAAAGTCACTGATGAAAAACAAAGTATCCATATAACCTAACTAACAGAGCAGTTCAGAGTCTAATGCGCTGATGCAACTATAAATGTCCGAATTAAATGTTAAAATGAATGCTCGCCATAATTTGATGAGAATATTTCATCAAACGCCACGCTAAATACTTGGTAGAATGTCTGTCCCGCGACGGCACGTGAAAATACGACAATACGCAAACTGAAGCTAGAAAATGAAAATCATCCCAGCATTAACACTTCTTTTGAAAATGATTTCATGGTTCCGTGTACCTCTAGTAACTTAATACGGCACCCGAGGCTGTTTGTAGCAGTGATACCGATGCGACGCGACTCCCGACACAGATGGCGTGTTATTCAGCGTCTGGAGAGAACTGGGGCCTTGCTTCCTCGCGCAGCGTTCTTATATATAAAGTCGCGGTGCGGACAGCTAAGGGAACGCCTGATCAAATCGGCTCTCCCGACTAGCCGCTGGGCTAGTAACACACCACTTCAAGTTACATAACAAATTATAGCTTCTTTTGCTGATGGCCGATGAAGCTCTTAATTTAAATGTGCATTCAGCACGCAGGTAAGTATTGATAATAAATTTTTGACGTGGCTAAGTTAAATATTTTGGGCGAGAGAATTAATTAAATTACACTGCACGCAGTAGATGAGCTCTGAACTGGCCCTTTTGAGATCCGCTATCGCTATAATTTTATAGGTATTCAAAAGAAACTTTTCACATCTTCATAGTCATAGCGGACCTCCAACCTATTTAAATCTAAACATCCTAGCCTTATTTATTAGCCTACTTAATCTATCTTGCTTCCTTCAGTTTTGAGACGAAAACCACAAAATCATGAATTTCCACTAAAATCTTAATTTGTGAAATCCAAAGTACTGTTTTTATTAAATCGTTATAAAAGATGAATCTAAATATAAATTTTGAAGTCTCTAGCTCTTTTCTGTTGCGCCAATGATTTTTACAGAGAAACGTCCAAATTTCAAAAATGGCTAAAGTTATCGAACTGATATTCAACACATATTAATTTAGTATTACTTCTGACATGCCAGAAAAGTTTTAGGTTATTTGCTTGATTTTTAAAGTATTGCGCAACATTTATGACGTCAGAGCTAGTTACAGCGGACTGGCTGGCACACAATGGAAAGACTGATGTGAGTTACTTACGGCGGGAGTAGGCTGCTTCCCTACAAACTGTAGTGTCGTTTTGAAGCTGCCTGGACAGCTGTACCTGTACACGCCATCCGAGCTCTGTTTAACTCAATGCCCAGGCGTATCAAGGCCGTTATTACGGCCAGAGGTGGCTGTTCTGGGTACTGATTTCTCAGGATCTATGCACCCAAATTGTGTGAAGATGCAATCACATTTCAGTTCTAGTATCAAGGCCGTTATTACGGCCAGAGGTGGCTGCTCTGGATACTGATTTCTCAGGATCTATGCACCCAAATTGTGTGAAGATGTAATCACATTTCAGTTCTAGTATAATATATTTTTTCAATGAATACCCATTTATCATCTGCATTTCTTCTTTGTGTAGGAATTTTAATGGCCAGTAGAGTATTTACATTCTCTCTACATACTTTCAAATCATTTACAATTATATTAATAAAATTTTATAGCTATTTGCAATATCAAAATTATCGTTATCTCTTAGGCAACTATGATATTAAAAAAAGGACTGTAAGTGCGAAATACTGTAACTGAAGGACCAAATCTGATAAGGTTAAATAAATAAATATTGTATGTATTCGCTCTCACATATGTCACATTTCATATCGACGATTATGGGGATTGGTTCTGAATGAAATGAAAGTTTAATCATTTAACTTCCCGTAGTGTGATGAGCATCTCCATAACGGTTGAAAAGTATCGAACTGGTGCTTCATGCTGTAACTTGAGTTGTAAACTACCATAGGATACCATAGCTAAGCATACGTAAGCAAGGACTACGTAAGTTTTCATAGTAGCGTGATCAATTAAGGTGGTAACTGCATTACCTGTACGTTAGGTTATAAGATTATTTTTTATGGTTCATTTAAATTATTATAAATTCTTTGCCTTAAAATTTTCGCATATTGGTACTACACTCTCTGTAGATGTACAGTAAATTATGCTGTACTGGAGTTTCAAATTCTTTGCATTGTATTTGAATAGTGTATGTAAAATACTATGTAAATTGTTTATTACGTTAAATAATTTTCTGATGACATTTTGTATTTATAACTATTTGTGTGTATACAATATACAAGTAGATGTAAAACTGACAATTTAAGAAATGGTCACGCTTAGGAACAGTGTAAGAAATAGGTGTTATGTAAAAGCCAGTGTGCTTTTGTTTGAAACGAAAGTGGCTCCTAGGAGTGGAAAAGGTAGCAAGGGTGGGTTTCCAGGCTACCTATTGGAATGTGACAAAGTGCCGTCTGGTGAATGCCAGGCATAGTCACGGCCCAACGGTAGAGAAAGTGGACGCTTATGCCATCTGTGGGCCAGAATCAAAGGCAAAGCGGAAATGCTTCCGCCTGGTGGCAGCTAAATTAAAGAACGCTATGCGGGACACAATGTCTGGCTTGTGCTCCAATCTGACAGCGAAATAACAAAATAATTAAAATCAATGAAATTGTTACGTGTAGTAAATATATTAATGTAATATTACTTTAATATATGAAAATTACTGTAATTGAATATTTTAATGCTATGGTATGTTTAATTGTAAGTAGAGAACTTGGCGTAATGAAAAATAATGTTTAGGTGTGGGGGAATCCCCGAGAATGAGAACAGTGTACAGATTGGCGCGTAATATAGGCGGTAGAAGTAAGTTGGCGTAGCTCTGAGGCAGAACAACTGTTAAATGGCTTAAAAGTGACAACCGGTGAGTGCTGTGGTAACGTTGCTAACAGACCATTTAGAAGTGAGCTGAAAACAGATATGGACTTCGTTTATAGTATGGCTACAAGCTAAATGGACACTAAGGCTTGTAAGACGCAGTATTTCGACGTAGATGGGCTGTGAGTGGCAAAATAGTACGGTTTACCGCTCTGAGGTACATGACACTGCATGGTGCAATGCTGTGTTAATTGCGACGAGTTGCTTGTTGCAAAGGCGAGGTGCGAAGGGACCAGTAGCCGCATCCAACGGCGTATTGTGATCTCAATAACTGATGAGGTCCATTGGTGAGCTCACTTCGGTAGCAACGAACCAGAAGTTATCTTACAAGAGAATTATTATTAACAGTGGTTGTTACACCGACGCCATTACCAGTACCTTTATATTTTGTGAATCAGTATGTGTAATAGTCAAACCAAGTTCTCTACAGTGTGTAAAGTTTGGAGGCAATAATAATTTTGTGGTTTAAATTGCATTCCCCGAGTGTAATCAATTATTTAAAGGAAATAGCTCATTAGTACCCCACATCCAGTGATTTCTATGTGCTACAACCAGTGAAAAGTTATTGTGCGTCAGTATCGGCGTAGCTATATCACAAAAGAAAATAGTGGGAATTAACGCCGAAATTGCTAGCAGACGCCGCTTCATGCGACTGATGGAATGTGCAAGGTACTGTGCCACCTTGATTACTATCCAGCTCAATGCAGTGGCTTTTCAGTACACTGCCATAGTCAAAAATTACTCGGTTCCGTCCGAGCAACGTGATTCTCAATTAGTGTTTTCAGTAACTGTATTGACAAGCAGATCTATATTGTTCTTTAATTAAGCGTTTAAGGAAATTGCTACCACCACAGTACACATTGTGCCTTCAGCACAATGCAAGCTCAATAACATTAAATTCAGTAATTACAATTTGTGTAGTTTACATTAACCTAAAACAAGTTCAAGTGTTTAACATGGGTGTTTATGTACTGTGAAACGATTTCTGGCTGTGGTATTGTTTTAAATGAATAATGTCCTCCTGCTAGGCAATATCAAACATATCAGTGCTTCTAATAATCAAACATAGACGAAAAAATAAGTTTGTTACGTGCCATTATCATTATTCATTCCAAAAATTACGTGTAGTAGTTGGATCACCATAGGGTGTCTATTCAAACCTATGACACGCGAGAGCCGCTTTCCGGAAGTCCGATGCCGCATGGTCTAATAATAATACAGTAAATTCGGGCAGTGGATCGGGGGAAGTAAGTTACACAGTCTGTAGGCAACACTGATTGAGGCAACACCTTAGTGGAACAGGAGAAGTTTTGCCTGCAGATTTGGACAAAAATGCCTCCCATGAAGACTGCAAACGTCTTAGGGCATATCTGTGAGTTGTTGGGCTACTGTATGCAAAATTGAACGACGCCAAGAAAAGTAATTGAGCGCATACGGCAAGAGACTTGCAGGCCACACTGTGGGTAGTGTAGCCGTCATAATTGTTCGCCACAGCCACCAGATAAGATTTTTTTGTACTTTTACTTTTGTACAGCTTTGACCATTAATTTAAGCTGTGTTGTAATAATCATTCATGAACTTTAAAGAAATTCGTCCACCCTGTTATTTCATCCTAATCATACACCTACATACTGTTCCTTTCTGGTGTTTGATTAGTCCGAGTATCCTGTTTTGCAGGCTAATGAAGAGCCAAGTTAAAATAAAGAGGCACCATTTAAATTGTTTATGTGTAAATAATAAAATTTTTTTCTTACCTTTTGCAAAGACTTATCGTAAAAGTTTGCTTACGTAAAATTCAGATTGAAGCCAAGCTACTACAATCTGTTAAATGAATACACAGAACTAGTTCAAAAATTAATTGCTTTTGAAAGTAAACTCCAGTAAGAAAGAGCTTTTCTTGAAGTGAAATGTTCTGTATAAAAGTGAGTGCTTTTTTATCTAAATATTTTAATATTTAAGTTTGTTGATTATGGAAAGTGGTTTGCTAAAGGCTCCCCATGGCCCAATTTCTCTACCTTCCTTGAAGTTATCTACTGGGCCTTTTCTCTTTTAGAAACTTAGTGTGTAAGGGTGTAGCCCAACATTGTGTAAATGGAGTAATATTTATTTGCAGAAAAATTAAACAGTATCAAGAAATTAGGCCAAATTCTTATTTCTGCTTTTCCAATACTTCATTGTTTCATTGCCTGGATAGTCTAGCGACCATTAGTACATGTTTTAAAACAGTAAATGAACTAGCAACTGAGTTGTCCGAGCCTCAGTATAATTTTATTTGCACTGCGTTTCTGTGTAACCGCTGCGTAAGATAGGAAACGAAGTGAATAGTCTGATTTACTTATCCGTTAGAGGCAACACACGATCAAACCCCGTTAAAAAGATGGCTCTATTGATTAGCTTTACCTTTAAACAGAACTATCCTCCCACAGTGTACACTATTTGGAAACTAAACCAAATTTTAGTAAGAGGGTTATATATGGCAATATGGAGACAGGGTTTTCTGTTATTCAGGGAAAAGCATACTAAATTACAATAGTAGTGGTAGGGTTCTCAGGTGTGTTTCGTACGTACTAGGTGTCACATGATTTCGATCACTATGTTTGCGTGTCCGATCAGCTTCTTACTAGACTCCTCTAGAAACCGGAAGTGGTGAAGCATCTAGAAACTGAGTGAGAATATATGAACCTACGGAACATTTTTGCTCTACATAGTTATCCTCTCGTCTGTTACTTAAAAATAAGCAGTATTTACAGCAAAATTGAAATTGTCAGTATGTGATTCAGGCTTCATTTGAAAATTATTTATTTGTAACGTGGAACCGAGCACCGACAGAAAACGATATTTTCTGAAAAATGGTAAAATTAAAAAAATATATAAAACACGTATCAAACATCGTTCAACACTTGTTGAGTTTGTATAAAACGTAGAGGTTACTCATAAACGATTTTCCCACTTACCAACAACAACAGGGTCTTCTGATGAAGAAGGTTCCATTGAGTCCAAAATAACAATAAAATAACAATAGTAATTACATAGATGTATTTGTGAATTTGAACTGTACTTACGTCAGAAGTAATTGCTTTGCTTACATAAAAGCGCTGAAGTTAAACGATCAACTAATTTTTCCTTCTGATAAAATGCAATTTATATTTTTTCACGGCATAAAATCCACAATGGACTGACACTGAACGATAAACGGTTCTAATTATGCGCATTACAAACAAACAAAAAAAGAGAGATTTCGTCGGCTCCCAATTTGTTTCTTATACATTCGTTTCTGTTTCTTTCAGTACCAATGCTATCAACACCACAGGTAAACCTACCATTTGCTATATCATTTATGTGTTATTCTAAACCCACCGGACAGAAGTTTTGGCCGAGTGCCACTCTAACTGTGCATTAGGCAACCCGCAAAACTCTGCAGAGGCAGAACCGGGCCGTTCGCCTTGCGAGCAGTGGCCGACAGCCCGTGACCAGGCCCTGTTCTCACGTTAAGCCCTGCCACGCTCCCTTGCGCGAGGTTTAAATGTCGCACGCATTACGTGTCAGCCGAAGATTGATACGCTCGCCTTACTCGACTTTGTTACGGAATGATAAATTGCCACTCGACGTTATTTTATTTTAAACGGCTAGCAGCAGCGTGGAACGTGAAAAATGTGGCTTCTAGCCGAGCAAAGCCGAAGTCGGGAAACCTGGAGGTACTTCTCCCCGAACAAAAAAGAAGCTCTGGCCGAGGTCAGTGCGTTTCTTTGGAGTAAATTCCGCAATCATCCACATTTCTCTGTCGCATAAATGTTTATAAGAAAGACCCTAGTTTATTTGCTCTACTTGCCGTGTCATACCTTTACAGCTTCTTACAGACGAGAAGAAACATCATTTATTACGAGTTAACTCTGAAAAGGCAGGTATGATAACAACGAGACAAGGTAAATAATGCAATTTATTAAAAGAAAAGAAATAGTGTTGCCCTCTGTTTCGAATCGATGGATTCACCATCAGTAGGCACTTCGCGCCTGCGCATACGCTATGCAATTGATGTAGGGAGTGGAGAAACTTCCTTCAGGTTCACCACAACCGAAAACAGCCAACAATACACGGACGACATAAGGTAAATGTAATTGTAATCGCCAGTCCGAGGATAGCTCTTTCCGGAATAGGGTACAGTGCTATTTTCTTTTAATAAATAGCATTGTTAATGGTGGTGGCGGGCTACTGTATAACTTTTTAGAAAGAATTAACTTCCATTTCTACACAGCCATGGTCTCACCATATTAATTCTTGACATATTAGTACTTCAGTTATTATTTTGCTTTTGTTGTGGTACTCTATCCCTTCATCTCTATTTGCGTTAATCTATGTTTTCTCAAATTTGTATGTTCTCATTGTTGGTATATGCGTGAAAAGACCTGAGGTACTATGATCAGTTGAGAAACTGATGACAGGTAATACTGCTTAACTTATTTTTGTTTTAAAAGTATATTAATTTTTTTAAAAAGCTTTAAAATCTTTTAAAAAACTTCGTGGTTGCCGTATTAGTCGTTGATACTTCCTTTACTACAGGATCATAACAGCTAATGCAGCTACTAAAACATTTTTTAGGAGATTTTAATTTTTTTTCCTTTTTTTGAATGAAAAATATTTCTATCTTGTGTATAAACTCTGGATGCCCAAACCATGAAATCATACATTTTTCTTTTGCCTCTTTGTGTGACTTTCAGTACTCTCTACAATAGCTGAGTTTCTCAAAAACAGTATTAGCTTGAGTTCCAGTTTTCTTCCACTGAAACAAATTATGCTTATGTAAGATAATAGTCAATCAAAAGATTAAAAAACAGCCGACCAGTTGCAAAGGATAAAGTAATCTTTACCTAGGTTTCAATAGATATAAATCTATCTTCTTCAGAAGACGGCCTGGGGACAATGAACATCATAATTTATATCCAAGGTAAGATACATGAGTCAAGAATAAAGTATAACATATATTAGGAAAATCTTGTATTACAGCATGTGAGAAGGATTGCTGATACTTACAATATTACAGTAACATGGAGTGAAGTATCTTAGTCATTTTTGCAAACATTTACATAACTCAGTTGATCCAAATAAAACATAGCCCTGAGTACAGGGTTTGTCAAACATATAGAAATTAAGAACATAGTAGTTGAAGAGCGCATGGGCGACTGAGTAAATCGGCCAGCGTAGTAGCACTGCGGCCAGGGCAGGTGGCGCTCAGGTCGCAAACTATTTGCCGATTGGCGTACTGAAGTAACATGTGAGGTATCAATATTAAATGCATCCTTAGATAGAGTTACAAAAATAAATAAAATCATTTACCACTCCCGTTGTGACATACTGGGAGTTATAGGTGCAATCACGTAGAACATTCATCAAAAACAGGACAGGTGGCGCTTCCGCCATGAGTAATATAGTGGCATGTACAGCCAGAATATAACGGTTATATTACCATGATAGTGAAACACATAGGATGTATATAAGTAACAAATTTTAGAAAATCGTAATGGCTCTTAAGTCATAATTATGAAACCTGGGCTATAATCCAGTTAATACATATGTTAGAATGAAAAAAATATTACATGAAGGCCCGTAAATTGGCAGCCATACATCGTGAGAAAAATGTATTACATAACAGGCAGTGAGCTAAAAGATAAGAAAGTGCATTATAGCTTCCTGAGGAAATGGAGTACTGAGGTTACTAGCATTTATGTTATATATTAAACAGTACGGGTTTGAAGCCTTCGAAAAATTGTCTACAGGCAAGGTTCAGCTGATCATTAAGTATATTGCCGTCTTTGAGCTCAAGATGTTTGAAAATAAATAGCTCTTCCCACAGATCTAGTCTCCGTCCTTTGACTTGTCTGTGTAGGATAACCGTGTCTTCTAACTGTTTTGGCGTATGGCCGGCTATCAAGAGGTGTTCAGCAAAAGTAGAGTTGCGAAAATTTATTCCTTTTTTACCTAATAGATGCTCTTTATATCGTGTTTTCACAGCTCTGCCTGTTTGACCAATGTAATATGAGGGGCAGTTATTACAGGTTAGTTTGTAAATACCTGAATTAGAAAACCAATCCCTGGCAATCTCTACTGAGTGTACAAGATTTCTTTTTAAACTGTTGTTTGTAGAGAAAGAGACGTTACAGTTATATTTTTTATTTAGAAGACGTTTGATCCTATACGATATGTTACCCAAGAAGGGGATGGAAATAAATTTTTTAGTTTCTATGGTGTCTGTGGGGAGGTTATTTCTCAAAGTCGAGCAATTTTGGGGAATTTTCTTATTAAGCAGGTAATCGATCATATTCTGGTTGTACCCATTATTGACCGCAATAGCTTTGATGACATTCAATTCCTTTTTTTGGGCCGCTGGTGATAAAGGAGTGGTTATCATTCGATGAATGGCGGAATGAAAAAATGCCAGTTTATGAGCTTTTGGATGAGTTGAGTCAGCAGGAATAATATTATCTGAATATGTTTCTTTGCGAAAGATATTGAAATGGAAGGTATTATCTTGTATAGAAATTGTTAAATCTAGAAAATTTAGTTCGCGTTTATCATTTTGAAGTTCTTTAGTGAAGGAAATTTTTTCATGTAAACCGTTGAAAGTGTTAAAGAGAAGCTCTAAATCATAATCTGTGCCATCAAAAGCAATGAAAATAGCATCAACATAACGTGCATAATAGCGGATTTTTTGGCGTAATTCTGAACTAGAATTGAAGAATTTTGTTTCCACGGCGTTGATGAAAATCTCTGCTAGAATACCGGCAAGTGGGCTACCCATTGCTAAACCATCTGGCTGTACATACATTTTCCCATTAAATGTGAAATAATTGTATTTTAAAACGACCTTAAGCAAATTAATGAGTTCCGCAATCTGTGTTTCACTTCATTTTTTATGCTTGAGAAGATTCTCTTTTACAAGGTCTATAGTTTCATTGACCGGGATATTTGTGTAACGGCTGACGATATCAAAGGACACCAGTCTAGTGTCAGGTGTACAAAGTATAGACTGAACGTTATTAATTAATTCCTTCCTGTTTTTTATGGAAAAGTCATTTTCAAATGTGAAAGCATCTTTAATTTTAAAATGGAGGCGCCTAGCGAGCGTATGATGTGGACTACCTATACCATTCACTATAGGGCGGATAGGGTGATTTCGTTTATGCAGTTTAAACTGGCTTCTGAGCACGGGTGGTTTTGGGTTCATGTTTATAAGCTCTTTCTTTTGAAACTTATTGAATAGGCTGACGGAATTAGTTAAGGTACGCCGGATTTCATTTTGCAGTTCAGCAGTAGGATCTACAGTAACCTCAGTGATATCGTTTTCCTCAAAAAACTTTACAGTCTTTTCTATATATTCATTTTTATACGCCACGACGGTGGTGTTCCCTTTGTCACTCTTAGTGACTAAGGCATCGTGCTCTCTAAGTTTATGATTAATGCTTTTTACAATACTAAATTCGTCCGACTGCACATTAGGAGATAATTTAATTTCTTTTTCTATTATGTTGTTACATTCATAGGCACATTTGACTTGCTCAGTTTTCTCTAATTTCAGAGATTCTAAACCGATTTTTAGGTCTACAATGAGATTACAAACAGCAGGATATTTATCGAGTTTAGTAGGCAAGTTATATTTAAGGCCTTTGCACAACAAGTCATTTTCAGCCTGCGTAAATGTAATATTGGTTTTATTTAGTACTCTATCGTAAAATAGGCGCTTGACACTATTATCTGCTGTCTTAACACTTTTACTTGTGGTCCTATTACTAAACTTCAAAAGCTTTTTTTCATGTCTAGCTTTGATTACTTCTTTACGATTAAAGAGCCATTCGTTAATACTATTCCACAGGTGGTCAATTTGAAAATTACAAAGATCTTTAAAGGCTTTAGTTAAAAACAAATGTATACAGTAGGCTTCACTATTAAGAACATCTTTTTTCTTATACAAATTTACTGTGCTCTCCGAAATAGTTAAATGCACTAGCTTCTTTTTAATAGAAGGAACTCTGTTACACTGTTTAAGGTTTACGTACGCTTTCACATAATCAGGAATAATGTCTTTCTCTAGGCACTGGTGATTAAAGTCAATAGCCATACCTGCTTTCACAATTTTTAATTTGATGTCCATATACCTGGATGCAGCTTTTGATACCTCGGCGGGCAGGAATTTCAGTATTTTAAACATAGCTGCGATACAGCAACGGTTCCACGTCATGTTCCTAAGCAGATCATTCCTTTCGTCGACTGTGACACGCCTTTTTCAGTTAACAAACTGCCTATTGGCTTTTGTCTCGGGTTCTTCGGCCGGCGTTCGTCTGATGATTTTACTGACGTTTCGGCAGCCCGAGTGGCTGGCGTTATCGAAGCTTCATCCTGGTGGTGAAGCTTTGAATGCCAGCCACTCGTGCAGGCGGAACGTCAGTAAAACCATCAGACGAACATCAGCTGAAGAACCCGAGACAGAAGCCAATAGACAGTTTGTCAACAAGTGGCCACGAAAGCCTTAACAATTTCTCATTTTTGATTCGTTATAGCTATCTTTAGTGTGTTACACTGCTACTCAGGGAAACTGTGAGTAATCAAATGGTTCAAATTGCTCTGAGCACAATGGGACTTAACATCTGAGGTCATCAGTCCCCTAGAACTTAGAACTACTTAAACCCAACTATCCAAGGACACCACACACAGCCATGCCCGAAGCAGAATTCGAACCTGCGACCGTGGCGGTCGCGCACTTCCAGACGGAAGCGCCTAGAACCACTCGACCTGTGAGTAATTAAATAAGCTTCGTCTAAAGTGCATATACACACGTGAACGCTATCTATACATATCAGATCATACGCAAATTGTAGCCGTTTCTTCAAACTTTTGGTGTTGCGGTACAAAACATAATGTTGTATTAAGTTATTCTCAATTACTGCCGCAAGGTTGAAGTGATGTTATCACTGTCAGTGACCTGATGTGGTATGACAACATTTCCTTTCATCTCTGATTCCTAGTTTGCTACCACTGAAAACGTAAATGTCCACTGTATACCCACTTGACTGACTTGTTTTTTCTTTTATTTGCACCATCATCGTCATCCTCAATTCCCATCCCCATCATCCGTCTAACACAATGACCAACGTTGTAAACTGTAGAACATCTTTGCACCGCGCAGTAAACTACAGAATCTCATAGAATGTTCAGCACTTTCACATGTGGTAATAACCAACAAAATAAGTGAAAATTTTACGAGATTCATTACCAGATTGTCATGTAGTAACGATATACTTTAACTGCTCAGCCAACATAATAACATAGCCACTGCGTTAATTGAATGCCAACTGAAAATTGACTGAAAAATTGTATTAAGATGGTGATGATTTACAGTTGTTAGGAACTGCTGGAGACTCGTGACTGTATTACGCCAATATTTATTACGCAACAGGTTCCAATCTTTAAGATACCATCGTCTGGTGTGCTTTGAAATCGTAACCAGGTGAGGTACAACTCATAAATAACATAAATCGTCATAAGACTGGCTAACCTCTCCATTTAACTAAAAAAAAAAAAGTGGCTTTTCTTTTTGATATTTATGAGTTGTACCACATGTGCTTACGTTCTCAAAGTACACTAGCGGGTGGTTTGCTAAAGACCGATATCGGTATGTAATAAATTTTGGAGTAACCAAGTTGTGTGCACTCATGAGTTTTTAACATGGCTGAAAATTACATGACGTTTACGTATTGAAAACTCATCTCCATCTGACTGCTCCTATGTGCACGACACCTATCTGTATACGCTCATATGACAGAACTATGATCACTCATTTTAGATACTAACGTAAAATGCAAGGAAATTAAAAGGGGGAAAGATACAACATGCAGTGTCATAAGTCCGCATGGCTAGCCGTGCGGTTAACGCACCGCTTCCAGAGCGGGAAGGCGCGCCTGTCCCCAGCACGAATCCGTCCGGCAGATTAGTGTCGAGGTCCGATGTGCTGGCCAGCCTGTTGTAAGAGGTCCATGATTAGGGAATTTGTTGCTAGCGCACTCGAGCAGATGTAATTTCGATGGATTGCTCACGCGCTGCCTACGATATGTAAGCTGTAAGATAATCTCAGACCAGAGAGTAGTGTTTATTGCAGTAGAAACTGTGTAGCAGTAGCAGTAAGTTGTTGCTAGCGACCAGTCTGGTGTATCGTGTTGGCTGGGCCGGTCGTGGTGGAGCGATGGCGGAGCCTGAGCGTTGTAGGATAAGGTAGAAGCAGCCTCGCGCATATGTAGTATTGTTATATCAAGTCCCATGTAAATGTTTAAAAAAATCGCTTGGTAACAATCTTTCTCATAAAAAGTAACTTTTGACAATCATTCATTTCAATTTAAAGAATTTACAAATTTCTCCAGTCCTTGGTCATCCCGATTATTGAAAAGAAAAATCACTTGTTTCCTTTTATATACGACAAATCTATCGGCCAGCATTGCACTAAGCTGGGCCAGAAAATTTTCTTATAGGAGCAGATATATACGCGTTATCCGGCGACCTAATTGAGGTAAGATTTTTCAATTTATTCAAAATGAATTTTCAGGGCCATGACGCAGCACTGCTGACGTCCAAAATTTACCAGTTTAAATTAACAGTCATTATTGAAACGTTATAAGTAAGCGACAAATTTTTATTGAGAGATTAGTCACATTGTATTATTGGTGGGTTACGGAATTCATTTATCTGTTAGTAGGCTACGCAGAATGTGAATGATATAAATAATGATATATTTTACTGTTGGGAGGTTACGGAATTTTTCCGTTGAGAGGTTACACTTGTCGACAACCGGTCAGGATCGTATTATTGTGAATTTCTGAGAAGTAGTCAGTTACATACTTGCTCTTATTAACTTAATGTTACATGGAGTTTGCATCCGGCGCCACGCATTTACTAACTTGTTACTCTTTCTTTCACAGATCATTGGCAATTTATTGCTCTTTGTTGTAATTGTATTTGTTCCATTTTTGCTTTGTTTTTGCTTGATTTTGTGCTTAGCTTTGATTTGTGAAAATGCCGGGAACAATCTGCTAACAGTACATCGCGATGTGCAATGAGTGAGAAAGCCGACTCGAATAATTTGACCGATAATACTAGCGACACTCAGTGTCATAATGATAATCCTCTAATTACAGATAATCAGTGCGTACCGACCACAAGTAATGATTTTATTTCAAATGATGAACAAACAAATTCAATTTTGTCCACACTAAATTTAACGACAATTGATGACGCGATACGTTCCGTTACAATGAACGCTGCCCAGTTTGACACACTTGATTTGCAAAATTTACGTAGCGAACAGATATTTGTTTCTAACGAAGGTGAACAATATACACCAAACAAGTCAAGTTTATTTGATTCCGATGTAGTGACCAACAGTGCACTTCCGATTTGCAAACCTTTTTGTGAATCAGACAATGACCAAATGGTTACCAGTACACAAAACGTGACATATGCATATACACCATGACACAGCACAGAGAATACAGCAGCTAATTTTGGCATGGATCGAGTTATGGCATTATTGCTACAACTTAATGAAAATCTCAAACAAAAAATTAATGAAAAAAATGAAAATCTCGAGCAACAACTTAATGAAAATCTCACAGTCGAATGAAAAACAAGACAACAATCACAAACAACTTAATGAAAATCTCAAACAGTCGAATGAAAAACAAGACAACAATTAAAAACAACTTAATGAAACTCTGAAACAGATTAATGAAAAACTTGACACCTCTACTGAACAGCTTACTGAACCGATTACAGCCGTTGCCGAGCAATGTAACGAAACTAAAAAACAGTTACTTGAGGAAATTAAGGCTATTGCTAGGAATAGTAGTGAAGAAATTAGATCCGTTGCACAAGAAATATGTATTACACATGCAGCCACAACAAAATTACTTAGAGATGAAATTAGTGCAGTTGCTAAACAATGTTCTGAAAACGCAACACAGTTACGCGACGGGTTTAAATTAATGTCAGCAGAACTTTCACTCACTCTAGATGCGAAAGTAGACAAGAAATTCGAACAACAGAACAGCCAAATTGACGAACGTTTTAATCACCACCTACAAAACAGTGAAACGCGTTACCGTAAATTTATACAGGAACAGAATAAAGTAAAGAAACAAGTCATGGAAACAATTACGGCACAGAGACAGGAAAATAAGCGTAAGTTATTTACGAAGGCAAAAACATACGTAGACAACAACATTGCTACAGTATCAGACGAAATCAAACAGTTGAACACCGAATTGCATGATGAAATCTGCGATCTTAAAACAAAAACAGACATACACACAGTAGACTTTCAGGCAGTGACCAACAGACTTGAACAATTAGAATTAATACAGGATCCCGATGGCGTAAAAGCAGACGTTAAGAAATTAAACAAAACCATACGTAAAATCAAAAAACAAATTAATACTTGTGACACTAAAAATGATGATCAGGTTAAAGCACTGACTGAAAAATTTGATGAATTGGCCAGTCGTATTGAGGTTATCGAAAATAACATTGACACTAAATCAGACGATACGTCACCAATTTCGTTCAATCAAACACCCGAATTCCAAAACTTACAGCAGACAATCAGTGAGATAGGTTCGTCCAATAATACATCACGTAGAAAATTGTCATCTTTACAGCAAGAAGTGACATAGATGAAAAATGTTTCAGCCTCTAACACGGCACAGCATACGCCACACTCCGAACATTTCTCACACTCACACAGCCAGTATAATTTAGGTAATTTACAGAGAGTACGTGACTTAGATTCCGAACAGTCACAGACAAAATGATTATCATTCAATCCTGAACCTGTTCAGACATACAGAGACGATGATTTTGATTACAAGCACTTTCTATCCATTAGGAAATTTAAGGTATTTAAAAATGACAGAACACAGATTCACCCTTTGGATTGGATACAACAATTTAACTTTGCTCTTCCACCAACTTGGCCCGTAACACACAAACTTGAATTTATTTGCAGTTTTTTGGAAGGCGAACCGGCAACTCGTATGAGACCGATCGCGAGACAAGGCTACTCGCTAGAAGAATTTCAGAATGCTTTTCTGTCGGCGTACTGGTCGAAGACGACACAGCGCTGAATCAAGGATCAATTAATTAGCCTACCGAATTATGAGAACACAAATTTTCCCACTGTCACGCAATTTTTTGAACACATGGTACAACAAAACCAGTACTTAAGTGAACCATACAGTGAATCTGCACTTATCCAAATGTGTATTTCTAAATTACCACGATCATTAAGAGTATAACTTTTAACAGGTCAGCAGAAAGAAAATATTTCGGCATTCAGAGATCTGTTAAAACTTTTGGAAGTTCAGCAATCAGACTATTCCTTCATTAACAAAAATTTTTCACATCATAACCAAGTCAAACAAGCATACGGAAATTACAATCAGCCACGCTATTTTGATAGCAAAAGTGATAGGCGGTCCAGGAATGACAACCACCAGAATTTTAATAACAGACAAATTTTAATTATCAGTATCCTCATGGTTATCAGCAACAGCAAAGACAATTTGGCAACAATAAAGGCTTTTCCCTACAACATCAACAAAACCAGTCGGTTAGTATACCTAACCAACAATGTAGTATGCAAGGTCAACCAAGCTTTAATGTTTCGCCGCCTACACGTATAGCGTCGGCTCCACCAAATAGTAACGAACAGCAACAAGGAAATCACTACGTACAGAAAACACACCATTTCAACTCATATCGCAATGCGCCGTATAGCAACGATTATTATGACAGACGTAAAAGTAAAGAGCCCAGTTTTCAGCGTACGTTTAATAACAGTCGGTCTTACCAGCAGCATAATCAACCACAACAACAGATTATCATGAATGAACCAGACAGTCGGTATCATCCCGAACCTAATACGTCAGGAAGAAATAACAGAACAGTACAAATAGACGAGATGCCACAGCATCCTCCCGCAAATAACAGCACGTCAGAAAGAATTTGACTAGATACAGTACAAGTTGCTTCTTCCAACAACGTAAGCACTACTTTTGACACGCAGAATGTTATTCACGAGAATTTAATTACTTATGACGACATCCGAGACACTCTTTTGCATGACAAACCAGTTATTCAAAAAACCATTTCCCACCCTGCCACTGAAGTAAAGATCGGATCGTCCACATTTTCAGCAGTAATCGATTCTGGATCACCTATGTCAGTTATAAATGAAGAAACCTTCAACGAATGCAACAAAGAGAATATTTATCCTACGTTACCATTAGGCAAAACTGAAGTAAAAGGAGCAGTATCTGGTAAAGAAGTAGATGTATAATTACAGACACACTTATCATTTTGTATTGCAGGTCATACGTTCCAACCAAATTTTTGGATTGTTCCCTTATTGACAACATACGTTATCTCAGGTACGAGCTCTTTGGTACAACTCGACGCAGTTATTGACTTTCAAAATTCATATTTAATGTTAAAGGATGAAAATGTACCACTGACATTAGACTTTCAGCACGCTTTATCTGCAGATGAACAGGCAATTAATCGAACAGAGGTCATCTCTACAACGCGTAACACGGACTGTCATTCCACATTGTTCACAGATACGTACGTACACAACTATAATACACCAGACGAAGCTGACTATGACGTTATGCAAATGATTTCTGATAAAGTAAAACAAAGCAGCACAAATACAGACGACGAACGTACGCAACTACGCAAAATTCTTTTACAGCAAGCTCCAGTTTTTGACAACATCCCTGGTACTATGTCTGGTTTCATGTATGAATTTCAAGTTGAACAGCATGACACATTTAAAGCCAAACATTATCCCATTCCATATATTCACAGAGAACAAGTTAAGAAAGAATTGCAAGCTATGTTTGACCAAGGAATTATTGAACCGGCAGTTAGTCCGTACATAAACCCGCTCCATATTGTTAAGAAAAAGGATGGATCACTTCGGCTCGTACTTGATTCGCGCCACATCAATGACATTATTATTAACGAAACAGATCGCCCACAGACACTAGAAGAACTTCTACAGAAATTTCATGGTACTGCTATTTGTTCCACATTAGATCTGAAATCGGGATTTTGGCAAATTTAGCTCCATCCGAACAGCAGGAAGTACACAGCATTTCTCTGTTTTGGTGATTGTTATCAATTTTGCAAATTACCGTTAGGTTTAACAATTTCTTCAGCAGCATTTATTAGCTGTTTGAATAATATACTTCCGACAGAACTTAAAGACAGAATCATAACATATGTAGACGACATCCTTATTGCAGAAGCTAACTGCTCTGAACACAGTTTGATTCTGGAACAACTGTTGAAAACTTTTCATGCACAAGGACTCACAGTTAATCTTAGCAAATCACACTTTGGCAAAACTTCTATAAAATTTCTTGGACATGTAATTTCAGCAGAAGGCATTGCGCCTGACCCGAAAAACTTCAAGCTTTACGTGACATTACTGTTCTAACGACAAAGAAGCAGCTACGCAGCTTTCTGGGTTTAATTAACTTTTTCCGTAAATTTATTCATTACTCTGCTTTAGACACCCCTAGATTATGCCAATTGACGGGTAAAATCGCTGTTTGGTCCTGGGATAGCCGAGCACATTCTGCATTTGTTAATTTGAAATATGCCTTGTTGAATGCACCACTTTTATCACATCCAGATCTTACTAGAAATTTTTCCATTGCCACCGACAGTTCTAACACCGCTTTAGGCGTACACATTTTTCAGGAATTTGAAGAAGACGGTACTACAGTAATTAATAACATCGCCTTTGCAAGTCTCATTCTGTCACCTGCTAAACGCAAATATTCTGTCACAGAACTTGAAACATTATGTGTTGTATGGGCAAATACGAGATTTAGGCATTTTCTTTATGGAAGACATACGACCGTTTACACAGACCATAGAGCTATACAGTTTTTACTTTCCGCTAAATTTACACACGACAGGTTAAGCAGATGGAAAATTTATTTACCTGAATTTAATTTTACAATTGTTCACATTCCCGGTACACAAAATATTGTAGCAGATGCACTATCCCGTTCTCTCAGCAACAATCAGCAAGACGTCGCAACCAACTTCTGCCAAGCAAATTCTAGCGTCATGTATATTCAACCAGTCGCATTTGAAAATTTTGCGAACATGGAGAAACGTATTCGACGAGTTTTAGCGTCATGTAAAATCTGCCAGAAAGCTAAATCATACACGACTTCAGATATTCCTTCGCTACGTCGCATTGTACCCGTTAAATTGAGACACATGGCCGCTGTAGACATTTTCGGTCCGATTCCCAGATCTAATAGAGGTTTTTGTTACATATTTGTCGCTGTTGAACTCACTTCGAAATTTGTTCCTTCACTCCGTTACGCAAAGCTACTGCAAAATCTGTTTCGAATGTTTCGAATGGTTCAAATGGCTCTGAGCACTATGGGACTTAACTTCTAAGGTCATCAGTCCCCTAGAACTTAGAACTACTTAACCTAACTAACATAACAACATCACACACATTCATGCCCGAGGCAAGATTCGAAACTGCGACCGTAGCAGTCGCGCGGTTCCGGACTGCGCGCCTAGAACCGCTAGACCACCGCGGCCGGCAAATGCATTTGTAAAACATTTTCTATTTCATGTAGGTCATGTATTGAAAGTAATTTCCGACAATGGACCACAATTTCGAAATGCAATATGGACCCGTATGATACGAGCTAGAAACATGTCTCCGATCTATATATCCAAGTATCACACTTCTTCGAACCCTTGTGAACGACTCATGAAAGAAATTGGTAAACTATGTAGAATATACTGACATAAAAAACATATTGATTGGGACACACACATACCCTCATTCCAGGATGTAATTAACTCCATACCAAATGAATCTACTATGCTATCTCCGACTGTTATATTGAAAAATGTTGAACCACCTAACAAAATTAAAGAATTAGTATCTTTTCCTACATCTCGTCGACTACGTCACCATGAAATAATTGACATTGCGCTCAACAACATCAAACGTGCCGCAGAGCGCCGGAGACGACAGCAGAAACAGGTTTGTACACGCCGTGACTTTCACATTGGACAGAAGATATTAGTACGCACGCATTATTTATCCAACAGAGGAAAGAGTAGATGCAGTAAATTTGAGCTTCTATACGCAGGTCCATATCGAATTCGCAGCATTCCTCACCCCAATGTAGTACATGTCGAAACTTTGACAACCAGAAAAAGCAAAGGCAATCACCATGTCTCCAATATTAAACCCTTTATTGAATGAACATACTTTATGATTTATTACACTGTAATGCCATTTCCTGACTTTTATATGACCACTTATGCAATTATATTTATGTGACTACTTACTGATAATGATCGTATTTTTTCTTGGCAAGTGCCTGGCAAGGTAAGGTTAGCAGGTCGCTTTTCTTGTCGTTATATATCAGACCGTGCACATTTCCATTTTTTGTGTATGTATGATTGTTTTCCTGTCGAAAGTAGAATTTTTGTCTGCATGCACTATGAAATCTTTAAGATGTAACAAACACCAGTTGACTTTAACATTTTTGCCTTATGATATCTCAATATCTTGACTATTCTACGTTTTTTGCCACTACATTATCGATACTGTGTGTACATTTTTGCATTCGAAAATTGTCTATGGTTTTGACCTAATACGTTTTCTGTCATGCTATGCTATATGTTTAGTTATATCACAAGAAACAAGTTTTTATTTAATGAGTATATGATTTAAATGCAAGATATTAATCCTCATTCATCATTTTCAGAAAGCAATAATGTGTAAAAGAAATAAATTATAAAACCACAGTGGTTTACTATGAAATCGAAATTTTACCAGCAGAATGAAGGAAAGAAAATGCAATATCTGGTCATGAAGAGTAAATGGATCAGAACTAACAAGCAATAAACAGACTATACTATATGCATCGCATGATACCAGTCTTGACTAATTATTTTTCTTTCAGAATACGAGGCGATTGATGCAAGCTGTCAGACAGAACTACACATGTTAATTTTAGTGATGAAATATGCTAGAAATAAGAAACTCTATACTATGAATAGTTGTATGAAGTAAATGGTAATATGAATATGAATAAAGAAGTGTCTATTTTTTTGCAGATTATAATAAATGATAATGAATAGTTATATGAAGAATGTGGTAACATGAATAATGAAGTTTTTCTTTGCAGATGATGATGATGACGTTTATATATTTACTGTTAGCTAAGAAATGCTATGTAGTTATTTAAGTATTTGTTGCATGTCTTATGTCGCATAGTATAATGACTGAATGTTTTGGAAAAGACAGCTAGAGTACATACATATTGAGTAAACGTTTCATTATCTGTTAATTCGAAGTTCACTACTTTTCAGCATAATATGCATTTCTTCTTTCAGCTCAATAATCCATATTGTATTTTTTCCTGGAGAAGCTTTTCATGATATTAATATGCTATAAACAGTTATGAAACCTGTTCTAATACTTGCATTTTTTTACCCAATTGTGTGTATCATTCATGAATGTGATTACATATACCCTACTTGTTTCATAACCTTGCTACAGCTGACTCATGACGAATGACGTTATTAAACCTTATTTCCAGCAATAAGTCAAAAGTAAATATTTTCATGCCCCAGCAATCATTGCTATCACAAAAAAAGAACTTATTACTAGTCACAACCATTCCCAGTATACAACTACATAGTGCTACCAGTTTAAGATATATTTCTAGTCCTAAATATAATGCAAATTTTTCGGGTGTATTGATTCCCTTATGTCTATGTGTTATTGGATTACAGACCATGAGTAATAGTTACAATGTGTTACATTTTAAATATGTCTTATGTCACTTACATTATATCATATATAAGCACTAGCAGCTTGATGCTACATGCAATAACTCTTGTTTTGAATGATGACTTCTGAATAATGTATAAAAATGCTTTGTAACTGGAAAATGAGTGCCAATAATTACTGTCATGAGATATGATGCCAATGACTACTGTAATGAAATGATATGATGCCAATAATTAGTGTAATGAGATGAGTTATGAATGATGTTTTGTTATACTCTGTAAATGCTATGCCAATAATTACTGTAATATGATGACTTATGCATAAATGCTATGCCAATAATTAACTCTTGCTTTGAATGATGACTTTTGAATAATGCATAATAAATGCTTTGTAACTGGTCTACGAGGGCCAATAATTACTCTAATGAGAATCCTTATGATGCTGATAATTACTGTAATTAGATGACATATGAATAACGTTCTGTAACAATTACTGTAATGAGATGACATGCATAAATACTATGACAATAATTTCTGTAAATAATATTTTGGTATACGCTATAAATGCTATGCCAATAATTACTGTATTGAGATGACATATGAATAATGTTCTGTAATACTCCATAGATACTACTTAAATGCTGTGTAAATAGCCAATGAATGCCAACAATTATTCAGATCCGTTGATACACTAGTGTAATTCTATGATGACTAGCATAAGACTTAATGTATCCTTCACCTTCTGACCTAATAACCAACAATTACAGCAATATCCGTATGTCCTGTCCATCCTCATGATCATGGAGCACTGTATTTGGTTTTTGCACTAATTCTACGTTGATGTTAGAGAATGGATTCTACAAGAATGTGGTGTTGACATGTCAAGCTGTCCACCACCTTGAACGATGGTGACGTTATTATGGTCCTACTGCTTGGTGTACCTAATGTACTACCAAAATGATAACACTGAATATTAATACATACTTCATGGAAAAGAACTTCAGAGTGGCTCACTTGGTGTTGTGCTCGTGTAGAAAGATATGGACTTTCAGTGCAGCTACGTGCAACCCACTGTGCTACAACCATGATGTTATCCTTTCCATTCCTTTCCTAGTTCTTGTAAAATGGTAAAGACTTATACAGTGCGTTTAAATTCTTGTGAAATGGTAATGACTTACACAGTGCACTTAAATTCTTGTAAAATGGTAAAGATTTATGCAGTGTGTGTGCACTTTATTTCATTTCTCGATTTGTAAAATTCTTGTAAAATGGTAGACTTTTGCAGTGGACTTGCACTTTATTTGATTTTGCAATATGTATCAGTTCTTGTACAAAATTCTAAAAGCTTTGACAGTGCGTATGCACTTTATTTCATTTCTTAATGTATTCAGTTTCTGCAAAATGTTAAAGACTTTTACAGTGCGTGTGCATTTCACTTCATTTGTTAATATGATCTGTTCTTGTAAAATGCTAAAGACTTTTACAGTACTTGTGCACTTTATTTCATTTCTTAATGTATTTAGTTCTTGTAAAAAATGCTAAAGACTTTTACAGTGTGTATGCACTTAACTTCACTTCTTAATGTATTCAGTTCTTGTAAAAAAAAATGCTAAAGACTTAAACAGTGCGCGTGCACTTCATTTCATTTGTTAATATGATCAGTTCTCCTAAATATGCTAAATACTTTTACAGGGCATGTGCACTTTATTTCATCTCTTACTGAGATCAGTTCATGTAAAAATGTTAAAGACTTATACTGTGTGTGCACTTTATTACATTTCTCAACATGTTTCAATTCTTGTAAAATGGTAAAGACTTTTACAGTTGCATGTGCACTTTATTTCATTTTTTAATGTATTCAGTTCATGTAAATATGCTAAAGATTTCTACATTGCGTGTGCACTTTATTTCACTCCTTCATATGTTTAATTCATGTAAAAATGCTAAAGAGTTTTACAGTGCGTGTGCACTTTATGTCATTTCTTAATATATTTTGTACTCAGTGCGTGTACACGCTATTTCATTTCTTAATATGTTCTGCACTTATCAATAATGTATATACTCTGAGACTGTAGACTTAGTTAACTAAATAGATTATAGAAAAATTTGTTGCTCATGGAAAGTCCAATTGACTCAACATCGCTGCCAAATTTTTGCCCCCCCCCCCCCCAGTTGAGGGTTATGTAAGAGGTCCATTATTAAGGGACTTGTTGCTATCGCACTCGAGCAGATGTAATTTCGATGGATTGCTCACGCGCTGCCTGCGATATGTAAGCTGTAAGAGAATCTGTGACCAAAGAGCAGTGTTGACTGCAGTAGGAACTGTGTAGCAGTAGGAGTAAGTTGTTGCTAGCGACCAGTGTGGAGTATCGTGTTGGCTGGGCCGGTCGTGGTGGAGCGATGGCGGAGCCTGAGCGTTGTAGGATAAGGTAAAAGCAGCCTCGCGCATATGTAGTATTGTTATATCAAGTCCCATGAAAATGTTTATAAAAAATCGCTCGGTAACAATCTTTCTCATAAAAAGTAACTTTTGACAATCATTCATTTCAATTTAAAGAATTTACAAATTTCTCCAGGCCTTTGTCATCCCGATTATTGAAAAGAAAAATCAGTTGTTTCCTTTTATACAAGACAAATCTATCGGCCAGCATTGCACTAAGCTGGGCCAGAAGATTTTCTTATAGGAGCAGATATATACGCGTTATCCGGCGACCTAATTGAGGTAAGATTTTTCAATTTATTCAGAATGAATTTTCAGGGCCATGACGCAGCACTGCTGACGTCCAAAATTTACCAGTTTAAATTGACAGTCATTATTGAAACGTTATAAGTAAGCGACAAATTTTTGAGAGGTTAGTCACATTGTATTATTGGTAGGTTATGGATTTCATCTATCTGTTAGTAGGCTACGCAGAATGTGAATGATATAAATAATGATATATTTTACTGTTGGAAGTTACGGAATTTTTCCGTTGAGAGGTTACACTGTGGGTGGATTTTAACGCGGTTTTCCAGCTGCCTCGGCGAATGCGGGCTCGTTCCCCTTATTGCGCCCCAGTTGTCGGCGCAAACACTGTCTCCGCGTACGTGTACACGTGTACACCATAGTAATTCTACCACACAGACATTGGGGTTTCGTGTGGAATGAGACGTTCCCGGGGGGGGGGGGGGGGGGGTGTCCCCTGGGGGCCAAACCGCACGCACAATAACCCTGGGTCCGGTGTGGGGCGGCGTTGGGGTGAGTGGACTGCTGTAGCCTTTTGTGGGGTTGTGTAGCAGCGAGGGCTACAACGGGGTGGAAGCCTCTCCGTCATTTCTAGGTGCCCAGTTCAATACATACAAGCGCGTTAAAGTAATAGCTAAGCAATTACAAAATGGCAAAAGAACAATTAACATTGTAACGTGCACAGATATCAGAAAATTCGATAGAAATTATTAAGAAAGCTAAATTTTCTTATTTTAATGATTAACAATCTAATAGATCGTTTAAGGGAAGGTATACGTTCCCAGAAATGAAACAAGTAGGTCCACAAAATTACAGCACTTTATTTAGGAAAGAATTACATTTTAACATTGGAATGTTCTAGAACAGGGTCGTTCAAGACGTGCAAAATTTCACGTTTGCACGATGTGCTGTCCACGTATGGGCCAAGGCTCGGGTATTTCGCCACTGCTTGGTACGTCTGGGCTTTTCTCGGTCCTTCTCGGTATAGTGTGACATTCCATTTAGCAGTGCGATGTGGCACTTTCATCAGTTCGACAGAATCGTGGTGTAAGCGCTATTTATCGTTCAATATTTGTCTGTCGTATAAAGGAAGTTCACAGTTCTAGTGGCTGTTAGCGCAAGTGCAACAGCGTAACGATGTATAGTCGCAATAGTTTAAAACTGACTGGGAATCACACAGGAGAATGATGAGAATTCTCAATGTCTATTATGTAGTCGCATAATCGACGGGCATCGCTAATTTTCTATGAAACTGGATCCCAACACCATCCAGAAAGAATTGAAACGTTTAGTTGCCGAAAGAGGTAAAAACCATAATGATTGACAGACGATTTATACGTGATTCACTATTCTGAATATCATGAAGCACTTCGTGTTAAATATGCAGGCATGGAACACTTGGTGAGATTAGTAGCGAAAGTAGCAAATTTTCTGAAATCACGCGCATTATTATACCGACAGTTGAAACAGTTTTTTATGGAATTAAATGAAGAGTATGCAGATGTTATATATTACTGCAAAGTATGTTAGTTAGGTCAGAGGATATGCCTGGAACACGTTTTCGGTTTACGACCCGCCGTTGCTGAATTTGTGACAGAAGGGAAGCAAGAACTGCTGGCCTCCCATTTTAGATAAAGCTGAGCGCAAACTGCCCACAGTAAGACATTTTGAAATGACAAGTAACTTATTTCTGACTTCATGTCGAAAATGGATGCATTATAAAAAAATCTCGTTGTGGAAGGGACAACGTCTCAGAAGGTTCACCATCAATTTCCGTGAACTGTCTGGCGTCAAATAAAACGCGAATTTTTAACAGTCCATTGCGTTGTTGAAAGAATTCCTGTAATAGCTTTCTAAGAGTTCCAGGACACTGTTAACCCTACATCTGTTGTAGCTGATTTAGACACAGTTTGCCATTGCAGTTGAAAGCGCCTCCGTGTGCCTGATAATGGAAGTGGTCGACCTACTGTGTGATTTCCGTTTAAAAGACGAATGGGCCAAGGCTCGGGTATTTCGCCACTGCTTGGTACGTCTTCCGCGGGAAGAATTTTTGCATCTCCACACTTAGGTTGCAAACTTGGTATCAATGTTTCCATCAACATACGTGCATGGAAGGCTTTTTGGATTATAAAAGAAACATGTCAGGATTACGTGCAGCCTGAGTGACGAAAATGTACGAAATTGTTTGCTTCTGTCTGTATGGTGACAGCTTGTGTCAGATGTAAATTCTCTTATACCCTCAGCGCACCAAAATTAATTCAATAATATTAAAAAATTGTTTGATTTGTGATCTATGTTGTTGAGAATTGTAACATGCGATCACTCCTAGCGATGAGATTTCTTCGCCTTTCTCGTTCTAAAACATGAGAAATTTATATACGAATAACTTCTGTTACATGAAGTTATTATTTACTTCACTGGAAGGAAAATTTCTGCTTTTCCTTGGCTGTATTTTTTGAGGGATACGCATTTATTTTCCAGCGATCGGTGGAGTGCGGCTTTAAACCAATTTCACGTGAACAGAAAGTCTTACCTCCCGATCACGCTTAAAGGAACGATAGTCCAACATCAAATACAGTCGATGTAGAAGATATGTCCCTTAAAATATTTGTCTGTAGAAACGAACTAGAAAAATTAACTAAATTTCGATCTTTTTAGCTCTGCCAATCGTCCAAATTGCGTAACTCAACAGAAGTACCGGGGCTACTGTAGTTTTATGAAAGTATGTTGTTTTCCTATAGATATCGTTCCTGAAGATGTTTAAGAACCTTCTTTGTCAGCTATCTCCCAGACTCTTTCACAGCTTACGAATTGTCTACACATTTGATGCGTGAAGTTTGTTCAGTTGGCGAATCTGATGCTTTCAATGAACACATTTATTTTGGGTTTATTGTCTGGAAAGTAGTGGAAACTGGAGATAAGAGCTGAGAAAGTTTTAAAATTGAGTGGGAAACAGATCCGATTATAAACGATAATGATCAATTTTCTCACTGGCTAACAGTGGGATAATATTTTAGGCGCATCATGTGTAGTGCAGAATATGAATTATAACTAAACAGGTCAAAGATAAAGGGATAACTTGTGGGAGACAAGAATAAAAGTGAATTAATACGCATCAGAATCTGTAAGTGGCCTGTGTTAGCTCCAAATGCGTTAATAAACGTTCAACGCTAACTTTCATCACGCTTCTAGTACTATGTCAGACTTCAGTCAACGAGATATTTGTTGAGGCAAAGACACCCAGCCACTACTGATACACCTGGAGCACGAAACTCTTTGGTTCAAGACACGACTGCATTAGATTGCTTTCTTCGGTTATGTATGTCCAGGAATGTAGCGTCAACGTTTGGTTGCCGGGAAGGCAGCTAGGACTATTCGTGAGACCGCATTCCAGCGCAGGAAAGAGAAAATTGGTTACACACAACAGATGTGTCGTGCTGCGACCTACAGAGTTAGTTTGTTACTGTACATCTTTTGGAAAACCGTCAGCCCACATGATTCAGAAGTGAATGAATGCTAAATTTCTTGACGATACAGTCTCATAATCGCTATAGAAATGTCCTAAGCAGCTTTATGACTAGTACGTGGGGCTATGTTGCAGCAGTACTAGATCTTCTACTATCACAGTATCTTCCTTAATCTACTCTGTTACTAGTTATTCATTAAAAGTAAGGCACATTTAGGGCATATTGTGCTGGTCGAATTTCGATTAGTCGGTTTTCATTCGACCCGTCCCGCAACAGTTAGTGATTTAAAGCAATCTTTTTGTCTGCAAGTTGCAGGACAGTCAGAGACCATATAAAACCCTTTGATAAAAACTACATGGCCAGCAAGAAAGGTTTTCAGTACCAGGATATAGTTGTGTCCGTAATTTCGGGTTATATTTAATTCCTTTCATAGAATGTATTCAGTGAATTCAGGCAACGTGGACTCAGTGCACAAGGTAGTGCGAAGTCAGAATCGAAATTATGTGTATTTAAATGATTTTCCCATAAGACTCCGGTTAATTTCAGCGGAATTCAGCGATGTAACTTACAATCATTGTCCAAGATGTAATTTTCAGGAAGTCAACGTTCGAAGAATGGAAGACAAAAAATTACAGTAGATGAAGTGAACAATTACTGTATTCTCAGCAAAAATGCTTCCTCACATATCGTGAGGAAAAGTTTCAAGAGTAAATCTTCAACGCACAGCATTGTTTTAACGTTATGTCTGGATCTAGGAAAACACAAAAAAATAGATTCAAAAGCATTTTGTAAATTCTGCTCTAACAAAATTGGGTAAAAGACATGTGGTAAATCAAGAATCTAAAACACTGACAAGTATTTAATTTACTAGCCGATAACCCTTAAAAGTATATAGAAGGAATGTTATGAAATAATAAGATCTCATTTGAAGCTTGCGGAAGTTTGAAGAAAAAAGCTTAACTTCTATCTGCATCCTTGGCTCGTTTCTGCCAAGTTCCAGATGAACACCAATTACAAAGTCACACATACTGTCACGACTCGGTATCCAGCATCATACAATGGAATGATGTGGGTAACTCATCTGAAGGTATGTGTGAAAGCATTCGAAAATTCGTTAATAGAAATAATTGAAATAGGTGACTAATTTGCAGTTTTCTTTGTTATTAATTTTATTAGCAGCGTTGCAATCTAAGACCTAATAATGACACGTAAGAGTGTGTGTTGGTAAAGAAGTCCTGAAAAGCTTACGCAAATCTTTGATTGACCTTCGCATACCGCTCTCTAAGTAATATGAGGGACTAAATTCTGGCATGCTTAATAAGTCGAATATCAGTTAAAATAATTGTAGTGTTATAATGAAATATTACAAAGAAAATTTGAAATAAAATTCTTTTTAGAACTGCCAGCTTTAATTTTAGAATTGTTAATAAACTGTTGATTCGTAGTGCTGACAACACTCAGGAATTTCTCCTTCATTTTGAACACATTCCCTTACATGATACATCTTAAATGTGGATCGCTAATATTGTACTGATATTAATACCAGTCGTGCATGTTAAATACCGATTTATTTGTGTAAAAGGAATACAAGCATACAATGAGTTGAGATTTTCTTCCATAAAAACACGTTACTAAGCAAGCGAAATTCATGAATTTCTGTAAAAAACAATGGTAAATTTTCAGTGTGTGGAAAGGCAGACCTGAATTAGAATCCTGGTTTAGAATCTGGTAACAAAATTAATGGTTCTCTCTTGTCCTCTGTCTTTCTACTTTCACTCCTCCCTCTATCTCTGTCGCTCTCTCTCTCTCTCTCTCTCTCTCTCTTTCTCTCACTATGTCTTTAGTTTTACTACCGCATGTGAAAAATTTAATAAATTGACACAAAAAAATGAAACCTAATCCTCTTGAAAATACGATATTAAATGAAACATAACCCAGGTTTAGGAAGTGTACATCTATAGAGACATTAATAAACTTCTTAGATCCTTTGGTAAAAACATTACAGGAACAAAAGAAAATTTATAGTTTCCGTCGGGATCTTTCTAATGTAGCTTACTGTGTATTTCATAGTTGCCTACGGCAACTTTGGAATAAAACGTAAGGCTGTCGACTCTCTAAACTCATATGATGGAAAAAGAGAGCAGTCTGTAGAATTTAGCATCATACGAAATGTACAGACATAAATGTGTAACTCTAAATTCTAGAGCTACGCCAATGTTGGTATTAGAAACATAGCCAAGCAAGAAAAACCGTAAATTAAACACCTTACAAGAAGAGCAGTTAGGTTACTGGATTGCCGTAAACGATCCTCAGGAACAGATATGTTTCTAGAGTAACAACTATCTGACAGAAAATATTGTACGAACAGACAAAAATTAGAATAAAAAAATGGTTCAAACGGCTCTGAGCACTATGGGACTTAACACCTTAGGTCATCAGCCCCTAGAACTTAGAACTACATAAACCTAACTAACCTAAGGACATCACACACATACATGCCCGAGGCAGGATTCGAACCTGCGACCGTAGCAGTCGCTGCGGTTCCAGACTGAAGTGCCTAGAACCGCACGGCCACCATGGACGGCAATTAGAATACGTATATGCTGGTGGTAGTCAAGCGCAACTTTCTGGAGCACCCTAAGGAACTGCAGAAGTTAGGAAAGTACTGATGCTAATAAACAGGATAGTTACTCTATTTCAACAAAGATAACAATATATATTTATCCATAACTCTGTAACCTTGACTTCGCTCCTAGAATGATTATTTCATTGTGCTGCGCCTGAAGTGTCAATGAAACGTTGCATATCAGGACTCCTGTATATTACAAAGAGATCAGTGGTATTAAGTAAGCTGACAGTGTTAATTTTTAAAAAAAAGTGAAACGTGTATTAAATTTCCACTTCGTATCTGACACTCAAGGGCTACAATAGCTAATCAGCTTTGCTGTGTCACAAATGTCGATGAAATGTTCCTATCAGCACTTCTGTATTCAACTATAAACCATGACAAAATTGAAGCAGATATCCTTCATAAGAATGATAACATTAAACCGTGATTTAGCGAAAACGACCGAAGAACTATCGTTTCTAACAAAGGATGAATTGGTGCATTATACGAAAAAAATAGCTTAACACTGCGTCGGCTTCGGAGATCAGATAGCCGGGAGCAACCATCCTGCAACAGAATTGCGTGTGAACAGCAACCGAAAATATTCTTGAGCTCCGTTTGAGCACCAAATACTCGAGGGTAATTGCTGGCCTGCTGCTAGGCCGCAGCCTGAAATTTACGTAATGTCGGTACTTAGTGAAAGAAGGGAACGACGCGATTACCACGAGAATAAATATGAAAGCAGATAAAGCAAGTTGATACAGGATTTGCATAATGTGGCATTCAAATTGTGCATTAGTTTCACAAAGGGTTTGCGGTCACGAGTCCGCGCTTCTGTTTATCGCGATAGCGCGATTAAAACTTCAAAGCGGCTGCCGTGACTACAGCGACAGGCGGGCGCAACGCTATTCAGGCAGCCAGCGGGCTCACGTCAAAACACCTGTCACATAACGAACCGCGCTAAAAGGCACTGCAGGCGGAGCTGTGACTCGCAGTCGGGATTCGTCATAAGAGTTCCGCAAGAGCTTTCTTCTGCTAAGCTATTGCTGTTCTTCCTTCCGCCAATGTTTAACACTGTGACATTATTATTATTATTATTATTATTATCGATTATTCCAATTTAAAGAGAGAACCTGAATTCCTTTATAATGATTGTTTATGTTTATTCTGAGCCCAAATTTTCTTCACGTGTTCACTCTGTTGTTTCTTTCGCTCTGCTGTCCATTTGCATCCTGGTGTTTTCTGTGTTGTGGTGTCAAATTTATGTTTTTTGATGATGTTGCTGAATTCAGTTCTATTTTCTGCATCGTTTACTGTTATGTGTTCTTGTCTGAGGACCTCTTCAACTTCTTCTATCCATTTTGTTTTTCCCCTGCCTGAGTTGATGACTTTAAGAATTCCCTTTGAAGTATTGTTCTCATTCATCCTGTGGATATGTCCGTAGAACTGCATTCTTCTTTTCCTCTTATTGTATCCGTCATCTTGTCTGTGTATTTATTTAATTCTGATGTTGGTCTCTTCTTCCAGATTCATTGCTCTTGTACCATGCCAAAAATTTTCCTGAGAATTTTCCTTTCTTGTCTCTCCATTTCTTTGATTTAGTTTGCCACCTATTTGTGTTGCTTCGGATGCATACAGTGCCTCCGGAAGTACGACAGTGTTGTACTGCCTCAATTTAGCGTTAATGGATGTGGACTTTTTGTTATAATTGTTTCAAGCGAGTGTATCTGCTTTCTGTAGTTTTTTTATTCTTTCCTGATTGGCCTATATGTTGATCCCTGATGGCTGGATGATTTCTCCCAGGTAGTTAAAATATGGTACTTGTACGATTTTCCCATGGGTTGTCACAATAGGCAATTTGTCTTGTGGCACTCTTTCTATGTACTGGGTTTTGTCATACGAGATTTGCAGGCCAGTACTTTGTGAAATTTCGTGTAACTTATCTATGTCGTTAGTGGCTTCTTTTCTATTATTTGTGAGGATTGCAAGGTCATCTGCAAAAGCTAAACACTTCACATTGAAAGTTAGATCCCTTATCCCTTATCATTTAGCTACTAAATAGCAGGTCAGTAACTGGAAGCAGTTAATTCCATAAATTATCTGGAAGTACGCATTAGGAGTGATTTAAAATGGAATGATCATATAAAGTTGATCGTCGGTAAAGCAGATGCCAGACTGAGATTCATTGGAAGAATCCTAAGGAAATGAAATCCGAAAACAAAGGAAGTAGGATACAGTACGCTTGTTCGCCCACTGCTTGAATACTGCTCAGCAGTGTGGCATCCGTACCAGATAGGGTTGATAGAAGAGATAGAGAAGATCCAACGGAGAGCAGCGCGCTTCGTTGCAGGAGAGACGCTCAGTAGTTCGGTACGGGCTTTTGTTAAAGTTTCGAGAACATGCCTTCACCGTAGAGTCAAGCAGTATATTGCTCCCTCCTACGTATATCTCGCGAAGAGACCATGAGGATAAAATCAGAGAGATTAGAGCCCACACAGAAGCATACCGACAATCCTTCTTTCCACGAACGATCGAGACAGGAATAGAAGGGAGAACAGATAGAGGTACTCACACTCCGCCACACACCGCCATGTGGCTTGCGGAGTATGGATGTAGATGAAGATGTATTATATTTTCTAATGCCAATTTGGATTCCTTTGACTTCTTTTTCCCATGATATGTTCCGAGCGCAATTTCATCTGGAAAGGAAGTTCCTTGAACGTTGTCCGACGGACAGCAGAAGAGGTGAAAAGGTAAGTAATGTGGGTGCCGAATTACTTCCCAATCCAGTTCCTGTATAGTGTCTTTTGTCAGTCTAATAGAACGCTGTGGGCGTCATGGTGGAGTTGCATCACTTCACGCAGTCTTCCTGGTCGTTATTCTTGGGTTGCGTCTGTAAGACGTTTCAGTTGTTGATGAAATTCGTAGTAAACCACACCGTCGTTGTTCCACCAGATGCATGATGTTACCTGTAGTGGATCCGCGAAGGTACGACAAGTTGCTGCCTTGTTTGGGCGCAGCCATTCCGTTCTTTTCCTTGTGTTAGCATAGAGACAAAATTTCTCGTTACTAGTGACGATATAGCATAGGAATTATCGAAGTTGTTCACGAGCCAATTGATGACGAGCAAGCAGAGTTGCAAATTTGGCCACCAACTGATTTTTGTGGTCTTGGTTTAGAGCATGCGGTTGCGGTATACCCGACTTTCCCATTACCTGATCACAATCCATCACATTTGCCAGTTCTCGAGTACACTGGCGTGATTCATTGTGGATTATTCTTCGTAGAAGCCTTACGGTCTTCGTGATCGCAGAGAGCCACTAATGTCAAAACGATCCTCCGTAAAACGAGAAAGCTGTACTCTGTCCAGTGGCATTATTCCCATACACGACGCAAATATTTCTGGTGGCCTCCACTGCTGTTGCCCCTCTACTGAACTCAAACAGAAGAATACGTCGGAAGTGTTCCGATTTCTACACTTGGTACTCAATTTTCTAACAGTTCCACTCACTATGTCGAAATTAGGAGTCGACAATGTGTAAACTCAAAAAATGTTCAAATGTGTGTTAAATCTTATGGGACTTAACTGCTAAGGTCATCACTCCCTAAGCTTACACACAACTTAAACTAAATTATCCTAAGGACAAACACACACACCCATGCCCGAGGGAACAGCCGTACAGTCCATGACTGCAGCGCCCTAGACCGCTCGGTTAATTGCGCGCTGCTGTGTAAACTCAAATAGGAATGTAAAACAATAAACTGATAGTAAACATAGCAGGAATTCTTTTTATTCCATGATTACCGGTTTCGGCGAAACTAAAGCCGCCATCATCGGATCTAGGGAGGACGGAAAACACTATAAAAGTGGGCTTAGATTCCACCTATATAACATGTGTACATACAAATAAATTTAGTTGCGTACCTTAGGACACATTCAGGTTACAACATCAAGGCAAACAATGGTGATATTAATAGTTGCCTATAACACGCAGGCCTTACAAAATTGTCGTAAGTAGCACATAGGCGTCCAAGAGAGAGGACGTTATAAATGTTGTCTCTCCATTACATACAAGTGCAAGCTAAGTACTACCGCAACTCCGGCTCTGTTCTTACACTACAGGCAGCGTCGCGAGATGACGCTAGTACCTACATGTATACATGTTATGTAAGTGGAATCTAAGCCCACTTTTATAGTGTTTTCTGTCCTCTCTAGATCCGATGATGGCGGATTTAGTTTCGCCGAAACCGTTAATCATGGTATAAAAAGAATTCCTGCGATCTTGGCTCCCAGTTAAAAGTTTTACAAACATCTGGATCGCTCCCACATGAGCACAATGTACTCCCTACAAAATCAAATAGGAATAGCGAACTACAAATAAAAAATTTCAGTCGATGAATAAACCCAGAGCATTCTGAATACTAATATGCAAAACAAAAACGCAACGAATTTTTTCACCAGCCTAGTACTTTTTTGTCATCATTCAATGGAAGCATGATAACACGATGGTGTTCATGAGTCTTGGGAGTGCTAGTTACGTGGAGTCTTACTCTTCATGCAGCACTCTGTACTTCATGGAACAACTTAATTTTTGCCCTTGATGAAGTGTACACATATTTACTAAATCAAGGCGTGTTTTTGAGAACGATTATGTAACTAGTCTTGGATTAAATAGAACAAGAAGTATGTGTGTAAACCAAAGTTAATACGTCAGACATGATATTGTACGAACCGTAGATGAAGGACAAAAGGCAGTTTCCATTTTATTAGATTACCGGAAAGCGTTTACATGGTGGCACGCTGTAAACGAAGTTCCGAGCATATGGAACAGGTTCTCACATACGTGCGTGGCTCAAAGATTTGTTAAGTGATACATCCTAGTATGACGTGCTTCACTGCGAACGCTCATTGTAGGCAAGAAAGATATATTCAGGAGTGTCTCGGGACCTCTGTTGTTCTCTTTATACAGGTTTCGAGAAAAATACGGAGACACAGCAAGAAGTGCATGCTTGACAATAAACTCAGATGCTGGCAAAGCCTGCAGTTTGCGCTGTGGCATTCGACGACGAACGAGACCTGTACAATATTGTCAGCAAGGTGTAGGAATCGGTCGTGGTCAGAACAGAGTGCTGTGTAGCTGTGAGTGCATTACGTCAGAGCTAGGTCAACTCAAAGTTGGGCAAATTATTAGATTTTGTATGGTGGGTGCTTCCGCAACCAAGGCAGTCGAAGTCTTTGGTGTTTCAAGAGGCACTGTATCGGAGATTTACCGGGTGATCATAAAGTCAGTATAAATTTGAAAACTGAATAAATCACGGAATAATGTAGATAGAGATGTACAAATTGACCCACATGCTTGGAATGACATGGGGTTTTATTAGAACCAAAAAAATACAAACGTTCAAACAATGTCCGACAGATGGCGCTTCATCTGATCAGAATAGCAATAACTGGCATAACAAAGTAAGACAAAGCAAAGACGATGTTCTTCACAGGAAATCCTCAATGTGTCCACCATCATTCCTCAACAATAGCTGTAGTCGAGGAATAATGTTGTGAACAGCACTGTAAAGCATGTCCGGAGTTATGGTTAGGCATTGGCATCGGATGTTGTCTTTCACCATCCCTAGAGATGTCGGTCGATCACGATACACTTGCGACTTCAGGTAACCCCAAAGCCAATAATTGCACGGACTGAAGTCTGGGGACCTGGAAGGCCAAGTGGCGGCTGAGCACACGATCATCACCAAACGACGCGCGCAAGAGATCTGACACGCGTGTAGCAATACTTTGTGTTTTTTTTCGGTTCTAATAAAATCCCATGTCATTCCAAACATGTGTGTCAATTTTTACCTCTCTGTCTACATTATTCCGTGGGTTTAAGCTTTCAAATTTATACTGACTTTTTGATCATCCGGTATATCGCATACCGAGAAATCTGAAAAAGATCATCCGCTAAGTCACAAAGGGGACTAAAGGTTATGTTTTGAGTCTCCGCGAAGGATTGTTGTTGGAAAGGATTTTGAAGAAAAGAGAGAGGGTAACAGTTGCGAAAGGACTTCAGAACTGAATGTGGCGCTCGCTAACCGTGTCAGCACTAAAGAAAAAGGGAGGGAATTGTAGGACAAGTTGGAAATTCTGAAACGGCTCTTAAGGAAAATGTGGTGCAGAAGGCTTAAAACCTGAACTGTGAAGTAGTAGCAGAAAGTAATTTGGTCCGATGAGTCTTGTTTCTCATTGTTACCAACTTCTGACAGAGTTTACGTGCCAAGACGGAAACATCGCGTGTGTTCGGCGATGATTTGGTTAGCCACTTCATGATATTCTATAGGCCCCATGGTTACCCTGCGAGGTCTAATTACTGCCAAAGAATATGTGACCCTCTTGGTTTACCAGGTCCATTTCATGATACAAAGTTCGCTCCCCAACGGTGATGCTCTGTTCCAAGACACAGCTCGCAGCGTTCAGGACTAGTTTTGTGAGCACGAGGATGAATTGTCGCATCTGGCCTGGCCGCCACAGTCACCAGATGTCACAAGTATTGGGCCTTTGTAGTCTGCTTGGGATAAAAGGGTGCGCCATTGCTAGGCATCTCCATCACCGTAACCTGAACTTTCCACAATTTTACAAGAGGAGTGGTATAAGATTCCCATGAAAACCATACAGGACCTGTATTTATCCCAATACAGGCGACTGGAAGCTTTTTTCAACATCAGTGTGTTCCCTACATCTTATTAGGCGTGATAATGTGTTCTGTTTGCAGAGTTCCCAAATTTTTGTCCACCACGGTCCTGTACATTAATCAAATGCTCGTTTGTGGTATCCTTAAGTCTCAATGAGACAGACGCACGAAGAAAAATGTCCGCCATTCTATTATTTCCTAGTGAGTTGGCCAAAATGCATCTAAATCGAGAACAGTTGCTTGTAAGTAAATTCCTCTACACTAAAGTTCGGTTTCAGCTTTCAGGATCAGTTTCCTAGTTTCCCAGTTGCTCTTCTCGAACCTGTTGTGATCACTATGTTGTTACTATTACATAGATCAGAATACTCACTCTACGTCTACATGACTCCTTTGCAATTCACACTCAAGTGCGGGATAGAGGGTTCACAGTACCATCTCGAAAAATGAAAACTTAAATCTTTCCGTACGAGCTTTGATTTCTCTTATTTTATTACGATGATCACTTCTCACTATGTAGACTGATGAGAATAAACTTCTGTCGTATTCAGAGAAGAGAGTTTTTGACTGAAATTTCGTGAAAAGGTCTCACCGCAATGGAAAACGCCTTTGCCTGAATGATTGTCACCCGAACTCATTTATCATATCCATGATAGTACAAAACGGTATGCCTTTCTTTTTTGGTCGTTTTCGTTGTCCCCCGTCATTCCCATCGCGTGATATAGGCAGTCTCTTTAACAGACCTGTTTCTTCTTCTAAATGTTCTGTCCGTAAAACGCAGACTTCGGTTTGCCTTACCGACAACATACCTGTGTGATTATTCCAGTTTCAGTTGTTCGTAATTGTAGTTCCTGAGTATGAAGTTGAATCGACAGCCTTTGGATTGGTGCTATTTATCGTGTAGTCGAAATTTAACGGATTTCTTTTGGTAATCGTGTACACCTCTCCTTATTTAGATACAGCTGTAATAGCCACCTCTAATTTCATCTAATGCTAAAAATGATAAATATCTTATACAAACCTGTGACGCTATGTATCGCGAGGTCGCTCCTCCGTACGTCATCTTGGATTGGAGGATACCTTACACATGCTGCACTTCTGCACTTGCCACCGTATCACTGCAACATGAAACCAATAAATGTGATCTGGAGCCAAGTTAACGGATTTGTCGCGAGAAATAACGATACATTTAAGCTGGCAGAAGTACTGCAGCTACTTTGTCACACATCACTGACGAACCCTCGTGGGTTACAGAACAGCATGTCATAATCCGCTTCGTATTCTGTTGTTGATCGACTCATTATCATTGAAGCAGATGACAGTTCCAGTACTGAAATGCATTTCTCTGATTCTTATATGGAAGGAATTGAGAGATTACCAGACAAAATAAACCTGAGTCCAAGTTAGAATTTTTCATTGCTCTTGCTTTGAACTACAATATTGTGTTAGCTGAGCTTCGGGAGCATATTGTGGTTTCCGCCTGGTCCCCTAAGTAGGACACGGTATTGGTGGAGTTTTGGCAAATAGTAGTTTTCTCTCTTTAAAAAGTGAATGTCATTCGAAGCTGTATTGTTTCTCAAGTGAGTCATAATCAACTGCGATTGCAGTAAACTCGGAAGAATACATAGTGTGTCCGCAGCTCGTTGTCGTGCGGTAGCGTTCTCGCTTCCCACGCCCGGGTTCCCGGGTTCGATTCCCGGCGGGGTCAGCGATTTTCTCTGCCTCGTGATGACTGGGTGTTGTGTGATGTCCTTAGGTTAGTTAGGTTTAAGTAGTTCTAAGTTCTAGGGGACTGATGACCATAGATGTTAAGTCCCATAGTGCTCAGAGCCATTTGAACAAATTTGAATACATAGTGTAAAGTTTACATCATGTTTATTCTTGTATTGATATTAAAATTTGTTCTCTTCCTAAGACATAGCCGGCCCCTGTGACCGAGCGGTTCTAGGCGCTTCAGTCCGGAACCACGCTGCTGCTACGCTCGCAGGTTCGAATCCTGCCTCGGGCATGGATGTATGTGGTGTCCTTAGGTTAGTTAAGTTTAAGTAGTTCTACGTCTAGGGGACTGATGAACTCAGATGTTTAGTCACAAAGTGGTTAGAGCCATTTGAACCTAAAACATAGAAGGAAGGAGCATTTACTGAAAAGATTAAGCTTAAAGGACGAATCGCATGTAGAAAACACCTGTGGTGTTATCTGTGTTAGGCTGTATGAAGCCATTTTATTGCACAAGTCTAGCAGTTGCAGCAGAACCCAAACTTCTGGTCTATAGCTTCGCTCCATTCTTTTAATAAGTGTATTTCATTGCTAAACAGCGGAATGCAGTCGCAGAGTACGGACTTTCACCGCTGCTACGGAAAGCAACCGCACGGCTAACAAACGCTGAGAATGTATAATCTCTTGTCAGAGAACGGAGCCATAACTCTTCGTTCTCATAATGGCACCACGTCTGTGAAAATGCACAGTGGCGCGGGTGGAGAAGTCCAGTGTCGGATGCCGACCGTTTCTTGTTTATTCGTGTAGAATGTAAACCGATACTATCAGAAGTCCATTGTGAGCTGCACTCTGAATTCACGGTCGATATCGCTGCCGACTGTCACCATCTATCATTTGCGCTGCATCACCGGTAAATTACTGGCTCGCAGCGTTCAAAGGGCCGTGTGTCCCCACACCAGTGCCGCAGCTACCTATTATTAATGTGCTTCGCAGAGCGCTGCAGCCTCTAGTTGTGTGGCAATACCAGTGCTGAACGTTGCCCGTAATGTCCAGTATCGTAGACAAAACCTTGTAACACGCATAAGTTTCAGAAGGGTATTCTAGTAAGGTGTCCGAAATAACATATCTTTTGATACTATTACATATTTGGAGAATATCATTCAAAATCATTTTGGAGTATTTTGGTGTGTTAGTAGTACGTTTATCTCAAAACAAAATTACTGTTTCATGTAGCTGAAAATTTGTAGTTGTTAGTCATGCACTTGTTAATGTGAAAAGCACAAACTTGACATTGTAGTCTGTAGTATCTGACAAGATCGTATAGTGTAGGATATAATAAAAATTGACTTGATATCTCTTTACTGTTGACGACGGATTTTTTCCAACTACCTACACAGCGTCGGCCGCAGTGGCCGAACGGTTCTAGGCGCTTCAGTCTGGAACCGCGCGACCGCTACGGTCGCAGGTTCGAATCCTGCCTCGGGCATGGATGTGTGTGATGTCCTTAGGTTAGTTAGGTTTAACTAGTTCTAAGTTCTAGGGGACTGATGACCACAGATGTTAAGTCCCATAGTGCTCAGAGCCATTTTTGAACCTGCATAGCAAGGTAATATTTCCATCCTGCCTTTATCATGTCGTACTTTATTATTTGTTTCCTCCATGTCTGATTTAGGGCGGTCCGCCATTTTCAAGAGGTAGACCTACGTGTAATAAAAATGTTATGATTCTCAGTGAGTTTCACTGACGATTGTTACTGGTATTTCAGCCCAGAAAACTGGTCATTATATAGTAACTTTTCAGCAAGGTTCATATTTGTCATTGTCTGACGGTAGAACATCGTCTGGAATCATATAACGTAAGCAAGCATCAAATAATTATTATTGGTGTACTCTCCGTTACAAACACATTTGTTTGAAAGACTCACTTCCTTTTTTGACTCTCTATACCTTGTTGACTGGTATTTTACAGCACAGTGAAATACAGGGTGTTTGTAAATGAATATCGGGGTTTTAACGCTTTATAATATTTATCATGTTAAACTTATAGTTATAAGTGATATGTCAAATGAAAGAGCAACTCAGTCAGTTTTACCAAGAACCTTATAAATGTTCAATTTGAACACCATTTGTCGCACGGCACACATCAAGCACTATAGCCGAGTTCTTCGCAAAACGTTGATATGTGTGTCTTCATTGATAGTAGCAACAGCTACTTCAATCCGGTTTCTTAATTCAGGAAGGTCTGCTATTAGCGGAGGCAGCTACACACTATCATTGAGGCCGGCCGGTGTGGCCGTGCTGTTAAAGGCGCTTCAGTCTGGAACCGCGTGACCGCTACGGTCGCAGGTTCGAATCCCGCCGGGCCGGCCGCAGTGGCCGTGCGGTTAAAGGCGCTGCAGTCTGGAACCGCAAGACCGCTACGGTCGCAGGTTCGAATCTTGCCTCGGGCATGGATGTTTGTGATGTCCTTAGGTTAGTTAGGTTTAACTAGTTCTAAGTTCTAGGGGACTAATGACCTCAGCAGTTGAGTCCCATAGTGCTCAGAGCCATTTGAACCATTTTTTCGAATCCTGCCTCGGGCATGGATGTGTGTGATGTCCTTAGGTTAGTTAGGTTTAATTAGTTCTAAGTTCTAGGCGACTAATGACCTCAGAAGTTTAGTCGCATAGTGCTCGGAGCCATTTGAACCACTATCATTGATGAAGCCCGAAGGGAAAAAATCGCATGGCGTTAGGTCGGGTGAACGTGGAAGGCCATGCAAAGCAAGCCCTGTCATTGGGTCCCTTGCGGCCTATCCAGCGGTCGGCTATAGGCTTGATGTGTGCCGTGTCACAAATGGTGCTAACATTGAACATTTATAAGCTTCTTGGTAAAACCGTTTCAGTTGCTCTTTCATTTGACATATCATTTATAACTGTAAGGTTTACGTAATAAATATTATAAATCGTTAAAACCCTGGTCTTCATTTATAAACACCCTGTATTATGGCCGCGCGAGGGAGCAGCGCTGACTGAGACGTCTTGTCACTGTCCGGGCTGCTTCCCCCCTCCCGTTGGAGGTTCGAGTCCTCCCTCGGTATTGGGTGTGCGTGTGTTGTCCATAGCGTAAGTTAGTTTAAGTTAGATTAAGTAGTGTGTAAGATTAGGGACCGATGACCAAAGCAGTTTGCGGCCATAGGACCTTACCACAAAAAAAAAAAAAAAAAAAAAAAAAAAAAAAACAATTGTAGCGCATTATAGTTAAGTACTGATAACGGTGTTGTATTACGTCCCATTTTACGACTTCGAAAGAAGAACAGAGTAACTACTGACATACCAGTTTATTACCCTTGTAGTCGTATGTATACTGATTGAAGTACAAACTTCATTGTTCTCATTTCATATAAATTACTAACAGTGTACTTCAAAAAATAATTTACACGTTTACACACCAGACCAAGAAAGTAACTTTCATTGAATGGTTGGATATACTCCAAAGTGACACAGATACAAGGTACTATTTTCCACCACAGCCACAAAAAAAGAAAACACTTTCCGTATAGGCCATGAAGGCCCGATGGTACCGACCGTCCTCCGTGTCATCCTCAGGTGTCATCAGATACAGATATGAAAGGGCATGTGGCCAGCACACCGATCTCCTGGCTGTCAGATTTCGTCACTGGTCCCGCTACTTCTCAATCGAGTAGCTCCTCGACTGACCTCACAAGGGTCGAGTGAATCCCCCTTGCCAACAGCACTCCGAAGGTCCGGACGGTGAGCCATGTAAATGCTAGCCAAGTACGACACTGCTTAACTTCTGTGAACTGACGCGAACCGGTGTTATCACTCCGGTAAGCATGGTACCTGCTCGAACCTTTTGTCTCACTACCTACTTGTGCCACAGATTACTTGTATTGTCCCACTCGAGCATGTATGTGTGTGTGTGTGTGTGTGTGTGTGTGTGTGTGTGTGTGTGTGTGTGTGTGTGTGTGCGCGCGCGCTTGCGTGTGCGTGCAGCAAAGTCTTAGTAAAAAACTGTCTGTACGTTCTGCCAATCTTTCAATTTCTTGACTATAGAAATCCTCTCCATGGGTACGCAGCCATTCCACAAACCCTATATGAACGTCCTCCCCTTTCGGAAAATCTGCGTTTGTTAAGAATCATTTCCTAGATTGCCTGGACATTATTGCCTGTGGTCAGTGTCAATTGGCCTTCCTTCCGATCGTCAACGCCTACGCTTGCACGCCCCGATTCCAATCGTTCGCACCATTTAATTACTGCTGAACATGACATTGCATTTGGCCATCGTTGTTGTTGTTGTTGTTGTTGTGGTTTTCAGTCCTGAGACTGGTTTGATGCAGCTCTCCATGCTACTCTATCCTGTGCAAGCTTCTTCATCTCCCGGTACCTACTGCAACCTACATCCTTCTGAATCTGCTTGGTGTATTCATCTCTTGGTCTCCCTCTACGATTTTTACCCTCCACGCTGCCCTCCAATACTAAATTGGTGATCCCTTGATGCCTCAGAACATGTCCTACCAACCGATCCCTTCTTCTAGTCAAGTTGTGCCACAAACTTCCCTTCTCCCCAATCCTATTCAATATCTCCGCATTAGTTATGTGATCTACCCATCTAATCTTCAGCATTCTTCTGTAGCACCACATTTCGAAAGCTTCTATTCTCTTCTTGCCCAAACTACTTATCGTCCATGTTTCACTTCAATACATGGCTACAATCCATACAAATATTTACAGAAACGACTTCCTGACACTTAAATCTACACTCGATGTTAACAAATTTCTCTTCTTCAGAAACTCTTTCCTTGCCATTTGGCCATCATACCATCACAATCTGTGTACAATGTAGACGTTACGACCACAAGGAGCGTACTCGCTAGCGGAATTCAGCTTTGGAATGCGTTTCCAGTTGCCACGATATTTTATTTTAAGCAGGAAAAAGAATCTTAGGTTGCAAAAACAGCATAAGCTATAGTGGCGCGTTTCGCTTGCTTGAGGCATCATCAGTATTCCTTCTTGCAAGAAATACATAAAAGCAGATTAGGGGTGTGGTTATATCTAGCATGAGAAGATGATAATTTTTATTAAATTCTGTTAAAACGTCAGAATGAAGTGTTACTTACGTACAGGGACTGTGGCTAATTCATTAGTAGACAAAATTTTGTTGTGCACCTAAAATGAAAAAGTAAAACCTTTAAAAAACGTTGCCCTAGACTATCAACGAAGAGCCAAATCTGCATATTGATAGTGTGACCGTGAAAGAAGCGATGATCCTTACCTTCGGCGAAGCTACGCTTAAATATGGCAACACTTCCAATCTTGACACAAATACTGATCTACAGTTTTCAGTGGCCATGAATATGTGACCGCATGTGTTTGGTTTGTTTAGTTCGTGAGGCGCTCAAGTGCGTGGTCATCAGCTCCTGTACAAAGTCTCAATTTTTACCAGTCCATCCTAGCCACTGTCACGAATGATGATGGTAATGATGAGGATAACACACACCCAGTCCGCGGACAGAAAAATTCCACAACCCTGTCAAAAATCGACCCCGGGACCCCGTGAGCCAGAGGCAGCAACGCTAGCAACTAGACCGCATGTGTGCACGCTGCTTGATACTGCTGGGAAGGACTCTTATATGAATGCGCGGTGTCGTTTCTTTCAGACATGTCCGAAAGAACAGACACCACACATACATGTAATTGATTCGCCCAGATAGGGAATGGATCCACCTTCTTCAGTGCAGATGCATAAGTAAGTCTGACGTCCTGTGGGAATTTCAGACTAGCAAGCATGGAAGAAACGAACTGGGACTGCGGACAGGTGGCGCTCGGTCGGAATTTGGATCGGCCGTGAGGCGTGCGAAGAGAGCCCGTCCAGTTTTGGATGGTGCACTGGTTAACGCATCTGCCTACTAACAAGGGAACCTCCCCATCGCACCCCCCTCAGATGTAGTTATAAGTTGGCACAGTGGATAGGCCTTGAAAAACTGAACACAGATCAATCGAGAAAACAGGAAGAAGTTGTGTGGAAGTATGAAAAAAATAAGCAAAATATACAAACAGAGTAATCCATGCGTAACATAGGCAACAACAAGGACAATGTGAGCTGAGGAGCATCGTGGTCCCTTGGTTAGGGTGAGCAGCTGCGGAACGACAGAGAAAATTTTAATTTTTTATTTTCAGACAATTATTATCTGTCCGTTCGTCCGTCCGATGCGATCACTTTTTTGGGAGTGATTATCACATCCAAAAGAAAACATAAATCGGGCAAGGTAGAAGAACCTTTTTACCCATTCGCCAAGTGTACAAGTTAGGTGGGTCGACAACATATTCCTGTGACGCACATGTCATCACCAGTGTCGTATCGATTATATCAGACGTGTTTTCCTGTGGAGTAATCGGTTGACCTATGACCTTGCGATCAAATGTTTTCGGTTGCCATTGGAGAGGCACGTCCTTTCGTCTACTAATCGCACGGTATTGCGGTGCGGTTGCAAAATACAGACACTAAACTTAATACAGTGAACAGAGACGTCAATGAACGAACGGACAGATAATAACTTTGCGAAAATAAAGAAAGTAAACTTTTCACTCGAGGGGGGACTTGAACCAAGGACCTCTCGCTCCGCAGCTGCTCACGCTAACCACGGGGCCACGGCGCTCCTCAGCTCACCTTCTCCTTGATGTTGCTTATGTTGCGCATGGACTACTTAGTTTGTATATTTTGCTTATTTTTTCATAGTTTCACAAAACTTCTTCCTGTTTTCTCGATTGATCTGTGTTCAGTTTTTCAAGGCCTATCCACTGTGCCAACTTATAACTAAATCTGAGAGGGGTGCGATGAGGAGGATCCCTTGTAAGCATTGGAGACGCAGCACAGTACATATTTTTACTCGTCGTCGCTGATTCCGCATAATGTGCTAATGAAGCTGACACCAGTGATCCCATCCCTTGCCTTTTTCTTTCTACCCCTTCCACCTTCAATCTCCATATAAGGCAGAACACTGCCGACGCAGTGGACGGGAGCTTCGCTAGCGGGCGTTTCTGAATGTACAGTAAATAAGAACAGAAACAGAACACACAGTGACAGTGTCCGTTCAAATGAAAAATAGAGTTAAAGTAGCTGATAAACGTAAAACAGATGTAACAACTATTAAAGAAGAGAAAAAATATCCACAACAGGGCGCAATCTGTTGGCGTCAAAACTGAAGACGAGAAGACCATAAGACAACAGGTCAACAGATACTGATAAAATGTATAAAAAATTTCCATAAGCCAAATTTATAATATAGGAAGTAGAAATAAGTTAGCGTTTTCAAGAGGAGAATCATGCCAATGCTCAGTTGCGCTCCCTGAAAAACTATCATCATTGAATGGTAGGTCATTAAGACTTACATCTTTAGCTACATGAGAATGTTTCATAATCTCCAGTTTCTCCGAAAAGAAAATTTTATTGCTCTTGGGTGTAGGACGCTACGTGTCCGCCAGCATTTAAATGCTTAGCGATAGAAGAATTACTTTTTAGTTGCACCTATTTTTAATGGGTTATGCTCCTGAAATCCCGTTCTGAGTGTCCGGTCAGTCTACCCTATGTAAGACATAGGACAGGTTAATTTATAAACCCCGAATGAGAAAATTTCTGTTACATCGGTGTGTCGTGAGACTAGGACCTCCCGTCGAGTAAACCGTTCGCCGGGTGCAAATCTTGCGATTTGATACCACTTCGGCGACTTGCGCGTCCCTGAGCGGAGAAAATCGCCGACCCAGCCGAGAACCGAACCCGGGCCCGTAGGATTGACATTCTATCGCGCTGACCACTTTTTTTATTAGTAACAATAGTATTTTATTTATTTATTTAATTTTAAAGTCCCAAAAGAAGAATCATATATGAAAAAGAAGGGAAAGAAATATAGGGACGAAGTGACATCCCCGACACTTCACTGGGAGTAAATCCTATCCCTCGAAACAACGTAAAACTGGGACTCCCCACCGCTTCGGGTGGTTATGAAACATGCTGCCTAGAAAGCTCGCAAAATGAGTTTTATATTTAGAGTGGCGTCGGATGATTTCGTGTTGTTCTAGTAGATAATGTCAATAGTCCATGACCGATATGAAGGTCCGCGAGAGCACGTAGTGCGATGCGTGTCCTCCAATCCATCGGATTGCCGATGTTTTTTGTGAGGGGAAAAGTACAGCGTCACTGAAAAATAAATCGTCCGTCGTGATTGTAGATTCGTCGGTGCGTCGGAGGAGGGCCATGATGCGTTGCGTCTGCTGCCAAACATCCTTTGCCTCACCGCACTGCAGAGAATGTTCGTCGGTGTCCTGCATGCCACATATAAGGCAGAGCGGGAAATCCACCATGCGAATGTCGTACAATCGTTGGCGGTTGACTGTCTTGCGGTTGATTAATGTATTCCATGACGATCTCGCTGCCGTGGTGAGGAGAAACGTATGGACAGCTCGCCAAACCTGTCGCCAATCTCGCGTTGGGTATTTAAGTTCGACAACATTGCTGCCATGATGACGCCGCAAGTATCGATATATCTCACGAGTAGTGGGGATTCTTGTAGAAGATACCTGTAACTGAACATAACTAAAATCAACAAAGAATTGCGCAACGTGAGAAAACGAGGGCGAAATTGTGCCTACCGCTACCGGTGGTTCAAAGGATGTGGGAAGAAGCACATCCAGGATGGCCGATGTGATGGCGTGTTGCCGTTGGTTCCAAGTTCGTAGCGTCGCTCGCAGGTATAGAGCTAGAGCCTTTATCCGCACATCCGTGAGGTTAAGTCCTCAAGAATGGTGTAGGAGAGTTAAAGTCTCATATTTGATCTTAAACAACATTCCTTGGCTGACATAGTATCCAAAGGCCGCCATTAATCTGTCAGCAATACCATGTGGCATTGGCAGTACCTGTGCCATGTGCGGCAGTCGCGAGGCCAGGTGAACATTAGTGTAGTCCACCCTCTGGAGCAGGTCGTGCGTCCGGAGTGAATTGTTGCGTATGTGCAGTCGGACGTGCTGGAGGAGACGTCGATAGCTCGCCGCCGCTGATTGCCGTGGCGATTGGGTGAATAATACGCCTAGGCATCTCAAGATGTCCACCGTCGTAAACGGGCTGTGCAGAGCGTCCAGCTCTCGACCGATGTGCATAATCTTGGTTTTATTCATGTTGACCCTGCTTCCCGCAGCTACTCCGTACGTAGTAAGAAGGGTAACCACCTGACTTACTTCGTTCTCCGACCGGACGAGTATCATCAAGTCGTCGTCATATGCACGACACGTGAAGGAGCTCGCACGGAGTCGGACGCCTGTTAGAGTCCGTCTAAGAGTCTGCATGAATGGTTCGAGCGCTATTGTAAACAGTATCATCGACAAGGGACATCCTTGCCTTACTGAGCTGCAAATAGGAATCGTTCCTACCTCCTTGCCATTGACTCTCACCGTGGAAGAAGCGCCGCGAAGGAGGCGCATGAGGACGGTAATAAAATCCTGTGGTATCGCCATGCGTCGCATGGTCGAGTCAAGGAAAGCATGGTTGATCCTGTCAAAGGCACGATCAAAATCCACCGATACGAACGCCGCTCGCATGCGACAAGCTTCCGTCAGGGAAATTACGTCACGGTATTCGCCTAGGATAGAATGTTGCATGGGGGCTTAATAAAAATATTAATGCAAATAATTTAAATTTTTTTTTTTTTTGCTTTAGTAGCTGTCTGTCCGATTACGAAGTCTCGTAACGGTTGGCCCTGACTATTATTATTACGCAATCTGACTGCTTAGAACAATAACAAAGAATGAAATGGAAATTTTCATTAACACAGTTAATTAATTAAGCCCCCAGCAACTATAAAACCAACGCAACAACAAGCACAAGAGTAACTGTTCTGTGTGTGGGAGTGTGACTCAACGTACGCATCTGGCGCGGTTCTTCTTCAACAACACAACAAAAAAAATGGCTCTGAGCACTATGGGACTCAACTGCTGAGGTCATTAGTCCCCTAGAACTTAGAACTAGTTAAACCTAACTAACCTAAGGACATCACAAACATCCATGCCCGAGGCAGGATTCGAACCTGCGACCGTAGCGGTCTTGCGGCTCCAGACTGCAGTGCCTTTAGCCGCACGGCCACTTCGGCCGGCCAACACAACAATTTTTAAATAACATTATACTGAATTAATTAAAGAAAATACAAATACCATAATTACTCAAGAGAACCACAATTACACTCTAATCCAAGAACACAAGCCAGATGCTTTGTTGACTGAACCTGTAATGACACATTATTTAAAACATGGAAATAATGAAAAATAAATCAAGTTTTGTTACCTTCATATATTGACCAAAATCACTCTCATAATTACAATATATCTCCACACCGACTCGCTATTACCACATCTCAACAAGAACTTTTCAGTATCACATCTCAGCAAGCACTCTCTACTAGCACATCTGAACACGAACTGACTACTACGAGCTCTCCCCAAGCACTGACTTCTAGCACATCTCAATAATGACTGCCCGTGGAGGCGTCGGAACAATGCTCTCTAGCGATCTCTGGCGCTGTGGCTCAGTGTAGCCACCTTTCATATGCCCTTCCTCCACGGCTAGAATTTGATGGTATTTTTGCCAGCATTGGTGGTGAAAATACCACCAAATTTGTCAAAAAAATACAGACAAAAATAAAAGATAATATTAATACGTAAATATCATATAACTAGATAAAATTTTGCTTTGCACTGACCTTTCAATAACCTATTATATAGAATACAGTAAGCAATACAAATTCTTTCATACATGTGACTTTACATAATAGTTTATACAAGTATTATGTGGTTAAACAGTTCAATCAATAGCGTCAGCAATGACGAATATGTGCAGGTAAGAGTCTCATAACTTTCCACAAACAGTAATACACAATAAATCAGTTTATACAAATATTCACATAAACGCTTTCCATAGCCCAAGAATAAGCAGTTGACAGTTCCAGCAGTAGCACCCAGCAATGGTCAACAGGTGCAAATACCACAAGTAACATTTTTTCAATAGAAACAGTCCATCAGTGGCACCCAGTACTGTTGAATAGGTGCAGACACCAACAAGTAACACCATTTCAGTAGAAGCAGTCCATTAGTGGCACCAGCAATGTTGATCAGGTGCACACAGCGACAGGTGACTTCATTTCAGTAGAAGCAGTCCATCAGTGGCACCCAGCAATGTTGAGCAGGTGCACACAGCAACAGGTGACTTCATTTCAGTAGAAGCAATCCATCAGTGGCACCCAGCAATGTTGAGCAGGTGCAGACATCAACAGGTGACATCTTTTCAGTAGAAACAGTCCATCAGTGGTACCCAGCAATGTTGAGCAGGTACACACAGCAACAAGTCACATTTCTCAGCAGAAGCAGTTCAATAAAATACACTGTCACTGATCACACTGTTCATCAGAGTTTATAAGCAGAAATTAAACATGTCCTAGTGGCACCAATATTGTAGAAAAGGTACAAGTAACAGTTCATAATTTTTTTTTTACAATCACTGATCACACAGTTCATCAGCAGAAATTAAACATGTCCTTGTGGCACCAATCATGTAGAAAAAGTGCAAGTAACAGTCCATACTATTCACCATAACTACTGAGACAGTTCAGTCATGAACAATAGTTTGAATGCACATACAATTTCTTTAACAAAATATAATCAATGCTCTTACACTAAACATACAAATCATAATAAACACACAAATGATATCAGTTAATTGTCACATTAACTATTACAGTACACAATAACAGTTAACCTATAATATTTATGGGTGTCAGTGCAAGCCACTACCAACAAATAAAATAATATTTAGGAGATAGGTGGGTAGGATTAGGAAAGGAAAACACACAAAACACATCCACTCATCTTTCATCCTCATTAAGTGCTACTGTGTAATTGAATAGTGTTAACTGTGTAAATGTAACTCTGTCCAAGATTTGATGTTCATCATGTGTACCAAGTAGTAGTGGCAGCAATGTATAACAGTCAATAATAGTTAGTCAACGTCATAGTCATCATGTCAAGACCAATGTTTGCCAAGCCAGATCAAATTGTACTGTTGCTGAACAACTGTCAGTGAACCAAGATATGCAAATACTTCCTCTCTTCAAAAAAAATGTATACTGCTTATTGATTTAACAAAGTGTGTGTGTAGGCAATCTTCTTTCTACTTGAGTGTTCTAGTCTGCCATCTTCATCCTCCTTGTCCCATATGGACCAACAAAAAAAAAAAATATGCTCCTCACTTACTTTACCTCTTATCCACCAAACTCCAATAATCATCACTTAATCTTAATACTTCAATAATACGTCGATACATATAAACCTCAGCACCAATATCATTTCACTTCCATAACAACTCTTTCCTCTAGTCAGTCTCCTCGAACAAGTACAGATAAAATCCTAGTGCAACTTCAATTCAGCATCCCATACAATCCGAAGACACATTGTCCACACACAACCTCTGTGTATTCCATCTGACCCAAATTTTCTACTCATTATAAATTATAAGATACATTTTGGTTCCTTGTCCATCATTAAATAAAAGAAATGCATACATGACCTCTAACAGACTTAGTTCGAATAACTCTCAGTAATTAAGTACGATTACGGAGTGTGAATAATCATAACATTTCACAGTGTGTACACCACTTCAAGAATCATAGCAGAAGCAAACATGTGGAGTATTTTTTGTGTCAAGTGTCACTTCCTATTTCAATTGCTCACGAAAAATGCAGTGTAATACTGTCAATGGTCTAAACCTAGTTTTGGTCTGTCGTGTCGTTAGCTTCCTTCCTATTAGCATAAATTTATACAGCTTCCATAAAACCTCAGCTCATGTGACTTCTATGACTTTCTTTTACTAATGTCGTTCGTCGAATTACTGCAGTTCATTTTCTTATCTTAAAAATATAAGGCACTGAGCGTAAGCAAAACATGCAATAGCGAGTAAATATACCAGTAGAGAACAGAATGTCAACAAGTGGATGCAGCACAATCCCTACAACGAGGCTCTGCCAAGTGAACAATCTATAATTAATACCATAGTGTAACCTAGTCTCTATGTTTGTACACAGTATATCAGCATTTCTATATACTAAATTGAAGGGTAGTTATGACAACAAAACAGAAATGTGTAAATATGCAATCCATAAACAAGGCAGCAAATATGTTATCTATCATAATAAACAGGTCATTAGCATCATATCAGCATAAGCAAATAAATGTTTATATGTAATCTTAATAAGTAAACATGAAGGCGCAAGCAGATAAATCACAAAGTATAACTTACATATCTAACCACATCAGCACAATTAATCAGGTGACAATTATAATTTAAATAAATAAGCACAGCAGGCACATAATAGAAAAATATGACATCAGTGAAAAAGCATAGCAGCCAAGCGATGCATAATATATACAAGTAACAACCCTGTTCATTAATTAATCATTGTCAAAATCAGTTAATATGCGTAAGCACGCCGCTTCACTAGTAAATTCATAGAACATGAAATTAGCACAAAGTATGAATCACGTAATCGCAAGCAGCAAATTACGTCTGAAGTACGTACCTAAGTGGAATTATGTTACCTGAAAAATAAACTCAATTAACCGTTACCTTTTTTTGTTTATTACTTTCTTCTTCGAAATGACCTTCTTCCTGAAAATTTTCTCCAAAGCAAGTCGTCTTACGTCGGACACGCACAGAATTTACCTGAAGGTCTTAAATACTTTATACAACCGTATCCTGAAAAATACTGAACGTTAATAACATAATTTATGAAGTCCTTATAGCTCTATACAGAATTTATTCGGAGAAATTAAACTGTGTATTTATTTACGTCTGTCAGTGCATTCGCACTGAGCGCTCGATCAGCTGTAGGCGCGTGACGTAGGAAGTGATTGTTTGCGGTCAACGACTGCCTTGTGCGGCGCGCAGACTGACTGTTGCTTTGAGTATGTGCCGCCGCCAAAACACAGCGCGGTACTCTTGCATTCTCCGCATGTTTACGTAGCTGTTAGTTTCTCTAAAGTATGTCATTCTACAAAAATTTTTACGTTCGATATATGATGTATTCCCTTAGAGCATCGAGATTTAAGAGTTTCTACTTCAACAGTGTTATCATGTATAATTTTGCGAACTCTATATGGACCGTTATAAAGCAGAAAAAATTTGCGACACAAGCCTTTTCCTTTATGAGACAAACGGTGGGACTTAATTAACACCTTCTGGCCAACTGACAAGATTTTTAAACGACCAGGACGTTTCGCTGATTTCTCTCTTCTAGCAGCCGCCGATGCAATATTTTGTAGAGCCAGGTTGACAACTTCAGAATGCCGCAGTTTCCGTGAAGGCGGAAAAGGAACGATTTCAGAAATGCGATTTGTCGGTGCTTTATTCTTTAATATCAGTGTAGGCGGTAAAGAAGTTGAATCATTAGGAAGTTCATTCAGAATGTTTTGAAAAAGATGAAGATACTGATCCCACGTTCTGTGATTCTGATGACAATAAAGACGACACAATTTATTGATTTCCTTCATCCATCTCTCTGAAGCGTTAGACTGAGGGTGAAAAAGTGAAATGAAAATTGGTTTAATCTTTCGACGCCGTAGAGTACGAAGCCAAATTTTAGAGCGAAACTGTGATCCATTATCTGATATAACCTTAACAACATGACCAACTTCTTTAAGAAAATGTTTGATGAAAGCATTAGATACTGAACGAGCTGTTGCTTTGCGTAAAGGTGTAAAACACACATATTTTGATGTCAATTCCACTGCTACGAAAATGTACGCAAAACCATTAGTAGAACGAACTACTGGACCGAACAAATCGACTACAGCCATGTCCTTTAATTTCGCTGGAATGATAGGAAACAATGGTGCTCTGTGAGAAACAGTTGGCGGCTTAGCCTGTTGACATAATTTGCATTTGGCAAGAACAGATCGAATACGTTTTTCCATATTACTGAAGTAGCAATTTTCTCGTAATTTATAAAAGCATTTTCTGGGACCAAAGTGCGCATAACTGAAATGTGTAAATGAGGTGTGGCCAATTCATCCAATCTAACAAAGCGTCTAAGAAAATTACAGACACCAAGGAAACTACGAATATCACGTTTTGTGGTAGGAACAGCATAATTACAAATAGCGTCTAGTTTCTCTGGATCAGGAAGAATACCTTCTGTAGAAATAATGTGACCGAGAAATTTCACCTGAGAACGACCAAATTCAGATTTTTCAAAGTTCACAGTAATGCCAACTCTTGCAAAAATACGTAATAATGAATCCAAAATTTTGTTGTGCTCATTCCAAGAACGTTTAGCAATAAGAATGTCGTCAACATAAGAAGTAATATTGTCACGAAGATAAACAGGTAAAATTTTGTTTAAACTACGAATGAATGCTGCAGAAAATATAGTAAGTCCAAACGGTAATTTCCAAAGTCACTTTTGGGTAAAATAGTCAAATCCGGTTATTCTTTACCTACTGTCTAGATAGATGGATAGTAGAAGAATTGTTTTTATAGATGCAAAGAATAGTGAAAGAGTAGGCAGCGGTGCAGAAAACTAAAAGGGAAATAGCACCACTACAGCTCGGGGCCCTGTGATCGCTACTGCACATATTCACTTAGTGTAGTGAATCCCCTGAGGACGATTAATAGGTGTACATTAATTTCAGTTTGTGACTTAGTGGCAAATTTGGCGGAAGGGCGCACGTAAATCGATCCAACCATGAACATGGACGTATGTCATTCCTAGAATTGCAAAAGATCTTAAATTTCCGAACAGTCAAGAAGTGTTTACAGTCAAAGCTTCCGCCTCGCGGCGACAAAGACCTACCGCGTCTGTCCCAGTCCCAATGTCGATTATTGTCAAGTTCGCGCGCCTGGCGCTCTCTTGTTGTATCCCGTAAATGAAACAGATTACTTTCTTCAAACCCCTCTGCTATCTGTGATTCCAAATTTCTTTTGCTGTCTTTTCCTACGATTTCGCTTTCAATATATTTGTCTTGCTTTTGTAATGCCTCAAATTCCTTTTTAACGCGTTCATTAAATTTTGCCGGATTTTCAACATGCTTATTTATGTTCTGGTACTCTTCAGTTTCCGCAAATGGCAATGGAGCTGTATCATCCGAATCTCTGTCCCCATGTAAACTAAGATTTGTCAATTTATCTGAAATCTCCTCAACTCTTTCCGATAAGTCACCTATTTTTTCTTTCTGTTTACCTACGTCTTCCGTAAGTGTCGCGACTCGGGTTTCAGTGTTGTCACATTTGGTAGTTAACTGTTCATATTGTTGTGTTAGATTATTTATTCTGTCATTTGGTACGGATTCCTCGATTCTCTCAAATATTTCTTCCTTATCGTGTGCACGTTGTAAATTTAACTCTGAAAATTTTTGTACTATCACGCGATCTCTTTCTTCCTGTTCTCTATCTTGTTCCCTTTGTCTAATCTCTACTGCAATTAATCTATTATTGTGAGAATTCAAAATCGGTTGTACTTCTTCTCTAATTTCTTTCTTTAAATCATCTTTCATGTTTTTGAAACATGTCCCTATTCGTGAATCTAACCGTGTTTCCAGTGTTCCCATATCAGTTTTTAATTCAGATCGTAAAATTCCCATCTGTGATCCCAGTGAGTCAAACCGTGCTTCCATTGTTCCCATTTGTGAGTCTAACCGAGATCCCAAATTTAATATTGCACCCATCAACTGCTCCATATTAAATGGATCAAAATTCTTTTCGCCCCTAACATTTCCCGCAAAACTAACTTCCTTCTGCATAGCCATAAAGCTATCTGTGTTCGATACAATTCCAGAATCTTCTGCCGTTAATCTCGGATTCTGTGAATTTTCTGATTGAGAAAAATTTTGAAGTGGTTCCGGACTATTTTCCCGACTTATTACATTGTTTTCAACTCCATTATTCATCATACTGTTGTCCTGTGTTGGCGAGTTCGCCATGTCAACAATTTCGTCATTCTCACTGTCCATCATTTTTGCCTTTTTCATCGACCGCGTAATCATTTACAGAATATACAAAACTCGTTACTATATGAAAATTGCACACAATGACACTTTATCTCCAACAATACCATTTACACGAAATGTTTCCTTCAAACACGATTAACGAACAATTGAAATAATTGCACTAAATCGTCAAACGCGTATACAAGACAACAAATCAAATTCAGAGAAAAAATACCATTATAAGAATGACAATTACCAAATCTACACATGCAAAATAGACTATAATTACTAAACTACAAATTACTACAACAATGCTACTGTCTACTATTTTTACAATCAGAAGAATTCCAAGGGACGATCCGAAGCAGCGGTCGCCACGTGCATGGGGGCTTAATTAAAATGTAAATGCAAATAATTTTAATTTTTTTTTTTTTTGCTTTAGTAGCTGTCTGTCCGATTACGAAGTCTCGTAACGGTTGGCCCTGACTATTATTATTACGCAATCTGACTGCTTAGAACAATAACAAAGAATGAAATGGAAATTTTCATTAACACAGTTAATTAATTAAGCCCCCAGCAACTGTAAAACCAACGCAACAACAAGCACAAGAGTAACTGTTCTGTGTGTGGGAGTGTGACTCAACGTACGCATCTGGCACGGTTCTTCTTCAACAAAACAACAATTTTTAAATAACATTATACTGAATTAATTAAAGAAAATACAAATACCATAATTACTCAAGAGAACCACAATTACACTCTAATCCAAGAACACAAGCCAGATGCTTTGTTGACTGAACCTGTAATGACACATTATTTAAAACATGGAAATAATGAAAAATAAATCAAGTTTCGTTACCTTCATATATTGACCAAAATCACTCTCATAATTACAATATATCTCCACACCGACTCGCTATTACCACATCTCAACAAGAACTTTTCAGTATCACATCTCAGCAAGCACTCTCTACTAGCACATCTGAACACGAACTGACTACTACGAGCTCTCCCCAAGCACTGACTTCTAGCACATCTCAATAATGACTGCCCGTGGAGGCGGCGGAACAATGCTCTCTAGCGATCTCTGGCGCTGTGGCTCAGTGTAGCCACCTTTCAATGTATGTTGCTCCGAACCCCTAGACAAGCCTGGTCTGGTGGTATTGTCTTGGATATTACAGTCTTGAGCCTTGCCGCCAACATTCGCGCAAAGATCTTATAGTCAGTATTGAGCATCGTGAGCGGTCTAAATTTATGGGCGCTGACACTCGCTGTCGATTTCGGTATTGGTATAAGCAGTCCCACCGTGAACTGCGACGGAACGTCCGTGTCAGGGCTCAATAACTCATTATACATCAATACCAACTGGGACATCATTAAATCCGCAAATGCGAGATAAAATTCGAGTGTCAACCCATCTGGCCCAGGGGATTTATGCTCCGCACCCTTCGCGAGTGCGCCCCGGATGTCATCTTCCGTTAGGGGTTCGAATAGCGCCTCTGCATCCGGACCATCCACCTCCGTTTGCATCTGTCGCAAAATGTCTTCTCCTGTCCGATTGTCCGTCGGCGTTCCAGTGAAAAGGAGGCGGTAATGCTCCAGAAACTCAGCAGCAATGTCCTGTTGTGACGTCAAGGGCCGACCATCGTCATCATGGAGCACTGTGATCAGGGATAGGCGATTACGCGCATGTCCCTTGGACACATGATGCATGCTAATACGTTCTCCATCGACGTTGTCCAAACACCGAACACGGATCAGAAGTCCCTCCAGTCGACGTCTCGTGATCGATAAAATGCAGGCCTGAATGCGATGGACTTCCGCTTGACGCTTGGGCGATGGGGCCTTGGAGGACAGGTCGCGGAGCACCATGTAGTAATAATCAAGTGTATCTCGGAGGCATTTCGCTTTTTCCTTGCCATACGTTATGAGAGCTCTTCGTATCGCCGGTTTTGCACATTGTAGCCACCATGAAAAAACCGTACGGTGCAGCTGCAGACGGCGAGTGCATGTCTGCCATGTTTCTTCGATCCACTGTCGACATTCGAGATTCACCAATAAGGATGAATGAATTTTCCGGGAACTACGACTCCGCCAGACCCACTGCCGTGGGAGGGTTGACGTGCATAAATATGCAAGGTGATCCGTAAAAGCTGTGTGCCAACGTTCAGCAGCCAACACGTGATCCCGTAATCTGTCAGAAACATAAATCCGATCCAGCCTGTTCGCCGAGTGGCTAGTAAAATACGTGTAGCCCTCTCGCTGCCCATGGATCTTTTCCCACGTGTCCATTAGGGCCATGTCGCGGCAGATCGTGTTCAAAGGGTGGCAGGAGCTGAAATTAGGAGTTTGATCCCTCGGTGCGAGTACACAGTTAAAATCTCCGCCTACCAAGATGTGGTCATACCTCCCATGGAATAGGGGGGCAATCTCCTCCGAGTAGAATCGTGCTCGCGCCTGTCGATTGTCAGATCCGCAGGGTACATAGATGTTGACGATACGAATGCCGTTCACGGTCATAGCCAAACCCCGAGCCGAAGGAAGGTAATCGAGGTCACACACCGGAATCCCTTCCCGGACTAGTATCGCTGTGCCACGTCCTCCATCTGGAGTCGGCGCTAGATAAGTGTTGTATCCATGCGCATCGGGAAAAGCAGCATTGCAGGATTCCTGCATCAGCAGAATATCAACGTCTGTAGCGTAAATCATGTCCCGGAGAAGTTGCATCTTTGCAAGCGAACGTGCGGTGTTAATGTTCACTGTGCCCAACTTATATGTTTGGTCCGTTGTCGTTGTCATGCTCGTGTCATGTCATTGAGAACTCCAAGGGCTTTAGTCCACTATTCGTGCTGAGAGGGGTGCCCACCAACGGGTTGCCCTCCGTTGTTGTCGTTCCGTGGTGTGCATCCTGTAAGTGAGTTGTCATTATTTGGGGGTGGCAATTCCTGTTGACTTCGACTGGTTCCGCCCAGTCGCAGTGGTCATCAATCCGAGAAACGTCGTCTGATGTATTTCGATGTGGCTGCCGGGACATTGATGTCCCTGACGCCTTCGTCGGCAGCGCTGGTTCAGTCTGTGTCAATGAAGAGGGCCCGCCTGAAAGGCAGGATATCCGGTCACCATCTGACGGAATCCTGTCAGCGTCCTCTAAAGGCACGTGTTCCGTGTCAGACAGTTCTTCGACTAGGATAACTTTCATGTCCCCTAGGCTAGGGGGGGACGTTCCACCCTAACTATGGCGACGCTTTTTGCGACGCTTTGGCGATCGCTGTTTGCGTGCCCTGCCCTCTGCTGCCTCACTGTGTTCGTCGATCGTTCGTTGGTCCGTTGCCGGCGTGGCTGTCTCGACCTCTACTTCCACGCCGCGTGCTTCATGTGAGTTTTCGGAAGGTTCGTCTCTCATCTGACGCGACGTGGGTCTAGAGATATTCTCCGAGTCACCTCCATGCTCCCGTAACTCGGTCTGCCCTTGCATAAACACGTCCTTGTCACGCTCAGAACTTGGCAACACCTCCCGGCGGGCCACCGACACGTGCGTAATCGGCAGTTGCGTGGGAACTTCTCGCTGTGACACTTCTCCGTGTGGCAGTTGCACGACGCGGCGTTGTATGCACTCCGAGCGGATATGTCCTTCTCCACCACAAAAATTGTTCAAATGGCTCTGAGCACTATGCGACTTAACTTCTGAGGTCATCAGTCGCCTAGAACTTAGAACTAATTAAACCTAACTAACCTAAGGACATCACACACATTCATGCCCGAGGCAGGATTCGAACCTGCGACCGTAGCGGTCACTAGGTTCCAGACTGTAGCGCCTAGAACCGTACGGCCACTCCGGCCGGCTTCTCCACCACAGCCAAAACAGGTGCGTGGCTGGCCATCGTAAATAACAATAGCTCGACGTCCTCCAATGTATAAATAAGATGGGATATGTTTAGTAAGGACGATCCGCACCTGTCGGACGCCGTTTAGCACAGGATAGGTGCTAAAACTTGCCCAGCGCTCAGGCGTATGACTAAGTACAATTCCATATGGTCGCAGCGATTCAGTAACCATCGATTCTGGCACCTCAAACGGCAATTCAAAGATCCGAATGACCCTCACACCCAATCCTGAAGGAGCTACTGTTACATCGCTGATATGGCCATCGGAGTGTCGAAATTTAAATCCTCTTTGAGCAGCGGAGAGAGTTCTTGCACACGCAGCTTCATCGGTCATCTTTACGTACATTGTATTGCTTACAATGGATAGGTGTATTACAATTATGTCTGCAGCAGGTAAACGAACTTCTTCCCTCAAAAAACGCTCCATTTCGAAAGCTTTGGGTCTGGCATACTCGTTGTCGAACGTAAACTGGAGCGTAGTCTTTCGAAAATTGTGTGCCATGGCGATCGAGTGAGACAACAACTTGCGCGAGTACCGGCGGTGTAAACACTTCCTCGTCCACGCGCGCCCGCGGCCGGGGCAACAGGTCCGTGCCGCGCCACCGCCGAAAGCAGACTTCTCCACTCAGCTACCGAGGGCGGACTCTCATCACCTATAAAGTGATGCTCAATCTTTAACTTTACAGCTCCTGAACAGTCTAGCTAGCTGATAGGAAACGCAACACAAGAATGGTAGACCAACAAAGTTTGGAATTACGAAATTAACGCTAGGTTGACTACCACTTCTCTTGTACAATTTCTCCCACAATGTTCGGGTTATATAAATTACAACTAGAAACGAACCGTAAATTGGCTAGTTCAAAGTCAACAGTGCTGCGGATAAAGAAATTTCGCTCTGAAGAAACTCATTTTGTGTGGGTATGGATGGCATGTCGACGCATGTATTATCTGGTGTTTGGCTTACGAGGGATGTCAAAATTAATTTCATTGTTTATTTGTTTATTTAATTTTTTGCAGGGTCAGGAAGCTTTCTCAAAGTATGTTTTCTGAGGAGTGAAGGTATGAAACCTACTGAAATTCATCGGCGAATGACGATCCAGCATGGTTATACATGCCTATCACGGCAGCAACTGTGTGAATGGAGTAGAAAGTTCGAAAATGGGTTGACGTCTGTGACAGATGCTCAGCACCCGAGTGAGACGTGACGTGTTGTGACACGAGAGTGTACTGCAGCGGTAGAAATCATTATGGTGGATAATCGCCATGTGACGGCGGGTGAAACAGCCTCATATCTGAACATTACTCATGGATCAGTACATTACGTCATTCAACAAATGCTTAAATATAGTGAAGCGTATACAAAATGCGTGCCACGGCACATAACTCCAGAACTGAAAGAACAACACTTGGACGCCGGTAATAAATATTTGCGTTGCTTTGAAGGAGAAGGTAATGGCTCCTTCACAAGAACGGTTACAGGAGACGAAGGCTGGGTACACTACCACCAACCGGAAATAAAGACAGCAATCAAGGAATGCCGCCATTTCCCACAACAAAAACACGTTCCGCACGCAGCCATCTGTGTGGAGGTTTTTGTTGACTCTCTGGATGAGTGAGACGTTGTCTTGGAACACTACACGACTACGAAAGTACCATTAGCGTTGTGTGACGTTTCAATACGCTAAACAGCAACATCGGCATACAGTTAGATTAGAGCGACATGGACTGACTACGGCTGTAATTTTGCAATATGACAATGCTCGACCTCATACAGCCCGTGCCACACTTATAACCATCGATGATCTACACTCTAGTAGTCTCCTGCAACCATCATAGTCACAGGATCTCGCATCGAGTGACTGTCACATATCTGGACCACTCAAAGAGGCGATGGGAGAAAAGAAATCTCGTTCCGATGGAGAGATACAGCAGCTGGTGCTCGATCGGCTGCGTACGCTACCAAATTTCTTTCTTTTTTGATACCGGCGGAATCCATGCAATTCCTGTGCACTCGAGGAAGACTATGTCGAAAAATGGTATGCTTGCATTCCACTGTCGTTCACTGAAATAATCTAAAGAAATATTTAAGTTTTTCAATTGACTTCCCATCATCGCACATGCCTGTAGGATATGCTGATTTAAATTTCAGTCCTATATCAGAATATTTTAAGCACAGAAAAAAGCTTTCCCCATAGATGAAGAAGTACTGTATATGAGTACCTTGTGCTTATTTGTTGCGGCTGGATTTATAGTAAGCCAAAGGTGGAGATCACCAAACAGGTTAACCAGAGGATATGCACGTGCAGCTTATCGTCATCTTTCTCACTGTTATAAACGTCTACTCATTGGTAGGATGATGATGATGGTGAGAGTGGTGCAATGTGTACAGAGTGAGTGGTGATAAGTTGGTCTCGGCAGACTGGACATGGGTGCTTCCAGGACCACAGCACGAGAAATCTGTAAGATTGATCAATGAGCTCTGATGAACAGGTTGATCGGAAGATTTGAACCACAGGCAGAGCTGGTAAACCGTGATTACTGAAAGCTGAGTCTAGATCTCGAGCGGCCAATCACATTTTACCGTGTCATTATAGCGCAAAAGATTTGCGTCATGTAGTGTGACGGTCAGGTGGAACATTGGGCAGAATTTTGTGGTGTACAGCTATGAGTCTGTTTCCCGTTTCTAACGGAGTAATCGGAGTAATCGCCTTCTATCTTCAAAACTTCACAGAAGCCCTCCTGCGAACCTTACAGGACAGGAGAACGTCTGTCAAGTTGGGAAGGTAGGAGACTAGGTACTGGCGGAACTGAAGCTGTGAGGACGGGGCGTTAGTCGTGCTTGAGTAGCCCAGTCGGTAGAGCACTTGCTCCCGAAAGGCAAAGGTCCTCAGTTCGAGTCTTTGTCGGCACACAGTTTTAATCTGCTAGGGAGTTTCAACATAATACCTGTATTACTTCTGTCGAAATCTCAAAATGCTAAGCGAAATCGAGTCAAACCCCAATACACAATACCAAACCGATAGAAATCTAAGTGGCTTCTGACAGCTGCTTTCAGATCATCAAATGGTTCAAATGGCTCTGAGCACTATGGGACTCAACTGCTGAGGTCATTAGTCCCCTATAACTTAGAACTAGTTAAACCTAACTAACCTAAGGACATCACAAACATCCATGCCCGAGGCAGGATTCGAACCTGCGACCGTAGCTGTCCCACGGTTCCGGACTGCGCGCCAGTCGGTAGAGCACTTGCTCCCGAAAGGCAAAGGTCCTCAGTTCGAGTCTTTGTCCGGCACACAGTTTTAATCTGCTAGGGAGTTTCAACATAATACCTGTATTACTTCTGTCGAAATCTCAAAATGCTAGACGAAATCGAGTCAAACCCCAATACACAATACCAAACCGATAGAGATCTTAGTGGCTTCTAACAGCTGAAAGCGATCATCATTTCGTAGATGTGACAGAAATATACAGTCAGTCTTCGGTGAATAGCGAGTGCTCTGTCTCTCAAATACATGTCGGCCTTTATTCAGTACAGTTTGGATACCTAGTGAGCGGGACGAGACTAAACAGCGGCTGTGTACCTGGGGTAAAGGAGAAGCCGGCGCAACGGATGACGCGTTCCCTGGAGACGTCGCCGGCTGTTGGCTGGTGGCTTGTTGGCACAGCACTCCGGGACTCCGCGACGCGCATTTAGGCGTCTGTCAGCGACGCGGACGTCCCTATCGTACCCCCCCCCCCTTACCCTCACCACTGGTAGTACAAGTACCTCCTGTCTCCGCTGCGAACTGGTCTGGGTCTGGCACACGCCCACGAGAACTCTCCCCACTCCGAATACCGTACGCCATGTAATGACTGACAGGTATCTGGGAATGCGTCAAAAGCAAACAGGTAACATCGCGCGTACATTCATTTGATTGAGAGCGTGCCAGACAGGAATTTCTGTGCGAAGCTACTACAACTACATCCACACTGTGTAAACTACGTCAAGTTTTACAGCAGAGGACCTTTTTCCTTTATTTTGGTTTCCTTTGTTAACGATTCGATATCGTCTTGTGATTGTGTGAAGTATTTCGCGACCTACACCGTCAGCTTCATGCAGCACAAACGCAAAGAACGTCTGTGCGATTTGAGGCAACGAAGGTACCCACCAGGCCTCATAAAAAATGTAAAACATCAGCAAAGAGTAGGAAAATATCGTAACTGTGCTAGCTACGCCGCGCGGGATTAGCCGAGCGGGCTAAGGCGCTGCAGTCATGGACTGTGCGGCTGGTCCCGGCGGAGGTTCGAGTCCTCCCTCGGGCATGGGTGTGTGTGTTTGTCCTTAGGATAATTTAGGTTAAAGTAGTGTGTAAGCTTAGGGACTGATGACCTTAGCAGTTATGTCCCATAAGATTTCACACACATTTTCACTGTGCTCGCTACACGGAACGCAACACGCTCAGCCAGTTGAACTCTGAACAACCTTTTCATTAAATATATCGCAGTCAGTGTCTGTCAGTCACTCAGTAAAAAGCTGGACGTCGACTTGGCGTACTGTTGGAAGACAGGCGTGTGCATGTGAGTAAGTGTGTGTGCGTTTGTGTGTGTATGTTTTTCCTACATCCAGTAAAAGGAAGTGCATTCCGAAAGCTAGACAAGCTACGACCCTTTTATTTTTGTGCCTATCGACGACGCCACACTTCCGTCCTTCGGTGAATCGTCTCCAATATTCCTAAATAATTCGTTATTATCAGTCAACATGCATTTCCTCAGACATCTTTACCTCAGCACAGTACCTTTCACAGCATTAAGAGTAAAGTAAACGATTGTATTTTATTGTATGGAACTGGGGACCTAAAAACGACGGAGAAGCTTTGTCCCCGCCGTAGCCCTCAGTGGTACACAACCTCACAACAGGCACAGCAGTCCACTCACCCCACCATTGCACACCGAACCCTGCGTTATTGTGCGGTTCGGCCACCAGTGGACCCCCCCCCCCCACCAACCTCACCGGGAAGGTCTCACACTAGACGAGTGTAACCCCAACGTGTTTATGCGGTAGAGTAATTATGGTGTACGCGTACGTGGAGAAAGTGTTTGCGCAGCAGTCGCCGACTTAGTGTAACTGAGGCGGAATGAAGGGAACCAGCCCCCATTCGTCGGGACAGATGGAAAACCGTCTTAAAAACCATCCACAGGCTGGCCGGCACACCAGATCTCGACACTAATCCGCCGGGCGGATTCATGCCGGGGACCGGCACGCCTTCCCGCCCGGAAAGATATTCATCATCTCTCCAAATGTTGTGAATTGTCGCTGAGATAACCAGAAGCAAACAACCGATGTTACAATCAGCTGGTTAAACATTGTCGTCTGCCAATCGGCTCACACAGTGAATATTACAGGTATGCCACCTAGTCAGCAAACTGGAACTCTCTCTGCTTTCTGCACAATTTACGGCGGGCAATCGAAAACTTTCCGTATGAGGGCGTTGCTGCAGCATGTATGCAACGTAGCGCGACACCGATGCGGGTATACCAGCACCGCCGGCCGCTGTGTCCGAGCAGTTCTAAGCACTTCAGTCTGGAACCGCGCGACCGCTACGGCCGCAGGTTCGAATCCTGCCTCGGGCATGGATGTGTGTGATGTCCTTATGTCAGTTAGGTTTAAGTAGTTCTAAGTTCTAGGGGACTGATGACCTCAGATGTTAGGTCCCATAGTGCTCAGAGCCATTTGAACAATTTTTATACCAGCACGGGCATGTAGGCAAAGGATTAGTGCAGCATTTGCGTCTTTCCGGCGTGCGTACGGTAAATGTGGAAACGTGATCTGCGACGACGCTATTACCAAATGCTTGGCTGCTGAAGGGCAAACGCTGGTGCGCATCCAATACAGATGTGTATGTGGTATATTGTGTGTCGAAAACCAACTCTGACAAGAGTTACTGCTGCTTAATGATAAAGCACGTTCCCATATCACAAATGTCGTAAAGCAGAAGTTACGGCCACTCAAGTGAGAGACAGTCGACCTCACGCCCTACTATCCTCTCTCCATGTGATTATCACTGCTTCGGTACCTTAAAAAAAGCGTTGAAGGGTCGACGATTCCTGTCGGACGGGAATGTGCAGCAGGAAGTATCGGACTTCCTCACCCAGCAAGACACGGTGTTTTACCAAACGGATATCTTCAGCCCGGTGCGTCGGACGGATGACTGCCTCAATTCTCGCGGCGGTTTTGTCTATTTGACGCACCAATTGTGGACTGTACTGCCTTCTAACGGAAACATTTTAAGCACTCCTTACATATTACATTGTGGGCTTTGAAAAGTAATTAACGTTTCTAGATGATAAGGGGATAGACATATTTCATTTGCCTATTTCCTTGTACTGAAGTAACGCTGTTTCGGATGAATACGCCGAACACTAGTTGTATGCACGGCTGTGATTCATGGGTTCACTTGTTAAGATAAACGTGTGTTTCTCAGTGCAAAGAGCCTGCGACACCGTTTCCCTCTTTCCCAAGGGCGGGCAACGGTTTTTCTGGGCACCAAATAGTCTGCGACCGTCAGCTGTACATTTTACCCTGGCGTATTGCGTGCAAAGAGCAGCTCTTGCCCCTAAACCTTTGGCCCTCCCGTCTAAGAGTGAAGGACACCTTCAGTTATTGAACCGACATCAATACCACTTTAGGCAGTAAGCACAGCACATGACGTTAAGACTTGTTATCTCCTTTATAAGTGCTCCATATGATTACATGTTCTATTCAGAAATAGTGTGAGGTGGTAAAAGGGGGGAGGGCAGACACGTGTTGTTAATCTTCAAATTTCTCTGATTTGTAGCGAGATGTGTAAAGAGGGAGGTAACGCGTGGCTTTTCCCTTGGAAGAAGTTATGCTCTGAAAGCTATATCATAAACATCACTGCAAGATACAATGATATTCTTGAAACGTCAGACACTGGAATATGACTAGCATCAACTAAACGAACACGTGATAATTCGTACAGGTTTGCTGTGAATCTTTTCCTCTCTCTCTCTATCTCTCTCTCTCTCTTTCTCTGTTCTATTGTTTCTGCTCGGTGAGGATCGCATAATACCAAATAAAACTCATTACGTAGTCAAAAGGGAGTCTTCTAAGTGACCTCATCAAGCTTCCTTAGGGTAATTCCGCTGGGCCTTGGTGTGGAATCTGCTACATCTGCGTCCCATGCCTAACATCGTGTAGGGCTTCGCGAGCACGCAGAAGTGCCACAGTACAACATGGCATAGACACGATTAGCACCTGAAGCAGTGCTGGAGGGAACTGACACCATGAAACCTGCAGGGCTGTCCATAATTCCGTTACAGCATGAGGGGGTGGAGATCTCTTCCGGACAGCACGTAGCAAGGAATCTCAGATATGCTCAAGAATGTTCATTTCTTTAGTGTTTGGTGGCCAGTGGAAGTGCTTAAACACAGAAGTGTGTTCCTGGAGCCACTCTGTAGAAATTCTGGACCTATGGGGTGTCGCACTGTCCTGCTGGAACTGCCGAAGTCCGTCGGAATTCACAATGGGCGTGAATGAATGCAGTTGATCAGACAGGATGCTTACGTACGTGTCACCTGTTCACCTGTCAGAGTCGTATCTAGACGTATCAGCGGTCCCACATCACTCCAATTGTACACGTCTCACCACATTACAGAGCCTCTACCAGCTTGAACAATCCTCTGCTGACATGCAGAGTCCATGTATTCATGAGGTTTTCTTCATACCCGTACACGACCATCGGCTCGATACAATTTGGAACGAAACTCGTCCGACCAGGCTACATGTTTACAGGCATCAACTGTCCAATATCGATGTTGTCGGGCCCAGGCGAGACGTAAAGCTTTCTGTCGTGTAGACACCAAGAGTACACGAATAGCACATCGGCTCCGAAAGCCCATATCTATGATGTTTCGTTGAATGGTTCGCACGCTGACACTTGTTGATGGCTCAGCACTGAAATCTGCTGCAACCAGCAGAACGGATGCACTTCTACCACACTGAATTATTCTCTTCGATCGCCGTTGGTCCTTTCCTTGCAAAAAAAAAAAAAAAAAATAAAATAAATAAATAAATCAATCAATCAAATGGCTCTGAGCACTATGGGACTTAACATCTATGGTCATCAGTCCCCTAGACCTTAGAACGACTTAAACCTAACTAACCTAAGGACAACACACAACACCCAGTCATCACGAGGCAGAGAAAATCCCTAACCCCGCCGGGAATCGAACCCGGGAACCCGGGCTTGCGTGGGAAGCGAGAACGCCACCGTACGACCACGAGCTGCGGACCCTTTTCTTGCAGGATCTTTTTGCGGCCACAGCGATGTTGGAGATATGATGCTTTACCGGATTCCTGATATTCAGGGTTCGCTCGTGAAATGGTCGTACGGAAAAATTCCCAGTTCAGTGCTACCTCGAAGATCCTGTGTCCCACCGCTCATGCTCCGACTATAATACCACGTTCAAAGTCACTTAAATCTTGATACCCTGCCATTGTACCAGCAGTAGCCGATCTAACAACTACGCGAGACGTCTGTTGTCGTAAACAGGGTGTTACAAAAAGGTACGGCCAAACTTTCAAGAAACGTTCCTCACACACAAATAAAGAAAATATGTTACGTGGACATGTGTCCGGAAACGCTTACTTTACATGTTATAGCTCATTTTATTACTTCTCTTCAAATCACATTAACCATGGAATGGAAACACACAGCAACAGAACATTTGCACTGAAATGCGGATTGACGCATTGTTGGATGAACCATTCGCAGAAGTGTACCCGTGGAGGCCAATCAGCTGCTGATAGTGCCTGCACACGCTGTACATGGTACGGAAACAACTGGTTCTCCCGTAGCACTCTCCATGCAGTGACGTGGTCAACGTTATCTTGTACAGCAGCAACTTCTCTGACGCTGACATTAGGGTTATCGTCAACTTCACGAAGAAGGCCGGCTGGATTGGCCGAGCGGTTCTAGGCGCGTCAGTCTGGAACCGCGCTACCGCTACGGTTACAGGTTCGAATCCTGCCTCGGGCATGGAGGTGTGTGATGTCTTTAGGTTAGTTACGTTTAGGTAGCTCGAAGTTCTAGGGGACTGATGTCCTCAGATGTTAAGTCCCATAGTGCTCAGAGCCATTTGAACCATTTTTTTGCACTAAGAATTGCCTCGTCCATTGCAAGTGTCCTTGTCGTTCTAGGTCTTCCCCAGTTGCGAGTTATAGGCTGGAATGTTCCGTGCTCCCTAAGACACTGATCAATTGCTTCGAACGTCTTCCTGTCGGGACGCCTTCGTTTTGGAAATCTGTCTCGATACAAACGTACCGCGCCATGGCTATTGTCCCGTGCTAATCTATACATCAAATGGGCATCTGCCAACTCCGCATTTGTAAACATTGCACTGACTGCAAAACCACGGTCGTGATGAACACTAACCTCTTGATGCTACGTACTGATGTGCTTGATGCTAGTAGTGTAGAGCAATGAGTCGCATGTCAACACAAGCACCGAAGTCAACATTACCTTCCTCCAATTGGGCCAACTGGCGGTGAATCGAGGAAGTACAGTACATACTGACGAAACTAAAATGAGCTCTAACATGGAAATTAGGCGCTTCCGGACACATGTCAACATAATAACTTTTCTTTATTTGTGTGTGAGGAATGTTTCCTGAAAGTTTGGCCGTACCTTTTTGTAACACCCTGTATAGGCGTTGCTGACCGCACCGCGGTATTCTTCCTGTTACATATCCCTGTATTTCAATTCGCGTGCCCATACTAGCTTCTTTGGTGCTTCAGTGTATATACGTACTTTTCAAACAACCGTGAAGAGCATGGAAGTGCGTATTTGCTACTGTACGAGTTATGAGGCCGTCTTCCCATTCCATTCACATATCGCGTGTGGAAAGAATGACTGTTTATTCCTCTGTGTGAGGTTTCTGGTTTATTCCAAGATTGATCACTTACAAATGGTTCATGAGACGTTTTCAGTAGGCTTTCTCGGGATAATTAGCGTCTCTCTTCAAGTTTTCACCAGTTCACTTGCTTCAGAATCTCCGTGAAATTCTCCCATAGGTCGAACAAATATGTGACCATTCGCTCTGCCCTCCTCCAAACACAATCAATAGCCACTATTAGTCCTACTTCGTAATGGTAATACGCACATGAGCAATATTTTATATCTTGCATAACTGTTCCTTTGTGGACTGATTGCATTTCCCTTGTATTCAACGAACGAACCAAAGTCTGCCACTTGCCTTACCTACGACAGAGCCTAAGTGATCGTTCCATCTTACACCAAAACAAATTGTTACAGCCAGTTATTTGTTTGAACTGACCAATTACAGCTGTAACTCGATGACACTGCAACTTATGCGTTCTCGTTTTGCGAAGAAATTCCGGAACTCTTGAAGCACTTCAGGTAACTAAATTTGCGCATTAGCGAGGGCTTTCAACTGTCATAGAATTGCGTATAATGGAAGTACAAACTGTCTGACGACGTTGGTCTACTGCTCTCGCGGTAGCAGGGGGAACGTTGTATTCGCGCTGTTCCAGAGATGCGCGCTAAACTCGGTAGGGGAATCCGGGACGCACTGCTCTCGCAGCACACAGTTACAAGCATTTGCCACCGGAGAGCCGACCTTGTTCTACAAGACAAGCGCTGCAGCGAACAAGCACCCGAACTTCTTGCACTGGCCTTCCACCATCAGCGGGTATCATCACTTCATCACTCCGTAATCCAAGCGCATATTCCTAGGTGTTCTCTCGTACACATGCATCAGCTCACACACTCGCACACACACACACACACACACACACACACACACACACACACACACACACACGTACATAAGCACGCTTGCTTGCACACACACACACACAAATCATACAGATTCACACTCTCACCCACTGTATGTAGTGTCTCCAGTTCACTGCAACCGTTTGCTCCAGATATACACAAGTTATTCCAAAATTCCTGTCAAAACTTCTAGAGGATACAGAACTTGAAGAGTGAGATCGCAAACGCAGTTTTATTTCTACATCCACATCTATATCTACATGGATACTCTGCAAAACATACGTAAGTGCCTGGCAGAAGGTTCATCGAACCACCTTCATAATAATTTATTCCAACTTCGAACAGCGTGAGGAAAAAACGAACCCCTATATCTTTCCGTGCGAGCACTGATTTCCCTCATCTTATCACGATGATCGTTTCTCCCTATGTAGATCGCCGTCGACGAAATACTTTCGCACTATGATGGGAAAGTTGGTGATTGCAATTTCGTGAGAAGGATCCACCGCAACGGAAACCTCTTTGTCTTAGTGATGTGCACCCCAAAATCACGTAAGTGACACTCTCTGTCTTATTTCTCGATATTGTAATCGTGCTGACCTTTTTTGAAGTTTCTCGATGTACTCCGTTAATCTTTTCTGGTAAGGATTCCACACCGCGCAACAGTAATCCAAAATACGAGGACCGACCAGCGTAGTGTAGGCAATCTTTTCAGTAGATCTCTGTATCTTATAAGTGTTCTGACAATAAAAAATAGTCTTCCATTATTTAAAACTTTTAAGTGATGTCAGTACTAGTCGTGAAAGCTTACATTATTTATTTGAATTTATGACCTTTAGATTTCACTGATTTATCTTGTAACCGAAGTTTAGCGAATTCCCTTTACCTCTCACATGAATGACCACACACTTTCTTTATTAAGGGTCAACTGCCAATTTGCCTAAAATACAAATAGTCTTTCTAAACCATTTTGCAATTCATTTGCCTCTTCTGATGATTTTACTAGACGATAAACGACAGTGAGATATGCAAAGAACCTAAGATGGTTCCTCAGATTGTCTCCAACTTCATTTACGATAAGGAACAGCAGTGAGCCTCTAACACTACCTTGGAAATTGGGTGGAGGCGCCCCAGTGAGCTCAGGGATATGGTTTCATCGTGGAGGCAGGTTGATTTCGGTAATTATCTTTATTTTTGGCACTATATATATATATATATATATATATATATATATATATATATATATATATATATATCATTGTACTTGATTAACACCAGCAAGAAAGTATACTTACTTATTGCTTTCTCTCTCTACCTCTCTCTCTTGCTCTCTCTCTCTCTCTCTCTCTCTCTCTCTTTCTCTCTCGCTCCCTCTCTCTCTCTCTCTCTCTCTCTCTCTCTCTCTCTCCCCTTGTCTCTCTCTCTCTGGCGGCCTGTGTGGCCGAGCGGTTCTAGGCGCTTCAGTCTGGAACCGCGCATCCACGGTCGCAGGTTCGAATCATGCCTCGAGCATGGATGTGTGTGATGTCCTTAGGTTAGTTAGGTTTAAGTAGTTCTAAGTTCTACGGGACTGATGACCTAGATATTAATTCCCATAGTATTCAGACTCATTTGAACCATTCTCTCTCTCTCTGTCTCTCTCTCTCTCTCTCTCTTCGTCGAAGGTGCACCATCACAGCATGACTAGTAGAGGAATCTGCAATCTGGAACACTTTCGATATCAAATTAATTATGAAAATTAATTAATTGACCAATCAATTATCACTCACCACCTGATGACCTCATGGGTTTCCCAGTCAGCACCACCCCTCACCTGTCCCTTTCCATCTCCCTTTCCCCGCCATCTCCTCACCTCTCAAAATGGTTGGAAATTAAAGTTTTGGTTGAAAATTCAAATTTATTGGTGGGAATATCCAATTTCAGGTGCTCGCCAGCTGACCTCATTCACACTACCACCACCACCACCACCACCTGCGCTAGAAGCAGCACCACGACCACCACCAGAGGGCGCTATTGGCACTCCCCCCTCTCCTCTCATTCAATTTGTGAGGGACCTTCAGACTGTGCTGAGCTGCGGATAGGATAGCCATGTCTTTATTTTGTATACAATATGGAATACTGTTTGTTTATGCAATTTAGTTTGGGCAGGGGTAGCTGCCATTGATCAGGCACTAGACAATAGCTCCAACCAGTTTCGTCAATAACTGCTGGATGTGGAGTGAATATTTTCGCTGTTAGTCTATCACTACAGAATTGCTCCAACCGGTCTAACCAGTAGCCTCCTATTACATTTTTCGAAAATACGGTATGGTCACAACAGTCCTATAAAATAATCGTCAACAGCAGAAAATGCATCAAGGAAACAGTTACATTTTCTGAGGAAATTAGTGAGAATACAGCAGGTAAGCGAAACTCTGATGAAAGGGGAGTTGAGACTTGAGCTCTGTACCGTTTCCTCTAAGTACTGTGGGGATAGATATTACAACCTGTCATATACAAAATGGCTCTGAGTACTATGGGACTTAACTTCTGAGGTCATCAGTCCCATAAAACTTAGAACTACTTAAACCTAACCAACCTAAGGACATCACAAACATTAATGTCCGAGACAGGAATCGAACCTGCGACCTTAGCGGTCGCGCGGTTCGAGACTGAAGCGCCTAGAATCGCTCGGCCACACTGTCCGACCTCTCATATACATCTTTTGAGGTTACGGCAGTGAGAAAATTAGAGCTAATTTAAAGGTTTCTACAGAGACACAATCTGCACATCAGTTTGGGCTTATGTTTTCTTGATAAATAAGAGAAAACATTTTTGGGTAAATGTTTTGTGCGTCTAAATGGATGGACTGACATCATAAAAGGTGGGCTAAATTACATTGACGTCTATACGCGTACTTTGCAAGCCATTGTACGGTTTGTGGCAGAGGGTACCCTCTACCATTAGTAGTCATTCCCTTTCTTATTTCGCTCGCAAATAGAGAGAGGGAACAGGACTACTTACCTGCCTCCCTATGAGCGCTAATTCCTCGTATCTTACCTTCATGATCCTTGGATGCAGAAGAACTCTTCTGCGGCCAGCATGAATTGTCGGGACTCAGTAGTGTTCCTCCAAAATAACATTTTCTTCCCGGCAGGGTTCCCATTTGAGTTCTCGAATCATCCACCTACTAATTTGGAGGGAGCCAAAAGGAACACTTCTATATGGCTGTATTCTGAGGAAAACCTATGTCCACAGACTCGTAAACGTTTGGGGTGTGGCGAACAGTTGATAGGTATTACATTGTTGCTCACTGCGTCAGCCTTTCTATGTATTTCGAAAATACATCTCAGAATGTTTAGGTTTGCAGGAATTATGAGGGGAAGCATATTGTTCCTGGTGTTTACCCCAGCGACATTTAAATGCCCAGTTCCTCTGAGAAAGCTGGAGTAACTTTTGCGAGTCTGGTATCATTAACAGCTGTCCGACAGAGCTTGCGCTGGGTTGTCGGCCGGGAGCAGTGAAGCCCTGATGCATGGCCGGAGTTTCGCGACTTGGTGGCGGAGGCGACGCGGGAATGAAGAAGAGAGTGAAACATCCTGCTGCCCCATAGACTAATATGTCTCAACTGTTTCAGTTTACGAGCAATCTAAAGGACTCTGATGATCAATTTAATTAATTACCCTGTGAATTTGATTCAATGACGTACCGCTGGTCTGCTGGAAGCGATGGCGCGAGTACTATGGGTATGATTCGAGAGTTGTTGTGAGACCTTTTTTATGAAATTTCAACCTCCCGTCTACACAGGAAGAGATAACCATCGTAATAAAATCACCTAATTACCGAATTTATGAAGTGATGCATATTATAAACCTGGTTTTTACAACTTCTCTGTGCTGTTACCTTGAGAACTTCGTATTTGACAATGTTTTTGTTTGCCTTAAGAGAGTTCACTGTGGCAGAAGTAGAGCATGCTCTTAGCACTCTGTGGTGAGCACAAAATGAGTTCAATATTCTACTTCTGTGGTGCAGGACGTAGCAGATATTAAGCTGATAAGGATAAATTTTTCTACCTGATTGCGAGAATACTTACAGGAAAGTTAGTGTATGCCGTAGTGTTTTACAGGATTTTCACAAGAAACGATAACTTAACGATGTGGAAACGCATGTATAGTCATCTTTTCTGTCTTCTAAAATAACTCTTATAAAAGAGTTGAATTCATATTTCGTGTGCGAAATTAGAGATGTATTAATAAAACAACGTCCCCAATTCAGATTTTTTAAACTGAAAAGTCTATGTCAGGGTTGGAACTGCAGTTAGTCCAAGTCGCTCCGCAATGGCCAAGGGTCAGCGGCAAGAGAGGTCATGAGAGTGTCGGGCGACCGGTAGTCTAGGCTTATTGCTGTAGCGAGCTGCTGTTTCTCGCCTGGCCGGCTCTTCAGGTTCACATAAAACTTGGTGGATGGTGCTGCACTACACCTCAGGTGACTGGTCAGTTTTTTTCCTCTTGAGACGCCATGATCGCGTAAGATAATCAGCACTACATTCGTAAAAATTGTCGTACGATATATTTCCCGTGTTTCCGTTTCCTAGGATGTGATTTGTGCCTCGTAAATAGGTAATATAGTAGAGATGCTGAGTCGCAGATAGGCACAACAAAACGACTATCGGAATGTGAGCTTTCGGCTAACAAGGCTATCGTCGAAAATAGACTATGCAGACCCACATACACACATACACATGGGCGCAAATGCAACTTACACACATGTGACCACAGTCTCTTGCAGCTGAAGACAGCAGTGGATGATAGGGGAAGCAACTATGTAGGGGAAGTAGGAGGTGGCTGGGCAGGGAGGGGAAGGGATAGAAAGGTAAGGGTGGGGGACAGTAAAGCCCTGCTTGCAGAAGCGAGCAGGGACGTGATGGAGACAGGGTGGGCAGCTAGTAGCAGTCAGTAGGAAAGACAGTGGGGTTAGTGGAAAAGGAGCAAAGTAAAAATACTAGGGGTATTGGAGGAACAGAGGGTCGTGTTTTGCTGGAATGGGATCAGGGATGGGGCTAGATGGGTAAGGACAATGAGTAAAGACGGTTAAGATGGGGAGGGTTACATGAACGTATGATATATTGCAGGGAGAGTTCCCTCCTGGAGAGAGGTAGGTGGGAGGGATGCATATGGCACAAGCTGTGAAGCAGTCACTGAAATAAAGCAACCCGGTGATCCAGCTGTTTATTGGTTAAAATTTGTCAGTAGCCACTCATGTGGACAGAAAGCTTGTTGGTTGTCATGTTCGTAGAATGTAGCACAGTGGTTGCAGCTTAATTTGTTGACCACATTACTGACTTTAGAGGAAGCCCTGCCTTGATAGGATAGATTATCTTAGTCACTAGCTGGACTAGGTGGTGGTGGGGGGATGTGTAGGACAGATCTTGCAACTAGATATATTATAGGAATATGAGCCATGAGGCAGGTGGTTGGGAGCGGTGGTGTGTAGGGATAGATGAGGATGTGTATTTGGTGGGCTGTGGAATATGAGTGTCGGAGCAGTGGGAAGGGTAGTTGGTAGGAAATTTCTCATTTCAGGGAACGAATAGAAGTAGTCGAACACTGGCAGAGAATTTTATTAATTTGCTCCAGTACTGGATGGTGCTGAGTCACAAGGAGAATGCTCCTCTGTGGCTGGAAGTTGCGGCTTTGAGAGGTGGTGGGTGACTGGAAAGATAAGGCACAGGAGATCTGTGTTTTAGGATATGGATTGAGAGTAAATCGAAGAAAGACAAAAGTAATCTGAAGTAGCAGAAATCAGAACAGCAAGAAACTTAGCATCAGGATTGATGGTCAAGAAGTAGATCAACCGGAATTCTGCTAGCTGGGTAGCAAAATAACCAATAACAGATGGAAAATGGTTCAAATGGCTCTGAGCACTATGCGACTTTACTGCTGAGGTCATCAGTCGCCTAGAACTTAGAACTAATTAAACCTAACTAATCTAAGGACATCACACACATCAATGCCCGAGGCAGGATTCGAACCTGCGACCGTAGCGGTCGCTCGGCTCCAGACTGTAGCGTCTAGAACCGCAAGGTCACTCCAGCCGGCAATAACAGATGGACCAAGGAGGCAATCAAAAGCAGGCTATTCCTGGCGAAAGGGGCATTTCTGGCCAACAGAAGTCTACTGTTATCAAACATAGGCCTTAACGTGACAAAGAAATTTCTAGGAATGTGTCTGTAGTGCAGCACTGTATGGCAGTGAAATATGGACTACCGGAAATTCGGAACAGAGGAGATTCAAATCATTTGAGATGTTGTGTTAAAGCCGAAAGTTGAAAGTTAGGTCGACTGGTAAGGTAAGGAATGAGGAGGTTCTGCACAAATTCGGAGAGGAAAGGAATATGTGGAAAACGCTAACAAGGAGAAGGGCAGGATGATAGGAAATCTGTTAAGACATGAGGGAATGACATCCATGGTATTAGAGGGTGGTGTAGAGGGCAAAAACTGTAGAGGAAGACAGAGATTGGAACACATCCAGCAAATAATTGAGGACGTAGGGAGCAAGTGCTGCTCTGAGGTGAAGAGGTTGGCACAAGAGAGGAGTTTTTGGTGGGCTGCATCAAACTTATGAGAAGACTGATGACCAACAACAAAAGAAAACGTCGGTGTACAAAGCTGTAGTCATGCTCTGCTTAGATGTGTTACAGCAAAAAGCAATGTACCAAACTGCTTACAAAAAAAAAAAAAACCACGAGAATGTTCTATTGTGATTCATAGTCTGTGGGATGTGTCCTTCCTGTACAAGCGACCCATGCAACCATTACATATATTTTGTTATTCTCAAATGGGATATGTTTTCTGTATGCAACAACAAAAACGTATGGGAATTAATTTTTCGTTCATTCAGTTATATATATATATATATATATATATATATATATATATATATATATATATTCTTGTATAATTTGATTCTTTTGATAGGATTTGGTTCTAATATTTAATGCAGAGTTACTTTATACTTACACACTCTTACTATTGCTACTAACTACAGGTAGAAAAAAGCCTTCCACAGGCCATCCGACAGTAGTACCGGTTGAGAATATTTTTTTTTATAATTTTCCAGGTTACTGTAGCACTGTTTGAGAGTATTTACACAGTTTTACAGACATAGTAGCACAGGTGAGTATATTTCTAGATTAAACTGCGATCTATCTACACAAAAACTACTCACACTTGATGGTAACAGCAGCAGGTGAAACTACTTTATAGTAACTATTAACACTATGCACAGCAACACACACGCACACACACACACACACACACACACACACACACACACACGCGCACACACATGGTGTGTGAATGTTATCCGTTACACATAGTGCACGATGTTGACAAAACCCATACCTAGTATAGATATATTTATTTATTTACACACACAAACACACACATATTGCCCCCAATACCGAAGCCTAGTTTGCTATGTAATGTGTGGTAGCTGTGGTGGAGCGCCACTAACACCTGTGCACAGGCGCTGCAAATGTTGTTCAATGCTTAGCCTGCCTTTGCTCCCTCACCACAGGATGCTGCAGCAAAGACGGAACCATATATATATATATATATATATATATATATATATATATATATATATATATATATATTAGAGTGTAGAGGTAATTACCTAAATCTCCTTGCCTCCATGCTGAAACCAACCATAACTCCGAGGTCATCGAAGACCATCTACAAGCAGTCCAGCATCGGTAATTGGGTTTTATGAGCCTTCCACTCCATTTCCTCCATCTATTCTGGCATTCACCAACATGAACCCACCGTTGTAGCTCCCCTATAGAAGCTGTAACAACAGTAAGAACGTGAAGACTTGTAGGAAATATTTTTCGAAATGAGAATATACTAACAAATCCAATTTTATAGACGCAAATGTGGTTAAATGGCTGTCGAGAATGGTTGATTTCGGGTGGTGTAATACAGGGTGATTCAAAAAGAATACCACAACTTTAAAAATGTGTATTTAATGAAAGAAACATAATATAACTTTCTGTTATACATCATTACAAAGAGTATTTAAAAAGGTTTTTTTTCACTCAAAAACAAGTTCAGAGATGTTCAATATGGCACCCTCCAGACACTCAAGCAATATCAACCCGATACTCCAACTCGTTCCACACTCTCTGTAGCATATCAGGCGTAACAGTTTGGATAGCTGCTGTTATTTCTCGTTTCAAATCATCAATGGTGGCTGGGAGAGGTGGCCGAAACACCATATCCTTAACATACCCCCATAAGAAAAAATCGCAGGGGGTAAGATCAGGGCTTCTTGGAGGCCAGTGATGAAGTGCTCTGTCACGGGCTGCCTGGCGGCCGATCCATCGCCTCGGGTAGTTGATGTTCAGGTAGTTACGGACAGATAAGTGCCAATGTGGTGGCGCTCCATCCTGCTGAAATATAAATTGATATGCTTCTTGTTCGAGCTGAGGGAACAGCCAATTCTCTAACATCTCCAGATACTGTAGTCCAGTTACAGTAGCACCTTCGAAGAAAAAGGGACCAAAAACTTTATTGGCTGAAATGGCACAGAAAACGTTCACCTTAGGCGAGTCACGTTCATACTGAGTTGTTTCCCGCGGATTCTCAGTGCCCCATATACAGACATTGTGATGGTTGACTTTCCCGTTAGTGTGGAAAGTTGCTTCATCACTAAACACAATCTTTGAAACGAAAGATTCATCTGTTTCCATTTGAGCAAGGATAAAATCACAGAAATCGATTCTTTTAATCTTATCAGCTGCAGACAGTGCTTGAACCAATTTCAGACGATAAGGTTTCATAACTAACCTTTTTCGTAGGACTCTCCATACAGTTGATTGTGGAATTTGCAGCTCTCTGCTAGCTCTGCGAGTCGATTTTCCTGGGCTGCGAACAAATGCTTGCTGGATGCGTGCTACATTTTCATCACTCGTTCTCGGCCGTCCAGAACTTTTCCCTTTGCACAAACACCCATCCTCTGTAAACTGTTTATACCAACGCTTAATACACCACCTATCAGGAGGTTTAACACCATACTTCGTTCGAAATGCACGCTGAACAACTGTCGTCGATTCACTTCTGCCGTACTCAATAACACAAAAAGCTTTCTGTTGAGCGGTCGCCATCGTAGCATCAACTGACGCTGACGCCTAGTCAACAGCGCCTCAAGCGAACAAATGTACAACCAAATGAAACTTTATAGCTCCCTTAATTCGCCGACAGATAGTGCTTAGCTCTGCCTTTTGTCGTTGCAGAGTTTTAAATTCCTAAAGTTCTGGTATTCTTTTTGAATCACCCTGTACAATCCTCCAACTCCTCGAAATCACCTGCAACAGCAAGAACGTAAAAACGTATGTGTTGGGGACACAGTTACACGAAATACAACACCACGAAAAAAAAAAAGTTTTAGCGAGAATATATACTTTCATGTTGAAATTTTCGCTGGAGACTGCTCAGACTCTTTGACTTGATTGCCTACAAGCGGCAGCAACTGGTTATGCGTATCGGGATCGTGTACTATAGCAAGAAAAAACCAGTTGTAAACTTTTTATAACATAAATATATGCTAGTAAATCTGAACACCATGTTTTGTACTTGCATGGCTGATGTGCTGATGGAATCGTATCTGGAGGCTCTTTCAGTATGTGAGGGGTCTGAATACCCCCACCATCTGACCCTCTTTCAGCCTTCGGCTTCCATATTGAATCATACTGGCGTTGATGAATGAATTCCGTAACAGCAATAAAGAACCTTTTTGTAGAGAAAATGTACTACAAGATCTAAATGAAAACTGCGAAATTATACTACGAAATCCGACCATAAACTACGAAAAGATGGTATGAAATCTCATTTTTCTCTCTCCCTGTCTATCTCTCTCTGTCACACACACACACACACACATAGAGACAGAGAGAGAGAGAGAGACAGAGAGAAAGAGAGAGACAGAGACAGAGAGAGAGAGAGAGAGAGCGAGAACGGATAGGACAGCTAACTATCACTGAAGTGTAGGAAGAGTAGCCTCCTACAGATTTGTAAGTGAAACAGCTGCTGACGAAGTTGTACACATACACACGATATGAAGGTACAGGATAGCAAACTATTACTGTAGGAAGAGTAGTCCTTTACCATTCTACAAGTGAAATAGCTGTTGAGGAACTTGTACATAGATACGTCGTAAGAAGAGATAGGACAACAAACTATCACTGAAGTGTAAGAAGAACAGCCTCCTACCGATCTACAAGCGTATAGGTGCTGAGGAACTTGTACACAGACATACAGATACATAGTTTTAACAACACCTGGATTGTTGAAGACGCGGCAATTCTTCTTCGTTCAGTCACATTTGTTCTGTTGGTGGATGAAAAACGCTTCATGGTGATCAAGATGAAGCAAGCAATCACCGCTGAGGACTGAGACAGAATGAAGATGACTTTGGAGAGAAGACACAGTTTATATAACATCGACGTCCTCACCCTATTTTGGCGGCAGCCAATAGGTTTACAGGAAACCTGACCAGCAAGTTGTAGCAGGGCCGCAAACCTTTCTGTCTTAACATCGTATTTGACAGACAGGGACCCGCTGGTTTCTACTGGAAAGTCTCCTTATAAGGAGCCAGTAGATCGCTAGCAAGATGAACTGCCAATTCAGAGACAAATCTACGAGCTCCCATAAGAGGCAAAGACCTGTCCGCACTGTCTTTCTTAGAAATACGTCGCTATCTTCCATGATAATTACATATTTAGTTTTGTTTCAGGGAAAGCTGTGGGTCCCAGTTTTCCTGGTGTACTCTAAAACATATCCAGGAACACCGCTGGTGAGTCGTGTATTGTTAAGGCACCCTCACTTGTTCTGAGGGATACGCTTGTTTCCAACTAGAGACCAGGTAGAGTCTAGCCAGGTAGTTGAGAGGCGGAAGGCATTTCTGGATGATTTGTATCAGGCAGTTGTCTGCGGCTGTGGCAATGAGGTGTGCAAACACACACACACACACATACATAGATACAGACACATACACACACATGCACACGTCCGAGCCGAGTCAATGTGGATCACTGTGACCACGAGCAAATAGTCAGACACAAAGTTGGGCAGGTATCATGTTATGAACCACAGCGGACTGATTCAATATCTGGGCTCAGGCCCCACGCTATTTCAGCTGAGGGAGCCCGTCATAGGTGGCGTCCCAGCCAGTGCTGCATGTCAGTTGTACTACAGATGCTGTGGCGGCTGGAGCATGAGAAGACCACCAGTGGCAGCATGTGATTTATTTAGATTCACATGTGGCAGCTATTTCATGTATTGCATTAGAGAGATCTTATCAACTTCATTTAACCACTGTTTTTCCGTAACAGTCAGTTTACGAATGGCTGGCATCGGCGTTTTTTTGTTTTTTTAATTTTCTTTTTTTCATGACAAGCTGTCATGAGAGAGAGAGAGAGAGAGAGAGAGAGAGAGAGTGAGAGTGAGAGAGAGAGAGAGAGAGAGAGAGCATTTCACGGTTTTGTTTCACAATCATTTTTAGCGCGATAGTTTTCACTGATGTTTTTTCTCGCGATATCCGGTTTTGTTGTGCGAGCATTTCATCAATGTTTTTCATGTAAATGCATTTTTATAGCTGTACAAACGAAGTTCTTACATCTGTAGCAAGCAATGTGTTAGGAAAACAGGTTTTCTCCTTTTTCTTGTCATAGCTTTCCAGATGTGTTCCCTGTGCGGAGTTTGAAGTATTTGACAGTATGTGTTGAGTTACAAAGCGCTTTTCTGTGTGTAGGCGAGATTACCGTTTCCTTTCAGTTATAGAATTTTGAGTGTTTTTCTATGTGTAGACAATTATTTTTTTCATGAGAGTCTTTTTATATCACGCTGCCTGTTATAAACCAATGTGCTTATTCGAGTTTCAAGCAGCAAGGCTGTAGTGTAATTGTCAGTTTGGTTTCCCTTCTAAAATTTCGAAAATTCTTCCAGCAGGATAATACCGATATAAATAAATAAACACAATTCCCAAGACTGTAACTTACGTAGTTTCTTTCCGGCAGCTCAGCGCAGGCTGAGTAATTTTCTGCAATTTCTTAAGTGATGGAGGGGCAGGGTAATGGGGTAGGGAGAGTAGGGGGAAGTTAAGGAGAGGAGGGGAAATGGGGGAGAGGGAAGTGGGGCTGGTGATGTCAACAACGTGACATTGTCACTTCTAGCTCTTCCCCTCCAATGGAGAGGAGGCAGGGAGACCGTTCTGGGAGAGCCGCCATATTGAATATATTTGGCCAAAATGCAGACTTTGGTCACTTTGGCTTTATACCCCTACTGAAGGTTGGTTTCATTATCAAAGGCAGGTTCTTACTGTAGGCTATATGACTTGCCTTCGTCTGACGTTTCCACTGAACTATCCAAGCTGCTCGGGGTAGCTGTTCAGTCTAAGGCGCCTTGCCTCGGTTCGCGCGGCTACCCCCATCGGAGGTTCGAGTCCTCCCTCGGGCATGGGTGTGTGAGTTGTCCTTAGCGTAAGTTAGCTTAAGTTAGGTTGAGTAGTGTGTAAGCCTAGGGACCTATGACGTTTTTAGCAGTTTGGTCCCGTAGGAACCTACCACAAATTTCCAAATTAAACTATGCATCTAGTCATTTCCAGAGGGTAAAGAAATGAAAAGTGACCAATAAAAATCCTAAATCCTGTTATTGGCCTCCAGGGAAACTGTCACATACAAATTAGTCTCGGACCAGAGAGCTGGATGAAACCGTAATTAGAACGCTCCTATGTATTCTGCTTACCGTGTAATTTATATCGACTAGACATATTAGACATCTTAGGAGAGGGAGTGTTCATTGCTGTCGACAAAAATATTGTGTCTATCGAGCTCGAAATTTAGTCTGTCTGTGACATTATTTGGAGGTGAGTAGCACGCCTAGGTGAACCTATGCGGATGTTTTTGGTTCAAATGGTGAAACGTCCCCTTTCAACAATTGTACAAGCCTGTGCTTAAACTGACACACAATATTTTTAGCGCAACGCAATCTGACTTTCAAAAATCCCTACAAAAGAATGGCCCTGACTAACATTAACCAATACGTTTCACAAATCACTTACCTCACAAAAATCTTCGTTACTGGAACTACTGCCATACAGCGAGCGCCACTACTGCCAGCTAAATAAAAGATTCAAACTACTGAAGGCACTAACTACTGATAGGCATAGTTAGCAAATGAAAGATTTTAATAGAGAACAAACAATGTATTTACCTTAATAATGTTGAAAACTCACAATATACATATCCGTTCATGACATCCAGCCTGCGCACAGCGCAGCCAGTGAATCTCACACAGAGCGCTACGTAGCGCTGCCAATAAGAAAACATAAACAGCATACTTACATAGCCCCCATGCTCCCCACAAAAAATTTTACAAATTGTTTTGGGCACTGGCCAATAATGATTTGAAAAAAATTTTTCATGATTACAATAACAAAGATATCAAATGCACACACTTATTGATACAATGTTGGTCAAAAGGTAAAATTTTCTCACAGTCCATAAAGACAGTCCTGATCATTCATCATAGTAAAATTGCAGTTTTCTTTTTTTTTTCTTCAAAGTCCGAGCAGTAAAAGAAAATGCGCACGGAAGTAGTGGATTTCCATGCTGTCTTGAAGAAGTAGTGTTGTTCTTCCAACGGAAAGACAATGCTGACTCTTGTCATGCAGACAGGTAATGGGTCACAACAGAGCAAACCCACAGAAGAGACATTCGACGTTTTGAAGATTATTGATAGGTGGGTCATCACAGAGTGGACCCACTGTAGTCCTTGTAGAGATAATGGTATTGGTGGGCGATCAAACATGCAGCCCCCATGTAGTCCTTGTAGAGATGGCTAGCAGCCATCCGTTGCGACTGTGCAGGTGCACAATCACCATCGAAGAGTCTTGCAGAGAATATAGCAAGTCCATAAACCACCACTGGTGCACTCACAAAGTTTTTTTTCTAATTGTCCTTAGAACCAGCAATGCTGGTATCCAGTCCCTTGCTGAATTATTAACACACGTGCAAACACTATCAGTCCCTATTTCTCACATATTGTCCATATACTATGACCAACAGAAACGTGTGCAGTGAAATGTAACTTACAACTGGTGTCAATTACAATTTTATAACATAAGAATACAATAACAAAGGTACAAAATACATCATTAAAAAACATAACAATAAAGATAACATTTGTAGTACAGGCTTTACAAAAGAATCGAAATAACTTATACATCAGTGTTACAGGAACTATGACATGAGTAAATACATAAAAGATCAGAATAAGTTTCGAAACATCAACTTCACACATGAGCATTAAAACAAACCAGAACAAATAATGTTTAAACATCTTTACAAAGTAAATAACATATTATTAATGCAAATTATATTTGAGGATAACAGTATTCCTCATCATAGTGAATGTAGCTTAGTATTAGAAGAGAAAAAATTCTATGAAATAGTACATAGAGACAGGAAGAAAAGAAATACACAAGGGTACACAAACACATAGGGGGATAACACAAAAGGACAGGGTTTGTTTTACTGCAGTATTTTGCAAACAAAACTTTCTTTACTTCTCGGAGATCTCCCTTCGTTCTTCATTATTTCTAAAAAGTCCTATCTATACCTGCTTTCTGTACTTTTCTCGTATAGCCTCTCAGTGCATTTCTTCAAATTCATCGCAACTCATTCTCTTATAGGCTACCCCCTCTTAAGCTAACTTAAATCTACTGAGCTCAGATGCAAAACTAAGGGATGAGGCAATGCAGCAGCACAAAACAATTAACACAAACATCAATGACAAAAAATACAAAAGGTAAAGCAAGCAGCATAAATTACAACTAATATAAGGCAATGAGCAGCAAACAAGAAAAATAAATCAGTAGTAAACTGGCTTAACAGAGTAATGCAAAGTGAAATTTAGTAGCACTACGCCTGGCAAACAGCAGCATAAAATGAAATAACTTATACCTAAACATGACAAAGTTCAAGCAGAAAAAAATATTACACTAAAAATGGCCATGTCTAATACCTATGTCACATCTTAACACTAGAGTGATGCATCACAATTTATTCTACAAAAGAAATTATCAAGTACTTGAAAAGAAAATTATGAATGCAGTTCCTGTGAAGTTAAATGTCTTTTTGTGCTCCTCATTTTTTTGAAAAAAATTATTATTTACTCGATCTGTAGACAGAAAATATTTATATTAGTACATCTATAAAATTTTATTTTAACCAATGCTGCAGTGCAGCTAGAAACTAGATATCAAATGAAATAAGGAACTATGTACAAAGCAAAGCATAAGAACATCGTTCAATAGCCATGTGGCATTTTGTAAGTAGTAAAAAAAATATCTCATCTAGAAAGACAGTAGTCATAATCAGGTGTGTAAACAAACTATTTCTTGTCATTTCGTTAGGCATTTCAGTAAATATCAGAAAGTACGATATGTTTCCAAGTAATGAGCGTGTCGTATTTGCGATGCTTTCTACAAAGGAATGTCAGAAGCGAGGTTAATGGCCTCTTTTTTTCTCCACCTAATGGCTTTTTCTCCAGGCGGCTGGCACAGCTGGGCGCCACAACGCATTACATCAAGGTCACTTAGCTTTCTTACCGAAATATTTACGACAGCAGTGTCCGCTACAGTGACAGTCTCATATAAAAATTTCAAAGGTCGAGAATTTGCGTTACAAATGTGTAGAAACAAAATCCTATAAATATGACAGTGTCCAAAAAATTTTTGTCGGCATTGTAATAGATTCGCGCATTTACATACATTTCATAACTCTTAAAGTACGATTCTTGGTTTCCAACAACCTTTTTCACAAACCAGAGTCCCTAACCACTACTCATTACTCCTTACCTTATTCGTCGACACTTCTTCAATATTTCATCATTACAGATATGTAGCATAATCAAATAACTCATATTGCATCAGCTTACTGATCATAAACATACCGCAACAGCATAATACACATAGTCATCTTAATAATAACATCATAACACCTCAGTCAACTCTCAAAATCGTCGTAGCTTCCTCCAATAATTTAAAAACCTAAAAAAAAATTCTCTGCTCATGTCAAAAGTTTCATCCACCTCAAATGTACTTTAAAAATCATGATCCCATACCAAATACAACATTCAAATCTCTCATAGTATCACAATGGTTCTGAAAATTATGAAGGGTTCACACAGTACACACAAAATAAAATTTCATAAGTGTGAAGTTATCCAGCTGTGTAATTGCGTAAACATCTGTCACTGACGTAGAAAAAAAAATGTTTGTCTCTCTCAGTTAAATGATCTGATAGCTGTGTAATTCTGTGTTAGAGAAATAAGGTACCGATTTGTAAAATTGTATAAGCAAATACCATATTAGCTAGGGCTCCTTGTGCTTGCCACACACATGGTACACAAAGTAAGCACATACCCCCTTGAGGATTAATGTAATTATACCCTCAGGTGTTACAGATTACAGCAATGGAATGAAATCTATCACGGAAAACTTTCTTTGTAATTGAAAAATCTTTAAAAATAAATGTTTTAAGTACAAAATTAATCACTCAAATACATGTCTTGTAGCGCTAAATGTGCATCTTGTTGTAAGATAATCTCTGTGGAAGTGTCGTAGTTATCGTCCTCCGAAAGCTAAGTTCTGCCGAAGTCGATGTACTTACCACATGATAAACAAAAGTGAAATGCTTTGCGTATTGATATCTTAGTTATTACGCTTATTGCCGTGATGAGGAAAGTACTGTGCTGTAACGTATTGTTGTCCTACAGAAAAGGCTGTCTCCTTGTAGGTATAGCACAAAAGTTACTACTAAAACATGTTTTATTTTCCAGAAGAATTCAGAAAAACTGTGCAGATATAAAACAGGTACACGGCAAAAGCTACAATGTAAATTGTGTCACACATTAGTAGCGTCGTGATATAATCGTGTAGCTGTCACATAAACTAACCACTGTGTCATCTGGTATCTCACAGAAAGTACTTTAAATCCAGAATGTATTTTCAGGTAAACCAAAATGTTGCATTAAAATCTCATTAGCAGTACTAGTATATGTTCTAAGTATGTAAGCCTTATAGTTGTTACGTAATCGTGCAACTAACAAGCAAGAATGTACAAATAACAACACTGTGTCGTCTGTTCACTATAACAATGCAATCGTAATTTCTGTTTAAAAATGTTCCCTAGGTTCTAGACTGGATATTTAACTTCAAACATTGTTGCATGTTGACGGTTTTTTAAGTCTGACAAAGCATACTAGAAATGTGAAGTGAAAAGTTTTATAGCAAAGACAAAGTTAACAAGCAGATTATCATTCAATAAACGGTTTTACATGTGAAGTGTGGTGCAATCCTTTACTCTTCATAGTACTCAGAGTTTGAACTTGAATGCAATTATCATGCGGTATACGTCGGTAAAGAATACTGGAATTTTTCTCAAGGTTAGCGTCTATGTTATTTTTCTCTGAGCCAGCCGGCGCAAGCGGCTGCCTGCTGTGCGAGTCATTGTCTGTCTCTTTGTTGGCGTGCGTCGTTATTGGGATTAGGAGACCTAACTTCTACAAATTCGCCTTGCCGAGAAGGCAATCCTTAGAATCTCGCCAGTTCTGATGGAATTCAGGTCTGTCGTTTTGTCAGTAGTTTACATAGTTTCTTGTTTGTCGGTCATGTGGTGGAGAATTTCTCCCGGAATCGTAACTGCGCGCTGGACCGTTGCGTCTACAGTTATTCTGTCTCCCTTGATAATAATTGTTTTTGTTCCCATATTGTCTGTTTGTAAGGTAATCTCTGTCATATTCATTACTACGGAAATGCGATCTTTCTCTGTAACTATTGTTACTCTGCCAGTGGTTGTCATATGGGTGGTGTCTGTTTTGTTCACGATTTGCGTTGTGAGAATAGCCTTGTCGTGTCCAGTTATTATTTCCTTCATCGCGGAATTGCGACGGTTGTGACCTGTAATTGTTGTGCTCCTGTTTTCGCGTTCCGCGATTGTCAGTGTCAATTTCCAGTTCTTGTAACAGTCCCTGAAAAGCTTCAATGTCGTCTTTGCAACGTCCTGCTAAAATAATATGTCGTAAATGTTCAGGCAGTTTGATTAAGCAAATGCGGATGAGTTCTGAGGGGCTGTAAGGGTTTGAAAGATACTGATTCTTATGCAACATGTCTTCAAAATATTTGACAAGACTGAAAAATTCAGATTGTTCGAAATGTTTCATCATTATGATGCTATGTTTTACTCGGTCTTGTGTGGCTTGAGACCAATAGGCTGAGAGGAAGCCATGGTAAAATTCTCCTTCATTGTGGCAATCGTGAATGACCGATCACATTCTTACAGCTGGTTCATTCTCCAAGTAGCCACACATAAATTCTAACCTGAGCTCCAATGACCAGTTGGGAGGAAAACAATGAGAGAATTGATGGAGCCACGCTTGTGGATGAATGTCGTTGCCAGAATTCTAAAATGTTTTGAATTTACGTGTAGTAATGAACAGCTTATAGTCAAAATCATCATGTCGGCGAGTCGCATGTCGGTCATTGTTACGTCGTGTCGGCGGTTGAATCTCAAAATTCGGTGCTCATTGCCAATTTCTTTCATAACTTCCGAAATGCCCTGTGTTATTATTTTGTGGCTGTTCCGTATTTCTATGTCCCTCTTCCTGTATTGGGGCGCGAGTGTCCTCTGAAATACGTAATTCTTGTATTACCTGTGTCAGCTGATCTTGTACTTCCCGGATTTCTCTTTTGTACTGTGTATTGATTTGATTTTGATTTTGTTTGAATTTTCTAATTTGTTCATACTCTTCAGTGTCCGTGAAGGCTACAGGTCTTGTGTCATTCAGATCATCATCTACCTTTGTACATAAGTTAGTGAACTGATCTGAAAGTTCGGCTACTTTATCCGATAGTGAAATTATTTCCTCTGTGTGTTTTTCTGAACCAAGTTTCAGAGTGTCCATTTGTGTTGAAATCGTATCTACTGTGTCTTTTAAGTTTTCCTGAGTTTTTGCAAGTTGCGTAACCGAATCGGTAGATGCAACTGAGTCAATTTTAGCTTGCAAGGTGTCGTGATTTTCATGAACAATAGTCTGCAGTTCTTTTATGGCTGCTTCGTGATTCTGTAATGCATTTTCATGACGCGAAAAAATAGGTTGGAAATGCTCACAAATCTGTGTTTCTACGTCATTACAGAGTTTTTGACATTTCGATTCAATGTTATGTAACTCAGTAGTTAAGTCTTCACGTGTTTGTTCAAATGTGGTGTCTAACTTTTGAAGCTTTTGCTGTGTTTGTCTCTGATTTTGTTCCATTGTGTCTAACTTTTGAAGACTTTGTCCCATTTGTCTCTGATTTTGTTCCATTTGTTGCATTAATTGCAATAAATGTATTAGTGTCTGGAATCTGTTTCTCTATGCTTTTTGGCAGTGCATTTTCACCGGCAACATTCACATTTTGACAAGCAGAAAATGTGTCTTGACTCATTTGAGAAAATGGTGAGGACCCAAAACCTGAATCTACAGTATTTGCGAAATTGTGTCCTGTCATTTCCGATTCCTGAGGCGAGGTGTTGCCGACCGATCGATCGATAATTCTTCCCTGTTCACTACTTGTTTCACTGTCTACACCATTATTTGCCGCCCGCTCCATTTCCCTATGCACAATTACCAAGTTACTACTTCGAATGTCTGTTAATTCACTACACAGTGGTGCTGATAAGCTACGCTCGTCGTCACTATTATTTGTCAGTTTACTTTGAAACCTAGTGTTACGTTTTTCACACGCCATTATTGTCAAAATATTTCTCACGATAGCACAGAACAGCACAATTTGAAGAGCAAAATAACGAAACACATTAACATAGCACTGAAAATATCTAGTTAATTGCAAGCGCAGCTGTGAAATACTTGGTGCAAATCTACATGCATGCCACAACTGTGTACAACAATGAAAAACTACAACTACAAAGGAAATTCTCTCTATAATTACACGCTAGCAATAAACAAAAGCTACACTAATTACACTAACTACAAGAAAAAAATCAGAAGATTCCAGTGAGGTATCCTCGGCTAAGGGTCGACATATGAAACGTCCCCTTTCAACAATTATACAAGACTGTGCTTAAACTGACACACAATATTTTTAGCGCAACGCAATCTGACTTTCAAAAGTCCCTACAAAAGAATGGCCCTGACTAACATTAACCAATACGTTTCACAAATCACTTACCTCACAAAAATCTTCGTTACTGGAACTACTGCAATACAGCGAGCGCCACTACTGCCAGCTAAATAAAAGATTCAAACTACTGAAGGCACTAACTACTGATAGGCATAGTTAGCAAATGAAAGATTTTAATAGAGAACAAACAATGTATTTACCTTAATAATGTTGAAAACTCACAATATACATATCCGTTCATGACATCCAGTTTTAAAAATTTCAAAACTCCGCCATCTCTCTCCCCACATCCACCACTGCTGGCGGCTCACCTCCAACTGCCGCTGCCCAACACTACAATGGCAGACAACAATGCAAACTAGCCACAGACTGCACACAGCACAGCCAGTGATTCTCACACAGAGCGCTACGTAGCACTGCCAATAAGAAAACATAAACAGCCTACTTACAATGGCTCTGAGCACTATGGGACTTAACATCTCTGGTCATCAGTCCCCTGGAACTTAGAACTACTTAAACCTAACTAACCTAAGGACAGCACACAACACCCAGTCATCACGAGGCAGAGAAAATCCCTAACCCCGTCGGATGTTTTTACCGCCATAGCTGTTGTAGAGTTATTCAAGGAAAATCTACGCGGAAATACCTAGGGCATATAACGCTTGTCGGAGGTGACTTTAATCCTCCGAGTACAGACTGCAACGTTTACGGATTCACTGCAGGTGATTCAGACAGAAAATCTTGTCTAGTAAATTTGAAAACTTTTTCCGAGAACTGCCTTGAGCAACTACTTAGGCAACCTACACGCAATGGAAACGTTTCAGCCGTTGTAGCTACATACGGGCCTGACCTTATTGACAGTGTCTCTATAGAGACAGGGATTAGTGATCGAATTGTCTTCATAGCGACGACAGTTACCGAAGTTAATAAATCCATCAAGAAGGCTAGAAGAGGATATATGCTAGAAAAAGCAGATACATAGCTGTTAACTCCCAACACAGAGAACGAATGGATACCACTTACTTCGAATATGACGGACGGAAAGACATTATGGCCAAAGTTTAAACTGATTATGGATCGCGCTCTGGGGACACCAAGTAAGTGGATTAAGAATGGAAAAACCCGCCATGGTTCAATAATCAAATTCGGAAAATGCTGAATGTACAGGGATTGTTCCACTCTCGCTTTAAAAAGGAAAGCGTAAAAGTCGAAATCATAATGGCAAACGTTATATTATTAGTAACAAGTAACTTCTTGGCAGGTGAAAACTGTGTGCCGGACTAAGACTCGAACTCGGGACCTTTGCCTCTCGAGGGCAAGTGCTCTACCAACTTCTTTTTTTTATTTTGTTCGTTGTTGATCGTGGTGTTTGGTCGCTGCGGACGTCACATGACATCCGTTCAAGTTCGTTTGTTGATCCTTTCACTTGGTTTTTTTTTTATTACAGTGGCCAACCAGCACTATGACCGAACACGCTGAGCTACCGTGCCGGCGTCCATTGAGCTACACAAGCACAACTCACCCCCCGTCCTCACAGCTTTACTTCTGTCAGTACCTCGTCTCCTATCTTCCAAACTTTACAGAAGCGCTCCTGAAAACCTGGCAGAACTAGCACCCGTGAAACGAGGAGACGAGGTAGTGGCAGAAGTAAAGCTGTGAGGACGGGGCGTGAGTCGTGCTTGGGTAGCCCAGTTGGTAGAGCACTTGCCTGCGAAAGATAAGTTCGAGTCTCAGTCCGGCACACAGTTTTGACCTGCCAGGAAGTTTCACATCAGCGCACACTCCGCTACAGAGTGAAAATCTCATTCCGGAAGTGAATAAACATCTGCCATTGAGGCATGTGCCTTCATTTACGTTAAAGTAGCGTAGACCATCTAATGCTGACTGAGACATCAGGTGCTGGTAGGGAATGATATCATTATTTATTAACTGCTACCGGCGCGCTGTTGAACTTCGCTATACGTGTATCCTGCAGTGTGCAACCTCGTAGGTCATTATTTAAAACGCGTCCGTTATGCAGCATTCACGATTAATCAGTTACGCCTGTGTAATGAGACGCATTATGCGGTAGAATTCAATCAAATAGTGGTATACATTTCAAGCTAATTAGGGCCGTGTACAATTGATAAGCAAAACGCGGAACCTACTTTCTCGGCGATACGTTTTTCCATGCCGAACCCAGCCGCTTGACACGGACACTGCGCAGCCGGCAGCCCTGCCGTATCGCTCGGGCCTTATTTAAATTTAATAAAGCGGAACAAAACATCGTCGTCCGATATTGAAATGTGCCACTGTAATTCCAGGCTCATTGTGCGATCTTTTTTTTATTTCCACAAAAAAGGTAATCGAAAAAATATGTCGCCTTTCATCATGGCACAAATAGCGGCCGAGTGTTATCGCTGAATTCGACGACAGAGCGAGAGATATGGAAAATACGATAATGGGTGCATTAAAAGTAATAATTGTTACTCGAACAATTTCAGTTACCGTCCATTTTCTGGAGGCGCGTCCTGTTAAATGTTGTCAGCATATGATAACACAGCTCTTTCTTTCGTTGTGACTGAAATGCGAAGTTGCGCTCTGTGTGTACTTTTTAAGGAGGATCTGAGAAAATTTCGCTCTGTTTTATTTGTTGACAATAATGTGCATGCAGTGCAGTACATTGCAAATATCTGAGACGGACTAGTAAACCAACGGCTAAGCTTTTGGAAGCAAATATATGGTGTAAGTACGCTGTTTACTGTCTGAAAATCACTGACTGTGCTGTGTGCAGTCTGCGGCTGATTAGCATTGTTGGAATATTCGCTTGTGTAGTGTTGAGCGGTTGGATGTGAACAGTGCGTAGCGTTGTGCAGTTGCAGGTGGCAGTATTGGCGCTCGGTGTATTGCAGTAGTTCGACTAACGAAGATTTTTGTGAAGTAAGTGATTCACGAAAGGTATAGTTTATTTTTAGTCCGGGCCATTCTTTTGTAGGGATTATTGAAAGCCAGACTGCGTTACGCTAAAAAATGTTTTGCTCAGTTGTTTGAAAATCAAATAACTTAAGAAGTGTACCAGCACAGTAATTCATAATTTTTCTAAGGGGACGTTACAATGGCACTTACCAAAGGCTGAGCTGCATCACATTTAACTGAGATTCAAAAACATAAATGTCTACATTTTAAAAGTTTTGTGAAATTTGAATCTAATTAATAGAATGGACACTGTTCAAACAACACTAGGCTCCAGAGACCAAATAGAGGTGTATCTACAACTAACATAAAAGTAAGTCTCCCCCTAATTTGCCTCAGTGAAATTGGCGTCCTCAAGGTGTTGTATTACTATTTTATTATCCAAAGAAATCTGAACGTGAAATAATCTCTATCTGCTGCTCTTCTTTTCCCCTTCTGCAGCTTGACTACGTTGCATTTTATTTACCAGAAGGTAGTAATATACCGATGGAGAAAATCGTAACACAATAAGTAGCTGAGTGACATTAAGAAAGTTGATGGGCGTGTTTCTACATCTGACGGCTCTTCAAATTTCTCGCCAGTCGCATTAGAATGGCACTAGAAACGCCATTATGAGAATACAAATAAGGTTTGCTTAAAATACATACAGTAACGGTCTTGAACAATCGTCACCTTTGAGTATGGACGTAGTGAGTTGATGTTAGTTATAACGCCTTTAACGCGACGAAGATGACACTAACAATATCCCTCTGTTATTCAGCGAGGTCGTGTAATGGGGATACCAGAATCTGGATGTTCCTTCTGCGATATTGCAGAAAGACTTGGTAAGCATGTAGTCACTCCATGTGAGTGCTGACGAGAACGTATGGCCGCAAGAAGACCGGCATGTGGATTACGGATCTGTTACATTAAGGTCTGTTCCCAGCCAGACGCCGGGTAGAGTGCATTCCACTGACCGCGCGCGCATTTGATACTTCATTGTTGTCAAGCGAGAGTTCATTGGAGGGCAGTGAGGAGATCCATTGTGCTTTCTGGTAAAAACTGGCTCTAACTCGGTGCAAGATAAGGCCGTGTGTTGGTTAGAAGTAGGCCAGCTGAGGGCCTAGATTAACGTGTCTGCATGCTAGACACACTAGACGTACACCTGAAGTTACCGCCTAGGGTGCGATATAGTATGACAGCCGGAGCAGTGTTGCAGGTATCTCACGAGCCCTGACTGCTAACTCATACGTCAGTGGTGATTAGACGTGTTGCGCTGATCTTCATTAACAGTATCCTAGGGTGTGTTTTGAAACAGTATAAGCTCGCCCACATACCATTGTTGCAACCTAACATCATCTACAGAGTGTCGAAATATTGTTTTGGCCTGCTCGATCACCAGACCTGTCTTCAATCGAGCACATACGAGGTGTGGCTAGAAAAAAACCGGACTAGTACTGGTGAAACAATAAAACGAATGCAATAAGGCTGAAAGTCGTGTGGCCTGTCACGTGACTCTCGCTCCGCCTACTGCTCGAGTTTCATCTGCCTCCTGCACTCAGTCTGCCCGTGGCGTCTGTTTTAAGTATTTGACGTTTTGTCTGTGCGTCAGAAAATGTTGAATGTAGAGAAAGAACAGCGTGTTAACATCAAATTTTGTTTCAAACTAGGAAAATCTGCAAGTGAAACGTTTGTAATGTTACAACAAGTGTACGGCGATGATTGTTTATCGCGAACACAAGTGTTTGAGTGGTTTAAACGATTTAAAGATGGCCGCGAAGACACCAGTGATGACACTCGCACTGGCAGACCATTGTCAGCAAAAACTGATGCAAACATTGAAAAAATCGGTAAACTTGTTCGACAAGATCGCCGTTTAACAATCAGAGCAGTGTCTGAGTTAACAGAGTTGACAAGGAAAGTGTTAGGCAGATTCTTCATGAAAGTTTCAACATGAACAAAGTGTGTTCAAAAATGGTTCCAAAGTGTCTCACAATTGAACAGAAGGAACGCCGAAGAATGATTTGTTCTGACATCCTGGAAAACATTGAAAGTGATCCCACCTTCTTACAAAATGTTATTACTTGCGATGAATCGTGGTTTTTTACTTACGATCCCGAAACTAAACGCCAATCGATGCATTGGAAAACTCCTGGTTCTCCACGACAAAAAAAAGCACGAATGTCAAAATCGAAATTCAAGGCAATGATGATTGTTTTTTTTTGACATCAAAGGGATTGTGCACATTGATTGGGTACCAGAGGGACAAACAGTGAATCAGAATTACTACATTAGCGTCCTGGCTACCCTACGTGAGCGAGTACGGAGAAAACGGAACGATTTGTGGAGAAAAAAGTCATGGATCCTTCACCAAGACAATGCCCCAGCTCACAGTGCGTTGTCAGTGAAGACGTTTTTGGCAAAACACAACATTCCCATATTAGATCATCCACCCTACTCACCTGATTTAGCCCCCTGTGACTTTTTTCTTTTCCCTAAAGTCAAGTCACCTTTGAAAGGAACTAAATTTGAGACTGTTGAAGCAGTAAAAGAAAAAGCGACGGAAGTAATTTTTGGACTTACCGAAAATGATCTGCAGCATCGCTATGAACAGTGGAAAATTCGTATGGAGCGGTGTAGAGACCGAGGAGGAGAGTACATTGAAGGAGATAACATGAAATTGTAAATAATTGTAAATAAATGTTTTTTCCAGCATCAGTCCGGTTTTTTTCTAGCCGCACCTCGTATTTCACATCGGACGACAGCTTCAGCACCATCCTCAAACAGCACTAAGCGTCCTGTTCTGACCGCCCAATGACAATAGGCATGGGGATCCATCTCACAAACTGACATCCACACCTGTCCAACACATTGCACGCACATTACCACGCTTGCATGCAACGTTCGTATGGCTACACCGGTTATTACTATACCAGAATTTCACATTTACGAAGTCCTATCTCAAGCTCATATTAACCTGTGTTCTTGCAATGTTAATCACTTAAGTATGTTACCTAAACAAACGTATTCCTGAAATTTCGTTACTCTACGTTAGTTATATTTTGGTGATGGGATTTCTTTCCGTCAGTTTAGATGTATACAGTATAACTTTATGCATGAAAGGAATCTTCTACGATAAATTAACCATAGTACACCTCCGACATTTTATTGTGTTTATGTTTAAGAAAAATCGCTTGTGAGGGTGAGTGCTCAAATGCAGCATAATCTGCAAGAGATCTATTAACAGTTGCAAACAGCTGAGGTCCTACATTAATTTTGATTTTATTCGGATTCACGTATCGCTTACAAAACGTTCTTTATGGATTTGCTTAAGGCTCACACATGGTTTTCCACAAATGAACAAAACAGAGATCACAATAAACCTGGATGAATAAAACATAGATGACATCTGCTACAAAGTCTTCTAGGCAAGCATCGTGAAAGCTTCAAGTAGACTTCACAAAGTATCCTTATACACTAAGCGCCATGGACATTTAGAACAATCCGTGACGTCTAGGTAAACAAAAATTGAATTATACGGTTCAGTAACGATAATATTTGGGGAAACACTAACTTTGAAGTAAGGCAAGTGAAAATGATCATAGCAAACCACAGGTGATTTTGCCGTAAAAACTGCAAATTAGACAACCGGTCTGACAATTTAATCGTGACAAAGGAAATGGAACACAGTATAAACGGATTATTTTCCTTTGTACTTGCAAAATTACTCATCTGCGCTTGATACCATGTTCGAATATCCGCAGCTGAGCGTAGAACGAAAGTGTCTTTGATGTGACGTCATTCAACTCAGAAAAGTGACATGCCTTATCGCAATATTAGCACCGAAATGCATAGTCCTTCGTTTAAGTCAGAAATGCCCGAAGTTTCCAAAGATAAACCCATACCTTACAAAAACAAGTTACAGGGAAACAATAGCGTTAGAAAAGTGTATGAGGTGTCCGGAAAAATGTAGTCTTTACACACTTCCTAACTGATGTACAGGTTGCAAATGCATGAGACAAGCTAATTAAGGCTGCCTTGGAAGCAAATGTCGTCATGTTGTATCTGTGTTATGATGAAAAATTGCCAAATATAGCAGCGAACTTTCAACAGTACATATATGACAGATGGATATTATAACTATAAAATCAATGCTGAATTTTCGGTATAAGAGAAACTGCAGCCGTATCAAAATACGGCATGCCACATCATTATAAATAACAGGCAGGAGTGATCAATCCTGAACATTCTGTTGGAGCATCATATTTTAAAAAAGTTCTATTGCCTTCTTCATTGAATCGTCAAACGTCCATAATTCACTTCCATGTAAGGCTATATTGAAGGCAGGTATTTTCAGAAAAGATTTCGTAACGCTAACATTTATGTTAGATGCCAAAGTATTCCTCTTTTTCACAAGCGCTGTCTTGTTATTGACAACCTGGGTTATATGTCCTCTGTACTGAAAGGTGGCTACACTGAGCCACAGCGCCAGAGATCGCTAGAGAGCATTGTTCCGCCGCCTCCACTGGCAGTAATTATTGAGAACTCGTAGTGGGCAGTGCTTGTCGAGGACTCGTAGTAGTCAGTTCGTGTTGAGATGTGCTAGTAGGGAGTGCTTGCTGAGATGTGATACTAAAAAGTTCTTGTTCAGATGTGGTAATAGCGAGTCGGTGTGGAGATATATTGTAATGATTAGAGTGATTTTGGTCAATATATGAAGGTAACGAAACTTGATTTATTTTTCATTACTTCCATGTTTTAAATAATGCGTCATTACAGGTTCAGTCAACAAAGCATCTGGCTTGTGTTCTTGTATTAGAGTGTAATTCTGGTTTTCTTGAGTAATTATGGTATTTTTATTTTCTTTAATTAATTCAGTATAAATGATATTTAAAATTTCTTGTGTTATTGAAGAAGAACCGTGCCAGATGCGTACGTTGAGTCATACTTCCACACACAGAACAGTTACACTTGTGCTTTGGTTTCGTAGGTTTTTATAGTTGCTGGGGACTTAATTAATTAATTGTGTTAATTAAAATTTCCATTCATTCTTTGTTATTGTTCTAAGCAGTCAGATTGCGTAATAATACTAGTCAGGGCCAACCGTTTACGAGAATTCGTAATCGGACATACAGCTACTAAAACAAAAAATTAAAATGATTTGCATTGTATTTTAATTAAGCCCCCATGCACGTGGCGACCCTGCCAGGATCGTCCCTTGGAATCTTCTGATTGTAAAAATAGTAGACAGTAGTATTGTTGTAGTAATTTGTAGTTTAGCAATTGTAGTCTATTTTGCATGTGTAGATTTGGTAATTGTCATTCTTCTAATGGTATTTTTTTTTTTTTTTGCAAAATTTCATTTCTGTTGTCTTGTCTACGGGTTTGACAATTAGTGCAATTATTTCAATTGTTCGATGATCGTGTTTGAGGGAAACATCTCGTGTGAATGATATTGTTGATGATAAAGTGTCATTGTGTGTAATTTTTTTATAGTGACGAGTTTTGTATATTTTGTAAATGATCACGCGATCAATGAAAAAGGCAAAAATGATGGATAGTGAGAATGACGAAATTGTTAACATGGCGAACTCGCCAACAGAGGAAAACAGTATGATGGATAATGAAGTGGAAAACAATGTAATAAGTCGGGAAAATAGTCCGGAACCATTTCAAAATTTTTCTCAATCAGAAAATTCACAGAATAAGAGATTAACGACAGAAGATTCTGTAATAGTATCGAACACAGATAGCTTTACAGCTATGACGAAGGAAACTGGTTTTGCGAGAAATGTTAGGGGCGAAAAGAATTTCGAACCAGATCATACGGAGCAGTTGATGAGTGCAATATTAAATTTGGGATCACAGTTACGATCTGAATTAAAAACAGAGATGGGAACTTTGGCAACACGGTTAGACTCACAAATGGAAACACGGAAGGGAACAATGGAAACTCGGTTAGGATCTGAATTAAAAACAGTGGCAACACGTTTAGAAACAGAGTTGGAAACAATGGAAACACGCTTAGACTCACGAATAGGGACATGTTTCAAAAATATGAAAGATGAGTTAAAGAAAGAAATCAGAGGAGAAGTACAACCGATTTTGAATTCTCACAATAATAGATTAATTGCAGTAGAGATTAGACAAAGGGAACAGGATAGAGAACAGGAAGAAAGAGATCGCGTGATAGTACAAAAATTTTCAGAGTTAAATTTACAACGTGCACACGATAAGAAAGAAATATTTGAGAGAATCGAGGAATCCGTACCAAATGACAGAATAAATAATCTAACACAACAATATGAACAGTTAACTACCAAATGTGTCAACACTGAAACCCGAGTCGCGACACTTACGGAAGACGTAAATAAACAGAAAGAAAAAATAGGTGACTTATCGGAAAGAGTTGAGGAGATTTCAGATAAATTGACAAATCTTAGTTTACATGGGGACAGAGATTCAGATGATACAGCACCATTGCCATTTGCAGAAACCGAAGAGTATCAGAACAGAAATAAGCATGACAAACTGCCTATTGGCTTCTGTCTCGGGTTCTTCGGCCGACGTTCATCTAATGATTTTTCTGACGTTTCGCCAGCACGAGTGGCTGGCATTGTCAAAGCTTCACCCTCCATTGCCGGTGGTGAACTGGAGACGAGCTCGCGGTCGCAGACTATATGTACCTGGCGCGCCAACGTCCGAGGGCTTCTCCGCAGTCATTTCCGGTGCGGTTCTCCTCTTGCTACCTGCGACGGTCGTTCGCTGCAGTACGGGAAGCCAGGATCCGTTTACCTTAAGGCTTTCCTCTTTCTTGTTGAAACTGTTCGCGTGTTTTTGGATTTCTACAGCTTCTCTGAACAAGCGCGTGTGATAGTGCTTCTCTACAGCCAGAACTTCCGTGTCGGCGAATTTTATTACGTGGTCGGTCTCATTCAGTGCGTGTTCTGCCACGGCCGATTTCTCCACCTGCCCCAACCTGCAATGTCGCTTATGCTCTTTGATCCTGGTGTTAATGGATCGTCCAGTCATTCCGACATAAACTTTTCCGCATGTGCAAGGTATACGGTATATTCCCGACATTGCAAGTGGGTCTCTTTTCTCCTTCGCCGATCTAAGACACTCTTTGATCTTCCTTGTCGGTTTGAAAATCGTCTTTACGCCATGTTTGCGCAATATACGGCCGATTCTGTCCGTCACTCTGGGAATGTATGGCAGAAAGGCCGTACCCGACAATTCTTTTTCCGGTTCCTTACTTCGCCGAGGGTTGGGCTCTGTTACACTTCTAATATAATTTGTGGAGTAACCATTGCTCCTCAGGGCAGTTTCCAGGTGTTGCATTTCTCGTTTGAGGTGTTGAGGCTCACATATTCGTCCTGCTCTCGTTACGAGCGTACTAATCATGCCTCTTTTCTGGCTCGGGTGGTGGTTTGACAGTTTGTGGAGGTATCGGTCCGTGTGTGTCGGTTTTCGATACAAGCTGTGTCCCAGGTTTTCGCCGTCCCTTGTGACCAGCACATCTAGAAATGGCAGTTTCCTGTCCTTTTCTACCTCCATGGTAAATGTTATGTTGGCGTGGAGGCTGTTCAAGTGTCTCAGCGTGTCACAGCGTGTCACAGCGTGTATCGAAAACCGACACACACGGACCGATACCTCCACAAACTGTCAAACCACCACCCGAGCCAGAAAAGAGGCATGATTAGTACGCTCGTAACGAGAGCAGGACGAATATGTGAGCCTCAACACCTCAAACGAGAAATGCAACACCTGGAAACTGTTCTGAGGAGCAATGGGTACTCCACAAATTACATTAGAAGTGTAACAGAGCCAAACACTCGGCGAAGTAAGGAACCAGAAAAAGAAATGTCGGGTACGGCCTTTCTGCCATACATTCCCAGAGTGACGGACAGAATCGGCCGTATATTGCGCAAACATGGCGTAAAGACGATTTTCAAACCGACAAGGAAGATCAAAGAGTGTCTTAGATCGGCGAAGGAGAAAAGAGACCCACTTGCAATGTCGGGAATATACCGTATACCTTGCACATGCGGAAAAGTTTATGTCGGAATGACTGGACGATCCATTAACACCAGGATCAAAGAGCATAAGCGACATTGCAGGTTGGGGCAGGTGGAGAAATCGGCCGTGGCAGAACACGCACTGAATGAGACCGACCACGTAATAAAATTCGCCGACACGGAAGTTCTGGCTGTAGAGAAGCACTATCACACGCGCTTGTTCAGAGAAGCTGTAGAAATCCAAAAACACGCGAACAGTTTCAACAAGAAAGAGGAAAGCCTTAAGGTAAACGGATCCTGGCTTCCCGTACTGCAGCGAACGACCGTCGCAGGTAGCAAGAGGAGAACCGCACCGGAAATGACCGCGGAGAAGCCCTCGGACGTTGGCGCGCCAGGTACATATAGTCTGCGACCGCGAGCTCGTCTCCAGTTCACCACCGGCAATGGAGGGTGAAGCTTTGACAATGCCAGCCACTCGTGCTGGCGAAACGTCAGAAAAATCATTAGATGAACGTCGGCCGAAGAACCCGAGACAGAAGCCAATAGGCAGTTTGTCAACAAGTGGCCACGAAAGCCTTAACAATTTTGTATAAATAAGCATGTTGAAAATCAGGGAAAATTTAATGAACGCGTGAAAAGGGAATTTGAGGCATTAAAAAAGCAAGTCAAACAAATTGAAGGCGAAATCGTAGGAAAAGACGGCAAAGGAAATTTAGAATCGCATATACCAGAGGGGTTTGAAGAAAATAATTTGTTTCATTTACGGGACGCAACAAGAGAGCGCCAGGCGCGCGAACTTGACAATAATCGACATTCAAACTGGGACAGACGCGGTAGGTCTCTGTCGCCACGAGGCGAAAACTTTGACTATAAACACTTTTTGACTGTTCGGAAATTTAAGATCGTCCGTAATTCTAAGAATGACATACATCCATGTGCATGGTTAGATCAATTCATGTACGCACTCCCACCAAATTGGCCACTAAGTCACAAACTGGAATTTATGTAAGGATATTTAGAAAACGAACCGGCGACGCGGATGCGCGCACTCATTAGGGATTGTAATAACCTAAATGATTTTTATCATGCATTTCTATCGGCATATTGGTCCGAAAACACGCAAGACAGAGTCAAACACAGTCTTATTATGCAGCGTAATTTCAAACAGTCTGAGTTCCGCACGCCAGCGGAATATTTTGAAGACATGATTCGAAAGAATCAGTTCCTTTCCAACCCTTATAGCCCGACTGAATTAATTCGCATTTGTTTAACTAAGCTGCCACAATCCATAAGACAAATTGCTTTAGCTGGAAGATGTAAAGACGACATCGAGACTTTTAAGACTTTATTGCAAGAACTTGAGTATGACAACGACGACGGGACTTCTTGTAACTTTTTCAGTAACAGTAATTACGATAGATTTTCAGAAAAAAGGGATAGTGATCGGAACGGGCGTTATATGGGTAATTTTGAGAATGACAGACGTAACAGACAGGACAATAGATACCAGCCTTATGACAATAACAGACGTTCTAACAGAAATTACACAGACAATTATAATAACGGTAATTCTTACCGGAATGATCAATCATACGGAAACAGTAATCGGTATCATCAAGACAGAAATTATCCATACAATAATAGAAATTCTTACTACAGAAATGACCAGGGTAGTAGATACAACAATAATTACAGAAGTGACAGTCGAAATTATACAAGAAGTAGTTATGCAGACAGACAGGAAAACAGAAATTTTAATAACAGACACAACCAAGAATTTGCATCTAACAGACAGGAAGGACCTAATTGGCATCCTCCGCGTGACAGAAATTCAGAGAGACAAGTGGAAATAGTAGAAATTGATCCGCGAAATGTCGGGAATAATCAAAGACGTGACGCAAACAATCGACAATGACTAGCAGCTTCGGCTTCTGGCAGCAATATAGACAGTTCAGAAAGTAATGACACTAAGACTTTACACTACGTACGCCTGGAAGACATGAGAGACATTTTGTTAGACGAAAAGGAAAATAATGTAGACTCATTTTTTCATCCTGTTATTGAAGTATGTGTGGGTAAGAATAAGTTCACTGCAGTTTTAGATTCTGGGAGCCCATTGAACGTCATTAGTGAATCAGTTTTTCGAATATGTGAAAGAACTATTGCCTGTCCTGTGTTACCTATTTCTAAAACTACAATTCGAGGAGCGATTTCTGGAAAAAGTGTGGAAGTTAAACAACAGGCCAATCCAAATTTCATTTGTCAAGGATACGAATTTTCTGCTAATTTTATTATTGTTCCATTACTCAACACACAAATTATATTAGGTATGGAGTTTCTTAACACACATAAGGCAATTTTGAACTTTAAAGAAGGAAGTGTGAATTTGACTGTTGCCGGAATGCCGAAATGTTTGAAATTTTTCGAGTGTTTAGCAAGATCTGAATCAGATACAAAATGTTTAAGGTTTCTTACTTCTGATGTTTTTGTTGAGCATTATGACGACAGTGTGTTTATTCATGACAATGACAATAGATACAGAGACGCGATGGAGGATATAATTAGTAGCGAAGAATTAATTAATGAAAAGGTTAAGAAAGCTGAAGTGCCAGATGACGTTGCAAAAGAAGAGCTGCACCACATTTTGACTTCACATGCTACAGTGTTTAGTCATCACACAGGAACTATACAAGGCTTACAATATTTATTTAAAGTAAAAGAACACACACCATTTCGCGGGAAAACGTACGCTATTCCTTCGGCTTACAGAGACAAGGTTAAGAATGAACTTCAATACATGTTAGATCAGGGCATTATTGAGCCAGCAGTCAGCCCTTATACCAGCCCATTACACGTTGTTCTTAAAAAGGATGGGTCAATTCGTTTGGTTCTGGATTCCAGACAGATAAATAATATTATTATTCCTGAAACTGACCGTCCACAAAATTTAGATGAACTTCTTCAACATTTCCATGGAATTAAAGTTTTATCCACGATTGATATGCGCGCAAGTTTTTGGCAAATAGAACTCCACCCTGATTGTAGAAAATATACTGCCTTTTTAGCCTTTGGTAACTGTTACCAGTTTCGGAAATTACCGTTTGGACTTACTGTATCTTCAGCAGCATTCATTCGTAGCTTAAATGAAATTTTACCTGTTTATCTTCGTGACAATATTACTTCATATGTTGACGATATTCTTATTGCTAAACGTTCTTGGAGTGAGCACAACAAAATTTTGGATTCATTATTACGTATTTTTGCAAGAGTTGGCATTACAGTGAACTTGGAAAAATCTGAATTTGGTCGTTCACAGGTGAAATTTCTCGGTCACATTATTTCTACAGAAGGTATTCTTCCTGATCCAGAAAAGCTAGACGCAATTCGTAATTATGCTGTTCCTTCCACAAAACGTGATGTTCGTATTTTCCTTGGTGTCTGTAATTTTCTTAGGCGCTTTGTTAGATTGAATGATTTGGCCACACCTCGTTTATACATTTCAGTTATGCACACTTTGGTCCCAGAAAATGCTTTTATAAATTACGAGAAAATTGCTACTTCAGTAATATGGAAAAACGTATTCGAACTGTTCTTGCCAAATGCAAATTATGTCAATAGGCTAAGCCGCCAACGATTTCTCACAGAGCACCGTTGTTTCCTATCATTCCAGCGAAATTAAAGCAGATGGCTGCAGTCGATTTGTTCGGTCCAGTGGTTCGTTCTACTAATGGTTTTGCGTACATTTTCGTAGCACTGGAATTGACATCAAAATATGTGTGTTTTACACCTTTACGCAAGGCAACAGCTCGTTCAGTATCTAACGCTTTCATCAAACATTTTCTTAAAGAAGTTGGTCATGTTGATAAGGTTATTTCAGATAATGGATCACAGTTTCGCTCTAAAATTTGGCTTCGTACTCTACGGCGTCGTAAGATTAAACCAATTTTTATTTCACTTTTTCACCCTCAATCTAATGCTTCAGAGAGATGGATGAAGGAAATCAATAAATTGTGTCGTCTTTATTGTCATCAGAATCACAGAACTTGGGATCAGTATCTTCATATTTTTCAAAACATTTTGAATGAACTTCCAAATGACTCAACTTCTGTACCGCCTCTATTGACATTAAAAAATAAAGTACCAACAAATCGCATTTCTGAAATCGTTCCTTTTCCGCCTTCACGGAAACTGCGGCATTCTGAAGTTGTCAACCTGGCTCTACGAAATATTGCGTCTGCGGCTGCAAGAAGAGAGAAATCAGCTAAACGTCCTGGTTGTTTAAAAATTTTGTCAGTTGGTCAAAAGGTGTTAATTAAGTCTCATCGTTTGTCTCATAAAGGAAAAGGCTTATGTCGCAAATTTTTTCTGCTTTATAACGGTCCATATAGGATTCGCAAAATTATTCATGATAACACTGTTGAAGTAGAAACTCTTAAATCTCGACGCTCTAAGGGAATACATCACATATCTAACGTTAATATTTTTGTGGAATGACATACTTTAGAGAAACTAACAGCTACATGTAAACATGCAGAGAATACAAGGATACCGCGCCGTGTTCTGGCGGCGGCGCGTACTGAAAGCAACAGTGAAGTCTGCGCGCCGCACAAGGCAGTCGTTGACCGCCAACAATCACTTTCTACGTCACGCGCCTACAGCTGATCGAGTGCTCAGTGCGAATGCACTGACAGACGTAAACAAATACACAGTCTAATTTTTCCGACTAAATTCTGTATAAAGCTATGGTGACTTTATAAATTATGTTATTAACGTTCAGTATTTTTCAGGATACGGTTGTATAAAATATTTAAGACCTTCAGGTAAATTCTGTGTGCGTCCGACGTTAAGAGGACTTGCTATGGAGAAAATTTCAGGAAGAATATAATTTCAAAAAAAAAAGTAATAAACTAAAAAGGGTAACTATTAATTGAGTTTATTTTTTTAGGTAACATATTTCCACTTAGGTACGTACTTTAGACGTAATTTGCTGCTTGCGATTACGTGACTCATACTTTGTGCTAAATTTCATGTTCTATGAATTTACTTATGAAGCGACGTGCTTGTGTACATTTAATGATTTTGACAATGTTTTATTAATGAACAGTGTTGTTACTTGCGTATATTATGCATCGCTTGGCTACTATGCTTTTTCACTGATGTCATATTTTTTTATTATGTGCCTGCTGTGTTTATTTATTTAAATTATAATTGTCACCTGATTAGTTGTGCTGATATGTATGTAAGTTATACTTTGTGATTTATCTGCTTGCGCCTTCATATTTACTTATTAAGGTTACGTATGAACATTTATTTGCTTATGCTGATATGATGCTAATGACTTGTTTATCACGTAAGATATATGTTTGCTGCTTTTTGTATGGATTGCATATTTACACATTTCTGTTTTGTTGTCATAACTACTCTTCAATTTTGAATATAGCAATGCTGATGTACAGTGTACGAACATAGAGTTTAGGTTACACTGTGGTATTAATTATAGATTGTTCGCTTAGCAGAGCCTCGTTGTAGGAATTGTGCTGCATCCACTTGTTGACATTCAGTTCTCTACTGGTATATTTACTCGCTATTGCATGTTTTGCTTATGCTCAGTGCCTTATATTTTTAAGATAAGAAAATGAACTGCAGTAATTCGACATAAACGACATTAGTACAAGAAAGTTCATAGAAGTCACATGAGCTGGAGGTTTTATGAAAGCTGTATAAATGTATGCTAATAGGAAGGAAGCTAACGACATGACATACCAAAACTAGGTTTAGACCATTGACAGTTGTTACACTGCGTTTTTCGTGAGCAATTGAAATAGGAAGTGACACTTAACACAAGAAATACTCCACATGTTTGCTTCTGTTTGCCATAAGTCTTGAAGTGGTGTACACACTGTGAAATATTATGATCATTCACACTCCGTAATCGTACTTAATTACTGAGAGTTATTCGAACTAAGTCTGTTAGAGGTCATGTATGCATTTCTTTTATTTAATGATGGACAAGGAACCAAAATGTATCTTATAATTTATAATGAGTAGAAAATTTGGGTCAGATGGATTACACAGAGGTTGTGTGTAGACACTGTGTCTTCGGATTGTATGGCATGCTGAATTGAAGTTGCACTAGGATTTTGTCTGTACTTGTTCGAGGAGACTGACTAGAGGAAAGAGTTGTTATGGAAGTGAAATGATATTGGTGCTGAGGTTTATATATATCGACGTAGTGAAGAGGTATTATTGAAGTATTAAGATTAAGTGTGATTATTGGAGTTTTCGTGGACAAGAGGTAAGGTAAATGATATTGATGATAAGGATTATATGTATCGACGTATTGAAGAGGTATTAGTGAAGTATTGAGATTATGCTGATGATTATTGGAGTTTTGGTGGATAAGAGGTAAAGTAAGTGAGGAGCATATTTTTTTTTGTTGGTCTATATGGAACAAGGAGGATAAAGATGGCAGACTAGAACACTCAAGTAGAAGGAAGATTGTCTACACACACACTTTGTTAAATCACTAAGCAGTACATACTTTTTTTGAAGAGAGGAAGTATTTGCATATCTTGGCTCACTGACAGTTGTTCAGCAACCGTACATTTTGATCTGGCTTGACAAACATTGGTCTTGACATGATGACTATGACGTCGACTTAACTATTATTGACTGTTATACATTGCTGCCACTACTACTTGATACACATGATGAACATAAAATTTTGACAGAATTGCATTTACACAGTTAACACTATTCAATTACACAGTAGCACTAATGTGGATGAAAGATGAGTGAGTGTGTTTTGTGTGTTTTCCTTTCCTAATCCTACCCACCTATCTCCTAAATATTATTCTATTTGTTGGTAGTGGCTTGCACTGACACCCATAAATGTTATAGGTTTACTGGTATTTGTGTATTGTAATAGTTAATAGGACAATTATCTGATATCATTTGTGTGTTTGTTATGATTTGTATGTTTAGTGTAAAAGCATTGTATGTGTATTCAAACTATTGTTCATGCCTGAACTGTCTGATTAGTGATGGTGCTGCACTTTTCAACATGATGTGTGACATTTAGTCATGTTTAATTTCTGCTGATGAACTGTGTGATCAGTGGTTGTAAAAATTATGGACTGTTACTTGTACCTTTTCTACATGATTGGTGCCACTAGGACATGTTTAATTTCTGCTTATAAACTCTGATGAACAGTGTGATCAGTGATACTGAATTTTATGGAACTGCTTCTGCTGAGAAATGTGACTTGTTGCTGTGTGTACCTGCTCAACATTGCTGGGTGCCACTGATGGACTGCTTCTACTGAAATGATGTTGCTTCTTGCTGTCTGCACCTGGTCAACATTACTGGGTGCCACTGATGGACTGCTTCTACTGAAATGGTGTTACTTGTTGGTGTCTGCACCTGCTCAACATTGCTGGGTGCCACTGATGGACTGCTTCTACCGAAATGATGTTACTTGTTGGTGTCTGCACCTGCTCAACATTGCTGGGTGCCACTGATGGACTGCTTCTACTGAAAAGATGTCACCTGTTGCTGTGTGCACCTGCTCAACATTGCTGGTGCCACTAATGGAACTGCTTATACTGAAATGGTGTTCCCTGTTGATGTCTGCACCTGCTCAACATTGCTGGGTGCCATTGATGGACTGCTTCTACTGAAATGATGTCACTTGTTGGTGTCTGCACCAATTCAACATTACTGGGTGCCATTGATGGACTGTTTCTACTAAAAAAAATGTCATTTGTTGGTTTTTGCACCTGTTGACCATTGCTGGGTGCTACTGCTGGAACTGTCAACTGCTTATTCTTGGGCTATGGAAAGCGTTTATGTGAATATTTGTATAAACTGATTTTTTGTGTATTACTGTTTGTGAAAAGTTATGAGACTCTTACCTGCACATATTCGTCATTGCTGACGCTATTGATTGAATTGTTTAACCACATAATACTTGTGTAAACTATTATGTAGTCACATGTATGAAAGAATTTGTATTGCTTACTGTATTCTATATAATAGGTTATTAAAAGGTCAGTGCAAAGCCAAAATTTTATCTAGTTATATGATATTTACGTATTAATATTATCTTTTATTTTTGTCTGTATTTTTTTGACGAATTTGGTGGTATTTTCACCACCAATGCTGGCAAAAATACCATCAAATTCTAGCCGTGGAGGAAGGGCATATGAAAGGTGGCTACACTGAGCCACAGCGCCAGAGATCGCTAGAGAGCATTGTTCCGCCGCCTCCACTGGCAGTGATTATTGAGAACTCGTAGTGGGCAGTGCTTGTCGAGGACTCGTAGTAGTCAGTTCGTGTTGAGATGTGCTAGTAGGGAGTGCTTGCTGAGATGTGATACTAAAAAGTTCTTGTTCACATGTGGTAATAGCGAGTCGGTGTGGAGATATATTGTAATGATTAGAGTGATTTTGGTCAATATATGAAGGTAACGAAACTTGATTTATTTTTCATTATTTCCATGTTTTAAATAATGCGTCATTACAGGTTCAGTCAACAAAGCATCTGGCTTGTGTTCTTGTATTAGAGTGTAATTCTGGTTTTCTTGAGTAATTATGGTATTTTTATTTTCTTTAATTAATTCAGTATAAATGATATTTAAAATTTCTTGTGTTATTGAAGAAGAACCGTGCCAGATGCGTACGTTGAGTCATACTTCCACACACAGAACAGTTACACTTGTGCTTTGGTTTCGTAGGTTTTTATAGTTGCTGGGGACTTAATTAATTAATTGTGTTAATTAAAATTTCCATTCATTCTTTGTTATTGTTCTAAGCAGTCAGATTGCGTAATAATACTAGTCAGGGCCAACCGTTTACGAGAATTCGTAATCGGACATACAGCTACTAAAACAAAAAAATTAAAATTATTTGCATTGTATTTTAATTAAGCCCCCATGCAGTACGTCAAGCCATTATCAGTTATTATGCTGCCAATGGGGCAAAACTCGCCTGTTAGGATCTCAGGTCCTATTGTTATTCTCTTAGCATAATTTGATTTAGTGCGGCAACATTCCATTCCCCTGTTTTATTTTTATTAACGTTCATCTTCTTCTCAAGGAACTGCGCTTAACTGCTCTGTCTTAGATGGAATTATAATATTATCTTCAAATATCATACTTTTAATTTCTTCTCTGTGAATTTCGAAACCCTTTTCGAATTTCTTCGCAGCTTGCCCAATGCACTGTAACACTACAATCCAGCTCTTGCAGGTCACGGACTAATATCTACAAGTAATAAGTCTTTTTTCGATTACTGATTTTTTAAGGAATCTCGTAAGTTTTCTATAGGAAAATCAATAATTGTTTTCTCACCATTATCGTTAGATGCATATATTTTCGTGGTCGTCACTAAGTACCACTTCAGTTCCAAATGCACTTGAAGTATTGTACTACTAATCGGACCCCATGATTTAAAGCCATTCTTGATTTTTCGTAGATGGCATGCGGGACACCATTTCGTCATATATGTTCTTCTGGCATTCCACTGTAAATATTAAGAGAAATGACCCATTCTACCGTGCTTCTTCCTTCTTTGTTTCGACAATCCCACCACAACTACGAGGTGGTCAGGAACAGTCTAAAACGCTTGCAAGGGTGTCGCAGAGTAAGCTGTGCTGAGAATAATGGCTAAGAAAAAATTTCCGTTTCTGAGTTAACTATCAACGAAGTTAGCCAAACAGGCCGTTGCACGCACAAATTCATGTAGCTCGCCGGAGACGGTTCGCCAAAAGTGTTCTCCGTTTTCTTTCCTAAAAGCGTACAAGAGAGAGAGAGAGAGAGAGAAAGAGAGAGAGAGAGAGAAAGAGAGGGAGAGAGAGGAATGTGGACAGTAGTAAGGATAGGACCTGAACCAAGGAACAAATGACATTAATTTTATCTGCGCGTCCAGCGTCCTGATTAGCTAACTTCAATGTTAATTAGCTCGGAAACGATGCAACGTACCGAATTTTTTTTCTTAACATTTACTTCTCAGTACAGTCTACCCTGCAACACCCTTACAAGGTTTTCAGACTGTTTCTGACCATCTTGTATATTGCCTTTTCTCATTTTTGTGAACACTTCTTCAATTTTTTGAGACAATCCCTTAGAGGTCTCAAGTTCGAATATTTATTGTCCTGTTCTGCGCAATTTTCCGGTTACCACTTGATCTATACATTCCTTCGGCTGCTGTGGGTAATTTGGTAGTTGTTTGTTTTTGGGTGATTAGTTACTATTGCGATACCGCTTCCTCTGACCTGGAGGATCAGAAAATTTTTAAACATCGTTATTTATTAGGTCGGCTACCTTGCCAAGCCGTGAGACTATCTATCAGAGATGATTCTATGCTCAAATTTACCTTCAGAAGAAAGTGGCAGCTGTTAAGTACATCGATGTGCATGCTACTACAGAGAGTGAAATATACGATGACCTGAAAATCTAGAATGTAATATATTAGTGTGCTAAACATTTCTTTTTTCCACAATATCTGAAACACCAGACAGCGTAGAAGTACTAAAGTTAAAGTTCTCTTCCGTATTATCAGTAGGAAACACTCTTCATTCGAAATATTGTACAGGTAGTAACTGCCAAATGAGTGTGCTCGTCTGTTAATCTCTACATCATCACTCATCTTTTCATGAAGAAAGCAGGAGTAAGGCCTTCTGCAGAGATCTACCTCTATTTGGGAACAATTCATTCACGTCGCACCTAATATTTACAAAAAATACATGAGCCTAATTGCTGGCATTATGACTTATTTTTTCCAAGAACTGCAGTGGTCGTATTCAGCCCTCGTCCCTCCTTTAGCAAGATTCCAATAAGGCGCGTTTTAAGAAGGAGAGAACAGAAGTAGCTTTAAGTTCAGCGGCACGTTATTTATCACGTGACACTCTCATGTTAGCTAATATGTGACAAAAGACGTTTTTAAACTGCAAGAGGAGTGATAGATTTGTCTGCGAGCAACGGAAACCAGTAAACCTGTATTCGAAACCAGTTACAGCACAAATTTTTGTTAGTATCGGTGCATTAATTGCATTGTGAGTTAAGCTTATATGACAGGTTTTCGATGACATGATTTACTGTCACTGTGTCTTTACTGATGTCAGCCCTATCGTATATTCATTTTAACAAATAGAAATCAATTTAACAATGAAATTGAACGACTTACTTCCCTCACTTTAAACACCGTCCGTTCACATTACAGTCTAATCGGCAACGCTCTCACGCATCACTCTCTATTCTGGAAGACGCATTGTTATATATGCTAGAAAATAATTCACAAACGAGCAGCACCCTAAAAATAAGTTTAATCTCCTCCGTGTTGGCACTTCATCACAACAAGTATTTCAGCTACTGTATTAGCATTATTGTTATAATGATTAGGTTTGGGGCTCTGTTGTACCCTCGAACACTCACCTGCGACTTATAGGCTACCCTCAGTTCAAATTAGAAAACTAAACAAGAACATTAGGATTTAACGTCCCATCAAGGACGAAGTCACTGGTGACGGAGTGCAAACTCTGACTAGAGAAGGATAGTTAGGATATCAGCCGTGGCCTTTGGAAGAAAGCACCCCGGCATTTACCTTACGCGATTTAGGGAAATCACGGAAACACTTCATTACAATTGCCGAATATGAGTCTGTTGTGTTACAACGTCCGTACATCGCTTCATAGTAGAAAACACACCTTATAATGTGATGATTTTATGAACATTGAAGGCAAGTCCCATATCGTGTAACTAATTTCAGGATAGCATAGACTTTGACATAATTCTTTTGATAGGGCATTTGAACTGCAATTTTTCAAGGACGTACCTGTCGATGAACTACTAAGCGTTTCAATGTGGCCCTTGTAAGTTTTCAATGGCCGCCATTCGTACAAGAAACTCATAAATGAAATGCGTTTGAACATTCATAATCAGGTGTTGGCTCTTTAGTCATGGTCGTTATACGCTTCTATGCAAATTCTGCAGATGTTTCTCATTTACATCAGAGATTGTGTGGACTATTAATATCAATGTTGACTTACGAGGAAATACGCTTCCATTATATGGAAAGCTGTGAACATAGTAGCTGGGTTGTTAGTCAGTTGCTGCGTTTGGTACTCGTTCATGTAATAGGTCTTCCCACAGTTACATGAAGCATAACATTATGACAGACAGTGTCGTGTGTGTTTCTAATGGCCTGGAGAGCTCTATTAACGTGTGTAAATACTACGTTGTCATTAACGTGCATGAGTCCGGTACAGATCTGACTGCTGTTAAGGCTTTGGTACTTCACCTGCAGAAACTAAACAGTTCCACAGCCAAGAGATATGTAACATTGTATCTATGTATATTCTAAAATGGAAGGTAAAACAGCCACAATTCTCTCTCTCCTGCGCTCAGGTAATTTCTGCACAAAATAAAATAGTGCCTGTTAGCTTGCGGTCATGGCCGCGACATTTTCTACTGGTAGAGTGGAGCCCAGACATTCTGATTCATTACATGTCACATACTTAATGCTACGCCCACAATAACGGGACGAGAGGGGAGCTGCCAACACTACTCAAATGCGAGTTTTCATCAGAGTTGTATAAAATTCATAATTTCTAATAATTAAAGCAAATACAAGTAGAGTACCAGCACACCAGTTGACCAATTTAGTTACGCAAACGGGTAGTAAGGAAGACTAAGAAAAGTTTGTTAAAATTAAAAAGTGTCTATGATAAGGATGTAGTCTTTCGCCACCACTGTTCAGTCAGTACACCGAAGACTCAACAACAAAAACAAAACAAGGGTTCAAGAATGAAATTAAGATTCTGGGTTGGATGATATCAGTGATAAGGTTCGCTGATGACCTTGCTACGCTCAGTGAAAGTGACGAAGAATTACAGGATCTGTTGAATGGAGTAAATAGACTAATGAGTAGAGAATGATAGAGAGTGAACCGGAAAGAGACAGAAGTCAGAAGAGGAAGATGAAGTTAAGGTATTCTTCCGTCTTGGAAAAAAATAATACATGCTATTTTTTCGAAAGGTAATATTAAGACTTGATTATTGCGAGCAAGAAAATCGTAACCATCTACTGTGAATCTACATCTACATCTACATCTACATGATTACTCTGCAATTCACATTTAAGTGCTTGGCAGAGGGTTCATCGAACCACAATCATACTATCTCTCTCCCATTCCACTCCCGAACAGCGCGCGGGAAAAACGAACACCTAAACCTTTCTGTTCGAGCTCTGATTTCTCTTATTTTATTTTGATGATCATTCCTACCTACGCAGGTTGGGCTCAACAAAATATTCTCACATTCGGAAGAGAAAGTTGGTGACTGAAATTTCGTAAATAGATCTCGCCGCGACGAAAAACGTCTTTGCTTTAATGACTTCCATCCCAACTCGCGTATCATATCTGCCACACTCTCTCCCCTATTACGTGATAATACAAAACGAGCTGCCCTTTTTTGCACCCTTTCGATGTCCTCCGTCTATTCCACCTGGTAAGGATCCCACACCTCGCAGCAGTATTCTAACAGAGGACGAACGAGTGTAGTGTAAGCTGTCTCTTTAGTGGACTGTTGCATCTTCTAAGTGTCCTGTCAACGAAACGCAACCTTTGGCTCGCCTTCCCCACAAGACTAATGAAGTTGTTCGTAATTTTAACACCCAGGTACTTAGTTGAATTGACAGCCTTGAGAATTGTACTATTTATCGAGTAATCGAATTCCAACGGATGTCTTTTGGAATTCATGTGGATCACCTCACACTTTTCGTTATTTAGCGTCAACTGCCACCTGCCACACCATACAGCAATCTTTTCTAAATCGCTTTGCAACTGACAGTGGTCTTCGGATGACCTTACTAGACGGTAAATTACAGCATCATCTGCGAACAACCTAAGAGAACTGCTCAGATTGTCACCCAGGTCATTTATATAGATCAGGAACAGCAAAGGTCCCAGGACGCTTCCCTGGGGAACACCTGACATTACTTTAGTTTTACTCGATGATTTGCAGTCTATTATTACGAACTGCGACCTTCCTGACAGGAAATCACGAATCCAGTCGCACAACTGAGACGATACCCCATAGGCCCGCAGTTTGATTATAAGTCGCTTGTGAGGAACGGTGTCAAATGCTTTCCGGAAATCTAGAAATACGGAATCAACTTGAGATCCCCTGTCGATAGCGGCCATTACTTCGTGCGAATAAAGAGCTAGCTGCGTTGGACAAGAACGATGTTTTCTGAAACCATGATGATTACGTATCAATAGATCGTTCCCTTCGAGGTGATTCGTAATGTTTGAATACAGTATACGCTCCAAAACACTACTGCAAACCGACGTCAATGATGTAGGTCTGTAGTTCGATGGATTACTCCTAGTACCCTTCTTAAACACTGGTGCGACCTGCGCAATTTTCCAATCTGTAGGTACAGGTCTATCGGTGAGCGAGCGGTTGTATATGATTGCTAAGTAGGGAGCTATTGTATCAGCGTAATCTGAAAGGAACCTAATCGGTATACAATCAGGACCTGAAGACTTGCCCGTATTAAGCGATTTGAGTTGCTTTGCAACCCCTAAGGTATCTACTTCTAAGAAACTCATGCTAGCAGCTGTTCGTGTTTCAAATTCTGGAATATTCCATTCGTCTTCCCTGGTGATGGAATTTCGGAAAACTGCGTTCAATAACTCCGCTTTAGCGGCACAGTCGTCGGTAACAGTACCATCGGCACTGCGCAGCGAAGGTATTGACTGCGTCTTGCCGCTTGTGTACTTTACACACGACCAGAATTTCTTCGGATTTTCTACAAAATTTCGAGACAATGTTTCGTTGTGGAACCTATTAAAGGCATCTCGCATTGAAGTCCGTGCCAAATTTGGCGCGTCTGTAAATTTTAGCCAATCTTCGGGATTTCGCGTTCTTCTGAACTTCGCATGCTTTTTCCGTTGCCTCTGTTAATAATTATATTTATTTACGGGAATAACACCGCTATACATTTCGAAACGACACGCTCGTCTTCAGACGACGGTTCACGTAGATTACATAAGTCGTTGGATGCTTTCGTCCTCTTGTGACGGGAGTTCCTTGGCATGGTGGTGCCGTCGAATTTCCTGCCCAATTATATTTCCCTGTTGACTGCTGGCGTTCATAAAATCGTAGTTGTGTAAAGCATATTTTTGATATGTAACTGTGCATGTGGAGTAGGGTGAAACACACCTCCTGAAGAGTTTTTGTCGTGTGGAACGCTGTATACATAGATGGCGGTAACGCCATCCTATTTCGTGAATACAAACAGTCAGCAGCGCATCATAAATACGCGGGAATTCCGACGGCACACGATCCCATGAAACTTACGCCACAGGGGGAAAAGCAACCAACAACAAATGTAATAATTGTGAACATCTGTCTGAAGATGATGCTGTCGATTCTAAACGATAACGACGCTATTTGAGTAAATAAATAGCACTATTAATAGTGGATGGTTGTTGTTTTCTTCTTTTGAAGAATCCAAGTATAAAACAATATATGACGGATGAAGCAAGAAAGATATAAAAGGCTGATTACGAAACACAGCGCTGGAATTCTTGGCCAAGAGAAGTCTGATAGTAAGAAATATACGTATACGATACGTATACGTATACGATATACGTATGAGGTACAAACTTATGAGAATGCGCGTTTTGGGAACAGTACTGCACAGTAGCGAATTGTGCATTGCAGGAAAACGAGGAAAGAAGGGAATCGATGCAATTGAGGTGTGGTGGGGTAGAACATTGTTGGAAACTGAGTGTTCTGTGGCGGTAAGGAATGAGGAGGTTCTCCGCGAAGAGAGGAAGTCATGGAAACACTGGCAAGAAGAAAGAACATGACAGAATAACACGAGTTAAGTCATCAGGCAATACTTACCACAGTACTAAAGGGATCTGCAGAGGGTAACAACTATAGGAGGATGACAGAGTTTGGATTATATCCAACAAATACTGGAGCTCATTGGGTGAAAGTACTACTCTGATGCATATAGTTTAACTTAACGGAGGAATTCGTGGCGGGTCACATCGAAATACTCAGATGAACAATCATGTCAAATAAATATAAGACACAGCACCTAATCCATAGGACTTGAATACAAGAATGCATCTGGCAAATATTGCTCGGTTAAAGGGATAGTGGAAATCATATGTATACGTAAAGGCCTTAGATAACCAGACGAGTGTGTGGGAGATACTCCAAAGTAATGCTTCAGTGGCACAACATGTGCCGTTACCTGCGCGCCATCAGGTATTATCCCATAGCTCGGTGACTGTTATACATTCATGTCATTATCATTACACTACCTTACCAAACGACAGGATGGAGTTGTTAGCACACTGGACTCGAATTCGGGAAGACGTCAGTTACCGTCCATGTCCAGCCTTCCAGATTTTTATTTTCCTTCGTTTCCCCTAAATCGCTCCATGCAAAAGCCGGCAATGATCCTTTGGAAGCGCACATCTGATTTTCTTCACCGCCCTTGAAACTCTCTGGGCTTGTGCCGCGTCTCAGTTGACCTCATGGTCGACGAGATGCTAAACCTTTACTTTCCTTCATTCGCTCTTTTGCACTGCCTGACAAGTAAAAACACAATTAAAATTGTTGCTCATTGAAACAATAGCTTGGTCTCAATCGTTCTGAGGCGTTACTGTTCAGGTAAAACCTCTACCAACTTGACACCTTAATTGTTGAATTATGGGGACGGGTAACTGACTATACCAACCATGGAACGGTGTGCTGTTCCTGCGAAGCTGAGTAAATACGAGGGAGGGGTTATTCAACCGTAGCCCTCTATAGAATTCCTTTGTAGAGAAAAACAGCCAGCTGACCAAATTAGCAAATTCTGGAGTAATGTTTCAAAGAATTACTTGGAATTTTAGGTTGCCAAATTTAGGCGACCCACTTAACATTTTGTCAACTTTAAGTTGTATCCTTATCTTTAGAGAGTTTGATTTACAGGATATCACCATCATGGCCATAATGTGTAGCTAATAAACACTATTAATTAATTATTTATATGAATCAGATGAATGTACGTTTTCATTTGAGAACACCATTTCACTCTGGTCATCTCTCAGTCAGCTCTGAAACACATTTAAATATAATACTCAATTTTTTAAATTAATATCAGATAAATGTATTCTTTGCCTCAATTACATTTGGTTTAAATTACATCTGTTACAAAATTCTACGTAGTCAATGATTTTACAATCTATCTGGTCAGCAGCTGACTGTAAAGCTTCGTACTATAACATTCAAGTAACTTTAAAGTTATTCATACTCAGAAAGAGACCGCAATACGAATTTTAACTGCCATGTAGCCTTCTTACACTCAAGTCTTGTTTGCATAACATTAATCTGTCTGTGAGCCTGTCGTTATGAAGTAGTTCAGGGTTCCTACATACTAATGAAGAACACGAATATACCGTAGACCTCCACAGACAAAGGACTCAATGGGAATTGCTGACACAAAAGCACTTCAATCTATCAGACCACCTTATAATAACATTTGACTCTAACATTCCGAAAAAAAAAACCTGTGTGTCTATTGCTCATCTCTTTGTCTTTAAAACTGAATTAAAATCTGTCTTCATCGCAACAAAATGTTTACTGGCAATGGTAACCGATTTCGGTCAAAATGTGACCATCATCACCAGTGCAACATAACAACGACGACCACTCGTTGCTCCTTTTACCTCAATCGTCACCGTTTATGCCTGCCTCTGAGCACTATGGGACTCAACTGCTGTGGTCATAAGTCCCCTCACCGTTTATGGTCTGAAGATGGTCACATTTTGGCTGAAACCTGTTGCCATTGCCATAAACATTTTATTGCGGTCAACATTGTTTTTAATTCACTTTTAAAATGTTTTATCACTATGGCTCATATTCTCCACGAGAAGTCTATGTAACGTTTTATAAACTAACAGATAGGAAGCAAGGTGCGCAATCGGATACACGTGTGCGGCAAATCACGCCCTGAATTCATTTCTTGCCACATTTCAGTCACCGTTAACTGATGTTGGTGAGCCCAGTATTTTCCCTGCAGTATAATTAAACGCAGTGACAAGCAGTCCATCTCGCCACAACGCCTGATTTTCAACGAGAGACGCGTTGCAAAGCTATTTTTGCTTTTTTACCGTTATTTAATTTTACAATAATCAAAAGACTCTCCTCGGACGGTTATATATTGGATCACAAATGCGCAGTCTTTCTCTTTTACAGGGTATACAATTAACACCTAACTGATATAGCAGAAATTCACAGCGTTTTTCGTTATTAACATGATATGCCGAGGTAAACAGCGTGGACAGTTTCGAAAATTATTCGTCAGTCAGACTTGAAATTTGTTAATTGCTTGTGATTCAGTTATTATGATGTCGTGCTGGGTCCAATCCTTAACTTTCAGCTTTGAGTCAGACAGCTTGTTATAAAAATGAGAAATGGAGCCTCAGATATAATTATGGTATTCTATTCTGTGGTAGAACACATGTCACTGGCACAACATTCTTTGGAAGAATAAGTTACTTTAGGTTGAAAAGAGGACTTAAAAGCGCTCTCGTGTTTCATGACGCAGGACTTGGCTGTGATTAGTAAGAATCAACAAATGCAATTCTTAAATTGTGGTTTCTTAATTATTCGCTCTACTCGGCGAGAATGTAGTCAAATTAAATCGGGTGATGCTGAGGGAATTAGATTAGGAAATGAGACACTTAAAGTAGTAAAGGAGTTTTGCTATTTAGGGAGTAAAATAACTGATGATGGTCGAAGTAGAGAGGATATAAAATAAAGACTGGCAATGGCAAGGAAATCGTTTCTGAAGAAGAGAAATTTGTTAACATCGAGTACAGATTTAAGTGTCAGGAAGTCGTTTCTGAAAGTATTTGTATGGAGTGTAGCCATGTATGGAAGTGAAACATGGACGATAACTAGTGTGGACAAGAAGAGAATAGAAGCTTTCGAAATGTGGTGCTACAGAAGAATGCTGAAGATAAGGTGGGTATATCACGTAACTAATGAGGACGTATTGAATAGGACTGGGGAGAAGAGAAGTTTGTGGCACAACTTGACTAGAAGAAGGGATCGGTTGGTAGGACATGTTTTGAGGCATCAAGGGATCACAAATTTAGCATTGGAGGGCAGCGTGGAGGGTAAAAATCGTAGAGGGAGACCAAGAGACGAATACACTAAGCAGATTCAGAAGGATGTAGGTTGCAGTAGGTACTGGGAGATGAAGAAGCTTGCACAGGATAGAGTAGCATGGAGAGCTGCATCAAACCAGTTTCAGGACTGAAGACCACAAAAACAACAACAACTCGGCGAGAAAAGCCATAAAGTTTTTAAGGAATTCCATAACGATTTTACAGCTTTTGCGCCAAGATAAGTCTCGAAATATTGCACACATCCTCATAAAATCTTAATGTGTCGACAATATGTTGTTGAATCGTGGCGGACCAAACACCTGAGGAGTCCGTTGGTGGAACAGTTGTAGTATCAAATTAGGTATACTTAATCTTCTAAGGTCAGCATGGCACTTGTTCTTAAACCAGATTACTAATCTACAAACAGTAGGTCAAGTAGTTGCTGGAAATACTGCAGGGTATCACAAACGAGCAGACGACAGTATTCAATTAATCGACTGTGAGTGGGAGTGAAGCATTATTTCATCTCCCTCCATTTCTTTAGCAACTAAATTTGTTAACAGTTTGTTTTCATTTTGTTCATCAGTCTTCTCACTGGTTTGATGCGGCCCGTCATGAATTTTTGTCCTATGCAGCAGAAAGTTTCGTCTCAGACCAGTCCTTGCGTCCTCAGTGATTTATTGGCTATATTCCAATGTCTTCTCCTGCAGTTCACACCCTCCACAGTTCCCTCAAGCACCATCCAAGTTATTCGTTTATGTGTTAACGGATGTTCTATCGTCCTGTCCTAATCCTGTCACTGTTTTTTCACTTGGTTTCAGTCCACTTAATTTTCAGACTGTTTGATCCTTCCAGTATTTTTTAACAATGTTTTCTTTTTCTTTCAATTCGTATATTTCGTTGAACTAAATATTAATGTCTTGATTACCGTTAGTCACATTTCTGCTACTTATAATCGTCTTTCTTCGGTTTCCTGTCCACCTATAATGGGTGCTATTCCAGTTCCTTCCATTTAAGGGGACCACACCCTGCCTATCGAACCCATGTTAATGTAGGCAAGTATTTGACCCATTTCTGAAAAAAAAACTATTTGATGCAGGATGTTAATATTTTACTGTTTGTTACAACTGTACTAAAATATACTTTATCCATTTTAAAGATTTTAAGAAATACTTTTTTAAATTTATTGACAAAAAATATTAAGTTTCTTCTGCAGAAAATATTTTTTGTGAACTTCGTAATGGGGGAATATTAATGAATTTAGTACCAGAGGTGGCTTTTTATGTTATGCAGACTCTCTGAAAATTTCATTCATTTATCTATGATAGTTTCTGATATAATGGGGCATATGCACTGAAAATTTTATTTTGCGGGAAATCGACTTTAAAAAAAATAACTTTTGAAATTTGTTACTTACAGTTAATTCAAAGTGTCCTGCTGCATATGATGCCCTTCTTTGACCTCTAGCTTGTCTTCCAGCTTTTTTTTTCACCTTCCTGGATGTTTGTCTTGCTTTCTTGGGCATATTAGATGCAGACCTGTCTGCATCGGCTGTCCTCATATTATCGCAATGTAGCAGCCTAGTTATCATATGTTCAGCAGGATTAATTATCAGCTTATCCAGTACGCCACGCTTTTTAGTATTACCCCAATTGAATGTAATAACAGCATGATGAACTCCTAATTTCATTGTATACATGCCTACAAATACACTCTTAGGAAGGTGGTTCCAAATTATGCTGTTGAAACATTCATTTGGGTTCTGTGTCCGCCCATGCAGAAGTTTCCTTGGACGGTCAGGATGAGCCAAGTCTCTGAAAATAGGTTTAATTGCAGTAATAACAGCAGCAGGAAGAGAATGCTGGTGAGAATAAGATTCTCCAGTTGTCTGAGGCCTATTGTATTGGCACCACGAATTTTCTCCTGGTGGACACAATCCATCACATGGCTTGTCATCAGTAGATGACTTATGGAAGAATATGGCCCAAACATCTCTCTTCATTGCCTCAGATTTTCTTTATTTCTCCTAATATCCTGCCCAAAGTATAACTGCAAGTTTTCTGTTTCAGTTTTAGTAAACCGAGCCTGTCCAGGCAACAATTTTCCATCTTCTAATATTTTTCCCCTCATATCAATAGTTAGTTTTCTCAGCCTTGTTCCCAAACGTTGTCGAACATGACCTACAAATTCTATTTTGCTAATAATGTCGTCTCTATATGGCTCAGAGTTCACCACATTGTTGTATGCCTCACTGTCAACATCGCCCAAATAGTTGGTGTACCGTACACGTCTTGTTTCTATAGAGCGATGAAATATTTGTTGTACTCCATGAACTTCCATACCACCATATGTTCCTCTAAAATTAGCCACACAGTTGTGTTCTTTATGTTCATTGACTTTACAACATTTGCTATATTTAGACATTATCTCCATGTCTAACACTTTACTGGTGTCTACACTCGTGGTAGTCATACTCTATTCAGAAAAATATGTCCTCTTTTCTGCCAACTTCCATCAAGTGCAACAGCAATATCCGAACTACCAACATTTTCTTCCACTGCTTCCCTAACAGCCAGTTTCATGATTTCCTTACTGACCTCACATACAGCTTTCTCTAATATTGCAGTCAGTTTTTCAAATTAATAAGAGTTGAGGGGCATGCAAGGGAAGCAGTGGCTGAATATCGTCGTGGTATTCCTGCTAGTCCTAGAAAGTGTTGAGGGAAGAATGTTAAGTTTACTCCAATAAATATAATTGTAAATTGGATTTTTAATCATGTATTATTTATAGTTAACCCTGTAAATAATGGAGTGAGGGAGCGCTGAACTATCCCCGATGTTATATCGACATTGAATATGCAGTAAAGGAAACCAAAGAAAAATTTAGACTAGGAATTAAAATTCAGGGAGAAGAGATAAATATTTTGAGGTTTGCCGATGACAATGTAATTCTTCAGAAATAGTTGAAGGAATGCTTAGTGTCTTCAGAGGACGATACAAAATGAACCTCAAGAACTCAAACGCGGGCAGTGAAATGTAGTCGAAATGAATCAGGTCATGCTGGGGGCAATGCAGAAAAAAATTAGAAATTAAAAGTCTTTGTCGAGTTTTGCTACACTCATGCTCATAAATTAAGGATAATGCTGATACATGGCGAAACAACGCTCTGGTGAGCGGTTTGCTGGTTTAAATCACTTCGGGGTATGACCGTGCGGTGCATTTGACCTGCGGTCGTCGCACGGTAGTTTGGTTGGTTTGTTTGGGGAAGGAGACAAGACAGCGAGGTCATCGGTCTCATCGGATTAGGGAAGGACGGGGAAGGAAGTCAGCCGTGCCCTTTGAAATGAACCATCCCGGCATTTGCCTGGAGCGGTTTAGGGAAATCACGGAAAACCTAAATCGGGATGGCCGGACGCTGGATTGAACCTTCGTCCTCCCGAATGCGAGTCCAGTGTCTAACCACTGCGCCACCTCGCTCGGTCGTCACACGGTAGCTGTGGCAGCAGTCCAAATACGCAGAGGTGTGTTGGTGCATGTCAGAGTACGGTCTAGCGTTTTCAGACGTGCTAATGGTGACTGTGTGTTGAAAATAGCTCAACTAACACATATTGATGACGTTATGAGGGGTAGAATGCTTGGGCGACTGGAGGATGGTGAAACACAGCAGGTCGTAGCGCGGGCCCTCCGTGTGCCACAAAGTGTAAAACACCACAAGAACACCAATATCTCACCATCAGTTCCCGCAGACGGCCACGGGGTACTGCAGGTAGCCTCGCTCGGGACCTTAACGCAGCCACTGGAACAGTTGTCCCCTCACACACAGTCTACAGACGACCGAAAAGACATGGTTTATTCGCCCAGAGACCTGCAAGGTACATTCCACTGACCCCTGGTCACAGGAGAGCCCGTAAAGCCTGGTGTCAGGAGCACAGTACATGGTTTTTGGAACAGTGGTCCAAGGTTAGGTTCACGGACGAGTCCAGGTATTGTCTGAACAGCGATTCTCGTCGGATTTTCATCTGGCGTGAACCAGGAACCAGATAGCAACCCCTTAATGTCCTTGAAAGGGAGGTCGTGGTTTGATGGTGTGGGGTTGGATTATGATTGGTGCATGTACACTCCTGCATGTCTTTGAAAGAGGAACTGTAACAGGTCAGATGTATCGGGACGTCATTTTGCACCAGTATGTCCGCCTTCTCTGGGGTGCAGTGGGTCCCACCTTCCTCCTTATGGATGATATCGCACGGCCGCACCGAGCTGCCATCGTGGAGGAGCACCTTGAAACAGAAGATATCAGGCGAATGGAGTGGCCTTCCTGTTCTCCAGACCTAAACCTCATCGAGCACGTCTGGCATGCTCTCGGTCGACGTATCGCTGCATGTCTACACACCTCAAGGACACTTCAGGAGCTCCGACAGGTACTGGCGCAAGAATGGGAGGCTATACCCCAGACGCTGCTCGACCACCTAATCCAGAGTATGCCAACCCGTTATGCGGCCTGTGTACTTGTGCATGGTGATCATATCCCATATTGATGTCGGGGCACATGCCCAGGAAACAGTGACGTTTTGTAGCACATGTGTTTCGGGACGGTTTTCTCAACTTATCACCAATACTGTGGACTTACAGATCTGTGCAGTGTGTGCTCCTTATGTGCCTACGCTGTTAGCACCAGTTTTGTGTAGTGCCACGTTGTGTGGCACCACATTCTGCAATTATCCTTAATTTATAAGCATAAGTGTATTTGCGCAGTAAAAGGTATTATGAGAGCTGAAGTAGAGAGGATCTGAAATGTAGACTGTCAATGGCGAGAAATGCGTTTCTGAAGTAGAAAATTTCGTTAACACCGATTGTAAGTGTTAGGAATTCTTTTCTTAGAAGGTTTTTGTCAGGATTATGGATGGTGAGATAAACAATCGAGACAAGAAGAGTATAGAAGCCTTTGAAATGTGATGCACCATGAGAATGTTGAAGATTAGATGCTTAGATCGCATAACTAATGAGAAAATACTGAATAGAATTGGTTAGAAAAGAAATGTGTAACGTACCTGAAAGAAGGGATCTATAAATATGACATATTATGAAATCATCAATTCAGTATTGGAAGGAAGTAAGGTTCAGGGTGAAACGTGTAGAGGAATACCAGGAGAAGAATACAGTAAGAAGAATCAAAATGATGAATGTTCCAATAGTTATTCGGAGATGAAGAGGTTTGCACAGGACAGAGAAGCTTGGGGAGCTGCATCAAAGCAGTATTCGCACTGAAGACCACAACAATGATTTTTAAAGTACTAATTTTATAACTTTCAAGAGGCATTATCATATTTTCTGATTGGAAAGTACTTCTTTGGAGTTCAGGTATAGAGACTTGCTCCTCCTGATCTTACAAGACATCTGGATTTAGCGCTGAGATTATGCTTCTTAGCTTTCCTCACTTCCTTCGATTTCCCGCTGACAGTTGTTCGACATGGGAGATCGCATCCGATTAAGTCTTTGCTGTATCCTCAATCTCGCTTTCTTTTATCTTTGATCACTACAGCAACTTGTCGGTTCTATGTGTTTATCGTTTTGCCGCTCTACGTTACTACTCTCAGGAATTTTCCTCTTTGACTTTTCGGTCAAACTCTGTCGTTTTTCTGCACAAGCAGGCTCAGTTGGGTCGTGGACTGTTCTGTGGTTTCAAATGGAGAACCCGCAAATGCTTCCACGGTAAGCACTGTCAGTCATGTTTGAAGACCTGTCGGTCCACTACCATTCTCGTCACCCTGAATGACTGTCATCACGGGAATTACTCAGTTGTTTGTTGCAATCTGTCCGGACGTGATTGCAACGCCACTCTGACGGTCGCACCGTTCACTTTGACGGTCAGTCGTTTACAGTTCGTTGCCTCGGGACTGCTAGTATCAACTGTACTATCATCTTACGCTATAATAATGGCTCTGAGCACTATGGGACTTAACATCTGAGGTCATCAGTCCCCTAGAACTTAGAACTACTTAAACTAATTAACCTAAGGATATCACACACATCCATGTCCGAGGCAGGATTCTAACCTGTGACCGCAGCGGTCGCGCGATTCCAGACTGTAGCGCCTAGAACCGCTCGGCCACTCCGGCCGGCTGCATCTCATAGCTCGGGTCAGGGAAATTACTTGCGTGCAATTACTGGTGAGAGTAATAGTAGTTTACATTCATGAAATACCGGCTTGCTTATTCGATTTGCCTATCAATAAAATTATAAATGTTCACCTAACTACACTCCTGGAAATGGAAAAAAGAACACATTGACACCGGTGTGTCAGACCTACCATACTTGCTCCGGACACTGCGAGAGGGCTGTACAAGCATTGATCACACGCACGGCACAGCGGACACACCAGGAACCGCGGTGTTGGCCGTCGAATGGCGCTAGCTGCGCAGCATTTGTGCACCGCCGCAGTCGGTGTCAGCCAGTTTGCCGTGGCGTACGGAGCTCCATCGCAGTCTTTAACACTGGTAGCATGCCGCGACAGCGTGGACGTGAACCGTATGGGCAGCTGACGGACTTTGAGCGAGGGCGTATAGTGGGCATGCGGGAGGCCGGGTGGACGTACCGCCGAATTGCTCAACACGTGGGGCGTGAGGTCTCCACAGTACATCGATGTTGTCGCCAGTGGTCGGCGGAAGGTGCACGTGCCCGTCGACCTGCGACCGGACCGCAGCGACGCACGGATGCACGCCAAGAACGTAGGATCCTACGCAGTGCCGTAGGGGACCGCACCGCCACTTCCCAGCAAATTAGGGACACTGTTGCTCCTGGGGTATCGGCGAGGACCATTCGCAATCGTCTCCATGAAGCTGGGCTACGGTCCCGCACACCGTTAGGCCGTCTTCCGCTCACGCCCCAACATCGTGCAGCCCGCCTCCAGTGGTGTCGCGACAGGCGTGAATGGAGGGACGAATGGAGACGTGTCGTCTTCAGCGATGAGAGTCGCTTCTGCCTTGGTGCCAATGATGGTCGTATGCGTGTTTGGCGCCGTGCAGGTGAGCGCCACAATCAGGACTGCATACGACCGAGGCACACAGGGCCAACACCCGGCATCATGGTGTGGGGAGCGATCTCCTACACTGGCCGTACACCACTGGTGATCGTCGAGGGGACACTGAATAGTGCACGGTACATCCAAACCGTCATCGAACCCATCGTTCTACCATTCCTAGACCGGCAAGGGAACTTGCTGTTCCAACAGGACAATGCACGTCCGCATGTATCCCGTGCCACCCAACGTGCTCTAGAAGGTGTAAGTCAACTATCCTGGCCAGCAAGATCTCCGGATCTGTCCCCCATTGAGCATGTTTGGGACTGGATGAAGCGTCGTCTCACGCGGTCTGCACGTCCAGCACGAACGCTGGTCCAACTGAGGCGCCAGGTGGAAATGGCATGGCAAGCCGTTCCACAGGACTACATCCAGCATCTCTACGATCGTCTCCATGGGAGAATAGCAGCCTGCATTGCTGCGAAAGGTGGATATACACTGTACTAGTGCCGACATTGTGCATGCTCTGTTGCCTGTGTCTATGTGCCTGTGGTTCTGTCAGTGTGATCATGTGATGTATCTGACCCCAGGAATGTGTCAATAAAGTTTCCCCTTCCTGGGACAATGAATTCACGGTGTTCTTATTTCGATTTCCAGGAGTGTATGTTGTGTGACATATCAATTTAAATTGAATTGTTTCAGGAATTCAGTGTAAGGTGTGTTATTTTTTTCACATCTTACAGCGTTATTTGATGTTTGTTCTAGTAAAAACTCATCTGTTGTGAGTATACATTTATGAATAACTAAAGTTTCAATTCAAAATTGTAAGTGATATAACTTGTGTGTGTTTTCAGGTGTTTTTCACCTTGTTTGTTATTGTGTATAATTAAGAGATTGTGGTAATCGCTTCATATTACAGGAATTTGTTGTATGCTTGTTTCGCTTTGTTTAAAATATTGCAAATTCCGCCTGAGCTACAGGACGTGACAGACTCGCTTCACAAAGGAAGACTCCTGTAGTGTTAATGGCTGAATACGACACCACTTGTATAAACTGAGTTATTTTTTGTTAGCTTCGTTTGCTCTTTTGCGGGATGCGTCACTTTTACTTACGTAATTCTAATCATTAACTATTTTCTCTTACTGCAAGACTGAGTCTTGATATTATGTTTAACAATTAAGATTAGGCTTCGAGGAGCGTACATTTGTTAGATGCTCTATTAGTTATTGTGAGTTACCCTCAATGTACATTACTGAGCTATGAGCCAAGTGTGGAAATTTACATTTGCGAAATTGCAGTACCTGTGCGGTTCCAAAATACGGTGCAATATTCCTTCGAACATGCGGGTATGCCCAAAGGAATACTCCATCATACTTTGGATCAACGTAAGGACTGCAGTATCCTATTTATCCTTCGACACCAAGCAAGCGACTTTGAATTAAAATGTCTCCTCTGTACTGGAATATACGTAATGGATGTATGAGTAGAGAAATAGTGAAGGCAGCAGAGGATCTGGTAGGTAGAAATGCGAGGGCTAGTAGAAATCCTTGGGTAACAGAAGAAATATTGAATTTAATTGATGAAAGGAGAAAATATAAAAATGCAGTAGATGAAGCAGGCAAAAAGGAATACAAACGTCTCAAAAATAAGATCGATAGGAAGTGAAAAATGGCTACACAGGGATGGCTAAAGGACAAAAGTAAGTATGAGGAGGTAAGAAAGATAATGCCTACAGGAACATTAAATAGACCTTTGGAGAAAAGAGAACCAGTTGTACGTATGAATATCAAGATCTCAGATGGGAACCCAGTTCTAAGCAAAGAAGGGAAAGCAGAAAGGTGGATGGAGTATATAGAGGGTGTATACAAGGGCGACGTACTTGAGAACAATATTATGGAAATGGAAGAGAATGTAGATGAAGATGAAATGACAGGTATGATACTGCGTGAATAGTTTGACAGAGCACTGAAATATCTAAATCGCAACAAGCCCCGGGAGTAGACAACATTGCATTAGAACTACCGATAGCCTCTGGAGAGACAGCCCTTACAAAACTCTACCATTTGGTGAGCAAGATGTATGAGACAGCCGAAATACCCTCAGACTTCAAGAAGAATATAATAATTCCAATCCCAAAGCAAGAAGCTGCTGACAGATGTGAAAATTACCTAACTGTCAGTTTAATAAACCACAGCTGCGAAATACTAACACTAATTCTTTACAGACGAATGTAAAAACTGGTAGAAGATGACCTCGGGAAAGATCAGTTAGGATTCCGTAGAATTGTTGGAACACGTGAGGCAATACTGACCCTACGACTTATCTTAGAAGCTAGATTAAGGAAAGGCTAAACTAATTTTCTAGCATTTGTAGACTTAGAGAAAGCTTTTGACAATGTTGACTGGAATACTGTCTTTCAAATTCTGAAGGTGGCAGGGGTAAAATATACGGAGCGAAAGTCTATTTACAATTTGTACAGAAACCAGATGGCAGTTATAAGAGTCGAGGGGCATGAAAGGGAACATATATGACTGCTCAGATTAGGCACTTCCCGTAAATTATGGGCCGGGGATTTGTGTGTGCGCAGCTAACGCCCCAATATGTATTCCAGTGGGTACAGATCAGGGGAGTTTTCTGGCGAGACATTAATGTGAGTTACCTGTCATGCTCCTCAAAGCACTGCAGCTCGATTCTGACCTCCTCTGACACACAGATGTCCTGCTGGACGAAGTCGTGGCCATAGGGGGAGACATCAAGCTGAAGCGATGCAAGTGGTTCCCAGTAATGTTCACGTAGTGCACAGCTATTGCCGGCCGCGGTGGTCTCGCGGTTCTAGGCGCGCAGTCCGGAACCGTGCGACTGCTACGGTCGCAGGTTCGAATCCTGCCTCGGGCATGGATGTGTGTGATGTCCTTAGGTTAGTTAGGTTTAAGTAGTTCTAAGTTCTAGGGGACTGATGGCTACAGCTGTTGAGTCCCATAGTGCTCAGAGCCATTTGAACCATTTGCACAGCTATCATGGTGCATTCGATTACCACCACAGGTCTGATGGAAGCCCAACTCAACGTACCCCATCGCATAAATCTGTTCTCGCTCACCTGCATCAGTGGTGAGCTGCATGATTCAAGCTTCCATTCGTCAGGTTTGCGAAGTGTAAGGACCTAGTAAAACAAGACATGCGACTGATTTGACAAGGTGACCCGTGTGTATTAATTCGTGGTGAAAGATCAGTGACACTGTGCCCACTGCTATCGTAATTGATGATGTAGTTGGGTCAACACGGCAGAAAGTAGGGATCGTGTGCTGTAGAGCTTCCTTTCTGACAATGGCCTATGAACGGTGTGCTCGAAAACACATGTGCCTGCACAAGCATTGTATTCCATCATCAGATCTGCTGCAGATCGTTGCCTACCCTACTTTACACAGTGAGCAATCCTCCAGTCTCCAGATATTGCATTGAGACGTGGACGCGCAGTACCTTGTGGCCTGCCTGTTATTTCGCCATCTTCCAGCCACATTCGGTAGGTGCTCACGACAATAGTACGCGAACAGCCAACCAGCTGTGCCGTTTCAGAGTTTCTCGTTCCCAGGACATAACAGTCTGATCTTTGTCATAGTCTCTTATTTCAGTGGATTTCAGCATTTGGGATAAATATGTTCGCTATAACGACTACCCCTTCCTCTCAGTTGCGCTCGTATTCTTTCCTTACTGCGTCACGTTAGTGCAATACTATGAAAAAAGCATTCAATCTCATGGGGGACAGTTTTGGCCTATTACAGTATTTTCATTAATTGCGTTACGACTTCTGCACCACTTGTTAGCAGCAGACACAGGGCTGCGCCAAAGACTGAGATGGCGTGGAGTTTTACAATTATTTATTGAACTTTCTTTACAATTTCTCCCTCGTCGTCGCTGCCCAGCCCTGCGGATCCCTCCGCCTGGCTGCTGCTGTGTAGATTCTCTGGCAATGCGCGCAACGCGCGCCGCTGATCGCACTCGGGAGCCTCAGGCCACCAGTGCTCCGCTGAAGCCAGGATGCCCTGTGGTCGGGATGAACTCGTCGCCGTTCGGCGCCCCAGTACGGGCACGCCGACGGAGCCGCGTCGCCATGAGGTTAGCTGCCAAAGTCTGCTGCACCTGCGACTGGGAAGCCGTCAGTCGCGATATCCGCGAGATCCTGTCATGGACGGACCACGCGCCGTGGGGCCGGGTTGCCGTGGAAACCGGGTGTCGGTCCCCGGCGGCGCCTGTGACCAAGAGCGCGCTGCGGCCGGTCCTGCTGGACGTTCTCGCTGTAATTGGTCAGCCATGGTGCCGACCGAACTCGGGCCGACCTCCAGAACTGAAGTTGGCGTCTGGTGGCGAACGGATGACTCCTGCAAGCTGGAACAGACTTCCGGAATCGTCACCTACGAAAGATTGAACATTCGGACACAGACCACATCCGTCCTCAGATCCAAACTGCTTCCTAATGGCTTCTGTCTGTTGCTGCCTGCGCTCCACTATTTATATCCGGCAGGAGGACTTTTTTTATCCTCGGTGGTAGCTTTTTGTTATTACTCCCTCAGTATATTGCAGCATAACTTAGCTTGCTGGCCTCACTTCCCCTTACTCAGCACTCTCCAGGCTTTCCTCGGCGCTCGGTCTGTGTGCGTCCTTGCGTCAGCCTGTTGGTAGACTGATGCTGTCAGCAAGGCTATCTGTACGTGCTTACTTCGCAACACCTCGATCGCCGGCGTGCCTCTGTTCCGCCATTCACCACTGTGCTGTCTACAATTATGCTATCAGTTGGGGTACTGCTAGCTTGCTAGTTAAGGGAGGTAAGGGAGCACGTTAAAACAAAAGAAGAGAAAATGGATCAATATGCCTCTGAGAAATCAGAAATCTTAGGTAATAAAGTAAAAGGCCAGCTGAAGGTTTCTATCATAAATTGCTTTGTAAACAGTTCAGCTGAAGAGAAATGGACGTCTCTAAAAAGGGTAGTGACAGACGTTCAAGAGAAAAACTTAGCTACAAGACAGGTAACTGCGTTGAAACCATGTGTAACAAAAGAAATATTTCAGCTAGAATGAGATTTTCACTCTGCAGTGGAGTGTACGCTGATATGAAACTTCCTGGCTGATTAAAACTGTGTGCTGGACCGAGACTCGAACTCGGGACCTTTGCCTTTAGCGGGAAAGTGCTCTACCAACTGAGCTACCCAAGCACGACTCACGCCCCGTCCTCACAATAGGAGACGAAGTACTGGCAGAAGTGTGAGGACAGGGCGTGAGTCGTGCTTGGGTACTTCAGTTGGTAGAGCACTTGCCCGCGAAAGGCAAAGGTCCCGAGTTCGAGTCTCGGTCCGGCACACAGTTTTAATCTGCCAGGAAGTTTCTAATACTTCAGGTGCTCGACGGAAAAAGGAAGTTTAACGTCGTCACCCCGGCAGCGAGCAGAGATGTCATGGGCATGCCCGGAGTCCCGAGTAACGCTGAACAGAGCCATGAGTGCAGCGGATAACCGTTCGGCCGAGTCTGCTAGGTCGGCGGCCCCATCCGGCCCCCCACTTATGACGACTGGAGATGCTGCGGTGGCAGACCGCTATGCGGAGGAGCTTGCTCACTCGACGTCCCCGTCTAACTCGCTGCCAGGAACTACCCGGCCACCATCAATGGACCTCGACTTGGACGACGATTCTGGCGAAGATGATATTATAATGCACGATACTCCTTTCATGTCACTTCCGGCCGACGAGAGGGCGCTGAGGATGACGGCCAGCGCGCTTCAGAGCCCAGACGGCGAGCGGCGCAAGCGGACAATCTCCACAACACCAACCGGCGCCGGAAGAAGCGCCATACCATACGACAACTTCGCAGGCGCAACCTGGACTGCCGTCACGTCTCGGCGGGCTGCCAGACACAGGACGACGCCTTCCTCGCTGCCCACGGCTAATGCTAACCGCTACGGCGCGCTACCAGACGAGGAGAAGTCGGAGCAGCCAACAGCACCCTAGCAGACGGAGACCACGGCCGCTGCCCACGCTGGCCGCTCGGCAGAAGAAGAAGCGACCGCCTCCCGATCGGACACCGCCGCCGGACGATAGCAGCGACGGCCGCCGCCCACAGTCTTTGAGGTAGCTAAAGACTATAAAGGTTTCCTGCAGGTCGTGAAGCAGTGGATGACTGCAGACTTCACGGTGCGAGCTGCAGTGGGGAACCTTGTGCGGCTGCAAGTCGCAAACACGGACGACTTCATCGAGGGCTTACACTGGTACACGCACGGCGTGGTCCCCGAGAGTCTACTGAAGATCGTCGTCAAGAGCCTCCCCAAGGCGGCGGAACCTGAACTCCTGAGTGACGAACTGGCGCGACTTGACTTTAACGTGGGCAACATGAGACGAGTCAAGTCCCACGTCACACACAAGGAGTCGCTTTCTCTTCTGGTGACAGCCACCGACGTCTCATAACAGGCGGCTCTACCACCTGCAACGGGTGGCCAACACCAAGGACACCGGTGAAAATCTGAAGCAGAAGAGGGGCATGGTGCAGTGCTTCCTCAGCCAGACGATGTGCCAAGTAGCGCGCTACTACTCCTTCCCCGAGGCATGCGTGAAGCATCATGGCGCCCACGCCAGCAGAAACTGTCCGGTACCGAGGATGCACATGCCGAAGTGTGCCAACTGTCGCTGCCAAAACGTGGCGAATTACCACGGCTGTGAAGTTATTAAGGCCGCAGCTGCTCGCCAATGCGAGAAGACTGCCGACCGCTCCCCTCCGCCCACAGCGCCCAGGCGCACAGGCGGCGAGGCGGCCGGCAAACGCAAGGTCGATGCTGGCAGCCGATGCTTCCACCTCCGCCTCCACCGTCGGAGGCAACAGAAGACAGCGCGCCCGCGTCGGAAAACGTGGTCGTGAGGGCATACCTGAAGATATGCGCGTCGGTCCCCACAGGGGAAAAAATGCGCAAGGAAAAAGCCACATCGTCCGGAGGCGGCAGGAGTAGCAACGCAGCAGCCGCAACTTGCAACCCAACTGCTCACAGCCACGGCTCAGCACCCGCTGTGCAAGAAGGAGAGCTGCCGGCAGTTGTTTCTGCGCTCTCTGCAGTAACTGAAAAGGTCTCCCAACTGACTGACCGAAACGCTTCAGAGGGCTGAGGACGCAGTGCTGACCGCCACGCCGGCGGCCGCCTAGCAGCTGTCGCAGTAGAGCGCTCCCTATGCCGTCCGCGCCGGGAGCAACGAGGGAGGCCTGTCATGGGTCACCACAGCTGCCTGCAGAATCAGCCAGCAAAGAAGAGAGGCTCCTGAGAGGGGCTACATAAGGACAACCAGACAAAGAGAAGCTGTCACCATACGCAACAACACCGAAGACTTGGAGGCAAAGTAGGGACATCCTACTAGGGCCGCCTATCCAGGGGTCTTGAAACCCCTGATGAAACCCGGTTGACGTCGTCGTCGTCGTCAAAGTACAAAATGTTAGGGAAATTAAGGGACGCAGAAATACAAGTCACATAGGAATGAAATAACACGAACTTCCGGGAAGCTACGGCGAAATGGTTATATGGAAAATGTGAAGAAACCGAAAAAGAAATGATTTTAGAAAGGACTGGCTCAGCATGCAGAAAATTCTAAGCAACCAACGGTGAAATTAAAAGAAATGACGGTAGCATCAAAACTGGAATGGGAATTCTACTGTTAAAGGCAGAGGAGAGAGCGAAGAGATGGAAATAGCACCTTGAAGGCCACTACAAGGGGGAGGACCTGCTTGATGACGTGATAGGTAAAGAAACATGGGTCGATAGGAAATAGACAGGTAATCCAATATTAGGATCAAAATATAAAATAGCTTTGGAAGACTTAAGATCAAATAAGGCAGAGGGGGTTAATAACATTCCACTGGAATTTCTAACTTCATTGGGGGAAGTGGCAAAAAAACGACTGTTCACGTTTATGTGTAGAATGTATCAGGCTGACGACATACCATCATACTTCCGAAAAAACGTCATCCACACAGTTCCGAAGATAGCAACAGTCGAGAAGTGCGAGAATCATCCCACAATCATTTAAAAACGCAACCATGAAAGTTGCTGACAAGAATAAAATAAAACTGAGGATCTGTTAGATGCGATCATTTTGGCCTTAGAGAAGGTAAAGACACAAGAGAAGCACTTCTGACTTTGTGGTTGATAATGGATGCAAGACAGAAGTAAAATCAGGAAACATTCGTAGTATTATCTAAACGCAAAAAAGTGTGCGACAGTGTAAAAAGATGCAAGATCTTCGAGATATGAAGGAAATAGAGGTAAACTGTAGGGAAAGAAGGGCAATACACAATATGTTCGAGAAAAGAAACGGAACAGTAAGAGTAGAAGACCAAGAACGAAGTGCGTTGACTAAAGAGGATGTAACACATGAACGTAGTCTTTCACCCCTGCAGTTCAATCTATTCGTCGAAGAAATAAAAGAAATTTTCAAAAGTGGGATTAAAATTCAAGGTGAAACGATATCAGTGTAAGGATTCGCTGATGACATTGCTATCCCCAGTGAAATTCAAGGAGAATTACAGGAGATGTTGAATCGAATGAATGGTCTACTGAATACAGAATATGGATTGAGAATAAATCGAAGAAATATGAAAGCAATAAGAAATAGCAGAAATGAGAACAGCGACATACTTAACATCATAATCGATGAACATAAAGCTGATTAATTCAAGGTATTCTGCGACCTAGGCAGAAAAATAACCGATGACGAATATAGCAAGGAGGACATAAAGGACGGATTAGCACCGGCAAAGAGGGCGTTCCTGGCCAAAAGAAGGCTACTAGTATAATATCAAACAAAGGTCTTCATTTGAAGACGAAATGTCTGACAATGTACTTTGGACACAACATTGTATGGTACTGAGACAAAGACTGTGGGAAAACCAGAACAGAAGAAGATACAAGCTTTTGAGATATGATGCTACAGGAGAATGTTGAAAAGTAGGTGGACTGATAAGGTGAGGAATGAGGAGGTTTTCCTCAGAATCGTTAAGGAAATAATACACTGGAAACACTGAGAAGAAGAAGCGACAGGATGATAGGACATGTGTAAAGACATCTGGGAGTAACTTCTATCGTGTTAGAGGAAGCTGTCGACGATAAAAACTGTAGAAGAACACATAGACTGGGATACATCCAGCAAATAAAAGAGGACATAGGTGGTAAGAGGTATTCTGAGACGAAGATTCTGGGATTCTGGCATAGGAGAAGAATCTGTGGCAGCCCACGTCACATCAGCCATAAGACTGAGGATTCAATAAAGAAAAATCTTTGCATGAAAATAAAGGACGTCATTACGCAATCTGGCAGTGAAATAATTAAAGCACTTAATGGTCAGTGAAATCGGAGTGTGAAATGAGTTAAAGAACTGAGAATGTTCGCAGATGAAGTAAAAGACAAGGTAGACAACATAGAAAGTAAAGTACGAAGATAACTCTGTCATGAAAGTTAATTTTTTTTAAAATTACAGAAAACAGATCTAATAACCTCTAATTTGATTCTAAAGGCAGTTTGAATCCTGTAGCTTTTGTAAATGGTTTAAAAACTTGGTTTACTACAGGACGGATGGACAGGGTTAAGATAAGACATGCAACGGCTTTATTGAATGATGACAGAGTAAGTTGGGTATGGGAGATACTAGAAAACTATGAAACAATTGATGAATTTTCAACAGGGTTTTAGAGAAATACTAACCCAAAGAGAAACGGAAGCGTGTAAAAAAGGCTTGCATGACAAACGGAAAATAATACGAAAGAGCTTTATGGGGACATAACGAAAGGATTAAAGTATTTAGCCTACGGCCTTGAGGACGGTGATGTTACTAACATGTTACTGGAGAAGTTACCTGTAAGGAAGAGGAGTTTTACATTAACTATTAAAAACAATTAACTAGTAAAAATAATTAAAATAGTTTTTTAATATTACAAAATGATCTAGAGAGAATTTCTGTATGGTGCGATAATGGTAACTAGCACTAAACAAACAAAAGTGCGAAATCATCCACTTGGTTACTAAAAGAAATCCGATTACCTTTGGGTATACGATAAATTGCACAAATCTAAGGGCTGTCGTTTCGACTAAATACCTAGGAATTACAGTTACGAGCAACTTAAATTGGAAAGACCACACAGGTAGTATTGTGCGGAAGGCGAATCAGAGACTGAGCTTTGTTGGCAGAACACTTAGAAGATGCGACAAACCCACTAAAGAGACAGCAAACATACTCGTCCGTCCTCTGCTGGAATATTGCTGCGCGGTATGGGATCCTTACCAGATAGGATTGACGGAGAACATCGAAAAAGTGCAAAGAAGGGCAGCTCGTTTCGTGTTATCGCGCGATAGGGGTGAGAGTGTCACTGATATGTTACGCGAGTTGGGGTGGCAGTCACTGAAACAAAGGCGATTTTCTTTGCGGCGAGATCTATTTACGAAATTTCAATCACCAACTTTCTCTTCCGAATGCGTAAAATGTTCAAATATGTGTGAAATCGTATGGCACTTAACTGCTATGGTCATCAGTCCCTAAGCTTACACACTACTTAACCTAAATTATCCTAAGGACAAACACACACACCCATGCACAAGGAAGGACTCGAACCTCCGCCGGGATCAGCCGCACAGTCCATGATTGCAGCGCCTTAAACCGCTTTTTTTCTTTTCTTTTTTATAAAACATTTATAAAAAACAATGTTACACATTCCAAATACATACTAAGTTCATGTACTAACCTTGGACACATACCATACATGAAGTTATTTAATCAAAAACAGTTTGATCATTTCAATTATGCTGATGTTAAGGAAAGACAACAGAAGATCGTGTTACTCACTAAATTACCAGAAAGAATTACGTTAACCATGAAACCCTGCCGCCGTTGGATAAGCAGCTGCAGCAGCAAGTCGTATACTCCTAGCTCACTCATTTCTTACATAGTTTAATTCTTAATTTCTTTGCGTGTTTTTGGTACTTGCATTGTTTGATACATAAATTTCTGGCGTATTATAGTATTTGAGAGTTGTAGCATCGCGTTTTAGTACCTGAATAATGTAAAATCGCGTTGTCTCCTTCCGCTGTCGAGCAGTGTGTCAGCAGTGCGCAAGTAGCAGCATTACTGCATTTACTAGGCAATCTTGTATTTTAATAACCGTTTAAATTTTGTCGATTTGTTTGCGCTCTCTGTAGATTAGTTCAGACGTTCTTTGCAAAACAGTTTTTAGCATGGATATGGACTGCAACTGCTGTGTTCGGATGCAGGCTGAGTTGGCATCCCTTCGCTCCCAGCTTCAGGCAGTGTTGGCTTCGGTCACACAGCTTGAGGCTGTTGCCAATGGGCATCACTGTGGGGGTCCGGATGGGGTTTGTCGGGGACAGCCAGCTCGTCCCACGCATCCCCCGATCGGACTAAGACTGTGGTTGCCCGGGATACTGCCCGCATTGAGGCTGATCCCTCACCTGTGGTAGAGTGGGCGGTCGTCTCAAGGTGTGGCAGGGGGCGAAAGACATTCCGGAGGGCTGAACGGAAGGCCTCTCCAGTTTGTCTGACGAACCGGTTTCAGGCTCTGTCTCAGGCTGATACTGATCTTCGGCCTGACATGGCTGCTTGTCCTGTTCCAGAGGTTGCCCCTCAGTCTGCAAGATCCGGGCGGTCGCAGAGGGTGGGCTTACTGGTAGTTGGGAGCTCCAACGTCAGGCGCGTAATGGGGCCCCTTAGGGAAATGGCAGCAAGAGAGGGGAAGAAAACCAATGTGCACTCCGTGTGCATACCGGGGGGAGTCATTCCAGATGTGGAAAGGGTCCTTCCGGATGCCATGAAGGGTACAGGGTGCACCCATCTGCAGGTGGTCGCTCATGTCGGCACCAATGATGTGTGTCGCTATGGATCGGAGGAAATCCTCTCTGGCTTCCGGCGGATATCTGATTTGGTGAAGACTGCCAGTCTCGCTAGCGGGATGAAAGCAGAGCTCACAATCTGCAGCATCGTCGACAGCACTGACTGCGGACCTTTGGTACAGAGCCGAGTGGAGGGTCTGAATCAGAGGCTGAGACGGTTCTGCGACCATGTGGGCTGCAGATTCCTCGACTTGCGCCATAGGGTGGTGGGGTTCCGGGTTCCGCTGGATAGGTCAGGAGTCCACTACAAGCAACAAGCGGCTACACGGGTAGCAGGGGTTGTGTGGCGTGGGCTGGGCGGTTTTTTAGGCTAGATGGCCTCGGGCAAGTACAGAAAGGGCAACAGCCTCAACGGGTACGGGGCGAAGTCAGGTCATGCGGGGACCAAGCAGCAATCGGTATTGTAATTGTCAACTGTCGAAGCTGCGTTGGTGAAGTACCGGAACTTCAAGCGCTGATAGAAAGCACCGAAGCTGAAATCGTTATATGTACAGAAAGCTGGCTTAAGCCAGAGATAAATTCTGCCGAAATTTTTACAAAGGTACAGACGGTGTTTAGGAAGGATAGATTGCATGCAACCGGTGGTGGAGTGTTCGTCGCTGTTAGTAGTAGTTTATCCTGTAGTGAAGTAGAAGTGGATAGTTCCTGTGGATTATTATGGGTGGAGGTTACACTCAATAACCGAGCTAGGTTAATAATTGGCTCCTTTTACCGACCTCCCGACTCAGCAGAGTTTGTGGCAGAACAACTCAGAGAAAATTTGGAATACATTTCACATAAATTTCCTCAGCATGTTATAGTCTTAGGTGGAGATTTCAATTTACCAGATATAGACTGGGACACTCAGATGTTTAGGACGGGTGGTAGGGACAGAGCATCGAGTGACATTATACTGAGTGCACTGTCCGAAAATTACCTCGAGCAATTAAACAGAGAACCGACTCGTGGAGATAACATCTTGGACCTACTGATAACAAACAGACCCGAACTTTTCGACTCTGTAAGTGCAGAACAGGGAATCAGTGATCATAAGGCCGTTGTAGCATCCCTGAATATGGAAGTTAATAGGAATATAAAAAAAGGGAGGAAGGTTTATCTGTTTAGCAAGAGTAATAGAAGGCAGATTTCAGACTACCTAACAGATCAAAACGAAAATTTCTGTTCCGACACTGATAATGTTGAGTGTTTATGGAAAAAGTTCAAGGCAATCGTAAAATGCGTTTTAGACAGGCACGTGCTGAGTAAAACTGTGAGGGACGGGAAAAACCCACCGTGGTACAACAACGAAGTTAGGAAACTACTGCGAAAGCAAAGAGAGCTTCACTCCAAGTTTAAACGCAGCCAAAACCTCTCAGACAAACAGAAGCTAAGCGATGTCAAAGTTAGCGTAAGGAGGGCTATGCGAGAAGCGTTCAGTGAATTCGAAAGTAAAATTCTATGTACCGACTTGACAGAAAATCCTAGGAACTTCTGGTCTTACGTTAAATCAGTAAGTGGCTCGAAACAGCATATCCAGACACTCCGGGATGATGATGGCATTGAAACAGAGGATGACACGCGTAAAGCTGAAATACTAAACACCTTTTTTCCAAAGCTGTTTCACAGAGGAAGACCGCACTGCAGTTCCTTCTCTAAATCCTCGCACAAACGAAAAAATGGCTGACATCGAAATAAGTGTCCAAGGAATAGAAAAGCAACTGGAATCACTCAACAGAGGAAAGTCCACTGGACCTGACGGGATACCAATTCGATTCTACACAGAGTACGCGAAAGAACTTGCCCCCCTTCTAACAGCCGTGTACCGCAAGTCTCTAGAGGAACGGAGGGTTCCAAATGATTGGAAAAGAGCACACGTAGTCCCAGTCTTCAAGAAGGGTCGTCGAGCAGATGCGCAAAACTATAGACCTATATCTCTGACGTCGATCTGTTGTAGAATTTTAGAACATGTTTTTTGCTCGAGTGTCATGTCGTTTTTGGAAACCCAGAATCTACTATGTAGGAATCAACATGGATTCCGGAAACAGCGATCGTGTGAGACCCAACTCGCGTTATTTGTTCATGAGACCCAGAAAATATTAGATACAGGCTCCCAGGTAGATGCTATTTTTCTTGACTTCCGGAAGGCGTTCGATACAGTTCCGCACTGTCGCCTGATAAACAAAGTAAGAGCCTACGGAATATCAGACCAGCTGTGTGGCTGGATTGAAGAGTTTTTAGCAAACAGAACACAGCATGTTGTTATCAATGGAGAGACGTCTACAGACGTTAAAGTAACCTCTGGCGTGCCACAGGGGAGTGTTATGGGACCATTGCTTTTCACAATATATATAAATGACCTAGTAGATAGTGTCGAAAGTTCCATGCGGCTTTTCGCGGATGATGCTGTAGTATACAGAGAAGTTGCAGCATTAGAAAATTGTAGCGAAATGCAGGAAGATCTGCAGCGGATAGGCACTTGGTGCTGGGAGTGGCAACTGTCCCTTAACATAGACAAATGTAATGTATTGCGAATACATAGAAAGAAGGATCCTTTATTGTATGATTATATGATAGCGGAACAAACACTGGTAGCAGTTACTTCTGTAAAATATCTGGGAGTATGCGTGCGGAACGATTTGAAGTGGAATGATCATATAAAATTAATTGTTGGTAAGACGGGTACCAGGTTGAGATTCATTGGGAGAGTGCTTAGAAAATGTAGTCCATCAACAAAGGAGGTGGCTTACAAAACACTCTTTCGACCTATACTTGAATATTGCTCATCAGTGTGGGATCCGTACCAGATCGGGTTGACGGAGGAGATAGAGAAGATCCAAAGAAGAGCGGCGCGTTTCATAACAAGGTTATTTGGTAACCGTGATAGCGTTACGGAGATGTTTAATAAACTCAAGTGGCAGACTCTGCAAGAGAGGCGCTCTGCATCGCGGTGTAGCTTGCTCGCCAGGTTTCGAGAGGGTGCGTTTCTGGATGAGGTATCGAATATATTGCTTCCCCCTACTTATACCTCCCGAGGAGATCACGAATGTAAAATTAGAGAGATTAGAGCGCGCACGGAGGCTTTCAGACAGTCGTTATTCCCGCGAACCATACGCGACTGGAACAGGAAAGGGAGGTAATGACAGTGGCACGTAAAGTGCCCTCCGCCACACTCCGTTGGGTGGCTTGCGGAGTATAAATGTAGATGTAGATGTAGATGAAGAATTTTTTTTAAAAACATTCAAATTTCAACACGAAGAAATACAATCTGCACATTGAATTACGTGAGCTCCAATCTTCACAGAAGCATAAACAGTTCTTTATGATGGATATCAGCAAGTTGGTGGGATAATTTTAAATATAAAACAATTTAATAATCATATTAGACAATTTCTGAAATACTTGAGAATGGCGGAAAGGAAATATATAATAAAGTTGACTAGCCTTGCAACTACACTTTCTGGACATTAATTGAATGTTAAGTATCTGAAGTGATCAGACCTATATAATAAGTCTTTCACTGCCAAACTGACTTACACATTACAGTTAAAAAATGAACAGGGCAATGTGCCAGCCATTGAATGCTACATTATCAGATAGAATCTTATGGTTTTAACCAGTCGATAAGGACCTTTTCATAAAAACTGTCTATTTCTAGATTTCTAATATAAGTCAATAATGCACCTTAAATGTTTTGTGTTTTGACACTATTAGACACACAATTTCACTGTCACATAAGTTCTGTACATTAGCTTATAAATTTCAAAAACTTCTCTCTTAAGTAGACAAAGCACACTTCAAAAATATACTGTAAAATTTTAAATAATATCCTTAAGGTTACTACAAAACATCACTGTCAACACAGTCATCTTTTTTATATTAACCAATGCCCATTCTTTCAAAAGCAATTTTCAACCTATTACCGAACTTTTTCTTGTGATTCGAATACCTTCTAATTTTGTGGAATGCACACAGCATATGTAAATTGAACTCTATGATGCTATCGGATGCTAATTTGTTAAGGACGTAATTAACAAAATTTACCAGCAACCAGTACACAGCCTTATTTTTTGCTCTGAGAAAGAGCGTGCTTCAGGCCTGTGTATCAATGACAGCGATATATACTCAGGGGATGTTCTTGTAATCAGAGCTATTTACTCCCGGATCCACTTACAACTATTCTTGTGACCACTGCAAGTGTATCTATGAATTATTGTGTTAACTGGATGGCACTGTTGACATAAAGTTGTTTCACAGAGTCCGATTGCGTGCAGTCTTTCATTGGTCCTTACTATGTTGTTAACTGTCTTGTACCACGACGTTTTTATATTAGACGTGAGCACATCAGAACTAATGTTTTTCCAAATCTCAGTCCACTGAATGTTTGGAAACTGTCGTTCTGTTTTGTTCCTTCCTTCGCTTTTCTTTCGTTCCTGCATTATGGCTCTCGATGTTAAGTGTCGTGACTGTTTGAGTTCGACACTGACATAACTAAACTCACCATAGGAAATCCTCACATGCTGTAAGCGACTGTTGATATTCTGCACGTCAATTGGGGGAAACAGGCTTCGAGATTTAATGATCTCGAAAAGTTGGCTGGTTATGCTTTCTCGTGAGTCTCTTATTAAATTAACTTGCCTTTTCATAAAAAGTGCAGAGGCTTTATCCGCTATAGCAGTTAATCCTAGTCCACCATTTTTAGGATCTAAAGTGGCTACTTCAGCGGGTACTCTGAACACTTCACCTCTCCACAAAAAGTTGGTGAATTTGGACATTATTCTCCTCGCTATCATTCTCGGTATTGGAAACAGCTGGGTAGTATAATAAGCTTTAGCAATGATGCATGAGTTGATATACTGTGTTCTTTGAACTTGGTTCACATATCGAGTTAAATTCTCTATAATGGCTTCTTGCACTTTATCTGTTGCAACTTTCCAGTTCAAAGCCGTCATTTTCATAGTGCATGCTGTCAGGGTGATCCCAAGTGTTTTATGTTGTCGGACTAATTTTGCCCACTCAACGTTGATATTATCAAAACCTCTGAGATTTAAGATCGTACTTTTTTTTTCGTTTGCATTGGCTCCAGATGCTCTACCGTACGAATCAATCACTGTTTCCAGCGTGGTTAACTCGTCATTATTCCTTATAATGACCCCTATATCGTAAGCATAGACTCTTATAACTGTTTTATTTCCTGATAATGTTAAGCCTTTTAATCTAGCATGGACATGTCGGAGGAAAGGTTCCAGCGAAATGGCGAAGAGCGACATGGACAAAGGACTTCCTTGAGTAGCACCTCGTTGTATTTGCATCGGCCTGGATTGTTGACAATTCACCGCTATTTTAGCATTTGTTCCAGTTGATGTGTTCTTAATCAACTGTATGACCCTATCGTTGAAACCTATTTTCTTCAATGTCTGTAGAAGATATTCATGATTTACTACATCGAACGCTTTATAAAAATCTAAAAACAATAAAACACACTTCATGTTAGTTACAGAAGTTATTGCAATGATAGCCCTGAACTATGCTAGATTTTGAAAAATAGTTCTGCCTTGCGCGAAGTTCTGATGTTGACTAATAATTTTATGTGCAAGGCATGAAATTCTCTTGTTTACTATTCTAGCTATCAATTTATAATCAGAATTCAGCAGTGAAATTGGACGAAAATTATTTAAATCTTTGTTTCTATTATTTTTTGGCACAAGAACAACTTTATTCTCCTTAAACTCAGCCGGAATCATTTTACCCTGAATAACCTCATTTACAATGTCCGAGATTTCCGCACCTACTATTGGCCAGTAACGGATGTAAAACTCAGCAGGCAGACCATCCGGTCCTGGGGATTTTTTTGGTGGTGAGGCGCACAGAGTCTCATAAACGTCTTCTTCACTGACAACCTCGAGAAAATTTTTGTTATCTTCTGTCAGCTGTTGGGCTAGGATGCCAGGAATTCTTCCATGGAAGCATCACTGCTTTGCTGTACAGAATATAGCTCCCAATAATAGCGATAAATCTCGTCCATGATACGCTGCTGAGAATCGTACCGTGTTTTGTTCGAATTTCATCAATAAAAGTCCTTCTCCCGTTCTTCGTTTGCTTCACTAAATGATATAGGGAAGTAGTTTCATCTTCTGACACCGAATTTGCCTTCGATTTTATTTTCAACCCTTCCATTTGACTTCTCTTGATATTAAGGAACTTGGCTTTGACTTTTTTTATTTCTGCTATCCGAAGTGAGGAACCTGCAGAGACTTGATCATATAGATCTCTCAAAACGGAATAGTAATATTCTATAGTGCATTTCATTTCCCTTGCGGCGTGGGCACTGTATTGAATAAGAACCTTCCTCAACATTGGCTTTTCCATTTTAACCCACTAGTCAATAGCAGTGGCATAACTACTACGAGCACGCAGGCAGATTGCCCATGTTTCTTTAATCAGGTCTTCTAAATCATGATTTACTAACGAGGAAGTGTTCAAATTCCACTGATTCTTGAACCGGCGAACCGGCTGTCTTGTTAGACTTATGCAAGCTAAGACACTTGAATGGTCTGAAAAGTACGTAAGAATGGTTTCTACTTTTGTCACGGAAGTTTCAAGATTTTTAGAAATATATAGTCTATCAATCCTGATACGTGATGTTACCGTGACATAAGTGAACTCAACAATGGAGGGGTATTTTGTTTCTCATATATCCTTCAATTCTAAACCAGTGACTAGTTATTTTAGTTCACTTGAGATATTAAAATTAGGTAACTGATCTTTTCGATTTAGAACACAATTAAAATCACCTCCAAGTAATAACTGTCTTGGAGTTTTCCTTAACAAGTATATCAGGTCATCTTTGAAGAAATGTGCCCTGTCAGCTCGGTGAGTACTTCCTGAAGGGGCGTACAAGTTGATGGTAGTCACATCATAGATATTTAGTCCTATTCCCCTTCCGGATTCCAGTCGTTGCACCTCGCTAACTGTAATTCCTTCCCCCACCAAAACAGCTGTTCCAACACTTGTTTCTGGAGACACATTTATGTAACTGACAAAACCGGGAATTACTAAATCCGAAATTATAACTTCTTGTAACAGGGAAATATCAGTCGCGGATTCGTACAAAAATTCCTTAAGGCCCTTTAATTTCAAACCGGTCGTAATTTTATTTATGTTTATAGTGGTGACAGAATAAAATTGCGCCATTGTGCTGTCACTATGGACCGGGTGATCAAAAAGTCAGCATAAATTTGAAAAATTGACACACATGCTTGGAATGGCATGGGGTTTTATTAGAACCAAAAAAATACGAAAGTTCAGAAAATTTCCGACAGATGGCCCTTTATCTGATAAGAAGAGCAATAATTACCATAACAAAGTAAGACAAAGCAAAGATGATGTTCTTTACAGGAAATGCTCAATATGTCCACCATCATTCCTAAACAATAGCTGTAGTCGAGGAATAATGTTGTGAACAGCACTGTAAAGCATGTCTGATGTTATGGTGAGGCATTGGCGTCGGATGTTGTCTTTCAGCATACCTAGAGATGTCGGTCGATCACGATACACTTGCGACTTCAGGTAACCGCAAAGCCAATAATCGCACAGACTGAGGTCTGGGGACCTGGGAGGCTGAGCATGACGAAAGTGGCGACTGAGCACACCATGATCACCAAACGAAGCGCGTAAGAGATCTTTCACGCGTCTAGCAATATGGGGTGGATCGCCATCCTGCATAAACATCGTACGTTCCAGCAGGCGTTTATCAGCCAGGCTGGGGATGGTGCGATTCTGTAACATATCGGCGTACCTCTCACCCGTCACGGTAGCAGTTACAAAACCAGAATCACGCTTGTCCTCGAAGAAAGAAGGCCCGATAACGGTAGATGTGGTAAATCCAACCGATACCGTGACTTTCTCGTCGTGCAATGGAGCAACCACGACAGTTCTAGGATTTTCGGTAGCCCAAATTCTGCAGTTGTGGGCGTTGACAGACCCTCGGAGCGTGAAACGAGCTTCGTCGGTCCACAACACGTTACTCAACCAATCGTCATCTTCCGCCCTCTTTTGAAACGCCCACACCGCCAATGCCCTCCACTTAACTAAATCGCCACGTAACAGTTCATGATACCGATGGATTTTGTACGGATAGCATCGGAGGGTACGCCTAAGTGCCAACCAAACAGTAGTGTATGGAATGCCGGTGCGACTGCACGAGCGCTGACTTCCCCGTGCACAGACGAACCCGCTACAGTCTCCATTTCTTCCTGAACTGTCTCAGCAGCATTACGCATTGTGCTCGGTCGGCCACTACGGGGTCTATCGTCTTAACAACCCGTGGCTTCGAACTTCGAAATCATTCTCGCCACAGCTGCATTTGTCAACGAACCATTACCCGTTCGAATCCCCTTCGTATGGTGATAGGATCGTAACGCCGAACTAGCACATTCCCCATTCTGATAATACAGCTTCACTAAACGCGCCTTTTCAGGTAACGTCAACATGCTGCGACTTCTGGCACATCTCATTCTCTCATTACAGCTCCTTTATACACGATTGTCATGCGCAGTCACTGACGTTTTGCTGTCCGGCGCCATCTGTCGGACATATCATGAACTTTTTTTTTCTAATAAAACCCCGTGTCACTCCAAGCATGTGTGTCAATTTTTACCTCTCTATCTACATTATTCCGTGGGTTATTAAGTTTAGAAAGTTATACTGACTTTTTTATCACCCGGTAGTTGTTTTGATGAACTAAATTAGTATCCTGTGGATCAGGGTTCTGTTAAGCTGTAACAGCTTTATCGGAAGGCTGAACATGGAATAACACTTCAATCAGTTAATTAGTTACTGTCCCGTTTTTTTCTACTTCTGATATTTTCTCTTGTGCTGCAAGCAGACTGATTTCCTGGTGAACTTTCTGATTTTTCCACTAGTGATTCGTGTAAGACCGTTTCGGGCCGGACATTCTTTGGGCTTGGGTCGCCCCCTACTGGATTTTCCCTTCCCTTGGTTACGAGTTACATTCTCATTTGGTTGCGTCGGTATTTTACTTAGCGGCTTATCTGGAGCAGCAGCAGACGCTTTCGCAATTGCGGTTGCCGGCGCCTGCCCTGAGGTGTTCACCGTGATTTCAGTTTGGCCATCACTTCCTCGTTCTTTATTAATTTCACTCACTTCCTGATGGAGGGAAACCAATGGAGACTGCAGTTTTGCAACCTCTCCCTGAATTTGTTTATTAACAGATAGCAGCTGATCTTTGCAATCAGCTGCTGCACCTGTTGTTTCTTGCAAATTAATACTGATTACACCCGCTTCATTTTCTGGTACCATATGTGTATTATCTTTCTGTTCATCAGTTTCTATTCGCATTTTGCCTTCAGGTTCCTCTGCCTCCTCATCGTACTGTTTTTGCTTGCGACGCGAGGGAATGGTACAAGACAGCTCGTCTTCTGAACAACTATCAGTTATCTCCAGAGGTCGTTTTTTTGTTTGCATTTCAGTTTCACGAGTAGTGGTAACACGGTTTCCCTTTGTTGTTAACGGGGAAAATTGACTGTTACCGTGAAGGGAGACATCAGCTTGGCCCGCTGCGTTAACATCCTGAACCAGTTGATCCGGGCTATTCTTTGGTAACAGTTCATTTAAGGTAAGCTTCTGACGCTGTATCAAATTACTATTAAGAACAACAGTTCGCCGCCGACATTCCTGTCTGAAGTGGCCGGTTTCGTTACATATATGACATGTAGCTTCCTGACCTGTATAAACAATTTGTGCCTTATACCCACAAACAGTTATGTGAGACGGAATGTTCGTCTTAACGTCCATCTCTGCACAGCGAACCTCGTTAAAACACTGCAGTTTAAAGCGAGGCGGCCATCTTTCATTTGCAATTGATTTAACGTCTGCGTAGTTTGAAAGAGCTTCCTTAATCTTAACATTTTCAATTTCAATGGGAAGATTCAAGACACGAACGCTCTATAAATGGAAACCTTACTTTTATAACCATTTCTATGAAAAAAATCTACTTCATAGCCCCACTTTCGTAACACTTTATCAACAGTCGCAGCACTCTAGATTGAAATTTTCACTCTACAGTGGAGTGTGCGCTGATATGAAACTTCCTGGCAGATTAAAACTTTGTGCCGGACCGAGACCCGCGTAATGCAAAGGTCCCGAGTTCGAGTCTTGGTCCGGCACACAGTTTTAGTCTGCCAGTCGCAGCACTGATTAACTTGACAAAAAGACAGCATTTTTCCTGATCCAACTGCCAGGTATGGGTGGTTTCAGAATTGAGACCAATTACCAGTGTAATCCAGTCATCTATTTCTTGGGATGTCGGTTGAACAGGACGGGATTACTTGTCAAAAGCAAATACCAGAGTATTCTTCCTGAGGTTTGTAGCCATGGTTAATCCAGCGACGCAATTGCGGTTAAACAACCGAAATTGCAATTAGCAGCAACTAGACCAAAAAGAGCGATCAGATCACAAGGAATAGGAACGAACACTGAGATTAAGAGACGGACAGCACTCGGCGAAGCACAGGTACAACGATGTAAACATGGAAGTGCAGCGCAGCAGTTAACAGCGGACACTCGGGACCGCGGCTAAAACGGAACTGACCGCTCGGCTAATCCCGCGCGGCGAATGCGTAAATATTTTGTTGATACCCACCCACGCAGGGAGAAATGATCATCATAACAAAATAAGAGAAATTAGAGCTCTAATAGAAAGATTTAGGTGTTTCTTTCTCTCACGCGATATTCGAGAGTGGAATGGTAGAGAAGTAGTATGAAAATGGTTCGATGGGACCTCTGCCAGGCACTTAAGTGTGAATTGCAGAGTCAGGCTGTAGATGTAGATGTAGATGTAGAGGAAAGTGGTCGATGGGGCACTAGTAAAAATGGATATGTCTATGGAGATGTAGTACATCAGAGTAACCAAAGGCAGTTTAAAACCTCCCCACAAAATAGTATAAATAATAATAATAATAATGATATGAATATGTTTCTATTTTTTTTTTTTTTGTGTAACCTCAGAACAAAATTGGTTCCCATTTATAACCTCCCTACAGGAATTCATTCGCATTTAACCTCCACAGAAAATTTGTTTCCCATTTAATGTACCCACAAAATTCTTTTCTCATTTAATGTAAGCTCAAAACAAAAAAAAATTCCTAAACCTCCTAATAAAAATAAATTCAGTAACCTGGTAAATTTTGGACGACAGCAGTGCTGCGTCTCGGCCCTGTGCAATGCTGGCCGATAGATTTGTCATTTATGAAAGGAAGCAACTGATTTTTCTTTTGCAACAATCGGAATGATCATGGATTGGAGAAATTAGTAAATTCTTTTAACTGAAATGAATGCTTGAAAAAACTTACTTTATATGCAAAGATTATTATTAGGACATTTTTAAAACAATTGCATGGGAGTTCAGATACATTACTAGATATGCGCGAGGCTGCTTTTTACATTATACAATAATACTCAGGCTCCGGCATCGCTGCACCGCGACCGGCCCAGCCAACACGATACACTATTCCAGACCAGAGCAGACTGCAGACTAGTGCAGACAAGCAACAACTTACTGCTACAGCCATACAGTTCCTTCCCAGTCAACAATGCTCTCTGGTCAGCGATTCTCTTATACCTTGCATATCGCAGGCAGCGCATTAGCAATACATCGAAATTACATCTGCTCGGACTTCTTACATAAAATTACATCTGCTCGGACTCCTTACATAACCCTCCACTGCGGGGGAAAAATTTGGCAGCGATCGTGAGTCAATTGCACTTGCCACGAGCAACAAATTTTTCTTAATTAACTAAGTTTACAGTCAAAGAATATATATATATATATATATATATATATATATATATATATATATATATATATATATATATATATATATACATACACACACTCCTGGAAATGGAAAAAAGAACACATTGACACCGGTGTGTCAGACCCACCATACTTGCTCCGGACACTGCGAGAGGGCTGTACAAGCAATGATCACACGCACGGCACAGCGGACACACCAGGAACCGCGGTGTTGGCCGTCGAATGGCGCTAGCTGCGCAGCATTTGTGCACCGCCGCCGTCAGTGTCAGCCAGTTTGCCGTGGCATACGGAGCTCCATCGCAGTCTTTAACACTGGTAGCATGCCGCGACAGCGTGGACGTGAACCGTATGTGCAGTTGACGGACTTCGAGCGAGGGCGTATAGTGGGCATGCGGGAGGCCGGGTGGACGTACCGCCGAATTGCTCAACACGTGGGGCGTGAGGTCTCCACAGTACATCGATGTTGTCGCCAGTGGTCGGCGGCAGGTGCACGTGCCCGTCGACCTGGGACCGGACCGCAGCGACGCACGGATGCACGCCAAGACCGTAGGATCCTACGCAGTGCCGCAGGGGACCGCACCGCCACTTCCCAGCAAATTAGGGACACTGTTGCTCCTGGGGTATCGGCGAGGACCATTCGCAACCGTCTCCATGAAGCTGGGCTACGGTCCCGCACACCGTTAGGCCGTCTTCCGCTCACGCCCCAACATCGTGCAGCCCGCCTCCAGTGGTGTCGCGACAGGCGTGAATGGAGGGACGAATGGAGACGTGTCGTCTTCAGCGATGAGAGTCGTTTCTGCCTTGGTGCCAATGATGGTCGTATGCGTGTTTGGCGCCGTGCAGGTGAGCGCCACAATCAGGACTGCATACGACCGAGGCACACAGGGCCAACACCCGGCATCATGGTGTGGGGACCGATCTCCTACACTGGCCGTACACCACTGGTGATCGTCGAGGGGACACTGAATAGTGCACGGTACATCCAAACCGTCATCGAACCCATCGTTCTACCATTCCTAGACCGGCAAGGGAACTTGCTGTTCCAACAGGACAATGCACGTCCGCATGTATCCCGTGCCACCCAACGTGCTCTAGAAGGTGTAAGTCAACTACCCTGGCCAGCAAGATCTCCGGATCTGTCCCCCATTGAGCATGTTTGGGACTGGATGAAGCGTCGTCTCACTCGGTCTGCACGTCCGGCACGAACGCTGGTCCAACTGAGGCGCCAGGTGGAAATGGCATGGCAAGCCGTTCCACAGGACTACATCCAGCATCTCTACGATCGTCTCCATGGGAGAATAGCAGCCTGCATTGCTGCGAAAGGTGGATATACACTGTACTAGTGCCGACATTGTGCATGCTCTGTTGCCTGTGTCTATGTGCCTGTGGTTCTGTCAGTGTGATCATGTGATGTATCTGACCCCAGGAATGTGTCAATAAAGTTTCCCCTTCCTGGGACAATGAATTCACGGTGTTCTTATTTCAATTTCCAGGAGTGTATAAGTGCACAACATGAAATGAAATATAGTGCACATGTACAGAACATATCAAGCAATGACAAAATGTATACGCAATGAGTACAAAACAGATTAACAAATGACATAAAGTGCACATGCATTGTTTTTTTTTACCGCAATGAGTACAAATCGTATTAACAAATGACATAAAGTGCACACAGACTCTATATGAATCGGTAATTGTAAAAACAACACATGTACACTTTTTGGCAAAAATTAGATATATGCAGAGAAGCCTTCAGGATACTTAGATGCAGCATCTATGTAAAAATCACACTTGTCCTTCACAATTTAATGCTTTTACAGGCATACAGTTTTTCGTGTTCTTTGCAGTAACAACATCAGTCCAGGACTTACGTTATTATTGCAAGAAATGGCAGATGGCAGCACCAGACCAACATACTCCGATCTTTTTCCATGTAGTGAATATAATGCATGCCAGATGGCAGCATATCTGACGCCTGTGATCTAATTACCTGTGTGAATTGTTGTAGCAGCTGCGTATACATTGCCGTTTAGTTTTGTTTATAGAACACGTTTCTTTGGATTATCTATGCACAATGTCGAAGAAGAGAGGTGCGCAACCGGAACTATATAAAAGAAATGTCATAAAAGCTGCCAGAACGAAGGGAATTGGTTACGTGAATCACAGTGGAAGAGAAATTAATGCTGTAAAAATAGGACCTGACTGTGGGTGAGTTCAAAGGCTATGTGAATTAATCTCCTGTCTGTCTATTTTTTACTTCTTAGAGGTTCCCATCTGTTCTAGGTTTTATCATATGGATAATTTACTCTATCAATAAAAAATAACTGATTTTACGTAAATAATTTTTTTGCAACTCTTTTACAATTCCTGACATTGGTATTCGTGTATTAATATGTTTCAGATGTAAGAAACTGTGTTTCAAGATCTCTGAACATGAACAGATAGATATATTCACTAAATTTCACGATTTTGAGAGTAAGAACACACAAGATGGTTACCTTGCAGGGCTGATCGAAAAAGAAGACGTGGTACGCAGAAGACCCCGGAAAAGTGATGGCCAGCCTAAGCCAAGAGCACTAAATTATCGATATCACGTGGTAACTGGAGATGCTGGGCGGGTCGAAGTGTGCAAAAAGGCATTTTGTAGTCTTTTTGGCATTACAAATGAACGTGTGCGACGAATTTGTAACTGTGTGAAAAATAATGTTCGCCCATGTGACAGTAGAGGACGTACTGCTTCAACCAATGCAACACCACAGGAAGTCCTATCGATAATTGAGGAGCATATTAAAACATTCCCTACGAAAATCTCACATTATTCAAGCAAAGAAATGTATTATTTAAATCCTGAATTATCTGTAAAAAGTATGTACGAACTGTTCATGAAGTTATATCCTCATACCAGAGTGTCATATGGAATTTATTTAAGGGTTTTCAATGAGCGTTTTAACTTACGCTTTGGGCGGCCGCAAGTCGATACTTGCTGCTCTTGTGAGTCACTTTCAGTGAAGATTAAGAGTCCATCATTGAACGATACTGCAAAGCGTGTGGCTGTAGCGGAACTTATGGTACATAAAAGAAGAAGCAAAAAATTCTATTTAAAGATGGATGCTGTTAAGGAGAAGTGTGCAGAAAATGAGCATGTGGTAGCATTGTGTTTCGATTATATGCAAAATCTGCAGTTGCCTAAGCTCCCAGTACAGGAAGCTTTTTATTTACGGCAAATTAACGTTAATGCATTCTGTATTACAGACCTAAAGAGCAACAAATCCAAGGTATATATGTATCACGAAGGTACTGCCCACAAAGGACCTAACGAAGTATGCTCGTTTTTGGTTGATTACATCAACACAGATATACCTGATAGTGCTACTGAATTACACCTGTTCTCGGATGGGTGCCCTGCACAAAATATGAACAACACAGTGGTTAGGGTAATGAACTGCCTTGTAAGTTCTGGCAGATTCAAAGATGTATTCCAGTATTTTCCTGCGCGTGGCCATTCATTTTTACCATGTGATCGTACATTTGCTTCCATAAAGAGGGTGATAATGAAGAAAAGACAAAATATATTCTTTGTATGAGTATGTTCAATGTATGGTGACATCATCCAAAAAACAAAATATTAATGTAAAGCTTGTTACCTCGGAAGAGATTTTGGGTTACAAAAAATGGTGGCCCAAATTTTATAAGCGATCCTGTTTGTCTGACGACAGTTATGGGACGAATGTGGACAAAAGCAGTAAAGTGAAATTCACAGTGTCCTCATTTATGAGCTTCCATCACAGTGAAATGCTTCCAGGTAAAGTTGACTGTTACTATCATACTGATGGCCTCGTAAAACACCGCTTTTCATTGCGACATTCATTACAGACAGAACCAAAGTTGCCTGCAGAAATTGCATATAATAACAAAGTTGCAATCGATGTCAAAAAATTGAAAGATGTGGGACAATTAATGCAGTATATTCCCGATGAGCACAAAGCCTTTTATCTGGAATTGACTGAGTGGCCTTCTGTGGACACTCCTGAAGATGATTCATAATACATTTTTGGTATAAAATAACCTGTATAGTGTAGTGTTAATACTTCATTGTCCTGTTAAGTGAAAAAAGAAATTTAATTCCTAATGTCACGATTTACATCGTCATATCTTTAGTCTTTCCATACAGTGTGTGCATACATTAACACTATTTTTCAATTTCTCTGTAAAACAATATTAGACAATGTACAAGTAATATTGTATATTAAATTTATACAATAAAGTAATTTTTGATAACATTGTCCTGTTAAGTGAAAAAAGAAATTTAATTCCTAATGTCACGATTTACATCGTCATATCTTTAGTCTTTCCATACAGTGTGTGCATACATTAACAATATTTTTCAATTTCTCTGTAAAACAATATTAGACAATGTACAAGTAATATTGTATATTAAATTTATACAATAAAGTAATTTTTGATAACATAAACAAATGTTGATGTTAAAATGTCAGTCCAAAATGTTCATCCTGCAATAACAACATAAGTCCGTACAATTAAAAAAAATCGTTCATGCAAAGTTATTACATTTAAAGTACTTTGTTTTATTGTTAAAGCTCACCTAACATACACAGTCAATATTAAAATTAATGGATTTATCCTTCTGTCCATTATTTAGCCTGTATACAGTTTTTTGCTTCTCCTGAAAAATTTACTTTTTTGGACTAATGTTGTTTTTACAATTACTGATTCATATATTTCTACCATTTTACAAGAACTAGTATACGCAATGAGTATAAAACATGTTAACAAATGACATAAAGTGCACACACACTGTATATATTTTTAACATTTTATAAGAACCAGGATAGGAAAGGGAAGGATTGCATCATGGTTGTAGCACAGTAGGTTGCACGTAGCTGCACTGAAAGTCCATATCTTTCTGCAGAAGCACAACACCAAGTGAGACAATCTGAAGTTCTCTTCCCAGATGTATTAATCAGTGTAGCCAAGACACTGAAATGTCGTTTTAATATTCAATGTTATCATTTTGGTAGTACATTAGGTACACCAAACCGTGATACCATAATAACATCTCCATCGCTCAAGGTGGTGGACAGCATGATGTGTCAACACCACACTCTTGCAGAATCCATATTCTTGCACCAACGTAGAATTAGTGCAAAAACCAAGTATAGTACTCCATGATCATGCGGATGGACAGGAAAAACGGATATTGCAGTAATTTCTGGTAATTAGGTCAGAATGTGAAGGACATTAAGTCGTATGCTAGTCATCATTGAGAATTACACTAGTCTATCAACCGATTTGAGTAATTGGTGGCATTCATTGCCTAGTTACTAAATATTTCTGTACTATGTATAGAGTATTACAGAATATTATTCATAAGTCATCTGATTACATTGAACATTGGCACTCATTGGCCAGTTACAAACCATTTTTATGCATAATTCAGAAGTCATCATTCAAAACAGGAGTTAATGAGTGTAGCATCAAGCTACTGTTATTCATATATAATAGCATGTAAGTGACATAAGACAAATTTAAAATATAAGAAACAGTTTCATTCATTGGCCAGTTACTAAACATATAGCAAGTATTGAATATTACAAAACATTTTTCATCATTCAAGTGACATACGACATATTTAAAAATAATTATTGGCACTCATTGGCCAGTTACAAACCATTTTTATGCATAATTCAGAAGTCATCATTCAAAATGAGAGTTAATTATTGTCATAGCACTTATAGAGTATAACAAAAATATTATTTACAGAAATTATTGGCATAGCATTTATAGAGTATAACAAAAATATTATTTACAGAGATTATTGGCATAGCATTTATACATTGTTACAAAACATCATTCAGTATTACTCAGAACTCATCATTCAAGTGACATAGGACATATTTAAAATGTAACACACTGTAACTATTACTCAAGGTCTGTGGTTAGAAAACAGCATTCAGTATTACTCAGAACTCTCTTAAACTGGTAGCATTATTTGGGACTGGTAATACATTTTTTTGTGCTCGCAATGCATTGCATTGGGATCGATAATTAAATGCTGCGGCATAAAAATATTTGCTTTTGACTTACTGATGCAAAGAAAGATTATTAACGTCATTCGTCATGAGTCAGCTGTAGCAAGGTTATGAAACAAGTAGAGTATATGTGATCACATTCATGAATGACACACACAAATGGGTAAAAAAGTGCAAGTACTAGAAAAGGTTTAATAATTAACTGCTAATAGAATATTAATTTCATGAATAGCTTCTTCTGCAAAAAATACAAAATGGATTATTGAGCTGAAAGAAGAAACGCATGTTATGCCGAAAAGTAGTGAACTTCGAATTAACAGGTAATGAAACGTGTACTCAATATGTAGGTACTCTAGCTGTCCTTTCCAAAACATTCAGTCATTATACAATGCGACATAAGACATACTGTCAAAACGAATTGCAACAAATATTTAAATAACTACATAGCATTTCTTAACTAACAGTAAATATATAAACTTCATCATTATTCTCATCTGCAAGGAAAAACTTAATTATTCATATTACCATAACTTCATTACTATCATCACCTGCAAAGAAAAACTTCATTATTCATATTAGCATATTCTTTATATAACTATTCATCACCATTCATTATCATCTGCAAAAAAGACACTTCATTCTTCATTATTCATATTACCATTTACTTCATACAACTATTCATAGTATAGAGTTTCTTATTTCTAGCATATTTCATCACTAAAACTAAGATGTGTAGTTCTGTCTGACAGCCTGCATCAAACGCCTCGAATTGTGAAAGAAAACTAATTAGTTAAGACTGCTATCATACGACTTGTATAGTATATTCTTGTTAATGTTTGTTAATTCTGATCCATTTGTGACGAGTATTGCATCTTCTTTCGTACATTCCGAAGGTGAAATTCCCATTTCATAGTAATCCACTGTGGTTTGTTTAATTTATTTCTTTACACGTTATTGCTTTCTGAAAATGATAAATAAAGATTAATATCTTGCATTTAAATCATATACCCATTAAATAAAAACTTGTTTCTAGTGATATAATTTAGCATACAGCATAGCATGACAGAAAACGTATTATGTCAAAACATAGACAGTGTTCAGGTGCAAAAATGTACACAGAGTATCATAATGTAGTAGTAAAAAATGTAAAATAAGTCACGATGATGAGATATCATAAGGCAAAATGTCAAAGTCAACTTGTGTTTGTTATATCTTAAAGATTTCGTAGTGCATACAAACAAAACAGCAAAACAATCATACATACATAAAAAATGGAAAATGTGCACAGTCTGATATATAATGACAAGAAATGACTTTCTTTGTGTTCAGCTTGTATGCTGTGTAGTTGATAGAGGTGAGAGTTGACGACTTTAATGGAGAAAGAATTTGATAAAATTAATATGTCACTAGATAGAATTGCATAATTGGTCATAAAATATGTAAGTTACCTGAAAAAATGTGCACGGTCTGATTTTTTAACGACAAGAAAAGCGACCTGCTAACCTTACCTTGCTGGGCACTTGCCAAGAAAATATATGATAATCATCAGTAAGTGTTCATATAAATATTATTGCATAAGTGGTCTTATAAAAATCAGGAAATGGCATTACAGTGTGACAAATCATAAAACATGTTCATTCAATAAATGGTTTAATATTGGAGACATTGTGATTGCCTTTACTTTTTCTGGTTCTCAGAGTTTCGACGTGTACTACATTGGGGTGAGGAATGCTGCGAATTCGATATGGACCTGCGTATAGAAGCTCAAATTTACTACATCTACTCTTTCCTCTGGTAGATAAATAACGTGTGCGTACTAATATCTTCTGTCCAATGTGAAAGTCACGCCGTGTACAAACCTGTTTTTGCTGTCTTCTCCAGCGCTCTGCGGCACGTTTGATGTTGTTGAGTGCAATGTCAATTAGTTCATGGTGTCGTAGTCGGCAAGAGGTAGGAAACGATACTAATTCTTTAATTTTGTTAGGTGGTTCAAAATTTTTCATTATAACAGTCGGAGATAGCATAGTAGATTTATTTGGTATCGAGTTAATTACATCCTGGAATGACAGTATGTGTGTATCCCAATCAATATGTTTTTTATGCCAGTATATTCTACATAGTTTACCAATTTCTTTCATTAGTCGTTCACAAGGGTTCGAAGAAGCATGATACTTGGATATATAGATCGGAGAAATGTTTCTAGCTCGTAACACACGTGTCCATATAGCAGATCGAAACTGTGATCCATTGTCGCAAATTACTTTCAATACATGCCCTACATGGAACAGAAAATGTTTTATAAATGCATTTGAAATCGATTTAGCATTAGTTTTGCGTAACGGAGTGAAGGTTATAAATTTTGAAGTGAGTTCAACTGCGACAAAGATGTAGCAAAAATCTCTATGATATTCGGGAATCGGACCAAAAATATCTACAGCGGCCATGTGTCTCAATTTAACAGGTACAATGGGATGTAACGGAGGAATATGTGAAGTTGTGTCTGACTTAGCTTTCTGGCAGATTTTACATGACGCTAAAACTCGTTTAATACGTTTCTCCATGTTGGCAAAATAACAGTTCTGTCTCAGCATAGGAAAACATTTCCTGGCTCCATAATGTGTGTAACTTAAATGAGTATACCAAATTAATTTGTTAACAAGCTCGTCAGGAATGCATAATAACCAAATGTTGCTGTCAGGATGAGAGCGGCGAAACAGAATGTCATTGCGTATAGTGTAATGGTTTCTAATGGTAACATTATTCCTATCTTGCCAAAGGTGTTTAATTTCTTTCCATACGTTGTCTTTACTCTGCTCTTGTGCTATGTCTCGTAATGACGACGAAATGAAATTTTCAAATGCAACTTGCTGAATGTACATGACGCTGAAATTTGCTTGGCAGAAGTTGGTTGCGATGTCTTGCTGATTGTTGCTGAGAGAACGGGATAGTGCGTCTGCTACAATATTTTGTGTGCCGGGAATGTGAACAATTGTAAAATTAAATTCCTGTAAATAAAGTTTCCATCTGCTTAATCTGTCGTGTGTAAATTTAGCGGAAAGTAAAAACTATATAGCTCTATGATCTGTGTAAACGGTCGTATGTCTTACATAAAGAAAATGCCGAAATCTCGTAAATGCCCATACAACACATAATGTTTCAAGTTCTGTGACAGAATAATTGCGTTCAGCAGGTGACAGAATGCGACTCGCAAAGGCGATGTTTTTAATTACTGTAGTACCGTCTTCTTCAATTTCCTGAAAAATGTGTACGCCTAAAGCGGTGTTAGAACTGTCGGTGGCAATGGAAAAATTTCTAGTAAGATCTGGATGTGATAAAAGTGGTGCATTCAACAAAGCTTGTTTCAGATTCACAAATTCAGAATGAGCTTGGCTATCCCAGGACCAAATAGAGTTTTTACCTGTCAATTGACATAATCTAGTAGTGTCTAAAGCAGAGTAATGAATAAATTTACGGAAAAAGTTAATTAAACCCAAAAGGCTGCGTAGTTGTTTCTTCGTCGTAGGAGCAGTAATGTCACGTAAAGCTTGAAGTTTTTCCGGGTCAAGCGCAATGCCTTCTGCTGAAATTACATGTCCTAGAAATTTTATAGAAGTTTTGCCAAAGTGCGATTTACTGAGATTAACTGTGAGTCCTTGTGCACGAAAAGTTCGTAACAGTTGTTCAAGAATCAGACTGTGTTCAGACCAGTTAGCTTCTGCAATAAGAATGTCGTCTACATACGTCGTGATTCTGTCTTTTAATGCAAAAGTGTGTATCGGATGACGTCAAAAGTAATAACATTTTTGTGAACAAGATTCTGCGTGTCAAAAGAATTGCTTGCGTTGCTGGAAGATGCAACCTGTACTGTATCTAGTCAAATTCTATCTGACGTGCTATTATTTTCGGGAGGATGCTGTGGCATTTCCACTATTTGTACTGTTCTGTTATTTCTTTCTGACGTATTACGTTCGGGATGATATCTACTGTCTGGTTCATTCATGATAATATGTTGTTGCGGATGATTTTGTTGTTGGTAAGACCGACTGTTATTAAACGTACGCTGAAAATTGTGCTCATTACTTTTACGTCTGTCATGATAGTCATTTCTATACGGTGCATTGCGATATGATTTGAAATGGTGTGTTTTCTGTACGTACTGATTTCCTTGTTGCTGTGCGTTACTATTTGGTGTGGCCGACGCTATACGTGTAGGCGGCGAAACATTAAAGCTAGGTTGACCTTGCACATTACATTGTTGGTTAGGTATGCCGACCGGTGGGTTTTGTTGCTGTTGTTGGGAAAAACCTCTATTGTTACCAAAATATGTTTGCAATTGTTGAAAGTTTTGTACATACTGATGATTAAAATAATGCCTGTTATTAAAATTACACTCCATTTCGGGAGTGTCTAATGAAACTGCCGCTTTCGGTAAAACTTGTCACATCAGGTTATCTTTACTCATTCTTAATTCTAGATAGATCGATAGTTGAAGATCTGTTTTGATAGATATAAAGGATAGTAAAAGAGAAGGCAGCAGTGCAGAAAACTAACGATGAAATAGCACTACTACGGCTCGGGGCCCTGAGCACGCTACGGCACATATTCATCGAAGTGTAATGAATCCCCTGAGGTCAATTACGCGCTGCAAATAAATTTTAGTTTCTGCGTTACAAGCAATGCCGGTGAAAAGTCAAAAACAAATTGTAACCAGTCCAAAGCGTGTACTTGTGCTCTGTCATTTTTAAATACCTTACATTTTCTCACGGATAGAAAGTGTTTGTAATAAAAATTATCGTCTCCGTATGTCTTAGTAGGTTCAGGATTGCATGACAATCTGTTTGTCTGTGTCTCTTGGGATTCTATGTCGTGTGGTCTCTGTAAATTACCTAAATTACACTTGCTGTGTGAGTGTGACAAATGTTCGGAACGTGGCGTATGCTGTGACGTGTTAGTGACTGAAACATTTTTCATTTCTGTCACTTTAATACGTTCGTCAATTTGGCTGATCTGTTGTTAAAATTTCTTATCGACTTCCATATCCAGAGTGCGTGAAAATTCGCTGACATTAATTTAAACTCGTCGCGTATCTGTGTTGCGTTTTTTGAACATTGTTCAGTGACTGAATTAATTTCATCTCTAAGGGATTCTGTATTGGCTGCATGTGTATTATTTAATCCTTGTGCAACAGATCTAATTTCTTCACTACTGTTCCCAGCATAAGCCTCAATTTCGTCACGTAATTGTTCTTTAGTATCATGACGTTGCACGGTAACGGCTGTAATCTGTTCAATAAGTTGTTTGTTCTGTTCGTTAATGTTGTAGTGTTTTCCATTCGGGAGTTTGAAACTTTCATTAAGTTGTTTGCGCGATTCAGTAAGTTGTTTGAAATGGTTGTCGAAATTTTCATTGTTTGAAATGGTTATCTAGTATTTCATTCCGCAGTTTGAAACATTCATTAAGTAGTTGTTTTACATTTTCACCAAATTGTAGCAATAATGCCATAACTTGATCCATGTCAAAATTAGCCGCTGTATTCTCTGTGCTCTGTGATGCTGTATGTGCACTGGTCACGCTTTGTGTAACCATTAGGTCATTCTCCGATTCACAAAAAGGTTTGCCAATCGGATGTGCACTGTTGGTCACTACACCGGAATCAAATAAATCTGACGTGTTTTGTGAATATTGTTCACCTTCGTTAGAAACAATTATCTGTTCACTACGTAAATTTCGCAAATTAGGCGTGTCAAACCGGGCAGCGTTCATTGTATCAGAACGTGCCGCGTCATCAATTGTCGTTAAATTAACAGAGGACACAATTGAATTTGTTTGTTCATCATTAGTATTAAAATCATTATTAGTGGTCGGTACGCACTGATTGTCTGTAAATGGAGGATTATCACTATTACACGGAGTGTCGCAAGTATTATCGGTCAAATTATTCGAGTCGCATATTTCACTCATTGCACATCGCGATGTACTGTTAACAGTTTTTCGCGGCATTTTTCACAAATCAAAATTAAGCACAAAAATGAAACAAAGAAAAAGTAAAGAAAAGGAACAAACACAATTACAACAAATAGCAATAAATTGTCAACGATCTGTGAAAGAAAGAGTGACAAATTAGTAAATGCGTTGCGCCAGATGCAAACTACATTTAAGTAAATAAGAGCACATATATGACTACTTCTCAGACATTCACAAAGAAATACGATCCTGGTCGGTTGTCACCAAGTGTAACCTCCCCACAAAATTTGTTTAAATAATAATAATAATGATATGAATATGATTCTAATTTTTTTTGTGTAACCTCAGAACAAAATTGGTTCCCATTTATAACCTCCCTACAGGAATTCATTCACATTTAACCTCCACACAAAATTTGTTTCCCATTTAATGTACCCACAAAATTCTTTTCTCATTTAATGTAAGCTCAAAACAGAAAAATTCGTAAACCTCGTAATAAAAAATAAATTCAGTAACCTGGTAAATTTTGGACGACAGCAGTGCTGCGTCACGGCCCTGTAAGATCATTCTGAGTAAAAAAAAAGGAAAAATTCTTACCTCAATAAAGTCGCCAAATATCTGCTCTTACAATAAATTTTTCCCGGCACAGCTCTGTGCAATGCTGGCCGATAGATTTGTCATTTATGAAAGGAAGCAACTGATTTTTTTTGCAACAGTGTAACCTCTCCACAAAATAGTCTAAATAATAATAATAATGATATAAATATGATTCTAATTTTTTTTTGTGTGACCTCAGAACAAAATTGGTTCCCATTTATAGCCTCCCTACAGGAATTCATTCACATTTAACCTCCACACAAAATTTGTTTCCCATTTAATGTACCCACAAAATTCTTTTCTCATTTAATGTAAGCTCAAAACAGAAAAATTCGTAAACCTCGTAATAAAAAATAAATTCAGTAACCTGGTAAATTTTGGACGACAGCAGTGCTGCGTCACGGCCCTGTAAGATCATTCTGAGTAAAAAAAAAGGAAAAATTCTTACCTCAATAAAGTCGCCAAATATCTGCTCTTACAATAAATTTTTCCCAGCACAGCTCTGTGCAATGCTGGCCGATAGATTTGTCATTTATGAAAGGAAGCAACTGATTTTTCTTTTGCAACAATCGGATTGATCATGGATTGGAGAAATTAGTAAATTCTTTAAATTGAAATGAATGCTTTTAAAAAATTACTTTATATGACAAAGATTATTATTAGGACATTTTTAAAACATTTGCATGGGAGTTCAGATACATTACCAGGTATGCGCGAGGCTGCTTTTTACCTTATACAATAATACTCAGGCTCCGGCATCGCTGCACCGCGACCGGCCCAGCCAACACGATACACTATTCCAGACCAGAGCAGACTGCAGACTAGTGCAGACAAGCAACAACTTACTGCTACAGCCATACAGTTCCTTCCCAGTCAACACTGCTCTCTGGTCAGCGATTCTCTTATACCTTGCATATCGCAGGCAGCGCATGAGCAATACATCGAAATTACATCTGCTCGGACCTCTTACATGAAATTACATCTTCTCGGACCTCTTACAAGTTGTACCAAATGGTCTAGTTAATGACAGTTAGAGGATCTTTTGGAGGAACGATTCAGAATGGAGACAGAGGTTTGTTTCGGGAAAGGAAATTTTCAAATCATTACATATGGACCATGATAAGGTGGGTAACTTAGTTAGTCTAGAAAACCATACAAAATTATTGGGAAGATATTTTAGTAGAGGGAGAGGGCATGTATGTGGCAATGCATAATGGAGTATACGCTACCTGAGGTCGTGAGTAGGGAATATCTAGCAAACATGAGAAAGGAGCTTTTTGAGAAATGTCTTACAGGTGAAGGATTTCAGGAATATAAATATGAAAGAAAGTCATTGAGTGATTCTGTGAAGACTGTGGCAGGGGGTGCATTACACGAAAGGGGTTTGGAAACAGCAAAGCACATTAACACGCAGATGCGTGGTCTACATGAAACGGCAAGAGTGCCGAGAAAGCAGACATTAATGAAAAACTTGCAACGTGCAGTTACGTGTTGTATCTTATTGCGAGACGTTTGACACAAACAAGCATTACTAATCTTCGGCAGCCAAAACTGATAGATGAAATTAACTGACCATTCTGAACAAAACAAAAAAATACACCGAGGTATAAAACATTTTTCTAACTTCGCCAGCACCGATCCTAAACTAGGATGAAAAATGTATGTGGCTAAAACGTTTCCTGACTTCATGTGTTCAGCTGAAGGAGTACACTGTACTTAATGTAATTACATAGTACGCGTTGTCCCAGTAAAACAAAACTTATTCGTCTTCATCCACTTGTGTTAATCTAAAATTATTATCACGTAACGTAAAGAGTAATCTGTGAGTATTTTGATTTCTGACAGCGAAATTTGCCTAGGAACGTAAAGCAGGATCGAAAATACATACTATGCTTCGAAACAAGTATTTGGATACTTAAAGCTCTTTGCTTCGAAGCGACTTTTCACATCATCAAATAGGCCGGGAATAAACAGACTTGATGTTTTACAGTATCTGTATTTTACGTGATGTAAAATACAGACTGGGGAAGGAAACGGGCCCCGCTCTCTAAAGAAATCAACAGCTCCAACATTTAATGTAAACGAAGTACGGAGCTCATGAAAAACAAAAGCCTCGTAGACCGTTATGGAATAAGAAGCTTCAACCTTCTGTATGCAGGCTAACTGCCTTGTCACTGCGTCACCTCGTCCAGTAAAAGATAAATACAAGAAGAGCCTGACAAAACTGAAAGCAGAAGAGGGTAAACCGGAAGGAATATGGATGGAAGTAAATATGATGCTCACTTAACTGTTTTAGTGTCCTTCCTGTCCATAGCGGAATAGAAAACGTGGAATCTAATTACTTATGGGTTCCAGTCGGTGAATGTTATCTGAATAATTATGTCAGTACGTAGCAGTGATCAATGTTTTTGTATAAATCTGTCAAAACCTCTTAGTATGTTGATTTATGGCGTTTCGGATACTTCCATAATCATTATCACCACCGTCATATACATATACAGGGCGTCAACTGCCAACGAACCACACATTTTACTAAAGCTGACACCAAACATTGTTTTAACCATTTGTTATGATGGTGACAGTAGCCGAAACGACCTTGTAAATGAAGAAAAATCTTAAGTGACTTAGATTATTCATTAAAAAGTATCCACATTTATCACAGACTTATTCAGGAAGTTTATTTCCATTATTAATATGGCAATAGCCAACATTTTAGCACAAAATCTGGATACACAGAAACTGGAATCAGAATAAATTTCGCTGTCATAAATGTCAAGGAAAAATATTTGACAAGATGGTTGTTTTCGAAGTTTCATATCCTCACTGTGTCCATTAATACTCAGTTAAAAGCTGAACCATACGGTGTGAATTTTGTTGTTGCCAAGCAAAATTACAAGGGTGAAGACAGAAAGAGGTGTTTCGGAAATAAGGTTGTCAGTTAGCAAAAGAGCAGCGCTATCATTGGCTTGATGCTGCTTGGTACTCTTCTCTTTTACCCTCTGCGAGCAGGAACGGAATCAAAGATATGAATTCAACTCCAAATAGAACTACCAGTTACATGTGAAACGATGTATTGAAGCTGTATCAAGTTGAGACACCTCTTTCCGCTTGCTTTTGCGATATGTACGTTAGAGTACAGAATTCTCGTTAAACTGGGTCGCAAAATTTTAACACGTGCCATTTCGCAGGTATGAAAAAAGGTTTTAACCGCTTCGCTATTATTTCAGAAAAGCAGAGAGTAACGTTCCAGCAGTGTCGATTAAAGACCAACGAAAGCCATTCAGTCTCCAGTAATAACTTGGAAATTCCATCATACCCACAATACACGCAGGAGGAGATCGCGTGCCTCCAACGATCTACCATATAAACAAAGTGGAATGGAGTTTGCTTTGTGTTCTATATACTAAGTTCCACCTACAGCAAACTTGTGGGCGAATACAAACAAAATGCAGCAGATATCCGAATGCATCTTTTTATGATTTAATGACGATTGTTATAGCTGCAGTTGCACAGTAATGTCTTGTAATAGTAGGCTTCCAAGTCTATGGCAGTTACCTTTTGAGGACTGTATACATTGTTCTGTGAAAAGAATTTCCAATTTGTTTCGTGAACACAAATTTAACCAGGTTATAAAACTTCGATTAATTTCTCACAACTAGGCCACCGAGTTTCCAGTTACCACTATTATCGAGGCATTGTCTTATGCGGTGGCTTCATTTGTTTGCCTCAGTCCACTTATTTTCTCTGACAGAGTTTCCAAGAAAATATACCAAAATTGTGTTCAGATATATTGCATTGGGGATGCCGTTTTGTTAGTTATTTATAACTGTCCCTATTCCAACAACCCAGATTGGATACCCCATCCCAGAAGTGCTGTCTAACAATGAAACAGTGATTTCTGAGACATTATAAGAGCTTCAGACTAGGAAACCCTGTACACCACTGTAAATTAAAAATAGCTGCAGCTTGTGAATCTTTCTATGGATTTGCCTTTTACGATTCAGAAACCTAAGAGCAGTCTGAAGTTTAAGAGAATAGTTCGGAAGAGATGGAATTCTGAAGTAATGACGAAGGATGAGTTAACATTGAAGTTCTCTAAGGCTGTAGGTATGGCTATAATACATACCACAACAGGCATCTCTAAGAAATGCAGTCACAAGAGTTTGAGAGACAAAAGCAGATGCAAGAAAGGTAATTGCGAAGGAACCTTGTTTAACAGAAGAAGTACTTCAGTTACTTGATCTTTTCTTTATTCGTGTCAGAGGTACACTAAAATGAAAAAACATACAATTCATACAAACAAAACTATACGGTATTCACCCAGAATTGGGCAACTTTGATATCATTGGGTGCTGCAGACGTTAAGGCCTTCATGCTACAGCTGGTTGGGCATGAGTTTCATTTCAAGAGATGCCGGGTTGTCTGCAGTACACTGCATTGGCACAGTGTTGTGTTGGCAGTTGGCAGTTGGAAGTTCCATTTAAGGAGATTGTCCCTCGATCTTGCGACTTCAGTCCGTAGTCTGTCCAAGGACTTCCAGATGACCCACTTCTCCATGTGTCGAGGCAGCAGGGATTCTTGTGGTGTCATCCAGTTTGACAGGTGTTGGCATCTTTCTTTCCACTTGGTGAGTCGGGCAGCCGCAGCTGATCCTTCTACGGGCTGTGAAGTTGTTAGGAAACTCTTCCTGGACTTCAGTCTTGTGTTGGCAGGTTGATGTCCAAAAAGTGGATGTGAGGTCACTGTATTTGATTTATGCCTCTCGATGTCAGCGGAGACCTCTCTCTGATGTCACATGAAGCAATCCCAGCGAGACATTGAACTTTGTCCATGGGGGTTGGCCTTAGGCAGCCTGTAAAAATTCCACAGCTGTCACGTAAGGCTACATCAACGTGCTTTGCATGTACTGAATTGTACCACACTGGGCTAGCATACTCTCCTGCAGAATAGAATAAGGGAAGTGCTGTTCTTCTTAATGTTTGTGTATGTGTATCCCAATTCGATCCCGCCAGTTTCCGGAGAAGGCAGTTTCTGGAGGATTCTTTCTGCTTCAGCTTCAATGTTCCTTTGTAGGTCAGTGTACGGTCTAGAGTCACACCCAAATACCTGAGGCGGGAACAATATTCTAGAGCAACTTCATTCTAGAATATTTCAAGTTTCCTGTCAGCTTGTTTGTGTTTCAGATGGAATGAACACACTTCCGTTTTCTTAGGATTGGGTGCGAGCTGATTCTTTTCATATTACGTACCAAGCTGTTGTAGACCGTGCGTAAGCATTATCTCTACATCTTCGGACCGATTGCCCTGGGAAACCAGAACGAGGTCATCTGTATATACGAAGCTTTTGCATCCTTGAGGCTGTGGTTGATCGTTAGTGTACACACTAAATAAAATAGGTGACAGTACACTTGCCGGCCGGAGTGGCCGTGCGGTTCTAGGCGCTACAGTCTGGAACCGAGCGACCGCTACGGTCGCAGCTTTGAATCCTGCCTCGGGCATGGATGTGTGTTATGTCTTTAGGTTAGTTAGGTTTAATTAGTTCTAAGTTCTAGGCGACAGATGACCTCAGAAGTTAAGTCGCGTAGTGCTCAGAGCCATTTGACAGTACACTTCGTTGAGGAAGACCGTTCTTTTGAGTTCTCCATCGGCTGTGTTTTCCTTTAGGAGTGTTTCAATTACCCTCGTCAGCGCGCAGTCGTTAGTCAGGTTGTAGATTCTGTGCAGTAGCACTCTGTGGTTTACGGTGTCAAAGGCCGCCGAAAGGTCAACAAAAGCTACACCGGTTATTTTTCTCTGCTCAAAGCCATATTCAGTGGACTGAGAAAGATAAAGGATTTCTGAGGTGCAATTCTTGCCTGGTCTAAAGCCAGCTTGCTGCGAGATAAGAAGTGGATCAACTACCTCAGTTAAGCGCTGAAGAATCATTCTCTCTAGGATCTTATAAAGATGACAAAGGAGAGATATTGGCCCGAAATTCTTCGGATCCGTAGGTGACTTTCCAGGTCTTAATATCGCAATCACGCGTGCCTTGGGCCATAATTTCGGGATCTTGACGAAAGCCAGACAGTGGTTATACAGGTTTAAGAGCCAGTCTTTGGTTGCGGTGCCAAAATGTTTAATTTGCTCTACACAAATGTCGTCTAATCCTGCTGCCTTGCCATGTTTTCATTTGTGCATGACTCCTTGTAATTCACCTAGGTTGAATGGTCTAGTCAGGATATTATTCAGAGATTGTCCCTTAGTCTCTAATTTCAAGTCCGATTTTTGCTAGGAGATCTTGGTTTAGTATTCTCAAGAATCTGTGTATCAGTTTCATTTGGAATGATGGTAGCATGATTGGAATGTTTGGTAGGATAGTTATTTAGTGTTCTCAGCAGTTTCCAGGCCTTCAGCCTACTAATTGAAATATCTGTTTCCTCCATAAGTTTAATCCATCTTTCTCTTTTGTTTTCTGCTATAAGATATTACTTCTTGACCAGCCAAGATGGTTTGCTCATTGAACGGATCTTGTTCAAACAGCGACAGGTACTTATTTATTCATTAGTACTGCCGACTGGGTTGTTAATCCATAGAGGTGTTATGTTCTACAGCCCCGTGGCATAGATGACCGTGATACCTCCTTCACTCCATCCCTAAACTTATTGTGGTTTCCTGGTGTTGCCTTGAGATCAGTTACAATTTTATCCAGGTTGGCACTAGAAAGCTCCCAGTTAGCCTTACTGAAGTTGTGTTTTCTGCGGAATGGAATGGTTCTCGGTTGGGATATTGCAGTAACTTGGCACATCACATGGCGGTGTATAGAATTGGGCACAGGGTGACAAACTGTCTTATCACACTGTTGGCTACTTGATCACTTGCGAAGATTAGATCTGGGTTAGATCCACGTTTCCAACGTCCACTGTTGGAAGATGTGGGGAGTTTACCATCGTGGACTTAGAGTTAGTTTCAGCACCTCTTCCCCGTTGTCATCATCTTGCGAGTAGCGCCATACTGTACTGTGGCTGTTGAAGACTGCAAATACAAACTTGGTTTGGTGTTTGTTGAAGTTCTCAAGAGTTACAAAAGGGAACTCTGCACTAGGTTGTTTGTGGATAGAAGATACGATGCAGTTATCAGGTTCTACTGTGAGTATTTCAGTATCATTGTGTGTGTTCAGAGATCGATGTAGACATAATGTGGAGGTCGGGTCGTACAAATAAGGCACTTCCATATTGTTTATGAAGTCTTTCAGAAACTATTCCCATTCCAGGTATTTTGGCGCAACACATTTAATCATTTCTGAGGGTTGCTTGTGGGCAGAGAACATCGCAGTAGTTAGTTTGACAGAGTTCACCCAAAATCTCTTGTTTGGAAGATGACAGTCCCTCTACATTAAAAGTCTGTATAGATAACTTTGGCCTTATGGACGGCCTATGTACAACAGATGACATCATTTGCTTGTACTTCTGGAATGCTGATGTTCCGTTCAGTACTGGAAAATCTATTCCAAGTAGCTATGCAGGGGCATCACGTCCAGGAATCAGCTTCACCCCCAATAACTTGACGAAAGAAGTAAGTACAAATTTTATTAGGAAACACGAATACAGCAATGTGAATCACTAAGAAATGAAATTAACAGAAAATTCAGCGAAGACAGGGATAACTGGCCATGGGAAAAACGCGAAGAAATTGTGGGAAGGACTAATGTGACGTATAGGAAGGTTAAAACAACATTCTGTAAAACTACAACCGAATATGTCAGCATTACGAGTGGACGACGAATTCCAAAGCTAAACAAAGAGGAGATAGTGAACAAGTGGAAAGAGATAAAATGAAAGCCTCTACGATGCTGAAGAACTGATGCGATAGCAGTTTTTGGGGTCATACATGCAACTTAATAACGAGAATGGTGTACAGAAATACTTAAAATTGAACAGTTTCCCTAGTATAGTATTTACTTCACATCAATTGTCACAAATCAGACTACCGGTTTCGGCCTATAATGACCATCTTCACATCTGTTTAATGAAAACAGTTCCTAACAGCATTTCACGATGCCACTATGGCTCCAGTACATTAGAACATATTTTTATAAAACAGATCTGAGGATGGTCATTATAGCCCGAAACTGGTAGTTTGGTGACAAATAAATTTGTGACCATTGAGGTGAAGTGAAAGAAATTTATTCACTGAGGCTACTTGTGTGAGAATTTTTACAGTGATCAACTCCCACAGTATCAAGCAACAGTGAATTGAACTTCCACATCAGAAATCATATATATGGAAGGGATTTAAGAGGATGAGGAAGACCGCTGGAAACGCATCAACGAGTTCGGTTAATTCTGAGTGTAAAGTACACATGTTTTTAAGGAGAATCAGTGAGAATAAAGAAGGGTGAAGTTTGAGTGACAAAGAGATGGTGGCGTCTGGAAGACGGCAGCTTCGTTGTGACTTGGGAAGAGTCCGACGCTGCAAGGGCCTGGCCCAGTTAATCCGGGAGCTCTCGGTCATAAACTCAGTATTCCGGCGTCACGTCTTTGAGCCGAGTGACGAAGAGTAACTTGGCGGCGGAATGCGCGCATGCGCGGCCTCTACAGCGAAATAAGTCCGTCAACTTCTAATCTGATTAGTCGGAATTAACATAAGGACGAGGCGGAGCGCCGGGCGCAGTTGCCCCGCAGCGCCGCAGCGGGGGAAATGAGAAACTGTGTATCGTTGCAGAGCAGCGAATTTCTGAGGACGCACCAACTCGGCTGTGTCGCACACAAACATAGAAACTGAACGAATTCATTCTGCTCAGCGGAACAACTTTCGTTATTGTTACGAAGTTTCAAGGAAAGCTGTGTAAGTTCGACGGGGTTTTGGATACTAGTACACATTTATGCAAAAACGGTATAGACCAACACCCAATCTGTGGGGCTTGCGCTACCAATTATCAATTTAGTTTAATACAACTGTTGTATAGTTAATTTCCGCAGTGGATGTGTATGTTTTTATCGGATGAATTTTTTTGTATAGTTAACTGAATGTTGTAGCGTAATTAATTAAAGCAGTTTCAAATATTACTCTATCATATAAGATTTGCCTAGTAATGCTTATGACGTTCAAAATTTCTAATTTTTCTTTTATTTCTGCAACGATTTTGATTTTTGTAGGAACTAATCTTACCGCAAAAGGAAATAGTACTCAAAAGGTCTGCGACATGCAGTATTTACATTAGAGCATTGATTCCTGTGACCTTCACGTAAAAGTCGTAGCGTGATCTGTCTTCTGTGTTTCAAATCACTGATGACAATAATGTGCTTTGTTTTACCTTCAAGAAGGCGACAATACCCGGTTGTGTGATTTGCTAATACCATGGCAACGTTTTGTGGGGAAAACGATTTAGTGAAAGAGGAAACCTACAGTTATCCGTTTTGAGTCGTAAATTATTATTTTTGTCAGAAACAACTGTTCATATGGAAAAGTTTTACCGACTGCGCCATCAGGAATACCGTTAATTATGAATATTAGATCATTTTACTTGCGATCGTCGGATCTTCCTTGTACCTTCGATGAATCACACCAAACGTTAATTTCATCAGCGATAATGTGCACGCCTCCACATCGTGTGTATCGCCGTTCTCTTTACTGCAAACATGTGACCCTCACTGAAATAGTGGTGCTTCGCTTGGGCGTCCATGTGCATCGCACACTGTACATGAACAGTCAGCAAGGGTTGATAGCAACTGAATAACAAAATATGGGCCTTTCACGTGATCCAAAGGTGAGCGTAATACCTTTCCGGATAAATGTCTTTCGTTTTGGCGCTTTTAGTATCGACCAACTGCACCGAAGGAATACTGGGCCCAGAGGCAAATGTACAGGGTGCTTAAAAAATGACCGGTATATTTGAAACGGCAATAAAAACTAAACGAGCTGCGATAGAAATACACCGTTTGTTGCAATATGCTTGGGACAACAGTACATTTTCAGGTGGACAAACTTTCGAAATTACAGTAGTTACAATTTTCAACAACAGATGGCGCTGCAAGTGATGTGAAAGATATAGAAGACAACGCAGTCTGTGGGTGCGCCATTCTGTACGTCGTCTTCCTGCTGTATGCGTGTGCTGTTCACAACGTGCAAGTGTGCTGTAGACAACATGGTTTATTCCTTAGAACAGAGGATTTTTCTGGTGTTGGAATTCCACCGCCTAGAACACAGTGTTGTTGCAACAAGACGAAATTTTCAACGGAGGTTTAATGTAACCAAAGGACCGAAAAGCGATACAATAAAGGATCTGTTTGAAAAATTTCAACGGACTGGGAACGTGACGGATGAACGTGCTGGAAAGGTAGGGCGACCGCGTACGGCAACCACAGAGGGCAACGCGCAGCTAGTGCAGCAGGTGATCCAACAGCGGCCTCGGGTTTCCGTTCGCCGTGTTGCAGCTGCGGTCCAAATGACGCCAACGTCCACGTATCGTCTCATGCGCCAGAGTTTACACCTCTATCCATACAAAATTCAAACGCGGCAACCCCTCAGCGCCGCTACCATTGCTGCACGAGAGACATTCGCTAACGATATAGTGCACAGGATTGATGACGGCGATATGCATGTGGGCAGCATTTGGTTTACTGACAAAGCTTATTTTTACCTGGACGGCTTCGTCAATAAACAGAACTGGCGCATATGGGGAACCGAAAAGCCACATGTTACAGTCCCATCGCCCCTGCATCCTCAAAAAGTACTGGTCTGGGCCGCCATTTCTTCCAAAGGAATCATTGGCCCATTTTTCAGATCCGAAACGATTACTGCATCACGCTATCTGGACATTCTTCGTGAATTTGTGGCGGTACAAACTGCCTTAGACGACACTGCGAACACCTCGTGGTTTATGGAAGATGGTGCCCGGCCACATCGCACGGCCGACGTCTTTAATTTCCTGAATGAATATTTCGATGATCGTGTGATTGCTTTGGGCTATCCGAAACATACAGGAGGCGGCGTGGATTGGCCTCCCTATTCGCCAGACATGAACCTCTGTGACTTCTTTCTGTGGGGACACTTGAAAGACCAGGTGTACCGCCAGAATCCAGAAACAATTGAACAGCTGAAGCAGTACATCTCATCTGCATGTGAAGCCATTCCGCCAGACACGTTGTCAAAGGTTTCGGGTAATTTCATTCAGAGACTACGCCATATTATTGCTACGCATGGTGGATATGTGGAAAATATCGTACTATAGAGTTTCCCAGACCGCAGCGCCATCTGTTGTTGAAAATTGTAACTACTGTAATTTCGAAAGTTTGTCCGCCTGAAAATGTACTTTGTCCCAAGCATATAGCAACAAACGGTTTATTTCTGTCGCTGCTCGTTTAGTTTTTATTGCCGTTTCAAATATACCGGTCGTTTTTGAAACACCCTGTAGATATTGATTTACTATAAATGTTATTAAATACCTACGTATTAATAAGAATCTGAGGTGACATTTCAGGTCTCTGAGTATATGTGTTACAAAATTTAGTAAATACTGTTTTTGTATTCTGCATGGTATACAGGCAGATAGCTTTGCCACATTCACGACCTTGCATTTACGAACTTTGTTGGGAAAAGTGTTGAAATTGTACTCGAGATCATGGATATGTAAGTCGGTAGTTTTGGATGTCTTCTCTTGCCAAGAATCTGAAACCGGGATGACATTCAGGAGATACTTCGTTGGAGACTTTTAGAATGAAATATAGCCTACACAGACACTTATCTTAAGGCTTAGATACACATTACATTTCAAAACTGGCAATATGGTTGTCTGAGCATTTCTTTCGGTGGTAGGACAATGTGTCGTAGCAGCACACATGAATTTAGATTCCCAGTCCGCGAGGCCGTTAATCAAAATCCTGAGCATCCACGTGGAACAGATGAAAATCGATTCGAATGCGACAGTCGGCTTGAATCAACCCGTCGACACGGCCAATACCACCCGATTTGCTCGCCATAATGACTTTTGCTAGTCTCACTCATCTCCTGTTTATATCAATATTTCAGTACGAAAAGCAGATTTCTGTTCGTGACATAACACACGATCCTTATAAAAATGTTCAAATGTGTGTGAAATCTTATGGGACTTAAAACTGCTAAGGTCATCAGTCCCTAAGCTTACACACTACTTAACCTAAATTATCCTAAGGACAAACACACACACCCATGCCCGAGGGAGGACTCGAACCTCCGCCGGGACCAGCCGCACAGTCCATGACTGCAGCGCTCCAGACCGCTCGGCCGATCCCGCGCGGCGATCCTTATAACTCACCTATTTGACTATGAATCGCGGCTGAAGACATTATCCATAATAGCAAAAACAATAAGTTTGCACTTCAATGGCCGACCATACATCCGTCAACGCCTCCGTCTTCAAAGTGTGCTTCCAAGTCCACAGCTTCCTACAGCTACCGAAATTTCAAAATTTCGATGATGTATCAAGAGATACAGTTTATTTCCTAAAGGGTACTTATACACCCATGAGATCTGTTATCTTGAATCAGGCTCGTATGTTATAGGGATATGCTCGTTCCGAAATAAAGACACGGAGTTAATTTATGGATGTACACCTCATGGCCAAATTAGTGGTAAACACCGAAGGTGTGGTCAGGTGTTAATGTAACTTTGTAAACGGCGGCTGTGTAAAAGATTGTATAGTTGCAATTCTCTGTGACAAGTGAACAGGTTACTGGAGTGAAGGATGCGCAGATGCCGCATACTCGAGTAAGACAGCGTTATCAGCAAATGACAGTTTTTGAGAGGGCTCCATTGTGGGTCTCTGTCTGGGCTGCTGGATTACTCACGCAGTATCCAAATTTGTGGAGCATTTCGATGTGGCAGCCGCCCGATGGGGAACGTGAGGGTAGGCATACTTGCCGTCAAGGTTCCGATCGATCGCTTCTGACAACCAAAAGGGAGGATCGCTGTTTTGTGAGCCAACACGTCGTAATCCTTTCACACATGCACTTTCCATCCGAGAACAGGTGAAACGTCTCTGTGAAGTCGTTTCATAAGACTCTTGTCTCGGTGGATTCTGTGCATCCTATTCTGTCCACCGCCTGATTGCGGTTTAATTTATTAACTCTCCCAGAAAGACTGAGCAAACAAACTAAGGCTTATTGAATGATATTATGTTTGATTTTTTTGTGTTCCGTAGGAAATCATGACCCGTATTTGTTACGTTTTTCCCTTCACCCTACCTTATGTGTGCGTGAATGTGACTGAATTAGTGTTTTTACGAGTGGTTTCGGGTTTCCTTTGTGGGGGACGCTCAGTTGGTTGTCGTCTGCTAGGAGCAGGTGATGTTTGCTTCTCGTTTGGAGGGTAGCACTAGATGACCAACTTAGGACCCCAGTGCCTGGACAGAGAGGTTTACCCCTTTTAGTATGAGGTTGGTTTGTCTGTCAGGTTGGTGGCGGAAGCCTACCCCTCTTGTAGCTTCCGTTGCACCGGTAGTTAGGCGAAGCTCGGTGGAGAAAGGACACTCTGCAGCTAGCGGTTAGTTAGTACAGTTCGTAGCTCCTAGAGAGGGTTTCTGCCTTGCCGAGTTAATATTATTTCGTGACGGCAAAATCGCTCTGCTATTGCATCATTAAAATTTCTTACATTTGTGCCTGTTTTAATGTCTAATTTCTGAACAGTTCACTAGTAATCAAGTTTACCACGTGCTGAAGTTCGGACAATCGTAAACGGCAGGCGCGGATTCCATGTCGTATATCTACTATACAAACCTTGCGAATCGGATAAACCTCCTTCCAAGCTAGTGCAGGAGCATAATGGTGATAGGTATCTCCCTGAACTATTTCTGTCGTGGGTATGTAGATGGAATGATTGAATTATTGTATTCCACTTCCGTTTGGTTGTTTTTCCTTTTTTAATTGTGCTATTCTACCATTTTTGGCGAATTATTTAGTTAAATTTTTCATTCAGGCACCAGTCATGTGTATTCATAGGATGTGCATCAAATTCAGTAATGAAATAAATGTGCTACGTAGAAGATAAACTCTACGTCCATTATTTTTCTCATTAATGCCAGTTTTCAAATTAATTTTCTATTTCCTGTTTTTTCTTTGAGTTAATCTGCTTGCTTGTGATGAACAAAAAATAAATTTAATTAAACAAGCTCATTGATATACGACATACAATGTTGTTCATCTTGTTAGTGTATTTAATAGAAATTGCACCCTTATAATTCGGCCTTTTCTTAATTGCTAAGAAGGGCTTGGGCTGGTGGCGACCCTGTAATTTTTAAATTTATAATTGTCCTTGTGAGGTGGCTTAACAAGAAACTGCGCACAAGGGTTTCATCTCCATTATTATTGGTACGTAACGTATGTCGAACCTAGACTAGGATCCGTTTACAGTTCTACATACATACTTTACACAGTTAACAGAGTTTGCGACGTTTTGTGTTATCCTGCACCACTGGCCGCACCTGAGATGGGCATATGTCGTCCCATGAGTGGACAGACGCTGACATCACAACGTAAACAACTGCGTTGGGAGTTCTGCGGTGATTATGAAGCATTGACTACTTGTGAGTGGCGGCGCATTATTTTCATTGGTGAACCATGGATCTGCATTACTCCGGCCGAAAGTCTTTGGCGAGTAGTGGAATCGATCTGGGAAGATGTCCCATTGCTCCAATGTATTGGAGAGGTACACTGGCGTTACTCCTGGGGCTGTGGTGTGGGGACTGATTCGATATGATATCATTTCTTCGCTGGTAGTGATTGATGGCAGAATAGTACGTCACGGATATACTGCGTCCTCGTGTATTATTTATCACGCAACAAAATCATGGCGCCATTTTTCAACAGGATAATGCTCGTCCCCACAACATACCGAAATCTGTCCTCGATAGAACATATATGAAGGATCCAGTTCGGATTTCAACTTCGTCCCTGTGCCAATATCAAGGATAATAGGGAACAGTTACAACCGTTGTGTTTCAGCTTACCTCAGCAGAGGATTCATCGGTTTGATGGTACCATTTACAACCGAAACAATGTATGTAACCAGGATAGTGGGGCTCTACCTGCCAAGTTCTTTGTAAATTCGACTTGGCTTCGTGATCAGTGAAATACGGTCTCAACCAGTGAAGTTTCATTTCGTTTCATCCTTCCCTTCTTTATACTTCACTGCAGTTGTTCTATAGCTCGTTGTGAGCCTTAGTCGCTTCAACAATTTGCCACCATTTATCTCTGTCCATTGCTTGAACCATTTTCCGGATATCCTTGATGGCTCCATCTTGCTATCTGAATTTCGGCCGACCCGACTTCTCTGTCCTCTAGGATTTCCATGAAGAACGTTTTCCGGTACTTGCGCATCTCTCTTCCGTCCTCCACGCCCAGCACGCCTCAGTCTGGACGATTTCACTATTTTTGTGACAGGGAAGTCTCTTTAAATGTTGTACAACACGGGATGGTATCTTCTCCTCCACATTCCTCCTTCTCAAATTGAGCCGATGATACTCTGTAGAAACTTTCTTTCCAATGCGTGCAGCTTTTCGTTGTCTTCCGCTGTTGGGGTCCACGTTTCTGAGGCATACGTGAGCACAGGTTTCATACGTGTTTTGTAGGTGAGTAACTTGGTGGCACGGATCAAAATTCTAGACAATAAGAGTCTTGTTAGAGCAAAATAAGCTGCACTGGCTGCTTTTAGTCTGTTTAATTCCAAAGGAAGTGCCGTTTGAGTGGACGACTGTCGAACCTAGATACCTAAACTGCTGAACTCTCTCAAATGTGTATTTACCACTCCTAACCCCAATCTCCGTTATTAAGGCCGACATGTTATGTTCTCCTTGCGTGCTTTTCCAGTAACCACGTATTTCATTTTCTGCTGGTTGATGTTTAATCACATATTCCGGTTAGACTGCTGAAGTGCTGCGAATACGTCTTTCATTGCCTTTCGTGGTCTCGCCACACTATTTGTGTCATCCGCTCAAACAGTATAAAAAAAGAGGCAGGTCAGAGTGTCTCCTTGGCGTATCCTATTTTCGATGTTTCACAAAATACAGGTTGACTATAACCAAACTTTCATTATTTGAGAGGGCTTTCAGGAAGACCGAGTGATGGTGAGATAACGAAACTTCGTGGAAACATTTGTAAGAACATGTGGGAGAGAAATAACGAATAAACCTTTGGGAGAAACACAATTTCCACATGAGGGTATAACCTTTGTCAATTGCGTACCGTGTGTGCTTCGTAGGTTACAAACTTGCTCAGTGTCACGACCATAAGTGTCCACTACAGACTGGAACTCTACTAGAGATTGCTCTACTGCTACCCGAACCATCTCAGTTGCGTCTAGCGTCAACTAACATTCCACGTTCAAAGTCTGGTAATTTCTGCCGCACGGTCATAAACACGTCGGACACCTTTTCACATGAATGACAGCTCCCTCAAGACACTGTCCTTTTATACCTTGAGTACGCCGTACTACGACCATCTGTATATGTGCATCTCGGTATCCCACGACAATTGTCAGCTCATTGCATATTCCACGGCTTTCACTGTAACACGTGCGTCAACCGCAAAGAGAAAATTTTTTAATCACCAATCATGTATTGTGGGAAGTTCAAAAAATGGTTCAAATTGCTCTGAGCACTATGGGACTTAACATTTGAGGTCATCAGTCCCCTGCGACGGTAGCGGTTGCGCGGTTCTAGACTGAAGCGCCTAGAACCGCCTATAGTGGGAAGTCACTGACATCTACATCTACATACACACTCCGCGATCTACCATACGGTGCGTGGCGGAGGGTACCTCGTACCACAACTAGCTTCTTCTCTCCCTGTTCCACTCCCAAACAGAACGAGGGAAAAATGACTGCCTATATGCCTCTGTACGAGCCCTAATCTCTCCTATCTTTTGTGGTATTTCCGCGAAATATAAGTTGGTGGCAGTGAATTTGTACTGCAGTCACCCTCAAATGCTGGTTCTCTAAATTTCCTCAGTAGCGATTCACGAAAAGAACGCCTCCTTTCCTCCAGAGACTCCCACCCGAGTTCTTGAAGCATTTCCGTAACACTCACGTGATGATCAAACCTACCAGTAACAAATCTAGCAGCCCACCTCTGAATTGTTTCTATGTCCTCCCTCAATCCGACCTGATAGGGATCCCAAACGCTCGAGCAGTACTCAAGAATAGGTCGTATTAGTGTTTTATAAGCGGTCTCCTTTACAGATGAACCACATCTTCCCGGAATTCTACCAACGAACCGAAGACGACTATCCGCCTGCCCCACAACTGCTATTACATGCTTGTCCCACTTCACACTTAATCGACGTGCCTGTGTCAAGCGCTACACTACTAATGGAGTATTCGAACATTACGGGATTCTTTTTCCTATTCATCTGCATTAATTTACATTTATCTATATATAGAGTTAGCTGCCATTCTTTACACCAATCACAAATTCTGTCCAAGTCATCTTGTATCCTCCTACAGTCACTCAACGACGACACCTTCCCGTACACCGCGGCATCATCAGCAAACAGCCGCACATTGCTATCCACCCTATCCAGAAGATCATTTATGTAGATAGAAAACAACAGCGGACCTATCACACTTCCTTGGGGCACTCCAGATGATACCCTCACCTACGATGAACCCTCACCATCGAGGACAACGTACTGGGTTCTATTACTTAAGAAGTCTTCGAGCCACTCACATATTTGGGAACCAATCCCATATGCTCGTATCTTAGTTAGGAATCTGCAGTGGGACACCGAGTCAAACGCTTTCCGGAAGTCAAGGAATATGGCATCCGTCTGATACCCTTCATCCATGGTTCGCAAAATACCATGTGAAAAAAGAGCGAGTTGCGTTTCGCAGGAGCGATGCTTTCTATAGCCGTGCTTACGCATGGACAGCAACTTCTCTGTCTCAAGGAAATTCATTATATTCGAACTGAAAAAATGTTCGAGAATCCTGCAACAAACTGATATTAAGGATATTGGTCTGCAATTTTGACGATCCGTCCTTCTACCCTTCTTATATACAGGCGTCACCTGCACTTTTTTCCAGTCGCTCGGGACTTTACGCTGAGCAAGAGATTCGCGATAAATGCAAGCTAAGTAAGGAGCCAATGCAGCTGAGTACACTCTGTAAAACCGAATTGGAATCCCATAAGGACCTGGCGATTTAATTATTTTCAACCCATTCAGCTGTTTCACAACCCCAGGGATGCCTCTCACTATGTCCTCCATACGGGAATGTATTCAGAAATAGCACTTCGGCAGATTTAATGGCCACTAAATACTCTAGATTGTCTCAAGAAAGCATTATTATCTGAGACAGAATTCTTGTACTCTCGTATGAGTTACGTTAATTATGCACTGTTAATTAGAACTGTTTTCCACACTGGGACTCGAACTCGCTGTAACCAAGAGGTGCTAATGCCTTGGCATCGTGGAAAAGCCTTTTTCGAGTCTAGATAGCATAAAAAGAAGTTTTTCCTGTAGTAGTAGTTTCAACTTACAACATATTGTTAAAAAAAATTAAGCATGAACTACATATTGCGACCCTGTAAGGACTTAGATGCAAGAAGAGCCTGAATCGGATATGTGGATTCCGTTTTATCCATTTGTAGGTCAACCGACAGAAAACATACGACTGTACTGATATCTCCAGTCAGATGTAGCAACAGCACACCGTGTACACAATCCCAGATTGAAAAGCCGTGTTGCTGCTGTCCCGGACACAGAGTTGCTAATGCGTGTCTCACAGTTTCACAAATGTCGACAGCACTGCATGGACGTCAATAGTAGTCGTTTCCAGCTCGTTTCCACCACCGTCTATAATTAACAGTCCTTATGTTCCTTCACTACGGTAATAACATCACAAGTATTTTCCGAGGCAGTTACTGTTATTATTATTATTATTGTGTCCAGGTCAGTAGAGTGCTGTTATTTACAAATTCGAAACATATCTACAGGGACTAACTTTGGCTCCTGAGGATATTCTTGTCAGTTTTGGCATAGTGCCTTTATTTACCATGATTCTGTTTAACGAAGTTATGGTTTACATACCGCATGTTTTCTCAGCAGATTTGACTGCTCTTTTCTGACACTGTCTTACTTCTAGTCAGTTCCAGTGGGAAGATGAGTTTTATGAGCAGGTTGATGGTGTTTCATGGGTAACCCATGAAGTCCTACGATCGCCAATTTTTACATGGAAAAATTCGGGCAATTAGCTCTGGAACAAGCGAATAAGATACCATGGCGATGGTATCGATACGTGAATGATACATTTGTTGTTTGGTCACATGGCAAAAATGTTTTAGAGGAATTCTTTTGTTATTTAAATAGTATAAATCTTAAAATTCAGTTTACCATGGAAATGGTGAGAGGCAATGCAATATCCTGTTTGGGTGTCTTCCTTATGAGGCAGACTGATGGCAGCTTGAAACATAAAGTTTTTCGGAAGCTTACCCATAACGACAGATACTTGCATAAGGATTAAAAACATCCAAAGCAGGCTTTTGAGAAGAATGGGTACTCTAGTAAGGAAATAAATAAAGTTTTGCGACCGAATAACAGGATGCCTAAGGACAACGATAGGACACAGCGATGAAATAACACGATCTCTCTACCGTTCATCAAAAAATAACGAATTGGCAAGATTTTAAGGAAACAGAACGTTCGGCCGATTCTCAGACCAACTAAGAAAGTAGACCAAGCAGTTCTTTCCGTTAAGGAGAAACGTCTCCTTTGTAATATTAGTAATTTTCGCCTCACAAACATTAATATACGCTCAATAGTAAATGCCTGATGGCTTAAGTTATCCAACAATTGTAAAGTAAAATAAATGAACCATCGCATAGCAGCGACAGAGTCTATTATTCTTTATCTTTGACGTTCTTGCGCGGTGCCTATAAATCTCTATGTACATGTATCGATTAATGGTATAAAAAAGAATTCTGTTGTTTCAAGACAAATGAGGCTTTTGGCGCCTCACCTTTTACTGTTTGTATTCTATGAAAGGCGGACGCGGACTTGCTGCGTTCCGCAACTGTATTTTATATTTTATGTGAAAACATTGAGTGAATATGCTAATTGTTATTTTTTCCAATCAGAAAACATAATTTTCTTGTAACTGATTACGAACAGGCAGCATCAAGAGGACATTTTGATTGTTATGTATAAAGTATTTAACCACAATGGTCATCAATTGTAATTTAATATGAAAAGGTACGTAGTATTACAAAAAACGTGCGTTAAAGATAAGTGTTCTTATTTTAGTAAATTAACCTTGATGATTTCCATCTCCTTAGTTACCTGAAGGATAATTATTTTGTGTTACTTCATCACCAGAAATTACGATCACGCTGATGGGCCGAACGCAGCATGAGGCAGAAGGAACATTATCGTTTACCTATTATTTCTGAACCAACTTTTTTGTGCAGTGTTGCATTTCTTTTAAAGTCTATAAATCTTCTGGTCCCTTAGTGTTGATCCGGGTATAACTACATCGCGACTATAAAAATGCACAGAAATGATAATGTTTCTTCCGAACGATCTCAAATATATATATATCAATATGCTGCTCTTATTCAGGTATTTAATGCTCAACGTAGGTTATTATACGGGGCTATTACAAATGATTGAAGCGATTTCATAAATTCACTGTAGCTCCATTCATTGACGTACGGTCGCGACACACTACAGATACGTAGAGAAACTCATAAAGTTTTGTTCGGCTGAAGCCGCACTTCAGGTTTCTGCCACCAGAGCGCTCGAGAGCGCAGTGAGACAAAATGGCGACAGGAGCCGAGAAAGCGTATGTCGTGCTTGAAAGGCACTCACATCAGTCAGTCATAACAGTGCAACGACACTTCAGGACTAGGTTCAACAAAGATCCATCAACTGCTAACTCCATTCGGCGATGGTATGCGCAGTTTAAAGCTTCTGGATGCCTCTGTAAGGGAAAATCAACGGGTCGGCCTGCAGTGAGCGAAGAAACGGTTGAACGCGTGCAAGCAAGTTTCACGCGTAGCCCGCGGAAGTCGACGAATAAAGCAAGCAGGGAGCTAAACGTACCACAGCCGACGGTTTGGAAAATCTTACGGAAAAGGCTAAAGTAGAAGCCTTACCGTTTACAATTGCTACAAGCGCTGACACCCGATGACAAAGTCAAACGCTTTGAATTTTCGGCGCGGTGGAGATCATGATCAGCATTTCATGTCATGGCCTCCACGCTCTCCCGACTTAACCCCATGCGATTTCTTTCTGTGGGGTTATGTGAAAGATTCAGTGTTTAAACCTCCTCTACCAAGAAACGTGCCAGAACTGCGAGCTCGCTTCAACGATGCTTTCGAACTCATTGATGGGGACATGCTGCGCCGAGTGTGGGAGGAACTTGATTATCGGATTGATGTCTGCCGAATCACTAAAGGGGCACATATCGAACATTTGTGAATGCCTAAAAAAACTTTTTGAGTTTTTGTATGTGTGTGCAAAGCATTGTGAAAATATCTCAAATAATAAAGTTATTGTAGAGCTGTGAAATCGCTTCAATCATTTGTAATAACCTTGTAATAGTGTAATCAATCCCTGATTCTGTTGCCAAGTGGCCCACCAAAATATTCACTTTTTCGACATTAAAAAAAAGTAAGAATTCTTTTTATTTTCGTCCTCCAAGAGCAACGCTACACCCTCTGTCTGCAAGTAGTGCATAGAAGATTCAGTGTACATGTGGTACGGTCTACATTGGAACTACAAAGATTGTGTGAATACACGGTTAAAGGAACATAAAAGTCTTTGACGACTAGGGAAAACAGACAAGTCAGCCGTGGCGGAACATGCTCTTCAGTCGGGTGACCACGTAGTGAAATTTTCGTAAACTGAATTTTTATGTAATATGACGAACTATTATCCACGGCTATATAGAGAAACCATCTAAATATATACATATAGGGATGATTTTAATACAAAAGAAGAAGATGAAAAATATGGACAGTGGCAGTACAGAATCGATGAGAAATTTTTATCTTTGACTTACTATGATCGATAGTTATATTTTATCTTTGACAAGGTTTATCTCTGCTGTCACGTGAAATCCAGACCACGCCCACTGCGACGTCCGACTCGTCAGTCGGCAAAACTCAGCACAACCAGGAACATCTCCGAAGATGTCCAACGTAGCCTTGGACGAAACGTCAGGGACACAAGAGTTCCATGGACCACGGCTATTCAACCTGGAAGAATTCCCAGCAGCTGAAATATCTGGTCGTGAAAACCTTCGTCGTATGATATCGGCAATATAAACCCAAGACTTTGTACAAGCCAAATTGTTTTTGAGACCGAAATTCGGAAGTTTAATTTAGCCACCTGTATAACATCATGTAACTTTGACGCATGAAGACAGGTCATAACGGGATTCATCGAAGTTCTCCATTACCTTTCCGTTTTTCGAAAGAATGGAAAGAAATAACGTTAATCTGGAAGAGCCCGACGACATCGTGGTCATTTGTGATGACCTAGTACTTCAGTTCAGAACCGCCGCCAGCATTTTACCATTCTTGCAGCCTTAGATATCACCAGAGTTCATTAATATACTTCCAAATTTATTTGTTTGAATTTGAATTTGTAAAAATGCTGACCATTTGTGTCCACAACAGCCTGGAGATTGCTCCACTGCTGCGCGAAACATCTCAGGTGGGATGCGCTCCATGGAATGTCCAGCTGTCGTGACACAGCTCGTGTATGGTGCGTCCAGCATTCTCAGTCATCGGAAAAGTAACATCTTCAACAGTTTGTGATGCAATTGGCAAGGTCGGCCTCTCCCGGGAGCAATTCCCAAGTCACAAGTTAATTCTAGCTTCCGAATCATGTTCCTCAAATTCGGTGCGGAAATGAGACGTCTCCGTATTCCTTTAATACGGCCATTCTCTCGAAGAGCAGCAGTGTTGATGCTGTTGTTTTGATAAAACAGTTTTACGAGTATATCCCTGCTCACCCTGTCCAGACCCATGTTGAATATCTGCAACTATAATGCCACTGATGCATGTGTTTCAACCCTACGTCGTCGTACCAGTGTGGGCGTCTAACGGCAAATCATGTCACTAAAGCTGGTAACAACGCAAATTGTGCTGTACATAGTCTGAACATCATTCCTATAAGGCTGGTTACCGGTAAAATAAATAGTTTTTATATAAATTGGCTCAAGTAGTAAAAGTTAAATTATAACCACTCTGTAGGTTAGTTAATAAACGCGAATGATTCTTCTACTTTGCAGCGTAATGCAGACCGGTTCGAAACTTCTCTAGAAACTGACACTGTTTTTTGTCTTGGAATTCCAATACGGAACACTGCACATGGAACATTGCTATTCGTCCAAAGTGGACATGATTGTGATTTCCATCCTGGACTGACCCATTTGTTTTAATGTCTTTTCAATGTCAATAAACTTCACCAACAGTCTCGTACTTTAAGATATTTCATTTTATTCTGAAAGCACCCAGTTTCGTCAGTTCACTTTGACATCGTCAGACCCCTGCATAATGAAAGAGTATACAAGTAGTATACAAGGGTGTACAAGGCAAGCTTACAGAAAATGACGAGTAATCATAACATCGCTTAAGCTTAAAAATGAAAGTAGTGGCTTTAAATCAAATCTTCGTGTACATCCAGCACAAGAGACTAAAATATGTGTACATATTAGTTAGTTACGTTAAACCAAATGTCTGTGCACACCCGGCACAATAGACTAAGACATATGTACATATTTGTTAGTCATAAAACTATTTAACACCACAAAATTTATAAGGCAACATGTAAATACATTGAAAAGATCAGTACTAGACAGTGTACAATCAAGAGCTTCATTTCTTTACATACATATAATCCTATTAAACTGTATTAGATGAGTACCAATCTTAATTTAAAGTAAAATGTTGCAATAAAATGTTGAAATACAATAGTATGCATGTATAAAACCTTGGCAATATCGCGGATGATAAGACAGTTGGTTGTCACACCATCAAAAGTAGCTTGACGCAAAAGCCAGCGGCAGTCGACATATTAAGAGAAAATAGTATGCATAGCGAACACTAAGAATATTCCCAACTATCTTGTTGCCTAGGTTATACAGAAAATCGGAAGAAAAAGATCACTTAACAGGTCGGCATTACAACAGTGAAACAAACCAACAACAATGGCAAATCCTACTCAAGTAAGAAGTGTCCTCTAGAATCACAGCTGACAACATGAAACAATTTCACTGGGAATATAAAGCAAAATGAATTGCCGAAACTGGTTGCTTTCAGAAAAAAAATATCTTAAGGTTTACGGATGTTGGTGAAGTTTATTGATATTGAAAAGTAGATACTAGCCGATGTTTCTTGGCCATGATGGACCAACAGAGGCTGTAGTTACCAGCCGATGTCCCCTGGCCATGATGGACGAACAGAGTTTGGTTTAATGTCGTCCTGTAGTGCCTTGCGTGTATTGTGAGACAGCGGTCGTTATTCGTTAGTGGACGATTTCAATGATATTATTGTAACCGTGAATTGCAGAAAGCAACTTACCGCTGATTATATGGTAAGAAGAACATCACCTGTGTTGTCAGTTTCTCAAGTGCATAAAGATTCAACAGAAAGACAAAAAGTTTATTTTATAACGCATTGTGTACGTCCTATAACGGTTGACTTTAGCTTTATTCAGTTTTATCGCCGGTAGAGAAACTTCGTCGGTATAGCACGAGATATTGAATATCGCTCGCGTGTTTTGCTCTTTTGTTCGGAGTGAATTTAACTTTCTTACGTGCAACTTGTCCCCCAGAGAGCAAAGCCCATACACAAAATTACGTGTAATTCTCTGTAATGCTTTCAGGTCAGACACAACGAAACGAGTTACGTGTAATGTGACTTGACAGGTAATGTGTGGAAGTAGCATCACTCACACGAATTAAATTTGGTAAAAGGCTTTCATGTTTCCAATACTTATATAATCGCCGGTTTCAGAGAACTACCGCAACTTATGTCCTGAGCTCTGGTCGGAAAACAGCCGAAGATGGTCAGCATTAGGGTAGGGGATAATATCTGCCATTATAACTTTACGCATTACTTGTTCGCTGACCTCGTTGGTGCAGAAATGAGTGTGACCTTACTCTTAAAACTGAGAATAAGGAAACTGAATTTCTTTCTCAATTCTGGAAAATAGTTTTGCTGGATACTCTATAGACGCGTAATACAAAGTTTATAGTTTACCTTGGGAGCCTAGGAAATATTTATCAATGAGTGGTACTTATAAAGTGAACTGAAACGTCCGTCAGATGTGACGTTCAGTACGTGTTTCGATTTCTGAAAGGACAAAATATAGTCCTCGCAGACAATTACATTAGCGAGATCAAACAATGAGTGAGTGGCGGAATTCCTAGGAGGGTGTTAGGTTGGAGGGTGTTCGATTCTGCGAGCAAGAGTACTCACAAATTCAGACAAACATATAAATACTTCCCCTCCATGGCTACGGTCCAGCAAAATTAGAGCTATATTTTCTGTGCAAAGAATAGCCTGGATTGCAAATGACAGGAGAACGTAAATAAATTCAAAGAGTTGTCGTGATGATGAGATTTATCACCGGAACGTGTCTTATACAACGAGTATCACAGGGGCACTATTTCCAGCAGGCTATTAAAAGTTTACGACAAGAAGAGATTACGTATATTACAGCTTTATAGATTCGGCGGCTTTCCGGGCAGGTTGGAACTCTGTAGCTTCAGTCTGAATCAAACTTTCAAGAAGAATTGAAAACATACATACTATTTGCACACTTACTGCAGTTGAAGTTACCATGTCGAGAGATGACCACAGAATCTCCTAAGAATGGTTGCCTGTAGAACTATAGCTCAGCTATTAAGTGATATGCTGAGTGATGGATATTTCAAAGTAGAGAAGAAAATCGGCAGCCGAAGAATTCTGAGGGAAAAAAAATTCCGTAGGGTGAGAGGCACCCACATGTCTTGCTCATACTGTGGCATCAAGCAGTCAGGCCTGCAAGATGAGTGGTCTGCCAAGTGAGTGGATTCATTCTTATTTATTGAGTAATATAAACTCTCGTACTCTCAATTAAGTTACAAATTATCCTCCTGTATGAATAATACGCAACGGAAACGCACATCTGACTATCAGTAATTTACAGAACACTGACTGTTCACTACGCACTGGCAATACCACATTTTCTTTTTGTCTTTTACTTAACGGCTTTTATCAACACGTGGCCACCGCACTGAATTTGAATGGTGCACACATTATAAATTCGGGACATCATGACAACATTCAACTCCAAGGAAAAGTCCACCAATCTTTTTCTTTTCACTATCTTATTTATTCCGATAAATTCTATAACGTAAACACACAAATTCTATAACCTACAACAATAACACATGAGAAATTCCGCCCAGTGGGCATGGCTTTACATTGGTGATTCTCTACCTTATGGTCTCGTAATTATTTAACGCTACAGTGCACTTTCTGGATAGGATGGTGGACCATTTATTATATCTCACACTTCGACTCTCACAATCATCATCACGAAACTTTCCTCCTGATCGAGCGGTACAGAAGGAACAAGCATAATCCACTAATCTTTTGAAACTACCTTGCTACTCTCCCATTCAAACCACACATACCCAAATTACATGACATACACCACATTACAACATGGAATACAATACAATAAATAGTCACAACACTATCACTTTCAGCTTTCCCACTTCAATTAGTATTTATCCCAGTTTCACAAGACACTGCCCCACTTTGTAATTCTACTTTCCTACTATGAACTACGGAGATATATGCACGTCTTCCTGTGCAATGCAAGCCAAGTGCCGTTGCTGGATAGACGGCCGACTCACCTTGCTTCTCTCTCAGAGTTTGAATCTAGCGTCACACGGAATCATATCACGCAAAGTAATATTAAGAACATATTCATTACACACGCGAGTCCTCAACTGATACCATGGACGAGTACTTCTCTTTATCCTTTGTCTCATACACAGATTGAGACTCACACAGTACTCACCACGTGGAAGTACTCGTCTCTAATTTCAAGTCCTCCACACGCCATTTCTTAAATATTTCAACTTATGGTACACACGCTAGTAATTCAGCTTAACTTAAGTGCACGGAAGTATTTCAACTTATTGCTACACGTGGTTTCATTGTGACCATTGGTCACTTCCAAAGATTACTACGATTCCATTAATATTACCTGCCTGACATTTAATTCTCCCCACAAAAGTTCCTGAAATAGAGAAAGTATTATTTCAAACTACTCTTAAATATTCCACATGCATACCATGTCTCCACTCTTTTGTCTTTACGGAGCACAACTAAGACAGGTCTTAACAGCACAAGATCCAGCGGCAGAGTGCTGAAACATGGCCGTTCTTCAGGTCATCTCGCACCTCTGTCGAGGTGGGGGAAGACCATGCTACCGTATTGGTCAGCCACATTTCAGGTGCTCAAAGCTCTGGTAAGTTTCATCTCTTTGGTTTCACCAAAGGTGGCCAAAGGATCGTCTCAAAGATGATCATATATTCACATTCAATATCTGCGGTTAGCAGACGACTGTACATTCATTCATTTCACAGATCTCACCAAAGTGGATGTAGGGATTTATTTTGTGGGAGTGCACATGTGATCAATTAAATAAATAAATTGTCATTCTTTCCCACACTGGTATCCGGCTTCGCTGTATTAATTGAAATTGAGTTATTATTAGAAAAAAATATGTTGTTCATACAAGAATAATGAAGTATTTTGTACCTATTTTCAATGTCGGGCAGTACTGTACCCTTTCACCACCGGCTACCCATGCAGAAAAAAATGGCATGGTACTATCCTTGCAATGCGAGGGTAGTTCCGAATATTTTTTTAAGAAAGCTGTATTAGAACAAACGTAGCAAGTCATCATAATAACCAGGAGGAGACCTTAGCCCCTGGTGACCTCAAATAGACGACCAAATGCTGTTACTTTACCAAATTATTGACACAGTCGTTGCATTATTGTACTCTCCACAATCCGGAGTAATGTACACATACATAATTACAACAATACAAATGACAAATAAAACATCACATCGTACAAATAAAAATAATGGTGAGATAAAAATTGGCTTAGGTACCGGGATCTCCGTTATTTTTAGGAGTAATCCAAACTTCAATAGTTCTAAAACAAATAAAAAAATACTAATTGTGCTCATGAAATTTTAAATAACTCACCGTCCAAACACAGAGTAAGTAATCTGACATTCATAAATTGCGAGGTAAAAACCTTTACACAGCAAAGTCTAAATATAAAACAAAATCAACAAAAGAAAAACATTGCGTACACTAGTTACATGTAGAATGTCAGGCTCCATACCATTACTCTAAAATGTACATCAAACCTACAGAGAAATAAAACTGAGAAGAAAAACGATGAAATATACCACAAGTTACATACTGGTTACGTAATATAGTTCATCTAAGACATCATGTCATACCTAATTAACTATCATCACTTAAGCAATTGCAACCACTACTCGACTGTGAGTTTAACCATATCCCTGTCCACCAGTACAAATACCTGCTGCTGAGCTAGTCAGTCCATCAACTTTGATCAATACACACAGTAAATAGTTAGCAATAAGTGCTTCAATCCACCAATAGCTCTCGTATCTTACTCTGCTGCTCATTTCTCTGTTACACATTAAGATGACAAGAACTTGCATTTCGACTAGCCTTGGTTACACTTTAATGTGAAATATCACCACTGCGATAATGCAATTAAGTGGCTTCAGTCAACACACCAACAAGATCATTACTGTCCACGACATCAAAATGCATCAGTTAATTCTGATATTTGTTGTGCAATGCAAACTCTTGTCCCCTGTGACAACCTTACTGACCAATGCAATAAGAACCAGTACATTAGTATTACGCCACTGGCTAATAATTAAAGCATCATTGTACCAAATATTCTAATAAACATGCTACGTGAACTTGATAACCCAGAACAAACAAAAAACAAACACTAACTATTCTAAACACAAATGTTAATGAAATACAATTACACTTGCTGTCCCTTCAGGAATGAAACATATAAAAAAAACATTTACACAATTACAAATACATTATTCCCTATCTTGCGAGTCACACGGAAACATTTCATTCTGTGATTTTCTTGGGGTCAAAAAGTTGCTGATAGTTTTCCTAGAAACACTGCCTCGGTGTCAAAGCTCTCCCATGGTTACCCGGACGAAAGTCTTTAGGTCACTTAAATCGGCATTTTGAACACACACTGAACAGTAAACTGTATCTCACATTAAACACAAATGTCATAGTCACTCTCAGAGTACCATCCACACGAATCTGGTCGTCCAGAAATGGCCCTACAACTACTATTACCCACGGTTCTGTCCTTTCAGTTCATGGTGTAATTAAAAGTCGTAAGTTCCAACCACCAGCACTTATTCCTGCACTAATTAAAGAAATGTCTCCTACTACAAATGCAAATGTCAAAGTCCCACTTTAGTTTATTGCGTTCATACAATAATTTGTCACCAAATGACAACTGTCCTCTTTAAGTATACCAAGCGTCCCACATGCAATTCACAAAGCATGCTTAACAAGTCACTGCGAAAGTTTATGGATCCCACCGTTCAGTGGTCAAGACAAAACAAAACAATCGTCCTGTCAGCTATAGGCAAAATCTTTTCCACCACTCACAACGTGGAAACACCAGTCCTTCACTTTCCACCTTATGGAGACATACGAGCAGTCATCTTGTTTCACGGCTTCACAGTCCAGTACTAGTTAATATCTGCTGGTAGAAAATGCCCGCCGGACTCTGCCGCGCGTCATTCATTTTGCCGTGCCGCCGCCGCGCGAGCCGTTGAGCAGAAGAAACCACCCGCTGCTGCCTCCGTGGGATACTTTCCCCAGTCGTAAGGGTGGCGGAACTTATGAATGGCCAGTGGTATGTACGTGTCGCCCCAGGCCGTTGACCTGCTGTAGCGGGCGCCTGGAGTGTGCCTCGATCGGCAGTGGAGTGGGGAGCGGACCGGCTCTGTTGCCTCTCCCATGCCAACATCTGCTTGGCTTATGTGGTATGGGCGCATTCTGTGTAGCACCTCAGCGCTACGACACCCAATCAGTCAGACCCTTCTGTGCATCTCGCAACATTACAGACAAAAGGAAATTCTTGCATTATTTAAATACTCATTGATTACATGTATGATCTATTAGATACATTGGTAATAAAAGAATCTTTGTTCTAAAAAACATAAAATTATACACCCTAGTTTTCTACACATACAACATCAACATTTATCCCTTTTCTATATACAGCCCATACTTGTGCTATTGATTGTACCTGTCGTCCCTCATACAAAACATGAAAGTGTAAAAAAAAAAAAAGGAATAAGAAACAAACTACACAGCTCATAATTACAATATCAAATAGTAGACTACTCTAACATCCTGTCACAGTGAAAATATTAGAAGCTGTTGATTCTAAAACTACAATATACAGTGCACCTTTACACCGAGCGAGGTGGCGCAATGGTTAGACACTGGACTCGCATTCGGGAGGACGACGGTTCAATCCCGCGTCTGGCCATCCTGATTTAGGTTTTCCGTGATTTCCCTAAATCGCTCCAGGCAAATGCCGGGATGGTTCCTTTCAAAGGGCACGGCCGACTTCCTTCCCCATCCTTCCCTAATCTGATGAGACCGATGACCTCGCTGTCTGGTCTCCTTCCCCCAACAAACCAACCAACCAACAGTGCACCTTTGTGCATGTGACAGACTGAAATTAGTATCCCTTTATATATTTTACGTTTTTATTATATATAACAACATTTCTAGGACATGTATGATCCATCCACATGATGTCAGATCCTGACCTGCCATCGAGGTTCATCCAAATCAAACAACAAAGCACAATAATGTTTTAGTTATGGACCGGTAGCATCCCCTTTACAGGAGTGTGCGCATTGATCACACTACTCTACGACTCTCACTCACCAGACGTCACACTTTCCTTCTCATTCAATCCATTAATACACTAACAGAATAGGTCTAGAAGTCAGCTAACGTTAACACCACCACACTCACAACAACATACCATACCTTTGCTCCCTTACACTCAACCACATAACACATGAAGCTGTTTCGGAGATAGCATTCCAGTCTCCAAATTCGTCCTTTCACTCTGGCACCTCTCTCCATCGGCTTACCTCTGCATTCACTTTACCGATTATTCATCCTGCTAAATATCAACTTAGAATTGCGACATTTCATCTAATAACAAAAAATACACAAACTGTCATCCTGCAAAATAACTGTACACATTCTTGGTACCGTTTTGATTAGTTATACTGGTACCAGGCTTCAACAACAACAATAAAAGTAATTTTTTTCATATTGCAAATGTTATGGTAAGAATTAGATTTACACTTATATTACATCTTACGTCAGTATTCCACAACGTTCACCATCTGGATCTCATACTCCCTTTATGTCCCTTCACATTGTGCAGTCGTCCTCATCTCTTCATTCGTATTTCGGCTCTCCATCTGTCCATTACTCCATCATTTCCTGGTCTTCCTTCCCCATTCGCATCAATCTCGATTGCAGCATACACAGGCCTCTCTGTAACATACATCTAAGACATCTCCACATTATTAATTCTACTTACCTTTCTTTACCACTGTTTCATCACGTCGAATCTCTCTTTATTAATCACACTGCTTCACGTCGCTTCTCTCCTTAAATATCACCTTTATCCCCTATTATTTATCACGTCGCTTCTCTCTCTATCAACCATCTTTATCCACTCATTAATCATCACATCGTTACTGCTTGATCCTTATTCATATGACAAAAAATACGTACATACACCAGTCCGTCGACTCCTGTTCATGACTCATTCGACCAGTCTATTCCGTCATACTTCCTGACATCCCGCCTGAAAATTCTTATGTTCGATTTGACCCTGCACCACGTTACACACCACAAATAAATACACTGACTATCTACCATAAATTGCTTACTTTCGATCTATCCATAACTTTTCCATAATTTGGTGTTAGAAATGTGATGAAGCCCACGAGATTGTTTTCCCTTGATCGTTTCAATCAGTACAGCATTTTCATGGACAATCCGCCTCACTCTGAATGGTCCACTGTATACAGTAAAGAATTTGCTAGTTAGGAATCTGTGCTTACATGAAAATTAAATGTGTGCAGATAATATACAAGCTGGGAGAGATGGGACAGCCCAAGTGTTAGAAACTTTGGTGCTAGTGGCCTCTTTCACTAACACCAGATTCCAAACAACCACACACAGCACTCCATTATAACTGTCACCACTACAGTGACGTACTATAGATCTGATGGCATCTAATTTAAAAACTTCGATCACATTACTGATGTTACCTGTAACAGCAGTATAAACATTCCATACAGATCACAATGTTGACTTTTTACATTACGTGTTATGTACCTGCAATAGTCAAATCGCACTAATTAAACTGGTTTCATTGGCATTATTACATAACATTTTCTTAGCAACTGGTTTTTTGAGGAAACAGTCCTTTTACTTTAGTGTTCCAAATAAAAATTTGCAAATTTTGCTTTGAGAGACCAGCCTAACAGATTCCATTACTGGTGTTTTATTCTCTGATCAGAAGTATGGTATTTGCATTCCTACATATCAGTTGAGTATGTCTCCTACCTAGACAATTCTCAGTGCTAGCGGCATGTGTTTTAAGGCAAGATGCTAAAGGCTGATATGTTGGATTAGTTTCTCCTATCCTTCAATCCATTATGACAAGAATGAAATGCCAGTATTCCATGCTCTCCTGTCATTCTGATAGTTTCTGCCGTTCCTATCATCGATATTATCTGACCTATGTGTCGTGTCTCCGTTCACGATATTGCTCTGATTACCCAATTCTTGTAACCAGTGCTGAAATGACGCAGAATCGTCTACGCCTCTGACTGCTATCACTATATCTCTGCACAATCTCACTGGCAACTTCGTTATACAGATCCTAATGAGCTCCCCAGGTTCGTATGGCACATCCAAATACATATTTTGTCTCAGCATTTGCTGATAGCACGCCACTGGATCTCTTATACCACCTTCGTTACAATTTGGCATCTTCAATATGCTTTGCGTAACCTGGTCCTGCTTACTTTGCGACCAGAATTCATTTAAATAGCTACCACAGTCTTTAATAACCTCCTGCATTTTTGCTTTAGCTTCGTCCCTCACATGGTTACACACAATCTTCATTTTGAGGAGCTGTCCCGACGATGAAGGTAATGAATCTTGAAATTGAGACAGCCTTGGACTATACCCAGTTGGGTTTGCCACCTCTTTTATCCGAAACAACCGTTCTTCTGACTCTCTGAATTCGTCTTCCTCTTTCTGCCTATTTTCGTTTTTTGAATTTATCTCACTCTCCCTCTGGAGTCCACCTGGTGGTGTGTCACCTTCACTACTGCACGTTAATTGCAACTGTGCTAGTTCTTCCCTATGTTTCCTACTTATTTCTAATTGCGCCTCTTTAAGCTGTAATAGTGAGTGTATCTCCTCCTGGTTGGCATAAACCTCTCGCTGCGTACTGTCAGAGCCTGTCTCGCCTCTTATTCTACATCTGCACTAATCGTATTCATTCTGACAACTACCTCTTTGATTCGCTCATCCGGCAACACGTCCCTACGTTCTGTCGTATCACTCTCTATTGCAATTATCCGTACCTCCAAATTGTTGGCTTTTTCTTTCACGGCGTCACATACTTGCTTCAACGCACCCAGATTCTTCTCCCCCTCATATAACCGATTATTAACTGCGGGCAGACGCTCAACGATAACTAAGTGTAGCTTCCTCATTGCCTCTTTATTTCCCTTATCCAATGCCTCCATACTTTCCTTACTATCTTTATCCATCGATTGCAATATTTCCTTAATCTCCCTATCTCGCTCCTTATTATCTCTATCCATCGCTTCCAATCTTTCCTTATTGTCTCTATCCATCCTCTGTAAAAACTGCAGTAGCTTATTGTCATTTGCTACTTTCGACGCGCTCACTTCATTCGCCTAAGAAACCGTAGCTTCCCTAAGGGTAGCTGCACTTTCACTGTATACCTGACCTAGTCCCGGCTCGCCCGCGTCGACGGGAAAAGCCCCCGTTTGTGGACAAAGCCCGCCGTTTAAAGGATCACCTAGCCGCGGACCACTGAACAATTCAGCCCCTTCCGAGTGTTTGCCGTTCTCGCTCATTAGCCCAAAATCGACACCTACTTCCTGCTACACTCCTACGTTCACGCCACAATCACTATTCTCCATGGTGACTACACTTTTCGACTGCGACCTAGTTACTACGGACATTATGCAAAAAAAATTATACAACGATCTTCCAGCCTTGGACGATATAGCAATTAATTACATAAAAAAAATAAAAGATCCTCACCAATCCAGAAAGAAATTGCAAACAAAAAAAAAATTTTAGTTCTTAGCGGTATCACAATATATTCCATCAAATAAAAAAAATCTTTACAGCAATAATCCTGGCAGGGTCGAAATTATGAGAGGCACCCACATGCCTTGCTCATACTGTGGCATCAAGCAGTCTGGCCTGCAAGATGAGTGGTCTGCCAAGTGAGTGGATTCATTCTTATTTATCGAGTAGTATGAACTCTCGTACTCTCAATTAAGTTACAAATTATCCTCTTGTATGAATAATATGCAACGGAAACGCACACTGACTATCAGTAATTTACAGAACTCTGACTGTTCACTACGCACTGGCAATACCACATTTTCTTTTTGTCTTTTATTTAACGGCTTTTATCAACACGTGGCCACCGCACTGAATTTGAATGGTGCACACATTATAAATTCGGGACATCATGATAACATACAACTCGAAGGAAAAGTCCACCAATCTTTTTCTTTTCACTATCTTATTTCTTCCGATAAATTCTATAACCTAAACACACAAATTCTATAACCTACAACAATAACACATGAGAAACTCCGCCCAGTGGGCATGGCTTTACATTGGTGATTCTCTACCTTATGGTCTCGTAATTATTTAACGCTGCAGTGCACTTTCTGGATAGGATGGTGGACCTTTTATTATATCTCACACTTCGACTCTCACAATCATCATCACGAAACTTTCCTCCTGATCGAGCGGTACAGAAGGAACAAGCATAATCCACTAATCTTTTGAAACTACCTTGCTACTCTCCCATGCAAACCACACGCACCCAAATTACACGACATACACCACACTACAACATGGAATACAATACAATAAATAGTCACAACACTACCGCTTTCAGCTTTCCCACTTCAATTAGTATTTATCCCAGTTTCACACGACACTGCCCCACTTTGTAATTCTACTTTCCTACTATGAACTCTGGAGATATATGCACGTCTTCCTGTGCAATGCAAGCCAAGTGCCGTTGCTGGATAGACGGCCGACTCACCTTGCTTCTCTCTCAGAGTTTGAATCTAGCGTCACACGGAATCATATCACGCAAAGTAATATTAAGAACATATTCATCACACAGGCAAGTCCTCAACTGATACCATGGACGAGTACTTCTCTTCATCCTTTGTCTCATACACAGATTGAGACTCACACAGTACTCACCACGTGGAAGTACTCGTCTCTAATTTCAAGTCCTCCACACGCCATTTCTTAAATATTTCAACTTATGGTACACACGCTAGTAATTCAGCTTAACTTAAGCGCACGGAAGTATTTCAACTTATTGCTACACGTGGTTTCATTGTGACCATTGGTCACTTCCGAAGATTACTACGATTCCATTAATATTACCTGCCTGACATTTAATTCTCCCCACAAAAGTTCCTGAAATAGAGAAATTATTATTTCAAACTACTCTTAAATATCCACATGCATACCATGTCTCCACTCTTTTGTCTTTACGGAGCACAACTAAGACAGGTCTTAACAGCACAAGATCCAGCGGCAGAGTGCTGAAACATGGCCGTTCTTCAGGTCATCTCGCACCTCTGTCGAGGTGGGGGAAGACCATGCTACCGTATTGGTCAGCCACATTTCAGGTGCTCAAAGCTCCGGTAAGTTTCATCTCTTTGGTTTCACCAAAGGTGGCCAAAGGATCGTCTCAAAGATGATCATATATTCACATTCAATATCTGCGGTTAGCAGACGACTGTACATTCATTCATTTCACAGATCTCACCAAAGTGGATGTAGGGATTTATTTTGTGGGAGTGCACATGTGATCAATTAAATAAATAAATTGTCATTCTTTCCCACACTGGTATCCGGCTTCGCTGTATTAATTGAAATTGAGTTATTATTAGAAAAAATATGTTGTTCAGACAAGAATAATGAAGTATGTTGTACCTATTTTCAACGTCGGGCGGTACTGTACCCTTTCAAGGGCTCTATATTTGTTCCAACTCTTTTCAATGTATACCGCGTAAGTTCCTCATGGTGGCTGCTGAAAATTCGCTTATGCAAATGGCCTAGCCGTTAATATCCACGGAAAGTTCGCAGAAGAAACAGGCAGGTCAGCAGACAGCTGCCATTCTCTTTTAAGAGAAATTCTATAAAATACAAGCATACCTCAAAATATTTTCCTGTTGCACTCGATAAACCCTTGATCAGTTAAATACATTTCACTCTTGCTACAACCATAGATCGCACCATGAGTAGTATCCTTCAGATGTTGGTGGCATCACAAGATCTACAGTGGCAATGCTAGGCTGCTCTGAATTGAAATTAATGTATAGTACTGCAGAATTTTGCGCGTCATCAGCAACCATACCAGCTTAGTGCAAAAGTACTTATGATCAAAAGATATCAACGGAACACATCATCTTACTGACTTTCAACTACAAGCCATATCTGTTTATCTTAATCAGAAGGCACTAAGCTTTGTTACATGAATGTAAGAATGTACTCAACAAACCCCAGCATCCCATTCTTTCTACGTTTCGACTGCTACCTCTGACAGTCTGATATCCAGACAGACAACAATAAAAGCTGCTGGAGACGTTTAGATGAAGAATATGCTATACGTCATAAATGGGAGCAAATATGAATCCAGCAAGAATCACCAGAAAAACAAGGCAATCTAAGCACCCTCACTAAACCATGAAGCTTCTATTTGACTCCATGTACGTGGACGACATCTAATAAAATCTGAACGAACTACACGGAATGCAAGAACTTTATTTTTCAGAATGGAAAAAGTGTTATTCCTATCTTGCTGATGTCGCAAAACACATCATACCACCCTAACACATTCTTTGTGACTGTAAATTAACATCATATTCGGGCAGCGACACTGAACCATTAAAGTATTGTACAATTTAATGTTTTCCTTTAGTAACACTGATTTATATTTGTAACATAATCTACAACAATGTCATATGATGTCCCCACCCTAAATAAATAATTTGCCGAGTAGTTTCCAGTTCTGATACCAAATTTTACAGGAATTTATCGAAGCTGGGCATAAATATTCCAAGTGTTTTCACGTCAGAGTGAAAACAATTTTTTACGTCTGGCTACTCAGTAAGTGAACAAGCTGGATTTCACGTCGATATTACTGATCCCAATTTCATATTTATGGATATAACCACAAGGGATTTTAAGTACAAATAATTCAGCATTCTTCTGTGAACCCAAACAGGCAGACTACTTGCCAACTCAAAAAGGTACAGCTATCGCCACACAACAATGAGTGGTACTTATAAAGTGAACTGAAACGTCCGTCAGATGTGACGTTCAGTACGTGTTTCGATTTCTGAAAGGACAAAATATTGTCCTCGCAGACAATTACACTACCGAGATCAAACATACTAGAGAGACGTGCAACTGAAGAAATTACTCACGATGGAAGGTATTTTGTGTCTAACATTTTACAGGCAATCTTGCACGTGGATGTTTACGGTTTGAGATTCTTTCACGTGATCCTATCCTTGTGTTTACACATAGCCATATCGATCACGCCTTTCTCCCACGCAACATTATACCCTCCTCTCAGCTCCTTCCTCTCAGCTATTTCAGATTTAATAATGATTTGTAGGAAAACGTTAAACTAGACGTCATTTTCTTTTTACTGATACCTTTGTTTGTAGTTCAAAACTGACATTCTGTGGGTTCACTGGGTAGGAGGATTGAGAAATTGGAACATTGGATGTAGGTGCTTAAAGCAACCATTGCACACCATGAACACTTGATTAGCTTCCTGTTGCTTAACACGGAAATTTTAAGAGGATGCTTTCAACATTAAACTATGTAGTTTACATCGTCGAAGCTTTTCTTTAGTTATTTTCAGGTGAAGTGTTAACATTAATTACAATTATGCGATGGCCGTCGCAGTACATTCATACTGCAATATATCTGGCAAAGATTAACATACGGTCTTGGTCTCATTTCACAGAAGGAAGATGGTACTTTCGCCAGTACCTATGCAACATTAGTAGCGATCAGTCCATGTGAATACTGGATACATGATTTCCAACCTTAGGATTCAACACAAATATGTAAGCGTGATCATATCTCAAAGAGAAATTATTAAATCCCACAGAGGAAGTCTTTTGAACACTGTATATCATATGTAATACATAGATGTCTTATAACTAATCTCATGTATCAAACATGTATCTTAAAATCTAAAATGTCTTCCAGGTTATGAAGTGGTGTTTCATACTGCAGACAAATACAGGTCAAGCACTGGATTATAAAAATTTTTTCTTCTTTGTCTAAGATAGCTGTGCCTTCACATTTGTGATACGATATGTACATGGCAGAGAGCCACTTTGCAGAATTTTATCAAGAAATTGCGAAATGTTGGATTCCACTCGAGATATGAAAGTGGTATATGTGTCCACACTCTATGCTGATGGTACTTCTGGACCAAGATTCGGTAAGTTAAAACAATTTATGCAAACTTAACCAAGTAAAGGCATATCTAGTAGCATAGAGGATTTTGTTAGATTAATGGAGGTGAAAACCGCAATTTCGACTGAGTAACGGATCATGAGGTATTTACGTTTTAATGTGGATGGTGCATCGTAATCAATGAGTGCACTTAAGGAAGCGGGCAGCGCTAATTCCTCGGCGTGGAGCGGTGTTGGTCGAGAAACGCAAGTCACCGAGGCGCAGGCGTAGCGACCGCTTCTGGAAACATGGAAGGTTGGAAGACGGTTACAGAATACTGCGTAGTTGGCAGCAGTGGACACAGCGTTTTCTGAAGGACACAGTAACATAAACAATAGAGCGTGAGAACTAATATCAAAGCCAAACACAATTGTTAAAGGTGGTAACGGCACGTCATTGCACCCAGGTGTAACAGAAGACAAGAGAACGCTTCATTGCTCGAGGAGAATGCTGCTGTGGCCTAAAGCGGGCGCACGTACCTCGCGGCGGCTCCGCAGTTATGCCAAAATAAGCTTTGTCTGAGCGAATTTTGCGTAAATTACGTTGTCAATGGTCTACCCATGTGGGAAGTGAGTTTGTCTGGTGATTATAAGAGGTTTTTGCTTTGTGACATAGAGGCTTAGCCGACGTCAATGCCAGTTGCATTACCATTGCTACCATGCAAGCAAGTGAACTGTTTGTTTTAACTGCCCAATTGTGTGCTCTGTTAGTGTTGTATAATAAGCGTCGCTGATGACCATTATTTTGCGGTAGGGAAAGATTTTAGCCATTTTGTGTTTGCTGCTGAAGTTCCAGGGCATAAAACTATCCTGGTAGTGTTTCATACCAAGACCCACCTGACAAGTAAAGTTTCAAACTGAATAGAATGACGAGAGATTATTATTGTGCTTCTGGTTCAAATGGCTCTGAGCACTATGCGACTTATCTTCTGAGGTCATCAGTCGCCTAGAACGTAGAACTAATTAAACCTAACTAACTTAAGGACATCAAAAATCCATGCCTGAGGCAGAATTCGAACCTGCGACCGTAGTGTGCCTTCTGGTGTTCTAGTGCAAGTAACTGGTGTATCGGTAGTTTCAGACCGAGAGGCAGAAGTTACGTTCGCGAGTTCACTGTGAATTTCAGATCGAAGCAGCTGGTACATTATACCAGTGCTGTAACGAATATACACATACGAAATTGGAGAACATAAACAAAAGCAATACAAGGATAATGGAATGTAGTCGAATTGAGTCGGGTGATGCTGAGGGAATTAGATTAGGAAATGAGACACTTAAAGTAGTAAAGGAGTTTTGCTATTTGGGGAGCAAAATAACTGATGATGGTCGAAGTAGAGAGGATATAAAATGTAGACGCAATGGCAAGGAAAGCGTTTCTCAAGAAGAGAAATTTACTAACATCGAGTATAGATTTAAGTGTTAGGAAGACGTTTCTGAAAGTATTTGTATGGAGTGTAGCCATGTATGGAAGTGAAACACGGACAATAAATAGTTTGGACAAGAAGAGAATAGAAGCTTTCGAAATGTGGTGCTACAGAAGAATGTTGAAGATTAGGTGGGTAGATCACGTAACTAATGAGGATGTATTGAATAGGATTGCGGAGAAGAGAAGTTTGTGGCACAACTTGACTAGAAGAAGGGATCGGCTGGTAGGGCATGTCCTGAGGCATCAATGGATCACAAATTTAGCATTGGAGGGCAGCGTGGAGGGTAAAAATCGTAGAGGGAGACCAAGAGATGAATACACTAAGCAGATTCAGAAGGTTGTAGGTTGCAGTAGGTACTGGGAGGTGAAGGAGCTTGCACAGGATAGATTAGCATGGAGAGCTGCATCAAACCAGTCTCAGGACTGAAGACCACAACAAAAACAACAACTGGGTCGCGAAAATATATTAAGGAAATTTCCCAGCTTTGTCTGTTGTTTATTTATCAGAGTAACCACTTTCCAGGAGTACTAATTTCGGCGTACTTTGGTGCTCAGAATTCACAGACTGCAGTGCAACATGAAATTAGCCATCCTTTGGGTAAGTCACGTAAGTTTGACAGGTGTGAATGATGCTTCTGGACTTCACATTTGAAGATATACAAATGTAGGTCTGCCAAGCACGTAATCCACATACCCCTTCTAGATCACAGAATCCTGATACAGGCAGTTAACGTGTTACACGTTGTTAGTTACGGTTTGGACCGTTGGTATTTCGTGTCGTCACTTACCAATCTGTTTTAATCTAGCAGAGACGAGAAAGATAACAAGACAAATTTACGTAAAATACGAGATTGAAGGCCGACTACGGCGTGGCACTTGTATGCCTGTGGCATTATATATACATCTGAATATTTTAAATTTTTCAACTTACGCGTGCGCCTAAGATGTTACGTTTCAAACCGACCATATGATCTAAACTGCAATAAACGTTATTGAAAATAAATGAACACTCAAAGGAGAAACTTCCTCTCTCTCTCTCTCTCTCTCTCTCTCTCTTTTTCCAAAACTTTATGTTTATCATCAAATGTAGCCGCGTTACATTTTTTGTTCACAGTTATTACTACTGTAGGATTTTTAGGCTTAAGTGGTATGTTTGTTTGTCATACATCAGTAAAATTAAGAATTTTAATTGGTGGACAGCGCAACCAGCTGGTCAAAGAGCATATGTGAAGAAGGGAACATTGTCTCTGGGCACGGATGCATACAGCGCAGTGCAGTGTGACGGTATCTCTTCGCCAGCAGAGTGCTCTGGCGTAGTTGTTGCTAGCGGCATGTAAAGTGACACATCGTAAGGTAGCAGACTGGAAGAATCGTGTGTTTTGGCCAGGCATAATTACTGTGTTAACAGTGTACAAACCAAAAAGCAACAAGAGGAATAAATATGAAAGAAGAGCATTGTGGGCCCAAAATTGTTCATTGCGAAGAGACAGTAAGAGGAGCGTATTGCGATGCTGGTCGACGAGCTCAAGCAGCACCAACAACTACTCATTAATATAACTTTAACATTTAGAAGTGTATCAAGGCTTGCCAGCGTAGTAGTTTCATTCTGTGAATAATTTTCAGCTTAGCGTTAATGCTGTGTTGCAAGTGCTTAAACCTGAACACTTACCAAGTAACGTCCTATCCTGTCATTATTAATTAAAACCGAGTCTCACTTTTGACGATACAGAGACTAAGATTTCTAAGCCACTGCAATGCTAATAATTTGTTTAAAGAAATCAAAATTATCAAAACTTAAAAAATAACTGAGACAAAGATAAAGGTAATGGACTATGTTGCTCAGTGAAATCTTCACTTTAAAAACCAGTATTAATATTCAGTGACTATGAAAAATTAATTTCAGTCAGTTATTAAAGATTACTGTGGATCAGAATATTTAATTTATTTGTGTGAGCAATAATTTCTGCTCTCATTTCCAAAATACGTAACAGTGTTAAGCAAAACTTCAGCAGTTGCTATTTAATCAACGTTCCGCGCTAATAAGACATATTTTGCTTAACAGAAAATACGTATTTCAGGACAATTACAGTAGTAGAAATACTAACAGTAGGCATTATGGTAGGTTGTACGAAGGTATTTGCTACGTAAACTGAGTGCAAAACAATTATCAGTCAAGCGCATATGCTTATATCCGTTTCCTTCATCAATTTCACGATCAGATTTGTTACATGTTTCTATCTGTGATTCTGAGTCTGGGCTAAAGTTAGTGTTATTGTGTCCGTTCGAGCCTGCCTGTCTTGCGTTAATTACGAGGTAAGTAGTTCCCCAAAATGATTGACAACTATCATGAATTTCGCTAAATGCTTTGCAGTTTTTATCTTTCGTCACAATTCTTTCGAACGTTATTGCGTAGAAGTAGTCGCGCAATAACTGTTCGGCTATTAATTGGTTTTACGTCTTCTTTATTTAATTTGTTCTTCGGAACCGGTGCTTTTTCATAGACAACAGGGACATTAGAAACACGTGTCATCAGTTAATTCAATTATCCGAAAGTGTGGGTGCGTTATAACGTATTATATTCTTAGATACCCCGCCTAATGCAGACTCTTGATAATACTTCCTTCGATAATCCTTCAAGTCCGAGTTTCTCACAATCCGGATGAACTGTAATGGAAGTTAAAGCACTGGAGTACATGTGTTTCAGTATGCTTTGACAGTTTCGTGCCCTTTATCGACGTTTCTAATTTCCTAGTGACTACTGGCTATCGAGTATTTTCTCCTCAGGCAGCTTTCAGCGTAACGCATTTTCTGTAGAATCTCGGAGATGACTCACCATGAAATCGCATCGCATTCTTAAGGAGAACAAATCAGGCAGGATTGTGATCTCAGTGGTGTTTCACGCTGATTGATTTCTTCATCGCTGCTCCCCCCATCCGTCTGTGAAGTAAGTGGCCAGCAAGGCGGTGGCAAGTGGAGCGTAAAATAAAATTGAAGGGAGAGACCGGTCGGCAAGGTAACAGAAGGATATCTAGAAACACGAACCCAACGAAATACGACCAGCCGCCACACTGGTTTTCCGGGGGTAAGGAGGAGAGTGGTGGTGGTGGTGGGGGGGGGGGGGACACCACACTCTCCGTCTGCGAACAAATTGTCAGCTAACCAAATTTTCCGGAAAAGCGAAGACTGCGGCAGTGGGAATGTCACTCGTTAGAAACTGAGTGACGTATGACGGATTCCGATGGTGCCCGAGTTTTTTGAAGGAGATTGGGTTGCGACCGGGAGGTATCGGAATTGCTAACAGCAGTCTCCGCTCCACAACGCCAGCGCTATCTCTGGGACGAACGGGTGGATTATAGAGGCAGAGAGATAATAGGGCCGCCATTTGCTGGTAGCAGGGCAGGCGCAGCGCCTCTGTCTTGTGATATCTGGCGAGGCGAGGGTAAGCAGGCCGGATGCTGAGACGATTGCCGAGGGGAGGCGGAAAAAAGTAGGGGGACGGAAGCTCAAGAGCCGAACGCAGGCGAATATAAATCCCCCTTTTATCGCGGGGGCGTTCGCGAGGATGAAGTCATTTGCACTTCGTTCTTGGCGCTCGTCTTTTCGCTCGGGTAGTCTCGGATCCATATTTCCTCTGATATTCGCCGAGGGGACGCGCCACGTCGGGCTGCCTTAATTAAAAGTTGCCGTGGGACACGCGGGTGCGTAAATACTCAATTTGAGCGCCTGTGTGCTATGTCTGACAATTCAGAATAGGGTGGGGAGCATTCGAAAAGCGAATTTTTCGGATAACCGATCATTTACTACTGCATATCGTGAAGGCGGCTAAATAGTTTTTGTTGAATGATAATATATAGCTAGATTTACTGGTATTTTGCCTGTGTGCTAATGTAGGCTATACTAGCGAAAAGCTGAACTCGTTTTGACGTTAGTAAGTAACCTCGTAATTGCTAAAGTGATCAGCAAAGCAAGGGTGTTTTGCCTGTGTACTAATGTGCAGCTATACTAGCGAAAAGCTCAACTCATTTTGATGTTCGTAAGTAACCTCGTAATTGTTAAAGTAATTAGCAAAGCAAGAGTTAATCGTGAATGATTTTTTTTTTTTTTGATATGTTACAAAACAGCATCACCGGTCTGTTGCGGTCTAACTGTGTTGGTGAAGTAGTAAATTTATCCACAGGGCAGTGACTGCGTCACTGCAATTCACTTTGGAGGTGTGGCGGTGGGACTTGTAATCCCGTATCACCCTCTGACGGTGACATTACTAGATGAGTCAGGCAGAAAAATTTAGCCTAACGTGGGCAGGTACGGTTGAAAAGTATTGGACGTAGAATGGGGGCTAGTCCCGCCGAAGGATGCGTCCGTGGCGGGCGTGCCAGGCCTATCGTTAGCCATGGTTGGAATCCGATCCCTCTAGGATGGTTAGGGTGTAACAACAACAACGCTGTACTATTGTACATATAATTTTTTTCTTATGATTTTCGATAAATTAGTGTAATCGATATTCTGATTTCATTTCTTTTCTTTTCATGTCATTGTGTTAAGAAAACTGTAAACAAATTTCGATGTGAATATAAATGTTTATGTCAAATGTCAAACAATATTATAACAGAATTGAAATGTAAGAAACGTTGAAACTATTGTAAGATGTCGAAGTTGTAATTGTGCGTCTGGTCCATACGTAGGCAATGTATAAGGATATGTAGAATGCAAAACCTCTGGTGAATACCCAGTCTGTAGGGGAGCGGTAAAAGGTGGATGGCAGGCGAGCGCGGGAAAATGCACACGGGCACTGCACGGCATAACGGGCTCAGCAGTAGTAGTCGGAGTTGGGCATTGGTCTGAGCCACACGTTATGGATCGAGGAGGCTCTCCTGGAAGGCGTAGTTTCATTGAGCCTCGGATGTGCCGTCCCGACGCCTATACAGCATGGCAAAATTCCATAGGCACTAAATGGAAAAGAATTGCGACGCTAAGAAGAAGCAAAGTGCCGATACATCAAGAGCCATTGCTGTGATTGTATGTGTGCCCTGTGCCTCGCCATCTCGCTGCCCGCCAACCGCCGCATCGATACGAACAGGTTGAAACTTTTAGTGCTGTATTCGTATGGACCAGTGTTACTTTTGTTCCATACTGTTCAATAACAACTTAAATTTTACCACAACTGTCCTATCATTTAATTATCCTCACAACTAACCTAGACAGGGTCGTTTCCACATGTTGTGCAATCCGAGTGTCCCGAGATGAAGATTTAAAGTTTATGTTATTAATAATTACTTGCAAACCTAGCTATGTTAGAATGATGTTTAAAGAACTGTTTTGTTAATGAATCTATAGGTAAATAACAAAGATCTGACAAAGTGGGAAGATAATTTTGAAATTGGTTTAGAAATGAAGTGTAATTATTTTGAGGCAGATATAATGGTAATTAAATGAGCAGGAAATAAGCTAAAAAGAGTAGAAATTCATATATTTGAAATCTTGAGTGCTTAATGCTTTCAATAGTTAATAGTTTCAATACAGTGATCATAACAGTTTCAGCCCCCCCCCTTTTTTTTATTCATTTTAATTCTGAAGTGTTCTAAACTGATTAGACCAGTAAAGTTAAAGCCAATATAAAACCCAAAATTTATTAGTGTTTTACATATATCAAAATTGACGTTGTGTGTGTGTTTCGAAAGTGCTATTTCTAGGGTAACCTATGCCCGATTTTAATCAGATCAATGGACAGTACGAAGTTTTCTAGTAAACATCATAGTGTAATGTTATGCATTTATGGTTTATCCATATTGGTACAGAAAGTGAAATTATCAGTTCAGTAGATTTTCTGGTTCTAAAATTTACCATATTATGCAGTATTATTACATGTTGTTTTGCATGCACGTACATCAACTTTTACAGGGTAGAAACTCAGTTAATGCGTAATTAGGCTGGCGACCGTATTATTAACAAATTGGTAGCATCTTCTGTGTTGTTCTTGTCCGTTCTGACGTGTAGTGGTATTTCGTACTTGCTTGACGTATCATCGTTATTTTTGAGTGGGTGTAAGTGTGATTTGCCTCCATTCAGGTACACGCGGTCAACATCTATACAAAAATCCTTTCTCTTAAGGTGAAGCCCGTCAACTTACCATAGTACAGACTTTAAAAAAGTATCGTGCGCCAGAGCGTAGTGTTACAAGGGGTACCGGATGTCGATGTCAGTGGCGTGGAGGTGTGGTGCCAGCGTGGCGTAAGCCATGGGCAATGTCCCACAAGGCATCCACTTTCTAATAGAGCCGCCGCGCGTTGCTGCGTATGGTCGTCTTTCTGAGGACGGTATCCGCTTCCTCGTGGAGAGTGGCGGGACGTGCAGGCTCCACCTGAGCACATTGTTCAGCAGGCGCTGCAACGTCCGCATCTAGGTGACAGTAATCGTGGCCCATGCAGCAGAACCAGACGTGAGGGTTGACAGGGGTACTGCTTGATAAATTCGGAGAAACCTGTACTTTTAGCGATAATACAAGCAATCTGACTGCGAGAAAATTATGAATTATGAATAACTATTAAAATGCCCTATCAGAAAAGTATGTCACTGTTCAGATGTTAATTGTTTTAGTCGAAAATTGGAAATTGTGTATCTATTTGCACAAAGAATAAATGCTGTGCTGCTTCTATTAGATATGTGAAACAGTAATATAGAGACGAATGCTGATTGATGGAAAAACAATAAAGTAACTGTATTAACAAAACTTCACATTACTAAGACAATATATCTTAACGCTTGAAATATGAAAAATTCACTTTACGTTAATAGTGACAAAACCTGAACTAAATCTCTTCACTTTCTTACAAACACGTATGTATCCATCTTTGAAGAAAAATCGGTAAATCACACATTGCTCGTTATCATAAGAGTCTCCATTTCTAAATCGCTGACCAAATTAATTACTACGCTTGGATATCCCGACAAATGCGCTATTACCTTATCTTTTGAAGTCTTCTGAATGAATTAACAAAATATCTCTCCATAAATGAAAAATACCATAGGTGAGAAAATTATAGGCAGCACACAGCACGGCCTAAACATTTCTTACTCCATCACAAGATATAACTCAACTCCTCTCTCACTCTTCCCATGACTGCACTCCACTCACAAGCAAAGGTTCGATTACCTGTCTTTTGTGCATCCTCTTCGACAGAGATGTTGCCCGCTATTGCTCAGATGTTATTGAAGCTTTACTTTTCCGCATGACATCCCAAATATTACCAAAATTACAATTTTCTGTATAAAACCAAACCCTTACAGTCGTAGCAGTGTTCAGTGGAGTATGAAACAGAACAACAATGAACAGGGTGTTTCAGAAGGAACAGTAAATGTTTTAGGAGGTGGTTTATTTATTTTGTTTAGCGTATGGCTTACATGTCTGAGTGTAATGTGTAAAAATAATATGCATAAAAAAGTGATTAAAGTTCACAGTGTAGCCACAATTATGAAACGGAACGTACCAACAGGATTCGTGTAAATTTATATTTTAATGTTTGGACTGTTAATCCAGTCCAGACCAGAAAGCTTCAAGGAAACTATATTTTTCTACTGGGTATGTTCTAAGGCGACATCCGGTGACGATGTCGTGAACAGTCTGACGAGGTTCTCCACAACCGAAGCAAAGTGATTCGGTTACTTCCAGTATGTAAAGGCAGTCACGGCAGGTTCCATATGACGTTCTGAACGTTTCGAGGCAGTTCCATTCTTCGCTATGGCGTAGTAGGGTCGATAGTGGGTGGAACTTGAGGCGGATTCAGGGCTTCCTAAGTTCTTTCAACTTTTCATTAATTTTGAAACTGTCCCTCAAAAGCAGTTCCGCTAATGGTAGTGGAGAGCTCTATACTTTAGTCTCTGCAGAGCAGCGTTATCCAGGTCATTGTGCTATGGAAGGTGCGGATTGGCTACAGTTTTCTTGTATTCCTTAACTAAGCTTTCTGTGAGTGAATATGATGGGCGATATTGCTCGAACCAGGTAGCCAAGGCAGACAAGTGCATTTTCTACAGCCACTAATTATTCTGCTGATCTCCTTCCGGTTGGCGTCGACCATCTTTACGTGATGGCTGTTCAACCAGAGTGGAGCACACTATTCGGCAACTGAGTACACAAGACTAAGTGATGTGTCCTGAGGGTGGTTTCGTCCAACCCCCCCACCCCCCCACCCCCCTCAACCCACAATCAAATTGGCACCGCACCATTTAATATTGTTTCTCGTATTGAGTTTTGCTGTAGTGTTTCCTGGATATTATTTGAAAGGTAGTGCTGGGTCCATTGTCATCAATAAATATTTAGGGAAACGATTATAATCAGCTAAGTTATTGGTGAAGTGTTCTGAGGTCTTTAGACGTGCTTATTTATAATTGAGGTGAAAGCACGACACTTCAGTTTGGGCCTTGTTTGGAACAGATCTGCAGTCAGCAACGTATATCCTCAGCACAGTACGGTCTTCGGGTAAGAAGTTGGTGCCTCCTCTATTAAATTAGCGTTAGCAGCAAGAACAGGGTCGTCGGCATATATCAATTTTGCTGGAGTCGTACTTGGTGAAGCCGAAATATACAGGTTAAAAAAGGACCGAGGCGAGTACTCTCCCTTGAGGCAGCCCATTGCTTAGAGGTCTCATTTTACTGTTACTGTTTCCTGTTGTTAATTGGAGTTGGTAGTATAGACTGATTCGAATAAAACTGTCAATCTAATACGTGTACAATTTATAATGGATACAAACATACAGCTGGATATAAAGGTAGGTATTATTCCTGAATGAGATTTTCATTCAGCAGCGGAGTGTGCGCTGATATGAAACTTCCTGGCAGATTAAAACTGTGTGCCGGACCGAGACTGGAACTCGAGACCTTTGCCTTTCTCAGGCAAGTGCTCTACCATCTGAACTACCCAAGCACGACTCACACTCCATCCTCACAGCCTTACTTCCGCCAGCACCTCGTCTCCTACTTTCCAAACTTCACAGAAGCTCTTCTGCGAACTTGGTTTGTAGTTAGGTTGAATTTTTTTCTCCTTTTTTGATGTTTTGGTTGGGAAGCTGTGTATGAGTTTACGTAAGTGAATTTTCAGGCGTGAATGAGATTGTGATTTGTTGGAAAATTCTGCTGTTTCATTTGAGAATGCTGTTTATTTACAATACTCACAGAGTAAGCTGATATGATGTTTTCGTTTGGGTACTGTTATGAGAACGTTGTTGCTGCTTATAGAGAATACGTCACACAATTTCCTAACTGCAGAGAAAGGGGCTCAAGATTATTTACTCGTGTTTCCAGAAAACTGCGTCAGAATGATTCAGTGTACAGTGGTCATTGTTCATCTGAACATGAAAAAGAGCGAACTGTGGATGAAGTAGAAGATGTCATTCAGTTGGTAGGATATAGTCCTTCCAGGAGCACACCTGTAATTTCTACCTGTATCGGCCTTGCACATACACAAAATTATCTACGCACATAATCTATTATCTGTTACAGTGCATTCAACAATTATATGTAGGTAATGAAGGTAGACGACTGGAATTCTGTCGTTGGCTAGTTACAAACCACCGAGTAATCTAATGAGTACTGTTTGCTGATGTAGCCATTCACTAGAGATGGTGTCAGTAGCGCTCATAGCTAACACTGGTGGTTTCGCGAAACTCCACATGCCTGTACAAATGAATCGCACAAAACTGTGTACGTCCGACAGACTCAGTTTATCTTGTTAACCGGTTTTCGGCTTACAAGACCAATCTCTATTATGAACTGAAAGTCTTTATACCGATTGTTTACGCTGTATTCGCAACATATCCGCAAACGTCCTAGATCTAAACACTGACAATAGTAAATCAACACATTCTTTTTCAAAATTACCTCTCATATCCGTTCGCATGTTCAAAGATGATTTTAAAGCAGAGCTGAACATAATAAAATATATTGCCTGAACCAGTGGCCGTAACTCTGTCCTGATTGGTCACGTCTAGAACAGGAAAAGAAATTGAATGTTATACCCCTGTCTTGAACTACTTTGGCTGTTCCGTACACTGTTTGGAGGATGCACTGTACAATCTGATACATAAGAAGGATATCACAGAATATACGAAAACATTGATATCCTATAACTATAGAATTTCCTACTATGTGAGAAACACCACTGCCCTGTTTTTCTTTTTCGATAGTAAAGATAAAGCCCATCTACTTGCCAAAAGTGGAATACACAAAAGAGCTTGTCCTGATTGACACAAGTTTGATACTCGTCAGTCAGAGAGACATAGCAGCTAGGTTCTCTGAACTTGAACGCGGCTGGAAGTCGCAGAATTATAACTACACAATTGCTGATAGTGTAGTGAGTGAGGGCTACCAACCACAGTCGTAAGTCCTCCGCTTAGCAAACAAAAGGCTTACAAATCAACAAATATTTGATCCATAGGCCTGATTAAATATGAAATAATCAAACACAGCTCAGTAGTCCCTCTGTTTTTCCAATGTTACCCACACGATCTATTCCATTTTGTTCCTCCACTTCTCCTGCATTTATTTATATTATTGTGAATACATACTCGGCTTCAGTAGTCGAATGGGTCACATTATTGCCTTCGGTGTGGTAGAACCTAGGTTCGATTCCTGGTAACTCCTCAGATTTATCTCAGGTTGGGAGGTCTGGAAGGGATTCACTCAGCCTCATGAAGCCGTATCAGAAACTGTTTCACCAAGATTCATCTAACGGCAGTAACTGCTGGAGAGGCTCTAAATATGCTGATCACATATCTCACGACCGCAGATGGCGCCTAGTGCTACTTTGTACGCACCAGTTGGCCAATCAGAACAAGACTAACACCTAATCAGTTAGTCACTTTTATATTTATGGTATTGGCAATTTTCAGTTACATTACTTACCCTCTTCCTGCATCACGTTCCATTTGTACTACCTCTTCAAGCTATTCTTCAATAGTTTTGTCAAGTCCTAATTTTACTGTAATGGGATTTGTTTATTTAATTTGGAAGTAATATAATCGATGGTTTTTCGACTTTAGAAGTAGCGTTTCTTTGGGTTTGCTCCCCTTATTTTAATTTACTGTATAGCCTGTAACATTAAATGTGTCATCACCACAATGTCAAAATTGTGAGACAATGTTACCCACCAAAAGCGAGGCACAACACTGTCAAACGTGATATTTACCTTGCGCCTTGCTCTTGGTGGATAACATCATTTTCAATGTTGTTCACAAATACTGTACCCTCTCTCAAGGTGATGGTCACCCTTAAGTCTGTCAACGACCTTGCAAGCTCAAACAAGTTAACAAAATAAATTAATTTTTTGGAATGTACACATTATTGTCCTTTTAATTTACAACTATGTTCTTCTACTAAGAAGAGACTAAAGAACGAGATACCAAATGCCATTGTTGATACACGTTTTCAAGAATGCTTCTCTGTAAGTATGTTGTGTGGTATGATATCAAAGTAGTTGACAGTGCCTGTTGTGTTACTGCATTGTCTTACACAGCCCCGTTATCTTGATTTTCCTGAAAATGAGCTTCCAGAATTGGTGGAAGACGTTCCCTCGAATAAAAGGAAGGATGTGTTCTTACAGCATAAGCGAGCCTTTGCCCATTCTAGTTGTCAGGTGATATCAACTTAACATAACTTTCCCCAGAACATGGTTTAGTAGAAAGGGTCATGTTTTTTGGCCACTGAGATCCCCGACATTACTCCTTTAGATATTTTCCGATGGGTATAGTTGAAAGGTGAAGTATACAAAAAAAAGTAAACGAAAGACACCAATTGATCGTTGAGATAATGAATAGCGCTGCCACAAGAAAGAACACAAAGCTGATTTCAGAAGAACTACATGTGGCGTTGTTAGGAAGAGCCGAATGATTTTTGAAATCAGCGGTGAAATTTATGAAAATCAAATAATCTTTTAAATTTATTTCTACTACTAGCTCCTGAATTATTTACTATTCACTCCTGAAGCATCTTGCATTGTCTACCACACATCTGCGTTCATTATGTACTTGCAAATTTTGAAATGATCATTGCAGGGTGCCCTCAGATTGTCAAAGGAAATCAATAATTTATTTTTGCTGCAGAGATGAGATTCTCTTTCTTTCCTTTAGAACTAGTTAACGTGTTAAAGACAGCAACTGGACAGCATCAAATTCTTGTTGTTGTTCTAACCAACGTACCAAGGCAATGAAACGTTTCTACACTCGTCCGTTCTCAGTACAGTCATTATTCCCAAATTCTTTTTGCAGAGGAAGGTGATATAGATGGTCTACCCTCTACCATAAATGTTGCTGTACTTATCACCACTGCTGTGACTATCAGTACCGTTCTTATTGTATGTAGAACGTGCATCTCACTCTGATACGATGTGCATTACTTTTTCCTGCTTTCACATCACCTTGTATTATGTAGATTGGATCCAACACCGGAAATCCACCACGAACATTCAAAGAACACCTCTGTTTCGACGGTTCATCCCAGTTCTTGGTTTCCTTAATATGAGTTCCGTTTCTCCCTAATAAAGTCTTGATTTAAAATGAAATGCACTGAATTAGGTATCTCCATGAAAAGTCCTCCTGAATATCTTTAGATGTTTACCTTTCAAAGAAAGCACATTTAAATCTCCATAGATATGACTAGATTCTGCTGCCTCGGTTATCCAAAGCGTAACATCAGATGGGATCTACGAACTATGGAATCCAATCCATTGTCAACAAGTGTAGCAATTCACCTTGTTCCAAGCATATAACTACAACTAGCTGTTTGTTGTGATTATTAGATAAAATAAGATCTGGAACTTCCTATATCCAATCAGACTTTTCTTTAAGGGCAGGTAGAACAGTAAATGAATTTGTTTCCATTTCAGATTTCATGTCATTGTACGATTTGCAATTTTCCGAATAATATTATATATATATATATATATATATATATATATATATATATATATCACTTATAAACACACATGGGAAGTATTTTATTTTATTTTTTTAAATATAATCTACACCAGTTGAACATGTTAAACTTTTTGCGTACCTTACTTCAAGATCCAAGAAAATCGCTAATTGTTTCTACAGAAGGCTGTGGACCGCTGTGCTATAAAGGCTAAATTACGTGTTTCTATAGGTCAAAAACATTATCGTATCGTTTCATATTACAAACTTGCGCTGTATGACGAAGTGCAAACGTTTTTACGAAGAAAAGTGATGAATAGATTGGTAAATCTCTCAAAAAGTTAAGTATGACGCCAAAACGAAGTGTTTTTAAGTGACGTGGGTTTCATGGTAATAAATTTTAAAATAACAGGAAACACTGTGTTCAACATGTAACGTGTGAAGTTACAGAAAATGAAATACAGGCAAACTCGTCAGAATCGAGAGAAACACCCATTAGTGCTTCGAAGATTAAAATAAAACGTTGTGATACGCAGCTTTCTCAAAATGAAAGTGATGTAATTGGTAAGTTAGGTTATATTATGATAGATTTACACATCCTAACAGGGGTGTTAGTTGAATGTGTGTGTTGTAAAATATGTGGACGACCAGTTAGTTAACATGAAGAAAGTGAGGTATCAAATGGTCTAGCCAGGAAACTTATCATTATTGTGCCAGTTGTAAATATACTCATTTATTTTGGAATTCTGAGAAGTTTAAAGATAAATGTTAAGTGGTTTTATGGATTGAGAGCTATTGGGAAAGGATGCACTGCAACAGAAACAATGCCACGCCTGTCTTGTAGAATCGACAAGTATGGAGCTGCTGTGGAATCTGTTGCATGTGAGTCAATAAATGGTGCTGCAAACGAATCTGTTGAAACAAATGATGGTATGACTGGCAGAAGCTCGGATACAGTTCTAAGAAATCTGTTGCTACAGTGACCAGTGTGAATACTGGAAAGGTAATAGATTTCAGATTTTAACCAAACATTGTTACAAACGTAAATCAGGGAATGAAGAAGGGCATATCTCTGACAGAAATTATGAAGGAATAAGCGGTGATATGGAGGCCTCAGCAGCTACTGAAATTTTAGTCGATCTATGAACAAAAGTGGAGTGTGTTACACTAAGTTCTTAGGTGATGATGGCTCAAAAGCATATAACAGGGTAGTAGCGGCTTAGCCTTATGGTGAGAAGATTATCACAAAACTGGAATGTGTTGGATACCAGGTTGAGGGAGTAGAAACAATGTTTAAGAGACAAGAATCTTTCTGACAGTAAAATCATAAGAGGCAGGCTGACAGACAAAATGATTGATGAACTACAGCAGTATTATGGGATGGCCATTAGAAATAATACCGAAGGTTTGTTGAAAATGAAGCAGGAAGTATGGGCTACCGTTCTGTCAACTGATGAAAAACCGGTACACCACCTTCGCCCTCCTGGACCTGTTTCATGGTGCAATTACCTCAATGCCCACTACTCAAATAGTTCATACGGCCATAAACATTCCATCCCAGCTGCAGTCATGGATATCATAAAACCTATTTACAGAGACGTGGCAAATCCTGAATTACTAAAGAAGTGTCTTCATGGTCGGACTCAAAATCCCAATGAGTCGTTCGGTAATCTTACATGGACTCGCTTAGCAAAAATGTTTTTGTTGGAATGAAAACACTAAAGTGGGGGGTGAGTGATGCTGTTATTGCTTTTAATGATGGCAACATGGGTAGGTTGAAAGTGCTACAGAACATGGGAATGAATCCTAGAGCTAACTGCCTCAGATAACTTGAACGGATGGACAAGGTTCACATTCATGAAGCGGAGTATGCAGCACAGTTGGCCACTAAGGAGTCTAGAAAGACGAAAAGAAGAAAAAACTTGGAAAACGATCAAGAGGATGATATACAGTATGGTGCAGAGTGCGCCTGAGTGACTACAAATAAAAAATTAAGCATATATTAAGTGAGTTACAGTCTTTTGAAACATTAGAAGCCATTCCTGAAATTTTACATTTTCTGTAGCATTTTTTCCTAAATCTTAGAAACCACTTCGAGCAGAGTATTCACATTTACAGGGGGTAATGACATACATATTTCTGATAATGCTCTTACGTATAATAAAAATAATTTAGGATGACATACAAAAAAGTGAAAAAGATTTTAAGTTTGTAATTAACAAAACGAGGATAATGGAATGTAGTCGTATTAAGTCGGGTGATGCTGAGGGAATTAGAATAGGAAATCAGACGCTTAAAGTAGTAAATGAGTTTTGCTATTTGGTGATCAAAATAGCTGATGATGGTCGAAGTAGAGAGGATACAAAATGTAGACTGGCAATGGCAATGAAAGCGTTTCTGAAGAAGAGAAATTTGCTAACACCGAGTACAGATTTAAGTGTCAGGAAGTAGTTTCTGAAAGTATTTATATGGACTGTAGCCGTGTATGGAAGTGAAATATGGACAATTAATAGTTTACACAAGAAGAGAATAGAAACTTTCGAAATGTCGTGCTACATAAGAATGCTGAAGATTAGATGGGTAGATCACATAACTAATGAGCAGGTATTGAATAGAATTGGGGAGAAGAGAAATTTGGGGCACAACGTGACTAGAGGAAACGATCGGTTGGTGGGGCATGTTCCGAGGCATCAAGGGATCACAAATTTAGTATTGGAGGGCAGCGTGGAGGGTACTAATCGTAGAGGGAGACCAAGAGATGAATACACTAAGCAGATTCAGAAGGATGTAGGTTGCAGTAGGTACTGGGAGATGAAGAAGCTTGCACAGGGTAGAGTAGCATGGAGAGCTGCATCAAACCAGTCTCTGGACTGAAAACCACAACAACACCAACAATTAAAAAATTGTATTTCCGAAAGCAGTGGTTGAAATGCAAATATTGTATTTCAGTAGACTCATAAAATACGATTTAATGTCTTGTAAAAGTTTCATGTCAGTGGCTACAGTGGTTCCTTAAATACAGGAACCCAAGTCACTAAATTTAACAATGTCAGGACAGGGCGTTCCAACTCCTCTTAACAGTGATGTCGTTATTATCAGTGCAACCACCATGGTACATGTTTGTCTGATGGGACTTGAGCTAGTGGCTCACCTCGAAGCTTCCGGAGTCACTTGTCATTAATAGGGACTGACCGACTGTGTGAGTGCCAAACACAAGTAAGCCTGTGTTCTGCTGTTTTCTTGCACGTTGTATTTCCTAATTAACTGATTGGAACTCTTCCGAAATGACAATGCGCTATCCGGAAAAATCAGAAACTACAGTTTCCTTTAATCGGTCAAGCTCAGTCTGGACGTGACTAATAAAAGTCTCTCGTTCAAACTCTAATTTCATATATAGGGTCTTCTGTTTAGGACTTGAGTTACCCTTCAACCTTTGCTTCCCATTCATTGGTGCTTAGAAGTCCATTAAGATAACGTCTTGACCAATGGACGTCTATGTTTGTCATGCCCCTTTTTTGAAAGTCTTTACTCTTCAACTGTATGTCGTTTATGTGAACTGATAAACTGATGACAATTTATGCTACCCCTGCGTGTTTGGTTAATTGCAGAAACTTGGCAGTTGAGTTGATGCTCATATGCCAAGTTGAGTAATGTCATTGTTCCAAAGTTAGATAGGTAATTAAAGTTCGAAGTATTTTGAGTTGTTTCAGAAATTTATTCTGATATTGTAGACTAACAGCGTTTCGCTTAAGTACCTTAGGACAATGCTCACTATTCAGATCGAAAGACATCTTTTGTTCAATATTTCTGTCAACCGATCGACTGATTGGCTTATTTTCACTAATGATTCTTATTCTTCCTCATCATGTTGAATATTATTTAATAATTCAGTAGTACCTATCTTACACTGATCTCAATCTGTACCATACTCAATGATCACAAATAGAACTAAGATTGTAGCCACTAAAATAAATGAATTTTGTTAAATTATTATAATTCAAATTTTGAGATTTACTCACGTACCTGCATCGAATATGAAGAAACAGTTTTTTCAATTGAACATTCTACATCACCAGATAGCAATCCTGTCCTGTAAAATATTATCAGGAATATTGATAACTATAACGTCTGTACTAATTAATCTTAATAGCTGAATTTCGAATGCTGAGAAGGAATAAATCTTCTCAAATTTAGTTTAGCAGGCCAGACTGATGCTCGTCTCATCACAGGAACTTTAACTCAGGATTTCGATTCTGTTTATTTCCACTCAGTAATTTATTCCCCTCCAGTATGAATAAAAATACTGACAACAATTGTAACCACAAAAAAATCGTTAACTCCTACCATTATATTTCCCCTTCCATTTTTCAGCAGAACATTGCAGCTTTCTATATACCGTCTCTATCTTTTGAGGCCATTTCTAAAGTTGCTAACTCTTCATATATGGAATTTTGCATGAATACGTATTGAATTGGAGTCTTAAAATTGTATTTTTGACAGGACAAAACGCAACAGTAACAGAAAAGGGAGTTACTTAACGTCTGATAATAATTATTACGATTTTTAAGAAGTAGATATCACATTGATTAAGGTTATTTCTACATGCATGTTTTCTGCGTCTGCATTGAAACCAATAAAAATACCACACTATCCATTAGCAGTAATTTAAAGGATAAGAGAATAATGACAATGATTTTTTTAAATGCCTACCAGAATGTACGTTTTTTACTGTTCTCAATCTCCTAACAGAAAAAGTCGACTTAATCGCTTCTTAAAAGATAGAACAATTTTCGGCGTCCTGTGTAAGATTGAAATCAGCTAGGGAAATTGTGTGCGATGTCATAGATCTAAATTACCAGCACTGCGTCACTGATGTAGCAGGCATACTCTCATAGACCAGATACATTACTTACTTTCTCATGAGGTATCGTACCATAAATATTGTTTGTTCGATGCACAACACATAACTGTACTCTAAAGTAGAATAGGTGCCAAATCCGACGATAGATTACAACGCTGGTGCTGGGACAAATGTTTCAGAGGAAGTAATTCAGCTCACATTATTGAACAAGGGGATCCCCAGCAGGCAAGACCTATGTATTCTAATGTTGTGTCAACGACATCGGCAACTACCACTTCAGCGGGCACAGGAGTATCGAGACTGGATACTGGATCAATGGCTGCTCAGATGAATCATATTTCTTATTACTCGTCAATGGACGGGTTAGGATATGTCATCAATGGTCTTTGTCGTCAGTCTTCTGACTGGTTTGATGCAGCCTGCCACGAATTCGTCTCCTGTGCTAACCTCTTCATCTCAGAGTAGCACTTGCAAGCTACGTCCTCAATTATTTGCTGGATGAATTCCAAACTCCGTCTTCCTCTACAATTTTTGCCCTCTACAAGCTACCTCTAGCACCATGGAAATCATTCCCTCATGTCTTAATATCATTTCCTATCATCCTGTCCTTCTCCTTATCAGTGTTTTCCACATACTCCTTTCCTATTCTGCGTAGAACCTGATCATTCCTTACCTTGGATCTGAGGCACCACATCTCAAATACTTCACTTCTCTTCTGATCCGGTTTTCCCACAGTCCATTTCTTCTTCAAATTAAGACCGTTATTTGATATTACTGGTTATTATACTGCCTAGGTAACAGAATTCCTTAACTTCATCTACTTCGTGACCATCAATCCTAAAGTTAAGATTCTCGCTGTACTCATTTCTGCTACTGCTCGTTACCTTCGTCTTTCTTCGATTTACTCTCAGTCCATACTCTGTACTCATTAGATTGTTCATTCTGTTCAGCAGAACATGTAATTCTTGAAACTTCCTGGTAGATTAAAACTGTGTACCGGACCGAGACTCGAATTCGGGACCTTTGCCTTTCACGGGCAAGTGCTCTATCAACGGAACTATCCAAGCACGACTCACGCCACCTCCTCACAGCTTTAATTCGCCAGTATCTCGTCTCCTCCCTTCCAAACTTTACAGAAGCTCTCCTGCGAAACTTGCAGAACTGACAATCCTGAAAGAAAGGATATGGCGGAGACATGGCTTAACCACAGCCTGGGGGATGTTTCGAGGATGAGATTTTCACTGTGCAGCGGAGTGTGCGCTGATATGAAACTTCCTGGCAGAATAAAACTGTGTGCCGGACAGAGACTCGAACTCGGGACCTTTGCCTTTCGCGGGCAAGTGCTCTATCAACACTTCTTCACTTTACTCAGGATAACAGTGTCATCAGCGAATCGTATCATTGAGATCCTTTGACCTTGAGTTTTAATTCCAGTCTAAAACCTCCCTTTTATTTCCATCATTGCTTCCTGGATGTACATAATGAACAGTAGCGGCGAAAGGCTACATCCTGGCCTTACACACTTTCTAATACGAGCAATTCATTCTTGGTCGTCCAATCTGATTATTCCCTCTTGGCTCTTGTACATATTGTATATGACCCGTCTCTTCCTACATCTTACCCCTCCTTTTCTCAGAATTTCCAACATGTTGCACTGTTTAACATTGTTGAACACTTTTTCCAGGTCGACAGATTCCATGAATGTGTCTTGATTATTCTTTAGTCTTGCATCCATTATTAAATTCAACGTGAGAATTGCCTGTCTCGTGCCTTTACCTTTCTTACAGGCAAACTGATTGTCATCTAGCGCATCCTCAATTTTCTTTTCCGTTCCTCTGTATATTATTCCTGTAAGCAACCTGGATGCAGGAGTTGTTAAGATGATTGTGCGCCAATTTTCGCACTTGTCAGCTCTTGCCGTCTTCGGAATTGTGTGGATGATGCTTTTCCGAAAGTCAGATGGAATGTCGCCATACTCATACATTCTACACACTAACGTGAATAGTCGTTTTGTTGCCACTTCCCCCAATGATTTGAGAAATTGTGATGGATTGGTATCAATCCCTTCTGCGTTATTTCATGTCTTCGAATGTTCTTTTAAATTCTGATTCTAATAATGGATCTCCTACCTCTTCTAAATCGACTCCTGTTGCTTCTTCTATCAGTTCAGACAAATCTTCCCCCTCATAGAGAATTTCAATGTATTCTTTTCATCTACCCGCTCTCTCCTCTGCACTCTTAATGATATCAGTCTTGCTTTTAATGTGACCGAAGTTTGTATTGACTGTCCTGTATGCTGAGCCTGTCCTTCCGACAATCATTTCTTTTTCGATGTCTTCACATTTTTCCTGCAGCCGTATCATCTTAGATTCTTTGCACTTTGTATTTATTTTATTCCTCAGCGACTTGCATTTCTCTATTCCTGAGTTTCAAATAACATTTCTATCTTTCCTCCGTTCGTCAATCAGTTGAAGTATTTGTGCTGTTGCCCATGGTGTCTTCGCAGTTGATTTCTTTGTTCCTCTGTTTTCCCTCCCAACTTCTGTGATGATCTTTTTTGGAGACGTTAATTCCTCTTTAACTGAACAACCTATTACGTTATTCCTTATTTCTGTATCTATAGCTTTAGAAAACTTCAACTGTATCTCGTCATTTCTTAGTATTTCCTATCCCAATTCTTTGCGTATTGATTCTTCCTGACTAAAATCTTAAACTTCAGCCTACTCTTCATCGCTACTATATTGTGGTTTGATTCTACACTCCTGGAAATTGAAATAAGAACACCGTGAATTCATTGTCCCAGGAAGGAGAAACTTTATTGACACATTCCTGGGGTCAGATACATCACATGATCACACTGACAGAACCACAGGCACATAGACACAGGCAACAGAGCATGCACAATGTCGGCACTAGTACAGTGTATATCCACCTTTCGCAGCAATGCAGGCTGCTATTCTCGCATGGAGACGATCGTAGAGATGCTGGATGTAGTCCTGTGGAACGGCTTGCCATGCCATTTCCACCTGGCGCCTCAGTTGGACCAGCGTTCGTGCTGGACGTGCAGACCGCGTGAGACGACGCTTCATCCAGTCCCAAACATGCTCAATGGGGGACAGATCCGGAGATCTTGCTGGCCAGGGTAGTTGACTTACACCTTCTAGAGCACGTTGGGTGGCACGGGATACATGCGGACGTGCATTGTCCTGTTGGAACAGCAAGTTCCCTTGCCGGTCTAGGAATGGTAGAACGATGGGTTCGATGACGGTTTGGATGTACCGTGCACTATTCAGTGTCCCCTCGACGATCACCAGTGGTGTACGGCCAGTGTAGGAGATCGCTCCCCACACCATGATGCCGGGTGTTGGCCCTGTGTGCCTCGGTCGTATGCAGTCCTGATTGTGGCGCTCACCTGCACGGCGCCAAACACGCATACGACCATCATTGGCACCAAGGCAGAAGCGACTCTCATCGCTGAAGACGACACGTCTCCATTCGTCCATCCATTCACGCCTGTCGCGACACCACTGGAGGCGGCCTGCACGATGTTGGGGCGTGAGCGGAAGTCGGCCTAACGGTGTGCGGGACCGTAGCCCAGCTTCATGGAGACGGTTGCGAATGGTCCTCGCCGATACCCCAGGAGCAACAGAGTCCCTAATTTGCTGGGAAGTGGCGGTGCGGTCCCCTATGGCACTGCGTAGGATCCTACGCTCTTGGCGTGCATCCGTGCGTCGCTGCGGTCCGGTCCCAGGTCGACGGGCACGTGCACCTACCGCCGACCACTGGTGCCAACATCGATGTACTGTGGAGACCTCACGCCCCACGTGTTGAGCAATTCGGCGGTACGTCCACCCGGCCTCCCGCATGCCCACTATACGCCCTCGCTCAAAGTCCGTCAGCTGCACATACGGGTCACGTCCACGCTGTCGCGGCATGCTACCAGTGTTATAGACTGCGATGGAGCTCCGTATGCCACGGCAAACTGGCTGACACTGACGGCGGCGGTGCACAAATGCTGCGCAGCTAGCGCCATTCGACGGCCAACACCGCGGTTCCTGGTGTGTCCGCTGTGCCGTGCGTGTGATCATTGCTTGTACAGCCCTCTCGCAGTGTCCGGAGCAAGTATGGTGGGTCTGACACACCGGTGTCAATGTGTTCTTTTTTCCATTTCCAGGAGTGTATATCTACTCCTCGATACGCCTTACAATCCAGTATCTGATTTCGGAATCTCTGTCTGACCAAGATGTAATCTAACTCAAATCTTCTTGTATCACCCAGCCTTTTCCAAGTATACCTCCTCCTCTTGTGATTCTTGACAGAGTATTCGCTATTACTAGCTGAAACTTACTGCGCAACTCAATTAGGCTTTCTCCTCTCTCATTCCTTGTCCCAAGCCCATACTCCTGAAACATTTTCTTCTACTCCTTCCCCTACAACTGAATTCCAGTCTCCCTTGACTATTAGATTTTCATGTCACTTTACATACTGTATTACCCTTACAATATCCTCATACACTTTCTCTATCTCTTCCTCTTCAGCTGGCGACGTCGACATGCAGACCTGAACTATCGTTGTCAGTGTTGGTTTCTTGTTGATTCTGATAGGAACAACCCTCTCACTGAACTGTTCACATCAACACACTCTCTGTCCTACCTTCCTATTCATAACTACTCCTACTCGCGTTATACCATTTTCTGCTGCTGTTGATATTTCCCTATATTGATCTAACCAGAAATCCTTGTCTTCTTTCCACTTCACTTCTCTTATCCTTACTATATCTAGACTGAGCCTTTGCATTTCCCTTTTAAAATTTTGTAGTTTCCCTACCACGTTCAAGCTTCTGACGTTCCACACCCCAACTCGTAGAACATCATCCTTTCGTTGATTATTCAATTTTTGTCTCTTGGTAACCTCCCCCTTGGCAGTGTCCTCCGAGAAATCATAATGGGGGACTATTCCGGAATATTTTGCGCATTGAGAGATCATCACGATACTTCTTAAGTTACACGCCACACATACTGCGGATACATATTACATGTCTCTGTCTACTCCTCCGCCCTCTTTGACAAAGCCGTTGGGAGAATGAGGGGTGGCTTCTTATACCGGAAGACTTCGACAGCCAATGCCAATAATTAATCAAAATTTAAGAAGCGGCGGGTTTCGAACCTGGGACCGGAGACTGGTAGGGACAGTATTATGGCATGAGGAGACCTATGGTAGTAATCGAAGGTATCATGCCAGCTTAGACTCCAGGAGCAATATTGGAGACCGCTTGCATCCTTTCATGCCTGATGCCTTCCTTGATGGCAATGGCGTCTTCCAGCAATGCAACAGTCCATGTCACAGGGCAAAACGTGAGCTACAGTTGTTTATGGTGCATCATAGTGAACTCACACAGATGCCGTGGCCACCAACATCTCCTTACTTGAAACCAATGGAACGCATCGGGAAAGCTATCGGGAGTCAGCTCCGCACCCAAAAACCGCCGTCCAGCGATTTAAGGGAAGTGTGTGATATGTGCACACAAACACACACATTGCGAAAACCGCTGAAAACCTATCTAGAACTTGTTAAACACATGTCAGTTAAACTACTGTTGTATTGCGTTCCACAACTGATTCAACACGCTATAAAGCAGTGGTCATAGTGTTTTAGATCATCACAGAAAAATCTGTAACTTTTTACCCAAATTTATTTCATTCGTCAGACAGGTATTAATGTACTATTGGCCACTAATTTCCTCACTGACGAGTAGCACAAATTGAAATTAGCGATAAACTGACCATAAATGGGGAACATGTCCAAAATAGAGCTCAGAGAACGGCGCGGGCAGCCTGCTAGGGTTAACATTGCTGGCAGGCGTGAGTACAATGGCGGCCAGCCAGTAGCCGAAAACAGGTAAATCCTAAAGCTGAGAATTTGTTGGTCTGTTGCTCGCGTGACTTTCGAGTAGACTATGCACCTGCAATGGAAGCATGTATTACTATCTGAAAGATCGCTTCTTACAACTCTCAGAAAACCTGTGATAATACATAGTTACGTAATGAAACAAGTCTGAATACATCGGCGCTCTCAGAAAAATTTGGGACTTCCAAAGATAGAATAATATTTTCAATATCTTTAGAACTAGAAAAATTAATAATTTACAGTGCCTAAGTATTGTCACAATGAATGTTTGAATTAACAACTTTTAAACACTTCATGTGATTTCAACAAACGATATCGCAGTTGATAGCACTGCACTAAAATATCATCCCTGGGAGCTATGAATCTGTTTCTGTTTCATTCATTCATTTATTACACTTTTTATATCCATTTCATTACTCAAATACTTGTCAGAATGCCGTAACGCGGCGATTGAATGCAGCTAAATACCTCATACCTTCTCGTATGGGTCTTTAAGGAGTAGGTTATTTTTTTCAAATGGTTCAAATGGCTCGGAGCATTATGGGACTTAAAATCTGAGGTCATCAGCCCCCTAGAACTTAGAACTACTTAAACCTAACTAACCTAAGGACATCACACACATCCATGCACGAGGCAGGATTTTAAACTGCGACCGTAGCGGTCGCGCGTTTCCAGACTGTAGCGCCTAAAACCGCTCGCCCACTCCGGCCGGCTTTATTTTTTTTCCAGTAACTTTATTTAAATATAATTACCGCCCATACGAAAACAACCAAAGCAATTTAAAAGTCGTCAATCATATGTCTTAGCTGACCTCCTATAGGAATGAATGTCAAAAGCTACTTCTATCAAGCAGACTTAGCCTAAATAATTGCTTATAAACTGTATTTAACCAAAATCTGTCGTTTTTTAACGTGAACGCACTTACGATAGAATACTAGCATATTTATATATGAATAAAGTATTATTTGCATTTATTGTACATGATCTGAGAGTGACTGAATTTGTACAACATTTTATTTATTAAAATATTGCATTATATGATAGTTCAGTGCAGAAAGTGGTCGAGTCAAAGCCATGTCTGTCGAACATAAGAACGATGACTTTTGATTGGAATGACCTTCAGCTACTGAGAGTTTAAGTGTGTTTGCACCCGTGCGCCTTGCGGCTATTCGCCGCGCGACGGTAGCTTGTCCCACAAGAAAGAAGAGGTGCGTATTGCGAACTCAGGTGTGAATGGAATACTGGCACGCACATACTGAGAAAGAAGCACGCACCTACACGCATGCCTACCTTTGCGTATGGGGCAAGCGCAGAAGCATGGCGACAAGACGCAAGGCGCACTGGTTGGTTGGTTGGTTGGTTGGTTCGGCGTATAAAGGGACCAAAGTACAGGGTCTTGAGCCCGTTGAGGAGCACAGGGATAGACGCATCTATAGATAGTGGCGAAACACTGCTGAATACAGGTGGAGGTGAACTTTTCGAGTGGTGTACTTAGAGAAACGATTCTGGATACTTTGTGTCCAGTTCTGGAAGAAAGCAGACTTGTCTGTGATACCGTAGGGTATTTGATCGTGTACATGATGGATTCTGGGCGGTGAACGGCCACTGAAAGACTAAATTTTTGAGGACACTTTACCTGCATATGTAGTTGAACAGACTTTTACGTTTCTCCTTGAAGAAGGTAGACCTACCTGTGGCATGGTGACATTATTGCTAATGTAAGTGTTTAATTCTGCGTATTGTACGGCCGCTACAATAATTTAACTTTGTAAGGGGTGCTAGATCGGAATGTGCTCCAGTGCGGAAACTTTATTTTCTGTTTGATTTACAAGACTGAGAATAGACAGAGCATGAGTTTCTGTTTGTTATCTTTCTTGTGTTATTCTGCAGTCTGTTAATACTGAATTCTGAACTATTTTGGGGTGGCGAATAATTTTTGTATTGTGATCACAAAATGGAATTAGATATTAACGTGTCCTGGATGACTATTTAGAGTGGGGATTTTGGTATCATTCTCTTAATGCTCTTAACGAAAATTCGCTGCCCTTAATACCAATATTTCTTTCTATATTATACTAAGATGTTGTAGGACCACTTTCTGTTCATTTTAAGGGGCTCCGGAACGCCCTATACTTGCAATGTTAAAATAACGCTTATAAATTACATCTTTCCTCACAAAGTATTTGAGGAAGGAAGTTGAACTTTTTACAGATTACTTATTGCAATATGGGCTACAACTTAACACAGGGATTTTACAAAATTTTAGTTCAGTTATTAAAGATGATTTTTTTTCAATTGTAATGAAAATTCACAACATTTTTTTGCAATTGTTTATTTATATATTCAGAAATATACAGTTTTTTGGAAAAAGGCTGTGTTAAATTATGCAGAAGGTACTGTGTAACATTTACTGAAAGTTTGAAACAAATATGTTTGGAAGATCCTTAGAAAACATGTAATTAGTATGAGAAAATAAAAGTTTTGGGAATCGAGCGACAAAGATTGGATTAACTTTTTAGTGCATTCCAGGTCCATAGGATGGATTATCTTCATCCTCTGCAAACTCCTCCTCCAGCTTCCTCTTCTTCCTCCGCCTGTTTACTCTTGCTTGTATTTCTAGACTCTTTTACAGCCCTGTCTGCAGCCCGAAGGCGTTCCTTGTCTAAAGCAAGCATCGCTCGTACCATGTTAGAACCTATCTTCATTCCCATATTTCTAAATACCTTGCACCTTACAATGTTGCAATCATTGAAAGTCGCAACAGCATCATACACACCAAAGTGAAGTGTTTCTATTCCAACAAATACAGTCTTGGGGATTCTCGACCATATAACACTATTTACACTTTCATTGAGGTTTTGAGTCTTTCCGTGAATACACTTTTTCAACAGTTCAGGTGCTGCTAAGTCTCTGAAAATAGGTTTTATCACCTCCATTATTGCATGAGGCAGACTATGCTTATGAGTGTACACTTCACCAGTTAGCAATCCTTTGTTATATTTACACCAACTGTCTTCTTCTTTGGGACACAAGCTATGTTGGGGATTTTCATCGGTTGAACAAGTATGAAAAAAAAAGAGCCCAAACAGCCTTCTTCATTTCGTCGACACTTTGTGTATTTTGCCTAATAGCCACTCCATAATAGTTCTGAATTTGGTCAATTACACTGTCAGTTAACCTTCCCTTCCCATCCAACCCTTTACCATCACTGAGTTTTTGTTTTTTCTACGAAGCTTTCAGTCGCCGAAGTCTTGGTCCCATTCGCTTCTGTACGTGTCCAATACACTCAAATTTCTGCACTACAACATCATCACCATAGGGCTTCAGTCCTTGAACATGTTTGAAACTTTTAGAATCACCGTCACCAAGGTAATTAACATATCGCACTTTATCACACGCCTCAGAACGCTGGAATATACTGGCAACACCAGCCACTTCCATTCCTCCACTACTGCCACTATAGTTAGCTTTGCAATTATTTTCATGTGTACCTTTATATTTTTGTGGACATCTACAATACTTTGATATTACTGCTACATCTAAAACTTTCCCTGTATACATACTGGTGGCAGATATTACACCATGAAGAGATGTGTGTCCCCGTTTATGCCAGGTACCATCGAACGCTGCAGTCAAATCTCTGTTACCATTATTTTCCATTACTGCCTCTTCCACAGCGTTCTTCATGGATTCTATACAGACATCTTCTACTTTAGACCCTATTAATTTATTATAGGTCGTAAACTTGGTTGGGGGATTTGGAAGATTCATGATGCCACAGAAAATTGCAGCTGCAGTAGCACCCTTACCAACTGAACGCAAGGAATAAACAAATCTAATGTTGTGTTCGTAGATTTTGCTACCATTTTCTTCAGTTGCAGTTACTGCAACACTGTTCCAAAAGGTGATCATGTATGAACACTTATCACATTTTAGTTGTATTTCACTAGCAAGTCCTACGTGCTTTATTATGGAGAGTTCCAGACCAACTTCACTACAATGAATACATCTTACACAGTTTGAAAAAATTCCTTTGAGAACCGACATATCAAATATTTCATTCACATCCGATTCGCCCATAAAACATTCATAGTTTTCACTCATTGAACCAAGCTTCTTCTGTGAAGTATTTTCTTTCCCACTTTGACTGCTATGGGCAGGTGTACTTTAGAGGTTAGGTTCACTCACTTGGTTATCGTCTTTATTGTTTACAGTAATAACACATACCTTTGGCTTTCCAACATTTCTCCTTTTCTTAAAAGCCTTCAGAGGATTTCTAATAACTTTACTTTTACTCATTATTATACTTCAACAAAACAGAGACTTAAGAAACAGAATTAATTATGAATATTTTCGAGATAACGACAGAGTAAATAAACATGAAACAATCGACAATCACACCAGCGATATATATTGAACCATCACAGGTTAGCCACAACACATACTTTATCTCACATCACTAAAATGTACCTGATGAACACGGACGTTAATAATAAAACCATTTGACAGCAGTTTAACAGCGCCACAGTGGGTCACGCCCATGTAGAACACACTTTTAAAAAAAATTTTAAAATAGTTGTAGTCTTCGGAATTGAATAAATTATATATCTATTAAAAGGTAATAGTCTGCAGATTCAGAAAACGCAAAAAAGTAAAAATTGAACTTTTCATGATTTTGAGCCTTTCCGGAGCCCCTTAAATATACTTTCAGGAGAAAGTATTATTCAGCATAATTGTCTGGAATGGTTTACATCAATTTTAGACGTTATAATTGACTTTTTCTTTACCTTTTTATAATATTTTCATATAGATATTTATTAATTCGCAGTCCTAACCAATGTATAAACTGTTTGAATGCAGAATTACATCTATGAAGTTAGCTGCTGGGAAAGATACCTGACGGGTGCAGCTCAACCCAGCCTCTTTTTTTTTTTCGTTGAATAGCCCTATTACCTAAGGTATGGGCAACATAAAGGTCGCTGTTGGTTTGTTGGTTGGCTCATATAGAACGCTGGTAGGGGGGTTCTACTACTACGCACAATATCCATTGAGATAACGTCTCAAACGGAGGGAATTCTTATACCTAGAGAGTTAAGCAACGAGTAATGGACGAAGCCAGAAGAATACAGGAAGCAGCCTAGGAAAGAGAGCATTCTTCACCAAAACAGTTCTCCTTGTACGAAACATTGGCCTCAAATTGAGGAAGGAATCATGAATGCACTTCTGAAGTACAGCATTATATGTAACTTTATCATGGGCCATAGGAAAACTAAAAGAAGAGGTAATCGAAGCGTGTGAAATGTGAATTTAAGAAAGGATGCTAAGAATTAAGCGGACATTTAATAAATAAGGAGGTTCTCTGTGGAATCGCAAAAGATATGGACACCACTGACTACCAGGGCAGCAGGATGACATTAAGACACGAGTGAAAATTTCTATGCTACTAGAGGGAATTGTGGAGGATAAAAACTGTGGGGGGAGACTGATTGTCGAACACATACAACAGAAAATAATCGATAACATTGGGTGTTTGGCTCTCGAGGGGAATTCATGGTGTCCCGTTCAAGCAAGTCAGGAGGCTGAGGAAAAACTTACTCGAACGCATAGACATATTGATTTTGCCGTACTCGTTTTACAAGAATTTTTGATGTTAACGTTCCACATTTTTCGAATTGTAAACTCTATTGTAAACTCTTCAGTCACGCTCTGGTGAAAAGAAGTTCAAGTGGAGCAAAAGGAAAGACAGAAACAATGGAACTATTCGCGGCGAATTTCGTTAGGTATTTAGCGGCTAACTATAAAATTAAAGCCGCAGTAATTTAAAGCCACACTATTATATATTCACTCTCACTAGAAGATACTGTTTCCTCCTGTAGGACTGATGAAAATGGGGTCATAGACTGAAGCTGTGAACAAAAATGTATTCAGATACAGACAGTAACGTCGGAGACAAAATATGGAAACCCATTGCTGAAAAACAGAAATAAAGTTTAAAGGCAAAAGTCAAAACAATAAAGGAACAGTAAAGACAAACGTTAGTACTCAGAGGATAAGTATTGACAGGTTGGATAATACTCGCAGTTTAGCCGGCAGCAAACCTCTGACAGCTAGAAGCTCTTTCCGGCAGTTCCTGTGTACAGCTGAGTGAACAAATTCGTACACTGAGCGAAAGATACAAAACAAAGAACGCCTGCAGTGAAAGAGTTGTGGCAGCGGCTGTTTCAGATGAGTTTACCACACACGTCAGCACGAAATCGAATCGAGTTTTGGACCACAATAAATAAACAAGTAACCTCTAAGCCCTGGTGACAGGGATTTGAGAAGCGATATCGACAGCGCGGTTTTCAGGCCGATGGCTGGCCCAGAGCGACAAGTGGCGACTGCGCCGTGGGCTGCCACAGGTGGTCAGCCGCCGTCAAACTGCGCCTCTGGAGGACGCCTAACTGTTTCAGAGGGAGGGGCTGCGTTGGACAACCACCTGCAGCGCCTTTCTGAACTTATAACAAATAAAGTATTAAAAAAAAAAACAGCGCACACTCACAAGTCGAAAAATGTAAACACACACAAACACACAGACACCCATAGAAGTGTACACACACACACACACACACACACACATATATATATATATATATATATATATATGATATTCGATTCCATGGTAATGTGTACGGTAAACTCATCTGAAACAGCTGGTGCCACAGCTCTTTCCCTGCAGGCGTTCTTTGTTATATATCTATAAAGACCATCAAGAAGTATAAACACACAGAGCAATAACAGATCCTCGCACAACGTGTAAGTAGGTTGTTTAGGTTTTTATATTGGTAACGCCAGGTAGCGCTCTGTATGAAAATCACTGGCTGTGCTGTGTGCAGTCTATGGCCGGTTAACATTGTTGTAATATTCGCCATTGTAGTGTTAGGCAGTTGGCTGTTAACAGCGCGTAGCGTTGCGCAGTTGGAGGTGAGCCGCCAGCAGTGGTGGATGTGGGGAAAGAGATGCCTGAGTTTTCAGAGCGGATGATCTGGACGTGTGTCTATCAGAGACAGTAAATTTGTAAGACTGGATGTCATGAACTTCTATGTATATTATGACCTTTGAACACTATTAAGGTAAATACATTGTTTGTTATCTATCAAAATCTTTCATTTGCTAACTATGCCTATCAGTAGTTAGTATCTTTTATTTAGCTGGCAGTAGTGGCGCTTGCTGTATTGCAGTAGTTCGAGTACCGAAGATTTTTGTGAGGTAGGTGATTTGTGAAAGATATGGGTTAATGTTAGTCAGGGCCATTCTTTTGTAGGGATTTTTGAAAGTCAGATTGCGTTGCGCTAAAAATATTGTGTGTCAGTTTAGTGTTGATCAGAATAAGTAAAGAGCGAAATGTCTGAGTACGTTCAGTTTTGCTCAGCTGTTTGAAAATCAAATAACGTAAGGGGTTTACCAGCACAGTAATTCACTAATTTTTCTAAGGAGGCGTTTCAAACGACCAGAATAAGACAAAGGACGAAAACAACCAGCATTTCGCACTATCAAAACAAAGTAAACAGATTGGGGAGATGGTAGAGGGTCGTCACAACAGAAAAAAGGTGAATTTATTTAGTGTTATGGAAAATTCTATGAGCTAAAATCTAGCAAATATGTGTAGACGAACTTGAAGAATGCCTTAAGGAGCAACAAAAAAGACTACTAATAATTTAGTGACGTTCATAGTAGTAAGTGTAATGTGGGAACCTCGGCATGGAGTGCCGAAGTCGCCAATATGATTGCAGTAGAAGGACTGGGTCTCTGGGTTTTCAATCGTCATTCACTATTTATTGCACGCAAAATAAATTATGCAGGGAAAGTTTCAGAATTAAAAGAAACAATGAACTGTGTTTTTGTTGTGGTCTTCTGTCCAGAGACTGCTTTGATGCAGCTCTCCATGCTACACTATCCTGTGTAAGCTCCTTCACCTCCAAGACCTACTGTAACCCGCATCATTCTGAATCTGTTTAGTGTATTCATCGCTTGATCTCCCTTTACGATTTTTACCCTCCACGCAGCCCTCTAATACTAAATTGGTGGTCCCTTGATGCTTCAGAACATGTCCTAGCAACTGATCCCTCCTTGTAGTCAAGTTGTGCCACAAGTTCCTCTTCTCCTCAATTCTGTTCAGTACCGCCTCATTAATTACTTGATATGCCCATTTTATCTTCAGCATTTTTCTATAGCACCACATTTCGAAAGCTTCTATTCTCTTCTTGTCTAAACTGTAAATCGTCCATGTTTCACTTCCATATGTGGCTACACTCATTCAAATACTTTCAGAAAAGACTTCCTGACACTTAAATCTGTACCCGATTTAACCAATTTCTCTTTTTAGAAAAGCTTTCCTTTCCATTGCCAGTTTGCATTTTATATCCTCTCTACTTCGACCATCATCAGTTATTTTACTTCCCAAATAGCAAAACTCGTCTACTACTTTAAGTGTCTTATTCGTTCAGCATCACCTGATTTAATTCGACTACATTACATTATCCTTATTTCCCTTTTGTTGATGTTCATCTTATAACCTCCTTTCAATACACTGTCCACTCTATTAAGGTGCACTTCCAGGTCCATTCCTGTCTCTAAAGGAATTACAATGTCGTCGACAAACCCTCAAAGTTTTTGTTTGTTCTCCATAGATTTTAATCCCTACTCCAAATTGTTCTTTTATTTCCTTTACTGCTTGCTCATTATATAGACTGAATAATATCGATAATGAACTATACACACAAAGATAAAGGTTCTCTGAACTCAAAGAAAGTCTACGATTTTAAAGCAACAAATAGGCAATATGAGGCTTCCAAACAGAAAAATAATATACTTAATTTAAATGGACTTCAAAATTTGTGTGAATGACTTTAACAACGCCTCACGAATCAATAAATTACAGTTTTAGCAGTTAACGATGTGTCGAATTAATAACGAAAATACCCTAAATTTATTTACAGTAGATAGCTAGGACAGCAACCATACCAATAATAATTTGTCCATAAAATGAAGAAGATGATGAAAATAAATGACAAGAACCTGATAATGTAGAATGAGGGGATCGCAATCTCTGCTTATTAAAATAATTTGAACAATGCATGATAATCTCTATTAGTGGACACAAGATACCCTCATACTCTTAGTGACTATCACGGGCGGAATTCTTCATGCCCACCAATATTTGTAGGAAAGCATTAACATATGAACCTTTATTTCAAAAATATAAAACTACAATAACAGTAAAATAAAACATACCATCGCCAATATATTGCCCAAAGGTATGGTACCATACAAAATTAAAACCCTTTTCTTTTACACAGAATTTAGGGACCGTTTGACACAGCAAAATATGTTAAAGCAAACACTCCAAAATTCTTTCAAAGTCTTTGAAGGTAGTAAAAAACGAATACAACTTAATTTACATATGAATTCCGGGCATGGAATGTATATGAGCATGGACCAGCTAATTTGTGTGTTGTTTGAATAATAATCACAGAAACAAATTTGTGTCCCGATCCATATTTTATATCCTGATCATGAACCTATGCAGGGTCCTCAGCTAAGTGCTACTAAAACCGAGCATACTGATTCAGCTGAACAATTCTCACATTGAAATGGTTTAAATTGATTTTTTGCCTAATGTGAAATGAGTAGTAAAAGTTAAAGTTAAAACATCGAAAGTGAAGTTACATAGGATTTTGGTAAAGTAAATGGTAACTTCTGTTACACACAGTTCAGAGTGCGCTGTGTCAGTTCGTATCCTGTTTGCTATTCAGAGGGAAATCTCGGCGAAAGTAACTTCAATAGCATATATTTAATATTCTTAAACGTATATTTCCTAATTAATGTGCTTAACTGGGCTGGCCATCGTTAATTTTTTTTCCATTCACTTATGATTTTATCACTTCCATTAAGTCCCAAGGTAAAAGTCCGTTTGGTTTTTTCTCTTAATTTCACCAAATTCAAAATTACAGTCCGATACCTTTGTCCATTGGACACACGCGCTGTCAGTCTTAAAAATCCTCCCAGAGGGTAACATTAGCTTGTTTCACTGCAATTTAGTGTTATAAGCACCACACTCAACTTAATAGGTTGTAACACCGACCCGCGCAAAAGATCATGAATATGAATTCAGAGTTCTAGAGCAAACAGCAAACTGGAGTTAAAACAATTTCAGGGTGAACACCCACCAGATTTATAGGCCATAAAATAAGTTCAAATACACTGAAGAGACAAAGAAAATATACACCTTCCTAATATCGTGTAGGACCCGAGCACGCATCAGTGCCGCAAAACGGCGTGACTTGGACTCGGATAATGTCGTACATAGTGCCGTAGGGAACTGACACACCATGAATCTTGCTGGGCTGCCCATAAATCCGTAAAAGTACGAGGGTGTGGAGATCTCTTCTGAACAGTACGTTGCAAGGCATACCAGGTATACTCATGGCTGGGGCGTTTGGTGGCCAGCAGACGTGTTTAAAATCAGGAGCCACTGTACAGTAATTCTGGACGTGTGGGGTGTCGCATTTTCCTTCTGAAATTTCCAAAGTCCGTTCGAATGCACAATGGGCATGAATGGATGCCGGTGATCAGACAGGATGTTTACATACGTGTCATGTGTCAGAGTCGAATATAGAAGTACCAGGGGTCTCATGTCACCAAAAGTGCACGGGCCCTCACACCATTGCAGAGCCTGCAGCAGCTTGAGCAGTCCCCTGCTGACATGCAGGGGCCGTGTATTCATGAGGATTGTCTGCATACAAGTAAACGTCTATCCACTCGATACAATTTGAAACGAGACTCGTCCCACCAGGCAACATGTTTCCATTCATCAACAGTCCAATGTCGACCCGGCCGGTATGGTCGAGCGGTTCTAGGCGCTTCAATCTGGAACCGCGTGGCCGCTACGGTCGCAGGTTCGAATTCTGCCTCGGGCATGGATGTGTGTAATGTCCTTAGGTTAGTTAGGTTTAAGTAGTTCTAAGTTCTAGGGGACTGATGACCTCAGAAGTTAAGTCCCATCGTGCTCAGAGCCATTTGAACCATTTTTCAGTCCAATGTCGGTGTAGACGGGCCTAGGTGAGGCGTAAGGCTTTATGTCGTACAGTCAACAAGGGTGCACAATAGATCACAATGTGTTGATTCAGATGAATACCTGCGCGCAGCAGAAATACCCATTAAATGTATGCGTCTAGCATTTACCAGAGTCAGTGTATCACATGTCCACCCCCCCCACCTCCACCCAATGTGCTTTCAAGCTTACCTGTGTTGTTCAGAAAGTGTTTAGGTGCAGATGAATATCTACACAAATTCCCATTAATTCTCAGTTTCTCGTTGTTAGTGTAAATATAGTTCCCACCTCATACGCGTTCCCGATGTGTTATCAGAGCTGTGTTGTTCAGTAGATATATCACCCAATTTGGATTAATTTTTTTTTGGGGGGGGGGGAGGTGATCATTCATCTGATTGGTTTGATTTGATACAGTCCGTCATGAATTCCTCTCCTGTGCCAAACTCCTCATCTCAGTGTAGCACTTGCAATCTGCGTCCTCGAGTATTTGCTGGATTTATTTCAATATCTGTGTTGATCTACTCTTTTTGCCCTCTACAACTTCCTCTGGTACCATGGAAGTTATTCCCTCGTGTCTTAACAGGTGCCCTATCATCCTGTCCGTTCTCCTTGTCAGTGGTTTCCTCATTCCTTACCTTATCAGTGCACCAAATTTTCAACATTCGTCTGTAGCACCACATCTCAAATGCTTCGATTCTATTCTGTTTCGGTTTTCCGACAGTCCATGTTTCACTACCATATAATGCTGTACTCAAGACGTACTTTCTCAGAAATTTCTTCCTGAAATTAAGGACCATGTTTGATATTAGTAGACTTCTATTGGCCAGGAATGCATCTTTTGCCATAGCTAGTCTGCTTTTGCTGTCCTCTTTACTCCGTCCGTAGTTGGTTATTTTACTGGCTAGGTAGCACACCTCCTTAACTTCATCTACTTCGTGACCAACAATCCTGATGTTACGTTTGGCGCTGTTGTCATTTCTGCTACTTTTCATTACTTTCGTCTTTCTTCGATTTACTCTAAATCCATATTCTGTACTGATTAGATAGTTCATTCCAATCAGCAGATTATGTAATTCTCCTTCAATGTCGTCTTTCACCTTGAATGTTAATTCCACTCCTGAACCTTACTTTTATTTCCACCATTGTTTCTTCGATGTAGAGATTGTACAGTAGGGACGAAAGGCCACATCCCTGTCTTACACCCTTTTTAATACGAGTACTTCGTTATTGGTCATCCACTCTTATTATTCCCTCTTGGCTCTTGCACATGTTGTATATTACCCGTTTTTCCCTATATCTTACCCCTATTTTTCTCATAATTTTGAACATCTCGCACCATTTCATATTGTCGAGCGCTTTTTTGATGTCGACAAATCATACGAACGTGCCTTGAATCTTCTTTAGTCTTGTTTCCATTGTCTAGCGCAACGTCAGAATTGCCTGTCTCGCGCCTTTACCTTTTCTAAAGCGAAACTGTCATCTAGCACATTTTTAATTTTCTTTTTGGCTCTTCGGTATATCATCCTTGTCAGCAACTTTTATGCATAAACTGTTCAGCTGATGGTGCGATAATTTTTGCACTTATCACCTCTCGCAGTCTTCAGAATTTGGATGATATTTTTCCGAAAGTTAGATGGTATGTCGCGAGACTCATACATTCTACGCACCAATGTGAATAGTGGTTTTGTTGCCACTTCCCCCAAAGATTTTAGAAATTCTGATAGAACATTATCCATCCTTTCTGCCTTACTTCATCTTAAGTCCTCCAAAGCTCTCTGACATTCTGCTGCTAATCTGGATCCCCTTTCTCTTCGGATTCGACTCCTGTTTTCTTCTACTGTCCCATCAGGCAAATCTTCCCCCTCATAGAGGCTTACAATTTGGATTCATATAAACGTATACCAGGCAGCAATTCCCATTCATTATTAATTTTTTGGATTTTTAAGTTCCATCTTCGCCTTCTGTCTATCACATGTCCCCCAACGAGGTTTTGGAGCATTTGCCATTATTTCAGTGTTAGTGTGAATTTGAACCTCAACCCACCACGTGCCCCTGAAACGCAGCTACAAACAAACTACCATGGTCCAAGTGTAGACTAAGAACTGCTGGAGTGAAGGGCACCTATACAAGTGTTCAGTTTTACGGAATTTCCATGTTTCTGATTTTGCTTGAGGTAGCGCATTCCATTTCCACTAACCCCGCCCCCTCCCCTCTCCCCCCCCCCTTCCCCACCAGCTTACACGTGTACCGAAGCCCAACATTTCGTATCAGTGCTTCCGACCAGTTTAACAGGTATAGTATCCTGAGTAAAATGATAACGCATGAAAATCCTTTGGATAACTGAGTTGGAGACTTTTGTTTCTATTTCGGTGTTCACTGCGGATTTGCCCCCTAGCACACTCGACTGAACCCAGACGTCCGCAGTAGGAATAGATTGATCAGCAGTTGTCGTAGTTTTCTGTATGAAACGACATGGCCGTGATTACAGTATTTTGTATCTCTTCCTTACTATAATCTCCTGTAATCCACAATGCTTAGATGTGTTAATTTACATATTTGTTATTATCCTTCCAGTTTATTTGTATGAGTGTTAATGAATTTATTTGTCTGTAGGAAGTTGGATTATAGCGTACCGAGCCTTATGAAAAAGGATGTACTTCGTGAACTCCATGAGTGCCTCGTGGCGATGTTTACAGCAGAGATTAATCTTTGCCAATTAATAAAACCAGAGTTGAGTTTGGAATAACTAATATTCTAAAGTAACCTCGAGCCATACATCCTCAGTCCCCTCTCAATTTACAATTTACTAGTATTCTAATGCCCATACGTATGCAACTTTCTGTAAATTTGCCAGAAGAGAGAGAGAAGACAAATGATTAAAAACGAGTTGCTATATTCCCCTCTCACATGCCACTTGTGCATCAGCTTTCTGTAATTCTCACATACCAGTCGAGAAATTACTCTTTTTCATCCGAGTTATTCGTTGCGAATAACAAATAATGAAATTACTGTCCTTTAAGGACCGGTTCCTGTACACGAACCCATGGCTGATAGGTATGCTGGTCGGTGAAGTCGACAGAAAAAGCTATGTACCGTAGATAGTATCAGACGCATCAGTAAGTCTGAATATTATCTCTCGATAACCGCACCTGGACTGGTATTCTTAGTAGCTGAAGTGTAAGTAACTTCTACTAGGCCTACATCCCTCTTTCAGTGATAAGACATCAGGAAAAAACTCCCGTGGCATTGGAGGGAGTAATACAGGGTAAAAAATCTAGTGAAAGAGACAGACTGGAATACATCCAGAATAAAAAAGGAAATAAAAAAAGAAAAACAAACATAGGACGTAGGCTGTAAGTACCACAAGTCAGCACAGGGATGGTGGCAGACCGCATGAAAGCAATCAGATGACTGCTGACCGAATTTATAGGCATGAATCGCGAGATACCATAATTCCATTTGACTGATGAAGTCTTACATTTGCAAAATATGCGACCATCCAGACTTGTCGTGTATTAATTCCATGGAAACGTCTTGATCGCTAAAAATTTTACTTACGACGCGTTTCATTGCCAGACAAACTATGCTTAGGACAGCTGTTACAACTGCACAATACAAGAAAAACGTACAATTCGTTGTGACATGCGAGGTCTCCAGATAATTTGCACTCGGATATATGAGAGTACAAACTTCAATAAATGTCAAGACAGATTACACACGCCTACACATTGCAGCCCAAGACAATTCATGTGTATAGCACCTGAACCTGTGGTCTATGGACAGTCGGTGGTTGTAGCGAGGCACGTGTTTGCGTCTCGCCTGTTATACTGCTTGCGAGCGAACACGTGTTTGTTTACTTCTGCCTAGCGGCTTGTCTCGGAATCAGACTTCATCGACAATCATGGCGTTTCCTTACCACCAACTCACAATTAAATTAACTTTTCCTATGGATCACAAACGACCGAAGGCGTTTGAAGTACAGCGTTTGATGCTAAATGAAATGCGTCTCCCGCAACAAGATATTCTCGAAATTCATTTTTCGATCCTCAGTACTACTGTGTACATAAAGTTGACGAACGACGAACAGTGTCTTCCTTAAACCGCTCCAGAGCTGGGGTCTTCCTGTCACGATTAGTTGATCCCTGCCTCCTCTACATTTAGAACCGATACATTCTCTGGTCGTCCTCATTAATCTGTTCATTCCATTCAGCACATGATGTAATTCTCCTTCAACTTCAGTCAGGATAGCAATGTCATCAGTGAAACCTATCACTGATATCTTTTGACCTCGAATTGTAATTCCATTCCTAAACCTTTCCTTTATTTCCATCATTTCTTCTTCGATGTACAGATTGAGCGAAGACTGCATCCATGTCTAACAACCTATTTATTCCGAGCATTTCGTTCTGGGTCGTCCATGCTTATTATTCCCTCTTGGCTCTTGTGCATGTTGTATATTACTCGTCTCTCGCTATGGCTTATCCCTATTTTTCTCAGAATTTCGAACATATTGCACCATTTTACATTGTCGAACGATTTTCCATGTAGACAAATACTATGAACGTGTCTTGATTTTTCTTTAGTCTTGCTTCCATTGCTATTTAATCCGAGCATTTCGTTCTCGGTCGTCCACGCTTATTATTCCCTCTTGGCTCTTGTGCATGTTGTATATTACTCGTCTCTCGTTAAGGCTTATCCCTATTTTTCTCAGAATTTCGAACATATTGCACCATTTTACATTGTCGAACGATTTTCCATGTAGACAAATACTATGAACGTGTCTTGATTTTTCTTTAGTCTTGCTTCCATTGCAACGTCAGAATTGCCTCTCTTGTGCCTTTACCTTTTCTTAAGCCTAACTGATCATCTAACACATCCTCAATTTTTGTTTCCATTCTTCTGTATGTTATTCTTGTCAGCAACATTGATGCACGTGCTGTTAAGCTGATTGTGCAACAGTTCTCGCACATGTCAACTCTTGCAGTCTTCGCAATTGTGTGGATGATGTAAATCGACTCCTGTTTCCTTTTCTATCAGACAAAACTTTCCCCTCATAGAGGCCTTCAATGTACTCTTTCGTCCAATCCGCTCTCGCCTTTAAATTTAACAATGGAATTCCTGTTGCACTCTTAACGTCGTCGAAGATTGCTATGACTTTGTTATACGCTCAGTCAGTCCTCTGAAAATCATTTCTTTTCCGATTTCTTCATTTTCTTGCAGCCATTTCTTCTTAGCTTCCTGGCACTTCCTATTTATTTCACTCTTCAGCGACTTGTATTTCTGTATTTCTGAATTTCCCTGAACATTTTTGTACTTCCTTGTGTCATCGATCAACTGGACTATTTCTTCTGTTACCCATGGTTTCTTCCCAGTTACCTTCTTTGTACACATGTTTTTGTTTCCAACTTCCGTGATTGCCCTTTTTAGAGATGTCCATTCCTCTTCAACCGCTCTGCTTACTGAATGTTTCTTATAGCTGTATCTACAGCCTTGCAGAATTTCATGCGTACCTCGTCATTATTTAGTACTTCCGTATCCCACTCCTTTGCGTATTGATTCTTCACGTCTATGCTCTATAATTTCAGCCTGCTCTTCATCACTACTACATTATGATTCGAGCCTGTATCTGCTCCTGCTTACGCCTTAGAATCCAGTATCTTATTTCGGAATTTCTGCCTGTCCATGATGTAATCTAACTGAAATCTTCCCGTACAACTCGGCCTTTTCCAAGTACACCTCTTCCTCTTATGATTCTTCAACGTCATATTCGCTTTTACTAGCTGAAATTTATTACAGATCTCGGATAGTCTTTCCCCTCTCTCATTCCATGTCCCAACCCAATTCTCTCCTGTATTCTTTTCCTTTACTGCTTCCTATACCATTTCATTCCAGTCACCAATGACTATTAGATTTTCAACTCCCTTTGCGTACTGTATTACCCTTTCAATATCATCACTTACTTTCTCAATCTCTTTATATTCAACTTCGACGTAGGTATTTACACCTGAATTTTCGCTGTCGGTGTAGGTTTGCTGTCGATTCTGGTAAAAACAACCGTTCACTGAACTGTTCAGAGGAGCACACTGTCTGTCCTACCTTCCTATTACCCTATAATCGTCTTGGCGGAAATCCTTGTCATCTTTCCATTTCACTTCACTGACCCCTACTCTATTTCCTTTGGCATATTTTGTAGTGTCCTTACAACACTGAAATTTCTGACATTCCAGGCTCCGACTCGTGGAACGTTATCCTTTCGTTGGTTATTCAGTCTCTTTCTCAAGGCCACCTTCCCCTTGGCAGGGACTAAACGATTTTTCAATGGTCTAGGGCCCTACCGATATGGTCGCGAGCTCAGAACAGAACAGGCGTCCGCAGCTCGTGGTCGTGCGGTAGCGTTCTCGCTTCCCACGCCCGGGTACCCAGGTTCGATTCCCGGCGGGGTCAGGGATTTTCTCTGCCTCGTGATGACTGGGTGCTGTGTGATGTCCTTAGGTTAGTTAGGTTTAAGTAGTTCTAAGTTCTAGGGGACTGATGACCATAGATGTTAAGTCCCATAGTGCTCAGAGCCATTTGAACCATTTTTTTCAGAACAGGCGGTGCGGGCGATGTCATGCTGATAGCAAACGTACTCTCGTCGGTCGTCTGCTGCCATAGCCTGTCAACGCTTGATTTCGCCTCACGTTCGTCGTACTTCCCACATGGACGTGTACTGCTGTTTCACGCAGTGAAAGATCTACAGAAGCGTCGCTGCTTTTGGTCGTTACGTGAAGCCCGTCAACCACTACACTGTCCTTGGCGAGAGGTAATACGTGAAATTTGATATTCGCGGCAGACACTCTCGGAATATTGAATTCCCTAACGATTTCCGAAACGGGATGTCCCATGCGTCTAGCTCCATCTACTATTACGTGATTGGAGTCTGTTAGTTTCCCTCTTGCGTCCATTACTACATCGGAAACCTTTTCACGCGTATTACTTGCGTACAAACGACAGCTCGCCAATGTACTGTCCTTTAATACCTTGTGTATGCGATACTACCGCCACCTGTAGTGTATGTGCATATCACAATCACGGGACTTGTGTCACTTCATTGCAAAGTGTGTCTTTGCGAATACTTAATTTACTATCTTCAGGGAGCAATGTGATAATACGGCGCATAAACCGATAACCGTCTTCACTAGCAAAATTACCGTAACAACACTTTGCGCTGCATCTTATAAAGATTCGTAAATGGAATGAAAATAAATGTACACAAAAGTTAAAAAATAGTACAATACCAGCAAAACTGATGCGAAACGCGGCTCCGTTTCATACGCCAGGATTGTAGCTGACGAGATCGTTTCAGGATGTATTTGACTGTACTTATCAAGATTTACTGTGAGATCAACGGACATCGCATCGTGTTTTGTTCGGTGCCACTCGCGATTCACTTTTTATGCCGTTGTTACAGTTGTTTCGCTTGTTACCGAACAAATTTAGAATCCCTGTCCCTTTCGGGAGTCCGCTAAATCTATAGATGTATTGTAATGGCGCTAATCGTCGAAATGACACAGGCTGTCGTGACTTGTTCCAGTTTTGTTTCGATTATCCGATTGTTCGCGCGTTAGCACTCGGACAAACAATTTCAATTAGAGGTGGTGAAATAATGGCCTCGTAATCGAAGAGGGAGGGAGAGGGACGCAGGTCAGACCGCAAATTCCAGAGAGAGCTCATTGCCAACAAAAGGCCAGCTGGCGGCACGCATCCGCTGGATTTAACTTCTGACAGAAACAACTTTGGCGTTAAACAGTCCCTTTTCTGCAAAACACAAAGCGGGACGTACACGTTTTATGATTCAAAGTTTTGTATAAAGTACTCCCGTCACTCTTTACATACGGATTTGAGCTCAGAGTTTAATTCAGTTTGTGGTTGTCGTGTCACTTATCGTAGACATTCTGGCACCTTTCTGTTAATTCGCAGAGGGGCAGCACAAAAATTTCCCCGACACGTGTCTCGTCATTCTCGCCATATGTAACGCATCTCATGACGTCATATGGAATAAACAGCACGCAAGATACAATCTAATATGAAATTTTTAAAAAAAGTTCGCGCCAGAATACCGTTCTAAAAGCTTCATTCCCCGTCATTCCTACGATGTTTAGGTTTCATTAGTCATTTCATGTCTGGAAGCTTCTGTTAACCTAAATAATTCCTAGTTGCATCATGGTACAGAGTTCGCATGAAACTGTATGTCCCTCAGTAACGGGGTGTGTGAGTCATTTCAAAGGTCGGAGGAAGGCAACGACTTACCTCTGCCAAAGCAACATTGTTTTCAAGCTAGCCTTCAAGTTGATGACAGCTTCATCTTTAATAAACCTACAGTGACCTTGATAGCTGTGTGAGATTGCAGAGCACTCTCACTTCTGATTCGGTGTTACGCCGCTTCATGTTCTGAGGTAATATGATCTTTATTTCGATTTGACTTCATACATCATGATGAAATGGTGGGCAGTAGTTAATGTTCTTGCTTGCGTGCACTTGGGAAGGAATAACGGTAAGCTTTACCTGCGTTCAAAGGAATAGGGTGTCGATTTAAAAGACTGCAGTAAAAGTGCACGGCGACGGTGGGCCGAAGGAAGCGCGTTTCTTCTGCGGAACCTGGGAGGAAACATTTCTAGAAGGCCGAGTTCCGTGGTCCCACTGTGCAGACACGTTGGTCGGCGCCATTCGGGCGGCATCCGCGTCGGGGTAGAATGATCAGCGACGAGAAATCGCTGCTGCTATGGCCATCGCTTTGTAGACCGGCAATAAAACAGAGGATGGGGCCTCGCTACGCATGAAGTCGAACATCTATATGCGTTCTGCGAATTTCCGTGAGACAGGTGACTGGCGCCCAGACGTCCAGACTCAGTTACAAAACATGTTTGGGAAACACGAGGTTTTTAGCGGATTTATGGCAGTTCTTTGGAAATTTCGAAATGGACGCAACAGGAGAGATAACAAGGTTCTTATGGAGGACTGTGGTTCCATCCTGGTCATGTTGTTAGCAAAAGCCATGGCGTAAACGTGTGGGAAAGAGGTCGCGAAGCTGAATCTTTTTTTTCCTTTTATCCCAATTAAATGTAAAGTCTCTGGTCGGTGAAATCTGTGTATGCACAACAAAGGGCGCTCTCCCAGGTTCGAATGCCGCGCTACAGCTCATGGTTGGCTTGTGCTAAAGTGGGGGAAGTCTAAGATGTAAATAGGTTTTTGCTACCGAGCTGAGGAGGAAAGCTGACAGAAAGAGATCTCTCTTGTACTGACGCTTCGCTAGTAAAGAACTGCAGGCGTCTACCTAAATGGTGAGATTTGTAATCTTCGCTAGTGCACCGCTTAGAGCCTGTGCCAGTCACCTTCTGAACCGTCAGAGGACTGCTTCTAGCATCATGCACACGACGAGTGATGCGTGGGTGTACTTAACTTGAGTCGGACGTCTAAACATTTGACATATTCCGTCACGCATAGTCGTGGCTCTGAGTCAAATTGGTTGCCGTCCGGCGTGGCCGAGCGGTTCTGGGCGCTACAGTTTGGAATCGCGCGACCGCTACGGTCGCAGGTTCGAATCCTGCCTCGGGCATCGATGTGTGTGATGTCCTTAGGTTAGTTAGGTTTAAGTAGGTCTAAGTTCTAGGGGAATGACGACCTCAGAAGTTGAGTCCCATGGTGCTCAGAGCCATTTGAACCATTTCAGATTGGTTTGGCAGACCAGCAAACGGCTCATAGTAAAGTGACTGAGTTCTGAATTAATCGAAAATGTGACCGTGAACTTGCATTTTTCGGGTGCGTGCCATTAATAACAGATTGCTGCCATTCATGACTTCAGTCGTCGAACGTATCGTGGTGTGTCGCCCTGACCTGTAAGAGGGTAAGGTATTCGCTGCTACTGCGTAGGGCTCCAATGTATGTTTCTCACACCCTGTTATTTCGAACCATATTTTCCTTTTTGGAATGGTAGAATACAGATGCTTGATGTGAGGGCAGTTTTTGTGCCATAACCCGGATTCACGTGCATGAAGTCAGATAAAGTGATTAGTGTTTCGATTAGTGTCTTGTGTCGATCCCCAGCTAATCGCTTTGTCCACCATAGACACCATGTTAGTGAAAGCGTTTGTCAAAAAGAAAATTTATGTGACGTTTCCTAAGTCTTTTTTGTTGTCTTGTGATGTTAAGGATGAATAAATCTATTGTCATTTAGATCACAACTTCTCCCTGAGTTCTTATTAAAAGTACCTTCCCATTTTAGTATTAAAGTCTAGATTTGAAAAGTAAGTAGAAGGCTTTCTTTCAGCTGTTTTGGAGTAGTAATTTAAATCACAGGAAAAGTATTAGGCGAATACTGTACAAAATACTATACTTTCTTGTTAAAAGGATAAAAGATTTACTATATGTGCCTGATCATGTTTTCGCGTTGCAATGACTTCTGTATCAAAAATTTCGGGTATGCAGCCTCAAAAGTTCCGCTTCTTCTTTTAATATTTCGGCTGTATTTCGCTCAGCCATCTTCAGAGTGAGCCAAAAGAGTATCGCTCCAGCATTCTCTCCGTCTTTTTAAACTGGCCGACTGCACCACGGCACGTGGTGTCAGAACTACACAGGCGCCAGAGACGTTGATCGGCGGCAAAGAAATAGCATTCGCATGAATTAGATCTGTGACTGAGCGGTCGATGCACTCCGGAATGCCTATGTATCACTGCGAGACGCATTGTGGCGATATCTTTGTAATTTCATTACAGAAAGAAAGAGTCAGATTCCGGTATTATCCAACCTGAAGCAGCTATATTAATTAAATTCGAGACCAAGGTAAGGAAGACCCAGAAATATTGACGTTTTCGATCAACACACTCTGATCAACCAGAACATTAAGACCATCTTCCTAAGAGCAAAATGGCAACCTTTCCCGGGGGTAAGAGAGGCGTCGCATCGTGACTTGGAAGCAATGACACTTTGGTAGGTCGCTGGAGCGAATTGGAGCCACATCTACACACACAAGTTGTAACATATAACTCTAATACTGTACTGATTTATTTTGCCTTTAGTTTCATTTAATGTTACATCGTTCAGCTTCTGTAAATGTGTTTGGATCGATAACATAAAATTGTATACTCCTTTCTATGTAAGAACTTTGATGTCATGATTTGATTCTATGCAATGTAGTGTATCTCTCATTTAAATTCTTTGTCCCATTTGGAGGGAACAAAACTTACTGTATGTAATTGTAATTTCTATGTGAATAATTTTTTGTAGAAATGTCAATATGTGCAATTGTTCTGTTTTATTTAATGCATTTGGTTGCTGTTACGTAAACTGCTGACCCTCACTTAGGGTTCTTAGTTTGTATGTAAAAGGTGTAGTGGTTCCCCTCGGGAACGGAATTGTGTAGCGCGCGCAAATTGTGGTTGACCTAGGTAGAAAAGGTGGAACCAAGAGTCAGTCAGTCGGGGACGAGCTACCAAACTGTGCACTGCCATATAAAAATTGTATATTGTGCTGGGTCCGAGAGAGGCTTTTTCTTCTACTTTCCAATGCCTCCGATGGATGGATAAATAGATGGAACGATTCTGGAATTGGTATTCATCATCGCCATCAAGAAAGGCAAGAGTCCAGCTAATCCGCCTGCGAATCCACCTACCAACATGTAGTTGCCACCACATTGCGCAATCACTGTAACGGAATACTATAATGATGTACAGTGAAGGATCAGCTTACTGGATGTTTTAGTGTGCAAAAATATCAGGTAACTTATAACTGAATTTATGTACCTACCCTGATTTTTTCCCTATCTCAACACCTCTCAGGTTCTTCTCCATCTGAACTATGATTACCGAGTGTCCCTACTGAAAGAACATTAAAGACCAGTGTTTTGCTAATTAATGCTTCTTGAACATAGTAAAAAGAAAGTTAAAGTTAATGTGGCAAGAGAGTGAGTTATGGTAAATGATGCTTACTGAAAATAATTTTCCAATTAAAACTGCTTTTTAAAGTGTTGTTGCCAACTTCAAAATTAAAAGTTCTTAAGACTGAGGCTTATAAAGTCTTGCTTAGTAAATGATCACATTGCTGCCTGTTGTAAATCGCAGAAGGTGAGTCAGTATCTTGCAAATTAGTCAACATTGTGTCTCACTGTAGTAAAAGTCGTGAATTGCATTTATGGAAGGTTATATACCCCTTTGCTAGGTGTTTGTCTCTCTTGTGTATTGGAAGGGCATATTAATAGTATAACACGACCCAGAGTTTGTCTACTGTGTTAATGCTAGGTAACAAGTAATGGGAAGCCCACTATCTATGAAAACATTAATTTCTTTATTCAAAAGACAATGAGAAGTAACCTGTTGATGAATTCCATATAACCTTCATTCTAAATAGAAAAGTATTTAGTTGAGAAAGACTAACCCTGTGATCAGTTCATAATTTTGAAGTCAACTTGTAACCTCCCCACAAAATAAAAGAAATACTATAATTAATATGCTTATTTAGTGTAACCTCAAAACAGAAACATTCCTAAACTTCTCAACTGTAAAAATTATAATTATGTCGTTCACATTCAGTGTCACGTGCCAACGAAAAAATAAATTCAGTAACCTGGTAATAATACAATGTAACTAACCTCTCAATTAAATTGTCGCTCACTTATAACTTTTCAATAACTGACTGTGAATTTAACGTGATAAAATTTTGGACGTCAGCAGTGCTGCGTCATGGCCCTGAAAGATCATTCTGAATAAAAAAAAAAGAAAAATTCTTACCTCAATGAAGTCACCGGATAACGCATATATATCTGCTCCTACAATAAATTTTTCTGGCACAGCCCTGTGCAATGCTGGCCGATAGACTTGTCTTTTAAGAAAGGAAACAACTGATTTTTCTTTTGCAATAATCGGGATGATCATGGATTGGAGAAATTACTAAATCCTTAAATTGAAATGAATGGTTGTTAAAAGTTATTTTTTATGAGAAAGATTATTATTAGGACGTTTTTAAAACATTTACATGGGACTTGAGATAACAATACTACATATGCGCGAGGATGCTTTTTACCTTACACAATAATGCTGAGGCTCTGGCATCGCTGGACCACGACCGGCCCAGCCTACATGATACACCAGACTGCTCGCTAGCAACAACTTATTGCTACAGCTACACAGTTCCTACTGCAGTCAACACTGCTCTCTGGTCTGAGATTCTCTTATACCTTACATATCGCAGGCAGCGCGTGAGCAATAAATCGAAATTACATCTGCTCGGACCTCTTACATAACCCTCCACTGGGGGGGGGTCAAAAATTTGGCAGCGATGGTGAGTCAATTGGACTTGCCATGAGCAACAAATTTTTCTATAATCTACTTAATTAACTATGTCTACAGTCACAGAGTATATACATTATTGATAAGTGCAAAATATATTAAGTAATGACAAAATGTATAAGCAATGAGTACAAAAGATATTAACAAATGACAAAGTGCACACGCAATGTATAAGTCTTTAGCATTTTTACATAACATATCATGAAGTGAAATAAAGTGCACACGCACTGAATACAAAATATATTAACAAATGACATAAAGTGCACAAGCACTGTATAAATCTTTAGTATTTTTAGGACAACTGATCTTATTAACAAATGAAATAAAGTGCACACGCACTGTAAAAATCTTTAGAATTTAACAAGAACTGATTACCCTAAAAATGAAATAAAGTGCACACGCACTGTAGAAGTCTTTAGCATATTTACAACACATCATGGAGTGAAATAAAGTGCACATGCTCTGTAGAACTCTTTATCATATTTAGGACGACTGATCATATTAACAAATGAAATAAAGTGCACACACACTGTAAAAACCTTTAGCATTTTACAAGAACTGATTACCCTAAAAGTGAAATAGAGTGCACAAGCACTGTAGAAGTCTTTAGCATAGTTACAACATATCATTGAGTGAAATAAAGTGCACATGCACTGTAGAACTCTTTAGCATATTTAGGACGACTGAGCATATTAACAAATGAAATAAAGTGCACATGCACAGTAAAAATCTTTAGCATTTTAGAAGAACTAGGAAAGGAATGGGAAGGATTGCATCATGGTTGTAGCACAGTAGGTTGCGTGTAGTTGCACCGAAGGTCCATATCTTTCTACAGAAGCACAACACCAAGTGAGACAATCTGAAGTTCTCTTCCCTGAAGTATTTATCAGTGTAGCCAAGACACTGAAATGTTGTATTAAAATTCTATGTTATCATTTTGGTAGTACATTAAGTACACCAAACAGTAGGACCATAATAACATCTCCATCGTTCAAGGTGGTGGACAGCATGATGTGTCAACACCACGTTCTTGTAGAATCCATACTCTTTCACCAACGTAGAATTAGTGCAAAAACCAAATATAGTGCTCCATGATCATGAGGATGGACGGGACATACGGATATTGCAGTAATTGCTGGTAACTGGGTAAGATGGTGAAGGATATTATGTCTTATGCTAGTAATGATTGAGAATTACACTAGTCTATCGACCCATTTGAGTAACTGTTGGCACTAATTGCCTAGTTACTAAACATTTCTGTACTATGTATGGAGTATTACAGAACATTATTCATAAGTCATCTGATTACAGTAAATATTGGCACTCATTGGCCAGTTACAAACCATTTTTATGCATTATTCAGAAGTCATCATTCAAAGCAAGAGTTAATTAATGGCATAGCATTTATACATAAGTCATATTACAGTAAACAGTGGCATTCATTGGCCCGTTACTAAACATGTAGCAAGTATTGAATATTACAAAACACTTTTCATAACTCATCTGGTTGCGGTAATTATTGGCACTCATCGGCCAGTTACAAAGTATTCATATAGTTTTACAAAACATTGTTCAGTATTATTCAGAAGTCATCATTCAAAACAGGAGCTAATGAGTGTAGCATCACGCTACTGGTATTCATATATGATATCATGTAAATGACATAAGACAAATTTAAAATATAAGACATTGGAACTATTACTCAAAGTCTGTATTACAATAATACATAGACATAATGGAATCAATACATCAGAAAAATTTGCGTTACATTTAGGACTAGAAATATATCTTAAACTGGTAGCATTATTTGGTTGTATACCGGTAAAAGCTGGGACTGGTAATAGATTTTTTTGGTACTAGCAATGCATTGCATTGAGATCGATAATTAATTTCTGGGGCGTGAATGTATTTGCTTCTGACTCATTACTGGAAATAAGAATTAATAACGTCATTCGTCATGAGTCAGCTGTAGCAAGGTTATGAAACAAGTGGAGTATATGTGATCACATTCATGAATGATACACACAAATGGGTAAAAAAATGCAAGTATTAGAACAGGTTTCATAACTAAGTGTTTATAGCATATTAATATCATGAAAAGCTTCTCCTGGAAAAAATACAAAATGGATTATTGAGAAGAAAAAAGAAATGCATATTATGCTGAAAAGTGGTGAACGTCGAATTAATAGGTAATGAAACGTGTACTCAATATGAACGTACTCTAGCTGTCTTTTCCAAAACATTCAGTCATGCGACATAAGACATACTGTCAAAACGAACTGCAACAAATACTTAAATAACTACATAGCATCTCTTAACTAATAGTAAATATCTAAACTTCATCAATATTCTCATCTGAAAGGGAAAACTTCATTATTCATATTATAATAACTTCATCATTATCATCATCTGCAAAGAAAAACTTCATTATTCATATTAGCATATTCTTCATATAACTGTTCATCATCATTTATTATCATCTGCAACAAAGACACTTCATTATTCATATTACCGTTTACTTCATACAACTTTCATAGTATAGAGTTTCTTATTTCTGGCATATTACATCACTAAAACTAAGATGTGTAGTTCTGTCTGACAGCCTGCATCAATCGTCTCGTATTCTGAAAGAAAAATAATTAGTTAAGACTGCTATCATACGATGTGTATAGTATATTCTTGTTAATGCTTGTTAATTCTGATCCATTTACTCTTCATGACAAGGTATTGCATTTTCTTTCGTTAATTCCGAAGGTGAACTTCCCATTTCATAGTAATTCACTGTGGTTTGTTTAATTTATTTCTTTTACACGTTATTGCTTTCTGAAAATGATGAATAAGGACTAATATCTTGCATTTAAATCATTAAATAAAAACTTGTTTGTAGTGATATCATTAAGCATACAGCATAGCATGACACAAAACGTATTATGTCAAAAACATGGACAGTTTTCAAGTGCAAAAAATGTACACAGAGTATCACAATGCAGTAGCAAAAAACATGTAAAATAGTCACGATGTTGAGATATCATAAGGCAAAAAGTCAAAGTCAAATGGTGTTTGTTATATCTTAAAGATTACATAGTGCATACAGACAAAAATTCTACTTTCGATAGGAAAACAATCATACATACACAAAAAATGGAAAATGTGCACGGTCTGATATATAACGACATGAAAAGCGACCTGCTAACGTTACCCTGCCGGACACTTGCCAGGAAAATATATGATAATCATCAGTAAGTATTCATATTCATAGAATTGCGTAAGTGGTCATAAAATATGTAAGTTTATCTGGAAAAATGTGCATGGTCTGATGTGTAACGACAAGAAAAGCGACCTGCTAACCCTACCTTGCCGGGCACGTGCCAGGAAAAAAAAAGATAATCATCAGTAAGTGTTCATAAAAATATAATTGCATAAGTGGTCATATAAAAATCAGGAAATGGCATTACAGTGTGATAAATCATAAAGTATGATCATTCAATAAAGGGTTTAATATTGGAGGCATGGTGATAGCCCTTGCTTTTTCTGGTTCTCAAAGTTTCGACGTGTACTACATTGGGGTGAGGAATGCTGCGAATTCGGTGTGGACCTGCGTATAGAAGCTCAAATTTACTGCATCTACTCTTTCTTCTGTTGGATAAATAGTGTGTACGTACTAATATCTTCTGTCCTATGTGAAAGTCACGGCGTGTACAAACCTGTTTTTGCTGTCTCCTCCGGCGCTCTGCGGCACATTTGATGTTTTTGAGCGCAATGTCAATTATTTCATGGTGGCGTAGTCGACGAGATGTAGGAAAGGTTACTAATTCTTTAATTTTGTTAGGTGGTTCAACATTTTTCAGTATAACAGTCGGAGACAGCATAGTAGATTCATTTGGTATGGAGTTAATTACATCCTGGAATGAGAGTACGTGTGTGTCCCAATCAATATGTTTTTTATGGCAGTATATTCTACATAGTTTACCAATTTCTTTCATTAGACGTTCACAAAGATTCGAAGAAGCGTGATACTTGGATATATAGATTGAAGAAATGTTTCTTGTTCGTAACATACATGTCCATATAGCAGATCGAAACTGTGGTCCATTGTCGGAAATTACTTTCAATACATGCCCTACATGATATAAAAAATATTTTACAAATGCATTCGAAACCGATTTAGCAGTAGTTTTGCGTAACGGAGTGAAGGTCACAAATTTCGAAGTGAGTTCAACAGCGACAAGGATGTAGCACAAACCTCTATTAGATCTGGGAATCGGACCAAAAATGTCTACAGTGGCCATGTGTCTCAATTTAACGGGTACAATAGGATGTAACGGAGGAATATGTGAAGTCGTGTCTGACTTAGCTTTCTGGCAGATTTTACATGACGCTAAAACTTGTCGTATACGTTTCTCCATGTTGGCAAAATAACAGTTCTGTCTCAGTATAAGAAAACATTTCCTGGCTCCATAATGTGCGTAACTTAAATAAGTACACCAAATTAATTTGTTACCAAGCTCGTCAGGAATACATAATAACCAATTGTTGCTATCAGGGTGAGAGCGGCGAAACAGAATGCTATTCCTTACAGTGTAATGGTTTCTGATGGTAACATTATTCCTATCTTGCCAAAGGTGTTAAATTTCTTTCCACACGTTTTCTTTACTCTGCTCTTGTGCTATGTCTCGTAATGATGCCGAAATAAAATTTTCGAATGCAACTTGTTGAATATACAAGACGCTAGAATTGGCTTGGCAGAAGTTGGTTGCGATGTTTTGCTGATTGTTGCTGAGAGAACGGGATAGGGCGTCTGCTACAATATTTTGCGTACCGGGAATATGAACAATTGTAAAATTAAATTCCTTTAAATAAAGTTTCCATCTGCTTAATCTGTCATGTGTAAATTTTGCTGAAAGTAATAACTGGATAGCTCTATGATCTGTGTAAACGGTCGTATGTCTTCCATAAAGAAAATGCCTAAATCTGGTAAATGCCCATACAACACATAATGTTTGAATTTCTGTGACAGAACAATTGCGTTCAGCAGGTAACAGAATGCGACTCGCAAAGGCGATGTTTTTAATTACTGTAGTACCGTCTTCTTCAATTTCCTGAAAAATGTGTACGCCTAAAGCGGAATTAGAATTGTCGGTGGCAATGGAAAAATTTGTAGTAAGATCTCGGTGTGATAAAAGAGGTGCGTTCAACAAAGCTTGTTTTAGATTGACAAATTCAGAATGTGCTTGGCTATCCCATGACCAAATAGTGTCTCTACCCGTCAACTGGCACAATCTAGTGGTGTCTAAAGCAGAGTAATGAATAAATTTACGGAAAAAGTTAATTAATCCCAGAAAGCTGCGTAATTGTTTCTTCGTCGTAGGAACAGTAATGTCACGTAAAGCTTGAAGTTTTTCCGGGTCAGGCGCAATGCCTTCTGCTGAAATTACATGTCCAGGAAATTTTATGGAAGTTTTACCAAAGGGCGATTTGCTAAGATTAACTGTGAGTCCTTGTGCACGTAAAGCTTGTAACAGTTGTTCAAGAATCATATTGTGTTCAGACCAGTTAGCTGCTGCAATAAGAATATCGTCTACATACGTTGTGATTCCGTCTTTTAGTTCTGTCGGAAGTATAGTATTCAAACCGCGAATAAACGCTGCTGAAGAAATTGTTAAACCGAACGGTAATTTACAAAATTAATAACAGTCACCAAAACAGAGAAATGCTGTGTACTTTCTGAAGTTCGGATGGAGCTGAATTTGCCAAAATCCCTATCTCAAATCTAATGTGGAATAAATATCAGTACCATGAAAGTTCTGTAGAAGTTCTTCTAGTGTCTATGGGCGATCTGTTTCATTAATAATAATGTCATTGATGTGACGCGAATCAAGTACGAGCCGAAGTGAACCATCCTTTTTCTTAACGATGTGGAGCTTGCAATTCTTTCTTAACTTGTTCTCTGTGAATATACGGAATGGGATAATGTTTGGCTTTAAACGTGTCGTACTGTTTAACTTGAAATTCATACATAAAACCGGACATAGTACCAGGGATGTTGTCGAAAACTGGAGCTTACTGTAAAAGAATTTTGCGTAGTTGAGTACGTTGGTCGTCTGTAATTGCATTGCTCTGTTTAACTTTATCAGAAAACATTAGCATAACGTCATAGTCGGCTTCGTCAGGAGTATTATAGTTGTGTACGTACGTATCTGTGAACAATGTCAAATGACACTCCATGTAACGTGATGTAGAAATGACCTCTGTTCGATTAATTGTTTGTTCTTCTACAGATAAAGAGTGCTGAAATTCTAATGCCAGTTGTACATTTTCATCATTTAACATTAAATAGGAATTTTGAAAGTCAATAATTGCGTCATGTTGTACCAGAAAATTCGTAACTAAAATAACGTCTGCTGTCAATAAGGGAACAATCCAAAAATTTGAGTGAAACGTATGACCTGCAATACAAAATGATAAGTGTCTGTAACTTTACATCAACTCCTTTACCAGATACTGCTCCTTTTACTTTAGTTTTGCCTAATGGTAACGTAGGATTGGTATTCTCTTTATTACATTCGTTGAAAGTTTCTAAAACTACATTTATAATATTATGTCACCTAGGAAAATGTTTGAACAATAATACCGAACCTATGTCAAATTAATGATTCTGCAGTGAATATTAATAGTAACGTTATAAAGACCATTTAGTTTGAATAAGCCCTGAAAGTAATAGTGTGTTTCGTTATCTGTTATATTTTTGCAAATAGTTTGTGCTGCTCTAGCTGTTTGTTCCAACCTTAACGTTAACATATGCAGGTGTCAGAGTTCATTCCACTCGCGTGTGGCCAAGTCTATGTTGTGTTTGTCCGTTAAAGTTACGCATACCTACTTTCTTAAACGAGAACGTTAACCTTTCTCTTGCCTAATTAGGCTGGCGACCGTTTTCCATAGTCTTTAAACACTATAGCTAGGCAAAAATATTGTTTGTTACTGTTCGAATATTTACGTAATTCTGATTCTGATTTCCGATAAGCCACCTCCGTTAGGTACAACACGGTCAACATAACAAAATTCTTCTCAGAGGGTAACACTGCTCTGTTGCTTTATACCATAATTGCTTTAACAAGATAGTTTTATTTCACGACCTGCTTCCAACTTTAAGGTTATGGTATAACAGTAGCGGACAGGAGTGTTATACGTGGCTTTACCGTGACAGGACTAATTGTTCTGTTGGGGCATAGTACGTAATAGACCAAATCTGGTATTTGATTGCATAAGCTACGTAAATGCTGTTGCAGTGTCATACGTGGCGCTGCGTGACAGGACCTTGTTCAATTTGCACCTAAAGACGGAAAAAATTATAAGTAATTCGCATTTTACAAACGCAGAGTGAACATAAAACGTCCAGCGGCACGAACCTTTAAATTATTTGACAGAACGGATAGTGAAAGTTCAGTTTAAATTGAAAATAAAAGGTATCAGTACTTAATAGTAACTAAAACGAACAGGAAACTAAAAATAAATCCAGACGAGCAGGAACAGATTGTAGCCGGTAGCAGGTTGGACTGTTTAACAATAGATGGCATGACACGCGACGTGCGAGTACAGGCGGACGTAAACAAACCGATCCAAGCTACGAACATTGCACACACTAACCAGGATGAAACAGACGATGTTGCTAAAGACAATGGCTATGCTAACGAATCGAGGGATATGTTTGAATCACCGGAAACAGCAAGGGAATAGGACGTGAACACAAAAATGCGGTAGGAACCAAAAGTGAAAAGACACCAGATTTGACTGATTTACTTAGAATACTGTCTGCGCAATTTGCAGCACAAAATGACATTATTAAGGCACAAAATGCAGTACTAGGTAGTGATATTAGTAAACAAATGCAAGAGCAAGGCAAGAATCTTAATAAACAGATTGAGAAGGTTGATGTAAAAGTAGACATTGCGAGTAATGAAATTAAAAACCTTAAAAGCAAAATTATTATCATCGGTGGCAATATTGCCAACATACAAGGACAAATTGATGACATTAACGAAAGGTTGGACACAGAAGTAATCAAAATTCAAGATCAAATAGAACCCATAGTCAGTACTAAGGTGAGCGAAAAGGTATTCGGTACTAAATCCGAAATACAAACCGAATGTAACGCGGAATTTGCACAGATTAAACAGTCTGTAACAGAAACATGCGGAAAACTCACCAAACAGATGGTTACTTGCGAAAAGAAGTGTGAATATAACACTTCACAAATCCAAGGCAAAATGTATGACTTGGAAAGAAAAATTCAAACAGGACCTACACATTTTCCTAAAAGTATGCCTCTCAGTAAAATATTAGAGGGCGAAGAGAAATTCGACCTTGCAAAGAGGCATAACGGATGGCACCCCCTAGACTTTATAAAGAATTGCGAAAGAAATTTTCCTGAATATGTCAAGGAAAAAATCAATGTTGTGATCAGTGCATTAACGAGAGAAGCAAAAAGGTGGGGGTTGAATCTGGATACAAACTATATGTCTTTTGAAAGCTTTAAACAAAAATTTATTGACGAATTCTGGTCAGAACAGAAACAAGACCACTTGTGGGGTGAGTTTCTAATGGCCAGACTGTATGATATCAGAGGTAGGCAAACCATGAAAGAATGTGGCGAATCATGGTACAGAAAGTTGATACATCTGAAAGCATGGACTGAGGCCGAGATCGTTTGGGTTCTTTGGCAGAAACTGCCTGAGGATTCTAAACGATATGTTGGGAGTACCCACAGAAGTTTTTCTGCGTTCTTGGAAAGGGTAGAGGTTGAAGATCACTGGCGAAGAAATCGTGAGCCTCGCCCCCATTATAACAACAATTATTCGCGATAAAGTAATGACCAAAACGAACGACCGGAAATCGATAGATTTCGTGTAAACACGATTCACAGAGGTCGTGCGAGAGGTAGGGGAAATTATACGTCGCGCGGCAGAGGATACATGGCGCGGAATTTTCAAACTAAAGACGAAATGGAAAACTGAAAACCGCGTGTGTTACGGGCCGGATTCACGCGGAAACCGGTTTTGCGCCCAAAGAAAAGATGTCGAATCATAAATTCGAGAAGGATAGATGTAAAATACAGGGCAGGAAGGTTAAGGGCGCGCCTAGGGAAGACGGGTGCGGAGTGATACATATTGGCGATCTCTGTGCGAAGTCACGTGACCGTTTGTGTTCCGGGCAGCGCTTGCCGGAGCAACGTACATTGCACCTGGCAGCACACACAAATGGCAGACGTCAGAACAAGATGGCTGCCGTAGAGAGAAACAGAAGAGGCGGGATCGGACACTTCCGTTGGGCGGTTTCAGTAGTAGATGAATGTAAAAATGGAAATAAAGTTAATATGTCATATGCTAAAGATAACTTAATATCGGAATCGTGCGAAAAGTCAGTATTAAAGAAAGAAATGGAGCCAGAAAAGGCGAGTAAAAAGGGGAATATTTGTACTGTTCATTATGCATATGAGGTAAAACACGTAGATGTGGGGGAGGTTATGATGAATAAAGAGGAAAGGAAGGTAGAATATGCCACGCAAAAGACGTGTGCACAGTTAATAATAGGTGAAAATGATGTAGGGGAGGACGTTAGTAAACATGACATTAAAAGCAGTGCAGGTGAAGTTATTGTTGATGGAAAGGTGTTTTGTGTTTCTAATGCAGAACGGCCTAGTAGGACTTTCGCAAGATTACCTGAGAATGATAAGAAAGGGGATAATGAAATGAAGGTTATCGAAGTATATGACGATTATACTAAGTATGAATTTAAGCCTGAAATCGTTCAAATTGATACACATGAAGTGCCTGAGGGTCCAAACGATGTGCAGGGTGTAAAAAATGAGTCGAAAAACGAAGTGGCTGAAACATCTAGTGATAATTAGCTCCACTGTTTAAAAGTTGCATTCCTGCTCGAATCTGGTGACGAAAATGAAATCACCGATAATTCAGACGGTGAAGGGTATATGAATACAGATAAGAATGAATATACTAACCTTCTCTATTGTTCAAAAGTCGCATACTTAAGTGAATCTGATGGTGAGGAAGAGAGTACTGATGACTCCAGTGACGATGAATTTTCAGGTGAAAACGAAAGTGAATATACTTTTACTGAAAGAGGGTAAGAGAAAATTAGTGACATTTTTCCAACGCAAGATACAGAAAGTAAAACTGGGCCAAAACCGAAGGAATTATTCAGTAATGTAAAACAGGGGCATAATTTGCAGGAACCTCCAGATGACATTATACTGGGGCAAGCCTTAACAAATGTTTTGAAGGAGTGTGAATTACAGGAACAAAAAGAACCACCTGATAAAATAGTAGCAGAACAGGAGATGTTGTACCTTGCTAAAGACTTTGAAATTCCAAAACCTAAAAAACCACCTGATGAAACAAAACGTAGGCAAGATCTGAGTAGTATAGTGAAAGATGTAGAAGATAGGAGGCCTAAAAAGCCACCAGACTTAAGTAATTGTTTCATGAACCATAAAAGACTGCCTTGTTAGTAAAGAGACTGGGGGCAGGATACTGTATGTATATATATTGTTAATATAATGAATGATTTATTATTATTGTATCTGAGTGTTACCTGAAAGTGAATTATTGTTTTGTTGATCTTGAGGCCTGAGGCAGTTTGTTGCTTGTTTACTCCAATGTATTGTTTGACTTGGCTTAGGAATTGTTTATTTTCAATTGAATATTTATTGTTGCCAGTCTAATTATGAGGATAGGGGCATAGTCTGACAAACCTGACGACTTTATGAATAATGATGCTTATGGTAACTTAATGCAAGTGCAAAGAACTCCACAAGATAATAATTAATTTATATTATACTTAAAGACCAGAAAGGGCTTATGGTTGTACCATGTTGTGTATTTAAAAGATACATGTCTTCTGATTAAGGTTGTTCAACCCTCAGGGGACATGCACACTTTGCATTGTCAGGTGTCCGACGAGCACGAGGGACCCGAGTCGTTGTCAGCACTACTTCCGTTTCTTTTCGTGCTGTCAACCTTCCTCTTCATCATTCAGAACTTTTACTATCTTCGTTCCTTCTTCTCTATCAGAATAAATTGAACAGTGTTGAAATAATGTAAGATACAGGAGATGTCTGTGACAGAGATGTGGAGTAGAAAATTGATAACACTATAAAATGACCAAGCATAATGAAAGTGTAGTGGGTATTATAAAGAGAAAATGTAATGGAAAAGTAGAAGGAAAATATGGATGAGAAAAGGTAAGAATAGTGAAAACAAGGTAAATGAATACTATAATATGACTAAATGTAAATGTTTTTGAAAAAAAGGGCAAATATGGTATTGAAAACTGTATGTGTGTTTAAAACTGAGGAGATAAACCTGACTAATGTATGTGAAATAGATGTGAGAGGTATCTGTCTAGTGCCACCAAAAGTGGACAGAAATGACTTGCAATAGGATTTAAAGTTATTGTTCTGATCTTGACATATCTGATAACCTAAATGTGTAATTATACTTAATATAGACTTTAAAAGAAATATCACTGAGTAAGAAAGTGGGGAGAAAAACCTCAAAGTTGGGACTCTGAAATAACAACTTCACATTGTCTTTATACCAAAAATGTCATTGAAAATTTTCCTAATTAATGATGTAAGTGTTAACTGATGTCGCCATTTGAAAAGAATTGGTTTTGTTACCAGAGTCTAATTGCTGTTTCAAAGTTGCCGATTTTATGTGTTATACCATTAACGCAAGTTATACCAAAAATGTGATGAATTGAAGAAAAAATCTGTAGATGATGACAATAAACTGCTCAAAAATATGTTGTTGGGCAGCAAAACAAGACAAAAGAGTAAGAATGCTATGGTCCTGAAGTTGCGGCCTACCAAACATGCTGTGTGAGCAGTAGTCAAAGGACTTGCCATTGTGGGGCAGGAAGTTGATAAGTGGTCACAAACTGCCAAACCTAGAGGATGGGGCAGTGTATTAATTTAAAAATGTGTCAACTTAAAAAGGTGTTCTTTAGTGTTCTCAATCTAAGTTGTGTTTTTGTGCCTAAATGTTTATATACAAAGATTCCCAAACCAATAATGGGCAGAATGTGTAACATGGCCTGCTTATGCTGAGGCAAGCAGTAAAATAAGTAAGGGTTTTTGACCAATATGTTATAGACTGACAATTATCGTTGGAGTCAGTGAAAAGTTATTATAAAATGTATAAGGATCTTATTAAAATGGCTGTAGATGTTTTGAGATTAAGTTTTCTGGAATAACTTAAAGTTTTGGACTGTCTGCTTTAAAAACACAGCAGTGATAATTAAAGATGGGTTCTGAATATGTTAGTATGCATATGTGCAATAAACATTTTGGACTGCTATTAATTAAGAGAAGCTTTAAAGTTAATAATTTGGAAAAAACCTTGCAAAGTTACTTTGGTATTTAAAGAGCCAGTTGGAAAAGGTTCGCATAGCTGTTCGTGGAAATATTTGTGCATATGTGGATGCAAACTGAAATTTTCAATATTTCATTAATTGCTGTACCTTGTGAAATGTACTATGATCATTAACATGCTTGTATGTCTGAATATCTACTTTCTTTGAAAATATTGAGAGAGAAATTTGTGTTTTGTTAAGTTAGAATGTTACTGTGCTGTTGTGTAGGTATATTAATTTTTTTTCTAGAAGGCTATAACTATTCTACTAATGTGCAGATTAGTTTGGGTACTGTTTGTCTGTTATTTGAACTGTATGTGTATGAAATTAACATGCTTAAAATTATCTTCTGTAATGATGAAAATTAGTTTCCTTAAACCAGTGTGGAAATGAAAATTACTGTAAATGTCTTAGTGTTGGAAATGTTTTTGAAAAAAAAATGTATGAAATTTCTTAGTGTATATACTGTTTGTTTGTAATATGTATTTATTTGTCCCAACTGAAGTTGGATCAAATAATTTTTTTTGTAGCGAACACCACTTGGGTGTTATGGGTGTTTCCTTGAAGTATCCCTGATGGGAAACTTCAACGAAACATGGGGCATGTGTAACACCATAGCTTTAATGCTGTACAGATTTATTTTGCCTTTTGCTTTGGTTTAATGTTATAACATTGAGCTTCTGTAAATGTAGTTTGATTGAATCGATAACACAAAATTGCATATTCCTTTCTTTGTAAAAACTTTGATGTCATGATTTGATTCTGTGCAATGTAGTATATCTGTCATTCAAATTCTTTGTCCCATTTGGAGGGAACAAAACTTACTGTATATAATTGTAATTTCTGTGTGAATAATTTTTTGTAGAAATGTCAATATGTGCAAATGTTTTGTTTTATTTAATGCGTTTGGTTGCTGTTATGTAAACAGCTGATCCTCACTTAGGGTCCTTAGTTATTCTGTGTGTAAAAGGAGCAGTGGTTCCCCTCGGGAACAGAACTGTGTAGCGCGCGCAAATTGTGGTTGGCCTAGGTAGGAAAGATGGAACCAAGAGTCAGTCGGGGACGAGTTACCAAACTGTGCACCGCCATGTATATGTTGCATATTGTGCTGGTTCCGAGAGAGGCATTTTCCGCTACTTTCCAATGCCTCGGATGGATGGATAAATAGCTGGAACGATTCTGGAACTGGTATTCATTATCGCCACCAAGAAGGGCCAGAGTCCAGCAATTCTGTCTGCAAATCTGCCTACCAACATGCTGTTGCCACCACATTGCGCAATCACTGTAAAGGAGTGCTATAATAACGTACAGTGAAGGATCAGCTTACTGGATGTTTTAGTGTGCGCAAATATCAGGTAACTTATAACTGAATTTATGTACCTACCTTGACTTTTTCCCTATCACAACACCTCTCAGGTTCCTCTCCATCTGAACTATGATTACCGAGTGTCCTATTTTATGGAAAAAATGAAAGCTTCAAAGTTAGACGGTTAATTACATAATGTCTTTGATCTTTGATGTGATGGAAATATTCAGGTTTACTGTGGATTCAGTGAAATTGTGGGAAGCAGTAAATGTAGTTTTGTAAAGTTTCAAAGTCACCTATTTAATCGTTTACTTGCAAGTAGAAGACTGTGATTATAAAGACAATTTCCAGTTTTTTTTAAAAAAATTAAAGTTCTTATAATTGAGACTTATAAAGTTTTGCTTAGTTAATGATCATAGTGCTACCTGTAGTAAATTTGAAAAGGTGAGTCACTTTCTTGCAAATTTGTCAACATTGTGTTTCACTGTAGTAAAAGTGGAAAACTGCATTTATGGAAAATTATATGTTCATGATTACTAAGTGTTTGTCTCTCTTGTGTATTAGAACTGCATATTAATAGTATGACAGGGTCCTCAGTTTGTCTATTTTGCTAATGCTAGGTAACAAGTAACGGGAAGACCACTGTTTATGAAAACCATAATTTCTTTATTCAAAAAATAGTGAGAAGCGGCCTGTTAGTGGATTCCAATTAACTTTCATCCTAAATAGAATAGTATTCAGTTGAGTGATATTTAACCTGTGACCAGTTCAGAAAATTGCAGTGAACTGCATTTATAATACTATGTCAGCTAGGAAAATATTTGAACATTAATACTGAACCTATATCCAATTAATGATTCTGCAGTGAATAGTAAGAATAACGTTATAAAGACCATTCAGTTTGAGTAAGCACTGAAAATAAGAGTGTGTTTCGCTATTCGCTATATTTATGCAAATAGTTTATGCTGCTCTAGCGGTTAGCTTCAATTTTACCGTAAAAATATGTATGTGTCAGAGTTCATTGCACTCGCGGGTGGCCAAGTCTAGGTTGTGTTTGTCCGTTAAAGTTAGGCGTACCTACTTTCTTAAACGAGACCGTTAACCTTTCTCTTGCCTAATTAGGCTGGCGACCGTTTTCCTTAGTCTTTAAACAGTATAGCTAGGCAAAAATATTGTTTGTTACTGTTCGAATATATACGTAATTCTGATTTTGGTGTCCGATAAGCCACCTCCGTTAGGTACTACACGGTCAACATAGCAAAATTCCTCTCAGAGGGTAACACTGCTCTGTTGCTTTATACCATAATTGCTTTATCAAGATAGTTTTATTTCACGACCTGCTTCCAACTTTAGGGTTATGGTATAACAGTAGCGGACAGGAGTGTTATAAAGTCATCTGATTCCCGCAAAATTCCTAGGACGCCTCACAGTCTGGAGACTGTATGCCCCCCCCCCCCCCCCCACCCAGCGGAAAAAAATTCATGAGAGATATCAATAGTCTAAAATAATTTTTTTCTATTATTAGTGGTAACCATCATCTAATTAAACTATTGTACCCAAATCAAATACAACTGTGATCAGACTTGCGTATAATAGCACTATGCAGCCATCCACCAGTTGCTTTTTACTGTTAGTTCGGTGGCGGAGGGAAATAAACTCGGATACAGATGGGCTATCGGTAATACAGAATTATCCTGCTGTGTGTGTTAAAATAGTCTCTTTACCTCCTGCATGTGGCAGCTTCTTTCAGAGAAATCTCTTATGCCCTGGTACTGTACATAACTTCATTTAATACCAATTTTTGTTCGTCAGAGGCATTTTACGATGTTCTGAGTTCATTTATCTGACTTTTCTATGTGATGAAAGGACTGAAGCGCATGGAACAGTTCGGAACAGTTGAGACGTTTCACGGCACGATTACATCTCATCTGATCTATTGCCACCTTTACTGAACTTGCTATTTAGTTTCATCTTCTAAATGTGTTTTACATAAACACTGTATTAAACTCTGAGTGCTTCTGCGTGAATGTAAATACACACTGAGATTTTTAATAATATTATTCCTTTCAGACTGTAAATTTTGTAGATACGCAATAATTTACATAAAGTGATGGAAACTGCACTTCTGTGTGCCTTTCGTAGGAAATCATACACATCATAGCACGACGAATTACGGTTCGCGAATGGATCCCGGACTATCGCCTATTGTTGCCAAATACTTCCAAGGTCACAGCGATACCTTCTGCGTACTTGCTGACTTCAAAATTGAATTAAAGCGTAATTTTGCCTCGCCTAACGATGTTTCACAGAAATCGCTCAGTTCATCGATGCCTGAAGGAAGGAAAAGGAGACCAAAAAGAAACTCCACTGTTACCGGTCGAGTTCATTAAAACTTTTTCCTATAATCAAATTAATTCTCAAATCCTCTTGAGATAATTGCGTGTCCGACGTCTTGAAACGAAGGGGAACAGATGACACTTTAGAAAAAAGGCTTTTTCGCTCCACACCTTCCAGCAGACGGAACTGTTGGAGAGGGTTAACGAAGACCCACTCGAGAAAGTTTGCTTCCGAAACATTTAGGAATTTTCAAGCCCACTATGACAGTAAAAGGTTGCATAGTTTATACTGACTTAGTGTAATACTTTCGTGTTATTCAGATTGAATAACAGCTCTTCAGTTATACTGATCAACAGAAGTTTCTCTACTAAATCTTCTTCGTCAAGTTATTACGGGAAAAAATATTATTAATATTTGTATACTTTGTACACACGAGGCAAATTACTTCACTGATCATATCGTTTCCTTGTCGCTTACAGTTACATAATGGCGATTTTTACGTCCTTGCGTTTGCATAGGACTACGAATACTTGATTTTCTTTCAAGATGTGTGTCTTGAAATCGTATTATTGTAATTTATATCTACATCTACGTGATTACTCTGCTATGCACAATAAAGTGCCTGGCAGAGTGTTCAATGAACCGACTTCAAGCTGTCTCTCTAGCGTTCCACTCTCGAACGGCACGCGGGAAAAACGAGCACTTACATTTTTCCTGTCTGAGCCCTGATTTCTCTTATATTATCATAATGATCATTTCTCCCTATGTAGGAGGTTGGCAACAGAATGATTTCGCAATCGGAGGAGAAAACTGGTGATTGAAATTTCATAAGAAAATCCCGTCGCCAATAAAACGCCTTTGTTTTAATGTTTCCACTCCAATTCACGTTTCATGTCTGTGACACTATCTCCCATATTTCGCGATAATACAAAACGAGCTGCCCTTCTTAGTACCTTTTCGATGTCATCCGTCAGTTCCACCTGATGCGGGTACCACACCGCACAGCAATACTCCAGAATAGGGCGGACAAGCGTGGTGTATGCAGTCTCTTTAGTAGACCTGTTGCACCTTCTAAGTGTTCTGCCAACGGATCGCAGTCTTTGGTTCGCTCTACCCACAATATTATCTATGAGATGGTTCCAGTTTAGGTTATTTGTAATTGTAATCTCTAAGTATTTAGCTGAATTTACAGCCTTCAGATTTGTGTGACTTATCGCGTAATCGAAATTTAGCTGATTTCTTTTAGAACTCATGTGAATAACTTCACACTTTTCTTTAATCAGGGTCAAATGCCAGTTTTCGCACCATGCAGATATCTTATCTAAATGAATATTTTAAACATGGCTGAAACAGCATCTGATGAAATTCTTCAAGGTAAAAGATGACAGCCAAAACAGTTGCAGGATAAAGATTTATTAAAATTCTTGACCAAGGTTTCGGTGCATATAAATATACCTTCATCAGAAGTAAAACATCCAAAATTACATCCTGCAATGACTCTTGTCACAACTGTTCATAGGCGAAGTACTGATGCTAAACTGTGTTCGCATTGACCCTGTGTCCTTAGTCATGTTGTATAAATGGATGATGTCTTAACTACTAGTGACGCCTTTGGCACAATTGTTTTATTAATCTCCATTTCAGGATGTAATTTTAGATATTTTACTTCTGATGAAGCTATATTTATACATACCGAAACCTTGGTCAAGAATTTTAATAAATCTTTATCCTGCAACTGTTTTGGCTGTCATCTTTAAACGTGAAGTCTTATCTAAATCATTTTGCCAGTCGTTTTGATCATCTGAGGAGTTTACAAGACTGTATATGACAGCATCATCTGCAAACAATCTAAGGCGTCTACTCAAATTGTCTCCTATGTCGTTAATTATGTGAAATGATTTGGGTGAAGGTCACGGTTAAAGCAGGCTCGGACTTGGTAATTGGATGTCTTTATAGGCCCCATGGCTCAGCAGCTGTTGTGGCTGAGCACCTGAAGGAAAATTTGGAAAATATTTCGAGTAGATTTCCCCACCATGTTATAGTTCTGGGTGGAGATTTTAATTTTCCGGATATAGACTGGGAGACTCAAACGTTCATAACGGGTGGCAGGGACAAAGAATCCAGTGAAATTTTTTTAAGTGCTTTATCTGAAAACTACCTTGAGCAGTTAAACAGAGAACCGACTCTTGGCGATAAAATATTAGACCTTCTGGTGACAAACAAACCCGAAATATTTGAAACAGTTAACGCAGAACAGGGAATCAGATATCATAAGGCGGTTACCTTCCCCCATGAACCATGGACCTTGCCGTTGGTGGGGAGGCTTGCGTGCCTCAGCGATACAGATGGCCGTACCGTAGGTGCAACCACAACGGAGGGGTATCTGTTGAGAGGCCAGACAAACATGTGGTTCCTGAAGAGGGGCAGCAGCCTTTTCAGTAGTTGCAGGGGCAACAGTCTGGATGATTGACTGATCTGGCCTTGTAACATTAACCAAAACGGCCTTGCTGTGCTGGTACTGCGAACGGCTGAAAGCAAGGGGAAACTACAGCCGTAATTTTTCCCGAGGACATGCAGCTTTACTGTATGATTAAATGATGATGGCGTCCTCTTGGGTAAAATATTCCGGAGGTAAAATAGTCCCCCATTCGGATCTCCGGGCGGGGACTACTCAAGAGGATGTCGTTATCAGGAGAAAGAAAACTGGCATTCTACGGATCGGAGCGTGGAATGTCAGATCCCTTAATCGGGCAGGTAGGTTAGAAAATTTAAAAAGGGAAATGGATAGGTTAAAGTTAGATATAGTGGGAATTAGTGAAGTTCGGTGGCAGGAGGAACAAGACTTTTGGTCAGGTGATTACAGGGTTATAAATACAAAATCAAATAGGGGTAATGCAGGAGTAGGTTTAATAATTAATAAAAAAATAGGAGTGCGGGTTAGCTACTACAAACAGCATAGTGAACGCATTATTGTGGCCAAGATAGACACAAAGCCCATGCCTACTACAGTAGTACAAGTTTATATGCCAACTAGCTCTGCAGATGATGAAGAAATTGATGAAATGTATGACGAGATAAAAGAAATTATTCAGGTAGTGAAGGGAGACGAAAATTTAATAGTCATCGGTGACTGGAATTCGTCAGTAGGAAAAGGGAGAGAAGGAAACATAGTAGGTGAATATGGATTGGGGGGAAGAAATGAAAGAGGAAGCCGCCTTGTAGAATTTTGCACAGAGCATAACTTAATCATAGCTAACACTTGGTTCAAGAATCATAAAAGAAGGTTGTATACCTGGAAGAATCCTGGAGATACTAATAGGTATCAGATAGATTATATAATGCTAAGACAGAGATTTAGGAACCAGGTTTTAAATTGTAAGACATTTCCAGGGGCAGATGTGGATTCTGACCACAATCTATTGGTTATGAACTGCAGATTGAAACTGAAGAAACTGCAAAAAGGTGGGAATTTAAGGAGATGGGACCTGGATAAACTGAAAGAACCAGAGGTTGTAGAGAGTTTCAGGGAGAGCATAAGGGCACAATTGACAGGAATGGGGGAAAGAAATACAGTAGAAGAAGAATGGGTAGCTCTGAGGGATGAAGTAGTGAAGGCAGCAGAGGATCAAGTAGGTAAAAAGGCGAGGGCTAATAGAAATCCTTGGGTAACAGAAGAAATATTGAATTTAATTGATGAAAGGAGAAAATATAAAAATGCAGTAAATGAAGCAGGCAAAAGGGAATACAAACGTCTCAAAAATGAGATCGACAGAAAGTGCAAAATGGCTAAGCAGGGATGGCTAGAGGACAAATGTAAGGATGTAGAGGCTTGTCTCACTAGGGGTAAGATAGATACTGCCTACAGGAAAATTAAAGAGACCTTTGGAGAGAAGAGAACCACTTGTATGAATATCAAGAGCTCAGATGGCAACCCAGTTCTAAGCAAAGAAGGGAAGGCAGAAAGGTGGAAGGAGTATATAGAGGGTTTATACAAGGGCGGTGTGCTTGAGGACAATATTATGGAAATGGAAGAGGATGTAGATGAAGATGAAATGGGAGATAAGATACTGCGTGAAGAGTTTGACAGAGCACTGAAAGACTTGAGTCGAAACAAGGCCCCGGGAGTAGACAACATTCCATTAGAACTACTGATGGCCTTGGGAGAGCCAGTCATGACAAAACTCTACCATCTGGTGAGCAAGATGTATGAGACAGGCGAAATACCCACAGACTTCAAGAAGAATATAATAATTCCAATACCAAAGAAAGCAGGTGTTGACAGATGTGAAAATTACCGAACTATCAGTTTAATAAGTCACAGCTGCAAAATACTAACGCGAGTTCTTTACAGACGAATGGAAAAACTGGTAGAAGCGGACCTCGGGGAAGATCAGTTTGGATTCCGTAGAAATGTTGGAACACGTGAGGCAATACTAACCTTACGACTTATCTTAGAAGAAAGATTAAGAAAAGGCAAACCTACGTTTCTAGCATTTGTAGACTTAGAGAAAGCTTTTGACAACGTTAACTGGAATACTCTCTTTCAAATTCTGAAGATGGCAGGGGTAAAATACAGGGAGCGAAAGGCTATTTACAATTTGTACAGAAACCAGATGGCAGTTATAAGAGTCGAGGGGCATGAAAGGGAAGCAGTGGTTGGGAAAGGAGTGAGACAGGGTTGTAGCCTCTCCCCGATGTTATTCAATCTGTATATTGAGCAAGCAGTAAAGGAAACAAAAGAAAAATTCGGAGTAGGTATTAAAATTCATGGAGAAGAAGTAAAAACTTTGAGGTTCGCCGATGACATTGTAATTCTGTCAGAGACAGCAAAGGACTTGGAAGAGCGGTTGAACGGATTGGACAGTTTCTTGAAAGGAGGATATAAGATGAACATCAACAAAAGCAAAACGAGGATAATGGAATGTAGTCAAATTAAATCGGGTGATGCTGAGGGGATTAGATTAGGAAATGAGACACTTAAAGTAGTAAAGGAGTTTTGCTATTTAGGGAGTAAAATAACTGATGATGGTCGAAGTAGAGAGGATATAAAATGTAGACTGGCAATGGCAAGGAAAGCGTTTCTGAAGAAGAGAAATTTGTTAACATCGAGTATAGATTTAAGTGTCAGGAAGTCGTTTCTGAAAGTATTTGTATGGAGTGTAGCCATGTATGGAAGTGAAACATGGACGATAACCAGTTTGGACAAGAAGAGAATAGAAGCTTTCGAAATGTGGTGCTACAGAAGAATGCTGAATATTAGATGGGTAGATCACATAACTAATGAGGAGGTACTGAATAGGATTGGGGAGAAGAGGAGTTTGCGGCACAACTTGACCAGAAGAAGGGATCGATTGGTAGGACATGTTTTGAGGCATCAAGGGATCACAAATTTAGCATTGGAGGGCAGCGTGGAGGGTAAAAATCGTAGAGGGAGACCAAGAGATCAATACACTAAGCAGATTCAGAAGGATGTAGGTTGCAGTAGGTACTGGGAGATGAAGAAGCTTGCACAGGATAGAGTAGCATGGAGAGCTGCATCAAACCAGTCTCAGGACTGAAGACCACAACAACAACAACAAGGCGGTTACGGCATCGATGATTTCAGCCGTAAATAGAAATATTAAAAAAGGTAGAAAGATTTTTCTGTTTCGCAAAAGTGACAAAAAGCAGATTACAGAGTACCTGACGGCTCAACAAAAAAGTTTTGTTTCAAGTACAGATAGTGTTGAGGATCAGTGGACAAAGTTCAAAACCATCGTACAATATGCGTTAGATGAATATGTGCCAAGCAAGATCGTAATAGATGGAAAAGAGCCACCGTGGTACAACAATCGAGTTACAAAACTGCTGCGGAAGCAAAGGGAACTTCAAAGCAAACATAAACATAGCCAAAGCCTTGCAGACAAACAAAAATTACGCGAAGCGAAATGTAGTGTGACGTGGGCTATGCGAGAGGCGTTCAATGAATTGGAAAGTAAAGTTCTATGTACTGACCTGGCAGAAAATCCTAAGAAAGTTTGGTCTTAGGTCAAAGCGGTAGGTGGGTCAAAACAAATGTCGAGACACTCTGTGACCAAAATGGTACTGAAACAGAGGATGACAGACTAAAGGCCGAATACTAAACGTCTTTTTCCAAAGCTGTTTCACAGAGAAAGACTGCACTATAGTTCCTTCTCTAGATTGTCGTACAGATGACAAAATGGTAGATATCGAAATAGACGACAGAGGGATAGAGAAACAATTAAAATCGCTCAAACGAGGAAAGGCCGTTGGACCTGATGGGATACCAGTTCGATTTTACACAGAGTACGCGAAGGAACTTGCCCACCTTCTTGCAGCGGTGTACCGTAGATCTCTAGAAGAGCGTAGCGTTCCAAATGATTGGAAAAGGGCACAGGTCATCCACGTTTTCAAGAAGGGACGTCGAACAGATGTGCAGAACTATAGACCTATATCTCTAACGTCGATCAGTTGTAGAATTTTGGAACACGTATTATGTTCGAGTATAATGACTTTTCTGGAGACTAGAAATCTACTCTGTAGGAATCAGCATGGGTTTCGAAAAAGACGGTCGTGTGAAACCCAGCTCGCGCTATTCGTCCACGAGACTCAGAGGGCCATAGACACGGGTTCACAGGTAGATGCCGTGTTTCTTGACTTCGGCAAGGCGTTCGATACAGTTCCCCACAGTCGTTTAATGAACAAAGTAAGAGCATATGGACTATGAGACCAATTGTGTGATTGGATTGTAGAGTTCCTAGACAACAGAACGCAGCATGTCATTCTCAATGGAGAGAAGTCTTCCGAAGTAAGAGTGATTTCAGGTGTGCAGCAGGGGAGTGTCATAGGACCGTTGCTATTCACAATATACCTAAATGACCTTGAGGATGACATCAGAAGTTCACTAAGGCTTTTTGCAGATGATGCTGTGGTGTATCGAGAGGTTATAACAATGGAAAATTTTACTAAAATGCAGGAGAATCTGCAGCGAATTGACGCATTGTGCAGGGAATGGCAATTGAATCTCAATGTAGACAAGTGTAATATGCTGCGAATACACAGAAAGATAGATCCCTTATCATTTAGCTACAAAATAGCAGGTCAGCAACTGGAAGTAGTTAATTCCATAAATTATCTGGGAGTTCGCATTAGGAGTGACTTAAAATGGAATGATCATATAAAGTTGATCGTCGGTAAAGCAGATGCCAGACTGAGATTCATTGGAAGAATCCTAGGGAAATGCAATCCGAAAACAAAGGAAGTAGTTTACAGTACGCTTGTTCGCCCACTGCTTGAATACTGCTCAGCAGTGTGGGATCCGTACCAGATGGGGTTGATAGAAGAGATAGAGAAGATCCAACGGAGAGCAGCGCGCTTCGTTAGAGGATCATTTAGTAATCGCGAAAGCGTTACGGAGATGATAGATAAACTCCAGTGGAAGACTCTGCAGGAGAGACGCCTAGTAGCTCGGTACGGGCTTTTGTTAAAGTTTCAAGAACATACCTTCACCGAAGAGTCAAGCAGTATATTGCTCCCTCCTAAGTATATCTCGCGAAGAGACCATGAGGATAAAATCAGAGAGATTAGAGCCCACACAGAAGCATACCGACAATCCTTCTTTCCACGAACAATACGAGACGAATAGAAGGGGGAACCGATAGAGGTACTCAGGGTACCTTCCGCCACACACCGTCAGTTGGCTTGCGGAGTATGACGTAGATGTAGATGTAGAATATAGATCAGGAACAATAGAGGGCCTATAACACTTCCTTCGTCTTCTTTGGTGAATGAGTTACAGAAAACTGTGTTTAATAACTCTGCTTCAGTGACACTGTCATCAGTGACTTCACCGTTGTTACCACGCAATGAAGGTATTGATTGCGTGTTTTCACTGGTGCGCTTTATGTATGATCAGAATCTCTTTGCGTTTTCTGCCAGAATTTCGTTGTGGAAATTAGTAAAAGCATCACGCATTGAAGTACGCGAATATTTCGAACTTGGATTGAAGAGTTCAAACACAGCATGTCATTCTCAATGGAGAGAAGTCTTCCGAAGTAATAGTGATTTCAGGTATGCCGCAGGGGAGTATCGTAGGACCGTTGCTATTTACAATATACATAAATGACCTTGTGGATAACATTGGAAGTTCACTGAGGCTTTTTGCAGAAGATGCTGTGGTATATCGAGAGGTTGTAACAATGGAAAATTGTACTGAAATGCAGGAGGACCTGCAGCGAATTGACGCATGGTGCAGGGAATGGCAATTGAACCTCATTGTAGACAAGTGTAATGTCCTTTCTCATTTGGCTACAATATAGCAGGTCAGCAACTGGAAGTAGTTAATTCCATTAATTATCTGGGAGTAGGCATTAGGAGTGATTTAAAATGGAATGAGCATACAAAATTAATCGTCGGCAAAGCAGATGCCAGAATGAGATTCACTGGAAGAATCCTAAGGAAATGCAGTCCGAAAACAAAAGTAGTATGTTACAGTACACTTGTTCGTCCACTGTTTGAATAATGCTCACCAGTGTGGGATCCGTACCAGATAAGGTTGATAGAAGAGATAGAGAAGATCCAGCGGAGAGCAGCGCGCTTCGTTACAGGATCATTTAGTAATCGCGAAACCTTAACGGAGATGATAGATAAACTCCAGTGGAAGACTCTGCAAGAGAGACGCCCAGATGCTCGGTGGGGGCTTTTGTTGAAGTTTATAGAACATGCTTTTACCGAGGAGTCAAGCAGGATATTGCTCCCTCCTACGTATATCTCGCGAAGAGACCATGAGGATAAAATTAGAGATATTAGAGCCCACACAGAGGCATACCGACTATCTTTCTTTCCACGAACGATACGAGACTGGAATAGAAGGGAGAACCGACAGAGGTACTCAAGGTACTCTCCGCCACACACCATCAGGTGGCTTGCGGAGTAAGGATGTAGATGTAGATTTAGAAGGTAAGATACGAGAAATTAGGTCTTATAAGCAAGCTTATAGACAGTCGGTTTTACCTCGCTCTATTTGCGAGTGGAACAGGACGGAGATGACAAGTTGTGGTACAGGTTAACCTCCGCCACGCACCGCACCTTAGTTTTGTGAGTATATGTGTAGATGTAGATTCAATTTACCAAAAGTATCACGATATAGATGAGGGAACATTACGCTTTTCAAAATAGCTTTTTAACTAACAACGCTTTCGAGTTAATCCGAAACTTTAAAGATGTCATAGTAACCAGTCACAGCAACATTTTCCCCCTTTGATATACTTAATATTATACAAGGACGTGAAGACAACAATAACTTCATGGCCTGAAGGAAGAAGTACGTAACTAACCTAGCACATAAAACGAGGAAAATGCTCCCACAGCCGAACATTCACGGTTGAAAATCACACAGCAGAAGCAATTAATTATCTTCATAAGTCTATTTCCCATCACTGTAATAAGCATGGCTTCCACATACAGGGTGTTAGAAAAAGGTACGGCTAAACTTTCAGGAAACATTTCTCACACACAAAGAAAGGAAATATGTTATGTGGACATGCGTCCGGAAACGCTTACTCTCCATGTTAGAGCTCATTTTATTACTTCTCTTCAAATCACATTAATCATGGAATGGAAACACACAGCAACAGAACGTACCAACGTGACTTCAAACACTTTGTTACAGGAAATGTTCAAAATGTCCTCCGTTAGCGAGGATACATGCATCCACCCTCCGTCGCATGGAATCCCTGATGCGCTGGTGCAGCCCTGGAGAATGGCGTATTGTATCACAGCCGTCCACAATACGAGCACGAAGAGTCTCTACATTTAGCACCGGGGTTGCGTAGACAAGAGCTTTCAAATGCCCCCATAAATGAAAATCAGGAGGGCTGAGGTCAGGAGAGCGTGGAGGCCATGGAACTGATCCGCCTTTACCAATCCATCGGTCACCGAATCTGTTGTTGAGAAGCGTACGAACACTTCGACTGAAATGTGCAGGAGCTCCATCGTGCGTGAACCACATGTTGTGTCGTACTTGTAATGGCACATGTTCTAGCAGCACAGGTAGAGTATCCCGTATGAAATCATGGCGGTGAATCGAGGAAGTACAGTACATACTGAGGAAACTAAAACGAGCTCTAACATGGAAATTAAGCGTTTCCGGACACATGTCCACATAACATCTTTTCTTTATTTGTGTGTGAGGAATGTTTCCTGGAAGTTTGGCCGTACCATATGTAACACCCTGTATATAGTAAATCCATTGCGGCCGATGTTGCGAGTAGCATCTACATCTACAGCTGCATGACTGCTCGGCAATTCTCACTTAAATTTCTGGCAGAGGGTCTACAGATTATACAACTTCACTCCCGAACAGAGCGCAAGGAAAACGGACATAGCAATATATCTGTGCTAGTTCTCAATTCTCTTATTTTATTTCGCAATAATGATAAAATAAGCTGTCCTTCTTTGACCTTTCTCGATATCCTCCGTCAGTCCTATCTGGTATCGATGTCATAAGGTGCAGCAGTACTCCAGAAGATGGCGGTCAAGGATAAAGCATGCAGGCAGTCTCTTTGACAGATTCGTTGCATCTTGTAAGCGTTCTTAAAATAAATCACAGGCTTTGGTTCACCTTCCCCAGAACGTTTCCTACGTGATAGTTCCAATCTAAAATTTAAAGTTCTTGGTATTTAAATGAATTAACTGCCTTTAGGTCCGTGTAATTTATCGTGTAACCTAAATTTAACGGATTCTTCTAGTACTGATGTAGATTATCTCACACTTTTCAATATTTAGGGCCTATTGCCACTTGTCGCAACCTACAGATGCTGTGCCTAAATCATTTGCAACTGGTTTTGATCCCATGATGACGTTACTAGTCGGTAAATGACAGCATTATCTGCAAACAATCTAATCGTGAGGGAGCTGCTTAGATTTTGTACTAGACCGCTTATGTAGATTTAGAACAGCAGAGGGTCCATAACACTTCACTCCATGACTTCCTGTTAATCTCTACGAACTGTGGCCCTTCTAATACGAAATCACCAATCCACCCACAACTGAGACGATAATCCGTAGGCACGCAATATGTGTAGAAACAGCTTATGAGGAACGGCGTCAAAAAGCTTCTGGAAGTAAAGAGATATGGAATTAATTTGTCGTCCCTGTAGATAGCACTATATTTTCTGAAACCATGCTAACCGTGTGTCTACAGTCAGCACGGATTCAGAAAATATCGTTCTTGTGAAGTAATGAGTGCTATCGACAGGGGGTCTCAAGTTGATTCCATATTTCTCTGCTCCACGAAGGTTTTTAAAACCGTTCCTCACAAGCGGGTTCTAATCTAATTGCGTCTTCGGAATATAATCTTATGCCACCCCAATTACCTCATAGTCGCTTTCTTCAGCTCGGCTGTAGCCTGCAGAACGACATCCTAATCCATTACACACATGAATGTAATGAAATGAACGCATATAAATCTATAACCCAAAGCACTGGATATAACATCCTCTCATAAACGCACTAACTGGACACTTTCCAAGTAACAGCCACAGTCGCCGTAGGTTGGTAAATTGAGCGAGTCTTTCATTCTTGGATAAAAGATTATTCAAACTTACAAAACATTTCAGACTACACAATACAAAAATGTCCTTTTATGCAGACAATAAATTACAAATTAAAATTATTCATAGTAGTAAATACGCAAGAGCATACTATCAAAATTCCGTCTTATATAAACTGACATGCCCTTTCAACTTGGGAAGATGACAAAAAATACCAGCTGAAGTTATTTTACTACTTTAGGCTTGTAATATTTGGTGAATGAATGTTTAAATCTATTTCTCAGTCGAGAAATACGAACAGCTATGAAGTTCTAAGTAAATAGGTTTTATTCGAATATTAGACTAGTCTAGAATATATTTCTTTTTCGGATATTTTGGAAAAAGTCATTGGTAAGGAATGTGTACAATTATTACTTATGTCTTTCTTGACACCTTCCTTATAAGGATGTTTAACAAATGCATACTCTAACCTCTCAGGAAAAATTCTCTGTGCCGGTGCTGCTTTACATATATCATTAAAGAAATTGATTATTAAATAAGAAGAACTTTTCAGAATTGTGTTTGAAATTCTATAAACAACAAGGATATTGGTTATTAAATAAGAAGAACTTTTCAGAACTGTGTTAGAAATTCTATACAAAACAATTTCATAATAATCATAACTGCCAGGAAGGATATTTGTGGGACTTCTAGTTGCTTAAAGTATTGTGGAATGATGTTTGTTATATATTCTCTTGCCTCTGCAGCTGAACAATCATATTTTTGCTGTTTTGTCGAAAACTGACACTTTGAGACCGTGATTGTTTACAAAGTACACGTTGGTTCCCGCGAGAGAAGAGAACACCAAGCAACGACTTTTAATAATACTACGTATTTACACAAATAGCGCCCGTTATGGGTGTAGAAGCGGCATCAACAAATGTGTATGTAAACTTAACAGCTGCCTAAAGGTGAACCTGTAGAATCGAAAGCGGTAACAGCGCTATTTGTGTAAATAAATAGCAATATTAACGGGGGATTACTACTGTTTCCTTCTTTGAACAATCAATCCTATTCCTGCTGCTTCATTAAGAAATACTCACAGCTTGTGGATTATTGGTCACAACACCATTATTTAGTTAAGATGATATGGACTTGTGCAATGACTTGTCCTGTCTCCCGTTTCACAATACCAGATTCCTGCTATTGGCATTATTAAATTCCGTCATGACTACGATACTGTAAAATATTACAGTAGAACAAGATGGTCATTTACATCTGAAATTGATACATTAATTTCATAAGTTGTAAAATGTTCGCAGCAAAATTTGCAGTAGTTTATGAAACGTCTTTCATATTTACTCCAGTTAAATATTATGAAATTTTATGCCAGGTAAATAATTTCAGTCTGAGAATAATACAGTTGCCGACCCACTTCGAGATAGCAGTCATAGGTTGACATTCACTACCGGTCATAAAATGTTTCCTTCCCTAACTGGAATAATATGGAAACATTGTAGCATATTTACACAAGGTGCCCCACCTAAGAGCCGTGTTTGCGACATGTAGCTGGAGTCATATCAAACAAATACTGTTCATCACATCTTTCATTCGACACACATTGTGGACAGAAAGCGTTGGTTTGTTTGAAATTACAAGCAAATTTATTCTTAAAGCAGAATTTAACGTGCCGATTCGACAGAGGGATTCTAGATTAGTTTAGAGATATTCGATGCTTGGATATGTATCAACAGTAACACTAAAACACGAAGAATAACCAAACTCCAGGAACGACTGACCACCGCTGCTGCATGGCAGTAGCAGCTTGGATAAATCGATATAACGAATATCGCACTAGGCTATTTTGGGGCCGCTCCATCGAATGGGCCGTAAATAATCACTTTAAAAATAATTTTACTTATAACAGACAACAAATCAATGCTTTCCGTCGACGGTGGACGTCGCCACAAGACGTTATGAGCAGCATATGTTTCGGCTGAATCCAGGTACAAATTGTAGAAAAGTAACTGCAAATATACGATATCTGCCGGGAGACAAGAGAAAATGCGACTGATGGACATGCTGTATACGTTGGCTCGACGTGACTGAAAATTTTTTAGATACTGGTGTTTTGAAGGGGATCGTCATAGAATAATATTAGTTGGGGGAGATTCATACGCTACCGATCACCTTGACGTCTTCACATGTAATATGTTAAATACTTAAAAATTTGACATTTAAACAGTAATCTGGTACATAAACTAAAGCCTCATAGATGTACACTCGAGAGCAAAAAAAAGTGGGTCACGCCTGAATTTCAATGTGTAGGCTGCACCTGAATGTATGCAACCAACATAGCATATCTGTGTTGCACATTGTCGCAAACATCCACAGTACAGTCGTTGTAAGATACACAACGGGTACTGCTAGAGAGTACTAGAGAACACCGGTTTTTATGACAGTCCATCCAGATATAAGGTAACACCATGATAGTACAGAAGAGATCAGACAATCCTTAAAGTTTGTAAACTAAATTTAATTACAATAAGTGACATTTCAAACGTTATGGGACAACTAATTTTGTCACATAAACCGTTCAGTAATCCTTAGGCACAATTAAATACACTCCTGGAAATTGAAATAAGAAAACCGTGAATTCATTGTCCCAGGAAGGGGAAACTTTATTGACACATTCCTGGGGTCAGATACATCACATGATCACACTGACAGAACCACACGCACATAGACACAGGCAACAGAGCATGCACAATGTCGGCACTAGTACAGTGTATATCCACCTTTCGCAGCAATGCAGGCTGCTATTCTCCCATGGAGACGATCGTAGTTGTGTTGCCTGACCAGGATTCGAACCCGGCCCTACCGCCGTCGTTGTCTAACCAGGAACAGACGAGAAATGTCCAATGTTGGTCCACCATGAGCGAGATGTCCGCACGTTTAACTAGAAGTAAGGCGACGAAAACGTCTATGCTAACAGAGTCGAACGCCGCACACATGGTTATGAAGACACGTTAATAATTAAATTCTTATTTAATAGTAGCTAGGAGTAGCATGTTTAGTTGCAGACCTTAAGGCCTTTCTCATCCCTAGTACGTGTTGCCTAATATCTGCAATATCATGGTGTTAATTTACAAGTGGACTGACTGCCGTAAAGAGCAATGTTCTCTAGTAGTCGTGTATCATTAAGATGTAAATGATGTGCCTCAGTAGAAAGTAATTTCCGTCGTACAGCACATATTGTTTCAGAGACACTGAGTACATCTTACAAGTGCACAAAACGTGTATTATATATGTGGTGTCACCGCCAGACACCACACTTGCTAGGTGGTAGCTTAAATCGGCCGCGGTCCATTAGTACATGTCGGACCCGCGTGTCGCCACTGTCAGGATCGCAGACCGAGCGCCACCACAAGGCAGGTCTCGAGAGACATACTAGCACTCGACCCAGTTGTACGGACGGCATTGCTAGCGACTACACGTACGAAGCCTTTCTCTCATTTGCCGAGAGACAGTTAGAATAGCCTTCAGTTAAGTCCATGGCTACGACCTAGCAAGGCGCCATTAACCATATCTGGAGAGAGTCTCACTTGTATTATCAAGAGAAATGTACCACAAAGAATTAAAGTTAAGTATACGAGAAGCTCCGTTCTTTTCTTTATAGCTTTCATCACGTATCCTGTTTCAGACTTAACGCAAAACGGCTTGAGTTGACGCGTGCCCTTTCGGCTACCTCCCTTGTGTCTAGACTGTCTTGTCTAGACACAGCAATATACTACGTATATACTATTCTTTGGAGAAGCTACCTCTAAACCTGTTTACTTTTACATTCTGCTAAGTTGTCGTGGTTGAATACACGTTTTTCTTAAGGCTACATCTAATGCATAGCGCTTACAAGAAAGAATAGTTTCCTGCGTCATGCTATTGCCAGCTAGGTGAAATATTTTATGGTATGTTTAAAATGAATGTATTTTTAAACGTATCGTTCGTCAAATATTTGAATGAATCGTCAACTGTAGGAGTGCCTGCACATGTTATAGCATAGTAGCTGTAGCTGCGTTAGTTTATACTACAGACTTGGGTAGGTTAGGTGTAACATTTGATCCTTCAAGGGGTGATCGTGGCCTTGCGGCCCGGGTCTGTACTAGCTGCGGCTCGTGAGCTACGGGCCAGCCAGGCTGGCCGAGGCGAGACGCAAGTGAGCGAGCTGGCGGTGGCGTTGGTGGGCCAACAGCCCGGGACGAGCCAGCACGGCTGCGCCGCTCCGTTAATGTAAATATGTTAAGCTCCTCTCCTGGAATCAGTATAAGAGCGGCAAGCAGAAATACACATCAGGCTGTCTGGCGTAATGGCTCACTGGGAGAGGTCTATTCGAGATAGAGTCGTCGCTCTCATGGAAGAAGGAGAAGCTGGCAGACGGTATGGCGTACCACATACCACTGCAACGAGATGGTGGAGGATCTGCCTAGAAATAGGCACCACCAACAGGAAGAAAGTGAGCTCACAGCAGGAAGACAGGGACCTAGTGTCTAGGAGCAGAGAAAATCCCTTCCTGAATGCGAAGCAGTTGCGGCTGGAGACCATCTTCCCGGCTCCAGTGACACGATTCGCCGAAGGCTGAGGGATGCTGGACTGCATGCACGACGATCCGCCGTGAAACAAGAGCTCAGCGAAGACAATGTTTTATACCGGCAAGCATTTGCGGAGCTCCATCTGAGGGCGTCGTGGGACAACGTCATTTTCACTGATGAGAAGGTGTTTTCCACCAGTAACGACGGTCCACGAATCGTTTACAGGCCGCAAGGGACTCGACATCGTCGCGAATATGTAACCCCGACGAGAAGAAGTGACCGGCTATCTGTTACCTGCTAGGGTTGGATTTCTGCGAGAGGGTCGGGAATTCTTCACAGGATAGAAGGAACTCTGGCCTGATTGCAGTATGCCCACATATTGGAAATGTGATGCTTCCGTCAGTGCGAATTCTGTACTCAGAAGGGGAAATCACATTACAAGAGGACCATTCTCCCGTTCACAACTCTGCCTTTGTTCAGCAGCAGCTCTCCACGAATGGCGTCTACGTCATGGACTGGCCGCCACGGACGGCTGATATGAACTCCATGGAAAACATGTGGGCTGAGGTCGCCAGAACATTAACAGAGAACTGGCCACGAAACCAACCAACTACTGCGGACGCTGTTTGGGACTGCGTCCCGGAAACCTGGGAGGAAGTTGCTTCTTCAGGCTGTTACGTCCGACGGCTTATACATTCTATGCCAAGACGCACGATAGAAGTACAAAATAATGCAGGATTCTGGATAAAATATTTGAGTCCTTAAAATGTTTTGTTATTTCTTCTTTTTCGTCATATTTCCTCATTGGGAGCTAGAGGAAGATCGCGTGGTAACAGATAAGATACAATATGGATTAGTTTTCCTCTGAGTTGCCTTTTTAATTCAAGTGGGTTTCTTTTGAATATACAGTTTATTAAATATTCTGTTTTGATTTCATTTATAACCTGTCTAGATACTTACAAACTAATCAGCGTAGATGGACTCCGTCACAGTAGTTTTTGTTATTTCAAATACATCTCTCTCCTCCCCTAGATCCATGAATATACCCTCCGTCAAAATGGTTCAAATGGCTCTGAGCACTATGGGACTTAACTGCTGAGGTCATCAGTCCCCTAGAACTTAGAACTACTTAAATATAACTAACCTAAGGACATCACACACATCCAAGCCCGAGCCAGGATTCGAACCTGCGACCGTAGCTGTCGCGCTGTTCCAGACTGTAGCGCCTAGAACTTCTCGGCCACCTCGACCGGCTACCCTCCGTCCTCCACACATTACGCAAACGATTTCATACTATGTTTACTCGGTGTTAATATCTACTCTATTCTCTCTCTCTCTCTCTCTCTCTCTCTCTCTCTCTCTCTCTCTCTCTCTGACACTATCACCGCAAGTGCCCTTCTATTCCATTCCCCCAAAACTTTATAAACTAATCTAGCGGTTTCCATAGACGCTACATTTTCTCTTTTCATTGCTGCTGTCTTTACTCTCTATCATTCCTTTCAACACCTATGAAACCGTATTCTTTGTTCTCCCCTTCCCTATAACCCATTCTTCGTTCTGAAAACAGTCCTTCCTTATCTCTCGCTCCTAAGATAAAAAGAACTTTGGCACACATCTAAGTAAGCAATACTTTGCAAGCATTTAACGCTTATATTTTGCACTTCTGGACTTCTATCCATTCCCAGATCCCGCCCTCCTTCCTGTTACCCGTCCCTTGACATCTGCATCTACATCTAAATGAATACTCTGCAATTCATAATAATGTGCTTGGCGGGGGTTTCTGTGGTCTGGTGGATTAATCTTGTATTGATGTGTAAAACGTGTAGGTTCACATCTCACGTTTGGCGTAGATTTGTAACACACACAAGTAACTCTCCTGCACCCCTAGTAACGCCAAGTGCAAAACGCCAGTAAGCTCCCTAGTTCAATATCCCCAGTACGGATAACATCCCTTCGCTGCCGACTGGGGTACAGCGGCATTCGTTTGAGCTGTGACAGATGGAGAATCCCCGGAAAGCAGAGACTCTGTCACCAGCAAGCCGTCGCAAACTAGAAAACGTATTTCATTTAATGAACCAATGGCCATGTAAGTTCACAAGGCTCTTACTTTATTTGAAACTGAGACGTTGAAAATTGTGGTGCTGGACTGGGATTCGAATACGATTTCACTGTGTTCCGCAAGACTGCAAACTCTTCTAGGCTTCCTCGAAAGGCACCTATCTGGTTTCGAATGCTGATCAGCACAAAATATTCATTACTTCATTTGAAGCCCTAGAATGTGCACTCCGAACTACTAGTGAAAAACAGTTGCATTTTCAACTTCTCTTCGTGCGTTGTCAACTGTAACATGTTCGTTTCAACTCACAGCCACGTTGCGCTTTGTATCACAACATTACAAGATCAAACGTCTCCTTACATCCTTTAAAGTTCAAACATTCCTCTCCATCCTACTGGGGAAGGCTGGCCACGGTGGCTAAGCGGTTCTAGGCGCTTCAGTCCGGAACCGCGCGGCTGCTACGGTCGCAGGTTCGAATCCAGCTCGGGCATGGATATGTGTAATGTTCTTAGGTTAGTTAGGTTTAAGTAGTTCTAAGTTCTAGGGGACTGATGACCTCAGATGTTAAGTCCCATTGTGCTCAGAGCCATTTGAACCATTTGAACCTACTGGGGAAAACGGATTTGCGTTTAACGTTGTGTTCGTTGTGATTACCAACTGTGATATGTTGTGGATTCAACTTACAGCCAGCGGAGTATATTCCATCACATCATTGAAAGTACAAACATGCCACTCCCGGCTATTATTGGAAAAGAATTTGATAGTTAAAGTGTCTTCATGACCACATGTGCAGGGTTTGAATTCCATTCAGCACAGACGTTTTCGTCGCCTGATGTCTAGCTAAACATGCGCACATCCAGCTACTGGTGAACCAACAACAGCTATTTACCGTCTGTTTCCGGCTAGAAAACGATGGCGCTAGATGCTGCGTTCGAATCCTAGTCAGGCAAAAACAATTTTATCGTCATTTAAGGTTCCAACATCTCGCTATTGGTGAAAACATTGGATATGTAACTTCTGATTTTACGTACTTCGTTAACAATCCGATTATGTGCTGGGTTCGCATCCCTGTCACAAGCTTTACATGATGGCATTTCGATTTTAAACATGAGCATACCTTATTCCTTGTGAATTACACCATATTAAACGTCGTTTGGGATAGTTCCCAGGAAGGTAACTGTTATGACAGGATTTCCAGTTCAGTACAAACATTTTCGTCATTTATTTTCATGATCTGAATAGAAAACTGATACTGGTGGAAACGTCTATACTTCACGTCTCTTTACGCGTAGTGATCGGGTCTCAATAAGACACAAACAAAGCTTAGCTCAGTTAGCAATGGCTGTAGGTGCTAGGTTTGAATCCACGTCCTGAACGAAGACGTTGGTCATGTCATTTAAAGTTCAAATTTGTGTACATGTAGCTGTTGATGTGTTACGAGAACAATGATATTACTGGTGATTCGCTGTTAATGTTGAGATTTCCGTACAATGCTTGTTGCCGATAATCGCGTTTTTTACTGGTTCGTCCAATATCCGGTTTCCAGAGCCACGTGCCGTTGAGCGACGTTCAGGACGTGGGTCGAAATCCTTTCCGAGAGCGAAAGACTTTTCTCCAATTGCCGTACAGCTTTGTAACTCCATATATTGTCTCAAGTATTTAATTTTGACTAAGGATTACTGTACGATATATGTAAAATAATCCGTTTTCTTAGAACTTTTGGAATGTCACTTGTGTTAATTAAGGTTACTTTATGAGTGTTATGGGGTGTCTCATCGCTAAGAACGTGTTTTCTAATATGTTTTGTATGATGACATTAGTTGACACTTAGACTGCCTGCCATAAAGACGTTTGGTCTCTAGTAGTCTCTTGCTGTACCCACTGTGTGTAGTCAAACGACTGTGCACCACAGGGTGTTGGTGTTTAGAGGACCTGCAACACAGCTACGTTATGTTGGTTGTATTCGGCAGTGACCCACTTTTTTGCTGTCAAGTGTACATGCATGATTTTTATGAAAATTTAGAAAACTGACACGTCATTTAGCTGTAAAATTTGATGGATTTTCAGTAAATACAGAGATTGTCTTCCAGTACCTGCCAGTGATTCTATAGGAAGATTTTCATGCTGATGTGATGAATAACATTTCCCAAGTGATGAATGCCACAGAACATATAATTGTATGAACAAAATTTACCAATTTCAAAAACCATTGTTCACTTATTGCAAAGATCACAAATAAAATACACTATATTTTCGTGGTCTGCACAATCAACTTGTGCCCACACCTTACATTTATTGTATGTGTGTCCATTTTTCTTCAAATGATTCACAGCATATTACACACCTTGTGCTCTCTTGCGTTGTCGGAGTGTTCCCACCAATTTCCATCTTCTTTTGTCGTATCTCATTTGTTCCATCACTACTGGAACAGTTTAGTTGTTTGTTTCTGTTAGATGCCTCTGACCTTTCTCTGTTGAGCGCTTGGGCGGACTTCAGGTCTCTTTCCGGTTTCCTTTTCTCTGCTCTTTATCTTTTATTCGATTACCTAAATTGCTCCTGGGGACATGAAAAGTCTTACCCTCCTGCGTTGCTGTCATTTTCAACGATATTACTTCATTTATTGCCATCTTCATAGTCCATTAAATCTATTTTCCTTTCATTTTCCCCATATTCTCAGCCATTTAACTCTGGAAAACGAAGAGAAATTGTTGTAATTATTTTTTCCCTAACATTCTGACTGGTCGGTACACAACTAGCCTACCGATATCGTACTTTGGTCATGCAATGATACCGATTCCGATTTTGTTTAATAGACGATGTGTTATAATTTTACTGCTATGTTATTCTTTTAAGAACACAGTTAAAATACGAGGGTTGCCCAGAAAGTAATGCACCGCAGTTTTATCCTTCAACAATTCTTTACTGAATATTATGAGAATTACACACATGAAAGAATGGTGTTCTATCTACACATCTTATTTTTCCATGTGTCCACCCCGTTCTACGGCCTTCCTCCAGGGCGAAACGAGATCCATGTCACGCTGGCGGAGCCAGTGCTTCACTCCTGATCGTCCTTAAAATGTCTTCCATGAATGTCATCCTTTACTGACCTAAACAAGTGGAAGTCCAAGGGGTCAAGGTCTGGGCTGTAGGGTGCGACGTGTTTAGCAGTCCTCAGACTTGTGTTGGCCCGAGCGTTATCGTGTTACAGCAAAACCTCCTGGGCTGCCGTGGCACCGACGTCACCGGAAGCGCGTCTTGAGTTTTGTTCATGTGTTGACATATGCTTCTGTATTCATGGTACCGCCTCTTGGCATCACATCAATGAAAATCACACCTTCACATGCCCAGAACACGGAGATCATGACCTTACCAGCGGAAGCAATTGCTCTGAAATTTTTCTTCTGTGGGGAGTAGGTATGGCGCCATTCCATCGACTGTGAACCCAGGTTTCATCACCTGTCACAATCCAGGGCAACAAGGCCTCCCCCTCAGCTTTGGCCGAGCGGTTCTAGGCGCTACAGTCTGGAACCGCGCGACCGCTACGGTCGCAGGTTCGAATCCTGCCTCGAGCATGGATGTGTATGATGTCCTTAGGTTAGTTAGGTTTAAGTAGTTCTACGTTCTAGGGGACTGATGACCTCAGAAGTCCCACAGTGCTCAGAGTCATTTGAACAAATCAAGACAAATGTTTTGTCTGTGCGATTTGTGATCCACCGTTAGATACCGCTGGACCCATCAAGCAAACACTTCTGAATATCCAAGAGTGCTGCTAATTGTACTGACACTTCCTTTGCTGGTTGACATATGCAGCGTCAACTGCCGAATCTTAATGCGTCTGCCCTCGCAAATGACAACATCAGCTCGCTGCAACATGTTAGGTGTGACAGCCGGGGAGGGTCTCCCCGACCGCTGCATTTCGTGGAGCTCGCCGAACCGCCTTCTGATGATCTCACCCTCCGTGCCGAGCGAGAAACTGTACTTCGGCCGGCAGCAGATGTTCCATAGACTTTACGCCACCGTTTGTGAATTTTCTCCACAGCTTCTTTCTTTGCAGTGCAAAATACAATGACGGCACGTTGAATGTAACGTACATCATCTAGAGACGCCGTTTTGAAACTGTCCTGCAGCTGCATTATCTGTCTAAGGTGACGGAAACTTGGCGCGCTATCTATGGAGACTTCTAATAATACATTAACGTTCCGCATTCGTAGCATTGTTTCCGGCTGAGAAAAAAAATCGGTGCATTACTTTCTGGGCAATCCTCGTAAGTGTAAAAATAAATTCAATTACCCTCCTCATTAACCTGTACCACAGCCTTGATACTATATAACTTAGGGCAAAACCTACAATTACTGTAATTAATAATAATACGACCATAGTACGATCATGAAAGAATGATAGTTGCTCCATTAATGGTGAAGCTCAATCTTGAAGGGATAAATTTGATCATGTTGCCATTCAATATTTTTCTAATAAAAGGTCCAATCTCTATTTGTAATTTCTGCGCGCCCCTCTCACACAAACAACATTAAACGCTCACAAGTCATATATGACTCAACGCAGGACAAAATGTGCGACCTATTATGAGTGCAACCATGGCGTCTTTCAGCTCACCCATTTTATGTGCTGCCACTATGTGCTGCCACCTGGTACGAGAAACGAGAACTAGCGATAGTCAGTACCGCAAGATCGTCGGTACTGTAGGACTCTCCCCTACCTGTTATAAGTTTCCACAAGGTAACTTTCTCTCGAAACCTGGCAGAAAATCCAAAGAGACTGTGGTCGTATGTGAAGTATGTTAGTGGCAAGAAACAACCAATGCCTTCTCTGCGCGATAACAATGGAGATACTATCGAAGACAGAGCTGTTAAAGCAGATTTACTAAACACAGCATTCCGAAATAACTTCACGTAAGAAGACGAAGTAAACATTCCACAGTTCGAATCGAGAACAACTGCCAACATGAGTAACGTAGAAGTAAATATCCTCGGAGTAGTAAAGCAACTCAAATCACTTAATAAAAGCAAGTCTTCTGGTCCAGACTGAATACCAATTACTCTTAACAATCATATTATACAACCGTTCGCTCGACGAAAGATCCGTACCCAAAAACTGGAAAGTTGCACAGGTCAAGAAAGGTAGTAGGAGTAATCCATTAACTTACAGGCCCATATCGTTAAAGTCGATATGCAGCAGGATTTTAGAACATATATTGTGTTAGAACATTATGAATTACCTCAAAGGAAACGGTATATTGACACACAGTCAACATGGGTTTAGAAAACATCGTTCCTGTGAAACACAACTAGCTCTTTTTTCACATAAAGTGTTGACTGCCATTGACAAGGATTTTCAGATCGATTCCGTATTCCTGGATTTCCGGAAGGCTTTTGACACTGTACCACACAAGCGGCTCGTAGTAACACTGCGTGCTTATGGAATCTCGTCTCTGTTATGTGACTGGATTTGCGATTTCCTGTCAGAGAGGTGACAGTTTGTAATAATTGACGGAAGGTCATCGAGTAAAACAGACGTGACTTCTGGCGTTCCCCAAGGTAGTGTTATAGGCCCTTTGCTGTTGCTTATCTATATAAACGATTTGGGAGACAATCTGAGCACCTGTCTTCGGTTATTTGTACATGATGCTGTCGTTTATCGACTAATAAAGTCATCAGAAGATCAAAACAAACTGCAAACGATTTGAAAAAGTATCTGGTGCGAAAAGTGGCAGTTCACCCTGAATAACGAAAAGTGTGAAGTCATCCACATGAGTGCGAAAAGGAACTCGTTAAACTTCGGTTACATGATAAATCACTCTAATCTAAAAGTCGTAAATTCAAGTAAATACCTAGGTATTACAATTACGAACAACTTAAATTGGAAAGAGCAATAAAAAATGTTACATGATAAATCAGTCTAATCTAAAAGTCGTAAATTCAAGTAAATACCTAGGTATTACAATTACGAACAACTTAAATTGGAAAGAGCAATAAAAAATGTTGTGGGGAAGGCTAACCAAAGGCTGCGTTTTATTGGCAGGACACTTAGAAAATGTAACAGACCTACTAAGGAGACTGCCTACATTACGCTTGTCCGTCCTCTTTTGGAATACTGCTGCGCGGTGTGGGATTCTTACTAGGTAGGACTGACGGAGTATATCGAAAAAAATTCAAAGGAAAGCAGCACGTTTTGTATTATCGCGAAATATGGGAGAGAGTGTCACAGAAATGATACACGATTTGGGCTGGAAATCATTACAAGAAAGGCGTTTTTCGTTGCGACGGAATCTTCTCACGAAATTCCAATCACCAACATTCTCCTCCGAATGCGAAAATATTTCGTTGACGCCGGCCTACATAGGGCAGAACGATCACCACGATAAAATAAGGGAAATCGTAGCTCGTACTGCCGGCCGTGGTGGCCGAGCGGTTCCAGGCACTACAGTCAGGAACCGCGCGACCGCTACGGTGGCAGGTTCGAATCCAACCTAGGGCATAGATGTGTGTGATGTCCTTAGGTTAGTTAGGTTTAAGTAGTTCTACGTTCTAGGGGACTGATGACCTCAGACGTTAAGTCCCATAGTGCTCAGAGCCATTTGAACCATAGCTCGTGCTGAAAGATATAGGTTTTCAATCTCACCGCGCGCTATACGTGATTGGAGTAACAGGGAATTGTGAAGGTGGTTCGATGAACCCTCTGCCAGGCACTTAAATGTGATTTGCAAAGTATCCATGTAGTTGTAGATGTAGAAAACATTTTGGTTCGTGAATGGAATTAATATAAGGAAGATGTACTTCGTACTGGGGCATTAGCACTTAATACTACGATACTTCCGTTTTGCTCTCAAGTGTTCGACAGTTGGTTCATAGCACAAGCTCTGTTCTTTGGTGTACCTACGGGAAATACCATCTTCTCCTGAATTCCAGACGTGACACAAGGTTTTCTCACAGTCGACGGTAAAGGCAGACAACCGCACTTGCTTTCACCGACTTCTACGCGGCGAGTGCCTCATCCGCTGCTGAGATTACACCTCGCCGGTGGCGTCAGACTGCATTTTCACTCGCTCACTCGCGCGGAGCAGACTCACTCCAGGAGCAAATATGCCAGCGGCGCGGGGGCGGCGCCAGGTTGGGGGATTCGGTTCGTGCGGTCTCGCAAGTGAGCGAGCAGAGTGTGGGAAAGGAAGTGACGGTGGAAATGGGGTGGGGGGAGGTGGGAGGTAGAAGGCGTGGGGGAAGAGCGTCAGAGGCGCTCTCCTCTCGCTCCACCGGCGAGCAAACGAAAATTAATCAGAGCGCGAGGCCGGCAGAGATTCCGCGAAGAAGGCGGTCGGCGCGGCCTGCAGGTGGCAGATAAAGAGCAGTGCAAACGACGCCGGGCGCCGTGGCGCCCGGTCTGCCGGACGCCGACGCCGGCGCCGCCAGGGTAGCCAAACAGCGGCGCCGCCAACGCCGTGCGGCCCGACACGGCGCTGGGATTACGGACCCGCTCGCCGGAGCCGACGCCCGTTTGTTCAAGGTGGGGCCGGGGAAACCCCGGCAAATACCGCGTCTGGCGCGGGGGCGTCTTAATTAACGCCGGCTGCGGCACCGGAAGCAAACACTCGGTCTGCTGCGACTCCAGCCGTGGGCGCGTTCACCGCCCGTTGGGCAACGTGCTGCCCGTCGTAACTCTTTTTTTTTTATTATTTTTTAAATGGGCCTCCTTCCTCCCCTATAGCCCTACATTTTCCTCTCCAAAAGTGCCGCCATCCTCTAGTGTCGACGCAGCACGTAAAGCAGGGTGCTGTTAGTAGCAAGACTTATTGCCATAAACTGAAAATAAAAGCGGAGGCATACTGTGCTATGCCTCAGGGGGCGACGACACACTACTCAGAAACACACCTCCCTCTGCAGGTGTGAAGCATGGGATGATTTTAGAAACTAAAAAGAAAGAAAGAAAAAAGACAGAAATGAAATCAAAATAAAAACAGGGACGGCAGCACACGCAAATGAAAACGAAACTGGCGAGATAATCCCATCGCCCATAGAATTAACGAAGTAATAATCCTCTAAGATAGATTACGTGTTTTCCAATTTTCCAATAATTTTTTCATACAAGGTTCACACGATTTCCATGTTACCAGTTTCCATATTATCAGTATCATAGAATTGTCTATTCTAGTGATGCCCAGAAGGCCAATGTCAAATCTGGGGTATAGGCAAGTCAAGGGTAGTTTGAAAGTCCGAGTGACAAAGATCCAGGGGTAAACTCAGGCAATTCTTGTACGAGGTGCCTTAGTCAGCCCGGAACACCTTTTGATAACCATGAACCATTGCAACTTTAAGAAATCTTGCAAACGTAATGGTATATTTCCGGTCAGATTCCGCCAGGCGATGCTGGCTCCACAGGTAGTCCATGAAAGAGACAGCATCGGTGAGGGAAAGGTCATAGATCGTGAAAATTGTGTGGCCCAAGAGCCACACCATTGCGTTACGTCGTGTTCGGGGGTTGGTCTGAATATCAGGGGTAAGGAACCAGTCGATTGACACATTGTCTGGTGTCGTCCCACCGATCAGCGCTAATAGCACACGTGCAAGGTCCCACACTTCTGTGACGTGAGGGCATAAGAGACGGTGCTCTCTGGTGTCTACGTCACCACATCGGCCGCAAGCAGCCGAGGGCCGTAGGCGGATGGCCGCCAGGCGATGATTAGTGGGTATTAAATTATTTACGACGCGATACGATAGCGCTGAATTTTCCGTGGGAAGGGCCGGGTGGTTGATATTGGCCCAAGCTTGGTGCCAGATGACCGACGGTCGTCTGTCCTCCAATTTATGTGGTGTGGGCTGGCCTCGAAGTGCCTGGTAAAGGCGCTTCGACGTGTGTGCCTTGTCAGTGGCCACTGTTTGGACGTAACTTTGATTGAGGTAATAGTCCTTGACGGTCGTCATCCGGAACGGAATATGTGTCAAACATATTGGTGCACGCGTCGATTGTGGACGATAACGGTCGAAAAGAACCGCTGTCGTCCCACCTGGGTCAGTTTCACGCAAAGTGGCGATACGGTGAATCAGAAGGGCCGCACATTTGCGGGGAAAGTCAGTGAGTCCAAGGCCACCATCGACCTTTGGCAGTGTACAAGTCTACGCATCAACTTTGAATAGTACATGCCGCTACAAGAGCCAATATACTGTTTGTGAGATGGCTCTGCCGGTTTGTTTCGGTAGCGTAAGGAGTTGTGCTACATACCATGCCCGTGATAGGATGTAAGAATTAATCAGTTGGATTCGTTGATGGAGGTCGAGTCGTCGATCAGAGTGACTCACGCAAAGTCCTCTGATGCGCGTGAGAATCCGCCTCCACGTGAGTGTTAACATGAGCTGCGGACAGGCAGTCACCTCAAGGCCCAAGATACGTTGTTCCCCACAACCCGGTACCATGGGCGTTCGATGGTCAATGATCGTGGTCCTAGCGGGATCAGCACTGTTTTGTTGGAATTTAACATGGCACCGGATGCTCGTTCATAAACGTTGAGGACTCGGCGAACTGAATCGATGTCCCTGGCGTTTGCGACGAGCACACCGACATCATCCGCGTATGCCGCACTGCGGAAGGTGACGCCTGGGAAAGCGACACCATCGACCATCCGTCCGATGTCACGCAGCATTGGGTCCAGCGCCAAAGCGAACAAATACATTGACAAGGGACACCCTTGTCGAACTGATCGTCTGATGGGAATTGGTCGTGATCGGCAGCCGTTCACAACGATTGTGGAATTTGCTCCATCCAAGAAGTGCCGGATGATTCTTATGAAGCGCTCCCCGAAACACATCCGCGACATAACGGCCAGCAGGTAAGGGTGGGAGACCCTATCAAAGGCACCGGCGAAATCTAGGGAAAGAATTGCAGCCGGGGTTCGAGCGTCGGCGGTGAGTAAGACAGCATCACGGTATATAGAGGCGGCGGTGAAGATGGTTCGATTCGAAACGCTACAAGATTGAGTGGGACAAAGTACCTTATTCATCACCTGTTTAAGACGTGAAGCCACGCTTCGTGCCACCAACTTATAATCAGTGTTAAGAACGGTTGATGGGACGCAGGTCTTTAGCCCGACAGTGACCTGTGACTTTTGGAATAAGGGCAATACGTCCAGCTAGAAAATCGGCGGGTAGTTCGCAACCAGCAAAAATCTCCTCGCACATTTTGCAGAAGCGGTCTCGTAACAGGTCCCAAAATTCTTGGTAGAATTCATAAGGGAGACCGTCGGGGCCAGGTGATTTTTGTCCCGGACAGGCACGGAGGACAGATGTGAGGTCAGCGAGTGTGAGTGGCTTGGTTAAACAGTCGCGGTCTCGACTATCCGACCACTACGGTCGCAGGTTCGAATCCTGCCTCGGGCATGGATGTGTGTGATGTCCTTAGGTTAGTTAGGTTTAAGTAGTTCTAAGTTCTAGCGGACTGTTGACCACAGATGTTAAGTCCCATAGTGCTCAGAGCCATTTTGTGGGTGTTGACGTAGTCTCCCCGCGTGTGCAATTGGCCTCGTCGGTCTACAACACGTTAGTCAACCAATCGTCCTTTACATCTACATCTACATTTATACTCCGCAAGCCACCCAACGGTGTGTGGCGGAGGGCACTTTACGTGCCACTGTCATTACCTCCCTTTCCTGTTCCAGTCGCGTATGGTTCGCGGGAAGGACGACTGTCTGAAAGACTCCGTGCGCGCTCTAATCTCTCTAATTTTACATTCGTGATCTCCTCGGGAGGTATAAGTAGGGGGAAGCAATATATTCGATACCTCATCCAGAAACGCACCCTCTCGAAACCTGGCGAGCAAGCTACACCGCGATGCAGAGCGCCTCTCTTGCAGAGTCTGCCTCTTGAGTTTATTAAACATCTCCGTAACGCTATCACGGTTACCAAATAACCCTGTGATGAAACGCGCCGCTCTTCTTTGGATCTTCTCTATCTCCTCCGTCAACCCGATCTGGTACGGATCCCACACTGATGAGCAATACTCAAGTATAGGTCGAACGAGTGTTTTGTAAGTCACCTCCTTTGTTGATGGACTACATTTTCTAAGCACTCTCCCAATGAATCTCAACCTGGTACCCGCCTTACCAACAATTAATTTTATATGATCATTCCACTTCAAATCGTCACGCACGCATACTCCCAGATATTTTACAGAAGTAACTGCTACCAGTGTTTGTTCCGCTATCGTATAATCATACAATAAAGGATCCTTCTTTCTATGTATTCGCAATACATTACATTTGTCTATGTTAAGGGACAGTTGCCACTCCCTGCACCAAGTGCCTATCCGCTGCAGATCTTCCTGCATTTCGCTACAATTTTCTAATGCTGCAATTTCTGTGTATACTACAGCATCATCCGCGAAAAGCCGCATGGAACTTCCGACACTATCTACTAGGTCATTTATATATATTGTGAAAAGCAATGGTCCCATAACACTCCCCTGTGGCACGCCAGATGTTACTTTAACGTCTGTAGACGTCTCTCCATTGATAACAACATGCTGTGTTCTGTTTGCTAAAAATTTTTACACAGTCCAATCTAACCACTGTCACGAATGATGGTTATGATGAAATGATGAGGACAACACAGACACCCAGTCCAGAGGCAGAGAAAATCCCGAACCTGGCCGTGCACAGAAACCGGATCTCCATTATCTAGAGGCAGCAAGGCTAGCCACTAGACAGCTGTGGTCAAAACCAGAGGAGGTATTGATGTTGGGTCCTGGCGTCTGGAATGCGACGTTGCAGCTGATGTCAGAGGTTTCTGTTGGATTTATGTGGGGACTCTGGCCAGGATGGTCCATTTCAGGAATGTTATCGTTCACAAACCATTGCCTCACAGATGTTGGTTCGTATCAGGGAACATTGTTAGACTGATTCAAATAATCATCGACTCGGGACTGTTCCTCTACTGTGAGCGGTATACAAATCTGTATAATATTTTCGTACTGTAGCGGCATCGCAGTTTAAGATAGGAAAGTTAGATTCAGTGCAACATTCCTGAGCGCACAAGTTACAGTCAGGCGCGGGCCTGTTGACAGCAAGTTACACTGACCAGCAGCTGTGAAGTAGAATGGAGGCCGCAGGGCCATCGAAGCGCTGAAAAGAATAAACGCAGCGGTTCGCATGTCGCAAGTTACAGGCAGAAGGGGCCTCTACTGGTGCAACCCAAGTGATGTGAATACATGACTCATAGCGGCGCATTAGTAAAACAGAGGTGCACAGCTGAATTTAAATAGGTGCCATTTCCTAACGAGATTCATTTAAGTGTGGCAGCTCTCCTGGACAGCGGGGCGTGTCACACCGCTGGGCTACACACAGCAACAGATGGGGTGCCAGCATACCAGTCCACAGTGGGTCGTTGGTTCGACCCTCTGAGGCTGATGTGAGGTTTGTAGCCAGCCAGCCAGCCAGCGGTGGGCCACTCCACAGCTCGCTACCGCCAGGTATGCCAGTGAGGAAGGATGCAGCGGGTCGCTCGGCGGCTCCCAGCAGAGCAGCACTGAGTCAGTGGGGAAGAAGACCACTGAGCTGGCTGCAGGCGCAGCCCTGACGACGCGGTCCTACAAGGTCGACACACAGCAGCGCGTTGCACTGGGTAGCTGGGGCAGTGGCCTCAGCATTGCAGGATCCTGTGACGCGGACCGAGGTGAACGGGGCAGTGTAGCTAAAAGAACAATAAATCACTTGGAAAGTTCTCGCTGATTTCCAATATGGCACCCACTACATTTGGTCATCCTGATATATTTGGTGGCAGAAGTCGCCACTACGACACACTCATGTACTTAGCGTTTTCATAAGTGCAATAAGCATCCCTGCAACATAAAACCCCTGTTTGTGTACTTTACTATTAGCCTAAAAACGGTGGCATGTGACGTTCTTCAGGCACTCACCAATGTCAAACATTCATTCCTATTACCACAAGGTAAATCGTGATTCATCATTCCAAATCACTAGCTTCCATTCGCACTCTGTCCAGTGCCTGCTCGACCAATCTGGTTACTATTTGGAGCTCAAGACTGATACCTTCCACTGAATTCATGCGATTTTATCGCAATCTTCCACAATGCTGGATGGTTCCTTTGTGTTAGTACTTGACGTCTGCATGGCCTTCGACTTAGGAAGCTTTAAAGGGATTAAAATGTCTGTGATGCATTTGTTCCTCCGGTGTCAGCTAATGACCAGTGCACTTCCGAATCCACTGAGCTCTCCTGACTGATCCATGCCGCTGTTACTGCTTCTCTACTGACAACACTGCACTCTGCCCCTCCTCTTGTATCGGAGGGTTCACCTCTCGAGACGTCTAGCGATCAATTCTGCATTACGGAGGGATGTTCGGATACCTTTTGGCACGTAATGTATACTGTAAATTCCTTGAACAAACATCTGCACCCAGTAGCAGGAAGAAATCAGATGGTTATATCCTTCTGCTAGAAGGGTGGTTTTAGATTTCTAGACGACAGTCTACATCGAATACGGAGGCATCACACATTCTCACCAGTTTGTATTTCGAAAATACACTATTCAGCCAGAGCATTAAGACCACATGCCTATTAGCCGGTATGTCTACCTTTGGCACCAATAACAGCGGCGATGCGTTGTGGCATGGAAGTAATGAGGCCTAGGTAGGTCAGTGGAGGGAGCTGGCACCACATCTGCAAACACAAATCACCTAACTGCCGTAAACTCCTAACAGGAAAGCTATGATCTCTGACGCCACGTAAGTCACATCCCAGATGCGAACGATTGGGTTAATATCTAGTGCCCTCCGTGGTGGCCGAGCGGTTCTATGCGTTACAGTCTGGAACCGCGCTACCGCTACAGCCGCAGGTTCGAATCCTGCCTCGGGCATGGATGTGTGTGCTATCCTTAGGTTAGTTACCTTTGAGCAGTTCGTAGTAACACTGCGTGCTTATGGAATCTCGTCTCAGTTATGTGACTGGATTTGCGATTTCCTGTCAGAGAGGTGACAGTTTGTAATAATTGACGGAGGGTCATCGAGTAAAAAAGACGTGACTTCTGGCGTTCCCCAAGGTAGGGTTATAGGCCCTTTGCTGTTGCTTATCTATATAAACGATTTGGGAGACAATCTGAGCACCTGTCTTCGGTTATTTGTGCATGATGCTGTCGTTTATCGACTAATAAAGTCATCAGAAGATCAAAACAAACTGCAAAAGATTTAAAAAAGTATCTGGTGCGAAAAGCGGCAGTTCACCCTGAATAACGAAAACTGTGAGGTCATCCACATGAGTGCGAAAAGGAACTCGTTAAACTTCGGTTACATGATAAATCAGTCTAATCTAAAAGTCGTAAATTCAAGTAAATACCTAGGTATTACAATTACGAACAACTTAAATTGGAAAGAGCAATAAAAAATGTTGTGGGGAAGGCTAACCAAATGCTGCGTTTTATTGGCAGGACACTTAGAAAATGTAACAGACCTACTAAGGAGACTGTCTACATTACGCTTGTCCGTCCTCTTTTGGAATACTGCTGCGGAGTGTGGGATTCTTACTAGGTAGGACTGACGGAGTATATCGAAAAAAATTCAAAGGAAAGCAGCACGTTTTGTATTATCGCGAAATATGGGAGAGAGTGTCACAGAAATGATACACGATTTGGGCTGGAAATCATTACAAGAAAGGCGTTTTTCGTTGCGACGGAATCTTCTCACGAAATTCCAATCACCAACATTCTCCTCCGAATGCGAAAATATTTCGTTGACGCCGGCCTACATAGGGCAGAACGATCACCACGATAAAATAAGGGAAATCGTAGCTCGTACTGCCGGCCTTGATGGTCGAGAGGTTCTAGGCGCTACAGTCAGGAACCGCGCGACCGCTACGGTGGCAGGTTCGAATCCTACCTCGAGCATGGATGTGTGTGATGTCCTTAGGTTAGTTAGGTTTAAGTAGTTCTACGTTCTAGGGGACTGATGACCTCAGACGTTAAGTCCCATAGTGCTCAGAGCCATTTGAACCATTTTTGATATCGAACGAGTTGGGAGGCGGCAGCACATTAATTGGAACTCACCACTGTGTTCCTAGAACCATTCCATCCCTCTCCTGACCTTGTGACATGGTGCACTATTTTTGTTGAAAAGTGTCATGCCGTCGGGTAACACGATCGTTATGAAGGAGTGTACGTGGTCTACTACCAGTGTACGATACGTGGCCGTCCAGATGACTTGCGTAAACTTTACTGGACCCACAGATCTCCACGTGAATGTCTTCCGGAATATAAAGGAGCCAATGTCTGACAGTATGCAGTCAAGGAGCTGTTCTACAGAAAGGAGACCGATTCGCGTCCTCCCATCGGCATAGTGAACAAGGTACCTGAATTCATCAGATCATACAACGTTCTGCCAATGCAGCAACGTCCAGGTCCGATGTTCACGTGCCGATTTAAGTCATAGTTTCCGATGTCTTGGTGTTAACAATGGCACATGCATGGGTCATTGGTTGCGGAGGTCCATTGTTGTCCGGTGCACTGTGTGTTTAGATACACTCATTACCTGCCAAGCATTAAAGTATGATATTACTGCCGCGACAGTTTGCCGCCTGTCCGGTTTTACTTGTCTGCCCCGCCTACGACGTCCGACTTGCAATGGGTGGTGAGCATCCAACTCCCACTATATCTGGACATGTTTTCACTTTTATTTTGCCACGCGTTCAACACACTCACCACGCAGTCTCCGAAACGCTAGTGCCAAAGCTTCCGGGCCATTACAATCTACACTTTGTCAAACTCAAATAGATCGCGCGCCTCGCAATTCTACACACGGACAGCACGCTCGCTGATACTACACTACTGGCCATTACAATTGCTACACCGCGAATAGGACGTGTTACAGGCGCGAAATTTAACCGACAGGAAGAAGATGCTGTGATATGCAAATGATTAGCTTTTCAGGGCATTCACACAAGGTTGGCGCCGGTGGCGACATCCACAACGTGCTGACTTGAGGAAAGTTTCCATCCGATTTCTCATACACAAACAGCAGTTGACCGCCTTTGCCTGGTGAAACGTTGTTGTGATCCCTCATGTAAGGAGGAGAAATGTATACGTACCATCACGTTTCCGACTTAGATAAAGGTCGGATTGTAGCCTATCGCGATTGCGGTTTATCGTATCGCGACATTGCTGCTCGCGTTGGTCGAGATCCAATGACTGTTAGCAGAATATGGAATCGGTGGGTTCAGGAGGGTAATACGGAACGCCGTGCTGGATCCCAACGGCCTCGTATCAGTTGCAGTCGAGATGACAGGCATCTTATTCGCATGGCTGTAAGGATCGTGCAGCCACGTCTCGGTCCCTGAGTCAACAGATGGGGACGTTTGCAAGACGACAACCATCTGCACGAACAATTCGACGACGTTTGCAGCAGCATGGACTGTCAGCTAGGAGACCATGGCTGCGGTTACTCTTGACGCTGCATCACAGACAGGAGCGCCTGCGATGGTGTACTCAACGACGAACCTGGGTGCACGAATGGTAAAACGTCATTTCTCGGATGAATCCGGGTTCTGTTTACAGCATCACGATGGTCGCATCCGTGTTTGGCGACATCGCGGTGAACGCACATTGGAAGCGTGTATTCGTCATCGCCATACTGGCGTACCACCCGATGTGATGGTATGGGGTGCCATTTGTTACACGTCTCCCTCACCTCTTGTTCGCAGTGACAGCACTTTGAACAGTGGACCTTACATTTCAGATGTGTTACGACCCATGGCTCTACCCTTCATTCGATCCCTGCGAAAGCCTACATTTCAGCAGGATAATTCACGAACGGATGTTGCAGGTCCTGTACGGGCGGTTCTGGATTCAGAAAATGTTCGAGTGCGGCCCTAGCCAGCACATTCTCCAGATCTCTCACCAATTGAAAACGTCTGTTCAATGGTGGCCGAGAAACTGGCTCGTCACAATACGCCAGTCACTACTCTTGGTGAACTGTGGTATCGTGTTGAAGCTGCATGGGCAGCTGTACCTGTACATGCCATCCAAGCTCTGTTTGACTCAATGCCCAGGCGTATCAAGGCCGTTATTACGGCGAGAGGTAGTTGTTCTGGGTAATGATTTCTCACGATCTACGCACCCAAATTGCGTGAAAATGTAATCACATGTCAGTTCTAGTATAATATATTTGTGCAATGAATACCCGTTTATCATCTGCATTTCTTCTTGGTGTAGCAATTTTAATGGCCAGTAGTGTACATGCACCGTGAGTGTGTCTGACGAGCAGTCATAATTCGGTAGGTGACGCTGCTATCACTTACATGAATTTATATGGTAGGACGGTGTTCATAGTGTTCCGGCTTATTAGCATACATCCCCTGCAAAACCCAACTGGCGCGTTTCTCACTAGATATGCTGAAAGCCATAGATCGGTGTAGCCTTACGGATTCAGTACTTCTTGACATCCTCAAAAAATTCTTCTGGGTACTACGCAAATTACATCAACGGAAGTGTTAACAGTTTGGGGTATCAAACAAACCTGACGGCAGTAATGTTTATTTCTTGCTATGGAAATCGCAGTATGGTGCTTCTACAGAAGTAGCAGTGCTCCTGGAAATTATATTACGATCCTTGCTATTCGTTTTGTATATTAATGAATTGGCACGCAATATCACGCAGTATTAACAGGAAAATCAGACCTCTTGTAGATGATGCAGTTTCTTATAATGCAGTTATATCAAAACAATGTTGTACAAAGGTCCATGTAGATCTTCATAAAACCTTAATGTAATGTAAAAATTATTGACTAGCTTTAAATCAAGGGATATGTAAAATTAAGGCGGCCGGTGTGGCCGAGCGGTTCTAGGCGCTTCAGTCTGGAACCGCGCGACCGCTACGGTCGCAGGTTCGAATCCTGCGTCGGGCATGGATGTGTGTGATGTCCTTAGGTTAGTTAGGTTTAAGTAGTTCTACGTTCTAGGGGACTGATGATCTCAGATGTTAAGTCACATAGTGCTCAGAGCCATTTGAACCATTTTTGTAAAATTAATCAACACACAAGATGTAGAAAACTAATATTCTGTGATTAACAATAGCAGCTACATAGAACTGGAATCAGACAACTCTTATAATTATCTGGGAGTAACAGTTTTTATGGATATGAAATGATCTTGATGATCACACTGCACATTGTCCTCTCACATGATGACAGCATTTGGGAAAATTGCTATATATCACAGCGATTACTATTCTCACGATTGTCCTGCCACATACCGATAGACCAAGGTACTATATATCATTTTTGCAATTTTAAAGAAGAGTCTAATGGCGGATCATGATTTATGGGAGAAAATAAGGTGTAAATCACTATGAAGCTCCCCTCGTAAATGGACGGTTAGTTGTCATATAAATTCGCTGGACATAGAACGTCTAATGAACGTAATCTTCATGCAACTACATCGTTCCTTCCCAAGATATGGCGAGAAATGAACTTGGCTTCTATTAAAATATATTTCTCTTCGGAGATTAATTTTAATGCGTGAACGCCAGGTTATCTGCTTGCTAGACTCACGTAGGCGCGTCGGCCTGGGATCGAATCCGCCCGGCGAATTAACGAATAAGGCCGCTATGCTGGTCAGCCGGGATGTGGCTTTTATGGGGTTTTCCACATCCCGCTAGGTAAATACCGGGCTGGTCGCCATTTGCCGCCTCAGTTACACGACTCGCAGACGTTTGAAAAACGTTCGCACTATTTCATGGTTTACACTAGACGTAGGCGGCTGGGGTGCACTAATTCCATCCCGGGAGGTACGGGTTGGCGACAGGAAGGGCATCCTGCCATCCTCCGACACTAACCTTACCAAATCCATAATAACACGGGTGACCCCGCGTTGAAGTGGAACAAAGGCTCAAAGTAAATGACGAAAATGATTAATTTTAATACGTACCACTCATACTACAACATAGTCGGAGAAATCAGTGCTGAAGGATGATCATGGGCGACGATATAGTTGTTGCATCCGTGCAGCTGTGCAGTTCCGGTTAGGTTTCCAGAAGCACAACGCAATTCTCAAAAAATTTCAAATATTGCTCTACGCTGCTCCCCGTTGTGAACAAGCATCGTGCGATATGCTGCCTGTGGTCTTACTTCGAACTGTTTTCATACAGCAAAGTTAAAAATTTGAGTTCTTTACCAAGCCTCGTCGTCTGAGAAATTTATTTGCGCAATTTGTTACTATTCGTTATTGATTTCCTTATTTACCATCCTATTAACACCAACTTCGATACAGACGAAAAATATACACGCAAAAAAGAAACTGCAGAAACCATTTGCTAGAAGAAAACAGAGTCTCTGCTATTGCTCCTTGGTCGTTATGCCAGGGTAATTTCATTAAGAGTACGTAAAGTACATAAGGGGCAGTGGTAGCATTTTCTTTCCTTGATTTCTGGGACAATATACGTTTGTGACCACCATGTATTGTAAGTAGGCTGTTTAGGTTTTTATGTTGGTAACGCCACGTAGCGGTCTCTATGAAAATCACTGGCTGTGCTGTGTGCATTCTGTGGCTTGTTGGCATTGTTGGAATATTCGCTATTGTGGTATTGGGCAGTTGGATGCGAACAGCGCGTAGCGTTGCGCAGTTGGAGGTGAGCCGCCAGCAGTGGTGGATGTGGGAAGAGAGATGGCAGAGTTTTGAGAGCGGATGACCTGGACGTGTGTCCATCAGAAAGAGTAAATTTGTAAGACTGGATGTCATGAACTGATACATATATATTATGACTTTTGAACACTATTAAGGTAAATATATTGTTTTTTCTCTATTAAAATCTTTCATTTGCTAACTAAGCCTATCAGTAGTTAGAGTCCTTTATTTAGGTGGCAGTACTGGCGCTCGCTGTATTGCAGTAGTTCGAGTAACGAAGATTTTTGGTGAGGTAAGTGATTCATGAAAGGTATAGGTTATTGTTAGTCACGGCCATTCTTTTGTAGGGAATATTGTAAGTCAGACTGCGTTGCGCTAAAAATATTGTGTCAGTTTAGTGTTGATCAGAATAAGTAAAGAGAGAAATGTCTGAGTACGCTCAGTTTTGCTCAGCTGTTTGAAAATCAAATAACGTAAGATGTTTACCAGCACAGTCACTCACAATTTTCCAAAGGAGACGTTTCAATATGATGAGAAATACTCAATTTTCAACCTTTTATCGATCGTATCAATTCTGAGTCCGCTGAGCGCATTATGAATGGCAGTGGTGGTTGTTTCAAACCTCGGGGGGTGGGGGTGGGGGTGGCGGTGGGGGTGGGGGGGGTATTGAACCAAAATATGTCAGGCTATCAGGCTTTCATTTTACTCGTAGGTCGCACACAAGTGATCTACGAATTAGGAGCCCTATTGGTTGGCCGTGTCCCAGGTCTTCCTCATGCAAGTATCCTTTACACGTACGTCGCAGTGGTTTGCAGGACATGGACGAAATTGGAGGAGTCCGTATTATGTGATAGAAGTGGTGATAAATATATTTCGTTAACCAAAGAGAATGACCATTCAATATGTTCTTAGAAATACATGCTCATCTGTAATGAGAGAGACGAGATTTCTTTTGCTGTCAGCAGAAATGTAACGCTCTTGGCACCGCCTCGTGGCAGACAGAAGCGCGAGTAGGCTCTGATATCCGGACGAGTGAAATCTCTTTCTCTTTGAAGTAGAGGCGGAATTTCGATCACAAAGGCGAGCCCCTTCCGGTTGATTTGGCATTCATCTCTGCGTGCGCTAACCGCTGCCACTCGGTCGGCTCTGCAATCGAGGTGAGCAGCAGACCTGGAGGCGCAGGCAGAAGTCAGCGCCCGATGTTTTTTTTTTTTTTTTTTTTTGCGGTTACGGGTACCTCATACGCACCTGATAAACGTCAATGGTGCCATAATCCAGGAAGTGACGTGCATTAACTCTAGAAATATTAAGGCAGTTTCCATAGCGCGCATTCAAAGAGTTAGGTGGTACTTTACGCCTACCCAAGAAAATGTAAAAAGCTCGATAGCTGTTACTGAATTATATTAGCATCGTAATTTTTAAAGTTGTACTGATCTGTAAGTAGTGTCCTGAATATACCTTTTTACACACCCTTAGCAATATCAACGCACTTTCAGTATTGCGTGCTACCGACTTCATTACCACAAAAAAAAAAACAATTATAAATCACATTTCGTTCTCTGTTATTGACTTTTAGTCTCAACATACTTTTTTAAATAGATATTTATGTGAAAGTAAGGCCCTGAACGCCCAAATATTTAATACGACATTCACTGGGGAAAGTGACATCTTCTAATGAGATTTAAGTCATTGGGTTACGTTTAACTGAAAAATATAAAACAGACCAAAAGTTTGAATCTACAATGGGAGTCTACGAAATACTCGTATTATCGTTTTCAGGACGGCGTTCCTCACATCCACGACTAACAGGGACTATAAAGAAGTTGGGATCTCCGAGTTGTGTACGGGATCGATAGAAGTGGAACTCGGTTGACCTAATGTCGAGTAGAAGTTTTAGCTGAGATATCGTATTCCACAGTGAGATCTGGTACTCAAGGACGGCAGAATTCGGTTACGATTGTGGACTGGGCCCGAATCACTTGCTTTTGCAATTTCTCACATTTATTTTAAGACAATAATTCCAGACTGAGCAATAAATAAAAATATCATACGTTAATAGTAGAGAAGAAACAACTGTCTACTTAATAGCACTTTCGTACATGACAATTTACAAAATGAGCATAAAATACAGAAACAGCAAATACTATTTTGAAAACAAGGTAATGCGGGCGCAATTAGAATTTTAACGCAAGTAACCACAGTCACGGCTGAAGGCCTTTAAAGCCACGAATGGCAATTATTATAAAAAAAGTTTACGGACATACTATCAAATAGCAATGCAATAGCAAAAGTTAATTTAAAAGGCAGGCAACTGATTACCAAACAGGTGAGACAAATGATGGTAACTTAGTAATGCAATAGTACAACAATTACACAACAATATAACGCAAAGGCCAGTCACAGACGGTGCTCCAGGAATCTACCTCTTAGTAGGTCAGGCCGAGTGATAAAGGCAGCCAAGAGTTGCATTCACACCACAACATGGCAACTCAGACAAGTGACAGTCTAGAGAGTGACTAATGACAATATTGGTGGGGGGTACAGTTGTGGAATATCCTTTTCTTCCGATCCAAAAGTGGGCACTAGTGGTAATAAGAGAAAGCATTCTATAGGAGACCATAGTTTAGTAAAAAGTAAGATGCATTAAGGATAAATAAAGGTACAAAGTCAGATGCGTTAAATTTTAGATTGTTGATAAGAACGCCATATGTGTTTAATTTACATTGAGGAATCTGATGCCAATTTCATGCCGTGTAAAGATCGGACGTTTTAAGATTTGTTTAAAGAAACGGATTTTTTTAATCATATAATTATATGAAATGCTTAAAGAATACACTAATTTGTTCTATAAAAATTCACATTTGGGTTGGAAATTTCTTTCTATAAGAATCGACAAACTTTTCATTACTTTGGTTTATTATCGGTTGAAAAAGCAATTTTATTTAATAATTTTACTAAATGTTTGAATTTTAAACATTGGGCCAAGCAGAATTGACGTAGCTTTCAAGTTAGGGCATTATGCAAAGGTTCCGCAAATAAATCCGTTACATGTAGTGTTTAACTGAAGCGGTAGTGGGTACCTTGCACAATTACGACCATACCAGGATTTTTTGGACTGGTATGGAGATACGTCTTCTGGAGTAGGTGGTTGTAATATGGATTTTATTTGTGTCGTAACTCACAGTAAGAGGTGAGTTAGCTGATACAAAATTTCGTGTTACTAATGCTGTTATTGTTGTGGTCTTCAGTCCTGAGACTGGTTTGATGCAGCTCTCCATGCTACTCTATCCTGTGCAAGCTTCTTCAGGTCAAAAACAACTAGCATGGCGAGTAATGAGAACGCTGAAGCATCGGTATTAGAAGATAGCTTTTTGCCAGTATATTTCCGGGAAATCAGGGCGAAAGACGCCATGAATGAGCAGAGTATGGGAAGGAACGTAGGCGATGGCGGTCACTCACGTGAGGAACCGTTGGAGGAACACCCACTTGCGAATCCTTGCAAGCGGACAGCGGGAGCCACCTTGAAACGTCCCCTTTGAACAATTATACAAGACTATGCTTAAACTGACACATAATATTTTTAGCGCAACGCAATCTGACTTTCAAAAATCCCTACAAAAGAATGGCCCTGACTAACATTAACCTATACCTTTCACAAATCACTTACCTCACCAAAAATCTTCGTTACTCGAACTAATGCAATACAGCGAGCGCCACTACTGCCAGCTAAATAAAAGATTCAAACTACTCAAGGCACTAACTACTGATAGGCATAGTTAGCAAATGACAGATTTTCATAGAGAACAAACAATGTATTTACCTTAATACTCATAATATATATAGCAGTTCATGCCATCCAGACTTACAAATTTCAAATCTCCGCCATTTCTCTCCCCACATCCACCACTGCTGGCGGCTCACCTCCAACTGCGCAACGCTACGCGCTGTTCACATCCAGCTGCCGCTGCCCAACACTACAATGGCAGGCAACAATGCAAACTAGCCACAGACTGCACACAGCACAGCCAGTGATTTTCATACAGAGCGCTACGTAACGTTGCCAATAAGAAAACATAAAGAGCCTACTTACATAGCCCCCATGCCCCCCACAAAAAATTTTACAAATTGTTTTGGGCAGTGGCCAATAATGATTTGATAAAATTTTTCATAATTACAATAACAAAGATATCAAATGGACACACTTATTGATAAAATGTTGGTCAAAAGCTAAAATTTTCTCACAGTCCATAAAGACAGTCCAGATTGTTCATCACAGTAAAATTGCAGTGTTTTTCTCAAAGTCTGAGCAGTAAAAGAAAATGCACACAGAAGTAGTGGATTTCCATGCAGTCTTGAAGAAGTAGTGTTGTCCTTCCAACAGAAAGACAATGCTGACTCTTGACATGCTGACAGGTAATGGGCCACAACAGAGCAAACCCACAGCAGAGTCATTCGACGTCTTGAAGAATATTGGTAGGTAGGTCATCACAGAGTAGACCCACTGTAGTCCTGGTAGAGAGTATGGTATTGGTAGGCCACCAGAGGCGCAGACCCACTGTATTGGTGAGTCACCAAAGGTGTAGACCCACTGTAGTCCTTGTAGAAATAATGGTATTGATGGGTCATCAAAGATGCAGACCCACTGTAGTCCTTGTAGAGATGGCCAGCAGCCATCTGTTGTGACTGTGCAGGTGCACAATCACCATTGAAGAGTCTTGCAGATAATATAGCAAGTCCATAACCACCACTTGTGCACTCACAAAGTTTTTGGAATTGTCCTTAGAACCAGCAATGCTGTTATCCAGTCCCTTGCTGAATTATTAACACACGTGCAAACACTAACAGTCCCTACTTCTCACATACTGTTCATATAGTATGACCAACAGAAACGTGTGCAGTGAAATGGAACTTACAAGTTACTTAATTTGATGAACTGCTGGCAATTACAATTTTATAATATAAGAATACAATAACAAAGGTACAAAATACATCATTAAAAACATAATAATACAGATAACATTTGTAGTAATACAGGCTTTACAAAATAATAGAAATAAACATATACATTAGTGTTACAGGAATTATTTGATAACTAAATACATAAAAGATCAGAATAACTTTTGAAACATCAACTTTACACATAAGCATTAAAACAAAACAGAATAAATAATGTCTAAGCATATTTACAAGGTAAATAACATATTATTAATGCCAATTATATTTGAGGATAACAGTATTCCTGATCATAGTGAATGTAGCTTAGTATTAGAAGAAGAAAAAATTCCATGAAACTACATGGAGACAGGAAGAAAACAAATACACAAGGGTACACAAACACATAGTGGGATAACACAAAAGGAAAGGACAGGGTTTGTTTTCAGTGTAACATTTGGTACTGCAGTCCAACCCAAAACTTCATTCCATAGATCTTTCGTCTTATTTCAACATTTGTTTCCACCAAAAAAATCCTATTCAAGCATGCTTTCTGTATTTATATGTTCACATATTTCTCACCTCAATATTTATTTTCCATTATCTTACTTCATCATTTATTTCCAAGAAAATCCTACCTAAACCATTTGTCCCTAAACCCTACTTTTTTGGTTCATATCCTCTTTCAAAATACTGTTTTGGCCCAACCATTTTCTTATAGCTTCTCAATGTATTTCTTTCAATTCATCACAACTTGTTCTCTTATATGGCTTACCCCATCTTAAGCTAACTTAAATCTACTGAGCTCAGATGCTAAACTAAGGGATGAGGCAATGCAGCAGCACAAGACAGTTAACACAAATAGCAATGACAAAAAAAATGGAAATTGGCAAAGCAATTGCAATATTACAACTAATATAAGGCACTGCAGCAAACAAGAAAAATAAATCCGTAGTAAAACTGGCTTAACAGCATAATACAAAGTCAAATTCAGTAACATTACACCTGGCAAATTGCAGCAGAAAATGCAATAACTTATATCTAAACATGACAAAGCTCAAGCAGAAAAAATACTACAGTAAAAATGGCCATGTTTAATACCTATGTCACATCTTAACACTAGGGTGATGCATCACCTTAACTTACACTACTAAATAAGTTACCCAGTCATTGACAAAAATTATGTATGCAATTCCTGTGAAGGGAAATGTCTTTTTGTGCTCCTTCATTTTTTTGAAGTAGATTTTAAAATGGTTGTTTACTGGATCTGTAGGCATAAAATATTTATATTAGTACATCTATAAAATTTTATTTTAACCAATGCTGCAGTGCAGCTAGGAACTAGATATTAAACAAAATAGGCAAAGCAAGGCATGAAACGTCATTCACTAGCCATATGGCATTTCATAACGCAGTAAACAATCTTTCAACTAGCAAGGCAATAGACATGAAATGTTTCTCATCATTTCATTTCAGTAAATATCATAAATTAAGAACTCTACAGTGTAATCATGTTTTCAAGTTTGAGGATGTCGTATTTACGATGCTTTCTACAAAGGAATGTCAGTAGCGAGGATAATGGCCTCTTTTTTTTTTCTCCACCTGTGCCTCTGAAAGGCACACGCTAATGGCTTTTTTTTCCGGGCGTCTGTCGCACAGCTGGGTGCCCACGACGCATTACGTGAAGGGGTCACTTAACTTTCTTACCGAAATATTTACGACAGCAGTTTCCGCTACAGTGACAGTCTCATATAAAATATTTCACAGGTCAAGAATTTGCGTTACAAATCTGTAGAAACAAAATGCTATTGATATAACAGTGTCCAAAAAATTTTCGTCGGCATTGTAATACATTCACGCATTTACATACATTTCATAACTCTTAAAGTACGATTCTTGGTTTCCAACAACCTTTTTCACAAACCTGAGTCCCTAAACACTACTCATTATTCCTTACCTTATTCGTTGATACTTCTTCAATATTTCATCATAACAGACATGTAGCATAATCAAATAACTCATATAGCATCAGCTTATTGATCATAAACATACCGCAACAGCATAATACACATCGTCATCGCAATAATATCATAACATCTCAGTCAATTCTCAAAATCGTCGTAGCTTTCTCCAATAATTTCTAAACCTAAAAAAAATTCTCTGCTCATTTCAATAGTGTCATCTACCGCAAACGTACTTTAAAAATCATGATCCCATACCAAATACATCATTCAAAGCTCTCATAGTATCACAATGGTTCCGCAAAATATGAAGGGTTCACACAGTACAGACAAAATACAATTTCATAAGTGTAAAGTTCTCCAGCTGTGTAATTGCGTAAACATCTGTCACTGATGTAGAAAAAAATGTTTGTCTCTCTCAGTTAAATGATCAGATAGCTGTGTAATTCTGTCTTAGAGAAATATGGTAACGATGTGTAAAGTTGTATAAGCAAATACCATATTAGCTAGGGCTCCTTGTGCTTGCCAAACACATGATACACAAAGTAAGCGTGTACCCCCCCGAGGATTAATGTAATTATACCCTCAGGTGTTACAGATTACAGCAATGGAATGAAATGTATAATGGAAACCCTTTGTATCTTGTACTTCAAATATCTTTAAAAATAAATGTTTTAAGTACAAAATTAATCACTCAAATACGTGTACTGTAGCGCTAAACTGTGCGTCTTGTTGTAAGATAATCTCTGTGGAAGTGTCATAGGTATCGTCCTCCGAAAGCTAAGTTCTGCAGAAGTCAATGTACTTACCTCATGATACACAAAAGTGAAATGCTTTGCGTATAGATATCTTAGTTATTACGCTTATTGTCGTGATGAGGAAAGTACTGTGCTGTAACGTATTGTTGTCCTACGGAAAAGGCTGTCTCCTTGTAGCTATACCACAAAAGTTACTACTAAAACATGTTTTACTTTACCTAAGAATTCAGAAAAACTGTGCAGATATAAAACAGATACACCACAAAAGCAACAATGTAAATTGTCACTCATTAGTAGCGTCGTGATAAAATCGTGTAGCTGTCACCTTTAACTAACCACTGTGTCATCTGGTATCTCACAGAAAGTACTTTAAATCCAGAATGTATTTTCAAGTAACCAAAATGCTGCATTAAAATCTCATTAGCAGTACTGATAAATGTTCTAAGTATGTAAGCCTTATAGTCGTTACGCAATCGTGCAACTAACAAGCAAGAATGTACACACACAATAGCACTGTGTCGCCTGTTCACAATAACAATGCATTCGTAATTTATGTTTAAATAAGTTCTCTTGGTTCTTGATTGGATATTTAACTTCAAACATTGTTGCATGGTAACAGTTTCTAAGTCTGACAAAGCATACTAGAAATGTGAAGTGAAAAGTTTTATGGAAAAGACAAGGTTAAAAAGCAGATTATCTTTCAATAAACGGTTTTACATGTGAAATGTGGTGTAAACCTGTACTCTTCCTAGTACGCATAGTTTCAACTTCAACACAATTATCATGTGGTATACGTCGGTAAGGAATGCTAAAATTTTTCTCAAGGTTAGCGTCTTATGTTATTTTTCTCGGAGCCAGCGGGCGCACGTGGCTGCCTGCGGTGCGAGTCATTGTCTGTCTCTTTGTTGGCGCGCGTCGTTATTGGGATTAGGAGACCTAACTTCTACAAATTCACCTTGTCAAGAGCGTCCTGCTCTGTTTGAATCCCGCCAGTTCTGATGAAATTCAGATCTGTCGTTGTGATTATATCGTCTGTCGTCCTGTCGGTAGTTCCTGTAGTTTCTTTCTTGTTGGTCATGTGGTGGAGAATTTCTCCCTGAATCGTAACTGCGCGCTGGACCATTGCATCTAAAGTTATACTGTCTCCCTTGATAATAATTGTTTTTGTTCCCATATTGTCTGTTTCTATGGTAATCTCTGTCATATTCATCACTAAGGAAATCCGATCTTTCTCTGTAACTATTATTACTCTGCCAGTGGTTGTCATATGGGTGGTGTCCGTTTTGGTCACGATTTACGTTGAAAGAATAGCCTTGTCGTGTATTATTTCTGTCATCGCGGAATTGTGACGGATGTGATCTGTAATTGTTGCGCTCTTGTTTTGGCGTTCCGCGATTGTCAGTGTCAATTTCCAGTTCTTGTAACAGTCCCTGAAAAGCTTCAATGTCGTCTTTGCGACATCCTGCTAAAATAATACGTCGTAAATGTTCAGGCAGTTTGATTAAGCAAATGCGGAGGAGTTCTGAGGGGCTGTATGAGTTTGACAGGTACTGTCTTCAAAATATTTCACAAGACTGGAAAATTCAGATTGTTCGAAATGTTTCATCATTATGATGCTATGTTTTACTCGGTTTTGTGTAGCTTGAGACCAATATGCTGAGAGGAAGGCATGATAAAAATCTCCTTCACTGTGACAATCGTGAATAACCGATCGCATTCTTTCAGCTGGTTCATTCTCCAAGGAGCCACACATAAATTCTAATCTGTGCTCTAATGACCAGTTGGGGGGAAAACAATGAAAGAATCAGATGGAGCCACGCTTGTGGATGAATGTCGTTGCTAGAATTCTTAAATGTTTTAAATTTATGTGTAGTAATGAACAGCTTATAGTCAAAATCCTCATGTCAGTGAGTCGCATATCGGTCAATGTTACGTCGTTTCGGTGGTTCCATTTCAAAATTCGGTGCACCTTGCCAATTTCTTTCATAATTTCCGAAATGTCCTGTGTTATTATTTTGTGGTTGTTCCGTATTTCTATGTCCCTCTTCCCGTACTGGAGCGCGAGTGTCCTCTGAAATATGTAATTCTTGTATTACATGTGCCAACTGATCTTGTACTTCCTGGATTTCTATTTTGTACTGTGTATTGATTTGATTTTGATTTTGTTTGAATTTTCTAATTTGTTCATACTGTTCAGTGTCAGTGAAGGCTACAGGTCTTGTGTCATTCAGATCATCATCTACCTTTGTAGATAAGTTAGTGAACTGATCTCAAAGTTCGGCTACTTTATCCGTTAGTGAAATTATTTCCTCTGTGTGTTTTTCTGAACCAAGTTTCACAGTGTCCATTTGTGTTGAAATCGTATCTACTGTGTCCTTTAAGTTTTCCTGAGTTTTTTCAAGTTGCGTAACCAAATCGGTAGATGCAACTGAGTCAATTTTAGCTTGTAAGGTGTCGTGATTTTCATGAACAATAGTTTGAAGTTCATTTATGGCTGCTTCGTGATTCTGTAATGCATTTTCACGACGCGAAAAAATAGGTTGGAAATGCTCACAAATTTGTGTTTTTACGTCATTACAGACTTTTTGACATTTCGATTCGATGTTATGTAACTCAGTAGTTAAATCTTCATGTGTTTGTTCAAGCGTGGTGTCTAACTTTTGAAGATTTTGTTAGTTTGTGTCTAACTTTTTAAGATTTTGTTCTACTGTGTCTAACTTCTGAAGATTTTGTTCCATTGTGTCTAACTGTTGCTGTGTTTGTCTCTGGTGTTGTTCCATTGCGTCTAACTTTTGAAGCCTTTGTCCAATTTGTTGCATTAACTGTAATAACAGTGCACTGGTGTCTGAAACATGTTCCTCAGTGCTTTTCGGCAGTGAATTTGCACCGGCAACATTCACATTTTGACAAGCAAAAAATGTGTCTTGACTTATTTGATATAACGGTGAGAACCCAAAACCTGAATCTACAGTATTTGCGAAATTGTGTCCTGTCATTTCGGATTCCTGAGGCGAGCTGTTGCCGACCGATCGATCGATAATGCGTCCCTGTTCACTACCTGTTTCACTGTCTACACCATTATTTGCCGCCCGCTCCATTTCCCTATGCACAATTACCAAATTACTACTTCGAATGTCTGTTAATTCATTACACAGTGGTGCTGATAAGCTACGCTCGTCGTCACTATTATTTCTCAGTTTACTTTGGAGCCTAGTGTTACGTTTTTCACACGCCATTATTGTCACAATATTTCACACGATAACACATAAAAGCACAATTTGAAGAGCAAATAAGAAAACACATTAACATAGCATTGAAAATAATATCTAGTTAATCGCAAGCGCAGCTGCGAAATACTTGGTGCAAATCTACATGCATGCCACAACAACAATGAAAGACTGCAACTACAAAAGAGATTCTCTCTACAATTAGGCGCTAGCAATAAAGAAAATGTACACTAATTACGCAAACTACAAGAAAAAAATCAGAAGATTCCAGTGAGGTATCCTCGGCTAAGGGTCGACATATGAAACGTCCCCTTTGAACAATTATACAAGACTATGCTTAAACTGACACATAATATTCTTAGCGCAACGCAATCTGACTTTCAAAAATCCCTACAAAAGAATGGCCCTGACTAACATTAACCTATACCTTTCACAAATCACTTACCTCACCAAAAATCTTCGTTACTCGAACTAATGCAATACAGCGAGCGCCACTACTGCCAGCTAAATAAAAGATTCAAACTACTCAAGGCACTAACTACTGATAGGCATAGTTAGCAAATGACAGATTTTCATAGAGAACAAACAATGTATTTACCTTAATAGTCATAATATATATAGCAGTTCATGCCATCCAGACTTACAAATTTCAAATCTCCGCCATTTCTCTCCCCACATCCACCACTGCTGGCGGCTCACCTCCAACTGCGCAACGCTACGCGCTGTTCACATTCAGCTGCCGCTGCCCAACACTACAATGGCAGGCAACAATGCAAACTAGCCACAGACTGCACACAGCACAGCCAGTGATTTTCATACAGAGCGCTACGTAACGTTGCCAATAAGAAAACATAAAGAGCCTACTTACATAGCCCCCATGCCCCCCACAAAAAATTTTACAAATTGTTTTGGGCAGTGGCCAATAATGATTTGATAAAATTTTTCATAATTACAATAACAAAGATATCAAATGGACACACTTATTGATAAAATGTTGGTCAAAAGCTAAAATTTTCTCACAGTCCATAAAGACAGTCCAGATTGTTCATCACAGTAAAATTGCAGTGTTTTTCTCAAAGTCTGAGCAGTAAAAGAAAATGCACACAGAAGTAGTGGATTTCCATGCAGTCTTGAAGAAGTAGTGTTGTCCTTCCAACAGAAAGACAATGCTGACTCTTGACATGCTGACAGGTAATGGGCCACAACAGAGCAAACCCACAGCAGAGTCATTCGACGTCTTGAAGAATATTGGTAGGTAGGTCATCACAGAGTAGACCCACTGTAGTCCTGGTAGAGAGTATGGTATTGGTAGGCCACCAGAGGCGCAGACCCACTGTATTGGTGAGTCACCAAAGGTGTAGACCCACTGTAGTCCTTGTAGAAATAATGGTATTGATGGGTCATCAAAGATGCAGACCCACTGTAGTCCTTGTAGAGATGGCCAGCAGCCATCTGTTGTGACTGTGCAGGTGCACAATCACCATTGAAGAGTCTTGCAGATAATATAGCAAGTCCATAACCACCACTTGTGCACTCACAAAGTTTTTGGAATTGTCCTTAGAACCAGCAATGCTGTTATCCAGTCCCTTGCTGAATTATTAACACACGTGCAAACACTAACAGTCCCTACTTCTCACATACTGTCCATATAGTATGACCAACAGAAACGTGTGCAGTGAAATGGAACTTACAAGTTACTTAATTTGATGAACTGCTGGCAATTACAATTTTATAATATAAGAATACAATAACAAAGGTACAAAATACATCATTAAAAACATAATAATACAGATAACATTTGTAGTAATACAGGCTTTACAAAATAATAGAAATAAACATATACATTAGTGTTACAGGAATTATTTGATAACTAAATACATAAAAGATCAGAATAACTTTTGAAACATCAACTTCACACATAAGCATTAAAACAAAACAGAATAAATAATGTCTAAGCATATTTACAAGGTAAATAACATATTATTAATGCCAATTATATTTGAGGATAACAGTATTCCTGATCATAGTGAATGTAGCTTAGTATTAGAAGAAGAAAAAATTCCATGAAACTACACGGAGACAGGAAGAAAACAAATACACAAGGGTACACAAACACATAGTGGGATAACACAAAAGGAAAGGACAGGGTTTGTTTTCAGTGTAACATTTGGTACTGCAGTCCAACCCAAAACTTCATTCCATAGATCTTTCGTCTTATTTCAACATTTGTTTCCACCAAAAAAATCCTATTCAAGCATGCTTTCTGTATTTATATGTTCACATATTTCTCACCTCAATATTTATTTTCCATTATCTTACTTCATCATTTATTTCCAAGAAAATCCTACCTAAACCATTTGTCCCTAAACCCTACTTTTTTGGTTCATATCCTCTTTCAAAATACTGTTTTGGCCCAACCATTTTCTTATAGCTTCTAAATGTATTTCTTTCAATTCATCACAACTTGTTCTCTTATATGGCTTACCCCATCTTAAGCTAACTTAAATCTACTGAGCTCAGATGCTAAACTAAGGGACGAGGCAATGCAGCAGCACAAGACAGTTAACACAAATAGCAATGACAAAAAAAATGGAAATTGGCAAAGCAATTGCAATATTACAACTAATATAAGGCACTGCAGCAAACAAGAAAAATAAATCCGTAGTAAAACTGGCTTAACAGCATAATACAAAGTCAAATTCAGTAACATTACACCTGGCAAATTGCAGCAGAAAATGCAATAACTTATATCTAAACATGACAAAGCTCAAGCAGAAAAAATACTACAGTAAAAATGGCCATGTTTAATACCTATGTCACATCTTAACACTAGGGTGATGCATCACCTTAACTTACACTACTAAATAAGTTACCCAGTCATTGACAAAAATTATGTATGCAATTCCTGTGAAGGGAAATGTCTTTTTGTGCTCCTTCATTTTTTTGAAGTAGATTTTAAAATGGTTGTTTACTGGATCTGTAGGCATAAAATATTTATATTAGTACATCTATAAAATTTTATTTTAACCAATGCTGCAGTGCAGCTAGGAACTAGATATTAAACAAAATTGGCAAAGCAAGGCATGAAACGTCATTCACTAGCCATATGGCATTTCATAACGCAGTAAACAATCTTTCAACTAGCAAGGCAATAGACATGAAATGTTTCTCATCATTTCATTTCAGTAAATATCATAAATTAAGAACTCTACAGTGTAATCATGTTTTCAAGTTTGAGGATGTCGTATTTACGATGCTTTCTACAAAGGAATGTCAGTAGCGAGGATAATGGCCTCTTTTTTTTTTCTCCACCTGTGCCTCTGAAAGGCACACGCTAATGGCTTTTTTTTCCGGGCGTCTGTCGCACAGCTGGGTGCCCACGACGCATTACGTGAAGGGGTCACTTAACTTTCTTACCGAAATATTTACGACAGCAGTTTCCGCTACAGTGACAGTCTCATATAAAATATTTCACAGGTCAAGAATTTGCGTTACAAATCTGTAGAAACAAAATGCTATTGATATAACAGTGTCCAAAAAATTTTCGTCGGCATTGTAATACATTCACGCATTTACATACATTTCATAACTCTTAAAGTACGATTCTTGGTTTCCAACAACCTTTTTCACAAACCTGAGTCCCTAAACACTACTCATTATTCCTTACCTTATTCGTTGATACTTCTTCAATATTTCATCATAACAGACATTTAGCATAATCAAATAACTCATATAGCATCAGCTTATTGATCATAAACATACCGCAACAGCATAATACACATCGTCATCGCAATAATATCATAACATCTCAGTCAATTCTCAAAATCGTCGTAGCTTTCTCCAATAATTTCTAAACCTAAAAAAAATTCTCTGCTCATTTCAATAGTGTCATCTACCGCAAACGTACTTTAAAAATCATGATCCCATACCAAATACATCATTCAAAGCTCTCATAGTATCACAATGGTTCCGCAAAATATGAAGGGTTCACACAGTACAGACAAAATACAATTTCATAAGTGTAAAGTTCTCCAGCTGTGTAATTGCGTAAACATCTGTCACTGATGTAGAAAAAAATGTTTGTCTCTCTCAGTTAAATGATCAGATAGCTGTGTAATTCTGTCTTAGAGAAATATGGTACCGATGTGTAAAGTTGTATAAGCAAATACCATATTAGCTAGGGCTCCTTGTGCTTGCCAAACACATGATACACAAAGTAAGCGTGTACCCCCCTGAGGATTAATGTAATTATACCCTCAGGTGTTACAGATTACAGCAATGGAATGAAATGTATAATGGAAAACCTTTGTATCTTGTACTTCAAATATCTTTAAAAATAAATGTTTTAAGTACAAAATTAATCACTCAAATACGTGTACTGTAGTGCTAAACTGTGCGTCTTGTTGTAAGATAATCTCTGTGGAAGTGTCATAGGTATCGTCCTCCGAAAGCTAAGTTCTGCAGAAGTCAATGTACTTACCTCATGATACACAAAAGTGAAATGCTTTGCGTATAGATATCTTAGTTATTACGCTTATTGTCGTGATGAGGAAAGTACTGTGCTGTAACGTATTGTTGTCCTACGGAAAAGGCTGTCTCCTTGTAGCTATACCACAAAAGTTACTACTAAAACATGTTTTACTTTACAGAAGAATTCAGAAAAACTGTGCAGATATAAAACAGATACACCACAAAAGCAACAATGTAAATTGTCACTCATTAGTAGTGTCGTGATAAAATCGTGTAGCTGTCATCTTTAACTAACCACTGTGTCATCTGGTATCTCACAGAAAGTACTTTAAATCCAGAATGTATTTTCAAGTGACCAAAATGCTGCATTAAAATCTCATTAGCAGTACTGATAAATGTTCTAAGTATGTAAGCCTTATAGTCGTTACGTAATCGTGCAACTAACAAGCAAGAATGTACACACACAATAGCACTGTGTCGCCTGTTCACAATAACAATGCATTCGTAATTTATGTTTAAATAAGTTCTCTTGGTTCTTGATTGGATATTTAACTTCAAACATTGTTGCATGGTAACAGTTTCTAAGTCTGACAAAGCATACTAGAAATGTGAAGTGAAAAGTTTTATGGAAAAGACAAGGTTAAAAAGCAGATTATCTTTCAATAAACGGTTTTACATGTGAAATGTGGTGTAAACCTGTACTCTTCCTAGTACGCATAGTTTCAACTTCAACGCAATTATCATGTGGTATACGTCGGTAAGGAATGCTAAAATTTTTCTCAAGGTTAGCGTCTTATGTTATTTTTCTCGGAGCCAGCGGGCGCACGTGGCTGCCTGCGGTGCGAGTCATTGTCTGTCTCTTTGTTGGCGCGCGTCGTTATTGGGATTAGGAGACCTAACTTCTACAAATTCACCTTGTCAAGAGCGTCCTGCTCTGTTTGAATCCCGCCAGTTCTGATGAAATTCAGATCTGTCGTTGTGATTATATCGTCTGTCGTCCTGTCGGTAGTTCCTGTAGTTTCTTTCTTGTTGGTCATGTGGTGGAGAATTTCTCCCTGAATCGTAACTGCGCGCTGGACCATTGCATCTAAAGTTATACTGTCTCCCTTGATAATAATTGTTTTTGTTCCCATATTGTCTGTTTCTATGGTAATCTCTGTCATATTCATCACTAAGGAAATCCGATCTTTCTCTGTAACTATTATTACTCTGCCAGTGGTTGTCATATGGGTGGTGTCCGTTTTGGTCACGATTTACGTTGAAAGAATAGCCTTGTCGTGTATTATTTCTGTCATCGCGGAATTGTGACGGATGTGATCTGTAATTGTTGCGCTCTTGTTTTGGCGTTCCGCGATTGTCAGTGTCAATTTCCAGTTCTTGTAACAGTCCCTGAAAAGCTTCAATGTCGTCTTTGCGACATCCTGCTAAAATAATACGTCGTAAATGTTCAGGCAGTTTGATTAAGCAAATGCGGAGGAGTTCTGAGGGGCTGTATGAGTTTGACAGGTACTGTCTTCAAAATATTTCACAAGACTGGAAAATTCAGATTGTTCGAAATGTTTCATCATTATGATGCTATGTTTTACTCGGTTTTGTGTAGCTTGAGACCAATATGCTGAGAGGAAGGCATGATAAAAATCTCCTTCACTGTGACAATCGTGAATAACCGATCGCATTCTTTCAGCTGGTTGATTCTCCAAGGAGCCACACATAAATTCTAATCTGTGCTCTAATGACCAGTTGGGGGGAAAACAATGAAAGAATCAGATGGAGCCACGCTTGTGGATGAATGTCGTTGCTAGAATTCTTAAATGTTTTAAATTTATGTGTAGTAATGAACAGCTTATAGTCAAAATCCTCATGTCAGTGAGTCGCATATCGGTCAATGTTACGTCGTTTCGGTGGTTCCATTTCAAAATTCGGTGCACCTTGCCAATTTCTTTCATAATTTCCGAAATGTCCTGTGTTATTATTTTGTGGTTGTTCCGTATTTCTATGTCCCTCTTCCTGTACTGGAGCGCGAGTGTCCTCTGAAATATGTAATTCTTGTATTACATGTGCCAACTGATCTTGTACTTCCTGGATTTCTATTTTGTACTGTGTATTGATTTGATTTTGATTTTGTTTGAATTTTCTAATTTGTTCATACTGTTCAGTGTCAGTGAAGGCTACAGGTCTTGTGTCATTCAGATCATCATCTACCTTTGTAGATAAGTTAGTGAACTGATCTCAAAGTTCGGCTACTTTATCCGTTAGTGAAATTATTTCCTCTGTGTGTTTTTCTGAACCAAGTTTCACAGTGTCCATTTGTGTTGAAATCGTATCTACTGTGTCCTTTAAGTTTTCCTGAGTTTTTTCAAGTTGCGTAACCGAATCGGTAGATGCAACTGAGTCAATTTTAGCTTGTAAGGTGTCGTGATTTTCATGAACAATAGTTTGAAGTTCATTTATGGCTGCTTCGTGATTCTGTAATGCATTTTCACGACGCGAAAAAATAGGTTGGAAATGCTCACAAATTTGTGTTTTTACGTCATTACAGACTTTTTGACATTTCGATTCGATGTTATGTAACTCAGTAGTTAAATCTTCATGTGTTTGTTCAAGCGTGGTGTCTAACTTTTGAAGATTTTGTTAGTTTGTGTCTAACTTTTTAAGATTTTGTTCTACTGTGTCTAACTTCTGAAGATTTTGTTCCATTGTGTCTAACTGTTGCTGTGTTTGTCTCTGGTGTTGTTCCATTGCGTCTAACTTTTGAAGCCTTTGTCCAATTTGTTGCATTAACTGTAATAACAGTGCACTGGTGTCTGAAACATGTTCCTCAGTGCTTTTCGGCAGTGAATTTGCACCGGCAACATTCACATTTTGACAAGCAAAAAATGTGTCTTGACTTATTTGATATAACGGTGAGGACCCAAAACCTGAATCTACAGTATTTGCGAAATTGTGTCCTGTCATTTCGGATTCCTGAGGCGAGCTGTTGCCGACCGATCGATCGATAATGCGTCCCTGTTCACTACCTGTTTCACTGTCTACACCATTATTTGCCGCCCGCTCCATTTCCCTATGCACAATTACCAAATTACTACTTCGAATGTCTGTTAATTCATTACACAGTGGTGCTGATAAGCTACGCTCGTCGTCACTATTATTTCTCAGTTTACTTTGGAGCCTAGTGTTACGTTTTTCACACGCCATTATTGTCACAATATTTCACACGATAACACATAAAAGCACAATTTGAAGAGCAAATAAGAAAACACATTAACATAGCATTGAAAATAATATCTAGTTAATCGCAAGCGCAGCTGCGAAATACTTGGTGCAAATCTACATGCATGCCACAACAACAATGAAAGACTGCAACTACAAAAGAGATTCTCTCTACAATTAGGCGCTAGCAATAAAGAAAATCTACACTAATTACACAAACTACAAGAAAAAAATCAGAAGATTCCAGTGAGGTATCCTCGGCTAAGGGTCGACATATGAAACGTCCCCTTCGAACTATTATACAAGACTATGCTTAAACTGACACACAATATTTTTAGCGCAACGCAATCTGACTTTCAAAAATCCCTACAAAAGAATGGCCCTGACTAACATTAAACTATACCTTTCACAAATCACTTACCTCACCAAAAATCTTCGTTACTCGAACTACTGCAATACAGCGAGCGCACGCCGAAGTGGCCGTACGGTTAAAGGTGCTGCAGTCTGGAACCGCAAGACCGCTACGGTCGCAGGTTCGAATCCTGCCTCGGGCATGGATGTTTGTGATGTCCTTAGGTTAGTTAGGTTTAACTAGTTCTAAGTTCTAGGGGACTAATGACCTCAGCAGTTGAGTCCTATAGTGCTCAGAGCCATTTGAACGATTTTTTGACAGCGAGCGCCACTACTGCCAGCTAAATAAAAGATTCAAACTACTGAAGGCACTAACTATTGATAGACATAGTTAGCAAATGAAAGATTTTAATAGAGAACAAACAATGTATTTACCTTAATAATCATAATATATATAGCAGTTCATGCCATCCAATCTTACAAATTTCAAATCTCCGCCATTTCTCTCCCCATATCCACCACTGCTGGTGGTTCACCTCCAACTGCGCAACGCTACGCGCCGTTCACATCCAGCTGCCGCTGCCCAACACTACAATGGCAGACAACAATGCAAACTAGCCACATACTGCACACAGCACAGCCAGTGATTTTCATACACAGCGCTGCGTAACGTTGCCAATAAGTAAACATAAACAGCCTACTTACAACCTGGTGACCTTAGGCAGTACAATGATTACCCTAACGCGCGGGGGTGTTTCCCAGGTAGGCGGTCTGAATGGGGACGACGCTGACGTCGGAGACGGAGCCAGCAGCGGTACAGACACAGCAGCGACTATTAGGAACAGCTATCAAAGCAAAAGAACGGAACATAAATTCAGATGTGGTAGAGGTGTAACACAGGTGATGAGCGGTTTAAATTTAAACATGTTTCAACAGGTCATGAACGCAATGAATGAAAATGAAAAAAAAAGTATGAACAATATGAGAAAAGATTTGAAGGATGGAAATGAAAAAAGCAGCAAAGAAATTGGGAAAGTCAAGACTAAATAAACGAGAAATTGGAGACGCTGGAGGCGATAAGAGCGGACCAGGTCACGATTAGGCTGGAAATGAAGGAGATGAACCACCAACTAGTTAAGAGGATAGTCGATAGAATGAAGACTGTGAATAAAATGCTTAATTGAGGGGAAAAGAGCGTGGAAGGAATAAAACAAAGATTAGAGAAAGTGATTACAAAACGTAAGAGGACAGATGAAACGACGAGAAAAGTTCTACGCGCCGCGAAAGCAGTAATGAAAGGCATGGGAGAACGTATCGAGACCTTGAAGTAGAATCCAAGACCAAACGAGGCACCTTTCCCGAATTCGGAACTAGATAAAAATATGGTTGCAAACGTCTGTCAAGGTCAAATAAATAGAACAGATTCGATAGTGAAACAAGCCAAAGCCCAGAGCGATAAATTGAACGATCATAGCCACTGTAGCGAAGAAGGTTGACCAGTTGTCGACAGTACTAGAAACTTTGACACAACGTGGGGAAAATTTTTTTGTTTTTATAATTGTATGAAATTCTTAATGAATAAACCAATTTGTTCTATCAAAATTCAAATTTGAGTCAGAACATTCTTTCTATAAAAATAGTGAAGCCGTTCATTATTTTGTTTTATTATCAGTTGATGAATAAATTGTATTTAATAATTTTACTAAATGCTTGAATGTCAGTCATTGGGGTAAGCAGAATTGATATAGCTTTCAAGTTAGGGCATGTATGGAGAGGTCCCGCAAATAAATCCGTTGCGCGTAGTTATAAACTGAAGCAGTAGTGGGGACCTTGAGGGATGATCTCCACGAACACGAATAAATTCTAACTATAAATTGTTTGCATCCGATATGTAGTTTTCGAGATATTTCAATTTCTGCCGACAAATTTAACAGCAGCTGAGGCTTACATTCCGCCTGAAAGGGCCCCAAGTAATTTCACAGTGTGAAAACAATTGGTAGATGAAATATTAGTGTTCTGCGAGATGAGTCAGAGGAACTTGTGGTGTCGCTCGTCCTTGTAGACAAAATACATATGGAGTTCGATGATGACGATTTGAAATTATTAATTGAAAATGATAATGAAACAGGTGTCGACACGTACTTCATCATCCTTGACAGACTGGGAGCCGCAGACCCGTCCCTAGTGAAACGTAGTAAAGGACAGTCGTTGTCCAAGGGACGGCTAATATACATCATGACGTAGGTGGAAACTCATCCTTAGCATGGTAAAAAAAAAAATTATGAGCAGGTTTCGAGTAAATACGCAGCATTGTGAACGTAGTAAAAGGGAGGACAAGGCGTTTTTGTTATAATAACTGGTGTTTGCACGTTTGCCCGCTACAGTTTACTGAAAGAATATGGTAGTTATCTACTACATTATGGACATAATTGATATAATTATATCAAGGGAAGCCGTGGGTGGTTGCATAACTTCATTCAGTGCTACAGAATTTGAAGGCTTGAGATAACGAAATTTCAAAAATGGTTCAAATGGCTCTGAGCACTATGGGACTTAACTTCTGAGGTCATCAGTCCCCTAGAACTTAGAACTAGCTAAACCTAACTAACCTAAGGACATCACACACATCCATGCCCGATGCAGAATTCGAACCTGCGACCGTTGCGGTCGCGCGGTTCCAGATTGCAGCGCCTAGAACCGCTCGGTCACTCCCACCGGCGAAATTTCAAACAATGTGACAACTTGATGATGCACAGTAAACTGCGGAATTTTATTTTTCAACTCCGACCAATCGGGATTTGAAGAGGAGATGACTATGAAAGGATCAACTAACAGCAACACCTTAACGCATTCGTGTTGAATTATGCCGACTGATAATCTGGATTGTAAATTGCCTGGAAAGTTATTTATTATGCTGCAAAAAGTTGCTGGTACTGTGCCGCATACGATTCTTTCTCGAGCGCGTGATCTTTCAAGGACAGTAGGGAATATTTACGCCACAGCGAGCAATAGTGATAAAAGAGGCATAAGAGCTACAAGTACGATATGAACATTGTTGTTGGCTAAAAGCTGGTCAAAAATAACTTGTTTTTGCGTGATTCCTAGTCCGAGTATAAAAATCATGTTCCTTTAGAGGAAACTGCCCATCCCGAAAACTGTGTGACATTGCAGATCATACTACCTGGAACCAGTGGACAAATTCAGCCTGTGAATGTTCCGCGTTTATAAAAAACATTATCGCACTATCTGTAGCTACGCCTTTAAGAATAACCAGGTTCACAGACTGTTTCGCACTCGGTTGCATGCCATCACATTTTATCGCTTCCCAAAAAAATGGTTCAAATGGCTCTGAGCACTATGGGACTCAACTGCTGTGGTCATCAGTCCCCTAGAACTTAGAACTACTTAAACGTAACTAACCTAAGGACATCACACACATCCATGCCCGAGGCAGGATTCGAACGTGCGACCGTAGCAGTCGCACGGTTCCGGACTGCGCGCCTAGAACCGCGAGACCACCGCGGCCGGCTATATCGCTTCTCATCAACTCATTACACCAATATAATTGTATATGAATTTCTGAAGAGTGAATAGCTAGCTGAATGTGTTGCACAATATGTAGCTTTCAAGGAGTTCGTCTTCGGTCTTGATGGTGTGAACCTTTGTTTTCGCTCCAGTTCTCATCCGGTGTTCATGGTGCTAGTTAATGGTTTGCTCCGAACATTTCTTGAATGTCAAAGATGTCCATTTTGTGCAGAGTAATATATATTTCTCATAGAAGATTGATCTCTGCACATCCTGGACGCTCATGTTCTGTCACCTCCCTGATGCACATGGTGAGTCATTTGCAGCTAGTATTTTTCCTGCCATAATTGTCAACACATCACTTTTAGATGTTCTTTACTAAAGATAGAACTTGTGACCTTGCACTCAAGGGATTCCTTGTCAATTATCCAGTACCTTCCTCAGCCCTTTACTGTACTGGCCCGTCACTGTGCACTGCTGAGACGTAAGCTATAACCTGATAATCCTGGTCGACGATTACCTTCGACGGCCCTTGGTGCAAAACACGCCTGAGCTGTGCCGCAGGCTAGGAGCTGCCCTCCCAGCTGAGGACTGACAGCGGGCGGACAGCCGATGGCTGGCAGCTGCGCAGCCGTGCATCTGGCGCTGAGCCGCCTTAGGGCAGCTGCCACAACAGTCGCCGGCGGCGGCTGCGCGCCCCGGCCGGGCAGCTCCGCTGTTTACCTTGATCCCAGCAGAGTCAACAGCGGGCCGGCTAGCCGGCTGCCAACAGATGCTGACGCAAGGCGGCGCGCCTCGTCCAGGGAGTCGCAGTTCGGTCACCTGGCTGTCTACAAGCTACCAGTCACAAAGGTTAGGATGTAAGGAGTGACCCAAACGATATAATATCTTGAGTGGTACATAACATAGGTAAATAAATTAAGGAAATCAATATGAAGTAGAAATTAGAAAATGAACGAAAAACTTAGTTTAGTTTAGAAGAGCTACACAATGGCAAACAGCGGGCAGAGCAGCGGAGGCAATGACCGCTTGCAAGTCAGCACATTCAGGAGAAGCCCTCGCCCTCCCCACATAAGCGAAAGCTGTCGATTCAGCCGTCAGGGCATCGCCCAACTAGCTCACGTGTTTCTCAATTGTCACATGTGATCAAAGTCCCTCGCCTACATTCTAAGAGCCAATGACCAATGTTAAGAAGATTCTTCAAGAAGCTTTTCATCGTGACAGAAGAGGCGACGACCGTGAAGTCGTTCACCTCCAGTTAACTGAAGTAAATAAATACATGAGACGCAGTGGGCCTGACAGTAGTTTTAAGTTCAGTTCCAGTACAGTTCAGTCGATGCTGAAGACCATTATTCAGGAAGAGACTATATCGTACACAGAAGCACCAAGTTTGCCGCTGTAATGGAATAGCAAGCAGCAGCCTCGCCACCAGAAGACAGAGGTGAGAAGGTATTTAAAGACTGATTTATATGTACCCGGGTGATTTGTGAGGACGGGAAGGAGACGGCCTCATATCAGCAGTCACCTGTGAGCTGGTGGTTAAGATCTGACAGCCGAAGACTGGCAAGCGGGAGTCCGTTGTTCGAGTCCGGGACACTGGCCTTCCCCCGCCGCGCCACTCCGCTGGCCGACGCACAACACTGTCACACGCGGCCGCATAGAGAGAGAAACACTGGGACGCCACATCCAAGGTATCACCACCCGATTTACGACTTCGTTCTCAATAATTAAACGGGCCACCACAGGATGCACGTCTCAACTGGGCGAAAGAGCGACACGAGGTATACACCACCAGGCGTAATCAGACGCTGCCGCTCACGCAGCAGAAGGCTTCGCAAACGACACAGTTGACGCTCTCCCAGCCAGAACAATCCAGTAAGGAAACCATTGTACAAATCTCTCAATAAAAGCTATCTAATGTAAAAATGCTGTTTCGTTCTACCTCATACCCGAGTCAAGGAAGAACCCACCCTGCCCACATGTTGTTAAGAGAGAAAAAAGTAATTTATTTAGTGTTTTTCACCCTGCCATAACGCTTTACAATCAAATTCCCTTTGCAGTAATGCTCATCCTGACAACTGACTAGCATCAAAAGAGGTTACCCAGTTACAAATGTGTAATTCTTTGATTTCTTAATGGTGTATGAATATTTACTGACGTTATTCTATAGCTACAAATGTAATAATCAAATAACTCTTAACTCTGTGCTACTTAAATATATTATACCACCTGGATGTCCCATGGCGCGAGGTTAGCGTGACTATAGCTCCAAATGGGGTTTATCACAGGGCAGTTCAAGGAACTGGAAAAGGCAGTGTGTGTCATTATTTTTAAATTTAGTATTGGCGTAAGACTGTTTATTAAGGGTAACACGATAGCTACAAATATACTCATCAAATAGCATTTAACTGCGTGCCACTTCAACACGATATTTTTATTTATTTATTTATTTATTGCCAATTTATAGACTCGTTACCTGATGTTTAAAACAGGTCGTACATCCTACAGTGTTCGTTTTTCATCTTTTTACAGTTTTCTTTTCTTTTGTTTAGTCTACAACATTTACGAAGAATGACACTTATCAAAATTACAAAAATTTAAGGTTGAAATATAAATAAATTTTTTTTAAGAAGCATATAAAAAGAAGGTAGGAAAGAGGAGAGATTTGTTAGTACCATCACCGAATGTGACTGACGGTGAATACCCCGGAATGGTTTCTTCGAGCCGTTGACCGTCAGTCTCATACACACACGCACGTACACACACACACACACACACACACACACACACACACACACACACAAATTAAGAACGGTATAGTTAAAGTAACATATTAACAGCTCGGTGGAGACGAATGAAGGTGCAGGAGCATCTTGTCACAGGTCTCCCAGTCGTACATAGGTAGCCGGACGTCACATACGGTTTGAGGTCAGCGTGACTGTAATAGGAGGCAGTTGATGGGGCGAGAAAGACTGTGTGTCAAGCAGTGGGCGTTTACTTTGCATTATTATAGTATTTTTCATTACAATATGGCGAGGAAGCAACTTGTGAAAGACTTCACACACGGGAGAATCATCGGGAAACTGAAAGACGGCCGAAGTGTGGCGAGTGTAGCACAGGAGTTTGATAATACAATATTGTTTCACGTGTGTGGGGAGCGTTCCGAACCACAGCCACTGCTGCCCACAGGAGAGAAGGTCAACTATGCTAGCAGATGACCGTTACTTTATGCAGTCGGCAATAAGGGACCTATGTCACAGGTAGGGTGCAATTGCAACCACATTCGACACAACTGCAATGTACACAATCTCAATCACCACAGTGGCGTGGTGACTGCATAGGAGTGGTCTCTTCGCCAGACGACCAGTAGCTGTGTTCCGTTGGCATTCGCACGTCGATGACACCTCCAGTGACAAGATAATAGCGAGTGCGGACTAACTACGGGTAGAGTCGCGTTCACTTCTCGTATGAGAGCAGATTAAGTCTGAGTAGTGACTCTGAACATATTCTCATATGGCGAGAGGTGGGAAAACGTAATGCAAATAAGAACCCTTCTGGAAATAAATCGCCTTCGTGGTTTAGGTGTTATAGTCTGAGAAAGCATAATGCCGCATGGGTGTACCGACCTTCAGATCCTTGAACATTGTCAACGTTAATGTGACGCCGTACTCCTTCCCCATGTGGGTCTGTTCAGGGCTGCACTCCCCTCTGATTTCACTTTTGCGGATGATAATGTGCGACCGCACCGAACAGCGCTGGTGGAAGATTTCTGCAAAAGTGAGGAATGGTTTGTCCGTTCCTTCGACTTCAATGCAATCGAGCACGTCTGGTATGGGCTGGAAGGACGTATTGCAGCAAGTCCACTTGCACTAGCGACAATCGAGCAATTGTCAGCTAGGTTGGTGGAGGAATGGGAGCTCTACCAGAAGAACTCATTTCTACATCTACATCTACATCTACATTCATACTCCGCAAGCCACCCAACGGTGTGTGGCGGAGGGCACCTAACGTGCCACCGTCATTACCTCCCTTTCCTGTTCCAGTCGCGTATGGTTCGCGGGAAGAACAACTGTCTGAAAGCCTCCGTGCGCGCTCTAATCTCTCTAATTTTACATTCGTGATCTCCTCGGGGGGTATAAGTAGGGGGAAGCAATATACTCGATACCTCATCCAGAAACGCACCCTCTCGAAACCTGGCGAGCAAGCTACACCGCGATGCGGAGCGCCTCTCTTGCAGAGTCTGCCACTTGAGTTTATTAAACATTTCCGTAACGCTATCACGGTTACCAAATAACCCTGTGACGAAATGCGCCGCTCTTCTTTGGATCTTCTCTATCTCCTCCGTCAACCCGATCTGGTACGGATCCCACACTGATGAGCAATACTCAAGTATAGGTCGAACGAGTGTTTTGTAAGCCACCTCCTTTGTTGATGGACTACATTTTCTAAGCACTCTCCCAATGAATCTCAACCTGGTACCCGCCTTACCAACAAATAATTTTATATGATCATTCCACTTCAAATCGTTCCGTACGCATACTCCCAGTTATTTTACAGAAGTAACTGCTACCAGTGGTTGTTCCGCTATCATATAATCATACAATAAAGGATCCTTCTTTCTATGTATTCGCAATACATTACATTTGTCTATGTTGAGGGACAGTTGCCACTCCCTGCACCAAGTCCCTATCCGCTGCAGATCTTCCTGCATTTCGCTACAATTTTCTAATGCTGCAACTTCTCTGTATACTACAGCATCATCCGCGAAAAGCCGCATGGAACTTCCGACACTATCTACTAGGTCATTTATATATATTGTGAAAAGCAATGGTCCCATAACACTCCCCTGTGGCACGCCAGAGGTTACCTTAACGTCTGTAGACGTCTCTCCATTGATAACAACATGCTGTGTTCTGTTTGCTAAAAACTCTTCAATCCAGCCACACAGCTGGTCTGATATTCCGTAGGCTCTTACTTTGTTTATCAGGCGACAGTGCGGAACTGTATCGAACGCCTTCCGGAAGTCAAGAAAAATAGCATCTACCTGGGAGCCTGTATCTAATATTTTCTGGGTCTCATGAACAAATAAAGCGAGTTGGGTCTCACACGATCGCTGTTTCCGGAGTCCATGTTGATTCCTACATAGTAGATTCTGGGTTTCCAAAAGCGACATGATACTCGAGCAGAAAACATGTTCTACAATTCTACAATAGATCGACGTCAGAGATATAGGTCTATAGTTTTGCGCATCTGCTCGACGGCCCTTCTTGAAGACTGGGACTACCTGTGCTCTTTTCCAATCATTTGGAACCCTCCGTTCCTCTAGAGACTTGCGGTACACGGCTGTTAGAAGGGGGGCAAGTTCTTTCGCGTACTCTGTGTAGAATCGAATTGGTATCCCGTCAGGTCCAGTGGACTTTCCTCTGTTGAGTGATTCCAGTTGCGTTTCTATTCCTTGGACACTTATTTCGATGTCAGCCATTTTTTCGTTAGTGCTAGGATTTAGAGAAGGAACTGCAGTGCGGTCTTCCTCTGTGAAACAGCTTTGGAAAAAGGTGTTTAGTATTTCAGCTTTACGCGTGTCATCCTCTGTTTCAATGCCATCATCATCCCGGAGTGTCTGGATATGCTGTTTCGAGCCACTTACTGATTTAACGTAAGACCAGAACTTCCTAGGATTTTCTGTCAAGTCTGTACATAGAATTTTACTTTCGAATTCACTGAACGCTTTTCGCATAGCCCTCCTTACGCTAACTTTGACATCGCTTAGCTTCTGTTTGTCTGAGAGGTTTTGGCTGCGTTTAAACTTGGAGTGAAGCTCTCTTTGCTTTCGCAGTAGTTTCCTAACTTTGTTGTTGTACCACGGTGGGTTTTTCCCGTCCCTCACAGTTTTACTCGGCACGTACCTGTCTAAAACGCATTTTACGATTGCCTTGAACTTTTTCCATAAACACTCAGCATTGTCAGTGTCGGAACAGAAATTTTCGTTTTGATCTGTTAAGTAGTCTGAAATCTGCCTTCTATTACTCTTGCTAAACAGATAAACCTTCCTCCCTTTTTTTATATTCCTATTAACTTCCATATTCAGGGATGCTACAACGGCCTTATGATCACTGATTCCCTGTTCTGCACTTACAGAGTCGAAAAGTTCGGGTCTGTTTGTTATCAGTAGGTCCAAGATGTTATCTCCACGAGTCGGTTCTCTGTTTAATTGCTCGAGGTAATTTTCGGATAGTGCACTCAGTATAATGTCACTCGAAGCTCTGTCCCTACCACCCGTCCTAAACATCTGAGTGTCCCAGTCTTTATCTGGTAAATTGAAATCTCCACCTAAGACTATAACATGCTGAGGAAATTTATGTGAAATGTATTCCAAATTTTCTCTCAGTTGTTCTGCCACTAACGCTGCTGAGTCAGGAGGTCGGTAAAAGGAGCCAATTATTAACCCAGCTCGGTTGTTGAGTGTAACCTCCACCCATAATAATTCACAGGAACTATCCACTTCTACTTCACTACAGGATAAACTACTACTAACAGCGACGAACACTCCACCACCGGTTGCATGCAATCTATCCTTCCTAAACACCGTCTGTACCTTTGTAAAAATTTCGGCAGAATTTATCTCTGGCTTAAGCCAGCTTTCTGTACCTATAACGATTTCAGCTTCGGTGCTTTCTATCAGCGCTTGAAGTTCCGGTACTTTACCAACGCAGCTTCGACAGTTTACAATTACAATACCGATTGCTGCTTGGTCCCCGCATGTCCTGACTTTGCTCCGCACCCTTTGAGGCTGTTGCCCTTTCTGTACTTGCCCGAGGCCATCTAACCTAAAAAACCGCCCAGTCCACGCCACACAACCCCTTGCTACCCGTGTAGCCGCTTGCTGCGTGTAGTGGACTCCTGACCTATCCAGCGGAACCCGAAACCCCACCACCCTATGGCGCAAGTCGAGGAATCTGAAGCCCACATGGTCGCAGAACCGTCTCAGCCTCTGATTCAGACCCTCCACTCGGCTCTGTACCAAAGGTCCGCAGTCAGTCCTGTCGACGATGCTGCAGATGGTGACCTCCGCTTTCATCCCGCTAGCGAGACTGGCAGTCTTCACCAAATCAGATAGCCGCCGGAAGCCAGAGAGGATTTCCTCCGATCCATAGCGACACACATCATTGGTGCCGACATGAGCGACCACCTGCAGATGGGTGCACCCTGTACCCTTCATGGCATCTGGAAGGACCCTTTCCACATCTGGAATGACTCCCCCCGGTATGCACACGGAGTGCACATTGGTTTTCTTCCCCTCTCTTGCTGCCATTTCCCTAAGGGACCCCATTACGCGCCTGACGTTGGAGCTCCCAACTACCAGTAAGCCCACCCTCTGCGACCGCCCGGATCTTGCAGACTGAGGGGCAACCTCTGGAACAGGACAAGCAGCCATGTCAGGCCGAAGATCAGTATCAGCCTGAGACAGAACCTGAAACCGGTTCGTCAGACAAACTGGAGAGGCCTTCCGTTCAGCCCTCCGGAATGTCTTTCGCCCCCTGCCACACCTTGAGACGACCTCCCACTCTACCACAGGTGAGGGATCAGCCTCAATGCGGGCAGTATCCCGGGCAACCACAGTCCGATCGGGGGATGCGTGGGACGAGCTGGCCGTCCCCGACAAACCCCCATCCGGACCCCCACAGTGATGCCCATTGGCAACAGCCTCAAGCTGTGTGACCGAAGCCAACACTGCCTGAAGCTGGGAGCGAAGGGATGCCAACTCAGCCTGCATCCGAACACAGCAGTTGCAGTCCCTATCCATGCTAAAAACTGTTTTGCAAAGAACGTCTGAACTAATCTACAGAGAGCGCAAACAAATCGACAAAATTTAAACGGTTATTAAAATACAAGATTGCCTAGTAAATGCAGTAATGCTGCTACTTGCGCACTGCTGACACATTGCTCGGCGGCGGAAGGAGACTACGCGATTTTACACTATTCAGGTACTAAAACGCGATGCTACAACTCTCAAATACTATAATACGCCCGAAATTTGTGTATCAAACAATGCAAGTACCAAAAACACTCAAATTAAGAATTAAACTATGTAACAAATGAGTGAGCTAGGAGTATACGACTTGGTGCTGCAGCTGCTTATCCAACGGCGGCAGGGAGCACACTGACTGTGACCAACCGACACTGGCCGTTCAAAACAAAAACAAAAGACAAACGACTACGCGAATTTACACTATTCAGGTACTAAAACGCGATGCTACAACTCTCAAATACTATAATACGCCCGAAATTTATGTATCAAACAATGCAAGTACCAAAAACACTCAAATTAAGAATTAAACTATGTAACAAATGAGTGAGCTAGGAGTATACGACTTGCTGCTGCAGCCGCCCCATCAACCTCGTACCCAGCATGAGAGTTCGTTGCAGAGATTGTACTGCCTTGCATGCTGATCACACATCCCATTAAGAACCATGTCTCTCCTTTTGAAATGGCCAGGGGCCACCATAAACCGCGCTGACTTACTGTAGTTATCGTCTTTGAATCAAAGTGTCACAGTTGTTCGTCTCATTGTGTATTTCGTTCAGGTATCTTCTTTATTATACTATGGAAGCTCTTGTGTATTGTCCAAGTTTCATTGAGTTTCATTTCTCATGATCATCGGCGATCAGAAGGCGTTCAGGATGCCTATCTGTGTATATATGTTTTGATTCTGGAAAATTTGGTAATTTGTGGTAAGTACTGTGGAACCAAACTGCTGAGGTCATCGCCCCCTAAGCTTACACCCTACTTAATCTAACTTAAACTAACCTAAGCTAAGGACAACACACACACCCATGCCCGAGGGAGGACTCGAACCTCGGACAGGGGGAGCCACGCGAACCGTGACGAGGCGCCTCAGACCGCACGGATACCTTAGGCGGCATTTGTTTATGCAGAGAGTAGCTGTGCGCGAGGAGTTTACAACAGTCATTATAGGCTACATGTTCGACAATGTTACATTACGTGTTCCCACTTATCACCATGTGAGAGTACGTCCAGCATTGTTGAATATGATCGTTTTGGTGTTCCAGGTATTCTGATATGGGGAGCTATAATGTTGTATTGGCGTACTGACCTCAAAATCTTTGAACACATTGCACTCACTGCTCAATGTTATTATGGCATTGTACTCCTGCTCCATGTGCATCTTTTCCGCAGTACAAGTTGACATTGCGCCACCGCTTCGAGCAGTGCAAGTGTAGGAGTGCTTGGTACGAGACGGTTTTTCACGAATGGACTATTGGCCTGTCAGTTCCCCGACTTGAATCCAATAAAGCACTTGTGAGATGCCTCGGTGATTCTCATTGCAGCACGTGTACATGCACCAATGACCACAAGCAGTTGTCAGCCCACCACAAGAAATGGTTCAAATGGCTCTGAGCACTATGGGACTTAACATCTGTGGTCATCAGTCCCCTAGAACTTAGAACTACTTAAACCTAACTAACCTAAGGACATCACACACATCCATGCCCGGGGTAGGGTTCGAACCTGCGACCGTAGCGGTTTCGCGGTTCCAGACTGAAGCGCCTAGAACCGCACGGCCACACCGGCCGGCTCCACCACAAGAACTTGTCAACCTTGTGTCCAGCAAGGAAGCAAGTTGCAGAACATATATTACAGTCCTTGGTGATCAAACATATTATGAAGAACAGTTTCTCGCTTTTGTAATGTCCAGGGGATTGTCAAAAGTCGCCGACGCTTCAGTGTAATCGTTGCCTTTGAATAACAGTGTCTTTTCATTTCGTCTCATTGCTCATTTCTTCCAGTTACCGTCTGTAGTATACCGCAGCAGTTCTTTCTATGAATGGCACAAGTAACATCGAGCGATATTTCCTGGCAGTAACAAATCGTACCAAAGTTTTCTTCGTTTCTAATTTTTGCACACCAGTGAATCAAGACAGATCCCTATCTAATCTTCCAAGTAAATAGGATATCACGATCTACTATTTCATACGTATTAGCAAATTTGCATGAGATGATCAGGTTGCATAACTGGATGCTGGTACGGTTTATCAAATTTCTTAAACTTGCTTAATGCTGGGTGATCTCGAAAAACGACTGAAATAATTTTCTCTGTTTGCTAGTGACTTATATATTTGTACAATTAGCTTTAAAAGTACGACACACGTGATCATTGGTCCTTCACCTTTACTCTGTATGGTTCTGTCTAGAGGCTGCCTGGCCAAGCAGCCGAGTGAATTACATACTCTTAACATCATGTCGATCTCATAGTTACTTTTTTGTGAGTGTTAGTTACAGAATTTATATCATTGGACAGTTTATTTCACTATGTTGTCGACGATCAGTTTTTGCACTACTGTGGGCCGGCCGGTGTGGCCGAGCTGTTCTAAGCGCTTCTGTCTGGAACCGCTCAACCGCTACGGTCGCAGTTTCGAATCCTGCCTCGGGCATGGATGTGTGTGATGTCCTTAGGTTAGTTAGGTTTGACTAGTTCTAAGTTCTAGGGGACTGATGACCTCAGATGTTAAGTCCCGTAGTGATCAGAGCCATAGTATCCATTTTATGCACTACTGTGTATACTTCAGTGTTGTTTACGGGAAATGAAGCACCTGCGAACTGTAATTATTTGCTGCAGCTGACATCAAATTCGTCTGTGACGGACCTTTTGATATTATTCACAGTGGTTACTCAGCAAACCGAATTTTAGTTTACGTCATGCCTGATAGTGGCAAACTGCTAGTTCCGACTCTGAATATTTGTTGATTTTCGTTAATCACTGTGCACTTAAATAAATTTTCCTCATACGTGCTTCTGTATTCGATGCTCTGCTCGCACTTCATACGTTAATTAGATTTCTTTCGGTTTGTATCCCCAGTTGAGGCCTCTATCCTCAAATGTGTGAACATTATTGAAGAAATATTTATCTGGTTGAAACAGTATTATATTATTTGCTAACATGTCCATTTAATAAGAAAAAAGTTTGAGGATTAATTTTTATGTTGAATACGAGGTAAGAGAGAAAAGTTATGAGACAGACTTTTTTGTAAAGGTTTTTTTAAATTACTGCGACCAGTCACAAACTTTCTCAACTATTTCATTACTTATTTACTTAGAGACATGTTTCGAGGGAATACCTCATCTTCAGGCTAAATGGCATTACAACAAAGAAGAAACTTTACAATAAGGTCATACTGATGTCACGTAGCCTTTTCGTAAATGCTGTGGTCCCCACGCAAGAAGAACAAAAATGACCACAACATTTATGAAAAGGCTACGTAACATCAGTATGACCTTACTGTCAAGTTTTTTTAATGCCATTTAGCCTGAAGATGACATATTGCCTCGAAACATGTCACCAAATAAATAAGTAATACAATAGTTGACGAAGTTTGTGACTGGTAGAGGTAATTGAAAAACAAAACCTTTACATATTTCTTGAGACAGTCCCGGTCGAAAAATGGTCAAAATGGCTTCAAATACTGATTTTTTTAAGCAACAAATTTTTTATTTTTTTCAAACAACATTGTTTTCCCCTTCAAAGTAGTTCCCTTCGGCACCTGTAACAGGTGAGGTCGTCGTTATCAGTCTTGCTAGCAACGCTGAAAGACTTCTGCTAGGAGAGTCGTTAACATGACAGTCATACTTTTTAATGTTATTCAGAGTCGACAAAAGACGTTCTCTTAAGACATTTTCAATTTTGAGAAAAGAGAAAACTCACAAAGACTAAAAATGGGTGAAGAAGGCATCTTTGGACTAGCAGGAATGCCTTTTGACGTCAAAAATGCCATGATGGGTCTGGCCTTGTGACATGGGGCGTTGTTATGATGCAGCACCTACTTGTTGCTATGTCTGATCTCACCCGATTCAAACCTTAGCGAGACTTTCGAGGTCATCTTTGTACAACACTTGGCTAACAGTTTGTCGTGGAAGAACAAATTCATTATGCACGACACTCCTTCTGTTAAAAAAGCAAACCACCATTGTTTTTATCTTTGATTTGCTGATTCGAACTTTTTTTGCTCTCCTTGCTAAGGATAATAAGGTCTTGCCTTATGATCATAGTTAAAAATCCAGGATACATCACGTATGATTATACAACTGAACCATTCATCGTTATTGACAGTTCTCTCAAGAAAATCAACGCACACATTTCTTCGAATGTCCTTCTGCTCATTTGTGAGGTTTCTCTGCGCCATTTTGGCACAAAAGTTTCACATGTTCAAAAGTTCGATCAAAATTTGATGAACGGTGAAAGAGTTTAACAGATCACCCATTATTGTTAAACGTCGGGCTGATCTCATGAGAGAAGGCACATGTTCGACGTTCCTGATTTCACAAGAGCATGTACGTGTTCTACGTTTCCGTCGTTTTTGGAAGCTGAAGGTCTCCTTGAGGAGGTTTCTCTTTAAATGTTTTTTGTCCTTCCAAAAATGAGTTGTGCCAGCGAAAGTATGTTCTCCTTATAAGGACTGTTCTCCGTAGGTCTGTTTCAACACTTCGAAGGTCACGCTCGTGGATTTCCCAACCTTAACACAAAACTTGATTGCATAACTTTGCTTTAAATTCTGTTTCATATTCGTAACAACACAAAAACACAACTTCCCTTACAGTGCTCTCAAAAATCAGGTGACAGCTGTTTGGAGATGAAACTCGGACTGAGCATCTGGACGGGATGAACAGACCAGTTTACACGAGTAGAATAACATACTATTGTCAGATGCTTGCAGTCTTGGCAGTCTCATTACTTTTCTCACGTACCTCGTATATTGGGTTTAAAGCGACGGTGCACAACGGAGCACTAAATTCGAACAAGGCGAGAAAACGTCTTTAGTAACAAGGCGTGGAAAAAAAAGAAAAGAACTGATATTAAACTAAGAGGTGCAGGCATGCTCAGCAGATTGGGCATGGAAGCAGAGTGGGGTGGTCACGGTGTCATGGTATCCGTAGCACCACTACCGGACAGAATCGCACGAAAGGACGCCGGAAGTCCCGGAGAAGTGGATAGTAGAGTTGGGGGCTGAATAACTGTGTCTGATACGGTGCATTAAGGAAAGGGGCGCGTGTCCATGGGCCAAACCTGTATCGGGGTACGATACAGAATACAGAAATGTAGCGCGAGAATCTCAGACGTTAGCAGAGGAGCGACAGTACCATCCGTGTGTGGCAACATTCAGCTAAGCGGCGGTGACGTAAAGATGGCGCGCAGGTAGTTGGCGAAGAAGGTGCGGTAGCGTGGTCGGTGCTCGATCTCATTGTTGGTGGTGTGTGTGAGTACTGCTGGAGGTCAAGCTGTGATTTATCGCCATCAGTATACAGGTAACTGATCGTCCATCCCTTGACCCACGATTTTTGGTGACGGGGAAATGAGTATCCTCAGGATGGGTAAAACCGCATGGCTCAGTCGAGTCCGACATTGTTTCTAGACCTGACTGATGGCAGCACAAGTCAGGTGTTGGCCATCGTCGTCCACGAGGCTACAAACTGTACAAAGAGGAGTGTCCGACATTCCGACTCCGTGAAGGCGTTGATTAGTGGCGTATTTTCCACATGCGGCATGTACGAGGGGCGGCCAGAAAGTAAGTTCCGATCGGTCGTGAAATGGAAATGACTATGAAAATCCGATAAAGCTTTGCACAGATGTGTTGGACAGTGTCTCTAGTATGACACCAGATAACATCATGTCGATCTTCTCATTTCTGAGCTCACAGTGAGCGCGTAAAGATGTCTAAAAAATAGTGTCTCCCGCAAAGTACGAGGGCCTGGTGAGAAATTTCGCCTGAAGCTATGCAGCCAACATTACATAACTGTCATGCTGTTTCTTCTTCAAGACAATTCTCTGCCGCATTCTGCAGGGGCAATGAAGATGCTCCTGCACCGTTTTCAATTGGAGGTGTTTGATTACCCACAATACAGCCCGTAATTGTCTCCCTCTGAGTTTCATCTCTGGTCACATGAACCGCTGGCTATGAAGACAACATTTTGGCACAGATAACGAGCTGTAGGGCAGCATGGAGAATAGGCGGAAAGCACTGGCGGCTGCCTTCTATGATGAGGGTATTGAAAAGTTGCTACAACACTACGACAAATGTCTAAGTCAGAACGGCGACTACGCAGAGAAGTAGCTGGAAGGTGTAGCTAAGTGTTACAAATAAAACATTTCTGATATTCATCTACATCTACATCTACATTTATACTCCACAAGCATCCCAACGGTGTGTGGCGGAGGGCACTTTACGTGCCACTGTCATTACCTCCCTTTCCTGTTCCAGTCGCGTATGGTTCGCGGGAAGAACGACTGTCTGAAAGCCTCCGTGCGCGCTCGAATCTCTCTAATTTTACATTCGTGATCTCCTCGGGAGGTATAAGTAGGGGGAAGCAATATATTCGATACCTCATCCAGAAACGCACCCTCTCGAAACCTGGCGAGCAAGCTACACCGCGATGCAGAGCGCCTCTCTTGCAGAGTCTGCCACTTGAGTTTATTAAACATCTCCGTAACGCAATCACGGTTACCAAATAACGCTGTGACAAAACGCGCCGCTCTTCTTTGGATCTTCTCTATCTCCTCCGTCAACCCGATCTGGTACGGATCCCACACTGATGAGCAATACTCAAGTATAGGTCGAACGAGTGTTTTGTAAGCCACCTCCTTTGTTGATGGACTACATTTTCTAAGCACTCTCCCAATGAATCTCAACCTGGTACCCGCCTCACCAACAATTAATTTTGTATGATCATTCCACTTAAAATCGTTCCGCACGCATACTCCCAGATATTTTACAGAAGTAACTGCTACAAGTGTTTGTTCCGCTATCATATAATTATACAATAAAGGATCCTTCTTTCTATGTATTCGCAATACATTACATTTGTCTATGTTAAGGGACAGTTGCCACTCCCTGCACCAAGTGCCTATCCGCTGCAGATCTTCCTGCATTTCGCTACAATTTTCTAATGCTGCAACTTCTCAGTATACTACAGCATCATCCGCGAAAAGCCGCATGGAACTTCCGATACTCTCTACTAGGTCATTTATATATATTGTGAAAAGCAATGGTCCCATAACACTCCCGTGTGGCACGCAAGCTGGTCTGATATTCCGTAGGCTCTTACTTTGTTCATCAGGCGACAGTGCGGAACTGTATCGAACGCCTTCCGGAAGTCAAGAAAAATAGCATCTACCTGGGAGCCTTTATCTAATATTTTCTGGGTCTCACACGATCGCTGTTTCCGGAATCCATGTTGATTCCTACATAGTAGATACCGGGTTTCCAAAACCGACATGATACTCGAGCAAAAAACATGTTTCAAAATTCTACAACAAATCGACGTCAGAGATATAGGTCTATAGTTTTGCGCATCTGCTCGACGACCCTTCAAAAGGACTGGGACTACCTGTGCTCTTTTCCAATCATTTGGAACCCTCCGTTCCTCTAGAGACTTGCGGTACACGGCTGTTAGAAGGGGGTCAAACTGTACAAAGCACGATCAATCGGAACTTACTTTCTGGACAGGCCTCTTATTACGTTGTCAGGATTGTGCAGGGAAGGAAATGCTGGTCAACATGACGACAAATTGTGGGCAGCCGTGTCGGTGGGTGTGTGAGTTCGACGTAGTTGCGAAATATGGATCGAAATAGCGGGGTATAGAAATCTTTTGTTCGACGATGGCGCGTGTTCGGTGAGTGTGAGCGTAAAAAAAAACCAACAAAGAAATGAGAAATGTGAGCCAGATTCTGCGTGATATGACCTAGTGGCACTGGCGGAGAAGTGTTCGAGGACAAGATGCGAATGAGGGAGGCACTGCTTGAGCATAGTGGCCAAGTACAAAGACGCCGCTCGGACTTGCACATTGACAACGCCGAGGCCTGCCGCTGGCGGGAGGAGGGTTAGTGTTTCGTAAACTTAAAGAGCGTACCGGCTTAAGAAAGTATCTGAACATGGCCAGGGGACTGCGTGTAATAGCTGTTTTCAATAGGCGTACCAGCGCGATATGTGGACCATCTTGGACACCACATGTTGATTACGGTATTAGACACGTTGTACGGAATTGAGTCAGTGAAGAAGATTTTGTCGCAATGCCGGTGGATAATTTTGAAAGTACGCAGAAAATGGATGGCAGCGGAGCGGTCAGAGTCGATCGAGGTAAAATGATACAAGGTTTCGTAAGTTTTGTACACACGCGAGGGGTGCTAAGTCGTCGTGTGAAGGCAGCGTCGAATGGGCATCGCCGAGGATTATACCAAATTCATAGAACGTCCTGCTGCAGTCCCATATATTTATGTAAATCGAGTACCATATATGTTTCGGTCCTCGAGGGGACTAAGAGGAGGAAAAGTTGCTCTCGCAAAGTGAGACTAGAGAGGTACGACATCAGGCTCCCGATGAGTGGCTCTAGCGTCGTGGTATACAGCAGTGTCGAAAGTGGTCAACCAAGCCTTATGGAGTGGCGTATGGTCACTGATCCATCATACGGCCATTGATCTGAATCAGGCACCGGATGACAGCAACGAAGTGGGGTGGAAAACCCATTTGGTCCATTACGCAGAATGCTGTCAGAATCAATGGCAACCTCGCGGCCCGGAGTCTGCATGCCGCTGCCAGTGTGATAAAATCGCATCCCCTGTTTCCGTCTGAATATTCACTGAGCCCCCGGAGTTGTCTGTTCCGAGGACAGAATGCAAGGACGTATCGTGATACAATGCGTCGCCAGGAGTCGTGCAAAATTTCTATACTCTGCGCTAATCAGAGTTAGGGGCGCTAATGTATTGTCGTCACACCTAATGTAAATTTGTGAACAGGTACAATAATTCCCACGACAAAGACTGGCCGTACGGTGTTGTCCGTCGTTAACACTTCATGAAACATTATCATCCACTGCAATGCCATTAGTGCAAGGAAGACGCGATAAAATTCTAACGGAAATCCATCATCGCCAGGTGACTTACTCAAACCACCTTTGTTGTCTGCATCGTGGACTTCGTCAGACGTAACTGGCTCCGTCATATCTACCGCCTCGTCGCCAGAGAGGGCGCGTTTAGCCGTTGGTAACTCAACCTCCTCAGTACGGGTGTTTGTAGACTCCTCCTGGTGTAACGTGTAGTAGTGGTCTACAAAGGCACTGACGGTATCTCGCTGACAAGTGACAAGCTGCGCGCGACAGATGTGGATCTCGGTGATGAGTCATTGTCGCTGTTGTTCCCCATCGGAGGAGATACGATGAATCATGGGGTGTTCCTGTGCCGTCGAATCTTGACGTCTGGTCCTCACCACCACCTCCTACAGTCTACGGCGTGTTGTCGTCATAATTTTTGCATGCTGGTTTCCTTTGGGTGTAAGGGTTGGCCGACTGGACGCCCAGGTCGCGGAAAACAGCGTAGAAATAATCAGTAGTATGCCAGCGCCCTGCAGCTACATTCTTGCCACATTGAATCAAGGTTCTTCGAACGGCAGAGTTTGCACATTCCAGACACCATGTCAAGGTTGTACAGTAGTGAGTCGAGCGACGTTCACGCGTAGCCTATATCGTGGTACCACTCTGAAGACATTTGGGACTGTTGAACTAGGATCTATTTAACTTCCACTGTGCGCGGCTGTAGCGGATCACTTGTTTTGGGAGTAAAATATTGCACATGTAGACAGAGTGATCAGAAGAGGCCAAGGGCCAAAGTTCTGCACCTTGGAGTGCAGGTGTGAATTCCCAAGAGACGTAAATACTGTCAAGGCGGCTCGCGGAGTGATCCGTCTGGTAAGTATCTCTAAGAGCGTTTGAGCCGAACTCCCCTAATGTTCCGAAGCAACAGATAACGGACGACAAGGACCAGTTTTTCACAGGCGTTGATACTTATGGTGTAGGATGCAATTAAGATCAGTCCCAAGCAGGTATGCCCTCAGAGCCCAAGAAATAAAGGGGCGATTTATTGTGAGTATAAGCGTGCCCTATTGCGTATGCGGGTGGAACCGGACAGAGCGTAAATGTTGAAAATACGCGTCCCCATGACAGTGACTGCAAAGCTCCTGGCCGAAGGAAGGTATTTGACATGAGGTACCGGGATGCGCTCGTGGGTGTAGATGGATACGCCAGTCCCAGGGCTGGGATGTTATAGTTCACGACGTCCAGAATTGTGGCCCAGTGTACTTCCTGTAGCAGTGAGATATCAATGTCCGTTGCCCATATCACCTCTTGCAGTAGCTAAATTTTGACTCGAGAGCTAATGCTGTTAGTGTTGATCGTTGCTGTTCGGTACGTTGGATTCGAGTCTCGCTGTGGGTTTGGAGGAGGGGGGGGGGGAGTCCATTAGCTGGGGGGTGAAGAAGGGGTTACCGTCGGTGTAAGAAGGTCCCGGTCCTGGGTAATTCCAGCCCCATGAAGTGGTTCGGGCCTTCGTCGACATCGACAGCCCACGTCATCTCCGATGCTGTCGTTGCAGTGTTCATATGTTCCACCTCGTCCGTAGATGCGGAGGACGTCTCCGCGGCAGTCGTAACGCTGGAGTCCATTAGATCAGCTGCACCTGGACGAGCGCTACGATCGCAGGTTCGAATGCTGCCTCGGGCATGGATGTTTGTGATGTCCTTAGGTTAGTTAGGTTTAACTAGTTCTAAGTTCTAGGGGACTAATGACCTCAGCAGTTGAGTCCCATAGTGCTCAGAGCCTTTTGAACCATTTTTGTCCTTAGGTTAGTTACGATTAAGTAGTTGTAAGTTCTAGGGGACTGCTGATCTCAGATGTTAAGTCCCGAAGTGCTCAGAGTCATTTGAACCATTTGAACGTACACCCTTCTGCTTAAGATAGACAAGTGGATGCCCAAACTGTCGAAGACTGGGATTTTAGCTAGGCAGGAAGTGTTCGGGTGTACTCAATGTAGAAGGTGAATCGCACTGTGGATTTTCAAAAATGGTGGACCATTGTTCTACCACACAAAGGTTTTAGCACACGCAAGCGACTCAGAAGTGACAGCCGCTGACGTAAACATCAGCGGGGCAGAGCGCTCCGCAGGCGGGAACACAACACTATGTCTGCACTGCACGGCTACGAAAGCCGGACTGTGGGAATTGGACTATTCGCGCACGATACTCGGCCGGGCCCAAACTTTCACATGTCGTCAAGTATGTGCCTGCAACCTGAACTCGTACATTCATTATATATATATTCGCGTGCAAGGGGGGGGGGGGGGGGGGTTTGTATTTGAAAGTCACTTACCCAGTGTCCCAGTGTCGACGAATAAATACGAAACAGCAGTGAATGCGTTGTTCAGTAACACGATGCAATGTTTCTTCTTGAAGGAACCTGCAACACGGCGAATACAGCTATTATGAAGGGGTAAACTATAAGTAAATACGGGCAAATACAGTAGGTACAAGAACCAAGAGGAACAATAAGAATGGAATATAAAGAACGAAATGCTCGGATTAAAAAGGGTGTGAGACTGGAATGCAGTCTATCATCTTTGCTATTCAGTCTATACATCGAAGAAAGCTACGGCAGCAATAAAATACAGGTTCTAATGTGGGATTAAAATTCAAGGTGAAACGATATCAAATGGTTCAAATGGCTCCGAGCACTATGGGACTTAACATCTTAGGTCATCAGTCCCCTAGAACTTAGAACTACTTAAACCTAACTAACCTAAGGACATCACACACATCCACGTCCGAGGTAGTAGTCGAACCTGCGACCGTAGCAGCAGTGCGGTTCCGGGCTGATGCGCCTAGAACCGCCCGGTCACCACGGCCGGCAAGGATATCAATGTCCAGATTAGCTGATGGCATTCCTGTCCTCGTGGAAAAATTAGAAGGATTATAGGACGAGCTGAATGGAATAAACAGTCTAATTAGTATATATGCATTGCACGGTAATGAAACCTGGACCGAGGGAAAACCGGAAAAGACGAAAATTGAAGCATTTGTGATGTGTTGCTATAGGAAAATGTTGAGAATTAGGTGGACTGATGAGGTAAGGAACGAGAAGGTTCTACGCAGAACTGTAGAGGGAAGGAATGTATGGAAAACGCTGAGAAGCAGGAAATAGTTCCCATGGTGCTATAGGAAGCAGTAGAAGGTAAATAGTGTAGACAGAGACTGAGATGCATCCAGCAACTAACTGAGGACGTTCACTGAGATTACTAAAGTCATCGAATAGCGATACGTACTTAGGGGAAGGCGGGGCAAGATGGGGAAGCTAACTTTAAACCCTTAGAAAAGGGAAAAAAATAAACAAATTCAAGTAGGTTTGATTATCATTTGTTTACTTAACCATTGAATTACAATAGCATACAAAGATACCTTCAAACTTGTTACATTTAGTTAGAAATATTTCGATTTGAAACGTAAACTACCAGTACCCCGTTTTGCCCCACACGCGGGGTAAGATGGGGAACTAGCATGAATTCATCTCTGAAGCTTAAACAAGGACTGAAATAATGAAATCGTGTGACGATGGGGTTTCGAAACATGGTTCTGCGAATTGTAGAATCAGGTATTACGTTTTGTTTAGGCCTCTTACTTTCACATAGTGCACAAGTGTGTGCTATCCCGGCACAAATGTCGTGGGCCCAGCGTCCGCAGCTAATACACCGTATCCAGCCTTCTTCAGAGGCTATTTACAATTGTGTTCAACGTATAATGTACGTGTTCAAAACTCACTGCGAGGTAAACACATGAGACGAGAAGAACGTAATGGCCGGATAAATAGTAGGAGCAAGACGGGGAAGCTCCCCATCTTGCCCCACCCCGTTTTACCCCCTAATATGCTGTCAGGTTGTGTTACGCCTACATGAACACTATTTAGTGAACATTGACTACTGACACAGCAGTTTACTGTTAATAAGACGTACTATTCAGTGCTACATATACAATCTGGACAAATGTTCACGAAACACATGTTTTAGGACCTCGAAAGGTGTAAAACATGGCAAATCAGTATAACAATGGTACGTACCTTGCAAAGCTCACAGAAACCGCCGCGAAACTAAGGTTCATCAATGTCAACACACTGGAACCTGTGTATTGATGACGTTGACGTAGCTATCCACAGATGGCAGCACTCTAACTGCAGCTTATAGCCCTTCCCCGTCTTGCCCCGTCTTCCCCTATATTTATGGCGGTAGCATACTGTATATAAGGTTTGAAGAAGCAGTGTACTGGTGACGTTGCCATTTGCACTCAGGTGATTCTTGTGAAACGGTTTCCGACGTCATTACAGCCTCATGCGGGACTTAACAGACTCTGAACGCGGAATAGTTGTCAGAGCTAGGAGAATGGCACAATCCATTTCGGAAACCGTTACGGAACTCAGTATTCCGTGATCCACAGTGCCATGAGGGTGCCGAGAATACCAAATTTCGGATATTACATTTCACCTGTGTTATTGAGAAGTACGATTCAGTATTCCATAGGACATGCATACATAAGTAAATAATCTTCGAGTGCAGCTTGTAGACACATGGTTGATGACATAATAATGTTTGCGTTTATCCGTGATTCTCTCGTATATCTTAACGGTAAGGCGGTAAGCGGAAATTTCGGTTTTCTAGTCCCGGCCCAGCCAAAATTTTCACTGTCGTCATTCCGTTGTACAGCTGATGGCTATTCATATTCGCAACTGAGAATATATTTCATATCTTTTTAATGGCTCTAGTCGCCACAGTGGCTGTTCCTTCGGCCATGCATTCGTGTCTTTAAGAACGTTGCATCACATTTCTGCCCCAGCTTCAATATCATATCATAATACCAAGGATTGGGAAGTAACTAAATGCACAAGAAAGACGTGGAAGTTAGATCATAGTAAATAGACACATATGGGAAAGGAAACGATGGTAAGTATTATGTACATACACCTCGACGACAAAATTTCTGGGTCCGATCATGTAAGATTAAAGGGAAAATGGTTATATGATGATGCTAGAGGCTACTAATATGATATAGTGCTGTATAAATTACTGATAAAAATGAAAACCGTGTGTAGTTTCTGATAGTATGCTGGAGATATAACTTAAAAATATCATTTCTAATGGTGAGTTATACCAAAGTGAAACTGATAATTAACTATAAGAAGGAATGTCTTAGTGTTGGTACAGTTTTGCCAGAGGTATTGGGAGCTAGATTTGTATATAATCCTATCCATTTATTAACTCAACAGATGGCAGTAAGATAATCGAACAGTAAATATACGGAGATACTTTTTTATTTTTATTTAAAGGAGGTAGACACAACCAGTGCACACTGCAACAGCTTTCTTGTTCAGTAGTGCTTTTCTTAAGGCGCTGACTCACTCACTGGTTGCCATAATAAGCGGTATAAAGAAATTAACATGGAAAATATATGAGGTGACAGCCAATGCAGACATTAGTGTTGATGGAATGTATGTAACCATGCAGGTCTCGAACGACAGTCTTTGAAAACGAAAAAGAATGAGTAACCATGTAGGTCACATATTTATATATTTACTTACTGCCTAAACTGAGAGGGATTTTTCACACTTTTAATAATGAGTGAAAAATACCAAGTCATGTTTTTACCCGACATGCACTGTACAGTGATATGAGGAGTTAAGATTCCAATGTGATGCAAAGTTTGGCAACTTTCTTCAAGTGTAAACAATTTAAAAGCTTGTGCACTTTACTAAACCCAGAAAAGTAGATTCTTATGACTGCACTGTCAGTGAAGCACAGTTATAATCAGTCAATTCATACAAATAAGTGGGAGTGACAATTTTGCTCGGAAATGAAATAGAATAAACATATTCTGCCACTGTTACGTAAAACTGGTGACAGACTTTAGTTCACAGGTGTAATGGAGAGAAAATGCACTCAGTTCAAGTAGGACAACGATTACAGGAAGTATGTGCGCCTTATCGTAGCACAATGCTCAAATGTGCGAGACTGAAACCAAATAGGACTGCTGTAGACAGTTTGGGTTTCAGAAGGGTTGCTCTACAGAGAATGCCATTTACGTGTTCACTCACAACACTTTAAAAGCATTAAATAATAAAACAGCGCCGGTTGGTATTTTCTGCGACCTCTCTAAGACATTTGACTGTGTGAATCACAGTAAATCCCCTACATAAATTGACGTTTTATGGGACTCATGGATAATGTCACATCTAGCCAAAACAATGCTGAACTCTGTTCTTAATAATTCAAGCAATGTAGTACAGGGACATAATTATGACTGGGGAGAAATCACGTATGGGGTTCCACAAGGTTCATTCTTAGGTCCGCTACTGTTCCTCATGTATTCAAACGATCTTCCTTCTAGTACACAACAAGCAGAATGAGTTCCTTTTGCAGATACTAATACTGTAATCACTCCAAGCACACGTACAGAAACGGAAGACATGGCAAATTTCTTAAAAGTATCACTGAGAGTGTAACGTCTACGCTCGGGCGTATGTTAACTCTTTAAAGCCTGTACTATGGTAAGTTGACGGGCTTCACCTTATAAGAAAGGATTTTAGTAAATGTGTTGACCGCGTGTACCTGAATGGAGGCATAATCAGACTTAAACCCACTCAGTAACAACAATGATACGTCAAGCAAGTCTAAAGTGCAACTACACGTTAGGACGGGCAAGAAACATACACAGCAGATGCTACCAATTGTTAATAATACGGTCGCCAGCCTAATTAGGCATTAAGTGAGTTTTTTCCTTGTACAAATGGGTGTACGTACAAGCATAACAACACGTAGTAATACTGCATTATATGGAAAATTTTAGAACCAGAAAAATCTACTGAACTAATATTTTCCTTTTCTGTACTAATTTGGACAAGCTATAAATACACAACATTACACTATAATGATTACTACAAACTGCGTTTTGTCTATTGATCCGACTGAAATCGGGCATAGGTTACCCTAGAAATAGCACTTTTGAAACACACATACAATGTCAATTTTAATAAGGGTAAAACACTGATAAATTTAGGTTTTATATTGACTTTAACTTTGCTGGTCAAATCAGTTCAGTACACTTCAGAATTTAAATGAACAGAAAAGAAAAGAATGGAGGGGGGACCCTGAAACGGTTATGATCACGGTGTTGAAACTATTAACTATTGGAAGCATTAAGCACTCAAGATTTACACTATATGAGTTACTACTCTTTTTGTCTTATTACGTCCTCATTTAACAACCATTATTTTTGTCTCAAATTAATTAAGCTTCATTACTAAACCAATTCCAAAATTATCTTCCAACTTTGTCAGACCTTTGTTCTTTGCTTATATTTTCATTAACAATAAAGCTCCTTAAACATCTTTCTAGCATAAACAGGTCTGCAGGTAATTCTTATGAACATAAACTTTAAATCTTCATTTCGGGACACTCGGATTGCACGACATGTGGAAAGGACCCTGTCTAGGTTAGCGATGAGGATGATTAATTGATAGGACAATTCTGGTAAAAGTTAAGTTGTTATTGAACAGTCATTAGCACTGGTCCACACGAATACAATTCTAAAGATTCAACCTGTTCGTGTCGATGCGGCGGTTGGCGGACGGCGAGATGGCGAGGCGCACAGCGCACATACAATCACACCTATGGCTCTTGGTGTATCGGCACTTTGCTTCTTCTTAGCGTCGCAATCCTTTTCAATGTAGTGCCTATAGAATATAGCCATGCTGTATAGTCGTCGGAAATGGCACATCCGAGGCTCAATGAAATCACGTTTTTCAGGAGAGCCTCCTCAATCCAGAGCGTGTTTCTCAGACCGATGCCCAACTCCGACTATCTTGCTGAGCCCGTTATGCCGTGCCACGCCCGTGTGCATTTTCCCGCGCTCGCCTGCCATCCACCTTTTACCGCTCCCCTACAGACACGGTATTCACCAAAGGTTTTACATTCCACATATCCTAATACATTGCCTACGTATGGACCTGGCACACAGTTACAATTTTAAACATACACTCCCGGAAATTGAAATAAGAACACCGTGAATTCATTGTCCCAGGAAGGGGAAACTTTATTGACACATTCCTGGGGTCAGATACATCACATGATCACACTGACAGAACCACAGGCACATAGACACAGGCAACAGAGCATGCACAATGTCGGCACTAGTACAGTGTATATCCCCCTTTCGCAGCAATGCAGGCTGCTATTCTCCCATGGAGACGATCGTAGAGATGCTGGATGTAGTCCTGTGGAACGGCTTGCCATGCCATTTCCACCTGGCGCCTCAGTTGGACCAGCGTTCGTGCTGGACGTGCAGACCGCGTGAGACGACGCTTCATCCAGTCCCAAACATGCTCAATGGGGGACAGATCCGGAGATCTTGATGGCCAGGGTAGTTGACTTACACCTTCTAGAGCACGTTGGGTGGCACGGGATACATGCGGACGTGCATTGTCCTGTTGGAACAGCAAGTTCCCTTGCCGATCTAGGAATGGTAGAACTATGGGTTCGATGACGGTTTGGATGTACCGTGCACTATTCAGTGTCCCCTCGACGATCACCAGTGGTGTACGGCCAGTGTAGGAGATCGCTCCCCACACCATGATGCCGGGTGTTGGCCCTGTGTGCCTCGGTCGTATGCAGTCCTGATTGTGGCGCTCACCTGCACGGCGCCAAACACGCATACGACCATCATTGGCACCAAGGCAGAAGCGACTCTCATCGCTGAAGACGACACGTCTCCATTCGTCCCTCCATTCACGCCTGTCGCGACACCACTGGAGGCGGGCTGCACGATGTTGGGGCGTGAGCGGAAGACGGCCTAACGGTGTGCGGGACCGTAGCCCAGCTTCATGGAGACGGTTGCGAATGGTCCTCGCCGATACCCCAGGAGCAACAGTGTCCCTAATGTGCTGGGAAGTGGCGGTGCGGTCCCCTACGGCACTGCGTAGGATCCTACGGTCCTGGCGTGCATCCGTGCGTCGCTGCGGTCCGGTCCCAGGTCGACGGGCACGTGCACCTTCCGCCGACCACTGGCGACAACATCGATGTACTGTGGAGACCTCACGCCCCACGTGTTGAGCAATTCGGCGGTACGTCCACCCGGCCTCCCGCATGCCCACTATACGCCCTCGCTCAAAGTCCGTCAACTGCACATACGGTTCACGTCCACGCTGTCGCGGCATGCTACCAGTGTTAAAGACTGCGATGGAGCTCCGTATGCCACGGCAAACTGGCTGACACTGACGGCGGCGGTGCACAAATGCTGCGCAGCTAGCGCCATTCGACGGCCAACACCGCGGTTCCTGGTGTGTCCGCTGTGCCGTGCGTGTGATCATTGCTTGTACAGCCCTCTCGCAGTGTCCGGAGCAAGTATGGTGGGTCTGACACACCGGTGTCAATGTGTTCTTTTTTCCATTTCCAGGAGTGTATTACAATAGATTCAACATGGGTTACACTTCTATTCTGTTATTGCATTGCATGAAATTTGACATAAATATTAATATTCACATCGGAAGTTGCTTACAGCTTCATTAACATAATGACACGAAAAGAAAAAGAAATGAAAACAAAACATTGCTTACACTAATTTATCGAAAATCAGAAGAAAAAATTATTATATGTACAGTTGTTGTTACAAGAGGTATTCTGCGAATGCTCTCACCCTCAAGCTTAAATAGATTTAAGATATTCCGTTCTGAACATCTGAAGTTACGACACCAACAACAAGTGTAATACATAGTGAGGAAATAACAAACAGGGAGGAAACTTCAAAATTCTCACTCTCCCAGTGGAGGTTCGAGTCCTCCCTCGGGCATGGGTGTGTGTGTCTGCCCTTTGGATAATTTAGGGACTGATGACCTTCGCAGTTAAGTCCCATAAGTTTTCACACACGCGCGCACACACACACACACTCACACGCACAAACACACACACACACAATTCTCACTAGTCCATATTGAGGAGAACTTAAATGGAAAAGAAACACATTTCGGAACTCCTAAAACTACTTAGTTCAGCCACATTAGAATCATTGCAAATATTGGGGAGAGAGAACTCAGTGAATTGACGTATTTTGCACACTTTCATTCAATAATGTCATATGGAATATTGTTACCCACGATCATTTTGTAGACATCTGTTTCTGGAGTTGGACATTCTGACTATTGCTTTGCTTCATATGTATTCCCTCATGAAGTTTGTTGTAAATAATATGCTACAGTTCAAAAGAAAAAATGCGGTACATAATTACCATACCAGAACGAAAAATGACATTCAATACTCCATATAAGGAAACAAAAATTTTTTGTCACTTACCTATTGATATAAAGTGTCTGACAGACAGAAAAGTAAAATTTGATAACAAAGTGAGAAGTTTCACGTTGACAACTGCTTATATTACGTAGAAGAATCTCTGTTACTGTAATGTACAAAGGTTGTGGGTAGGAATTACCTGTATGTCTTTCTTCCTTTTTGAAAAAAATAGCTTAGAGACTTTTCGAATGTAACACTATCTACAAATTAATTTGCGATGTGAATGTAAAATGTCTCGTTCCATGTCATTACGATCCCTCTTGCAAAAGCATCAATGGAACAGGTATCTACATAAGAACTAAGTCCAAGAAGGGCAGAGTGAATGATCGTAATCTCTTTGACGCAAGAGGACGTCCGGGAAGTGTAGAAAAACATGAAATAGCTGACACCTAAAGGTATTCGCCAATTAACCACGAAAAACCCAATTACAAAAGTATCGAGAACCAGGATTAAGTGAAGAATCCACTTTAACCACCAACGTGTCGCACCCACAGAGACCACGAGGACTAAATTAGACTAATTACAGGACGTACTGGGTCACTGAAAGCTGCCTTTGCTCCGGAACGAATACAGAGTCGCAGGCATTTCGTCAGTGTTGTCTACTATTCGCTCGTATCTGTGAACAACCGCTTACACTAGAGGGAGCGAAAGGGAACACGAAATAACGAACACAGTCTATGAGCGCTGCTCTCTCCCTGCCCTAATAATCGGCACAAAGGCTATAACACTATACAGTTAGTCCCACGAAGTAACTTTGATATCCAGAAAGGACAATTTTTCACGGCGACAGAACATAGGGTATTACATGCAAAAAGGTGCCCAAACTTTGTTTTTCGTATTTTCTGTACTGTGAGACCCTAGAGAATATATTTGTAGGGTAATAATGTATTTACATACCTAATAACACGAAATAAAAGAAAATTATGGTATTTTTGTTAGATTCTTTACTTTTAGCTGAAGCCGGCCGATGTGGCCGAGCGGTTCTAGGCGCTACAGTGTGGAAGCGCGACCGCTACGGTCGCAGGTTGAATCCTGCCTCGGGCATGGATGTGTGTGACGTCCTCAGGTTAGTTAGGTTTAAGTAGTTCTAAGTTCAAGGTGACTGATGACCTCAGAAGTTAAGTCCCACAGTGCTCAGAGCCATCTGAACCATTTTTTTAGCTGAACAACGCATTCACTATAAGTAGCTGAAAATTATTTCAGAACTCAATTAGTTATTCCCCTCTCTCACTCCTATTACCATACCCATATACTCCCATGACCCTCTCCTCTACTCCTTCCCTTCCAACCGTATTCCAGTCCCCCATGACTATAAGATTTTCATTTCAATTTACATATTGAAATACCCTTCCAATATCCTCGTATAATTTCTCTATTTCTTCATCTTCAGCTTACGACGTCGGCATGTATACGTGATGTATCGTTGTCGGTCTATTCTTATGAGAATAACCCTATTCATAACGAACCCCTCTCCCATTACACCATTTTCTGCTACTGTTGATATACCCTATGCTCATCTGATCTGAAATACTTGTCGACTTTCCATTTCACTTCATTGAGCCCAACTACTTGTAGAGTGAAACTTCGCATTTCTTTATTCAGATTTTCTAAGTTTCGTACCTCGTTAAAACTTCTGACATTCTACACCCCAACTCATAGAACGTTGTCCTTTCGTTGGTTACTCAGTCTTTTTCTCGTCATCACCTGACCCTTAGATTTCCCCTCCCGTAGCTCCAGACGGGAGTCTATTCTTGAATCCATTGCCTATAGAGAGATCGTGATGACACTTCTTTAAATATAAGCCACATGTCCTGTGAATACACACAATTTATTTTTAACGGAGCCGTTTCCACTGCCTTATTCATCCTCTTGCCGCTGATTATTACTGCTTCTTCCACCTTTTGGGCAGTTTCCCACACCAAGGGTAACAGAGTGCCCCGAACCTCTGTCTGCTCCTCCACCCTCATTAACGAGGCCGTGTTCAGAATGAGAGTGACTTCTTATGCTCCCCAGTGCTAATCACGGGTGACTTACGACCTCTCCATTAAGTCCCATAAATGTTCCCTGGAAAGCCAACTCATTAGCTCGAATTATCCATTACGTTTTTCAAACCGATCATGAACAGTAGTAAGTCGGTGGCATGGCACATTGTCATACACAAAAATCCTATCGTTGTTTGGGAACGTCAAGACCATGAATGGCTGCAAATGGTCTCCAAATAGCCGAACATAACCATTTACAGTCAACGATCGGTCCAGTTGGTCCAGAGTAATCAGTCCATTCCGTGCAAACACAGCCGAAACCATTATGGAGCTTCTTGGGGGCTGTGGAACATTCTAAGGCTATCATCAGCTCTCACTAACTGAAATCGGGGCTCATATGACGATGTCACATTTTCCAATCGTCTAGGGTCCAGCCAATATGGTCACGAACCCTGGAGAGGTGCTCCAAGTTAGCAAAGGAACTGGCGGCGATCGTCCTCTGCCTTAGCTCATGGAAGCCAAATTTCGTTGCAATCTCCAAACGGAAACGTTCTTCGTACGACCGCACTACTATTTGTGGTTATTTCAAGCAGTGTTGCTTGTCTGTTAGCAACAACGACTCTACGCAAATGCCGCTGCTTTCGGTCGTTAACTGAATGCCTTCGACCACTACGTTGTCTGTGGTGAGAGGTAATGGCTGAAATTCGGTATTCTCGGCACGCTCTTAACACTGTGGATCTCAGAATATTGAATTATCTAACGATTTAAGAAGTGTCCCCTGCGTCTAGCTCCAGCTCCAACTACTGTTTTGCGGCCATAATCACGTCGGAACCTTTTCACACGAATGACCTGAACACAAATGATAGCTCGCCCAAAGCATTGTCCTTTTAGAGCTTGGGTATGCGATGAAACGCCATTTGTAAATATGCATATCACTACCCCATGATTTTCGTCACCTCATTGTAGTACGATTCACTGTGCACGCAGGTACGACTCTCACACGTTAACCTTCAGCTGAACAAGGCACGAGGATACTGCTGTTTCTAGATGAATTCTTCAGCTAGTCTCTCCATCGTTCTTCGGGCTTTGTAAAGAGCAAAGGTTAGATCAGTCCAACAATTGAGAAAGTTAAGTAGATGCTCCGTTTGTATAAAAAGAGTTATGGATAGAAACTAACAGATTTGTTTTATTTCGTTTATTAGGAAACTGATTAATGGAGAAGAATCGCAAATAGATGATGTATTCCCACCTTCTCTAACACCACGTGTCCGAAGAGCGGCAACTACAATAGCAACTGTATGAAGCAGTGTCACACCCCCGCCCAGTGACTGATCTTCTGTCAAAAGGAAGAGAAACCAGTTTTAAAGAAACGATATAGCATCAGAAGTAGGCTATCTACCCTATCTGGAGAGAGATTGAAAACTTTTCGTTCTTACGACGAGTTGATGCTAACAGGATATAAATAGAGCATAAATAACGTCATATTAAAAGGAACAAAGATATATTTGGATGCAAGCTCATTAATGATGTTATTTTTGAAGATGAATTGGAAACAGTAAGGTAAGATCCTTCGTAACTGTGCTGGCTCGATCTGAGGATACAGTTTAGTGCTACAGAGCTTTGTTTTTAATTACCAGTTAAATATCGCCAATAGCTTGACGTGTTATCCCCAAGTCAGTCATCCAGTTAAGCTTATTACTACTTCAAATAGCAATACAATATATGTAAGCACATCCTCGAGCTCACCAGGAATTTTTTAGCACTTCGCTAATTTCGGTAATGCTACCTAAAATCGTGCAGATCCTAACCTATTTATAAAATATTTTCCGGATATTTTCCTATTTTATTTTTCTAGCTGTTAATGTTAACTTAAAATATGTAATTAAAATCGGAAGGTACTAATATGGTAATATTTTTGTCTAGCCTCCGTTTATTTTAATTAATTTTTGATTAGTTTTATAACGAGAAGCTATGTTAAGTTTTACTTACATACCTTCAAAAATCCCTTTTTTAGAACCTTGTATGAGGGAGGATCGTAAAATAACGCACATTAATTTTTTTCTGCCCTAGTATTGCAGTTGGAACGTTGAAATATCACGACCATGTAGTCCGAAGTTAGCACTACAGATGATATTTTGTTTTCATGTGGAGCTCTAGCGAGAGAATCTTGGACTAAGAAACCAAAGGACTTGCGAGACACTTATGGGGACGACTTTATGAATCGTAGCAATGTCTCCTGGTGGTGTGCATTCTTCCAGGAGGGCCGTGTGAACCATAGTGATTGACCACGCTCCGGGCGGCCGGTAGAAGCTGCAACCTTGCAGAATTACGGAGCTATTTAGGCATAAATTTAGAACGACCGGCATATACATCTGTGAACATTATAGCAGCAGTTCAACATTTACTATGGTGTGCTGTACGATACTTAATGACATGAAAACTTTCGTAAAGTTATTGCTCGCTGAGTGGTTAAGAACCTGACACACAGCCACAAGGCCAACGAATGATCACAATCTGGGATCACTTAAGGCACTTCTCCGCAGAAGGGCACGACTTTCTGAAAGAAACTGTCACTCGTAATGAGTCGTGGGCGTACCACTACACCCCTGAAATCAATAGGCCTCTATGGAGTGGAAATATTATGGTTCACGAGTCCGAAAAATTTCAGATTGACACGGGACCACAGCGAATGCTGAAGCTCACTTTACGACTTTGGTTGCGTCGTGCCCTTCGTGACAAACACCGTAACATTAATGCTGATTGTGTCAAACTTCTTCGTAGCAATTCCCCCCTCCGCAAAGTTGCTGCTCCTGTTCGTGAGAAAATCGCCAGATTTTGTTGGAAAGGGATCCAGCATCCACCACACAGTTCAGACCTTGCACCATTGTACTTGCATCTGTTTGGTTCCATAAGTAAATTACTGGGCGGCGAACGTTTTGCGTTAGATGCGGATGTAAAATCAGCAGACCGCAGATGGCTATACTCCAACCAAATGGGCTTTCTATCAACGGTACATAATGAAACTCGTTCCACGAAGGGAGAAATGTGTTGAGAACGATGGTAAATGTGTGGAAAAGTAGGTAGAAGATGTAAGTTCATTGGCGATTTTTTCTGTTTCCTTACCTATTAACATTAGACATAATGAAACTCAAGTACCACTTCCACCCTTACAGACAACTGAAGGTTCTTATCGTCAAGTTAGATAGTTAAAATATCTGGGCGCAGTAGGCCTATTCAGAGGTGAACCGTCCTGTAAAATGGAAATACAGGCAAGAATACAGGCAGGTAATCGCTCTTAGCACGACCTTAATGCTCTTCTCAAAACCAGAACTCTGTCAAGATATTTCAAACTAAACATCTACAAATCACTCCTACAGCCAGTATTACTATATGGATGTGCCACCTGGAGTAAAACCATGCAAGATCTAAACAGACTGACGATATTTGAAATGAAGGTCCTTAGGAAGATTTTTGGCAACTTTATGGTAATGAGAATGAAAAATGGAGGATTCGTCACATTGCAGAGTTGTGTGATATTTACTAAGAGCCGAACATCGTGGCTATAATGAAGACACGACGACTGCAGTGGGCAGGGCATGTTGCTGGAAAGCAGGACAACCAATGGCCGAAAACCGCAGTCAACACCAAGCCAACCGGCAGAAGTCCCGTAAGAAGACCTAAAGCTCGAAGGAGTGACTGCGTATCCAAAGACCTTCACAGAGTCGGACTGCTGGAAGGATAGCAGAAAGGAGCTGAGAACAGGTTGAAGTGGAGGTAATCTCTCAAAGCAGCGCCCGGTCCATTGGGACTGATCGCGTAAAGTAAAGAAAGTAGTTACCGTTAAACGTTTTTGGTAATAAAATTGTTGTGCGTTACTTTCCGATCTTCTCTCGTATATGGCTTTGGTATGATGGAACTAGTATCATTGTGTTGAAATAACAGCTGAAATTTCAAGGCCCTTGTAGCTCTTACCAGTCACTAAAAGGCTTTCAAATTGTCGTGAATCATCTTCTGGTTCCTATGAAGGTTCTCTGAGAAGATTCAGGTGGGAGAATCTCGCGCCCTTCGATAGCCAATCCCAGGTGCAGACTCTGATTTGTTATTCAATTTAACAGAATATAATGCACTCGTCATCACTAGAAACAGTTCTTCCTCCATGAAGATGCTGGAACAACTGAGCTTAGAACTGAACAAAGGTCTGAGTGACAAACATTACATGTAGACCAGGCTTTAGTGACTGTGCCACATTACAAAATCTGCTATATGCCTGATAGTTTGTTTGTCTGAAGTGACACATTCGAAGCACTTCAAGAATTTTGTTAAAATACGTGTAAGGAAGATAATACTAATAACTTATGATAAATGAAATGTGAAATTCACGTACGAACTGTCACATAGCCACCTTGATAAAAAATGTTATATGCTTTTACGAAGGAAGACTGCGTGATCCAGGGTAAGCCAGTTTTTATTTATAACAGTGGTTCATAAGCCCTGTAATTACAGTTATAATGAACGTAACCAACGATAGTGGTCAAGCCATTCGGCAACAGCGTAACAGATGCATATTAGCACTTCCTTAGTTTGAAGGAAATTTATTGTGACTTTTTCTTACAACAAAAAGAATTTTATAGCTTGTGTTTCTTCAATCACTATCAGATTCCTCCTGATGAAAGCACCTAATGAATTTATTATCTTGATCACCTGTGAGTGCTTCGGATCTTTTCTACGCTCATATTTACAGGGTGACCAAAGAGTAAATAAAAAGTTCAAAACTCAATATTCCAAGGAAATGGAAATTTGTGGTGAGGTCTTATGGGACCAAACTACTGAGGTAATCGGTCACTAAGCTTACGCACTACTTAATCAAAGTTAAACTAACTTACGCTAAGGACAACACACACACCAACGCCCGAGGGATGACTCGGTTCTCTGGCGGGGGCAGCCATGCGGGCTGCAAGACGCCTCAGACGGCGCTGCTATCCCGCGCGGCAATATTCCAAGGCATAATGTAGTAGAGAGATAAAAATCGACTCACATGACTGAAATGGCTTGGGGTTCTATTGAAACCAAAAGAAAGTGCACAGAAAGGCCAACAGATGGTGCTTCATATGATCAAAATCAATAATCACCATTAAAATCGATTTTTTCAAAGACGATATTTTTTAAAAGAAATTCTCATCATGTCGGCCGTCTTTAATGTACTGTGCCTGTATCGAGTGACAATATTGTGAACAGTACTATACAGTGTATAGTTGATGTGGTGAGATATTGCTGTGCGATGATGTCCTTTATGAAGTGTGTTCAATAAGTATTGGAACACATATTTTTCGCGCCCAGTTTGGGTTGAAAACTTCGGAGTCTGCTGTGGGACAATATGGAATATTCCAGTTTGTGCATCTATGGTTTCATGAAGTTCCGTAGGACCATCTGCGCGGAATTGCTTGGGCGTTACCAGTCTGGTCACAATTTGTCGAATATCGTCACAGGGGACGAAACATGAGTTCGTCACTCTGAACCGGAAACAGGACGGCAGTCCCGGAATGGCGCCTCACCACTTCGCCTCCGAAAAAAGAGTTGAAAGTCGCACCATCAGCCTCTAAAGTAATGGCGACGGTCTTCTGGGACTCTGAAGGGGTTGTTCTGATTGATGTATTCCCCCCCCCCCCAACCCGCCCCCACCCCCCAGGTGCAACGACCAACTCTGAAGAGTATTGCGTTACCCGCACTTTAAAGGAAATACTTCCACGTGTTCTTCGCCACAAAAATGCAAGGAAACTTCTCCTCTTCCATGATAATGAAAGGCCTCACACAAGTCGGCGCAGCCGATAGTACCTAACAACACTTCACTGGACGGTCATTCGTCATCCACACTACAGTCCGAATCTTGCACCTTCCATCTGTTTGTCCCAATGAAGGATGCATTCCATCTGAAGCAGTACGTGGACGACTGAAATGTTATTGACATAAAAATACGTTGGTTCTGATGTTGACCATGCGAGAATACAGGCCCTCCTAGCAAAGTGGCGCAAGGCTGTCACTTTGAACGGAGGTTTTGTCGAAAAATAGTGTTTTGTAGCCAAAAGAGTGCGGGTGGGTAGTAAACCTAAAAACCTGCTTCCACAAAGAAAAAAAAAATTACATATTGAACGCTGCGAGTAGACTCCTTAATGAGGTCGACTGCGCTAGCCTTGCAACTTCAGGTAACCATACAACCAATACAGAAAGGTAGCATATCAGGACCAATACTGTTCCTGATATACGTCAATGACTTTCCCAGTAGTGTTACTCATGGTAAAAAAATTCTCTTCGCTGATGACAGCAATATTATAGTCACTAAGAAAACAAGAGAACTCCTTGCTCAGAAAGCAAATGAAACTCTCGAGGAAGTTTATGATTGCTCAATAAGCAATAAAGTGACATTGAACTTAAAGAAAACTAATGCTATGAATTTCAGTTTGAAGAGGAAAAATGACATTGTTAAATTAAGTGTAGATGGCAGCTCTACAGACTGTGTAACAAATGCAGAATTTGTAGGAATGAATATTGATTCTCAGTTGAAGTGATGTGAACACACAAAGATCCTTGCAAACCGAATATCATCAGCATATTATGCCCTATCGTCAGTGTGTAACATGCAGTGCGTTTTAGTTAGATATTATTCACATGTACACTCAGTTCTTAGCTATGGCATTCTGTTTTGCGGAACAAATGCACAAAATATGAACACAACACAATTTTCAAACTCTAGAAACACCCATAAGAATAATAACCAAAAATACTAGTCGAGCTCATCATCTGTTCAAAACACTGGGGATTTTAACTGCGCCAAGTGAATACATTTACCAGTCAGTTGTACACATAAAAGATAACACTGGGAATTATTGCACAAGCTGCTCTGTGCATGACCATGGAACAAGAGATAGACTTAACTTACATTTACCAAAAAAAAAAATAAAAAATAAAAAAAAAACATAGAACTCAAAACAACAAATTCAACCAAGGAATAAAACTGTTCAATAAATTACCGAAAGAGATTAAAGAAATTGCAAAGATACACTTATTTAAAAAGGCAGCTGAAAAGCACCTGTTATACCATGCATTTCATACATTGAAGGATTATTTAGATAAAACAGAGTAGGGGTTTGATAAAAAAAAATGTTATACAAATAAATAACAATAATAATGATTATAAAACATCCAGCATTCCGCATAACACCTTCACTTTATGTTGTTTTCCTTCTTTTTTTTCCTTTCTAGAAATACTTACCCCCAAGCTATGCATAGCACAATACTAACACCTCTTCCGCTTTCGCCGGCCGCGGTGGCCGTGCGCTTCCAGGCGCTGCAGTCCGGAACCGCGGGACTGCTACGGTCGCAGGTTCGAATCCTGCCTCGGGCATGGATGTGTGTGTTGTCCTTAGGTTAGTTAGGTTTAAGTGGTTCTAAGTTCTCGGGGACTGATGACCTAAGATGTTAAGTCCCATAGTGCTCAGAGCCATTTGAACCATACTTCCGCTTTCTGACCTCAACATCTAATTCATTATGGAGGGATGGTGACTCAGTTTTCCAGGATAGCAAATGGGAAGTGGCGTTACAGAAAATGTCCCAGAGATCACCAGTGTGTGTGTGTGTGTGTGTGTGTGTGTGTGTGTGTGTGTGTATGCGTGTGTGTGTGTGTGTGTGTGTGTGTGTGTGTGTGTGTGTGTGTGTGTAATGAGTGAAGTGTTATTATACAATGTGTGTATAGTGCGTGCACTGACAGATAGTGAGATATGAGTGAACAGTGTGGCATTACAATATTTATTAAGTTACCCGTAAAAGAAGTATTGTATACCAGGAGTATACCCAACGATTGTATCTAACTAGAAGTCTGTAAATACATGTGTATACAAATTAGTTTATTTTAAATCATTCTAAACTTGTAAATACTTTGACATGTCCTATATCCTTGAAAAAAAAATCTACGGATGAATAAAGCTACTACTACTACTATTACTACTACTAATAACCACACGGGCCTGACTCGCTCCCACACGACAGTTCGTTTTGTACGAGTCTACAGGCAACTGTCCCGCTCTCTCAAGGCAGCTCACTTTATACACAATGCTCATGTGGCGTCACTGAGTTGTTGTTGACCATCGCATTGTTTTGGTCGCTTTTTGCACTCGTTTTCGGTTTCAGTCAGACCACATGTCACTCCTTGTAAGTGTGTCAAGTTTTACCTGTCTGCATACATTAATCCATGGATTATCTTACTCAATTTTTGGGTCTCTTGGATCCCAAACGCACGATTACACTGTCTTGAGACCACCCCAGCGCTTACACAACTCATCTCGACAAAAACAAATGTAGATGAGGTAGCAGACGAAAGCTTTCGGCACTGCTAGGCGAAGGGTTCGCTAAGGGACTGACAACCGATAGGACACGAGCGAACACAAAGGAATCTGAACCGAACACGACCGATTGTCGTTTGCCCCCTCGCACTTACCTCTTACGCCAGGGAAGCATTGTCGTTCCCATTTTCACATTCGCTAGTATTCGCTTCGGTGTAGGTGGGAGTCATTCTTCCTCCGTCCTGTACGTGAGTGGAACAAGAAGGAAATGGGAAATGTGGTAAGACGCTAAGTACCCTCTGACACGGACGTCATAGGGGTTTGCAGATGGTGTACAGGGTAACAGTTATTGAACTTTATCAAAAAAATCGTCATAATTTCTGAACGGCTTACATTACGACGTTCAAACTGCACGGTTAACCGCTGGGCATGATGGGAATTAGTATGATTTTTTTAATAACGACGAGTACTTTCATTCGGATTGGTTCGTCAATAATCAAAATTGGCGCATTTGGGGAACTGAGAATTCGCATTTCTCGTTCGAGAAGTCTCTTCACAATCAACTGGCGACTGTGTGGTGTGCAATGTCCAGTTAAGGAATAAACGCCGGGTATTCCTTGATGGCACGGCGACTACCGAACGATACGTGAAGGTTTTGGAAGATGATTCCATCCCCATTATCCGAAGTGACACTGACGGAGCTCGACCTCTCGTGGCAGGAGAGTGTTTGATGTCCTGGAGGAGCACTTTGGGGAACACATTCTGGCTCTGGAGCACCCAGAGACCACTGGAATGGTCCTCGATTGGCCACCATATTCTCCGGATCCTAACACATTGGACTCCTTTTTGTGGGGCTATATTAAAGACAAGGTGTACAGCGATTAACCCGAAAGAGCTGAAACCAGCCATTCAGTGGTCATCGACAGCATCGATATTCCGACACTTCGACGGGTCATCCAGAATGTTGCTATTCGTGTGCGTCACGTCTTCGCCAAGTATTGCAGGAATATCGTACATGTCCTAACCGAAATCAGAAATCAGTAGTGACGTCTAGAAGTTGAATAAAGTGTATGCACGCCGTTGTTTGTAACAAATTCACTTTTTTTCATGTGGTTCAGTAATTGTCACCCTGCATGTACATGCAGATTCTTGACGTTGTTTGTGGAGTTTCCTTCCTCGACACCACAATCAAGATGGATATATTTCCTAATTTAGGACCTTCAGCGAAAAAAATGTTGCATAATCCCCACAAATTCACGAGGTTTATTTTGTTTTAGCTGGCAAGTGTGAGGAATATGCAAAGGTAATTATCGTTGATATTACGGCAATAATGTCTTAAAGTATCAAGGAAAACCCGTAATTATACAAAGGGCGTTAAATAAGTGATGCAACACTTTTTTTCTCGGTTAGTTTTAGTTGAAAAACAAGCGCAATTTGTTGCGGGATATCGTGAAATATTCCCGCTTCAGCTCCTGTAATTTCATGCAGTTCCGATAGGTAACAGCGCCATATGTAGCCTTCGAAAAGGCGTGTGTAACGGAAGTATGTTCCAAACAGCCACCTGTCATTAAGTTTCTTTTGGCGGCAACCAGAGCACCACAGATATTCATGGGAGCTTGCAGAATGTCTACGGAGTGACAGTGCGCAAAGGCATGGTGAATCGTTTGGCGAGGCTTCTGTCAGCATCGCAACAAGGTCACAAAAACCTGTCCGATCTCCCGCACAAAGTTCTGACTCCTGCAGCGTTAAAGCGTGCGGACACTCTCGTTCGAGCTGATCGAAGCATCACAATAAAACGCAAGGTCTCACACCAGTTTTGTGCACCCGAGAGGAACACACATAACTTCATTGGACTGTTCTTCCTCACCCGCCTTACAGCTTTGGCGTCACACCTCCCGACTTCCACCTGTTTGGCATACTAAAGGATGCACTTCTCGGAAAGCAGTGCGTGGTTGTTGGTAAGGTTATTAATGCAGCAAAACGTTGGCTCCGACGTCGACCAGTAGAGTGGTACCGTGTGGGCACTTAGGCCGTGCCAATAAGGTGACTGAAGGTCGCGGCACTGAACGGAGATTGTGTTGAAAAATAGGGTTTCGTACACAAAAGATTGGAGAATAACGTGGTGTACTGGAATCTTCGATCAAACCATCCTGCTTTCAATAAAATACCTGCTGCGTTACTTACAACTCTCATAACCGTCCAAGACAAATAGAAACTCGTGTCCGCTCTTGCTGCAGAAATACAGCAGTGGACCACGTCGATTATATTAACAGAAATTTGGCTTTAAATAAATGTGCTCTTCTTCTCTTGCACCATAGGGTGGAGGACGTGAACAGCGGATCCACAGTGAGAAAATGGGAGACTAGTACTATTACCTCCTACAACGTACGCTTAATGGAGAACAGATGTAATTCTAGGTGTATATACATTGTTCTCTTTAAAAGGGTTTGTTCCTGACGCGGACTTTTGTCTGTAAACAAGCCTCGGAGGGACCACAACTACACCACATTCAATTTTCTGTACGTTTCTGAAACGTAGAGAAAAAACGTACCGTTAACGTTTGTTTTGTGTTTATGTAGCTACTAAATTCGAAGCAGCGTTTTTACTTGTCGGTATGAAAATACATGTTACATTTGGAGTAACTCGCAGTTAAACGTGTGTTCGGAAGTTTCAGTATTCTCTGGGGGAAAATTACGGCCATAAGCATACGTTACCTTCCTGAGCGCTTCGTGAATGCTCCGAGATATATTTAATGACGGCTGAATTGTAGCGGCGTTACAATTCAGAAGAACGGTAGAGTTCAATTTAGTCGATTGACGGACAAATCTGTGCAGGAAGGTGAAGATGCTTAATTGAGAATCTGAAAAGGTCTTGTGCCATCTGTCAAATACATAATCTTCTAGGACAAATTACGATTATGACTGGGCAGTAAGTCACAGCGAACTAGAGCCATTATGAATGCATTGCGAAGAGACGTACTATATTTCACAACGTCGCCAGCAAAAAAGGAAAAAAGTCAGGAATTTGATTCTCGCAGTTATTTATTCGGCCAAACGAGTAGTGGAAGGGTGGGGGTCGTACGTAGGGGGTTACGCAATTGTGAAAGTTACTGAACAGTTATCGGAATTTCCGGGAAAGATAAAGTTACAGTTTCACTCTGGCTTCGTTGAGGGATATGTGAGGTCGTACAACTAAGCTTTCGCAGTTCTCACAGTTACTGAACAGACAATTTTACATTATTTGCATGTTCAGGATAGGTAAGCTGAAAGATTTTTTAAAATTAAATTGTTGCCATTTTCTTCTAAGTCTCTCATTATTCATTTATTTCACACTTGATGATGGATTTCAAGTGGACGTCGTTGATAGTTTGAAATAAAATGAAAAATAGAAAACGTTACAATGTCGTTCAAATCGTACGTCAAGATAGTGGTCCCCGCCGATAGAGAAAACATAGTGAAGGCTGATTTGGTTTAGTTTAGGGTTTACAATGAACCCGTTAGAAGGCTACTCGTTCGATAAAGTAGTAGGACCACTGTAATTAAAATTCTGAAACTATAAAACTAGAGCATACATAGGATTTGACCGTCTCCTTCTCTACGCTATTGAAATAAATCGACAGATTTTTGAACCTCATCATTTTGATACAGTAATAACAGCTCGAAGAACTTCTGTGTATGCGAAGATTCGTTTCGGCTTCTTGCCATAAATAAAGCCATATACGAAGTGAGAGGTTGCCGTCTGTCTTCAAGGCATTTAACCCAAAGTCGAACTTAACCACAAAATAACTGGTATTGCGGCACTTTCTCTTGGATTATGTCCATTAAACTTCAAATTAATATGTAACAGAGTAATTCAATACTTTGGTTCCGCACCGCTACTGGTTAATTTATTGATGATCAGAAGTAAATTGTGAATTACATGTTCTCATTTTATTACGTCTGTATCAGTGTTTCTTATTCAGGGTAATGGAGACCAGTATTTGTGATTGTGTGGAACTGTAGCTGTTAATTTATATTAAAGTGTAACAATGTCCCTTTATATTTAAAGTTTTTTTTTAAATTACAGCTACCACAAACGTTGTCACCTATTGGACGAGGGCAGTTCAATAAGTAATGCAACACATTTTTTTTCTGCAACAGGGGTTGTTTTATTCAGCATTGAAATCCACCAGGTTATTCCTCAATCTTTTAGCTACACAACACTATTTTTCAACGTAATCTCCATTCAATGCTACGGCCTTACGCCACCTTGAAATGAGGGCCTGTATGCCTGCACGGTACCATTCCACTGGTCGATGTCGGAGCCAACGTCGTACTGCATCAATAACTTCTTCATCATCCGCGTAGTGCGTCCCACGGATTGCGTCCTTCATTGGGCCAAACATATGGAAATCCGACGGTGCGAGATCGGGGCTGTAGGGTGCATGAGGAAGAACAGTTCACTGAAGTTTTGTGAGCTCCTCTCGGGTGCGAAGACTTGTGTGAGATCTTGCGTTGTCATGAAGAAGGAGAAGTTCGTTCTGATTTTTGTGCCTACGAACGCGCTGAAGTCGTTTCTTCAATTTCTGAAGAGTAGCACAATACACTTCAGAGTTGATCGTTTGACCATGGGGAAGGACATCGAACAGAATAACCCCTTCAGCGTCCCAGAAGACTGTAACCATGACTTTACCGGCTGAGGGTATGGCTTTAAACTTTTTCTTGGTAGGGGAGTGGGTGTGGCGCCACGCCATTGATTGCCGTGATGAACCCATGTTTCATCGCCTGTAACAATCTTTGACAAGAAATTGTCACCCTCAGCCACATGACGAGCAAGCAATTCCGCACAGATGGTTCTCCTTTGCTCTTTATGGTGTTCGGTTAGACAACGAAGGACCCAGCGGGAACAAACCTTTGAATATCCCAACTGGTGAACAATTGTGACAGCACTACCAACAGAGATGTCAAGTTGAGCACTGAGTTGTTTGATGGTGATCCGTCGATCATCTCGAACGAGTGTGTTCGCACGCTCCGCCATTGCAGGAGTCACAGCTGTGCACTGCCGGCCCGCACGCGGGAGATCAGACAGTCTTGCTTGACCTTGCGGCGATGATGACACACGCTTTGCCCAACGACTCACCGTGCTTTTGTCCACTGCCAGATCACCGTAGACATTCTGCAAGCGCCTATGAATATCTGAGATGCCCTGGTTTTCCGCAAAAAGAAACTCGATCACTGCCCGTTGTTTGCAACGCACATCCGTTACAGCGCTGCCACCTGTCGGAAGTCAGTGAAACTATACGAGACGAAGCGGGAATGTTTGAAAATATTCCACAAGAAATTTCCGGTTTTTTCAACCAAAATTGGCCGAGAAAAAAAATGTGTTGCATTACTTATTGAACTGCCCTCGAATTTATTATTTATTTAGCGACATGATTTTTTCGAAGGCCATCTTGTGCACTGCACTACAGAACTGTTTGTGATCGTGTTTCCAAGTTACTGCTATGTTATTGACAATTTGTGAACTGACCAAGAGAGCCATGGAAATGGAAACACGTCAACGCATCACAACGAGACTGCCATGCCAGAAGAACGAAGATGACCACAGCATTTACGAAAAGACTATGTAACATCAGTGTGACCTCATTGTAAAGTTGCTTTTGTAATGCTATTTAGCCTGAAGATGAGGTATAACCATCGAAACATGTCGCTGAATAAATAACTAGTACAATAGTTGACAAAAAAAAAACACATATTTCTTAAAACAATGACGGTCGAAAAATAGTGAAAATGGCTCCGTTTATATTAACAAATGACGAGCCGCATGGCTTGTCACGTTAACGCGACCACCTGAGAAAAGCCTGGAGAACCACCTTTCGCAGCGCAGAGCGCTGCGAGACGTGGGAGTCCTGGAGAGCCTGGAACATACTGACAGGGGCGCGGAGACATGCAGGCTGCAGTATCGCGCCCAGCTACGGTTGGTTTCTCGGCTGAAAATCTACAGCACGAACGGCCCACTTGAAGTGGTCCCACAGATTCTGGAGTGGGAATTTACTGGTTAGGTCAGTACGTAAACTTATCCGGGTGCTCTTCGAACCACGCACTTTTACTGGGAGCTGTCTGGCAATTGTATTGTTCTGCTGGTAGATGACATCGTGTCTAGGAATAACGAACTCTGTGCAGTAAAGAGGCGTACTGTTGTTGGTCCATTGTGCCTTCCAGAATGACGACATCACCCTGGGTATGCACTCCAGCCTGGGCCCTTCAGACGTATATTACAGGGTGTTTTCTCTCAGACGTTTAACGCTGTACACGCCAAACCGCCATGGATGGAGTATAAAACATGATTGACGAGGGTCTGTTCCTAAAGACTGGAAAGTAGCACAGGTCGCACAAATATTCAAGAGAGGAAATTTGAGTAACTCATTGAATTACAGACCCCTATCACTGACCTCAATTTGCAGTAGGATTTTGGAGCATATACTGTACTCGAACATTATGAATCACCTTGAAGAAAATGGCTTATTGATACATAACCAACAAGGATTCACAAAATATCGTTCTTGTGCAACACAGCTAGCTCTTTAATCCAATGAAGTAATGAGTGCTGTCGACAAGGTATCTCAGATCGACTCCATATTCCTAGATTTCCAGAAGGCTTTTGATACCGTTCCTCAGAAGTGACTATTGATTAAATTGCGTGCAAATGGAGTATAGTCTCAGTTGTGTCACTGGATTCGTCATTTCCTCTCTGAGAGGTCACAGTTCGTAGTGATAGACGGTAAATCATCGAGTAAAACAGACGTGGTATCTTGAGTTCCGCAAGGTATTGTCATAGGCCCTCTATTGTTCCTGATTTACATAAATGATCTAGGTGATAATCTGAGCAGCCCCCTTAGATTGTTTGCAGATGACGCTGTAATTTACCGTCCAGTAAAATCATTAGACGGTCAATTCCAATTACAAAATAATCTAGAGTGAATTTTCGATACGGTGCGAGAAGTGGCAATTGGGACTAAACAAAGAAAAGTGCGACGTCATCCACGTGGGTACTAAGAGAAATCCGATAAATTTTGGGTATGCGATAATCGCACAAATCTAAGGGCTTGCAATGAGACTAAATACCAAGAAATTACAATTAAGAACAACTTAAATTGGAAAGAGCACATAGATAATATCATGGGGAAGGCGAAACAAAGACTGCGCTTTGTTGGCAGAACACTTAGAAGATGCGACAAACCCACTAAAAAGACAGCCTACATTACACTTGTCCGTCCGACGCTGGAATATTGCTGCGCGGTGTGGGATCCTTACCAGGTAGGATTGACGGAGGACGTCGAAGAAGTGCAAAGAAGGGCAGCTCGTTTCGTGTAATCGCGCAGTAGGGGTGAGAGTGTCACTGATATTGCTACGCGAGTTGGGGTAGCAGTCACCGAAACTACGGCTGTTTTCTTTCCGCCGACATCTATTTACGATATTTCAATCACCAACTTTCTCTTCCGAATGCGCAAAAATTTTGTTGACACCCACCTACGTAGGAAGAAATGATCATCATAATAAAATAAGAGAAATAAGAGCTCGAGCGGAAAGATTTAGGTGTTCATTTTTCCCACGCGCCATTCGAGAGTGGAATGGTAGAGAAGTAGCATGAAAATGGTTCGATGAACCCTCCGTCAGGCACTTAAGTGTGAATTGCAGAGTAACCATGTAGATGTAGATGTAGATGTAGATGAAAAGGCCGCTTTTGCCACTCAGTGGACGTCTAGTTCTGGCACTTATGTGCAAATTCCAGGCTTCGTCGCCGACGAATAGCGGTCAGCATGGGTGCACGAACCATGTGGTTGGCCATACGCATCAACGTTCACCGTACGGTGGTTGAAGAGACACTTTTAGTAGCCCCTTGGTTCGTCGGGGCGATCAGTTGCTCGACAGTTGCTAGTCTGTTCGTCCTTACACATCTCCGCAACTGTCTTTCAGCCCAGTCATCTACGGCCAACGCTGCACCGAAGTGGCCTTAGCGCCGGTTTTGGACAGCACCATTTCGCCATGCGCGATATACATTAACGACGGCGGCACGCGAAAATTTACGAACTTAGTAGTTTCGGAAATCTTTCTACACTTGGTACGAAAGCGAATGGTCCTGACCCTTTGGCGTCAGATAAACCGCTGTTTTACAAGTGCCTCCAGACACGCTTTATACGAGGTCTGATAAAAAAAAATCCGGAACTTCGCCCACAACATTTTTCTACGCTTACGTTTTACACATTGTGCATGGTCTTCTTCGAAATACTCTCCTCCACAATTGATACTCTGCTCCCAAATTCGTTTGCACTTCCGGGAGCAGCCTTGCTGGATTGCGTCAAGCGCCATCTCGGAATTTTCTTTTATCTCGTGTATCGTCGCAAATGTTTGTCCATTCAACGGGATTTTTAACTTGGGAAATAAACAAAATCCACAAGGAACTGGTCTGGAGAGTATAGAGGATGAGGTAGCACAGTGATTTCATATTTGTGCAATAGTCAACGGGATGACTTCAGCAGAAACAAGCGTAACTTCAGCTGTGCCCCAGGGCAGCGTAATAGGTCCTGTCCTTTTTACGATTTACATAAACGATCTGGTTGATGGTATTGACAGCGGCATTAGACTGTTTGCCGATGATGCTGTAGTCTACAGGAAAGTAGTATCACACGAAAGTTGTGAACAAATCAATGAGGATTTGCGGAAAATAAATGGGTGGTGTAATGACTGCCAGTTATCTCTCAATATTAGTAATTGTAACCTACTGCGTATAACAAGGCGGAAATCCCCACTACTGTACGAGTACAAAATAAACGCCCAGTCTTTGGAACCGGTAACATTCGTCCGGTATCTGGGTATAACTATTCGGCCGGCCGAAGTGGCCGTGCGGTTAAAGGCGCTGCAGTCTGGAACCGCAAGACCGCTACGGTCGCAGGTTCGAATCCTGCCTCGGGCATGGATGTTTGTGATGTCCTTAGGTTAGTTAGGTTTAACTAGTTCTAAGTTCTAGGGGACTAATAACCTCAGCAGTTGAGTCCCATAGTGCTCAGAGCCATTTTTCTTATAACTATTCGGAATGACCTCAAATGGAATGATCAACTTACACAAGTAACGGGTAAGGTAAACTCTAGATTGCGGTTTATTGGTACAATCCTGAAGCGATGCAGTCCTTCAACAAAGGAAATAGCTTACAATACGTTAGTTCGTCCAGTCTTAGAGTATTGTTCGTCTGTATGGAACCCTAACTAGTTGGGTCTGCTTCAAGAGATTGAGAAGGTCCAAAGAAGAGCGGCAAGATTCGTGATTGGTACATATAGGCATCGCGAGAGCGTTACAAATCTCATAGAAAGTTTGAAGTGCGACACACTTGCAGATAGACGGCGCGCTAAACGGAAGGGGCTGCTCACTAAATTCCGAAATCCGATCTTCACCGAGAATGTAGAGAATATATTACTACCGCCAACTTTCAAATCGCTCAATGATCAACATTCAAAGATAAGGAAAATTAGAGCTCGTACTGCGTACTGAGGCGTTCAGACAGTCGTTCTTCCCTCGCGTGATACGCGAGTGGAGCAGAGGGGGGGAATATGACTTTGGAAAGAATTGTGCCCTCCACTACACACCGCTTGGTGGCTAGCGGAGTACATATGTAGATGTCGATGTAGACACCAATAGGGATGAACGTGCGGATGCGTTATCGTGATGCGAGAGCCATGTACTCTCTCGCCACATTTCAGTCTGTTTCCTTCTCATATTTTCTCAAAGGCGCGATAGTAATCTCGATCAACATTTTGTCGCTTTGGGAAAAATTCATGATGAACTAATCCTTCAAAGAAAACTGTCAGTATGGCTTTGACATTTGAAATGACGCGATGAGCTTTTTTTGATCGTGGAATGCCTTTGCCATTCCATTGTGAAGATTGAACCTTGCGCTCAACATCATAACTGTAGAGCCACGTCTCATCACCAGTTATGGTTCCCTTAAGGAACATCTCGTTCCCATTTGGGTGATCCAAATGTACTTCACAGATTTCGAGGTGAAGGTCTTTCTGGTCTTGACTCATGAAAGGTAGGACGAACGTCGCTATAACACGGTGCATCCTAAGATGCTGTGTCAAGATTTCATGACATGATCGAACTGAAATTTTACATTCGTCTGTAGTCTCTCGTACAGATAGTCTTCATTTGGCAAGCACAATTTCGTTGACGTTAAGGACACGAACTTCGTCGGTAGGCGTCGAAGGACGTCCTGAACGAGGGTCAACTCTAACTTCCGTCCGACAATGTTTAAGCTATGTGAGCCATTCGTAACACCGAGTACGACTTGAACACTCTTCACGTAGGCTTCCTGCATTATTTGTCGTGTCTCTGTAATTGTTTTCTTGAGGTTCACGCAAAACATAATGCTGACGCGGTGCTCCTCTAACTCTGCCATCTCGAAAATACTCAGTACAGCTCTGATCAATAAACGAAAAATATACAACAATGAAACTTCCAGCAGTTACACATTAGGCACAGGCGTGTGCAGGGACGCAAACTGTGGTGTCACCGCTAGACACCACACTTGCTAGGTGGTAACTTAAATCGGCCGCGGTCATGTAGTACATGTCGGACCCGCGTGTCGCCACTGTGGGATCGCAAACCTAGCGCCACCACAAGGCAGGTCTCGAGAGACTGAGGAGACCTCGTCCCCAGTTGTACGGACAACATAGCTAGCGATTGGACGTGCTAAGCCTTGCTCTCATTTGCCGAGAGATAGACAGTAGAATAGCCCTCTGCTAAGTTAAATGGCGACCACCTAGCAAGGCGCCATTTGTATCAGTGCCTATAGCTTACTAATATTCAAGAGAGATGTATTCCAAGGAATAATTAAAAGTTAAGTAACAAGCATCTACGTACTTTTCTTCTTATTCATTTATAAGTTCTCATGTTCCAGACTTCACGCCCGTCTGCGTTAGCCTTGCGTGCCCTATCGGCTACAGCATTGTGTCTAGGCTGTATGGTCTAGACACAACACAAACCGCACTTCGCTCCAACACCCCACTGGCGCCAATTAACGAATGTTCCGGAATTTTTTGAACAAAACTCGTGTATCCTCCTCTGAAAGTGTTGCCATCTGCCCTCTGGGAGTGATTACTGCACGTTCACGTCTAACAAAGGCGCTGGTCACATTAATATGGCCGGACCATGTATAAATAACTCCTCATTATAGGTAATTGGTTACTGTATAACTGTGCATCGCGCGTGGTGTTGTAAATGTCGACACCTACTGAAACACACTTTCTGTCTTTAGACTATGTCTGAGTAACTATATTCTCTCGATCAGCATGCAGCCGAGAATTCCACTACAGTTTAAGATCACTTAGAACATTAATTTTTTAAAAAATACGAAGTAAAACTTCGCGCAAGACGAAATTGCTCGCGTTTCGCAGCACCGCCGTAACGCGTGATGAGAAAGGACGAAGCGAGAGAAAAAGGAAAGCCGTTTCTTGTCGACCGACGTTCTATACGACTGGAGATCTTGGGATTTCGTGAAATCTCCAATCAGGGTTTCCAGCTCCCAATGGAATTATTCGGAGAAATTCCGACGGCACGCCAGGAATCTTAATCATAACGGCAACAGCTGAGGTTCGCCGCGAGAATACTAATGGCTGGAAGGAGGGGGGTTGCAGAAAGAGTGCGCTGGTACCCCGCCCTTGTCGCAGTCAGGTCGCCTTAACATTCGTTAAGCGGAGCCGCCGGCCTTGTTATTTGCGAGGCCGGTTTCTCCGAGGCGCCTCAAATTTCAGTTAAATCCATCTGCATTTGCATTCCGCAAGTGATGCCGTAATGGATAAAGCGCGAACAAGGTGGAGTTCTCTTATTTCATCGTCTTTAGGAGAGAATGGAAAAAAATGTTTCTTTTACGTGTACTGCCCAGGAGAGTAAACTCAGAGGTGTAGGAAATTGCAACTCGGTGGTTACGCTTACCTACATGCACACTAAGATCACAAGTGCTACGACAGCTCAGTGTAATACGAAACTCACCACTAGATGCTACGTGAGGCGGAGCTGCCAGTATAAGAGGAGGTGGGGAAAGTTGTGCTGTTAGTTGAGGAGCACTAACACCAGAATAAAAAAAAAAAAAATGGTTCAAATGGCTCTGAGCACTATGGGACTTTACTGCTGAGGTCCTCAGTACCCTATAACTTAGAACTACTTAAACCTAACTAACCTAAGGACATCACACACATCCATGCCCGAGGCAGGATTCGAACCTGCCACCGTAGCGGTCACCTGGCTCCAGACTGTAGGGCCTAGAACCGCTCGGCCACTCCGGCCAGCAACAGCAAAATAGGTCGGTCATGTGAGCTTATTGGTTTCAGACCTAAACTGGTCATTGGATAGAAAGCAGTAACAAGAGAGGTCACTGACTTCAAACGTTAACTGGTCGCAGGATAGAGAAGCAGTAACAGGAGAGGTCATTGACTTCAAACGTTGACTAGTCATTGGATAGAGAAGCAGTGACAGGAGAGGTCATTGACTTCAAACACTGACTGGTCATTGGATAGAGAAGCAGTGACAGGAGAGGTCATTGACATCAAACGTTAACTGGCCACTGGATAGAGGAACAGTAACAGGAGAGGTCATTGACTTCAAACGCTGACAGGTCATTGGATAGAGAAGCAGTAACAGGAGAGGCCGTTGACTTGAAACGTTGACTACCCATTGCTGCTAAAGTCGATAGTGGCCTGACTGAGAAGGCGAACGTGAAGGAACTATAGAGATGAAAAAATCCGTCCGGTTAATACCGATACCTGAATTCGGTTCTCATCGCAAGCTATTTTTCGGTATTTGATTGGGATCGGTGAAGGTTTTATTATCAACAATTATAGTCAGAATGAGATTTTCACTCTGCAGCGAAGTGTGCGCTGATATGAAACTTCCTGGCAGATTACAACTGTCTGCCGGTCCGAGACTCGAACTCGGGACCTTTGCCTTTTGCAGGAAAGTGCTCTACCACCTCTTTTTTTCTATCGGTTTTTTTATTCCACAAAAACAGTAACAAAAATGGCTACAATGAAACGACATAAATAAGGTGACTGATAATTGCAGTCATAAATTACAGTATTCAGAGAATGAGGAATCATATTCAGTCTTTAGCAATAGCACGCATTTAGCACCTTCACTGTGACCTTCAACTGGTGCAGTTCAGCATGCACATTTTCTTCTTCTGCAGCCTGAGGTTCCTCATCATCATTTCCCAGACCCAAATTAATCATTCAGTAAATCCTTTATGTGTGTTCCTTCGCCGGCCTGTGTGGCAGAGCGGTTCTAGGCGCTTCAGTCTGGAACCGCGCGACCACTACGGTCGCAGGTTCGAAGCCTGCCTCGGACATGGATGTGAGTGATGTCTTTAGGTTGGTTAGGTTTAAGTAGTTCTAAGTTCTAGGGGACTGTTGACCTCAGATGTTAAGTCCCATAGTGCTCAGAGCCATTTGAATCAATTTTTTTTCCTTGCGTTCCTTCCAGGGTAAATTACGTGGACAGAAGAGCAGACCCGAACAGCTACATCGCAAAATCCTTCACTTCCTTGTTATTTTTGTCAGTTCCAGCCTGCTAAACGCATCCTTAGGGAGTTCAAGATCTTCCTTTATATCAGACAACAGATGTTTTCCGTCATATTCTTGTATCTGCTGTACTACTGATTTATTTTTCATTTGTGACTTGCAGGTGAGGTTAGATTCGGGAACGTGAGCCAACCCATTCCTTCTCTACTAGGAATCCAGTTCCTAACCTATACCGATTCTGTTGAAGACAATTCGGAGCATGTTACCATATTTCTTATTGTGATTCTGACACTTAAGTGTTTTCTCGAATTCATTTTCCATATACATCTTCTATTGAATATGTTCATCGCTCCCAATAGTGTTAAAAACGTGGCCGGCCCGGGTGGCCGTGCGGTTAAAGGCGCTTCAGTCTGGAACCGCTTGACCGCTACGGTCACAGGTTCTAATCCTGCCTCGGGCATGGATGTGTGTGATGTCCTTAGGTTAGTTAGGTTTAAGTAGTTCTAAGTTCTAGGGGACTGATGACCACAGATGTTAAGTCCCATAGTACTCAGAGCCATATGAACCATTTTTTTTGTTAAAAACGTAACTTGTATATTTGCCCATTAACCAAATCACTGCGTTATTTTTTGCCTGTGGGTAGTAAATTTCTTCTGGTCTGAAGAAAATGTTAGTCGATACATTGTTTGCTGAAGTTCTTGTTATTTGAGCAATTTTCTCCCCGATCCACCTCCAGTTGATAATCCGATCTCCAGATGTGTATCGATGAGGCACACTATCAACGAGGCAGCATTTGCTGCAGAGGTTAGTGTCACTTAAACCGATGGCAAATAGACGCTCATTAGTGCTGATGATATTATTGACTACCTTGTATTACGCTGTTCTCACGTCAGACGGAAGAGCGACTCACACCGCCTCCCCACAGCTTCAATTCTGCCAATTCCGCGAAAGGCAAAGGTCCCGAGTTTGAGTCTCGGTCCGGTACACAGTTTCAATCTGCCTGGAAGTTTCAAAAATTATAGTGTTTATTATTAGCCTGGCTAAAGTTCTACTATCAAAAATTAGTATTATGCCATAAGAAGTACGGAAATGTGTGAAAGCATTATCTCTGACAATATTATCGTTGTCTATACTTTTCTCCCAAAATTCCTAGGCTGTCTAGTGCAACTTTACTATTGTTATCATAAAATTTGATATGTAGCCGTACAACTTGAACTATGTAAACCCTTATTCCTACATGTGAGTATTCAGACATTTCCTTGAGCTTGCTACTATGTCAGTATTCTGATAGAGAACAAAATACAGAAATTAATTACTCTTCCTATAAATCGTGAAAAATCGGCTGTCTCATATCTACTAATAATTATACCGTAATGTTTCGGCGCGCAACATACAGTTTAGCACATCTTGCCGCTGCAATTGCATGAATACTTTGGATCCAGGGACATTCTAAAACAATTTTAAAAATTCTTTGATCCATGCGGAGCTGGAATGTATGGTCACAACTTCGTATGCAGCTATTCCCCTCTTTTTCTTTATAGACATTAAATGATCAGAATGGGTTTAGTCAATAAGCCTTAAGTGGTGTAAAAAATGAAAGCAGTCAATGAAGCTTTTAATTTTTAATATTCTGAATATTGACTGCTCACTCACTCACAAACTTTAATCAGACCTTTCATTTCCTTGGACAGATTAGCAAAAGCTTTAATTATTCCGAAAGTCTTTAATCAATAATCCCATATGTGGTCACAGCAAAGATACGAATATTACCTTTAGTGTATGCATATACAAATCTGACAAAATCCGTCCAGTGCGCAAGCATGCAAGAACTGTTCCCAGCAAAAAGGCAAGTTACCAAAAGTCCTCGATTAATAGGAAAAATCTCCTCTGGCGCCACTAGCAAGGTCAGGGCAGGCGGCGACCCCTCTTGATCACGCCAGGCAAGGTCCGACTACACTCAACAACTGTTCGCTCGCTACAACTCGCGATAATAACCAGTGGTATCTCAGACCCAGAGTTCGTGTATGCACCCAACAACAGAATCGATAGCTATCTTTTTAAAAAAAGAATTGATAATATGAACGACAACTTCCATCGGTTATAACAGGTGTTTTTCACTTTTTACTAATTATAAACGAATAATAAACCGAAATATCACAGTGCCAGTACCAAAATTTTTCGTTTTTAAGTATAAATTTTTTCAAAATTGGAGTAATTTTTATTCGTGAAATTTGCATTGATCTCAAATATTAAGTTAGTACATAAAATAGGAAAAGGAATCAGTGCTATCTTAATAACAATGCCGACCGAAACGAGCAACAAATCCATGGCATAAGAATTGGAACAGTACTGCTCAGACAAGAAGGCCCCTGTTGCTGGGTGTTACGTTTACGTGCAGTGTGCAAGACTAGCCCCCACCTCATCTGTATGGTAGTTTTTCGCTGACGTTGTTGGACGTACTATGTGTTGCAGAGTGGTATCACCCCTCGTTTATAAATATTTTCACGAAGCGATGGAACAATGAAGTACGAAGCTACGTTTCCTTGAAAAGAGTAAGGATGTATTTACCATTTCTATGAAATGATAAAAGAGGAACAAAAGTATGGGTAAAAGTAATAAATTAAGAAATGAACAGCAATTCATTCACAATACACAATAAAAACAGAAAGTAGCTGAACTCCTTCCTGTGTCCACCAAATATGCCTTTATCTGCTTGCAGCACATGAAAACGGTAAAATTGACGCGAAAAACAGCGTTCTTCAACCCCAGTTTCCACCCTTTAGTACTGACTGTTTGTAATGTGCAAAAGATGGTGTGCTGCCCGATTTTTTGTTGCATCCAACCACTTATCAGTTTTCGAGAATACAGGGAATGGTGGGCTGCTTACGTTTTCTTTTGTTTTCCTATTTAATTAAATATTTTGATTCTATATACGTAGAAACTGAGAGAGTCGAATTTTTTCGCTCTTTATTCGATTTCTACGTTTATTAGTGGAAGAAAGAGGAATAAAAAAAAACAGAAGGTGATTATTTCAAAAGCCGATTATTTTGAGTGGTTTTAGTATGTAGGTTAAACTGGCGTCTAAAATGGGCGATATAACCGAAAACTGGTTGTTTCAGCGATAAGCGCCGTCTCTAAGAAACAACCACATCTAATCCAAGACCAGACCTCATGAACTAATGCAAGAGGCCATCGAGCTTTCAGGTGACTAAAACATCGTGCAGATTGAGCGGGAGGTATCACTCATGAGTTAAAAGGTGCAACCAACATTCCAGCTTGCACATTCAATTTCGTTAGGGAGTTAAAAAGATCGGGCTACATTGGTCTAGTTTCTCCTCATAAGCGACACATTTCTGTAGTCAATTCTAAGCGACGCTGGAGGTGGCATAGACTTCATTGGACAGCGGGTGCCAAGAGGTGATGTGGAGCGATAAATCACTCTAGAGCCTGCGGCAATCCGATAGAATGGTTTGGGTTTGGTGATTGCCTGGAGAACGTTATTTGGCATCGAGTGTAGAGCCGACAGTGACATATTGGAGAAGATAGTGTAACGGTATACGGGTGTTCTTCGTGGTCAAAGTGTGGTCCACTTATTGCGCTTTAAGCATTGAGTACCGCGTATAGTACAGGAACGTTTCGGTGTCAGTGATTGCTTGCGTCAACTTGTCAATGCACCTTGTCATAAATCAGCATTGGTAAGGCGATGGTTTCTGGACACTAATATTCCAGAAATGGACTAGCCTGTCCTGAGTCCCGCCATGCACCGAGTGAAACATCTTTGGCGGGGAGTTGAATCGTCGAAATCTTCGATTCCAATCCAGATTCCAACGTCCAACATCACCACTTTCTATGGGTTTTACTTTTTAGGAAAAATGGGCTGCCATTCTTCCACAGACGTTCACTCACCTGTATGTGTCCTCAGCAGCTTTCAAACCGTTGTAGAGACGAACCGTGGACACGCCTCATATTAATGTCCACTTACAGGTGTCAGGACACATTGGATTAGATACTGTAGTTGGCCTTCAAAATTAATTTTTCTTTTAGGATGTAGATGAATTTATTAATGGAAAAATGCACTCATTGGCTACCTACGGGGATCGTTCGAAACCAATGTGCCATTTTTTTTTACATGTGTATGATTACTCTGCAATTCACAATATAGTGCCTGGTACATGGTTCTTCGAATCACCTTCAAGCTACTTCGTTACCGTTCCAGTCTCGAACAGCGCATGGGAAAAACGAACACTTAAATCTTTCTGTGCAAGCTCTGATTTCTCTTACTTTATTATGATGATCAGAGGTCCCGCAGCAACGAGAAACGTCGTTGTTTTAATGATAACCACTCCAACCCTCGTATCATAGCCGTGGCACTTTCTCCAGTGTTTCGCATTAATACAGAACAAACTGCTCTTCGATGAAATTTCTCAATGTCCTCCTTCAATTGTCTTTGACGAGGATCGCATACAGCACAGCAATAGTCCTGAAGAGTACGGACAAGCGTACTTTAGGCCGTCTCTTTATTACAAATATTGCATTTTCTGAGTTCCTCGCCAATAAACCGTTGCCTTTGTTTCGCTTTCCCCGGAAAATTACCTCCATGATCGTGCTAATTTAAGTGGATCGTAATTTTAAGTCCTAAGTATTTTATTGAATTAACAGCCTTTTGTGCTGGCTCTGAGCTACGTTGCTATAGCAACACCGTTATTGTAGCCAAGATAGAAACGAAGCCCATGCCTACCACAGTAGTAAAAGTTTGTATACCAACTAGCTTTACAGATTATGAAGAGATTGAAAAAATGTTTGATGAAGTAAAAGGAATTATCTGATAGACTGATCGCCTTGGGAGAGCCAGCAACAGCCATGATTAAACTCTTCCATCTGGTGAGCAAGGCGAAATACCCTCAGACCTTAAGAAGAATAAAATAATTACAATCCCAAAGGAAACAGGTACTGACACGTGTGAAAATTGCCATACAATCAATTTAATAAGTCATGGTTGCTAAATACTAACACGAATTCTTTACAGACGAATGGAAAAGCTGGTAAAGGTCTACCCGGTGGAAGATCAGTGCGCACACGCGTGGCAGTACTGAACCTACAACTTATCTTAGAAGAAAGGTTAAGGAAGGGCAAACCTACATTTCTAACATTTGCAGACTTAGAGGAAGCTTTTGACAAGGTTGACTGGAATGTTATCTTTCAAATTCTGAAGATGGAAGGGGTCAAATACAGGGAGCGAAAGGCTATTTACAATTAGTGTAAGAACCACGTGGCAGTTATAAGAATCGAGGGGCATGAAAGGGAAGCAGAGGTTGGGAAGGGATTGAGACAGGGTTGTAGCCTATCCCCGATGTTATTCAATATGTATATTGAGGAAGCAGTAAAGAAAACAGAAGAAAAATTTGGAGTACGAATTAAAATTTATGCAGAAGAAATAAAATATTTGAGGTTTGCCGTTGTCAGAGACAGCATAGGACCTGGAAGAGCAGTTGCACGGAATGGACAGTGTCTTGAAATGAGGATAAAAGATGAACATTACGAAAAGCGAAACGAGGATAATGGAATGAAGGAAATTAGATTAGGTAACTGGGACGCTTACAGTAATACAGGAGTTTTACTACTTGGGGAGAAAAGTATCTGATGATGGTCGAAGTAGAGAGGAAAGTGTTTCTGAAGAAGAGAATTTGTTCACATCGTGTATAGATTTAAGTGTCAGGAAGTATTTTCTGGAAGTATTTGTATGGAGTGTAGTTATGTATGGAAATGAAACATGTACGATAAATAGATTAGACAAAAAGAGAATAGAAGCTTTCGAAATATGGTGCTACAGAAGAATGCTGACGATTAGATGGGTAACTAATGAGGAGGTACTGAATAGAATTGGGGAGAAGAGGAACTTCTGGCACAACTTGACTGGAAGAAGGGATTGGTTGGTAGGGTACATTCTGAGGCATCAAGGGATCACCAATTTAGTATCGAAGGGCAGCTTGGAGGGTGAAATGAAATGATCGTACGGCACTGTTCGCCGGGGGACCCCATGCCGGGTGTTCTTCCACCGAAATTGCAAGTTCTTTTTAGCTGACGCTACTTCGGCGCCTTGCGAGTCAATGATGATGAAATGGTGATGAAAGACACACAACACCCAGTCATCTGGAGGCAGAGAAAATCCCTGACCCCGCCGGGAATCGAATCCGGGACCCCATGCGTGGGAAGCAAGAACGCTACCGCAAGACCACGAGCTGCAGAGAGCTTGGAGGGTAAAAATTGCAGACCGAGACCAAGAGATAAATACACTAAGCAGATTAAGAAGATGTAGGTTTTAGTAGTTACTTGGAGATGAAGAAGCTTGCACAGGATAGAGTAGCATGGAGAGCTGCATCAAACCAGTCTCTGAAGGCCACAACTAAAACAACAACAACTAAGCCTTGGGCCAAGCCGTTGTCTATTCTGGATTTTATGTACATCAGTTCTACACATTTTGTAGAAAAATATTTGTGATAGTCAGATCTCAGAAATCCTGAGGAAGGATAAAATAACTGTCTATATGCTTTAGGTTGCACTATTCTATAAATAGTTACTGAAAATTAAAATTTCCGCGTTATGGCGGACAGAAATATCAGCGATGTTTCCGTTCGTCTCCGCAGCAGCGTGTGCTAAAAATGCTGAACGATCAAGAATTTGGCAAATGGGAATTACACTTCTATAAATGAAACATGTAACTACATTTGCTGCCTAGTCTCTAAATCAAATTTAACAGAATAATAGACCTGACTACAGCAATTTGCTATTATTCGTATCCAGTACTTCAGAGCAATAGCAAGTGAACAAAATTCAAGACAATGGCAAGAGAGAACAACACGAACAGAAACCGGAGCGATAATCTTATCACACTATTATGTATATTAAATGATAGCAACCAGTGATTACAAGTTGGCTTCTCCTATACAAATCTTTGTTATAGTTCTTAGCTATCAAAAACGAAATATTAGCTAAATGTAAATAATTACAGATTTCATCACTGTTTCTAGTGTCAGGATAATATTTCACTTTTAACAAAATCAATATAGATTTTATATTTACCTGTCAACGGTATACATGGGAACGCTAAACCTCCAACGACGTCCGAACCTAGTCTTCCTTCGAAAATGCCGCTATTCACGGAGCACCAATGAAGTCAGTTAAACTACTGAAAATAAAAATTGCTGAAATTTTTAATTTTAACCTTTCATAAACATACGATACATCAAATCACTCATAAATTTTCCGATAAGTATTATGCTGTTATCAGTTTCCTTATATCTGTCATAGTTTATTTATAAGAAATATTTTGTTTGGTATTCTTCTGTTTTCGGAGTTGTAGGTGTAAATATTAAGAAATGATTTACATTATATATTAAATAATTTCCTATATATCTACATTTTACAGTACTTTGGGTAATTTTATGTTGCTCTATTTAGTTTGTAAGAAAAGCTGTTTGTAATTTTTCGAAATCGATTTTTCAGTTCCTTCTTTAAAAATTTCAGTAAATCTACTACACAGTCCGATAGTGTACTACGAGATATGTAGACATCTCGTTTGTTACAATCGCATAACGCGTTTTCGAGATACTCACTTTTGCATTCCAGGAATTGTTTAGCATATTTAATTTACAATAACTTATAATCTGATGCGGATGTCGAAGGCACGTCTTCACAAGCGTAATCGCCCATCTTTTGGGCTTCGCAAAAACCTACTGGCTCTTCGGTGACACAAATGGTTTTTTGCTAGTTTTGCCGTCAGCTTTAACATTGCACTGGACGCGAAAAGGGGCCATGAGAAACGAGTAGCTATTGTGCTGCCCAACCGACGGGTTTTTCCTGGTCACCTTAGCGGCGGTAGGAAGTCCAGAGCCAACCCCATCTGTTGAAGCTGGCCCTCCAAGTGTCCTGTCAAGCTGATTTCAGCTGTCCACATGAGTATGACCCGCTCTTAACCGACGTTTGTGCTTCCGCGGTCGCTTGTTGGTGATTCAAAGTGTTTTTGGCCTTTACAAAAGGCTCTCATGCTACACTAGTCCGATTCAAGTAAAATGTGTAAGGGATAAGCGGAGAAAGTACTGCAATTCATATCAGATAACTTCTTCCAGCAAACGACAATTATTGAATTAATATTTTTAACACTTAGCTAAAATTGCATATTCTTAACTCACGACAACACTCTGTCTTGACCAAATCTGATTTCAGAATTTTATTCCCTAATTATATGAAATAACAACAATGTTTCGGCACGTTCGTAGTAATTCTGTTTTTATATTCTTTTAATCTCCCTACTTTCTATCAGCCTTGTTGATTAACAAGTAATAAACATGATTTACATGTCCTCTACTACTCTTCTTTTCGTCACCTTCTAAATTCCCACACCACCGTAGCAGAATTTCGACTAAACGGTCCCTTTTTCTCATAACCGTGTTCTACAGACTTATTTCTTTACGTAAGCTTTTAATCTGTACCTCAGGTCGTATTTAATATTCCACCACTATAAATAAGTTTGCAGTTTCTTTCTGTCACAATTTACCATGATCGAAGTTGTATTTTAGGTGAAACCATTGCTCCAGACGTATACACTATATGATCAGAAGTATCCAGACACCTGTTAGTAAAAGCTAATACGAGATATGGCTACCCTTCGCCTTTACAACTGCTTGAATTCTGCTGTGGTCACTTTCAGTGAGGTGTATTAATGTGTGTGCAGGAATGGCAAACTTTCTTCCTCAAGAGCCGAAACCAAAGAAGTTAGCAATGTTGGATGTCGAGGGCGGGACAATGTTGCCGATCTCATCCCAAAGGTGTTCCATTGTGTTCCATTTTGGCCTCGCGGCAGGCACAGTCCATTTCAGTAGTGTTATTGTCCACAAACCATTCCCTCGCCAATGTTGCATTATGACAGGATGCACTGTCATGTTGATAGAATCGTCGTCTCCGAATTCTTCATCTTCAGCTCACAGTGTTTCAAAATCTATTCGAATCATCCCGTATTTAACTAAAAGTGGACCACAACCTATCTATGAGAGACACCCCATACAGTAACACCACCTCCTCCATACCTCAGTGTTTGTAGAGCCCATGACTAAAGGTAACATCCTAACGCATTCGTCAAACAAAAACCTTTTCATCTGATGGCCACAGGGTGTTACACGCTTCACTACATTACTCGTCTCCAGACATCCACTGCCTAGTGGTTTCGCTCTTATCAAGCGTCGCTGAGCGTTGACTGCAGAAATATGTGGCTCATGAGGAACTGTTCGACTATTCCATCCCATTCTTTTTGAATGTCTTCCCAGTCACTTTGCTTGGACTGCTGGTAGCACTTTGCAACTTTAGAGTGATTCCTTCGATTGATTTCACGTGATTTTTTTATAACCGCACTCCACAAAGCTCGGCGGTCCCTGTTAGTGACCCCATAATGTCTGTCTGGTCTTGCTTCCGCTGTGGTTATTCCTACCCTTCTCCACTCCAGTCACATATCCAACAGTCATCTTAGGCAGCTTTAGAAGGTTTAAAATGTCCCTGATGGATAGAGATATACAATGACTAGTCCAAATCCGAAGTCGCTGAGCTCTCCCGACTGATCCCTTCTGCTGTTAACTGCTTCTCCACTGTTACCACAGTGACAACACAGCCCCTCGTGACATCTAGAGGTCACTTACTCATTATATAAGGATGTCCGTACAGTTTCTATCAGATAGTGTACTTTCAGAAACCTCTTTCTCGTAACAGTTCGATGTCACATACCAGTAGAGCTTTTCTGTCGAAGAAAGCTTTCTTAATGTGGACCCGATTTCCTGTGATTTCTTCTCCACTTCGTCCATGCAATATGAAGTTTCTTCCTACATTATAGAATTCTTTCATTTTTCCCACTATTTTGTTGCCTTGTATCCTCCCCGTTCCTAATCGACCTACTGGACTGCGATGTAACTGACCGTGAAAACAAATGCCTAACGACATTTTTCAGTGAGTAAGGCTATCGTTACCGAAGGAAAATAATACCGGTTACTTGGAGGAAAGTGTACAAGAGACCCTTCTCAAGGCAGAATCTATTCTAATTATAATCTAAATAATGACGATAATTTTGAAATGGGTGGAATACACTGCAGTTACTCACGAACCACACAGGGGGAAAAGAGTACCACGTAATATTTAAAACAAAAATTACTGATAATACAAATAAAACACTTATTAGCTAAATAAATGTAGCTAAAGCTTTGTTATGTTAAAAAAATTACTTTCAGTAACCTCAGTGTAGCGTAATGCAAAATTTATAAAAACACAAGCAATTTACTTTTGATTATTGAAAGAATGAATTGAATTTACTTTAAGCAAATGGGCAACTGATTTTACTTTTGAAATAACAATAACAAAATACGTACCAAGCCAGCAGAAATCACTCCAGGAGCTAAATATAGAATAAATGAAACTGCGCACTCTTCATTTGTGCTGCATCTTTAGTTAATAGTTTTTGCAGTGAAATTTTACGTTAATGTAAGTGAGTGAAGTTAATACTCAAAATTGCACATTTTTTAAGCCTCTGTTACGCAATACAAGAATGAACAGTTACTGAGGCAGAAAATTTAACCTGAAACTGGTCATTATCAAACAAACAAAACTGGCAGTAAATAATTAATCAGTTTACATATTCTTAAGAGAATCGGTGATTGCATTGAAAGAAAACGGACCACGCTTCGTAATAATGTCTGAAGACAATAGCAGCCAGGTGCTCTACAAGATTTAACTATTGCAGGTTGTTATTCAAGTTAGTCATACTTCGTGAAACAAATGTCTCTCGGAAATGCCCACGTAAATTGATAATTTTTCACTTAACAGTCTTACGATGTTATAGCTGTGTGGACGGCGAAGAATGTAGCCGAAAACAATGCTGAGCTGCCTCTGGTTTTACTGCTGCTGCTGTGTGAGAACCCCGAGTCATCGCCAGAGCCACCGGTAATTACGTGACAGACAATAGTTAAAACTGCAGCTTCCTTCGCCCGTTCACTCCTACCGTGCTCCAGTACTCGTGGGTTAACGTATTAGGCTCACCAACACTGGCGCGATCATACATAGGTATACCCCGCGTCTGCGGTAGCGCCCGACAAACACTTTCGTACTCTTTCATCACTCAATTTGCTCTGTTTCCTCTCTGCTGGCAACGCGGAATAAACAACGCAAAGATAAACAACGGCATAGGTACTGCCATTTCAGCGTTGTTATCGATACATTTAAATAAAGTTCCCTTGGCTACTACCCAGCAGATTACAATATTTTCATCATAATTACAATCAATTATCTACAGTTAGAAATACAGGGTGTTTCAAAAATGACCGGTATATTTGAAACGGCAATAAAAACTAAACGAGCAGCGATAGAAATACACCGTTTGTTGCAATATGCTTGGGACAACAGTACATTTTCAGGCGGACAAACTTTCGAAATTACAGTAGTTACAATTTTCAACAACAGATGGCGCTGCAGGTGATGTGAAAGATATAGAAGACAACGCAGTCTGTGGGTGCGCCATTCTGTACGTCGTCTTTCTGCTGTAAGCGTGTGCTGTTCACAACGTGCAAGTGTGCTGCGGACAACATGGTTTATTCCTTAGAACAGAGGATTTTTCTGGTGTTGGAATTCCACCGCCTAGAACACAGTGTTGTTGCAACAAGACGAAGTTTTCAACTGAGGTTTAATGTAACCAAAGGACCGAAACGCGATACAATAAAGGATCTGTTTGAAATATTTCAACGGACTGGGAACGTGACGGATGAACGTACTGGAAAGGTAGGGCGACCGCGTACGGCAACCACAGAGGGCAACGCGCAGCTAGTGCAGCAGGTGATCCAACAGCGGCCTCGGGTTTCCGTTCGCCGTGTTGCAGCTGCGGTCCAAATAACGCCAACGTCCACGTATCGTCTCATGCGCCAGAGTTTACACCTCTATCCATACAAAATTCAACGCGGCAACCCCTCAGCGCCGCTACCATTGCTGCACGAGAGACATTCGCTAACGATATAGTGCACAGGATTGATGACGGCGATATGCACGTGGGCAGCATTTGGTTTACTGACGAAGCTTATTTTTACCTGGACGGTTTCGTCAATAAACAGAACTGGCGCGTATGGGGAACCGAAAAGCCCCATGTTGCAGTCCCATCGTCCCTGCATCCTCAAAAAGTACTGGTCTGGGCCGCCATTTCTTCCAAAGGAATCATTGGCCCATTTTTCAGATCCGAAACGATTACTGCATCACGCTATCTGGACATTCTTCGTGAATTTGTGGCGGTACACACTGCCTTAGACGACACTGCGAACACCTCGTGGTTTATGCAAGATGGTGCCCGGCCACATCGCACGGCCGACGTCTTTAATTTCCTGAATGAATATTTCGATGATCGTGTGATTGCTTTGGGCTATCCGAAACATACAGGAGGCTGCGTGGATTGGCCTCCCTATTCGCCAGACATGAACCCCTGTGACTTCTTTCTGTGGGGACACTTGAAAGACCAGGTGTACCGCCAGAATCCAGAAACAATTGAACAGCTGAAGCAGTACATCTCATCTGCATGTGAAGCCATTCCGCCAGTTTCGGGTAATTTCATTCAGAGACTACGCCATATTATTGCTATGCATGGTGGATATGTGGAAAATATCGTACTATAGAGTTTCCCAGACCGCAGCGCCATCTGTTGTTGACAATTGTAACTACTGTAATTTCGAAAGTTTGTCTGCCTGAAAATGTACTGTTGTCCCAAGCATATTGCAACAAACGGTGTATTTCTATCGCTGCTCGTTTAGTTTTTATTACCGTTTCAAATATACCGGTCATTTTTGAAACACCCTGTATATGCACTATTACATGGATTGTGAATGAAATATAGTTTCAGTAATAAAGCTTACAGATTCAGAATCAGAAATACAGTACAAGTTATCAACGGATATTAAACGGAGAAAAATTTTGTGTGGCGCAGAAGGTATTTTATCTGAATTTTCGGTGTCGGCCTCATTTTTATGATAAGTAAATCGGTTTTATTGTCATCAGCTTCGGCATTGTCTTATTTATCCTTACGATATATTCCGCACTGAGCATGCCGTCCACTCCTTTAAGGGGGGTACGACGTCAAACGTGCCGACTTGGAGCAGGAGAGACACCAACATGGCATTTAATTTCCACTGTCTATACTTTTACAAATAAATTCATAAAACTTTGTCACCATGACCAGGAAGGATTCAGGATTCATAGTCCTAGCAGTGGAAGCTCGAAAACGTAACAAAACACATATTTTACATGTAAAATTTCATCTTTTTCACTTACTAGTGGCTGCATTTGTTGCTATAGGTACACTTTTCTTCCTAAGTAAGAGAGATTCTTCGATGACTTTTGAACAGCATACAAACCATAGTTACAGGTGTATAAAACTCTAGAAGTTAATTTATGAAAAAATGAATGGCTGTTACATTTTAAACTTCATGTTTAGAAAACTACTCAAGTTTTATAGTTAATTATCTCAATTTTTTCCACAGTTTTTTAATAGATTTGGAAAATTCTAGAGTTTCATACACCTGTAACTACCGTTTGTATGCTATGAAAAATTCGTCGAAAAATCTCTCTTAGGAAGAAAAGTGTACCTAAAGAAACAAATGCAGCCAGTAATAAGTGAAAAAATGATGAAATTTTACATTAAAAAAAAGGTATTTTGATACGTTTTTGAACTTCCACTGCGATAAGTGTGAGTCTTCAATCCTTCCTGGTCATGGTGACAAAGTTTTATGAATTTATTTGTAAAAGTATAGACAGTACAAATTAAAATGTCGTGTGGTAACTCTCCTTCTCCAAGTCGGCCCGTTTGACCTCCTACCCCCCTTAAACAGGTCATCCAAGCCCTCGTTACATCTGGCCAGAAGAACATTAAAACTGAAAGAAGTAGGTTATGTTACGTAGCCAATTTTTTCCATGTGAAGTCCAGTTGTCAGTCACTCGCAGCGTTCAGTTTGAGTGAAATTTAAATACTATGCGTTGACTGACCTCTTGTAAATGTTCAATGTAACGCACTGAGCAAGATGTGTACGGATTTATTATTTCTATATGTCAACAGCCGCTACGTGTGGCGCCGAATTCTTCCTCTTCATAGTTTTACGAGACATAAAACACCTCAATAAAAAAAATGCATTGGGATGAAGAAGTGGTTGAAATATATGCGTATAAAACAGAAATTTACGGTACAGCCACATATCGTTTTACTAGGAAATATAGACAAGGCAAGCCACATGTAAACTAAATGAAACTAAATGTTTCCTGCGTATTATAATTCTGTTTTTCAACACGAAAAACTTTTAGTTACTGCTCGAAGCTATATTCAGACGGATCTTACTTTTAATGTTACAAACGGGTGCCACAGAAGGGTAAACATAGAGAATAAATTACTGTGCGCTATGGTACGCCCTCGGTTTTAACGATACAAGTTCGCAAACATAAAGGAAACCAAAGGCATCCGGTTCTCCACAGCGCGTCAGTCACAGAAGCAACTTCCAATATGCGGTGCAGTACCAAACTTTTTATTAAACGCTACTCGTAAAACACAACCAACACATTAAAAAAGTGGCCAATATCCAAGATGCTATCGACTGATACGAGTTCGTAGGCTCATTTGGTGGAATTAAAAGTGCTGTTTCTAAACTCTATCAGGAAATCCCAACTTTAAGTTTCACACATTTTATTGCGTGAAATGATTTCCGGCGTGTCTAACACGCGAAATAGGATTCAACAACCAAGGTGCGAGAAAAAGGTTGATCTCGGGATATCAAAACGCTACAAAGCTATTGAGGGACTGGCATGTATCACATTTCCACACAGTAACCATGGTTATCTAACAATTTTCTCCATTGGTGTACCTTTCTTTGGAAACTGGCATAAAAGAAATCAGGGTAAGTTCTTGGAGCCACCCAACAGACGGTGTTGAAGCGTTGAGATTGATTTTGAAATAGCAACCGGTTAGGAGTTTTTTTAATGGTCAGAAGATATTCGGGCTGTATTGAGTGTATTCCAAAAAAGGCCATTGCAAACGCTGGAAAGAAACATATGTAACCGAGGACATATGGGGCCGGGAGCTGGCTTGCTATAATACCGGTTGCTTCCTTTTAATCATGTTTTGCTCCCGGTCTGACTTGGCACATTAACAGACAATATTCACGGGATTCCCAAGGGTGTCGATATCAAGCAGCAGTTCACCATGTGTGCCGCCAAAACACTGCTCCTACAAGCAGAGCCAGTCTAAGATGAGGAGGTGCAAAACAAATTCTACACTACTTCAGAAGAACATCAAACCAGTCGGATGATGTTAAGAAAGCTCCTGTATCCCCTCCACGAAATCTAAAGAGTTGCCTGTACGATGTTTCCCTCCCATTGGCACATATCTTTAATACGTATTTGATGGAGTAAATTTCTGGTAAGCTAACTACGGTACACATTTAGGTGGCTGGTCTATGCTAATCCCTCAACAGCAAAAGGGAAATGCTAGTGGTACATTTGGTATGTATTCAACTTGGCGCTGGTTGGAGCACTAAAGGGAAAAGCAATGAGAGCGGAGAAAGGGTCTTGACAGTTGTGGTTTTCAGTCTGAAGACTGGTTTGACGCAGCTCTCCAAATCAGTCTATTCTGTGCGAAACGTTTCCATCTCTGCGTGGCTACCACAGCCTACATCAATTTCAACCCTCTTACTGTTCTTAAACCTTCATCTCACTCTATACATTTTACCTGTTAGGCTTCTTTCCGTAATGAAATTGACAGTTACATGATGCCTCAGGATGTGTCTTACCAATCTACCCTCCTGTTAGTCAAATCGTGCCATCAGTATTCAGTTAGATACAGTACCTCTTTTATTTATTATTCCGCCTACCTATCCAACATTCAGCATTATTCTTTAGCAACACACTTTAAAATCTTCTATTCTCTGAGTTGCATATTATCCACGTTTCATTTCCATAGAATTCTGAATTCTAGACAAATACCTTCAGAAAATTATTGCAAATTCTTAAATTTATTTTAGAGGTTGAAAGATTCTCCTTTCCCAGAAATGTTTTTACTTTTATTGCCAGTTGGCTTTTATATCTTCCCTACTTAGTCCAATGTCATTTATTTTGCAAAATTCCTCCGCTACTTTTAACATCTCATTTTCTACTCTAATTCCCCCAGCATCAACTGATTCAATTCTATTACTTTAGTCTACCCTCGTGTTACATTCATTGAAGTTCATCTTAAAAGTTTTTCCACATTGCATTCATCCGAAGCAACTCTCTTCCAGGCCCATAAACGCAACTGACAGGATTAAAGCATCACCCGTCACCTGCAATGTTTTTATCTCTCTGCCCGGAACTCTAATTCCCTTTAGAAATTTCTTTTCCGTTTCCCTCACAGTTTCCTCAACGTGAAGACTGAATCGGGGATAGACTGCAACCCCATCTCAGTTGTTTCTCAGCTATGGCTTGACTTTCATGTTGTCCGACTCTTATAACTGCGTCTGGTTTCCGTATAAGTCCTGAAAATTTTATCCGTTCTTCCTTCAGAATTTTAAAGATTGTAGTTGAGTCCATATGATCGAAACATTTTTTCTAAATGTACAAATGCTACAAATGTAGGTTTGCCTTTCTTCAACCTATCTTCTAAGATAAGTCGTCAGGTCAATATTGTTCACATGTTCCTACATGTCTTCGGAACCGAAGATAATATTCCCCAACGTCAGACTCTACCAGTTTCTGCATTCTTTTCTAAATAATTCTGGTCATTATTCTGCAACCGTAACACTAAACTCATGGTTCCTAAGAATTCACACGTGTCATTAGCTACCTTCTTTGGAGTTGGAACTACTATATTCTTCCGGAAGTATGAGTGTATTTTGACTGTCTCGTGTATCTTCCTCAACTGATGGAATAATTTTTTAATGACTGACTCTCCGGAGTATGTCAGTAGCCTTCTGAAATCTTTCAGTGTTGTTTCAAACTCTTTTCGCAATGTCATATCTTCCATTTTATCTCTTCTCCTTCTGTAATATTGTCCTCAAGTTTGTTCCCGTTGTATAAACCCTCTATATACTCCTTCAGTCTTTCAACCTACCCTTCGATAGTTACTATTGGTTTGCCATCTGAGCACTTGACAGGGTAGAAGATGTTAAACTTATAATAAGGTGTACTGTATGCAGTTTTTGCGTAGAGTTGAAAAGGGTAGCACGAGATTGGAGGAGAAAATGAAATAGAGGTTCCGCTCAAGACGTGGTATAGCACTATCACATAACACCTTATAAAAATATGCTTGAAGCTGATGACTTCGTGAAACTCCGGTTACTAATGCTACATACACTACTGGCCATTAAAATTGTCACATGAAGAAGAAATGCAGATGATAAACGGGTATTCATGGTACAAATATATTATACTAGAATTGGTATCCCCCCCATGAACCATGGACCTTGCCGTTGGTGGGGAGGCTTGCGTGCCTCAGCGATACAGATAGCCGTACCGTAGGTACAACCACAACGGAGGGGTATCTTTTGAGAGGCCAGACAAACGTGTGGTTCCTGAAGAGGGGCAGCAGCCTTTTCAGTAGTTGCAAGGGCAACAGTCTGGATGATTGACTGATCTGGCCTTGTAACAATAACCAAAACGGCCTTGCTGTGCTGGTACTGCGAACGGCTGAAAGCAAGGGGAAACTACGGCCGCAATTTTTCCCGAGGGCATGCAGCTTTACTGTATGATTAAATGATGATGGCATCCTCTTGGGTAAAATATTCCGGAGGTAAAATAGTCCCCCATTCGGATCTCCGAGCGGGGACTACTCAAGAGGATGTCGTTATCAGGAGAAAGAAAACTGGCGTTCTACGGATCGGAGCGTGGAATGTCAGATCCCTTAATCGGGCAGCTAGGTTAGAAAATTTAAAAAGGGAAATGGATAGGTTAAAGTTAGATATAGTGGGAATTAGTGAAGTTCGGTGGCAGGAGGAACAAGACTTCTGGTCAGGTGACTACAAGGTTATCAACACAAAGTCAAATAGGGGTAATGCAGGAGTAGGTTTAATAATGAATAGGAAAATAGGAATGCGGGTAAGCTACTACAAACAGCATAGTGAACGCATTATTGTGGCCACGATAGATACGAAGCCCACACCTACTACGGTAGTACAAGTTTATATGCCAACTAGCTCTGCAGATGACGAAGAAATTGAAGAAATGTATGATGAAATAAAAGAAATAATTCAGATAGTGAAGGGAGACGAAAATTTAATAGTCATGGGTGACTGGAATTCGAGTGTAGGAAAAGGGAGAGAAGGAAACGTAGTAGGTGAATATGGATTGGGGTTAAGAAATGAAAGAGGAAGCTGCCTGGTAGAATTTTGCACAGAGCACATCTTAATCATAGCTAACACTTGGTTTAAGAATCATGATAGAAGGCTGTATACATGGAAGAACCCTGGAGGTACTAAAAGGTATCAGATAGATTATATAATGGTAAGACAGAGATTTAGGAACCAGGTTTTAAATTGTAAGACATTTACAGGGGCAGATGTGGACTCTGACCATAATCTATTGGTTATGACCTGTAGATTAAAACTAAAGAAACTGCAAAAAGGTGGGAATTTAAGGAGATGGGACCTGGATAAACTGAAAGAACCAGAGGTTGTACAGAGTTGCAGGGAGAGTATAAGGGAACAATTGACAGGAATGGGGGAAAGAAATACAGAAGAAGAGGAATGGGTAGCTTTGAGGGATGAAGTAGTGAAGGCAGCAGAGGATCAAATAGGCAAAAAGACGAGGGCTAGTAGAAATCCTTGGGTAACAAAGAAATATTGAATTTAATTGATGAAAGGAGAAAATATAAAAATGCAGTAAATGAAGCAGGCAAAAAGGAATACAAACGTCTCAAAAATGAGATCGACAGGAAGTGCAAAATGGCTAAGCAGGGATGGCTGGAGGACAAATGTAAGGATGTAGAGGCTTATCTCACTAGGGGTAAGATAGATACTGCCTACAGGAAAATTAAAGAGACCTTTGGAGATAAGAGAACCACTTGTATGAACATCAAGAGCTCAGATGGAAACCCAGTTCTAAGCAAAGAAGGGAAAGCAGAAAGGTGGAAGGAGTATATAGAGGGTCTATACAAGGGCGATGTACTTGAGGACAATATTATGGAAATGGAAGAGGATGTAGATGAAGATGAAACGGGAGATACGATACTGCGTGAAGAGTTTGACAGAGCACTGAAAGACCTGAGTCGAAACAAGGCCCCCGGAGTAGACAACATTCCATTAGAACTACTGACGGCTTGGGAGAGCCAGTCCTGACAAAACTGTACCATCTGGTGAGCAAGATGTATGAAACAGGTGAAATACCCTCAGACTTCGAGAAGAATATAATAATTCCAATCCCAAAGAAAGCAGGTGTTGACAGATGTGAAAATTACCGGACAATCAGTTTAATAAGCCACAGATGCAAAATACTAAAACGAATTCTTTACAGACGAATGGAAAAACTAGTAGAAGATCAGTTTGGATTCCGTAGAAATACTGGAACACGTCAGGCACTACTGACTTTACGACTTACCTTAGAAGAAAGATTAAGGAAAGGCAAACCTACGTTTCTAGCATTTGTAGACTTAGAGAAAGCGTTTGACAATGTTGACTGGAATACTCTCTTTCAAATTCTAAAGGTGGCAGGGGTAAAATACAGGGAGCGAAAGGCTATTTACAATTTGTACAGAAACCAGATGGCAGTTATAAGAGTCGAGGGCCATGAAAGGGAAGCAGCGGTTGGGAAGGGAGTAAGACAGGGTTGTAGCCTCTCCCCGATGTTATTCAATCTGTATATTGAGCAAGCAGTAAAGGAAACAAAAGAAAAATTCGGAGTAGGTATTAAAATCCATGGAGAAGAAATAAAAACTTTGAGGTTCACCGATGACATTGTAATTCTGTTAGAGACAGCAAAGGACTTGGAAGAGCAGTTGAACGGAATGGATGGTGTCTTGAAGGGCGGATATATGATGAACATCAACAAAAGCAAAACGAGGATAATGGAATGTAGTCGAATTAAGTCAGGTGATGTTGAGGTTATTAGATTAGGAAATGATACACTTAAAGTAGTAAAGGAGTTTTGGTATTTGGGGAGCAAAATAACCGATGATGGTCGAAGTAGAGAGGATATAAATTGTAGACTGGCAATGGCAAGGAAAGCGTTTCTGAAGAAGAGAAGTTTGTTAACATCGAGTATAGATTTAAGTGTCAGGAAGTCATTTCTGAAAATGGCTCTGAGCTCTATGGGACTCAACTGCTGAGGTCATTAGTCCCCTAGAACTTAGAACTAGTTAAACCTAACTAACCTAAGGACATCACAAACATCCATGCCCGAGGCAGGATTCGAACCTGCGACCGTAGCGGTCTTGCGGTTCCAGACTGCAGCGCCTTTAACCGCACGGCCACTTCGGCGGGCAATCATTTCTGAAAGTATTTGTATGGAGTGTAGCCATGTATGGAAGTGAAACATGGACGGTAAATAGTTTGGACAAGAAGAGAATAGAAGCTTTCGAAATGTGGTGCTACAGAAGAATGCTGAAGATTAGATGGGTAGATCACATAACTAATGAGGAGGTACTGAATAGGATTGGGGAGAAGAGGAGTTTGTGGCACAACTTGACCAGAAGAAGGGATCGGTTGGTAGGACATGTTCTGAGGCATCAAGGGATCACCAATTTAGTATTGGAGGGCATCGTGGAGGGTAAAAATCGTAGGGGGAGACCAAGAGATGAATACACTAAGCAGATTCCGAAGGATGTAGGTTGCAGTAGGTACTGGGAGATGAAGAAGCTTGCACAGGATAGAGTAGCATGGAGAGCTGCATCAAACCAGTCTCAGGACTGAAGACCACAACAACAACAATAACAACAGAATTGATATGTGATTACATTTTGAAGAAATTTGGGTGCATAGATCCTGAGAAATCAGTACCCAGAATAACCACCTCTGGCCGTAATGACGGCCTTGATACGCCTGGGCATTGAGTCAAACAGAGCTTGGATGGCGTGCACAGGTACATTTACATCTACATACATACTCCGCAATCCACCATACGGAGCGAGGCGGAGGGAACTTCGTACCACAACTAGCATCTTCTCTGCCCATGCAGCTTCAACACGATACCACAGTTCGTCAAGACTACTGACTGGCGTATTGTGGCGAGCCAATTGCTCGGCCACCATTGACCAGACGTTTTAAGTTGGTGAGAGATCTGGAGAATGTCCTGGCCAGGGCAGCAGTCGAACATGTTCTGTGACCAGGAAGGTCCGTACAGGACCTGCAACATGCGGTCGTGCATTAAATGTTGGGTTTCGCAGGGATCGAATGAAGGGTAGAGCCACGGGTTGTAACACATCTGAAATGTAACGTCCACTGTTCAAAGTGCCGTCAGTGCGAACAAGACGTGACCGAGACGTGTAACCAGTGGCACCCCATACCATCACGACGGGTAATACGCCAGTATGGCGATGACGAATGCACGCTTCCAATGTGCGTTCATGCGTTCACCGCGATGTCGCCAAACACGGATGCGACCACCATGATGCTGTAAACAGAACCTGGATTCATCCGAAAAAATTACGTTTTGCCATTCGCGCACTCAGGTTCGTCGCTGAGTACACCATCGCAGGCGCTCCTTTCTGTGATGCAGCGTCAAGGGTAACTGCAGCCATGGTCTCCTAGCTGATAGGCCAAGCTGCTGCAAACGTCAACGAACTGTTCGTGCAGATGGTTCTTGTCTTGCAAATGTCCCCATCAGTTGACTCAGGTATCAAGACGTGGTTGCACGATTCGTTACAGCCATGCGAATAAGATGCCTGTCATCTCGACTGCTAGTGATACGAGGCCGTTGGGATCCAGCACGGCGTTCCGTATTACCCTCCTGAACCCACCGATTCCATATTCTGGTAACAGTAATTGGATCTCAACCAACGCGAGGAGCAATGTCGCGACACGATAAACCGCAATCGCGATAGGCTACAATCCGACCTTTATCAAAGTCGGAAACGTGATGGTACGCTTTTCTCCTTCTTACACAAGGCATGACAACAACGTTCCACCAGACAACGCCGGTCAACTGCTGTTTGTGTATGAGAAATCGGTTGGAACCTTTCCTCCTGTCAGCACGTTGTAGGTGTCACCACCAGTGCCAACCTTGTGTGAGTGCTATGAAAAGCTAATCATTTGTACAGCACAGCATCTTCCTCCTGTCGGTTAAATTCCACGTCTGTAGCACGTCGTCTTCGTGGTGTAGCAATTTTAATGGCCAGTAGTGTATGATCAGTTGCGGTAACCTATGGTGAGAGGCGTTAACACCAGGTTCCATACGCAATATCTTAGTCGAGAGGCACTAACCTACGATGACATTATCGCAGGTCCGAAAAGAAACCTTAAGAAGTTGCTCGATGCACTGAAGGAGGAAAGAGAACAACAAGAACATTAAAGGTAAGAGTTTAGCGTCCCTATAACAGGCCGGTCATTAGAAAGGAGCACGAGGTAGAGGTGAACTTGGCCTGGACGAAACAGCGGGCTATATCAGAGGAACTTTACCGACTTTATACTTCAGTTACTTTGCGTGACCATATTAATATTAAATCATAACAGATGGACAACAATTTGAACTCTGTTTACCCAGAACGTGAAGAGACACTGCCCTGCGATGATGATGAAGAAGAAGATGATGATGATTATACTGATTTTGCACTGCATTTCAAATGCTTACCCTTTCCTTGACTGAATTTTCTTCAAATACGGATAAATGACGGCATTAGAAACTTAATGGAAGAAAAGGAATAATTTCATGCGGACTTAAAAATCACAGCCGGCCGGGGGCCGAGCGGTTCTAGGCGCTATAGTTTGGAACCGCGCGACCGCTACTGTTGCAGGTTCGAATCCTACCTCGGGCATGGATGTGTGTGATGTCCTTAGGATCGTTTGGTTTAAATAGTTCTAAGTTCTAGGGGACTGATGACTTCAGAAGTTAAGTCCAATAGTGCTTAGAGCCCATTGAACCACTTTTTTTAAAATCACACGCCAACTATTTGCGTTAATGACTATGACAGAGCAGTGCCTTCACCTTGGATCACCGACATGAAAAGGAAACTGCTTTGCTAGCAATAAGAAGTATCGAAATATTTTCAAATGTGGAGTATTAACTCCCCCTCCCAATAACAGCAGGCACGTAAATTCGACTGCTTATCTTATGGGGGAAGTAATATTGCAAACAGAATGATATACAGGGAGTGGTAAAAAATCTGAAAACATCAAAATCACAACACATTACCATGGCTAAAATGATGTAGGTAACCTGATGGTATTGTAACAGCTTCCCGACGTGTCGCCGCCGATAAATGCAGGAGCCACTTAGAGTTTTCAAAGGAATCTTATACCATTCTTTCTACAAACAGTGACCAGGTCAGGTAACGGTGATATACGTAGATAGCGATCACGCATCCTTCTCTCCAAAGGAGACCCCTAAACCTCAATAACATTGTGATCAGTTTATGGGGGAATGCGACAGTTCATTCTTGTGTTCACCACATCTGTGCTGGGGGATGCGAGTGGTGCAAGCAAGCCCCTTTCGTCTCGGAACACAGCATCACCATTGGGGAACAAACATTGTACCATGGGGTAGACCTGATCAACCAGAATGGTCGCATAATCCTTGGCTATAATCCGACCTCGCAGAGTAACCTTGGGGCTCATGGAATACCAGGATATGGCTGTCAAAATCATCATCGAAACCCCGCAATGTTTAGCTCTTGGGATGAAAACTCGGACAGAAGTCGGAAACAATGTGGAACAAGATTCGTCCCAGAAAAATTACATTCTTCCGTTGCTCCACAATCTTGGTTTTATGGCTTCGGAAACGCGCTTTCTTCTTACGGGCCTTTGCTCCATTGATGAATGGTTTTGAAATTTCCAGCGAGCCCTGCAGTTCCCTGCTAATCGCTCTCCCTTCATGTTGTTATGATGTTGACAGGGTCCGCGAGTGCGGCATTCAGTTTTGTGTTGAATTTTGCAACCGTTGTCTTCTTATTTTTCATCTCAGTCCCTTTCAGTGACTGTCGGTGGCGACCACTCAACACACATTTTTGTCCACTTTGTGTCTTACAAGGAACCCCTCGAGAGCGAGGTCACAAGTTCACACTTCAGTATGGCTCACTTGAAAGTGTTGTGTTAACAATTAGGATGGGAAAAATATTAGCTGCTAATGACTCACCATGTGCATCAGAGGGGCGACAGAAAATGAGTATCCGGGAGGTGTAGAGATCAACCTTCTATGGGATGCATGTCTTTCACTTCACAAAATGGGTATCATCGCCATTCAAGAAATCTTGAAAACGAACACTATGAACAACGAATGAAAAATAGCGTGCCGCAGTGATCACGATGATCGCACCATCAAGATAGAAGGCCAATTGCTTTGGAGTTATACGCCGTGAAGGACGCTCACTAGGTATCCACTATAAAGAATGCATATACGAGGGGCGTTCAGAAAGTAAGCTCCGATCGGTCGCGAAATGGAAACGACTATGAAAATCCGATAAAGCTTTGCACAGATGTGTTGGGTAGTGTCTCTAGTATAACCCCAGTTAGCATCACGTCACTCTTCTCATTTCTGAGCTCGCAGTGAGTGCGTAAAGATGTCTAGAAAATAGTGTCTGCCGCCAAGTACGGGGGCCTGGTGAGAAATGTCCCCTGAAGCTATGCAGCTAACATTACATAACTGTCGTGCTGTTTCTTCTTCAAGACAATTCTCAGCCGCATTCTGCAGGGGCAATGAAGATGCTCCTGCATCGTTTTCAAATGGAAATGTGAGATTACCCACAATACAGTCCGCAATTGTCTCCCCCTGAGTTTCATCTCTGGTCACATGAACCGCTGTCTTTGAAGACAACATTTTGACACAGACAACGAGGTGTAGGCCAGCGTGGAGAATTGGCGGAAAGCACTGGCGGCTGCCTTCTATGATGAGGCTATTGAAAAGTTGGTACAACGCTATGACAAAAGTCTAAGTCAGAACGGCGACTACGTAGAGAAGTAGCTGAAAGGTGTAGCTAATTGTTACAAGTAAAACATTTCTGATGTTCACTGTGGTTTCAATTTGGCAATCAATCGGAGCTTACTTTCTGAAAAGGCCTCGTAGAATGATGCACATGCAACGGGATAGTAAGAACTGATGGAATGTGATGACATGCAACGTAATGCGAAACTAGCTATCTTTTAAGGCTTATTTGCAGATAGGGCAATGCTATGTTTTATATAGCACAAGTGGCCCATTGGGACCAGCCTGGATAGGAGGGGCCCTCCCGGTCGTTATGATGGTTTTCTTTGACTTGAGCCTCTACGATTCGGTCGAGTAGCTCCTCAATTGGCACCACGAGGCTGAGTGCACCCCGGAAAATGGCAACAGCGCATGGAAGCCCGGATGGTCACCAATCAAAGCGCCGACCAGGCCCCACAGCACTGAATTTCGGTGCTCTGATGGAAAACGGTGTATCCACTGCGGTAAGGTCGTTGCCCACTATGTTTTATAGGCACAGAAAATACAAATGCCCAGACGTTGAGTTTGTGCAGTGGTCCCAGATGGCAAGAATTACGTGTCAGACACTTTCCAGGAGGAATGCTTCGCACCTCGAGCTTCTCGTAACACAATAAGTAACTTCCCAACCAATTTGCCATCCAGATTACCAGTCGACATAATTGTACAACAATGCTTTATGGCACTGATGTTAGTTGATCTCGATACAACTTTCTTAGTACCTCTAGTTTCCTGGGCTTCTTTCATATGCATTTCCATTTCATATTCCCTTTGGTCGGAATTGAAAACAAATTCCTTACTGAACTACTGCTTAAGTTTGCCGATCTCATTTACACATTTTCGGGCCGACTCTGTAGATTGCTGTGCATCGTCAAGTTGACACTTCGTTGAATATTTCGTTAGCTCACGACTACCGTTTCAGTAGCTCTGTCTGAAACTATCCAGCCACAAACTGGTTCCCTTGACACCACTGTAAACTCTGTCGCGAGCAATTTGACGAGCATAACGTAGTAGGTAACTACGATGCACATCCCGTAAATTGTATCGAGCATCCTTGAAACCCAAAAACACCAGTTTTTGTAACAAGTGCTGTAACCTCCCCACAAAAATTATAAAAGTCAATAATAGTGAAATTGTAACCTCCCAGGAAGAAAATGCAAGTCAATGTTAAGTGAAATGTTGTCTTCCCACAAAACTGCATAATAAAAATCAGCCAAGCGTAACCTCCTTGCAAAAATTAAAGAATAATAATGGCCCAAATGTAAAGTCCCCACAAAATTAAGGAATGAAGATTGATCGTAAAACCACACAATATTAATTAAATAATGAACTATGACCTGAATGTAACATCTCAACACAAATAATTAAACCTGATAAATCTTATAAGGGCAGCAACGCTGACCTTCGGCCCAGTGAAACAATTAAACCTGAACACAAAAACCAAAATTCTTACCTCAGTAAACTGCATCTATATCTGCTCTTATTTTATGGCACAGCGCCGTGCAATGCTGGCCCATATTTACTTTTGATTCTTGGAGGGAATGCATAGCAAGTATTATTTAAGTTGAAATGAATCGTTTTCTTTAAATCAGTTACTTTATAACAAAATTATTATTGGGGCAATTCTTGAACAAATTAATTACAATTAACATATGTTATTAGCTGAGCGCAATGCTGCTTCATTAACTTCGATAACAATATACCTCGTACCGAACCGTGACCAGAGATGGAAGGAGAGCACGCCGCCGACGCATGCCGACGCCCGCTCAGTACAACCGTCCACTCGCTACAACTACTGCCGACAGAGTGTAACTCGCAACTGACAACTCCCTCTGCCGACTCCACACACACAACTGAACTCTCGCGCGGTCAAGCGCAGACTAGCAACGATAAATAACTCTCTGGTCAGAGATTCTGTCATGCCTCGCCATCGCTGGTATTGAATACATATGAAACGTACGCGTTTCATAACCCTCCACTGGGGGGGCAAAAATTTGGCAGCGATGGTGAGTCATTTGGACTTGCCATGAGCAACAAATTTTTTCTTAACTAATTAACTTTACAATTACAGAATATATACCGATATATAACATGAAGTAAATATTGTGCACATGCACCGAGTACAAAACATATTAGGCAATAACAAAATGTGAGTACAAAACATATTAACAAATGACATAAGCGCACATGCACTGAAAAATTCTTCAAAGTTTTCACAACAGATAGACATAACGAGTAGAAATCTCATTGACAAATGACATAAGTGCACATATACTGTAGTTCAGAACATATCAGCAAATAAAAAAAAGTACATACAATGAGTAGAAATCATGTTAGAAAAATGACAAAAGTGCACACGCACTATAATTCAGAATATATCAGCAAATCAAAAAAAATGTATTGGTCATGAAAACAAATCATATTAACAAAAAAAATGATTTTCACTATGTTACAAGAATTAGGATAGGAAAGGGAAGGATTGCATCATGGTTGTAGCACTTTAGGTTGCACGCAGCTGCACTGAAAGTCCATATCTTTCTACTGAAGCACAACACCAAGTGAGACAATCTGAAGTTCTTTTCCCAGAAGTATTTATCAGCGTAGCCAAGACACTGAAATGTCGTAGTAATATTCCATGTTATCATTTTAGCAGTACATTAGGTACACCAAACAGTGGGACCATAATAACGTCTCCTTCGCTTACGGTGGTGGACAGCATGTCGTGTCAACACCACATTCTTGTAAGGTAGACCAACGGAGAATTAGTGCAAAAATCAAATACAGTGCTCCATGATCAAGAGGATATACAGGACAAACGGATATTGTAGTAATTCAAGGTAGTTAGGTCAGAAGGTGAAGGACATTAAGTCACATACTAGACTTAATTGAGAATTACATTAGTAGTTTGCGGCATTCATTGCCCAGTTATTGAACATTTCTGTACCATGTATGTAGTATTACAGAATATTGTTCATAAATTGCTTTACAGAAAACATTGGCATTCATTTCCTAATTACAAATCATCAGAAGTCATTACATAATAATATTCATATGGTGTTTTACAGAGAACATTGGCACTCATTCCCTAATTACAAATAATCAGAATTCATTACATAATTATATTCATGTGGTGTTTTACAGAGAACATTGGCACTCATTTCCTAATTACAAATCATCAGAAGTCATTACATAATTATATTCATGTGGTGTTTTACAGAGAACATTGGCACTCATTCCCTAATTACAAATCATCAGAAGTCATTACTTAAAACAGAAGGTAGTCAATAACGTAGTATTACAGAATAATGTTCATAATTAATCATTGGTCATCTCAATACAGTAATCAGTAGCATTCATTTCCCAGTTACAAAGCATTATTATTGTACTGTAACTATTACTCAAAGTCTGTGATTGGAAAACATCATTCAGTATTACTCAAAATTCATTATTCAGGTGACATACTATTCAGAGCTGATCAGTATTACTCAGAACTTTCTTAAACTGGTATCATTATTTGGGACTGGTAATACATTTTTTTTGTTAGCAATGCATTGGGTTGGGTAATTACAGGGGAAAGAAAAAAAATTGCTTTTGGGTTGTTGCTGTAAATGAAAATGCGTAACGTCATTCGTCATGAGTCAGCTGTAGCAAGATTATGAAACAAGGCAGTATATGTGATCACATTTATAAATGATAGACACAACTGGGTAAAAAAAATGCAAGTACTAGAACAGGTTTAATAAGTAACAGGTTTAGTAAGTATCATGAAAAGCTTCTCCTGGAAAAAATAAAAAATGGATTATTGAGCTGAAAGAAGAAACGCATATTATGCTGAAAAGTAGTGAACTTCGAATTAACAGGTAGTGATATGTGTATAAAAATGTGCGTGTTCCCTAGCTGTCCTTTCCAAAACCATCAGTCATCCTACTATGCAATATAACACATATTGTCAAAACGAACTGCAACAAATACTTAAATAACTACATAGCATAAATGCATAAACTTCAACATCATCCTCATCTGTAAAGAAAAAACTTCATTATCCATCACTTCATTATCTATATTATCATAACTCCATTATCATCATCACCTGTAAAGAAAAACTTCATTATCCATAGTAGCATATTCTTCATCATTATTCATCAGCATTCATTATCATCTGCAAAAAATCACTTCATTATTCATTATACAACTATTCCTTATTTCTAGCATATTTCCTCACTAAAACTAAGATGTGAAATTCTGTCTGACAGCCTGCATCAATCGCTTCGTATTCTGAAAGAAAAAATTAGTTAAGACTGCTATTCTACGATGTGTATAGCATATTCTTGTTAATGCTTGTTAATTCTGATCCATTTACTCTTCATCACGAAGTATTGCATTCTCTTTCGTTCATTCCGAAGGTGAAATTCCCATTTCTGTTTAATTTATTTCGTTTACACGTTATTTCTTTCTGAAAATAATGAACAAAGACTAATGTCTTGCATTTAATTCATATACCCATTAAATAAAAACTGGTTTATAGTAACATAATTGAGCATACAGCATAGCATGACAGAAAACGTAATATGTCAAAAAATATAGACAGTGTTCAGATGCAAAAATGTACACAGAATATCATAATGCAGCAGCAAAAAATGTAAAATAGTCACGATGTAGAGATATCATAGGGCAAAAATGTCAAAGTCACTGGTGTTTGCTATATCTTAACTATTCCATAGTGCATACAAACAAAACAGGAAAACAATCATACATACATAAGAAATGGAAAATATGCACGGTCTGATGTGTAACGACAAGAAAAGCGACCTGCTAACCTTACCTTGCCGGGCACTTGCCAAGAAAAAATGCGATAATCATCAGTAGGTGTTCATCTGAATATAATTGCATAAGTGGTCATAAAAAATTAGGAATGGCATTACAGTGTGATAAATCATAAAGTATTTCATTCAATAAAAGGTTTGACGTTCGACACGTGATGGTTTCCTTTCGATTTTCTGGTTCTCAAAGTTTCGACGTGTACTACATTGGGGTGAGGAATGCTGCGAATCCGATATGGACTTGCGTATAGAAGTTCAAATATACTGCACCTACCTTTTATTTTGTTGGATAAATAGTGTGTACGTACTAATATCTTCTGTCCAACGTGAAGGTCATGGCGTATACAAACCTGTTTTTGTTGTCTTCTCCGGCGCTCTGTGGCACGTCTGATGTTGTTCAGCGCAATATCAATTATTTCATGGTGTCGTAGTCGACGAGATGTAGGAAATGTTACTAATTCTTTAATTTTGTTAGGTGGTTCAGCATTTTTCAGTATAACAGACGGAGATAGCATAGTGGATTCATTTGGTATGGAATTAATTACATCCTGGAATAAGTCTATGTGTGTGTCCCAATCAATATGTCTTTTGTGGCAGTATATTCTACACAGTTTACCAATTTCTTTCATTAATCGTTCACAAGGGTTCGAAGAAGCATGGTACCTGGATATATATATCGGAGAAATGTTTCTAGCTCGTAACATACGTGCCCATATAGCAGATCGAAATTGTGATCCATTGTCGGAAATTACTTTCATCACATGCCCTACATGAAATAGAAAATGTTTTACAAATGCTTTCGAAAGAGTTTTAGCAGTAGCTTTGCGTAACGGAGTGAACCTAACAAAATTTGAAGTGAGTTCAACAGCGACAAGGATGAAGCAAAAACCTCTATTAGATCTGGGAATCGGACCAAAAATGTCTACAGCGGCCATATGTCTTAATTTAACGGGTACAATGGGATATAATGGAGGAATATGAGAAGTTGTGTCTGACTTAACTTTCTGGCAGATTTTACATGACGCTAAAACTCGTCGTACACGTTTCTCCATGTTGGGAAAATAACAGTTCTGTCTCAGTATAAGAAACATATTCTAGCTCCGTAATGTGCGTAACTTAAATGAGTTTACCACATTAATTTGTTAACAAGCTCGTCAGGAATGCATAATATCCAATTATTGCTGTCAGGATGAGAGCGGCGAAACAGAATGTCATTGCGTTCAGTGTAATGGTTTCTAATGGTAACATTTTTCCTATCTTGCCAAAGGTGTTTAATCTCTTTCCACACGTTGTCTTTACTTTGCTCTTGTGCTATGTCCTGTAATGACGATGAAATGAAATTTTCAAATGCAACTTGTTGAATGTACATGACGCTAGAATTGACTTGGCAGAAGTTGGTTGCGATGTCTTGCTGATTATTGCTGAGAGAACGGGATAGTGCGTCTGCTACAATGTTTTGCGTACCGGGAATGTGAACGATTGTAAAATTAAATTCCTGTAAATAAAGTTTCCATCTGCTTAATCTGTCATGTGTAAATTTTGCTGAAAGTAAAAAGTGGATAGCTCTATGATCTGTGTAAACGGTAGTGTGTCTTCCATAAAGAAAGTGCCTAAATCTCGTAAAAGCCCATACAACACATAATGTTTCCAGTTCGGTAACGGAATAATTCCGTTCAGCAGGTGACAGAATGCGACTTGCAAATGCGATGTTTTTAATTACTGTAGAGCCATCTTCTTCAATTTCCTGGAAAATATGTACTCCTAAAGCGGTGTTAGAACTATCGGTGGCAATGGAAAAATTTCTGGTAAGATCTGGGTGCGATAAAAGTGATGCATTCAACAAAGCATGTTTCAGGTTCATAAATTCAGAATGTGCTTGCTTATCCCAGGACCAAATAGTGTTTTTACCTGTCAATTGGCATAATCTAGGTGTGTCTAAAGCAGAGTGATGAATAAATTTACGAAAAAAGTTAATTAATCCCAAAAAGCTGCGTAATTGTTTTTTTTTTTTTTTTTTTTTTGTCATAGGAACAGTAATGTCACGTAAAGCTTGAAGTTTTTCTGGGTCAGGCGCAATGCCTTCTGCTGAAATTACATGTCCAAGAAAGTTTATAGAAGTTTCGCCAAAGTGCGATTTACTGAGATTAACTGTGAGTCCTTGTGCACGAAAAGTTTGCAACAGTCGTTCAAGAATCAGATTGTGTTCAGTCCAGTTAGCTTCTGCAATAAGAATGTCGTCTACGTACGTTGTAATTCTGTCTTTAAGTTCTGTCGCAAGTATAGTATTCAAACCGCGAATAAACGCTGCTGAAGAAATTGTTAAACCGAACGGTAATTTACAAAATTAATAACAGTCACCAAAACAGAGAAATGCTGTGTACTTTCTGCAGTTCGGATGGAGCTGAATTTGCCAAAATCCCGTTTTCAGATCCAATGTAGAATAAATAGCAGTACCGTGAAATTTCTGTAGTAGTTCCTCTAGTGTCTGTGGTCGATCTGTTTCATTAATAATTATGTCATTGATGTGACGTGAATCAAGCACGAGGCGAAGTGAGCCATCCTTTTTCTTAACAATATGGAGCGGTTTTATGTACGGACTAACTGCCGGTTCAATAATTCCTTGGTCGAGCATATCTTGCAATTCTTTCTTAACTTGTTCTCTATGGATATATGGAATGGGATAATGCTTTGCCTTAAATGTGTCGTGCTGTTTGACTTGAAATTCATACATAAAACCGGACATAGTACCAGGAACGTTGTCAAAAACTGGAGCTTACTGTAAAAGAATTTTGTGTAGTTGCGTCCGTTGGTCGTCTGTATTTGCACTGCTCTGTTTAACTTTATAAGAAATCGTCTGTATTACGTCATAGTCGGCTTCGTCTGGAGTATTATAGTTGTGTAGGTACGTATCTGTGAACAATGTGGAATTACAGTCTATGCTACGTGATACGGAAATGACCTCTGTACGATTAATTGTTTGTTCTTCTGCAAATAGAGAGTGCTGAAATTCTAAAGCCAATTGCACATTTTCATCCTTTAGCATTAAATAGGAATTTTGAAAATCAATAACTGCGTCGTGTTGTACCAGAAAATTAGTATCTAAAATAACGTCTGTTGTCAATAAAGGAACAATCCAAAAATTTTAGTGAAATTTGTGACCTGCAATACAAAATGATAAATGTGTCTGTAATATTACATCTACTCCTTTACTCGATACTGCTCCTTTTATTTTGGTTTTACCTAATGGTAACGTAGGATAGGCATTCTCTTTGTTACACTCGTTAAAAGTTTCTTCATTTATTACTGACATAGGTGATCCAGAATCTATTACTGCTGAAAATTTCGATGAACCAATTTTAATTTCGATGACACGATGTGAAATGGTTTTCTGAACAACTGCTCTTTCTTGCAAAAGAGTGCCTCTGATGTCGTCAAAAGTAATTACATTTTCGTGAACAACATTCTGCGTGTCTGAAATAGTGCTTGTGTTAGTGGAAGATGCGACCTGTACTGTATCTAGTCAAATTCTATCTGACGTGTTATTATTTTCTGGAGGATGCTGTGGCATTTCGACTATTTGAACTGTTCTGTTATTTCTTCCAGACGTATTACGTTCTGGATGATACCTACTATCGGGTTCATTCATGAGAATATGTTGTTGCGGATGATTTTGCTGCTGGTAAGACCGATTGTTATTAAACGTATGTTGATAATTGTGCTCATTGTTTTTACGTCTGTCGTGATAGTCATTCCTATATGGTGCATTGCGATAGGAATTGAAGTACTGTGTTTTCTGCACGTAGTCATTTCCTTGCTGCCGTGCGTTACTATTTCTTGGAGCTGAGACTATACGTGCACGCGGCGAAACATTAAGGCTTGGCTGACCTTGCAGACTGCATTGTTGGTTATGTATGCTAACCAGCTGGCTTTCATGCTGTTGCGGAGAAAAACCTCTATGGTTACCAAAATGTGTTTGCTGTTGCTGATAATTTTGACAATACCGATAATTAAAATTTTGCCTGTTATTAAAGTTCTGGTGGTTGTCGTTCCTAAAGCGTCTATTACCTTTGCAATTGAAATTGCGTGGCTGATCGTAATTACTGTATGCTTGTTGAACTTGGTTGTTGTAAGAAAGTGCTGATTCACTGTATGGTTCACTTAGGTACTGATTTTGTTGGACCATGTGTTCAAAAAATTGCGTGACAGTGGAAAAATTTGAGTTCTCATAATTCGGCAAACTAATTAGTTGGTCCTTAATTCCGCGCTGTGTCGTCTTCGACCAATACGCTCATAGAAAAGCATTCTGAAATTCTTCTACCGAGTAACATTGTCTCGCGATCGGTCTCATACGAGTTGCCGGTTCGCCTTCCAAAAAACTGCAAACGAATTCAAGTTTATGTGTTACGGGCCAAGTCGGTGGAAAAGCAAAGCTAAATTGTATCCAATCTAGGGGGTGAATCTGTGCTCTGTCATTTTTAAATACTTTAAATTTTCTTACTGATAGAAAATGTTTGTAATCAAAATTATCGTCCCTGTATGACGGAACAGGTTCAGGATTGTATGGGAATCTATTTGACTGTGACTGTTCGGAATCTAACTCACGTACTCTCTGTAGATTACCTAAATTATACTGGCTGTATGAGTGTGAGAAATGTTCGGAATTCGCCGTATGCTGTGACGTGTTATTAACTGAAATATTTTTTATCTCCGTTACTTCTTGCTGTAAACCTGACAATTTTCTACGTAATGTATTATTAGACGAATCGATCTCATTGATTGTCTGCTGTAGATTTTGAAATTCAGGTGTTTGGTTAAACAAAATCGGTGCAGTATCGTCTGATTTGCTGTCATTATTATTTTCTAGAACGTCAATATGACTGACCAATTCATCATACTTTTCAGTCAGTATTTTTACCTGATCATCGGTTTTAGTGTCAGAGGCATTAATCTGTTTTTGTATTTTACGTGTGGTTTCGTTCAATTTTTTAACGTCTGCTTTGATGACGTCGGAATCCTGTATTAGTTCTAATTGTTCGAGTCTGTCGGTCACTGTTTGAAAATCTACTGTGTGTGTATCTGTTTTTGATTTAAGATCGGAAATTTCATCACGCAATTCGGTGTTCAACTGTTCGATGGTATTAATTTTGTCGGGCACTGTAGCAATATTGTTGTCTACGTATGTTTTTGCTTTCGCAAACAATTTACGTTTGTCTTCTTGTCTCTGTGCAGTAATTGTTTCCATGACTTGTCGTTTTACTTTATTTTGTCCCTGTATGAATTTACGGAAACGCGTTTCACTGTTTTGTACGTGGTGATTAAAGCGTTCGTTAATTTGGCTGTTCTGTTGTTCGAACTTCGCGTCTATTTTTGTATCCAGTGTGCGCGAAAGTTCTGCTGTCATTAATTTAAACTCGTCCCGTAACTGTGTTGCTTTTTCAGAGCATTGTTTACCGACTGCACTAATTTCGTCTCTAAGTGTTTCTGTTGTAGCTGTTTGCATATCTCTTAATTCTTGCACTACAGATCTAATTTCTTCGCTACTTTTCCTAGCACAAGCCTCGATTTCCTCACGTAATTGTTCCTTAGTATCATGACACTGCGCGGCAACGGCTCTAATCTGTTCACTAAGCTGTCTGGAATTGTTGTATAATTTTTCATTAAGTTGTTTGTGATTGTCGTCTTGTCTTTCATTCTATTGTTTGGAATTTTCATTAAGTTATTGTTTAAAATCTTCACTCTGTTGTTTGGAATTGTTGTCTATTTTCTCACTAAGTTGTTGTTTGAGATTTTCACTATTTTCATTAAGTTGTTTGAATTTTTCATCAAATTGTGCCACAATTTGATTCAAACCTATATTATCTACTCTATTCTCAGTGCTGTTTAATGGCGTACCTGCAATTGTCACGTTTTGTGTATCCATTTGGACATTCTGTGATTCTTGAAAATGTTTGCTAATCGGATGTGCACTGTTAGTCACTACCTCGGAATTAAATAAATCTGTCGTACTCTGATTATACTGTTCATTTTCATTAGAAAAATTTGTCTGTTCGTCACGTGAATTTTGCAAACCGGTTGTGTTAAGCTGGGCAGCGCTCATTGCAACAGAACGCCCCGCGTCATCAATTGTCGTCAAATTAACAGAGGACATAATTGAATTCGTCTGTTCATCACTAAGATCAAAATCATTATTAGTGGTCGGTACGTACTGATTGTCAGTAAACGGAGGATTGTCATCAATACACTGTGTGTCACAAGTACTATCGGTGAAGTTATTTAAGTCGGTTATTTCACTCATTATACCTCGCGATGCACTATTAACAGTCTTTCGCGGCATTTTTAAACTAGTCACAATTATTCACAAATGAGACAGACAATGCAAAATCCTCAAAATACAAATACAACAAAGAGCTACGAATTGCCGATGATCTGTGGAAGAAGGTCACAAAATTAGTAAAAGCGTTGCGCCAAATGCTAATTATATTTTCGTAAATAAGAGCAGATATCTTACTACTTCTCAAAAGATTCTCAAAGAAATACGATCCTGGTCCCGAAGTCGCCAAGTGTAACCTCTCCACAAAAATTTTAAAAGTCAATAATAGTGAAATTGTAACCTCCCAGGAAGAATATGAAAGTCAATGTTAAGTGAAATGTTCTCTTCCCACAAAATTGCATAATAAAAATCAGCCAAGCGTAACCTCCTTGCAAAATTAAAGAATAATAATGGCCCAAATGTAAAGTCCGCACAAAATTAAGGAATGAAGATTGATCGTAAAACCACACAATATTAATTAAATAATGAACTATGACCTGAATGTAACATCTCAACACAAATAATTAAACCTGATAAATCTTATAAGGGCAGCAACGCTGACCTTCGGCCCTGTGAAACAATTAAACCTGAACACAGCGCCGTGCAATGCTGGCCCATATTTACTTTTGATTCTTGGAGGGAATGCATAGCAAGTATTATTTAAGTTGAAATGAATCGTTTTCTTTAATTAGTTACTTTATAACAAAATTATTATTGGGGCAATTCTTGAACAAATTAATTACAATTAACGTATGTCATTAGCTGAGTGCAATGCTGCTTCATTACCTTCGATAACAATACACCTCGTACCTAACCGTGACCAGAGATGGAAGGAGAGCACGCCGCCGACGCATGCCGACGCCCGCTCACTACAACCGTCCACTCGCTACAACTACTGCCGACAGAGTGTAACTCGCAACTGACAACTCCCTCTGCCGACTCCACGCACACAACTGAACTCTCGCGCGGTCAAGCGCAGACTAGCAACGATAAATAACTCTCTGGTCAGAGATTCTGTCATGCCTCGCCATCGCTGGTACTGAATACATATGAAACGCACGCGTTTCAGTGCGTCTTGTCATCTCCTTAATATTTCTAGGTTTTCGTATGCTCTACGCGGTCACATTGCTGCAGAATTATTCGAAATATGTTATTAATTGTTTATTTTTGTTTTGTTTTACTGTGCTGCGGATGATTGTCCATTAGCGTTATTATGTTAAGTACCCCCTCCTTGTACAACGATTGTCACTTGCTACGTTTCACTGGAAACTGGATTTGTGGCTATCTATGCGAGGAGGGTAATGAACTGCGTGGCTCGACACCTGTTTCAGTCTCAATTACTTTTGTTACGTATGTATGATCGTCATCATACTCTTCTTGTACGTTACGAGCGTATACAACACCACACATTCCAAATCTTGCAGAAACTCTGTTGTTTCATTGACACTCTGCAAAATTCCTTCGGTTCCAACATGTCAACATCGGCGACTGTTGTCGTAGATGTAATGAAAGTTTTTTATGTTTATCGTTGTCATTGCTCCGCTTGTGTCAACACCACTAGCGCTGGAGCACTGTCGTGAGTTACTCGTCAAATTAGCAGTTGAATTACGGTCTGTAGCCTCCTCCTTTGCTCACAATCGGATACCTACAGTCCCGTTCCCTACTGCCGTTAACAGACAGTATTTAGGTTGCGTGGTAGACAATATGTGGGGCGTCATACACCGTAAACATTATTGGTCTTTCGTGACCTCGCACTCAAAGGGTTCGTCGTTAATGCAGAATCTTTTTCCACTTTCCCTGAATGTGCTATAAATCTTCGATACGGTACCTGTTGAAATACCAAACACGTCTTTAGCCTTGATCACAGAAGCACGCGCGAGACGAGCACCACCAATCTGGCCACGTTCGAATTCACTTAGCGTATAGATAACGCTCTCGCAGCTACAAAAACTCCTTTTCTGACCACTACGGACACTTGTGACACGTTGAGGGCATTGCACAGTTGCCATTACAGCCAAATTCAACAATGCAAACTATAGACTTTGCTAACATCTATTTTTGGTAGCCTTTGCTATAGATGAGGGTTTTCTGCACGCACCGCAATGTTTGTCTATTCATTATTTCTGTGTAGTGTGTGAGAGCTGCGAGGCTGTGAACGCCGTTTTTTTCCTTAGTCAAACGCGCGCGTGCGCGCGCGCCTACGTGCGTCTGTATGTGTGTGTGTGTGTGTGTGTGTGTGTGTGTGTGTGTGTGTGTGTGTGCGTGCGTAGGTGTGTGTGTGTCTGGTGGTGAGAGGGCTGGTGTGAGTTATTGTAAATTAGAGAGATGGTGTTAGATATTGAGCAGAGATAAGAGTGTATAGATGGTGATTATATGGTAGGTTCCTGGAAACAAGTGGTAGTGACGGCTGGGAACTGACTGTGAGGGCCTGGGGAGTTTTAGTCAGTAACTCATGCAGGTAGAGGGTTGGTCATACGTCGCTACTTAATATTTTGTAAGTTTCTAGTTGAAAAACACACCCGGTTGCAGAGTTATTTAACTATTTTGTGAGTGTTAATTTAAGAAGTGTGTAGATTTCCAGTCTGATCTGATCATTATGAAGTGTTTCTCTTCAGTTATGGTATTGCTAATGTGATGGTTTTCTTGTTGAATGAGAGGAAGTATTTTTATTCTTTTTCCTTACGATCTCCTAATCTGAGTCTGGTGGTAATTTAGTGTTGGTGTTAGGATTCTGTGAAAGTTGAATGGTCTGTACTTCATTTTCTGCTTAAGAGGCTCCGGAAAGGCTCAAAATCATGAAAAGTTCAATTTTTACTTTTTAGCGTTTTCAGAATCTGCAGACTATTACCTTTTAATAGATATATAATTTATTCAATTCCGAAGACTACAACTATTTTTAAATTTTTTTTGAAATGTGTTCTACATGGGCGTGACCCACTGTGGCGCTGTTAAACTGCTGTCAAATGGTGTTATTATTAACGTCCGTGTTCATCAGGTACATTTTAGTGATGTGAGATAAAGTATGTGTTGTGGCTAACCTGTGATGGTTCAATATATATCGCTGGTGTGATTGCCGATTGTTTCATGTTTATTTACTCTGTCGTTATCTCGAAAATATTCGTAATTAATTCTGTTTCTTGAGTCTCTGTTTTGTTGAAGTATAATAATGAGTAAAAGTAAAGTTATTAGAAATCCTCTGAAGGCTTTTAAGAAAAGGAGAAATGTTGGAAAGCCAAAGGTATGTGTTATTACTGTAAACAATAAAGACGATGAAAATCCCCAACATAGCTTGTGTCCCAAAGAAGAAGACAGTTGGTGTAAATATAACAAAGGATTGCTAACTGGTGAAGTGCACACTCATAAGCATAGTCTGCCTCATGCAATAATGGAGGTGATAAAACCTATTTTCAGAGACTTAGCAGCACCTGAACTGTTGAAAAAGTGTATTCACGGAAAAACTCAAAACCCCAATGAAAGTGTAAATAGTGTTATATGGTCGAGAATCCCCAAGACTGTATTTGTTGGAATAGAAACACTTCACTTTGGTGTGTATGATGCTGTTGCGACTTTCAATGATGGCAACATTATAAGGTGCAAGGTATTTAGAAATATGGGAATGAAGATAGGTTCTAACATGGTACGAGCGATGCTTGCTTTAGACAAGGAACGCCTTCGGGCTGCAGACAGGGCTGTAAAGAGTCTAGAAATACAAGCAAGAGTAAACAGGAGGAGGAACAAGAGGAAGCTGGAGGAGGAGTTTGCAGAGGATGAAGATAATCCATCCTATGGACCTGGAATGCACTAAAAAGTTAATCCAATCTTTGTCGCTCGATTCCCAAAACTTTATTTTCTCATACTAATTACATGTTTTCTAAGGATCTTCCAAACATTTTTTTTTCAAACTTTCAGTAAATGTTACACAGTACCTTCTGCATAATTTACCACAGCCTTTTTCCAAAAAACTGTATATTTTTGAATATATAAATAAAAAATTGCAAAAAAATGTTGTGAATTTTCATTACAATTGAAAAAAAATCATCTTTAATAACTGAACTAAAATTTTGTAAAATCCCTGTGTTAAGTTGTAGCCCATATTCCAATAAATAACCTGTAAAAAGTTCAACATCCTACCTCAAATACTTTGTGAGGAAAGATGTAATTTATAAGCGTTATTTTAATATTGCAAGTATAGGGCGTTCCGGAGCCCCTTAACCTTTACTGGTATCAAACTTCATCCTGGCTCGAATTACGTATCTGATATTCCTTTTATTACATTCTAACTGGTAGATTCCTGATTTCTGATATCGTTAGGAATCAGTCCGTCAAGTATAAAACCATTTTTATCGAGCATAAATATTTTAGGCTTGACAGACAAGTTAGATGATGTAGATGTGAACTGTAAACGCCACCTATGATGGCGGGTATGTCCGAATTGTCCATCTCCCAAATAACTACTTTTGAAGTGCAGCTCATGGTGTATATCAGAACGTCCTTTATGAAATAATTCTTGACGCTTGTATCTACGAATTATACATCACTTTTTATAAAAACTGAGCTACATTCATGTTTTCCCGGCAATAGAGAAGACTCTTCGAGAAGGAGTTCAATGCTATGACATGTGTGGAACCCTATCAAATAGCAGTAAGATAATAGCGCTGCAAATTATTGTCATGCTCTCAGCAGAAGCGCCCCCTTTTATGCCCCTGGGTATGGAATCACAGCGAGAAAAGAGTGCTTGAACATAAATGCAGGTTATAGTGAAGTCTATAATTTGCTTTGTTGTATTTGGCAGTTAATTGCACCTCTGCTGTGTGATCGACAAGTCACAAGTGTCTGTCGTGGACGGAACATTTGTATTTATAGCTGTGAGAGCGTTATCTGTACGCAAAGTGAATTCGAACGTTTCCAGATTGCTGGTGTTCGTCTTGTGGGTGCTTCTGTGAATAAGGCAAAAGACTTGTTCAGTATTTCAACAGGAACCGTATCGAAGAAGCACATACAGAGAAAGTGGAAAAACATTCTGCGCTCACAACGAACCCTTTAAGTGCGAGATCACAAAAGATTAATATTGTTTACGGCGTTCGACGCCCCATATATTGTCTACCATGCAACCAAAATACTGTCTGCTAATGGCAGCAGTGCACGGGACTGAATATATCGGATTGTGCGCACAGGAGGAGGCTACAGAGCATAATTGAATTGCTTAGTCGACGAGGAACTCACGACAGTGCTACAGTGCTGGTGGTGTTGATACAAGCAGAGCAATACAACGATAAACAAAGCAAACGTTCCATTACATCTACAGCAACAGTGGCCGATGTTGACATTTTGTCAGAAAGGAACCCAAGGAATTTAGCACAGTGAGGGAGAAGTGGCAATGAAATAACAGTTTCTCAAGCTGTGGAATGTGTGATGATGTATATGCTTGACTGTACGGACAACGTACATGAGTAGTAAGATGATGATTCGTACTTAACAGAAGAAAGTGATACGGGAAGAAGTGCGGGAAACGCAGTTCATTACACTCCTCGCACAGATAGCCTCAAATCCCGTTTCCGGTGAAACGTAGCAAGTGACAATCGTTGTCCAAGGAGGGGGTACTGAACATCATTACGTTCATGGAAGACCATTCGCAGTATAGAAAAAAAAATTACGAACCTATTTCGAATAAGTCTGCAGCAATATGACAGCGTAGTGCATAAGAAAAGCTACGAATATTGAGATGACAAGACGCACTTGTTACAAAAACTGATGTTTTAGCGTTTCAAGCCTGCTCGATAGGATTTCCAGGATGTGAATGGTAGTTAACTACTATGTTATTCTTGTCAAATTGCTCGCGACAGAGATTACAGTGATTTCCAGGAAAGCAGTTGGTCGTTGGTTACATTCAAACAGTGCTACTGAATTACAAGTCGTGAGCTAACGAAATTTTCAACGAAGTGTCAACTTGACGATGCACAGCAATCTGTGGAGTCGGCCCTATAACCTGTCGATGAGGTAAACAAATTTATGCAGTAGTTAAATAAGGAATTTGTTTACAGTTCCGACCAATGGGGATTTTAAATGAAAATGCTTATGACAGAAACCCAGGAAACTAAAGGTACCCAGAGAGTTGTATCAAGATCAAATGACATAAATACCTTAAAACATGCTTATACAGTTATGCTGACTGTTAATCTGGATGGTAAATTGGTTGGAAAGTTATTAACTTTGTTGCGAGACGTTCGAGGTGGTCCACGCCATACGATTCTTTCTCGTGTGCGTGGTCTTGCAAGGGAAATAGGGAATATTTAGGTCACAGCAAGCAGGAGTGGGGAAATGGGTGTAAGAGAACTGTGGTAAGACCACTGCTTTTGGCCAATAACTGGTCTAAATAACTGGCTTTTACTTATTCCCTGATATGAGTATAAAAATCATACTTCTTTAGGGCAAAGTATCCCTCCTCTAAAGTGTCTGACATACAATTCATACCATCTGAGACCAATAGACCAAATCAGCCTCTGGATGTTTGTGTTTTTCGTGTCCATAAAATATATTATCTGCGACTAAGCCTTAAAAGATAGCTAGTTTCACGTAAGCTCCACGACAGTTTTGCATTAGGTATCATGCCATCACATTCGATCAATTCTCATCATTCTGTTACATCATGATTCTATATACCTTCATTAATAGTGGATACCTAGTGAACGTCCTGCACGGTTTATAGAAGAAAATAAACCAAATGCACCGTGACGAAATCTGTTTAAAAAATACGGGAAGTTGCGAAAAATGAATGCGCAGCAAAACTTTTTCGACCTCTACCCCCCCCCCCCCCCGACATCAGAGGAAAATGCAGTGGACTTCAGAAAATGTAAACGAGAGACCATTAGTGTAAATACAGTTTTTAACTTATAAACACCAAAATTACCAGACACGTATATCCCATTTTCAGCAGACCCGTAGAAGATTCATTATAAATGAAAATTAATTGCGTCTGGTAATAAATTATCTTCATCTGCAGTTGCCTTAAGACGGAAAAACCAATAACAATTGATATACAATAGCTGCTGCGGAAGATACCCATGCAGATAAACAAGCATAAAATAAAATGGAACTCAGCCCCTAGCAAATGTGTACTCTCTGTAATGTAAAAGATACGCTATATCGCCGCCTAATATGATGCGAGAAACCTGAAATTCGGCGGTGGACGAGATCAATATTTGTGATTATAAGGAGGACTTTGCCATCCGCATGTACACCGAAGACATTCTATTCATGGACAAGTCCTTTAATCCGAAAATGAGCAACATCGCTTTCATTTGGCTAGTAGCCAATTGTCTCACTACTTAACCAGTAACAAAATTACCATCTGCCTTGAAGATTACTGAAATCACCTGGCAGCGGACCACAGCAAACTGCTACAGGACAATAAGTACAAAGATAAATCTGTCCGTTTTCTTACCTTAATACTGACCCATGATATGGAACAGAATGATATTGAAACTTCTCGAGAGGATTGAAAGTCGGTAGCACAACGGAATGAATGTTCGCTTAACCCTGGATTACCAAACCCCCATAAAATTTACAATTGCAGTTGGCAGGATTTCGCGGTTCCCGCCAATCTAGTGTTGTCAATATAGGGTGTAAAACGCATATTTTGTACTCATTCCTATGTGACACCATTATAGTCCGTATAATTGTAATTAAATAGTGCATAAACTACAAACTGTAACGTCTTTGGAATAAAATATGGAGTAGAAAAATGGTTTACTAACAATGTAAACCTCCCCCCTCCCCTCCTTTTAATGTCATAAGGTTATAAAACGTCTATGTCACCTACCAGGTTTTACACAGTGTCTTCTCAAGATTATTTTAGTTAAAATTTATAATACTGGTAGTGCTTATTTTAAAATATCTACATCACTGTTTTAAAAGAGAACTCTTGGTTGTTTTACCAGTGATACTTCGTTCGTCTGAGAAGAAGGGGAAATATTCGCTTTAGAAGACGAGTTCGGTTCTTTCCTCTCGACGAACATATTTGTTTGTTTTAAGGGGTTTTTCATAGTCTTAAGAGAAATGTCTCCGATTTGTAGAATATAGTGTTGTTTGTGTTAGAATAGCAGCCCTGAGATAAAACAGACTAGTTCTTCTTGGACGAAGAGGAGAAGTCCGGTTTGTTTTAGAAGCGGAGTATTGTTTGTTTGAAAAGAGGAGGAATGTTCATTTCAGAATAGACGTTCTGCTTGTTTTTATAAGAGCAGTTTCTTTGTTTCAGAACAGGGCACGTACTCTTAATAAAGGAGGAGTGTTGCTTGTCTGAGAAGAGAAGTAATATTTGCTCTGCAATGTGAGATCTGTTTTAATTGAAATGGCGTCAGAAGGTATGTGTCTTAAAAATGAATCTTGTTTGGTGTTTCTTAGTGGAAACGTAGTTGTTATATTACATCGTAGTAGAGTTTTACATGTTATGTAATAAGAAGTTGAAGAATTTAGCGTGAGATGCTAGCCATTGGAGATGTGATGAGCCTCAAGTGGAGAGAGGACGCCGAAGCAAAAAATAAGAAAACACGGAGCAATAAGATAAAGTTGTTAGCGTATTTGTCCGCGAAAACCGAATGTTCCGAAATCGAGTGCCAGTCAGACATACAATTTTAATCTCCCAAGTAGCTCCATTCTTTGGCTGCTACACCTGTACCCTCCCGTCAGTCAATAGCTTTCTCGTCTTCTTTCTCACTGTGCAGGCGGGGAGGTAACTAACACAGGATTCCTTTGAAACGTCCGCCAACAATATTAGCGAAATAATTAAATTACAGACCCCGTTTGCTGCGACATGGTCGCGAATTGAACAGTGACCCGAACATAGAAGGAATTCCATTTACTTCATGTCTATGGTCACCAATCTCTTGTAATCAGACTATATGTTTCAGTCTCTAATGACCATCTTTAGATCTGTTTTATAGGAACATGTTCTAATATACTGGAGCCATAGTGACATCGTCAAATGTTAAACATTAAATCAAAGCCAGCATCGTCAAATACACTCCTGGAAATAGAAAAAAGAACACATTGACACCGGTGTGTCAGACCCACCATACTTGCTCCGGACACTGCGAGAGGGCTGTACAAGCAATGATCACACGCACGGCACAGCGGACACACCAGGAACCGCGGTGTTGGCCGTCGAATGGCGCTAGCTGCACAGCATTTGTGCACCGCCGCCGTCAGTGTCAGCCAGTTTGCCGTGGCATACGGAGCTCCATCGCAGTCTTTAACACTGGTAGCATGCCGCGACAGCGTGGACGTGAACCGTATGTGCAGTTGACGGACTTTGAGCGAGGGCGTATAGTGGGCATGCGGGAGGCCGGGTGGACGTACCGCCGAATTGCTCAACACGTGGGGCGTGAGGTCTCCACAGTACATCGATGTTGTCGCCAGTGGTCGGCGGAAGGTGCACGTGCCCGTCGACCTGGGACCGGACCGCAGCGACGCACGGATGCACGCCAAGACCGTAGGATCCTACGCAGTGCCGTAGGGGACCGCACCGCCACTTCCCAGCAAATTAGGGACACTGTTGCTCCTGGGGTATCGGCGAGGACCATTCGCAACCGTCTCCATGAAGCTGGGCTACGGTCCCGCACACCGTTAGGCCGTCTTCCGCTCACGCCCCAACATCGTGCAGCCCGCCTCCAGTGGTGTCGCGACAGGCGTGAATGGAGGGACGAATGGAGACGTGTCGTCTTCAGCGATGAGAGTCGCTTCTGCCTTGGTGCCAATGATGGTCGTATGCGTGTTTGGCGCCGTGCAGGTGAGCGCCACAATCAGGACTGCATACGACCGAGGCACACAGGGCCAACACCCGGCACCATGGTGTGGGGAGCGATCTCCTACACTGGCCGTACACCACTGGTGATCGTCGAGGGGACACTGAATAGTGCACGGTACATCCAAACCGTCATCGAACCCATCGTTCTACCATTCCTAGACCGGCAAGGGAACTTGCTGTTCCAACAGGACAATGCACGTCCGCATGTATCCCGTGCCACCCAACGTGCTCTAGAAGGTGTAAGTCAACTACCCTGGCCAGCAAGATCTCCGGATCTGTCCCCCATTGAGCATGTTTGGGACTGGATGAAGCGTCGTCTCACGCGGTCTGCACGTCCAGCACGAACGCTGGTCCAACTGAGGCGCCAGGTGGAAATGGCATGGCAAGCCGTTCCACAGGACTTCATCCAGCGTCTCTACGATCGTCTCCATGGGAGAATAGCAGCCTGCATTGCTGCGAAAGGTGGATATACACTGTACTAGTGCATGCTCTGTTGCCTGTGTCTATGTGCCTGTGGTTCTGTCAGTGTGATCATGTGATGTATCTGACCCCAGGAATGTGTCAATAAAGTTTCCCCTTCCTGGGACAATGAATTCACGGTGTTCTTATTTCAATTTCCAGGAGTGTAGTATAAACAAGAGTTATCTTGTCTGCAGCACTCAGTGGAGTTAGTGGTTTATTTCTGTATCTGTAGCATTCACACTACCTTGAAGGAACACAATGGCCGTCTTGTAATCCATATTACACAAGCTGACAAAAAAAAAAATTGAAGTGTCCAGAAGACATAGTCGAATGTCAAAGTGACTTCGTAAACATATACACCATCATTGAGTATTGTAATAACTCATTTGATTACGGAAATAACTGTATCAGGTACAGTGCTACGTGTAGGAACTAAAGACGTTATACCTTGAGTAAAAGAAGCGAACATTATCATTAAATTATCTCTTACTTTTATTATCTGTTTTTTTTTTCTTTAGTGTAACGTTAATGACTTGTACAGAAAATTGGAATAGAGATAAACATAAACACCGTATCCGCCCTTTTTTACTGCTCATGAAATCTACACATTGCCTGTTGTACCACCATACAGCGACACCTTCACAGATGGTGGTCCATATTGCAGTACACACCGGTACCTGTAATACCAAGAAGCACGTCCTCTTGCATTGATGCATGCCTATATTCTTCGTGGCATACTATACAAAAGTTCATCAAGTACAGATTGTCAACGGTGATTCGGCGTAGATCTCTCAGAGTGGTTGGTGGGTCGCGTCCGCCACAAACAGCCCTCTCCAATCTATCCTCGGCTTATTCCATAGGGTTCATGTCTAGAGAGCATGCTGGCCACTCTAGTCGGGCGATGTCGTTATCCTGAAGGAAGTCAGTCACAAGATGTGTACGACGTGGGTGCGAATTATCGTCCACGAAGACGAATGCGTCGCCAATATGCTGCCGATATATTTGCTCTGTCGGTCGGACGATGGCACTCATGTATCGTACATCCGTTACGGCGCCTTCCATGTCACCAGAGGCATACGTCAGCCCCACATAATGCCACTCTAAAGTAGCAGGGAATCTCCACCTTGCTGCACTCGCTGGACAGTGTGTAAGGCGTTCAGCCTGACCGGGTTGCCTCCAAACACGTCTCCGACGATTGTCTGGTTGAAGGCACATGCGACACTCATCGTTGAAGAGAACGTGATGCCAATGCTGAGCCATCTATTCGGCATGTTGTTGGGTCCATTTGTACCGCTTAACACGGTGTCGTGGTTGCAAAGATGGACCTCGCCATGGACGTCGGGACTGTAGTTATGCATCATGGAGCCCTATTGCGCACATGATTCGTAACACGACGTCCTGTGGTAGCACGAAAAGCATTTTTCAATATGGTGGCGTTGCTGTCAGGATTCCTCCGAGCCATAATCCGTAGGTAGCGGTCATCCACTACAGTAGTAGCCCTTGGGCGGCCTGAACGAAACATGTCATCGACAGTTTTTCTCTCTCTCTGTATCTTCCCCACGTCCGAAGAGCATCTCTTTCGTTCATTCCGAGACGCCTGGACACTTCCCTTGTTGTGAGCCCTTCTTGGCACAAAGTAACAACGCGGACGCCATCGAACCGCTGTATCGACCGTCTAGGCATGGTTAAACTACAGACAACACGAGCGGTTTACCTCCTTTCTGGTGGAATGACTGTAACTGATCAGCTGTCGGACCCCATTCGTCTGATAGGCGCTGCTCATGCATGGTTGTTTATATCTTTGGGCGGGTTTTGTGACATCTCTGAAAACTGGAAGGGACTGTGTCTGTGATACATTATCCACAGTCAACGTCTATCTTCAGGAGTCCTGGGAACCGAGGTGATGCAAAACTTTTTTTTTGATGTGTGTATTACCACACGACAAAACAAACACAAGGCATGTTGAGTTTGGATGAACATTTCAATACAAAATTTGTAAACCAAGAATACATGCTAATCTGGGCTATAGAACCATAAAATGGAATACAAATAACAATACAGTATGTTAATGATTTGTTGCATCTCTCTGCGACAGGGACAACGGCGACCAGAGTGTGTTAGTGTTTTTCACGTTTAATGTGGCTACCACAATTGGCAGAGTGTATAAAGACGCTTGAACAGCGCCAGGTGTTGAGGGACCACTGTGAAAGACACGGAGATGCCGCGCACTTTGTGTGCGACAGCACTATAGGCAACTGACAGTTTGAACCGACTCTCACTGTGGGTTTCCATTTGGCCGGCTGTTCGAATAGTGAAATGTGTATAGTTGTGGGGCCATTCGGGTCTTACAATGACCCTATGGCGGGCTGCATGGCTGGCTCTGAGCACTATGGGACTTAACAGCTGTGGTCATCAGTCCCCTAGAACTTAGAACTACTTAAACCTAACTAACCTAAGGACATCACACACATCTATGCCCGAGGCAGGATTCGAACCTGCGACCGTAGGAGTCGCGCGGTTCCGGACTGGGCGCCTAGAACAGCTCGGCCACCGCGGCCGGCAGGGCTGCATGGAAACGTCAAGGGTGCGGTAGATTAAAACCTACAACTACAAAGGTAGCTTGCATTATTACGCACCAAGCACGTCATAACTCTTGCACTTTTGCTCTTGCCATTCGACAACATTTAACAGACTCCCTGCCACATTATGTGCTGATGAATGGTTTCGCGTTGTGTTCAGCGTGAATGTCATTTGTGCTCCAACTCGGATCCCTATCGTCGAACCGGCCGGAGTGGCCAAGCGGTTCTAGGCGCTACAGTCTGGAACCGCGCGACCGCTACGGTCGCAGGTCCGAATCCTGCCTCGGGCATGGATGTGTGTGATGTCCTTAGGTTAGTTAGGTTTAAGTAGTTCTAAGTTCTAGGGGATTGATGACCTCAGACGTTAAGTCTCATAGTGCTCTGAGCCATTTGAACCTATCGTCGGCGAGTATTGTGGGGACCGGGGAAGAAGAGGGACAACAGTGTTAATCCAGGCGACATGATGTGGGAAGTAATCGTGTATAGCTTGAACGCACAGTGGTCGAAGGGACTCTGACGGCATAACGGTACGTCATCTACATCTACATTTATACTCCGCAACCCATCCAACGGTGTATGACAGAGGGCACTTTACGTACCACTGCATTACCTCCCTTTCCTGTTCCAGTCGCGTCTGGTTCGCGGGAAGAACGACTGCCGGAAAGCCTCCATGCCCGCTCGAATCTCTCTAATTTTACATTCGTGATCTCCTCGGGAGGTATAAGTAGGGGGAAACAATATATTCGACACCTCATCCAGAAACGCACCCTCTCGAAACCTGGACAGCAAGCTACACCGCGATGGAGAGCGCCTCTCGTGCAGAGCCTGCCACTTGAGTTTGCTAAACATCTCCGTAACGCTATCACGCTTACCAAATAACCCTGTGAAGAAACGCGCTTCTCTTCTTTGGATCTTCTCTATCTCCTCTTTCCACCCGACCTGGTACGGATCCTACTCTGATGAGCAATACTCAATTATACGTCGAACGAGTGTTTTGTAAGCCACCTCCTTTGTTGACGGACTACATTTCCTAAAGACTCTCCCAATGAATCTCAACCTGGCACCCGCCTTACCAACAATTAATTTTATATGATCGTTCCACTTCAGATCGTTCCGTACGCGTGCGTCTTCATCATCGTCGACACATGATACGTCTCTCAGTGTACTGTCTGCGTGATGTTACACGGCCAGCAAGATATCCAGATCTGTTCCCGACAAGACATGTGTGGGACAGTTCGGACGTCTACTGCGTCCCAGTGTCAGTAGACTATCATGGACCAATTACAACATCTGTGAGCCAGCTTCCCTCGGGAGAGACAAACAACGACTGTAAGACACCCTTCCCAACAAGATCAGTGCTTACATCCAGGCTCGGAGCTGATGCAACCTCGTGCTGGTAAGTGGGCACATACTGCCAAGTTCTTTCTAAATGTGACTTGATTTTGTCACCATAATTACAGGAGAAGTAAAACGGTCGGTTATCAGAGTCAAGGAGGATGTCGTGGGAGAAGACATCTGCCGAACTACAATGTTTAGTTGTACAAATATGGCATCAGAAACTTGTAGCTATATACGTCCAGTGAGAGGGCCGCTAGATTTGGATCGGACCTAGAATGATAGCTATTTCGGAATGGAAGATGCGCTTTAAATATATTTATCAGAGGATAGGGAATAGTGTGTGGGAGAGCGGAATGAACTGGAGATTAATCTTCAGGAAAAGGTGACTTCCAAAAACCAAAAAAAGCAGCTGGCCATGCAGATACAGTGATGTAAACATTGAAGTACAGAGCAGCTAATACAGTAGCAGCTCTAAAAACTATTTTTAACCGTGACGCAAACAAGGGAGTGTTATAGGTTTAATGTGTGTACCTACGTATGTGTCTGTGGCATCGTAGTTCCCAAACGAAAGGTCCGTTTTTAATGCCATTTTTTTAGTTTGAGAGATGATTTAATCGAGATTGTTCTTAGATATGTTTCATGAAAGTCATTGCAGCAGTTAAAATAATTTAAAATTGATAAAGTAGTGAATTTAAATTGAATTAAGCTAGCTAGGCAACGTAGCTAAATATTAAAACAGAATATCAAATCGACGAGACTAAGTTGTAATTAATTTACACTGAGAAGTTCTCAAAGTAGACACAACTATCAACGACGTCTGTCTTTACGCAACTGCCCGTTCCGATCGTCGCACTTGTTAGGTGCTGCATGTGGCTTACCGCGTACCGCGTGACTCACGCTTGCCGTGTGATAAAGTGTGAGTTCGTATGCTACCATCAAACCACTGCAGGACACAGGCCTCCTAAGGTAGAGTGATGCATGAAAGTAGTTCGTACATGATTACTTAAAGATATGGCATAAAATAAATAGGTAACTCTATTCTCTAACGATGTTCGGCTCATTAAAGACGGACTGGTTTTGTGTATTTTATAGAATAAGGAATTATAATTTCACTAACTATTTTCAGGTGTGAATGCGAAACGCGCAGCACTGGAAGAGATGACGCCAAACAGAAGAGGCCTATACCAAGCAATAAAGAATTATGCTGATCTAGAAAAGACAGCTGGTGTTAACTTAAATATTTTACTGAGTAGTCGGCTTATATCAAAGTTAAAGAACCAACTTTTTTTGTTATTAGAAGTTTTTTGTGTCGGGGTTTTTAAATTTTAATTTTTTTTCAGTAAAGTGGTTCAAGGAAATGCATTAACCTCAGTATCATATATTACCGCCACATATAAGAAAGGGAGCTGGTGAAATCCGACTAATTACGAGGGAATAAGCGTAATGGCTTCGATGATTGATCAATGCTACAGTAAAGAACAAATTATAAAAGGTTGCGCATCTCCTTGTATCTCAGGAACACTCTCGTTTCACTGTTGGTAAAAGCTGTGTTGATAACATCTTTTGTACACGCCAAATGCAGAAAATGCCCACAAAAAATCAAGATCTCCATTTAGTGTGTGTTAGTACACGCCCATGGTTTTGTGCTAGTGGAGTTATTATGGACGGCAATGGAAAATGATGGAGATGGTGGTACAATCAATAGAGCTGGAGAAAAGGTCATACCACCAATGCGACGTAGTTGTGAAGGTTGGTGGTAAGATCATGAAATTTTAAAGCACGTTAAGGATTCAGAGAAGGATGTTCTATGCCATTGCCCTTGGTCTGTGGAGCAGACGGTGCAGAAGGTGGGATGTAGGACTACAGCATCAACTCTTACGCTCATTACTCTTTGCCGACAATCAAGTTCTTATAACTGTGGATGAGGATGGTACCATGTGTCAAATGAGAAAGTTGATGGATGAGTATAGGCAATGGGAACTTAATGTTAGTAAGGATAAAACAGAATATCTTTTTGTTGGAAGAGGTCTAGCAGCGGATTCGGATTTTGGGTTTGGCTGCATAAGTAATGTGGAAGTATTCTACAGTTTGGATTCACCTATCAATAAGACTTGTCAGTGTGAAGTGGACAGATCCCACAGCATTAGTCAAGCAAGCACCGTTACTAGAACATTGAGACTGTGTCATTTGGCGTCGACAGATATCCACATGAATAGAATAAATTATGCTACGTGCTGTGGTTGAAACTATTCTGACATCTGCCGCAGGGTGTTTGATATCGAACGAGAGACAAAGTGGGTAAATTGAGGTGGAGCATGAGAGAAACCCGCCTGTATAGAGCGAGGAATGATTATGTAAGAATGGAGATGGATTCGGTGGTACCTGCCACAGATAGGACTGATGCTCGAGCACTGAGATGGTAAGGACACGTCAGACGGATGGAGGAACAACAATGGCCGCATTGTTTGCTCAGATGGTCTCTGCCAGAGAGAAGGAGCCGAGGGAGGCCAATGGCAACGTGGAGGGGAACTGCAACCGACGCCATAGAAAGGGGAGGTCTACAGGAAGAAGACTGGCGGGCTGTAAGTTTGTGGTATCTGGGGCAACTTGAAGTAGAAATGGCTGCTATAGCAAGTCTTCTTCTTGTTCCCCTACTTTATCCTGTCCTCATAGGGCAAAGCATTTACCGAGCGAGGTGGCGCAGTGGTTAGCACAATGGACTCGCATTCGGGAGGACGACAGTTCAATCCCGTCTCCAGCCATCCTGATTTAGGTTTACCGTGATTTCCCTAAATCGTTTCAGGCACATGCCGGGATGGTTCCTTTGAAAGGGAACGGCCGATTTCCTTCCCAATCCTTTCCTAAAACCGAGCTTGCGCTCCGTCTCTAATGACCTCGTTGTCGACGGGACGTTAAACACTAACCACCACCACCAGGGCAAAGCATTTACCCCTTAGTCTATCCTCGCGTTCTCCCTCCATCTTTTCCTAGAACGGACAATACTTCTTTTACCAGCTGGTGATTTCTTTCTTAACATTTTAACAATCGTCCGTTTTATGTGTGTACATTATATTCGTCCTTCATCTTGTCTATCTACTCATTAATTTAGTCCACTTTACTTCCTTTTAAAATGTTTACACTTCTGTTACTGTCTCTCGGTATCTTCCCTACAATCCTCCGCAGTTTTTCCATTTCTGTAGTTCCGTAAAGTCTTTTTGTTTTTGGTGTTCCCGGTCTTGTTCAGCTGACCATGTCATAACTGATCTCACTATAGTTTCGTATACTCTTGCCTTGGTATTTTTTCCTATATGCTTGTTTATCCTAATAGTATCGTTTAAGCACTATGCATTTTATTTGCTTTTCCCATTTGTTCTCAGACTTCCTTTTTGACATTTCCATTTTTCATTAGTCCAATACTAAAATACTTAAATGTCAATACCTGTTAAATAATTTTTCCGTCCACTTCCAGTGCGCGTCTCATTGTTTCCACAGGTATAGTCATAGATTTGTCTTCTTGAGTGGATAAGACCAGATTAAGGTTTTTGGCTACTATGTTAAAATTAGGTTTCTGCAGGTTTTCGTAGCTATTTGCCAGCAGAACTGCGTCGTCATCATAACAAATAATTTTTTTTTCCCCGTCTCACATTCTATAACCACTACTTGCCAATACCTTCGTTATCAACTCGTGCATGAGTCTATTAAAATGTAGCGAACTCAAAGGGTCACCTTGTCTAATATCACTATTTACTGCTATGTAGCTAGTTAACCTGCAACCAATTTTCGTCTAGATGTAGTTCCTGCGATAAAATTCTGCAGCTGTCTGTATTTTGTTGAAAGGAATCCACCAACTACACAGTAGAATTATAACATTTGTTTACTGAATCCTACGAAAAGCTTTCTATAAATCTATTAAATAAAGATTAGCTGGTCTGTTCTAATCGGTGGACGTCTCTGCAACCTGTCTAAGAATGAATGCTATAACTCTTTATACCCTAACTGATCAAAAACCATACTACTCTTCTTCAAGGGTTTACTACCCTTTTATTATTTTTCTGCATGAGTTCAGTAGATTTATACCCTCTTAACTGGATATGTTTTTCTTATCTTCCGTTTGGTACATGAATGGCCGAAAACCACAAGCACACAAACTGCAACACTGTTAGAAGGCCCAATGTAACACATCTGCAAACCATGGTAAATGATCCACAGAGATCTACATCGGGGCCCACACAGAGAGCATCCCAGGTTGCCCGTAAGAGCTACGACACTAAGAATAGCCTCTTGGCTTTTCGCAAGATCAATGTGTAGGTTCTTTGGTTGGTGAGGGAGGGTTGAAGCATTCTGGGTTCGTTATTTATGATAATATATAGTCAATTCACTAACAAGTTTCAATGCTTCACAAATTGCCTTTATACTACGCTGTTTAATATTTTTTTTACCCAAGATCCCATAGAAGTCATGCTCTAAATTTTTAGTGGCGATTTCTCAGTGTTCCTATTATAACGATTCGCTAATGACTGTTTCAATTTGAGTTCTACTGTTATGTTCATAAGACTCTTGTGTTTTAAATTTTTCATGTTGCAAATAGGCACAAATCTCTTTGCGAAACCATGGTGCTCTGTTTGTTCTCCGTTCTTGCGTTATAACTCGTGTACCTATTGCTTCTTGAGCTGCTGCTTCAACACTTTCTTTGATTTCCTCCCAAGAATGACACGCGTTATCCTCTGCACTTATGAGATTATCTTTTGTTTTACAGCTAATCGTTTCTGATACAAAATTTTTGTAGATTCCGTCCATAATGACTGTATATTAAATTCTACTCTTTTTTAATGTTAGTTCTTCAGCAGACATGTTCCTGCTGACATGAAAACTGAATATGATCACCCCCTACGTTGGTGGACTTTAAAGTCCAAACATGTAACACTAACTGAGGATGAATGTTCCCATCCGTAACAAAATAATCGGTTGCAGGTTTGTGTGACTTCTTGCGTTCAAAAAATTGTATTATACTGTTCTTTGAGGTCATAGAAGGTGTTATTTATTTTCAGTGCGTTGCCTGAGCATAAGCAGATCACAATCTCAATATTATCATTTAGAAAATCTTCTTTAAATCGTACCGATGGAGGCGGTGCATTAGCACACTGGACTCGCATTCGGTAGGACGACGGTTCAAACCCGAGTCCGGCCATCCTGATTTAGGTTTTCGTGATTTCCCTGAATCGCTTCGGGCAAATGCCAGAATGGTTCCTTAGAAAGGGAAAGGCTGACTTCCTTCCTCATGCTTTCGTATTCCGATGTGACCGACGACCTCGATGTCTGGCCCCCTCCCCCAAATCAACCGACCATTAAATTGTTGTTCAACTCCAGGGATTACACTATTAACAAAGTGAGCATTAAAGTCCTTATCATGACATTACGGTTGTTTTAAAATACCAGATAGATAACTTCTTGTAACTACTTATACTACGCCTCCCTTTCTGTTTAAGTTTACAAGCCTCTTGTCTGTATGGGGAGGTAATATTCAATTTGTGATGAGGCAGGTTCAGCCGTTATTGTAATCACTGCAATAAACTCATATAATCCAACAACCTGTAAACTTTCCTTTCCTTTCCTTTCCTCTTCCCATTATAGATGATTTACGTTTTTTGTCAGATAGAGTATTTTACTTTATACTTTTCATCTTCATGTCTCACAAATGACGTCTAGGCGATGTTTGACCTCTTAGTATGTCGTGATCAGGTTACCTGAATATAATGCGTAGTAATTCGTCAAACAGGATGAGTTCTTTATTGATAGCGCTTCTCCTGGTCTGTTGAGTTGTACTTTTATTAACGTGCCTTTGACATCAAGGTCATCAGAAACCGAGTACAAGATCAGAATAACACAAGATGCGACAATTTCGCTAATAAAACAGTAACCCGTATATAGAATAAATTTCCTTTAATTTACCTCTATGGTCACAAACTTTTTGTTAACAGATTACCGGTTTCGGTCTATAATGACCATCTTCAGATCTGTGTTTTATAAAAACAATGTCCAACCATTACATTAGGACATTTAGTCAAATAACGAAAATCCTGAATGTGGGTGGCCAACCGTGAATTTTAATATCATTGTGAAGGTCGAGACATCAGTTCGGTAGCTACAGCACCAGGTCACTCGATCCCTGTGAAACAGCATATCAAGATCGCTAAACTTGTCGTAGCTACCATCGCAGATTGGGAAAAGCTTTTGCCGCTGTTGGACTCCGTGGAAGTGACATCAAAACGACGTATCATTCGATGTGGCCGCAAAACTCGATGGCAGTCAGAAAAGGTCACGCTCGACTTAGTATGAAGTGGTGCCATAATGGATTTCGTCGTTTTTCATTGTTTTGGTATTATAACTCGTTTTTTATTGGTGTATGCCGTTTCAAAGGAAGGACTCATAGAGAAAAAAATGATTCAAATGGCTCTGAGCACTATGGGACTTAACACCTAAGGTCATCAGTCCCCTAGAACGTAGAACTACTTAAACCTATCTAACCTAAGGACATCACACACATCCATGCCCGATACAGGATTCGGACCTGCGACCCTTGCGGTCGCGCGGTTCTGGATTGAAGCACCTAGAAACGCTCGGCCACACCGGCCGGCTGACACATAGAAGATTTATAACAAACACAACATTTTTGGTACGATTTCTGGTAATTGTGAATTAAAGAGCCATCAGCAGTAAAAGCCTTCAAGAGATCGTAAAATGAACGTCACTGTTGCTAAACCTCGAGTGATGCAACACTTGTTTTTATTTTTAGAATTTCTTGTGTCGGGGTTTTTAAATTTTTAATTTTTTCAATAAAATGTTTCAATGAGATGTAGTAACCCGAATATCATAGGTAACCGCTACATGTAAGAAAGGGAGCTGTGGAATCCTACTAATTACATGCGAATAAGCGTAATGGCTTCGGTGGTTGATCAATACTACAGTAATGAACAGATTACAAAACGTTGCCCATCTCGTTGTGTCTCAGGAACACTCTCGTTTCACTGTTGGGAAACGCTGTGTGGATAACATCTTTTGTACCCACCAAAATGTTGGCAGAAATATGCCACAAAAATTAAGATCTATATTTAGTGTTTGTTGACTTAGTACAGGCCTATGGTTCTGTGCCAGTGAAGTTATTATGGACGGCAATGGAAAATTATAGAAAAGATAGTACAATAATAGAGCTGGAGAAAAGGTCATACCACCAATGCGACGTAGTTGAGAAGGTTGCTGGTAAGATGATGAAATTTTAAAGCACGTTAAGGATTCAGACAAGATTGTTCTATACCATTGCCCTTGGTTTGTGGGGCAGACGGTGCAGAAGGTGGGATGTACCACTACAGCATAAACTTTTCATTCATTACTTTTTGCCGACAATCAAGAACTTATAACTGTAGGTGAGCTTGATAAAATGTATCAAATGAGAAACTTAATGGATGAGTGTAGGCAATGGGAACTTAGTAAGGATAAAACAGAATATCTTTTTTTTGGAAGTGGGCTAGCTGAAGATTGGGATTTTGGGTTTGGCCGCATAAGAAATGTGGATGTATTCTAGCCTCCGGATTCACACATCAATGCGACTAGTCAATGTGAAGTGGACAGATTCCACAGCATTAGTCAAGCAAGCACAGCCATTAAAACATTAGACAGTGTCTTTTGGAGTCCGCACATATCCACACCAATAGAAAAAAATTGTGCTACGTGCTGTGGTTGAAACTATTCTGACATTTGCCGCATGGTGTTGGACATTGAACGAGAGACAAAGTGGGAAAATTGAGGCGGAGCATGAGAGCAACCCGCCTGTATAGAGCGAGGAATGATTATGTAAGAATGGAGATCGATTCATTGGTACCAGTCACAGATAGGACTGATGGTCGAGCACTGAGATGGTAAGAACTTGTCAGATGGATGGAGGAACAACGATGGCCACATAGTTTGCTCAGCTGGTCTCTGCCAGAGAGAAAGAGCCGAGGGAGACCAATGGCAACGTGGAGGGGAACTGCAACCGACGCCACAGAAAGGAGAGGGCTACAGGAAGAAGACTGGCGGGATGTAAATTTGTAGTATCTGTGGTACTTTAAGTAGAAACGGCTGATATAGTAAGTCTTCTTCTTCTACTCTGCTTCTTCCTGTCTTCATAGGACAAAGCACTTACCCCTCAGTGTATCCTCACGTTCTCACTCCATCATTTCCTTGGACGGACAATACTTATTTTACCAGATGGTGATTTCTTTCTTAACATTTTCGCAATCCTCCGTCTTATGTGGGTACATTCTATTCGTGCTTTCTCTTATCTACCTACTCATTAATGGAGTCCACTTTACTTCCTTTTAAAATGCTTTCACCTCTCTTTCTGTCTCTCAGTTTCTTCCCTACAATCCTTCGCAGAATCTCCAATTCTATAGTGCCGTAAAGGCGTTTTGTTTTTGGTGTTTCCGGTCTTGTTCAACTGATCATGTCATTACTGATCTCACAACAGTTTCGTATACTCTTGCCTTGGTATTTTTCTCTATATGCTTTTAGATCCAAATAGTCTTGTTTAAGCACTATGCATTTTCTTTGCTTTTCCCATTTGTTCTCAGACTTCCTTTTCTACATTTCCATTTGTCAATAATTCAATATTAAGATATTTAAATGTCAATACCTGTTGAATAATTTTCCATCCACTTCCAGTTTGCGTATAATTGTTTCCACAGGTATGGTCATACATTTGTCTTTTTGAATGGATATAACCACGTTTAGGTTTAGGCTACTATGTTAAAAATATGTAATACTTCCTTCAGGTTTTCGTTACTATTTAGCAAAAGAACTACGTCGTCATCATAACAAATAATTTTTGTTCCCTCGTCTCACATTCTATAACCACTTCTTGCCAATACCTTCGTTATCACCTCGTGCATGACTCTGTTAAAAAGTAGCGAGCTCAAAGGGTCACCTTGTCTAATACCACTATTTACTGCTATGTAGTTAGTTAACCTGCAACCAATTGCCGGCCGAAGTGGCCGTGCGGTTAAAGGCGCTGCAGTCTGGAACCGCAAGACCGCTACGGTCGCAGGTTCGAATCCTGCCTCGGGCATGGATGTTTGTGAGGTCCTTAGGTTAGTTAGGTTTAACTAGTTCTAAGTTCTAGGGGACTAATGACCTCAGCAGTTGAGTCCCATAGTGCTCAGAGCCATTTGAACCATTTTGCAACCAATTTTCGTCTAGATGTAGTTCCTGCGATAAAATTCTGCAGCTGTCTGTATTTAGTTGAAATGAATCCACCAACTACACAGTAGAGTTGAAACATTTGTGTACTGAATCCTACGTAAAGCTTTCTATAAATCTATTAAATAAAGATTAGCTTGTCTGTTCAATTCGGTGGACTTCTCTGCAACCTGTCTAAGAATGAATACTATATTTCTGTATAACCTAATTGATCTGAAACCATAGTACTCTTCTTCAAGTGTTCGCTGCCCTTTTATTATTTTTCTGTTATGAGTTCAGTAGATTTATCCCTTTTTAACTGGATAGGTGTTTCTTATCTTCATTTTGGTACATGAATGACTGAAGACCACAAGCACACGATCTGCAACACCGTAAGGCCCAATGTAACACATGTCCAAACCATGGGCCACGATCCACAGAGATGTACATGTGTGCCCCACACAGAGAGCATCCCAGGTTGCCCGTGAGAGCTACGACACTAAAAATCGCCTCTTGGCTTTTCGCAAGATCAATACGTAGTTTGTTTAGGGGGTGAGGCAGGGTTGATGGATTCGGGGTTCTTTATTTATGATAATATATAGTCAATTCACTAACAACTTTCAAATATTCACAAATACCAGATCCTTTACCCCATTCATTAGGAAATTTACTACCGGTTAGAACATTATTGACCAACTTGGCTAATTGTTCAGTTAGTGGATATGTTCCGCACAACGGTAGTTCATATGGAATCCTACCTCTTCCTCTACATTTCCTGTTTTTTTTCGGATTTATGGCGTCTTCTAGGTCTACGTGTGAAACAGATAGATAATAATTTACCTGTATACTGATCTCTGCGATCTGTTTGCTTTCTCGTGATTTCTTACCTTTATACAACGCTGTTTAATATTTAACCCATGACTCCTGATTTATGTTGTTCACATCCCAAATTTCATTTAGTTCTTTCCTCTGCTGTAGTATAGCTCTCCAGATTTGTTTCTGGAACCTATAGAAGTCATGCTCTAAATTTTTTGTGGTGATTTCTCAGTGTTCCTATTACAACGATTCACTAATGACTGTTTCATTTCGAGTTCTACTGTAATTTTCATGAAACTCTTGTGTTTTGAATGTTTCATGTTGCAAAAACGCTCAAATCACTTTGCGAAACCATGGTGCTCTGTTTGTTCTCCGTTCTTTCGTTATGACTCGTGTACCTATTGCTTCTTGAGCTGCTGCTTCAACACTTTCTTTGATTTCCTCCCAAGAATGACACACATTATCCTCTGCACTTAGGAGATTATCTTTTATTTTTCAGCCAATCGTTTCTGATACAAAATTTTTGTCGATTCCGTCCATAATAACTGTATATTAAATTCAACTCTTTTTAATGTTACTTCTTCAGCAGACATGTTCCTGGCTACACGCAAACTGAATGTGATCACTCCCTACGTTGGTAGACTTTAAAGTCCAAACGTATAACACTAACTGAGGATGAATGTTCCCTTCCGTAACAAAATGATGTTGCAGGTTTCTGACTTCTTGCGTTCAAAAAATTTTATTATACTGCTCTTTAAGGTCATAGAAGGTGATATTTATTTTCAGTGCGTTGCCTGAGCGCAAGCAGATAATAGTCTCACTATTATCATATAGAAAATCTTCATTAAATTGTACCAATCGAGGCGGTGCATTAGTTAGCACACTGGACTCGCATTCGGGAAGACGACGGCTCAAACCCGAGTTCAGCCATCACGATTTAGGTTTTCCGTGATTGTCCTAATTCGCTTCGGGCAAATACCAGGATGGTTCCTTTGAAAGGGCACGGCCGCCTACCTTCACCACCCTTCCCTATTCCGATGTGACCGATGACCTCTTTGTCTGGTCCCCTCCCCCAAATCAACCGACCATTAAATAGTTGTTTAACTTCTTGGATGACACTATCAACAATGCTAGCATTAAATTCCTTGTTATGACTTTACGTTCGTCTGAAAATATAAGATTGATAACTTATTGTAACTGTTTATAGACCGGCCCATTTCAGTTTAGGTTTTCAAGCTCCTGGGCTGTACAGGGAGATAATATTCAATTTATGATGAGGCAGTTTCATTCGTTATTGTAATACACTCACAACCTCTAAACTTTCCTTTCCTTTCCTCTTCCCTTTCTAGGTGACTTACATTCTTAGTCAGAGAATGTATTTTAAATTATACATTTCAGCTTCATGTCTCACAAATGACATCCAGGCGAGTTTTGACCTCTTAGTAAGCCGCGATCAGGTTACTTGAATATAATTCGTACTAATTCGTCAAACAGGCAGAGGTCCTTATAGAGAGCGCTTCTCCTCTCCTGTTGAGTTGTACTTTTACTAACGTGCCTTTGACATCAAGGTCATCAGAAACGGAGTACAAGATCATAATAACACAAGCTGCGACATTGTCGCGAATTAAACAGTGACTCGTGTACAGAAATAATTTCCTTTAATTTACCTCTATGGTCACAAACTTTCTGTTAACAGATTACCGGTTTCGGTCTCTAAGGACCATTTTCAGATCTGTGTTTTAGAAAAACAATATCCAACCACTATGGCTGCAGTACATTAGGACTTTGTGTTATGAAAACAATGTCCAGCCACTATGGCTGCAGTACATTAGGACATTGTTTTTATAAAACACCGATCTGAAGATGCTCTGGTCGTTATAGACCGAAACGGTAATCCGTTAACAAAACGTTTGGGACCATAGACGTAAGTTAAAGGAAATTTAACATCAGAAGAATTGAAGGATGGGGAAAGAAATCAGTTGTGCCCTATCAAAAGAACCATCCCAGCATTTGCCTTTAGCTTTTTAGGGAAACATCGGAAATCCTAATTCTGCATGGCCAGAAGCGAACTTTAGCCGTCATTGTCAAGGCAGCAATACCAGTGCGGTAACGACATCACCAGGTCACTCGATCTCTGTATAACAGCATATCAAGATCGCCAAAACCGAGCGAGGTGGCGCAGTGGTTAGCACACTGGACTCGCATTCGGGAGGACGACGGTTCAATCCCGTCTCCGGCCATCCTGATTTAGGTTTTCCGTGATTTCCCTAAATCGTTTCAGGCAAATGCCGGGATGGTTCCTTTGAAAGGGCGCGGCCGATTTCCTTCCCAATCCTTCCGTAACCCGAGCTTGCGCTCCGTCTCTAATGACCTCGTTGTCGACGGGACGTTAAACACTAACCACCACCACCACCAAGATCGCCAAACTTGGCGTAGCTACCATCGCAGATTGGGACAAGCTTTTGTCGCTCTCGTACTGCTTGGAAGTAACGTCAAAACGACGTATCATTCGATGCGACCGCGAAACTCGATGGCAGTCAGCAAACGTCACGCTCGACTTAGTGTGAAGTGGCGCCATAATGGATTTCGTCGTTTTTCATTGTTTTGGTATTATAACTCGTTTTTATATTGCTGTATGATGGTTCAAGCGAACGGCTCATAGAAGATTTATAACAAACACAACACTTTTGGTACGATTTCTGGTGATTAAATGTCAATTAATTACCCATCAGCAGTAAAAGCCTTCAAGAGATCGTAAAATGAACGTCTCTGTAGCTAATACTCGATTGTGGTAACGTGATGTAGTGATTGGAGAAGTCTAATTGCAGAGTCGAAAGAAGTAGTTTCGTTTCCCACTACACTGCAATATATGTATATTGCTGTTTTCATCTGTGCATTTGCAACAGATTCTGGGGCTCTCTTATTAATGTAACAGAAGGATATGGTGCAATATTCTATGTCATTTGCATATAACAGTGGTCTCTCTCAAGAGTTGGTTTGTTCGATTTTGTCGATTGAAACTAATTAAAAAACGAAACATCAAATTGCTTAAATTGAAACAAGCAACAACATTTGTTTTCTTGTTGGTCACAAACATTTACCCGGTTTTTGCGAATACGCAGTGATTTACGAGCGTGTGTTTAGGCAGGAACCTAAGAACACACCAAAGCTAGCTTAGCAAATGGATAACTTTAGGTAATGTAGAAGATGAACTTTTGCGGCAAGCACAATATTTGACTAACAATTTGGCAATAGTTTTCTAAATGGTTTCAGTTGAATAGCATTGGAATTGCATTTATTACCTCATACAGATAGCTGAAAAAATTAACATTTATCAAGTAGTTTTGAACTGTCTGATACCGAATATGGAATTACACTCCTGGAAATTGAAATAAGGTGGTGGTGTGGTGGTGGTTAGTGTTTAACGTCCCGTCGACAACGAGGTCATTAGAGACGGAGCGCAAGCTCGGGTGAGGGAAGGATTGGGAAGGAAATCGGCCGTGCCCTTTCAAAGGAACCATCCCGGCATTTGCCTGAAACGATTTAGGGAAATCACGGAAAACCTAAATCAGGATGGCCGGAGACGGGATTGAACCGTCGTCCTCCCGAATGCGAGTCCAGTGTGCTAACCACTGCGCCACCTCGCTCGGTAATTGAAATAAGAACACCGTGAATTCATTGTCCCAGGAAGGGGAAACTTTATTGACACATTCCTGGGGTCAGATACATCACATGATCACACTGACAGAACCACAGGCACATAGACACAGGCAACAGAGCATGCACAATGTCGGCACTAGTACAGTGTATATCCACCTTTCGCAGCAGTGCAGGCTGCTATTCTCCCATGGAGACGATCGTAGAGATGCTGGATGTAGTCCTGTGGAACGGCTTGCCATGCCATTTCCACCTGGCGCCTCAGTTGGACCAGCGTTCGTGCTGGACGTGCAGACCGCGTGAGACGACGCTTCATCCAGTCCCAAACATGCTCAATCGGGGACAGATCCGGAGATCTTGCTTGCCAGGGTAGTTGACTTACACCTTCTAGAGCACGTTGGGTGGCACGGGATACATGAGGACGTGCATTGTCCTGTTGGAACCGCAAGTTCCCTTGCCGGTCTAGGAATGGTAGAACGATAGGTTCGATGACGGTTTGGATGTACCGTGCACTATTCAGTGTCCCCTCGACGATCACCAGTGGTGTACGGCCAGTGTAGGAGATCGCTCCCCACACCATGATGCCGGGTGTTGGCCCTGTGTGCCTCGGTCGTATGCAGTCCTGATTGTGGCGCTCACCTGCACGGCGCCAAACACGCATACGACCATCATTGGCACCAAGGCAGAAGCGACTCTCATCGCTGAAGACGACACGTCTCCATTCGTCCCTCCATTCACGCCTGTCGCGACACCACTGGAGGCGGGCTGCACGATGTTGGGGCGTGAGCGGAAGACGGCCTAACGGTGTGCGGGACCGTAGCCCAGCTTCATGGAAACGGTTGCGAATGGTCCTCGCCGATACCCCAGGAGCAACAGTGTCCCTAATTTGCTGGGAAGTGGCGGTGCGGTCCCCTACGGCACTGCGTAGTATCCTACGGCCTTGGCGTGCATCTTTGCGTCGCTGCGGTCCGGTCCCAGGTCGACGGGCACGTGCACCTTCCGCCGACCACTGGCGACAACATCGATGTACTGTGGAGACCTCATGCCCCACGTGTTGAGCAATTCGGTGGTACGTCCAACCGGCCTCCCGCATGCCCACTATGCGCCCTCGCTCAAAGTCCGTCAACTGCACATACGGTTCACGTCCACGCTGTCGCGGCATGCTACAAGTGTTAAAGACTGCGATGGGGCTCCGTATGCCACGGCAAACTGGCTGACACTGACGGCGGCGGTGCACAAATGCTGAGCAGCTAGCGCCATTCGACGGCCAACAGCGCGGTTCGTGGTGTGTCCGCTGTGCCGTGCGTGTGATCATTGTTTGTACAGCCCTCTCGCAGTGTCCGGAGCAAGTATGGTGGGTCTGACACACCGGTGTCAATGTGTTCTTTTTTCCATTTCCAGGAGTGTATTTATTGCAGGCGGCTATAATACCGGGGCATTATACAAGCAATCGTCTCTTTTTTGGTTGGATATCAAATGCCACAAATGGACATCTTCTTGATAGGTAAATGTAAATGTCGTGTGACTAGGGCCTCCAGTCGGATAGACCGTTCGTCTTGTGCCGCAATCGAACCCGAGCCCTTAGGATTGACAGTCCGTCGCGCTGACCCTTCAGCTACCGGGTGCTGACTTGTTGATAGGTTCACAGTTGGGATTGCGTCTGCCTAATTATCAGGCATCTAGGCTCTGTGGTGTGTCCAGTGGTTGCCTATTTGTAGGTGTCTCGACTATTCGTAGCTTTTCCCTATAATGGTACGTTTTTAAATTTCTCAATAGATATTGGGCAGGTGCTACAGAAAGTTTTGCTGGACGGGGGTTGCGTTGGGCATATTATAAGGACCCTCTGTCGTTTTATTCACGCTCATGTCAATGTCGCACCACTGCATGATGACGCCACAGCATTGCGTGAAACACCAGCACCATAAAAGCATAACGACCCTTCGCTGCTTCAGAGGACGTTCAAATTCGTTGCATGTTTTTGAATGGACTCTAGTGTTTCCACTCTATACACCACAACGAAAACAGCGGTTGCATTGCGCTCCACTGGGGTGAAATCACGTTCACTGAGGGTACAGCCTCGTGATGTCCTTCGAGATGTGTTGAATCTCCCAGGAGGTGTCAATAGTACCAAATGTTGTCAAAAAAATCTTCCCTCACACCGAAAACTGTCGTTTTCGACTGCGAAATGCGTAAGAATCACCGTCCCAAGGGAAGAGGTGGTTGGGTTCATTGACGCCCTTTATTCCATGCTCTGAAGCCTTCGCGTTTCGAATCTGAGCGACGGTGTGTCTGAAAAGAATTCCTCGGTCATAAAAAAAAACAAACCAAATTGCGTGGTTTCAAAGCTGGTCGTCGCGGTTCTGGTCTCCACTGCATAAGCGTCAAAACAAGAGAAGACATAAGGGAATGACGTGCTGTGTGCCACGTCCACAATGATATTGTTCAGAACTGTGGTGAAATTTGGTGTCAGTGTGACACAATTAACCCTCTTTAATCGTCGCATGAACTTCTATGTTGGGGCCTTTTCTCGAACATTCGAAGCATCCTCGAGCCCAATTATGATGATGCAGGGCACCACGCTTTTGCTCTAAAGCCGTTCCAGAATTCCTAAAGATACTTCTGAGTTCACAGTTTGACCCTTAGATGGAAATTCATGTTTGTCCAAGCACTTTCTGGGGGAAAAGGCGATCTACATAGCCTTAATCTTGGGTTTTGTCAGCGATTTTATTTTATTTTATTTTATTTATGTATTTAATTATTTTGAGATGACGAGCAGCATGTCAATTACTGTTGCTCGGCATCTGCCTCCAATTGGTAGCACCAGCTCTCATCTTCTGTAATGAGAGTTTCCAGAAGCTGCAGATCCCGGGCTGTTGTCGGAGAGATTTTCAAACGTTTCCGTCCGAGTTTGCTTCTGCTCGTCTGTCAACATACGTGGTACCAACCAGGCACAGATTATTTCAAATAGTGCTTACACCGTCTTTGCTTATCCAGACCTCTTCTGCTATCAGTCCCAAAGAAAGCCACCGATCATCCGCAGACATCGCTCGCACTCGTTCGATGTTGTCTAGGACGGTCGACCCGAATTTGACTCACCTTTGTCACTTTCCTTTCCGTGCCTAAAGCGTTTAAACCACTCGTAACAGTTTTACACAATGCTTCAACACCGTGTACTTGCACTAATATTGCACAGGTGTCGACGAACATGGGTAGTCGCTGTCAAATTGAGGGAAAATTGAAATTTTTTGCCCTTTCAGAGAGGAATGTGTCAATAGAAGAGCCCAAGAGGCATTTCTGACCCTAATTTAGCAATGCCCTCCTCGAGAAACAGCCACCAACTTACTCTACATCTACATCTCCGTCTATACACTGCAAGCCACCTTACAGTGTGTGGCGGAGGGTACCTTGAGTACCTCTATCGGTTCTACCTCCTATTCCAGTATCGTATTGTCTCTACTTAGCGGCGATAGGTTTTAAGATGTCCAATTGGTCATTCCATACAGATGCCCTGAATGCACTCATGGTAATACAGGTGCAGTAGTCGTGTTTAGGCATTCAGAGGACTTGATTTATGCATTACAGAATAGTGCTGTCTTCTGTAGGTGAAGGTAGCTGCCTTCATTTTACAGCTGAGCTGCGGAAACATGTCTGCTGATAAATTTTTAGTTTTGATGGTGCCTAATGACATAGAAATTTTAAGGAGCGTTATACTGCAGGACTATATATATACAGGGACTATTGTTTTCAACGCCTGATCGGTCGCAAAGTGAAAACCAACATGAAAATGAATTTTTTTGTTTGCAACCTTTAGCAAAACCTCCCAGCTACTTTTCTACGTAATCGCCACTCCGACAGATATTTACCGTAACATGGCACTAACAATCCAGTACCACAGTCATAGAAGGCAGCCACTTGTGATTTCCGTCAATTCCCTATGCTGGTGAGCAATTAGTTGTCTGTACTGAAATGCTGTACTCAGAGCACACGTATGAAACACTTCCCACCGAAAAGGCTTCCAGCGTGTTTCCGTTTGACCCACAGTGCGCGGCCGAGGACTGTCATGAGGAAAGAAAGACATGACAGTTACGTTATACGAGCTACATGAAACCAGGCGATACCGCTTAACAGGCACTCCACACTTCGCGGGAGACGCTATTGTTCGTGGCCTTTTCAAATGCTCACTGTGAACTCAGAACTGAAACAACCAACGAACGCCATAGACGGGCTCACTACAGGCACTGCACAACACATCTGCAGGAGGCTTCACCGGATTTCCACTCTGGTTTCCATTTCGCAACCGACCGGAATTTAAAATAAAGTTGCCCTTGTGTTTACGTGGTTGTAAGCATAAAGATTGATTCCGTAAGAGCGTTCAAAAATCTAACAGGACATAAAGAATGAACCACTAAACAATTTAAGATAGGGAACCTGCGGTTGGAGAAGCCAGCTTAAGATGATTTGGAAGTAAACTTATCCACCGCTTTGCCTAACATTAGTGTTTTCCAGCTTATTTACAACTAACATTCGTACAAGTTTACAGGTGTTGTGCTGTTTAGTTAAATTTACATCCTTTATTCCCTGTAAGAAAACGAGCAGGACGAGCCTGATTACTAGGAAGTATTTCCTGGTCGCTGAATTGGAAGGGAGGTCCTATTCCATGGACTACGAGGGCATCTGACCTGAATCCTCTAGATTATTTCCTACGGTATATCTATAGTCACTTGTTTACGAGATGCCAGTGGATACGGAGATGGAAATAGTAGCCAGAACTGTATCTGCCTGCGATGTGATTCGAAACACATCAGGGATATTTGTCAGGATACGTCAGAATATTGTTCGACGATGTCATGTTTGCATTGAGGATGACAGGCGTCAGTTTCAGCACATTTTGTAAGATACAGTGCAAATGGCAAGATCATTTCGTCAATAATCGTACGTGCAGTTAACTCTAACTAATGTAAATAAAATGTACACAGTACAGTGATATTATTCCGATTAACTCCTAAAGCCGGCTTCTCCGACCCCACGTTCACTGCCTCAGATTTTTCAGTGGAGCATCCTCTTTGTCCCATCTACATCTACATCTACGTGATTACTCTGACTTTCACAATAAAGTGCGTGGCAGAGGATTCAATAAACCATCTTAAAGCTGTCTCTGTACAGTTCCACTCTTGAATGGCACGCAGGAAAAACGAGCACTTAAATTTTTCTGTGCGAGCCCTGATTTCTCTTATTTTATCGTGATGATCATTTCTCCCTGTGTAGGTGGGTGACAACAGAATGGTTTCGCAATCGGAAGAGAAAACTGGTGATTGCAATTTCATGAGAAGATCCCGTCGCAACGAAAAAAGCGTTTGTTTTAATGATTGCCACTCCAATTCACGTATCGTGCCTGTGACACAATCTCCCCTATTTCACGATAATATAAAACGAGCTGCCCTTCTTTGTACTTTCTCAATGTCATCCGACAGTGTCACTTGATGCGGATCTCACACGGCACAGCAATACTCGGGAATAGGGCGGACAAGCGTAGTCTAAGCAGTCTCTTTAGTAGACCTGTTGCACCTTCTAAGTGTTCTGCCAATGAATCGCACTCTTTGGTTTACTCTACCCACAATATTATCTATGTGATCGTTCTAATTTAGGTTATTTGTAATTGTAATCCCTAACTATTTAGTTGAATTTACAGCCTTCAGATTTGTGTGACTTATCGTGTAATCGAAATTTAGCTGATTTCTTTTAGTACTCATGTGAATAACTTCACACTTTTCCTTATTCAGCAGAAATTGCCACTTTTCGCACCATACAGATATCTTATGAAAATCTTTTTGCAAGTCGTTTTGATCATCTGATGATTATACAAAACGGTAAATGACAGCATCATCTGTAACAATCTAAGACGGCTACTCAGATTGTCTCCTATGTCGTTAATATACAGGGTGTTACATAAAGGTACGGCCAAACTTTCAGGAAACATTCCTCACACACAAAGAAAGAAAATATCTTATGTGGACATGTGTCCGGAAACGCTTACTTTCCATATTAGAGCTCATTTTATTACTTCTCTTCAAATCACATTAATCATGGAATGGAAACACATCAACAGAACGTAGCAGCGTGACTTCAAACACTTTGTTACAGGAAATGTTCAAAATGTCCTCCGTTAGCTAGGATACATGCATCCACCCTCCGTCGCATTGAATCCCTGATGCGCTGATGCAGGCCTGGAGAATGGCGTATTGTATCACAGCCGTCCACAATACGAGCACGAAGAGTCTCTACATTTGGTACCGGTGTTGCGTAGACAAGAGCTTTCAAATGCCCCCATAAATGAAAGTCAAGAGGGTTGAGGTCAGGAGAGCGTGGAGGCCATGGAATTGGTCCGCCGCTACCAATCCATTAGTCAGCGAATCTGTTGTTGAGAAGCGTACGAACACTTCGACTGAAATGTGCAGGAGCTCCATCGTGCATGAACCACATGTTATGTCGACCTTGTAAAGGCACACGTTCTAGCAGCACAGGTAGAGTATCCCGTATGAAATCATGATAACGTGCTCCATTGAGCGTAGGTGGAAAAACATACTGACGAAACTAAAATGAGCTCTAACATGGAAATTAAGCGTTTCCGGACACATGTCCACATAATATCTTTTCTTTAATTGTGTGTGAGGAATGTTTCCTGAAAGTTTGGCCGTACCTTTTTGTAACACCGTGTAGATCAATAACAATAGAGGGCCTATAACACTTTCTTCTTGGGGAACGCCGGTTATTACTTCTGTTTTACTCGATGACTTTCCGTCTATTACTACGAACTGTGACCTTTATGACAGGAAATCACGAATCCAGTCGCACAAATGAGGCGATATTCCATAGGCACGCAGTTTGGTTAGAAGACGCTTGTGAGGAGAGGTGTCGAAAGCCTTCTGGAAATCTAAAAATATGGAATCAGTTTGACATCCCCTGTCGATAGCACTTATTACTTCATGAGTATAAAGAGCTAGTTGTGTTTCACAAGAACGATATTTTCTGAAACCGTTATGTAGTATTTTGATTTACTGATTATGTCCTTGTTTAATAGCACTTTATAATGGAATAATGCAAAACACGTTGTGATAAATACATCACACATTTTTGACAGCTGGTATGTAACACTCCAGTGCTATTCCAGGTCTGTATACCTCCGTTAATGACACCTTAGATCACTGCCTCAGAAGACGTGACGACTATCGGCAGACAGGTGGGTTAAGTAAGTGAGGCGATCAGGAGCGAGAGATAAGCCCTTCAGGTAGAAAGCCCCTTCCCGGACGAGAGACCAGTGATAAATGAGACTAAATAGCGGGAAAGGCTAGGCGGGCGCTCATGTCAGCGTATATATAGCGCGGCGATCCATAACGGCGGCCGGGCGTAATCTTAGCGTCGTTTAACTAGCGGCCAGTTTAATCACACATTCAATTACCCGCCGGTCCTTAAGCGGCGCACGTAATCTGCGGAGTCGTGGCGCGCACGTGCCGTCCACCTGCCCGCGCCGGCCCCTGGTCCTCTGCGCGTACCTCACTGGCGCAGGGAGGCCGCCATTTGCATGTGAAAGCCGCTCCACCGCAGCCCGCCATTAAGATGAATCGCAGATACTTGCCGAGCAGCTGAGCGGGCCTGTACCGTCCGCCGCGGTGATGCACCGCGCGGTCTGCATTGTAGGGGCGCAAAACGTGTGGGGAGCCGGTGTCGCAACGGGTAACTCAGCTAACGGTGGGTCATCTAGCCAAGTGGGGACCGACCTCGCAGAGGGCGCACGTTACTGCCGCACAGGTACGCATCACGGTGACTCTCACTCAGCTTTATTTCAACTGTTTTACGTCTTCTAGCGCAGCCACACTGCTTCGTTCCATAGTTAGTAGTGGTAGACGGTAAAACATCGAGTAGAACAGAAGTGATAGCTGGCGTTTCGCAAAGTAGTGTCATAGGCCCTCTGCTGTTTCTGATTAACATGAATGATCTAGGTCATAATCTGAGCGGACACCTTAGATTTCTTGCAGATGACGCTGTAATTTACCGTCCAGTAAAATAATCAGACGATCGACCGCCCCCGGTAGCTGAGTGGTCGCCAACGGCCATACCATGTTGAATACACCGGTTCTCGTCCGATCACCGAAGTTAAGCAACATCGGGCCCGGTTAGTACTTGGATGGGTGACCGCCTGGGAACACCGGATGCTGTTGGCTCTATTAAAAAAAAATACACCGGTTCTCGTCCGATCACCGAAGTTAAGCAACATCGGGCCCGGTTAGTACTTGGATGGGTGACCGCCTGGGAACACCGGGTGCTGTTGGCTCCATCTCATCTCATTTTGCCGGCACGGTAGCTCAGCGTGTTCGGTCAGAGAGCCGGTTGGCCTCTGTAATAAAAAAAAAACTGACTGGAAGGATCAACCACCGAACTTGAACAGGATGTTTTGCGACGTCCGCAACGACGAAACACAGGGATCAATAACGAAGAAAATGCAAAAAAAAAAAAAAAAGAAGTGGTCAGTGCGACAGACTGTCAGTCCTAAGGACCCGGGTTCGATTCCCGGCTGGGTCGCAGGTTCTCACCGCTCAGAGACTGGGTGTTGTGTTGTCCTAATCATCATCATTTTATCCCCATCGATGCGCAAGTCGCCAAAATGGCGTCAAATTGAAAGACTTGCACCAGGCGAGCGGTCTACCTGACGGGAGGCCCTCGTCACACGACATTATTATTATTATTATTATCAGACGATCAATTCCAATTAGAAAATGATCTAGAGAGAAATTCTGTATGGTGCGAAAAGTGTCAACTGGCACTAAATAAAGAAAAGTGCGATGTCATCCACCTGAGTACTAAAAGAAATCCGATAAATTTTGGCTATACGATAAATCGCACAAATCTAAGGGCTGTCAATTCGAGTAAATACCTACGAATTTCAATTACGAGCAACTTAAATTGGAAAGGCCACGTAGATAATATTGTGGGAAAGGCGAAACAAAGACTGCTCTTTCTGGCAGAACACTTAGAAGATGCGACAAACCCACTAAACAGACAGCCTACATTACACTTGTCCGTCCTCTGTTGGAATACTGCCGCGAGGTGTGGTATCCTTGCCAGGTAGGGTGACGGAGGACGTCGAAAAAGTGCAAAGAAGGGCAGGTAGTTTCGTGTTATCGCGCAATAGGGGTGAGAGTGTCACTAATATGATACGCTAGTTGGGATGGCAGTCACTGAAGCAAAGGCGGTCTCCTCTGAGGCGAGATCTATTTACGAAATTTCAATCACCAATTTTCTCTTCCGAATGCAAAAATATTTTGTTTGGGAGAAATGAACATCATAATAAAATAATAGAAATCCGAGCACGAACGGAGAGGTTTAGTTGTTCCTTTTTCCCACTCGCCATTCGAGAGTGGAATGGTAGAGAACTAGTATGAAAATGGTTAGATGAACCCTCTGCCAAGTACTTAACTGCGAATTGCACAGTAACCATGTAGATGTAGATGTGGACGTAGATCATTCAGAAATAAGTTGTGTGAAATTTGGGCCCAGTAGATCAAAAGGATGAGGTGCCCCAAGGACTTCAAAATCGTATTCTCTATAAAAACTGAACGACATTTTATGGTTCCAGAGACCTTTGCAAGTCTCAAACATCCATGATGAATGCTACTGATTTGCAGTTTTCGCGAAATGGATTGGCAGTTATGAGCTAGTACTGTTTAGAAAATAAACAGACTGTAACAATACTTAGAGTATATTTTGTGCAAACCTCCAAATTTTTTTTTAATGGGACAATGCGTATTGACATTGACAGACTAAATGTAGAATGGCAATGGTGCTTATTGAAGGATTTTAGTGAGAGGCGCTTGTCCGCAACTCGTGGTCGCGCGGTAGCGTTCTCGCTTTCTCGCTTCCTACGCCCGGGTTCCCGGGTACGATTCCCGGCGGGGTCAGGGATTTTCTCTGGCTCGTGATGACTGGGTGTTGTGTGATGTCCTTAGGTTAGTTAGGTTTAAGTAGTTCTAAGTTCTAGGGGACTGATGACCAGATATGTTAAGTCCCATAGTGCTCAGAGCCATTTGAACCATTTTTTGAGAGTCGCCAAAACTTGTAGAATGCCCGTGATAGCACCCACTAAAGGACGACGCAACTGTATACACCAGTTAGACGGATTCTGACCAGTAACGAGGCAATTGACCATCATAGGTTGCGTTCAAAATGACCTTCCACTTTGGTATGGAACGACTGCTCCATACGTGCTAACGTTTCAGCAGAGATATCAGAGCAGGCTGCAGTATCTCGTCATTGCATATCATCAGGTAGAATTTTTATGTCATTGTAGACAGCGTCTTTCAACTTAATTCACAGAGTCTACAGGGTTCAAATCAGGCCAAGGTACAGGTCCAATCCAACGATTAGGAAACCATTCGTGAAGACATGGTGTAGTACTTCGTACACTATTAGCCGGATAGCCATCATGTTGGTACACAGGTTCCTCCTAGTCTGAAGAGGGGTGTCTTCTAGCATAAGTGGAAGATGGCCTGTTAGGAGACTGAGATAACTGTGCGTGTTTAGTGCTCCATATGTGAAACAAGGGCCTGTGAGTTGATGGTTCACTATCCTAAATCACACGTTTGTACTACATGGACGATGACGATCCACCTAAGGGAACCAACGGGGATTGTCAACTGACAAATAGTGCATGTATCGGCGGTTTATCTGGCCACAATTTGTAAATGTGTCTTCTTCTGTGAAGACTTCTCTTAGAAGATTGACTGCTAAAAAGCAAACCTACCTTCATAGTATTTGTTGACTTAGAGAAAGGTTTCGTCCGATTTAACATTAATACACTCTTCGAAATTCGGAAGTTACCAGGAATAAAACATAGAGAGTAAAAGATTATCTACAACCTGTGCACGAAACAGACTCCATTTCTAACAGTTGAATGGCGTTAAAAGGAAATTCTACTAGAGGAGTGAGAGATGCCGTAGTTTTCCCCACTGAAATTGAATCTGCACACTGAAGAAGTAGCAAAAGATACCGATATGAAATTTTTAGAAGGTGTTATAATTCAGGAAAAAGGTACAGAAACTTTAAGATTAGCCAATGATATTATATAGAGTGAGCTAAAGCCTTGATACAGCAGTCAAACGGAATAGAGAGTCTTGAGAAGAGGCTATAAGATGTATATTAAAAGCAAAACAAAAGTAATGGAATGTAGTCGAAATAGATCACGCGATGCTGAGGGTATCCAATTACGAAACGAGACACTAACAGTACGTGAGTAATTCTGTGAAAGCGGCAAAACAACTGATGACGGCCAAACTAGAGAGGATATAAAAAAACTGGTAAAAGGAGGGAAAGGATTTCTGAAAATGAGGTATTTGTTAACATCAAATATAACTCTACGTGTTAGGAAGACTTTTCTGAAGAAATTTTTCTGGGGTGTAGCCTTGTACGAAACTGGACGATAAATAGTTCACACAAAAGAATAGAAGTGTTTGAAATGTCGTGCTACAGACGAATGCTGAAGATTAGACAGGTAGATCGAATAACTGATGGAGAGGTACTCAATCGAAATCGACTGGGGAAGGGCGGGGTGGGGGGGAGGGGTGGGGGGAATGCCTAACTAAAAGAAAATGCCTTACTAAAACAAGGGACCGAATGATATGTCACATCCTGAGACATAGCCGAATTATCGATTTGATAACGGAGGTACGTATATGGGTACGTAGGGAGGAATGGAGGTTGGCAATACTGGTTATCGCCAGGGCTTTAGATCCCTTATGGCGGCCAGCATTTCTTGACCGTCAGTGGGATTGGACTTCCCATGAGCCTATTCAAATGTCAGTTAGTTAGCTAGTTGGTTACATGTCCCGTTGATCATTTAGGCTATTCTTTCATCGAAATGATCCGGAACGAGTTAGTTTACAGGATACGTATGCATGATTAGTGTTGAAATTAACGACCACATTTTTAATCCTACTCATGCAACTACAATTTAAAACAAGTTTTTCGTTTTTAATTTATGGTATATCATTTTTTGAGTAGATGGAATAGACGGTGCTGTCCAGGGGATATGATTTTAGGTTTGATATGAAACTTGTTTTGCTGACAATCAGACATTTTAAATTATTGCGCAAATGCTGCATACTGAACTCCTTTCTGAACCACTGATAGCTTCAATGATGGGTAAGTTGCTTTTTGTAATGTACGTATGGACATCCACTGTTCTTCTTAAATTCGTAATGTATTATTTATGACGATCTTCAGTTGCGAATTTTTGTATTGTGACAGTGCAGTTAAAAGCCTAAATCCTTGACTGGGTACCTACGTGAAGACCACATATTATTCTTACTGTCTGCTTTTGTGCAGTACATACCTTTTTATCAATGGTATGCTATTCCAGAAAATAATTCCATAGAACAGTACTGAGTTGACATATGCTACATATGTCAAGAGACTGATTAGTTTCTCTGCCAGACTAGCAGTTATACGAAAAGTATAAGTAGCTGAACATAACCGTTTGAGAAGCTCAGTAATACGCTTTTTGAAACTCCAAAATCTATTGCCAAAGCAGAGAAGTGACTCTGTGATGCCCAAGAGAGTGCCCTACAAACGACAAGTCGAAAGACTTCCCGCAGGGATCCATAAGAGGCCTTGACTTCTGGGATGTGATGTTGGACTAGGTATAAGGAAAGGTGTGGGACAATGAAGCGGTTGTCAGAATAGTGGCTTATGCCGACGACCAGATGATCCTTGTAAAGGAAAGCTCTAGAAGCATCCTGGAAGAAGGATGCAATGTAGTCCTTCTACACGTACGTTATTGTTGCTGCAGGGTTCAATTGTCTGTTGCACCTGAGGAGATTACGTACATGGTGCTAAAAGGGAACCTTTTAAGTGATTCTATCACGAAACTGAGGAACAGGTCCAAAAAGGGAAATGCCGTCACGGCATACCTAGGTGTCATCTTGGACGAGCTGAAAAATTATAGTATACATATAGAAGACATGAGCAAGAGCGGCACGAACATGAACAATATTATTGCTTTAGCCAGACACCGTTGTAACCAACCAAAACAAACAATAAGAACCTGTCATAACGGTATCTCAAGTGTGATCATGGGATGGTGTGAGAATCTCGGGCACGCAGACTTCTGCCCACAATATCAGCATGGGTAGTTAAGAGGGAGCAATGTGGAATGCTTCTTTGGTTGACGGTAGCTTCTGATACTGCGTCAGTTAAAGCACCGTAGTAATACTCTGAATACGTTCACTTGATCTCTAAATATGAATAGAATGAAATGACTAAAGAAAGAAGAACGTAATGAAGTGCTGGATGTGAGAGAAATGTACGCCACAGGCAAGCGGCTGATTCAGAAACAGATCCTCCAACTGAGGCAGAAACGATGGTACGATGCCTAGTGAGCTCTCAGATGTAAAATGGAGACTGGCAACGAAGCACCTGAATCATTTAAGGGATCTGACAATTCCGGAGGGGTTACGCGTCATACACCACCTATTGACATTGAAGTAGTCGAAGAAAACCTCTGAATGTGCCTGTGGTCAAGAAGGCACTTCATAACATACTGTCTACGGATGTCCGCTATATGCCGCTGTTGCTGAAACTGATCGTCACCAACTGAATCGGCTCGGAAGACTCTATGTAAAAGATATAGTGCGCTGTTAGGGAGAAGGGCAGATCCTGGACGCTATTTCAAGAAACTTATGAGGGCTTAAGCCAGGACAGTGTTGTAGGAGGTATAGCACTTAGCAGCCCCATCAATCAAACAAATCAGTAACAGTTTGCGCTGTAAGTGCTTGAGCATTGTCGTGAAAAATAATGTCAGGTCCTGCAGGAAGTGTCATCGCTGCTGTCACTATGCTGTTCATTTTTGGAACACGACCTACGACCAGCTTAGAGACAGAAATGATAACACTTTCTGGACGACCTGACCAGCATTTTGCAGGACAATGCTGAAGCACATACAGTGCAAGCTGTTACTGATTTGTTTGACTGATGGGGCTGCTAAGTGCTATGCCACCTACTGCACTCCTCTGACTTAGGCCCTCGTAAATTCAACTCTATTTCTAAACTGAAGGAAACACTTTAAGGCATTCGCTTCAGAACTGCAACTAATTCGTCTGGCAATAGACAGCTCCGCTCGAACTGTGAAGACAGCTGGCACATCTAAGAGTATCCTACGACTTCCACATCGCTGGCAATTGGTTATACACAATGCTGGTGACTACTTTGAAGGTCAGTAAATCTTTAAAACACGTATCTATTTTGTACGAGCTGTAAATAAATAGTTGCACCTCTTAAAGTTCCCACCCTTGTATGTTTACCAAATGTGTGAAGTATGATAAATATATATGAAATGTATTTGGTACACAGGCAGCGCCACTAGTAAAAAGTTCATCGTAAATGCTGGAAGGATTTCGACCAAAATTTGATACGCACATTATTTACGATCTCGATAGTGATGCTGTGGTTTTAAGAATCACCAGACTGCTATTGTGGTGAGCATGATAACGTGGAGAAAGAAGGGTGAAAAAACTGAGAGGCGAAGGAGGAGATGGGCACAGACAGGGGTGAGGAGGAGATGAACAGAAAGAGGACGAGGGGGAAATAGGTAGAGAGAGGAGATCAACAGAGAGGGGAGAGAAGTAGATGGAGAAAGAAAGAGATGAACAAGCAGAAAGGGAGTAGGAAACGTACAGAGGGAGGTAGGAGAGGAGACAGAAAAGAGAGGGAGAGGAGGCAATGGAATTGGGTGAGGTAGAGATGGATCTCGGGGGGAGGAGAAGCTGGACAGATAGTAGGGGAAGGAGGAGATGGACAGTGAGGGTTGGAGTAAATGGACAGAAAAATGGAGCAGATTGACAGAGAAATTGGGGAGGGGGAGAAAGATAGAGGGATGGGGCACGTGGAAATGGATAGAGTTGGGTAGTGGAGAATATAACACCCCAACGACCCCCTTAAAGTCAATTAAGACAGAATATCATAATATGAAGTAGGGAAGAGTTATCTTGGCAAATACGACATCTTTGCCGATAAACTAACACCAAGAAGTTTTGATAACTACAGTATTATATATCACTGAGAGTTTTTGTTATGAAAAGAGGTGGAAGAAACCTCAGATTTAATTAATGGACAAATATCCAAGTGATAACTGCAATTAATATCTTGAAAGCTAAGTCCAAGGTGATGTTAGTCAGAGATAACTTTTATGTGAAAGAGAGTTGTAAGCGCAACGAAGAAATTCAATGCGCCTACAATACTCTTTCACAGAAGAAGTCGCTTGCTGGCTCTCGTCCTGTAAAGACGTGCGAGAACAATTCTTGTCATAGTTAGTAGGAGTACGGAACGCGACGAGATTGTTTTGCGTTCAGAAGTGTTTCTTGCGTGACGTGATTCACGAACTTCGGAGACTGATTTTCTAAGCAGAGATAGGAACTGATAGACGCTTTTAACAGTGCATGATGGGTTAATTGAACTTTATTGACGAAACTACTGAATATTGGACTTGATTTTCAAATAGTTGGAACTAAAAGAGGAGTGGATAGTATATCAAAGGGCTACACTCAATTAGTCTCGAGTAGGACACAATTACACGACTTCTCGAACATAATAGAATTACGCTGAAGAGTCAAGTTGTAATTGTCAAGAAACTTCATTTTAATAGAACTGACTTTACCAACCAACTGCGTGTGCGTGTGGTGCGAAAGTTATAATGTATTTCGTGGCCAAGGAACAATAAACAGTTCGTTCCAAGTGCAATATCAAGCGTGGACTACATTATTAAATGATTTAATGAATGATAGTTAACCAACGACTGTTCACCAGGAACAATTTAATCTGAATGTAAAAATACCTACTTCATTAATTGAAAAGAGAACTTTTGAACATTTCTTTAACATTACGGCGTATGTCCACTCAGACGTGATCAAAGAGTATCTGTGGATCTCGCTTCATACAGATTCAAAAACTCCATAGCTACGAGCCAACAACGTACGAGAAGACTGCTAATTACAATGTTTCCTCGCAATTGGTGGTGTGTACGATGCGGATGAGATAATATTTAACAACTACTGCATATCCGGGCAATGAATAATTCAATCTTAAATCAGAAGAAGCATCCATCGTACGAGTTCGCATTTCTGTCTCAAGTTCAACAACGGGGAACTACGTCATCGCGCATCGTGCCTCAACTCCACTGCGAGAGCTGTGGCAGTAGCAGCTCTACGGCGTCGACAATATCAACACGCGATTGGAGTGCGGGGACGCCACACAAGAAGGTGAACAGAGGGAGGGGGGAAGGGGTGGTCATACAGAGGGGGAGGAGGACTTGGACAGAGAAGATGAAGAGGAAGATATGGACAAACATAGGAAAGACAAGAAAATGGACAGGGAGAGGGTGAGTAGATGAGCAGAGGGATGGGGAAGAGGATAGAATTGGAGGAGTGAACTGGAGATGGAAAGAGAGATGGGAATGAGGAGGCCAAATTAGAGAGGTGAGTAGGAGATGGACAGAGCTGGGAGAAACAGATGGTCAGAGGGGGGGAGGGTGGAGCAGACTGACAGAGAGTGGGGAAGGGGGAAGGAGATGGACAGAGAGGAAGTGAAGGATGACGTGGAAACAGAAGAGGGAACTAATAGAAAACTGGAATAAATTCGTATGCGTAAAAAGCCAGGAACCCAGCTCGTTCACTATAAAGGTATGATGGACAGAGAGGAAGTGAAGGATGAGGTGGAAACAGAAGAGGGAACTAATAGAAAACTGAAATAAATTCGTATGCGTAAAAAGCCAGGAACCCAGCTCGTTCACTATAAAGGTAGGAGTAATTGGAGACTAGGTAGGAATTATTATCATTATGCCTTACGAACTAATAATATTTGAGTTGTTTGAACAGCCGAGCTGCACGAAGTTCTGTTGTCACTATTGCTCTCATTTTCCCCAACACAAAACAGGAATTGTTCACTGGAGACAATCCTTTCATCGCCACACCGGAAAAGATTCTGTGGCGAGCACAATTTCCGTTCCTGAGTAGCTTCTATTCCGCCTCTCGACAGTTACCGGCTCTGAAACATTCGCAGGCCTTGATTCGCCTCGCGCAAAGAAACAAAAGGATGTCGCACGCGGCACACGGGAAGGCTGTTAGCCGGGCGCAGCTCGACAAATTGCCGGCGTTTGTGACGGGCGTTCTTCTTGCTTACAGGTGCGGCGCCGGCCGAGTCGGCCCCGTGGGGCCGCTGCTGTCACGCAGGTAGGCGAAATGCAACAATCTTGTGGCCCAGCGAGCTGGCAAATTACGTATTATTCCACCGGCGGAGAAAAGCGAGGCAAACAAGGATGCGAGCGGCGCGCAGCGTTGTAAGAGAGTGTCGCCCCCCCCCCCCCCTCTGAGAGGATCAACTGTGAATAAAATCACAGTCGTTTCCGTCAGTTTTACATGCAATCAAAAGCGGCCCTGTCATACGCGCGATATGGAGTCCCTCCGAAATTTCCTGGCAAGTCCCGTGGCGCTTTCTTACAGCTACTCCACTTGGAAGCCACTTTGTAAAATTTAGCAGTGATACTTTTCAGAAAGTGAAATGTTTAGCAAGCTTGTTATCAGCGTGCTAGACTTGTAACTGACAAATTCATTTATCACCTGTAATCTAATGAAGTGGATCCCAACCTGAGGGGTAAAATGAAATTTTCTGAGAGATAAAAACAATGGGGCTGAAATTGTGATTCGCTCAGGAACTAAATTACTTTTGATAGCTCACTATTTCTAATAGCAAAATTACGTAAGTAATAATTATATATCTTATTAATGATTGCGTTTTTTCATAAATACTAGTATTAATGCACGAAACAATGTAGTGGAAATCACATCTAACAAATGTATGAACTCACTCTTCATACAGTCCATCCACTATACACACCTCTGCCAGCAAAATTGGGACATGTATATCTGATACAATTAACCCTAGCATTACCAACGTATTTTTTGTTACATGTAATACCAACGGGGGGGCCTCAAAGGCCGATAAAGAATACCACAATTTATTTTCTCATTAATCAAGTTTATTTACTTCTGATACCTCTAATAACACTTCAAAATGCTTAGACATTGTTTTTGTATACTGGATAATAAAAGATGTTATTATAATAGGAATAAAATGAACAAATCACGAGATTCAGTTTATATATTTTTTGGAATAATGTTTCAAAATAGTGTTTTCTTATAAAAACGACTTTTTTAATTCGATACACTACATGAAGCAAACAAAATTTACTGTCTCATTCTGCAACGCATTTTTCACACAACACTGTCTTCCTGCAGTGTTTCCCACAGACGTGTTTGTGGCACTGAGAGCAGGTAACAGTTGACTTTCCCAGCTTGTTGTACTTGATCTTTTTAGATGCAGCTTCTTGGCAGCATAGGTGGCACCGTCCACGTGTTCCTGGTTCTGCTGTTGAGGATGATGGTTCTACAGAGCAGCTGAGCTTCCGTTGTGTGATGCTTTCCATTGCCATTATTACTGGCTTCTGAAGTCCATACAAATTTTGTGCCCGTTTATCTACTTGAGATCTTATTAGTTCGAGACCTAAGTTAGTGATAAAAACTCTTCTGCGGTTTAGCAAATTCTTTTTCCAATTCGGAAAGTTGAGGAGGAAGAGTGAATATGCATTTATTGCTGCTATGTCAATGAGTGTGTAGAAGAGGGACAAAGGCCATCTTCTTGTTCCTCTCTTTGTGCTGTAGTGTCTTGCCATCTGGTCTATGGTGTCCACGCCTCCCTTTGTAGAATTATAAAAAAGATTTATGTTAGTCTTTTTTGAGTCTTCATTCAACACCCCTTTTGAGTGATAAGTTGAAAGCATCAACAGCAGTCGTTTTGGCTTCTCGCGGACTAGCGTTGATGCAAGAGTAACTGGTGGCCTCTGTGTCTGAGGGTCAGTATAAGCAAAGATGGAAGAGTGTAAACTGCGGCCAGTTGTAGTCTTCAGCTCTTCAGGTATGTGTCGTCTGTTAGACTGTAGGGTGCCAACAAGTGTGAGGTGAAAATCATTCCATAGAGTCTCAGCAAGCTCCACTGAAGTATAGTACCGATCTGTGGTAACATTACGGCCTGATTTTTCAATAGGTTTTATTAGTCTCTTTACAATTTCCATCGGTCCATTTGAATGCTGTGTATTTCCTGACTTGCCTGTATAGATGTCCATGCTGATCACATATCTAGTCTCAGAATCAGACAGCATTCGAATTAGAATGCCGTATTTTCCAGGTTTTTCTTTTAGAAACACCTTGAATGGACAGCGACCACGGAACAAAGACAACATCTCATCCACTGTTGTATGTAGACCAGGAATGAAATACAATGGATGTGAAGAATTGAAGCTTTCAAAAATTTCCCTCATTGTAGCAAACTTGTCAGTCTGGCGACGAATTTCTCTTGTGTTCTTATCATCAAACCTCAATATTTTAGTCAATTCGAAAAATCGGGTCCGACTCATTGATCCATAGTACACTTGTCGGCCCTGAAGCAAAGACCATAAATCTTGGACAGGTATCTTATTGTCATGATTTGAACCCATGATTAGCAAGAGTCCTATATAACAAAATAACTCATCTTCATCAGTGTGCTGAATACCTAGTCGAGAAGCCTCTTCATTTGAGTGTAGTTTTATTAGATTCATAATTTGAGGTGTAAAAAAGAGCTCTATAGCCTCTTTCGGAGACGCAATTCTTCCTTGTTGTCCTAGCCCCATTCTTTCTCGCACTATATTTTGTACAGAACGCCGATATTGTCGAGATGGCTTCGTAATATACTCTCGTCCACTTTTTGCAATGAATTTATCACATTCCGTATCATTATCATCTGGTGGATTGGCTTCAACCTCATCTTCATTCTCAGACGATGAATCAGTTCTAATTTCTTCCACATCATCATCCACTTCACTTTCCTCTAAATCTGATTCGTTCAAAACTTCTTCTAGCACTCTTTCAATGGAACTATCACGTAAACGATGTCTACTCATGTTGCTGGTTCAACAGCAGCAGAAACACTGAAAATAACAATGGTCCGCTTCATAATAATATGTCTGAAGGCAACAATGCCAAAATTCGTTTCATGGTAAGAATTTGAAACGAGAGACTCAACCTCGTAAATCTTTCCTTGCTATTACCAACGGGTGGGCTTCTAAGGCCCACAGAGAATTAAATCAAGTAAATGAATTTTAATTACATTTTTATTCCAAAATTCTGTAATGACTCAATAGTACATTCAATAACGAACAATTACCTTTGCTTTCAAGTACATATATCAAAGGGTGTGGATACAACATAGAAAAACTGAGTCAGTGGGCCTACGAGCCCCCCCCCCCCCCCCCCCCGTTGGTAATGCTAGGGTTAAATATCATTTAAATATCATGACAGTATCTTCCCGACTTGTAGGGAGTTACCACAATAGATTAGAAATTGTTTCATTATTCACTTCGCGACAATAAACTAACTGAGAGCACAAAACTACACCACTGTAGGGCCAACACAGTATAATCATTATTACCATTGTTGTTGTTGCTTGTCGCAGTGCTCAGTCACAAAGCATTGACAGCCCGAAGTGTTTCAGTTTTTTGTCATTTCAGAGGTACAGAGTGTAGGAACTAAGGGATTTACTACAGTAGGCCTAATTACAGCGCATACATTTGTATTTGATTGATTTTAAATGGTGGTGCAAATGTGGATCAAACAAGTATCGCTAGGAAGAGGAGCTGTGCAGAGAAAGCACGTTTTGTAACAAGCGTTGTGGACAGTTAGCTTACCTTTCAGAGGTGAAGTTGTAGGTAGCACTCGCGATCTACCGAGAGCTTGTTCATCATTCTCCATAAAAGAAAAATAACAAAAATATAAAAAATATTTTAGAAATAAGCAGTACCAACTGTTTCATTGACTCATTATCTCTTGAGTTAACAAATCACTCACAAAACCGAAATATCATTTATCTTTCGAAATTTTGAAAATAAAAGCGTGCAAAGGAAATTCTCTTTCTTTCTAAAGCTTAGTTATGTGCTAATGCTGATGACTGGGAAGGGGGAGGGGGAGGGGGAGGGGGGGTTGGGTACTGGCTAATATCTGACCTCACTCAAGACTAATGGTCTAAAAACGTTCCTGAGACAAGAAGGGAAATTAGTTAGCGGAGGGAATTGTGTGGGATAAGATTGTCGTGGGAGAGCAAGGGGTGAATACAGTAAGCAGATTCAGAATAATGTAGGTTGCAGTAGTTATTCGGTCATGAAGAGGCTTGCACAGGGTACAGTAGCATGGAGAGCTGAATCATACCAATCGCCACCCCGTTGGATGAGATGATGATGAAGACAACAAAACACGATGACGAGGATGAGGACAGCACAACACCCGGCCGGGAATCGAACACGTGCCCCTTTGCGCGGTATTCCATGGCGCTGACGATTCAGCTATCGGCGCGGACTTACATATATATCCACAACATTAGGTAAAAATCAAAATCGACAATTCGCTTGTAACATGAGTGAAAATAATTAAAGTGGAGTTGGCTGGTAAACTGTCATACAATTATAGACAGTATGGAAGATTACACTTTTTAACTGTTCCAGTACTTGTTACATGTGTTTCCCACAGCGGAATTGTTTAAGACTAGTAGCTCCCACACAAAATTCAAGAAATCACACTCTGCACTTGCCACACTGATCCATTACCATTTCATCACAGATCTACGTACGTAGTACCTGTGTTACTGAAACCACTAGTCACGTTTTATTCCTCCGACACACCTTCAGGTGACGATGAAGGTGAATCCTCCTCAGGATTTTAAAGTTTTTCTTGACTGTCGGTGTGCTGTTTTAAAATGCGGCCGATACCGCAGAATGTACCTCCTGTTAACAGCAGATCCTAGGTGAAGAGGCGGTGGAGGAGTTTGCCGTTTATCTTTCCACGTGCAAATACCGCTAAATGTCTGGATTCAAAAGACTGCAGCACGTGACGGTCAGTTTATATTTTAATTATTATTTATTACTAAGTGCTTTTCTCAACAATATTATATAGGTGTTCAGGTTTGTTATATGGGACTTGTTGGGCCATCAGACGCTGATACTTACCTTTATTTCCTATTATAGAGGTTTTCACTTCTGTAGAGGATTTCAGTTTGACATAGTTTTCAAGTGATGTGTGGGTGTGTGGGCGCATGGCAGAAATTATTTTGGTAACACTACCACTAGCAAGTTTTGCTGTTTTGAAAGACTCAGATACGCTGACCAACTCCAGTGCTGCAGTGTCATCACCACAGAATACTTCCGGTAAGACACTAGATCTTACCAGTGATTTGTATTTCCAACTTATTCTCACGCTTCTTCATTTATGCAAGACTTTCATTGTGTTGTCCATTTTACCCTTTTGGAACCACATTAAAATGTTAGATTGTCGCACCCCCAAAAATCTGCCGCCCTGGGCGGTGATGATGGTGATGTTTTGATGTTTGGTTTGTGGGGCGCTCAACTGCGCGGTCATCAGCGCCCTTACGAAGTCCGAATTGTTATACAGTACAATTTTTACACAATCTGATCCAACCACTGTCACAAATGGTGATGATAAAATGATGAGGACAACACAAAGACCCCGTCCGCGGGTAGATAAAATCCCCATCATGGTCGGGAATCGATAATTTTTGATGTGAGGTGACAGCCCCGTATTTGTTCCCAGTATAGGGCAATGGTACTGGCTTATGACTCCTTGCACAATGAAATGGTATGGTGCAGACGTCTGGCGGGGACGTGGTACTTTATCGTGATACAAACATAAGGAATTTACACCAAGGTACTGTGGCGCTATTATATCACTTTGGTGTCCAAGCCACCACCGTATGTCATCACGGCGGAGACGTTTAAACCGCGCACTGTTTTCTTTTTTTTTTTTTTAATTCATGGCTCTAATACAGCGCCACCCTACTTGACAGTTAAAGAAACTTTATTACAGCCATTAGTTGAATGAGTTTGTAAGGTAAAAGCTACGTAAATGCATAAAATTTTGTTTTAGCGCTAGTAATAAGCGAAGCACCTAAAGAAAACTTCTAGGAACGTTGTAAACAGAATGTTATATAATGTTCTACGTTTCTCTCATTATATTGAGTTAATTGAGTGCACCATCTGTCCTGAAAGTACAAAGAGTTTTGAAATTAAGTGCGAAGATATTCCTTAATTTGTCATGTGGTTGCTACGGTCGTTGCAATACACTGCTTGTTTTGTTTCCTATTTTGATGTTAACACTTAGAGGTCTCGAACTCTTTCGTCACAATTTTGAATAACGTTGTGTGATACGTTGTCATCGTAATATCATCGACGGAAAAGCTGCAAATCAGGACTTATTTATAATTCAGATTTACGATATTAACATAGCAAATGCGTCGCCTACTTAACTGATTTTCCTCGCCTTGGCAATATTTTGTAGAAGGTACGTCGGTCCGCCTGACGACCTGTTCTTTTCTTACTCACTTACCCTTGCTGCACTTACAAAACCAATCATCCCATTACACGCTTGGCACAATGTGTTAGCTACTAAATTCTTGTAACTGCGTATTCAGTTACAATGTTCTTTCCATATGTCTTCATAATTTTAAACTGTAATACTAATATTCTTTAGCCACCCTGTGACTGAGACATGTGTGTGTGCATGTGTGTGTGCATGTAATTCATTTCACCCTCATAGCCACGCAATTCACATATAAGTAAATGGTCCACTGACTGGATTTTACCGCACTCATATCGAGGAATGATTGAGAATGATTTCTTTACAATGGCGTGGAGAGTAAACGCCACGTCAGTATCGAAACAGAGAAGAAACGTACACGTTTCAATTGGCAATGGAACTGATTCGGGTAAATTAACGCGTCTTTGTGGCAATCCGTATTCACCTACGTCTACTGTCAAAGGCAATTTATCTGCGTCGAGGATCCTGAGACCATATCCAAAGGAAATCCTTTCTATTTCAGGATGGCAGGACAGCATGATGTGTGTTACGGAAGGAACCTCCAAGAACATAATGAGGTGCTCCGTTCAATTTTTGGTAGTTTGCGAGAGCATACGGTGTAACCTGATGAATGTGAGTTCTTAACACAAGATGTGATCTTGAGGCACTGTATTATGGACAAGGAAATCCCACTGGACATAGCAAAGGCGGGAAAGGGTGAAGTTTGCTCTCAGCGGCGACTATGCAGGGTGGCGCCTCCTTGCGGTCGCTGCCGGAGTGTCCGTGTCAGAGTCACGTGTCCTCGGCACCCTTGTGTCTCGTGGTTCTACGTCCTTCTACCGCTGCACTCCGTTGCCCTGACGGCGCTACAACTCCGTTTCGGACTCTGCTCTCTTGGAGTGAATTTCTGCGTGGCTGGAAGTTGCGAGTCAGCACAACCTCCTGCTATTTGCCACGGTACCTGTAGCCATGTGACTCAGTGAACGTTCTGTTTAACGTTCCGTTTAACCACAGGTCTGGCACCAGTTAAGCTTCTTTCTACCGTCCCAAATACTAGTGCTGCTTGAAATTGGGACAACAGCGTTCAGGAAGAAGGAAAGTAGTCGGTTAACCCAACTTTTGAGGGAGTTTAGACTGACTCTGTTGTTAAAATTCATTTATTGCAAAAGGTAAGTTTAGGAACGAATACTGAAACGACAAACACGGAGTAGTAACAGATTCTGACACCATTCAGCAAACAGTATCACCTCCTGCTATACAAGATGTTTTAAACAGGATGACCTGATTTCTAAACCCTATATTTATTGATAAAAACATACTACAAACATAGGTGAGCCTTGCACGACACGTGTTCATGCCATTTATTGTTTGTTCAAACGGCTCTGAGCACTATGGGTCTTAACATCTGAGGTCATCAGTCCCGTAGAACTTAGAACTACTTAAACCTAACTAACCTAAGGACATCACACACTTTCGTGCCCGAGGCAGGATTCGAACCTGCGACCATAGCAGTCGCGCAGTTCCAGACTGAAGTGCCTAGAACCGCTCGGTCACAGTAGCCGGCGTATTGTTTGTCATCTTCTATTACGGTACTGCCGCCCCGTTTTCTTATTCCATTTACTGAAATCACTAACTTCTTGCCTTACTTGCCTGTGAGTGGCAGCAGCAGCGCTTATCGATAAGTGCACTGTCGCACCATCCCTGGAGCGACCGATATTATTTCCGTCGTCGTCTGTCTGAAGTGAGCTGGAGACGGACCAGCAGTGAAGTGGGGGACGGACCTGGAGGGCGGTCGCGACGCAGCAGCAGTACAAGGTGCATTCAAGTTCTAAGGCCTCCGATTTTTTTCCTCTGGACTGGAAAAAGGTGTGCATTGTTTTAAAATGAGGCAGCGTTCATTGTCAATACGTCCCAGAGATGGCAGCACCGCACGAAAGATGGAATTTTACCACCAGCGGCGAGAATGAGAACTGTTTTAAATACTTAAAATGGCGACGTTTTCCTTACTTGAACAGCGTGCAATCATTCGTTTTCTGAATTTGCGTGGTGTGAAACCAATAGAAATTCATCGACAGTTGAAGGAGACATGTGGTGATGGATTTATGGATGTGTCGAAAGTGCGTTCGTGGGTGCGACAGTTTAATGAAGGCCGAACATCGTGTGACAACAAACCGAAACAACCTAGGGCTCATACAAGCCGGTCTGACGACATGATCGAGAAAGTGGAGAGAATTGTTTTGGGGGATCGCCGAATGACTGTTGAATAGATCGCCTCCAGAGTTGGCATTTCTGTGGGTTCTGTGCACACAATCCTGCATGACGACCTGAAAATGCGAAAAGTGTCATCCAGGTGGGTGCCACGAATGCTGATGGACGACCACACGGCTGTCCGTGTGGCATGTTGCCAAGCAATATTGACGCGCAACGACAGCATGAATGGGACTTTCTTTTTTTCGGTTGTGACATTGGATGAGACGTGGATGCCATGTTTCAATCCAGAAACAAAGCGGCAATCATCTCAATGGAAGCACACAGATTCACCGCCAACAAAAAATTTCGGGTAACCGCCAATGATGAAAGAATGATGGTGTCCATGTATGTGACAGCGAGGGCGTAATCATTACCCATTGCGTTCCAAAGGGCACTACGGTAACAGGTGCATCCTACGAAAATGTTTTCAAGAACAAATTCCTTCCTGCACTGCAACAAAAACGTCCGGGAAGGGCTGCGCATGTGCTGTTTCACCAAGACAACGCACCCGCTCATCGAGCTAACGTTACGCAACAGTTTCTTCGTGATAACCACTTTGAAGTGATTCCTCATGCTCCCTACTCACCTGACCTGGCTCCTAGTGACTTTTGGCTTTTTCCAACAATGGAAGACACTCTCCATGACCGCACATTAACCAGCCGTGCTGCTATTGCCTCAGCGACTTTCCAGTGGTCAAAACAGACACCTAAAGAAGCCTTCGCCGCTGCCATGGAATCATGGCGTCAGCGTTGTGAAAAATGTGTACGTCTGCAGGGCGATTACGTCGAGATGTAACACCAGTTTCATCGATTTCGGGTGAGTAGTTAATTAGAAAAAAAATCGGAGGCCTTAGAACTTGAATGCACCTCGTACAGTCGGGGATGGAGCCCCAGTGAGGTCCGCACAGCCAGTACCAGCTGGGACGACCATTGGTTGGTCGTTCGGTCGGTCGTTTCATCGACGACGTCTATTTGGGTCGGTTCCTTCCTGTGCAGAAATGTCGGTTTTGTTGCCTCTGCATGGTTGGGTCCGAGCCAGTGTCTCCGGGACGTCGTCCGTCCGAAGGAAGTCGGTTCAGTTGGAGCCGGAACAGGAGTGCAGTCGGGCACGAAGCAGTGAGTCGGCAGAGTCAGTCGGAAGGCAGACAGTAAGCGCCGAGACCGTGGCGACGCAGACGGAAGGCCGTTGCCGGTCGATCGGCTGGTTGTCGCATGGCGACGTGTGGTCTGCTGAACACTAACATCAGTGTCAGCCTGGGAAGAGTTGGCAGCCAGCAACAGTCGGGTTTTGTTTTGGTCATCAGTCACCTGACTGGTTTGATGCGGCCCGCCACGAATTCCTTTCCTGTGCTAACCTCTTCATCTCAGAGTATCACTTGCAACCTACGTCCTCAATTATTTGCTTGACGTATTCCAGTCTCTGTCTTCCTCTACAGTTTTTGCCCTCTACAGCTCCGTCTAGTACCATGGAAGTCATTCCCTCATGTCTTAGCAGATGTCCAATCATCCTGTCCCTTCTCCTTATCAGTGTTTTCCACCTATTCCTTTCCTCTGCGATTCTGCGTAGAACCTCCTCATTCCTTACCTTATCAGTCCACCTAATTTTCAACATTCGTCTATAGCACCACATCTCAAATGCTTCGATTCTCTTCTGTTCCGGTTTTCCCACATTCCATGTTTCACTACCATACAATGCTGTACTCCAGACGTACATCCTCAGAAATTTCCTCCTCAAATTAAGGCCGGTATTTGATATTAGTATACTTCTCTTGGCCAGAAATGCCTTTTTTGCCATAGCGAATCTCCTTTTGATGTCTTACTTGCTCCGTCCGTCATTGGTTATTTTACTGCCTAGGTAGCAGAATTCCTTAACTTCATTGACTTCGTGATGTTAAGTTTCTCGCTGTTCTCATTTCTACTACTTCTCATTACCTTCGTTTTTCTTCGATTTACTCTCAAACCATACTGTGTACTCATTAGACTGTTCATTCCGTTCAGGAGATCATTTAATTCTTTCTCACTTCCACTCAGGATAGCAATGTCATCAATGAATCGTATCATTGATATCCTTTCACCTTGTATTTTAATTCCACTCCTGAACCTTTCTTTTATTTCCATCATTGCTTCCTCGATGTACAGATTGAAGAGTAGGGGCGAAAGGCTACAGCCTTGGCTTACACCCTTCTTAATTCGAGCACTTCGTTCTTGTTCGTCCACTCTTATTATTCCCTCTTGGTTGTTGTACATATTGTATATGACCCGTCTCTCCCTATAGCTTACCCCTACTTTTTTCATAATCTCGAACAGCTTGCACCATTTTATATTGTCGAATGCTTTTTCCAGGTCGACAAATCCTATGAAAGTATCCTGATTTTTCGTACGTATCGAGAAATTCGCCGGGAGCGCTGTCGGCGAAGGTAGGCTGCCGTTGGTCGTTTGCGCGGCCGGTCGTCTCAGTCGACGACGTCTTGTATCCTCAGGACGAACACCATTTTCCGAGTTGGAATGTGGTTGGACCTTGTTGGTTCCTTGGAGCTGAGCAGCGACGCAGTCTCCACAGCGCGGATCCAGGCCGGGTCTTTTGACGGCGGCACGAGCTAATGCATTTGGAGGCGCTAGCTGTGTGAGTGACTTTTCGCCTTCTTCCGAAGCAGGATCCTCAAGTTGAGTAATTAGTTACCTGTTCTTAAAACGTGACTGTTATTTGTGGATTGTTGTTTCCTCAGCCCATGACGCGTGTGATAAGAAGTCGTGTGTTTCCTTGCCTAGAATCGCAGCCTCCAGTAGTTACTTGACAGTTGTGGCTTGTGTTTTCGGATTGTTTTAAACTCGTTTTGACTGATGTTTGATGCGTTGATCTTGGTAAGGCCCAATTTGATATTATTGGTATCTCGGTTACTCTTCATCCGCCGGTATTTTTCATTATCTGCGCAGTTGGATCTGACCGTTGGAAATCGGTCACATTGTCGGTCGGTCGTGGACCGTCCCTTCCGTTTGTTGCTTTCCAATTAAGAGCTTGTCGGTCGGGCTGCCTTTCTCACCTAAACGTGCGATAGTGTTACTTTCCAGGCCGACCCTTGGAACATTCTGAGCGCCGCTCCTTGTGTTTTACATAGTGATTTCCTTTTTACTTTTAAGTTCTGTGTGTGGCCTTCAGACGAATTTTAGCTCATTTAAATTACAAGGCTGTTCTTTTAGGCTTTAAGCCGTAAAATTGTTTTTTGCATGGTGTGTGTAGCCTTCAGCCGAGTCTTGTTCTCTCTTAAACAAAATTTCAAAATCTTGGTCTTGCCCAAAACATTGTTATTCTTCAGTATGAGGCCTTCAGCATAGTTTTACATGAACTATTTTAAGCTAAGGCCCTCAGACTTTTTAAATTGAAAGCTCTTCTACCTAGTCTTTCAGCTAATAAATTGTTTTCTTGATATGCGGCCGTCAGGCGAGTTCTCAGTCTATTTAGAATTAATATTGAATATCTTTGTTTTGGCCTTAATCCGTAACACTGTTCTTGCTTAATGTGTGGCATTCAGCTAAGTGCTATGGGAGAGATTTAAGCTAAGGCCTTCAGCCTTTTTTTATTGAAGACAAAAATTTTTTTTAAAGAAGTGATAGCCTACTTCCAGAAGAACTCCTGTACCTCAATTCCTTGCCTAGGCCTTCGGCCTTGGATTTTCGTATGTGGCCTTCAGCCGATTTAAATTAAATCAACGGAGCTCTTTTTTAATTCTTCTTTAATTCTTGCTTATGTTATTGTGTGTTATAACAAATAAGGCTTATGTGTTGAGTGCAACTAACAGCAACTTATTTTGGTCCCTTTCCACATATATAACATCATCCGCTCTGTCCTGCTAGTCCAGGGACTTCAATTGGATGGATCTGAAAATACAAAATGTTGAAGTTTGGACTATGCTATTACAAATACTTTACGTACCCACCCGAGGCAGCACGAACAACATCTAGACTACATTTAAATTCGTCATGGACTTTACACAGTGTATCTGATTTTTCAGAAGTTATGACAGCTGTTTTTTTGTTCTTCACTTCTCCTTTGCCACGAGGTAAAGGAAAGATGAACACACTTTCCTTCCCATATCCGCACAAGAAAAAAAAAGCCGGCACTGTGTTTCCTTCAAAAAACCGTACACTTACTTACAGAAACGGCACAAAAGCGTTCACTTTGGGTGAACCTCGTTCGTGCCCCGTAATGTAATGACAGTTCTGGAGTTACCATACGCCACGTTATGTCAGCTTACTTTGTCGCTTATATGAAATGTTGCTTCATCACTGTAAATTCACTGTGGTAAAAATTTATCGTCTCTCATGTGCTCTAGCAGAGCACTGCTCAATTCAAACCGTCTCCTTTTTATTATCAACCTGAAGAACTTGTACTGATTATAGTCTATGTGATTTATAGACCAAATGATACCTTAATACTCGCCAATCAGTCGTATGAGGCAATGTCAGTTCTGTGCTTGCGCGGGTAGTACACTTTCGTAGACCCGGTTCAAACGCTTGCCAAATTCTTTCCACCATGTCATCAGAGGTGCGAGATTGACCTAGACTATTACCAGTTCAAAAGCATCCTGTCTTTCCAAATTGGCGACACATTCGTCAATGTTTGTGGGTGCATGCAGGTCAACGCCAAAACCTCAACGGTAAGAACGCTTGGTCGAAATCACTGACTCTCACTCTTTATAAACTGCAATACACATAACAACTTCCGTTGGGAGCACGCCATCTTACTTCTGACTAACTGAAAACTGAGAAGACACGTTCACTGACATATAACGGCGTTTTTCTGAAACTCCGGGTCATGCTCATTCAAATACCAGAGGTTTCCTCCAGAGTGATATAAACAAAGTACACCAAAAAATAAAATTACCATAGAAACAGAACAAGGCGAAAGGTTAAACTTCCTTGACCTCACAATATACAGACACAACAACCAACACCAATTCTCTATATTCAGGGAAGTCCGCAGCTCGTGGTCGTGCGGCAGCGTTCTCGCTTCCCACGCCCGGGTTCCCGGGTTCGATTCCCGGCGGGGTCAGGGATTTTCTCTGCCTCGTGATGACTGGGTGTTGTGTGTTGTCCTTAGGTTAGTTAGGTTTAAGTAGTTCTAGGTTCTAGGGGACTGATGACCATAGAAGTTAAGTCCCATAGTGCTCAGAGCCATTTGAACCATCAGGGAAGTGACCACCACCAGCACAGCCACTAACAGAGATTCTAATCATCCGATCACACTCAAACTAGCCGGCTTCCAATATATGCTACACAGGCTGAACAAAACCCCACTCACCGTAAACAACTACAGGAATGAATTACAGACAATCAGACAAATACCAGTAGAGAATGGATATGACAAATATACTATAGATAAACTGAACCACAAAATTAAAACAAAATTGTAAACGACACCCAACACACAAAAACAAAAGCCTCCTCATCAACTTACACACAGAACACATATATGAGCACACATGAACAAGAATCACCCACAATGAGAAACAAGTGGTTCACTCTCACCTACAACAACAAAGCAGCCCACAGAATAGGCAAAATACTCAAACAACAAGGGGTAAAAATAGCCTACAGGACAGACAACTCTACACAGAGAAAACTAAGGACAACCAACACAAGCACAGACAAACACAACACATCTGGTATTTACCAACTAATATGTCAGGACTGCAAATCAGCTTATACAGGGCAGACAAGCAGAAACTTTAATACCAGATACATTGAACACAGAAAAGCATTAAAAAGTAACAGCTGTCATTCAATAAAAAAAAAGTTCAAATGTGTGTGAAATCTTATGGGAATTAACTGCTAAGGTCATGAGTCCCTAAGCTTACACACTACTTAACCTAAATTATCCTAGGGACAAACACACACACCCATGCCCGAGGGAGGACTCGAACCTCCGCAGGGACCAGCCGCACAGTCCAAGACTGCAGCGCCCCTGACCGCTCGGCTAATCCCGCGCAGCTGTCATTCCACATTTGCTGAACACCTCTCGGACAAGTAACATAACCCAACAAACATCAATACTGATTTGAAAATTCTCAAATGCAGCAACAGCTCCCCACAAAAACTAATAATTGAAGGAAATTATCAGATACAAAAAATATAGTGGAAGGAAAACAAGTGATAAATGAATACACAGCTCTCTGCAATGGAACCCTGTTCTCTGCCCTCAAAGAATTATTAGATAAGACCAACCCACAGAGCTCCGCCCCCCCAGCTCCACAGCCCCCCCCCCCCCCCAAAACACACACACACAAAATTCACAGACACCTCTGGAAGATTCAGAACAACCGCCAGGAACACCTTCAACTCTTCCACTGTCAGCCACTTGTTTTTACACCTTCAACTGTTCCACTGCCTGCCATGTTTGTTTTTACAGCTGGTAAACAGTGAAACAGTGACAGTGGCAACTCAATGTATAGTGTTGGACGGTGATGAAGATGAGGAAAAAGAAAACACACACACACACTTGGAATTAATTAATTTCAGGCATAGAAATAACAATTTTCAAATCATAATTTTGGCTTAAACAATGTATCTGCTTTAAGGTGTAAGAGGCTGCAGATGACAAACTCTGTAACAAAACAATCACTGTAGAAACACAATACATCAAAAAAGCCACACCATGTGGTAAAAAGGTATGAATTCATAATGTTATGTGCTTTTTCAAAAATCTGTAATTAAGATTTAAAAACTAGTAGTTGCATGCGTACAAGGAGTAAAGAACATTCTTTACCTTTAACAGCCATAAAATAAAAGTCCACTGAAGATGCTGAAAATGCAGTGAAACATGTTTGGGTTAAAAGAGAAAATTGTGTTTTGCTAACGGCGGACCCTATCCAAAAACATACATAGAGGTTCCCTTGTTGGCACGTCCCATGTATCCTAATTATTACCACAAAACGTCAGGTCATTCTTTTTGAAACACTCTTTATTTGCTCTAAAGGAACTGTACCCGGGAAAAGAACAACTCTTTACACAGAGACACTGACTAAATACCAGCGTTCCGTCTACTTGGAATGAAACTGCCAATACGAACTGAACTCTCGCCCACGACACGACATGTAGAAGTCCCTAGTTAAATGACTAGGACTCCATCAGTTCCACTACAATTACTGCAGATAACTCTGCTCAGCACAGCCTGGGAACTATCTTCAGCTCGCCCTGCTGTTATTAATAACAATCTTCTACTCTCGCTGTAATATATCTCTCGGAGCTTCTGAGTTCTATTCGATTTCCCCCTTTACCGCCACCAGTAACTCACATGCTGTGTTGTCGAAGGTCGCTCATTGGCTCTAGTCGTGCACTATTCTTCGGAGGCTGAGTGGTGGGAGGGAGGCATCTGTAGTTAAAAATCATGTCTTAGGCCTGCTATAGGCTCTTCATGATGTATAGGTGCCTCTTCCAAAGACTCTCTCCCTGTATCCCTCTCTTACCCTCTCTCCTTGTCTGCAATTACTCGTATACTGCTCTTGTTTTCACAGATTATAGTGTTACTGCTGTACTCAACAGTCGCCATCCTGGCGTCTCTGATCATCATCCGTATTTGGGAGCATGTGACCCTTATGTAGCACAGCCATCCTGTATTTGGCTGTTGTCGCGTCTAGGCGACCAGTATCTATTGCCTCGCTATGTTTTCTTTTGTTGTGTTTCGAATTCACAAGACTTGCCTGTTTCTTGTGGGCACTACAGTTCGACCTTAAATTCCTTTGTTAGGTTTTGTAATTCAAGACAAAATTTCTCCTGAGCCTGGTGTAGCTCTAGAGTCTCATTAGAGACTTCAGACTGCTTTAGTGCTATCGTAGTAACCTGAATTATTACTAAGTCAAAATCCTGTATGATTTTCAAAAGTGGCGATTTATTCCTTAGTTGATTAACTTCACTCTGTGCTACATAAACTAAGCAACTTGCCGCAGGCGATGGACAAATAAAACAGGAGCTAGATACCTTGCAAAGAATAGCTACTAACAATGGTTTCAGAGCGGAAATGATCACTAAACTATTTGAGTGGAAAGGTAAGAAAACAGTGGTGATGAACTAATGAAATTATCAATAAAATTGAAAGTGCTAAGTACGAAAAGATTACATTTACCAAATTACCATACTTCGGGTAAAATCGCACAGGTATCCAAGAAAATCAACGTAAAGATCAGTTTTCACGCAGACAATAAAAAATATAAGAAAGTCAGACACTGTAGTAGTACATCTACATCTACATCTACATCTACATCTACATGATTACTCTGCTACTCACATTTAAGTGCTTGGCAGAGGGTTAATCGAACCACAATCATACTATCTCCCTACCATTCCACTCCCGAACAGCGCGCGGGAAAAACGGACACCTAAACATTTCTGTTCGAGCTCTGATTTCTCTCATTTTATTTTGATGATCATTCCTACCTATGTAGGTTGGGATCAACAAAATATTTTCGCATTCGGAAGAGAAAGTTGATGACTGAAATTTCGTAAATAGATCTCGCCGCGACGAAAAACGTCTTTGCATTAATGACTTCCATCCCAATTCACGTATCATATCTGCCACACTCTCTCCCCTATTACGTGATAATACAAAACGAGCCCCCCTTTGAACCATGGTCCTTGCCGTTGGTGGGGAGGCTTGCGTGCCTCAGCGATACAGATAGCCGTACCGTAGGTACAACCACAACGGAGGGGTATCTGTTGAGAGGCCAGACAAACGTGTGGTTCCTGAAGAGGGGCAGCAGCCTTTTCAGTAGTTGCAAGGGCAACAGTCTGGATGATTGACTGATCTGGCCTTGTAACAATAACCAAAACGGCCTTGCTGTGCTGGTACTGCGAAGGGCTGAAAGCAAGGGGAAACTACGGCCGTAATTTTTCCCGAGGGCATGCAGCTTTACTGTATGATTAAATGATGATGGCGTCCTCTTGGGTAAAATATTCCGGAGGTAAAATAGTCCCCCATTCGGATCTCCGGTCGGGGACTACTCAAGAGGATGTCGTTATCAGGAAAAAGAAAACTGGCATTCTACGGGTCGGAGCGTGGAATGTCAGATCCCTTAATCGGGCAGGTAGGTTAGAAAATTTCAAAAGGGAAATGGATAGGTTAAAGTTAGATATAGTGGGAATTAGTGAAGTTCGGTGGCAGGAGGAACAAGACTTCTGGTCAGGTGACTACAGGGATATCAACACAAAGTCAAATAGGGGTAATGCAGGAGTAGGTTTAATAATGAATAGGAAAATAGGAATGCGGGTAAGCCACTACAAACAGCATAGTCAACGCATTATTGTGGCCAAGATAGATACGAAGCCCACACCTACTACAGTAGTACAGGTTTATATGCCAACTAGCTCTGCAGATGACGAAGAAATTGAAGAAATGTATGATGAAATAAAAGAAATTATTCAGATAGTGAAGGGAGACGAAAATTTAATAGTCATGGGTAACTGGAATTCGAGTGTAGGAAAAGGGAGAGAAGGAAACGTGGTAGGTGAAAATGGATTGGGGCTAAGAAATGAAAGAGGAAGCCGTCTGGTAGAATTTTGCACAGAGCACAACTTAATGATAGCTAACACTTGGTTTAAGAATCATGATAGAAGGTTGTATACATGGAAGAACCCTGGAGATACTAAAAGGTATCAGATAGATTATATAATGGTAAGACAGAGATTTAGGAATCAGGTTTTAAATTCTAAGACATTTCCAGGGGCAGATGTAGACTCTGACCACAATCTATTGGTTATGACCTGTAGATTAAAACTGAAGAAACTGCAAAAAGCAGGGAATTTAAGAAGATGGGACCAGGATAAACTGAAAGAACCAGAGTTTGTACAGAGTTTCAGGGAGAGCATAAGGGAACAATTGACTGGAATGGGGGAAAGAAATACAGTAGAAGAGGAATGGGTAGCTTTGAGGGATGAAGTAGTGAAGGCAGCAGAGGATCAAATAGGTAAAAAGACGAGGGCTAGTAGAAATCCTTGGGTAAAAGAAGAAATATTGAATTTAATTGATGAAAGGAGAAAATATAAAAATGCAGTAAATGAAGCAGGCAAAAAGGAATACAAACGTCTCAAAAATGAGATCGACAGGAAGTGCAAAATGGCTAAGCAGGGATGGCTAGAGAACAAATGTAAGGATGTAGAGGCTTTTCTCACTAGGGGTAAGATAAATACTGCCTACAGGAAAATTAAAGAGACCTTTGGAGATAAGAGAACCACTTGTATGAACATCAAGAGCTCAGATGGAAACCCAGTTCTAAGCAAAGAAGGGAAAGCAGAAAGGTGGAAGGAGTATATAGAGGGTCTATACAAGGGCGATGTACTTGAGGACAATATTATGGAAATGGAAGAGGATGTAGATGAAGATGAAACGGGAGATACGATACTGCGTGAAGAGTTTGACAGAGCACTGAAAGACCTGAGTCGAAACAAGGCCCCCGGAGTAGACAACATTCCATTGGAACTACTGACGGCCTTGGGAGAGCCAGTCCTGACAAAACTCTACCATCTGGTGAGCAAGATGTATGAAACAGGTTAAATACCCTCAGACTTCAAGAAGAATATAATAATTCCAATCCCAAAGAAAGCAGGTGTTGACAGATGTGAAAATTACCGGACAATCAGTTTAATAAGCCACAGCTGCAAAGTACTAACACGAATTCTTTACAGAAGAATGGAAAAACTAGTAGAAGCCGGCCTCGGGGAAGATCAGTTTGGATTCCGTAGAAATACTGGAACACTTGAGGCAATACTGACCTTACGACTTATCTTAGAAGAAAGATTAAGGAAAGGCAAACTTAACGTTTCTAGCATTTGTAGACTTAGAGAAAGCTTTTGACAATGTTGACTGGAATACGCTCTTTCAAATTCTAAAGGTGGCAGGGGTAAAATACAGGGAACGAAAGGCTATTTACAATTTGTACAGAAACCAGATGGCAGTTATAAGAGTCGAGGGACATGAAAGGGAAGCAGCGGTTGGGAAGGGAGTAAGACAGGGTTGTAGCCTCTCCCCGATGTCATTCAATCTGTATATAGAGCAAGCAGTAAAGGAAACAAAAGATAAATTCGGAGTAGGTATTAAAATCCATGGAGAAGAAATAAAAACTTTGAGGTTCGCCGATGACATTGTAATTCTGTCAGAGACAGCAAAGGACTTGGAAGAGCAGTTGAACGGAATGGATGGTGTCTTGAAGGGAGGATATAAGATGAACATCAACAAAAGCAAAACGAGGATAATGGAATGTAGTCGAATTAAGTCGGGTGATGTTGAGGGTATTAGATTAGGAAATGAGGCACTTAAAGTAGTAAAGGAGTTTTGCTATTTGGGGAGCAAAATAACCGATGATGGTTGAAGTAGAGAGGATATAAAATGTAGACTGGCAATGGCAAGGAAAGCGTTTCTGAAGAAGAGAAATTTGTTAACATCGAGTATAGGTTTAAGTGTCAGGAAGTCATTTCTGAAAGTATTTGTATGGAGTGTAGCCATGTATGGAAGTGAAACATGGACGGTAAATAGTTTGGACAAGAAGAGAATAGAAGCTTTCGAAATGTGGTGCTACAGAAGAATGCTGAAGATTAGATGGGTAGATCACATATCTAATGAAGAGGTACTGAATAGGATTGGGGAGAAGAGGAGTTTGTGGCACAACTTGACCAGAAGAAGGGATCGGTTGGTAGGACATGTTCTGAGGCATCAAGGGATCACCAATTTAGTATTGGAGGGCATCGTGGAGGGTAAAAATCGTAGGGGGAGACCAAGAGATGAATACACTAAGCAGATTCAGAAGGATGTAGGTTGCAGTAGGTACTGGGAGATGAAGAAGCTTGCTCAGTATAGAGTATCATGGAGAGCTGCATCAAACCAGTCTCAGGACTGAAGACCACAACAACACCAACAAAACGAGCTGCCCTTTTTTGCACCCCTTCGATGTCCTCCGTCAATCCCACCTGGTAAGGATCCCACACCGCGCAGCAAAATTCTAACAGAGGACGAACGAGTGTAGTGTAAGCTGTCTCTTTAGTGGACCTGTTGCATCTTCTAAGTCTCCTGCAATGAAACGCAACCTTTGGCTCGCCTTCCCCACAATATTATCTATGTGGTCTTTCCAACTGAAGTTGTTCGTAATTTTTACACCCAGGTACTTAGTTGAATTGACAGCTTTGAGAATTGTACTATTTATCGAGTAATCGAATTCCAACGAATTTCTTTTGGAACTCTTGTGGATCACCTCACACTTTTCGTTATTTAGCGTCAACTGCCACCTGCCACACCATACAGCAATCTTTTCTAAATCGCTTTGCAACTGATAATGGTCTTCGGATGACCTTACTAGACGGTAAATTACAGCATCATCTGCGAACAACCTAAGAGAACTGCTCAGATTGTCACCCAGGTCATTTATATAGATCAGGAACAGCAGAGGTCCCAGGACGCTTCCCTGGGGAACACCTGATATCATTTCAGTTTTACTCGATGATTTGCCGTCTATTACTACAAACTGCGACCTTCCTGACAGGAAATCACGAATCCAGTCGCACAATTGAGACGATACCCCATAGGCCCGCAGCTTGATTAGAAGTCGCTTGTGAGGAACGGTGTCAAAAGCCTTCCGGAAATCTAGAAATACGGAATCAACTTGAGATCCCCTGTCGATAGCGGCCATTACTTCGTGCGAATAGAGAGCTAGCTGCGTTGCACAAGGACAATGTTTTCTGAAACCATGCTGATTACGTATCAATAGATCGTTCCCTTCGATGTGAATTCATAATGTTTGAATACAGTATATGCTCCAAAACCCTACTGCAAACCGACCTCAATGATATAAGACTGTAGTTCGATGGATTACTCCTACTACCCTTCTTAAACACTGGTGCGACCTGCGCAATTTTCCAATCTGTAGGTACAGATCTATCGGTGAGCGAGCGGTTGTATATGATTGCTAAGTAGGGAGTTATTGTATCAGCGTAATCTGAAAGGAACCTAATCGGTATACAATCTTGACCTGAAGACTTGCCCGTATCAAGCGATTTGAGTTGCTTCGCAACCCCTAAGGTATCTACTTCTAAGAAACTCATGCTAGCAGCTGTTCGTTGCAAGCTCATGGGTTTACAGAATAGAATGTGGCTCATGCAGAAAATTGCGGAGTAACTGGGCGTGTGTTGAGCGACCGCTTTAAAGAACGTATTAGGCAGACAGACAGCAGCGGGATGAAGTCGATCACTGCCGTTTTAAAGGCCTGTAACGGCTTCACCCAAGTAACGGGGAGAAACCGATGAACTTTTAAATTAAAGAAGCTTCAAAGATACGGTGGGATATGTTTACATTCATTTTGAAATACTAGGTATTCCTCAGGGACCTAAAATGTACGTAAATCGACTAATAGAACATTTGATGGTAATACTATTGCCTTTTCCTTAAAAATAGACGCGAGACATTCAATTCTCGTACATCATAACGAGTTTTCAATCAGTGTGTGAATTATCAAAGTCTGTGAAATTGCAGTATCTATGACTGATGCCCTTGGGTTTTACTTTTGTTATAATTTGCCTGAGAGTAGTTTTATGTACATGAGAGACATCTGGGAATACAAAATAAACGTGCTTAGATACTCTTTTGCTTCAATAGCTGACTTTAGCGTCATTCTCTGCCATCTGAATCATTTGACACGTAAAATTTATGTTGTTGCTACCAGTCGCAATTATGCCAATAAAAATTCACCTCTGTTGTATGAACTGCAGTTTTCACCTTTTTCAGTAGCTCAACCATAATCTATGACACCAGACCTGTCGTATCATCCTAGACAATTTTCTCCGATTCAGAATGTAATTGATCGTCGTTTGATCATTCTGACTGCATATCATTACCCGACTCCATGAGATCGTGGACCACTATTCCCTTCCCAGCTGCAACAATGAGCCTTTTCTGCCTTGGGCGTTTATCAGCAGTTCCGGTGGTCTCCTTTCGTAGTTCCTTTAGGTCGTGCACAAACGTTTCTTCACCTTTCCTCGGAGATTCTGGAAGTTTCTTAATAGTTTCTTAAGGAAAGATTCTTGCTTTACAGGAGCAATGTCACGTGACACGAGTCCTGCCATTACGTTGGATATTAAGTGAGCACCTACTTTCCCCAATGTCTTCTTTAGCATCTTAGGAAGCTCACACTCAGGCAAGATTCCTCTGTTTTTCACTTTCAGTTCTACTAACCACTTTCTCCAGTGGATGGAAGAAAGCTACATCAAGAGGTCTGTAAATGTGGGTGGAATATTATGGAAGTAAAATGAAGTCGATTTCGTTCCTTCAAGCAACTGAATAACATGAGGAAAAAGATGACTGTGCTCAACAGTGTTCGTCTTTTGAACTTAGAACAGGCTCCCCCTTATGTTTGTTTTACCGTTTGCCCTTCACCTACTCATTTAAGGTTGTATAGGTCACACCAAAGCACTCGGATGCTTTACGAATGTTTCGGCTCTTCCCTTCTCTTCCCGAACGGCATATTCCAGACATACTGCGTTGTAATTACTTTTTCCGTACCCATTCATCTTCCTTACGTACGTTCGTAGCATGATCGACGTCACTTTGAAAAACACAAGAATTCTCAATTGTTACATCAGTACTCGTTCATACGACAAACTTCAGCCTTTCGAAATAAATAAATCGCAAGGCAATGAATTCACTTACAGACTGACAGTCCGAAAAACAGCTTAATTAAATGCCTATGAGGCGATATTGTGACACATTTTGTAAAGTGTATTTGTTTATTTCCCATACTGTCGCTCATCCATGGAGGTAAGCAATAAAGGGATTTGTGATTACACTACAAGCTTGAAGCCGACGTCCGCCATCTTAAGTATCCCAAAATATTAGATTCACCGCATTCATACCTCCACGGTTCACAGAGGTGATACTTTCCCGTGACATCATTCTCACGTGCCGATGCCCAGTTTAGACCGTATTGGGTACTTTGATTGTGTGGAAACGTAGTTGTTTCATCAAAAGTGGTAGCTTGCGTTTTTGATGGGTGTAATAATCGATCGTAATCAGAAGTTCAAAGGAATCACATTTCATTCGTAAGTTCAAATGGCTCTGAGACCTATGGGACTCCACATCTGTGGTCATCAGTCCCCTAGAACCTAGAACTACTTAAACCTAACTAACCTAAGGACATCACACACATCCATGCCCGAGGCAGGATTCGAACCTGCGACCGTAGCGGTCACGCGGTTCCAGACTGACGCGCCTTGAACCGCACGGCCACACCGGCTGGCTCATTCATAAGTGGAACCCTTCAAGCAGTATTTTCTTTTTTATGTATCAATAATGGTTGCACAGTTTACTTTTATTGTAGTGGTTTTATTTCTGTCATTTGACTTTGGATTTTCCTTACTTACCTTACTTTCCGTTGTATCTATTCTTTACTGTTTTCCGTTGGATTCCAAATCGCAAAGGCTCCGACATCAGAGCCACACTCTGCCAACGGCCTCGTACCCACACAATACACAACTACGTAATTACGTTTCTTGTTGGGATAGAATCTCATGCCCTAAAGTTCTCCCCCCGAAGATTGATCAGATTTCTTCCCCTTCTAAAAAAGTTTCCGGTTCGAAAATACGCAGGCCGCGTTCATATGTAGGTGAGTTCTGTGTGTATAATTGTATGAATATTTATGTGTTGTTTGCTTCCTTCCTGAAGAAGACTTTGCTTGAAAACTTAAGTGAACAATGATTTCGTCGTGCTTGCCATCTGCTCCGCATGTGAGTAACAATCTATCTGCTTCACTGTGCAGTTATTCTGTCATGAAGTTTGTTGTAAATAATTCGCTGCAGTTCAACAGGAACAATCCGCAGCTCGAGGTCTTGCGATAAGGCTCTCGCTTCCCGCGCACGGGGACCGGGTTCGATTCCCGGCGCGGTCAGGGATTTTCCCTGCCTCTAGATGACTGGGTGTTGTTGTGTCGTCTTCGTCGTCATGCATCCCCATTACGGTCGGAGGAAGGCAATGGCAAAGCACCTCCGCTAGGACCTTGGCTAGTCGACGGTGCGGGTCTCCCGCATGGGACCTCATCATCATCAACAGGAACAATGGTGTACGTAATTACAATACCTGAAGAAACTACTGATATTCATTACGCCACACTAACGGTGTCTGTGGCACGAGCAATGGTTGACACGACTACAAACAAAAGTTTTTGATCACATACCTCGTGATACAAAATGCCTGACAGACAGTAAAGTAAAATTTGAAACTAAAGTGAAAACAATAGGTTTGTTTATAATTAAATAAATCTTCTGCTACCAGTCACGATTTTTCTTCATTTTACTATTCGCACGACGCGTTTCGAGAAATAATTCTCATTTTCAAGTGCGTTTTTTGATGTGTGTTAAGCCATTTCTTTTGATGTTGTCAGTGTGTGTGAGTCTGCTTCATTTTGTTGACTTTTACTGTAATACATAAGAAACGCGATTTTTAGTTGGGTATCAATACTTTCTGTGAGGTTAGTGGCTAAAGTTTGAGAACAATTTGTACTTACAGTTTTCTAATGGTCCATTTGTGTAGTCTCACACACACTTAACATCACACACAACTTGTACACTTTATACATCGAAAATATCTTATATAAACAAAACAGTTACAGAGATCTTCTTACAGGTAGTTCACAGAGATAACATTATAGGTCTTCCACAGATTATGATATGCTTTTGTACAGAGGTTATTTATCTTAACAGTTTGATTTTACAATTGTGCTTATTTATATGTTTTACTATTTTTATTTAAGTATATTATCGAAACATCTGAAGAAATTCACTGATTCACTTTCAAGTTTTTCATTTAATATTTTATCTTCACATTTTCTGTAATGTGCATATATATCCAGTTCTTCAAGCAAATCCATTTTATGTCCTTTATTTAGTCGGTGGAGTACTCTGACATTTTGCTCTATTTTTCCAAATGGGTGTCCTGTATTATGTATGTGTGTTGCTATTGCTGATGTAGTGTGTTTCTTGTGTGTGTATGCTCTAATGTGCTCTGTGTACCTGGTGTTAATATTTCGGCCTGTTTGTCCTACGTAGAACTTGGAGCATTCCTGGCATGTTACCTTGTATATTCCAGAGTTTGAATATGGATCATGATTACACTTTATATTATGTGTTAGTTTTTGGTGTAGTTTATTGGCTGTAGAAAACCCAATTTTTACTCTGTGATTTTTGAAAATATTTGCAATCTTCTGTGATACATTGCCTATGTATGGAATGCTAGATATATATTTGTTTTTCTCTTTTTCTTCTGTGGTGCAGTTTGTACCTGGGTTCCTCTTCACTTTGTCTAAGATTGTGTCAACCATGGAAGCATTGTAACCATTGGCAACTGCAATCTTCTTCACTGTGTTTATTTCTTGTTGCATAGTTTCTTGGTTCAATGGTATTTTAGTTGCCCTATGCAGCATTGACCTGTATGCTGCCTGTTTATGGATATTTGGGTGACATGAGGTTGCAGGGATTGTGGTGTCAGTCATTGTGTTTTTCCTATAAATTTTGAATGTGCATGTGTTGTTATGTCTTGTAATATTTAGGTCCAGAAAGTTGATACTTTTATTTTGCTCAAGTTCCACTGTAAATTTGATTTTCTCATTTAGTTTATTGAAATGATTAAGAATGTCTGCGATGTCTTTGGTATCTCCTTTCACTAACAGTAGTGTGTCATCTACATATCTCCTGTAAAATTCTATTTTCTTTAGGCAAGGTTCTTGGCTGTCAAATAATTTTCAAAAATAACAGAGTAAAAATTGGGTTTTCTACAGCCAATAAACTACACCAAAATCTAATACATAATATAAAGTGTAATCATGATCCATATTCAGACTCTGGAATATACAAGGTAACATGCCAGGAATGCTCCAAGTTCTACGTAGGACAAACAGGCCGAAATATTAACACCAGGTACACAGAGCACATTAGAGCATACACACACAAGAAACACACTACATCAGCAATAGTAACACACATACATAATACAGGACACCCATTTGGAAAAATAGAGCAAAATGTCAAAGTACTCCACCGACTAAATAAAGGACATAAAATGGATTTGCTTGAAGAACTGGATATATATGCACATTACAGAAAATATGAAGATAAAATATTAAATGAAAAACTTGAAAGTGAATCAGTGAATTTCTTCAGATGTTTCGATAATATACTTAAATAAAAATAGTAAAACATATAAATAAGCACAATTGTAAAATCAAACTGTTAAGATAAATAACCTCTGTACAAAAGCATATCATAATCTGTGGAAGACCTATAATGTTATCTCTGTGAACTACCTGTAAGAAGATCTCTGTAACTGTTTTGTTTATATAAGATATTTTCGATGTGTAAAGTGTACAAGTTGTGTGTGATGTTAAGTGTGTGTGAGACTCTACACAAATGGACCATTAGAAAACTGTAAGTACAAATTGTTCTCAAACTTTAGCCACTAACCTCACAGAAAGTATTGATACCCAACTAAAAATCGCGTTTCTTATGTATTACAGTAAAAGTCAACAAAATGAAGCAGACTCACACACACTGACAACATCAAAAGAAATGGCTTAACACACATCAAAAAACGCACTTGAAAATGAGAATTATTTCTCGAAACGCGTCGTGCGAATAGTAAAATAAAGAAAAATCGTGACTGGTAGCAGAAGATTTATTTAATTATAAACAAACCTATTGTATCTACAGTCGCAGGCTTTCACAAACCATTTATAATGGATCAAATCAAATTAAAGTGAAAACGTTTCTCTTCGAAAATTCCTCCAATTCCCCTGAAGACTATTCATTATCGTAACAAAAAAATGGTTCAAATGGCTCTGAGCACTATGGGACTCAACATCTTAGGTCATAAGTCCCCTAGAACTTAGAACTACTTAAACCTAACTAACTTAAGGACATCACACACACCCATGCCCGAGGCAGGATTCGAACCTGCGACCGTAGCAGTCCCGCGGTTCTGGACTGCAGCGCCAGAACCACTAGACCACCGCGGCCAGCATTATCGTAACACGTAAATGGTGTTGACTAGAAAGCACTGACTAACATCTGCCTTTCTTTAATTAAAAAACAAAACAAAAAACTAATTAATGATTAGCATGGAGGGATATTTACAAAAATAATTGATGTTAATATCAAATGACTCGTTCCACATCATTAAGATTTATCTTGCAAATGATACGTATAACATGGAACTGACTAACTATTGGTATAGTAAAACATGATATTGACTCCTGTACTTGGAAACGTCAAATTGAAATTTAAAATGAAGCAGATGATCAAAGTAAATGTACATTCCAATTGTGATATGTTTATTCCTGAAAAACTGACAGTTGCTTGCGAGAAATATTCCGGGTAAACGAAGCAAACAGGCTACTGTTGTGAAGGTAGGCCTATACGCTACACAAATTAGGTTATCATTACTAAAATATGAATAAAATACGTATATCCATTTAAGGGGTCTAACCGTTTGAGGCTATTCCTTTAAGCACATTTATAGTGTTGCACTATGCTGGAAATCGTTTAGTAAATTTCATTTTTTAACCTAACAATGCTATTATTGGTCACACACTGAATAATGCATCTTAGATAAGAGTTCAAAGTAGATGTGCAAACTTCAGTGAAACTAATGAACCGACTGTCTAATTAAGCAAGAACTTTATTCTGCATGGAGGTACACCTCTATGCAGTTCAGCTTATTTGACATTTCAATAATCGTTCACTTTGTTGATATACATTAGATGCGGTAGCACGCCTTGCGTCTTCCCTCATTTCACACTTTTATGGGCTAGCAACGAACACGTAGGTAAGTTATTTGCCAACGTGAATATTAAAAATGTTGTACACGCGAGATGAAAGCTGCAAATCTAACGGACCTGGACGCAAACGAGCATTAGTTTCGGAATTCCAGCTTCATTTGCTATTGACACAAATACAGTAACAGCGGAATTAAATGAATTACGAAAGCATGTTTTTCACATCACTTCCGTCTCTTCTTGGTTATTCGAAATATATCAACAAAAAATAAATCACATTAACGAGCAAACTGTGTCGTATTACTAGAGCAAACACTCATTTAAGAACAGAAAAAATTCGAAATTGCCTTCCTTACACTACGTTATTCATTTAAGCGGGTTGTTGCGTGCACACGACGGAAATAAAGAACAACAAGCAATCGCAAACGGTAATCTGCTAATGTTTGCGGGTACTGAAAATGTTGACAGGCCCAGCCCACTCTCGATTTAAAAAAAATTACAGCGTAAGTCTATAGTGCCAAAGGGATTATACAATATATCATGAAGTTCACGGTTTTGCCACCAGGCAGCAATAACGAAAATTACAACGATGTATTGGGTATCGACTTCAACTCTTTTGACGGCAGCTTCGCCCGTCACAGAACACAAAGCTTTCTGTCGCAGTCGACAAGCAAAGACGAATAGTGAAGATCAGAAAATGCTAATAGTGGTAAATCTATTTACGAACAACTAAGTACATGTATGATTAAAATTTAGAGAACAAAGTTAGGTTGTTGAATATCGTTACTTACATATGGCTAAAATGATTCACGCATTGCATAGGTACCAGGGAAGTTTGCAGCGACTGCGAATGTTGTCTGCTCCAGCTTTAGGGGCATTTGCAGTGACAACTGGTGGCAAGGGTGAGAGCTGTGAGCCACTACACCACCCAGTCCGCCAGACTGCAGCACCAGTTTGGTTCGCGCTATGGCCACTTGCTGGCTGCCTGACTGCAGGACCAATGTGTTGGCGCAGTCGACCCAACCACAATGGAGTTCTCCACGAGCACTGGCCATTTGGTAGCCAGCAGCCGGCCGGTGTGGCCGAGCGGTTCTAGGCGCTTCAGTCTGGAACCGCAAGACCGCTACGGTCGCAGGCTCGAATCCTGCCTCGGGCATGGATGTGTGTAATGTCCTTCCGTTAGTTAGGTTTGAGTAGTTCTAAGTTCTAGGGGACTGATCTACATCTACATCTATACTCCGCGAGCCACCTTACGGTGTGTGGCGGAGGGTACTTATTGTACCACTATCTGATCCCCCCTTCCCTGTTCCATTCACGAATTGTGCGTGGGAAGAACGACTGCTTGTAAGTCTCCGTATTTGCTCTAATTTCTCGGATCTTTTCGTTGTGATCATTACGCGAGATATATGTGGGCGGTAGTAATATGTTGCCCATCTCTTCCCGGAATGTGCTCTCTCGTAATTTCGATAATAAACCTCTCCGTATTGCGTAACGCCTTTCTTGAAGTGTCCGCCACTGGAGCTTGTTCAGCATCTCCGTAACGCTCTCGCGCTGACTAAATGTCCCCATGACGAATCGCGCTGCTTTTTGCTGGATCATGTCTATCTCTTCTATTAATCCAACCTGGTAAGGGTCCCATACTGATGAGCAATACTCAAGAATCGGACGAACAAGCGTTTTGTAAGCTACTTCTTTCGTCGATGAGTCACATTTTCTTAGAATTCTTCCTATGAATCTCAACCTGGCGCCTGCTTTTCCCACTATTTGTTTTATGTGATCATTCCACTTCAGATCGCTCCGGATAGTAACTCCTAAGTATTTTACGGTCGTTACCGCTTCCAATGATTTACCACCTATGGCATAATCGTACTGGAATGGATTTCTGCCCCTATGTATGCGCATTATATTACATTTATCTACGTTTAGGGAAAGCTGCCAGCTGTCGCACCATTCATTAATCCTCTGCAGGTCTTCCTGGAGTACGTACGAGTCTTCTGATGTTGCTACTTTCTTGTAGACAACCGTGTCATCTGCAAATAGCCTCACGGAGCTACCGATGTTGTCAACTAAGTCATTTATGTATATTGTAAACAATAAAGGTCCTATCACGCTTCCTTGCGGTACTCCCGAAATTACCTCTACATCTGCAGATTTTGAACCGTTAAGAATGACATGTTGTGTTCTTTCTTCTAGGAAATCCTGAATCCAATCACAAACCTGGTCCGATATTCCGTAAGCTCGTAGTTTTTTCACTAAACGTAAGTGCGGAACCGTATCAAATGCCTTCCTGAAGTCCAGGAATACGGCATCAATCTGCTCGCCAGTGTCTACGGCACTGTGAATTTCTTGGACAAATAGGGCGAGCTGAGTTTCACATGATCTCTGTTTGCGGAATCCATGTTGGTTATGATGAAGGAGATTTGTATTATCTAAGAACGTCATAATACGAGAACATAAAACATGTTCCATTATTCTACAACAGACTGACGTAAGCGAAATAGGCCTATAATTATTCGCATCTGATTTATGACCCTTCTTGAAAATGGGAACGACCTGCGCTTTCTTCCAGTCGCTAGGTACTTTACGTTCTTCCAGAGATCTACGATAAATTGCTGATAGAAAGGGGGCAAGTTCTTTAGCATAATCACTGTAGAATCTTACGGGTATCTCGTCTGGTCCGGATGCTTTTCCGCTACTAAGTGATAGCAGTTGTTTTTCAATTCCGATATCGTTTATTTCAATATTTTCCATTTTGGCGTCCGTGCGACGGCTGAAGTCAGGGACCGTGTTACGATTTTCCGCAGTGAAACAGTTTCGGAACACTGAATTCAGTATTTCTGCCTTTCTTCGGTCGTCCTCTGTTTCGGTGCCATCGTGGTCAACGAGTGACTGAATAGGGGATTTAGATCCGCTTACCGATTTTACATATGACCAAAACTTTTTAGGGTTCTTGTTTAGATTGTTTGCCAATGTTTTATGTTCGAATTCGTTGAATGATTCTCTCATTGCTCTCTTTACGCTCTTTTTCGCTTCGTTCAGCTTTTCCTTATCAGCTATGATTCGACTACTCTTAAACCTATGATGAAGCTTTCTTTGTTTCCGTAGTACCTTTCGTACATGATTGTTATACCACGGTGGGTCTTTCCCCTCGCTTTGGACCTTAGTCGGTACGAACTTATCTAAGGCGTACTGGACGATGTTTCTGAATTTTTTCCATTTTTGTTCCACATCCTCTTCCTCAGAAATGAACGTTTGATGGTGGTCACTCAGATATTCTGCGATTTGTGCCCTATCACTCTTGTTAAGCAAATATATTTTCCTTCCTTTCTTGGCATTTCTTATTCCACTTGTAGTCATTGATGCAACCACTGACTTATGATCACTGATACCCTCTTCTACATTCACGGAGTCGAAAAGTTCCGGTCTATTTGTTGCTATGAGGTCTAAAACGTTAGCTTCACGAGTTGGTTCTCTAACTATCTGCTCGAAGTAATTCTCGGACAAGGCAGTCAGGATAATGTCACAAGAGTCTCTGTCCCTGGCTCCAGTTCTGATTGTGTGACTATCCCATTCTATACCTGGTAGATTGAAGTCTCCCCCTATTACAATAGTATGATCACGAAACTTCTTCACGACGTTCTGCAGGTTCTCTCTGAGGCGCTCAACTACTACGGTTGCTGATGCAGGTGATCTATAGAAGCATCCGACTATCATATCTGACCCACCTTTGATACTTAACTTAACCCAGATTATTTCACATTCGCATTCGCTAATAACTTCACTGGATATTATTGAATTCTTTACTGCTATAAATACTCCTCCACCATTGGCGTTTATCCTATCCTTGCGGTATATATTCCATTCTGTGTCTAGGATTTCGTTACTGTTCACTTCCGGTTTTAACCAACTTTCCGTTCCTAATACTATATGCGCACTATTTCCTTCAATAAGCGATACTAATTCAGGAACCTTGCCCTGGATACTCCTGCAGTTTACCAATATTACGTTAAATTTTCCTGTTTTTGGTCTCTGAGGACGGACGTTCTTTATCAACGATGCTGATGTTCTCTCTGGTAAGCCGTCAGGTATTTTATCGTTTCGCCCAAGGGGGGGTCCCTCTAACCTAAAAAACCCCCGTGTGCACGCCACACGTACTCTGCTACCCTAGTAGCTGCTTCCGGTGTGTAGTGCACGCCTGACCTGTCTAGGGGGGCCCTACAGTTCTCCACCCAAAAACGGAGGTCGATGAATTTGCAACCATTATAGTCGCAGAGTCGTCTGAGCCTCTGGTTTAGACCCTCCACACGGCTCCAAACCAGAGGACCGCGATCGACTCTGGGCACTATGCTGCAGATATTAAGCTCAGCTTGCACTCCGCGTGCGATGCTGGTTGTCTTCACCAAATCAGCCAGCCGCCGGAAGGAACCAAGGATGGCCTCAGAACCCAAGCGGCAGGCGTCATTCGTTCCGACATGTGCTACTATCTGCAGCCGGTCACACCCAGTGCGTTCAATAGCTGCCGGAAGGGCCTCCTCCACATTACGGACGAGACCCCCCGGCAAGCACACCGAGTGCACACTGGCATTCTTCCCCGACCTACCCGCTATTTTCCTGAGGGGCTCCATAACCCGCCTAACGTTGGAGCTCCCTATAACTAATAGGCCCGCCCTCTGTGACTGTCGGGACCTTGCCGGAGAATCGACCACTGGCCCAACAGGCGAGGCATCCTGTGGTGGCTCGGAAACGATGTCATCACCACTAGGAAGCACCCCGTACCTGTTGGAAAGGGGTAAGGCAGCTGCCACGCGGCCAGATCCCACCTTCGCCTTTCGGCCAGGCACGCGCGAGCCCACCACTGTCCGCCATTCACCCTGGAGTGATGGCTGACCGGTAAGATGCTCACTGCCGGAAGACGCAGCGACATCAGGGGTTCCATGTGATTCCAAGGCCACCGAAGTAGGCATAGGTCTCACCACAGTTGCCCCAACGCCACTACGAGCCGACGCCTGCGCCTCGAGCTCGATGAGCCTAACAGACAAAGCCTCCACCTGCCCCCGAAGAGTGGCCAATTCTCCTTGCGTCCGCTCACAACAACCACAGTCCCTACACATGACTATGTTTACCCTACTCTATACGGTGACAAATTCCCAAGATAATCTTCTGATGAGCTACTCTGATAATCAAGAAACACTCACTGAAATACGAGACGCGAAAACTACGCTAGGTTTTCCCAGAAAAACTGTTTAAAAGCTAAGCGCAGCAAATAAGTACAAAATAAATTTCTCTCCTAACGATCAAGAACTCTTAGTTTCTATGCAGAGCAGATAAACACAAATAGAATCCCTTCCTTAGTGGAAGGTTGTAAACAAAATGCAAAATAAACGCTTTATACAAACAGTACTCGCTGCTGCTGGTGCTCTCGCTCTGGCTGTCACAAGACAACTGCTGATTCAAGTGACTAGTGGCTAACGGCCGCGAAACAAACAAAAGACGGTTTTAGGGCGCTTTCTGTTCTAAACGATCAAGAAAACACTAAGAAATCTAACACGAAAACTACGTAAAGTTTTATCAAGAACTGTTAGTTACTATGCAGAGCAGATAAACACTAATAGAATCCCTTCCTTAGTGGAAGGTCGTAAACAAAATGCAAAATAAACGCTTTATACAAACAGTACTCGCTGCTGCTGGTGCTCTCGCTCTGGCTGTCACAAGACAACTGATGACCTAAGATGTTAAGTCGTATAGTGCTCAGAGCCATTTTTTTTTTCTTTTTTTTTTTTTTTTTGGTAGCCAGCAGACTCCAGCGCCTGGCAGTGCGAGCTGCATTTTCCGTGTGACGTTTCTGTGCATTTATTCCTGCATTTCCCTACACGCCCCTTACACGTCAACTCTCTTGCACCATAAACAGCAGTTAACCGCAAGAATAAAATTTTGTTAGAAACCGACTGATATATTGCTAAGTGGGGTGAGTATGTTGGCTACGCCGAGGAATCATAACCAAATGTCAACATGCGAGGCCCAAAGAACAACTATTAAACTATATGAAATAAAATTGTTATGACCTGAAAAGTTTGCGGTAGGACGTTCGAACTGCACGGTTGGCCGAGGGTCATCATGGGAATTAGTATGTGCATGCAAGGTTTGATTTAGTGACGAGTTCACTAATAAGAAAAAATGGTAGACTTGGCGGACTCAGAATCCGCATATCGCAGGTGATGGCATGTTATACAATGTCCACTCATGGAATAATCGGTGTGATATTCCTCAATGACACGGTGACTACCGAACTGTACGTGAAAGTTATGGAAGATAATTTATCCCCATTATCCAAAGTGACCCAAATTTCGACAGGATGTGTTTCTGCGATGTAGAAAAAAAATGGAGTTTATTCAAAGACACTTTAGTCGAAGCAGCACAAAACGTATGTGGCAGAACATTTGGAAAGGAAAAAATAAGACAGACAAGTTGGTGGGATGATACTACCATCCAAGCAGTTAGAAGAAAAAAATGGAGCGTGGAGAAAATGGTGGAAAACTAAAAATGACGAAGACCATAAAAGACATATAGAGGAAAAGAAGAACTGCAAAGAAATAGTGGAAACAGCAAAGAAAAAGGCATGGGAAGAGTTTACAAAAAAAACTTGAAGAAGATGTGAAGAGCAATAAGAAAATGTTCTATAAAATGATAAAAAATGAAAGGAAGGCTTCTGAAGTACCAGTAAAGATGGAAACAGAGGACGGTACCATTATTGAAGATCCAGACAATATAAAAGATCTCTGGAAAGAACATTTTAAGAAGCTGTTAAACGCTGAGGAGGAGGTACATGAGGAAATAACAAATAATGGAGAAATTGAGAGAAGCTGGGAAGCAGAATTAGGACAAATTACACGGTAAGAAATGGAAAAAGCTATGAAGAAGATGAATGGGGGGGAAAGCCCCTGGACCTGATGAAGTACCAGTGAACATGATAAGAGCAGCAGGTCCAGTGTGAATGCAGTGGCTAAATAGGGTACTATCAAGCGTGTGGAGAAATAGTAAAATACCTGACGACTGGAGAACAGGAGACATTGTTCCCATCTTCAAGAAAGGCAACAAAAGACTTTGTAAAAACTACAGAGGAATAACCCTCATGAGTCATACAGCCAAGATTTTTGAAAGAATTTTACTAAACCGAATAAGTGAAAAGATAGAAAAGGAGCTGAGTGAAGAACAGCATGGGTTTAGGAAAGGAAGGAGCACGATCGACCTGATATTTTCTATCCGTCAACTGATGGAAAAAAGTTGGGAGTGTAACAAAAGGGTGATAATGGTTTTTATAGACATAGAAAAGGCATATGACTCAGTTGACAGGGAAAGACTCTGGGAAGAACTGAGGAAGGTAGATATAGAAGATGGATACATTAATGTTATAAAGACAATGTACAGAGGCCACAATTTTAGAATTAGAACACCACTGGGGAACTCTGAATACTTCGAAATAAGACAAGGACTTAAGCAAGGAAGCATTCTATCTTCTGCGCTTTTTAATGTTGTGATGGAGGGAATGAATAGGACAGTTAAAGATATAGTAAAAGAAAAAGACAAAAAGATGATTTTTGCTAATGATATGGTAATATGGGGTGATAAAGAGGTAGATTTACAGTTACAGCTTGATGCGTGGAAGAAAATAATGAAAAGGTATGGATTAAAAATAAATAAAGATAAGAGTGAAGTAATGGTATTTGGAAGAGAGAAAGGAATCAACGGAAATATTACCTTGAATGGAGAACCCCTCAAAGTGGTAGAAAGTTTCACTTATTTAGGGAGTGAAATATCTAGGGATGGAAGAATAACTAACGAAATTAATAGGAGGTTACAGAAGGGAGGCAATTTCTGCCAAACAATAAAACATCTGGTTTGGAATAATGAAGTTTCAGAAAGAGCAAAACTCCTTCTGTATAAGAATTATTACATCCCTATTGTCACCTATGGTGGAGAAACATGGACAATGACAGAAAGGGACTGGAGCAGACTGCAAGCAGGGGAAATGAAATTTCTCAGAGCAGTTAAGGGAAAAACAAGAATGGACAGAGTAACGAATGTAGAGATTAGAAAGGACCTCAAACAAGAAAGTATGAGAGGGAAATTGAAAGAAAGAGATTAAGATGGTATGGACATGTTAAGATGATGCATGGGCAGAGACTCCGCAAAATTATGGAAGAACTAAAGATGGATGGGAAAAGACCTAGAGGGCGCCCAAGAACGCGGTGGAAAATGGGAGTGAGAATATCTCTTGAAAGGAGAGGTGTGACATGGCAGCAAGTGGAGGAAGAAAAGTGGTGGGAGGACCGCGCTAAATGGAGAGGACTCGTCAGCACCCAGACCCGGCAGAAGCTGGAGCGGGATTCGGATATAGATAGATAGTGTTTCATGTAAAACGGAGCTCGACTCCATCGAAGCAGGAGAGTGATGTCCTGGAGGAGGACTTTGGTGACCGCATTCTGACTCTCGAGTACACTGAGGCCACTAGCATGGGCCTCGAATCGCCAACATATTCTCCGGATCTGAATACTTGCGAATCCTTTTTGTAGGCCATATTAAAGACTAGGTGTACAGTAATAACCCCAAAACCCTAGCTTAGGTGAAAACAGCCGTTCAGGAGGTCATCTACAACATCGACGTCCCGATACTTCAGCAGGTCATGCAGAATTTCGGTATTCGTCTGCGCCGCACCATCGCCAACGACAACAGGCAAATCGAACAATCAGAACCTAAATCCGAACATCTGTAGTGACGTTTGCATGTTAAATAAAGTGTCTCCACACAGTAGTTTATAACAAGTTCAAGTCTTTTTTTCATATAGTTCAATAATTGTCACCCTTTACAGGCAACCTGGCAGCTTGTTTCATCAGACTATGTGTGAGGGAAGCCAAAAACAAACGTTCCAGAACTTTCACAACAATGCGGAGCAGACAGAACGCCCTACGGTAACGAGGCTAAATGCAATAAGTTCACCTGGAGAAGCCATACGAACACCTTTCAAGGTGCGATCTTCGCGTTAAGAAACGCCCTAACATCCTGAAGTTGAACAACAGAACCGCCGAGAGCGGCACTTGTAACCATTTGGTTAAATTATACGGCGAAATACAAACTTAACATGACATACAATATAATAACAGCGATAACAATATCGGGAACTAAATTAACGACCCATAAATGATGTAGGCCATACAATTGCGATTTAGTTAGAATAATGTTTATTCAGAAAGCAAACTAATAGCGAAAGTGGTCGTATTTAGAATTACTATTACACTCGAGCGCATTTCCATTTGACACAGTTCGATCATTCAAAATCTCATCGTGAATTAAAAAGACCAACACTCCACTTCATTAACTACGCGAAAAGTTTGAATTCACTCCAGGCGCGCGGCTACTTACCGCTCAGACAGTAAAAAATGGTTCAAATGGCTCTAAGCACTATGGGACTTAAGGGGATACGGAATCACCTATCCCCGCAATGTTAATATATGCCTACTATAGGGAACATTTTCTCACAAACTACTGGAGACAGAGAGGTAAAAATTTTACTGTATGTGCATTCATATGTTACAACAATACTGAAACAACAGTTTATTGTCAAAGTATTTTCTTACAGAGATATTGTACATTTATTTTTAAGTAAATTTTTTCCATCGCTTTTTACTAGACTATCACCCCTAGGTCTTTTGTAAATCAAGTAATTAAAAAATCGTTGTTTCAGTATGTAATAGGGACCTATGTCACTACGTCATAAAAATTTCAGACTTCTAGGTTGACCAGTACCTGAGATAATGTTCCTAGATGAAGTAAAAAGTAAACTTACGGGAAACGGAGAAAGAAGATTAAAACATTCCTGATCCGTAGCTAATACCCCCTTCACAGTCTTCATAATCATCTTCAAGTCTTCTTTTGGCACCCCTCTGCACCTGTCTTGCTTTTTTCACTAATGTCTTGATTATATTATCAGCATGCCTTAGTCTGTGCTGATCTAAAAAGAACATAGCACGTACCGTACGGGAACCAACACACATACCCAACTTTTGAAGGACCTGGCATTTAGTTATATTTCCAAGATTGAAGGTTGCCACAGCATCATACACACCAAAATGTAGTGTATTAATTCCGACAAACACTGTTTTTGGGAGACGATGCCATATCACACTATTCAAGCACTCGTTGGGGTTCTGCGTTTTTCCGTGAAGACATTTCATCAGAAGACTTCTGTCAGCCAGATCTCTGAAAATGGGCTTTATTTCTGCCATGATGGCTGATGGTAGACTGTGGTGGTGAATGTATTTCTCTCCTGTTGTTAGTCCCCTATTGTATTTACACCAGCTGTTTTCACCTTTGGGGCACAAACCATGTTGTGGATGCTCATCCGTGGATGCGGTGTGGAAATATAAAGCCCATATAGCTCTCCTCATTTCTTCAAGATTGCCTGTATTTTGCCTGATTGCAAGGCCATAGCAGTTCTGAATGTGGTCTATTATGGAATCAGTCAATCTTCCTCTGCCATCCAAGGTTTTCCCATCATCTAGTTTTTTCCCTTTCATAACTGATTTTAACCTTCTCAGCCTGGCACCCATTCTCTTCTGCACATGTCCTATACATTCAAGTTTGCTTATATTTACACTGTTCCCATATGGTTTGCTTTCCAAAACTTCTTTGAATGCTTTAGAGTCACCATCTCCCAGATATTTGACATAGCGAACATTATACCACTGTGAAGAGCGATGAAAAATTTTCTTCACCCCAGCAACCTCCATGCCACCACTACTACCATAATAATTAGCAATACAGTCATCACTGTGTTCATTTTTCAGCCTGCCTGTGCACCTACAGTATTTAGACATTATTGCAACATCAATAACCTTGCCAGTATCAACACTAGTTGCTGTTACAACACCATTGTTGGAGGTGTGGCCCCTTTTCTGCCACGTGCCATCAAACGCCACTGTGAGGTCACGACTGCCGTCATTTTCTTCCACTGCTTCTTCCACAGCAACCTGCATTGACTTCTGTGCTACATCTTCAACTGCAGATCCTAGTACATAATTGTAAGCTTCAAACTTTGAAGGTGCACTTGGAAGATTTAGAACACCACATAGCATATCACCAGCTGCTTTGCCCTTACCAATTGCTCGCAATCCATAAACTAACCTAATATTTACACTATAAAGTTCAGTTTTCTTGTATCCATTATTTACAGTTACTGAAACCGAACATGAAAACTTACAGCTGTATTTACAAACACTGCATATTAAATTAAACTGGGCAGCCAGGCCAACATGGGATTCTACTTTCAGAGAAACGTTTCCATGACATTTTTTGCAGCACAAACTGTTTTCAAGAGCTTCACACAATATATTCGTATCAATGAGTTCAAAAACTTCATTCCCTCTATCAAGTAAATTATATTTCTCTTCCAAATCTCTTAGTTTTTTATGAGAAGCACTGTTTTCATTTGGTGTAAGTTCGTTCGGCAAATCAGTAATAAGTGGATTCACATTTTCCAACAGTGATGATGATGAACTGCTTTGCTTTGCTAATGAATCATTATTTCTTTTCTTTTGCCAGTTCACACGCTTTTTAAATACTTTTGCTTTAGCTCTAGGCATTTTCACTGCGAAAAATGAAGCACTAAATACGAAATAACTCAACAACAACTACTTTCTTATATCACACTGTTTACAAAACAGTCCCGCCACAAAGTCAAAGAGTAACTTGAGGAAACCAGAGAGAAACATTTTCGGGCAACTAGTGTATAAATAGTTGCTGGAAACCGGGATATTTGAATTCATGTCACTTTAAAGGTACTGCCAAAAAGTTCATGGTCAGCTACGAGAGACGTGTATAACTAAAGCGCAATACCCGATCTCACAAATATATAAAAATAAAATAGTTATAATTGTAGTAGAGCTATGTATGATACGTCATTTTAAAGAGGAAACATGGCAGAATATAATACGCCAATTAAAAAAAAATTCGATTTTTTAACCCAAAATCCGATTCCGTATCCCCTTAACATCTGAGGTCATCAGTCCCCTAGAAACTAGAACTACTGAAACATAATTAACTTAAGGACAGCACACACGTCCATGCCCGAGGCAGGATTCGAACCTGCGACCGTAGCGGTCGCGCGGTTCCAGACTGAAGCGCCTAGAACCGCTCGGCCACGCGGCCGGCTCAGAGAGTAAGCCCTTCCCCATCTCGTGGGGAATTTGCGCCTCTTTTGGCACGCAGTCCTGGACGACAGGACACAATTGCTGTAGGCTGCCTCTTTCGGCCACATACTTAAATGAGGGCAAAATGCTCGCTAACTCACACTGTTAAACCATTCGTCACCTTTTTTAACCCTGAGAAGACTGAAAAGGAGCTGTCTTCATTTAACAGTATGCTGTAGTATGAAAAAGAGATTTATCTATGGTGTTTATAATCGTATACCGAACGTTAAGTATATGGGAACAATCAGAATAAACTATTTTATAATTACATTAGAATGGGAATATGTCTCAGATTTTTCATAAACATTTCATGATTTCCAGAAACCTTCATATTCTATCCGCTCCAAAACTCAAAATGTGTATATTTGTTGGTTCCAAAACTAAACATGTCCTCATGTAATTTCCAAAAGTCAACATATTCGTTAAACTTTTGCTATTGTTTATGAAATTTGGAATATATTTTAAAGCAACTACCGGATACTTGTCTGAGATAATTTTCTGAATTAATTTTATTTTTTACATACTTTTAATTTCAACACAAAGTGACCTAGCACTTTTTTCCATTCTTCTCCGTTTTCCTTACATGCGAGAAGTTCAGTTTTGGAACTGACGGCCTCATAATAGAGGAAAGTAACTGAAGTACATCACAATACATTTTATTTCCGCAGTATTGATACGTTTTCCATCTGAGACAAACATGTTGTATTCTCCCTATAAAAAGATAATTCGAGATGAGCATATTCTGGGATATTCCATTTCAAACTTCTTCTTCAATACTCATCGTTTAGACGCACTGGGACATTCCTCCATAGTCTCTTGATGTTCACAGTTGGCTGAGCATTGTCGAAGATCAGTGTCTTGCTGACCTCTAAAATGATGTTTTCCAACACTTCATCTCTAAAAATCAAGTTTTTGGGTGAAAAGTATTCATATTAGAATAGCCCTCATCATTGGATAGCTACTGATAGCTGATGGCGAAAGAGTGATAGTTGTTAGTATTTCTCGTGCACTGTGGCTGGGTAATTACTTGATGACAAGAAGACACAAAGCTGGAAGCTTAAACGGCTGGTGTTATTATCGTTGTGGTCTTCACTGCGAAGAATGGTTTGATGCAGCGCTCCATTACTCTATATTCTGCAAGCCTCTTCATCTTCGAATAAGTGCTGACACTTACATACTTTTGAAACTGCTTACCGTATTCATCTCTCGGTCTCCCTTTACAATTTTGTATGTTGGCAGCCCTATGTAGCGCTTTGCATTAATAACTCTGACAGCACTGTGCGCATTCTGTAAGAGACCTCTCTGTGGCTGGTCGGAATAGCAGTTAGAGATGAACAGCCAGCAATGGTGGAAGTTAATCAAAAATCGTTCAAATGGCTCTGAGCACTATGGGACTTAACATCTTAGGTCATCCGTCCCCTAGAACTTAGAACTAGTTAAACCTAACTGACCTAAGGACATCACACACATCCAAGCCCGAGGCAGAATTCGAACCTGAGACCGTAGCTGTCGCGCAGTTCCAGACTGCAAGTCTACATTTTATACCGTCTCTACTTCGCCCATCATCAGTTATTTTACTGCCAGAGAGTAGAAATCATCTACTGCTTTTAGCGTCCCTTTTCCGAATCTAATTCCCACATCGTCGCCTGATTTAATTTGACTACATTCCATAATCCCTGTTTTGTTTTTGTTGATATTCAACTCAAATTCTTCTTTCAAGACTGTCCATTCCGTTCAACTGCTGTTCCAAGTGCTTTACTGTCCCTGACAGAAATACAATGCCACAGACGAGCCACAAAGTTTTCATTTCGTCTCCCTCAACTTCCATTCCTACTCCTAATTTTTCTGTGGGTTCCTTTACTGTTTGCGCACCGTACAGTTTGAATTCCGTCGTTGAATGGGCTACAACCTCCCCCCCCCCCCCCCCCCCCGGCCCCAAACTCCCATTCCCAACTAGCGCTTCCATTTCATGTTCCTAGACTCTTATAACTGCCGCCTGGATTCTGTAGAAATCGTAATTAGCCTTTCGATCCGCGTATCTTATTTCTGCTACCTTCAGAATTTCATAGAGTGTTCCAGTTAACATTCTAAAGAACTTTCTCTAAGTCAACAAATGCTATAAAATTAGGTTTGCCTTTCCTTAACCTTTCTTCTCAGAGAAGTCGTAAGGTCAGTACTGCCTCACGTGCTCCTACAGTTCACTGGAATCCAAGTGGTCTTCCCTGAGTTCGGGATTTGTAAACAACTCGTGTCAGCACTTCTCAACCAAGGGTAACTAAACTGACAGTTCTATAATATTCTCATCTGGAACTGGAATTCGAATGACCGTATTATACTTAAAGTCTGAGGGTACTGCACCTGTCCCATACATCCTGCACACCAGGTTGAAGAGTTGTCATGGCTGGCTCTCCCAAGACTATCAGTAATCTTTTCGGGAAATCGTGTTCCCTACTGGCCATTAAAATTGCTAAACCAAGAAGAAATGCAGGTGATAAACGGGTATTCACTGGATAAATATATTATACTAGAACTGACGTGTGATTACATTTTCACGCAATTTCGGTGCATAGATTCTGAGAAATCAGTACCCAGAACAACCACCTCTGATCGCCTGCGAATTGAGTTAGAGTTTGGATGGCGTGTACAGGTACAGCTGCCCATGCAGCTTCAACACGATACCACAGTTCATCAAGAGTAGTGACTGGCGTATTGTGACGAGCCAGTTGCTCGGCCACCATTGACCAGACGTTTTCAATTGGTGAGAGATCTGGAGAATGTGCTGGCCAGGACAGCAGTCGAACATTTTCTGTATCCAGAAAGGCCCGTACAGGACCGGCAACATGCCGTCGTGCATTATGATGCTGAAATGTAGGGTTTCGCGGGGATCGAATGAAGGGTAGAGCCACGGGTCGTATCACATCTGAAATGTAATGTCCACTGTTCAAAGTGCAGTCAATGCGAACAAGAGGTGATCGAGACGTGTAACCAATGGCACCCCATACCATCACGCCGGGTGATATACCATTATGGCGATGACGAATGTGCGTTCACCGCGATGTCGCCAAGCACGGATGCGACCATCATGATGCTGTAAACAGAAACTGGATTCGTCCGATAAAATTACGTTTTGCCATTCGTGCACCCAGGTTAGTCGTTGAGTACACCATCGCAGGCGCTCCTGTCTGTGACCCAGAGTCAAGGGTAACCGCAGCGACTCCGAGCTGATAGTCGATGTTGCTTCAAACGTAGTCGAACTGTTCGTGCAGATGGTTGTTGTCTTGCAAACGTGCCCCTCTGTTGACTCAGGGATCGAGACGTGGCTGCACGATCCGTTACAGCCATGCGGATAAGATGCCTGTCATCTCGACTGGTAGTGATACGAGGCTGTTGGGATCCATCACGGCGTTCCGTATTACCCTCCTGAACGCACTGATTCCATATTCTGCTAACAGTCATTGGAACTCGACCAACGTGAGCAGCAATGCCGCGATACGGTAAACCGCAGTCGTGATAGGCTACAATTTATCAAAGTCGGAAACGTGATGGTACGCATTTCTCCTCCTTACACAAGTCATCTCAACAACGTTTCACCAGGCAACGCCGGTCAACTGGTCTTTGTGTATGAGAAATCGGTTCGAAACATTCCTCATGTCAGCACGTTGTAGGTGTCGCCACCGGAGCCAACCTTGTGTGAATGCTGTGAAAAGCTAATCATTTGCATATCACAACATCCTCTTCCTGTCGGTTAAATTTCGCGTCTGTAGCACTTCATCTTCGTGGTGTAGCAATTTTAATGCCCATTAGTGTACTTCCGGGGCGTTGTTTCGATTTTCACTGCTCTGTTAAATTCTTCTCGCAGTATCACATATTTTATCTCATCTTCATCTATGTCGTCCTCCGTTTTAATGTTACTGTCTTAAAGTTAAACTCCTTTGTGTACACACTCTGTATACTCCTTCAACCTTTCAGGTTTCGTTTCTTTGGTTTGTACTGGCTTTACATCTGAGCTGTTGATATTCATACAGCTGCTATCCTTTTCTCTAATATTGTTTTTAATTCTTCTTTAGGCGGTGTTATATGGTCATTCCTGCAAAGCCACTTCGCGCTTCCTATCGGTACCAGTTTTTGGACGTCTATATTCACTTTCGTCTGCTTCATTTGCAGTAAGCCAACAGAATTGAACTTACTAAAGCAGAAGATTCGGTTTATTTGCATAATAGGTCGTCAGTGCTATTTTCCGTGTTCTCTTCGAAACGGATTTACCAAAATCCATTTTTTTCTACCTTATAGATATGTATAATCTCATCTTTTACCTTTTGATTTTTTTTGAACAAGCATATTTCACCTAATTAGGGTACGTTCAACGGTTTCTCTTTAAGGTATGTTCAATAATTCCGATTACTCCTGTGTTTTATATATCTAGGAGATGTAAAAACTACTGACGATGCCTGAAATAACTGGGTAAATGATTTTTGGCAAAACCCAAAGTAAAATTTCAGTGCAAATACTAGATAAACATCATAGCAGTAGTAGCTGATTACAAGTACTAACATCACGGGAACATGTTATATTCTATCTATGTACCTCAAATTTATATTGTTGTGATTATTTCCTCTTATCTCACATTCTGCTGTTAACTCATCTTCTTCTATTCGTTTCCCTCTACAGCTGACTCCACGAAGTGCTTGCTTGATCAGATACAATGTAGAGACTGGGGTTTATTTTTCGTGGTGATAAGGCGATCTGGGAGTTGGTTATGTGAAGCAAAGATACCTTTATTTCTACAGGTAGGTCGGTCAGATGTGTGATGCAAACACTGCTGACATGCTTCAGTGTGTCTGTGTTGCACTGTTAATAGGATCGACCAATAAGCACTGATGCAGATATCGGTAGCGAAATTGTGTTTTGATATTATCCATTAAAACAGATACGCGCAGGATAATTAGCATACAGATTAATGGGCCCGGTGACAGGTTTGACAGCAACATCCCCCATATCTGTGTCCTGTTGTCCCCCCCCCCACCCCCACCCGTCGGCCACGGAGCACTACATTAGGCCTCCATTCTAATTATGTTCTCATTGTTTTCCATTATCGCTCTGTGGCCACTGGAACATATAATATGCAGCTCGCTTTTTCGTGTGGGCTACTTGGGATGGGGTAACGTGAAATTGTTTCCACTACCGAACCGACAGTAACACAAAAAATTACTAATCTTGCTATAGATGAAATTTATTTAATTCTCTTTCTCTTTCGTGATCACACGCGATTTACATTTGTGGAAAGTACGCAAATTGGTGAGCCTTTCATTCTGGGAAATATTAAAAGCAAATATGCCAATTATCTCGCTTGTAATACGTTTCTCATCACAGCCATTTTAATTCCCTCCGTATTCTAAATATTACCAAATGACTCCGACATGTATTTTTAGGACCCTTTTTTAAACCCTTTCAGTACAGATTCTTTATCCATACTTTTGATGCAGGTAGCGTTTTGAAAGAGTTCAGAATATTGTTGAGGATACATACATTTTACAGCCTAAAAGAGGGAATTAGTACTGTAATATGAAATTTGTGAGATCTCTATTTCCAGGCTTGTGCACGTAAACAGGAATGCTCCAATGACTGATAAAAAAGATTACTGTTTTGTTTATTCATACCATGTCTTTAGTGTATTCATACCACGCTTTGCAGGCAGCGTACGGAATAATCTCAGACTTGGCACTCGAACCAGCAGATACCATTGTAATAAATTAACTTCACAGCTTTCATGTAGTATTGCCCAGTATCTGAGTTTGAAATATTTAAATTATGTTCTCTATTTGCAACCACTGAAAAAAGTCGATATTCCCTGCAGCATAACGATATCTCTGTCACAATAAGTTGGTTCTTTCAGCAACTGTATTTCGCATATGCAGACGTAATTGGAATGGGGTGCGCGTAAACTAATGTTTGCCCAAATGTTTTGTTTAGTCAGACAAATGCTGACTGCAAACGTACCATCTTGATAGCAAATTTATACGTATCTGACCCTTATGAATGCAACGATTTAATAGTAAATTAATACGCATCTGACCCTTATAAACGTATAAACGCATTGGATATTTAAAGTGACATTTCAATATAAATTTGCAAATACACTCCTGGAAATTGAAATAAGAACACCGTGAATTCATTGTCCCAGGAAGGGGAAACGTTATTGACACATTCCTGGGGTCAGATACATCACATGATCACACTGACAGAACCACAGGCACATAGACACAGGCAACAGAGCATGCACAATGTCGGCACTAGTACAGTGTATATCCACCTTTCGCAGCAATGCAGGCTGCTATTCTCCCATGGAGACGATCGTAGAGATGCTGTATGTAGTCCTGTGGAACGGCTTGCCATACCAATTCCACCTGGCGCCTCAGTTGGACCAGCGTCCGTGCTGGACGTGCAGACCGCGTGAGACGACGCTTCATCCAGTCCCAAACATGCTCAATGGGGGACAGATCCGGAGATCTTGCTGGCCAGGGTAGTTGACTTACACCTTCTAGAGCACGTTGGGTGGCACGGGATACATGCGGACGTGCATTGTCCTGTTGGAACAGCAAGTTCCCTTGCCGGTCTAGGAATGGTAGAACGATGGGTTCGATGACGGTTTGGATGTACCGTGCACTATTCAGTGTCCCCTCGACGATCACCAGTGGTGTACGGCCAGTGTAGGAGATCGCTCCCCACACCTTGATGCCGGGTGTTGGCCCTGTGTGCCTCGGTCGTATGCAGTCCTGATTGTGGCGCTCACCTGCACGGCGCCAAACACGCATACGACCATCATTGGCACCAAGGCAGAAGCGACTCTCATCGCTGAAGACGACACGTCTCCATTCGTCCCTCCATTCACGCCTGTCGCGACACCACTGGAGGCGGGCTGCACGATGTTGGGGCGTGAGCGGAAGACGGCCTAACGGTGTGCGGGACCGTAGCCCAGCTTCATGGAGACGGTTGCGAATGGTCCTCGCCGATACCCCAGGAGCAACAGTGTCCCTAATTTGCTGGGAAGTGGCGGTGCGGTCCCCTACGGCACTGCGTAGGATCCTACGGTCTTGGCGTGCATCCGTGCGTCGCTGCGGTCCGGTCCCAGGTCGACGGGCACGTGCACCTTCCGCCGACCACTGGCGACAACATCGATGTACTGTGGAGACCTCACGCCCCACGTGTTGAGCAATTCGGCGGTACGTCCACCCGGCCTCCCGCATGCCCACTATACGCCCTCGCTGAAAGTCCGTCAACTGCACATACGGTTCACGTCCACGCTGTCGCGGCATGCTACCAGTGTTAAAGACTGCGATGGAGCTCCGTATGCCACGGCAAACTGGCTGACACTGACGGCGGCGGTGCACAAATGCTGCGCAGCTAGCGCCATTCGACGGCCAACACCGCGGTTCCTGGTGTGTCCGCTGTGCCGTGCGTGTGATCATTGCTTGTACAGCCCTCTCGCAGTGTCCGGAGCAAGTATGGTGGGTCTTACACACCGGTGTCAATGTGTTCTTTTTTCCATTTCCAGGAGTGTAGATGGTTTGTGACTATTGGAAACAACGCTACTGTCCACGCCTTTATGTTCTGTTCCACCACATAATGGACATTTTAACACTGGTGACAGTAATAAGCACGAGTGCCAGCAAATCTTAGTTTCACAAGCATTAAAATACGAGTGTATTATTCTAAGGTTGGAAATTTCATTCTCAAAGTACAGCTAGGTAACCTCGTATTCATTGCATATCATAAGCGGTTATCGCTGCAATTGAGCGGTGAGGATATGAAGAATAAACTAACCAAATGCCGGAAGCTACCCATTGGGCGGGCAAAACAAACCGCCAACGATATTACACAGAACTGTCATATCAACTACAGTGGTAATACCACCCTCTGGTTGAATACTTTCAAATTATTTTTCCCAACATCCAGACTTGTAACACTTTATATTGTCTAGAGAATGTGCAGAAGTCTTTGGACATACAGAACAAATCGTTGTATAGGATCAGACTAGAAGGTCTAGAAACTGTATCGATATGCTAACCGATAGCTGACCTAAAATATATCCATGAATATGCGTAAGTGCTGGTAGACGCATGTCCGAGAGCATCCACGTATCGTCGAGCACTGTAAGCTACAGTAGATTTTTCAGCAGGGTGAAACCTTGAATTAGAGTAAAAGGCACAATATATAATTGGAGCAATACTTTTCAAGTCGGAAAAAAAGAGAAGTAAATGTCACCAGATTTTCAAGAGTGAGGAATACATTAATTTACAGGCGTTGGAATATATCGTGACGAATTAAACACTGTAGATGTAGCGCAAAGTTCGGATTGAACATCTACAGGCAATACTGAGATACTGAAAAGGTCACGGGCATACATTTCCCGACTGTCACCGTATTGGATATCGGAGTATTTGGGTACTGGTATAGACACATTTCAGGCTATAATTTCTTAAGTATTTGACTGTTATAAGACTTGTTACCAGCTGTGTCTCATAAATTACATAATCAGTAGAAAGTAATTACTGGAGATCTGGTTGGCATGTGTGGCCATATACCACAGTAAAAGGACTTGGGAAGAATTTTTAACTCCTCATAAGAAAGATGACACGAAAATAAATCAATAATTTTTTTCTCATATCGCTACTGACATAGTTGCGAGCATATTCGGCAATGTAATGTACTCCAGAAGAATGCCACACTTACGTAGAAAGCGTTTGCTTAGTTTACCACACTTTTCTTTGCTTTTCCTCAACTGAGAGTGCCACTTATACACATATTCACCAAATTTACATCTTTGAAATAAAAACGCAGCACTAAATAGTACCGAGCGAGGTGGCGCAGTGGCTAGCACACTGGACTCGCATTCGGGAGGACGACGGTTCAATCCCGCGTCCGGCCATCCTGATTTAGGTTTTCCGTGATTTTCCTAAATCCCTCCAGGCAAATGCCGGGATGGTTCCTCTGAAAGGGCACGGCCGACTTCCTTCCCCGTCCTTCCCTAATCCGATGAGACTGATGACCTCGCTGTTTGGTCTCTTCCCCAAAACCAGCCCGCCAGCCAACTAAATAGTAGTTTTTCTCATTTTTTTCAGGTCATTTGCTTTTTTCAACCATGATTTACAAAATTACCGCTTCCAGTTAGGTTGAAGCTCCAAAGAAACTGGTATGGGCATGCGTATTCGAATGCAGAGATATGTAAACAGGTATAATACGGCGCTGCGGTCGGCAATGCCTACATACGACAACAAGCGTCTGGCGCAGTTGTTAGATGGGTTACTGCTGCCACAATGGCAGGTTATCGAGATTTAAGTGAGTTTGAACGTAGTGTTGTAGTCGGCGCACTAGCGATAGGACACAACATCTCCGATGTAGCCATGAAGAGGAGTTTTCCCGTACGACCATTTCATGAGTGTACTGTGAACATCGCGAATACGGTAAAACATCAGATCTCCGACATCGCTGTGGCTGGAAACGGAACGGGACCAATGACGAATGAAGAGAAGCGTAACGCGACAGAAGTGCAAGCCTTCCGCAAATTGCTGCAGATTTCACTGCTGGGAAATGAACAAGTGTCAGCTTTCGAACCATTCAAAGAAACGTCATCGATACGTGCTTTCGGAGCCGACGGCTCACTCGTGTACCCTTGATGACAGCACGGCACAGATCTTTACGCCTCGCCTGTGCCCGTGAACACTGGCATTGGACTGTTGATGGCTGAAAACATGTTGCCTATCGGACGAGTCTCGTTTCTAATTGGATCGAGTTGATGGACGTCTACGGGTATGGAGACAGCCTCATGAATCCATAGTCCCTGGATGTGAGCAGGGAACTGTTCAAGCTGGTGGAGGCTTTTTAATGGTGTGGAGCATGTGCAGTTGATGTGATATGGGACCCATGATACGTCTACATACGACTCTGAGAGGTGACAAATGTTTAGTGATCTTCCACTTAACACACATTAAGTAGTCTTTTACCTTTTGCAAATGACGCAAGAGTTACAACAAAGATTTTATGTTTACAAACTGAAGCGGCGAGTGAAAATTTGTACGAAGGCCGGCAGTAGAACCCACGTCGTCTGCTTACTAGGCAGGATTGTTAGCCACTTAGCCACCTTGACACATTGGTTTACAGAACAGCGTGGATTATCCAGGCACGCCGTTCTCCTCGATCCAAATTGTCACTGCCGCTCCTGCCTACTTTGAATTCCCCCTTACACACGAACACAACTGCAGAGGCTCTCCATGTTCGGGAATAGCACCTCAGCATCAGGGAGGGAGGTGTGCCAGGGTAATCCTTGCAGTTGTCTGAACTGGGTTTCAGGCTGGATCCCCCACCTATGCTCGATGCTGAGATGCTATTCCAGAACATAGAGAGCATCGGCAATTCTGATCGTGTGTAACGGGGAATTTAAAGTAGACTGGGGCGGTAGTGAGAAGTTGGATCGAGGAAGGAAGTGCACCTGGGTCATCAATAAACCGCTGTGCCAAGGTGAGTTAGTGGCTACTGCACCTGCCTAGTAAGAAGAAGACCCCGCTTCGATTCACTTTCTTGATATAAGATTTCGCTCACCGCTTCAGTCTATGTACATAAAATCGTATCTATATGAGACCAGTGAAGTGTCAGAGACTGTATCATTTCATCTGCTGCAACTGACCCGGGTTGAGATAGATCACCACGTTATCTCTCATATTGATAGTGTTTATTCCTTCTATGTGGGTCCGCTGCTTTTCATGAATTGGCCAGTTGTGTTCTTTGTTTTTTTTTTTTTTTTTTTTTTTTTCAAATTTGTGGCAGAATGCGCTTCGTATTCCGCCGGTCGTCAGTCACACGAGGAAGGGAAGTCGTATGTGGCAGCTGCCTGTGAATGATGTAAGTTTTATTCTGCGTATTTTCGTACTTGTTTTTTTAGGCAAAGTATTTTCTGAGTTGAAAATGGGTGATCTGGCCAGACTTTGCTTAAAGGAGCTTCGAAAAATCGCCTAAAGGCCACACTCCTGATGGATGACCTCCCTTTCATCGAAGCTAGCGTAATCCGCGATAAACTATACGACCAGGTAAGAAAGAGCACCCGAATAAGTTCTCAGTAAGATATGTGAAAGAAATTAATAAAGATTTCCCTGCAAGTGTATCTGCATCTATATCTTCTTTATTCAGTTCTGCATTACACATACACAGATGAAAATAATTGCAAGAATAAAAATAATTAATATCTAGTAATGAAATTTCGGAAATGCATTTATCTGGTTAACATATGTAAGTTATCAGCATTACAGAATAATAGATTGACGTAAGCGCGAGATAAGCCACTGCAAACGTGGAATGCTGGTATGGTACAGTAATAACGGTTGTAACAGCCAGAGTGTTGAATGTAAGCATGCAAACGTGCATGCATTGTCTTATACATGTGCCGGATGTCAGTTTGTTGGGATGGTTTTCATGACTCTTGCACTTGGTCGGTCACTATAGGGCGATTAATGCTGTTTATGGATGACGCTGGAGTTGCCGTCGGATGATATTCCATATGTGTTCGACTGGAGACAGACCTGATGATCGAGCAAGGCAAGGCAACATGTCGACATTCTATAGAGAATGTTGTGTTACAACAGCGATATGTGTGCGAGCGTTATCCTATTGGAAAACCCCCCTTGGAATGATGTCCCTAAATGGCAACTCAGCAGGCCTAACCACCAGACTGAACTGCTGTTCTGCAGTCAGGATGTGTGGGACAGCCACGAAAGTGCTCCTGCTGTCATACGAAGCTGTACCCTGCACAATAACTAGTGGTGTAGGTTCAGTGTGTCCAGCATGCAGAGAGGTTGGTTGCAGGCACCGAGGCAAAACCCGATTTCATCAGAAAACACAAAATACCTCTCTCCCACCCCCCACCCCTGCTCTCCAGTATCACTACATTCTCGTGACCACCACTGTCACTTGTCCTGTACAGTGCCTACATTTCTGTCAAGTCTTTCTGCAACAGCTCACAAGGGACTGTCAGGTACTCGCAGCCCCATTACACGACCTTGTTCGAACTCAATGAAATGTTGATAATGGCGTCCTTGTCACCTTAAAGGCATGGAAGAAAGTACGACGGATACTCCATAAAATTTTTACATACATATCGTCTATGTCTTGCTAGTTTCAGTACATACCACTGATGGTAGTGGTATAACTATTCGAAATGTGTAGTGGGAAAATCAGTAAAATTGTCTGTTTCTAGACAGCTGTATATTTCAATGTATCATCATCCTCTCTCCACTCAAGTAAAGAAAATCCATTTCACATCGGCATCAGTCTCGTTTAACTTGCCAATAACTGATTTTAAGCGTTTTTAACATGAGATAGAATATCCTATGAATGCTTAACTCATTGACAAAAAATTTGTCGTCCCAGTGTGCAAGCACAGATGAGTCTTTAAGCCTTTGCAGATGACGTGGCCATCGAGTGACGTGTTCAACCGCGCGCTCTGCCTCTACGAAAGCGTGAGGCACTAGCGATCAGTTAGACATTTATGTTTCAAACGAGCACTGTTCGGTTTGTTATAATTACAGTGTAGAGGTCGTGTGTGGGCTGTAATTATAATATGACAGCTAAACTTGGTAGTTATTGTAATGAGTTAATGCGGGAACAATTCACGGTGAAAAAAATAGTTGATCACTAGCTACAAATCTGGGAATGTGAATGCAAGAAAGACATAAAGAAATGATTCCATGTGTAGTGGATTAGGAGCGGAAACTGGGAAGAATATATCAAACAGTGAGAAAGGCGTAACGTCGATTTTACTATTAACCGCCACTGACACAATTTGTTCAATATTAGCACCGGAGACGTCGACGAGATACTGCATCCGTAAACCGACGTGATCGAAAGACGCTCTCAGCAGTTTTAATGGAATGTGAGAAACGTGTTCTTGTACACTACATTTCAGATCAGGTGGAGACTGGAAGATTCCCAGGTCAACGCCCTCCTTTAGATATCCCCAGAGCCAAAAGTTACATGGATTCGGATCAGGTGACCCAGGCCATGCATATGGAAAACCTCTAGAGATGACATGTTTCCTGAGCGAGGGACACAAGGTGTTGCGCAATCTTGCATGGAAACAGTGGTTTCCGCATAGCTGCGTTCTTCCAAAGCAGGACCCGATAAAGTTCAGACATCACGGCACACGCGACAGGCCCTTTGCGTTTATTTCCTTCAAACAAGAACGGACTGAAAATGAAGGTGCTTGCGAATCCACACCACACAGTCACATAGCGCGAGTGCAATGGCTCTTCGTGGACAACTTGCCTTTTAAAAGTACCCCTAATTCGGCAGTTCTGCTGCTCCTTGTAGTGTAAAATGCTCCTCGCCACATCATAGAAAATTGCCGGTCACACGACATCAACTACGATCGGTGCCAGAAACCGAAGGATAAAATAGACCGCAAAACCTTCCGTACTGTTGACCATTATATGGAGAATTCTCGTAACACTGCACGAGTACTGGAACTGCCCTGCCAAGTATTGCATGGCCAGTTACAGCAACAGCAAACTCGTCAATAGCTTCCGCCGGGATAGGACACCTTCCTCTTTCAGATGCAACACCAAGCTGACCCTTGCTTTCTGCTTTCATTCTCATCTTCTGAGACGCCATGCTAAAACCGCAAGATAGGAATGGTTGTTCTATTTTGTGGAAAGGTGACAAAATAAGCAGCTGTCAGTTACACTCGAACATACAACCTTTTATTTGATGAAACATTACAAGAGCCAAGAAAAATTAAAAAAAAAACAACATAACTTTAGTTTGGGAACTTAAATAGCGGCTGAATGCGCCGTACAATCTCATGCCTTAAGGGAAGACCACTTTAATTTAAAAACGGTGAAAGACAATAACATAAAGCTCAACCAAAAACAGAAATTTAAAAGACAAAGCTTTATCTTAAAACAGTTCCTTAATTAGACTGAAGGCCCAAAGAATCTGACACTTTAAGAGCGAAAAAACTTGAATTCAACATCAGCTGAAGGCGCAACACTTAAGACTTAATTACATTAATTTTAAAAATGCCAAAGGCTTTACATAAAACAGTTCTGAAATTAGTCTGATCTAACACCTTAAGGGCAAAAAAACCTTAATCTAAAAACCGCGCGACCGCTACGGTCGCAGGTTCGAATCCTGCCTCGGGCATGGGTGTGTGTGTTGTCCTTAGGTTAGTTAGGTTTAAGTAGTTCTAAGTTCTAGGGGACTTACGACCTCAGCAGTTGAGTCCCATAGTGCTCAGAGCCATTTGAACCATTTTTGAACCTTAATCTAAAACTCGGTTAGAAGCCATACCAGTATAAACAACAAGAAGAAACAAGAAAAGACAGTACACCCAAGGACTCTCAGAAGTTCTGAGGGTCGGCCTGGAATTCAAACACTAACGCTCGCTTAGGTGAGACAGGCAGTCGGCCCAACCACTGTCGATCCGACGCCAACCCAACCGACAGACAGACAGTCAACGGACCCACCGACAAGATAACCTCCGCTTCACCCGACCAGCACACAACAGAGAGTTCAGTGGAACAACGTAGAAGGTGACATCTTGGGTTGTCGGGTGTTCTGCCGGATAACAGCGTCGTACTTGCACGATATTTTGGTCACGTAGCTCGTAACCTTCATCAGGTGCGACCTGAGACTGCTCCTCGAGTGGACCTGGTCCAGTATTTATGCCTAGGCCAAGGCCATAGGCATAAATACTGGACCAGGTCCACTCGAGGAGCAGTCTCAGGTCGCACCTGATGAAGGTTACGAGCTACGTGACCGGAATATCGTGCAAGTACGACGCTGTTATCCGGCAGAACACCCGACAACCCAAGATGTCATTAGATCGCCGGCAAAGCCTGAAGAGTTACAACGTAGAAGGTGTTGGCGCCCACAACCAATTACACATTGAGCTGTCAAACTACACACCGCGCTGGACAGAGACAACACGACGAGGAAAATACACTCCCTATATTAACATCAACGGCCAGGGCAGGCAACCAGAACCTTAACGGCCACAAGGCAGAAGATTCCGCTGGTGCACTTCAATTCAAATTACCAACTACAGTTAAACTCCTTTGGAGGGTGGCAAAAATTTGCCATCTTGCAAACATACGTTGTGGCTCGTAGGAATATCCCAACAGCCATCAACTAACTCCAAACGGCACAATGTGAACAGTCATGACTTGCTGATAGATAAGTCAAAACTCAACTTTCACGTCCAGGATCGGTGAGCCACGAACCTCATACCAATGGGAACAGCACCAGAAGGTCTGACACCGCAAAGAGGCCGCCAGCAGGCCTGGCCACACTACACGCCGTGGAGATTTCCTCACTGCTCCACGCCAACCGACCAACTGCCTGCGCACAGCCCAGCCAGGCCAAAGGTAGACCAAGGTGCGAATATCGATACACACCACTGCTGCCGTCTGCGGAAAGAGAGGATAACAGCATAATCGCGATAACCGCGGGAGACTAAACACAGAATAGCAACGAAGATTTATTCCAATGCATAGCATGAGCCAGCCACAGCTCATTTTCTTTAAACCACTTAACGACACTGGGACTGTCCTGAGGCATTTCAATTGGCGATACTCTCTTAATTCAGCACTTAACTGCTGCAGTCCACATATAACCGTTTCGCTTACAGTTAACTGTAATGACATGACAGAGTGGCACACAGGGGCAATTGTGTTAGGCTATGCCCATGGCCGTGTTGTGTGTGAAGTTGCTGGATTTGTTGGTGTTTCGTGGCAGGCTCTTCAGCTTGTCTACAAAGAGTGGTGTAACACATGACCACGAAACATGACGTCATAATTATGGTCGGAAAGAGATCCTGACTGAGAGGGACCGGAGACGCGCTTCATGGCTTGTGAATCAAAAACACTGCCAAAACCGACTGGAATTGCTGCTGGCAGTGAATGAAGGTCCATCCCAACCTGTTAGCGAGACAACATTAAGACGGAAACGACATACAACGAACATCTATACTTTGTCATCTCGCTAGAGACCACTGTTTCCCCTGTTTTTCCAGACGACGGCAGCAAAGTTAATCGGGCTGGCAGAATATGTGACTCGTTTTCTGAACACTCATCCATCCGATTATATCTGGATTGGCCCGTAAAATCACCTGACTTGAACACACAGAAAATCTGCGGGACATGTGGGAACAGCAGGTAAAACGCCAACATCACAATTGCCACAATTTGGAGGAATTACGAGATCAAATGCTCCGCGAGTGACAACCTGCATGAGAAGTACCTACACATCCTTCTGGACTCAAGTCCCAATCGAACTCAGTCGGTTTTCAAGTCCCGCGGCGGAATTACGCAGTATTAAAGGACGCATGTAATGATTTCTCTAAGTGGGTTTGTAAGTAGGCTGTTTATGTTTTCTTATTGGCAGCGCTACGTAGCGCTCTGTGTGAGAATCACTGGCTGTGCTGTGTGCAGTCTGTATCGTTATGTTCTTTAATGATGTATTTTGTACCTTTGTAATTGTATTCTTATGGTATAATATTGTAATTGACACCAGTTCATCAAATTAAGTAACTTGTAAGTTACATTTCACTGCACACGTTTCTGTTGGTCATAGTATATGGACAATATGTGAGAAGTAGGGACATAGTGTTTGCACGTGTGTTAATAATTCAGCAAGGGACTGGATAACAGCATTGCTGGTTCTAAGGACAATGAGAAAAAAACTTTGTGAGTGCACCAGTGGTGGTTTATGGACTTGCTATATTCTCTGCAAGACTCTTCGATGGTGATTGTGCACCTGCACAGTCGCAACGGATGGCTGCTAGCCGTCTCTACAAGGACTACATTGGGGCTGCATCTTTGATGGCCCACCAATACCATTATCTCTACAAGGACTACAGTGGGTCTGCACCTCTGGTGGCCCACCAATACCACAATCTCTACCAGGACTACAGTGGGTCTACTCTGTGATGACCCACCTATCAATATTCTTCAAAACTTCGACTGACTCTGCTGTGGGTTTGCTCTGTTATGGCCCATTACCTGTCTGCATGTCAAGAGTCAGCACTGTCTTTCCGTTGGAAGGACAACACTACTTCTTCAAGACAGCATGGAAATCCACTACTTCCTTGTGCATTTTCTTTTACTGCTCAGACTTTGAGAAAAACACTGCTATTTTACTGTGAAGAACGATTAGGACTGTCTTTATGGACTGTGAGAAAATTTTAGCTTTTGACCAACATTGTATCAATAAGTGTGTGCATTTGATTTCTTTGTTATTGTAATTATGGAAAATTTTATCAAATCAGTATTGGCCACTGCCCAAAACAATTTGTAAAATTTTTTGTGGGGAGCATGGGGGCTATGTAAGTAGGCTGTTTATGTTTTCTTATTGGCAGCGCTACGTAGCGCTCTGTGTGAGAATCACTGGCTGTGCTGTGTGCAGTCTGTGGCTAGTTTGCATTGTTGTGTGCCATTGTAGTGTTGGGCAGCGGCAGCTGGATGTGAACAGCGCGTAGCGTTGCGCACAGCGCAGTTGGAGGTGAGCCGCCAGCAGTGGTGGATGTGGGGAGAGAGATGGCGGAGTTTTGAAATTTGTCATGAACTGCTATATATGTTATGACTATTAAGGTAAATACATTGTTTGTTCTCTATTAATGTCTTTCATTTGCTAACTATCCCTATCAGTAGTTAGTGCCTTCCGTAGTTTGAATCTTTTATTTAGCTGGCAGTGGTGGCGCTCGCTGTATTGCAGTAGTTCGAGTAATGAAGATTTTTGTGAGGTAAGTGATTTGTGAAAGGTATAGTTTAATGTTACTCAGGGCCATTCTTTTGCAGGGATCTTTGATAGTCAGATTGCGTTGCGCTAAAAATACTGTGTGTCAGTTTAAGCACAGTCTTGTATAATTGTTCGAAGGGGACGTTTCAGGTTCAAATGACTCTGAGCAGTATGGAACTTGACATCTGAGGTCATCAGTCTCCTAGACTTAGAACTACTTAAACCTAACTAACCTAAGGACACCACACACATCCATGCCCGTGGCAGGATTCGAACCGGCGACCGCAGCAGCAGCGCGGTTCCGGACTGAAGCGCCTAGAGCCGCTCGGCCACAGCGGCCGGTTCTCTAAGTGGGGCTAATTTTTGTGCGGTGAGCACATATTTAGTAAACCGTTAGAACGTTCATATATGCGTGTGCGTTTCGTTGTGTTGATGACGTTGTAGTGCTACATCTTCTTCACCTTTGTAAGGGTATGCATATAGTCTTCGAGAATATAGAAAGTCTTAACTAGCTAAAACTTGTAACTTTGATTTACGTACCTTTTTTTGAGAGAACTTGCTTCTCATTCCTAACTTTCATGTGTCTGTGTTGAATGTGAATCTGAATAATGCAAGTGGTGTGATTACGTAAGAGCTATCTGATAGAAAGTGTCACCATATTCACATGACATACCGTAACTGTATTGCAATTAACTTTTCCTTATACAATTAAAAATTCTAACACTCAATAATAAATAAGCGATCCTCTGAAATTTTGTATTGGCAGTCTCGTGAATAGTACTACAATGTGTGAGGACACAGAGCTTGTCTTACAGTACCAGAACACAAAATTAAAAGATTAAAAACTTGACCTAAAATTAAAAAATCGAATTTTGAGAGACTAAGTGTCCAAAATGCTTTTACTTATATAACCAGTAAATTTGTGTATGCAAACTGACTAAATAGAACAATAAGCGCAATATGGGATGGAGCGCCATCCTGAGTAAGCCGGACCCTGCAGCAGGTGTTTTATCAGCCAGGCTAGGGATGATGCGATTGTGTAACGTACCGGGGTACCTCGTACCCGTCACGCTGACAGTCTGAAAAGAAGTACTCCGCATTTACTAGAAGAAAAACGGTCCAATCACTACTGATGTGATAACTCCACACCATACTGTGACTTTATCGTCATGCAATGTTATTACCATTACAGTGCTAGGATTTTCGGTACACCAAGTTTTGCAGTTGCGGTTGCTCTCACGCTGCGTCATTAACGTGTTGCTTTCCAGCACCAGCTTTTGGTTGTATTTTGGTTTCAATAAAACTCCGTTTCAAGTTTTACCTCCATGCCTACATTATTCCGTGCATTAGTGTGTTTCCAGATGTTAATGGACTTTAGGGTAAATTGAGGTAGGAGGAAGGCTAGCGGTGAACAGATAGAGCAGATAAATCCATTTTGCATTGAATAATTTTTAGGTTAGATTGAATCAGATTAAAGAAGCGTTTCATTTCGAAGCAGTGACCATTCTGAGTGCTCGATACTATCACTCCAGGGTACTAGTCTGCCGTCAGGTTAACCTTTAGCCACCTGCTTCTAACAGACAGAGATATGATAGCTTTGAGATTACGTGACATTATCAGATGCTATAAGCGGCACTCTGTTAGATACCAAAGGTCTTAGAGTTTATCGAAACTTGTTGGAAATGTTATATTGCTTCGCCAAGGCTAGGTCAGTAGATATTATCGGCTTTAAAACCTCGTTTCTTTTCCACGTAACGTAAACTTGTTTTTACTGCTTAGCGTGACCATAAGCTTAAGCATAGGCGTACGCATAAGGAAGCAAGTGACGTTGGCTGGTGACTGGAAATTAAGAACGAGCTGTTATTCCGCCTATGCGCAGTTTCTCTCTGCTGTACACGACGGAGGTAAATTTGTCACTGCGGGACGTTACTGTTGCCACGAGTAATTTATAGCTTCAGAGCCGGCGCTCTTCCGTTTACAGACTGAAGTGGCGTTTAGTACCCATTAAAAATGTTTTATTACAGACGTTAGAGCGCAGATTTCAACCAGTATCATTTGCTGAAGTAAAGAACCTTTAAAAGTAGATTTCTTTTCAGAAATCGATGTCGAATATCAAAAGCCCACGAAGTCTCCACAAAAGCTAAAGCATTTAAAAAGAATTTTTTCCAGAAACTGTGATTAAAACTGTCCTAACTACTACTTACCTATCTGGCTGTTCGACTTTCACGACTGTTATTGTTTGGTTTACATATTTCTATGAAATTTTGTGGAATTAGTAAATCCTTGATGTGCTCAAGGATAGCTCCGAAAGTAATTAGCGTGTAGGAGCGAAATCAGCATTCTTCCCACGTTTTATGTAATGTTCTGAAAAGAAGAGTTCCTTATAGTGTGTCCGGAACCGTGCTGCCTCCACGGTGGCAGGGTCGAATGTGATGTGTGTGATGTCCTTAGGTTAGTTAGGTTTAAGTAATTCTAAGTCTAGGGGACTGATGACCTCAGGTTTAAAGTCCCATTGTGCTTAGAGCCATTTGAACTATTTGAACCTTATAACCTTATAATGTCACCGATACTAAATACTGCACTACATGACGCGGCCATTGCGACATATTCCTGACCAAAACGAAATAAACGCCCCTTCTGCAGGTTCGGCATAACACGAGATCCTTCAAATTCAAGTAGACAAATCTGTGAAATAATCCTATGCTTAACTTTCGTTTTATGCTTAACTGAAGTGAGCAAGGTAACACATTCATACATTCGTTCACTCTTACAAAGCCGCGAAGCAAATAAATACGTACGTAGAAGTAAATGCACGATTGCTATAATAGTCTACTGTAAAAATAATCACTTAAAAGCTATCTGTTCGTTTTAGTGTACCTGAATATACGGACAGTTATGTTTTTGAGTGGCTGTTAAAGAATGAGAGAGAAGAAATTCTTCGGTGATGTGTGGCAGCAGATTGGTGTAGCAAAAAATGTTGACAATAATAACTGTCGGTTGTATTCAACGGAATGAACTTTATCCAGAGATTTTTATTGTAATACAAATTAGCACATAAGTGGTGTAAATGAGACACTGTGGTAAAGGAATGGTTAGTATGACAGTCTATGCACAAACTCTGCAGCTCTGTCACATTATATGGTTGCAAATTTCTTATTGTGAGAGAGACTTACGGGCTGCTACAGTGACTAATATTACTTGTAACACTGAAAATTAATTCTTTATTTTTAAGGGTACACATCACAGTGCTTTCAATTTAATACAATTCAACAAAACTGCTTGTCGAACGTTTGTTTCTCAGTTGAAAACAAAGAGGACCTGAGTTCAATGATACATTCACTTCTCTAACGTGGTGCAACGTTGTCTGGGAACAAGGGATCACATCGTGTCTCGTTAAGTCGTGATTAGCGTTCTGAAATACTGTTTGGTTTGGCAGGCTCTGTGCCATGCATTATTCAGCGGCGTCGCATACATGAAAACTTTTAACACTTTCACGGCAAACTAAGTATTGTGTGTTTTTATACGTAAATCTGTAAACAGACCTTCTCATTTGATGAAGTATAGCTCCAAAGGCGAAAAGACTTTTTCGTAACTTCCGTCACTCGTTTTTTAAGCCGCGCCTTGTCACGGTTCGCGCAGCTTCCCCCGTCGGAGGTTCAAGTCCTCCCTCGGGCATGGGGTTGTGCGTTGCCCTTAGCGAAAGTTATTTCAAGTTATTTCAAGTTAGATTAAGTAGTGTGTAAGCTTACGGACCGATGACCTCAGCAGTTTGGTCCCATAAGACCATTCCACAAACCTGTCATTTTTCAAAGGCAGATTTTGAATCTTGTATCTCTTACCTCACGATTTTCACTGTGCAAGTGCCCTTGAGTAACTTTGATTGTAACTAGAAAGAGCGAAAATGAAAAAAAAAAAAGAACTGTGGAATGTGTTGCTATTAAAATTTTAGTTTCGTTTTTCGTATGACGAATACCTCACTAAGAATTTATCTATAGTTTCATCCTTTAGAAGCAGTTGAAATTAGTTCAGACGTCTTTGAACCTTCCACAAACTGTATAAAGTAGTCAATGAGTAAAAGAAGAGCAGTATCTAGTATCACCGATTCCAAAACATTACTGAATACAGTTGCATAGAATTTTTCTGAAGTTCCTTACATTCTGACACACACACACACACACACACACACACACACACACACACAAACACAAACACAAAAAGCATCTGAATACAATGATACATTCAATTGTCTATCCTGGTGCAACGTCGCCAAGGAACAAGGCATCACATCGTGTGAAAGAGAGAGATGAATGGGACAGTGTGCATGAAGTAACTTAACGATTAGTTATCTCACATCATGCTGCCATATCTTGAACAGCGGAAGCTTACAGCCTGCACTACAATTTTAAAATTTTTCAATTATTTGTACACAGCTATTTTTAATGGTAGTTTCATTCTTTCTTCACTTGACAGAGTTGTTTATCAAAATATTTGCACAGAAATGCAGTTGCATGTTATAGCCGGATCAATGGAGTGCCTATTGTGGCAAGGACACCCGGGAAAAAGGTAGCTATGGATTTAATGGGATGATGTCTTCACAAGTACACTACTTTCATTTGCCTATTTTAAAAGTACGTTTTTCTCATTCAGAATTTTCAGAAGTGTGAAGTAGACGTATGTTACACATGCCACTACATCATCTGCAGGCTGGCTCAGACGGTTCTGCGCCCATGTAGCTGCAGACACCTGGACTAGCGCTATAGGGTGTTGGGTTTTCGGTTTCCGCTAAATAGGAGTTCCGCTAATTAGATCAGTAGTCCATTACACACAGCAGGCGGCTACATGGGTATAGTGAGCTGTGTGGCGTGGAATGGGAGGTTTTTTTGGTTTGAGGATCTCGAGGACAGGCTTCAGTCTCAAAGGGTGCAGGTCAAATAAGGAAGAACGTAGACCTAAAAACCATTGGTATAGTAGTTGTAAATTGTCATTGCTATTTTGGGAAAGTAGAAGAGCTCCAGGCACCAATAGAAAGCTCTGATGTTCAAACCGTCATAGGCACTGAAAGCTGGATAGAGCTGGAGCCATGTTCAGCTGGAGGTACGTTCAGCCTAATTTTTTTCGAAGAACTTAACGGTGTTGTGAAGGTATAGGCTAAGTACAGTTTGGGTGGCATGCTTCTTGCTGTTAGTATTAGTTATCTTTTACCGAAACTGAAGTAGACAGTTGGTTCAAATGGCTCCGAGCACTATGGGACTTAACTTCGGAGGTCATCAGTCCCTAGAACTTAGAACAACTTAAACCTAACTAACCTAAGGGCATCACACACACCCATGCCCGAGGCAGGATTCGAACCTGCAACCGTAGCGGTCGCGTGGTTCCAGACTGTAGCGCCTACAACCGCTCGGCCACTTCGGCCGGCAAGTAGACAGTTGCTGTGAGTTAGTATGGGTAGGGGTCATTCTTACCAATTGGCTCCGAACTGAGATGATACAGCAGGCCGGAGTGGCCGTGCGGTTCTAGGCGCTACAGTCTGGAACCGAGAGACCGCTACTGTTGCAGGTTCGAATCCTGCCTAGGCCATGGATGTGTGTGATGTCCTTAGGTTGGTTAGGTTTAATTAGTTCTAAGTTCTAGGCGACTGATGACCTCAGAAAGTTAAGTTGCATAGTGCTCAGAGCCATTTGAACCATTTTTTTAGATGATATAGTTGCTGAAATTTGCAAAGGAAACTTGGGTCTAATTCCAAACACGTACCCAACTCATACAATTATAGTTGCTAGTGACTTGAATTTACTCCCGATATGTTGGTGAAAATGCATGTTTAAGTCCGGAGATACGCACAAAACTTCATCGGAAATTGGGCTAAACGCATTCTCTGAAAATTATTTTAAACAATTAGTTTATGAGACCACTCGAAATGTAAAGTTTCCGAAAACACACTTGACCTCCTGGCAATAAATAAGAATGAGCTAACCAGGTGCATCAAAACGGATAGAGGGATTAATGAATACACCCTCGTAGCTAGACTGAATACCCTAATACCGAAATCACCAAAATTAAACGAAAAGTATACCAATTCAGAAAAACAGTTAAAAATTCACTTGACACCTTCCTGAGAGACAACTACACTCCTTTCCCAAATAATACTGTAATTTTAAACCAGATGTGGCTTGAATTCAAAGAAAGATTTACACGAAATAAATTAACAAACGACGGAGCTGATCCCCATGGTACACAAAATACGTCATAGCATTGTTGCAGAATCAACGAGAAAAGCACACCAAATTTAAATGAACGCAAAACCCTCAGGATTGGCGAACTGTTTCAGAAACTTGAAATTTAGCACGGATGTCAATGGGAGATGCATGTAATATTTTCCACGACAAAATTTTGTCTGAAAACTTGGCAGAAAATCCGGAGAGATTCTGGTAGCATTTAAAAAGCGCTGGCGGCAAGACAAAATCAAAGCCTTCCCGCCGTGACAGCAATGGAAATACTATCAACAACAGCGCTTTTAAAGCAGAGTTATTAAATACAGCCTTCCGAAATTTCTTCGCCAAAGACGACGAAGTAAATATTCAAGAATTCGAATGAAGAACAGCTGCCAACATGAGTAACTTAGAACCACTTATCCTCGGAGTAACGAAACATCTTAAATCCCTTAATAAAAGGAAGTCTTCTGGTCCATACTGTAAACCAGTGAGCTCCATTCTTGACAATCATATACAGCAGAAAGCTCGTCGAAAGATCCGTAACTAAAGATGGAAATTAGCACAGGTCACACCACTATTCAAGAAAGGCAGTATGAGTAATCCACTAAATTAAAGGCTCATATCATTAACGTCGATATGCAGCAGGCTTTTGGAAAATATCTAAAGTATGATCATTTTCAATTACCTCGAAGAGAACCGCCTATTGACAAAGAGTCAACACGGATTTAGAAAACATCGTTCTTGTGAAACACAACTAGCTCTCACACAAAGTGCTGAATATTTAATTGGAGGGAAAGCTGTCGCGTAATCGTTAAGGACCTGCAATATACCTAAGACTTGCTCCATAGAACTGTCGTGGATATCTGACCTTTTCAGTCAACTGCAGGTTTCAGAGGCGGACGAGTCGTCGATAAGCAATTACAATGAGACGGGTTGCGTGATACACATGTTCGAATAGTTCTGAGAGGTCATTTTCCAGATACCCTAAGACTGCGAATTATTCGCGTAATGAGCTTGTAAGATTTAGCAGATGGATTATTGTCTAATTTCTCTGTTGTTGGTATCCCTATGACATCAGTTTATTCGTTCTAATTAATTTTATAGTACGTCCTTACGAGGCCTTGAGCGCTACAGTGAATGCCAGTGACTGTCATTTACGGCCATTCTGTGAAATGTGCAGGATAGACAGTGATCAAATCCAAAGTTCGGACCAAAATTGTGGCATCCTCAGAAGACTCGGTCGAAGAAAGGAGCTGTGTTTCTGAGATGACGGAAGACTTAAGTAAGTATTCACCAGTCGTCAGTAAAGGGATAGCTGGCAGGGTGCACGCTAATACGATACGTTCTCTTCGGGAAATCTTCAATTTTAGACAAATTCTAATAATGTGAGCAATTTGATATTCGCTAAATGTCCGTGAAAGTGGCTAGACAAGTTACGATGTATATGATGATGGATGGGGAAGAGAGGTTACCTCTAAAAATGCATGGAGAGGCTAATATATATATGTACGTCCAACTAGGTAAATTCAGATATACACTCATAAGCCAGACCATCACGACCACCGACCTACTATTGACATAAACCCGTCCAGGCGATAGCAGCGTTATCTGGCAAGGATGACTGCTAGTTAGACGCACGCATGGTGCATGTATTGCTTATGAGCGAGCTGTCCGTGTGTAGAATGAGGAACACGCGCGATCTATCCCAGTTTGACCTGGGGTCGGCCGATGTGGCCGAACGGTTCTAGGCGCTTCCGTCTGGAACTGCGCGACAGCTACGGTCGCAGGTTGGAATCCTGCCTCGGGCATGGATGTGTGTGATGTCCTTCGGTTTATAGGTTTAAGTAGTTCTAAGTTCTACGGGACTGATGTCCTCAGATGTTAGTCCCACAGTGCTGAGAGCCATTTGAACCATTTGACCGGGGTCAGGTTGTGATGCCCCGGAGGCTTGGCACGTGCATTTCGGAAACTGGGCCACATATGGGTGTTCGAGGAGTGCTGGGGTGAGTGTCTTCAACACGTGGTGAAACCACGTCCAAACGTCGATGGGATAGACGGCCACACATTACAGATGCCGGGCGTCGTCGGCTAGCCAGAGTGGTATAAACGGGCAGGCGGCGAACTGTGGCGGGACTATCATCAGACAGTCGTGCTGGACAAGTACAAGTGTGTCTGAAGACACAGAGCTCCGAACATTCCTAGCGATCGGCCTCCACAGCCGACGACCCATGCATGTGCCAGTGTTAACACCATGCCATCGGCAAACGCGACTGAACTGAGTTTGTGAGCGTTGGCACTTGAAATTGAAGCAGTGGCAGGGTGTTGCTTGGTCTGATGAATCGCGATACCTTCTTCATCACTCGTAGGCTAGCCAGAGTGGTGTAAAGGGGCAGGCGGCGAACTGTGGCGGGACTATCATCAGACAGTCGTGCTGGACAAGTACAAGTGTGTCTGAAGACACAGAGCTCCGAACATTCCTAGCGATGGGCCTCCACAGCCGACGACCCATGCATGTGCCAGTGTTAACACCATGCCATCGGCAAACGCGACTGAACTGAGTTTGTGACCGTTAGCACTTGAAATTGAAGCAGTGGCAGGGTGTTGCTTGGTCTGATGAATCGCGATACCTTCTTCATCACTCGGATGGTAGGGCACGAACCCGTCGTCTTCCAGGCGAACACTTTCTTTACACCTGTACTGCAAGATCGAGACAAACTGGCGGTGGCTCCATTAGGTTCTAGGGAACATTCAAGCAGCAATCTGTGGATCCAGAGGAGCTCGTGCAAGGCACCAGACGGCCAAGGCGTATCATATACTAGTTGAAGATCACGTACACCGTTCATGACTATCATGTTCCACGACGGAAGTGGCAATTTCGAACAAGATAACCCGTCTTGTCACGAGGCCGGGAGTGTGATTGAGTGGTTCGACGAACACAGTGCCAAGCTCCAAATGATGTGCAGGTTCCCCAACTTCGCAGAAATAAACTCGATCGAACACATATGGTACGTGTTTGAACGTGGCATCACAGCTCACAGCCCCCTTTCCAGGAATTTATGTGACTTAGGTGACAAGTTGGCCAGATGTGGTGCCAATTCCCTCGAACGACTTACCAAGACTTCACTGCTTCCATGCCGCGACGCGTTGCCGCCGATTTCTGTGCCAAAGGTGGACATACTGGCTATTAGGTAGGTGGCCATAATATTCTGGCTGATCAGCATGTTAGTCACCCTCCTGGAAGAGCATGCATTTCAGTTTGCACTTCTACGGGTGGTATGAAGTGCTCGGCTGTCATCTGACCCTCCAATACCGACGTAAGCTATGGAGTGAAGTGGCGTGTATTTTCCATTCTGTTGTATGGAATCGGTGCGGTAACATAAGCGGTTGAGGGGGGGGGGGAGGGGTTACAAAATAACACGATGAAGCTAACGTATTTGGGCGTGCGCATGATCAAACAGTGAATGAAGTTGCCTGGTTTGTTGGTATATCCATACGGACTGTGATAAGGGTCTACAAGGATTAGTTCACTACTCGCAGTCACGTAACACAGTGTAAGAACATTGGTCGTAAGAATGACAGTCGCATAACACAGCATAAGCGCAATGGTCGTCCGACCCGAGAGGTATAGTGGGCTTCAAATTCAATAAGAGTATCTTCTGTTGATGACTGCAGTCCACCTTAGTTTACGACTTAACACTGCAGAGCGAAGTGCAGGTTATGGACTATTGCTGTCTGGTACCGAGAAGTAATTCTGCTCCCTAGCAAGCAAAGTAACACAGGTAAGACACAGCAAGGAGAACGTAACAAGCTGAAATAGCATGGGCAAAGAGAGCATTTTGAGACCGAAAGAAGGCTACTAGTATCAAACATAAGCCTTCATTTGAGGAATAAATTGCTAAGAATATGGGATTGTCGCTAAGAATTTTATGGAAGTGGATCAAGGACTTTGGCAAAACTGGAAAAAAGAGAATTGAACGATCTGAGGTACTTTTGCTACAGAAGGATGTTGACATATAGTTGAAGAGATAAGAGAAGAAATTAAGAACAGGCGAGGGGAGGCATATGCGGAAATAACTGACATGAAGAAGGGTCGGGATCGCAGTACAGATGAGAAGAATAACGTCAGTGATGCTTGAGGGAACGATACAAGGTAAAAAACTGAAGGGGAAGTCAGCGATTCGAATATATCCGACAAATAATAGACGCCATTGGGTGCAAGTGTTACTATGAGCTGAAGAGATTAAGACAGCGCGGAGTTACACGGTATTGGCTTGATGTCTGCTGAGGAGACTAATTTTTCATCTGTTGTTTTTATAAATGCTACGTACTGCTAGCCAAAATACCTGTATATGGTGTACAGCTGTATGTAAAGTATTCATTAAATGGCAATACTTTTCCGATAACAATATTTGCATGTGCTCTACACACACTTCAGTGGAGGTCCGAATTATGAGAGCAGGGCAGAATTTCACTGAGTCGCACCTGGAACATACTGGGCTAGATTCTGGTCGGACAGGACGGAGTAATATCTTGAAAAATGGATGCGTCAATCGCGTGAATTACTCAGGCGTGTGCGGACTCCGCAGACCTAGCGTGCCATTGCTAATTGCCGGAATGAAATTCTCATGCCTGCCGCTGCCAGCCGCGAGAATACATCGCCGGGGCATCAGAAATGCTGTCTATGGCATCGAATCCAAATCGCAGCAGCGATAGGTATCACGACATTAGCTGTCCAATATTTGTTTCAAATACAAGTAACAACATAAATGCAAAACATTTCACAAAGGCTTCACTACTCCGATATATATTTGTAATCCTAAGCATGATATCTGCAGCTCTCTGAGGTTTCCCAAAACGTGACAGAAATGGACATAGATCGCATGTAATACTGTAAAATTGTTTCTAAATACAGAAAACATGTATCAGTTGTGAAAGGTAATCTTCAACGTGACAAAAGTTAGCACTGTAGACGAGAGCAATAAAGATAACAGTCAAATATCCATCAGTGACAATGAAAACGATATAACCGGGAGCCACCATATTACCAGATACGGCGATGGTAGATACCAGGCTGAAATTAGAAAGGATGTAAGTAGGCTGTTTAGGTTTTTTTATTGGTAACGTCACCTCTGTATGAAAATCACTGGCTGTGCTGTGTGCAATCTGTGGCTGCTTTACATTGTTGTAATACTCGCCATTGTAGTGTTAGGCAGCTGGCTATGAACAGCGCGTAGCGTTGCGCAGTTGGAGGTGAGCCGCCAGCAGTGGTGGATGTGGGGAGAGAGATGGCGGAGTTTTGTTATTTGTCATGAACTGCTATATATATTATGACTATTAAGGTAAATACAGTGTTTGTTCTCTATTAATATCTTTCATTTGCTAACTATCCCTATCAGTAGTTAGTGCCTTCCATAGTTTGAATCTTTTATTTAGCTGGCAGTAGTGGCGCCTGCTGTAATGCAGTAGTTCGAGTAACCAAGATTTTTTTGAGGTAAGCGATTTGTGAAACGCATAGGTTAATGTTAGTCAGGGCCATTCTTTCGTAGGGATTTTTTTGAAAGTCAGATTGCGTTGCGCTAAAAATATTCTGTGTCAGTTTAAGCACAGTCTTGTATAAATTGTTCTAAGGGGACGTTTCATATGTCGACCCTTAGCCGAGGATACCTCACTGGAATCTTCAGATTTTTTTTCTTGTATTTTGTGTAATTAGTGTAGCTATTGTTTATTGCTAGCGCGTAATTGTAGAGAGAATTTCCTTTGTAGTTGTAGTTTTTCATTGTTGTACACAGTTGTGGCATGCATTTAGATTTGCACCAAGTATATCGCAGCTGCAATTAACTAGATATTATTTTCAGTGTTATGTTAATGTGTTCTCTTATTTTGCTCTTCAAATTGTGCTTTTCTGTGTTATCGTATGAAATATTGTGACAATAATGGCGTGTGAAAAACGTAACACTAGACTCCAAAGTAAACTGAGAAATAATAGTGACAACGAGCATAGCTTGCCAGCACCACTGTGTAATGAATTAACAGACGTTCAAAGTAGTAATTTGGTAATTGTGCATAGGGAAATGGAGCGGGCGGCAAACAATGGCGTGGACAGTGAAACAATTAGTGAAGAGGGCAGCATTATCGATCGATCGGTCAGCAACAGCTCGCCTCAGGAATCGGGAATGACAGGACACAATTTTGCAAATATTGTAGACTCAGGTTTTGGGTTCTCACCGTTTTCTCAAATGAGTCAACACACATTTTCCGCTTGTCAAAATGTGAATGTTGCCGGTGCAAATTCACTGCCGAAAAGCACTGAGGAACATGTTTCAGACACCAGTGCATTGTTATTACAATTAATGCAACAAATGGGACAAAAGCTTGAAAAGTTAGACACAATGGAACAAAATCAGAGACAAACACAACAAAAGCTTGAAAAGTTAGACACAATGGAACAACACCAGAGACAAACACAGCAACAGTTAGACACAATGGAACAACACCAGAGACAAACACAGCAACAGTTAGACACAGTGGAACAAAATCTCAAAAAGTTACACACAGTGGAACAAAATCTTAAAAAGTTAGACTCATTGGAACAAACACTTGAACAAACACGTGAAGATTTATCTACTGAGTTACATAACATTGAATCGAAATGTCAAAATGTAATGACGTAAAAACACAAATTTGTGAGCATTTTCAACCTATTTTTTCGCGGCATGAAAATGCATTACAGAATCACGAAGCAGCCATAAAAGAACTGCAAACTATTGTTCATCAAAATCATGAGACCCTGCAAGGTAAAATTGACTCAGTTGCATCTAACGATTCGGTTATGCAACTTGCAAAAACTCAAGAAAACCTAAAGGACACGGTAGATACTCTGAAACTTGGTTCAGAAAAACACACTGAGGAAATAAGTACACTATCGGAGAAAGTAGCCGAACTTTCGGATCAGTTCACTAATTTATCTACGAAGGTAGATGATAATCTGAATGACACAAAACCGGTAGTCCTTAATGACACAGAAGAGAGCGAACAAATTAGGAAACTGAAACAAAATCTGAATCAAATTAATACGCAACACCAAAGAGAGATCCGGGAAGTACAAGATCAGCTGACACACGTAATACAAGAATTACGTATTGCAGAGGACACTCGCGCTCCAACACAGGAAGAGGGAGTTAGAAATACGGAAAAGTGGCAAAATAATAACACAGGTCATTTCGGAAGTTATGAAAGAAACTGGCAATGTGCACCGAATTTTGAGATGGAACGGCCGACACGACCTAACAATGACCGACATGCGACTCGCCGACATGATGATTTTGACTATAAGCTGTTCATTACTACACGTAAATTCAAAACATTTAAGAATTCTGGCAACGACATTCATCCACAAGCGTGGCTTCATCAATTCTCTCATTGTTTTCCTCCCAACTGGTCATTGCAGCACAGATTAGAATTTATGTGTGGCTACTTGGAGAATGAACCAGCTGTAAGAATGCGATCGGTCATTCACGATTGTCACAGTGAAGGAGAATTTTACCATGCCTTCCTCTCAGCATATTGGTCTCAAGCTACACAAGACCGAGTAAAACATAGCATCATAATGATGAAACATTTCGAACAATCTGAATTTTCCAGTATTATGAAATATTTTGAAGACATGTTGCATAAGAATCAGTATCTTTCAAACCCATACAGCCCCTCAGAACTCATCCGCATTTGCTTAATCAAACTGCCTGAACATTTACGACATATTATTTTGGCAGGACGTTGCAAAGACGACATTGAAGCATTTCAGGGACTGTTACAAGAATTAGAAATTGACACTCACTATCGCAGAACCCGAAAACAGAAACACAACAATTACAGTTCACATCCGTCACAATTCCGTGACGACAGAAACAATAACTGGACACGACAAGTCTATTCTTACAACGCAAATCGTGACCAAAACAGATACCACCCATATGACAACTACTGGCAGAGTAATAATAGGTACAGAGAAAGATCGCACTTCCATAGTAATGAATATGATAGAGATTACCATGGAAACAGACAATATGGGAACCAAAACAATTATCAAGGGAGACAGAATAACTTCAGACGCAACAGTTCGGCGCACAGTTACGATTCAGGGAGAAATTCTCCACCACGTGACGGACAAGAAAGAAACTATGGAACCTACCGACAAGACGACAGACGATATATTCGTAACGACAGACCTGAATTGCATCAGAACTGGCGGGATTTAAACAGGGCAGGGCCTTCTCGGCAAGGTGAATTTGTAGAAGTTAGGTCTCCTAATCCCAATAACGACGCGCGCCAACAAAGGGACAGACAATGACTCGCACAGCAGGCAGCCGCTTGCGCCCGCTGGCTCCGAGAAAAATTACATAAGACGCTAGGCTTGAGAAAAATTTTAGCATTCTTTACCGATGTATAAAACATGACAATTGCTTTTCAGTTGAAAGTCTGAGTACTATGAAGAGTAAAGGTTTACACCACATTTCACATGTAAAACCGTTTATTGAAAGATAATCTGCTTTTTAACTTTGTCTTTGCCATAAAACGTTTCACTTCACATTTCTAGTATGCTTTGTCAGACTTAAGAAACTGTTAACATGCAACAATGTTTGAAGTTAAATATCCAGTCTAGAACCTAGGGAACATCTTTAACCAGAAATTACGATTGCATTGTTATAGTGAACAGACGACACAGTGTTGTATTTGTACATTCTTGCTTGTTGGTTGCACGATTACGTAACAACTATCAGGCTCACATACTTAGAACATATATCGGCACTGCTAATGAGATTTTCATGTAACATTTTGGTTTACTTGAAAAGACATTCTTTATTTGAAGTACTTTCTGTGGGATTAAAGGTGACTTAGCATTTGGTTTCTTTGACAGCTACACAGTTATATCACGACGCTACTAATGTGTGACACAATTTACGAGGCCTGTTCAGAAAGTAAGCTCCGATTGATTGCCAAATTGAAACCACAGTGAACATCAGAAATGTTTTACTTGTAACAATTAGCTACACCTTTCAGCTACTTCTCTACGTAGTCGCCATTCTGACTTATACTTTTGTCATAGCGTTGTACCAACTTTTCAATAGCCTCATCATAGAAGGCAGCCGCCAGTGCTTTCCGCCAATTCTCCACGCTGGCCTACACCTCGTTGTCTGTGTCAAAATGTTGTCTTCAAAGACAGCGGTTCATGTGACCAGAGATGAAACTCAGGGGGAGACAATTGCGGACTGTATTGTGGGTAATCTAACATTTCCATTTGAAAACGATGCAGGAGCATCTGCATTGCCCCTGCAGAACGCGGCTGAGAATTGTCTTGAAGAAGAAACAGCACGACAGTTATGTAATGTTAGCTGCATAGCTTCAGGCGAAATTTCTCACCAGGCCCTCGTACTTGGCGGCAGACACTATTTTCTAGACATCTTTACACACTCACTGCGAGCTCAGAAATGAGAAGAGCGACGTGATGCTAACTGGGGTTATACTAGAGACACTACCCAACACATCTGTGCAAAGCTTTATTGGATTTTCATAGTCGTTTCCATTTCGCGACCGATCGGAGCTTACTTTCTGAACGCCCCTCGTACATGGTTGCTTTTGTGCTGATCTGCTTTATATCTGCACAATTTTTCTGAATTCTTCTGGAAAGTAAAACATGTTTTAGTAGTAACTTTTGTGGTATAGCTACAAGGAGACAGCCTTTTCTGTAGCACAACAATACGTTACAGCACAGTACTTTCTTGATCACGGTCAGGTATGTAATAACGAAGATATCTATACGCAAAGCATTTCACCTTTGTTTATCATGAGGTAAGTACATTGACTTCTGCAGAACTTAGTTTTCGGAGGACGATAACTATGAGATTTCCACAGAGATTATCTTACAACATGACGCACAGTTTAGCGCTACAATACACGTATTTGAGTGATTAATTTCGCACTTAAAACATTTTTTTTTAGATATTTGAAGTACAATGATACAAGGGTTTTCCGTGATACATTTCATTCCATTGCTGTAATCTGTAACACCTGAGGGTATTATTCATTTATCCTCAGGGGGGTACACGTTTACGTTGTGTACCATGTGTTTGACAAGCACAAGGAGCCCTAGCTAATATGGTATTTACTTATACAACTTTACACATCGGTACCATATTTCTCTAACACACAAATTACACAGCTATCTGATCATTTGACTGAGAGAGACAAACGTTTTTACTACAGCAGTGACAGATGTTTACGTAATTACACAGTTGGATAACTTCACACTTACGAAATTGTATGTTGTTTGTACTTTGTGAACTGTTCATATTTTTTTGGAACCATTGTGATACTATGAGAGCTTTGAATGATATATTTGGTATGGGATCACGATTTTAAAGTACGTTTCAGGCAGATGACACTTTTGACATGAGCAGAGGATTTTCTTTAGGTTTTGAAATTATTGCAGAAAGCTACGACGTTTTTGAGATTTGACTGAGGTGTTATGATGTTATTTTTACGATGACGATGTGTATTATGCTTTTGAGGTATGTTTATGATTAATAAGCTGATGCTATATGAGTTATTTGATTATGCTACGTATCTGTTATGAGGAAATATTGAAGAAGTGTCGACGAATAAGGTAAGGAATACTGAGTAGTGGTTAGAGACTCTGACTTGTGGAAGAGGATGTTGGAAACCAAGATTCGTACTTTAAGAGTTATGAAATGTATGTAAATGCGTGACTGTATCAGAATGCTGACGAATATTTTTTTTGGACATTTATATTTATAGGATTTTGTTTCTACAGATTTGCAACGCTAATTCTTGACCTGTGAAATATTTTTATGTGAGACTGTCACTGTAGCGGAAACTGCTGTCGTAAATATTTCCGTAAGATAGTTAAGTGACCACCTGCACGTAATGCGTCGTGGGCACCCAGATGGGCGACAGTCGCCTGGAAAGAAGTCATTAGTGTGTGCCAGAGGCGCAGGTGGAGAAAAAAAAAGGGGGAGGCCATTATCCTCGCTATTGACGTTCCTTTGTAGAGAGCATCGCAAAAACGACACGGTCGAACTCGAAAACATATGATTACACTGATGAGTTCTTAATTTATGATATTTACTAAAATGCCTAATGAAACAATGAGAAACATTTCACGGCTATTGTCTTGCTAATTGAGAGAAATGCCATATGGCTTGCTTTATGTATTTATTTACTCAATTTGTTTAATGTCTAGTTTCTAGCTGCACTGCAGCATTGGTTAAAATAAAATTTAATAGATGTACTAATATAAATGTTTTATGCCTACAGATCCAGTAAATAATTTTATGATCTATTCAAAAAAACGAAGGAGCATAAAAAGACATTTCCCTTCACAGGAATTGCATACAGAATTTTCTTTTCAACTACTTGGTAACTTTTTGGTAGAATAACTTCTTGTGGTGCACCACTTTAATTGCATAGACATTAAGATGTGAATAGACATTTCCCTTATCTGTCTTGTTGTCTTTAGTGTAATATTTTTTCTGCTTGAGCTTTGTCATGTTTAGATATAAGCTGCTGTTTGCCAGGCATAGTGTTACTGAAGTTGACTTTGTGTTACTCTGCTAAGCCAGTTTACTACTAATTTATTTTTCTTGTTTGCTGCTCATTGCCTTATATTAGACGTAATATTGTAATTGTTTGCCAATGTCCATTTTTTTGTCATTGCTGTTTGTGTTAATTGTTTTGTGCTGCTGCATTGCCTCGCCCCTTAGTTTAGCATCTGAGCTCAGTAGATTTAAGTTAGCTTAAGAGGGGGTAGCCTATAAGAGAATGAGTTGCGATGAATTTGAAGAAATGCACTGAGAGGTTATACGAGAAAAGTACAGAAAGCAGGTATAGATAGGACTTTTAGGAAATAATGAAGAACGAAGGGAGATCTCCAAGAAGTAAAGAAAGTTTTGTTTGCAAAATACTGCAGTAAAACAAACCCTGTCCTTTCCCCCTGTGTTATTCTGGTATGTATTTGTGTACTCTTGTATATTTGTGTTTTTCCTGTCTTTATGTGTTTAGCTAATAAGAGTTATGTAGTAGAATTTTTCTGATAATATGTTATTTTCTTTGTAAAGATGTTTAGACATTATTTATTCTGTTTTTTTTTAATGCTCATGTGTGAAGTTGATATTTCGAAAGTTATTCGGATCTTTTATGTATGTACTCATGTCATAATTCCTGTAACACTGACGTATATGTTATTTCGATTCTTTTGTAAAGCCTGTATTACAAATGTTATCTGTATTGTTATGTTCTTTAATGATGTATTTTGTACCTTTGTAATTGTATTCTTATGTTATAAAATTGTAATTGACACCAGGTCATCAAATTACTAACTTGTATGTTACATTTCACTGCACACGTTTCTGTTGGTCATAGTATATGGACAATATGTGAGAAGTAGGGACTGTTAGTGTTTGCACGTGTGTTAATAATTCAGCAAGGGACTGGATAACAGCATTGCTGGTTCTAAGGACATTTCAAAAAAAAAAAAAAATTGTGAGTGCACAAGTGGTGGTTTATGGACTTGCTATATTGTCCGCAAGACTCTTCGATGGTGGTTGTGCACCTGCACAGTCGCAACAGATGGCTGCTGGCCATCTCTACAAGGACTACAGTGGGTCTGCATCTTTGATGACCCACCAGTACCATTATTTCTACAAGGACTGCAGTGGGTCTGCAGCTCTGGTGGCCCACCAATACCGTAATCTCTACCAGGACTGCAGTGGGTCTGCTCTGTGATGACCTACCAAACGATATTCTTCAAAACTTCGATTGACTCCGCTGTGGGTTTGCTCTGTTGTGGCCCATTACCTGTCAGCATGTCAAGAGTCAGCACTGTCTTTCCATTGGAAGCACAACACTACTTCTTCAAGACTGCATGGAAATCCACTACTTCTGTGTGCAATTTCTTTTACTAATGAGACTTTGTGAAAAAAAAGAAACTGTAATTACTATTATGATGAATGATCAGGACTGTCTTTATGGATTGTGAGAAAATTTTAGCTTTTGACCAACATTGTATCAATAAGTGTGTGCATTTGATTTCTTTGTTATTGTAATTACGATTATGAAAAATTTTAACAAATATGTATTGCCCAGTGCCCAAAACAATTTGTAAAATTTTTTGTGGGGAGCATGGGGGCTATGTAAGTAGGCTGTTTAGGTTTTTTTATTGGTAACGTCACCTCTGTATGAAAATCACTGGCTGTGCTGTGTGCAGTCTGTGGCTGCTTTACATTGTTGTAATACTCGCCATTGTAGTGTTAGGCAGCTGGCTATGAACAGCGCGTAGCGTTGCGCAGTTGGAGGTGAGCCACCAGCAGTGGTGGATGTGGGGAGTTTTGTTATTTGGCGGAGTTTTGTTATTTGTCATGAACTACTATATATATTATGACTATTAAGGTAAATACAGTGTTTGTTCTCTATTAATATCTTTCATTTGCTAACTATCCCTATCAGTAGTTAGTGCCTTCCATAGTTTAAATCTTTTATTTAGCTGGCAGTAGTGGCGCCTGCTGTAATGCAGTAGTTCGAGTAACCAAGATTTTTGTGAGGTAAGCGATTTGTGAAACGCATAGGTTAATGTTAGTCAGGGCCATTCTTTCGTAGGGATTTTTTTGAAAGTCAGATTGCGTTGCGCTAAAAATATTGTGTGTCAGTTTAAGCACAGTCATGTATAAATTGTTCTAAGGGGACGTTTCAAGGAGACTCCTTAGAAAATTTATTTTATTGACGCAACCTACAAACCTCTCTTCCACCAATCAAATACCGGTAGTCAGGATTGAATATTACCTAATTTCATTAGTGACATAATCATAAAGAAGACTTGTAACAGTTTTTTAAAAAGTGATACAATGGAAATGTGTGACTTTCGCAAATGTATTACATCCCAAAGGAACGTAAATATATATGTCATACCTAAGCCAAGGTAGCCCCTGAGGGCCGGCAACCCACTTAACACCACAGTGGACGAGGCTGTCTTTGCCCAAAGGAGTACTCAAAAGCACCATGGTAAACACTGGCTATTTACACACAAGATGATGGAAACAGGTCATCTGAGTACTACTTCCCGCAGGGGGAGCTCGAGCCACGGCCTGCAGGATGTTTTACAACGCCGAAATCTGATTGGCTGGAGACAGTTATTTAGGGGCTGGAACCAGGCCCAAAGTTCTCCCCACCCCCTGCCACGTCTTCACTGTTGTGTCCCCACTTCCCTCCATCTCTACACCCTTCATCTCCTTTCCCAATGTGGCTTCCATCAACTCCCCCTCCCAGATGATGCCCTCTCTTCCTCCATTTATCCTTCCTATCAACTCTGATCCTCACTCCCCCTCCTTTCCTCTGTCCTTTTCCTGGGCTCCTTCTGCCCCCCTTCCATCCTCTTTTTTCCCCATGTCCCCTCTCTCTGCCCCCTTCCCTCCCCCGAGTCCTTTTGCATTTCCCTCCTCTGCCTCTTCTCGTTCCCTCTCGCATCTGCCCCGCCCCTCTCCCCCTTTATGAATCCTCTCCGTCCTTGGTCCCCCACCCTTTTCGTTTGTTCCTTCCTCCCTACTTATTCTTCCCCCTCCTCCAGGTGACCCCCCACCCCATCTGCTTTTGGCTCGGGAGTGTCATCTTTGTGCCGCCATTTTCGTGCAGTGTTTTACACTGAGTGTTTCACAGTGAGTGTTCCGTGTTGTGTTTTTTGGGAAGTGTTGCGAACGGCCGTCATACTGTCGCTGGGTGTGCTTTTTATCTCTTGCGAACAGAAACCAGACTGTCGCCATGTTTTTTAATTGTGTGTGTACTCTGTTACTTGTCAGATTCCTGTGCCTTTTATTAACATTGCCGACCCCTTTTGCTTTCTGTTTTAACTTTCCGCATTTTTCCACCATTTTACATTTTCAGTCACCGTCTTATCGCCTGTTTTTCTTGTTTCTTTTCTTCTTCTGCTTTTTTAAAAAAAAGTCTGTAGGCTGTAGAGCAGCGTACTAAGCTGCTGCCAGCCCGCCCCCTTTGGGGGGAATTGAAAATCAATAAAGAAAAAAAAGCCCCAAGTTCAGTTCACGCTGGATGCCGACCTCGTGTACTGCAATCGTCGAAGATTACGTCTTCGTCGCGGAATTGGACTGTTACTAGTGTGTGAGTGTGTTACCACGAACCACTGTGGAAAATAACAAATGATTTTTTTTTTATTGCCTGAATTAGGAGACTTGTTATCGTTACCTTTCGTTTGTATGTTCAGTTACCAACCTTGTGAACTTACATCAATTAAAGTTGTGTTGTGATAAAATTTTCCGCTGGTGGCTCAGAAGTCCGACGCTAGAGCAGCCTTGGCGCCCACAAGCGAGGCAAATACACTCCTGGAAATGGAAAAAAGAACACATTGACACCGGTGTGTCAGACCCACCATACTTGCTCCGGACACTGCGAGAGGGCTGTACAAGCAATGATCACACGCACGGCACAGCGGACACACCAGGACCCGCGGTGTTGGCCGTCGAATGGCGCTAGCTGCGCAGCATTTGTGCACCGCCGCCGTCAGTGTCAGCCAGTTTGCCATCGCAGTCTTTAACACTGGTAGCATGCCGCGACAGCGTGGACGTGAACCGTATGTGCAGTTGACGGACTTTGAGCGAGGGCGTATAGTGGGCATGCGGGAGGCCGGGTGGACGTACCGCCGAATTGTTCAACACGTGGGGCGTGAGGTCTCCACAGTAAATCGATGTTTTCGCCAGTGGTCGGCGGAAGGTGCACGTGCCCGTCGACTTGGGACCGGACCGCAGCGACGCACGGATGCACGGCAAGACCGTAGGATCCTACGCAGTGCCGTAGGGGACCGCACTGCCACTTCCCAGCAAATTAGGGACCCTGTTGCTCCTGGGGTATCGGCGAGGACCATTCGCAACCGTCTCCATGAAGCTGGGCTACGGTCCCGCACACCGTTGGGCCGTCTTCCGCTCACGCCCCAACATCGTGCAGCCCGCCTCCAGTGGTGTCGCGACAGGCGTGAATGGAGGGACGAATGGAGACGTGTCGTCTTCAGCGATGAGAGTCGCTTCTGCCTTGGTGCCAATGATGGTCGTATGCGTGTTTGGCGTCGTGCAGGTGAGCGCCACAATCAGGACTGCATACGACCGAGGCACACAGGGCCAACACCCGGCATCATGGTGTGGGGAGCGATCTCCTACACTGGCCGTACACCACTGGAGATCGTCGAGGGAACACTGAATAGTGCACGGTACATCCAAACCGTCATCGAACCCATCGTTCTACCATTCCTAGACCGGCAAGGGAACTTGCTGTTCCAACAGGACAATGCATGTCCGCATGTATCCCGTACCACCCAACGTGCTCCAGAAGGTGTAAGTCAACTACCCTGGCCAGCAAGATCTCCGGATCTGTCCGCCATTGAGCATGTTTGAGACTGGATGAAGCGTCGTCTCAAGCGGTCTGCACGTCCAGCACGAACGCTGGTCCAACTGAGGCGCCAGGTGGAAATGGCAGGGCAAGCCGTTCCACAGGACTACATCCAGCATCTCTACGATCGTCTCCATGGGAGAATAGCAGCCTGCATTGCTGCGAAAGGTGGATATACACTGTACTAGTGCCGACATTGTGCATGCTCTGTTGCCTGTGTCTATGTGCCTGTGGTTCTGTCAGTTTGATCATGTGATGTATCTGACCCCAGGAATGTGTCAATAAAGTTTCCCCTTCCTGGGACAATGAATTCACGGTGTTCTTATTTCAATTTCCAGGAGTGTATGAGTCGCTCCAGTTGTTTACCCGTACTACGTCATGCATCTTGCTTCCATCTGCTGTCAGTTTGCTACATTTGCTGCGATCGTCAGCGAGTTGCTCCCACTAGTCACAGTCAACATTAAATGCGCACGTATCATGCTTGACGCAGTCCCTAACGCTTAGGGAAGGTCTTCCACGAGATCTCTTTGCTCCTGCTATTTCACTGAGTAATGAACGCCGGGGCAGACGGGAGTTGTCCATACGATACCATTGCAGGCGACGTTGCTTGAGCGTGGTAGTGATACTCTGTTGTTTTGCAGTTTTCAGAACCATACTATTTGTCACATGATCCTTCCATGATATTCCCAAGATGCTCCGTAAGCACCGCAGGTGTAAAGCGTTGAGCTTTTGTTGATGTGTGGCATACGACGTCCAAGTCTCTGCTCCATACAGGAGAGTACTCAGCACACATGACTGATAAACAAGTATTTTTGTCGACTATGTGAGATGTTTGTTGTCCCATGCTCGTGTTCGGAACTTTCCGAAAGTGCTGGCAGCCTTTCCTATTCTTGCATCTATCCCGTCATCCAGGGAGAGATCTTCTGTCATTATTGAACCAAGATAGCAGAATTTGTCGACTACCTTCAACAAAGAGCCGTCCAGTTTGATGACAGGCGTATCTGTGTAGCCTTGTGCCATTACAACCGTCTTCTTTACGTTTATAGACATGGAGAAGAGCTTGCATGCAGTAGAGAATTTATCCACAAGATCTAGCAGATCGTCTTGATTATGCACTACAAATGCAGCACCATCACTAAATAAAAGGCTATTTACAAGCAAGTCCTCTCGGAAGCGCTTGGGATATGAGTAGAGAAATGTTGTAGAGCTTCCCATCAGCTCCGGTGTAAAGATGAATGCCCAGGTTAGATTCACCGCAACCGACTTTCAGGAGTGCTGAGAAAAAAGTATTTAAGCGAGTGGGAGCCCATACGCAGCCTTGACGAACCCGTCTTTTCACATCAAACGGGTCAGACGTGATTCCGTCGAAAACCACAGCACCTTCCACAGCCTTAATCAGCTTTAAGAGCTTTGGAGGACACCCTATCTTCAAAAGTACTGCATACAGTCCTTCTCTGCCAACTGTGTCGAAAGCCTTGTTTATGTCGATAAAGGCAATGAACAGAGGGGTTTTCTGCTCGTGGCACTTTTCCTGAATTTGTCGGAGTGTGAAGATCATATCAACTGTAGATCGTTGGGGACGATACCCACGTTGTTCCTCAGGGTATATGCGCTCGGCAAGCTTCTGAAGTCTGCCCAAAACCACACCGGCAAATGTTTTTCCAGGTTTAGTCAGAAGTCAGATTCCACGGTGACAGTTGCAATCGCCGCGGTCACCTTTACCTTTGTATAAAGTAACAATACTGGCATCGCGCATGTCTTGCGGCACAGAACCGTCAGCCCAACATTTGACTAAGAGGTTGAAAAGCAGCGGAAAAACTGGTACACCTGCCTAATATCGTGTAGGCCCCCTGCGATCACACAGAAGTACCGCAACACCACGTGTCATTAACTCGACCAATGTCTGAAGCAGTGATGGAGGAAACTGGCACCATGAATCCTGCAGTGATATCCATACATCCGGGGGGGGGGGGGAGGTTATCTTCTGAACAACAGCACGTTGCAAGGCATACTAGATATGCTCAGTGTTCGTGTCAGGGGAGTTTGGTGCTCAGCGAAAGTATTTAAATGGCTCTGAGCACTATGGGACTTAACATCTGTGGTCATCAGTCCCCTAGAACTTAGAACTACTTAAACCTAACTAACCTAAGGACATCAAACGCAGGCCGGCCGCGGTGGCCGTGCGGTTCTAGGCGCTGCAGTCCGGAACCGCGGGACTTCTACGGTCGCAGGTACGAATCCTGCCTTTGGCAAGGATGTGTGTGATGTCCTTAGGTTAGTTAGGTTTAAGTTGTTCTAAGGTCTAGGGGACTGATGACCCAAGATGTTAAGTCCCGTAGTGCTCAGAGCCATTTGAACCACATCACACGCATCCATGCCCGAGGCAGGATTCGAACCTGCTACCATAGCAGTCGTGTGGTTCCGGACTGCGCGCCTAGAACCGCTAGACCACCCCGGCCGGCGAAAGTATTTAAACATTGAAGAGTGTTTCTGGAGCCACTCTGTAGCTACTCTGACGTGGGGGGTTTCGCATTGCCCTGCTGGAATTGCTCAAGTCCGTCGGAATGGACAATGGACATGAATGGACGCAGTTCATCAAACCGGATGCTTATATATGTGTCACCTGTCAGGTTCGTATCTAGACGTATCAGTGGTCCCATATAACTGCATACGCCCCACACCATTACGAAGCCTCCGCCAGCTTGAACAGTCCCCTTCAGTTTTCGTTGTTCTCGTTCTTGCAGAATTTTTGTGGCCGTAGCGGTATCGGATATCTCATGTTTTACTGGGTTCCTGATCTTCACGGTACTCTCTGAAATGGTCGTAAGGGAAAATCCCCACTTCATCGCTACCTCGGATATGCTGTTGTTCCATCGCTTGTGCGCCGACTATAACCCCACATTCTAAGTCACTTAAAATCTTGATAACGTGCCATTGTAGCAGCAGTAATCGTACTAACAACTGTGCCAGACTCTTGCTGTCTTATATAGGCGTTAGCGACCACAACGCCATATTCTGCCTGTTTACATGTCTCTCTATTTGAATACGCATGCCTATAGCAGTTTCCTTGGCGCTTCATTGTATAAAAATATCTCTGTTACCGGTTTTAGCAAGTGGTTACCATCTTCAGACGTACTTAATCGACTAAAACGCCTCGTACAGAAGTATAAACAAAAATAGTTAGGTACTTCGAACGTCATTAGTCATTTAACACATTCCAATGAATGTACATCATATCGTGAGTCGGTAAAAGAGACTACCTATCTAAGTGATAAGTGACGTATGAATTATTATACGAGAGTTGTAGGGTGTGGTTCTTCATTATGAAAGAGTCCACACAAATGCTAAGCGAACTCCAGTGGAACACGCAAGAATAAAATGCTGTACTTTACTGAACTGTTTGCTCTTTATTTTTCTGAGAGTTAACGTACAGAAGAGTGAAGGAATTATTTAATGTTACTCACAGCTCGCATAATGGGTGAAAGGTTCCAAATCTAGAAGATTCCACCCTGTAGCATATTAGATCTGACCACATGGACAGAAATATTTTTCTTCTTATGATATTATATGAATACCCAGTTAAACGTCTCACAGAGCAGCATTCAAAGGTAACATGAACAACTCGAATCTCCCAAAACGCTTATCTATAAGTGGAATAAGCAATCCTTTAGTTCACGGATGTTCAGCTCCACACCCAAGTTCACTGCGTGGCTAACTCGATTTCGAATGATCCTGATTCGATTTCCGGTACCACCGAAGATTTTTTTTGGTAGTGGAACTAGAACGCGATCCATTGAGTCTCGTGATGGCAACTGGCGTGCTACCTGTTCGTATACGAGGGGCACTAGGTCTGCTAATCTGACAACGGCTGTGTCCATACGACGCCATTGGCTGATGTATGATAGGCGATCGGTCGGGCACTTCTATAGCAAGAATGGAGGTGCTTATCATTTCCAGTTGATAAAAACAAAAATTTCAAATTGTGATGGGGGTATTTAGGCGTCACTTCAAGGAGTGAAACTACTCTAACATCAACGACAAAGTTTGGCACTTCGATGCACATTCAGTTCACAGATAAACTTAGACATTATTCGGCTATTTAGTAAGCTATACTCTCACTGTTCGTAATATCAGGAAACGTCTCATACATGTCAAGCTTTTTGAGACATGAGGATTGCGATGGTTGTGTCAAAGGGCCATCTCACCTCTTGCAACATAATCCTGTACAGGAAAGGTGTCACAGACTGAAACGTACAGGAGAAGTCTTATACTTTCAGGTCCTCCGAGTAGTTTGAACACCTCTAGAAGACAAGACTAGAGACTGGTCCACGGTCGTGGTGCAAAGGCAAGGTACACAAGACCGCGTAATTAAGGAGTCAGTCAAAATAAATATGTCCGAAAACCAAGGCGGCGGATTCAGTTTGAAGATAACATGGGGTAAAGCACTCAGTTTATCGACATGTCGCGTGCCGTCTCTTAATCAGCTATGGAAATCGGTGAGAGGACGTGCGTTTCACGGAATGACTGAGTAGCTACTCCAAAGCCAGGGAGTATCAACTGGTTGTAGATGGCGCTGGGCCGTATATAGTGGCGAGAAAGCAATAATACTTCATAGTCTGCTTTGAGCCCACACAGCGAGTACGCGTAACAAAGCTCGTAGCACTTGAGAAAGATCTGATTCGTCTTCGAAATAATGCGGGTAAAAATGGAATCTACAACTCGGTTGAACACCCTGAAGCCCACCATTAATTGAACATGCCTGAGATATCAGGCCAATTTGCTCTTCCCGAACGAAAAATTCAGCGACCTCCAAATGTTATTTTAAGAAGGTCCATCACTGTTTGTGAATAAAGCCTCCTCGATCACTTATATTTCTTTATTTATATATTTTTAGTTTCGTTGACATTTGCCCTGGGCATCGTTAGACTTCGAGCTAAGTCAACAATCTTCTGTCATTGCTTGGTAGACCATGGCAGTAATGTTGCACAGGAAAGACTTTTCTAACGCCCTGCAAAGTTGTATTTATTACGTCGCGAACCGGCTTTCGGATTCTTAGGCCATAAAAAAAAAAAAAATGGTTCAAATGGCTCTGAGCACTATGGGACTCAACTGCTGTGGTCATCAGTCCCCTAGAACTTAGAACTACTTAAACCTAACCAACCTAAGGACATCACACACATCCATGCCCGAGGCAGGATTCGAACCTGCGACCGTAGCAGTCGCACGGTTCCGGACTGCTCGCCTAGAACCGCGAGACCACCGCGGCCGGCTCTTAGGCCATCGTCAGGTGACATATGAAGGCCGCCAAAGCAGATGTAATGGAATGTGACTTACATAGTTATTTACCTATATATGGAAGATAGCAAAGATACAAAATTATGACTTGTAGTGTGTTTAGATTTAATTCAAAACGAAAAATTAAACTGTGTTTTATTTGTAGTTATCTTTAACGATCTTAATCAAAATCAAGTTTTTAGCTAAATGTAGCTGTTTCGGCGTGACATAAAAATGTAATATATTCCTTCTTTGACGCTCTACGTATCATCGCGTTTGTATCTTCTGTCTAAATGAGATCTGTGTAGGTCGCATGTCATTTTATCTGTGCTTGCGTCTTCAGTTATCACCTGACAAGGGCGTAGGAAGACAAATTCAAAAAACTAATGATGAGTTGGCTCTTGACAAGACTCCACGAGGACTAGGTCGACAGAAAGTGATTGTCATCTCACAAATCTTCCAGAAGAAAAGTCTACTGTGGATGGGCATACAGAAATTGCCCTGATCACACCAGAAGGGCGTATAGAAACCAGATCCAAGTACCATAAATTGTCTGGTCATTGATGAACCGTCGTTTTGCTATTCGAAATTAAAAACTTCGTGGAACCCAATCAAGCCAAAACAACATGCCTACAATTCACTTTACCAGATAGCGTGTGCTGCATATGTACTCACGAACTTTCATGAGCTGGCGAGCTAACTGCTGCGTCTGGGTTCGTTGGCTGTCCACAGCTACACATGAGCCACTGAATCCTCCCTCAGCACAATCACTCTACCTTCCATCGCATCTCCAAGCCAGATTCCCCCCAAAAGGGTTTGCCATCTCAAACTCAAGTCCGCAGCGACGTGTTGACCAAACTGATGTGAAATTCGAAGTGAAGCATCTAAAATTCTCTGTCTCCTTTGAGCTCCCTGCAAAGTCCACGCAAAACCAACTTTGCTCATCATAAAGCTCCACCAGCCATTGTGAAACCCTTAAAGTCGCCTCCTAGAAAATACCCTTGACAATGGTCTGTCTTCTCACAAATACAATTCTGAGAAACTGCCAGCCCATCACTCACTTTCTTACATTTCTAAAGATCAGCCAGTGGATTACAATCTCGACTCTTCTAGATAAAGACTGCCAGGACTCCACGTTGAGTGACCTCTGGCTTACGCAAAAGTGCCCTTATAGGGGACAGAAAAATTTTCTAATAGAGCAGAGCCGCTTGAGTTTCTGAGAAAAAAACAGAGATCATTATCTTGTGACTGGCTCTTATCTTCCTTATTCTCTTGGAAGTTGCCGATCAGAGAAAACAAACAAAGTGAAACTGTGCTTTGAGTGAATAGCTCAGCGTGGAAAACGGCGTCTTCCATGCATTGCCCGGTCTTTTGCCACGTTTCATTACGAGGCTTTTTAGCCAGAGACTGACTTGTAGTGGAAATTCCGATGTTAAATGCGGAGGAGAGAGCGCATAGGCGGAAAGAGTACATTGAAGGCCTCTATGAGGGGAAGGCTTATCTGATTATACGAAAGAAGAAGAAACAGGAGTCGATATAGGAGGGATATGGGATGCACTATTAGAACCAGAAGTTAAAAGAGCTTTGAATGAAGAAGGGGTTGATAACATTCCATCAGAATATCTAGAATGACCGGGCGAAGTGGCAACAAGACAACTATTCACGTTGTTGTGTAGAATGTATGTGTCTGGCGATATACCGCCTGACTTACGGAAACATATCATACACACAATTCCGAAGACTTCAAGAGCTGACAAGTGAGAGAATTACCGCACAATCAGTTTATCATCACATGCATCCAAGTTACCTGTCACGCAAAAGAAGAATTAGGATCTGTTATATGATGATCAGTTTGGCTGCAGGAAAGGTAAAAACAATTCTGATTCGGTTGATAATGATAGCAGGACTGAAGAAAACTGAAGACACGTGCAATGAATTTGTCGACCTGTAAAAAAACGTTCGATAATGTAAAATGGCGCAAGATGTTGGAAATTATGAGAAAAATCGGGGTAAGCTACAGGGAAAGATGGATAATACACAGTATAGACAAAAATGAAGTTGGAATAATAAGAGTGGATGACCAAGAACGAAGTGCACTGATTAAAAACGGTGTAAGACAAGGATGTAGAATTTCACTGCTACTGTTCAATATACAATTCGAAGTAGCAATTACGGAAATAAAAGAAAGGCTGAAGAATGGAACTAAAATCGAAGGTGAAAAGACATCCATGATGATACGCTGATGACATTGCAGTTCTCAGTGAAAACGAAGAGGAATTGGCCAAGTCTGCTAGTATCGCAGGTACTAATTTAAGAAAGCAGTTTCTGAGAACGTACGTTTGAAGTACAGCATTGTATGGTACTGAAATACTGACTTTGGGGAAACCGGAACTGAAAAGAGTAGAAGCATATGAGCTGTGGTGTTAAAGAAGAACGTTGAAAATTAGGTGGACTGGTAAGGCAAGGGATATGTGGGAAACGCTGACAAGAAGAACGGACAGGATGGTAGGACACCGTTAAGACAACACGGAACAACTTCCATGCTACTTGAGGCAGCTGTAGTGTAAAAATTATACAGAAAGATAGAGATCGGAATAGAGTCAGCAAATAATTGAGGTAAGAAATCGTGGCAGGCCGCATCAGTCCAAACAGAAGAATGATGACTCAAAAAAATTAAGACGTACGTTATAAATGGCCTCCTTGTGGCTACTGGATGCTCACTGTAAGTTCGTTGGGGCCTATCTTTTGAAAGTAGACATCCGCTCCCTGTGTAGTCAAATTGGCGTGAGGATCACCGGCCTTAACCTAATTGTTTCGTAGCGATGAAGTTGTTACTCGTCAACAGCAATGTTCTCGCCTGGCTTTCGGCAGGCATTGCAATTGTCAGTAAGTTCCATATTTCTGAAGCAAGTGAAAATTTATCAGTTTTCTTAGATTGTCTTCTTGATGACATAGAATTAAACCTAAATGACTGAATATTTATGTAAATCTGTTCCTTAACATGTCACATTGAAAGAAAGGAGTTCCCCAGTTATTGCTTCAGAAGTCCTTGTGTGAAATACTCCTAGCGCCATACGCTCCACAAGCATATCAAATGAATGCGTCTGCTTCTTCCAGGCTTCTGGATCACTCATTACTACCAACTGTGCTGTGAGCCTTTTCTTTATCAGTTTCGGGATAGGGTTGCCGACATATAGCTGCAACGTAGAGAGTGGCGAGTCCTCTACAACATGTCGTTTGACCTTTCTCGTTGGCCAGTGTATGTTCCGGCATTGGGCACCGCGCCTATCTGCTGTGTCGTCTGGCTCAATCCGTGTCCACTTAGCGCCATTGGAACTCTCCACTTCCTCGCCCAGGAGTGGATGTAGCACGGCGCTTCATTTTCTTCTTCCACAATGAGCTCCTGCAGCACGTGTTGCTCCCAATCCACTGCAACCATGTCTACGTCTCGCTGCTCCGTCAGCTGCACCGACCGCCACGCTGTCGCCATCTTGTGAGTTGTCCACAACACCTGGATCATCGCCATTGTCATCTGTACACAGAAGAAGGGTATGTCAAAATTCTATATGACTGGTGAGAGGTAGGAAATGACAGCAAAAGTCTGTCTTTGACACAATTTGAGTTACGCGTTTACATTACATTTCGTCACATTTTTAAATAAAGATTTATTTATCAGTGGCTTACAACTCCACCAGGTAGCTCCTCCCCCCCCCCCCCCCCTCCCGCCATCACCATCCTTGCCGAAGGGACCATCCTACGTTGCACACACGTTTGGCTCGTCGTTTTTTGGAAAGACATCCACGCCATCAGGTAGAATCCATAAATCTGACACCTGTACAATACAAGAAAGAAAGATCTACAGTGGGATACGCGCTCATCGGCCAAAAAACATACACTCCTGGAAATTGAAATAAGAACACCGTGAATTCATTGTCCCAGGAAGGGGAAACTTTATTGACACATTCCTGGGGTCAGATACATCACATGATCACACTGACAGAACCACAGGCACATAGACACAGGCAACAGAGCATGCACAATGTCGGCACTAGTACAGTGTATATCCACCTTTCGCAGCAATGTAGGCTGCTATTCTCCCATGGAGACGATCGTAGAGATGCTGGATGTAGTCCTGTGGAACGGCTTGCCATGCCATTCCCACCTGGCGCCTCAGTTGGACCAGCGTTCGTTCTGGATGTGCAGACCGCGTGAGACGACGCTTCATCCAGTCCCAAACATGCTCAATGGGGGACAGATCTGGAATTCTAGCTGGCCAGGGTAGTTGACTTACACCTTCTAGAGCACATTGGGTGGCACGGGATACATGCGGACGTGCATTGTCCTGTTGGAACAGCAAGTTCCCTTGCCGGTCTAGGAATGGTAGAACGATAGGTTCGATGACGGTTTGGATGTACCGTGCACTATTCAGTGTCCCCTCGACGATCACCAGTGGTGTACGGCCAGTGTAAGAGATCGCTCCCCACACCATGATGCCGGGTGTTGGCCCTGTGTGCCTCGGTCGTATGCAGTCCTGATTGTGGCGCTCACCTGCACGGCGCCAAACACGCATACGACCATCATTGGCACCAAGGCAGAAGCGACTCTCATCGCTGAAGACGACACGTCTCCATTCGTCCCTCCATTCACGCCTGTCGCGACACCACTGGAGGCGGGCTGCACGATGTTGGGGCGTGAGCGGAAGACGGCCTAACGGTGTGCGGGACCGTAGCCCAGCTTCATGGAGACGGTTGCGAATGGTCCTCGCCGATACCCCAGGAGCAACAGTGTCCCTAATTTGCTGGGAAGTGGCGGTGCGGTCCCCTACGGCACTGCGTAGGATCCTACGGTCTTGGCGTGCATCCGTGCGTCGCTGCGGTCCGGTCCCAGGTCGACGGGCACGTGCACCTTCCGCCGACCACTGGCGACAACATCGATGTACTGTGGAGACCTCACGCCCCACGTGTTGAGCAATTCGGCGGTACGTCCACCTGGCCTCCCGCATGCCCACTATACGCCCTCGCTCAAAGTCCGTCAACTGCACATACGGTTCACGTCCACGCTGTCGCGGCATGCTACCAGTGTTAAAGACTGCGATGGAGCTCCGTATGCCACGGCAAACTGGCTGACACTGACGGCGGCGGTGCACAAATGCTGCGCAGCTAGCGCCATTCGACGGCCAACACCGCGGTTCCTGGTGTGTCCGCTGTGCCGTGCGTGTGATCATTGCTTGTACAGCCCTCTCGCAGTGTCCGGAGCAAGTATGGTGGGTCTGACACACCGGTGTCAATGTGTTCTTTTTTCCATTTCCAGGAGTATACGTAGAATGGTTCATGTTTAAGTCGTGCAAGAGGTAGGTCGTTGTAAGATGGCTCAGATTCTGCTACCTGCTCATTTGATGCGTCTGAATCACTTGAGTCCCCATGTTCCACTGGGGCAAAACTGTCGTCCTCCTCCGCATTCGTCTCACTTCCGGGTTCATCACCCGACTGCCTCGATGAAAAATTCTCCAGAAAGTAGAGAATCCCGGCCTCCGTAAAGCCACGTCGTCCTGCTGACGTAGTTCAATGACGCGAACTCGCGTAAATAGACAGAAAGGTCACGTCGCTGACGTCAGGACTGCCTCAGCCCGCTCGGGCTGACCACAGACAAAGATATACTGGCAGAAAACTAACGTAAGAGCGACGTGCATGACAGGCATGACGGGCATGACATCTGATGGTGTGTAAGAGAACTACTGGCAGTGTCCCACACAGCGGTGTGGGAGGGGGTAGGTCTTCCTCACCGTACTGTGTGTTACTCTGTGTCTTCCCTGTGTCACTTCGTAGGTCTACATGTCGAAAGTCCGTAGAAAACAGAAAGCGGGGCTGATAGAGAGTATCACCCTACCTCAGAATTCTTCGTATTCCACTTTCTTTTTGGTCCAAAGTGTCGTAATACGAGTATACTCTACCTTCTTGTGAATAACATCGAAGCCCGCACAGAAACTATTTTGTGGCTGCATACGGTTGTTACTGATATCAAAATGTGTTGGAATCTGTGGGGGTCAAAAATAACCCACTGGATACTACTGGTATAACAGGTAAATTTTTCATACTTCTAGCTGGGTTAGAGGGTCGAAATTTCCCGAAAGTTGTGGAACCCTATAAATGATGAAAAGTCATGGGAGCGTCTGGTCCTGCGATGATTATTGTGGGGGAGGGGGGTATAGTTCTCATAAAACTCTCGTAGGTCAGATATGACCAACTTAGTACTTATAGTGTTCATTCCAGTTTCTTGATTTTTTTTTTTTTTTAATAAAAGTACATCCGCGAAGTCTCTCCGCAGCAGCGAGCTCTGCGAATCTCGCCTTGCGAGGCGCGTAAGGTTAGCAGCGCATCATGTCACTGTAGAAGCTATGGGCCGGTATTTACTGCTCATGGTTGCACTTATGTTAGGATATTGGATTCAACATATTTACAACTAAACACTGAAATTAATTAATTACGTTAGTTACAATTAAATTCGCTGTACTGATCAGTATCATAGTAGGTGCTGCAAACGTTTTCCTCTTTCTTGAAGGCAGGGTACAAAAGGTTTCCGTATGTTTACTACCGTTTCTCGTGTTATCAAATCCAGATAATCAATTATCGCTGTCTTCAGCTCATCCACTGTCTTTTGGTTACTTTCATACACAATTGTTTTAGCTGTAGACCAAGGAAAATAGTGAGGCAGCAGGTAGAAGCGGTGAGCGCCGGGGCCAGAGACCTTCTGTAATTAATCTGTCTCCAATAAATTCATCTGAAAGTCGTAGGGACTGGAGTGCTGCAAGAGCAGTGCCGTTGTCGTGTTGGAAAAATGAATGATTGATCTCATTTTAATTCAGCATGACAATAAATTGATAAATTATCTGGAAACAATAGACATCGGTAGGGACGGTGGTACCGAAAGGGATCGTCCCCATAATTCACGCTCGCGGCACGGCAAACCACTGTTCGATTTTCTCTGCATGCCATGACATTTCTCTTGAAGCATTTGGAGTTTATGATGAACTAATTCGAGAATTTTGGGAATTAATGTAGTCAGGTAGGTGAAACTAAGCCTCATCAGTGAAAAAGGCTCGTTCTAAAACACCAACCCCCACGTCGGTTAACAAATCGCTGACACCATTCACAATTCACTATTCGTTTCGCATGGTCCATACAATGTAGTTCTTGCACAGCGATAACTTTATACTGATACATTCACAGTTCTATAATCACTGAATTACGTGCTGTCATACCAGAGACTTTAGCCTCTTCGATAATGTCTTTACTGATTTTGTTGGAGTTCACAATATGACGTCCAAAGTGTCAAGCTTCCATTCTTTTAAAACTTATGGTCCTACCAGTTGGTGGTGCGTCTTGAGCTGCACCTGTTATCTGGAATTTGCGAATTAAATCAAGGTCAGTGTCACAATGTGGACACCTTGAAACATGAAAACGCCATCTGAATTGGCACCTCACATGCTTCGTAAAGTTTTCTGCTGCACGGAAAACCCCCTCCACTAAAAACGCTCTCTATGGAAAAGTAAGCATTACCCCTACTTCCATCTTACACAAGAACTAGAAAATCATTCAACTAAAAGCTGCAACGCACAACGCACATGAACACTACAATTCCACCCTACCACTTGAGGTGCACGGAACACGTGTTGCCAACTTTACGCGCTGCACGAGGCGAGACACGTGAGGCTCGCCACTGTGGAGAGACACTGCACACGCACGGTATAATGTTAAAAGACAGACTGTGACGCCTTGGTATCCTCAGAAAAGAACTGTGCCGCTGTTCTGGCGGTTTGCTGACACTCGCCATAAACTAAAACCCTATACACCTTTTTGTATGCCGTAAACATAGTGAAAGTTTGAGCTGCTGTACGAGCAGGTTTACTGATGACTACAACAGCAGAGCACATAACTGATTTGCGGCAAGTGTGAGGCAAACACATGAATCGTACGTGAATTACGCGTTTGCTCAGTTTAATACGGAACGGCAGATGATGCTGAGATGTTTTCTCTAGACGGCGATATTCTAAGCTACACAAAATTAATGAAGAAATAGTGTAGTTCGCGAAGGTTATTGTAAATATTGTAGATATGGTAGAAGTGGTCTGTCTTAAATGCCTTTACAGAATTGTAGAAATTTTTTGCGATTATTTTTGGGATACAGTGATATTCTAAGCTACACAAAATTAGTGAAGAAACTAGATGGCGATGATTAATTTGTTTAAATGACCGGTTTTGGCCTAGTCTTAAGTCATCTTCATAGTAGCACCATCGGCTGAATTTGACGATTTCCGGAACAGTTAGTAGATACCACTCGCAATTACTCAACATATCTGCTTTTTTCATTTTATTTATTTTTTATCCAAAGCATTTTGCTCGAGATAATACTGTTCCGGAACCCAACCGTTATTTTTATGTCACAGCGTAATGTAGCGCACAACGATAAAAGTGTTACACACCAAATGTAACGAAGTATTTCGCGTAGAATCCGATTCCACAACAAAAATGTGATGTTCCTATTTCAAAGATGCCCACAACACCGGTATCGCCTGATAAGAATTTTAAAAATCTGAACACGTAGCTTTCTGCTTTTTAATCCGATGCATATTTTCGAGATTTTCATTACCTTAAGATAAAAAACTCACACTGGATTATTCCGTTAGATAATATGTCAAGTTCATATTTCGGGAGCTGCGAACGTTAAAAGTTGCTTTGGTACGTCTTAAATTGCTCCAATTGTCCGCCATTTCTTTGGAAAACCTTACTTCGATACGGTATATCCTATATGTCCACTCCTTCTGGATATTGTAGAACTTTTCTGTCTTAACTGCCTTTATAGAATTGTAGAAACGTTTTGGTAACACTTTTGGATAACAGCGATATTGTAAACTACATAAAATTCATCTTCAACTTCAGCTGATAGTGCTATTCTGAAGATGGCGTAAGACTAGGCCAAAACCGATCATTTAAATAAAATAACATTCTCTATCTTGACTGTTTTTTCACTAATTTTATACAGAATTATAAAAATTGTCACGAGCTGTTGTGAATTTGACAACTACGTCTTTACCAACGTTAAGTAGTTGAACACAACTTGATCTATATGTGGAAACCCGTATACGAGGTGGGGTGTAGCGTCTGAATGATCACATTAGTCCTTGCTAAGCTTAGTTACTGACGATACGACTAGATAGGCAACGTGTTTGCACCCCTTTCTTTCCTCCATCGATTTCTTAGTCATCGATGTCCTCACGACCTGCCGGCCGCTGTGACCGAGTGCTTCTAGGCGCTTCAGTCTGGAACCGTGCGACCGCTACGGCAGCAGGTTCGAATCCTGCCTCGGGCATGGATGTGTGTGATGTCCTTAGGTTAGTTAGGTTTAAGTAGTTCTAGGGGACTGATGACCTCAGATGTTAAGTCCCATAGTGCTCAGAGCCATTTGAACCATCCTAACGACCTCTTTTCACATACTCAGTATCTATCATCATTCCATTATGACGGCTATTTGGAAATTACAGCTTTACGTTTCTCTCGTATGTAGCAGTTCAGATACCTCTTTGTTTCCTAGCAATTCTAAATCTGTTAGGGTGAGTCTAGTACCTGGAGGATAGTGTACTTAGGAACACGTGATACATCCAGCGCCTTCTGTGTGCCTGCACGTAACGTTGAGTATTTATCCATATTTATCTCAACTTGGGCCATACGACTATGGAACAATGTACCAAGTAACCTTCTTCTTATCCAATGACCCTCCCCACTGGAGAGAAGATTGACGCTTTAGATCTTGTCATCGGCCTTCTGGACATGTTCCAACTGTCTTCCTTCTTTTCAGTAGCGAACCAGTATTTCTACCACATTATTAATACTGTATTCCTCCCTTCATCTTCACTGCCGATCTCTCCCTGCTACTTCTAACTCTTCTCTATACCAGTTACAGCCGGCTGGTGTGGCCGTGTGGTTCTAGGAGCTTCAGTCTGGAACCGCGTGACCGCTACGGTCGCAGGTTCGAATCCTGCCTCGGGCATGGATGTGTGTGATGCCCTTAGGTTAGTTAGGTTTAAGTAGTTCTAAGTTCTAGGGGACTGATGACCATAGACGTTAAATCCCATAGTGCTCAGAGCCATTTGAACCATTTTTTACACCAGTTACCTCCTCCTACAAATTAACTAAACAAACACAGTTTTTAGTCTTGTTCCAAAATTTATTATAAATGTTATTGCACAACCTAGGTTTCGAGTTATAAGCCCATTTTCAGGTTCATTACCGATTCCCAAAGATAATAATATACTGTGAAACAAGGCTAAAAACCGAATTATTTTAGTTAATTCACAATGTTTCACCAAGAACCCACAGTTGATTCGAATAAAATGACCTCCCGCAAATTGATAATGCTTCTGTATATGTGTGTTGGATGTCGTTAATCTCACTCGAAAGTAACAAAAAAATAATTAAGCACACTGTTCATTAGACTCACATTTCTGAAATATCGTATATTCATTATCACGTCTACTATTACTATTATAGTGTACTGTGTGCGGCACCCTGTCCAGCTCGCCCGCTTGCTGTGGGTTCTGGGTGTAGCCGCCTCTGGTCTGGGTCCAGTGCCCCCCTGCCCCCCTTCTGCTACTTGAATTTGCCCGTGCCTATTACCTATGTGACGTCACCTGTTTTGAAAATGTGTCACGAAGGGGTGTATCTGTTGGTATTTTTTTTGTTAAAAAAATTTGTGAGATTCATTATTGGTTAAAATTTATCTCATTATTGTAGTGTCCTTTTGGCTCAACAGCAGTTGGCTGATTAGGGTGGATTAACCACCACAAAATGGTAACAGATCGTGGTTCTGTTACAAGTGGTGGCCAATTATGTAGCACCATTCACCGTTGAATATTTTAAGTTATATTTGATTTCTTTTATGTGTATTTCTAGATCTGAAGTTAATACTAGCTTGATGTTTCAGGGTAATAGCACTAATGACATGGAACCAAACGGGTGCCTGCGTTTGAATTACTTAAGGAAGGAATATCTTATGTACGAACTCCGAATTCGTGGAGAATCCGGAGACGGAAGCGTTACCAACCTGGCCGCAGGCCTACGCGCTGTGTTACATTGCCCATTGCGCCTCACCGCGGAAACCATCGGCGAGGTAGGTTTAACCTTATCTAATAGCGCGCTGGCCCTCTCCGGTGTGTGTGAGATTATCGAATTGTTGGAAAACAGTAATCCCACCCGAGCCCAGGTTTTCCGTGTGCAGGCACAAATTAATCATTGGGTGAATAGGTTGGGTAATTTACGTCGGCTTGGGGCTTTTGCTGAACAAGTAATCCATAGAGATCAATTGATTACTCAAGCTATGTAGTTACAGGCTAGGCTGAGTAGGTTGGTGTGGAATGAAGTGGAGGCAATGGACGAACAAGGTAGTCAGGTGTTGAATAATCCCGATGAATTGGGGTGTTATGGGCGAGTGTAGCACACTCTCTAGGTATGTCTGGAGCCTTTGCAAGGTTACCAAACCCAATTTCTTATTTGTTTCATAGTATTTCAGTATTGCGTACTGATGAATTAGAACAGGTCGTAGAAGTTTTATGGTTGTTGGTAAATTTTGAAAAACATGCGCGTTGGGGAAGGAAGGCGGATACGGAAGGCAAGGCGGAGCGCATGGCGTTCAAGGATTTGGAGGGCCTTGTAAAAGCGGGCGGGGGCGGAGATCCAGGCAACGCTGGCATAACAGAGGATAGGACGGATGAGGGATTTGTAGGTGTGGAGGATGGTAGAAGGATGCAATCCCCATGTCCGGCTAGACAGGAGTTTCAGAAGGCAGAAGCGGGAATGGGCTTTCTGCTGGATGGTCTGGAGATGAGGGGTCCAGGTGAGGTGTCGGTCGAGGGTGAGGCCAAGGTATTTCAGGGTGGGGGTAAGCTGGATTGGACGACCATAAAGGGTGAGGTAGAAGTCATGGAGGCGAAAGGAGCGAGTGGTGCGGCCTATGATGATTGCCTGGGTTTTGGAGGGGTTGAGACAGAGGAACCACTGGTTACACCAAGTGGTGAACTGGTTAAGGTGGGTTTGGAGGGTATGTTGGGCCATTGAAGGGTAGCATAGAGAGCCAGGAAGGCGGTGTCATCAGCATACTGGAGAAGGTGGACTGGTGGGTGTGGCTTGGGCATATTAGCTGTGTACAAGAGATAAAGGAGAGGGGAGAGGACAGAACCCTGGGGAACACCAGCCGTTGGATAAAAGATACGGGAGTTGGTGTTGTGGAGGGTGACATAGGAAGGATGGTGCGAGAGGAAGGAAGCGACCAGACAGATAAAATTGATAGGCAGGGCGTAGGTTTGGAATTTAAAGAGGAGACCGGGATGCCATACACGGTCATAGGCATTTTGGAGGTCAAGGGAAACAAAAATGACGGAGCGACGGGAGTTGAGCTGGAGGGACAAAAGGTGAACAAGGCTGAGGAGTTGGTCTTCAGCAGAGAAGGAGGGTCGGAAGCCACACTGGGTAAGGGGGAGGAGGTGGTGTTGAGCAAGGTGCTGATGGATTCAGTGGGAGAGGATGGATTCAAGGACGTTACTGAAGACGGAGGTGAGGCAGATGGGACGATAGGAAGAGGTGGCAGAAGGGGGTTTGTTGGGTTTGAGGAATAAGAGGATGTGGGAGGTCTTCCATAGGTCAGGGTAGAAGCCAGCAGAGAGGATGACATTATAGAGATGGGCGAGGACAGTCAGGAAGGAATAGGGGCTTTCTCGAAGATGACGGTAGGTGACACAGTCGTGGCCAGGGGCTGTGTTTGGGTTGGACCGGAGGATAAGTTTAATGTCTTGTGCTGTGATGGGAGTGTTTATGATGGAGGGGGGCCACTGCCCCTAGTACTGGAGACTAGGAGCAAGTGGAGCGACCGAGGTATCGGCACGTTCCATGACGGTGGGGAAAAGGGAATAATCAAAGTGGGGATCATCAGGGATGGAGAAGACTTCGGAAAGGTGGGAAGCGAAGTGGTTGGCCTTACTGAGGTTGCCAGGAAGTGGGCGATCGTTATGGAGAAGGGGGTAGTGGGGAGTGGAAAGGGAACCAGTAAGGCGATGGAAGGCGGACCAGTACTTGGAGGAGTTGATAGGGAGGGTGGCGTTGAGTCGTGTGCATGTCTGGCGCCAGTCTCGGCGTTTCGTTGCTGTAATAAGGTTCCATACGTGTCGTTGTATTTGCCAGTGGCGTTGGAGTGTATCCCTGTCACGAGTGCGCAGGAAGGAGCGATAGAGGCGACGGGATTCACGGAGGAGGAGGACAGCCCGCGGAGGGAGAGTGGGACGGTGTGCATGGGTGGTTTGAGTAAGAACATGGGCCTCCACGGCGTCAGTAATTACCTTCTGAAGGAAGGACGAGGCGTGGATGATGTCGTCAGGATGGCGATAGGTAAGAGGGTGGCTTTCGACCTGGGTGGAGATGGAGTCCCGGTAGGCATCCCAGTTGGCACGGTCATAGTCATGGACGACCCTGGGAGGGGGTGCAGGGTGCGGAGCCAGAGGGGGGGTGGTGAGCAGACGTTACGGTGAGAAGGACAGGGAGGTGATTGCTACCTGTGGGGTCAAGGACGGCGACAGCGATACGCCCAAGGAGGTTGGCGGAGGCAATGACAACATCGGGGGTGGTGTCACTTTCGGGTCGGGTGTGCTGGGGAAGGGGAACAAGGTCACCTTGGATCGTGGAGAGGAACTGATGCCACCACCGAAGGGCAGCAGGAGTGCGGCTATGGATGTTGAGATCGGCGGCAATCACATAGGTGGAGAAGGTGTGGTCAATGTGCGAGATGAAGTCATAAGGAAGAGGAGCTGTGGAGTGGACATAGATAGTGGCACAGGTAATGGCGAGGGAGGAGAATAAGACGATAAGGATAAGGTGTTCAGTGGGGTCATTGAGGAGAGGTTGTGGCCGGACGGGGATATGCTTAAGGTGGCCAATCGCGACGCGACCCTGCGCACGAGGACCAGGAGCGTCAGTGCGGTAGAGGATATGGGGAGAGGTGTGGATAGAATGGTGGGGCTGGAGAAAGGTTTCATTCAAGAGGAAGGTGTCGACCTGGTGGTGGGAGAGGGTGTGCATGAGGAGGTATTTGTTGGAGCGGAAGGAGCGAATGTTCTGGAAGAGGTTGCGATAATCGTGCCACGCCATGGCGGGAAGGAGAGGGGGAAGGGAGGGAAGGGAAGAGACACAAACTATGGTGTCGAGGTGGGTGAAGGTGAAGTGGGCTTGGTTGTGGGAGTAGGTGGCAAATGTATTCAGGTGGAAAAAGGAGCGAGCGGCAAGGGAGATTTGTTGGAAGGTGTGGGGGTGCTGAAAAGGGTGAATGTTTTCGAGTACAATGGTAAGGAACCGGATGATGTCCTCGGCCGTGGGGGGTGGACAGAGGGAATTGTTTGGATGGACAGGGGGATCGACGGGATGAACTGGGACTGTAAGCTCAGGGGTGGCTGGTGGGGGTTTAGCTTTACACTTGTGGGAGTAGGTGGGATGAGGGCCATTGCAGGTATTACAGGAAGGAGGAGCAGCGAGGTTGGGGCAGTTCTTAAGAAAGTGGGAGGCCTTGCAATGGGGACAGGTGGGGGGTTTTTGCAGTTGAGGGTCAGGTGGTCATTGTACATCAGGCACCGCTGGCAATGGTAGGATTGGGGAGGGGCTTTGGAGGATTCGACAGGGTGGCGACGGTGGTATATCAGGGCACCCTGGGTGAGGAGATGGTCAATGGATGGGGCAGACTCAGAGAACGCCTGCATGAGGTAGGTGGGACCAGAGGCATTGTGGATACGGCGGGCAGAGCGGATTTCCAAGTCCGGGTGGGAGATCAGTTCTGCCAACACTTCATCCTCTGTGATCACCGGGCTGAGCTTGGTGATCACAGCGGTGTTGGTGGGGGGGGGGGGGGCGACGGGGAGGCTGGGGCTGCTGAGGAGTGGAAGCGGAAAGGAAGGGTGTCAGAGAGGCATGGGGGCCAAACATAACTCGTGGGAGTTTTCGCAGGAGGTCTGTGTGAAAGGATGGGGATGGGGACTTGATAAGGAAAGAGTCCCTGCGGGGAATGAGTTGGGAAAAGGGAGCACCAGGTAAGTACTTTCGTATCTCCATGGTGAGGGCATGAGCGTCGAGGAACTTAGGATCGGGAGTTGACACGACAAAGGTGTGGAGGGTGGGGGCTGAGGTATGGATGGCAGGAGGAGGGGTGGTGTCCATGGAGACGGCAGGGGGAGGGGGAGGTGGTGTTGACTTTTTGTGGGAAGCGGCGGGAGCAGGGTCGGAAATGACGCGCTTTTGGGGTTTTTTGGAGACTGGAGGCTGGGAGGAGGGGAGACGAACGGGGAGGAGAGGGAGGTGGCGGGTGGCAGATCCCTGTGGCGTAGTGGAGGCACCGGGAGAAGCAGCCGGTTCAGTGGTGGCGATGGTGGCTCGGCGCGACGTGATGCGTGCGGGAGATGCAGATGACAAAGTGACGGGGTGGGTGAAAGAGGGGAAGCCGACTACCTGGGGTGCGGCAGCAGAGGTGGCAACAGAAGCGTACGTGAGGGTGGGGGTAGTAGTGGGAGCTGTTGAGGGTGTAGAGGCTGGAGGAAGGGTGTAGAGGTGTGGGTATACAGCAGGGGAGGAGATAGGGGGATGGGTAAGTGAGGGAAGTGGAGGGGAGGTGTGAGGAGGGAGGCCAGGGGCGGCACTCCAGGAAGTGACTGTGGGAGAGGGGGAGGGGGAGGTGTAGATGGCAGTGGAGGTGGGAGTACTCATTGCAGACGAACGGCGACTGACAGACGGACGGGCAGCAGGCGGCGGCGGCGTCGCCGTCGGTGGCGGCGGCGGCGGCGGCGGCGATGGTCGGCGACGAACAGACGGACGGACAGCAGACAGCAGCAGCGGCAACGGCGGCGGCGGCAGCGGTTACGGCGACGGAGACGGTGATGGACAGCGAGCAAGCAGGCGGACGGACGGGCGAACAGCTACAGCAGCAAGCAGCGGGCGGGCGAACGGACAGACTGGCGGACAGACAGACACAATCTTCGATGACAGAGATTCCACCCTGAGAGTATCCCAGGCTTTGCAATCCGACGCTTTCGATGGAGGGGATCCAACCCTCTAGATGCGTGTCATGAACTAGCGAATTTCCCACTTTTATGTGCAAAGGACGGCTTCTGATTAGCTGGAATACGTCATAGCAACAGCGATATGCCGTGTAGTGAAGTGGTGCCCTCTACTTCCATAGATGTAGTTTCTATCCTGCGTTGCTTGCAGCGCCATCCCTTGAAACAGGAGGTAAAGTGCGAGAAGTTTTTCTCTGCGATTTTTCTTTATCCAGTGCACTCTTCCAATTGTTTCTAAGTGCATAGCCGCTGTCTCTGTTAAAGTTACTATCGCTAAGTCTAATTTCGACTGCTTCCCGGATCACAGAGTCCAAGTAATTCGATGCGTGGGCTATTACTCTGGTTTCTTCAAATAAAATCTTATGCTTGTTAAGCAAGCTATGTTCAGCCACCGCTGATTTTTCCAAGTACCTGTATTTCAGGTGGCGCTGGTGCTCGATGCAGCGGTCGGCAACGGTTCTTACAGACTGGTCCACGTAATTCTCGCCGCATTCGCAAGGAATAGTATAAATTCCCGGCACTCTTAAGCCGATACTATCTTTGACTGATCTCAACATTTCCTTAATTTTCCTAGGTGGTCGGAAAACTGGTTTTATTCCCTGCCTCTTCAGGACTCTGGCTATCTTGCTCGTTGTAGCACCGCAATAAGGAAGCCGCGCTATGTGTTGGTCCTCTTCTTGTATGTGGCCGGCATTGTGTCTTACTTTCTTGGACAATACTGATTTAATTTCACTGTCGGAATAATCATTCCCATTGAAAACAGTCGTCAAATGGTTAATCTCGGGACCGAGGTGGTCCTTGTCGGAAACAGTCCTGGCTCTGTGTACTAAAGTATTCAGCATAGCTCTCTTCTGAGACGGATGATGGAACCTATGGCTATGCAGATATAAGTCTGTATGGGTTGGATTCCTGTACACAGAATAGCCCAGTCGTCCGTCCGTCTTTCGCTCTACCAATACATCTAAAAAAGGTAACTTCCCTTCCTTCTCTTCCTCCAATGTACATTATATGTTTGGATGTACACCATTTAAATGCTCGACGAACTGCTGCAGCGTGTCGCTGCCGTGTGAGCAGATTAAAAAAGTATCGTCGACGTATCTGTAGAAGCATGATGGGCGGAGGTGAGCACTGCTCAACGTTCGTTCTTCAAAGTCTTCCATGAAAATATTCGCTACTGCTGGTGACAGTGGCGAACCCATGGCTGTTCCGTCCGTCATATCATAATAACTTCCACTGTATAAAAAGTAAGTGGTCGTCAAGGTATGCCGGAACAACTTCAAAATTTGTGAGGAAAAATGAGCACCCAACAGTTGTAATGTGTCATCTACAGGTACTTTGGTGAACAGAGAAACCACGTCGAGGCTGACCATGATATCACTTGGGCCTATCTTCATCTGTTTTATGATATCAACAAACATTTTTGAAATCTTAATAAGATGTGGGCAGTGGCCAACTATAAGCGCCAACAATTTAGTTAAGTGTTTAGCAAGCCTGTACGTAGGAAAGCCAATAGCGCTAACAATCGGTCTCAACGGGACGTTCTCCTTATGAACCTTTGGCAAACCGTACAGTCTTGGTGGCCTAGGTGCTCTCGTCCGTAAGTTCTTCATGAGTTCGTCGGTGACGCCAGAGTTTTTTAGTAGCTCCCTTGTCTTCCCGCTGAGCGCCGATGTGGGATCCCGTCTGAGAATCCGGTATGTGCTATCCTCCAATAATAATCCAACTTTCTTGTGGTAATCTGTAGCATTGAGGATTACCGTGGCGTTCCCCTTGTCAGCAGGTAAAGCAACTAGATCTTCATCCTTCTGCAACAATTACAGTCCTAGTCTCTCCTCTCTGCTGATGCTTGACTTAGGCGGCATGGATGTCGCTAAAATTCGGCTAGTAGCAAGCCTTACGTTATCCGCTGCTTCTTGTGGAAGATGACGAACTGCTTGCTCCACTCCACTAATTATCTCAACCACCGGTGACTTACGTGGGGCAGGGGCAAAGTTCAGTCCTTTACCGAGAGCTGAGATGGTAGCTTCATCAAGTTCCTTGTCAGAGAAGTTGATAACAGTGCGGTGAATGCCGTTGGACCCAGTAGTTCCTTGATCACGGTTAAGCCGCTCAAATTTATCGGCCTGTTTCGCAGTAGTCCTGCTTAAATTGGCTCGTTGGTGTGCCGCCAAAGTCATATCCACCCATACCCAGTCCAATGGTGAGAGGACTCCGGCCAGAAATAAATGGCAACTAAATAACAGGCCAGCGTTCGTGTCTAGTTCATACCTGGTATGACGTATCCTCTCTTTCACAATAGCATGGCTGGTCTTTCGTAAAATTCTGTTTACTGCAGCGGTTCTGATGTGGTGTTTGACGACTGCAAACTTCGATACTACCTCCTTGTCACGACAGCGTTGTAAAAAAAAGCCAGATTGCTCAGCAACTGAGACTATGTCAGGCGCAGCTTCTCCAGGTGACGAACGCTGCGTGCTATATCCTCCCTGTAGAGGAAACTAATACGACTACGAAGTCTTTCGCGACGTATTTCTTGAATAAAAGGATTTTACAACTGTTGGCTGCCCATTTTTCCTCAGAAATTTTGAAGTTGTTCCGGCATACCTTGACGACCACTTACTTTTTATACACTGGAAATTATTATGAAATGACGGACGGAACAGCCATGGGTTCGCCACTGTCACCAGGAATAGCGAATTTTTTCATGGAAGACTTTGAAGAACGAGCGTTAAACAGTGCTCACCTCCGCCCATCATGCTTCTACAGATACGTCGACGATACTTTTTTAAATGTGGCCACACGGCAGCGACACGCTGCAGCAGTTCGTCGAACATTTAAATGGTGTACATCCAAACGTAAAATTTACGTTGGAGGTAGAGAAGGAAGGGAAGTTACCTTTTTTAGATGTATTGGTAGAGCGAAAGCCGGATGGACGACTGGACCATTCTGTGTACAGGAAGCCAACCCATACAGACTTATATCTGCATAGCCATAGCTTCCATCATCCGTCTCAGAAGAGAGCTATGCTGAATACTGTAGTACACAGAGCCAGGACTATTTCCGACAAGGACCACCTCGGTCCCGAGGTTAACCATTTGACGAATGTTTTCAAGAGGAATGGTTATTCTGCCTGTGAAATTAAATCAGTATTGTCCAAGAAAGTAAGACACAATGCCGGCCACATACAAGAAGAGGACCAACACATAGCGCGGCTTCCTTATTGCGGTGCTACAACGAGCAAGATAGCCAGAGTCCTGAAGAGTCAAGGAATAAAACCAGTTTTCCGACCACCTAGGAAAATTAAGGAAATGTTGAGATCAGTCAAAGATAGTATCGGCTTAAGAGTGCCGGGAATTTATACTATTCCTTGCGAATGCGGCGAGAATTACGTGGGCCAGTCTGTAAGAACCGTTGCCGACCGCTGCATCGAGCACCAGCGCCACCTGAAATACAGGTACTTGGAAAAACCAGCGGTGGCTGAACATAGCTTGCTTAACAAGAATAAGATTTTATTTGAAGAAACCAGAGTAATAGCCCACGCATCGAATTACTGGGACTCTGTGATCCGGGAAGCAGTCGAAATTAGACTTAGCGATAATAACTTTAACAGAGACAGCGGATATGCACTTAGAAACAATTGGAAGAGTGCACTGGATAAAGAAAAATCGCAGAGAAAAACTTCCCGCACTTTACCTCCTGATTCAAGGGATGGCGCTGCAAGCAACGCAGGATAGAAACTACATCTATGGAAGTAGAGGGCACCACTTCACTACACGGCATATCGCTGTTGCTATGACGTATTCCAGCTAATCAGAAGCCGTCCTTTGCATATAAAAGTGGGAACCGCGCTAGTTCACGACCCACCCTCTACAATGTCATCCTTGCCACTGGCTTCTATCCCGACCTGTGAAAAACCTCCCATATCGTTCTCCAAACCCAACAAGCCTCCAACTGATGCCTCTTCCTATCGTCCTATCTGTCTCACATCGGTGTTCAGCAAGCTCTTGGAATCCATCCTTTCCCGGCGCATCCATCACCACCTCCGCCACAACCACCTCCTCCCAAACACCCAATGTGGCCTTCGACCTTCCTTCTCTGCTGATGACCAACTCCTCCGCCTCACTCATCTCCTCTCCCTCCAGCTTAACTCCCGTCGCTTCGCCATTTTTGTCTCCCTTGATCTCGAAAAGGCCTACGACCGTGTCTGGCATCCCGGTCTCCTGTTTAAACTCCAAACCTACGCCCTTCCTGTCAACTACATCCGTCTGGTGGCCTCCTTCCTCTCCCACGGCCCCTCCTATGTTACCATCCATAATGCCACTTCCTACACCTTCTACCCCTCTCTAGGTGTGCCCCAGGGCTCTGTCCTCTCCCCTCTCCTCTACCTCCTGTACACAGCAGATATGCCCCAACCCCCCCCCCCTCCAGTACAACTCTTGCAATATGCGGATGACATCGCATTCCTCGCCCTCGCTCCTACCATCCAACGGTCCCAACGCCTTCTACAGAATCACCTTGACGTTATTGTTGCATGGTGTAACCAGTGGCTCCTGAAACTCAACCCTTCGAAGACCCAGGCAATCATCGTAGGTCGTACCACTCGCTCCTTCCGGCTCCTGGATTTCTCCCTTACTGTCTGCGCCCGTCCTGTCCGCCTCACCCCCACCCTCACCTACCTTGGCCTCACCGTTGACCGCCACCTCACCTGGATCCCTCATCTCCGCTTCATCCAATCCAAAGCTGACAACCGCCTCCGACTCCTCAAACTCCTCTTCGGCCGGACATGGGAGTTGCGCCCCTCTACCATCCTCCACACCTACAAATCCTTAATCCGTCCCATCCTCTGTTATGCCAGTCCTGCCTGGATATCGCCCCCCCCCCCCAAATTCTATAAGTCCCTCCAGATCCTTGAGCGTCATGCACTCCACCTCGCCTTCCGTATACGCCTCCCGTCCCCTACGCGGATCCTCTATGATTTCATTCCTTTCCCCCATCTGCTCCTATTCCTCGAACATAACTGCATCCTCTACACCTCCCGCCGTCTTGAACCCCCTCACCCCCTGGTTGCTCCTCTCCTCTCCTATCCCCGCCCCTGCCCTGTCTTCACCATTGTGTCCACCCTACCCTCCATCTCTACACCCTACATCTCCTTTCCCAAGGTGGCTTCCATCAACTCCCCCTCCCAGATGATGCCCTCTCTCTCTCCGTTTATCCCTCCTATCAACTCTGATCCTCACTCCCCCTCCTTTCCTCTTTCCTTTTCCCGGGCTCCCTCTCCCCCCCTTCCATCCTCTTTCTTCCCCACCTCCCCTCTCTTTGCCCCCTTCTCTCCTCCGCGTCCTTTTACATTTCCCTCCTCTGCCTCCTCTCATTCCTTCTCGCGTCTGCCCTTCTCCCCCTTTATTAGTCCTCTCCCTCCTTGGTTCCCTCCCCCTATTCGTTTTTTTCCTCTCCTCCCTCCTTGTTTTTCCCCCTCCTGCAGGTCCCCCCCCCCATCTGCCTTTGGCTCGGGGATGTCGTCTTTGTGCTGCTACTTTCGTGCAGTGTTCTACAGTGAGTGTTCTACAGTGCGTGTTTTACGGTGAGTGTTCCGTGTTGTGTTTTTTGGGAATTGTTGCGCACGGCTATCATACTGTCGCTGGGTGTGCTTTTTATCTCTTGCGAACAGAAACCAGACTGTCGCCATGTTTTTTAATTGTGTGTCTACTATTTTACTTGTCTGATTCCTGCATCTTTTATCTACATTGCCAACCCCTTTTGCTTGCTGTTTTAACTTTCCGCAAATTTACGCCATTTTACACTTTAAATCACCATTTTCTCGCCTGTTTTTCCTTGTTTCTTTCTTCTTCCTTTATTTAAAAGAAGTCTGTGGGCTGTAGAGCAGCGTAGTAAGCTGCTGCCAGCCCGCCCCCTTCGGGGGGAATTGAAAATCAATAAAGAAAAAAAAAATAGTTCACGACAGTCAGTTTTAGCCCTGACAACGGCCATGGAGGTAGTGGTTGAAAGCTTGGAGTTTTATCCTGAATTGACGCGGCATGTACACCGAGAGATTTTTATTCAAGAAATACGTCGCGAAAGACTTCGTAGCCGGTCAAGATTAATGTTTGCGCGAAGACCCACTTCCTTTTGGGTGAGCTCGTGTTTAGTATTGAAAGGGTAGGTTTTACTGATGAGAAGTCGGATTATAAAGGAGGTGTCATGCGTGAGCGTACTGAGAGAACTTTTCCAGGGGAGGGTAAACAACTAGTTCGTCCTAGTGGGAGGGGTTGTTTTCGTTGTGGTAACGTTAACCATATTGTGCGCCAGTGTCCTCTGCAACGCAGGAAGCGTCCGAAGAGCTGATTCCAGAAGCGTGGGCGTCTTACGGCCCCCTCTCGTTCCAAGCAGTGTAATCGTATTAGGGCGGAGACTAACCCCTTTTTACCATTCGTTTGCACCTACGTCAATCATGAACCTGTTTGTGCCTTGATAGATTCGGGGAGTAGTGTGTGTCTCATGGATTGCGACTGGTATGTCAATAGGCAAGCTGTCTGTAAAGTCGCCCCCTTGGAAGAGGCCCCAGGTATGTCTGGGTCCACCCCCCACCCCCTCCTCCCCATTCTGGTACTTGAACTTGCCGTGCCTATTGCCTATGTGACGTCACCTGTTTTGAAAATGTGTCATGAGGGGGTGTATCTGTGGGAATCCTTTTGTGTTGAAAAAAAAATTGTGAGGTCCATTATTGGTTAAACTTTATCTCATTATAGTAGTGTCCTTTTGTGAACATTACTGTGTATAGAAATTAATGTACTTGCAAGTCACTTAATGCTTGGTTAAAGATTAATGTTGTTGTTTGAATAGGGCGGTTGCCCAGCTTGTAAGGATTTTGAATTTTATAGATAAAATTTTATTTGGCCAAAGAAGAGTTAAAGTGTTGTTGTTATAAACAGTGAATGTTGCTTATGTGGCCAGGCAATCCCGCTCAACAGCAACTGGCTGATTAGGGTGGATTAACCACCACAAATCATTACGTACTATACATTTTGGAACTTTAACTTATTGGTGATGTCTGGTTGGATGAAAGAAAGGTCTGAAAAAATACGTGAATAAATATGTGTAATTCAATGATTCCACAAATTCCTCCGTTTTTGATAATCTGTGTTCTGAGATTATATCATTTTTCAAACTACCGCTGGCAGCGAGTAATTAGTAGTTTTAAACGGCTAGATGTGTAGTGAGCTGTTTTGAAAGGTATGCAGAGGATTTATTTCCCTTATATCTTAATAGGTTTGTAAGGTACGGTGACTGCTCTTCGGAAAGTACAGCTTCACGTTTCTCTCGTATTAAGCAACTCAATTACCTCTTTGTTTCCTAGCAATTCTCTATCTATTAGGGAGAGTCTAGTAACTGGAGGATAGTGTAAGTAGGAACACGTGACGTTTCCTGACCTAGTGACTCACTTTAGAACCACATGAAAGATGAGCACTAGAAACGGATATAAGCAGATTCCAGTCTACCCTGTAGTTTTTGTTGTTGAGAGATACACTATATGATCAAAAGTATCTGGACACCCCCAAAAAATACGTTTTTCGTATTAGGTGAATTGTGCTGCCACCTACTGCCTGGTATTCCATTTCAGTGACCCCAGTAGTCATTAGACATCGCTAAAGAACAGAATGGGGCGCTCCAGAGAACTCACGGACTACGAACGTGGTCAGGTGATGGTGTGTCACTTGTATGTCTGTACGCGAGGTTTCCACACTCCTAAACGTCCCTAGGTCAACTGCTTCCGATGTGATAATGACGTGGAAACGTGAAGGGACACGTATAGCTCAAAAGCGTACAGGCCGATCTCAGACATCTATCCAGACCATTACACAGGAATTCAAAACTGCATCACTATCCAGTGCAAGCACTACCACAGTTAGGCAGGAGGTGAGAAAACTTGGATTTCATGGTCGAGCGGCCGATCATAAGCCACACAGCCCGCCGGTAAATGGCAAACGATGCCTCGCTTGGTATAAGGAGCGTAAACATTGAACAATTGAACTGTGGGAAAACGTTGTGTGGAGTGACGAATCACGGTACACAATGTGGCGATCCGATGAGAGGTTTCGGGTATGGCGAATTCCCCGGTAAACGTCATCTGCCAGCGTGTGTAGTGGCAACAGTAAAATTCGTATTCGGTGATATTATGGTGTGGTCGCGTTTTTCATGGAGAGGGCTTGCACACCTTGTTGTTCTACGTGGCACTCTCACAGTACAGGCTTACCTTCTTGCTTCCCACTGTTCAAGAGCAATTCGGGGATGGCGGCTGCATCTTTCAACACGATCGCGCACCTATTCACAATGCACGGCCTGTGGCGAAGTGGTTACACGACAATAACATCCATGTAACGGACTGGTCTCCACAGAACACCTGTGGGAAGTTTTGGAACGCCGACTTCGTGCCAGACCTCACTGACCGACATCGACACCTCTCCTCAGTGCAGCACCGTGAGGAACGGGCTGCGTTCCCCAAGAAACCCAGCACCTGATTGAACGTATGCCTGCGAGGGTGGGCCAACACCACGCTGAATTCCAGCATTACTGATGGAGGGCGCCACGAACTTTTAAGTCATATTCAGCGAGGTTTCCGGATACTTTTGATCACATAGTGTATGAGATTGTTTTGTGTAGCATTTGTAAATATTATGAGTTCTACATAGTGTTTTATGATATATTAAAGCTATTTGGGAAATATTGTTAGTTCTACAGTTACAGAGTTTAATGGTGCATAAAATTCAGTACAGCTTTAAAACTAGTTATACAAACGGGTAAGCTAAACTTCGTCGGTCGTGAACCATCTTGTAGCCTGAAACGTCAGAATGTTTTCTATTACCAAACATGTTATATTTGCAGATGAACTGAGTTTGTTTAATGACTCAACAATATCACCTCTCTTGTAAATGGAAGTATTAGTTAATTGCCAAAAGCTTTTCTACGAAGACGTTTTTGACTTTAGCTGGTTTTTGATGACACTTCTCCTTAATTTCATTTCACTTCTTGATTATTGGAGTGTAACATAGTAATAATGTAACACATTGAATGATAAATACAACGCTGTCAAGATTTTCTCGACTGCAACACTTCTAAATCTCAACAGAACATTTGTTCCTAGCTACACGAACATTTTTTCACCTTTTTCCTTTTTGTGTGCAAACGTGCACAGTTCTAAATGTTATGAAAAACTAAGATTGTGACCTTGGCAGGGATACGGAAAGATTAAGGCTGGTATCAAAGAAATCGCTATACCATCAACATATTGTAAGTTAAATTATAAAAGCCAACCGAAATTCCATTTACACGTATTGTATATATACACGTGGCGAAATAGTGAACGCATACAATGCGTACCTACGTGTTACTGCAAGTACAAGCCCAACAACCTTATCAAAATTACAAAAGGCACTGAGGAAACACATTGAGAAGGTATATGGGAAACAAGATCGACCATTTACTCCTAAACTGGCAGGAAATAACTAGTAGGCCGTTATACACGTTACGATTGAAGTCCGATACCAGCGAAAACCATGAAACCGAAATTGCGTGACCGTAATACATCTGACTCAGTCCGGTGCTAGCGAGAACTATGAAACCGAAATCGCCCGATCATAATGCTTCGAAAATGTGGATTTCATTATGACTGACAATTAACGCTGATAATAGAGACGATTAAGGAAACTACTGCGATCTTGAAATCTGTTGTAGTTTCATAGCATACGCCCAAGTGCCTGCCATAAAACGGCTTACGACAAGTCTGTAGCGGCAGGAATTTCGTATCGTCAAGAAAACTTTTCATCTCTGACTCATACTAAACAGGAAGTAGACTGAAGGTCTTTCGAAACATATGGAAGAATAATGAAGGTTTTCGTTACCAGCCTCTCAGTGCGCAGCCCACTGCCCATCAGCAAACAATATCCGCTGGGTCCAAAAACGTACCTGTCCTTCCATTAAACGAAGCGGAAGCGTTCCCTGGCCAACTTTACCGACAAAAGAGCAAAGTAGCACATGTGTGTCACAGGCCCAAAGACTTCGCTTCGTCAGGTATATCGACAGTTTTAGGGTAGTTTTGCTTCAACAAATATTTCGTCTGCTGAAGTCTGACATGATACCAACTTTTGTTGAAAGTTGGAGTGATAAAAGTATGTAGCTGACATTTCACAGCATGTACCATCATACGACAGTGCCTTTAGTTTCACATGCAAAAGTAGTAGTTCAAGGATGGGGAAGAAAGAACGAGATAGCTATGTTTATATGGTGATGTACTGGTGGAGGGGCAGTTGTGTGAACGAAGGAGAGACTGATAAGAGAAACAAGTGTGTAAGGTGTCAGGCAAATCCAACACCTTCCATGAAAACCCTGACATGATAGCAAATCCGGCAGTATGTCACATAGCTCCGAATAAATCCTGACATTAAATTAACCAAAGTAATACGATCAACGAGTGAGCAAATGGAATACCACAAACTAACACAAGAACGCCAGAACGCCTTCCCACCGTGAAACAGACGCAGTTCCGAGGGAAGAAACGAGAACAGAAGCCGAGAACAGAGTCGTGTAAGCGAGAAGGCCCTACGATAAGGGACGCACACCCACATCTCCGGCCGACCGCTAAGACCACCCCCCAGCCCATGTTAAAAGATAGAGCCCTGCAGAAGAACAGTATAGATCTTACGATAACACTAAAAGGGCCACACCAGCTGAAAGTTTTAGCGTGAGACTATACGCGTCTCTGTTACGTTGCAAACATTAAAAACATTGCCCCACCACGAAAAGTATAACGTTTCTCATTGGATAGACAGATGTTTTGTAGGCGGAGCTTAAGGTTAACATTGAGACCCTGATTGGTCAGTTGAAAACACAGCCAGATAGCTTTTCTTAAACCAACTTCGGTAAATTGTAGTAAGCGGAAGTTAGAGAGGAGTTGCTTCCGAGACGGTGAGGTGTGTGGAGCTGCGCCGTCCGTCGCCCCCTGACAGTGCTTAACCACCCACAAGGTAATGAACGCACGCGATGCCGCACAAGAGTGCATAAGGCTTCACTCAGAACTGCAGAATTCTCGTCTGTTACATCCCCTGTTTGCGTAATACTAGTGCCGATCGTCAATTAAAGCTCATGGTATTCACATTTGCTACTCAAAGTTAAACTCTGAAACGCGATGATTTTTCTGTTATATAATTATTGAGAAGCCACATCAGCCACTGTAATTTACGACAAGTTAAATAAGTAATTAAAGATAATTGAGGTTCACTGTAGACCATTTTTGATAGTTTTCTCTTTTATGAAATGTAATTTAAACGTAGATTATAGACGTGATATGGCATAGATCATCCTTCGATTCATTATACATCTTGGAAACCCATTCAGGGAATATTCGTTCACATTTCTGTTGACCGCAGTTGGTTTTTATCATCCTGTATTAAAATATTTCCTTTTATCAATAGTGCAATTTATGAACAATGTATTGTGAGTAGAATAAAAATTCCAATGGTAAACTTAACCAGTTTCTCGACGTTATTTTACCACATAACTAAAAATAGGAAAGCCTTGAACTCCTTCCACTAAATTTAGTTAGTTTTAAGATTCTTTTACGGGGAGTGCAGTGGAGCTGACGCTGAAATCATTAAGTATTTGATTATATCATCGCCAGTCTCACTGAACTCTTCTGAACTCTACATGTCATGTGTAGTCTGGCGTCTCCTTACCAGCAACAAGTGCCCAGGTTCAAACTAGTCAATTCCCTAAAAAACACGCTCAGAGCGTCGTTGCACGAAAGTGGTAGGGAAACACGACTTAGAACAAACAGACACCACGCAGAATGTTAGAGGTGGAATGTAAGAAGAAGCAGTGAAGGGTGTAAGTCGAGCCTTTTAAGAAAAAGGTGTTGTACTAGGTAGGTCAACCGTTGAGTTACACACCACTATAAGAATTCCGGACAAATAAAGATGCCCGCGCCCGCTAAGTGAAGCACCGAATTAAATACCTCTGGAAGTTTAAGGCGCAATTTCACAGGAGTCGTAAAGCGCAAACGCGACGGCGCACGCTCTGGGAACGCCGGTGGACAGCCGCCAGTGCAAACTGCGGCAAAACGGTCGCCGTGGCCGCTCAACTGCCGCCGAATGCGCCAGACGCGCGTTTGCTTTTCTTTCCTCAAAACCCTCAGGCGCGGAGGAAAAATAAGCTACTGACGTTTCTGTGCTGGACGGAAAGCTGTCGCAACAAATATCTCTCTTCAACGGGTGGTAATACTTTGTACTGGACAGGAACTTCTACGAAGGGCCATTCGCGTTTATGTAGCATATTCGACGATGTATGGATACTTCCTTTGGATACAAATAAAATGTCTTTCCCGCTGCAGTTTCGCAGAGAGCTTTGATAAAACCAGTTTAGCACTACAAACGTAACGACAAACATTGCTTTCACTGCGAGGCAGCAGAAAAGTCTTTCAATAACATGTGTATTTTGTCTCCGTAACATGGAGTACAGAGGATATAGAACGTAGACTGCCAATGGCAAGAAAAATGTATCTGGAAAGAGAAGTTTGTTGACATAGAATATAGGTGTTAGGCAGTGTTTTATGAAGCATTTATTTGGAGTGTAGCCATGTAAGGGAGTGAAAAGTAGACGACAAACGATTGATATAAGAAGAACATAGAAACTTTTGAAGTGTGGTGGTACAGAAGATTGGTGAAGGTTAGGTGGCTAGAGGATGACAAATTAGGAGGTATTGAATAGAATTGGGGAGTCAAGAAATTTCCGTCAGAACTTGACTAAAAGAAGTGATAAAATGTAAAAGTGTGACTAGCGCCTTCCATTGGTTAGACCGTTCGCCCGGTGCAAGCCTTTCGATGTGATGCCACTTCGGCGACTTACGCGTCGATGGAGATGAAATGATGGTGAATAGGACAACACAACACAACACCCCGTCCCTGAGAGGAGAAAATCTCCGACTGAGCCGGGAATCGAACCGAGATCCTTAGGATTGACGGTCTCTCACGCTGACCACAAAGCTACCGGGGGCGGACAAAAGAAGCGATTAACTGGCAGGCACATACCGTAAGGTTTTCGTGTGTTTTGTGACAGTGTAAATACTCGTAATTCCCCTTTACTGTCTTGTTACGAAGATGGATGAGCTCGCTGCACAAATAATAGTAAGATATAATCTGTGGTGCAGTTGGGCCTTGACTGCCAGTCAGTTGTGCAGCGCTGGCGTGTTCTTATTAGAGGCACAGTAGCAAGCAGTTGGGTTTTATAGAAGGTGGTCTGATATTTGTGAATCTGGGAGACTATATCTGGAATACATCATTATGGATACAAGAACTTCTTCATGAAGCTGTTTTATTGACTGTATCGATGTAGAAGTTTTTAAGGAATATTTCGAGGTAACCAATGCACGCACAAAATTGGAATGTTTGTTTGTTAGAACTATCAAATGAACGAAATCTTTGTCCTTAGATAACTAATAATCTTCATGATTTGTGTTAATTTGAGCTCTTTCTTTTCATTACGTCAGAAAATACGCAATTGTTTGAAGTGTCTGTAAATTTCGTAATGAGATGATTTCGTAATTGTTAGGGTCTTCCTATGTTGTACAGTATTTTTTGACAATAATCGGAGTTTAATTTTTGGACAACGATTCTCTTTAAATTAAAACCTACCTCTACCATTCTTGATAAAGTTTTGAATGTTTTGCTGCGTGTGCATTATGCCTTGTGCTACACGCTGTCACTCATTGTTGCTGACCAGCAAAGAAAATTGTGTGTCGATTATTTTTCTTTAGCTGCTGCATTTCCTGATTTAAATTTGCTTTCAAGAACGCCAGTACACCAGACACAAAACAGTATGCTGAGAATGTGGTAAGTTACTTTCATTTCAGGGGAGAACTCTTTCCACTCTTGTGTGTAAACAATAGGTACAGTTTCCAGGTGTTGTGCTAAATAAGCAGATTAATTTACAGTAAACAGAGTTAGCCATCTTAAACAGTTACTTCCCATCGTGTCGAGCAGTATTTTATTTTGTAGGTATTTCAAGTCAAGACATTGCACATCTTGCTACGTAACTTTTATACGTACTTCAGTCTTGAGTTTCAGTTAAACAATTTTCACCGAGTATATAGCTGGTTTCATTTGGGATTCAAGTAGATTCATTTCCATTATTTCTGATACAGAATTTTGCTAAGATGTAAGCTTCTTTCACGATACTGTTCACATGCGCAACACAGGGTCAACAAAAATTTTCGAAATGGCTCTGATCACTATGGGACTTAACATCTGAGGTAATCAGTCCCCTAGACTTCCAACTACGTAAACCTAACTAACCTAAAGACATCACACACATCCATGCCTAAGCAGGATTCGAACCTGTGACCGTAGCAGCCGCGTGGTTCCGGACTGAAACAACTATAACTGCTCGGCCACAGCCAGGGTCAGCCAACAGTGAGTTTTGCTCAGTAGTTGAATACTATATCTAGAGCGCACGTTACACGACGATAAAGTTTTTGAAAACAGAATAGACAGTATTTCACATACAGATAAATGACATAGAATGCTGACAATTCTGAGATATCAACGAATCACCAGATTACTATTTATTGTGTATTTAAACTGGAGACCTAGTAACAACGTAGAGGCTGCGTCTCGCCCATAGCCCTCAGTAGTTCACAACCACACAACAGTCCGCAGCAGTCCACCCACCTCACCGCCGCCCCACACCGAACCCAGGGTTATTGTGCGCTTCGGCTCCCATGGTCTGCCATGGGAACGTCTCATACCAGACGAGTGTAACACCAAATGTGTGCGTGAAAGAGTAAGTATGGAGTACGCATACGTGGAGACAGTGTTTGCGCAGCAACCTCTGACTTAGTGAAACTGAGTCGGAATAAGGGGAACCAGCCCGCATTCACCGAGGCAGATGGAAAACCGACTTAAAAACCATCCACAGGCTGGCCGGCACACCGGAACTCGACACTAATCCGTCGGGCGGATTCGTGCCGGTTAGACTGCGCGGCTACAGAAGGATGTAGGTTGCAGTAGTTACTCGGAAATTAAGAGGCTTTGAAGCGTAGCGCCGTATACCGATCCTGCCTTGGAGGCGGTAAAGTGGGAGATGTGTCTCAGAGCTGGATAGTGACAGATGGTGACGCGAGACTGGACGCGCACGTAGTTTATGTATCAGCCGATAGAGGACAACATTGGATAGCGGGACTGTGATTTTAGTTTCGATTGTGCCCACTAGAGTGCACTAAAGTAATAGAATGTTTCCAGAATGAGATTTTTCACTCTGCAGCGGAGTGTGCGCTGATATGAAACTTCCTGGCAGATTAAAACTGTGTGCCCGATGGAGACTCGAACTCGGGACCTTTGCCTTTCTCGGGCAAGTGCTCTACCATCTGAGCTACCGAAGCACGACTCACGCCCGGTACTCACAGCTTTACTTCTGCCAGTATCCCGTCTCCTACCTTCCAAACTTTACAGAAGCTCTCCTGCGAACCTTGCAGAACTAGCACTCCTGAAAGAAAGGATATAGCGGAGACATGGCTTTGCCACAGCCTGGGGGATGTTTCCAGAATGAGATTTTCACTCTGCAGCGGAGTGTGCGCTGATATGAAACTTCCTGGCAGATTAAAACTGTGTGCCCGACCGAGACTCGAACTCGGGACCTTTGCCTTTCGCGGGCAAGTGCTCTCTGGATATGGTAGAGCACTTGACCGCGAAAGGCAAAGGTCCCGAGTTCGAGTCTCGGTCGGGCACACAGTTTTAATCTGCCAAGAAGTTTCGTTTAATAGAATGTTTTTCATAAACTGTTCTATTATTTTCATGAAGTGTTGTTATGTCTTTTCGTGTATGTAAAATGTTATAAATGTGTTTTAGCAGTATGAACGATGTGTGAGTGTGGTTTAAGGTTAATATGAAGATAACTGTTTAACGAGTTGTGTAGTAGGATTTAGTGTGGGAACATTTTGAAGAAGTATGGATATGGACAAAGGTGATTTTTGTAGAATAGATTTGTAAAGTAAGTTTAAGGTGAAGGGAGAGTTAATTCAGGTATAAATAACAATAGTAAATAACTTTATTCATAGACAAAACTTCAGCATATTAGATAATTACGTCGGTAAAAAGTGTAGTCGTTAGTTTTACTACTTTTCCGATTCGTTATTGATGAAAAGTGCGGACTGACGCGGGTTTGTAGTTTTGCTATTGGCTGTTGAGTAAACTGACCAATGGTAAAGCAATATTCTTCGCGCTCCTTTCTCTGCTGGTAGAGAAGACTTAGAGTGTTGTAGAGTCGGAACCTAGCCATGAAACAGTTAGGACTTGTGTAGTAGTAGTTCCGACGGAAATGATGAATTGCCGGATCTAGCAGTGTTTCATACATCAAAAGTGTTGTAAAGTGACGGCATAATTATTCCGATGGATGTGTAGAAATTTCGGAATTTTTAAATGAATTTTGTGACGAAAAAAGACATATATTCCGCGTGGCGTATTGAGCAGGTCGGTGGCTAAAAACTGTTACTGCATTTGGTACCGACAGACTTAATATTTGGCGAGCATTATCAGTCAAAAACAATCAGTATTTTTGTAGCTATTACATTTTCGGGAAATGCAACACCATAAACTTGGTAACGTGAGTGAAAGGGATTGTGAGTGACTGTGTTAAGAGTAGCACGGACTTGGCAGTGATACTTGTTCACCTAAGTTTCAGAATATATTAATTGAGGACAAAATTTCCAACCTTTCATTTAGTGACAAAACTCTCTCCCGAAACGTAGATTAGTGACTTTTGTTGCAGCCTGGTTCACGTCGAAGTACAGTAGGTTTCACTCGGCTTGCCCACTGATGAAATGCTGAGACAATGTTCACAGGTATGTGCAGGTTCGTCGTAAATGGACGGAAGGAACCGCGCCGCCGCAGCTTGCACAGGACAGAGTAGCATGGAGAGTTGTATCAGACCAGTCTTCGGATTGAAGACCACAACAAAAATATACACATACGTCGGAAAGGCATCCGACAGGTTTATATTACAGAACATGTTCAGGGTACTGAACGAAGCGGGTCTAACTATAGTTTCTGGTAATACTCATAGGAATTTTCATAAGGAGCAAGAAGCAAAAATAAAATGCATGAGACAAGGATGTGCTGTGCCTCGTTTATGTTCAGTGCTTGAATCCAGGAAGCTGAACCGAATTGCATTTAATCTGAGGCTGAACTTAAACACCAGTATGAACATCAGTACGGATACAACGAAACGGATGATGAAAGAATTTGAAGTGTGGCCCTCTGTGGGTATGAAAGCTGGAAAGTAGGAGAAAAGAAATAAGATTGCTAGAAGCTCCGGAGACTTAGTGCTTACTGGAGGTTGCTGAAGATGAACAGGAGAGGCAGAGTACCTGATATAAGCAGACGAAACTACTTTCGTACAGCCATAGCTGTGCGTTCTTTGATTGCTCTGGGAGAAGAAAAACTGAACTAGAACACGAGAAATATTAGTCCACTTTAATACATAAATGCTTAAAAGATTTACTGAAGATTGACACAGTCTTTGGCGGAGGAGTGTTGATAATTTAAAACTGCCACTGACTGTGAAATTATCACTTTATGCACAGGTTAACAAACTGTTCGCTTGCAGTACAAAATACAACACTTACAACAATACTAGTTCATTAGAAATTTTAGCTACTCGTTAGTCCTGCTCTAAGATGTTGACTCATTCAGATTAGGTGACGAACTGGGTGGGGCTCTCGCATGTTCGACTACATATTGACCTCAGTGTGAGGGCGCAGCTATACTGTGAGAGAGGGCGAGTCCTCTGGAGTTTCTCCCATTGGTTGTTGCTGATTGCAGCGAGTCCTCGCTCATTTCTATGCTATTGATCCGTGTTGTCGACTTCGGTGTGGCACCACGATCTCTGGACGATTGCACAGCATCAACGAATGGGGCTGAGAAGAAAACAGGAAACTATATGTCCTTGGAAGCACACACATCGAGCCAACAAGAGAGAAATTCGTAGAACACATGTTAAGACACAATAACGTAATTGGAATTACAGGAGAAGGAACTACTGATTTAAGGAATCGCTGGGGAGGACCAAGGAAGTCTTACGTGAAGCTAGGTATGGATGACTTCGAATGTGATACGTAAGCAGAAATGAAGAGGAAGATAGAAAGAACAGTCATACGAGATATTGCAGTATACCAAACTCGGGGCTGTACGGTAAAGAAGATGAACATAAAAATCAATGAATTGTTAGCATAATAGAAGTTAAAAAAAGATACAAATTTCTTCTCTATTTTCAGAAGACCTTGTTTTTGTTCAGACTATACATGAAAATTAGAATTCCCGCGTATAATGCGACAGTGCGCTGGTATGTTTCAAACATTTTTTCATTTTCGTCATGTCGCCGGCCGTCTGTGGAACGACACACCCAAATCTGACGTATGCGCGTCACCCATGAAGCATGTGAATATGTCATGCATATCTATTAAGACGTAAATTCAGCCGTAATGTTAACATATCCTGGATTTCTTATGTTAATAAGAGAACACTTGTTATTGTACATTTTGGTTTTTTTTATGTTGCCAGCAAAAATGAGACGGCAATTCTAAGACACACGTCCCAGCACGCATTGCGCAGGAAGCTGGAGTAGCTGTGATGTTCCCAGCAAAGGACTACGAGGCGCAACGAGCACCGACTGGGGGGTCAAAGGCGCAAACCAGTCGACCAGTAGTTCATCCAAAGATTTTAAATATTAAAATGTATGAGAAAATTGTTCAAATGGCACTGAGCACAATGGGACTCAACTGCTGTGGTCATAAGTCCCCTAGAACTTAGAACTACTTAAACCTAACTAACCTAAGGACAGCACACATCACCCAGCCATCACGAGGCAGAGAAAATTCCTGACCCCGCCGGGAATCGAACTCGGGAACCCGGGCGTGGGAAGCGAGAACGCTACCGCACGACCACGAGATGCGGGCTAAAATGTATGAGAAGGTTAATGAAAGTCCTTGAGTGACAGTCTCTACTAAGAGCGTGCGTTATGGGGTAATGGCGACGGACTCAGCGACTTTGCTAAGTGAACTACCTCAGTCTGTATTCTCGTTGGCTGTGTTATTCATACGTCACTGAGCCTTGGTGACAGCATGATCACAAGAGTACGTATGAATGTGGCGATAGTCGCAGACGACGGCTGCAGAAGACATTTCTCGCGACGACCTACTAGAAAAACAATTTTTTTTGTGAGAAGAGTACTGTGCGATGAATGATAGTTACAGCAACGTTTTCTTACACAAGTTCAAAGCTGCAATAGGTATGCATGTCTGTGCATTTCGGAAGAACATATCAAGTAGAAACGTAGTTTTCACCGAACCTTTGGATAATATACAGGGACTGAACTATTTCGATAAACATTGCATTATTTAAATATTTTCTATGTGAGAAGGTTAAGTATATTACAACAGTAGCGCACTCTAACTAAAGAATGATTTTGCTTGCCATAAGAAACATCAAAGAGCGTAACACACACATAGGCAGTTTGATTTATGTGTACAGCAACTGCAAAAATTTGGAAATACATCCTGCATGATCTGTGGGGGTCTGAACTCTTACGAAATTTTCTCCAAATAAATTTAAATGTTCTGTTTGTTGGTGAATTTTATAATAGTACAATATCACATGTTCATAGCACCTAATACGTCGGCTCCGAAACCGCAGGCAAAACAAATTTTCCTTTCAAATTTTATTAGAGACCCACAGCTGACCATTTTCTTTATCATATCATCAAGAACATCTCATCATTTGAAAACAAAAGCAAGTTTCTCTGTTAAAAAACGTAATGAATAAAATAAGTAGTTGTCTTCCTTGCCTCTTTAAAGAGATTATAATGTAATCACAAGATTATCATTTCAAAGCAGCTGAAACCGATTTTGGAGAAGTTTTATCAAGATTTTAGATTTTAGAGATAGTCGTTATACTGGTGTACAGAGTTAGTAAATAAGTTGGACTGTATAAATATATTTCTTTAATTCTAATAATATTAATTGCAATTAATTCTAATAGCATTATAATTAAAAATATGGATAAGTCACCTTAGGAAAAGGTCATTTTCTTTGTTTCCTCATTTCTTATAACTCAACACTTAGAAGCCTCCTCCATCATAACGTTGGTAGCAGTTAATGTTTTTTCATACAGAAACTTTGTTTTATTATCATGGTTTTTTTCCACGTTATGCATGTATGAAGAACAATTGTAATTTTGTATCAACGCTTCTCTCCTACCCACTGCTCCAGCACACCTCTTAAATATTACACAGTTTACTCATAATGGAATCGTAGTTTCGTGTATACCAAGTGCTACTGCCCACGTTACTGTTAGGCGAGAAACGAAATACACGCAAAATTCGTATTACATGCGTTTCACATTTACGCTGAGGATATTGTTCTGTGTCTGCAGCAACATTTTTATTAAAAACTTTCCTTGTTACTAACAGAGGAGGCGCTGAATTTCACGTAACGCTGCATTGCAGAATTACATTAAAAAACCTCGTTAAATTACTCACATATTGCTAGCTACATAATCTCGCTGTTTCTCGCAAATGTTTTTGCATCTGGGCCATGTCAGCCTGTACTAGTACTTATATTTAACATATTTATGTAATTTTCATTCGCTCAACCTCATGGACATTAGGGGATAGAACTTACTATGTAAAAAATATAGAAAACAGTTCAATTCTGAAATTATAAAATTAAAATAAAACCTTAAACAACAATTTCAATAAACGCTATAGCACCAACGAGGCTTGGAAATTTTCATGAAATATGAAATTCTTGACGCAGCGTATTAGTAGGAAGCAAAAAAGAAATAAGCGAGAAATTGCATAATCTGATACCGGAGGGTTAAGATATGGGAGAGAGCCAGAGGCGCATTAGAATGTTAAGTATGGTTTTACATGCAGAATTACTTACGAGGAAACCTTTATGGATGATAGAAGTCACATATGTCGAATTATAAGCAAAAATTGCGAAATAGATTTTCTTGAAACGTTTGAACCATTTAAAATCAGATATTTTTTGTATCCACTGTGATGAGGCACTGGTGTACAGCTGAAAGATTGTTGTACTACGAGAAGTGGCAGTTTTATCTGTCATACTGGTCACAGCAAACACTTTTTCTGAAGGCTTCTATAGTGGAGACACTCTGGATTCCAAACGTTTATACTGTTTTGAAGTAGCCAGTCTGCGTGAGAGAGTGAATTCGGTGTCTAGAGTGGTCGAAGGCAGACTTGTGTACTTGTACGGAGGCCTAACTTCGGAATGCTGTTGCTGCAACTTGGAACGTATTAAAGACGGTAATATCCAGACGTGTGCGCTAGCTTTGCACAATGTGGGATGGCATATTTAGGAAAGGTTCACTGATTTTCTTTGGAAATTTTCGTAACTCGCATTGGTGGACAATCTCATACTGTTGTTTCAGTATATCATTAAGGCGTGAACTCAGGAAGTAAATGAATCAGTCTCTACTTCTTTTCGTTTTTAAATTATGAATGTAAATTTAGTTGGTAGAACTAATTTTCTGAGAGTTTTCTATAATGAGTGGTGTACACTTGATAACAATTGGCTAATAACAATGTCCAGTGTTGTACTTTTTTTAATTTCGGCTAAGTGCAGGTACTTTTCAGATTTTTCGACACTGAGCGACTACATGCTACTTCCTTTCTAAGAAGTTTGGAAACGAAATAGTTCGGACTCGCATTGCAGTTCGCGAAATCCAATAAATAACTTGCAATCTGTTGGGGTGTAATAGTCTTGTATAGCACATAGCAAGATTTATAACAGCAAAGCAGTGTGATTTTTTTCACCTCATAGCAATGGGATGCGAACGCAAAGCGAAGCTATCAGGATCCACAAAGCAAAGCGAAGTGATAATTTGGGCCGAAATTAAACTCTTTTCTGTGCACAGTGATTGTCTTTTCAGATTACATTCAGTGAAACAAGAATTGAATTTACATTGCGTTATTAATTACTTTAGATTTGAAAGCGTTGGGCATTAGTGATTCAGATGCTGAGATTACATTCAAAGTCTATGCAGCAACATAATGTCCACATGTGGTAGGCCAGGGGCGTTGTGTTCGTAAGGGTTGCATACAATGTACGGAATAATGCTTGTAGTTACATTAAACACAGACGATTTATATGTAGTATGCTCAGTGGTTACATACAGACACTGCTCAGCAGAACGTTATGTAACGTACACAATCAAGTTAATGTCTAAAGGTTTCACTGAAATGCAAAAGAAAAACTCTAATTTGAAAAGATAGCCCACAGTATAAAAGTTGCATTGAGTGTAAATGTATAAAACATGAACAACTTCACACCAGAACCGAAAATGTGCACCCAACAGACGATGCAAGCCCGTACTAGACAACTCTTAGTCAGATAAAAACAGCAGAAGGTTATTTCTCAGTTAAAGAGAACGGCAATGACGTGGAATCTGATTAGGGAACGGTTAAGTGGAGTGCCTCAGGGGTCAGTGATGTGACCACTGCAGTTGCTTCTGTAAACTGATCGTCTTGAAAAGAGCTGCACCCAGGACGAGGGGGGTAGTGACCGTTGTTGGCAGGCAGACTGATGGTACTATATATAGGAAATGATTTTTAAATGGGAAAAACCATCATTTATTGCGCTACATAGCCACATCACGTACTGTCATACCAAAAAGTATTCGAACGACCAGAATTGCAGTTCGCCTGATTTGCATGCAGTCCACATAACTTAGATACCTTGCAAAGTCTCTAATCTTTTTACCGGTACAGAAGTTTGATCATACAAAATGGATACCACAAGAGATTACTATAGAACAAATTTTAAGATAATAACTCCACAAGTAAATCAAAACTGAAATATTACAAATATTAGGGAAAGCTTCGTTAGGGAAGAGACAGTCATTAACGCTTATTCACTCAGTTTTTATACAATAAGTGACACTTCAAAATCACTACCACACTCGTTAGAATTTCAGTGAACTAACTCAGAAACGAGAGATTTTAAGACACTACGTGGATTCATAAAGTTCTGTAACAAATCAAAGTATTTTAGCTGCTTGAAAGATCTTCCCACGCCCTTGAAACGTCGTTTCTGATACGATAGGTTTGTCATAAACTAAAAATGTAGTAACGAGTTAAAAGCAACACGATTAACAACACAAGCACTCCATAGAAACCTCCAAACTAGCATCGTAATACTGTATCCTATTATCAGCAATTACTTGACCACGTGTTCGAACTATAAACAACATGACTAGCTTTCTTGTTCTGGATCTAGACTTAAACCAAGTACGTACAGTCATTGTAGCTAAGCAAAGCTTTCATGCCTGATTGAATGTTGATCACAGTAACGTTCGCCATTGAAGACTGATCATAAGAAGTCATGAAATATCTGAGTTTACACAAATCTCAGCATATCTCAACATGAAAATTTTTGTAATCTACCTGGAACCCTGTCAAGACCCTTATCTCCCTGTTAGCTAACAAAGAAAACCGTTTAATTTAATTTCAAGTAACACAGTATGCACGTGTGTAAAACGAAGTGCCATGGGGTAAAGTTTGGTATTGCAGATTCGAACCCAGCTCGTAATCAGATTGTAAACCAAGTAAAATCAGATATTGGATATCGAATTCTTTCAGCAGCAAGAAGTTTCAATCTGTAATAATAATGGCGTGTGACCAGGGCCTCCCGTCGGGTTGACCGCTCGCCTGGTGCAAGTCTTTCGATTTGACGCCACTGCGGCGACTTGAGCGTCGATGGGGATGAAATGATGATGATTAGGACAACACAACAGCCAGTCTCTGAGCGGAGAAAATCTCCGACCCAGCCGGGAATCGAACCCGATCCCTTAGGATTTACAGTCAGTCGCGCTGACCACTCAGCTACCAGGGGCGGACTCAAACTGAAATGAGGACATACTTTCTTGCCTGAAAGGGAATCGAATCCGGCACCTACCGCCGTTGTTTCCTATTCATGAACTGTTCGCTCGCCAATAATGAGATGTGTTCGTGTTTGAGAAGCAATGAAGGCTCCTCTCACTATTGTTGGCCAAACATGAAGAAACATTAAAAGTGAAAATTAGATCTGTATGTGTGGGTTTTTTGTACACTGAATGTCCCAAAGACACATCAGTCTTACGGCGTATTAACTCATCTAGAAAGGGTAAAGTCCCATCTTACTCAATATCCATAGTAAACATGATGTTCTCAAGTACTTCACCGTGTCTAGCACCGGTTTCCCGCTTCTGGGACTCTGGAATTAAAGAATCTGTAGAAATAAGTCTTGCTGATAATTTAATGAATCGTGATAATGGCTTTCAGCTGGATAAAAATTGGAATCCAGTTATTAAAATTATGCGGTCACAACGGAATCGATATGCTCAGTCGATACTCAGCGATTAGTTTGTCTTACTTCACCAATGAGGGCAGCACACACAACTTGGCTGCCTCGCGTATGTCACTTTCTAACAACACATTCGCCAGTACAATTCGCATGCGCGGAATTCGCTATATATACCATGACTGCATCAGGTCTGTTCAGTACTTCGTCTACTCACCTGAGAATGGCCGGACGTCTCTGGGCCGAAATATCGTGGTAGAATGTTGGTGGGCTCCGGCTGCAAACCCGAAAATTACTGGAAGAAGAAATTACGCCGGGGAAAACTTCGGAAGTCACATCCAATGTGTGGTTTACATGAGCATAAAAAGGAAGGAAATCATGTTTATGAAATTACAATGAAATGAACACCCCTAGCTGCTTAAAGGCGTTGACATACGTCAACGGGGACAGATGAAAATGTGTGCCCCGACCGGGACTCGAACCCGAGATCTCCTGCTTACATGGCAGACGCTGTATCCATCGCGGGAGGTGTGCCAGAGATAAATCCCTGCAGTCGCGCTGTACTCTGTGTCCTCGGTGGCTCAGATGGATAGAGCGTCTGCCATGTAAGCAGGAGATCCCGGGTTCGAGTCCCGGTCGGAGCACACATTTTCATCTGTCCCCGCTGACGAATGTCAACGCCTGTAAGCAGCTAAGGGTGTTCATTTCATTGTAATTTTTATTCTAACGAGCTGCTTGGTCACCGATGGTATCTGTTCTTTCGGACATGTCCGAAAGAACAGATACCATCTTACTAAATGTATAATCATGTTTATGTTGATCTCTATTCCAGTTCTCTGCACAGGTTCTGGAACTCTCGGAACCGATGTGATGCAAAACTGTGTACATATATGGTCTGCGCAGGATAGCCCCGCGGTCTTGGGCGTCTTGCGACGGTTCGCGAGGCTCCCCACGTCGGAGGTTCGAGTCCTCCCTCGGGCATGGGTGTGTGTGTGTGGTCCATAGCGTAGGTCAGTTTAAGTTAAATTAAGCAGTATGTAAGCATAGGGACTGATGACCTCAACAGTTTGGTCCTATAGGAACTTACCACAAATTTCCAAAAACCATATACGGACGAGAAAGTGTTTTCTGCTCCAACCAATACTTCTGTCTATGCATACAGACCAAGCGGAGAGAGATTCGACAGTAAATATGACCATCAGAGGCAACAGTGTGGTCAAAGTGGTGTCATAGTTCGGGGATGGATCAGCAAGTGGTTACGCCGCTCTGATGCAACTGGACAGCCCGTTCAATAGTCATTACTGCTGCGAAACAATGGAGGACACAATGCTTCAATCTGCTCATTATAGATTTTCGGAAGATAGAATAAGCTGCCTTCATAACCGTTCTTCTGCTCACACAGCGAACTGTGTAAACACTGGTTTGAAATGAACGGAGACGTTGAGCTGTTGGACTGGTCTCTCATAGGTACTTATCTCAGTCCCACAGCGCACAAATGGAGAGAGATGGAGAAAATTATTAGGTGCAGAAGACCACAACCGACAACCAAGCCATGCCGACCGAAGCATTTGATGATGCAAGGGAAGAGTTGTCACAGAACAGTATATTCATCCGGAATCTTGTTGCCTCTATGCGTGGTGAATAAAAGTAGTTGCTGAGCAGAACGGCAACTAGACACGATACTGAATTATTTTATTGTAAGGAAGAAAACTTTTTTCCGACAAATATTAGTTTTGCTTTCCCTGGAAGAGAAGGAAAATTAGTTTCTGTTAACTTCTTTTTTCAAGCGGAGTAGATTGAAAGTAAAAAGCAGGCTGGCTTTTTACTCTTTTCAGTCGTTAAACACACTCTTGGTTTTTAAAATATTTTCCTACTATCGATCAGAAACATACAGACAAACATGAAATTGATTTTTTTGTCACAATGTACATGACGTCAGTGTCGATGAAAGCTCAGAGAGAAAATATTCAGCCTTTTATGTCGAGGAGAAGCGTCATTTTAAGTTGTGTGTGGAAGGGAGTGAGAAAATAATAGCTGCAAACTCAAGTATTACAAAATTTCGACATAGTGATGGCAAAGTTACTCATGTGGCGATTGGCCATGCAGAAAATCACTTGAGAATCCTTGAAGCATCTCTCTATCACGACGACTGAAATGTATCAGAAAAAACAGTAGAACTGTACACTTATCACATTTATCTTATTGTGAAAATTTGATGTCATGAAAGAATAGTGTTTGCTTCAGTCACAGTTGAGAAATGGTTTAAGTATTACACAGACTTATGAAAATGTGTATTAACAGGAAAAATGTATCTCTTCTGATGGAGCCACACGAAGAAATATATGAAAAAGCGTGAAATTGTGCTATTCAATGTATTTTTCATCTACAGACTTACCTCAGTATGTTCATTGCCTCCCTAACGTATGTCTCGGGTGATGATTCTCTAAATGACAAAGAACACACAAACTACTGTCCTTAAGGGTCCCTTGCAGTCCATTCTGAGAACTTCTTGTGAAGTAACTCATTATTTCCAATACAGACACTTCTGCACATTCCTACAATGTACTGAGTGGAGGTTGTAAGATGGAGTATGATGCAGAGCTTGTCTCGTAACTTATTCACTGAATTTCATTGTGGGCGTTTGCAGACCGAATAAAAAAACGAGAAAAGGATCTATAAACTGTAGTATTTCTACAGCCAAATCCAAACCAACTTTTATAATAACCAGCTCTTTGGAAAGTGAGCGGTCTACCACTAAGTCTGAATGAAACTATTGTCTTATATTTTCTCATTATGTCCATGTGTTGCAACATAGATTGCTCAGAACATGACATTAAAGAGTAATTGTAGCTTAGTGTCAGACGTTAAATATGGGTTCAGTCAATAAATTTTACATATTTAGTGTTATATCTTAAATTGAAGCCTTTCAGAATATTTCATCGAGGTGCGAAGAGAGTAATGTTATAGACATAAAACCTGACCGCTGCCTAGCTACCACAGAGTTGAAGTCCTAGTCGTTTACTTACCGCAGCCAATATCTCCGGGCGCCCCTCAGAACTCAAGTCCGGCCATATGCACTAACAGGCAACCATGTAGGATGCGGAAGTGTATGTTAGTCTTCGCGAGCTGTTACGGATATGTATCTGCTCTTGGTGTAATGGTAAGTTTCATGCTGTGTGAAAATAAATTCGCACTCTCTAATCCGCTTCATTCTCTAGCTTCCTTAAATCGTGTATCGGGTATCTGCTGAAGTTGTCTGTCTGATGGAACCTCAAACATAATTCTTTTTATTTTCTAATCCACCTGTAAGTCCAAAACTCTTTTCCGCCTAATAGCTTGTGGCTCTGTAAAGATCAGACAGTTTATGCTCAAAGAGTTTCCTCGGCCACCATATATTCTACAGGTTTAATTCATTTTGTTAACTGGTTATCAGCTTACAAGGTTATCAGCTTACAATCATTGGGCATTAACTGACTTTCGTCGTGAAAGAATTTAAAATATTTGTAAACAACATAAGAAAGAACTTTACTCATCTAGATTAAGGCACGAACGCACAGAAAATGCCATCTACCCCCGGTGGAGCGGTAGTTCTGTTAAAAAGGTAAAAAAGTCCAACACTAAATCAAACCAGGACAAATTTTAACACTATGCAAATGAAACTATTTGACTACGACTACAGAGAGCTTTCTAATTCTCAATTTCTATGATGTACAGACACATCTTTGATGTATATGTCCGAGTTTAGAGGAAAAACCAAGTAGGCTGAGGTGTGAATGGGAATTTGGATTGAGGAAGGAGACATGCTAGGGTAGTCCATGAGCTGTGCAAGGCCACTGTGCCAGTGCAAAGTAGTGTTTACCACATCTGCATGGTGAGGAGGAGACCCAGGTTTGAATAATGGTCTTAATATAAAGTTTAACTATTCGCTGGAGTCTACATATATACATTTAACACTAAGCTTGGAGAATAGTTCCTATATAACTTTCAAATCAATAATTCCAGTACAATAAAATTAGTACTTGACAAGTGTACTAAATGGTGAATTGAAGAGGTATTACACATGGAAAAGAGATATGTAACCGGAGTAAAAGAAATGACAATGGTAATAACAGATTGTATTAAGTACATAGGCAACCACAATAAAATTAATGAATACTGGAAACTAGGAGAGTATGAAGGAACAGAAAGTGTGGGAATCGTTTGAAAAACAATACTAAAACACCACTGTGGGCCACATATTTGATATTTGATATTGGAGTCATAGTTCTGCAGCCTGTAACTGCATTAATGGTCAGCTAAGCTAGCTGGTATGCCTTAGCCTCACTGACCAATGTAAGACTTATCAGAACAAGTGATATTGTCTACCCCATTGTTGGCTACTATTTCAGTCTTCTCTTTGTTATTCAAAATCCAGTGTCCTCCGATGTTCCTCACATAGTACAAAACTCTATAGTAGCAGGATTTCATTGTTTCTGCTACAAAAGAAATGGTTCAAACGGCTCTATGGGACTCAACTGCTGTGGTTATCAGTCCCCTAGAACTTAGAACTAATTAAACCTAACTAACCTAAGGACATCACACACATCCATGCCCGAGGCAGGATTCGAACCTGCGACCGTAGCAGTCGCACGGTTCCGGACTGCGCGCCTAGAACCGCGAGACCACCGCGGCCGGCGTTTCTGCTACACTCTGTTTCACCTATCTTAGGTATGGGATTGTGCACCACTTCCTCTGGACACTGGAAGGGAGAGCAGAGAGTGGATGAAGGAGATGTGTAATTCTCAATTTTTGTTTTCTGTGCAAGATGTGATCAATCAAAACAGGACTGTAGCTACTTGATTTACATCTTGCATAAGAAACAGAAACTATAAACTGTAATACTCCTCTAAGCTCCCTCTTTTGCTCCTTCCACAGTCTGCAGGAAGTGGTGTAGAATCCCATACCAATGACAGAAATCAGTGAGTAGAAGACTACTGAATTCTTGCAAAAATAGGATTTCCTCCTGTGTGCAGAATATCACAGCACAGTGTATTACATATTGCAAATATAAGACCTAGTTACTAGCCTAAAATGAAATATACAAAATTACTTGTCCGGATTGTGATAAGTTATTTATTGGCCAGTCAGGCAGAGACTAAGAAATTAGGTTGGCTGAACATGAACATTCTTGGATGCTGTAGAATGATGACTGCACATTTGTTTAACATGAATTGAGCCAGGGCCACAGCTACCAGCCACATTCCAGGAGCCCCAATTTAGGAAATAGAGGGCAAAAGCACATTACGTTGAAGTCCTGTAAACCTACAAACATCTGGTTGACAGTACCGATTTAATATTAAATGAACAAATGCAGATCAACACTACCTATCCTCTTCAGTACTACCTCTCCTCTAAACTTCATTTAACCCTCATACCTTTACAAATTATTCCCACACTTACTTTCTATTGCTCCATTTTCCTGCATTTATTTATTTTATATTCATTTACTAGATACGTATTATATTCTGTTGTTACAATTGCCTGTTCCATCTTGTACTCTTTTTATGCATCTCTTTCTACATGTAATACCTCCTCGAACTGCGACAGTAAAAGAAAAAGAGTGAGCTTCGTGGTCTATGGAAATGAATGTCTTGTACTCTTATTGTCACTTTAAATAAAAATAATACGATAATATTGCTTTTAATGTACTAATAACATCGAAATAATCGTTAGGTTGCATCCAAATGCAGCAAATCTAAATGATCTACCCTAGGCACAGACGGATACGTTTAACTAATAAAGTTTGCTGTTCACAGAGTCAAAAATTTCGTAGGCTGCTAATAAGCTGCGACACAATTAAGTAAACAGAAAGTAGATCAAGTTCCCAATATGGCACTTGGAAAACACCTACATAAATAAAATGTAATTCTGGAAAACTCAAATAATGTTCACATCGAAAAATTAATTTCTAGCCAAACTCCACGCCAACACAAACAAATAAACGTTTAACCAGTGAACAATGTATTAATCATAACTGCCGTTAACTAATGCAAAATAATGAAAGTCCCCATTGGCTAATTGAGCTAAGTATTAGACTCAGTGCTGCTAAGTTCAGATAGGTTCCACAGACTAAAATATAAGTTCAGCTGAAAACCAGAAAAAATGAAACAGAGTCCAGGACGCTGCAGACTTCTTCAGTCTTTTCCACACCATAAATATCTGTATTATTGTATTCATTGATTTTCAGTTATTACAGTGATGTTCACAGAATCTTTCTTCATTTTATTCACATGCCTCATAAGTTTAAACGCTGTTTTCGGTTGTATGTAAATATTATGTTCAGCATTAGGAATTATTCTTTCCCAGAATTCACTATGGTACCTGTTCATTATATTTTTTTTGTTTTTTTCGTTTACATATTTCCCATGCCTTTTCGGTTTGTGTATGTAAATAGACGTTATAAGCAATTTGTTTCTCTTTTATATTGTACGCTTATCTGTATTCCTTATTTTCAGACCCCTTTCCTAGTCAGATACTTTACTGCTCACTAATACTTCATTAGCTATTTTTATCTTAGCTAATTTTCATCTTCCGCATTCTTCACCGATACTGTCTTAATCCAGCCAGTATCAGTTCACATGTAAGTCTTCGATGACATATATGCCTTATGCTTTCTTCCTGTGTAAGATGACCTTTAAATTTCAATGTTTTGTCTGGGTTTTCTTTACATTCGTTTGTTTCCTCCATCTTGCCCATATTTCATCATCAAAAGTAACTAGATGGTCAGGGCCTGTATCATTACCTCTAAATACATATCTCAGATCTGAGATTAGTTTTGTTAAAAGCTATTACAAAATCATTTATTGATTGTGCACTCTTGCATTCTACGTTTATTGGTTTTGCCTTTCTTTCTAAAGAATGTATTTGTAATTTTTTTCTTTCTTTGGGTTTTACCATCTTCATTTGAAGTTATTTCACCAAATGAGCATATTGTATAAGCTACTGGTATTTTTTATTCCACCACTTGAGTCTCCTAATATAAATAAATCAGTTTTATTAAATTTACAAACTCGTTTCCTCAGTTTTTCATAAAAAATTCAGAATATCGCATTTTTCTTCTTGAGGTGTTTATATTCCTACGACAGGTAACCGTCCTTCATCACTTCTAATTCCAGCAATTACTATCCTTTCATCTATATAGTCTTAAAGTCTATCTTTCTATTTGATTTGTCACAAAAAATACCTACTTCACATACTGCTTGTTGCATGCATTTGACTCAACTGTAAGTAACATGAAATTATTTAAATGTAGTTCCATTCAGGTTCCGCTTTTATTTTTTACTACGGTCATATTTGTATTTCTTTGATTCATATTTTCTATAAACACCACTTCCTTTGTAATAAAACCTCCTCTTACATTCCAGGGACCTGTACATATTATGTCTTTAGCACCAAGTCTTTCTCTTACTTATCATGGACTTGTCGCTGTCTTTGAGAAATTTCTACCTTATTCCTTAGATACTTTTGAGTTGCAGGCTTTTTACATGGTTAGGTAACCAGCCAATCGCACAACACCCAATCTGGTGGACAAGGTTTTAAATCAGACTACTTTCTCCTAGGTAGACTCCGATTAAGAGATCTACCTCCTCTTTTCTGCTCATTTAATTAAATCCCAGCAGAGGGGGTTGCTACTTTAGCTCTTCAACTCATTCTAATGAACTCCTGGTCCCATATTGACTCATAGATTATTGAACACATTTACCTTGGCGAGGTTATCATTTCTAGACAAATTACATGTACGGCGGCTACACATTGTAACACGACTGTCACATACTGATTCAGTTTTGGTTTCGATTCTTTTACCATTACACAATAATTTATTTTGTGCGCTTGGTGCTCTTGGTGGTAGTGGAACGTCGTTCGATTTCTTGCAGGAATGGAGCGAGGCTGGCTGCTTAAAGTTCACCATTATATCTGCTGAAGACTTTAATTTTGTGTCAAAAGCACAGGGTCTGGATGGCTACGAGTATTGTGGAAGAGGTCCTTTTTCCCGAACTGTTACTATGGTCAGTTCCTGGCGCCAGTCCACTTGCCACTGGCGTGGAGCCGCCGGATACCACAGCGTTCTCCTATGTGTACTTGAACATGAATTCGGCCTTTCTGTCCACATTAAAAGGCGTCGCTAACGTCCCTGCCCTGGCGTATGCTTCTTGCTTTCACTTCAAAATTACATACTCTCCAATCCACGTATCTCCCATGCCACTAGAAATGGCGCACATGTTGCTAAACAGCGGGGAGATGTCGTTAAAAACCAGTACCAACTTAACGATTTGTAAAATGCATTTATGTATGGCTACAGACGGAAATTTCGGTTGCATTCCCCTGTTATTGTTTTGGTGAAGGCATATCACTATTCATCAAATTGTTAGCGGCATTCGTTTTTGCCCTTCAAGTCAGACCATTGGGCTTTTGGGTTAGGAAGAACTAGCATTCTGAGCAATCACTACGCGGATCTCAACGCACCCGGACTGTAGCACACTTGATGAACCGCCGGCCGAAGTGGCCGTGCGGTTAAAGGCGCTGCAGTCTGGAACCGCTAGACCGCTACGGTCGCAGGTTCGAATCCTGCCTCGGGCATGGATGTTTGTGATGTCCTTAGGTTAGTTAGGTTTAACTAGTTCTAAGTTCTAGGGAACTAATGACCTCAGCAGTTGAGTACCATAGTGCTCAGAGCCATTTGAACCACTTGAACTTGATGAACCTGGGGAATGTAAGTTTCGCTCCGAATGTATACTCTACTGGACATTAAAATTGCTACACCAAGAAGAAATGTAGATCATAAACAGGTATTCATTGGACAAATATATTATACTAGAAATGATATGTGATTACATTCTCACGCAATTTTGGTGCATAGATCCTGAGAAATCAGTACCCACAACAATCACTTCTGGACGTAATAACGGCCTTGATACGCCTGGGCATTTAGTCAAACACAGCGTGGATGGCGTGTACAGGTACAGCTGCCCATACAGCTTTCAACGCGATACCACAGTTCATCAAGAGTAGTGATTGGCGTAGTTTGACGAGCCAGTTGCTCGGCCACCATTGACGTGACGTTTTCAATTGGTGAGAGATCTGGGGAATGTGCTGGCCAGGGCAGCAGTCGAACATTTTCTGTATCCAGAAAGGACCGTATAGGACCTGCAACATCCGGTCGTGCAATATCCTGCTGAAATGTAGGGTTTCGCAGGGATCGAATGAGGGTAGAGCCACGGGTCGTTACACATCTGAAATGTAACGTCCACTGTTCAAAGTGCCGTCAATGCGAACAAGAGGTGACCGAGACGTGTAACCAATGGCACCCGATACCATCACGCCGGGTGATACGCCAGTATGGCGATGACGAATACACGCTTCCAATGTGCGTTCACCGCAATGTCGCCCAACACGGATGCGACCATCATTATGCTGTAAACAGAACCTGGATTCATCCGGAAAAATGACGTTTTGCCATTCGTGCACCCAGGTTCGTAACCACAGCCATGGTCTCCGAGCTGATAGTCCATGCTGCTGCAAACGTCGTCGACCTGTCCGTGCAGACCGTTTTTGTCTTGCTAACGTCCCCATCTGTTGACTCAGGAATCTAGAGTTGGATGCACGATCCGTTACAGCTATACGGCTAAGACGCCTGTCATCTCGACTGCTAGTGATACGAGGCCGTTGGGACCCAGCACGGCGTTCCGTATTACCCTCCTCAACCCACCGATTCCATATTCTCGACCCACGTGAGCAGAAAAGTCGCGATACGATAAACCGCAATCGCGATAGGCCACAATCCGACCTTTATCAAAGTCGGAAACGTGATGGTACGCATTTCTCCTCCTTACACGAGGCATGACGACAACGTTTCACCAGGCAATGGTGGACAACTGCTGTTTGTGTATGAGAAGTCGGTTGGAAACTTTCCTCGTGTCAGCACGTTGTAGGTGTCGCCACCGGCGCCAACCTTGTGTGAATGCTCTGAAAAGCTAATCATTTGCTTAACACAGCATCTTCTTCCTGGCGGTTAAATTTAGCGACTGTAGCACATCATCTACGTGGTGTAGCAATTTTAATGGCCAGTAGTGTAGTAATCAACCTTGTGAGCAGCTATTATTTAACTAACTTTTCTATGCATCTTGTATGACCCATTTGTCATACGTAATATGTGTCTCGCTTATGCCGGCCGGTGTGGCCATGCGGTTCTAGGCGCGTCAGTCGGAACCGCGTGACCGATACGGTCACAGGTTCGAATCCTGCCTCGGGCATGGATGTGTGTTATGTCCTTAGGTTAGTTAGGTTTAAGTAGTTCTAAGTTCTAGGGGACTGATGATCAGAGATGTTGAGTCCCATAGTGCTCAGAGCCATTTGCACAATATTTTTCTCGCTTATGGTGAAATTGCGGGCATCCCAGAGGTGGAGGTTTTATTCGCTTCCTCTAGCAACTTTCCAATAATGTCAGGGCCCGACAGTGTTTAACTCCATTTTTCAAGTTTATAACATTTTTATGAGAACATTGCTCTTTACTTCTTCTGTAAATTGTCGAGCTTAATAGAAGAGGTAATACCTTGTACCTCAATTCTGACTTACTTTTTGAGACCACTAAATTACTATAATTCCCCCATAGATTAACCTTAAATAATGAACATAACTGAGTGCATTTCGATGGTGGTGCTTCATTGTGATGAATTTCAGTAGCGTGCAGTAGCCAAACAGGAGATTCAACGAAATGTGAGATGTATAGGTGATTACGAGAGCCAGATTATCCAATGTTTTTCAGCACAATTGATTTGTTTGTGATTTACTGAGCTTAATTTCGGCCCCTTTCAGGTCTAATGTTGCGGTATTATTCATGTCAGTGATGTCACTCAATCCGTGAAGGGGCATGTGCAGTCATTATATTTGCTTTCTATACACACAAAAAAGTAGCTAATTCCCTGCTTTTGTCTGAGCATAGTCTGCGACACATCGCGACAAACGCAGAATACTGAAGAAAGGATACACAAACACACGCAAAATTCTTAGGATACACACATACAACCAATAAAGTGAAACTTCATATTGATAGGGCGTCCTCTTACAAACCCGGAAACAGTATCATTTCTACACGATTAACACGTACAGCTGGTACACACACATTGGTTCACCATTAAAAAAGAAGTACCATGTCTATCAGCCAGCGTTGCGACTTCTGATTGTTTCACCATAGAAGAGAAACCTCAACTTTTATATTCATTTAAAAAAAAAAAACTACCAAATAAACTTATCAAAGGATAAATTAAGAAAATCCGAAAATAGCTCGCCAGTTTTTCTAGCGTTCTGCTAGCGACTAACTAAGAGGGAAACAGCAACTGTTTTTTTAATTTCCGTACTAACAAATAAGATTAGTCGTAAGTAAATTCCATGCGTACAGGTAAAATTATTCATATCAGCTACCCACTAAATGAAATTTCAAGTTTCGAACTCTTTATTTCGCAACAAGCTTTAAGATTTGAACACTGAAGAAAATTTCATAAGCCAAGATCGATAGAAAGGCATTTCATTGGGTGACCGGTTTTGGAAGAACTATGCTGTCATCATGGAATCTATTGCTTTAACATTTTTGTGAACTATTGTCCATTAGCTTAAGATCTGATGATCTCAGCATAGCATAGCACAGAAACTGGTCATCCAATAAAATGCTTTTTTAGCGATTTTTGATTATGAAGCTTTCATCAGTTATTATACCCTGCAAAAGTCCCCTGGACTGACAACGTTAATCTACCTTTAATGATTTCATCTCGTCTTATTTTACCATTTACTGTCTTTAAGTATACCCTTGAGATTATTAGGCATCCACAGTTTTATTCCTGACCAAATATGTCTGTCAGTATTTCACGCCGTAAATGAACAAAATAGTTTTAAAAGAGTTAAAACACATAGCACAGGTAGTAAATCAGTGTGAACTGTGTGGGATCCGGCCCAGTCGTCCCTTATAGGGTGTCTGAAGGATGTTGCTTTCTCGGATAGCTAGGGAAAAATTTAAGTAAATCACATGTATGTTTCCTGCTTCTTCTTCGCGTATGGATCACTTAGGACCATGCATAATCAACATTTGTTGACTTCCTTTTCGCCCAGTATTCCTTCATAAGCAACGAATGGGCTATATTTCGTTGCGTAGACCACGTACGTCAGTTTCTCTCTCTTCTTCCTCAAAACTCCGTGTGTTTGTGATTTTTCTAATTTCATTTCTGTCATGTAGATTTGGAGACCGTAATTCTCTAAGGCCTTTTTCCGACTGTTTGTACCAGTTCAGTCTTGTAGTTTTGTTCTTTAAAAATGCATGCATTTTTGACCTGTTTGAGTCCATTCTTTCTAAATGCCCCTGAATTGGATTCTTCTCATGCGCATTGTATCTGTTACGTTGGAGACGTTTTTATATGGTTTCTATTACACTTAAGTAGACTGACAATAGCTAACTTAGGATTCACAACGAGTTGGCGCAAGCGATGGGCGACATGGAAACAATCAATGTCCTTTTCTATACTCAGTGTCCTTAAACTAAACTAAACTCTTCTCGAACAGGCCATGAAGGCCCAGTGGTACCGACAGGCCGCCGTGTCATCCTCAGCCCATAGGCGTCACAGGATGCGGATATGGAGCGGTATGTGGTCAGCACACCGCTCTCCCGGCCGTATGTCAGTTTCCGAGACCGGAGCCGCTACTTCTCTATCAAGTATCTCCTCAGTTTGCCTCACAAGGGCTGAGTGCACCCCGCTTGCCAACAGCGCTCGGTAGACCGAATGGTCACCGATCGAAGTGCCAGATCAGACCGACAGCGCTTAACTTCGGCGATCTGACGGGAATCGGTGTTACCACTGCGACAAGGCTGTTGGCCGCTCAATGTCCATATAAACAGTTAATATAAGGCGTTCGTCTCAGTATAACAGGATGAGAGCTCTTCTGGTCCGTGTCTACCGTCCGACCTAGGCTGGCACGGGCGGCGCTTACATTCTCTTCGGGTAGAGGCCGCTCCTGTCGTGGTGACGTCTTAGTCAGCGTGCTATTGGCTGACGCTGTCTCACAGCCCTCTCTGCTCTTCGTGCCGGCGCTTTCGCTACCCTGGGGCAAACTAGGCTACAGATTGTGAAGTCGCTGCCAATTTAGACTTTTCATAGAATTTAAATGTTACAATTTTTTTTCTTTTGCGACGACAAGACAGCTCTGGCTATAACTCCTTCATTTACAGGCATGGCCGGTTTCGCAGAATTTTAGCTGCACAGTGAGGTGCAGTCTGTACAAACTGACCGACAAAAATTCATGTAAGGCAAGAAATCATGAGCAAAATGAAAAGATTTACATGACAAATATTCACAAACTCGTCATGTTCGAATAGAGAAAAGAGAATGATATTACGCAGCGAAGCCAGAAGGCAAGAGGCTGAACTTATCGACAACAAACAGGCGGCGCTTCAAGACGCAACTGCGGAAACGCCAGATGGCGACATGGAAGGATGATCATGCGGAGCGCTCGTTTCGCTAATGTACCTAGACACCATTGTATTGTTACATGATATCGGTAACTTAAATACGCTTGAATACAGGTATTCACTACACAGCCGCTTCACAAGCCGAAAGCGGTGGTGAAAATAAATAAAGTGAACAAAATTGACGAATTCATTCAGTAAATGTCAGGCTGTGGTACCAAACGTGAAGAACAAGAAAAAAGACTGCCGCAGGTTACAACAAGTGTTACCACATAGGCTGCTACAGTTCTGTGGGAATTTATACGTTTGCTATTCCCCTCCTTTTCTTATGTTTAGATACTAAATGCAGTTAAATATCTATCGGTATCTAACTCACTTGATTCATGTGATGACAGTACTAGAGTGTAACATAAAATATACTAGTTTCCACAAGATCAATCACAGTACATTAAACATTGTATGTCCATTTTGTCCGAATGCTAACGCAGTTTAGGACAACCACATGAGCAGACGTTCAAACCAAAATAAAGAAATGTACGTGGGCTGTGGTGGATCATTTCACTTTCTGTAACTTTTAGGTGGCGTCTCGCAAGTGGGCCCCAATTACTTCTTTGTGCGTTACTGAAGCCTCACCTAGCCTTCAAAAGCGGGCGTTAGAATCGTGTCTGCGGAGAGAGAGGCCTCCGAAGACGCGGCGTAGGCAGTTGGCAGGTAGTGCTGCTACAGTGTGGAGGCGGGGGCAGCAGCAGTGCTTGGAGCAACGGACACACAGTGCAGGTAAGTACCACGTCTTTTCCGGGTTGTTGTTCACTTTTCTTCGCCAGGACTGAGCAGAAGGCAAGGGCCTGGTTCACTTAGGTCGTGCGCAACTAGATGTTTAGCTCTGCGCAACGATTTCCCGCTCCGCAAGGAGAGATACTTGGAAAAGGCCTGGTGATACAGGAAGACTTCAGTTAGATTACACCGTGGTCAGACAGAGATTCTGAAATCAGATTCTGGATTGTAAGGTGTGCCCAGGAGCAGATGTAGACACAGATCAAAACGTAGTAGTGATGAAGAGTAGGCTGAAGTTTGAGATTAGTCAGGAAGAATCAATATAGAAAGAAGTGGAGTACGGAAGTATTAAAGAATGACGAGATATGCTTGAAGTTCTCTAAGGTTGTAAATACAGCAATAAAGAATAGTCCAGTAGGCAGTACAGTTGAAGAGGAATGGACATCTCTAAAAAGGGCACTCATTGAAACTGGAAAATAAACATTGGTACAAGGAAGGAAATGCAATGAAACCATGGGCAACAGAAGAAATACTTCAGCTGATAGATGAAAGAAGGAAGTACAAAAATGTTTACGCTAATTCAGGAATACAGAAATACAAGTCGCTGAGTATGAAGTAAATAGGAAGTGCATGGAATCTAAGACGAAATGACAGCAGGATAAATGTGAAGACATCGAAAAAGAAATGATTGTCCGAATGACAGACTCAGCATGCAGGAAAGTCAAAACAAATCTTCCGTGGTGTTAAATGCAAGGGTGACAACATTAAGAGTGCAATGGGAATTCCACTGTTAAATGCAGAGCAGAGAACGAAAAAGTGGAAAGAATACATTGAAAGTCTCTATGAGGGGGAAGATTTATCTGATGTGATAGAAGAAGACAAAGGAGTCGATTTAGAAGAGATAGAGGATCCAGTATTAGAATCAGAATTTAAGAGCGCTATGGAGGGCTAAGATCAAACAATGCAGAAGGGATCGACAACATTCCATCAGAATTTCTAAAGTCATTCGGGTAAGTGGCAACTAAGGAACTATTCACGACGGTTTGCAGAATATATGAGCCTGGCAATATAGCACCTGACATTCGGAAAAATACCATCCTCAAAATTCCGAAGACTGCGAGGGCTGACGTGTGCGGGAATTATCGCACAACAGAAGAATGGGAAAGAAAATTGAGGGTGTGTTAGATGACGATCAGATCGGCTTTAGGAAAGGTAAAGGAACCAAAAGAGGCAATTCTGATGTGTGGGTTGAGAATGGAAGAAAGACTAAAAAAATAAAGACACATTCATGCGATTTGTTGAGCTAGAAAAAGTGTTCGACAATGTCAAATGGTGCACCATGTACGAAATTCTGAGAAAAATATGGGTAAGCCAGAGTGAGAGACGGGTAATTTACAATATGTACAAGAACCAAGAGTGAATAATAAGAATGGACGACCAAGAACGAAATGCTCGGATTGAAAGGGTGTAAGACCGGGATGTAGTCTTTCGCCCCTCCTGTTCAGTCTGTACACTGAAGAAGCAATGATGAAAATAAAAGAAAGATTCAGGAGTGGAATTAAAATTCAAGGTGAAAGGATATCAATAATTAGATTCACTGATGACATTGCTATCCTGAGTGAACGTGAAGGAGAATGACGTGATCTGCTGAATAGTGTGGACAGTCTAATGGGTACAGAATACGAATTGAAAGTAAATCGAAGAAAGACGAAAGTAATGAGAAGTAGTAGTAAAGAGAACAGTGAGAAACTTAAAATCAGGATTGATGGTCACGAAGTAGATGAAGTTAAGGAATTCTGCTACCTTGGAAGCAAAACAACCAATGATGGACGGAGCAAGGTGGACATCAAAAGCAGACAAGCACTGGCTTAAAGAGCATTCCTGGCCAAGAAAAGTCTTCTAGTATCAAACATAGGCCTAAATTTGAGGAAGAGATTTCTGAGAATATGCGCATGGGGCACAGGATTATACAGGGTGGTCCATTCATCGTGATCAAATATCTCATGAAATACGCGTCCAACGAAAAAACTATAAAGAACGTAACTTGTCTAGCTTGAATGGGGAAACCAGATGGCGCTATGGTTCGCCAGCTAGATGGCACTGCCATAGGTCAAACTAATATCAACTGCGGTTTTTAAAATAGGAACCCCCATTTTTATTACATATTCGTGTAGTACGTAAAGAAATATGAATGTTTTAGTTGGACCACTTTTTTCGCTTTGTGATAGATGGCGCTGTAATAGTCACATACATATGGCTCACAATTTTAGACGAACAGGTGGTAACAGGTATGTTTTTTAAATTAAAATAAAGAACGTAGGTACGTTTGAACATTTTATTTCGGTTGTTCCAATGTGACACATGTACCTTTGTTAACTTATCATATCTGAGGACGCATGCTGTTACACCGTGATTACCTGTAAATAGCACATTAATGAAATAAATGCTCAAGATGATGTCCGTCAACCTCAATGCATTTGGCAATACGTGTAACGACATTCTTCTCAACAGCGGGTAGTTCGCCTTCCGTAATGTTCACACATGAATTGACAATGCGCTGACGCATGTTGTCAGGTGTTGTCGGTGGATCACGATAGGAAATATCCTTCAACTTACCCACAAAAAGAAATCTGGGGATGTCGGAACCGTTGAACGTGCTGGCCATGGTATGGTGCTTCGACGGCCAATTCACCTGTCATGAAATACGCTATTCAATACCGCTTCAACTGCACACGACGTTCAAAGTCGTCGCCATGCAATTCCTGGTGCATAGAAATATGGTACGGGTGCAATCGGTGTTGATGTAGCATTCTCAACTCCATTGTTTTTGAGATTCCCGATTCTCGCGCAATTTGTCTGCTACTGATGTGCGGATTAGCCGCGACAGCAGCTAAAACATCTAATAGGGCATCATAATTTGTTGCAGGTCGTGGTTGACGTTTCACATGTGGCTGAGCACTTCCTGTTTCCTTAAATAACGTAACTGTCCGGCGAACGGTTCGAACACTTCGATGATGTCGTCCAGGATACCGAGCAGCGTACATAGCACACGCCCGTTGGGAAGTTTGATCACAATAGCCATACATCGACTCGATATGAACCTTTTCCGAAATTGGTAAACGGTCAATTTTAACAGGGGTAATGTATGACGAAGCAAATACCGTCCGCACTTGAGGAATGTTACATGATACCACGTACTCATACGTTTGTGACTATTATAGCGCCATCTATCACAAAGCGAAAAACGTGATCCAACTAAAACATTCATATTTCTATACGTACTACACGAATATGTAATAAAAATGATAGTTCCTATTTAAAAAAACGCAGTTGATATCCTTTTGACCTATGGCATCGCTATCTAGTGGGCCAACCATAGCGCCATCTGGTTTCCCCCTTCAAGCTAGACGAGTTTCGTCCTTGGTCGTTTCTTCGTCTGATGCTTATTTCTTGAGATATTTGGCCAGGTCACTATCAATGGACCACCCTGTATATTAGTGAAACATGGACTGTGGGAAAACCGGATCAGAGGGGAATCGAAGCATCCGTGGTGTGGTGCTACAGACGAATGTTGAAAATAAGGTTGGCTGATAAGGAATAAGAAGGTTCTGCGCAGAATGGGATAGGAAAGGAATATGTGGAAAACACTGACAAGGAGAAGTGACAAGGTGGTAGGACATCTGTTAAGACCTCAGGGAATGATTTCCATGGTAGTAGAAGGAGGTGTAGAGGGCAAAAACTGTAGAAAAAGACAAGATTGAAATACATCCTACAGATTTATGTAAATGACATGCCCTGCAGTGTTGCGGGTATCTCTAAAATATTTATGTTTGCTGAGGCCACTAGCTTGGTAGTAAAGGATCTTGTGTGCAACATTAGCTCGGTTTCAAATAGTTTATTTCATGGCACAAGTTTATGGCTTGTAGAAAATAAACTAACGCTAAATCACATTAAGACACTGTTTTCACAGTTTCTAACACACAACTATTTAATTTTACAGAATGGGCATATGGTTAGGGAAACTGAACAATTGAAACTTCTAGGTGTTCCGATAGATACTGAACTGTCGCGGAAGGCCCACGTTCAGGATCTTATTCAATGACTTAATGATGCCATTTTTACTATTCGAACAGTATCTGAAGTAAGTGATCGTTCGACACGAAAATTAGTCTACGTTACTTATTTTCATTCGCTTATGTCGCATGGTATTATATTTTGAGGTAAATCTTCCCATTCCAAAAGCAAATTTTTGGCTCAGAAACGGGCGGTTCGGTCAATAACTGGTGTATGTTCGCGAACCTGTTGTCGATCCCCGTTCACCAGTCTCGATATTTTGACGTTGATATCCATATACGTATATTCTTTACTGTCATTTCTTGTTTACAATATTAACTTATTCCCAAGAATAAACAGCTTTCACTCAGTTAATACTCGGCAGAAATCAAAGCTTCATTTGGATCGGATTTCCTTAACTTTTGTGCAAAAAGGTGTGCAGTATACTGCCTCATCCATTTATTCACTAAGCTACCACTCGAATTCCAACATCTTAGCAGTAATCCACGCGCTTTCAAATCGAAAATGAAGAGTTTCCTCATGCGTCACTTCTTCTATTCAGTCGAGGAATTCCTTGAGAAATTAACCTGATTCTGATGTTATATTGTTGACTGCGCTTGACTCTTTTTGGGTTCATAAACAGTTTATTTTTCTCTGTTATTACTTCTACATTATAATTTTATGTGCTGACATGTTCCATGACTTGGAGAGTTGTTCCTCAGTTTTGTGCTACGTAATATGACGTGTAAATAAATAAATAAAATAGATAATTGCGGACGTAGGTTGCAAGATGAGGTGAGATGAAGAGGTTGGCACAGGGGAGAAACTTTCGTGGCAGGCCTCATCAAACGAGTCAGAAGATTGATGATTCAAAAATAAATAAATAAATAAACAAATAAAAAAACGCTGTTTGAATAGAAGTTAGTGCTTATGTTCATTGAGTCATCACGCACGTCTTGTTACCTGGCTCTGTGGTTTTAGGTACACTATATTGCCGTATCTGCTCTGTGGGATTTTGATGTAACTTGTCTTAATCTGCTGGCCAGCGTTCGTCTCAAAGAACTTGCCATGCTTAATGTTGTTATGGTTGTATAATGTGCCCAGTTATCATGCTATATCAGGAGCTACGCCTTACTTACTTTTTCGTTAATTATTGTTTGTATGTTTTAAAATTCTTTTGTAAGAAGACCAGCTGTTTCTAAGTTTTCATGTTATTGTTGTTCTGGTTTTCAGTCCCGAGACTGGTTTGATGCAGCTCTCCATGCTACGCTATCGTGTGCAAGCTTCTTCATCTCCCAGTACGTACTGCAACCTACATCCTTCTGAATCTGCTTAGTGTATTCATCTGTTGGTCTCCTACGATTTTTACCCCCCACGCTGCACCTCCAATGCTAAATTGGTGATCCCTTGATGCCTCAGCACATGTCGTACCAACCGATCCCTTCTTCTAGTCAAGTTGTGCCACAAACTCCTCTTCTCCCCAATCCTATTCAACACCTCCTCATTAGTTATGTGATCTACCCATCTAATCTTCAGCATTCTTCTGTAGCACGACGTTTCAAAAGCTTCTATTCTCTTCTTGTCCAAACTATTTATCGTCCATGTTTCACTTCCATGCATGGCTACACTCCATACAAATACTTTCAGAAACGACTTCCTGACACTTAAATCTATACTCGATGTTAACAAATTCCTCTTCTTCAGAAACGCTTTCCTTGCCACTGCCAGTCTACATTTTATATCCTCTCTACTTCGACCATCATCAGTTATTTTGCTCCGCAAATAGCAAAACTCCTTTACTAATTTAAGTGTCTCATTTCCTAATCTAATTCCCTCAGCATCACCATACTTTCCTAATTTAATTCCCTCAGCATCACCATACTTAATTCGACAACATTCCATTATCCTCGTTTTGCTTTTGTTGATGTTCATCTTATATCCTTCTTTCAATACACTGTCCATTCCGTTCAACTCCTCTTCCAAGTCCTTTGGTGTCTCTGACAGAATTACAATGTCATCGGCAAACCTCAAGGTTTTTATTTCTTCTCCATGGATTTTAATACCTACTCCGAATTTTTCTTTTGTTTCCCTTACTGCTTGCTCAATATACAGATTGAATAACATCTGGGAGAGGCTACAACCCTGAAGTTTTCATAATGTTTTAAAAGCTGATGAGCTCTAGTATCACTAATACCCATTCCTTTTAAGCATGCAGTGAGCTCCAATTAATGGTAAGACCCGAGCGAGTTCTTGAGTATATTCCTTTTTGCGGGAAGTTAATGTTCCCTTTCTGTAGTTTTCTGATAGCGTATCAACGTATTGGGAACGTTCTACTGGTGCAATCATAATTAAACCGTAATTTTACTTGTAGTATAATTCAGTCAGACACTTCTTTTTCTTGTTTGTTAACAGCATTTACTAAGTGTCCCGAAGACTGTTGCGTGACGGCGAATTCTAACCGCGTTGTTCTGGCTTACTTGCGTCCGTGTGCACGGATCTCGAGCATTTCCTAGCGCGGCTTGCTATTTGTTTGCGGTCGCACGTCCTGGCTGTCTGTGGTCATCTGAGTATCTTACATTATCTGACTTACACTGTAAACGAAATTTTGCTGTGTGCCACACGACCTTTGATTGACTAGCTTTGCGTAGTAAATTCTCCTTTTAATTTTCAATACACATTGCATTTACGTTCTAAGTTTTATTGTAAATTTTTTGGAGTAAGCCTTTTGGGTGTAATTCCTAAAGGATAAGTGTTTTTTGTAAATATTTATCTTTTAAAAGTCTGCCTAAACTCTTGCATTTCAATTCGCTTGAAGATATGTATTTTGAAGTGTTTTAATAATTTTAATTGGCTAGTTTATTCAAAAGTGTTTAATTTAAAATAAAAAAAATGTTGTGAAGGCCTTATTTCTTGAATTAGGTTGAGTTTATTATTATTGCAATTTAATCGCTGTCTCAGTCACTATTTTGAACGCCTGTTATTGGCAAATTAACTTCTATAGCTTTCTTTCAGATGGGATCTGTTGTTGAAGGGCCAAAGTCCTTCCATGTCATTTTCCCGATTTCAGTACGACTTGTAAAGAACATGCTGCAATAAAGACTATTTGGACTGAACTGTTTTTTACTCCAGGTTTGAGTTGCTTACTCGAAAAGCATGAGACACGCTGCATTCACAGGTTGTCACGAAAACCATTTAAATAAAGGCGCAGCAGTAGGTCTTCGCAGCTGACTGAATTACACTTAATGTAGGCAACCGAAAATGTGGTTAAGCGGAACACTTAATTCATTGTCGCGAGGCGGCTTCGGTCCGAGGTGGCGGTGTCACATAATTCCAAACAGCACGCCGCCGCGTCTTTGCCGGTTTTTTTTCTCACTTGCCGCTGTCTCCGTAATGAAATTGCTGCCGTAATTGTTGGTGCTCCGGCTGCGATGCGCCCCTAAACTGTACTCCTCCGAGGCTCTCACGTTTTTAATTAAACCCTTCTTTGTAAGTTGTTGTCCTGGTGCCATTTGCATTACATTCCCAAGAAACGGGCCGGTCGTCGCGGCCGTGTCCAATCCTTTTATGTCTGTATTTACCCGCTAGCAAATCCACAGACTGGGCTACGAAATTTGAATTTAAATTACCACTTATCAGCCTCGAGCTGACAGGGTGACCGACGGCTTGTTATTCGGGGTAAGCGAAGTACTTTTCCGGGAGTTAGCGGCAAGGTTGTTTCTTAACATCGTTATTATTTGTCCATCTCGGTACACCGAAAACGTCAACAGTTTCCTTTATTATCTTAACACTTTAATTTTACATTCATTCGTAGCATCCCAGTCACATAGAAGCACTCGCCAAATGCAGTGACTTAGTTGTCAGATAGTGGAATATGTATGTGGGCGTGTTGACAACATACTGAAGAACATTGCACCTCTGACTGAAGTGGAATATGCTTTTATGCGAAATACACATGTCAAAACCACCCAGGTTCTCAGAACTCCTGAAGATAGACGTTGACTGTAGATCTGGTATCACAGACACAGTGACTCTGACTGTTCAGAGACGTAAACAACCATGAGTGAGCAACGCCTATTAAGACGGAGGGGGTTCGCCAGGCGATCAGTTCCAATCACTCCACCAGGAAGGTGGTACACGGCTCGTGTTGTCTGTAGTTCAAACATGCCTAGACGGTCAGTACCGCGGTTCGATCGCGTCCGCATTGCTACTTTGTGCCAGGAAGGGCTCTCAACAAAGGAAGTGTCCAGGCGTCTCGGAGTGAACCAAAGCGATGTTGTTCGGACATGGAGCTACAGAGAGAGAGAGGAACTGTCGATAACATGCTCGGGCCGCCCAAGGGCTATTACTGTAGTGGATGACCGCTAACTACAAATTATGGCTCGGAGATACCCTGGCAGCAACACCACCATGTTGAATAACGCTTTTCCTGCAGCCACAGGACGTCGTGTTACGACTCAAACTGTGCGCAATAGGATGCATGATGTGCAACTTCACTCCCGATGTCCATGGCGAGGAGCATCTTTGCAATCAAGCCCTGTACAGCGCTGTACACATGGCCCAAACAACATGTCGAATGAACCGCTCAGGTTTGACATCACGTCCTCTTCACCGATGAGTGTCACAAATGCCGTCAACCAGACAATCGTTGGAGACTTGTTTGGAGGCAACCCGTGAGGCTGAACGCCTCAGACACACTGTCCAGCGAGTGCAGCAAGGTGGAGGTTCCCTGCTGTTTTGGGATGGCATTATGTGGAGCCGACGTACGCCACTGATGTTCATGGAAGGCACCGTAACGGCTTTACGATACGTGAATGTTATCCTCCGACCGATAGTGCAACCATATCGGCAGCATATTAGCGAGGCATTCGTCTTCGGGGAGGACAATTTGCTTCGACATCGTGCACAGCTTGTGAATGACTTCCTTCAGGATGACGACATCGCTCGACTAGAGTGGTCAGCATGTTCTCCAGACATGAACATTGTTGAACATGACTGGGATAGACTGAAAATGGCTGTTTATGGACGACGTGACCTACCAATCATTCTGAGGGATCTACGACGAATGGCCGTTGTGGAGTGGGACAATCTGGACCAACAGTGCCCTGATGAACTTGTGGATAATATGCCACGACGAATACAGGCATGCATCAATGCAAGAGGACGTGTTACTGGGTATTATGGGTACTGCTGTCTACAGCAATCCGGACCACCACCTCTAAAGCTCTCGCTGTATCATTTACAACATGCCATGTGTGGTTTTCAGGCGCAATAAATAGGGGAAAATTTTGTTGATATCTGTTCAAGTTTTCTGTACAGGTTCCGGAACTCTCGGAACCGAGGTGATGCAAAATTCTTTTCGATGTTTTTATATAGACTGAGCTGACAAACCTGGTGGCAGAGCGATGTGCCACGGATACAGATGGGTAGAACGGCGTACATCAGGTATAAAAGGACAGTGCGTTTGCAGAGCTGTCATTTGTACTGAGGCGACTCATGTGAAAAGGTTTCAGACACGACTTCCCCACCACTGGACTTAACAGACTTTGAATGCGGACTTGTAGTTGGAGCCAGACGTGCGGGACATTTCATTTCGTAAATCGTTAGGGAGTGCCGTATTCCGAGATCTACAGTGTCGAAGTGTGCGGAAAATACTAAATATGAGGCATTATCTCTCACCAAGTACAAGGCAGTGCCAGACGGGCTTTGCTTAACGATCAAGAGCAGCGGCGTTTGCGAAGAACTGTCAGTGTCAATAGACAAACAGCATTGTATTTGATAACCACAGACGTGGTTACAAAAGTGCAGCGAAATGTGGCGTTAATGGACTATGGCAGCAGAAGATAAACTCCAGTGACTTTACTAACGACATCTCATGCAGCGACTCCCCTGAGCTAGTGAAAATATCAATTGGAGCCTGGAGAACTGGGAAACCATGGCCTGGTTGGATGAGTCCTGATTTCAGTTGGTGAGAGCTACTGGTAGGTTTCGAGTGTGGCGCAAGCCGTACAAGGCCATGGACTCATGTTTTCGACAAGACAATGTGCAATGTGGTATGGTGGTAACTCCTTAATGGTAGGGACTGTGATTACAATGAATGGCGTGGGTCGTCTGGTCCTACTGAACCGATGATAAACTAGAGCTACAACTACTTGGAGAGCATTTGCAGCAATTAATGGACTTCTTGTTTCCAATGACAGTGAGCCATGTCACCGGCCACAATTTTCCTCGATTAGTACTGAGAACATTATGGACATTTTGAACTAGAGATTTGGCCGTCCAGATTGCCCGACACGAATCCCATCGAACATTTATTAGACAAAGTCAAGAGGTCAGCTCGTTCACAATATCATGCACTGGCAACACTATCACAATTATAGACGGCTATAGAGTCATCGTGGCTCAGCATCTCTTCGTGGAACTTCCAAAGACTTGCTGAGTTCACGATACTCGAGTTGCTGCACTACACACTTTTGTCACTTCATTGTAAGCTATTAGCTCTTGTCTGGCACTGCTACAAAAGAAAGTGAAAGACAACATGCATATAATCACTGTACAACTAAACCGTTTGACGACGTGTTAGCATGTTTCAATTCCTTACTATCAGGTTACCAGATCTGTTACATCCAAAATATATGGCGTGGATTTTTTCTATATCTACGTATAGTTTTAGTAATAGTAGTAGCAGCAATATTAAAAGTCGTAATAATAGATTCTTCGTCCAAGAACAATTTTACACTGATGAAGGATTTGTCACCTTAGTACAAGAAAAATATTTCATTTATGAAGAAAAATATTTGTGTTTTATGAAGAGACGGGTGCGTGGTCAGATATGACCACTCAGTAACTATTTGCTTGAAGAAATTTAGGAAAGTTGGCAAAAATTCGAATAATGTCCTGGAGAGGAGGCGCAGTCGATTGGTTTGCTGTTATCCCTTTAGCTGTAATTACCTAAAAGAATCAACCTCAGATCTGATTATATCCTTATAAGAGCAGCATGTAAATCTTACTATTCAGTAGACGGGTTACATGAGTAATCTATGTAGCGTAATAGTAAAAGTTACATACTACATCCCAAGATAAAACAGTGAAAACGAAAATATGACATAGGAAATCCACGAAACTAAATAAGTAAAGCCACATCGAGAAGAACCCTCTGTCCTAGAGTCTGAGGCTAGTTATCTGGAACAGAACAGCCTCCGCCATGCCAACCACGACGGATTCCGCAAACCTTGGTTCTGCGAAATATAAATCGCACATTTCTCGCATAACACTCTGTAAAGATGGCAGTCACATGCAGTATATCAAGCGTCAACGACCTGGTTTTTCCCCTCATCAGTTTCATGAGTTTTGCCTTATGAGTTTTTACCTCATGACTTTCTTCTTTAATAGTCCTCCTATGATTATTCGATACGATGCAGTGAGCAGCTGTCGAATAAATGTGTACAATACTGGTGAAATTACTTTTACTATTACCAAATTCAGATTTGATATTTGCATGTTAACGTAGATCTTTGCATATGAAGTGATGGACGTCGACAGTAACGAAAACAAAATACTAACAAGCAATTGCCCTTAGTGCGAATTCATTTACTTTATGAAAATAAAAAAGACCTGTAACTGCAGTGACCGTACTTATATGACTTAAACTAACTCGAAAAGTTAACTATAAAGATTTGAAAAGATGCATAAAATTACATAAAATTGTATAAAAATGTAAAGAGAGTTAAAAATGGAATAGAGAAATGAAAAATTTTGTAGACGATTGGAACTAAAATTATAAGAAAGAACTGAAAATTGAAAATCGAAACTGTTCCAAGGGTCACTGTCTCAGATGATGTATTTTCAGTGCTATTGTGTTCTCGGTACACTGTTGCATGTTCCTAGACTTCATTCAGGTCCGAAACTATGCAGAAACTCGTTCGAACATGCGTTACTAGACGGCGCATAAGTTTTGTGTCAAGGTGCCCTTCCCTACGGAGTTACAAAATTTAAAACATATCATAAGTGGTTTCTGTTGACTGCAGTTCTATCAGTTAAAAGCGTTATTCTGTAATTCTTTACTTTTATTATCACAAATAAAACGTAATACCTCAGTATTCATGGCACTTGGAACAAAAACTTTCTCCCTGTAATTTTGTCCAAAACTAAAATTTTTTAGACTGTGGTCATGTTCAGAATACAAGCTGATTCTTTCAAAGTGACTTTTAATTATGCTATTTATTTATACAAGTAACACCATTTTCGGTTTCGGTTAATCTTCAGATCCTGTTCACGTGTATAACGCTATTGTTGTTGTTTATATAACTTATCGGCCGTTTTTTTCTAACAGCTATTCGAAACAAAAACAGCAAACTTTATATAACCGTGAATAACCATCTGTAGATGAAGACGTCAGCTCAAACTTGGTAATGGTTCCATTTGTATAAATAAACAGCACTAGTAACAGTGGCTTGTTACTGTTTTCATGTTTGCAAGAATCAGTTTCTAAAAACTTAGGACGGGTCAGTTCCTTGGTATCGCACCTGGAACATTCTTAATAAGTATATTGATTTTCAGATTTGTGTCATTACTTTTTGGGTTCAAGCAGTGACCAGCATAATCGTGTGGTATAAAAATACCTCCTCAGCTTTTTGGATACACGCAATTTATGTACAAAGAGACTTATATCGATTTTTTATTCTCCTGATAAACGTGCGATTTGACACAAAGTTTTGTATTTCCACTATTCAATTAATTTAAAGTACTGTGATTTTAACTGAGATATATAATTTTTGAAGATGTACGAAAATCGTGTGATATCCACCCTAAAACTTTAGAGTGATTTAAAATCAGCTTGCGGAGGCTCTGGTACGCGAGGTAATATGTGTTGTCGGATAACACAATCTTCTAGAGATTGTAATTAGAAAAACTTTCAACATTTACTGAAACAATGGGATCATGCGATTCGATATTCTCTAGTTTAAAAAACTGACCTAAAATTTTCACTCATAAAATAGCCATACATCGCAAATACCCGTTACTTGAGGTACAATGTCGACACCTTTTTATCGTTATTTTTGTTTCAGTACACAGACCTGGTATAAGTAAAACGTGACAAAGGTTATAAGGAGATGTATTATCAGTTTATTTCGATCAAATGCGAATACATTCTCGAGCAACATCATTGCGATTTTCCTACAGGCACGTGCATTGGTCATCCTTGCAACACTAAAAGGTTGAATTGCCCTCATAAATGGGCTTAAAACCAAACACATAAGATATGAACTAAAATCTTTCAAACATTAAATAAAGTATACTAGGATATACCTGTATGACTGAGCATACAAAATGAAATTTACATTTGTATAGCCAGAATAGTTGGTATTTTACTACTTGTGAACAATGCATATCTCACATGTAAAAAAAGATTACATGTCAATAATCTCTGGGAATCACTAATGGGCTGTAGTAAAAAGAAATGTATTTGCCGATCATCTGAGTGACGAAACTACTACATGTGTACGCGGTCCTGGTGAGTATAAACATGGTGAGAGTTTCATCTCGGGAATGTTGCCTTCGCAGGCAATGAGAAATTCTGTATTTCCACGAAACAATCATGGAATGGTTATTGGTGTACCAAAAGAGTTCAATGACAAAACAAGCCTCGACAAAAGCTTATTCCTTCAAAACTGAAATAATTGTAAGCAGCTGCAGCGTATTGTGTTATAGTTATTTTCATTTGCTCAGGGGTTGTTCGTTTGTACTGTGTGGCCGCTAAGCGGTACTTGTGGGTAGATGTAGGAAGTCATCGTCACTGGAACTGCTGACTTCTAATACGATCTAACATTAACTGCTGTAAAACTTCTCTTTAATAATTTCATATTATTGCAAGTAAGCACTGCATTTGATGATTAATGTCTCTACAAAACAGTGAAAGAAGACATTTCCCTAATTTTCCATAGTCAACAGTAAGTTGCTACTGATCAGTAGAATTCCGTGATTGTGTGGGATAAAATGGGTGAAAACCGGCCGATATTCATACACTACTGGCATTAAAATTGCTACACCACGAAGATGACGTGCTACAGACATTTAACCGACAGGAAGAAGATGCTGTGATACGCAAATGATTAGCTTTTCAGAGCATTCACACACGGCTGGCGCCGGTAGCGACACCTACAACGTGCTGACATGAGGAAAGTTTCCATCCGATTCTTCATACGAAAACAGTAGTTGACTGGCGTTGCCTGGTGAAACGTTGTTGTGATGCCTCGTGTAAGGAGGAGAAATGCGTACCATCACGTTTCCGACGTTGATAAAGGTCGGATTGTAGCCTATCGCGATTGCAGTTTATCGTATCGCGACATTGCCTCTCGCGTTGGTTGAGATCCAATGACTGTTAGCAGAATATGGAATCGGTGGGTTCAGGAGGGTAATACGGAACGCAGTGCTGGATCCCAACGGCCTCGTATCACTAGCAGTCGAGATTACAGTCATCTTATCCGCATGGATGTAACGGATCGTGCAGCCACGTCTCGATCGCTGAGTCAACAGATGTGGACGTCTGCAAGACAACAACCATCTGCAGGAACAGTTCGTGGACGTTTGCAGCAGCATGGACTATCAGCTCGGAGACTATAGCTGCTGTTACCCTTGACGCTGCATCACAGACAGGATCGCCAACGGCGGTGTACTCAACGACGAACCTGGTTGCACGAATAGCAAAACGTCAATTCCTCGGATGAATCCAGGTTCTGTTTACAGCATCATGATAGTCGCATCCGTGTTTGGCGACATCGCGGTGAACACACATTTGAAGCGTGTACTCATCATCGCCATACTGGCGTATGACCCGGCGCGATGGTATGGGGTGCCATTGGTTACACGTCTCGGTCACCTCTTGTACCTCTTGTTCGTATTGACGGCACTTTGAACAGTGCACATTACATTTCAGATGTGTTACGACCCGTGGCTCTACCCGTCATTCGATCCCTGCGAAATCCTACATTTCAGCAGGATAGTGCACGACTGCATGTCACAGATCCAGTACGGGTCGTTCTGGATACAGAAAATGTTCGACTACTGCCCTTGCCAGCACATTCTCCAGATCTCTCACCAGTTGAAAACGTCTGGTCTGTGGTATCGTGTTGAATCTGCAGGGGCAGCTGTACCTGTACACGCCATCTAAGCTCTGTTTGACTCAATACCTAGGCGTATTAAGGCAGTTATTACGGCCAGAGGTGGTTGTTCTGGGTACTGATTTCTCAGGATCTATACACCCAAACTGCGTGAAAATGTAATCACATGTCAGTTCTAGTATAATATTTTTGTCCATTGAATACCTGTTTATCATTTGCATTTCTTTGTGGTGTAGCAATTTTAATGGCCACTAGTGTATTTTTTATACCTTATAAACGAAATAAAACAGCAGAGGAAAGTCAGGACATCTACGTATAGTACCTGATCCAGATGTACCAAGGGGCTACCAGCAATGCTTCCTTGGCGACCATTACGTGAAACCCAGCGAGGTGGCGCAGTGGCTAGCACACTGGATTTGCAATCGGGAGGACGGCGGTTCAATCCCGCGTCCGGCCATCCTGATTTAGGTTTTCCGTGATTTCCCTAAATCGCTCCAGGCAAATGCCGGGATGGTTCCTTTGAAAGGGCACGGCCGGCTTCCTTCCCCGTTCTTCCCTAATCCGATGAGACCGATGACCTCGCTGTCTGGCCTCCTCCCCGTAACAGTCCAACAATCGAATCCATTACGTGAAATTTGCTACGTACGGGCCTCCACTAAAGACGCCTGGTTCACGTACCCACGCTAAATGCTGTTGATCGGCGACGAAGACTGGTATTTGCACGCCAGTAACGCAACTGGACTTCCACTCAGAGTCAACAGATGACCGTTTCAGATGCGTCACGTTTTATACTCCATTTCACAGATGGCCGTCTGAAAGCAAGCACCCTACAGCATTCGTCGGATTGATCCAGTCCGGAGGAGACAGAACTATCGTCTGGGAAATGTTCTTGTCGCTTTTCTTGGGTGATCTCATCATTCTGAAAGTCACAACGGATCAGCGCAAGTATGTAACTATCACTGGGGACCATGTCCACCCCTATAAGAAGTTTATTTATCTTCGGCACGATTGCATCTACCAGCAAGACACGGCCTTCTATCACGCAACTCACAGTGTACGTGCGTGGATCGAAGAGCGCAAGGATCAATTTACCAAAGTCCTCTGGCAACCAGACTACCTGCATTTCAACCTAATCGAGAATCTCTGAAACCACCATGATCGGGCTGATCGCGCCATCCGTTCTCAACCGAGGAACTTAATATGGCTGGCCACAGCAGGGGAGACATCATCCATCCACATTCCTGTCGGACCTTCATGAACGTCAACGGCACTCTTGAAAAATGGTTGAAATGGCTCTGAGCACTATGCGACTTAATTTCTGAGGTCATCAGTCGCCTAGAACTTAGAACTAATTAAACCTAACGAAGGACAGCACACACATCCATGTCCGAGGCAGGATTCGAACCTGCGACCGTAGCGGTCGCTCGGTTCCAGACTGTAGCGCCTAGAACCGCACGGCCACTCTGGCCGACCGGCACGCTTCCAGCACGCCTCAAGGCGGTCCACGTTACGACAGGTGGGTATACAGGCTTTTGACCATTGGTCGCATTAATGCGACTGGACCTTGTATGACATCACACATAAATTAAATTCAAATACCTCGACACACAGACTGTCCGAAGACACTTGCGTTCTTGCCCTGTCCTAAGAGCAAAGGGAGTTCATAGCGGATGAAGGATATCGTCCCTCTCCTACTGCACTGGCGGTAGCCATCTGGTATGACCACGTTACGTGCTTGCTAACGTAATCGCGATACCTGCTCAGAACGTATTCTGATGGTCAAGTTAAAGCTCTCTGCCATTTTGCGTAAGGTGCTACTACTGTCAGCACTTCACTAGCAAGCAATGGAGACCAGTCACCCTTAGCAAACTCTCATTTATTCATCACAGTTACACCTATTAAATTAAGTCTAAAAAAAGAGTACAGGAAGGACACAGATGCCTACATATCAGTGCACATATTGAGAATAAAACGACTCTACTTTCCGAGGGCTATGTTAACATCGGCAACAGATAGCAAACCAGGACTGACCTCAATAGTAGAGATATAAATGAGATGGATCTGACGTAGGCGTTTCGAAGTCCTTAATTAAATTCTCATTTTAAATCTTTTCCATATTGGAACATTAGTCGTAGAAATGAACCATGGCCTAGGGTTTCTTTTCACGGTACTCGTTAGGGATGTGGTTTTCGCTGGAACAACAGATTTTAGGTTACACTTTTTTCCATCTACAGTTTAAACTGACTGTTAGAACCGTTCAAAATAACCAGTTTTCAGTTTATTATTGTTGTTATTTCCAGCAACAGACAGTAAACAAAAACTGGAAAATACCGACACTCCATGAGACATTTATACTATACAGGGTGAGTCACCTAACATTTCCGCTGGATATATTTCGTAAGCCACATCAAATACTGACGAATCGACTCCACAGACCGAACGTGAGGAGAGGGGCTAGTGTAATTGGTTAATGCAAACCATAAAAAAATGCACGGAAGTATATTTTTAACACAAACCTACGTTTTTTTTAAATGGAACCCAGTTAGTTTTGTTAGCACATCTGAACATATAAACAAATACGTAATCAGTGCCGTTTGTTTCATTGTAAAATGTTAATTACATCCGGAGATATTGTAACCTAAAGTTGACGCTTGAGTACCACTCCCCAGTTGTTCGATCGTGTGTATCGGAGAGCACCGAATTACGTAGGGATCCAAAGGGAACGGTGACGGACCTTACGTACAGAAGAGACTGGATCAGCACATTACGTCCACGTGCTAACACCTTTTTATTGGTCTTTTCCACCGACGCACATGTACATTACCATGAAGGGTGAGGTACACGTACACACGTGGTTTGCGTTTTCAATTACGGAGTGGAGTAGAGTGTGTTGCGACATGTCAGGCCAATAGATGTTCAATGTGGTGGACATCATTTGCTGCACACAACTGCAATCTCTGGCGTAATGAATGTCGTACACGCCGCAGTACATCTGGTGTAATCTCGCCGCAGGCTGCCACAGTACGTTGTTTCATATCCTCTGGGGTTGTAGGCACGTCACGGTACACATTCTCCTTTAACGTACCCCACGGAAAGAAGTCCAGTGGTGTAAGATCAGGAGAACGTGCTGGCCAATTTATGCGTCCTCCACGTCCTATGAAACACCCGTCGAACATCCTGTCAAGGGTCAGCCTAGTGTTAATTGCGGAATGTGCAGGTGCACATACGTCGACGCGTTTCCAGTGGGACGTTTTCGAGCAACGTTGGCAGATCATTCTGTAGAAACGCGATGTATGTTGCAGCTCTTTGGGCCCCTGCAATGAAGTGAGGACCAATGAGGTGGTCGCCAATGATTCCGCACCATACGTTTACAGTCCACGGTCGCTGTCGCTCTACCTGTCTGAGCCAGCGAAGATTGTCCACGGACCAGTAATGCATGTTCCGTAGATTCACTGCTCCGTGGTTTGTGAAACCCGCTTCATTGGTAAACAGATAGACCTGCTACGCATTCTCTGTTAATGCCCATTGACAGAATTGCACTCGATGATTAAAGTCATCACCATGTAATTGCTGATGTAGCGACACATGAAACAGGTGAAAGCGGTGACGATGCAGTATGCGCATGACACTACTTTGACTCAGTCCACCGGCTCTCGCAATGTCCAGTGTAGTCATGTGTGGGTTTATGGCAACTGCAGCTAACACACCAACTGCACCCGCTTCTCTTGTGACGGGCCTGTTACGGACCCGTTTGCGTGCTACGACCATACCTGTTGCATACAGTTGGCGGTAGATGTTTTGCAATGTGCGCACGTTGGATGCTCTCTGTCCGGGTACCGTTCTGCATACACCCTGCAGGCTTCAGCTGCATTTCGTCGACAATCGCCATAGATGAGTATCATCTCCGCCTTTTCAGAGTTCTAATACATCATGGTCACAGTTCCTACAACACTACACTATCACAGACGTCTGGTAACACGGTGTACTACAGTTGGTCTGCGTGCGGAGACGAATGCAGAATAACAATTGCAGCAAGCGCTACATGCGGACACTGCGACACCTAGACCAAACCACAACAGTGCACTACAGCCACACTCGTAAACACGGTCATCATCGTAAACATGTCCCTGCAGATGCTGCTCGCCGACCGTGGCCCGTGTTTGTTACAACACGCAACTGAACGTCGGAGGTTTCAAGCGTCAACTTTAGGTTACAATATCTCCGGATGTAATTAACATTTTACAATGCAACAAACGGCACTGATTACGTATTTGTTTATATGTTCAATGTGATAACAAAACTAACGTGGTTCTATTTAAAAAAACGTAGGTTTGTGTTAAAAATCATACTTCCGTGCATTTTTTTATGGTTTGTGTTAACCAATTACACTAGCCCCTCTCCTCACGTTCGGTCTGTGGAATCGGTTCGTCAGTATTTGATGTGGTTTACGAAATATATCTAGCGGTAACGTTAGGTGACTCACCCTGTATGTTTCACGATACATAGAGTCGAAATACCATATAAAATACGTAAATATCAAATAAAATAGGTACATAAGAGAAACCTTAGTCTGTCAATCGTTTGCTACTTTTCCCGAAAAATAAAGAGGCGTTGGATTCTGCAAAACATTTCACCAGCAATCTCCTACTGTTTCTCGTTTTTGAAGTTTTTGCTCATTTTCCACGATGTAATCGAGAATCATATCATTATTTGGGCATTTCGAATAAACAGAGCTGAGAGGTGAAAGTTGAGGGAGAATATATTTAGTGTTAAGTCGTTAGTTTTCAGTTACTGGATGCAGAAAAAAGGCAGTGTACAGACATAGGCGTCAGGTCAGCTACTTTTAATTTTTACTGTAAACAATAAATGAATAGCTTTTAATTTATTACCATTGCCATTACTTCCTGCCTCTTGTATGATTTCAGTGAAACGACAGACAAAAAACAAGCTATGGAGAAAAATTTGTTCTTTTTCTTTTATTATTTGGGATGAAAGACCTGCTTTTTAGTCAAATATTTATCTACAGATTTTAGTGGGAATCTTAGTTTAATTGATTTTACGCTGACAAAACCCAAAACGCTCTATCAAAATTTCAAGTGAACGGTTTGGACAGTATGGAAAATATAAAAATTACGAATAACGATTAACTAACAACTGCTAAAATCTGAACAATGTATTAATTCTGTGGCCAAAGTTTATTATCAAATATGTTCGTAAACACTCGTATTGTAATGGGTTTAACTGTGACTCCTTTCAATAAAAGCAGTGTCATTCAAAGGCCATGCCAGTCTTTCAGAAGCCACATACTTCCTATGGAACTCGTTATTAAAACGAAGTTTTATTTTAAAAAAATGAAAATTTTAACAACTTTGCTATGGAAAACTGATATAGCTGATTGTCAGTAAGAAAACAGTAATGGCTGTTGTAAGGGAGAGCCGGCCGGGGTGGCCGAGCGGCTCTAGGCGCTGCAGTCGGGAACGGCGCGAACGCTACGGTCGCAGGTTCGAATCCTGCCTCGGGCATGGATGTGTGTGTTATCCTTAGGTTAGTTACGTTTAAGTAGTTCTAAGTTCTCTAACGCTATAGATACAGCAATAAGGAATAGCGCAGTAGGCAGTACAGTTGAAGAGGAATGGACATCTCTAAAAAGGGCCATCACAGAAGTTGGGAAGGAAAACATAGGTACAAAGAAGGTAGCTGCGAAGAAACCATGGGTAACAGAAGAAATACTTCGGTTGATTGATGAAAGGAGGAAGTACAAACATGTTCCGGGAAAATCAGGAATACAGAAATACAAGTCGCTGAGGAATGAAATAAATAGGAAGTGCAGGGAAGCTAAGACGAAATGGCTGCAGGAAAAATGTGAAGACATCGAAAAAGATATGATTGTCGGAAGGACAGACTCAGCATACAGGGAAGTCAAAACAACCTTTGGTGACATTAAAAGCAACGGTGGTAACATTAAGAGTGCAACGGGAATTCCACTGTTAAATGCAGAGGAGAGAGCAGATAGGTGGAAAGAATACATTGAAAGCCTCTATGAGGGTGAAGATTTGTCTGATGAAGAAGAAGAAACAGGAGTCGATTTAGAAGAGATAGGGAATCCAGTATTAGAATCGGAATTTAAAAGAGCTTTGGAGGACTTACGGTCAAATAAGGCAGAAGGGATAGATAACAGTCCATCAGAACTTCTAAAATCATTGGGAGAAGTGGCAACAAAACGACTATTCACGTTGGTGTGTAGAATATATGAGTCTGGCGACATACCATCTGACTTTCGGAAAAGCATCATCCACACAATTCCGAAGACGGCAAGAGCTGACAAGTGCGAGAATTATCGCACAATCAGCTTAACAGCTCCTGCATCGAAGCTGCGTACAAGAATAATATACAGAAGAATGGAAAAGAAAATTGAGAATGCGCTAGGTGACGATCGGTTTGGCTTTAGGAAAAGTAAAGGGACGAGAGAGGCAATTCTGACGTTACGGCTAATAATGGAAGCAACGCTAAAGAAAAATCAAGACACTTTCATAGGATTTGTCGACGTGGAAAGAGCGTTCGACAATATAAAATGGTGCAAGCTGTTCGAGATTCTGAAAAAAGTAGGGGTACGCTATAGGGAGAGACGGGTCATATACAATATGTACAACAACCAAGAGGGAATAATAAGAGTGGACGATCAAGAACGAAATGCTCGTATTAAGAAGGGTGTAAGAAAAGGCTGTAGCCTTTCGCCCCTACTCTTCAATCTGTACATCGAGGAAGCAATGATGGAAATAAAAGAAAGGTTCAGGAGTGGAATTAAAATGCAAGGTGAAAGGATAACAATGATGCGATTCGCTGATGACATTGCTATCCTGAGTGAAAGTAAAGAAGACTTAAATGATCTGCTGAACGGAATGAACAGTCTAATGAGTACACAGTATGGTTTGAGAGTAAATCGGAGAAAGACGAAGGTAATGAGAAGTTGTAGAAATGAGAACAACGAGAAACTTACCCCAGGATTGATGGTCACGAAGTCAATGAAGTTAAGGAATTCTGCTACCTAGGCAGTAAAATAACCAATGACGGACGGAGCAAGGAGGACATCAAAATCAGACTCGCGATGGCAAAAAAGGTATTTCTGGCCAAGAGAAGTCTACTAAAATCAAATACCGGCCTTAATTTGAGGAAGAAATTTCTGAGGATGTACGTCTGGAATACAGCATTGTATGGTAGTGAAACATGGACTGTGGAAAAATCGGAACAGAAGAGAATCGAAGCATTTGAGATGTGGTGCTACAGACGAATGTTGAAAATTAGGTGGACTGATAAGGTAAGGAATGAGGCGGTTCTATGCAGAATCGGAGAGGAAAGGAATATGTGGAAAACACTGATAAGGAGAAGGGACAGGATGATAGGACATCTGCTAAGACATGAGGGAATGACTTCCATGGTACTAGAGGGAGCTGTAGAGGGCAAAAACTGTAGAGGAAGACAGAAATTGGAATACATCCAGCAAATAACTGAGGGCGTAGTTTGTATTTACTACTCTGAGAGGAAGAGGTTGGCACAGGACAGGAATTCGTGGCGGGCTGCATCATACCAGTGAGAAGACTGATGACCCAAAAACAAGAACACCGCCACCCAATCCTAAAAAATATTCGATGTGTTAGCTGAATTTGATACGATGCTGCACATTATGTAACATGGACCAGACGCAAAATCATAGCGACCTCCATTTTTCATTGCAAACTTTTTGAATTTGGTGCAGTTTCTTACATCCACGTAAATATCATAAGTATAACCATTAACCAAATGATGTACACGTCATCATGAACCTGAGATATAACGCTATAAGTGAAGTAAAAATGATTTCTTACCGAATAGTTTCTGTACAGTCGTTTGAAAAAGATGCAGGGCGTGCGCCTCGTCTCTGTCGTCGCCGACCACCCGAAATGTTTCAGACACTGTCGGCCTCCTCTTTCAAACAAACAAATGAACGCGCCCAGCGCTTGGGACGAAATTTTGTCACTGCACATGGGCCACCGTATCTAGCACGAGTTATACCTCATAGCGTGAAAGTAGCAGAACTACATAGCTGCACATTGTCATACGACGTACCACTACATCCGTGAACTGACTAGCTGCAGCTACGTTTATCTAAATACCTGATTTTAACTAAATTCCACTGCCTCATCGCTGATCGCGTAGTTAAACGATATCGGTTTGTCCTACTGTCTTCCATTAGTTAGATTTCTTGTGTTTATATTCAGATGCAGATCTGTCGAAACAACGGCAAAGTGTGCGATGTGCGAGCGTTGATAGCTCGTCTGACCACGAGAACTAGAGCAACACAGGACTATATGTACCTGTAAGATTGTTTTAAGATAATTATGACGAAACGCTGATCTAACAGTTTATTTACCGAAAAACTTAACCGTACTACACTACTGTAATCTCCCCACGTGGCAGAAGCTCTAACTTTGGACTACCTGTTTACGACGATGGTATCACCATTTCAGAGAGAGCTGGAGCATTCTGATGCTGGAATTAACGCCTACAAGCTAAGAAGTTAGTGTGATATTATGACACGTGTTAATAGGTGGAGCGGTGGTTCTATTAAGCACTCGTTATCCGATTCCGCTCGAGCGACGGTACAATAACCCGCAGATATTACTGCAACGCGCAATTTTGTCTTTATTTCTTCAGCAACCACTGTAGTTACTATGTTCCGAAAGCGAGTGCTGAGTCCTTTTGCATGTTGCAGGTACATATTTCTTTATTTTTTAATGAACACTTCTTTGATGCTCGTTGCACGCTAACAGCACTGCAACCGGCACATAACACAGCGGTCTGCTTGAATTAAGTGCTTTAATTTACGGGTCGTAACAAGCGACGAGCTCAAATTACTTTATGCCTGGCTCTGTGTGGTATACTCCGACCGTGTATATATCACGTTATCTCTGTTTCATTAACAACGTACTGTATATTTATATCAAGGGCTGTTATAATGACGCTTGTTTGGTGCTGTTACGGCAAAATTCTGATATATGCTACGAATGAAGTGCTGGTTAGTCAGTGAATTTCAAAAATATTGCACCTGCAGTTACAAGATTTTACGCAAACGCATGTAATCATCTCTCAGATATTCACACCACAATTACATCTTTCCCGCACAGAGGTAGTGTGTGTTACATTGTAATGTCCCATGCAATCATTGTGCCTATGTTCATTTAACTTTAGAAAGAACTGAGCAAACAGTTAGCGAAATATATTCAGCCTTTTCAACACGTGTGTCAAACTTAATTTTTGCATCAGAGAAGTTCAACAGCTTACAAACTGGTATTACGTAGGATGACTGATGGGTCATGTATCCACTTACTTTTACGTAAGTTTTTATTATAGTTCAAGTTGTCTACGCAACCGTGAAAGATAGGACCACACCTTTTTCCTCCATTTCCATCTAAATGATTGGTTTTTCTTGTTTCTGTAGACAGTCTGATGGTGCCCCAAAAGCGGGAAACGCTCATTAACATTAAATAATTTCGCAACCGAGACGGGTTTTGTTCTAAATACTTTTAATCCTGTTGCTGTAACAGCCTGCCAAAATGGAATGGAAATATTATGTATAATTTATGTCACTCTGAGTTTAATGATTGTACATTCAAATAATTATGGACATAAAACTCTCATTAATAAAACACCTCTTGAAAGTAGACTGCTGGCTGGAGTGTCCTTGCGGTTCTAGGCGCTGCAGTCTGGAGCCGAGTGACCGCTACGGCCGCAGGTTCGAATCCTGCCTCGGGCATGGATGTGTGTGATGTCCTTAGTTGGGTTTAGTTAGTTCTAAGTTCTAGGCGACTGATGACCTCAGAAGTTAGGTCGCATAGTGCTCAGAGGCATTTTTTAAAATAGACTAAAAGGTACAAAATAATTTCTCCTACATCCACACAGATTTCTAACCCCTTAAAGAGAGTCCAGGAAACTCGTGATTGTTAATTTCTGGTAACTACGACAATGCTTGGCCAACGGCCTTGCCGCAGTGGTAACACCGGTTCCCGTCAGATTACCGAAGTTAAGCGCTGTCCTTCTGGGCTAGCATTTGGATGGGTGACCATCCGGTCTGCCAAGCGTTGTTGGCAACTGGGGTGCACTCCACCCTTGTGAGGCAAACTGAGGAGCTACTTGATTGAGTAGCGGCTCCGGTCTCGTAAACTGAGATACGTCCGGGAGAGCGGTGCGCTGACCACAAGCCGCTCCATATATGCGTCCAGTGACGCCAGTGGGATTAGGATGACACGGCGGCCGGTTGATACCTTTGTGGCGGTTTTTTCGTATCATCAACATGGACAAATGCAATGAATATGGATGATACGGTACTCTATGGTATTCTGCGGTTTGAATTCACTCTGCTCTTTTAGCAGTTGCATTGATTTGATTTCGTAAATGATACTGACAATACTATACATATGTATAATGCATTATTCACACTACAACTTCTCCCGGATAATCATTTTGTTCAAATTGCCCAAGAATTCCACCTGATGCAGAGTAATGATGTTGACTATAAGTTGTGTTCATATCAATAAAATTACAGATCGTACATCAGAGCTTTTATAATTTTTGTCTTCGATGGATTTAATTATTCTTAGCAAATTGATCATGAAAAGGAACCACAGAATACCACCCGCATACAACACTGACGTATGCTACCAAAAATATTTTTCTCCGTGAATCGTCCGTGGTTTAATAATGGCCTCATACATCAGCAATGAAATCATGTTCAACAATAAATATCATCAGCACTGTTCTTATAAAATGCAGTCTGATTAGATTAATTTTTGTTTTATAAATAGAGTTCAGTACCACCGGTGAACGTTTATTTCTTACACATCGGAATATCGTTTGCAGTTTCAAGCAATTTAAATTTGCCGCTGATATAAAAGTTAAGATGTCGGCCAATAAAAGATAGAGGATTTCTTTTTTAATTAAGATTTTCCTTTGCTCAATAAATAATTAATCATTTAAATTGATGCCACCAATAAAAAAATTATTAAATTGTTTTGAAAATTAGTTTAACACAAACCCATGCTATTTTCAACTAGAAGTGCAGACGAAGTTGCTATATAATCGCAACTAACAATGGCTGCGCTTGTTGCAGCTATGATAAAACAATTAATACAAAATTATAATTAAAAGAGGAAGTGAATTTTCAATAATTAATCATAAATACTTTTAACGCATTTGGCTCTATTTGTTTTTACCAGCAAATGAACATAAAAGTACAATAATTTTACATTAAATGTTTTTCATTCAACAGACCTCAAATCGATTCGCGCCTTGCGTCGGCGATGTACATCAGAAGAACATGACAAAAGGGTACAAAACAAAAGAAAACAATGACATATATTAACAAAGAATGTGAAACAAATATTGTCTCTGTTTTACGTAATTATCATCTTTTTAAGAAATAATTACATAATTGAATGAATATTATTGAGTTACATAATTTTCCACACGTTCATATTCCATTCGTAATAAAAATATATATATATATATATATATATATATCGTGGATGTTATACCGTAGGGCCTTCCAAGGCCTGTTCGGGTGGAGTTTAGTTTTAGTTTTTTAAAACAATAGTTGTAAAATTTAAAGAAAAATGTGGGGCGCACGAAATCGTCCTTAATGCAAAACATTCGCGACTGGAATAGTAAAAGAAAAATAGTTGTGGTACACAAAGTACCCTTCGCATCACACCAGACAAGAAAAAAACAAAACATCGCCCGAACAGTCCTCGAAGGCCCAAAGATGCAGGCTTCCGAGTCGTGTGGTCAGCACACCGCTCTCCCGCCGTTGTCAGTTTTCGTAACCGTTGCCGCTACTTCTCAGTCAAGTAGCTCCTCAATTGGCCTCTCAAGGGTTGAGTATATCCCACACTCGGCAGAAACGGGCGGTGACCCATCCAATGCTAGCCAAGCCTGACGGAGTTGAATTTCGGTGATCTGATGGGAAGCGCTTTTACCACTGTGGCAAGGCCATTTGCACCAGGGAAGAAAGCGAGTTTAATTTTGCATTGTCATCCAGTACTGAGGAACGTTGGAAAGTTTCAAGCCTCTAGGTCACTGCGAAGGTAGTTTAAAATCAATTGCAGAATCTGTACTGAACGGACAAAAAGACAAGAAAGTAGCCTAATAGAATCACTGTAAAATACTGAGGTATGGATGGGTTTTGAAGCGCTGATTATTGAATGTCATTGTTGCCACAAAAATATTGCTGTTACAGTACCTCGAGGTAAGGGAGAGAGGTTCAAGATGCAGTGTTGAGTTTATTGTTGCGCCAGCATCAGAGGGAGATACATGTGTCCAAAGGTGGCTAGGGTACGTCACACCCGACCTCATAGTAGGCGTTACATTTTTCAACTGTCAGCAAGTTTATGAGATATATAGTATTCTTTGATTTATTTTTAGATTTTATATTTCTCAAGATGTCTTATGAAGAAAACGAACGTAATGAAAGTCGGCTACAAGAACTGCTCCAAGAATATTGAGAAAACTGTTCAAATGCTACTTTTAGTTCCGGTGACTCCAAGCGTGAAGAAGAGACTGACAATGTTTCTCAAGGAAGTAAAGAAAATGATTCGGTGCAAGAGGGTATTTTGTATGATTCGGAAGAGCCAAAATCTGGGTCAGCGGCTCCCAGTCAGTCACCTGAGGTACGTGGGATTTTTTATACGTCCAAAGATAGTACAAATGGATGAAGGATTGTTCTGGGAAAAGTGTTCGTATTCCTTCAGAGAATATTATTACAAATCCTCCACGCATGAAAGTTATTAGAATATCATTATGTTAATTAAAGAAACTGTAATTTTGTTCGAATTTTGTATGAAAAACTGTTAAACTTCTGAAAAGTATAGACACTTCATTCCTTCACCCAAAAAAAAAGGTTTTATGTCTTATACATAGTATTTTACTTACTCATCTTACTTAATAGACACCATTATTAATATACAAAGTAAAAAGAATACTTAATACACGATTTTAGTATCAAAAGTTCGTCATCAGAGTTTCGGGTATCTAATACCCACCTTATAGCTGGTGTAACAATTTCTCACCTCTTTCACGCCAGGTTAATCTTCCTTTCTCATTTTATATTTTTTTCGTTAATTACTTCTTCGATACATGAATTTGGTCTTCTACGAATCGTACACTATCCACTTTCCGTATAGTGCACAGTTCTCTATCTAAGGATTTTAAATATCTTGCATTGTTTTATACAAACTCTTTCCCTGGTCAACAAATTCAATGATTTTATAACCATTTTTAAACGCTGCCTCCACTATAAAATAGTAAAGACAGAACTTTCGAAATTAGTTCATATTGTATACAGCCTGTAAATCCCTGCAGCTTACTGCCCTACGTTCTCAGAATTTTGAAGCTCTTGCACCAATTTTCACTCTCGACAGTTTTTTCTGGGTCAACAAATCCAGTGAAGATGGCTTTATTTTGCTTAATTCTTGCTTCTGTTGTCAAATGCAATGTCGGAATTGGCTCTCTGGTGGTTTTACGGTTTCTAGAACAAAAATTACCGTTATCTGACAAATCTTCAAGTTTCCTTTCGGTCCTTCTCCATATATTATTCAAGTCTGCAAGCCGAAATTCAAATTTCACATTTTGCTTGTACAATAGTCATCACAGTTTACTTTCATTCCTACCTCTCGAATATGACATGTTTCCAGTCTCATACAGACTAACATGAATAGGCGCTTTCTTGATATATCCACCCGCAGATTAGGGGACTGTGTATATGCCTGCTTCCTTGCTTGATCATCAGGTGACTGTGTAATATGAATGAGGCGTGACATTGGAGATAAATCACAAGAAGAGGTAGTTTTGGTTCATTTCATTCTGAGTTAACCTGGAACGGTCATCAGACAATTATAGGTAGATATTTCACGTAGAGTTAGATTATCTGGAAGATTCTGGTGTTATCTCAGAAGTATGACTATAGTGAAATAGATAATACCGTAAATATTTCGTCTAGTTCGGTATACAGAGCTCGTAATCAAAATTAACTTTTAGTGCTGGCACTCTGGAACTTAGATTATGTAGCTATAGTAACAGCGTTATTCTCCACTTACAAACTTATCGGTTTGAATGTACAAAAATTGATGCAACAGGTTCATCTTTGCAATATTCTGTTCCGTTAGCTGCCTGAGCTTGCAGCGGCTGAGATAAAGAAGGAGGAAATATAAGAAACCTAATTATTTAAATGTAGAATGTAAAAATGTGGTTTTCTAAGGTAACAGTTACGAAATAAAGAAGTGAAAACTAAGATATAACTTCTCTAAGCAGAAGACATACTATTATATAGAGAGCTGAGATCAATATAGCTTTCATAAGGAGAAGTCATACTATTAGGGTATATACGTAGATAGCTGAGATCGATAAAACTTGCAATGTCATCTGAGAAGTTATCTGTTCCGATTCTATCAGCAGAAACCGCGCTAAGATAATATTCTATATTTTTTGTATGTAAAAAAAATCCAAATTACCTATAGATAGCATATTTCATAAAGTACAAGAATATCATTTTGATGTCAGACAGCAGCCACCGGCTGAGACTTAACAACAAAAGGCAAATAACCGACTTAGTGACATTTTCAAGTTCCTAACCAAGAGCGAATTATTTAATTTTACCATGTGGTTTGGTTTGTTAGGTTATGACTCTATGCATGTCACTCTATTCAATTAGATACTGTACTTGCGTTTTTGTAACTGTCTACAGTAGAGTTCTGCAGCGTTTATTGATAATCGTTTGGCTCTCTGTGCAGTGAAGTTTTACACACTCTTTAGTAAGGATATTAACTGTGATTGCTGTGTGCACATGCTAGATGTGTTTGTGACACATTGCTCTCATCTCCAGGCTCTGTTGGCTTCGTTTAGACAGCTTGAGGTTGCAGCAGACAGGCGTCATTGTTGTGGCCCAGCTGAAGGAATTCAAAGAATGTTTAGCACGATCCACGAATCTTTCGACCGGTCTGAACCTGTGGCCAGTCTAGTTACTGCTTGCACTGAGCATGACCCCGTGGTGCACTGAGAGGTCGCCTCGGGACGTGGCAGGCTGGAAAAGACTTCCCAGGCTGACGAACTCAAGTCCTAGCCGGTTAGTCTCACAAAGCGGTGCTTTCTGTGACTGACACTGTCTCCCCGCCAGATGCAGTTGCTTGTCCTGTTTCAGCGGAAACCTCTCAGCCGGCAAGATTCGGGCAGACACAGAGTGTGGGATTATGGGTAGTAGGGAGCTCCAATGTTAGGTGCGTTATAGGGCACATTAGGGACATGCTGCTAAGGAGGGGAAGAGAACCAAAGTGCACTACGTGTACACAACGGGTGGAATCACACCAGACGAGGAACGGGTCCATCCGGATGCCACGAAGCTGCAGATAGTGGCTGATAGCGGTACCAGTGATCTGTGTCGCTTAGGACCCGAAGACATTCGCTCTGGTTTATAGCGGCTGTCAGAAGTGGTAAAGCTACTTGTCTTGTTTGCAAGATTAAAGTAGAGCTCACCATTTGCAACGCAGTTGACAGAATAAATTGCAGACATGTGGTACAAAGGCGAATCGAAGGCTGAGACAGTTCTGCGACCACGTTGGTTGCAGATTCTTAGACTTGCGCCATAAGGTGGTAGGGTTTGGGGTTTCGCTAAAGAGGTCAAGCGTCCATCACGCTTAGGAGGCCGCTACGCACGTAATGCGGGCTGTGAGGCGTGGACTGGGCGGTTTTTAGGTTAGAGGCGCGGGGATAGCCGCCGGGTCTTGGGCGTCTTGCACGGTCCGCGCGGCTCTCTCGGTCGGAGGTTTGAGTCATCCCTCGGGCAAGGGTGTATGTGTTGTCCTTAGCGTAAGTTAGTTTAAGTTGAATTACGTAGCGTGCAAGCTTACAGACAGATGTCATCAACAGTTTGGTGCCATAAGACCTTACCACAAATTCCCAGTTTTTTTTTAGGTTATAGGGCCTCGGGAAACCGAAAACGTTCGCAGTCTCAGTGCAGGTCGAACATAGGAGGAACCTAGATTTAGGAATCATCGGTATAACAGTCGTAAATTTTCGTAGCAATGTTGGGAAAATACCAGAGCCCCAATCACAAATAGAAGTCACCAATGCTCAAGTCTTTATAGCCACTGAAAGCTGTTTAAAGCAAGATATAAGTTCAGCCGAAATTTTTCCGAAGGATCTAACGGTGTTCAGAAGAGATAGGTTGGATGCAGTTGGCGGTGACGTGTTTGTTGCTATAAGAAGTACTTTATCATGCAGCGAAATTGAATCAGGTATTTCTTGTAAGTTAGTATGGGTAGACGTCATTCTTAGCAACCAAAATAATAATTGGATCCTTTTCCCGACCTCCCAACTCAGGTGACACATTTGCTGAAAGGTTCTAAGACAACTTGAATCGAATATCAAACACGCACCCGATCATTCAGTTATAGTTGGTATTTAATTCAATAGACCCACGATATTTTGGCGAAAATACATGTTTAAATCCAGAAGAACGCATAAAAAGTCATCCGAAATAGCGAAAACGCGTTCCCTGATAATTACACTCCTGGAAATGGAAAAAAGAACACATTGACACCAGTGTGTCGGACCCACCATACTTGCTCCGGACACTGCGAGAGGGCTGTACAAGCAACGATCACACGCACGGCACAGCGGACACACCAGGAACCGCGGTGTTGGCCGTCGAATGGCGCTAGCTGCGCAGCATTTGTGCACCGCCGCCGTCAGTGTCAGCCAGTTTGCCGTGGCATACGGAGCTCCATCGCAGTCTTTAACACTGGTAGCATGCCGCGACAGCGTGGACGTGAACCGTATGTGCAGTTGACGGACTTTGAGCGAGGGCGTATAGTGGGCATGCGGGAGGCCGGGTGGACGTACCGCCGAATTGCTCAACACGTGGGGCGTGAGGTCTCCACAGTACATCGATGTTGTCGCCAGTGGTCGGCGGAAGGTGCACGTGCCCGTCGACCTGGGACCGGACCGCAGCGACGCACGGATATACGCCAAGACCGTAGTATCCTACGCAGTGCCGTAGGGGACCGCACCGCCACTTCCCAGCAAATTAGGGACACTGTTGCTCCTGGGGTATCGGCGAGGACCATTCGCAACCGTCTCCATGAAGCTGGGCTATGGTCCCGCACACCGTTAGGCCGTCTTCCTCTCACGCCCCAACATCGTGCAGCCCGCCTCCAGTGGTGTCGCGACAGGCGTGAATGGAGGGACGAATGGAGACGTGTCGTCTTCAGCGATGAGAGTCGCTTCTGCCTTGGTGCCAATGATGGTCGTATGCGTGTTTGGCGCCGTGCAGGTGAGCGCCACAATCAGGACTGCATACGACCGAGGCACACAGGGCCAACACCCGGCATCATGGTGTGGGGAGCGATCTCCTACACTGGCCGTACACCACTGGTGATCGTCGAGGGGACACTGAATAGTGCACGGTACATCCAAACCGTCATCGAACCCATCGTTCTACCATTCCTAGACCGGCAAGGGAACTTACTGTTCCAACAGGACAATGCACGTCCGCATGTATCCCGTGCCACCCACCGTGCTCTAGAAGGTGTAAGTCAACAACCCTGGCCAGCAAGATCTCCGGATCTGTCCCCCATTGAGCATGTTTGGGACTGGATGAAGCGTCGTCTCACGCGGTCTGCACGTCCAGCACGAACGCTGGTCCAACTGAGGCGCCAGGTGGAAATGGCATGGCAAGCCGTTCCATAGGACTACATCCAGCATCTCTACGATCGTCTCCATGGGAGAATAGCAGCCTGCATTGCTGCGAAAGGTGGATATACACTGTACTAGTGCCGACATTGTGCATGCTCTGTTGCCTGTGTCTATGTGCCTGTGGTTCTGTCAGTGTGATCATGTGATGTATCTGACCCCAGGAATGTGTCAATAAAGTTTCCCCTTCCTGGGACAATGAATTCACGGTGTTCTTATTTCAATTTCCAGGAGTGTATTTCGAGCGGTTAGTTCACTAGCCCACTCGAATAGTTACCGGTTGTGGAAACACACTTGGCCTCTTAGTAGCAAACAATCCTGAGCTGATAACATGTATCAAAATGGATATAGGGATAAGTGAACTCAGTGTGAGACCTTAACTTTTCCCGGCGAATTGAATGTTCAAATAACTTACTGGCTTGTGCCGGGTGACGTCGTCGACCGCAGCCGATATTTCGACAGGAGTACACCCTGCCATTCTCAAGGCACAAAAGCAAGGAGGAAAAAATGTGCAAGGAAATTTAATGCCTCGCTTCACAGAGGAGAAACAAGGAAGATACCACACACAGAACAAGTGTCAACACAAACAAAGATAAACCAACATCAGAAATATCGATAGTGACTATTAATCAATAGGTGAATTAGCACTAATTCTGTCCCTCTGTTTTTGATGAGAATCAGAGCCGAATTCCAAGCAGCATATAAACAAAATCCACCATCTCTGTTAACAAGGTTGATAGATAGTTTGATTTCAAGAGCTTCCTTAATAACACTGTCCCAATAGCTGAACGTGCAAGCCAGAATCTCCGTGTTATTGTATTCCATAGGATGACCGGTGTCAAGGCAATGTTCTGCAATAGTGGATTTGCTCGGTTGTTGTAAGCGTGTGTGACATTTATGTTCAATACACCGGTCTTCTACAGACCACAGTCCTGATTGTCTGACCAATATATGACATGCCACAACTGCAAGGAATACGATAGACCTTAGCCTTACGCAAACCAAGATCATCTTTTACGGAGGCCAACAGGTCCTTAATCTTAGGTGGTGGTCGAAAAACACATTTCACATCATATATCCGCAAAATACGGCCAGTCCTGTTGGAAATGCTTCCTGCGTAAGGCAAAAAGGCCGTAGACTTAGGTACTACTTCGTTGCTATCGTCACTCACCCGTTGCATGGCTCTGTCTCTCAGCAAAAAACAGAGGGACAGAATTAGTGCTACCTCACCTGTTGATTAATAGTCACTATCGATATTTCAGATGTTGGTTTATCTTTGTTTGTGTTGACAATTGTTCTGTGTGTGGTATCTTCCTTGTTTCTCCTCTGTGAAACGAGGTATTAAATTTCCTTGCACATTTTTTCCTCCTTGCATTTGTGCCTTGGGAATGGCAGGGTGTGCTCCTGTCGAAATATCGGCTGTGGTCGACGACGTCACCCGGCAGCAAACCCGTAAGTTATCTGAAGTGAACACAGGGTTGTCTTGAAGAGTACGAATGCGCACTGGCAAATGGAAATTCCACTAAAAATAAACGAAGAATGTATCTGATAAAAAAACCAATTAATAATTCGTTTCCCGCCCTCCGGAGAGACGACCTCCACGCCTTCCAAATTAATAGTGTGTATGTAGAACACAAGCTGTTTGAATGCAAAGAAATTTACAAAAAACGGAGGTTATACGTCATTGTACACCAAACGATTCAGAACACTATTGCAGAAACAACGAAAAAAGCATGTGAAATTTAAACCAACGCTGAATCCCTAAGATTGTCGATCTTTTACATAATTCTAAGATCAATGCGGACATCTATTAGAGATTCTTATAGTTTCCATAACGAAACCTTGTTTCGAAACCTGACAGAAAATCAAAATAAATTCCGGGCATATGTAAAACATGCTAGCGCAAGACACAATCAGTGCCTTCTTGGCGCGAAAGTAATGGAAATACTATAGATTACTGAGCGTGGCCTTCCGAAACTCCTTCACCAAAGAAGACGAAGAAAGTATTCCAGAATTCTAATCAAGAACAGCTGCCAACGTGAGTGATATAGAAGTAGATACCCGCGGATTAGTAAAGCAACTTACATCACTTAATAAAAGCTAGTCTTGCGGTCTAGATTGTACACCAATTCGATTCTTTTCAGAGTATGCTAATGCCACCAAGATTCAAGGAAGGCAATGGGAGTAATCTACTAAACTACAAGCCGATATCATTAACGTTGATGTGAAGTAGGATTTCGGAACCTACAGTGTGATCTAACTTTATGAAATACTTTGAAGGGAACCGTCTATCGACACACAGTCCACGTGGATTTAGAAAACACCATTCTTGTGAAATAAAGGCCAGCTCCATACTCACACCAAGTGTTGAGTGTTATCGACAAGAGATTTCAAACTGATTCCGTGTTTCTAGATTTTCACAAGCCTTTTAACACCGTTCATAACAAGCGGCTTGTAATCATATTATCGGGTTATAGAATATCGCCGCAGTTATGCGGCTGGATTCGTGATATACTGTCAGAGAGCTGACATTTCGTAGTAGTTGACAAAGACATAACTAGAAGTAATTTTTGGCGTTCCCTATGGCAGTCTTACAGGCCCTCTGTATTCCTGATCTATGTGGATGACCGCAAATCGTTTGATTTGAGGTCATCCACATGAGTACTAAAAGGAATCCATTAGAGTTTGGTTACACGATAAATCAAAATGTAAAGGCCGTAAACTGAGCGAAATACCTATAAATCACAATTAAGAGCAACTGAAATTCTAAAGAACACAGAGAAACTGATTTGCTAAAGCGACTGCTGCGCCGTATGGGATCATTACCAGAGAGGATTAACGGAGGACATCGAGAAAGCTCAAAGAAGGTATTTACGTTTTGTATTATCGAGAAATAGGGTAGAGAGGTTCACGGACATTTGGGGTGGCGTTGTTAAGAAAAATGCGTTCTTCTTTGTGGCGGTATCTTCTCACCAAATTTCAGTCATCGACTTTCTCCTCCGAATGCGAAATTATTTTGTTGACGCCGACCTGCATAGGGAGAACGATCATCATTATAAAATAAGGGAAATCAGAGTTCGGACGTAAAGGTATATGTGCTCCTTTTTCCGTACGCTGTTCGAGAGTAGAATAACAGGAATATTGTAAAGATGGTACATCTCTAAAAAGGGCCATCACAGAAGTTGGGAAGGAAAACATAGGCACAAAGAAGGTAGCTGCGAAGAAACCATGGGTAACAGAAGAAATGCTTCAGTTGATTGATGAAAAGAGGAAGTACAAACACGTTCCTGGATAAACAGGAATACAGAAATACAAGTCGCTGAGGAATGAAATAAATAGGAAGTGCAGGGAAGCTAAGACGAAATGGCTGCAGGAAAAATGTGAAGACATCGAAAAAGATATGATTGTCAGACTCAGCATACAGGAAAGTCAAAACAACCTTTGGTGACATTAAAAGCAACGGTGGTAACATTAAGAGTGCAACGGGAATTCTACTGTTAAATGCAGAGGAGAGAGCAGACAGGTGGAAAGAATACATTGACAACCTCTATGAGGGTGAAGATTTGTCTGATGTGATAGAAGAAGAAACAGGAGGCGATTTATAAGAGATAGGGGATCCAATATTAGAATCGGAATTTAAAAGAGCTTTGTAGGACTTACGGTCAAATAAGGCAGAAGGGATAGATAACATTCCATCAGAACTTCTAAAATCATTGGGAGAAGTGGCAACAAAACGACTATTCACGTTGGTGTGTAGAATATATGAGTCTGGCGACATACCATCTGACTTTCGGAAAAGCATCATCCACACAATTCCGAAGACGGCAAGAGCTGACAAGTGCGAGAATTATCGCACAATCAGCTTAACAGCTCCTGCATCGAAGCTGCGTACAAGAATAATATACAGAAGAATGGAAAAGAAAATTGAGAATGCGCTAGGTGACGATCGGTTTGGCTTTAGGAAAAGTAAAGGGACGAGAGAGGCAATTCTGACGTTACGGCTAATAATGGAAGCAAGGCTAAAGAAAAATCAAGACACTTTCATTGGATTTGTCGACCTGGAAAAAGCGTTCGACAATATAAAATGGTGCAAGCTGTTCGAGATTCTGAAAAAAGTAGGGGTAAGCTATAGGGAGAGACGGGTCATTTACAATATGTACAACAACCAAGAGGGAATAATAAGAGTGGACGATCAAGAACGAAGCGCACGTATTAAGAAGGGTGTAAGACAAGGCTGTAGCGTTTCGCCCCTACTTTTCAATCTGCACATCGAGGAAGCTAAGATGGAAATAAAAGAAAGGTTCAGGAGTGGAATTAAAAAACAACGTGAAAGGATATCAATGATACGATTCGCTGATGACATTGCTATCCTGAGTGAAAGTAAAGAAGAATTAAATGATCTGCTGAACGGAATGAACAGTCTAATGAGTACACAGTATGGTTTGAGAGTAAATCGGAGAAAGACGAAGGTAATGAGAAGTAGTAGAAATGAGAACAGCGAGAAACTTAACATCAGGATTGATGGTCACGAAGTCAATGAAGTTAAGGAAATCTGCTACCTAGGCAGTAAAATAACCAATGACGGACGGAGCAAGAAGGACATCAAAAGCAGACTCGCTATGGCAAAAAAGGCATTTGTGGCCAAGAGAAGTCTACTAATATCAAATACCAGCCTTAATTTGAGGAAGAAATTTCTGAGGATGTACGTCTGGAGTACAGCATTGTATGGTAGTGAAACATGGACTGTGGGAAAACCGGATCAGAAGGGAATCGAAGCATTTGAGATGTGGTGCTATAGACGAATATTGAAAATTAGGTGGACTGATAAGCTAAGGAATGAGGAGGTTCTATGCAGAATCGGAGAGGAAAGGAATATGTGGAAAACAGTGATAAGGAGAAGGGACAGGATGATAGGACATCTGCTAAGACATGAGGGAATGACTTCCATGGTACTAGAGGGAGCTGTAGAGGGCATAAACTGTAGAGGAAGACAGAGATTGGAATACATCAAGCAAATAATTGAGGACGTGGGTTGCAGGTGCTACTCTGAGATGAAGAGGTTAGCACAGGAGAGGAATTCGTGGCGGGCCGCATCAAACCAGTCAGTAGACTGATGAAAGAAAAAAAATAAAAAAAAAGAGGTACAATGAACCCTGTGCTAGGCCCTTAAGTGTGATTTGCAAAGTAGCCATGTAGATGTAGATGACCAGCTAGTTAACGAATTGTATCTTAACTGAGCTCAATCTCATTGGATTATAATTTACTCTGTCAATGTTTTATTCTTAGTCTTCTAGTACCATTTTTATACTGGTATGTAAAATAAAACATAGGAATGCCGTTTATTACTGATACATGTAAAATTTGCAATATATATAGGACCGTCATAGGCAGTATTTTAAGAATATGTACAGGTACTGTGTCCTCTCGATTACTTTCTGTCTCAGTTTTCATCTGCAAGAACTTATTATTATCCATCGAATAATCTATACAAGTGGATGTCTCTTGTTACACCTTGAAATTGCATCTGCGCAGCATTTACTACAACACGTCAGTCAACGATTTTTGCAGCCTCATTAATGGAATGCGCCGTGTTAGAGCGTTTATTATTTCCATAAAAACATGCTGCTGTTCATGGTACGTCGTCTGACGTGCCAGTGTTTGCCTATCGATATTATAACAACGTCGTTGGAGAGAAGCCTGCTGCCACATCTTTGGAATGGTGTCTATAATTACCATGGCAACCAGTAGCTTCTAAATGGTTCTCCAACAGAGAGGGCAACACACGTACTGTCGAAACGATTTCTGTTTATCTCATATGTTTAATATTCAGCAGAATAAATAAATTTGTGATCAAGACTGATTTTAATAGTAACCATTACAATTCTCTGCACCCTCGATGTATTCAAAAATATTTTATTGTAAAAGAGTTTATGAAAGAAATAATAGTGCACATTTGCGATGCGAAAAATGAAAGCTGATTTTTAAATACGGGAAGAGGAAATTCAGTAACTCATAATATAGAGAGAATTACAAGTGCCGTTGGTGTTAGGACTCTGGCAGCAGCGTATCACAGATATCGTTGAAGTTAAAACATATTTTGTTGTTCTAAACTAACAGAGGTTTGATCACATTTGTCGAAACTTTTCATTTAATAACGAGAAAATGAATCCCGTTCAGATCATATCATCTGTGAATATACACTCCTGGAAATTGAAATAAGAACACCGTGAATTCATTGTCCCAGGAAGGGGAAACTTTATTGACACATTCCTGGGGTCAGATACATCACATGATCACACTGACAGAACCACAGGCACATAGACGCAGGCAACAGAGCATGCACAATGTCGGCACTAGTACAGTGCAGGCTGCTATTCTCCCATGGAGACGATCGTAGAGATGCTGGATGTAGTCCTGTGGAACGGCTTGCCATGCCATTTCCACCTGGCGCCTCAGTTGGACCAGCGTTCGTGCTGGACGTGCAGACCGCGTGAGACGACGCTTCATCCAGTCCCAAACATGCTCAATGGGGGACAGATCCGGAGATCTTGCTGGCCATGGTAGTTGACTTACGCCTTCTAGAGCACGTTGGGTGGCACGGGATACATGCGGACGTGCATTGTCCTGTTGGAACATCAAGTTCCCTTGCCGGTCTAGGAATGGTAGAACGATGGGTTCGATGACGGTTTGGATGTACCGTGAACTATTCGGTGTCCCCTCGACGATCACCAGTGGTGTACGGCCAGTGTAGGAGATCGCTCCCCACACCATGATGCCGGGTGTTGGCCCTGTGTGCCTCGGTCGTATGCAGTCCTGATTGTGGCGCTCACCTGCACGGCGCCAAACATGCATACGACCATCATTGGCACCAAGGCAGAAGCGACTCTCATCGCTGAAGACGACACGTCTCCATTCGTCCCTCCATTCACGCCTGTCGCGACACCACTGGAGGCGGGCTGCACGATGTTGGGGCGTGAGCGGAAGACGGCCTAACGGTGTGCGGGACCGTATCCCAGCTTCATGGAGACGGTTGCGAATGGTCCTCGCCGATACCCCAGGAGCAACAGTGTCCCTAATTTGCTGGGAAGTGGCGGTGCGGTCCCCTACGGCACTGCGTAGGATCCTACGGTCTTGGCGTGCATCCGTGCGTCGCTGCGGTCCGGTCCCAGGTCGACGGGCATGTGCACCTTCCGCCGACCACTGGCGGCAACATCGATGTACTGTGGAGACCTCACGCCCCACGTGTTGAGCAATTCGGCGGTACGTCCACCCGGCCTCCCGCATGCCCACTATACGCCCTCGCTCAAAGTCCGTCAACTGCACATACGGTTCACGTCCACGCTGTCGCGGCATGCTACCAGTGTTAAAGACTGCGATGGAGCTCCGTATGCCACGGCAAACTGGCTGACACTGACGGCGGCGGTGCACAAATGCTGCGCAGCTAACGCCATTCGACGGCCAACACCGCGGTTTCTGGTGTGTCCGCTGTGCCGTGCGTGTGATCATTGCTTGTACAGCCCTCTCGCAGTGTCCGGAGCAAGTATGGTGGGTCTGACACACCGGTGTCAATGTGTTCTTTTTTCCATTTCCAGGAGTGTATAACAACAGACTCTTTATGTTTTTTACTTTGATAAATTGTAGTAATTTACCTGGATTTCGCGTTTTTGTTAGACGGTTGCTATTCCTAGATTAGCAGTTTTTCGTCATACTGATACCTTGCTAAGACGCATCTTCGATGTTTTCCATCTATTGTTAGTCTACATGAAGCTGTTGTCGGTCCGAAAAGAAAATTAGCGAAAGGGCATGTCGACGGAGCTGTGTCAAACAGTGTGCCAAATATCCTACCCTCTATGTCTTGCAAATGAACACACATTTCTTTTCGCTCTAAGCCAGGAAACATTGTCTGTCACACATAGAGGGCGACATTGTACTGATTCAAGTTATCTGCTTTCTGCTCTGCTTATAACGGATGAACTACTTTAGCTCTCCCAATGTTGACGCCTTTGTAACAGATGAACTACTTTAGCTATCCCAATTTAGACGCCTTTGCCTTTAAATTAAATTGCAGCAAATCAACGATGAAAAGTACCTGGAACGCACAATAAATGTTCTGCAGTATATTTCATTCTGTTATGTGCGCAAATACGTAAAGTAAACCTTTGTTACCAAGTCTACTGGTCTGATCATATTCCTATACAGATGTTTTCGCAAACAATGTTTCAACTGCTAGCGGAGTTGAGTTTGGAGACGCAACGTAACTTCGTAATCTTCGCACACTCCATTCAGAGAACTATAACCGTTTTTAAAGTCAGCAGCATGAAGTCTTTGATTGAGTTAGATGAGTAAAGAGTTAAATGCGTTGACATGACAAAATGCGTGACATTTCTAAAGTCTGAACTGCTTTACGAGGATGTTGTCAAAAGTGAACCCCATCTTTCCCGTAAACTACAGACATTTGTCTCTTGTTCTTTCTTGAGAAAGTATTGACATATGTTATCCACGGAGCCCTCACCCACTTCCTTAAAGAAAACAACATTAACACCCCGGAGCAATTTGAATTCCGTCCAGAACACAGCACTACTTATCAGTTTCTGCGTCTTGTGGATCACAAAGGCAGGACGTCAGGAAACATAGCACTGGAGCAATCTTTCTTGAATCAGAGAAAGCGTTCAACGAAGTCTGGCATATTGGCTTGATATCAGACGGTCCCAGTTAGGTATTACAGTCCACACGGTCAGCATGACTGACTCATTCCTAGCGAGGAGGCAGTACCCTCTTAGCTGGAGCAAACATGTTAGTTCGATCAGGAGCGCCGTGGCCAGGATCCTCAGGGCTCGGTTCTGGGCACAATTTTATACACACTCATGACTAACGACGTGCCATAATTGGCAGGGTGTGAAATCGCACTGTATACTGACGACACAGTGGTGTAAATGAGCAGCAGAAATGTCAACTTTTAATATTTTTTTGTGTGTGATCTAAAATTTAAAAACCTCTCTCACACCGGCCTGCTTTAGCTTCACTCATCAGGATAGTAAAAACATGCGTATATTAAGGGAATTTTCATTGACAAAGCAGGCTTATCACATTCACACAGTTCAATACTGTTCTATCCTGATTAAATTGAGCTTAACTTAAATTCCATAAGGCAGTGAAGCAATTTCGAAGTCTCGGTGCGACGAAAATTGTCAGTCGATCTCCGGGAAACATTTGTTATAATTATTAACTTTCGGTGATCACGTGGGGAAGACTGGAGATCTGCTGGTAAGACCGTGTTAGCCTATTTATTTGAAGTAACTGGATATCTTGAGCATACAAAACGGCAGGTTCGTCCAGTGTAAATCAGACGTTCCCCACTGATCCCGTGCAACACAGCGTAGTAAGCAGACACTGTCAATAATAAACAGTTAAATAATACGCGAACACACTTACTTTAGTTTTGTTCATGTATTAAATTCCTTCTCATACACAATCTCATCAAGATGGCGACTAGCCCAAAAATACATACATATACATCCTCCTTTCACGACTAATCGGCAAGAAGTCCTCTTTCTTTTCATAAAAGAAAACATAGATGGTAGAGAAGCTATTCCATGGAGTAAATGGACGCTCCAAGGAATAATTGGGCTTGAAACTACTTTGCATTGATAATCGGTAAGATAAGAAGAGATATTTCGAGATATGTACTGAGTTATATAATTTATAAAATTTCTAAAAATATCGCTGAGAGACCGCTGCAAGAGACATTACATCGCCCCTCGCAGCGAGCAAAGTTGATATGTATCCACTTTGCGAGCTAACTATTGGCTTAGTTAACTCGTTAGAATTTGTGGAACATACTTTCCTATAAATTTTAAGAAGTTAGTAAGATTTTTTTTTTTTTTATTACAAGAATTTAAAGAGATTTTGTATCTTCGTTACTAGATACCTAGTTGTTGCTTTCACGTGTACTGGGGCATACCCGCATCCCACGTACACAACCAGGAAAGATGGACTTATATTGTTGTTAATCAGGTCTACCTATTCAGGAACTGGCCATCACAGGGAAACCCCGGAAAACCTGGAGGCTTAGACCCCAACTAGGTATCACAGATGATAGGAAAGACAGAATAATTTAGAAATTTGAGAGTTATCTAGAATTCATAGGAAAGATAAAATCTGCCTCATAGCAAAAAAAAAAATTACACATGCAATTTTTTTTACAATCTACTGAAAAATTTTCTTCATCGATGTCTTGCCGAACTGCGGTGAAACTGATCGAATAGGAACATGGGACACGGCACGGAGGACAGGCGTCGCATTGGCGTACCCGACAGGAGACGTAACGGATTTTGAGAGACCAGAAGGAAGCTCAGGAACAGGTACTCAGGATTGTGGCATGAAACAATCGAAATTCGTCTAAGGAATGGTCAACTATTAAAGATTCCTGGAAGAGAAGGGTTAGTCGAATTGCTCCAGATTCATTTTGAACTCAAATATGGACCTGATCCATCCAATCTTCCATCTGAGGAATGGGAAAATCCATTCGTCTTATACTTTCCACACCTAGGTGTCTTAATCGATACTGTAGTTGCACAATATCACAACTCCAGATCGGAAAATAATTTTTGAAAACATGGATAATTTCATCCATCTTCTTGAGTAAGCCAAAAGATTCTAATCCTGGTATTAATTATTTATTTATTTAATTTGTTTTTTCGTTGGCTTTTCCAGGTGGAAGTAGATCTGAATCCTTCCTAATTTGGTTTCAAGTACGAATGTGGATAGCATGTCAGAATATTAAAAACTTTATTATTTGATACAATTTCCAAAAAAAAAATTATATCATACTCATACATGATTAAAATGAAATTTTGCTGAAATAGAACGTTTAATTAAGTCTTGCTGCATGACCACTCCAGCTGAAATTAATCTTAATTAGTATTTATTGACAATCAAATTTTTCTCTTTTATACTCCAAGTGCCGCATTTTCTCATGAACATATATGAATGCAATATAACAATAAACAAATCCAACTTCAAAGAGACACATTAATACAAATTCAATGAAGAACTTTCTTATTAACTCTAATTTTAAAGACACACACTAAGCTGGTTAATTAAATTCTCTTGAATAGAATGTAGCTCGCACCAAAAAAAACCAGCGAGTCTTTATATCTGTGGACAGTAGCAATCGATTCTAATTTCCTAACGCGGTTCATTTGTTCTCCTGTGAACTGTCAGTTTACAAACACTAACTTCACACGCAAGCGCCTTATTCGATCATATAGTTTCAATAAACTTATTCTCACTGGACATTAACACTCCCTGAATGTATATTATTTCACACGCACAAGCTTCTTTGGTGATCATCGTGTAGACAGATAATCCGTAAGTCTTCACAGCAGCAATAGCTACAGTTCCACTTACTTTTCTAAATATTCCTATACTATCACAGAAGCAATCGCTTACTGTTCATTAAACTAGCACAGATGCTTGGCATGCTGTCATTTAACCTATCACAGTAGCTGAGGCATACTGTCCTTCGCACTTCATTTTTAACACCCAAATACTTCATACAGACTTTTCATTTAATTTGAAACACTTTCCTTACAAGTACCTCCTTTTATTCTTCCAGAATCCGGATATGCTAATAAATACGCACCAGGATTCGGTATATAAACTATTATATATGGACCTGTATAAATTAGATTCCATTTTCTGATGGTCTTCTTCAACCTTGATGACTTGATGTGTCTTCTTAAATGAATTTTTTGTCCGATATTGAAAGTCTGAATCCGTTTGATGTTTCTGTCATGGATTTCCTTTCGCTGACTTGCTTTCTCCGTAATATTAATGAGAGCATTGCGAATTTTTTCTTCCCATGACATTTTAGTGTCCTCAAGTTTAGGCAAGTTATCTACCCAAAAGTTTCTTTCGTTATCTCTGAACATCAGTTCATTCAGGGTAAAGTTTGTAGAACTATGAGGTAAATTATTATAAATCTGCTCAAACTCGGTCAAATAGTTTATCCAGGTAGTTTGTTTATCATGACAGTACGTTCTCATGAATCTGTTTAGTTCTCGAAAAACCCATTCAATTAAATTCCCTTGTGGATGATAGCAAGATGTAAATATCTGTTTTATTCCTAGTTGTGATACTAATTTTCTCCATAAATATCCAGTAAATATCTTCGCATTGTCAGAGACTATAGATTTTCGAACCCCTGCATGAGGAATGTAGTCATTTACAAACTTTACTGCGGCAGCTCTTGCAGTTGCTGATTTTATAGGATATAGTTTAACATATTTTGTAAACACATCACAGAATCCAATAATGTACTTAACACCACCTCTGGCTCTAGGAAGTGGTCCACAAATATCACATGATATTAGTGATCTTGGTGCTTCAGGTGTTATTGAGTGAAGCGCAATTTTATTTCCCTTGTTGTCCGGCTTAGCCTTTTGACATTATTGATATTTCGATATTATTCACAAGACGGTAGTATTTCAAATTGACTATAGGATTTTGTTGATTGAATTGTCGTATTATAGAATTCCATCGTCTATCCTTCTTCTGAAGCTGAGCCATTGTCTTACATAAATGAATATAATATAACTTGTAATTATTTTCTTGAAGAAGAAGCACTGGAAATTCTGCCTTATTATTTACATCCAGTTCAGGTGTTATTCCTTCTGGAGATCTTGACAACGCGTCAGCTATAATATTTTCTTTTCTGGCTACATGAATAATTTGAAACTGATATTCTTGCAGCGCCAGCGTCCACCTTGACAAGCGAGGATGCAGCAACTTACAAGTTTGTAAAACGGCTAGTGATTGGTGGTCACAATAAACGGCTATCCTTGAGCCATATACATAATAATTAAACCTTTTCAAAGACCAAATAACTGCTAAAGCTTCCAACTCCGTAGTGGTATATGCTCTTTCACAGGTGGATAAACTCTGCTAGCAAATGCAATTGGACAAAAGGTTTTTACACCATCGATGTACCTAATTTGAAATAAACAAGATCCTAATCCCACATCTAATGAATCAGTGGCTAAACAGAATCCGACATTCCTATCAGGGTGGTATAATAATGGAGCATTTATCAGTTGATCCTTAATTTCACAAAAAGCCTTTTCACAATCATTAGACCATTGCCATGGTACATCTTTCCTCAGGAGCCGGTTTAGTGCTTCAGAGTTCATTGCTTGAGTTTTAATAAATCGACGCAAAAATGAAGCCAAGGCTAAAAAGACTTTCAGTTGTCTTCTGTTTCTAGGAGTTGGAAAATTTTTTATCGCACTAATCTTCGCTTCTGTTGGAAGAATGCCTTTTGCATTAATCATATGTCCTAAGAATTTAATTCTCTGTAGAAAAAATTGGGATTTTTTTAGATTTGCCGTTATACCAGTTTGTTTGAACACAGAAAAAATCCTCCTAATAAGTTGTACATGTTCCTCCCAAGTTTTAGAGGCAATTAATAGATCGTCCACAAAAATTGTTATTCGACTACGTAGTTATGGTCCTAGGGCATAGTCCAACGCAGAAATAAAAACTCCAGAGCTGATATTGAGACCAAATGGAACGACCTTGAACTGATAGCTTCTCCCTCCATATATAAAAGCAGTATATTTTCTTGAGTCCTTGTCTAACTGGACTTGCCAGAACGAACTTCTCAAATCAATACTGGTTAAATAGGATACATCTTGAAATTTCTGTATTAACTCATCGATGTTCTCCGGATGTGTGCGCACAGGTACTATAATTTTGTTAATTCCCCCTGCATCTAATACCAATCGAACTTTTCCTCCTGGCTTTGGTACAACAAGCAACGGAGAACAATATGGGCTGTTCGACGGTTCAATAAGATTCCAGTTTAACATTTTTTATATCTCTTCCTGAACTGGTTGTTTTAATCGCCAGGGAATGGAATAGTGTGTGCGGCAAAATGTCTTATGGGGCTTAATCTGTAATGTACAAACATATCCTCCAATAATTCCGGGCTTTTCATCGAAAACTGACTCATATTCTGTTAATATATTGAATAATTGTTCCCTCTGACTATCCGTTAGGCAATCTGACTCAGCAATCTTCTGTTCGACTGTTTGTCTGAAATCCTCTTCTTGAATTGACTTGATTGGTAGTCGGTACATATTATTATTTTCAGCACAAATCAACTGCATAGCAGCACTACGGAAATATCGCTCATACACTGCCTCCTTTCTCAGTAAGATCAGTGTAACAAATTTATCTTCGATTTTAAAATGCACCTTTCCTTCTACCAAGTCCAACTTGCAACTGCAGGCTTGCAAAGTTTCAATGCCAAGAATACAATCTACTAACAACTTTTCCACTACAAGGAATGCGCATTGTTTAGCTACATTTCCCAATTTTATCTCTATAAGCGTTTGTATCTTGACGTTCCGGGATTTTGCTCCCACTGCACCTATAACTCGGCAATTTTGTACTGGTAGAACAGGGATTTTCTTAATTTTACTAATTCTGCGAAACAAAGTTCCGGATACTACGACTGTAGATGAAGCTGTGTCCAATACAACATTGATTAAAATTCGTCCCACTTCTGTGATGATCTCAGACACAGGAACCCTTTTATCTTCGACTACACAGGCCTCTAAGTCTCTCGTCAATTCATCTGTCATTAATTCGCCTTCATTATATCTCAACATTGCCACGGAATTAATTTCGTTTAAAACAGGTTTACCCCTTTTGTATTCCCCGTCCGACTTTACGGAGCATAAAGCGGCCCTCTTCAGTTTAAATGACGATTATTATTTCCTCTTGAATCATCTACTACTTCTGTTATGACTGGTTGTTGTTGATGACTGGTTGTGTTATTTGCTTCAAATCTAGGGTCAGAATTTCTGTACGCATTATTATTATTTGAAGACTGCTGGTTCTGGTAATCTCTTGCATTTCCAAACATTGGGTTGTATCTGCGACCCGTTCGATTGTCTCTGAATCTGCCCCTCGCAGCACTGTTATTGAAATTTCCATTTCCGTTGCAATTGTTTCCGTAGAATCTCTGACTATTCCTAGTATAATAATTATTAAATTAGTTTCCGTTCCGGTTTGCGTTTGGCGCCTCAATCGCTCTCCTCTGCATAACCGGTTGTCTTGGCCGATGTTCATCTTCCTCGATCAGATCTATAGTGTCAAGCGTAGTCATGAAAGAGTATTTCTTTAAAGACCCACGTGAAAAGGAAAAAGGTTCCGGGTATAATACCTCCCGCCTTAAACGTTCTTGTACTCCTTCAGACCAGTATTTGGATAAAAATGCTCGTTCAAAATCTTCATATGTGTTCCAAGTTGATATCATATCAGATGCCCGTATAGCTCCTGACCGCTGAATATAACCGGTCACGAAACTAACCTTTTGCCACTCACTCCAATTTTTTGGCAGTACTCCCCTAAAACTTCTTATAAACACTACGGGATGAACATTTTTCTTGTCTGGGTTGTAGATCTGGAATTGACGTTGTTTCAACATTTTCTCCTCAGTATTGCTTTTACAATTACAGTCATTATGACTACCCTCATAGTGTTGTGATTGATGTTGATTGCAAAAACGAACGTGTGCATTAATGTCCCTGTCTGTACTTCGTCGGGTAAATAATGTAGCTTCATTGATAGATCTTGTTATGGGTTCATTTCCTTGCGTGAAACACAAATCTTCTCGATATAGATTTAAAGATCTCTCAATGTTTTCTTTCCATTGTTTAAGTTCTTCGCCTAGTTGTTCTTTGGCTTCTCGAAAACCTTTATTAAATAAATTTTCTTCAGAACTCTCGGTCATAGATTGTATAGCTGCAAGAGACATTACAAACTTCTTAACTAGAAATCTACAAGAACAACTGAGGGCTACCGCCAGTTGGTATAATGTCTGCAAGATAAAAATAACTGCAAATAAATGTGTCGCAGTCGTCTTCACTAGGAAACTATCCCCATCAATTCATCGGAATTCAGTGGCTTGCAGAAAAGTACAGTAGAGCGAGTCGGGGATATACCTCGGCCTTCAGTTGAATAGACAATTCTCTTCTGCAAAATCAGATAAATGGAACCGGAAGCAAAGTTTGCTTTGCTGACAATCATCTGTATCCACTCCGTAAGGATGGGGGGCTGATATTGAGGACGAAGTTACGGCTCTACAAGTGTGTCACCCTTCCGGCGATGGTCTGTAGACCGAAGGTGTGGTCCATGTGTAACACTTGTATCGATTAGGAGTAGGTTTATTTTAAGTAAATGTGTATTTGAAATTTATGAAGTATCCATACTGTGTTGTTTGAACTCCTTGATGTATGGCAAGAAAATTTGATTTTTGTATTGTATATATGTAAAAAGCAAAAGAATATGTTGAAAATTCAAATTATTACAATATAAATATGTTTGTGAAAGAAGTATGTTTGTTAAACGCTGGTTCATGCTTAGGGCATTTGTATTTCTAACATGTAAACGCTATAGGGAAGTGGCGTGATATAAAAGGCTGGTTTGGTGGTCGAATAGATCGGGTCGTTTGTGTGAACCGTACGCACTGAGTGGCTAGCCTTACCAAGGTACACCTCGACGGTGCTAAGAGAGGCATCTCGAAGCTGCATTAGAAGAGATTTTCCTCGGATATGGATCTGGCCATTATTTGGTATTGACGGAATAATAGCATGACTGTAATATGTTGAAAATCCAACACCAAGAAGAGATTTTATATAGCATTCGCCTTCAAGAGCCGTAAGTACAGTTAGCCGCCACTGCTTCAGACTTCATACATTCAGTTACGTAATGTATATTGGCGTGGACCAGTTAATTTGTGAGTTTTTTCAATAATAATCACATTTAACGTCAATACGTGTTCGAAACCATAACTTCAATCCTGACCACGAACCTACGCAGCGTCCTCATCTAAGTACTACAAAAACAGAGTACCCTGATTTACATGAGCGATCCTGGCATTCACGTCGTTAAAAGTGAATTTTCGTCTAAAGTAAAAGAAGTAGCAAAAGTTAATGTAGGATTACAGTGCAAGATTGTGTAAATATTATTGCCCAGAAAACCTGTTTCACAGATGATTAAAGTACAAGTACATGTAAATATTTAATGAACCGATTTGCGGTAGTACTATTAGAAATGAAGCTGTATACAGTTTCAAAGGTAGTGTAGTTTTGGGGCCCTCGGTCAATGGTTCCTTTTGAAGTTAATTAAGCCCAGTGTTGCGTTTTATCACCTTGCAAAGTAATTTAAGTGACCTTATAGAGATAGTTCTTACTTTTGCAATAATCAAAGAATCTTGCCTAGTGAAACTATACCAGTTTATGGGTCCTCATATATTCTCCTCCTATTAAAAAAGAAATGAACTATTGCTGTTAATAAGGAAAATAGCTATATGCAGAGGAGCTTAAAAAGTGTATTTAATGTATTATTTATCTGTATTTGTGTTACTGATGTCAGTCAAGATAGAAGCCTCTCATATCCAAAATTTGTTCTGCATTTCATGCAGTGATGCTTCTGTATTTTGATTAAGAAGTACTATTGACTGTGGCCGTCATCAGTATGAACTCGATGCAATTTTGCTCCTATTAATTTATTTGTGTGTGTGTGTGTTATTGGTAACTGCTGCTACACACAGTAGAGAGTGCTCTGTGTCACTTTGTATCCTGTTTGCTATTCAATGGGGAATCTCAAGAAAAGTAACTTCACTAACTAAGATTCAATTTTCTCAAAAATATATATTTTAAAATTAATGTGCCTAAGTAGGCTGGCGACCGTTCATTTTCTTTCTTTCACTTATAATTTTACCACTTCTGTTAACTCCCGGGGTTAAGGCTTGATGGTTTTACTTTAACTTCACAAAATCCGAAGTTACAGTCCAATACCCCTTTCCATTAGACACAAGCATGGTCGAACTTTGAAATACCCTCAGACGGTAACATTAGCGTGTTCCACGGCACATTAGTGTAATACATGGCAGCATACTAACACGAATTCTTTACAGACGAATGGAAAAACTAGTAGAAGCCGACCTCGGGGAAGATCAGTTTGGATTCCGTAGAAATACTGGGACACGTGAGGCAATACTGACCTTACGACTTATCTTAGAAGAAAGATTAAGGAAAGGCAAACTTACGTTTCTAGCATTTGTAGACTTAGAGAAAGCTTTTGACAATGTTGACTGGAATACTCTCTTTCAAATTCTAAAGGTGGCGGGGGTAAAATACAGGGAGCGAAAGGCTATTTACAATTTGTACAGAAACCAGATGGCAGTTATAAGAGTCGAGGGACATGAAAGGGAAGCAGTGGTTGGGAAGGGAGTAAGACAGGGTTGTAGCCTCTCCCCGATGTTATTCAATCTGTATATTGAGCAAGCAGTAAAGGAAACAAAAGAAAAATTCGGAGTAGGTATTAAAATCCATGGAGAAGAAATAAAAACTTTGAGGTTCGCCGATGACATTGTAATTCTGTCAGAGACAGCAAAGGACTTGGAAGAGCAGTTGAATGGAATGGATGGTGTCTTGAAGGGAGGATATAAGATGAACATCAACAAAAGCAAAACGAGGATAATGGAATGTAGTCGAATTATGTCGGGTGATGTTGAGGGTATTAGATTAGGAAATGAGACACTTAAAGTAGTAAAGGAGTTTTGCTATTTGGGGAGCAAAATAACTGATGATGGTCGAAGTAGAGAGGATATAAAATGTAGACTGGCAATGGCAAGGAAAGCGTTTCTGAAGAAGAGAAATTTGTTAACATCGAGTATAGATTTAAGTGTCAGGAAGTCTTTTCTGAAAGTATTTGTATGGAGTGTAGCCATGTATGGAAGTGAAACATGGACGATAAATAGTTTGGGCAAGAAGAGAATAGAAGCTTTCGAAATGTGGTGCTACAGAAGAATGCTGAAGATTAGATGGGTAGATCACATAACTAATGAGGAGGTACTGAACAGGATTGGGGAGAAGAGGAGTTTGTGGCACAACTTGACCAGAAGAAGGGATCGGTTGATAGGACATGTTCTGAGGCATCAAGGGATCACCAATTTAGTATTGGAGGGCAGCGTGGAGGGTAAAAATCGTAGGGGGAGACCAAGAGATGCATACACTAAGCAGATTCAGAAGGATGTAGGTTGCAGTAGGTACTGGGAGATGAAGAAGCTTGCACAGGATAGAGTAGCATGGAGAGCTGCATCAAACCAGTCTCAGGACTGAAGACCACAACAACAACATGGCAGCAGACATTCACCTCAATAAGATGCTGTTACTTCAGAGCAGGATCCTTTGCACCGTATGCGACTCTGATCGATACACGCCAAAGGAACACACACACACACACACACACACACACACACACACATTAGGGATCTCCTAGGCGACCCATCCATCTTTACCTACTCTATGACGAAGCTTTCACTTCGACCCATCAACTCATTCATCATGTAGCCTTCACAGTATCCTGACACTTCCGATGAAAAAGCCAACTCAACGGACAATTGAGGCAATAAGAGACTACAGACGATACTCATACTTACATATAAAGATTCAGATTACTGACAACTACTACCTCCCATCATCATTGAAGCCAAGCTATAAATCTGACTCTCAAAGCACTGTGTCGCTTCTACGTATGAATTTATGTCAAGTGTGTACGTTAGTAGCAGAGCACTGAGAAATGAGCTTAGAGCGCACACATTAACAGGCGAACTGTACTTGAGTTACGTGTTGCTTACATCTGGTGCGGAATGGTAGACGTTAGACGAACATCGTCTATTAAAGGCGTGACTGTCGATTGCGCCGCGATTGTCTTGTTACTGTTTGACAAATTTCCACATACGTCTTTGAAGTCATCCGCGAAGCTTCTTTTCAGAACAATATAAGTATACATGCGTATTAAACGAAAAACAAAGTTGGTGTCTCATTTTGGCTGCTATAAATGTTAAAAAATACTTGCGTACGTCAGAAAATTCGCTATGCTGGCTGCTATATCTCAACGAAAACAACACTTGGACTAGATAGATTTTGGATGGACTGTCTTACACCCGCCAGGGGTTCGAGTCCTCCCTCGGGCATGGGTGTGTGTGTGTTGTTCTTAGCGTAAGTTATTGTAAGTAGTGTGTAAGTCTATGGACCGATGACCTACGCAGTTTCGTCCCTTCGGAATTCACACACATTTGAACATTTGACTGTCGTAACTTCATCCTCTATATCCTGTAAATTCATTTCAATTTGTAACATTTAAACCTGACAACACCGCCTTATTATAAGAAACCTAATAGATTCATTCCCAGTACTAATACGAGTAACGCCATATGTAGACGTTTCCTTGAGGTAAAATAACTGTACTCTTTACAGAATTTCGTATTTCATGTTAGCGTTTGCCAACATGAATGCATTTAATTATATTAATTTGGAACGGAAACCCAGGACTGTCACGCAGTCTCACTAACTCGAATTTGCAATTGCATTATTTGCATAAATATTTCTAGACAACACCACAATCGTTCTAACGAATATATCATGACCGGCATAAGCCTAATTCTACTTTTAATTTGATGTTAATAAAAATACTGAGATTGTACAACTTAGTTTTTCGTGGCGACATTCTTGTGTAAAAGCTCCGCGGAGTTCTTGCAGCTTCATATCTCTATTCAGTCTCAGTCGACGACTTCTTCAGTCATCGTCGGCACGAAATTTCAGTAGGTAGTTTGGTACTTAATTTAGTCGGTCGATGTATGTAGTGGCGACATCATGTAGTCACGGAACGTCCCTTTCGTGTCGAAGATAGTGTTGATGTCTGTAGCTGAACAACAGTTGTACCGATCCAGTCTTTCAATGGGCGCAGAATTTCTTTAATTTCTTCTGTGATCGGACAGTTCACTGAATCCATGTCTCCCTGGGATTTGATGACCTACATGTCAGTGCACAGAGCTTCCCCCATCTATACAAAAATAAAACAATATTACACACGCTGATACACAAGAGAGATCAAATTGTTTGTAAAAATGAACACCTCGATTCCTAGATCAGCTGTCTAGGAAAAATATTTCGGAAGAACGGGTGCATCCAACGCGACATTAAGCTAGCCGCTTCCAAGAAACAAAATCACAGATACACTCTGTTATCAGAAGGTGAACAGTCTATCTTTCTACTGAGATTGAACAAATAAAAGGAGCGGCGTCTTGGGCAGACACGGTATTCAACTAATTTTCCAACCCACCAAGAAAATTAGAGAGATGGTGTCCCCATTAAAAGACAACCTAAGTATCGATGTTTATGAAATTTATGGGAAACCTTGTGAATGTGATAGCAATTACGTCGGTGAGTCAACAAGAAAGCTTTCAGAACAATGCCAGAGCATCGACCTGGCATTAAATATCACGATTTCCACAAATCCGCTGTCGTTGAACACAGCCTCAGGAAGAAACAGACGATGTTTGATGTAACGGAAATATCATCTCATGTATCTGGCTACTGGAACACCGTAATCTAAAAGTCGTTTTGATCAGAATGTGTAACAAAGGTTGTAACTGGGACAGGGCCTTACCGTCAGTAGTGCATAGAAACGGGCGCTCGACGCTAAAGGCAGGAGAGAAAAAAGCTGTGTCATCCACCATGTGATAAAATCTGCTTGATTAGCAATGTTCTTGAGTCATCAATATAATCCGTGGTAGCATATGGAAGTTTCGCCATTTCGTGATGTCTTCATGACATAACTTGAGCAACTAAATAACGGGCCACTGAAATCTCCTGATGATGACGGAGGAGGGAGTCCTTTAAAGGTGACTACCATTAGGTAATTTCCACCTATTCACAAATCACTCTGAAGCTCTGTTGGCCTGTTTAAGAACAAAATAGGAAGCATTAATGCTTGCTGGTGATATAAATGTAGATTTTCTTGGAAACTCTTCCAGTAAGAAATTACTGGAGCCAGTAGCAGTGTTATTCAACTTAAGTCATACTGTTAACTTTCCAGATGGAGTAGCTAAGGACCCAAAGACAGCCACTGTGAACATCTTTACAGAAAAATCTAATGAACAAAACTATATTACAACTCCAATAATAAGTAGCCTCTCAGATCTCGACATGCAAAACATTAATACTGGTCAGGACATAAAATCTACTAAATCTGAGTTCAAAAGGATAGTCAGTAAGCCAAAAATTTATTATTTTACTAAAACCTCTGAAAGACACGAATTGGAGTGACGTGTACAACGTTCATAGTGTGAATCAAAAATACAAATTTTTTTAAATAATGCCCGTAGTTTATTTGAAAACTGTTTTCCCCTAGAACTAACACAGATTAGACTAAAGCCTATAAAAAAGCCTGGGACTAATCAACGAAGTAAGGTATTCAGTAAGACAAAAAGGAATGTGTGTCTACCTGTCAGAAACAGTTCTGATGTAAATGTTCTACATCTTTAAAGAACATAGTATGTACTATTGAAGATAGTCACACAGACATCAAACCAAATATGTTTTCATAAAAGGATAGTCACATCAGGTAACAAAATGAAGAGAATATGTTGTACAGTAAAGGAAGAAACTGTTAGAAGAGATGAAGAGGAACACAAAGTATTAAGAGTAAACGTTATGCGGGTAACAGATGTGTGCAATGTTGCTGAACTATTCAGTAAGCACTTCATAGCTGTTGCTGAAAAGATGGTGTTGTCAGGTTCAGTAGACGCTGCCGTGGAATACCTCATAACAGCCATTACAAATGACTGCAATAATATGAGTATGAAACTCACAACACCAGTAGAAGCAATGTCCAGATTAAAATAAAAATAATTCTAGTGGCTGTGATCGCTTATCAACACAGTTAACTAAACAGTGTGCCTCTGAGTTCAGTGACATTTTGAGTTACTTGTGTAACCAGTAATTTCTCAGTGGAACATTTCCTGAATGGCTGAAATATACTGAAATTTATCTTGTGTGTAATAAAGGGATTAAGAAATTCCATCAAACTTTCGACCATTTCACTTTTGCCCACATTCTAAAATATTGTGGCAAAGATAATATAATGTCGTCTTCTTAACCATCTGACCACAAATAAAATATTATCCAAGTTACTGTTCATATTTCTAAAGGGTTCCGCTGTTTAGAAGGCTACCTACACATACAGTGAGAACACACTTAATTCTTAGACAATAAATTACTGGTTACTGGCACATTTTGTGGTGTGTCAAAGATATTTAACTGTGTAAGTTACAGTACCCCTGTAAATGAATTGGAATATGAAAGTGGCAAAATGGTTCAAATCCTCCGTCTCCTCCTATGACAGAAAACGAAGGGAGCCAGTAGGAAATAGATGTGTATTAAGCTATCAGGCATCATCCAACTAGGAACCAATAACATGGGGTGTCCCTCTAAGATTCCATCTTAGCCCACTTACGTTTTCCTGTTTATACCAATGACTTTTCATCATTAACATTACCAGATACCAAGATTCTTTTGTTTGCAGATGATACAGAGATTGCAGTAAATAATGAATTAAGTGTAATCTTAGAAGGATTGGCTATTGAAATTTTTCTTTGTCACTAAACCATGAAACAACTTGTAAACGGTTTCGTGCCATCATATGCCTAAAATATGACAACAAGCGGATAGAAAAAAATTGACAGTGTTCAATTCTTGAGGTTACAGCTTGATAACGAAGTGAGCTGGGAGGAACAGACGACATAACTGCAGAAACTCGTAAACAAATCTCTGTTGGCTATGCGAATGTTTTCAGTCGTAGTTGATATAAAAATGAAAAAGCTGGCGCTTGTGCTTATTTTCATTCCCTAACGTAATACGGGATTACTTTGTGGTCCACCTCACAAAGCCAAGCTAAGGTTTTCTGAGCCCAAAAACATGCAATACTAACTATTGTTGGTGCGAACTCAAGAAAGTCCTGCAGGGGCATGTTTAAGGAAATGACGATACTAAGTGCTGCTTCCTACCATATTTATTCCTTAATGTATTTTGTCATTAAAAATATATGTTTTTTCAAACCAACTGTTCAGTTCATGGAATCAATACTATAAACAGGAATAACTTTGACAAATATTTACAGTCAATCACTTTGGTGTCCACTATTCAGAAATATACATTTTCAGTAACGTTCCAACAGTCATAAAAAGTTTAACTAGTAATAAAGTTCAATTTGAGAAAAGTCCAAAGGTTTTACTGATGGGCAACTCGTCCTATTCTATGGAAGAATTACTTCGCAGAAATGATTGATGTATGTTTATTATTAACAATATGACATAATGTGAATAATGTGTACAGCCTGACTTCTGTAGATATTTTGTACAGTAATGCGATCATTGTAAACAAGTGCTGTAAAAGGTTTATATATTTATTTTTAAATGTTAGTCGATGATGCATAGCTACATTAACCTAATAATTATCATATTCATCTTAGTGTGCTGACCGTTTAACTTTTGTTGACAAGTTTTGTGTCCTTTAAATATAAATATGGTTAGGATATTGTATTTTTGACCAATTCCACATCCACTACGGCAATTTCATTTTGGATTTGTGGAAGGTACATTAGCATTATTATTTTGTAAATATTTATTACGTATTCTTGTTTTCTGACATGTTCCACATTTAAGGGGATCTCCTCACTAATGATCAACTGGAACGGAAAGTACCGTACATCTAATCTTATCTGTAGACTAATAGAAAAGTTATGGCGCAAGAACTCAGTGTAATATTCATTAAAACGTGATCATTTATTATCTTATTCCATTAAATTTGCTATCCATATAGATTACAGTATAAAACTGTCCCATACCTGGTTTCGGTCATGCACAACAATCCACAGACTGGATGTAAAGTTAGAACGTTTGACAGAAGAGTATGATCCTGTGTGAAAACAAACTCTGTCGTATGTTCATCCTTGTGCAAATGTTTTATTTTGTCGAACTGTTCCTACTAGTGTGAGTCCAGGTTTCAGGAGAAAATCTGTCAGATCCATAGGTGTGAAGAATTTACCGATTGTGGTATTTTGGCAACTATCAAGTAGTCTGTTGCCAGAAGAGTGACAACACTGAAACAAACATTTTTGTATTTTTCGTCCCCTTTTTTCGAGATACGGCACCTCTTCACTGAACTGATGTTTTTCGAGACACATATCTAAATTTTTATTCCGTATCTACCAAGTTTTCAACTCATATACTGCCTAAATGCATACCATCCACAGATGGAACTAACTGTTCATCGGTAGTCAGATTTTTGTTTGGTGGCTAATATTTCCAAAGATTGTGAATTATGTCTTCCTAAATGACTCTGAATGCCGGAAATTTATTTTTCTCTTGAAATGTCTGACAGTGTTTTGTGGTTGTAAATACTGGTGAACTGCACTTCTTGCTCCACAGTACTCTCACATTGCACAGATTGCGTTTTAGATATCCAGCTCTTACCAAACGACCAAACAGAGTTCTTATCTCTACACTTTCTCAAATTATTCTCAAAATTCTTTTTTTATACACCATTTCAACGTCGTTGATAGCGAACTATTGAGTTTTCTCTGTAACATCTGAAGAAATATGTAGGTGCCTGTCGGTGCTACAACGATTTTAAAAGGGGTTAGTTTGACTCTATCAACTTTAAATTTTATTATATTATGTTTCCTTACTTTTGCTTTCTTATATGGAATTTTAATCGATACAAACCCATTTTTTCCCAAGAACTACTCATTCAGATCTTTCAGTATTATTGTTCCATCCTCCAGATTCAAAAATTATATTAGGTACATCAATGGCAACACTTACATGACTGTATTTCCTATCTTTATCTGCATAATTTGAACCATGGCGTCTGAATCTCCATCACTGAAATCACAGAGCTCATCAGATTCTCCCGATACATGAATTATTTCTCCATCCATCAATCTGTTCTTGGACACATTGCTTGACTACACACTAATATGTTTTATAGCTACCAGGTATCATTCAACAATGGAGCATTTACATTACAAAAATGCACAGTCACCAATGAACTATAAGTGAAACAAAGAAATAAAAAAAGATATCAATTTAGTCTGAGAGTCTCAACTCACATATTAAAACAGTAATTTAAAAAAAATGTACTGGACTTGAGGAAAAGAATATAAAATCTTAGCGCTTATCATGTATAGGAGGAAAACATGTTGCTAGGAAAATAGCTAAACGATGATACTGCAGGAAAAATATTAACAGCTAATAAAAACGAAAGTGTATCGCAATGAGTCCCGGAGACGGGCTAATGCAAATGCTGACGAACTGCAGACGTCAAGAGGACTGAGTGCAGCTGAAAGAAGGTAGAAGTATTATGATTCACCATTCAGATATGAGATAAGTCTATTGTAAATATTAGTTTCATATATCGATATGCACTGTTGTTTATATCAATGTGTTTAACTATTATACTTAATAATTACTCAATGAAAGTGGTAAGAGGTGGCCAATTCTGTCGGTGAAGATATTTCTCGCAGATGATTATATATTACTAAACAGCGCACATGGATCCCCCGCCTGGACAACAGAAGTGAAAGAGGCAACTTTACGACTTTTGCATCGACTAGTAATAGAAGTATTGACAGTGACTACGATCTATGTGATGGGAGTGTTAATTTTTTATTAATGGGAAAACACAGATCTCTAAAGCTGCAGTAGGCATTTTCAGAAACAGTATATGGTTCTAGAACGTTTCGCTTCGCCAATACTATAGTGTTTCTGGACTTCATTCTGATGTGCTGAGAACATGTCTAAAAAGACTATAAGGTGGCCGTAGCAGGCCGTTTCTTGTGCAAAGGAGTCTGAATCTTCTCACGGAAGTTTACACGTTGTGTTGAATGTGGTGTACTCTTATCACAGTGTTGTTCGAAACTTTTATGGGATCTACCAAGTCTTCCTCTCTTTCGCCTGTGTCAATTTATTTTTTTGCCGGTTTTCGCAACCGGAGACTACTCGTAAAGAACGGGGCCATTCCCAAACGTCGTTTCGGCTATCTCCCCGGCTGAAGCCTCCGGGGACACATCGGACTTCGCCGGTCCCCTTTTACTACGGTGTTACCGCCGCGACGTCGGAAGGCCGCACATACGCTGTTTACACAGCACAGTGTCGGCAGCCGTAAATTATAGTGATGCAGAAACCATTGCGGGGCCGGGGGCGAGGTCAGCGCCGGCGCCATCAATCAGCGGCAGGTCGGCCGGTGATGGGCGGCGTTTGTTGCGGGCCGCGCGGCCATCTTCAATCTCGCCGGATGGGCCGTTAACTGTAGTCCCCCTTGTTGGTTCATCAGGCGGCGGTCTCGAGGGCGCACTTCGTCAGACGGGGCTGGCCACTCGTAAAACGTGGACAGTCCATCAGGACGGCGCCAGACGCGACTTACGACCCTTTAGGGTGCCTTCCCCCTACCATCCACAACCCCTCCGCTGCACCTGTCGTGCAGTTAGCGCGCTCCCTGCTTATCAGTATTGCAGAATGATGTTTAACTCTCCTGGAGGTGAAAATAGAGCGACTTAGATAGGTGTGCAGTTTGTAATCGACGTTCGGTAAGGAAGGCACTTCCACAGGGATCTGTTCTTGGTCCGTTGCTTTTCATGATGTACAAGACAGCAAGGTGAAACGATCTCGATCTGTTACAGAGATAGATGGATGACAGCGAAACACTTCTACGTTATTTTAATTAGAAACAGTCTTGGTTGCAAATTATTATTTTATTAAAGGTACGTTTCGACTTCGTGGGTCTTTGTCAGACTAAAATGTATTCGGTTAATATGTTTTTAGGATTGGTGACAGTTCCTTTTTGACTTTAGAACCGTGCATCTACCATAAATACTGCATATTTTGATATCCCTGAATATAATCTGAATATGTTCCATGAAGGTGGAACGCGTTCTGTTATGAAAAGAATAAATTGCCACCTCGACTGTTTACAGTTCAAGTATTCTACATACGGTTGTTGTATCAGACGGCCTAATGGAATGGAAGATATCTTACATTTCTGCCTTTTTGTATCTACATATGTATTGTGCAAATCACAATGAAATTCATGCCAGTTTTATTTTCTACTGTGCTATATACTAAGGTTTCTTTCTATTGTATTCACAGATACCTCGTACGAAGATCTAGTGATGACACATGTCTGTGCAAATTCTGACATTATCTGCATCATTTATACGTGATACATAAGGAGAGGTCTGAAGAGTACTAGCAGTATCTCCTGTAAAATACGATACTTGAAGTTATCTAGTTTGGTTTTTCCGAAATATACTCTTTCTTCGAGTGTCTACTAATTTCAACAAATCAACACGACTGTTGCAACCTTCTCGACGCTCAAACATATTTTTGACCATTTGCATCGACATTCATTCTATTGGTTCCATTTCCCTGATAGTCTTACATAATGTGGACCTCATACACTGAGTAGCGTTTAAGAATCGATAGTACCAGAATTCAATAAGGAAGCTGATTTGTGGACAAGTTGCATCTTCCTCGTACCGTATCAATGAAGCGTAGCCCGCCATTTATTTTTCAACCTGAGGAATAGTGTGATATTTCCAGTTCGTACCTTCACAAATTTTAGTCTCAGGTATTTGTATAACACAGCTGACTCTCGAAGACAATCATTAATCTATTGCCGGCCGGGGTGGCCGAGCGGTTCTAGGCACTACAGTCTGGACCTGCGCGAGCGCTACGGTCACAGGTTCGAAGCCTGCCTCTGACATGGATGTGTGTGATGTCTTCAGGTTAGTTACCTTTAAGTAATTCTAAGTTTTAGGGGACTGATGACCACAGCAGTTTAGTTCCATTGAGCTCAGAGCCATATGAACCATTAATCTAGTGTTCGAACAGCAAGCTTTTAAGATTAGTGAAATTCACGATCTTGCATTTTGTATATTGAGACCCGATTTCCTGTATTCGGACCACTCTCGTATTTGTGGGACAATAGCTCGAAATTGCCGCAAATTTTACCGGATAGAATTATCTCATAGGTAACTTCATCTCCTGTGAAAAGCTTAAGATTACAACGAATATTATTCTCTTTGACATCGACGTACAACATACACGCGGATATGGACAAGAACGCAGGAACAACAAACTATGATAGCTGTCACAGAGCACTGCATCTCCAAAGGACGTATCTTGAATTATGACGGCAGTAAGTTGTTCAAACAAACCAAAACATTCTATGCTAAGGTTTTTTAAACGACGAATCAAATGGTTGAAATGGCTCTGAGCACTATAGGACTTAACTTCTGAGGTCATCAGTCCCCTAGAACTTAGAACTACTTAAACCTAACGAACCTGAGGTCATCACACACATCCATGCCCGAGGCAGGTATTGAAGATGAAGGAACTACTTCGTGGCATTCGCTTCCGAACTGTTCCAGAGATTCGACAGGCTCTATTCGCACCATCAACAGAACAAGCTCTGCTAACGGTATACTACGCCTTCCACATCGCTGGCAACGGTTTCTACACAACGCTGGTGACTACCTTGAAGGACAGTAATAGATGCAAACATGTAACTCTTCTGTATCGGTTGTGAATAAATATTTGCCACTATTTAAGTTCCAACGCTCGTAGTCTGTGAGTCTATGAACATTCGGCCAATGACTTAAGGGCGAAATGCTGAGTAGTCATGTAGATGTACACTTCCCGCTGAGATGGTAAGAGAACGGACTCACGTCGTTTTTTGCAAAGGACGTCAATCACATTACATCTTAAATCGTCAACATGATAACTAGACGAGGTATACCAGCCCTGATGAGTGGAAGCATTCGGTACCAACAAGGAGACTGCGAGAGGACTCTTCGTGGTTCACCTACAGACTGCGTCAACACACTTCCCTCAGTCGTGTAAGTGGACAGCCGTTGTTTGCTGGTCCTATGTCAACAACGCACAGCAGTCGGTAACATGACAAACAAGCCGATGAGTACTGGAGAACGTTTCCTAATGAAATTGTTAATGGCTGTTTAACTGCTATGGGAATTCGAGCAAAACCTCACAAAAAATTGCTTCTCAATCTTCAGTGGTTACGAAGAGGGTGGCTAACACTAGCAACCCGTACATGTCACTAGCACAAGGTGGTTATAATTAAAGTGCTGCTACTTATGGAAATCCAGGGCGGGCTGTAATAACCATGTGGGAGCGGAACTTGTAGATACGCTAAGGCGTTAATAATGAACCGCTAACGCTATTAAAAAAAAAATAATTCAGATTTCGGCCACCGGGTGGAAATCTGGCGCTGTACGCTGTTGATATCCGATATGGGATCTGAGAAGCCATAACGTATGTGAAGAGTATGGGCGTCGCGAAGAGAGAAGTGGAACAGTTTTGTGGAAACGACAACAATTACAGTGCTGTATTGAGAGAGTATCGCCGAATGAAGGGTCTGAGGAGAGACACGATGTCATTAAGTGGTTTAAAGACTATGATAAGGAAATTCGACAACACGGTGAGCCTGGTGTGACACATGGAAGAGGAACTCATCCTATCAAGGTGGTAGTTACTGATGAGGTTGCTGTTGCTGTAACTTACCATGCAGCACTTGCCCCTGGTAGTGGCAGCGTTCGTGCAGTGTCACGAGAATTTTTCACATCATGGTCAACAGTAGGGGAAGCTTTGCAGTCTACTTTACACAGGTACCCGTACAAGATCCAGACGGCGCAGCAACTGAAACCTCGTGATCCCCACCAGGGTTCTGAATAAGCTCTTCGTTTCCTTGCACGGATCGGATTTGATGACATATGACAGGGCAATGTTCTGTGGAGTGACGGAGCACATATCACATTACAGAATGCAGTGACTACGCAGAATTGTGCAATTTGGGGTATTGTTAAACCACGTGTTGTGCAAGAAGAAAATCAAATGGCTCTGAGCACTATGGGACTTAACTTCTGAGGTCAACAGTCCCCTAGAACTTAGAACTACTTAAACCTAACTAACCTAAGGACATCACACTCATCCATGCCCGAGGCAGGATTCGAACCTGCGACCGTAGCGGTCACACGGTTCCAGACTGTAGCGCCTAGAACCGCCCGGCCACTCCGGCCGGCTGTGCAAGAAGAGCCATTGCACTCGCCGTACGCGACTGTAGAGTGTAGATTCACAAGCACCTTTACTCTCTTTCCGTTCTTTGAAGAGAATACACGTAGACGGCCTCTCAAATGTAGCGTGGCGTTTGTAAGTTATCGGGACCTCCTTATACAGCATGTGATTCCTGCTCTGGAGATTTGGAAATTTGTGGAAAGTGTCTGTGGGACGAAATTGCTGAGGTCATGGGTCCCTAGGCTTACACACTACTGAATGTAATTCGAACTAACTTATACTAAGCCCAACACACACACCCATGCCCGAGGTAGGACTCGAACCTCCCACGAAGCGGAACCTTGCGAACGGTGGCAAGGCGCCCCTAGTCATTGCCGTTATCCCGCGCGGCTGGTTTGGAAGAACGCAACTGTGTAGATGCCACTGTTTTCATACAGGATGGGGCAACGCCTCATGTCGCTCGCCCAGTGAAAGACGTGCTTAATGCAGCCTTCCATGAACGTGTTATATTTAGGGGTTTTTTCCAGATTTGTAGCCTACAAGGTCATCTGATCTGAAATCATGTGACTTTTGTCTCTAGGGATATACAAAAGACTGCGTTACCAGGGACACGTTTGGTGGCTACCTGATCTGAAGGCAATATACAGGAAAACGTTGCTCGGATTCCACCGGAACTGCTGCGAGCAGCTCTTCATCACTTCGTTTTCAAGATGCAGCATCTCGTCAACATCGCCGGTGCCCACAGTGAACAGACTGTGTAAGCAATGATAAAATCAATATTACGTTTTCTGATCTTTTCTTACTGTGTCCCGTTCCTAACCGATTACAAATGGTTCGAAGCACTGTGTGACTTAGAACTACTTAAACCAGACTAACCTAAGGACATCACACACATCCATGCCCGAGGCAAGATTCGAAACTGCGACCGTAGCAGCAGCGCGGTACCGGACTGAAGCGCCTATAACCGCTCAGCCACAGCGGCCGGTAACCGATTACATGCGGAAAGATTTATGTACGCGTATCTTGAATTAACAGCGTCAGATTTGCACCACCGTAAATCGGTTTTGCATTAACGCATTAGATGGTCTACCAAGTTTCGCTTCCATACGATAGCTACATCCCACACTTGACCTCAGCGAGTAGGTTCAAATGGCTCTGTGCACTATGAGACTCAACATCTGAGGTCATCAGTCCCCTAGAACGTAGAACTACTTAAACCTAACTAACCTGAGGACATCACACACATCCATGCTCGAGGCAGGTTTCGAACCTGCGACCGTAGCGGTCGCGCGGTTCCAGACTGAGGCGCCTAGGACCTATCGGCCACACCGGCCGGTCCTCAGCGAGTAGCAGCACATTAATTGCATCCATCCGGTATGATCTCGATGGGAGACGTCCAAACCTCTGGTACTGATCAGAACCACATGTATCATTAGCAACTGTAGTTGTATGAAATAACTGCCGCTTTCGGCATATCAAAAGACAGACAACAATACTGAATTGTTGAGGCTCTCGCTTGACGCACTGGTTGTTCCCTTTCGTCGGCAGGAGATCCGGAGACTACAACCAGCAGGCACTATGTCAAAGAGTATATTTTACACGAGGATATGAATATAGTTTTTTAAAGGACACCGTATTCGCCGTTGATTGTAGAATTTAATTCTTTGAAAATTGCAGTTGTGGGGCTCGGGCCATTATCAAATTGCACTGCAAGAGATTTTGCTTCAGTACATGTCAGACTTCTAAAATCTCCGGCATGTAAACACATTATTGTCATTTTCGCGCCAGTGGTCTCAATTGACATGTAAATAGCATGTTAGAACATTGATTTATAGCGAGTTATGTAAAGGACGTTAACACTGGTAGCATATCACGTAATTTACATCATTTTACGATGTACGGAGATTGGCGCTCGATTGATGTTACAGCATTTCTACAATGAAGCATCTTGGTTTTGACGGTGACATGTACACAAGTGGAGGGATTTTCAAGTTTGACATGTGCTGAAACAAACCCTTTTGCGATGGCAATTGGTAACGTGAAAAAATTGGTTTCTACAGTTAACTGCTAATACTCCATACTTTAAAAAATTCTTCACGACTGCGAACTCGGAGCATAAAAATGTAACCAAATGAATGTAACTCTGTACATGAGAGGCATCATATTTGTTGTGTTCTGCACAATGAAAAATAGAAAAACATATTTGTCTGGTATATCTGGACAGAATTAAAGAACCCAACAGATTTTGTTACCACTGACTACAGTTGATGACAAGTACGTTCACTGCTACACAGCCGAAAGGAAACACTACTTTGACTGAAGATTGGAAACCGGTGATCCAGCACATCAAAATTTACGAATATTAAGGGTACTACAATAATGAGAGAACACCAGTTTTGAACTAAAGACGTTGTCGACCAAAATGGATGAAAATACAGTTTAAAAAGTATACATTGAGAACGGAAAATATTGAATTTGATCAGGGAAAAACGCGTTCCTACAAAGCAGCAATGGAAAACTCAGTGATTGAAGATAAGAATTTTTGGATCTTTCATCACATTCAACTCACTTCTCATGCTAAGACTTCCATCTTGTGGAATGAAATTGTGCAGTATAATGGTTATGTAGATTTACGACGGTTGGAACTTTAATAGTGGCAACTATTTATTTACAGCTTGTACAAAATAGATACGTATTTCTAAGTATTGCTGACCTTCAGAGTAGTCACCAGCATTGTGTATAACCCGTTGCCAGCGATGTGGAAATCGTAGGATACTCTTAGCAGTGCCAGTTGAGTTGACAGTTCGAACGGCGCGGTCTATTGCCCGACGTATTTGTAGCAGTTCTGAAGCGAATGTCGTGAAGTGTGTCCTTCAGTTTAGAAATCGAGTTGAGCTCCCGAGGACTTAAGTCAGGGGAGTGCAGTACATGGCATAGCACTTAGCAGCCTCGTCAGTCAAACAAATCAGTAACAGCTTGCACTGGACGTCATTGACCATTGTCCTGCAGAATGATGGTCAGGTCCTGCAAAAAGTGTCATAACTTCTGTCACTAAGCGGTTCATTTTTGGAACACAACCTACGACCAGCTTAGAGACATAATTGATGACATTTTCTGCAGGATCTGACCATCATTTTGCAGGACAATGCTCAAGCACGTACAGTGAAAACTGTTACTGATTTGTTTGTCCGATAGGGCTGTTAAGTGCTATACTACATTCTGCAGTCCCCTGACTTAAGCCCTCGTGATTTAACTTGATTTCTAAACTGAAGGGAACACTTCACGGCATTCGCTTCAGAGCTGCTACAAATTCGTCGGGCAATAGACCACACCACTCGAACTATCAACAGAACTGGCACTACTAAGAGTATCCTATAACTTCCACATCGCTGGCAACTGGCTGTACACAATGCTGGTTATTACACGTAAGGTCAGTAAAACTTTGAAACACATATATAATTTGTACGAGCTATAAATAAATAGTTGCCACTATAAAAGTTCCAACCATCGTATATGACTGTTTTGCAGACCTTCAGATTTGCCTATAAGAGACGAATCAGCTGAAAAAGCGTAGGCTTGGTCCAAGCCTTCAGGAAGTATGAAGGAGACAGTTACTGAATAACTGATACAAAAAATAATAAAGAAATGAAATATTCATTGTCTTAAACTGAAACATGTGTGAAGAAATAGTCGCTCTAATAAAACGAGCACTAACGAACTCCTTAAAAATCAGTTTACTTTACGTATGATTGTAAACCATAACAAGTGATGTAAATGTACAGAGATTTGTTTAGAATGTGAGTAGTCCAGTTCTTTAGCGTAAACCAGCCACTGTCAGTACAACCTGCAAATTATATCGAAGAGTGAATAAAACACACATCAGTCTGGATATAACAGCGGTTTCCCTTAGTAAAATGTTTGCTATTTCACAACGTGACTCATATTCAGCATTACACACACACTTGCTGTGGTAAATCTAATCTCTATTCAGAATGCAGTTACTTATCAGCAGTCTCTTATTACTAGTTTTACGTGTTAGCATTACGCTCATATTCACATTATGAAAAGTTATTTAACGTACTGAGAGATGTAGAGTCAGTCCTCATAAGTGTATCATTTCCAATGTCGAGTGCTTCATCTACCGGAAGTCTGGCGAGCCAATCAGTGGGGCATCTATCAACGTCAATCACATCATGAGAGAGACGTCACAGCCCGCCTGCTCAAATATTTACCAACCATTGAAGAGAACTTTAATCGAAGCTGATTTTACTTAAACGAATTTCCATCAAATAACCGTGTGTAATTAAAAATGTTGGAACCTTTAGAAAGTTATTTTCCACAGTAATGAATATTCCACAGCTCTTAATTACCTTCGCTTATTGCCGTTCCCCCTAAGACACTTTCTTGTCATCATGATCGCCAAAAACCCCAATAAAGTGGCAATTATATCATAAATTGTTAGATATGAAATCTTCGCGTTCGTCAGCTGAGTATATTTCATATAAAACACCTAGGTGGTCGATGACACGGTGTAATAGAAATTATTGAACTTTGTTTTCAGATCTGCCTAAGGGAGCACTTCAAGTAATTCGCGGGAGAGGTTTCGACAAATTCTGAAATTGAAAAATTACTATTTGTGTTTGAGAATAGAATTTGCTGTTTGCAGGACTTCTGTCGCTACAGGTGTTCGTTAAACAAATCTTGTAACAAACGACTGTAACACGTTATGCTAAAGCGCTGCAGATTTCTACTCTTTTTGTCGTTGAATATGAGGTTTTCACAAGCACTGGAAATGTTTTGGATACAGTGAAGCTTTCAACTGCTATGGACCAAATCTATATAATCAAACTCAGTTTTGTAATAACGATGATTTCGTGTCGCTCAGTGGTCTGTTGCAACTTTTTTCAGGTGGTTGGATGGAGGGGTGGAGAGGAAGAAAGATAATCGCGTTCCTAAATTCCTCTTGTAGCCCACACCTGTCTGTCTTTTTATTTCAATTCTTCGTTCAGTTCCGTTTGTTATATTTCTCTTTTCTAACGGCTTATTTTGTGGGGGCTTAAAATTCCTCCTTTTATATAAACAAGGACATCTAGTCTCTTTCTGTTGCTACGGCTCTTCTAAGGTTAGATGAAGTCTACTAAATAAACTGAAGTTTAAGTTTCTTCTTAAATAAAAGCTTTACGAATGTATAATAATGCCTTCTCTGTCAGTAGCTATGACGATAATTGAAACTTACTGTATATGGTACTTTTCTCTTTTTACAAGTGAAATGTTTGGCCAATTAATTACTAACGTAGAGTTAAAAACAACAAAAAAAGAGGCACGTGCGAGAGTTTCTTTGCTGTCCCATCTCGTCAAGACTGGTCAGTCGAGTCCAGCTGTCAAAGTAAGAAACCTTAAACCAAAAGCGATTAAATAATAAAAAATAAAAGAAACGGCAATTCTACTCCATCTGTTGGTGTCTTAAGACGTGTTTCATTTACTCAACACCTTTTCCCAATCTCACTTCCAATTCTGAAGGAAGATCAGTAAATCATACGGTCATATTATTTTCACCTCTGAAGCTCCGGGCATCAAAAGACTTCTAACGTTTAGTATTGTTCGTTAAGTGGGTGTTTATGAAATTCATTACTCCCAGAACTTTTTGGCACCGTTTCCTGTAACGTTCGTGGTAGCTCACACTTCGGCGTTGCGCCGTGTGGTACTAGATATTTACAGAAGGAGATTTGATGGAGATCACTTAGTGAATATGTGACCGGGAGCCAAATGTAACTGTTGTATTCTGCTTCTGGATGCAGCTGATGGTCAAGATGGGTGACATGCGTTATATCTATCGTTGGTTCGACTCTCTTGTTTCACTATGGTTTCTACAGATGAGTCCGCGTGCAAATGCATCTACCAAGTGACAATGCATCCAATATGAAGTGGGTCTTAATTTCATTGTATGTAGATTTTCTCCCTTGGAAATCGTTTCGTTGAAAATTTCGTACCATAATGAGCTTATTGTAGCTCGTACCTTCACACTGTGGATTTTTTTTCCAGATTTTTATCCATTTATAGCGCGGGTACATATTATGTATGCAATTCATTCGTGAGCCGTAATGAGTGCTCTATAAAGTTTGATGTTACTGAAGAAACGTCGGTACATTTAATTTTCTTGGCTGTTGTTCAGTTCCAAGCAGACTTTTCGCATTAGTTCCAATCCTACCTCGGGCATGGATGTGTGTGATGTCCTTGGGTTAGTTAGGTTTAATTAGTTCTAAGTTCTAGGCGACTGATGACCTCAGAAGTTAACTCGCAAAGTGCTCAGAGCCATTTGAATCATTATCATCGCCACATATTGTCCTGGTCGCGCTAAACACTGAAACAACGGTTCAGATATAGTACTTTTCACTGTCTGATAGTATTCTTAACTAACCTCCGATCAACATTGCAGTTCATTGTGACTGTGCATCCTTAAGACCTAATCTCAAAAAAAAGGTTCAAATGGCCCTGAGCACTATGCGACTTAATTTCAGAGGTCATCAGTCGCCTAGAACTTAGAACTAATTAAACCTAACTAACCTAAGGACATCACACACATCCATGCCCGAGTCTGGATTTGAACCTGCGACCGTAGCGCTCGCTCGGCTCCAGACTGTAGCGCCTAGAACTGCACGGCCACTCCGGCTGGCACCTAATCTCCTCTGGTGACGTAATAACTCCATGTTTCGAAGGGTACTTTCAAATATACCAGCTCACTCAAGCTGAAAGACGTTTGGCATTGACGTTAGGTATCAGCGCACACACACACGTATATATGGCTCTTGTACGTAGAACTTTTTAAAGTCATTCCATGAAAACTAAGTGAAGGGTCTCTTGGACAGTGAGAGTGAACATCACTTTCTTATCACTCACTTTTTTATTAATAGGCCTCGTTAACTCTCCATTAACTTTGCCTTTAGGGTGTGTTGCTATTGTTGTTGTTGTGGTCTTCATTCCTGACACTGGTTTGATGCAGCTCTTCTTGCTACTCTGTCCTGTGCAAACTTCTTCATCTCCCAATACGTACTGCAGACTACATCCTTCTGAATCTGTTTAGTGTATTCATCTCTTGGTCTCCCTATACGATTTTTACCCTCCACGCTGCCCTTCAATACTAAACTGGTGATCCCTTGATGCCTCAGAACATGTCCTACCAACCGATCCCTTCTTCTTGTCAAGTTGTGCCACAAACTCCTCTTCTCCCCAATCCAATTCAATACTTCCTCATTAGTTATGTGATCTACTCATCTAATCTTCAGCATTCTTCTGTAGCACCACATTTCAAAAGCTTCTATTCTCTTCTTGTCCAAACTATTTATCGTCCATGTTTCACTTCCATACATGGCTACACTCCATACAAATACTTTCAGAAACGACTTCCTGACATTTAAATCTATACTCGATGTAAACAAATTTCTGTTCTTCAGAAACGCTTTCCTTGCCATTGCCAGTCTACATTTTGTCTCCTCTCTACTTCTACCATCATCAGTTACCTTGCTCCCCAAATAGCTAAACTCCTTTACTACTTTAAGTGTCTCATTTCCTAATCTAATTCCCTTAGCATCACCCGAATTAATTCGACTACATTCCATTATCCTCGTTTTGCTTTTGTTGATGTTCATCTTATATCCTCCCTTCAAGACACCATCCATTCCATTCAACTGCTCTTCCAAGTCCTTTGCTGTCTCTGACAGAATTACAATGTCATCGGCGAACCTCAATTTTTTAATTACTTCTCCATGGATTTTAATACCAACTCCGAATTTTTCTTTTGTTTCCTTCACTGCTTGCTCAATATACAGATTGAATAACATCGGGGAGAGGCTGCAACCCTGTCTCACTCCCTTCCCAACCACTGCTTCCCTTTCATGTCCCTCGATTCTTATAACTGCCATCTGGTTTCTGTACAAATTGTAAATAGCCTTTCGCTCCCTGTATTTTACCCCTGCCGTCTTCAGAATTTGAAAGAGAGTATTCCAGTCAACATTGTCAAAAGCTTTCTCCAAGTCTCCAAATGCTAGAAACGTAGATTTGCCTTTTCTTAATCTAGCTTCTAAGATAAGTCGTAGGGTCAGTATTGCCTCACGTGTTCCCATATTTCTACGGAATCAAAACTGATCTTCCCCGAGGTCGGCTTCTACCAGTTTTTCCATTCGTCTGTACGGAATTCGCGTTAGTATTTTGCAGCCGTGACTTTTTAAACTGACAGTTCGGTAAATTTCACATCTAAACGCCTGCTTTGTTTGGGATGGGAATTATTATATTCTTCTTGAAGTCTGAGGGTATTTCGCCTGTCTCATACATTTTGCTTACCAGATGGTAGAGTTTTGTCAGGACTGGCTCTCCCAAGGCTGTCAGTAGTTCTAATGGAATGTTGTCTACTCCCAGGGCCTTGTTTCGACTTAGGTCTTTCAGTGTTGCTATAATGCGTTCTTTTATAATTTGAAGAAAGGATCGTTGAACAATATACGTTTCAACCCTTTCAGCAAGAAATCGTTATGTAACTTAAAGAATGCTTTATTTAAATCAAAGAATGATAGGGCTGTTTTGGTCTTGCAGGCCCATGAGGTACGTGATATCTATGTATCCTGGAATCATATTTAACATTGAGCGTCCGGTTACAACATCGGTCTGATAATGTTCAATCAGCTTTGGGAATAGCTATTTCATTCAGTTATTAATTATGCGCATAAATAGTTTGAAATTTGATTGGTCGATGATTTAATAAGGTGGCTGAATGGGGATTTTTTGGCATAAGCATAATTAAATCTTCTCTGAATGGTGAAGGAAAAATTTGGTTGGAGAGTAATTCAGCGGAATCTTGCATCACAGATGTCACACTCATGGACATGGAATTAAACTTCCAGCCCATTTAAGCCAGCCGCTATCTGTTTGGAGGGTCGCCAGTTATTTTTTGCATTTCCAAGAACGTTATGGTTTCTACTACAGTTGGATTTTCTGTAGGGGCAACAGACGTTTCTGTTTCTTCTAACATGTCACTAGTCTTCGGTTGTGTGAAAAGGCTAGTAAAGAGGTTCAGAATATACTCCTTGAGACGCTTAGTCGTTGTGGGTCCACGAGATCAGTAGATATCTTCTGGTTAGCTCTGTTAGTTACGCGAATATTGTGATACACTGAGCTGATATCATTGGGAACATCACTACGTTCCGAAAGTTGGATTCCGACGAAGTATTGTCTTCCTTCCGCAGTTAATTTGGCTTTCGTACCCTTAATCGTTGTGTATTTGCAGTTATCTTCATATCATTCTTGTAACTGTCTCGCTGTCATGTGAAAAAATACTCTTACATGTGTCACATCCTGTATGATTTCTCTATTGCACAATTCTCAATGAATGTTTGGAGGCTTGGTTTTGTCAGCTGCGTCCACCATTCTACGCGATCTGTACTTGTTGGGAAACATCGGTTTCATTAATTTGATAGCCGGTGTCAGAAGCATCTTGTGTAAGTCGCCTGTTTATATGTTTGTATGTTGGCAGCACTGTAGACTGTAATTAATATCGCTGACAGCGCTCTCCGTCCTCGGGAAGAGACTCTGTGGTTGGACGGAGTAGTAGTTAACAGTCAGCGAGTGGAGGGCTGGAACATGTATGGAAACTCAGTGTTGGTAGGACATGCATTGTAAAATGAAGAGGGATGTAGTTGGTAGTGTTTGGGTAGTGGAATTATCGACGACTATACAATTTTTGGAACTGGATGTGACATGAATAAGGTAAATTCTGCTAATTACATTGTTCGCTCTTCAACAAAATCTTTGTTTTGCTAACCATATGCCTCCTTGCAGTTAAGAGTCTATAGTAGTTAGAATCTTTTTATTTATATGACTGTAAGTGCTGCTTGCTGTAATTGCTGTAGTTCGTGTCATGAAGATTTTCTGCGAGGTAAGTGACTTATGAAAAGGGAGGGTTATTGTTAGGATTGCTTCTAATTCCGGGTCATTCTTTTGTATTTATTATTTGAAGTCATGTTTCCATATAGATCAGTCAGATTGCGTTGCGCTTGTATATTGTGGATACTAAATTAGTAGGTTAAGTTTGTGTTGTCTTTGTCAGGGAAAATTCCGTACGTCAGTGTTGAAATGATAAGAATAAGTAACGAGACAGCAGAAGTTGCATTCAGCAGTTTAAGTAAACACAAAGAAGTTTCACCTAATCAGTTATTTCAGTAGAAGCACTCAAAGAAGATTCACTTGTAACAATGATCTACCATACGCCACCTTCCAGTAAAGTTTGTAGTCGTTCGAGTTTTAGAGATATACTGTATGGTAGGCGCTGTGATCGGAGAAACAACTGGCCGTATTTCGCCACTGGGAACTACTGGTCTTTGTTTAAATACAACTGGTCGTGTTTATTTGTGGATTCGTTACTAGTTTACGTCAAATAGGGCGCTTTCCGAAGTTGGTGTATCCAAGAATCTTTTGTCTGAGAAACCTTGTGGAAGTAGTTGTAAAAATTAAAATTGGGAATGAGATCCAGTTTATTTACCACACAACTTAAAACTCCCAACATTACGAAGGTAATGTAAACTCTGATAAAAGAGGCAGCGGTTTCGATCCGAAAATATGCATCTCTTTATCTTAGTCCAGCACTTCCCATAATTGCATAAACGTTCACTGATAAAATTTCCTATACTTACCTGGCACAGGGGATACTGTGATAAAATTTCCTAGACACCACTAGGATTCATCTGCCTGAAGGTGAAATAACTTGTTTTGGGTTTTATGCTCTGTTTGAATAAATAGCTGTTCTGCTTTCTTATTTGGAAAACTGCAACGTACTTACCGATGATTTTGTGTGTAACCAATTCCTGGATAAAGATGACTAAATTCTGTAATCTAAATGACTAAATTCTGTAATCTAAATGACTAAATTCTGTAATCTAAATGACTAAATTCTGTAATATAAATACTGTAATCGTTTATTGCTTTAATTTTAATGCACGTCTCGATTCTACTAACACCCTTACAGTTTTATAATTCTGCACGATTTAAACGCAGCTATTATTTCATCTTTTTAGGTCATCCACTCACCCAGACCAGTTAAAGATGGTGTGTAATGCGTTCCAACCAGTTGTTTAAATTTTGCGGGTTTCCTAACCGTTGAGGTCTTCGTCTGTTTTGGGTTTCAATCTTGCCTCACGTTCCTTTGCCCTTGTGACTTTTCTGGTTCTCTCTTTTTTTTCTTCCAACAATTTACGATTGCGTCGTAATTTATTTTCCAACTCTTGTAACTCTTCGGACGTTTGCTGACGCACGAACCATTTTGATCTCCAGAATCTCTGTGATGTGGATCCTCTGATTAGTGGACATAAGCTTCTCAGTCTCAACAAAGTTTATTATATTGAAATTGAGAATATGTTCAAGGATTATGCAGGAAACAAAAGTTAGGAATATTGGTCTGTAGCTTTGAGGGTCGTCCTTTTACTATTCTTACATACCGGGGTCGCTTGGAACACTGTACTGGGCGAGAGATTCTCAATAAAGGAAAGCTAGGTAAGGGGCCAGTGCCATAGAGTACTCTTCGTAAAATCTAAATGAGATTCCTTCCGGGCCTGAAGTTTTATTTGCTTTCAAATGCTTTAGTTGTTTCCCTACGCCATTTATGCTTCTTACTATGTGGTCCATACGGGAGTCCGTCCGATGGACAAATGACGGTATGTGCGAACGATTTCGTGAACTTGAAATTCAAAACTTGGGGTTTCATTTTGCTATCTTCAACAGCTACACCAGACTGGCCAAGGAACTGAAGAGAAGCCTTAGACCCGCTTATCGGTTTTACATGCGACCAGAATTGTCTCGCATTCTCGCCCAGATCTTTTGCTAAGATTTGACATTGGAAGTTGTGGTTTTTTTAGTTGTATGAATCTCTACCAACCTTCGCTTGTCGTTATTTGTGAGTTTCCTTTTAAGCCGAGAGTACAACAGACTCTGCTGCCTCAGCATTAGTCGAATTTCGTTATTAAACCATAGGGTCTTTTCCATCCTTTATCCACTTACTAGGCACATAACTCTCCAAACCACGATTTACAATATACTTGAACTTTGCCCTTAATTCTCCGACATCCGCCTTACTTGAACTAAGTTATGCCTGTTCAATAAGTGAGACGATAGTAACTGCTTATCTGCTCTGGCTAGCAGAAACACTCCCCAAGCTTCGTTTACGTAAGTATTAACTTCCGTAATCATAGTTACTATAGTGACGTCATGATCACTAATCTTCGTTTCTATACTGCCAATGTTAGTAAGGTCCGGCCTATTTGTAACCACAAGGTCTAAGATATTTTCATTGCCTGTGAGTTACCGAGATAACTGCTCAAAACAATTTTAGGAAAAAGAGTTCAAAGGTATTTCGCACGACTGTCTGTCTGTATCCCACGTAATGAATCCACAGATATCCCAGTCGGCAGGTTAAAGTCGCCTCCAACTAGTACTGCAACATGTGGATATTTACGCGCTACTGACCAAAGAATTTCTTTTAATGACTCTAGAACTGTCACATGAGAATAGGGTGTCCGGTAAAAACATCCAACAAATAATTAGGTTCCACAAACAACTGTTACACGCTCCCAGATGACTTCGCTGTCACACTCAACTTCGACCTCAACAGAGATAAAATTTTTGTCAACTGCAATAAACAGTCCCTCTCCTGTGGCCTCAAATCTGTCTTTCCGATATACGTTCTAAGACTCGATTCCACGACTCACTAAATATCTCAAGGCTCTCCACTTCGGGTTTCAGCCAAATCTCTGTCCCAAGAGGAATTTGAGGATGAGAAATTTCCTGGAGGGCAATAAATTCGAGAACTTTATTACGAATACCTCGAAAGTTTACTGATAAAATTGTGACAGTCTTAAGTGTCTTTATTCCGAACGCCTTTTGACTTACCTGGCTGCAGAGTAGCTACTTCCTTTGTGTAGTGCACCGCTGGCCTGTCAAGTAAAATCCTACAAAAACCCATATGATAATGCAGGTCTAGAAATCTTCAGCGGAGACCGTCACAGAGTCGAATAAGCCTTTCTTTGAGACCATCCACTTGGCTCCAAATCGAAGGACCCCTATAAACTCTAGGTACGATGTTTCCAGAATGAGATTTTCACTCTGCAGCGGAGTGTGCGCTGACATGAAACTTCCTGGCAGATTAAAACTGAGTGCCGGACCGAGACTCGAACTCGCGACCTTTGCCTTTCGCGGGCAAGTGCTGTACCAATTGAGCTACCCAAGCACGACTCACGCCCCGTCCTCACAGCTTTACTTCTCCAGTATCTCGTCTCCTTCCTAACTTTACAGAAGCTCTCCTGCGAACCCTGCAGAACTAGCAGTCCTGAAAGAAAGGATATTGCGGAGACATGGCTTAGCCACAGCCTTGGGGATGTTTCCAGAATGGGATTTTCACTCTTCAGCGGAGTATGCGCTGATATGAAACATTCTGGAAAAATCCCCCAGGCTGTGTCTAAGCCATGTTTCTGCAATATCCTTTCTTTCAGGAGTGCTAGTTCTGCAGGGTTCGCAGGAGAGCTTCTGTAAAATTTGGAAGATAGGAGACGAGATACTGGCAGAGCTAAAGCTGTGAGGACGGGGCTTGAGTCGTGCTTGGGTAGCTCTGTTGGTAGAGCACTTGCCCGCGAAAGGCAAAGGTCCCGAGTTCGAATCTCGGTCCGGCACACAGTTTTAATCTGCCAGGAAGTTTCTAGGTACGATGCTACAAATTGCCAGCTCTGTTGGCACCCTGCTCACGGGGCCTGCAGTTTTCACCACCTCCACCAGCCAACTGTACGCACTGAGGATCGCCTCAAAACGCTTGTGACAGGCGTCGTTGATGTCGGCGTCAGCCGCAACATGCAGACGACTGCACCCTATACCAGCAATAGCCACAGTCAATGCCGCCTCCTCATCTCGGATGAAGCCCCCTGGCAGACATAGCGAGTGTACATTGGCTTTCTTCCCAGCCCTGAACGCTATCTGCCAAAAGGTCTCCATACTGGAGTTCCCAATAACTACTAGCCCCTCACCCTGTGTGTCTGCTCGGACCTTGCTGAAGGAGCTGCCTCCTGTCCACTCACATGATGGATGGGCGAGGCCTTGCGGCCACACTGGCCTTCTGCCTCGAGTGACCCGAACGCGTTACCACTCGCCAAGCACCCTGCTGTGAGGGCGGATCCACCGCGGCGTGTGAACTAGGGGGTGCATCGGAAGCAGAGACCGTGGGCAAAAGAAGCAACGCCTGTGGTGTCCCATGCGACGCACCAGAGTGTCCGCAACCGCTACAATCCGAGGGAGCACTCTGAAGGTGCTTCACCGAGGCCAAAAGCACATGCAGGTGTTCGCTAACTGCACTCAGCTCCTCCTGCGTCAACACACGGCATGCACACACACATCTTAGCCACCCCAGAAAGGCTAACTGAATTAATGAACTCTAAAAGCAAACAATTCTAGGTATGCAACTTGCTGTCCTCATGATGTGTCACCAATGGACGCTGATGCGTTAATAAGCTACGTAGCTGGCTGTTCAGTGAGCAGCTACTGCGATACAGACTGAATGAAATTAGACCTACAAAAACGCCAGATTAAACCTCTTAAACAAACACGCACGAAATTCGTAATATAGTACGAGGAATATACAGAAAAACACTTGTATTCGTATATGTGCCGAGAGCTGGAGACTGACTGACTGGCTTATTAAGCGAACGGACGGGTGCTTCCAAAACAGAACAAATGAGCAACTACTGCGATACAGACTGAATGAATTCACACTTACAGAAACGCGAGATGAAACCTTTTAAACAGAGAAACACGCACGAAATGTAATAAACATGCCACTAGGGAAACACAGAGAAAGAAAAACACATTATATGACGCTTAACACTTGTACTCATACATCAGCCGAGAGCTGGACTAGCAAAAAACAGAGAGAGTCTAAAATATATTAGTGAACTTACTGCTTTTCACAGCTTATATATCCGAACAGCCTTTAATGTACTGACATATCCGAACAGCATTTACTGTACACTCTTTCAAGCTTTACTGATGGCCGTGGCAACGTACTTTCTGTTGTTTATTATCTTTTATACAATTTTACAAATGAAGTTGTCAGATTACAACTACTGACAACAACTGTCACAATCATCATCCCGGAAAATAGAAAATTTCAAACATATAGGAGACTGTTACAGTGCCTTCACTAGTGTTCTAAGCCACAGATACATGTGAATACTGTAAAATAAAAGTACAACAATTCATAAAAGGAGTGAGATATCACAACAGAGACGAAGTAAGAAACTGAAATGGTGAGGTACAGCTGAAACTATTTTGCGGATAACAGAAAATAGTACTTCTGCCAAGCCACTCCTAAAAATCCAGTATTCTAAAATTACAGGTACAGGGAAATGGAGATTAGTATAGTTTTAGCGACAAATAGTATCGAAAAAATTATTTAAAACTGGGTATTGTGTAGCTGCAAGTGACTCATAATTTAGTATTATTTTTGCTGTATCTGTGGTTTACAATAACTGTGAAGGCACTGTAACAATCTCCTAATTATTCAAAATCTACTAAAAATTTTCCGAGACGATGATAATCACAGTTGTCAATGATGGTAATTTCACAGTTTCATGTGTAAAACTGTATTGAAGATTTTAAATAACAGAATATATGTTGTCTCTGTAAAGCTTGAAAGACAGTGCATATTGTATAGGCTGTTCGAATATATCAGTTGTTAATAGCGCTAATTTCAACAATTTCTTTTAGCCATCTCTTTTCTTGTGGATCCAAGTATATTCGTGTTTGTTTTACGTATATCACAGAAGTTTCCGTCCAACCTGTGAGACCAAAGTAAGCTATGTAGTATTATAAGAGAGAATATTGGGGAATAAGTATGCGGAACCGGGCTCCTACATTCAAGAAAGGTTAGAATCATTGTTTAAATGTCCGGAAAAATTTATGATAGTGTATTGATTGCGAAATGGATGCGAATATCGCAGCCCACAGCTGTTATGTTTTGTTTCCACATTGTCACGTTTTACCGTACATTTGACATTAAATCTTATTACAGTTTGATTTCATCGAGTGGAAGAAGGAAGTAAATTTTATTTTATAACAGAGCCAAAAATTAACAATAGAGTTCAAACCACCTTAGCGTAGCAACAGAGGGTCCGGAACCCGAAACACATTCTGCTCACACCAAATACACTGACTGAGTCGCTAGAAGAGGTGGGAGGAGAAATATCTTTCGTACTACCAACGAACTAACAATGGACATAAAATTTTCTCTGCTCCAGTTGCAAAACATAACTAGAATTGTAGTTAGACCCTACAAAATTAACGATTTGGACTTACCCTGTGTGTGTATGAGCGTTTGTAGGTGTTTGTGTGAAATATACGCATAACTTTTGGATGTAGAGGTAGATGAATCTTTGATAAGCTACAAGGGGTAACTCATGTCACATAAATTTAACTTGTGAAATATTGCTACAGAATTTCTCACAGTGGAATTTTTTGCTCCGGTCAGTATAACTACTTTCGATTTCACTGTGAACGGCCTGCTGATTTCAACGCTTGTAGTGCAATGTTGTTCCACCCAAAATGTTCCTCTTAAACTTTCCTTCTGTCGCTACCTTCTACTAATTTAATTTACAATATTCGTTACGCTACTCAACGACATGGTAAATCATCGTTAAATATGAGTACATCCAAGTTGTGGTGATAGTATGTACTGACAAAATTTAATATGCCTGTTGCGTTCGTTAACGAAGTGGTAAATAATCGGTGAATACGTCCTAGCTTATGTCAGAAACGAGACGGAAGGTGGAAAACAGTAGAAAAAAAGTCAGTTCCGTAAACGGGTAAGTGTAATAGGTATGAAATCCATAAGAATAAAGAACATTATCGCTGATGGTTCCGAGCTCAGTGGTTACAAATTCTTTCACGCACAAATTGTATTAGGAGTATGGGTTCAAGTGTGTTGTAATACAGGAACTAACACCACGAGACTATAGAATGTTGAAAATTCCAAATTTTGCTAAGAAGCTACTGGGCAACATTTCAGATCAGTAAAATGTGCGTAGAGGCAAAGATGGTGTTCACTGTTTGCGTTGGTGGGGGACGAAGCTGTTCGTCTTCTGACACCGACTTTTAAAACGCGTCCATAACGTACACTTACAGTGGTATTAATAGTTATCTATTGTAGGCCAGGCCAGGTGGTACGCACAAGATAAAGTATACAGGGTGTATAATAATTAATGGCGTAAACGCATTAAAATGACACGATACTAGAAGTAAAATGGTCTTGTTAACCAAGGACTCTAAGATGTATACATTGACAGCTTTTTCAGTAGAAAAGATGTGTTTCACAGTAGCGAGGAGCACGTGCTTGGCTCTCTTAAGGTGTGCACTTTAGAGCCCTTGTTCACTCGATGCTTTCTCCTTTTTTGGTCCGTATTATCACTTCTCAAAATAACTGAAGCAAAAACTTTGCATTAGAAGAGATTTCTTTTACAGTATCGAGGATAATTGAGGGCTCATATCCCTTACGGTACGCGTTTTAGTGCCTGTGTTTGCGGAGATTTTTAGCTTCTCCTATCGTGTACCTTCAGATGAACGTGTTTACGCCGTTAATTATGATACACCATACATAACAGCATTTTACGGAGTTGTAAATACTGTTTAACACGAGATGCCTGTAACAGAGTTGATATTAGATATTATACTGCATACCTATTGTATCGTTAATGCTGTAACCGAATTTTGTTTCAGAAGCATTATTATTGTTACAGTCGTCTTCAGTCCTGAGACTGGTTTGACGCAGCTCTCCATGCTACTCTATCCTGTGCAAGCTTATTCTTCTCCCAGTACTTACTGCAACCTACATCCTTCTGAATCTGCTTAGTGTATTCATCTATTGGTCTCCCTCTACGATTTTTACCCTCCACGCTGCCCTTCAATACTAAATTGGTGATCCCTTGATGCCTCAGAACATGTCCTACCAACCGGTCCCTTCTTCTTGTCAAGTTGTGCCACAAACTCCTCTTCTCCCCATTTCTATTCAATACCTCCTCATTAGTTATGTGATCTACCCATCTAATTTCCAGCATTCTTCTATAGCACCACATTTCGAAAGCTTCTATTCTCTTCTTGTCCAAACTATTTATCGTCCATGTTCCACTTCCATACATGGCTACATTCCATACAAATACTTTCAGACACGACTTCCTGACACTTAAATCTATACTCGATGTTAACAAATTTCTCTTCTTCAGAAACGATTTCCTTGCCATTGCCAGTCTACATTTTACATCCTCTCTACTTCGACCATCATCAGTTACTTTGCTCCCCAAATAGAAAAACTCCTTTACTACTTTAAGTGTCCCATTTCCTAATCTAATTCCCTCAGCATCACCCGACTTAATTCGACTACATTCCATTATCCTCGTTTTACTTTTGTTGATGTTCATCTTATATCCTCCTTTCAAGACTGTCCATTCCGTTCAACAGCTCTTCCAAGTCCTTTGCTGTCTCTGACAGAATTACAATGTCGTCGGCGAACCTCAAAGTTTTTATTTCTTCTCAATGGACTTTAATACCTACTCCGAATTTTTCAAAAGAATTAATTACTAAATTTTACTGAATACGAAAGACACTTTCAAGTTCTTTACGCAGAACACTACGAAATAGTGGACGAGCTTCTCACAAGTCCCACAAGAAAGAGAGGAAACCTTGAGGGGCAGACTTAAAATGCAATAAGTTTTTATCTGACGTTAAACATTTACCTTTGTTACTAAATTATAAACCATTCATACTTAGTAAAATTTAGGATAATAGATTTCGTACCAATTTTGGTAATAATCTGAACCATACAAGGGTGCGAAGTACTGACAGGGCAGGGTGAAGGGTCATCAGTCAAACGTTTCTCGGTTTTGGGCAAGTTTCGTAGAAGAGACGGTAGGGCAGTTTTTAGTCAGAGGACGGTTGAAGGAAGCCAGAGACTGGGCTCGACACACAACTATGGGTGTCAACAGAGGGAGCAGATCTGCCAAGCTGAGGTAGCCGAAGAAGGCCGCACACAGCGCCTGATGTCAAGCGGCCAGATGTACACACAGAGACTCGCCAGGCCGTTTTCTCGGAGACTCCAACTCAGATTACGAGTTATTTCAGTCTGTATCACATTTATCTACACGTATACTGCGCTCTGGGAGGATACCATGTAGCTCGTACCAACAGGCACTTCCTTCCATATGCCTCTCACAAACGGTGTGTGTGTGGTTTGAGGTTTTCGGGCGCTAAACAGCATGGTCATCAGCGCCCAAACGCATAGAAACAGGAACACATGCAGTGAAGGGACGAAGATGGACAGCGAACAAGGAGAATGGCTAGAAGACACAGACATGACGCAGTTCCAAATCCCCACATACAGAGACCAAACAAGAGGAGAAGAAACGCACTAAAAAAGGAAAGGGAACATAAGGAAAAGAGAACTGAAATCGAAGTGAAACAAGTAGGTAATCGTGACTGGCGGACCTCTTACCTAAAACCTGGGTGAGCTAGTCACCCAGCTGTACATTAAAATCCTCTCCCTAAAATCCGAGGCAACAAATTGGACAGGACACAAAACCGTAACACCTTAGCCATAGTCGTTGCGTCGTCTTGCAAAATAGAGGGCAAATCCGGTGGCAAGGAAACCACTGCCCTCTGGTCAGAGAATAAAAGACAGTCAAGTAAAATGTGGCGGACAGTAATCTGGACGCCACAAGCACTGCAGATTGGGGGCGGGGGGGTCCTCCTGCCGGAGTAAAAAACCATGCGTTAAGGGACTGTGACCGATGCAGAGCCGAGTGAGGAGAACCTCATCCCGCCTGCATGACCGGTAGGACGTACGCCATGGCCGCGTGGTGGCCTTGACCAGACGCAGTTTATTTTCACCGACTGCTAGCCACTCCTCTTCCCATTGACGCATAACACGAAAACGCCAAAGGGAGGTAACAGCATGGAGGGGGATGGCACATTCAACAACGTGAGGGAGGGAACATGCATCTTTGGCAGCCACGTCCGCCACTTCGTTTCCCCTAATACCCACGTGCCCCGGCACCCAGCAGAAAGAAACCTCCTTCCCCTGCCGTTGCACGTGGAGTAGGGCAGTATGGATGTTCAGGACGACCGTATCCGCTGGGTACAAGTGTTGCATGGTCTGAAGGGCACTCGGGGAGTCAGAACCGATGAGAAACTTAAGACTGGGAACACATCTCATCTGCTCCAATGCCCACAAGGTCGAAAACAATTCGGCATCAAAAATGGTAAACGCCGCAGGAAGCCGTAACTTGACGACTCGATCAGGGAAAACAACAGCACAACCAACAGAGTCCCCCTGTTTAGAGCCATCCGTAAATACTGGTACATGGTCGGGATGCTGGTTTAAAATACCGTAAAATAAGGAGGTAAAAACAAACGCAGGAGTGCAGCTCCTCCGGTACTCTGACAAGTCTAAAAGGACGCAGGGCCTGTGGAGCAACCAGGGAGGCAGGCGGGTAAAACCCTAAAGTTGGGGTGCCACACGCTCCACACCAAGGGACTCAAGCAAATGCTTGGCACGAATCCCAAATGGTCTCGTTGCCCTGCGAGGACTGGAAAAGAGACGTTCCAGAGACGGTCGGGCAACGGTAGGGTAAGCAGGGGGGTAGGACAGGCAAGGAATTGACACACTCGTCGCACCATTAGGAGTTTCCCCAGGATGGCGAGCGGCCGTTCCCCTGCCTCAGCACACAGGCTGGGGATGGGACTGGTACGGAAGGTACCAGTGGCCAGCCTGATACCCTCATGGTGTACTGCGTCAAGATTCTTCAGATACGAAGGCCTCACTGACCCATACACGGTGCATCCACAGTCAAGACGCGACCGGACGAAAGCCCTACAAAACTGCAGCAGACGCGCCCGATCTGCTCCACAGGACCGATGACTCAGACACTTCAAAATATTCAGTGCCTTCAGGACCCGCACCTTGAGGTTTTTTTATGGTGCAGCAAACACGACAAATTGGAATCAAAACTAAGGCCCAGGAACCTCACAGTGTCGCTAAAAGGAAGAATGGTGTCCCTCAGACAGAATTCAGGGGAGGTAAAAAGATGTCGAGAACCATTAAAATAAACACACACACATTTGTCTGCAGAAAAGGTAAACCCGTCTTCGCAGTCCATTCCTCTAATCGCTTTATCGTAAGATGCAACTGCCGACTAGCAGTGTCAAGACCGGAGGAAGAACAGAAAACAGCAAAGTCGTCCACAAACAAGGGGCACTGGGCACGACTCCGGATAGAGGACGTGATACTGTTAATGGCGACGGCAAAGAGGGTGACACTTAAAACGCTTCCCTTAGGAACACCATTCTCCTGCACGTACAAATCAGATAGTACATTACCAACCCGCTATCGAAAGAGGCGGTGAGAAAGAAAGTTATCTATAGTTGAACGACATCTCCGAAAGCCACACTGAGATTGGCTTAGGAGCTGCCTCGTCTCGAGCAGCCAGACCAGGCGACGGTTGACCATGCTTTCGAACGTCTTCCCGATACAGCTCGTCAAAGCAATACTCCGATAACTACTGGGATGCGTTCGGTCCTTCCCCGGTTTGAGGAGGGGAATCAAAATCGCCTCCCTCCACGAGTCAGGGAACGTGCCGGATAACAATATCATATTAAAACAATTCAGGAGAACTTCCTTTGATAGCAGCAACAAGTGCTGCAGCATGCTGTACCGGATTTGATCATGACTGGGAGGAGTATCATGAGCCACAGACAGCGCCGAATCCAGTTCCCACATTGTGAAGTGGCAGTTGTAGGGTTCAGAATTTGGAGACCGGAAGTCCAAGTGACCCCTCTAGATGGCAGTGCGGTAGCGGCAGAAATCTGGATCACAGTTAATAGTAGCGGTAGATTACGCAAAATGTGTGGCCAGTGTCTGGGCAATGTCTCTAGGCGCCGTGAGGAGACATCCCTGATGCAGCAATGCCGTGACAGGTAGTTGGCTGCGTTTCCCGGGAATCCTCCTGATGGCTTCCCATACTTTCGTAGAACTAGTGGAGCGGGAGATGGAGTTCAAGAACGATTGCCATGACCGTCGTTTGCTCTCTTTGATCACTCGCCGCGCCTTGGCCCTTGCCACCCGAAGGGCCGCAAGATTGTCAGCTGAGGGACGGCACTTGAAGCGGCGCAGAGCTGCACGGCGGGCTCGGATGGCTGAGCGGCACTCAGTGGTCCACCAAGGGACAAGACGCCTCTTGGGATGACCTGAGGACCGTGGGATCGACAATTCAGCAGCATGGGTGATCACGGCTGTAACATGGTCGACCCATTCGTGGACGCTCGCACGGTGTTCCAAAACAGCCAGTCTGCCTAGCAGAGGTGCCACCTGGGCGGCACTGATAATGACACAGCCTCATCCAGGAGGCGAATCCAAAGGGGGAAGTGGTCACTAGAATGGAGGTCAGCAGCAACCTCCCACAGAGCAGAATCCGCGGGTGCTGGATAACAAAAGGAAAGGTCAATAGCTGACGACGACCCAGAAGCAATACAGAAATGAGTGGGAGCACCAGAGTTGACGATGCACGGTTCTTCAGACGTCATGAGGCTTTCCAGAACGCGACCGCTGAGGCAAGTAGTCGTAGATCCCCATAAGACATTATGAGCATTGAAGTCCCCCAGAAGGAGAAATGGGCGGGGAAGTTGGCTAATAAGGTCTGTGAGAGCCTCAGAGTCTATTGCATCCCGAGGCGGTAAGTAAAAGGAACAGATTGTGAGCCTCCGCCGCACAAGAAGGTCAACTGCAACTGCTTCCTAGTCCGTAACGAGAGGGAGCTCAGATGACTGGTGCATGTCACGGACAAATTCCGCAACACTACCCTTTGCCCTTTCCCCCATCAGACGGTATAGCCCCGTAAAGAAGGAGCATCAGTGGCCCGAAAATGTGTCTCTTGGAGACATAAGCACAAGGGGCGCTCTCGTACAAGGAGTTGTAATTCGGCCACATGCGTTCTGAACCCACTCAAGTTCCACTGTAATATGGGAGCCAGTGATCAGGGTGGCTGAACTTTCACCCTGCCTCTGTGATTTGGAGGAGAGCCCGTACTGGCCGGGGATTTATTCTTGGGGCGAGAAGATCGCCCCTGGTCGATATCAATGTCCATCAGCTCCTATGGCGACCCAAGGGAGATGTCAGACAGTACGATGGCCTCGTCATCGGACTGACCCTGACTAGTCCCCTCAGGTGGCAAAACCTTCACCTTCGGCGTCTTTGTCTTGGGGGGTTTAGAATGCAGAACCTTGTCAACAGTTGGAGCTTTACTCGCCTGGGCAGAAGGTGCCATATGGGGAGGGGCAAGAAGTACCCGAATTCAGCAACCCAGGTCTTGTCCGACGTTGTGGGTAGAGCTGCAGGTTGCAAAACAACCGCAGCAGCACAAGTGCACTGGCAAACGCAGGTATTAGTGCTGACACTAGCAACCTCCGTTTGTGTAGCAACAGTGGCCAACTGTACCGGTTTCTGCAGAGCGGAAGAGAAAAATGTTGTAAACACAGGAGGCTGCATGGCCTTAAAGAGCTTCTTGGCCTCACCATAGGGGATGCGCTTAGATGTTTTGATCTCCTGTATCTTCCGTTCCTCGAGATAGATGGGGCAGACCCGGCTCCAGACAGGGTGACTCCCAGAGCAATTCAAGCACTTCGCAGGCGATGAACAATCGGCTCCTTAATGGGCAGGCTGACCACATTTACCACAAATGGATATGCCATTGCACCCCAACGTAGTACGCCCAAAGCGCTGCATTTAAAACAACGAATTGGGTTGGGGAAATATGGCCGTACTGACAAACGTAAGAAACTCACTTTAACATGCTCTGGGAGTCTCGGGCAACTGAACGTGAGAATAAACGAGTCCGATTTGACTAGGTCCCCATCGACTCGTTTCACAATATGCTGCACGTCAACAACACCTTCGTCAGCCAACTCAGATTTCAACTCGTCTTTGGGAATATCCACCAAGTCCCTACATGTCACAAAACCCTTACTATAGTTCAAAGTGGAGTGGAGCTCGGTCTCGATAGCGTACTCTCCGAGACAGGTTGCTTTTCGAAGAGAAGCGACTCGACGGGAACTAGAAGTCTCAAGTAACAGAGTCCCATTGTGCAGTCGCTTCACAGATTTCAGTGTTCCTGCAATTCCCTCAAGACCCTTGCAGATGTAAAAGGGAGAAACCCTCTCAAAGCTACCCTGCTTCCGTTTGACAATCAAAAACACATTCTGGTTATCAGCATGTGCTCTGTTACGACAGTCTGATAAATCTCTAGTAACACCAGGCACTGGGGGACTCGCAGCACGAAGTCGCTTTTTCGATGGGGTGTGTTTTCCTACCAGTGGCCCACCCACTCCAGTGGTAGGGGAAAACGTAGAGGTCGAAGGGTCCATTGCGGTGCCACGAGCAGCTAGGGAACTAAAGGTCCGCTCAGACAGAGCCCCGCGTGCCTGAGTAAGCCTTATACAACTGGGCTGCGGCAAGTGCCCCAGCAGTTGCGACTGTTCCACCCCAACAGCCATGCGTCTTATAGAGGTTGACCTTGGTTACAATCCAGGCGGTCAAGCCAAGATTACCATTCCCCGCAGCACACAACTCTCCACCGCCGCGCCATATGGTGGTTGCTGAAACATGTCCGTAGGTTACGGTGACAAGAGACTGGCGGCGCTGACCAGTCCCCAGCTCAGGACCCCGGGGTCGCCAAGCCCGTACTCAGCAAATGAATGCTGAGCCCCTGGGGGCCTCTCGCAAACGAGGCGAGGAAAAAACTGCAACCGCGTTTACGAGGGTGCTGTATGCAAGAGTGGGCGCGCGAACATACTTCGCGGAATTTGTCGAAGCTAAGCGATGCGGCATCGCGTACGCCAGCCACATGAGAACTTGCATACAGTGAGGCGGCTGGCAGCTCTGCATGTGCACGGCCAAGCGCATGTCACGTGCTTGCATTCACATGCACACAGGCTGCGAATCTGCGCTGTGCGCATAACCGATGACCTTCGCTTAGCACTAGAGTTGGGCGAAATTTATTCGAAAGGCGAGTAACGAGAACAGATAAAAATTATTACGCATGAATAAAAAATTTTAATCGAAATGTATTTACTTGCACGAATAAAAATATTTGTTCGTCATCTGAAAATAAAATGTGTTACGAATAACAGATATATTTGAAATCCTTTGACATTTATTGCTGTAATTTTTCGTGATTTACTAAATACATGTACTTTTTGTTGCTTTCCAGTTAATATTTAGAACAACTCTTTTTGTCAATCATCTCATCAGAAACATTATTTCATTTTCGGAGATTTGTAGTTGTGAAAATGAAGAAAATACGTTCTGCACATTTGAAGAGGATATCGGTGCGTTGTATTTCCCTAATTCGTCTTTATTTCATGATAGGGAAACATGACTTTCAATTCGCAATCTTTTTTAGTAGCAAGTGACAAATCACCAGTTCGACTTCAGTTTTTGGCAAATAGTTCGTAGTGACTCCGTGTTACCTTCACTTCAAAATTTAATTTCAAAATAAAATTTTCTTTTTGCCTCATGACACCACTGATATCTTAAACATTTCTTTGACTACTTTATGTCTGCATTTCGTTGTGATCCTCTCTTGATCACAGAATTGTTTGTTTCTAAATCGCGGATAAGGCATTGCTGCAATAGCTGAAGTTATGTAGAAAGGTGAAAAATGTCTTCCCCAATGGTGTGTTGAAACTTTCTCGATATGAAATGAAATAAAATGAACTGATCGTATGACATTAATGGCCGGGAGAGCCTTCCGGGGAATTTAGATAGAGCTGCAAAACGGAGGCCAGATTTCAGAGAATCGACAGGCACGTAGGAGTCGCTAGAAATAAACAGTGATTTCGATCCACCAAAGCTGCACTGAATCTTGTTTTTTCTTTGTTCTGGCATTTTTAACTGACCTCCTTTAAGGTGCTATCCGTTTTTTTATTATTTTCTTTGATTGAGTATAAAAGTTGTCCTTCATAAAACAAAATTTTTCTTATAACGTAAGTAAGTATACTTTCTTATTCCGAGCGAGAAGGCGTGCCGGTCTCTGCACGAATCCGCCCGGCGGATTAGTGTCGTGGTCCGGTGAGCCGGCCAGTCAGTGGATGGTTTTTATGGCGGTTTTCCGTCTGCCTCGGCGACTGCGGGCTGGTTCCCCTTATTCCGCCTCAGTTATCTCGGCGATTGCTGCGCAAACACTGTCTCCACGTACGCGTACAACCGCACAGTAACCTGGGTTCGGTGTGGGGCGGCCATGGGGTGGGTGGATTGTTATGGCCTATTGTGGGGTTGTGAACCACTGAGGGCTACGACGGGGACGAGGTCTCTCCGTCGTTTCTGGGTCCCCAGTTCAATAGAATACAATGCAATACTTTTTCAACATCATACTTCCGAATTTTTTTTATAGACAAAGAGGAGGTGATAACTAATGATATTAGCCAATTAGCTAATGGAGCGGACACTTTCTCGGAAAAAAAATGTTGCCAGTGGACTACACTATTATGAAGTCTTTCATGTACTGAAACGTAGTACCGACTCCGAAATTTCGGCATCTCAAAGCTCTAAGTAACTGCAAAGACGCATGTTGACTCGAAATACTGTCTCATAGTCTAACAGAAAGCTTACTAACAGTTAACCCTAAAACACTTTCGGATGGCTCTGGATGTCCAGCAGCAGTCCACAAACGTTCAACGAGATATTTAGTTTTGAAGTCTGTTGTTAATCGGTACCAATTTAGTTTTAACTTTGTAAATTCATTTTGTAGCAAGAAACACGTCCGCATGGTACAAACAATGGAAACACGAAACATTGTAAACAATGTTCTCAAAAGTATCATTGACTTGAGCCGGCCGAGGTGGCCGAGCGGTTCTAAGCGCTTCAGTCCAGGACCACGAGACAGCTACGGTCACAGGTTCGAATCCTGCCTCGGGCATGGATGTGTGTAGTCTCCTTAGGTTAGTTACGTTTAAGTAGTTCTAAGTCCTAGGGGACTGATGATCTCAGATGTTAAGTCCCATAGTGGTCAGAGCCAATTGAACCATATCATTGACTTGGTTTCTGCGAATGATTTCAAACTCAACTGAAGAAAGGTACAACACATTCAGTTCAGCTCATCTACATCTACATCGGTATGGATACTCCGCAGAACACACTACGAGCCTGGCAGAGATGTCGAGGTACTACACCAATGGTAAGTGTAACACACTGCTCGGTCATAATGAACAGGGCAGAAAGTTCAAAAGTTTTGCTGTCCATATTAATGAAAATTTAAACTGGAGAAACGAACATGTTTTAACACCTGAAACAAATTAGTTCATCCGCATTTCCATTTAGAACAATTATAAAGCGTGCGGACCGACAAATTAGTGAGTGGAGATACAAATCAGTAAGTTGACATATTTTGCATATTTTCATTCAGTAATAGCTTATGGAAAAATCTTCTAAGGGACCTCATCATTAAGAAAGAAAGTCATCATTGTTCAGAAACGTGGTGTATGAATAATATGCTGTGCCTTCCCACGATCATCTTGCAGGCAACTGATTAAGGAGCTGGGCATTCTAAGTACTGTTTGACATTGTAATTATTCCCTTATGACGTTTCTTGTAAGTAATCCACTGCAGTTCAAAAGGAACAATGATGTACATAATTAAAACACCAGAAGGAAGAATGACATTTATTTCTCCACATTACGGTGGTTTTAGCACAAAAAGGGATGCACAACCCTGCAACAAAAGATTTTGATCATTTATACAGTGATATAAAAAGTCCAACAGATAGCAAAGTAAATTCTGAAAATACAACGAAAAGTTTTTCCCTGACAACTTCTATTCCGTAGAAGAAGCTCTGTTATTGTAATATGAAAAGATATTGGACAGAAATTACTAACTCACATCTGTATATTTAAAAGAAAAAAAAGAAAAATCTTATAAATGGTCAGCATGTAGCCTTATTTACTAATTAATTTGCGATGTGAATGTAAAATGACCCTTTCCAAATCATTACGATTTTCGTGCAGAATAATACATGGGACATGAAAATAACTAACTAACCAAAAATTGCAACATGTCACCAAGCCGAATACTTAATAAGATATGTTTTAGTCTATAGACGATACCTTAGAGTCTAAGATATATGTATTTCGAATATTGTACTGGTCGGTGTTCCACCGACAGCATGTTGGTAATATGTCTCATGCGTAATAGGATTTAGGAAACCAGCGAGCATTCAAAACAGCTTCCAGTCGTTTTCTTCTTAAATACGGTGTAAACGAAGTTGAAAAATGAAATCCTCGCTCCGGAACACGAATCACCTTCGATTTCCCTATCCAAAAAGTGTCTCAATATCAGTCTTACTTTAGTAATAGACTGAACGCGAGCACTATTCATCAGGCATACTTTCACGCGAATTTACAGGTCCGCGGCTAAATCGATGACCATTAGTAACATTTTTTGTTTGAATATCATTTCAATGTTTTTTACATATGGTCATAGCAGTTACTGCAGTAATATTTAATGACTTAAAGATGTACAGTAGAGAGTTTCTACATCTGCATAATTACTCTCCAATTGAAAATTAAGTACAATGAAAAAACCAGCTAAAGATGCAAACTTCACATTTTTACTTACTCGATGACTATTTGTGGGCCGGGATCTATTTTCAAATCATCGTAAGAAATAGGAAAAAAGGTATTTCCGAAAATACAAAAATCAAGTCAGAAATATATACGCATTATGAGATTCATATCATTCATTTTCACTTCATAATATGTACATATTTCTGGCGTGGGTTTTGCATTTTCGGAAATATCTTTTTCACTGCCTGTTATGATAAACTGAAAATGGGACACAGCCCGAAAATAGCTATCGAGTAAAGAAAAAAAAAGGTGAAATTTGCAACGTGGGCTTGTTTTTCGTTGTACTGATAAACAAAAGTTGCTGACGTGTAATTGTTACAGCATGCTGTAAATTGTCACAATGAAGTTTCAGATGGAGAGTTCCTCGAAAATCGTTCAAGATGTTTTTCAACCGTTGTACACTCGAACAGCTTGCGGGAAAAACGAACACTTAAATCATTCCGTGCGACCTCTGATTTCTCTTACTTTATTATGCTCCCTGTGTTAGTGGATGCAAACAAAATGTTTTCATTCTCTGAGGAGAGAGTTGGTGATTAAAATCTCATGAGAAGAGCCTACCACGAAGAAAAACGCCTTAGTTTGAATGAATGCCATTCCAATTCCTGTACCACATCAGTGGCACTCTCTCCCCTATTTCGCAACAATACAAAACAAGCTGCCATTATTTGCACTTTTCTGATGTCCTCCGTCAATCCTGAGTGATGAGAACCCCACATCACACAAAATACACAAGAAAAGGGCGGACAAACGTAGAGTAAGCAGTCTCTTTAGTAGCCTTGTTGCATTTTCTAAGTATTCTAAATCTACATCTAGACCCATACTCCGCAAGCCGCATGTCTTGTGACAGCCAGAGCGAGAGCACCAGCAGCAGCGAGTACTGTTTGTATAAAGCGTTTAGTTTGCATTTTGTTTACGACCTTCCACTAAGGAAGGGATTCTATTAGTGTTTATCTGCTCTGCATAGTAACTAACAGTTCTTGATAAAACTTTACGTAGTTTTCGTGTTAGATTTCTTAGTGTTTTCTTGATCGTTTAGAACAGAAAGCGCCCAAAAACCGTCTTTTGTTTGTTTCGCGGCCGTTAGCCACTAGTCACTTGAATCAGCAGTTGTCTTGTGACAGCCAGAGCGGGAGCACCAGCAGCAGCGAGTACTGTTTGTATAAAGCGTTTATTTTGCATTTTGTTTACGACCTTCCACTAAGGAAGGGATTCTATTAGTGTTTATCTGCTCTGCATAGTAACTAACAGTTCTTGATAAAACTTTACGTAGTTTTCGTGTTAGATTTCTTAGTGTTTTCTTGATCGTTTAGAACAGAAAGCGTCCAAAAACCGTCTTTTGTTTGTTTCGCGGCCGTTAGCCACTAGTCACTTGAATCAGCAGTTGTCTTGTGACAGCCAGAGCGAGAGCACCAGCAGCAGCGAGTACTGTTTGTATAAAGCGTTTATTTTGCATTTTGTTTACGACCTTCCACTAAGGAAGGGATTCTATTTGTGTTTATCTGCTCTGCATAGAAACTAACAGTTCTTGATCGTTAGGAGAGAAATTTATTTTGTACCTATTTGCTGCGCTTAGCTTTTAAATAGTTTTTCTGGGAAAACCTAGCGTAGTTTTCGCGTCTCGTATTTCATTGAGTGTTTCTTGATTATCAGAGTATCTCATCAGAAGATTATCTTGGGAATTTGTCACCGTATAGAGTAGGGTAAACATAGTCATGTGTAGGGACTGTGGTTGTTGTGAGCGGACGCAAGGAGAATTGGCCACTCTTTGGGGGCAGGTGGAGGCTTTGTCTGTTAGGCTCATCGAGCTCGAGGCGCAGGCGTCGGCTCGTAGTGGCGTTGGGGCAACTGTGGTGAGACCTATGCCTACTTCGGTGGCCTTGGAATCACATGGAACCCCTGATGTCACTGCGTCTTCCGGCAGTGAGCATCTTACCGGTCAGCCATCACTCCAGGGTGAATGGCGGATAGTGGTGGGCTCGCGCGTGCCTGGCCGAAAGGCGAAGGTGGGATCTGGCCGCGTGGCAGCTGCCTTACCCCTTTCCAACAGGTACGGGGTGCTTCCTAGTGGTGATGACATCGATTCCGAGCCACCACAGGATGCCTCGCCTGTTGGACCAGTGGCCGATTCTCCGGCAAGGTCCCGACAGTCACAGAGGGCGGGCCTATTAGTTATAGGGAGCTCCAACGTTAGGCGGGTTATGGAGCCCCTCAGGAAAATAGCGGGTAGGTCGGGGAAGAATGCCAGTGTGCACTCGGTGTGCTTGCCGGGGGGTCTCGTTCGTAATGTGGAGGAGGCCCTTCCGGCAGCTATTGAACGCACTGGGTGTGACCGGCTGCAGATAGTAGCACATGTCGGTACGAATGACGCCTGCCGCTTGGGTTCTGAGGCCATCCTTGGTTCCTTCCGGCGGCTGGCTGATTTGGTGAAGACAACCAGCATCGCACGCGGAGTGCAAGCTGAGCTTAATATCTGCAGCATAGTGCCCAGAGTCGATCGCGGTCCTCTGGTTTGGAGCCGTGCGGAGGGTCTAAACCAGAGGCTCAGACGACTCTGCGACTATAATGGTTGCAAATTCATCGACCTCCGTTATTGGGTGGAGAACTGTAGGGCCCCCCTAGACAGGTCAGGCGTGCACTACACACCGGAAGCAGCTACTAGGGTAGCAGAGTACGTGTGGCGTGCACACGGGGGTTTTTTAGGTTAGAGGGACCCCCCCTTGGGCGAAACGATAAAATACCTGACGGCTTACCAGAGAGAACATCATCATCGTTGATAAAGAACGTCCGTCCTCAGAGACCAAAAACAGGAAAAGTTAACGTAATATTGGTAAACTGCAGGAGTATCCAGGGCAAGGTTCCTGAATTAGTATCGCTTATTGAAGGAAATAGTGCGCATATAGTATTAGGAACGGAAAGTTGGTTAAAACCGGAAGTGAACAGTAACGAAATTCTAGACACAGAATGGAATATATACCGCAAGGATAGGATAAACGCCAATGGTGGAGGAGTATTTATAGCAGTAAAGAATTCAATAATATCCAGTGAAGTTATTAGCGAATGCGAATGTGAAATAATCTGGGTTAAGTTAAGTATCAAAGGTGGGTCAGATATGATAGTCGGATGCTTCTATAGACCACCTGCATCAGCAACCGTAGTAGTTGAGCGCCTCAGAGAGAACCTGCAGAACGTCGTGAAGAAGTTTCGTGATCATACTATTGTAATAGGGGGAGACTTCAATCTACCAGGTATAGAATGGGATAGTCACACAATCAGAACTGGAGCCAGGGACAGAGACTCTTGTGACATTATCCTGACTGCCTTGTCCGAGAATTACTTCGAGCAGATAGTTAGAGAACCAACTCGTGAAGCTAACGTATCAGACCTCATAGCAACAAATAGACCGGAACTTTTCGACTCCGTGAATGTAGAAGAGGGTATCAGTGATCATAAGTCAGTGGTTGCATCAATGACTACAAGTGTAATAAGAAATGCCAAGAAAGGAAGGAAAATATATTTGCTTAACAAGTGTGATAGGGCACAAATCGCAGAATATCTGAGTGACCACCATCAAACGTTCATTTCTGAGGAAGAGGATGTGGAACAAAAATGGAAAAAATTCAGAAACATCGTCCAGTACGCCTTAGATAAGTTCGTACCGACTAAGGTCCAAAGCGAGGGGAAAGATCCACCGTGGTATAACAATCATGTACGAAAGGTACTACGGAAACAAAGAAAGCTTCATCATAGGTTTAAGAGTAGTCGAATCATAGCTGATAAGGAAAAGCTGAACGAAGCGAAAAAGAGCGTAAAGAGAGCAATGAGAGAAGCATTCAACGAATTCGAACATAAAACATTGGCAAACAATCTAAACAAGAACCCTAAAAAGTTTTGGTCATATGTAAAATCGGTAAGCGGATCTAAATCCCCTATTCAGTCACTCGTTGACCACGATGGCACCGAAACAGAGGACGACCGAAGAAAGGCAGAAATACTGAATTCAGTGTTCCGAAACTGTTTCACTGCGGAAAATCGTAACACGGTCCCTGACTTCAGCCGTCGCACGGACGCCAAAATGGAAAATATTGAAATAAACGATATCGGAATTGAAAAACAACTGCTATCACTTAGTAGCGGAAAAGCATCCGGACCAGACGAGATACCCTTAAGATTCTACAGTGATTATGCTAAAGAACTTGCCCCCTTTCTATCAGCAATTTATCGTAGATCTCTGGAAGAACGTAAAGTACCTAGCGACTGGAAGAAAGCGCAGGTCGTTCCCATTTTCAAGAAGGGTCATAAATCAGATGCGAATAATTATAGGCCTATTTCGCTTACGTCAATCTGTTGTAGAATAATGGAACATGTTTTGTGCTCTCGTATTATGACGTTCTTAGATAATACAAATCTCCTTCATCATAACCAACATGGATTCCGCAAACAGAGATCATGTGAAACTCAGCTCGCCCTATTTGCCCAAGAAATTCACAGTGCCGTAGACATTGGCGAGCAGATTGATGCCGTATTCCTGGACTTCAGGAAGGCATTTGATACGGTTCCGCACTTACGTTTAGTGAAAAAAATACGAGCTTACGGAATATCGGACCAGGTTTGTGATTGGATTCAGGATTTCCTAGAAGAAAGAACACAACATGTCATTCTTAATGGTTCAAAATCTGCAGATGTAGAGGTAATTTCGGGAGTACCGCAAGGAAGCGTGATAGGACCTTTATTGTTTACAATATACATAAATGACTTAGTTGACAACATCGGTAGCTCCGTGAGGCTATTTGCAGATGACACGGTTGTCTACAAGAAAGTAGCAACATCAGAAGACTCGTACGTACTCCAGGAAGACCTGCAGAGGATTAATGAATGGTGCGACAGCTGGCAGCTTTCCCTAAACGTAGATAAATGTAATATAATGCGCATACATAGGGGCAGAAATCCATTCCAGTACGATTATGCCATAGGTGGTAAATCATTGGAAGTGGTAACGACCGTAAAATACTTAGGAGTTACTATCCGGAGCGATCTGAAGTGGAATGATCACATAAAACAAATAGTGGGAAAAGCAGGCGCCAGGTTGAGATTCATAGGAAGAATTCTAAGAAAATGTGACTCATCGACGAAAGAAGTAGCTTACAAATCGCTTGTTCGTCCGATTCTTGAGTATTGCTCATCAGTATGGGACCCTTACCAGGTTGGATTAATAGAAGAGATAGACATGATCCAGCGAAAAGCAGCGCGATTCGTCATGGGGACATTTAGTCAGCGCGAGAGCGTTACGGAGATGCTGAACAAGCTCCAGTGGCGGACACTTCAAGAAAGGCGTTACGCAATACGGAGAGGTTTATTATCGAAATTACGAGAGAGCACATTCCGGGAAGAGATGGGCAACATATTACTACCGCCCACATATATCTCGCGTAATGATCACAACGAAAAGATCCGAGAAATTAGAGCAAATACGGAGACTTACAAGCAGTCGTTCTTCCCACGCACAATTCGTGAATGGAACAGGGAAGGGGGGATCAGATAGTGGTACAATAAGTAACCTCCGCCACACACCGTAAGGTGGCTCGCGGAGTATAGATGTAGATGTAGATGTAGACGGTGTGTGGCGGAGCGTACCCTGAGTACCTCTATCGGTTCTGCCTTCTATACCAGTCTCGTATTGTTCGTGGAAAGAAGGATTGTCGGTATGCCTCTGTGTGGGCTCTAATCTCTCTGATTTTATCCTCATGGTCTCTTCGCGGAATATACGTAGGAGGGAGCAATATACTGTTTGACTCCTCGGTGAACGAATGTTCTCGAAACTTCAACAAAAGCCCGTACCGAGCTACTGAGCATCTCTCCCGCAGTCTTCCACTGGAGTGTATCTATCATCTCCGTAACGCTTTCGCGATTACTAAATGATCCTATAACGAAGCGCGCTGCTCTCCGTTGGATCTTCTCTATCTCTTCTATCAACACTATCTGGTACGGATCCCACACTGCTGAGCAGTATTCAAGCAGTACTTCCTTTGTTTTCGGATCGCATTTCCTTAGGATTCTTCCAATGAATCTCAGTCTGGCATCTGCTTTACCGACGATCAACTTTATATGATAATTCCATTTTAAAGCACTCCTAGTGCCTACTCCCAGATAATTTATGGATTTAACTGCTTACAGTTGCTGACCTGCTATATTGTAGCTAAATGATAAGGGATCTTTCTTTCTATATATTCGCAGCACATTACACTTGTCTACATTGAGATTCAATTGCCATTCCCTGCACCATGCGTCAATTCGCAGCAGATCCTCCTGCATTTCATTACAATTTTCATTTGTTACAACCTCTCGATATACATCAGCATCATCCGCAAGAAGCCCCCGTGAACTTCCGATGTCGTCCACAAGGTCATTTTTTTACATTGTGAATAGCAACGGTCCTACGACACTCCCCTGCGGCACACCTGAAATCACTCTTACTTCGGAAGACTTCTCTCCATTGAGAATGACATGCAGCGTTCTGTTATGTAGGAACTCTTCAATCCAATCACACAATTGGTCTGATAGTCCATATGCCCTTACTTTGTTCATTAAACGACTGTGGGGAACTGTATCGAACGCCTTGCGGAAGTTAAGAAACACGGCATCTACCTGAGAACCCGTGTCTATGGCCCTCTGAGTCTCGTGGACGAATAGCGCGAGCTGGGTATCACACGATGGTCTTTTTCGAAACCCATGCTGATTCCTACAGAGTAGATTTCTAGTCTCCAGAAAGGTTCAAATGGCTCTGAGCACTATGGGACTTAACTTCTGAGGTCATCAGTCCCCTAGAACTTAGAACTACATAAACCTAACTAACCTAAAGACATCACAAATCACAAACATCCATGCCCGAGGCAGGATTCGAATGTGCGACCGTTGCGTCTCCAGTAAGGTCATTATACTCCAACATAATATGTGTTCCAAAATTCTACAACTGATCGACGTAAGAGATATAGGTCTATAGTTTTGCACATCTGTTCGACGTCGCTTCTTGTAAACGGGGATGACCTGTGCTCTTTTCCAATCCTTTGGAACGCTACGCTCTTCTAGAGACCTACGGTACACCGCTGCAAGAAGAGGGGCAAGTTCCTTCGCGTACTCTATGTAAAATCGAACTGGTATCCCATCAGGTCCAGCGGCCTTTCCTCTTTTAAGCGATTTTAATTGTTTCTCTATCCGTCTGTCGTCTATTTAGATATCTGCCATTTTGTCATCTGTGCGACGATCTAGAGAAGGAACTACAGTGCAGTCTTCCTCTGTGAAACAGCTTTGGAAAAAGGCATTTAGTATTTCGGTCTTTAGTCTGTCATCCTCTGTTTCAGTACCATTTTGGTCACAGAGTGCCTCTACATTTTGTTTTGATCCACCTACCGCTCTGACATAAGACCAAAATTTCTTAGGATTTTTTTCCAAGTCAGTACATAGAACTTTACTTTCGAATTCATTGAACGCCTCTCGCATAGCCCTCCTCACACTACATTTCGCTTCGCGTAATTTTTGTTTGTCTGCAAGGCCTTGGCGTTGTTTACGTTTGCTGTGAAGTTCCCTTTGCTTCCGCAGCAGTTTTCTAATTCGGTTATTGTACCACGGTGGCTCTTTTCCATCTCTTACGATCTTGCTTGGCACATACTCATCTAACGCATATTGTACGACGGTTTTGAACTTTATCCACTGATCCTCAACACAATCTGTACTTGAGACAAAACTTTTGTGTTGAGCCGTCAGGTACTCTGAAATTTGCTTTTTGTCAATTTTTCGAAACATAAAAATCTTCCTACCTTTTTAATATTTCTATTTACGGCTGAAATCATCGATGCAGTAACCGCTTTATGATATCTGATTCCCTGTTCTGCGTTAACTGTTTCAATACGCCGCAGTTTTTGGTTGGCATTGCTCAGAACATTACCTATATGATCGGTCCAATTAAGGTTGTTCGTCACTGATATCCCTAATTATTTAGTAGAACTGACAACTTCTACTTTTGTGTGATTTATCACCTAAGCGAAATTTAGTGGATTCCTTTTAGTAATCATGTGGATGACACCACACTGGCCGGCCGCGGTGGTCTCGCGGTTAAGGCGCTCAGTCCGGAACCGCGCGACTGCTACGGTCGCAGGTTCGAATCCTGCCTCGGGCATGGATGTGTGTGATGTCCTTAGGTTAGTTAGGTTTAAGTAGTTCTAAGTTCTAGGGGACTGATGACCACAGAAGTTAAGTCCCATAGTACTCAGAGCCATTTGAACCATTTTTTGAACACCACACTTATAGTCAACTGCCACCTCTCGCATCATACTGATAACTTGTCCAAATCATTTTTCAATTGGTGTACTAATCGTTTAAAGAGGTCCCGAACAGCACAGGTCCTATAACACCTCTTGGGCAACGCCGGATCTTTTTTCTCCAGTCATCGATCATCCGACTGGTTTGATGCACCCCACCACGAATTCTCCTCCTGTGTCAACCTTCCCAGCTCAGTGTTTCAATTGCAACCCACGTCCTCAGTTATTTGCTGGACGTGATCCAATCTCTGCCTCCCTCTACGTTTTTGCAATCTACAGCTCCCTCAAGTACCATGGAATTTAGTGCCTGATGTCTTAACAGATGACCTATTATACTGGCCCTTCTTCTTGTAAGTGTTCTCCTTATATTCCGTTTTTCGCCATTTCTGCGGAGAACCTGTTCATTTCTTATACACTTAAGTGCCAAAGAAACTGTTAGAGGCATGGGTGTTCAAATAGAGACATATGTAAACAGTCAGAATATGGAACTGCAGTCGGCAAAGCCTATTTTTTATTTTTTATTTTTTGGTCATCAGTCTACTGACTGGTTTGATGCGGCCCGCCACAAATTCTTTTCCTGTGCTAACCTCTTCATCTCAGAGTAGCACTTGCAACCTACGTCCTCAATTATTTGCTTGACGTATTCCAATCTCTGTCTTGCTCTACAGTTTTTGCCCTCTACAACTCCCTCTAGTACCATGGAAGTCATTCCCTCATGTCTTAGCAGATGTCCTATCATCCTGTCCCTTCTCCTTATCAGTGTTTTCCACATATTCCTGTCCTCTCCGATTCTGCGTAGAACCTCCTCATTCCTTACCTTATCAGTCCACCTAATTTTCAACATTCGTCTATAGCACCACATCTCAAATGCTTCGATTCTCTTCTGTTCCTGTTTTCCCACAGTCCATGTTTCACTACCATACAATGCTGTACTCCAGACGTACATCCTCAGAAATTTCTTCCTCAAATTAAGGCAGGTATTTGATATTAGTAGACTTCTCTTGGCTAGAAATGCCTTTTTTGCCATAGCGAGTCTGCTTTTCATGTCCTCCTTGCTCCGTCCGTCATTGGTTATTTTACTGCCTAGGTAGCAGAATTCCTTAACTTCATTGCCTTCGTGACCATCAATCCGGATGTTAAGTTTCTCGCGGTTCTCATTTCTACTATTTCTCATTACCTTCGTCTTTCTTCGATTTACTCTCAATCCATACTGTGTACTCATTAGACTGTTCATTCCGTTCAGCAGATCATTTAATTCTTCTTCACTTTCACTCAGGATAGCACTGTCATCAGCGAATCGTATCATTGATATCCTTTCACCTTGTATTTTAATTCCACTCCTGAACCTTTCTTATATTTCCATCATTGCTTCCTCGATGTACAGATTGAAGAGTAGGGGCGAAAGGCTACAGCCTTGTCTTACACCCATCTTAATTCGAGCACTGCGTTCTTGATCGTCCACTCTTATTATTCCCTCTTGGTTATTGTACATGTTGCATATGACCCGTCTCTCCCTATAGCTTACCCCTACTTTTTTCAGAATCTCGAACAGCTAGCACCATTTTATATTGTCGAACGCTTTATCCAGGTCGACAAATCCTATGAAAGTGTCCTGATTTTTCTTTAGCCTTGCTTCCATTATTAGCCGTAACGTCAGAATTGCCTCTCTCGTCCCTTTACTTTTCCTAAACTGATCGTCACCTAGCGCATTCTCAATTTTCAATTCGATTCTTCTGTATGTTATTCTTGTAAGCAGCTTCGATGCATGAGCTGTTGAGCAGATTGTACGATAATTCTCGCACTTGTCAGCTCTTGCCGTCTTCGGAATTGTGTGGATGATGCTTTTCCGAAAGTCAGATGGTATGTCGCCAGCCTCATATATTCTACAAACCAACGTGAATAGTCGTTTTGTTGCCACTTTCCCCAATGATTTTTGAAATTCTGATGGAATGTTATCTATCCCTTCTGCCTTATTTGACCATAAGTCCTCCAAAGCTCTTTTAAATTCCGATTCTAATACTGGATCCCCTATCTCTTCTAAATCGACTCCTGTTTCTTCTTCTATCACATCAGACAAATCTTCACCCTCATAGAGGCTTTCAGTGTATTCTTTCCACCTATCTGCTCTCTCCTCTGCATTTAACAGTGGAATTCCCGTTGCACTCTTAATGTTACCACCGTTGCTTTTAATGTCACCAAATATTGTTTCGACTTTCCTGTATGCTGAGCCTGTCCTTCCGACAATCATATCTTTTTCGATGTCTTCACTTTTTTTCCTGCAGCCGTTTCGTCTTAGCTTCCCTGCACTTCCTGTTTATTTAATTCCTCAGCGACTTGTATTTCTGTATTCCCGATATTCCCGGAACATGTTTGTACTTCCTCCTTTCATCAATCAACTGAAGTATTTCTTCTGTTACCCATGGTTTCTTCGCAGATACCTTCTTTGTACCTATGTTTTCCTTCCCATCTTCTGTGATGGCCCTTTTTAGAGATGTCCATTCCTCTTCAACTGTACTGCATACTGCTCTATTCCTTCTTGCTGTATCTATAGCGTTAGAGAACTTCAAACGTATCTCGTCATTGCTTAGTACTTCCGTATTCCACTTCTTTGCGTATTGATTCTTCCTGACTAATGTGTTGAACTTCAGCCTACTATTCTTCACTACTATATTGTGATCTGAGTCTATATCTGCTCCTGGGTACGCCTTACAATCCAGTATCTGATTTCGGAATCTCTGTCTGACCATGATGTAATCTAATTGAAATCTTCCCGCATCTCCCGGCCTTTTCCAAGTATACCTCCACCTCTTGTGGTTCTTCAACAGGGTATTCGCTATTACTAGCTGAAACTTGTTACAGAACTCAATTAGTCTTTCTCCTCTTTCAATCCTCGTCCCAAGCCCATATTCTCCTGTAACTTTTTCTTCTACTCCTTCCCCTACAACTGCATTCCAGTCGCACATGACTATTAGATTTTCGGCCCCTTTTACATACTGCATTACCCTTTCAATATCCTCATACACTTTCTCTATCTGTTCATCTTCAGCTTGTATACCTGAGCTATCGTTGCCGGTGTTGGTCTGCTGTCGATTCTGATTAGAACAACGCGGTCACTGAACTGTTCACAGTAGCACACCCTCTGCCCTACATTCCTATTCATAACGAATCCTACACCTGTTATACCATTTTCTGCTGCTGTTGATATTACCCGATACTCATCTGACCAGAAATCCCTGTCTTCCTTCCACTTCACTTCACTGACCCCTACTGTATCTAGATTGAGCCTTTGAATTTTCCTTTTCAGATTTTCTAGTTTCCCTACCACGTTCAAGCTTCTGACATTCCACGCCCCGACTCGTTGAACGTTATCCTTTCGTTGATTATCCAATCTTTTTCTCATTGTAACCTCCCCTTTGGCAGTCCCCTCCCGGAGATCCGAATGGGGGACTATTCCGGAATCTTTTGCCAATGGAGAGATCATCATGATACTTATTCAATTACAGGCCACATGTCCTGTGGATGCACGTTACGTGTCTTTAATGCAGTGGTTTCCATTGCCTTCTGCATCCTCATGTCGTTGATAATTGCTGATACTTCCGCCTTTAGGGGCAATTTCCCCACACCTAGGACAAGAGAGTGGCCTGGACCTCTATCCGCTCCTCCGCCCTCTTTGACAAGGCCGTTGGCAGAATGAGGCTGACTTCTTATGCCGGAAGTCTTCGGCCGCCAATGCTGATTATTTATCAAAATGTAGACAGTGGTGGGGATCGACCCGGGACCGAAGACGTTTTGATCATGAATCAAAGACGTTACCACTAGACCACGGGTTCCCTTCTGTAAGACATGAAGTCTGTGACGAGGTCTTTAGATTGCTTACTGCTGCTACAATGGCAGCTTATCAAGATTTAAGTGAGTTTGAAAGTGGTGTTGTAGCCGCTGCACGACTTATGGGACACAACATCTCCGAGGAAGCTATGAAGTGAGGGATTTTCCCGTATAACCATTTCACGAGTGTATCGTGAATATTACGAATCCGGCAAAACATCAAAATCTCTTACATCGCTGCGCCCGGAAAAAGATCCCGGAAGAACGAAACCAAGGACGATTGAAGAGAATCATTCAACGCAACAGAAGAGCAACCCTTCCGCTAATTGCTAGAGATTTAAATGCTGGGCCACCAACAACTTTCATCGTCCGAAACATTCAACGAAACATCTTCGATATGGGCTTTCGGAACCGAAGTCCCACTCGTGTACCCTTGATGACTACACTATACAAAGTTATACGCCTCGCCTGGCCTCGTCAACACCAATATTGGACTGTTGATGACTGGAAACACGTTGCCCGGTTGGACGAGTCTCGTTTCATATTGTATCGAGGTGAAAGACATGTACGAGTATGGAGACAGCCTCATGAACCCACGGACCCTGCATATAAGCTGGTTGAGGCTGTATAGTGGTGTGAGGCGTATGCAGTTGGATTGATATGGGACCCTTGACACGTCCAGATACGACTCTGACAGGTGACAAGCACTTAAGCATCCTGTCTCATCGCCTGCATCCATTCATGTCTATCGCGCATTCCGGCGGACTTTGGCTATTCCAGCAGGACAATGCGACATCACACACGACCAGCATTGCTACAGAATGTTTTCAGGAACATTCCTTTGTGTTTAAACCTTTCGCTGGCAACCAAACATTACTGAGTATATCTGAGATGTCTTGGAACGTGCTGTTGAGCAGATATCTCCGTTCCATCGTACTCTAACGGATTTATGGACAGCCCTGCTGGGTTAATGGCGTCCGTTAGCTCCAGCACTATATCAGACATTCGTCGAGTCAATTCCACGTCTCGTTGCGGCACTTCTGCGTGATTGCAGAGGCCCTACACGATATTAGCTGATGTACCACTTTCTTTGGCTCTTCAGTGTATTATCAGTCCACCTGATTTCCAACATTCTTCTGTTCCGGTTTTCCCGCAGTCCATGTCTCACTGTCATACAATGCAATGTTTGAAACGTACATTACCACAAACATTACCCCTACATTAAGATGTATGTTTAATCACAATGGACTTCTCTTTGGCAGGAATGCCATTTTTTTGCCAGTGGTAGCCCTGTTTTTTATGTCCTCCTTGCTCCGTCCATTTTATGTTCTTTTGCTGCCCAGGTAGTACAGTTCCTAAAATTCATCTACTTCGTGATCAACTCTGATGTTAAGTCTCTCTCTCCTCTCGTTTCTGTTACTTCTCATTACCTTTGTCCTTCTTCGGTTTAGTCTCGATCCATATTCTACAGTCATTAGACTCATCATTCCATTCAACGCATCCTGCAATTCTTCATCACTTTCGCTGGGGATGGCAATCTCATCAGAGAATCTCAAAATTCACATATTTTCCCCTGGAATTTCATTTCCTTCAATTTTCTATATCCGTCATGGTTTCATTGACGTATAGATTAAAGAGCAGGAGAGAAAGACTGCATCCTCATCTTACACCCTTTATAATTCGTGCACTTCGGCAGTGGTCTCTTGGTTCTTGTACATATTGTATGTTACCCGACTTGCCCTATAGCTTACCCGTATCGTTCTCAGAATTTAGAACATCTTCCACTTGCACCATTTGAAATTGTCGAACGCTTTCTCTGGGATGGCAAATCATACGACGGCGTCTTGCAGTTCGTTTGTCTTGCTGGCATTATGAACGGGAACGTCATATCTGCCACAATGGTGCCTTTGCCTTTCCTAAAGCCAACCTAAAGTTTGCGTCATGTAGGAATGTGGCCCAATTTTCAGCCGTTGTGTGCATCTCTCACTATTAACTGCTAGCATCCATTCTCTCTCCGAGCGGCTAGCCGTGAACTACAAACTAGACTGTGAGACTCTCTCTCCCACATGCTGCACTGTTGCCTTATTTCACGAGAATGCAATTTCATTCACCGAGAGATCGAGTCATTCATTCAGATGTAACGTTACTTTCATTTAACAGTATTGCTATGGCTGGGTGATATCCAAGGCAATATGTCAGGTGACGGCAACTTTAATTAAATTGCGTGGCTGTGGAGTATCGTCTTAGTTGTCTGACTTGATGATTTCCTCTCAGAAACGTCACTGTAGGCAGTAACCGACGGAAAATTGTCGATTAATTGTAGGCCTTCTGCTGTTCCTGATCACATAAACGATTTTGGAGATAATATGAGCTGCCCAGTTAGACAGTTTGAAGATCATTCTATTACTTCCCGTCATATGAAGAAATCAAATGACTAAGCAAATCACAAAGCGATTTAGACAAAATATCTGTATGCTGAGAAATGTGGCAATGGACTCTAAATAAGAAAAAGTCTGAAGTCATCCACATGAGTACTACAAGGAAGTGGGGAGGGGGGGGGGATGGGTGGACACCGCTGTAGCGTGTTGTGGGGTTTAGAACCACTGAGGGCTATGGCGGGTCGAATTCTCTCCATTGTTTCTAGGTCACCAGTTTAATACATACATACATACTATCTAATTAAGTGCCATAAGTAACTAACTGTGTACTGAGTGAAAAAACTCGAACTCATTACTGTAGTACATTATGAAAGTTGCATGATATGAAGTGTAATTTCTGACTTGAAATGTCCATAAGAATAAAATACTACTCTACACTGAAGAAAAATGAGTGTTTGACATTGCCTGCACTCTTCACGGTGAATTAATCTGATTGCTTTGCACAAAACCTGATATTTCTGAGAATGAACGAAAAGTAAGATATTAAGATATGCACTGAAATGAAAGTAACTACCTCACGCTCAGCATCCTTCGTGTCTGTTGAACTGACGTTCTAGAAAGCAAATAGAAATCATCAGTTTCAGCAATTTCTTTTTTTTTACTGGTGCAAAAACAAGGTGATAAACGATTACATATCTTTGGACGTAGGTCCTGGCTGGCTGCACCTGATAAAATGGACTGAATCAGTCGCAGAGATCATAGACCTCGACAACACCGGCTAGAGGGTGCTGTCGTTGGTGTCTCTTGTAGTGCCAACCTAGCAGAGCGGGTCTACGTTGTGGCATTGTAGCTATCGATACCACACACACACTACAAAATACTGAAAACTTTACTACGAATGATGGAGGAGGCTTTTTACTTTAAAGAAAGTCGTTATTGGAACATTAAATCTGATTAATGTTTTAAAAAATCGTACAATGTGAGTCTGTTGCTGTTGTGATCTTCAGTCCAGAGACTAGTATGATGCAGCTCTCCATGATACCCTATGCTGTGCGAGCTGCTTCACCTCCAACTACCTAACGCAACCTACATCCTTCTGAATCTGCTTAGTGTATTCAGCTTTTGGTCTCCCTCTACGACTTTTTCCCTCCGCGCAGCCCTCCAATACTAAATTGGTGATCCCTCGATGCCTCAGAACATGTCGTATCAGCCGATCCCTTCTTCTAGTAGTGTTGTGCCACTAATTCCTCTTCTCTCCAATTCTATTCGGTACCCCCTCATTAGTTAGGTGATCTATCCATCTAATCTTCAGAATTCACCACATTACGAGAGCCTCTATTACCTTCTTGTCTTAACTATTTTTGGTCGATGTTTATCTTCCACCCCATACAAATACTTTCAGAAAAGATTTCCTGACACTTAAATCTATACTCGAAGTTAACAAGTTTATCTTCTTCAGAAAAGCTTTCCTGGCAATTGCCAGCCTACATTTTGTATCCTCTCTACTTCGATCATCATCAGTTATTTTGCTCCCCAAATAGCAAAACTCAGCTACGACTTTAAGTATCTCATATCCTAATCTAATTCCCTCAGCATCACCTGATTTAAGTATACTATTTTTTTAATCCATTATCCTCGTTTTGCTTTAGTTGATGTTCATCGCATATCCTCCTTTCAAGATACTGTCCATTCCGTTCAACTCCTCTTACAGTACAGCTAGTACAGCGCCCTTATATAGACCCTCTATGTACTCATGCCACCTTCTTGCTTTCCCTTCTTTGCTTAGAACTGGTTTCCGTCTGAGCTCTTGGTATTCATACAAGTGGTTCTCTTTTCTGAAAAGGTTTCCTTAATGTTGCTGTAGGCAGTATACATATTACCCCTAAAGATTATGCTCCTACATCGTTGCACTTGTCTTGTAGCCATCCCTGCTTTGCCATTTTGCACTTGCTGTCGATCTCATTTTTGAAGACATAAGACATAAGAATACCCTAAAAATTACAAAGTTCTTTTAATAACAAAAATACACTCAACCAGTAGCGTTGTTTGTGACATAATGAAAACAAAGAAATGAAATTAACTCTAATCATGAATGTTATTAGTTATGTGAGGGACAAAGATTGCCATCAGTTAATGCTTGTGACTAAAAAATATTTATATCTTGTGCATGGAGTGGTTATCTCGAAGAATTTCTCCAAAAGATCTTGTCCATCAAGAGAAACAATAAGATATCTTTCAAACAAGTTTCCATCTCCATAATAAAGTATTCCACATAATTTCTCTTAGATTCACAGATATCAGTTCTTCCTCTCTAAAGCCCAACTGCTCGCTGCTATGGCTCAAACAATAATGCTCCAGAGCTGCAGAACTTTCAGTCAAGCAAGCGAATCACAAATAAACTTAGAGTCAAAGATGTTACTCACTGCTCGTGCAGCTTGTTCATTCATCTTTGTTCCAGTACGGTAAATGTGAATTATTTACAACTACAAGAAACAAAGGAAAACCATACAACGCTTCTGAATTGCGTCTATGCCTTCCACTAACCCGACATACTTTGAATCTGCAATAGTAGAATACTACTAAATATTGGGTCACACAAATGCTCTATTCGCCGTCTTCTTTATGGAGTGCCCACACTTTACTACATCTTTCCCAATTAACCCATGTTGACCATTCGCATTCCCACTAACGGCACTACGTGCTCGTTCCATTTGATGTGGCTTTGGAACGTTACATATAGTTATTTAATCGACGTGATTGTGTCAAACATAACACTACAAATACAGGGTTAATCCGTAGTTAAGGACGTAACATCCGTCCTGTTTACATTGACGTTTTAAGATTAAAGTAAAAAACAAACAGACCTGAACACGACGATCTGTACAGTGAAGTCTTGATAATTTGAGTTATGCTGCGTTACAGACGAAACCAAACCTTTACTTTTCATGGAAGGACCCAGTATGCGAAGATTACATGATTGTTTTTTCGTACTCAGCTGCGTTAACTTAATTTTTTCTACATTTGGAGCAATCTACCATTCATCGCACAAAACAGAAATTTTTCTAACTTATCCTGTATCTTTCGTTCACGGAACGAAGATACCTTCCCGTGTACTAGTGCGTCATCACCAAAGAGCCACAGATCGTTGGCAGCCCTATCCGCCAGATCATTTATGTGTATAGAGAATACGAGCCGTCCTGTCATACTTCTCTGGGCCAATCCTTACGATACACTTGTCTCATATGTACACTCACGGTCGAAGATAACATATCGAAGAAAACGTATTGGTTTTTGTTACTTAATAAGTCATAGAGCCACTAAGATATCTGGTACATATTCCGTACGCTCACACCTTCGTTCACAGTCAGCAGTGGGGCAATGAGTAAACGGTTTGTAGAAATCTAGGAATCTGTAATCAATCTGTTAGCCCTTATCTATGATTCGCTGGACACCGTGCTAGATAAGGCATGCTCAGCTGCGCACGAGTAGAGCTTTCTAAATCCGTGGAAAAATCTTGACATGAGCTTTTATGTCTTAGGAAAATTTATTATATTCGAACTTGGAATATGTTCAAGAATTATGTAGCGCACCGATGTTAAAGATACGAATCTGTAGTTTTGTGGGATAAATTTGACGGGTGGTATTCTTTTGGACAAAAATGGTTACCAGGTGCTATGCTGCATAAGGAATGGAGGCGATCAACATCTTGGAAATTGCCGAAGTAAATTGAAAGACATTCTGGAGGCCCTGTTTATATGCTTTAATAAGGCAGCATGGTTCATAGTTCCATTCCATAACTTTGTTATTTTTAATCAACGTGAAAAAGACATTAGTTTACTGAAATATTCTCCACTATCGCTGCCGACTTAAAATATTCTACTTCATTGGAAAGTTTCTTATCGTAGACGTTTTGCGGAACAATTACAGCAGAAGCAGCGAGCTTCTTGCAGTGGACTCGCTAAAAACAGTACCATCAAGACGTCGAAAATTAAGTGAGTTTAACATTTCCGTATCGTAATGTGACCTACTGGAGCAGTGAAACGTTACAGTAACAACGGCCGGATGTTATGTTTGCTGAATTATCTCAGTCACTATAATAATGTTAAACACTACATAAACACAGTTAAATAGTTATAACTTTTTTGTTTTCTATAGATGTTAACTACTAATCTCAGTAGACACTTTTTAGTATCTTTTATTCTCGTTTTACTTGGGCTCGTCTTCTTCCGCAAAGTCGGGAATCGCCTTTCAGTTATTGTTGAAAGTGTCGCACTCAGTGCTTCGGTTAAACTGAAGTATTGATAGGAATGTAACAAGTTTTATTTGCGACGAGTCGATTTTATACGTAACAGATCAACGTGAGGAATAGACTGGTGCGGTTCAACGATTTTACTTTTTAAATATTTATCTGACTGTGGGACGGTAAAACACATTAAATAATCGTCTTTGTCGTCACGGAGATTCAGTAATTTCATCCTCTATAATAAATGCTTCAACTTACTCTCCCGTCAGTTAAATTAAATATCTGCGTCAGATCAGTACAGAATGTATGTTTGTAAAAGCGTCCAAAAATCATCCGTAATAAACTCCTTTCCAGTCTTGAAAATATTATGTAGGCCTTTCTGTAACTTCGAGGTAGGTAAAAATAAAGTTCTCGTCGTAATTATCACTCATTATATCTATCTACATCACAAAATTGGGTTAGGTTTTAACTTATATTTAAATCCACGAATTTGGGGGCACTGACCGCTTCCATGGCTGGTACTTTACGTGTTCTGTGCTACTGAACCATTGCGCTAAAGGAATAAGATGATGGATGAGAAAGAAAGCTAAGTGATCTCTCGTCTCAAATTGAAACCATCTTAATTCCAAATTAGTAAGTACGTATATAGGGTATAACCACCTTGCTTTATTCAGTGCTGCGAGAGTGGAGTAGAAAACTTTGACAAACATAACTGTAATGGCAAAGACTTGCTTAATCGATTTATAAGATTTACTGGAACTATTATGGAAACCAAACATCTTTAAACTAACCATTTCATAGTTACTCTAAAGTGTGGGCATTACTATTATGATTAAAGAGAATGTTATACGACGGAGATGTTTCATTACACCAATATTCTGTTGACACTAATTTCTCAACACCTTTCCCAGCTGCTAAGCAGTCTCTGCGATTCTGTGCTTCTCCCCGTTCCCTCCATTGCTCTACAAATTTCACATTCACGACCGGTTTTTACATAGTCTGTTAGCTCCCGCATTTACATGCTAATGGCAGTACGACATGGAAGCTCTACGACCATCTTTATGGAAGAGCGCCAGAACCATTAGAGGACGTCGCTCCTACACACTGCACGTACGCCACAGTTAGACGGTCGGTCCGAATATTGCTTCTAAACCTCGTGTATGCTGCTCGTGTCACTTCTATGTCCCCTGGACAGTTTTGTATTACTCAGTGTCAGACAAGAATAGTAGCATTAACACGCTGACAATGGGAGGTACAGTATAGTTATCAGTACAAAAATGGGCAAAAGGTCTCTTAGAAGAAATCTTTGTTTTCAATATATTTAAATTAGAATTAAATATGGTTGTTCCTGTCTGATAACTATTCAGAGAATAATAGAATAAATTGACTGTACAATTTAGAACTAATCGTTCGATTGAGCATCAACTTTCCAGTAACAATGCTGTAGTATTGTGCATCACCAAGCTGAAATGTAGATGACAACTCACATTAAAGAAAACACTTTAAAACTGCACTTTTGACAGGACACATATAAAAGAACTAAAGTTTACAGCAAACAGATGCTTAGTATTACAAAATGATCTGCCTCCTCTCTATCTCTAAATTTGCAGAAGAGGATGTGGTGAGAGCAACGTCACGTTTCTTCCGAATATTTTCGTTTACAGAGTGGCTACAATATTAAACATTCGCTACTTGAACCAGTATACACGCAAAACTATTCACCATATGAGTCCCAAGCTCAATAAAGAGCCGGCCGCTGTGACCGAGCAGTTCTAGGCGCTTCAGTCCGGAACGGCACTGCTGCTACGGTAGCAGGTTCAAATCCTGCCTCGGGCATGGATGTGTGATGTCCTTAGGTTAGTTAGGTTTAAGTAGTTCTAAATCTAGGGGGCTGATGACCCCAGATGTTAAGTTCCATAGTGCTTAGAGCCATTTAAACCATTTGAACTCCATAAAGTTCAGATTGTGATCTTCAGGTTTTGCGTTGTTTGTAGTATTAGTGTAACTATTTCATCCCAGGTAGCGGTACTGCTTGGGTGACGTAGGGCTCAAATACAAGTATCAGTGTTCATCAAAGTTGCAGACTGTCTACATGGTTCTGGAGAAGTTGAACACAGGTTTACTCATAAAGCTGTTTTATCAGAACAACAGCAATAGTATTGTTTCCCTTTGCGAGGATCGATCAATTCAGGGAGTACGGAGAGGTCTTCTTTCCGCCCTGAGATTGATGAACATGATTCGGAAGTTCGAATAAACGGGCAATGCGTGAATCACTCCTGGTACATGCCGACGTCCAATTGCGCCACAGATTGTTGAAGAGGTTAGGGCTGCCATGGCTGAGAATTCTGGATGGTACACCATTAGAAATATGCTGTGAACAATTATGAAATAATATCTCTGGTGCTGTATCACGCTTTCGTGGACGCAGAAGGCCATCACACTGAGCAATGTTTGTAACTTGGAATGTAAACTGGGTGCGCGGTTGATGAATATTACCGTCTCATATGGAAAGAAAATGTTTTCCTTTTACTACTTTATAAGTTATTTATCTTCCGTAAGTCCTTACAAACGTTTACCCGAAGTATCATTGTCCTGTGATCACTCTTATTTCATGAGGACTCTCTCAAGAAGCGAAACTTTAATTGTAAATATCCTGTATTTTCTCTGGGCGTCTTTCTTAGGCAGTCGTACATTTAACTCGAGGCTCTCTAAATTCTTTCGATGTTTGCTGTCATCCCTATTTAGTAATGCTTCCACACGGAACATTGTAGTAATAGAATTGCTATGAGCAGCCCCATACCATTCCAGGTTGTTACTAGCATTAGAGGATGTCCTCAGATTAATGCTGGATTTTAGCCGGCCCCGGTGGTCTAGCGGTTCTAGGCGCTCAGTCCGGAACCGCGCGACTGCTACGGTCGCAGGTTCGAATCCTGCGTCGGGCATGGATGTATGTGATGTCCTTAGGTTACTTAGGTTTAAGTAGTTCTAAGTTCTAGGGGACTGATGACCTCAGAAGTTAAGTCCCATAGTGCTCAGAGCCATTTGAACCAATGCTGGATTTTCACGCCTACGAGTGCATCTCTCTTCCTTATATAGTCAACAGCTGATTTTTTCGCCACTGCACTAGGAGAACTATTCAGAAACTAAGTTTCATCGGTCGCGAAATGGAAACCACAGCGAAAAGTATTTTACTTGCAACTGTTTACTAAACCTTCCTGCTCCTTCTCTACGTAATCGCTGCCCCGACTTAGACATTTACCTCAGGATTGTACCAGATTTTCTACAGCCTCATCATAAAAGGCAGCCTCTTGTGCTTTACGCCACTTCTCTACGCTGGTCTGCTGTTCGTTGTCTGTGTGGAAAATGTTGTCTTCATAGTGGTTCATGTAAGCAGAGATGAACATCAGAGGGAGCAAAGTCCGGGCTGTATGGTGGATTTCCGGCGAAACATCCCAACAAGCATGAAACCCTAAATTCGTTAATTCATTTTATCCGTCTGCTGTCTCCAGGATGGATGAGGTCTCACACCAACTTAAAGGGGCGTGCAAATCTAAATGTGAGATATATACAGGTATAAATCAAAGAAAGCAAATGTGATCTGACATCTGTCTCTTGGAAGATGAAATGAGAATTACAGGTACTTGTAGGAATTTACAAGAATGCAAAGTAGATTATTATCCTGTTATCCTCTTGGGAAAAAAGCGTGCTACGGACGAGAATGGGTGCGGGGTTATTTAAAATTGAATTGCTGGATACTTTCATTGAAATAACCAAGATCTCTCCTCCATATAAAAAATGGAATCTCCATCAAGCAGGCGTTGGGAAAAACACTGTTCTGGACTGCAGAAATTTTGTATGACATTTATCGAAAGTGATTTATAGTCACGTAACAGTTCGCGATTTGAAATTTAGCACTTGGACTGCATATGCTGACGTACGAGCTGTGTCTCTTTTGATATCTATACTGTACGTACAGCGACTTGTCGCCTACTTGTGGTTTCAACGCCATTCATCTACTTCTCATAGATGCTTATGACTGTAAAAAACATTATCAGCTAAAATTCTCGTTCTCACGCGCCGACCATAACAATTATAATCTACCCAGTTTGATATAAAAACACTTGAAGTTCCAGCATTAACATCATTTACAACTCTAAATGAAGCAGTGAAAATGTTGTTCGATGAGGAACAGCATCAATACGATTAGCCAAAATTCAACTGCTCTAAGAATCGCTTCTATTTTAATTTATGAGCAGTTTCAGGCGATATTAATCCATTTTAAATCATGCTGAGAGGAGAAAAATTTAAGTTATAGTTTATCTAATAAAATTATTGAGTGCATAGAACAATATACAGATCGTATTCTACGAGGAGGTACCTACCAGGCAGACAGAACATTATTTTCCGAAGTAGCATATACACCATGTCAAGATTGTTGTTGTTGTGGTCTTCAGTCCTGAGACTGGTTTGATGCAGCTCTCCATGCTACTCTATCCTGTGCAAGCTTCTTCATCTCCCAGTACCTACCGCAACCTATATCCTTCTGAATCTGCTTAGTGTATTGATCTCTTGGTCTCCCTCTACGATTTTTACCCTCCAAGCTGCCCTCCAATACTAAATTGGTGATCCCTTGATGCCTCAGAACATGTCCTACCAACCGATCCCTTCTTCTAGTCAAGTTGTGCCACAAACTTCTCTTCTCTCCAATCCTATTCAGTACTTCCTCATTAGTTATGTGATGTACCCATCTAATCTTCAGCATTCTTCTGTAGCACCACATTTCGAAAGCTTCTATTCTCTTCTTGTCCAAACTATTTATCGTCCATGTTTCACTTCCATACATGGCTACACTCCATACAAATACTTTTAAAAATGACTTCCTGACACTTAAATCTATACTCGATGTTAACAAATTTCTCTTCTTCAGAAACGATTTCCTTGCCATTGCCAGTCTACATTTTATATCCTCTCTACTTCGACCAGCATCAGTTATTATGCTCCCCAAATAGCAAATCTCCTTTACTACTTTAAGTGTCTCATTTCATAATCTAATTCCTTCAGCATTACCCGACTTAATTCGACTACATTCCATTATCCTCGTTTTGCTTTTGTTGATGTTCATCTTATATCCTCCTTTCAAGACACTATCCATTCCGTTCAACTGCTCTTCCAAGTCCTTTGCTGTCTCTGACAGAATTACAATGTCATCGACGAACCTCAAAGTTTTTATTTCTTCTCCATGGATTTTAATACCTACTCCGAATTTTTCTTTTGTTTCCTTCACTGATTGCTCAATATATAGATTGAATAACATCGGGGAGAGGCTACAACCCTGTCTCACTACCTTCACAACCACTGCTTCCCGTTCATGTCCCTCGACTCTTATAACTGCCATCTGGTTTCTGTACAAATTGTAAATAGCCTATCGCTCCCTGTATTTTACCCCTGCCACCTTCAGAATTTGAAAGAGAGAATTCCAGTCAACTTTGTCAAAAGCTTTCTCTAAGTCTACAAATGCTATAAACGTAGGTTTGTCCTTCCTTAACCTAGCTTCTAAGATAAGTCGTAGGGTCAGTATTGCCTCACGTGTTCCAACATTTCTACGAAATCCAAACTGATCTTCCCCGAGGTCGGCTTCTACTGGTTTTTCCATTCGTCTGTGCGGAATTCGCGTTAGTATTTTGCAGCTGTGATTTATTAAACTGATAGTTTGGTAATTTTCACATGTCAACACCTGCTTTCTTTGGGACTGGAATTATTATATTCTTCTTGAAGTCTGGGGGTATTTCGCCTGTTTCATACATCTTGCTCACCAGGTGGTAGAGTTTTGTCAGGACTGGCTCTCCCAAGGCTGTCAGTAGTTCTAATGGAATGTTGGCTACTCCGGGGGCCTTGTTTCGACTCAGGTCTTTCAGTGCTCTGTCAAACTCTTCACGCAGTATCGTATCTCCCATTTCATCTTCATCTACATCCTTTTCCAGTTCCATAATATTGTCTTCAAGTACATCGCCCTTGTATAGACCCTCTATATACTTCCTTCACCTTTCTGCTTTCCCTTCTTTGCTTAGAACTGGGTTTCCATCTGAGCTCTTGATGTTCATGCAAGTGGTTCTCCTATCTCCAAAGGTCTCTTTAATTTTCCTGTAGGCAGTATCTATCCTACCCCTAGCGAGATAAGCCTCTACATCCTTACATTTGTCCTCTAGCCATCCTTGCTTAGCCATTTTGCACTTCCTATCGATCTCATTTTTGAGACATTTGTATTCCTTTTTGCCTGCTTCATTTACTGCATTTTTATATTTTCTCCTTTCGTCAATTAAATTCAGTATATCTTCTGTTACCCAACGATTTCTACTAGCCCTCGTCTTTTTACCTACTTGATCCTCTGCTGCCTTCACTACTTCGTCCCTCAGAGGCACCCATTCTTCTTCTAGTGTATTTCTTTCCCCCAATTCCTGTCAATTGTTCCCTTATGCTCTCCCTGAAACTCTGTACAACCTCTGATTTAGTCAGTTTATCCAGGTCCCATCTCCTTAAATTCCCACCTTTTTGCAGTTTCTTCAGTCCACATCTGCCCCTGGAAACGTCTTATAATTTAAAACCTGGTTCCTAAATCTCTGTCTTACCATTATATAAACTATCTGAAACCTGTAAGTATCCCCAGGCTTCTTCCATGTATCCATGTCAAGATTATACATGCGCATATAACATAGTTAATTGTAACCATGAGCAGTGACGCAAGACACATAAAACCGACAGTCTAAATTCTCCGCTGACACGAGGAACCTCAGATAGATCTTGTGACCGTGGAGGACGTAGACTGTCAGTTCCATAAAACTGAATTTTAAACACTATAACTCATCATAATAGAAAGCATCCACAGTTATTTTTCCAGCTGCCTAATAGGCCTTTCCATAGTAAGTTAGGACATTCGGAGTTAGCTTCATTAGGACAGGATTCCTGTCCGGGTTTGTGATTTGGGACAATCACGAGTGTAATAGGAGTTCTCAGGAACACAACGATTATTATTAAAATCAAGCCAATTTCACAAATACTTGGTCCATTTACAGAATGCCAAATATAAACAATTTAGTGGAAGGCTGGTGGTACTGGTGGTGTAATTTGCAGTGGCCGTTAACATGGCGGCGATAGCAGTTCTGTTGGCCTCGCCCTGTTACCGATCTTCTTGGAAATATATTTTTGTAGGGCCGAAAACCATGCCATGGTAATAGTACCTCCAAATGCAGATTCCGAAGTCCATTAATACTGCTCTTAAGCTACTCTGTCCTCAAAACTCCAAGAATGTGAACCACAATAATCTGCTACTTTTAACGAGATGATAACGACAGCACTGCTCATCCCAGACTCCGTACCTGACGAAAAGACGAGTCGCCACTTGCGTGCCAACCACAGTTTCTCCATTCCGCCAGGCCACTTCCGTAGTTGTTGGGCTTCCCTACTACTTTTACATTCAACCCTAATTTTCCTAGCTATGGACCAAGTCATTTACAGTGCGTGGTATAACAATCATTCCGGTAGTTACTTAAATCTACAATCACTTTTTAAGCAACATCGCTCAAAAAATTCACCTAACTGAAATCTGTATACATAGTCGAAGAATTTTCATGACAGATGCAAAACTCTAGATAATCAAAACTAGAAATTGACGGGTATCTCAGGTGGTAGAGCACTTGTCCGCGAAAGGGGAAGGTCCCAAGTTCAAGTCTCAGTCTGGAGCACAGATTTTATCTGCCACAAGGTTTCGGGACTGATGACCATAGATGTTTAGTCCCATAGTGCTCAGAGCCAGCCACAAGGTTTCATTTGATAAACTAATCATAACTGTGAGTTTAATATAATAAATGCTACAAAGTCTTAAGACCTGCATATTCGTCTTGAAATTTTCTGTATTATCTCAGTTATAATAGCGTGGCTAACGATAATGTGGTTGATCGCCAGTGTTCATTGACGACGCTGCGACACATAAACCGGCACCTACCGCAGCTATGGTAATATGGGAGCTCCGAGTTCAGGATTCTGCGGTGCGGGACAGGGTTGCGCGGGCCGCTGTAGGTACGCATTGTCTTTGCGCGGAATTAACTGCGCGGGGTGCGGCGGGCTGTGATTGCGTGCGGCGGCGCGCTGCCGGCCCAATTTCCCAGTCAATGGCCGCCCGCGGGCCCCAAATTGCTGGCGGCCGGTGCGCTCATTACGAGGTGTTGCGTGTCGCAGAAACTGGCCGCAAATTGCGGGCCTAAACTGATTATGCATCTATCACGATGCACCGCCCGCGGGCTCCGCCGGGCCACCGCCCCGCTGCAAACCGACCTCCGTCTGCTCGGCTACCCCCAGCACTGCCCTCAATCTGCTTCGTGTCGCACGGGTGTGCCTCGAGCTGCCCCAGGAACTTCGCTGCACGGTCTAGCAGCCCTGACTGAGACAAACATTGCATCAGTCAGTGGTACAGTTGTGGAACAAGTGCAGGCACTTGGTTACCACTCAACTGACAGATATATTCCTGTTCATAAACTGAATGTAGACGGAAGTAGGTCTAATCTGTAATTTACCTGGTGATCTCAAATTCTTTGCCAACTGTAGTACATAGAAACATTGCTATGCTATGCATGATTGTCATACTTCTTTGATGCTGAGAAACCGTTAACCGGCTTTACTACATACACATTTACTGTGTTTTCTTGAGTTTATAAATTGTGATTAGTTATATAATTAATAGAAACACGCTTTTGTATACTATTGGGGTTCTTATGGACAATTGTAACCTCTAAGTGATTGAAGATCGTGTTTATTACGTCTTAATCGAAAACGCATTTGTGTAAAACTAACACCATTCAAAGGGTAACCTTACACACACTTATACTTAGTAAGATATTCGACAATATTCCAAAATGAGATTTTCACTCTGCAACGGAGTGTGTGCTGATATGAAACTTCCTGGCAGATTAAAACTGTGTGTCGGACCGAGACTCGAACTCGGGACTTTGCTTTTCGCGGGCGAGTGCTCTACTAACTGAGCTACCCAAGCACCACTCGCGGCCTGTCCTTACAGCTTTACTTCTGCCAGCACCTCGTCTCCTACTCCGCTGCAGAGAGAAAATATCAATCTGGAAACATCCCCCAGGAGTGCTAGTTCTGCAAGGTTCGCAGGAGAGCTTGTGTTAAGTTTGGAAGGTAAGAGACGAGGTACTGGCAGAAGTATAGCTGTGAGGAGTCGGCGTGAGTCGTGCTTGGGTAGCTCAGTTGGTAGAGCACTTGCCCGCGAAAGGCAAAAGTAACGAATTCGAGTCTCGGTCCGGCACACAGTATTAATCTGCTAGGAAGTTTCATTCGACAATATTGTTTCGTAATAAGTATCTTTACAAATTTCTGAAAATTTTAAATGGAAAGAAACCAGAAATGCAAACTGACGTGACGCTTTTCATAGCTTTATTGGATTGCCGGAACATATTACGAGAGTAAATCGAATACGGTGAGTCATTGCAATTTTAAATTCTTTCTTAAATCTTTATTAATACAATTCAGTAATAATTATACAAAATAACCAACCATATTATATAATTAGTGGGTCTTTAGTTTAAACAATAACAATATTGTATACAATAACAAATTTTAAGTTGTTATGAAGTAAACTGAAAACAGTGTAATTACATGTTCCTGTAGACATATGAGTCTCAACTTTATCTAGGGTGAGGATAGTTGTTGTTGCGGTCTTCAGTGTGAAGACTGGTTTGATACAGCTCTCCATGCTACTCTATCCTGTGCAAATCTCGGAGTAATTACTGCAACCTACATCCTTGTAAATCTGCATACTGTATTCATCTCTTCGTCTTCCTCAACGATTTTTATCCCAATACTTCCCTTCAGCTCCAAATTGGTGATATCTTCATGAATCAGAATGTGTCCTGCCAACTAGTCCCTTCTTCTTGTCAGGTTTTGCCACAAATATCTTTTCTGTTCAGTACCTCCTTATTAGTTAAGTGATCTGCCAATATAATCTTAAGCATTTTTCCGTAGGACCACATGTCAAAAGCTTCCATTCCCTTCTTGCCTGCCGGCCGATGTGGCCGAGCGGTTGTAGGCGCTTCAGTCTGGAACCGCGCAATGGATACGGTCGCAGGTTTAAATCCTGCCTCGGGCGTGGATGTGTATGGTGTCCTTAGGTTAGTTAGGTATAAGTATTTCTAAGTTCTAGGGGACTGATGACCTCGGGAGTTAAGTCCCATAGTGCTCAGAGACATTTGAACCATTTTTGAACCTTCTTGTCTAAACTGCTTATCGTCCATATTTCACATCCATACATGGCTGCACTCCGTACAAATGCCTTTCTGGTATCTATATCTATACTCGATGTTAATTTTTCTTCTTCAGAAAAGCTTTCCTTTCCGTTGCAAGAGTACATTTTATATCCTCTCTACTTCGGCCATCATCAATAGTTATTTTGGTGCCCATATAGCAAAACTCATCTACTAATTTGAGTGTCTAATTTCTTAGTCTAATTTCGTCAGCATTGCGTTACTTAATTGGACTACTTCTATTGCCTTCATTTTGTTTTGTTGTGGATTATCTTATATCGTCCTTTCAAAACACTGTCCATTCCTTTCAACAGCTTTTCCATGTCCTATTCTCTCTCTCTGACAGAATTACAATGTCATCGGCTAGCGTCAAAGTTTTTATAAGGATAGAAGCTGAAGTAATGAATCAAAATTTGTACCACGGCCTACTAGGGCCTACTACGTACTAGGCATATGTCCTAACCGCTGGGATACAGGCAAAATTTCCCCGTTACGTGCAAAGCTGGGCTACTGTTCCAATATACTCTCCTGGAAATTGAAATAAGAACACCGTGAATTCATTGTCCCAGGAAGGGGAAACTTTATTGACACATTCCTGGGGTCAGATACATCACATGATCACACTGACAGAACCACAGGCACATAGACACAGGCAACAGAGCATGCACAATGTCGGCACTAGTACAGTGTATATCCACCTTTCGCAGCAATGCAGGCTACTATTCTCCCATGGAGACGATCGTAGAGATGCTGGATGTAGTCCTGTGGAACGGCTTGCCATGCCATTTCCACCTGGCGCCTCAGTTGGACCAGCGTTCGTGCTGGACATGCAGACCGCGTGAGACGACGCTTCATCCAGTCCCAAACATGCTCAATGGGGGACACATCCGGAGATCTTGCTGGCCAGGGTAGTTGACTTACACCTTCTAGAGCACGTTGGGTGGCACGGGATACATGCGGATGTGCATTGTCCTGTTGGAACAGCAAGTTCCCTTGCCGGTCTAGGAACGGTAGAACGATGGGATCGATGACGGTTTGGATGTACCGTGCACTATTCAGTGTCCCCTCGACGATCACCAGTGGTGTACGGCCAGTGTAGGAGATCGCTCCCCACACCATGATGCCGGGTGTTGGCCCTGTGTGCCTCGGTCGTATGCAGTCCTGATTGTGGCGCTCACCTGCACGGCGCCAAACACGCATACGACCATCATTGGCACCAAGGCAGAAGCGACTCTCATCGCTGAAGACGACACGTCTCCATTCGTCCCTCCATTCACGCCTGTCGCGACACCACTGGAGGCGGGCTGCACGATGTTGGGGCGTGAGCGGAAGACGGCCTAACGGTGTGCGGGACCGTAGCCCAGCTTCATGGAGACGGTTGCGAATGGTCCTCGCCGATACCCCAGGAGCAACAGTGTCCCTAATTTGCTGGGAAGTGGCGGTGCGGTCCCCTACGGCACTGCGTAGGATCCTACGGTCTTGGCGTGCATCCGTGCGTCGCTGCGGTCCGGTCCCAGGTCGACGGGCACGTGCACCTTCCGGCGACCACTGGCGACAACATCGATGTACTGTGGAGACCTCACGCCCCAGGTGTTGAGCAATTCGGCGGTACGTCCACCCGGCCTCCCGCATGCCCACTATACGCCCTCGCTCAAAGTCCGTCAACTGCACATACGGTTCACGTCCACGCTGTCGCGGCATGCTACCAGTGTTAAAGACTGCGATGGAGCTCCGTATGCCACGGCAAACTGGCTGACACTGACGGCGGCGGTGCACAAATGGTGAGCAGCTAGCGCCATTCGACGGCAAACACCGCGGTTCCTGGTGTGTCCGCTGTGCCGTGCGTGTGATCATTGTTTGTACAGCCCTCTCGCAGTGTCCGGAGCAAGTATGGTGGGTGTGACACACCGGTGTTAATGTGTTTTTTTTTTCCATTCCCAGGAGTGTACAATTGAAAAAAAAAATGCTTCTGCTATGTCAAGAGGGCGACCTTCTCTCTTTTTTCCTATTATAGCTCTTCTGTAACAGCGTGAGGTTCATTCCACTTCAGTAAAGACTAAATATTCTTCTACATGAGACCGTGCAAATGTGTGTGTTGAAAATGTGTGAATTCATAAGGGACCAAACAACTGAGGTCATGGCTTAGCCACAGCCTTGGGATGTTTCCAGAATGAGATTTTCACTCTGCAGTGGATTGTGCGCTGATATGAAACTTCCTGGCAGCTTAAAAATGCGTGCTGCACCGAGACTCGAACTCGGGACCATTGCCTTTCGCGGGCAAGTGCTCTACCAACTGAGCTACCCAACCAAGACTCACGCCACGTCCTCACAGCTTCACTTCTGCCAGTACCTCGTCTCCTACCTTCCAAACTTTACAGAAGCTCTCCCCTAGGCTGTGGCTAAGCCATGTCTCCGCAATATCCTTTCTTTCAGGAGTGCTAGTTCTGCAAGGTTCGCAGGAGAGCTTCTGTTAGGTTTGGAATGTAGGAGGCGAGGTACTGGCAGAAGTAAAGCTGTGAGGAGGGGGCGTAAGCCGAGCTTGGGTAATTCAGTTGGTAGAGCACTTGCCCGCGAAAGGCAAAGGTCCCGAGTTCGAGTCTCGGTCCGGCACACAGTTTTAATCTGCCAGGAAGTTTCATATCAGCGCATAGTCCACTGCACAGTGAAAAATCTCATTCTGGGACTGTTAATATTAGCCAACAGTTCTTTTTGTGTCGCCTCGTTAACAAACGCTGTAATAACGTTGAGACGATTATACGCTCGTTACTCCGGAAATACCTCCTCTCCTTCGTATTCTGCACATTTTCTTGGAATGCAGGGCGATTGGCCGGCCGAAGTGGCCGTGCGGTTAAAGGCGCTGCAGTCTGGAACCGCAAGACCACTACGGTCGCAGGTTCGAATCCTGCCTCGGGCATGGATGTTTGTGATGTCCTTAGGTTAGTTAGGTTTAACTAGTTCTAAGTTCTAGGGGACTAATGACCTCAGCAGTTGAGTCCCATAGTGCTCCGAGCCATTTGAACCATTTTTTTTTGCAGGGCGATTATCCATCACTTCCGGGTACTTAAGTATATCAGTGAGTACACAAAGTCAACTGACTGACACTGGCAAGTAAGATCCCACGAACAGAAACGACGTACATCACTGGACGCCGAACTACATCGGTAGACAGGTAAGGGGCAACTGATTTTGGGTGGCCCTGTAGGCCAGTGACAGGGTTCTTCCGGGAAAGGCCACTTCCCCCACCAGAAGCGCTGCTCGCTCTTGACTTTACAGACAGTTTCTTTGGCTCTCAGAGATTTTAAAATTTGATGACGATGGCGGAGAGAGATATCGGGTGAAGTTCGAGTGCTTTATTCCAAGTGACGCGGCTTGTAAACCGACAACATATTACAAAATCCCGTATTACTGTCTAAGTTACGGGATATTTCTGATGAGATAGTGTTAGACTGGCCGCTAAACAGAATTTAACATTGTTAAAAAGTGAAAATAGCGCAGTTTGTTTACTTTTTTAGGATTCCTTGCCTCAGTCGGTAAAAACGCAATCCTTACGGACGGGTGTTATCCGTCTGTCTTACTGTCTCTTAAGACATCTTTTACTCAGGAATGTGTAGAATAATGAATTTGTAATTTACGTCAAACACTGTCTTCGGTCACTTGGCGGTGTAACAGTATTTAAGCTTCTGAGTCAACTTAATAAAAATATTCGATCGTTTATCTCACATATTTTGATATTCGCTCATTTAAACCTATACATGAACTTTCTACATACTTGATTACGATTGAACGAAATCCTCAGGGCGCGAGCCCTACTCGCACTTGTCCGGATTTTTCTGCTACATTGACGGAAAAGACATCGCAACAACAAGTTGTGAGCCACGAACGAAAGTCGGTAGGCGTGGTTCTCCATCTGTGAGATGATGTCTGTTCCGATTTCACGCCACTCGCGCTCGTAGCGCTACTATGAGGATGTGAATCAGGTTTGCTTTAAATACACACTGTAATGATCGTGAGCGGTAGTTAACTTTGAGATTGGACGTGATGAGTTGATGTTAACCAAGAATGCTTTTAAGGCCAAAAAAAGAACACCTCACTGAGTGTGAACGACGTCCTGTTATAGGGCTAAGAGAAGAAGGATACTTTGATAGAGACGAACTGGAGTGTGAATTCCACTGACCCTAAACCACCGCCATTTGTGGCTTCAGTGGTGTCAAACGGAACCTCATTCGAGGACAGGACGCATGTCTGTAGCAGTTTCTGAAGAATGTGGTTCTGCCTCGGTGCCAGTATCTTGTGTTGGTTAGAGACATGCCAGCTGAGGGCCTGCAACCAACCTGTTTGCGTGCTAAAACCACTAGACTTAAACCTGGAATTATTGTCTGGGGTGCTATTCCGTATGACACCAGGAGCAATCTCCTGTTATCCCACGCACCCTGACTGTACGTCAGTCTGATGATTCGACCTCTTGTGCTGTTATTCATGTACAGCTCTCCAAGGCGTGTTTTCTAACAGGATAACGCTCACCCACGTACCACCGTTGTAGCCCAACATGCTTTACAAAGTGTGGAAACGTTGCTTCTCCTGCTCGATCACCAGATCTCTCACGAGTCTAGAACATATGGGACATTATTGGACGACAGTTCGGTGTCATCCACAACCAGCCCTTAATCGTCCCTGCATTGGCATTGACCGACCAAGCGCAAAAGGGATGGGACTCCGTTCCACCAACTGACATCCGGCACCTGCTCAATACAATACACACACGTGTGCATGCTTGCATTCAACATTATGGCGGTTACGCCTGTTATTAATGTACCAGCACTTCATATTTGCAATAGATTTTCTAGCGCTTACATTAACCTGTAATCTTACAATGTTAATCACTTAACTATGTTATCTAGACAAAGACATTCCCGAAATTATATTATCATCATCATCATCATCATTTAAGACTGATTATGCCTTTCAGCATCCAGTCTGGAGCATAGTCCCCCTTATAAAATTCCTCCATGATCCCCTATTCAGTGCTAACATTGGTGCCTCTTCTGATGTTAAGCCTATTACTTCAAAATCATTCTTAACCGAATCCAGGTCCCTTCTCGTTGGTCTGCCCCGACTCCTCCTACCCTCTACTGATGAACCCATGAGTCTTTTGGGTAACCTTGCTTCTCCCATGCAGGCAACATGACCCCACCATCTAAGCCTGTTCGCCCTGACTGCTACATCTATAGAGTTCATTCCCAGTTTTTCTTTGATTTCATCATTGTGGATACCCTCCTGCCATTGTTCCCATCTACTAGTACCTGTAGTCATCCTAACTACTTTCATATCCGTAACCTCAATCTTATTGATAAGGTAACGTGAATCCACCTAGCTTTCGCTCCCATACGACAAAGTTGGTCGAAAGATTGAACGGTGCACAGATAACTTAGTCTTGGTACTGACTTCCTTCTTGCAGGAGAGAGTAGACCGTATCTGAGCACTCACTGCATTAGCTTTGCTACAGTTCTTTCACTATGTTGCCATCCTGTGAGAGTATTCATCCTAAGTACTTGAAACTGTCCACCTGTTCTAACTTTGTTCCTCCTATTTGGCACTCAATCCGTTTATATCTCTTTCCCACTGACATATCTTTCGTTTTGGAGTTGCTAATCTTCATACCATAGTCCTTACATTTCTGATCTAGCTCTGAAATATTGCTTTGCAAACTTTCAATCGAATCTGCCATCACAACTAAGTCATCCGCATATGCAATACTGCTTATTTTGTGTTCACATATCCTAATCTCACCCAGCCAGTCTATTGTTTTCAACATATGATCCATAAATAATATGAACAACAGTGGAGACAGGTTGCAGCCTTGTCTCACCCCTGAAACTATTCTTAACCATGAACTCACTTTCCCGTCAACTCTAACTGCTGCCTGACTATCCATGTAAAGTCATTTAATTGCTTGCAAAAGTTTGCCTCCTATTCCATAATCTTGTAGAACAGACAATAACTTACTCCTAGGAACCCGGTCATCAGCCTTTTCTAGATCTACAAAGCATAGATAGAATTCCCTGTTCCACTCATAACACTTCTCCATTATTTGCCGTAAGCTAAAGATCTGGTCCTGACAACCTCTAAGAGGCCTAAACCCACACTGATTTTCATCGAATTGGTCCTCAACTAATACTCGTACTTTCCTTTCAACAATACCTGAGAAGATTGAGATTTTCACTCTGCAGCGGAGTGTGCGCTGATATGAAACTTCCTGGCAGATTAAAACTGTGTGCCCGACCGAGACTCGAACTCGGGACCTTTGCCTTTCGCGGGCAAGTGCTCTACCAACTGAGCTACCGACGCACGACTCACGGCCGGTACTCACAGCTTTACTTCTGCCAGTACCTCGTCTCCTTCGCAGGAGTTCTTCTGTAAAGTTTGGGAGGTAGGAGACGAGGTACTGGTAGAAGTAAAGCTGTGAGTACCGACCGTGAGTCGTGCTTCAGTAGCTCAGTTGGTAGAGCACTTGCCCGCGATAGGCGAAGGTCCCGAGTTCGAGTCTCGGTCGGGCACACAGTTTTAATCCGCCAGGAAATTTCATACCTGAGAAGATTTTACCCACAACACTGATTAAGGAGATACCTCTGCAGCTGTTACAATCTTTTCTGTTTCCATGTTTAAAGATTGGTGTGATTACTGCTTTTGTCCAGTCTGATGGAACCTGTCGCGACTCCCAGGCCATTTCAGTTATCCTGTGTATCCATTTAAGACCTGACATTCCGCTGTATTTGATGAGTTCTGACTTAATTTAATCCACCCCAGCTGCTTTATTGCACTGCAATCTATTGCCCATTTTCTGCACTTCTTCAAATGTGATCCTATTTCCATCATCATTCCTATCCCATTGTATATCGAAATCTGAAACATTACTGATCGTATTTTCACTTACTTTGAGCAACTCTTCAAAATATTCCCTCCATCTTCCCAAGGAATCCACAGGATTCACCAGCAGTTTTCCTGACCTGTCCAAAATACTTGTCATTATCTTCTTACCTCCCCTTCGAAGAATGCTAATTACACTCCAGAATGGTTTTCCAGCAGCTTGACCCATAGTCTCCAACCTGTTTCCAAAGTTTTCCCAAGATTTCTTCTTGGATGCCGCAATTATCTGTTTGGCTTTGTTTCTGTCTTCAACATAACTTTCTCAGTCTACCTGAGTTCTAGTATGTAGCCATTTTTAATACGCCTTCTTTTTCCTTTTACAGGCTGCCTTGACTGTGTCATTCCACCAAGCTGTTTGCTTCATCCTACCTTTACACACTACTGCTCCAAGACATTCTTTAGCCACTTCTAGTACTGTGTCCTAGTACCATGTCCATTCCTTTTCCAGTGACTGTAATTGACTACATTTAACTAACTGGTACCTTTCTGAAATCACTGTTATGTACTTGTGCCTGATTTCCTTATCCTGAAGTTTCTCCACTCTTATCCTCATACATATCGACCTGACCTCCTGCACTTTCGGCCTCACAATACCAATTTCACTGCAGATTAAATAATGATCAGTGTCATCAAAGAATCCCCTGAATACACGTGTGTCCCTCACAGCCTTCCTGAATTCCTGATCTGTTATTATATAGTCAATGACAGATCTGGTTCCCCTGCCTTCCCAAGTATACCGGTGAATGTTCTTATGTTTAAAAAAGGAGGTTGTGATTACAAGTCCATACTGGTACAGAAATCCAAGAGTTGTTTCCCGTTCCTGTTCGCCTCCATATCCTCTCTAAATTTACCCATAACCTTTTAATACCCTACTGTTCGATTTCCAATCCTGGCATTAAAATCACCCATGACCAGAACACTGTCCTTGCCCTTTACTCTAACAACTACATCACTGAGTGCATCATAAAAACTATCCATCTTATCTTGATCTGTCCCTTCACAATGCGAATATACTGACACAATCCTAATTTTCTCGCTAGACGCTGTCAAATCTATCCACATCAGTCGTCCGTTGACATACATTATTGCAACTACGCTGGGTTCCATTTCTTTCCTGATGTAAAGCCCTACACCCCATTGTGCTATTCCTGCTTTGACTCCTGACAGGTAGACCTTGTATTCTCCCACTTCCTCTTCTTTCTCACCCCTTAACCGAATGTCACTAACAGCTAAAACGTCCAGCCCCATCTTACTTCCAGACTCTGCCAGCTCTACCTTCTTCCTAGAGTAGCCCCCATCGATATTAATAGCTCCCCATCTCATTCCCATTTGTTTGCCAAGTCGTATCTTAAGAGTCCCTGGTTTGCCAGTTAGAGGTGGGACTCCGTCGCCTCCAAAGGTCCGAGGCATTTTGCTCTGATTGTTGCCAGCATCATATTTAAAGTAAAGGGGAAGCAGGTTGCTAGCCTTCCTTGCCACGAGTCCCATTGAGTTTTACCCCTAACGGTTGAGGGACTGACCGGTGGATTTGGTAGTCTTTACCGTATGAGCACAGAATATGTCTGAGATGCCCAGCCTTATTCCAAAGTAACTGGTATCCCGACTGTCGGGACCACTTACTTGGTCACTCATACGTTGTCCGTGGTTCATGAACTAGGACATGAAAACAGGAACCCAAACCATGAACCACTACACTTCAATTATTTTTTGATTATGTGATAATTGTTCCGTTAGTGCAGTTCGTAATAATTATCACAATGTTTCTTTATTCGGTTGAGCTTCGGAGTATGCTGATGCATTAGCTCCATACTTAACAATCATATACAACCGTTCGCTCGACGAAAGATCTGTAACCAAAAACCTGAAAGTTGCACAGGTCACACCAATATTCCAGAAAGGTCGTAGGAGTAGTCCACTAAATTACAGGCCCATACCGTTAACGTCGATATGCATCAGGATTTTGGAACAAATGTGTTGGAACATTGTGAATTACCTGGATGGAAACGGTCTATTGACACATAGTCAACAGGGGTTTAGAAAACATCGTTCCTGTGAAACACAACTAGCTCTTTACTCACATGAAGTGTTGGGTACTATTGACACGGGATTTCAGATCGATTCCGTATTTCTGGATTTCCGGAAGGCTCATAGTGAAATTCCATGCTTATGGAATATAGTCTCAGTTATGTGACTGGATCTGTGATTTCCTGTCAGAGAGGTCACAGTTCGTAGTAACTGACGGAAAGTCATCGAGTAAAATAGAAGTGATTTATGGCGTTCCCCAAAGTAGTGTTTTAGGACCTTTGCTGTTCCTTATCTTTATAAACGATTTTGGAGACAATCTGAGCAGCCGTCTTCGGTTGTTTGCAGATGATGCTGTTGTTTATCGACTAATAAAGTCATCAGAAGATAAAAAAAATGCAAAACGATTTAGAAAAGATATCTGAATCGTGCGAAAAGTCGTAGTTGACCCTAAATAACGAAAAGTGTGAGGTCATCCAAATGAGTGCTAAAAGGAACTCGTTAAACTTCGGTTACACGATAAATAAGTCTAATCTAAAAGCCGTAAACTCAACTAAATACCTATGTATTACAATAACTAACAACTTAAATTGGAGGGAATGTATAGAAAATGTTGTGGGTAAGGCGAACCAAAGACTGAGTTTTATTGGCAGGACACTTAGAAAATCTAACAGACGTACTAAGGAGACTGCCTATACTACGCTTGTCCGTCCTCTTTTAGAATACTGCTGCGCGGTGTGGGATCCTTACCAGATAGGACTAACGGAGTACATCGAAAAAGTTCAAAGAAAGTCAGCACGTTTTGTATTATCCCGAAATATGAGAGAGAGTGTCACAGAAATGGTATAGAATTTGGGCTGGACATCATTAAAAGAAAGGCGTTTTTAGTTGCGACAGAATCTTCTCACCCAATTCCAATCACCAGCTGTCTACTCCGAATGTGAAAATATTTTGTTTACACCGTCTTACGTAGGGAGGAACGATCACCACGATAAAACGAGGGAAAGCAGAGCTCGTACGGAAATATATGTGTCCATTATTTCCGCGCGCTATACGAGATTGGAATAATGAGAGAATTGTGAAGCTTCTTCGATGAACCCTCTGCCAGGCACCTGAATGTAATTTGCAACGTATCAAATGGTTCAAATAGCTCTGAGCACTATGGGGCTTAACAGCTGAGGTCGTCAGCCCCCTAGAACTTAGAACTACTTAAACCTAACTAACCTTAGGAAATCACACATATCCATGCCCGAGGCAGGATTCGAACCGGCGACAGTAGCGGTCGCGCGGTTCCAGACTGAAGCGCCTAGAACCGCTCGGCCACACAGGCCGGCTGCAGAGTATCCATGTAGATGTAGATGTAGTCGACTGGTTGTATTGGTCGGCCGGCCGAAGTGGCCGTGCGGTTAAAGGCGCTGCAGTCTGGAATCGCAAGACCGCTACGGTCGCAGGTTCGAATCCTGCCTCGGGCATGGATGTTTGTGATGTCCTTAGGTTAGTTAGGTTTAACTAGTTCTAAGTTCTAGGGGACTAATGACCTCAGCAGTTGAGTCCCATAGTGCTCAGAGCCATTTTTTTTGTATTGGTCAGTCGAGTATGGTAATCCAGTTGGTAACAGAAATGCAGTTATCTTTGGGTAACTGGGGTACATGTTGCTTATTCCGGTGGTTGTTACTATTAAGATTTAATCCTCATGATAAAAGGCTGTTATATTGGGGCGGAGATAGTCATTAGTTGGTCCCAAGATAGGTTAGGTGTCGAATGGGTTTGGAGATGTATCTGAAGAAAAGTTATGAGATCGGTTACTGTATCGATTTCTGTGAGATTGGTAATTGTATCAATTGTTATCTACAGTTCGTAGGTGACCAGTAGGCAGCATCATGTATAATTATAGTAGTGACAGTTCTTCCCTGTCGGTACTGTGATTTTGGAGTGCTAAAATAAGCGCAACGGTAATCTGTGAGATTAACTGCCGGCCGAAGTGGCCGCGCGGTTCTGGCGCTGCAGTCTGGAACCGCGAGACCGCTACGGTCGCAGGTTCGAATCCCGCCTCGGGCATGGATGTGTGTGATGTTCTTAGGTTAGTTAGGTTTAACTAGTTCTAAGTTCTAGGGGACTAATGACCTCAGCAGTTGAGTCCCATTGTGCTCAGAGCCATTTGAACCATTTTTGAGATTAACTCAACGGTGCTGTTCGCGCCATTGGTCCTCAGCCGAGAAATATAGAGCACCTGGCCGCGGCACTGGAATCGACACAGCTCCATACCCCTGTTGGTACTTTCCAGAACCTCACTGACTCTCTTCCTGCATGTCTCTCAGCAGTCCGCGCTGCAAAATGTGGTTATTCAGGCTTTTGACTGGTGGTCACATTAATATGACTGGACAGCGAAGAACTCCACTTGGAAACGTTAGCCAAATAGTGCTCTATTCACCTGTAGATCTGCATTTATAGCAACTAAGGAACAGTGTTGTATACTACGCAAGGAGAATCCACTACGTGTTGTAATCAGTTATTCGGGAATATTTATGAGCAGTGAGATGCCAAAGTTTGAAATGGAGGTTTCTCTTATTATTATTATCCTGCGTCTAAAAAATACGCTAAAAGTGAGGGTGTAAAATAGGATTTCTTTCAGGAAATGCTTCGATTAATAAAAGGTGCGAAATGCTGTGGTACTCGAAGGCAGAGCGTCTATTTACTACAAGAAGGAACAAAAATGAATACTGTATTACAGCACAGAAGACTATTTAGTATGTATCCCAAATAGTAGAAGTGCCATTAGATTAACGTAAGAACAGAACCAAAATAATAGAATAATATCATATTTTCGAATGATTCCATAGTACATATCTAAATGAGATTATAGGAGGAATGATTTGATTCCAGTACTATGGAAATATTAAAATTACTATCAGATATACAATGAAAATCACTATGTAAAAGTATTCCATTGATAAGGAAAAGAAAATTATAAGTTAACACAGAAAATTATTGACCATAATTTGGTATAATGAGTGTTAACTCGGAATGATATTCCGTGGTTGGTTTATTGCAAAAAGAAGTATGATAGGCGAGAATACGAATATTCTACATGTCTCATGGAAGAATAACATTTAATCAGTTAATTCATTAGTTTTTAAATAACTAGTACTAGAAGTATTCTTTAGATCCGGAGTATACGATCGAATTAAACAGAAATTTTCTGATTTTTTCATGCTTATTAAGAGATACGCTAAAGATATTAGTACATCCAGGTGATAACTTCAGGTTGAAGAAACCATAGCATTTGTGCAACACTTGGTTTTATCAATTATTGAGTAGAAGTATTATTATTGTTTTTTCAGGAAGTTGTATATTAATGGACTGTTGGCGTGATAACTAAAACACACTCACTTCTATATGTACAGTGGTGTCATAATTATTGGCGTGAAAGCGTACAATTGAGAGCACTCGACACTACAAGCAAAACGTCTCAGTAAACATGGTCTCTAAATCACGTAACTTAAGAGTTGTGAGCTGTTGTTCATCTTTGCTACTGTGAAACACATCTCCGGAAGAAGTGCTCATAACTCTTAAGCTATGTAGAGTCCATGTTTAGTGGACATCTCTTTTGGTGTTTCATCTATGCTACTTCCTTCCCAAAAACTGGGAAGCAAAGAGCTTGATGGAGAAGATGAAGAAGTGATCATAGCTGTTGCTGTATAGTTTAGCCCGACTTTTCTGCTTCCTGCATCGAGTACTTTCAACTGTATGCTTTTAAGCCATTTATTATGATACGCCTTAATGGTTTTTTTTGTTGCACGGAAGGATCACTAGTTCTTTAGCATTTAGTAAGTGAAGCTGTGGAGGATGGTAATGACAAAATAATTCATTATTCCTCGTATAATCTGCTTGTGTTAATTTCTTTGTATGTGTTAAGGTCTATGAAGCATGACACTATACATTACCATACTTCTGGCAAATCCCTTTAATGTATGTACTCCTGCTCCCCGCTCTTGCTACAATTCGATGGTTATTAGTAGTTACAAATTTAATTGCAGCGAGTCAAATATTCCTGGGGGTGAAGAACTCAAATACGTGTCAATAATGGAGGGTTAAGAAAGAAAGGCATCGCTTTGTCGCGTAAACCTCAGACATGTTTGTTATGGTAATTTCATGCCTTTGCTCACATTTTCATCTACTTTAGAACTCATGTGGATCAGTAGCCGTTACTAATTTAATCACCCAAGGTTTAAATAAGCTTAACTCATTGTCCTTAAAGTCGTAAGACAGTGCCTATGGAGCTAATAATAATATTTAGTGGTTTTCGTTTGTCTGTTATATGCGGTGAGAATGTAATGGAATGGTCTGTTGAACAGAGTTTATCTATGAAGCAACTAATATTGTGTATGTACTTTGATCATTATATTGCATTTCAGGAGATTTGGCATTTTACCGAATAATTACTGTTCTCAATGGTCTTTGTTCAGTGAATCTTTCCTCGTATTCCATTCCTCCAAATGTGTTCAAGCAAATACTACAATTTCGAATTGTACCCCATTCACTGTATTTGTGTTTGGGTCGTCAGTCTTCTGACTGGTTTGATATGGCCAGCTACGAATTCCACTCCTGTGCCAACCTCTACATCTAGAGTAGCACTTGCAACATACGTTGTCAGTTATCTGCTGGATGTGTTCCAATCTCTGTCTTCCTCTACACATTTTGCCTTCTACAGTCCCCTCTAGTATCACGGATGTAATTCCCTGATGTCTTAACAGATGTCCTATCATACTGTCCCTCCTCCTGCTCAGTGTTTTCTCCATACTCCCTTCCTCTCCGATTCTGTGCAGAACCTCCTCATTCCTTACCTTATCAGGCTACCTGATTTTTAACATTCGCCTGTAGCACCACACCTCAAATGCTTTGATTCCATACTGTTCAGGTTTTCACACAGTTTATGTTTCATTATCATGCATTGCAGTGCTCCAGACGTACAATCTCAGAAATTTCTTCCTCAAATTAAGTCCTATGTTCGATACTACCAGACTTCTCTTGGCCAGGAATGCTCTTTCTGCAAGTCTGCTTCTGATGTCCTCCTTGCTTCGTCCGTCATTGGTTATTTTGTGCCTAGGCATCAGAATTCCTTAACGTTATCTACTTTGTGGCCATCAATCCTGATTTTAATTTTTTCGCAGTTTTAATTTCTTATACTTCTCATTGCTTTCGTCTTTCTTCTATTTACTCTCCATCTGTATTCTGTACTCATTAGACTGTTCCATTTAGCAAATCATGTATCCCGCCTTCACTTTCACTCAGGATATCAATGTCATCAGCGAATCTTAACACTGATATCCTTTCACCTTGAATTCTAATCCCACTCCTGAACCTTTCTTTTATTTCCGTTATTGCTCTTCGATGAACAGATTGAACAGTAGGTGGAAGGATTACATCCCTGTCTTACACCCTCTTTCATCCGAGCACATCGTTCTTGGTCATCAACTCTTATCATTCCCTCTCGGCTCTTGTAGATATGGATATTAACCCTCTCTACCTAAAGCTTACCCCGATTTTTCTCAAATGTCGAACATCTTGCACCATTTTACACTCGAACGCTTTTTACAGGTAGAAGAATTTTATGAACACGTCTTAATTATTGTTTAGGCTGGCTTCCATTAGCAGCCGCAAATTAAAAATTGCCTCTCTCGTGCGTTTACCTTTCTAAAGCCAAACTGATCGTCCTGTAGCCTATCCTCAACTTTCGATTCTTCTGTGTATTCTTCTTGTCAGCAACTTGGATGCATGAGCTCTTAGGCTGATTGTGCGATAATTTTCTCGCTTGTCGACTTTAGAAATTCTGATGAAATGTTATCTATCTATATTGCCTGATTTGATCTTAAATCCTCGAAAGCTCTCCTGAATGCTAATTCCAATACAGGATAACCTACCTCTTCTAAATCGACTCATGTTTCTTCTTCTATCACATCAGACAAATCTTTCCCCCTCACAGAGGCTTACAGCGTACTCTTTCCATCCATCCGCTCTCTCTTCTGCATTTAGCAGTGGAATTCCCGTTACACTCCTAATATTGCCATCTTGGTTTTAATATCGCCGAAGACAGTTTTGACTTTCCCGTAGGCTGAGTCAGTCCTTGCGACAAGCATTTCTTTTTCTATTTCTTCACGTTTTTCATGCAGTCATCTCCTCTTAGCTTCCCTGAACTTCCTATTTATTATAATTCTTCAGCGATTTGCATTACTGTATACCTGTATTTCCCTGAACATTTTTGTACTCCCTTCTTTCATCAACCAACTGAACTGTCGAGTCCCCCCTTACGCATTGTTTCTTAGCAGTTACAATTCTACACCCGTGGTCCAAGGGCAGCGTCTCTGATTAGTAATCAATTCGCCCTCCGTCCCGGTTTCGAAACCCATCACAGCCTAAATTTTGATTAATAATCACCATTGGCCGCCGAAGACTTCCGGCATAAGAAAGCACTCTCATTCAGCCAACGGCCTTGTCGAAGTGGGCGGAGGAGTGGAGAGGGTTCCAGGGCACTGTCTTGCCGTTGGGGTAGGGAACTTCTCCCGAAGGCGGAAAACCCCAGTAGTAGAATGAGATGTTGACTCTGCAGCGGAGTGTGCGCTGATATGAAACTTTACTGGCGGATTAAAACTGTGTGCCGGACCGAGACTCGAACTCGGGACCTATTGCCTTTCGCGGGCAAGTGCTCTACCAACTGAGGTACCCAAGCACGACTCACGCCCCGACCTCACACCTTTACTTCCGCCAGTTCCGAGTTCGAGTCTCGGTCCGGCACACAATCTGCCAGGAAAGTTTCAACCCCAGCAGTGGTCAACGGCATGGAAATGGAAACCACTGCAGACACATGACGTATGTCCACATGACGTCTGATCAGTAATTCTAAAATTGTCCTCTCCATTTTTTAAAAATTCCGGAACATTCGCTCTTTCGGATCTCTGGGAGGGGACAGCGAAGGGGCTGGTGACCATGAGAAAGGATGACGAATGGACAACTTTCTGTGAGTCAGGGTGTGGAATGTCAGAAGCATGAATGTGGTAAGGAAGCTAGAAAATTTGAAAACGGAAATGTAAAGGCTAAATCAAGATATAGCAGGGGCCAGTAAAGTGAAATGGGAAGAAGTCAAGGATTTCTAGTGAGATGAGTATAGGGTAATATCAACAGCAGCAGAAAATGGTATAATGGGAGTAGGATTCGTTATAAATAGAAAAGTATGGCAAAGAGTGTGTTACACTGACCAGTTCATTGATAGGGTTGATCTTGTCAGATTCTACATTAGATAGTTCAGGTATACATTCCGACGTCACAAGCTGAAGATGAAGAGACAGAGAAAGCATATGACATAGGGACTGATGAACTTAGCAGTTAAGTCCCGTAAGATTTACCACACACACACACACACAAAGCATATGACATTACTGGAAGGTGTGATATAGTACATAAAGGGAGATGAGAATCTAATAGTCATGACGGACTGGAATGTAGTTGTAGGGGAAGAAGTAGAAGAAAAGGTTATAGGAGAATATGGGCTTGGCACAAGAAATGAGAGAGGAGGAAGACTAATTTCAGCTAGTAACAGTGAATACTTCGTTCAAGAATCACAAGAGAAGGAGGTATACTTGGAAAAGGCCGGCCGAATGATACGGGAAGATTTCAACTAGATTACATCACGGTCAGACAGAGATTCCGAAATCAGATACTGGATGGTAGGGCGCACTAAGGGGCAGATGATGATTCAGGTCACGATGAGTAGTGATGACGAGTAGGCTGAAGTTCAGGAGATTAGTTAGGAAGAATCAATAGGCAAAAAGTACTAAGAGATGACGAGACACGCTTGGAGTTCTCTAAGGCTATAGATATGGCAATAAGGATTAGCTCAGCAGACACTATAGTTGTATGGACATCTGTAAGAAGGGCAATCACAGAAGTTGAAAGAACAACGTAGATACAAAGAAGGTATCTGCGAAGGAACCTAGTGACTATAACAAACTGTATATAAAGTTGGGGTGAAGGAAAATGAATTAAGCAGCGCTCATAGTTATATGCTGTACGAATTTAAGGTATATAGCAAATCAGTAGAAGTTTGAGGGACGTGTTGGTGAAGACAAGCTACCTCGCAAGGTCTAGGTTGATTCAGACTGTTAGACAGTGCATGGCACAGATGTAAAAAGCTCTTGTACTGCACAATTGTATCTATATGATACGATTTATTTACAAGCACAGTCATTAGATGCATGTGGTATACAGTAGGCAACCTAACTTCACTTTGGTCTTGGTTAACTCTGGTTTACTCCCCTGTCTTCCGTTGCGTTTAGTGAAAGTCCTTGCCCCTCAGATACTTTAGGAAACTTTAGTCGTTACAGGCAGATTGCGTTTACTTTCATGTGGTTCAAATTAATATAATGCCAGTGTTATAATATGAAACCCGAGGTTATTGTTAAATAATGGAGGGTAGGCTTTCAAGAGTCTTGACTGTGTGCAGGTATCAATTAAGTATCCTTGTTTCCATATTAGTACAACATGGTTATATTAGAGTTTCAAAAATGAGGATACACTTGCTTGATATCAAACAACTCTGTTGAAGAACACAGGTGATCAAGTCACCGTTTATTTGACAACATTTTTAATCAAACTGTACTTCAGTGCTCATTCACTCTCACCACCGCCTTTCCGTTACTGTTTCACACTGGTTAAAATAATTCCGGAAATTTCGCATGCAAATGATGGATTCTCGTATTCGCCAATTACCTTTTTTGGCATACGTCATTGTTAATTTCAAACAGTTTAACTACTTAATTCCGTTCGCATTTCCTTAGTGATATCTTATTACAACTTTTCCAGTTAAATGTTTAAATAATATTCTCCCTCTTATCATACTTATCCACCTAACACCTGTCGACTTTTATCTCGCCTTTAATGTAAAGTCAATGTTCTCCTTATCTTCCTTCGCCACGCGACCTACTGGCTCACTCACAAACCACCACTGAACTGAAATACGCATGCGAGCACCAGTCTAAAAACTCGTCTTGTTTGTGAGACAATGTCCAACACATGTCCGTGTACGAAAGTGCTTCACCCACCCCTATCCTCCCCACCTTCCGTCATGCTAGTTGTGGTACATATACGCAGGTTAAAAATATATTCTTAATATTTGTAAAACAGGTGCGGACATCTGTAACTGACTGTACGTAAAGGTGTACTTTTTGCCACGATTTACTCCTTCGACCTCTTTTTATCTAGTATAGTAGTGAAGCAATAGGCGTTATTGGGTACTGAATCAACTGAATCATTTATTTATTTGAGCGATATTCGATAGTGTGTGACAAGTGAATCACAGCGATAAACACTAATCAGTGTTCTGCAGTGGAAAGGTACTCACAAGTAACAGGAAATATTTTAAATGCGAGAATAACATTTGCAGCAGAAAATCAGCATGCAAGCGACAGCACGTTAAATGGGCCTGGAACTGCGGTATGCGGGTAGAGATTGAATGCCATTCTGTACGTTTCCTGAGCATTTTCGCATATCATTTCATTGCAAACATTGGCAGGGGTCCTGTCTCATTTCTCTTTACTACAGCTGATTTATAATAATCAGAAGGGTTCTTTTATCTTTCTCTACGTAGCGTTCAACTACTCACCCTCATTTTCCACGCTCCGATCGGCATCTCGAGCTGTTTTTTAAAGAGATTTCAAGTGGAAGTTGCACGAGAGACTGAATCCCAGTTTTTCACTTTGGATAACATAACTCGTACTATAGCAACATAGCACTGTATTTGTTGTCACATGGCATAGTGCGTGCCCGACACAGGAAAAGATTGGTATCCGAGATGAACTACGCAAACATACTGCAGATTAGCGACTCAGTGTGTGTCAACACGAAATGAGGACGTGTGTGACAACACGAAGTGAAGACGTCTCTATTCTGATCTGAATAATTGTAATACACAATCTTCTAGCGGAATAGTGACTCGAGATATAAATGTATCTGCATTCTTCTGTCAATGACGTCCCTTTCGACAGGTCTGGTCATTGGAACTGACCGTGAAATACCTCTCCTGATAAATTATCTAACAAGACATACTTGTGCTGTGGCTTTGCAACCAACAAGCAAGAATCAGCTGAAGCAATTGTAAATAACGTCTTCCAGAAAACTATTAAGTGGCTCTCTACCAATGGACTCTCACTAAATTTTGAGAAAACACGGTTTATACAATTCTGTACAGTAAATGGCATAACACCATTGGTAAATATAGATTATAAACACAAGTCTGTCCCTAAGGCAGAATACTCAAAATTTCTAGGTGTTTGTATTGATGAGAAATTTAATTGGAAGAAACACATCGACGATCTTTATGAAACGGCTATGTTCAGCTGCTTATGCTATTAGGGTTACAGCAAATGTTGGTGATAAACATGTGAGTAAATTAGGCTACTATGCCTACTGTCATTCACTGCTTTCATATGGCATCATATTTTGGGACAATTCGTCATTACGAGAGAAATTATTCATTGTACAAAAGGGTGCAATAAGAATAATCGCTGGAGCCCACCCACGATCACCTTGCAGACATTTATTTAAGGAACTCGGCGTATTCATAGTAGCTTCGCAATGCATATATTCACTTACGAAATTTGCCATTAATAGCCCATCCCAATTCAAAAACAATAGCGAAGTGCATAGCTACATCACTAGAAGAAAGCATTAAATCTCACTTTGGCACAGAATGGGGTGAACTATGCTGCCACAAAAATCTTTGGTCATTTGCCAAATAGTATTAAAAGTCTGACAGACAGACAAGCAACATTTAAAAGCAAATTAAAAGAATTTCTGAATGACAAATCCTTCTACTCTATAAACGAGGTCTTAGATATGAAGCAGTAACTGTAAAAAATATAAAAAAAATTATTAATTGCTTTGTGTTAAGAAAACTTACGTTAATGTGACACGTCCCACATCATTACGAAATGTCGTATTCATGATCTACGGAACAAGGATTAATGTATGTACGTTTGCGTGTATGGGCTTTGACCTGAGTATCATCACACAGTTGAAGTCTCTTAACTCGCGACATGGTGTCATATTGACTACACATCTGTTTGTAATAGGTTAATTCATATATCGTGTCCACACTTGCTGCATACACTACATTTAATCGTAACATTTGGGTGCAATACATGGCACATCTTGAAATGTGACCTGTTTGGGCATATATGTCACCCTTCCCCCTGGTTTCATTGTGAGAAAATTGTGGCTGCATTGGGTCTCAAAGCTACCCAATTGAAACTACAACCTTATGAGAGCAAGAAGTAACGGAGTTATCAGAGCAAGGGTTGAACAAATAGGGAAGTACTTGATAACAGATTTTAAACCTGTAACGAGTGTATGATTTTAACCCAAATATAGTACAAATTAATAAGGTTAGCCCATATTGTATTAGTAAATTCAATTGCTCTTTGTACAAGAAATGAAAATTCGCAGCATTTGCCAGCTAAATCTGCAGTGCTAAAGCCCCTTTTGCCCAAAAAAAAAAAAAAAAAAAAACTGAGCGTGAAGAACATTGGTTTCGTAATAGGGCTCGGAAAGCCAAAGTGTTTGGCGGAAAATAGCCCGTGGCGCAGGGGTGAGTAGAGTGGGAGGGGGGTGATGGGGGCGGCTTATGGAGATGCCGCGTTCGATACCGGCAGCAGGAAATTGTGCCGCGCGCAATATATTCCGCGGCGAGCTGTAAAACGGGGTCCGGTGCGCCAGAGGAAATCCAGCGGGCTGCCTGCCCCTACGCGCTATACCTGCCCCCACAACGCAAACTCGGCTCGGAAGCGGATAACTGCACTGTTTTCCGTCCGGCAATCCTACGGGATGAAGAAAATGACCAGCGCTCTCGTAATAAAGACGGGAACAGAACAGTGCCGTCTGGCCGTGAGTGGCAATTAACGTATTCACCACTGCTAGCGTCCGGAAAATGAACATCATACATCTGTAATTAGAAAATTGCCTTAGTTTATCATCGCTCCTTCTCTCAGCGCAAAGATTTTTAGCATTTTACTGTCTAATTAAGCGTCAGATATAAGTTTCATCAACTAAGTTAATGACAATATTTTTGGCGTGTCACTTCCTTATAAGGATTACGTGTTTATCTGTCCATGTTACACAAATTCTGAAATATCTTTAGTTTTTCTTTCGCCTGATAGATCGGACGATGGAATGAAGCCAAACAGGTCCTCTGTTGGAATAGAATAAAATTTTGAGACGACCCTTGAATTTTACGATTTACCGTTACTTTCGTATTATACGGATTGTGCTCACGCTATATCATTGTGATTAGAAACATTTCGAATAAGTTACTTTTTTTCCTTTGGGATATTACAGGACTGTACTCTGGACAAAAAACTTATATTAGAACTGAAGAACCACTTGCACCAGCTGTCCATGTGCCGCAAAAGATGAATTGTCAGATGAGCAACAGAGTTTCCTGAAGAATATACTGAAAAGGGCCTCGAAGCTATTGATCCACTCATGAAGAAAGCTGTTAAAAAGTTTCGAGAAATGTGTAACCCAGGCCCCTACAATAACAATACTAAGATTCCTTGTTTATTACTCTGTCCTGAAACTTTGTAAGTAGACTGTAAACGATGGTTGCTATCATTCTTCAGGAAGCTGCAAATTCAGGTTTTTCAGCATGCCCGTGACGCTGACCCATAAGTAAGACAAACTAACGACCATTCGTACGCCCTTTTTTGCATACGCTCAATATCCCCGACTAACCCTATTTGTTATGATTCTCACATACTTAAGAAATGTTCTAGGACTGGTTACAAGAGTTTTTTAGTAATCTTATTTGTGGACTACTAAATTTTCGCTGTATCTTACAATTGAAGACAAGTCTACCAGATGATTTGTCTACGACTGAGCCTATGTGATCATTCCTTTTCATATTCGAACAAGTAGTTATATCCAAGTGTACTTCTATGTGAATTGATTGATTCCTACTAAGACTTGTTCAGTGATAAGTCTTGAATACTGGTATTATAGAGCGAGAAAAACCCGACACCGAACATAGAATTTGATGTTCATTGCAAAGAAACTGCAAAATACAGGTGGAAACGTCTCCTTTGCTTCTTCGTCAATTACTGAACATCTCGGAAGTTTACAGCAGATTACACTTCAATATCATATTTTTCTAGGAAGTGAGTATTAAATTCATTGTAATTATGCTTCCGAAAATGTGAGGTCACTTACGCTTAAAAGCCTGAGTAAATTCAGTATCATAAGTGAAAAAGAGTATGATTCAGTCACTTCGACAAAACATGCCGTTACATAATTGTAGAACGTTAATAGAGCGTAAATTTTTCTTCTGCCTGTTCCGTACTTAATACAACATTTAAACATGCTTTCTACATCACATGAATGTGCACACTCTGATAATGTGTTGATATCGTATGCGAGCAGCATTGACTATGCAACACTGTAATTATGAGGAAAAACATCTATTACTTCCGTAAAATAAAATTAATATAACTGACGTTTGTCATTACTTAATCACATAAAAACATGTTTTACTTTGAGCAAAATAAAACAGAAAATTAAGTGAGAAGTAATAGAGTACCCATAGGACGAGCAGCTATATTCCGCAACCCACCTTACGGTGTGTGACGCAGGACAACTTTGCAGTGTGTTGAGCAAATGTAGCGGAAATTATAACGCAAACAAATATGTGGAAAAAAGGCAAAAAAAGGAAAATATGAAGAAAAAATAAAAATATGCGAAAATAATGGCAACT